>NC_092748.1:86053268-88553268 GCF_047496795.1 Chiloscyllium punctatum
GATTTTATCTGCAAGATTATGTTTCTTCATTACAGAGGCTCAATATGTTTTCAATTCACAAGCCAGAAACATCCTACCTTCATTTATCTTCAGGGAACCACGAGAGGATACTTAAAGTTTGCAATGTCTTCTTAAGGACTATGTTGTGTGTGTGTGTGTGTGTGTGTGTGTGTGTGTGTGTGTGTGTGTGTGTGTGTGTGTGTGTGTGTGTGTGTGTGTGTGTGTTTCCATCCATCTCTGGTGATCTAAACTTATAAGAAATGTGTTTGTATCTATTTTTTAAAGTCACAAGGATCTGAAGAAAGTCGAAAGAATGGATTTAACTGTTCCTTCTCTCAAAAATACTTCATGTTGCGGTTAGTCAGAGGTTGGAATAAAAGAGAAATGATTCCAAATCGCTTCTGATCTATAACAGAGGAAAGTCCTTATCTCCAAGCCTTTTCTTGAGTGAGTAAATTAATCTTCTTTCGCACCACATAGTCACTATGCTGTGTTTTAATGAGGCTAAACTGACCATTACATTAACATCAATCTTAATTCAACAGTTCAGTGGTCTTTGAAACTAAATTGATACTAAATTGCTAAATGTTACTATTACTACAATTTATATAGAAATCCATGAAATTCGAACATTGACAGACTTCAAAGCACTCTAGTTAACCTTTTCCTTACAAGTAACTGCTTGCATATGGGAATGATCTATATCAGATAAATCTCCAGTGAAACCTAAGATAAAAATGTTTTTGAAAGCTTGAGTTAAACATTATATTGAATTGTGATACTGACTGCAAAGACCATCATAATTCCACTGGTACCTGTCTGGGAACAAAACAGAGAATGCATTATGGACAAAGGGTAGAAGTTGCAGCATGTTACATTCACATGGGGTCAAAAGGAAAAGTTATAGAACAAAAGTCAATGCTTCTTACTTGATTGCCAACACTTGAATGTTTCAGTGTCTCCACAGGACTGGACTTCACCAACAAGAGCCAGGATCCTGTCTTCACAGGTTGTAAGGAGCCGATTACTGGGTGACCTATCACTGTGATGGCTCTGTTAGGCATATTACGTATTTGGCTGTTTTCACCTGGATTGAGACACAGTCAGAGATTGAATGAGTGAAAGTGAGTGGCACAGCTTTTGATGCTGGTGCTGCCAGGGGTAAGTGGTGGTTGCACCATGTAAACAGGGAGGCAGTACAGAAGCTATACAGGGTAAGTGGTCTGGAGGGTTGGAGTGGGAGACTGCAAGTGACGTGAAATGCTGCATTCAGAAATGAGAGTGATAGAGCATGAAATGTGGTGGGAGGTGAGCACAACAGTGGAGATAATGAATGTGATGGCAGAAACAAGCTTGTTGCACTTAACTTTGGAGTATGCAGGTCATTAACCTTCTGCTGCATTGCTGATTGTACTTCTGAATGTCTGATATCTCACCGATCTAGGTGATGCCCTTGGATCAGGCTGTCAGGACCTCTCTGGTAGTCCTGAGATAAGTGGACACCAGTCTGCTGACCTATTGCATTCACTAAGATCTGCAAGTTGGGCCTCAATTTCCTCCTGAATGTAATGTCTTGGACAATTGCCTTGGATCATGCAGGGCAATTCAAGATGGTCAACACTTGACTGGATGCATAACAAACTTTTAAATATGGCTCTCATGTTAGGGATCCATTGATGTCCCAGCAACAATGAGTACATTCACCTATAGCAAGTGGGGGAAATGGGCTGGCATTGGATAAGTAGGGTGCCATAAAAGCATGGTACATAATTCATGATATGAGTCTGGGGTGTTCATGCAAGAAAATTCATGGAGAGAAACTCTTCTTGGAACTCAAAAAAATGACACATCCAATTTCAGGTAAGATTCAGACTGTTGTTACTTTTTGGAAGCAATGAATCAAGACAAAGTGACACTATTTGTAATGGGTTGAGGAGAGCACAGCATAGCAACAGGCCGCTGATTGGTCATTGTTTCTGAAATGCTCCCCCACTGAGGGGGGTGAATCAAAGTGAAGAATGAAGGAGACCTCATGAAGTTAGCTGCATTAATCTATTTTCTCATTGACTGTAAAGTTGTAATCTCCAATTATCTGTTAAAAAAGCAGGGAAAAAAATCTTCTAAATGTTGAAAGAAATAATTTTAAAACCCAAAGGAACAGGAAAGACACCATATGAACTTTAGATTGCTCATTGCTGTGCACATGAAGTCATCATTGAAGAATTGAGGATTGTGAAGCCACCCTACCTAGTTTTGTGATTTTCATCTTACAATACCGACCTTTATTTCTCTGACTCAGAATATTTGGGTTTGCCTGTTTCTTTTCTTTGTGGGTGTGTGGGAGTTTTAATTTTTTTTAAAAAGTCATTTATAGGATGTGGACATCATTGGATGGAAGTTTGACCCAGTGACAGTGAAGTATGATGGTATATTCCAATCAGAACAGTGAATGTTTTGGAAGGGAGCTTGCAGCAGTGGTATTCTCTTATATATGTTGCACTTGCCCTTCCAGATGGTAGTAAATGTGCATTTGGAAGGTGCTATCTAAGGATCTTTGGTGAATTCTTGCTGTGCATTTTGTAGATAGTACACATTGCTGCTACTGAGCGTTGTTGTTGGAGGAAATGGATGTTTGTTGAAATAGTGGGCTGCTTTATCCGGACATTAGCGAGTTACATGAGTGTTGTTGGAGCTGCACTCATCCAGGTAAATTTCATTGCTGACGTAACTTATAAATGGTGGACAGACTTTAAGAAGTCAGAAGATGTATTATTTGCTGCAAGATTCCAAAAATCTGACCTGGCCTTGCACTCAATATATTTATATGATTAGTCCAGTTCACTTTCTGGTCAATGACAACACACAAGATGTTGATAGTAGTGAATTCAATTATGGTAATGCCATTGAATGTCAGGAAATTCTCTCTTATTAGAGATGGTCTTGTGTGGCATTTCTGTGGTAAGAATGTTACTTGCCATATTTTCACCCAAACCTGGATATTTTCCAAGTCTTTCTGCATTTGGACGTGGACTGCTTCAGCATCTGAGAGCCACAAATGGTGCTGAACATTGGGCAATCATCAATGAACATCCCTACTCCTGACCTTATGAGGGAAGGATGACCCACTGGTGAAGCAGCTGAAGATGTTTGAGCCAAGGACAGTATCAAAACAAACTCAATAGGAGTTTTGTGGTGCAGTGATAGTATCTATGCCTCTGAACCATGAGGCTCGGGTTCAAGTCCCACTTATTCCAGAGGTGTGTATTAACACCTCTGAATAAGTTGATTAGAAAACATCTACCCTGATGAACTCATGTAAAAGTGACCTGGAGCTGAGATGACTGATCTTGAAAACTACAACCATCTTTCTTTGTGCCAGGTATGACTTCAACTAGTGGGAAATTTTTCGATTGATTCCCATTAATTCCAATTTTGGTCAGATTCTTCAATGCTTCACCCATTGAAATATGTCTGTTATGTCTCACCTCACCTCTCCAATTCAGTTTTATTGTCCATGTTTGAACCAAGGCTTTAATGAGGTCAGTAACTGGTTGTCTTTGGCAGAACCCAAACTGAAAATCAGTAAGTAGGTTATTGTTAAGCAACCTTCCTTTGCTTCATATGATTGTGAGTAGACTAAGGGGGCAGTAATTAGTTGGGTTGTACTTTTCCTGCCTTTTATGTATGGGACACAATTTTTCACAAGGTTGTCGCTGTACTGGAACAGATGGCTGGAGGTGCAGCAGGTTCTGGGGCACAAATCTTAAGTTCTATTCCCAAATGTGCCTCCAGCCATTTATAGAACCATAGAGGCAAACAGCACAGAAACAGACCCTTGGGTCCAACTACTTATGTGGAGTTAATCAAACTAATTATAGACTGGTATCTGGGATACTGGGGACCTCTGGAGAAGGCCAGACGAATCATCTACTTCTTGCTGAAAATTGCAAAAGACAAGGCTGAAGCATTTGCAGCATTGATGCACTGGATTCCCCATCAGTGAGAATGGTTCATTTGTGGACTCTTCTCTTCCAGTGTTGTTTCAGTGTCAACCATCATTGACAGCTTAGATGGGTTGGAATTGGAGAGTTTAGATCTGACCCATTGGTTGTGGAATTGCTCAGTTCTGTTCATCACTTGCTGCTTATGCTGTTTGGCATTCATTGGTCCCATACCTCATTTTCAGGTATGCTTGGTGCTGCTCTTGGCATGTCTCCTTTCACTCTTTACTAAACCAGGACTGATCCCCTGGCTTAATGGTAGAGTGGGGCTATATGGCAGGCCATGAGTTTGTAGGTTGTGTTTCAGTGCAATCTGCTGCTACTGACAGCCCATAGCTAAAATGGATGGCAGCTGCTAATGTGCTGTGGCCCCAGGTTGCAGTGGAGGGTTAAAGCAGGGTCAGCCCCTTGGACCTACTGGTGGGACCAATATCCATACTTCTATACTAGGTTGACGTGAAAGACTGTCTTAACCTGACACAATATGCAGAAGTTTATGTTCACTTTACTAACAGCTTCTACACTAAAGAAAGCAATGAGTCTGATCTTAATTAACTGTTAACAATTGTGTAAAATTAGAATCCGATGACACGCATGCTCCTGTGCAGTAGGTGGAAATTATTTTTAATTAAAATGCTTTGCTATTAAGTGGGCTTTGCTGTATTAAGTTACCAGAAACTTGTAAGAAGGAAAAACTAATTGATTTTTTAAAACCTATTAGATTACTTACAGTGTGGTAACAGGCCCTTTGGCCCAACAAGTCCACACCGACCCTCTGAAGCGCACCCACCCTGACCCATTCCCCTATGTTTACCCCTGCACCTAACACTACGGGCAACTTAGCATGGCCAATTCATCTGACTTGCACATTTTTGGATTGTGGGAGGAAACCCACGCAGACACGGGGAGAATGTGCAAACTCCACACAGAGAGTCGCCTGCGGTAGGAATTGAACCCGGGTCTCTGGCGCTGTGAGGCAGCAGTGCTAACCACTGTTCCACCATGCCGCCCTTAAAGCATGATGTGAATAACCTCCAAAGCAAACATATTCATGGGAGTGTTATCTTTTGCTCTTGCTGGTCTCAAGCTTACGGTGGGAAAGACATTTAATTAGGCGGGCTACTGGTATACCTTAATCCCATTGTGTTCCTACTTCTCCTAGAATTAGATTCTGGGTGAGAAAGCCCATTGACCTATTGCCCTGCTTCCAATTGAGAGCCAACCCCTCCACATGCCCTTGCAGCTGACCCCCTTGCCTGCCGACTCTGAGAAACCCATCCCACCATTAATTACCCTTGGCTGATATTGTTCATGATCCTGGGATTCTGGAAGCTATTGTTCTGGCCATTACTTCCCTGGTGGCATTGCTGAGCACAAGAGCTGCAAGCTTTAGATTGGACAGATGTTCTTGACGGGTGAAGTTTCCACCTTCAGGGTCTTCATTCCAGAAGATGACCTTGCCCCTGACTGGCTGGCCCCTGATCCTCCTAAAACAAGATTGCATAGGTCGCTCACTGATCTTCCAGTCGCTGGGGAAACCTCTGACATCTCAACAAGAGTCAACCTATGGTTTCTAATATAAATTCTCTGAGTAGAATCCATAGAATACTGAAATAGCCATTTGGATGAAAAAAAACAACAGCTAACATCCACATTTGTTTTTTTGCTACTCTGTTCTGCTCTTTTGAATGGACAAGTAAAGCATGCTTCCTGCCTAAAAGTTATGTAAGAATAATATAGGTATGAGCTCCCACCTAGAGTTGGCATCACATGACCACCCCAAACATTGTATTGCTAAAAATCTGGATGCCTCATTTGTCAGTAAGATCTATCCACATTGTTCCAACCAGGTAAGAAGGGAGAATTGTTTGTTTTTCAGCTCCTCAGCTGGTCACACCAGAAACTTCAGTTACTTTTTAGTATGAGGCTATGACTATCTAGAATTAGTAAACGTTAAGGAAAGAATCATCAGATTTTCTTGAGTTACAGAAAGAGCATTTTTATTAACTCCTAATTCCATGAAAAATAATGAAGGTGCAAGATCAAACGTGCAGCCTTTGTACACACACAATTAAATTGGGATAATATCTAGTACAAAGGAATATAAAACAATGCATATAGTTTCGAGATCTTCTGGGCGTCTTTGAGCCTTAAGGTTTTAACCTGAGGCCAAGTTTGGTTAACGGCTTTCTTGGATGCATGATGAAGATTAATGGGAAGCCAGAGTATTGGTAAGCCATTAAAAAAGCAGAGGACAAATGAAAAAAGCAATGAGTGGGTAGAAGATGAAATGTGAGGATATGTTAGCTAGTAATATAAAAGAAGATTGCAAAAGTTTGTTTAGATAAATAAAAGGTAAGAGAGAGGCAAGAGTGGACATTGAACTGCTGGAAGATGAGGCTGAAGGAGTAGTAATGGGGGCAAGGAAATGATAGAGGAACTGAATAGGTACTTTGCATCAGTTTTCACAGTGGAAGAAACTAGCAGCATACCAGAACTTCAAGAAAGTCAGGGGCAGAGGTGAGAATAGTGGCCGTCACTAGGGAGGAGGTATTGGGGAAGCTGAAAGGTTTGGAGATGTTATATCACCCAGACCAGATGGACTACATCCCAGAGTCCTGAAGGAGATAGCTGAGGAGATTGTGGAGGCATTGGTGATGATCACTGGAGTCAGGCAGGTCACAGAGGACTGTAAAACGGCTAATGTAACACCCCTGTTTAAGAAGGGAGGGAGGCAGAAGACTGGAAATTATAGGTCATTTAGCCCAAAATCATTCATTGGTAAGATGTTAGAGTCCATTATTAAGAATAAGATTGTAAAATACTTGAAAGTGCATGGTAAAATGGGTTTGAGTCAGCAAGGCTTCGTCAATCTGTTAGCATTCTGTGAGGAGATAATGAGGAAATGAGACAATGGAAAGCCAGTGGACATGATCTATTTGGATTTTCAGAAGCCTATGACAAAGTGCCACACAAAAGGCTGCAAAATAAGATAATAGACCATGGTGTTAAAACCAAGGTACTGGCACAGATAGAGAATTGGCTGACTGGCAGAAGGCAGAAAGTGAAGATAAAAGGGTCATTTTCAGGTTGGCAGCTGGTGGCTAGTGGAGTCCATTAATGGACTAGTGCAGGGGTCAGTGTTGGGTCCTCAACTATTAATTTTATACATTAGCAATCTGGACAAAGGGACTGAGAGCATTGTTCATAAGTTTGAAGATAACAAAAGATAGGTGGAAGGACAGGTAGTATTGAGGAAGCAGAGAGGCCATCAAAGCACTTTGACAGGCTAGTAGAGTGGACAAAGAAATGGCAGATAGAAAGCAATGTGGATAAGTATGAGATTATGCACTTTGGTAAGAAAAATAGATGAGCAAACTGTTTTCCATTTTGGTAGGAGTAACAGTAAAAAGGACTATTACTTGAATGGTGAAACGTTGCAGCATGCTGCTGTGCAAAGGGACCTGAGTGTGCCTTGTGCATGAATCATAGAAAGTTGGTCTGCAGGGACAACAGACGATTAGGAAGGCAAATGGATTTTTGTCCTTCATTGCTAAAGAGTTTGAGTTTAAAAGCAGGGAGGTTATGTTGCAACTATATAGGGTGCTGGTGAGGCCACATCTGGAATACTCTGTGCAGTTTTGGTCTCCTTACTTGAGAACTGATGTACTGGCACGAAATGGGGTGCAGAGGATTGATTCCAGAGTTGAGGGGAGATCTTATAGAAACATATAAAATTATGAAGGGAAGAGGTAAAATAAACATTGAGAGGATGTTCCCACTGGCAGGTAAAATTAGGACAAGAGGTCATGGTCTCAAACTTAGAGGGAGCAGATCTAGGACTGAATTGAGAAGGAACTTTTTCACCCAAAGGGTTGTGAATCTACGGAATTCCCTGCCCAGTGAAGTAGTTGATGTTACTTCAGTAAATGTTTTTAAAGTTAAGACAGTTTTTTTTTGTACGATAAAGGAATTAAGGGTTATGGTGAGAGGATGGGTAAGTGGAGCTGAGTCCATGAAAAGATCAGCCATGATCTGTTTGAGTGGCGGAGCAGGCTCGAAGGGCTAGATGACCTATTCCTGCTCCTAGTTGTTATGTTGTTGTGTTCTTATGTTCTAAATGGGGAAAGGCTTTGGAAATCTGAAACACAAGGGAACTTAGCCATCCTAGTTCAGTATTCTTTTATAACGTTAACGTTCAGGTTCAGGTTCAGTTAGGAAGGTAATGCAATGTTAGCCTTCATTTTAAGAGGGCAAGAATACAAGAGCAGGGATGTATGCTAAGGCTGTATAAGGCTCTGGTCAGACTGCATTTGGAATATTGTGAGCAAATTTGGGCCCTGCATCTAAAGAAGGATGTGCTGGTGTCGGAGAGGGTCCAGAGGGGGTATACAAAATGATCCTGGGGATGAGGGGCTTGCCATATGAGAAGTGATTGAAGACTCTGAATCTGTGCTCAGTGATGTTTCAGAGGACGGTGGGGGGGGGGGGGGGGGGGGGGGGGGGGATCTAATTGAAGCTTACAGAATACTAGGACACCTGGACAGAGTGGGCATGAAGAAGATGAATAGGAGAGACTGGAATCCAAGGGCTAAGCCTCAGAGTGAAGGGACAATTCTTTAGAGCTGAGGTGAGGTGGAATTCCTTCAGCCAGGAAGTGGTGACTCTGTGGAACTCATTGCCTCAGAAGTCTGTGAGTGCCAAGTCATTACCCCGTCAAGCTCCCCAAGAATCTTAAAATAAAACAAAGAACTGCAGATCTGGAACAAAAACAGAAATTGCTGGAGAAACTCAGAAGGACTGGATCTTCAAGTCACTGCCCTCAATATGTTAACTCTGCTTCCTTCCCACAGATGCTGCCAGAATTGCTGACTTTCTTCAGTAATTTCTGTTTTTGCTCTCTAAAAATTTAATATGCTTCAATAAGATTGGTGTCATTCTCTTAATCTCCACTAATTGGATGCTCAACCTACTCATCCCAGGATCAACTTAATAAACTTTCTCTGGACTGCCTCTTATGCCAATATGTGATTCCTTCGATCAGGAGGCCAAAATTGTTCACCATATTTCAGTTGTAATCTAACTAGTACCCATACTAGTACCCACTCCTCCTGTAGTTTTAGTGAGACTTCCATATTTTACTGATTTTACTTTGAAATAAAGGCCAACATTCCACTTGCCTCCTCTAATTTCCATGGGGCTTGCTTTTTTGATTCATACACAATATTTCCTCATTACTACAGTTTTCTGCAGTCTTTCCCCATTTCAGCTGCTCCATCCTTCTTGCCAAATGTGTAACCTCACAACTTCCCAGATTATTTTTGTTTGCCAATAATTTTTTCCCACTCCTGTTTGTATCTCTCTGCAGACTATTTGTGTCATCCTTGCCACTTGCCTCACCAGTGGTTTTTATGTCATCCACAAACTTGGTAATAGTACACTTATTTTCTTCATCCAGGAAACTAATACATATTGCTTTTGCTATCCAATGGGATAACCCCTAATGATAGATAGAATAAATTGAACACAAGATTTTTAAAACTACTGAAAAATGCCAATTTCATTAATATTAAAATTGCCATGCAATTTGCTATGTTCAAATTCAACTGGCACAAGATGGAAAGAAGATAATTTTGCCACTTTACCTAGAATATGCATTATAAACCTACTTATCTTTAATCATTATCAGAGCTCTAACATATTTCTACATGTTTAGTTCCTGAGAATCAATAACTTGTAAGAATAATAGCTGAATGTCAGGGATTATGCTTTGAGGAGAGATAATACAAACTAGGCCTTTTTCTCTCAAATTTAGAAAGTTGAGGGGTAATCTGATCAAAGTTTTTGAGATATTTATAGGAGAAGACAGGATAGAGAAAAATAAATTGTTTCCACTGGCTAGAGATTTTAGAACTAGGGACATAGTCTGAGAATTAAGGGCTAGACCACTCAGGAGGGACATTAGAAAGAAAGCACTTCTACACACAAAGGGTGGCAATCTTCAATAAACGGTAGTTGCTACGAGATCAGATGTCAGTTTGAAATCTTAGATATATTCTTTTTTAAGCAAAGGTATTAAGAGATATGGGCCAAAGGCAGTGGAGTCAGGTCAAAGATCAGCCATGACCTCATCGAATAATGGACAGGGGTCAAGGGGCTGAATGGCCTACTTCTGTTCCTTTGCTGTATTAAAATTCAGTGAGGATATTTTGCTGAATCTGTTTTATTCGCATTAATGAGTTATACCCCAAAATATCAAATTCTTTCTTACAATCTTTTTTAGGAATTTGTAGCTGATGATTACTGAGGTGACTGACCTCAGTCATGGGCGTTGCAATTTAGCTAATGCAGCAAAGCACACCATGCAATCAGAAATTTATTCAAAAAAATCTATATGTAGTGAGTTTCCTTAACCCTTAGATGCTGTCAGGGCAGGGGAAATGACTATCTTTGTAGATCACTTTTCAGCTCATAAGAACATAAAACAATTAGACAATAGGATGTAGGAACACAAATATGCCATTCTGCCAACTGAGTCCTCCATTCAATGTAAGCACAGCTGATCTGACAGTCCTTAATTTCGCGGTCCTGCCTTTGCTCTAAAATCCTTCATTCCTTCACTGTTGAAAAATCTATTTAATGCTACAGTAAACATAAATATTACAGTAACCACGCTCTCAATATATCAAGAAACACCATTGGAAAGGAAAGGCAAGGCAAGGTCTGGAGAGAGGAGCTCAAGGACGATGTTCTGATTTGAAGAAGCATTTTATCATTGACCACAAGAATTATTCATACATTTATAGACACATTTCATACCATAAACAGAATAATAAAAACATAATTGTCGGGTTTGCAGTCAGCAGTGAACGAACAGCACCTGACTTCCATAATGCTGACAGCTCCTGCGGACTTTTTGTTGATGTGGCAGTGGAGACTTGCTGTCATTCAGGCATCTGATTCAATGAGCCATCCTCTATAACATTTCTGACATTTGTGAGCAGGCGATAACATGGATTTCATGTGATTCTTTAGTTAAAATTGTGCCACAGCATTGATGACATCACAAAGTAGTTACCACCTATTCTGAGACCATGCCACCTCGAATATGGTATGACAACCCCATTACCATCTCAATGCTGTGCCTGCTCCATTCACATTCAGTGGGCAAGTGATTACAATCAAGTACTTGTGATTAGTGAGAAACAATGATAAAATTGAATAGGGCTTCAATTGTAAAGGTTTGATAAGAAGGGTATGAACACCTGAACCAGAAGTAAGCAATTGGGCATAATACCATAGCCGACAGTGATGCTCATTGTACTAATGAGTCTTGTGACTCTATGGGTAGTGCTGTCAATTTTGAGGCCAAAGCGTTAGGTTCAACTCCACTCCAAAATCTTGTGGCCACAGAGAGTGCATTCATGATGCAGTCAGATACATTGAGAATGGACATGGTAATCCTTCTAATGTATGCACTGCAAGTGATGTAAATTATCTTATTAATGCACTCTTGTAATGAAGATATGGGTGCACTGTATCTTTAAGAAAGTTAAAAGCTAGCAGAACTATCTGACAGCACCAAGTGCTCTGAACAAGATACAAGGTAATCTTTTGGTCCAGCAGTTAGTGTAGCTGGTTGCCTGGAGATGAAAACAAAACAAATTTGAATTACGCCAATCAGTTTAAATTATACCCTAAAAAACACCAAACTCCAATCAAGTTTGAATTTAGTACATTAACAATATTAACAGACAATAACACAATCGATGCTTTGGGAGTATAAGACTGAGGAAAATTGAACGGTTAGGGGAGAGTTGCCAAAAGACCAATAGATGTAGGCTACTAATCAGAACTGTCTGAGAAGTAACTGTCTAGAGAAGAAGTTTGCACAGAGAAAAACATCAACACCAACCTGGAGAGCAAATATACAGGGCAAGATATAAAGAGAAGATTCGACAGCTGGCTGGTTTTGAAAATTGAATTTTTCAGTAAATCTTAATTGGAGGTTTTATCAGACTAGTATTATAGAAGGGAAAGTAAAAGATAGTTTAGAGGAAGGTGTTGTAAATAGTTGTTAGTTAATTATTCTCTGTTATACTTTAAGAAATAAAGTTGTTAATTTTACTTTAAATAGTTCTTGGCCTCTCCAATTTTTACAGATTACTATACGGGATAAGTCTTTTCTGTGTTGCTGGTTTAAATTAAGCAGGGGGGTTTACCCTGTGTCGTAACACTCTGCATTGATATATATGTAAAGGCATGAAGTTTTCCTACTTAGCAACAAGTTACAAATTTTCTATGGCAAAAATTTTTGGGTTTGCACATTCAGTGCAATGGAAGTTTCTCTTTCCTGGAATGATTTTTGTAAATCATATCTGCATAATGCATTCACATCTTTCCTATAATGTGGTACCTATAACTGTAAACAATACTCCAGCTGAGGTATAACAAATGTCTTGTACAAGTTCAACATTATCTTTTGCCTCTATTAATAAGGCTGAGAGCACTGTGTCATTTATTATTTGTTCTCCCAGATCCCTCTGCTCCTACACCACCACCCCTCTTAGAATTGCGTTTGCTACTTTATACTGTCTTTCAATGTTTTTCCTTTCAAAGTGCCTTACATTTCTCTACATTGAACTTCATCTGTCACTTATACACCCACTGTGCCAACTTGTAAGTGTCTTTTTGGACTTCCACATTGTCCTCACAGTTTACAATTCTTCCAAGTTTAATGTTATCTGCAAACTTTGAAATTGTCCCCTGTGCACCAAGATCCAGATCAATAATATCCTGATAAATCAGGCAAAGTAGGAGTCCCAAAACAAACTCCTGGGGAACTTATCCTTGTTCTCCATTTCCTAACACTCAGCCAATTTTGTATTTATTTTGTTACTGTTTCTTTCATATACTTTCCTCACATGTTTTACATGGCACTGTATCATATGCCTTCTGGAAATCCATGTAAACCACATCATCAGCATTACCTTCATCAAGCCTTTCTGTTACCTCAACAGCTTTCCCCTTTAGAAATCCATTCTGACTCTTCCTTATCAGCACAAGTGTTTTCATGCGATTAGCAATTCTGTCCTGAATAATAGTTTCTCGAAGTTTCCCCACCAAAATCAAATTAACTGGTCTGCAATTGCTGGGATTATCCTTACCACCTTTCTTAAACAAGGTTATAATATTTGCAATCTTCCTGGCATCTGGCTTCTCCCCTGGGTCCAGGGAAGACTGAAAAACTGTATCAGTCAGCACAAATCCAGGCGACAAATGTTGAAGAGGAGGCCAAAGATGTCAGAAGTCATAAAGATAATTATCCCAGGTTGACACGAGGAGATTGAAATGGTTTGGTATACTGCATTGTCAGAGAAATGAGAGGGATCAGAACAAATGTTTAAAAATCTATTGACTCTCAGTACTATACATTGAACACACATCCATAGCTAGCTTTCGACATTGCATTAAGGCTGATTCAGGCAATAAAAAGCTAGAAAACTTGTCAATGAAATTTCTCTAACATTGTGTGATAATAAAAAGAGACTTAACCAAATTTATGCTAATTAAACTCCTGTTGCTTTTGTATACCAGTCACAATATTTGGAAAGTTACGCAGAAATAAATTCAATGATCTGATTTTAAATATTCATACTTGTAGATCCACTAATAGATTAGATGCACTTCAACTTCTTAAACTTCTTGTCTAAATGAATGATTTTTCCATTAACCTGCATGGACAGTTAAATTGTTTGTACCTGACTAATACTTTCTCTAAGCGAATGTTCTCATTAATAGGATACAATCTGTCGAGAAGGGAAAGGAATGTTTCTCAGTGCAAAACATGGCTAAATTCCCTTTATCCCTTCAGTGTGAGAGCTTAAATCACAGCAGCAATTACGAGAGACAGGTCAGAGCTACATTTAATTACTGTCAGAATGTCGAGTCAAGTGAGCCTATTGTGGTTCCTGAATGATGGTCTTGGTCAGAGCTTTATTATTGTTATTTCCCTAGGCTTCATTAGTGGACAAGTAATGAAAAACCGAGAGTCAGAAGGCAAAAATAACAGTTTCAGTGATTTTCTTGTGAATACAACACATGTCATGGTCACAAGTATTTAAATATAAATTTCATATCTTCTATCTCTATTATGTCAATGCAGCTCTTGAGTCCTATTTTAAAATTGAACTAAGAGAAAATAAATAAATTTTCCTTCCAATAGAAAAATAATGTTTATGTGCAGGTAACCTTTTTTTTCTCATCTTTCCAGATGTTTCATTGCTGCTGCATTTCTTTGAAGGAAATAAGATTGTGTTGAGCAACGACACCTTTTAAACTACAACTATCACTGTTCAATTATAATAGCTGGCAATAATTGTTCATATTGAGAATTTAAGAAATTTAAGAACAATTGAAAGACACACATTTTTCATCCAGGAGTATCATAGAACTGCATTGTCTATAATAGAACAGTAAACAGTCAATCAAATAGGAAATGATAACAGTCGAAAATGTTCTAAGTCACAGACAGTACCAGTGGAAGAATACAGATGGCTCAGATTTCACAGCCAATAGTAAAATAATAGTATTCATCACTGTTCTTGATGAAAGCCGCCCACAAAAATCTAGCAAGGTCTATGGCTTTGATTTCACCTTGCTCATTGTTACTTTCATTACAGGAACAGCACAATATGTCATTGGTACTCAGCAATAGTAATAGCTTCCAGAAGGCTAAGTAGTCAATCGCTTTGAAGAATTCTCACAGACAACAAGTCAGAAAGTAAAACCATTGATTTATATGATACATTTTAATCATTTAAAGAGATTAAAATAGATATTTGGAGATATGTGTAGAATCATAATTGCAACCTTAAGAAATAAATTATTTTGAATATATATGGTTATTTATCATATTGAAGGAGCCTGACACTACAAATATAAAATTAGTTATTAAAGCCAGAGCGGTTGTCCCACGAGGAGGTTGAACAGTTCATCCACTTTACTAACACCTTCCACCCCGACCGCAAATTTACCTGGATCGTCTCAGACTCCTCCCTCCCCTTCCTAGACCTCTCCATTTCTATCTCGGGTGACCGACTCAACTACAAACACTTACTACAAACCGACCAACTCCCACAGCTATCTAGATTACACCTCCTCCCACCCTGCCCCCTGTAAAAACGCCATCCCATATTCCCAATTCCTTCACCTCCGCCGCATCTGCTCCCAGGAGGACCAATTCCAATACCGAACAGCCCAAATGGCCTCCTACTTCAAAGTCCGCAATTTCCTTTCAGACATGGTTGATGATGCTCTCCACTGCATCTCCTCCACTTCCCACTCCTCTGCCCTTGAACCCGCCCCTCCAATCGCCACCAGGACAGAACCCCACTAGTCCTCACCTACCACCCCACCAACCTCCAGATATATCGTCTCATCCTCCATCATTTCTGTCACCTCCAAATAGACCCTACCACCAAGGATATATTTCCCTCCCCACCCCTATCAGTATTCTGGAGAGACCACTCCCTCCGCAACTCCCTTGTCAGGTCCACACCCCCCACCAACCCAACCTCCACTCCCGGCGCCTTCCCCTGCAACCACAAGAAGTGCAAAACTTGCGCCCACACCTCCCCCCTCACCTCCCTTCAAGGCTCCAATGGATCCTTCCATATCCATTGCAAATTCACCTGCACCTCCACACACATCATTTACTGTATCCTCTGCACCCGATGTGGTCTCCTCTACATTGGGGAGACACGCCGCCTACTTGCGGAACGTTTCAGGGAACACCTCTGAGATACCCGCACCAACCAACCCAACCGCCCCGTGGCTGAACACTTTAACTCCCCCTCCCACTCCGCCAAGGACATGCAGGTCCTTGGCCTCCTCCATCGCCAGACCCTGGCCACATGATGCCTGGAGGAAGAGCGCCTCATCTTCCGCCTAGAAACCCTCCAACCACACGGGATGAATGTAGATTTCTCCAGCTTCCTCATTTCCCCTCCCCTCACCTTATCTCAGTCCCAACCCCCGGATTCAGCACCACCCTCTTCACCTGCAATCTTCTTCCCGACCTCTCTGTCCCCACCCCCTCTCCGGCCTATCAACCTCACCCTCACTTCCTTCCACCTATCGTATTCCCAGTACCCCTCCCCCAAACTCCCCCCCCCCCCCCCCCACACCTTTTATCTCAGCCCACTTGGCACACCAGCCTCATTCCTGAAGAAGGGCTTATGCCCGAAATGTCAATTCTCCTGCTCCTCGGATGCTGCCTGGCCCGCTGCGCCTTTCCAGCACCACACTTTTCAACTCTGGTCTCCAGCATCTGCAGTCCTCACTTTCTCCATGCATCAGAAATGTCTGGTTGAGGACACAATAACTATTTGCTGACAGTGATCACCATACATTAACATTCATTCAAGATCCTTCATTATATCTTATGAGCTAGCACCATATGGACTGAATGAAAGCCTCTGAGGTTGACATAAACCATTAGATTTCCTTTGGATATTTTTGTCCTAACAAATGAGTAGAAACACTCAACATTTCTGAAAAGGTAATAATGATTCAACTCTCGGTATAGCTCTGACAAGGAAATAAAAATAAAAAGCAATGGTGCCTTTGAAACTGTAATTAGTAATTCCTGAAAGCATGCCAATGTCTTGTGGCTAATACAATAAGTTGCAGCAAAGCTGTTGGAACAATTAGGTAAAGGGTTGAGTGGTATGTAATCGACATGTGTTCATATATTGTAGGATTTGATAGTATGTACATGGGTTTAATATTTCTTCTTATAGGGAAGAGCATAACCAGAGGCCATCAATAAAAATTGGGCCCCCAAGATCCAATGTAGAGATAAAAAAAACTTCTTTGGCAAAGGACTGGTGAGAATATGGAACTTGTTGCCACAGGAAGTAATCAAGATGAATAGTATAAATGTAATTAAGGAGAAACTAGACAGGCATAAGTGGAAGAAGATAGCTATATTTAATTTAAACAAAACTTGGAAGGAGCTTCGATTCAAACACAAACAATGTCACAATCGGATCCCAGGTGTTGTCAGATTATGGACATTCACCCACATAAATAAGAACATACGAACCAGGAGCAGGATTAGGCTGTCTGGCCCTTTGTGCCTGCTCCACCATTCAATACGGTCACGGCTGATCTTTTTGTGGACTCAGCTCCACTTACCTACCTGTTCATCATAGCCTTTAATTCCATTACTGTTCAAAATTCTATCATTCATTGCCTTAAAAACATTCAATGAGGGAGCTTCAACTGTTTCAAGTATTTTCAAATATTACAAAAGCATGATTTCAATGCAAACAATATTTTGAAGAATTAAAAGTATACTTATTTATTCCTTTTAAGGTAGATCTTGGTTTCTTAATTAGTAAGTATATTTGTATTAAATTCTTTAGTCAGTCATGGAACTATATTTGCAGTATTCCTTGGGCAAATTCATCCATGATAGTATTAGGGCGTAATTTTAAGTATTTTTTATTCAAACTGTTCAGACATATAATGGTACACTTTCACAGGTTGAAATTGAAGTTGAGCCCAGAATTAGGGACATACACCACTGTTTCACCAAACCCCAACATTATGAAATGTTATTTTGGCAGGACAGCAAATCTGATTCCTGCAATCATGTCTACAGGAGAAAATTACATCTTTTGTCATTCAGATTATCCAAAATGAAGATATGAGATAGCATTTCCTCTTTTAAATATTGCAATGATGAATTAACATATCATTATTTCTGACAATAATATGATTTAAGTAAGTGCTGGGCCATTAAACAGGAACAAATGTTGAGCAAAAAGCCTCAATTTACATCTACACCTTTTCAGACATCTTCAACCTCTTCCTATAGCAGGCTACTGTCCCTGCCTGTTTCAAGAAGGCCAACATCATCCCTGTGCCTAACACTCATGCAGTTTGTCTCAATGACTACCGCCCAGTGGCCCTAACTTCAGCGGTCATGAAGTCCTTTGAAAGGCTGGTCCTGGCATTAATCAACTCCAGCCTCCCCACTACTCGACCCACTCCAATTTGCTATCGGACCAACAGATCCACATCAGATGCCATATCACTCTCTAGAACGTCTTGACACCAAGAATAGCTATGTAAGAATCCTACTCATTGACTACAGTTCAGCCTTCAATACTATTGAGACTGATTACTAAACATAGTGATCTCAGACTAAGCCCCATTCTCTGCAACTGGATCCTCAGTTTCCTAACCCACCAGCTACAATCAGTGGAGACTGGGGACAATATTTCATCTCTACTAACACTCCACATTGGAGCCCCCCAGGGGTGCGTACTCAGCCTCCTAATGTACTCACTGTATACCCATGACTACGTCACCAAATACCAGACTAATGCCATTTACAAGTTCGCTGATGACAGCACCATAGTCAGTCGGATCTCAGATGGTGAAACAGACTACAGACGAGAGGTGGAAGACTTGGAAATATTGTGCACTGAGAACAAGGTAGTTCTCAATGCCGGCAAAACCAAGGAACTCAGTATTGACTTTCGACAGGATGTTACTCATGCCCCCCTACATTTTAACAGCACAGAGGTGGAACGAGTAGAAAGTGTCAAGCTCCTGGTAGTGGTCATCCACAACAAGCTTTCTTGGACTCTTCATGTGGTCACATTGGTTACAAAGGCCCAACAACGTTTCTTCTTCCTCAGGCAGCTGAGGAAATTTGGCATGATAGCGAATACCATTGCCAACTTTTATAGATGTGCCATCGAGAGCATTTTGTCTGGATGTATCACTACCTGGTATGGCAACTGTACCATTCAAGATCGGAGACGGTTGCAGACAGTGGTGAACTCGGCCTGGACAATCACAAAGGCCGACCTCCCATCTATAGAATCCATTTACCAGGCCTGCTGTCAAGGAAAGGCTGCCAGCATTCTCAAAGATCCATCCCACCCTGGCAATGTTTTCAACAACCTCTACCATTGGGGAGAAGGTACAGAAGCCTGAACACACGCACCAACCAGTTTTGTAACAGTTTCTACCTTACTGTTGTTAGAATACTGAATGGACTCACAAACTCCTAACATTCGCCTGTACCTGTGTTTTTGTTTTTGCCACTGTTTATCTATTATTTACTTATCTATGCTACTTAATTGTGTGATCTGCCGGTGTTGCTCGCAAGACAAAGCTTTTCACTGTGCCTCGGTACACGTGACAATAAATTCAATTCAATTCACCTGGTGTTTAAGCTGTATACAAACTGACATCATGTAGCATTTGTCAAATGACTTTGGTTTGATTAACCTTACAATATAAAAAGATTCATGTAACTATTATTATGCTGCCAACCAGGGGTTGAATATTGCAGAGTGGTTCGATAAATGCTTCATTTGTTATAAGTGCTTTGAACCAAATTACTGTTGTTTTTGTCATAATCAAAATATTTCTAAGACTCTCACTTAAACTTTTCGTTATTGTCACATTTTACCTGATTAAGAAAATCTATCAAAGCAACTATCCCATAACTTTCTAACCTTGATCCTTTGACTCCATTTTTCTTTCTTTCATAAAATGTTGCCATTGTTGCCTTAGCCAGCATTTGTGCCCATCCCTCATTGCCCTTGAGAACATAGGATAATTAACCTTCTTGAACTTCTGCAGTCCATAAAATGTAGGTACATCCATAGTGCTGTTACAGAGGATGTTCTAGTTTGTGACCCAGCAGCAGTGAAGGAACATGCATTTTGTTCCAAGTCAGGATGGTATGCAGCTTAGATGGCAAGTAGGAGATGGTGGTGTTCCTATGTATCAACTGCCTTTCGTTGTGAATTTGGAAGATGCTATTGCAGGACCCTTGATGAGTTGCTGCAGTGCTTTTGTTGGTGGTACACACTGTTGCAACTAAGCCTGGATAGTGGAGGATTCATTTAAGGTGAGGAATGGAGTGCAAATAAGCAGACGGCTTTATCTTGAATGGTGTTGAACTTGCATATTGTTGGCAGAGCTTCTTTCATCTAGATAAGTGGAGAATATTCCATCACACTCCTGGCTTGTGCCTTGTAAGGGTTTATGGAGATTTTTTTTAATTGCAGAGATTTCCTTGGGACATTTCCATTTGTTGTTATCAATGCAGCCCATATGGGCCATTTGGTATTGGCCCTGGTGATGCCTATCCTTGTGGAATTAATGTAAGTCTATGGAGCTACAGAGTTAAGATTCCTCTCCTAAATCTTGCAATTTATATTCCTTGTTATTATTCTATTGCTTGTTTGTTAACTGTAATCTTATTAGATTGCACTAATGTCTCAATGCCAGGTTCAATTGAATAGTACTGCAACTGGGAGGCATGGCTGTTTTCCCAGTTCATATCAAAGTTGATTTCCAAAAACAGAACTTTTAAAATGTCAACTCAGCTCTCCGATTTGTCTTCACTAATCTTCTGCTTAAATTTTAAATGATTAAGTACAGTCGACACATGGATGTCAGTTACAGTCAAGGTTAGTTTAAGCTGTCATGTTCTTGCAGACAAATATACCCTTGTTGAAAATCACTGGGTTCTAACACAAAGAACAATCTCATCCATGAAACTATAGCTCAAAATGATTAACCCTTTCAGGACATGTCTAAGGGAAAGCTGAGAAAACCAAATGGATGGTTAACCAGCTGTCTGCCTTAAGAAAAAATAATCTATACATTAATTATCCTTTTTAATTTAACATTTCTAAATGAGGCATACAACTTCAGCATAATTGCTTTTATTTTGGCACACACATATTCACGTGATAGGAGCAGAGTTTGCAACGCTAATGGTGCTCAAAATTGTTTATGGGTAAATGTTACAGCAACTTCAAGTTGCAAACAGATGTGCAGTTAAAGATGAATATCCAACAGTTGCCATGTGAGTTCCTGTACTCTCTCTCACAGCATCAGTCTCCCTTCTATTTAGAAACTTACTGTATTTTCCCATTAATTGTCCAATGTATTTGCCATAGAAAAGTAAAATAAGTCTTTACAGATGGAATCTTCCAGGGATTTGAGTGATATGGTCTATGATGAGATTTGTGGCATAATTGGATAAGGAGTCTAGCAGAGTCCATCTCAACATTGGGAGCATTGCATTCCATCTTTTATACTTTTCACAAGTGACAAGAAGAGTTTCTCACCAGGAAGCAACAAGTTGCAATTAAGAATACTGTGTGTTAAACACATTGCCGATGGTCCAGCTCACCTCATTAAGATTCAGCTTCCTATCTTACCAAACTCACCAACCAAGCTAAATGCCAAGAAATCTCAACATAAAAATCCAGTGGGTACTTAACAGATTCAGTTCACCACTCACTCTGAATGACCTTCATGTTCATTTAACCAAAGTTAGCCCATGGTAAAATTCACAGGCACCAGCCATACATACCCGCATTGTCTGATTTTGGCACCTGGCATCTGTCACTGCCTGAGGAGTACTCACTCTCAGAAACACTAATAGTGGGCAGGACAAGTGATTCAACCAGTGAGGGTCTTTAAATGTAAAGAACATTACACATAGACCTATGTCTTGCACAGAACACTGACCCAGCCACCTCTGGAGTGGAGAAAATGAGGATTCCCAATGCTGGAGATCAGAATTGAGAGTGTAGTGCTGGAAAAGCACAGCAGGTCAGGCAGCATCTGAAGAGCAGGCAAATCGACGTTTCGGGCATATGTCCTTCCTGATGAAGGACTTATGCACAAAAAGTCGAATCTCCTACTCCTTGAATGCTGTCTGACCTGCTGTGCTTTTCCAGCACTTCTAGAGTGGAGACATCTGAAGGGACGGTATGTGGTTCTTCCTCGTGCTGAGAGCCTCCTGGCACTGTCCTGTCTCCTTATGAGGATAGGGCTTGCCTTATCTCCCTGTTGCCATGCCTTTGTTTCTGAGGACTCGTGACTGAGGCTCTAGCAGACACTGTGGGTGCTCAACCTGCCTTTCCTGGTTCAACCTATCCATGGAATAAACCAGACAGTAACATAACTCACTGCACTGCTGCAGCTTTTGGGCAATGAGAATCATTGCTTTCTACATCGCTCTCTCTTATTCCTGTTCCTGTGTGTGCATGGGATAAAGTCCCTGAGTGCCAATGCCACCGCGCCGTCTCCTGCTCCAACCTGAGCAGGTTCCTGGTCTCTGGAATTCCCCTGGAGGGTATGGAATGTTTCTTCCTCAACAGATACCAGAGCTGTCATAGAGATGCTCAACAGATTGTGGTGCCTCCACTGTTGAAGCCTAATTTTCCCACTGAGGTGCCTATATTTGGGCTGGGAATGCAAAAGGCAGCCTTACCGATGTTTCTTCTCAGGCCTAGCCAGTCCACACCGACCATCCGAAGAGTAACCCACCCAGACCCAATTCCCTCTGACTAATGTACCTAACACTATGGGCAATCTAACATGTCCAATTCACCTAACCTGCACATCTTTGGACTGTGGGAGGAACCCACACAGACACAGGGAGAATGTGCAAACTCCACACAGACAGTTGCCCAAGGCTGCAATCGTACCTGGGACCCTGGCGTTTTGAGGCAGCAGTGCTAACCACTGAGCCACCGTGCCGCCTTTATAGGCCTACTTACTGGCTGTAACTCTAAACTGTGGATCTGGCACTAACCCATTGTCATTTATGTAAATTGTAAACTGTTATCCCAGCACTGATCCTGAGACACACTCATTATTCATTACATTTTGCTAATCTGAAAATTACCCATTTATGCCTACTGTTTGTTTCCTATAATCTAGCCAATTTTGTATCCATATCAATTTGTTAACCCCTACACTGTGAGTCTTTACTTTCCTCAATAATCTATTGTGACATCCCTTTTTAAACCCCTTCGGGAAATCCAGTAAATCCAACCATTCACCTTTATCCACAGTTCAATTTTCTTCTTCAAGAACTCTAGTAAATGGATAAATACAATTTCCTTTGCACAAGACCATGTTGACTTTTGACTACCTTGAACCTTTCTAAGTGTCTCCAATAACACCTTTAGTCATAGCTTCTAACATTTTCCTTTTCCAAATGTTAACATAACTATCCTGTAGCTCCCAACTTTCTCTCTCCTTTCCTCATTCAGTAAAGGAGTTACATTTGCTATCTTCCATTCTAATTAAACTTTCTCTGAACTGAGGGAAGTTTGAAAAACTATGCCCAATATTTAGACAATTATTTTAAGACACTACGATGAGGTTCATCAGGATGAGGAGCTGAGTTTTGCAGGGATAGGTCTAACCAATAGTGGATATCATTAAAATGTTTTGCAACAAGGACTTCTATCTTATTACTTACTTTTTGAAGGACAATTTGTCCACTTGGTGTTTCCCATTTTAGCTTTAAATAGAAAGTAATCCATTATACTTTCAGGAAGAAAATGCCTGTTTTAATGGAGCGGTTGTTTTCTCCAAAATAAAATCGTGAGATTAAAGATCTTCTATGCACTACAATCAAGTAATTTTCTGTTTCAACATGAAAAGCTCTTCACTGAAGGAATTCAAGGAGATAAAAGGTCCTCCAACTTAAAGGGAGTTTCAGATGGCCACCTGTAACTAGCAGACTGCCATGGGGATTGGTGCTGGGTGATTCAATATTTATATGTAATAAAATTATAATATATATTTACAATATATATTAAAGACTTGAATGATGAAAATGAAATTGAATAGCCAATTTGGCGTGTGGCAAAAATGTGAGAAGACAAGTTGATGCAGATAGCAGAAATGGTATGCAAAGGAGTATAGATAGGTTCACAAGTGGACAAAAACTTGGCCGATGTGTAAAACTGTGATGTTGCGCACTTAGCAGGAAGAATAGAGAAGCTGAATATTATTTAAATAGGCTGAAGGAAGACTGAAGAAAGCTACAGAACAGAAGGATTTGGCAGTCCTCATATATGAATCATAAAAATGTTAACATCCAAGTTTAGATTAGATTAGATTCCCTCCAGTGTGGAAACAGGCTCTTTGGCTCAACAAGTCCACACTGACCCTCCGAAGAGTAACTCACCCATACCCATTTCCCTTTAACCTATGCACCTAACACTATGGACAATTTAGCATGGCCAATCCACCTATCTTGCACATCTTTGTACTGTGGGAGGAAACCGGAGGAAACCCACACAAACACAAGGAGAATTTGCAAACTCCACACAGTCACCCAGGGCTGAAATCAAACCCAGGTCCCTGGTAATAATAGTGAAGACAAGTCAAATGCTAGATTTTATTTTTTAAAAAATGGAATATGAAAGTAGGGAGGTTGTGTTAAAACCATACAAATGACAAGTCAACCATAGCTGAAATACTGTGAACTGTTTTACATCCCTTATCTCAGGAAAAATATACAGGCTTTGGAGGCAGTCCAGAGAAGATACACTAGATTGATACCAGCTATAGAGTGACTGCCTTATGAAAAGAAGTTGAGTTGGTTGGACCTCTACTCATTGGAATTTAGAAGAATGAGAGGCAACTTTACTGAAATATATTAGATTCATTGGGATTTGACAGAGTGAATGGGGAAAGGTTGTTCCTCTTTGTGGGAAAGTCTAGGACCAATGTGCATAATCTCAGAATAAAGGGTCACATGTTTAAGATAGAGATAAGGAAGAATTTGTTTTCTCGGGAGGGGTAGTGAATCTGTGGTAGGGACCTTGATCTCGGTCGTTAAGAATATTCATGGCTGAAATAGACAGATTTTTAATCAGTAAGGAAATCAAAGGTTAAAGGAAAAAGGCAGGAAAGTGGAATTGAGCATTCTCAAATCAGCTGTGATCTCACTGAATGGTGGAACACTCAACAGGCTGAATGCCCTACTTCTGTTCCTATGAGCCATAGAATCAAGGAGATCTACAGCACAGCAAAAGGCCTTTCGGTTTCACACATCCATGCTGGTCAGAAACAACTAACTATTCTGACCCCATATTCCAGCATATGGCCCAAGCCTTGTATGCCTTGGCATTGCAAGTCACAACTATATACTTCTTAAATGATATGAGGGTTTTTGCCTCTATCATACTTATAGGCAGCGTGCTCCAGATTTTCACCATCCTAAGCGAAAATGCTTTTCCTCACATCTCCTGTCTGTCTTTTGTCCCTCGTCTTAAATCTAAGCTCCCTGATCATTGATCCCTCCATCAAGGAGAGATGTTTCTTCCTGTCTACTCTATCTATGCCCCTCACAATCTTCTACATCTCAATCATGTCTTTTCTCAATCTCCTCTACTGTAAAGAAGACAACCCGAGTGTGTCCACTCTCTCATCATAACTGGAACTCACCAGACCAGATAACATTTTGGTAAATTTGCTTTGCACCCTCCATAGTGCTTTCACATTCCTCTGAAGATGTGGATTCCAGAGCTGCATACAATAGTCTTGAAGGTGGTTTTATGGTCAACGGTTTTACTCAATAATCTACCAACTGTCCAGATCAGAAGACAATGTGCTCTGGGAGGATGATAAAGCCATCAGACTACCTGAATTTGTGAAGTCAGGGACTTGGGAGATATAGGTTAGTGGTAAAAGTAATTATATACACAGAAATTGAAATTTTTATAACAAAGTAATGTTTTGAGGCAAAATATTATATAAGGATGAAATGCTCATAAAAGGATAATACTGAGGAGGGCCTTAGCATCAGCCACTATGACAATATTATATGAACATGGTGATGGAAGACAGCTTAAGATCTTAAAGGTCTTCTTTATAGTCTCTGTCCGATCTGTCCTATTTATGTAATATGTAAGTAGATGCGATCATGCAATAAACCACATCTTGGTTAAGGCAAGAGACTGCTTATTAGATTAGTAAGTGTTTTTTCCTCTGCCACATTAGACAAAGCAGGCCCTGTAGATCTTTACCAGGAAAAAGGATGCAACCAGAAAATCTACCCAATGGCTCATACAACATGATGAGTATTAGTGAGGATTCACCTTGCAATAGGTCAACCATTGATCTGTCCAGCCATAACATTACTCTGGAGAAGTTGAAAATACAGCACGTTGGGTTATGAAATCACCCCACATAACGAAATGCCCTTCTCCCTCCAACTCACCAGTAGACAGAGCAGATGATTCTACCAATGGAATCGAGAAGGAAAAATGATGTCCAGCATCTAAGATTTTGGAAACACCTCTTACTGTTATCAAATAAATCCACTACATATGTTCACTTTGCTCCACTGTTGGAAGAACATTATCAGTTCATATGAATATCTTGTCTGTCTTTTGCCAGTCTCTTATTATTGTGTAATCTCCTTGAATGCACCATGTCAAATGAAATGGAATGTTTAAAGGCAATTTTGTTTTCTAAATAGATCAAATAAGCAGAAAATGAAATGTGGAGTTAGGCTTTGACACTGAATGACTGCACACTCTGGTTGTAGTAAATGCAGAGTGAGCAGCGCATGTGATGGTAAATTACCTTCTACGCATGCAATGGAAGCTTGTTGACTTCTAATATTCTATAAAATAAACTTTTTTTCCTTTAATAAATTGTTTGGCATCATCTTTTCATAGAACAAATCCAATATTGACTGAATCGTACATAAATTGACATTGAGATTGACGCTGTAACGTTTTTATTACCGCAGGTTGCATTGTGAATGTACGTTTTTATTCATTCATGCAATGCAGGTATCCTTGGTTGGGCCATCATTTAATGTTCATCCCTAATTGCCCTTCAGTTTCCAATAAGTCTGGTCAGTATTGAGGCTTTGAGGACCCATTACCTTTGGTTGGCTTTAAGATTTTGAAATAAAAGAAAATGTTACAAATACTGGAAAAGTTCAGCAGGTCAGACAATCTCTATAAAAAGAACAGATTAGATATTTTCTGCTGTCCTATCCACAGATGTTTCCTGACTTGACGAATATTACGAGCATTTTCTATTTCTGTATCAGTTCTCTGAAATTTCTCGATTTCATTCCAGCTCAGCAAGCAAACCTACATCCATAACATTTTCTATTTCACTATCAGTGTTTCATCCAATAGTTGAAATTCCATCAATTTAACATCAAGAAGGCCAATTTCATTGAGGTCAACAAGACTGCCTACTTTTACTTCCATAATATAAAGGAATATAATATAATAAAGCCACTAGTATAAAGGACAACTGTAAGAGTTCCTTTAGAAATACAAAGGGCAAAAGAGAGGCAGAAGTGGACATTGGGCCGCTGGAAAATGACACTGGAGAGATAGTAGTGGGGAACAAGGAAATGATTGAGGAGTTAAATAATTACCTCGCTTTAGTCTTCACAGTAGAAAACATGAGTAAAATCCCAAAAATTCAAGACAGAGTGAGGGGGCAGAGCTGATTATGGTGGCCATCACCAAGGAGAAGGTGCTAGAAAAATTGAATGGCCTGAAGGTGGGTAAACCACCTGGACCAGATGGACTACACCTCAGTGTTCTAAGGGAGATAGTTGAAGAGATGGTGAAGGCATTAGCGATGACGTTTCAGGAATCATGATAATCAGGGAGGGTGCCAGAGGACTGGAAAATCACTAATGTGACACCCCTGTTCAAAAAGGAGTAAGGCAAAAGGTGGAAAATTACAGACCAATTAGTCTAACCTCGGTCTTGGGTAAGGTCCTGGAATCCATTGTGAAGGATGAGATTTCTGAATACTTGGAAGTGTATGATAAAGTAGGGCAAAGTCAGCATGGTTTCATCAAGGGGAGGTCATGCCTGACAAATCTGCTAGAATTCTTTGAGGAAGTAACAAGCAGGTTAGACCAAGGAGAGCCAATGGATGTTATCTACCTGGATATCTACCTTATCTACCAAGGTGCCCATAGGAGGCTACTGAGTAAGATAAGGGCCAATGGTGTTACAGGCAAGGTGCTAGCATGGATAGAAGTTTGGCTGTTTAGCAGAAAGCAGACAGTCAGAATAAAAAGATCCTTCTCAGGATGGCAGCTAGTGACAAGTGATGTTCTGCAAGGTTGTGTTGGGACCACAACTTTTCATGTTATATATTAATGATCTGGATGAATGAACTGAGAGCATTCTGGCCAAGTTTGCAGACAATAGAAAGTTAGGTAAAAGGACCAGTAGCATTGAGAAGGCAGGGAGGCTGTAGAAGAATTTGAACAGGTTAGGCAAGTGGCCAAAAAAGTGTCAGGTGGTGTATAACGTGGGAAAGTGTGAGGTCACGCACTTTGACAGGAAGAACAGAGGCATGAATTATTTTCTAAATGAGGAGAAATTTCAGAAGTCTGAAGTGCAAAGAGATTTGGGAGGTCTAGTCCAGGATTCCCACAAGGTAAACTTGCAGGTTGAATCAGTAGTTAGGAAGGCAAATGCAATGATGACATTTATTTTTTGAGGACTTGAATATAAAAGTAGGGATGTACTTCTGAGGCTCTATCATGCTCTGGTCAGATCACACTTGGAACTTGTACGCAGTTTTGGGCCCCTTATCTTAGGAAGGATGTACATGCCATGGAGCATGTTCAGAAAAGGTTCACAAGAATGGTCCCAGAATGAAAAGCTTAACACATAAGAAACGCTTGAGGACTCTGGAGTTATAATCCAACATCTTTCATGCATGCATAATGAGTTGAAAAATCACATGATCCAGTGTGCAAATTTGACATGCCCCTGAATAGAAGTGACAAACATAACAGATGCAATAAAAAATTCTGCATGAAGAGTTGGTGGTGAATACTGATGTTAAATGCATCAGAAGTTGCAGACAGATTAAACAGGATGAGGGGGAAAAGTGCTTCGCAGCCAAATCATACAAAGTACTTTCATTACAGCTGTTTCAATACTATGCCTATAAAGCCATATAAGCTCCTCATTCAACCACGCTTCTCGTCATTACCCTTTTATCTTCTTTTATTGCTCTGTGAGATTTGTTTCTGTCTTTGTGCCATAATTTGGAATATTTCTGACATTAAAGGTGTTGTTGTCTAAAGTGTTAGGCTCTGAAAGGCTTAATGCTGAGAGCATGTTAAGTACCAGGAAACATGATGTTACGTAGACTTGAGTTGGAGTTCTGGATCTCAAAGAAGATGGACCTCAGATTAATGTCTCCCTCATGGTCTTATTAACAGTGTTTAATGTACTGATGTAAATTGGAATTCCTGGTTTCTGGTAACCATATAGAAATTGAGCTTTCTGAATTCAAATGTTTCAAGTTAGCTTTTATATTTGAATTTAATGTGATTGTTTATATTTACATCTGAACGATAGAAACCCACAGAATTTTCACAACATTTTATGAACTGACAGATTGATCAAATTGATTGAATGTGATATCTGGTTCTCAAGGAGTAATCACTTCCTTCTGGGGTAGTTACATTCTTCTGGTGGAGCTTTTGGTCACTGACATTAGAAGAAGGTTGGCGGGCTGAACTTGTTTGGGCAATTTAAGGTACTTGCCATTGAGATAAAATTCAGTCATTAGTCTCTCTCTATTTAACTGGTGGGTTGAGGATGGTTATCAGCAGATGATGAGAGGCCTATATATATGTACAAGCATCTTATTAATACAACAATCATTAGAATTAGCTTTGCTTTCCACAGTATATTCTATCCAACCAAGACACATGACACCAGAAACCCAACAGCAAAGCAGAAGTGAATACATGGTGAGGATCCCCTCTTCATCCCTTCAGGGTAAGCACTTGCTGCATTGCTCCAATGATACTACAGTTTCAGTGACATGTAGTCACTCATGCTCCACAGGTATATTTGTCCTCAGACTTTGTGCCCTCTACTGTTTCACAGTCTGCTGTCTGCTTAGATTTGTGAAAGAGATGTGATAGAACCTTTTTCAGTTGAAGAAGCACATATGGAGGAGTATGTTAGAGTGGCTGAACATCTGAGAACAATAAAATACAATGTTCCTCAATCGATCTCTCCGTCAGTACAGGAATAGTTTTAGTCTTTATCTTGGAGCTGGAATGCATCCTCCTGAAAATCCCAATTTTGCGCTCCATTGGAGTCATTGTTGTGGAGATTTCATGACTTAATTCTACCTCCACTCAGAGAGAATAATGCAGATGTAAAACTTCATATCAGGTTAAAAAAAATGAAAATACTAGAGAGTACTCTTTCACAATTTATTCCATAAAAACATTGGTACTGCTTCGTTCAAAATGCATTAAACTCACTTGCATATGAAATGAGCTAAAGAGCGAATAATTGCTCCGGATTGTACTTTACATCCAAAATGGAAAATCCTGTCTGGTTTCTGATCAGTCAGTACGGAATAACTGCAGTAATGATCTCAACCAAATTGGATTGCTGAAAATTTGCTAAATGCCTTCCAAAGTGCTGCAGTCATATTCTTGAACCATTTCCAATGTTTTTATTTTTCAATGCAGTTTTGCTGGCTGGATAAGAAAGAGTTAATTATACCACCATTAATACCTCTATTCCTCCCAACTGATACCTGAAATGCAACTTATATCCTTTGAATGCTATACTTCTATTTTAAATAAGGCTTCTTTCTTTCTCAGAGGATTTTTTCATTCCTTAAGGGCATATCATTTAAATTTCATGCCCATTAATAGAACAAATTACCTTCTAGCCAGAAATATATCCACTATTTTGCAGCTAGGAGTACTGCAAATAAAATCTTAGAGCTCCCCTGTTCAGCTCTAATAATGTTCTTCAGAGCCATCTTCTGAATTCTTTGCCCTTTATTCTCTTAAACCGGCTTCCTTCTTGCTTGAGATTTGTAAATGAAATGTCAACAGAAGACATGGTTTCAGCCCAGTAGTGCAGTGTTCATATGCTTTACTTAATAATCTAGAAGCTGTAAATTTGATTTCCAGGTATGAATGCCATTTGAATGATCTGGTGTCAGAGGAGATGCCTTTCTTAACACCTTTTAACACTATGCCTTAATTTGGTGAAAACTAAGCATTACCACCTCTTCTGTTTGAAATGGCAAATTGCCCATCATCAGAAATCAATTTTGTTTTGTTATCAGCTGTAGTGTCACATTTGATGATCTTTGACCATATTTCTGCATTAGGAGGAAGAAATGATTTCCTTTACATTCAGATGACAAGAAATGAGGATGTGGAACTGTTTGAGTTTTCTGGCTCAATGTGATTTAGAGTCATATTGTCACAGAGATATGCAGCATGGAAACAGACCCTTCAGTTCAACTCATCCATTCTGACCAGATATCCTAAATCAATCTAGTCCCATTTGCCAACATTTGGCCCGTTTGCCTCTAAACCCCTTCCTATTCACATACCCCATCCAGATGCCTTTTAAATTTTATAATTGCACCAGCCTCCACCACTTCCTCTGGCAGTTCATTCCATACATGCACCACCCTCTTCATGAAAAAGTTGTTGCCTTTCCCCTCTCACCTTAAACCTACGCCCTCTAGTTTTGGACTCCCCTATCCTGGAGAAAAGACATTGACTATTTACCTTATCCAAGCCCGTCTTGGTTTTATAAACTTCTACAAGGTCACCTCTCGAGCCTCTGCCACTCCAGAGAAAATAACCCCAGCCTAATTAGCCTCTCCCTATAGCTCAAACCCTCCAACCCTGGCATCATCCTCATAAATCTTTTCTAAATACTTTCAAGTCTAACAACAAATTAGCAGGAGACCAGAATTGAATGCAGTATTCCAAAAATAGCCTCACCAATGTCCTATACAGATGTAACATGACCTGCCAACTCCTATACTCAATACATTGACCAATAAAGGCAAGCATACCAAACACCTGCTTTACCACCCTATCCTTCTGCAACTCCACTTTCAAAGAACTATAAACCTGTACTAAAAGGTCTCTTTGTTCGGTAACACTCCCCAAGACCTTACTATTAAGTGTATAAGTCCTGCCCTGATTTGCCTATCCAAAATGCAATACCTCACATTTATTTAAATTAAAATCCATCTGCCACTCCACGGCCCATTGGCCCAACTGATCAAAGTCCCATTGTAACTGAGGTAACCTTGAAGGGCTTTTGCCTCGGATGCTGCCTGACCTGCTGTGCTTTTCCAGCACTACACTCTCAACTCTAATCTCCAGCATCCAGTCCTAGTTGATTTTCACTGTCTCACTGACTTCTTCACTACCCACAACACTGCCAGTTTTGGTGTCATTTGCAAACTTACTAACCATACCTCCTATATTCACATCCAAATCATTAATGTAAATAACAAAAAGCAGTGGACCCAGCACCAATCCTTGTAGGCCTCCAGTCCAACAAACAGCCCTCTGTCTCCTACCTTTGAGCCTTTCTTGGAAATAAAAAAAGGTAAAAGATGACTTTGTATTATCTGTTGTTTACTGATTAAACAAGTAATTTTGGGAAAAAGAGTGCAAAAAAGGCTTTTAAGAAAAATAAGAAGTGCATTTTCCTTAGTTGCAGGGCTTGGAGAAGCCTAGGATCTGCGCTGTTCATTGCCTAGTAACAATGCCTGGGATCAGGTTGTTATATGTTTCACAGACTGTGGAGATGAGTTGTTCAAGAAGGTTTCAGCTGAAAGCATCTCTCTTACGAGCTGCATGGTGACTCACAGCACCAGGGACCCGAGTTCAATTCCAAACTTGGGTGACTGCCTGTGCGGCATTTGCACGTTCTCCCCATGATTGCATGAGTTTTCTTTGGCTGCTCTGATTTCCTCCACAGCCCAGAGATGTGTCAGTTAGGTGGATTAGCTATGGTAGATGTGGGGTTATGATCGAGTGGAGAGCTGGATCTGCGTAGGATGCTGTTCAGAGATCGGTGCAGAGTCGATGGACCGATACTCTCTTTCCGCACTGTAGAAATTCTACGATTCTAGTAAGAAATAATGTTTAAAGCAAAACCAGCTGAAACCTTCCTCTTGGTGAATTAATTTGAAAATCTGATAAAGTTTCAAATATCAAATAACTACTTCCAACTGAATCCAATTTCTGGCCTGAAGAACTTCTATCATTGCAATTTGATTCATGGAACCGAAACAACTGTCAAATGTCAAATGTCAAATTAAATGAGGTGCTGTTTCTTTTTTGGCTATTGTCTCAAACTCATAATATCTCTGCTGAAATATGTTGTTTTGTCTGGTCTGTGTATGAATATGTGTGTTTGTGATTGAGGGAATATATTTTAATTTTGGATAGTAGCCTAGTTATTGCTAATCATTTTTGCCACTAGTTTAAGAAAAGTCTTGCTCATAATAAATGAATTATTTTGTGTTCTTTAAACCATATATCACCTGCTTCAGATCTTTTCTGATCAACGAGTTTAGAGAATCTATCACACACATCTGGAGTTGATGGGATTAAACCGAGCCTTCCTGGCTCAGAGGCAGGGACTACCACTTCTCCACAACAGCCCTGTATCAAGTGCTTCATTAACAAGGGACCCATGACAATCACTTGAGATATTCAATGATTGCAGATGCATTATTAAAGGCTAATTATTTGAGACAGAGGCTCAACTAATCCACCTAATCTACACATCATCTGTTCTTATGAAGGGTCCTGACCCAAATTTCCACTCTCCTACTCTTCTGATGCAACTTGACCTGCTGTACTTCCTCCAGCTCCACATTTTATCGACACGACTTATTTGAGACACTGATTTCAAATAGCTCACAAGACATGAGCTAATCAATGGGCTAATCAAGTTACAATTGGAACATGCAATCAAAGTTGGAGTGAGAAATAACTTTGGGTGTTTTTAAGCACATGCTACTGGCGTAGGAGAAGCTAAGTAGGGTAACTTCAGCCTATCTCTTTCTCTCTCTCCACAGCATACACAAGCTTTGAGCTTTGCCTGTTGTTGACTTTCTGTATGTGTAACTGGTGAAAGTTTTAAAGAAAGACTTCAATTCCACAACAGTGTTTACATTTTCAAATTGAAAACATCGAGACTATTAAATTCAATATGAAATCAACTGAGTAACCAAACTACAAACTCTATACTTTTTAAAACTGGATTTCAATTTGATTAAATCATTTTTTATTCTGTATTTTTTTCTGTGTGTTTATGGGAAGGCAATGTGAGTCAGTATGTATTTTACTTAGATCAATTGAAGTAAAATAAAGCTAATCTCTTTATTTATTGCCACGGAAACTAATCCGCTTTGTTCTTCTATGATCACAACAAGTAAACAGTTATGTACTCATTTTAAACCCGTATTTCACTCAAACAAAGATAGGGCAAAGAGGGATAACCTTTGATCTCTTTTCACTTGATCATTACAATATCTAACATAATGACAACATGGGAAAGAATCTCTTGCTGAGGAGTGTTTTGTTGTGAGATAGGGTCATGTAGATGTGAAGTATTTCTAGTATCAGAAGCATACTCTTCTCTTTTGAGGAATTTGTGGAGCCCTTTAAACTATTTGGGATTTTCCCATTATATATCTGCACACCAGAAAGATATTTGAAATCAAAGTTCCTTCGAACATTTGGCAAAGATGGTAATTATTTGATGTGTTTTGGAAAATCAGGAAGTAGTAATCGCTGAAATTATTTCTGTAACCTGCTGTCAAATCAAGAACAACTTGTATTAATGTTGCACCACTATTTAGTTAAGTGACCCAAGGTACTTCAGAGAAGCATAATCAAGCAAAAGCTATCACAGAATCAAATAAGAAGTTAGTAGGATTTGTGACTTAAAAAACCTGGTCACAGAAGTAGCTTTAAATGAAGGCTATAAAGGGAGACAGAATTAGGACAAAAAGGTTCATGGATGGCATTTTAGAGCCTAGGGCACACATGGCTGAAGGATTTTGAAGATGAGACAGCCACTTTGCAATTTCTAACCTCTGCTTAATATTGTAAAACACAAGGAAATTACAGTTAGATGACTCAGAGAATGCTGCTAACATGTTTTGGCATTCTAGTTATGAACAGTCCTAAGGGTATCTCCCAGACAATAATAAGATCCTCAAAGCTGCTAATGGTCATAATGCCCTCCAAGTGATGATATTGCTGGACTAATGTTCAGGTTGTTTTATTCACAATTAATTATGATGATCAATATTTTTACCTCACAATGAGAATATGTATCCAGAAAGGGCATCTTTGTGAAAGTGTGGATTTTGGCAATTTAGTTAAAAACAGCTGATTGCGAACATTTTTTGTAATGTTGATTTTTTTTCCCATTTTTTTTCCCATGATAATTACAGTTTACCTAAAACCTACAGGTATTGAATACATTAAATATTATTCCCATGTTGCACATGAAAGGCATTCCCGATGATTTTGATTTACAGAACCTTGTATTCCCAAACCATTATAATATATGCAACATTTTTCACTTAAAATTAATTTTGTTCTGCATGATTATGTTATATATAATCATAATAATGCAGATAGTAAATACCAGACATTAATTTGTTCGGAAACACAGGTAGAAAAAAAGCCAGTCCTGCTGATTACTCAAAGGATGTCATACCATCAGACACCAATAGCTTGAACAAAAAATTTGAAGATCTGCAGATGCTGGAAATCAGAAACAAGAACAAAAATGAGAAATTGTTGGAAAAACTCAGCAAGTCTGGCAACATCTGTAGAGAGAAATCAGAGTTAATATTTTGAGTTCAGTGACACTGCTTCAGAACTTGCCTAAAACATTAACTCTGATTTCTCTCCACAGATGCTGCCAGACCTACTGAGTTTTTCTGGCAATTTCTGCTTTTGTTTTGGTTACTGATGGCTTGAACCAAGTTAGCCAAGTCAGCACTGTGTCTCAAGTTAAAAGGGACATTCAGTAGAGCAGGAAGAAGGTTTATGATCATGTGGGCTCTGCAAGCGTAATCATCATCTTACTGCATCGCCACCTTTCTGTTAGATCAGGCTCACAGGGCCATAATTAATTTTTACTTTACCACTGCACACACCTCACACTAAGGCTTGTGATCCTCAAGTTTCAGTATTGCATTCTTCATGTTCACTTTGACAACTTCCACAGTCCTAAACTACTAACCTCTCTTGTCCTCTGCACTTCCTATTCACTCAGTGAGGACACCTTACCACCTCTCCTGCTCACCACCACCAAGTGCTCTTCCACCCACTTCCAACATATTCACTCTCTTAATGTGGTTACAGTTGATAGCACCTTACACCTGAGGGCAAATGGCCATGGCAGTGAATCCCATTCCTGAGACGCTTGATTCTTTTAATAGGAGAAGAATATGAAGAGCTTGCTCTGGAGAAGCTCTGGAGATAAGAGCATCAGTGACATCCTGTTGACCTTTCTAGGTGGAAGTTTGAAGTTCCCAACTTGCTTCTTAAAATGAGCTGGTGGCACAAAGTTTCAGGTTAGCTGTAACCATGACAGGCTCCAGGGTGGCATGTCCACTGAGTCTTTCCAAGTGCTAGTGCTTTTCTAGCAGATGCCACAGCTTGGTAATGATGATCTGAAACATCCTTAATGGCAGTTAAGTCAGACAGGCTTCTAAACGAGTTAAATTCCATACCTCTATCAAGAGCCTGTTGTATGTACACTCATTCAAATGTAGATTGCACAACTATAATTTTCATGCTACACTGGTTCAGTAAATTTGTGACAGTAAGTCAACAGTACGGCCTCCCTCGAGAGAAGAGGAATCTTTGCAAATCATAGACATGCATACAGTTCAGTGGGTGAATATAGAGGTTGAGAAGCATTAGCTTCTAGTCCTAGCCATGGAATGTGTGACTGACACAAAATGCTTAGTTGAAACATTACATTTGTTTAACTAAAATGACAAGGATTAGCTTACAAAATGTAATGGCTATGATTTTTGAGGCCATAATTCTTAGCCTCAGCAGTGTGGTGCTGGAAAAGGTCAGGCATCATCTGAGAGCAGGATAATCGACATTATGGGCACAAGCCCTTCATCAGGAATGAAGCTTGTAGGCCAGGGGCCTGAGAGATAAATGGGAGGGGGATGGGGTTGGGTGGAAGGTAGCTGAAAATGCGAGAGGTAGATGAAGGTGGGGGAGAAGGTGATAGGTCAGAGAGGAGGGTGAAGCAGATAGATGAGAAAGGTGATGGACAGGTCAAGAGGGCAGTGCTGAGCTGGTGGCTTGGGACTGGGATATTGTGGCAATGCCGAAAATGAGGAAACTGGTAAAATCCACATTGATCTGGTGTGGTTGCAGAGTCCCAAGGCAGAATATAAGGTGTTCTTCTTCCAAGAATTGGGTCATTAGGGTTTGGCGGTGGAGGAAGCCCAGGACCTGCATGTCCTTGGGGGGGTGGGAGGGAGAGATGAAGTGTTCAGCCACAGGGCAATGAGATTGGTTGGTGCAGAAGTTCTCTAAAACGATCTGCAAGAAGGTGTCCTGTCTCTCCGGTGTAGAGGAGGCAGATTGGGTGCAACAGATACAGTAGATGACATTGGTGGATGTGCAAGGATCCTTTGCGGCCTTGGATGGAAGTGTAGGGGGAGGTGTGGGTGCAGGTTTTGCACAAGGGTGGGGTGTGGGCTGGTGAAGGATGTGGATCTGACAAGGGAGTCACTGAGAGAATGGTCTCTCTGGAACGCTCAAAGGAGTGGGGAAGGAAATATATCTCTGGTGGTGGGGTTCGTTTTTAGGTGACGGAAGTGGCAGAGGATGATGCAATGGACACAGAAGTTGGTGGGGTTGAAGGTGAGAAATGGCGGTTCTGTCCTTGTTGCGTTGGGAAGGATGGGGTTCAAGTGCGGAGGTATGGGAAGTCGAGGAGATGCATCATCAGTGGAGGGCATCATCAACCACGTGGGAAGGGAAATTGCGATCTTTGAAGGAGGAAGCCATTGGGATTTTCTCTGATGAAATTGATTATCCTGGAAACAGATGCGATGGAGGTGGTAGAATTGGGAATAAGGGATGGAGTTTTTTTCAGGAGGTAGAGTGGGAGTAGGTATAGTCCAGGTAGCTGTGTGAGTTAGTGGGCTTGTAGTAGATGTCTGTGATTAGTCAGTCACCGGAGATGGAGATGGAGAGATCCAGGAAGTGGAGGAAGGTATCTGAAATGGTCCAGGTGAATTTGAGGTCGGGGTGAAACATGTTAGTGAAGTTGATGAACTGTTTAACCTCCTCATGGCAGCACGAGGTAGCGCTGACACAGTCATTGATATAGCAGAAGAACAGGTGGGGAGTAGTGCCAGTGTAGCTGTGGGAGATGGACTGTTCCACGTACCTGACACAATTCTTAGCCTGCATGTTTAAACAATGATTATTACAAATGCTAAAAGACAGACAGTGGTGGTGGAGGGTCGTTTTTCAGACTGGAGGCCTGTGACCAATGGAGTGCCACAAGGATCGGTGCTGGGTCCACTACTTTTTGTCATTTATATAAATGATTTAGATGTGAGCATAAGAGGTACAGTTAGTAAGTTTGCAGATGACACCAAAATTGAAGGTGTAGTGGACAGTGAAGAAGGTTACTTCAGATTGTAACAGGATCTTGATCAGATGGGCCAATGGGCTGAGAAGAGGCAGATGGAGTATAATTCAGATAAATGTGAGGTGCTGCATTTTGGGAAAGCAAATCTTAGCAGGACTTATACACTTAATGGTAAGGTCCTAGGGAGTGTTGCTGAACAAAGAGACCTTGGAGTGCAGGTTCATAGCTCCTTGAAAGTGGAGTCGCAGATAGATAAGATATGAAGAAGGCATTTGGTATGCTTTCCTTTATCAGTCAGGATATGGACTACATGAGTTGGGAGGTCATGTTGCAGTTATACAGGACATTGGTTAGGCCACTGTTGGAAACTTGCGTGCAATTCTGGTCTCCTTCCTATCAAAAAGATGTTGTAAAACTTGAAAGGATTCAAAAAAGATGTACAAGGATGTTGCCAGGGTTGGAGGATTTGAGCAACAGGGAGAGGTTGACCAGGCTGGGGCTGTTTTCCTGGACCATCGGAGGCTAAGGGGTGACCTTATAAAGGTTTACAAAATTATGAGGGGCATGGATAGGGTAAATAGATAAAGTTTTTCCCTGCGGTGGGGGAGTCCAGAACTAGAGGGCATATGTTTAGGATGAGAGGGGAAAGATTTAAAAGAGACCTAAGGGGCAACTTTCTCATGCAGAGGGTGGTAAGTGTATGGAATGAGCTGCCAGAGGAAATGGTGGAGGCTGGTACAGTTGCAACATTTAAAAGGCATTTGGTTGGGTATATGAATAGGAAGGGTTTGGAGGGATATGGGCCGGATGTTGGCAGGTGGGACTAGATTGCGTTGGGATATTTGGTAGGCATGGACAGGTTGGACCAAAGGGTCTGGTTCCATGCTGTACATCTCTATGACTCTATCAGTCATCAAATTTCTTTGGGGAGCAACATAAAGCCCTTTGAAAAGAATATCATCCCACACCATTCACTTCCCATGTTGTGTCAGCCATTTTGTGAAGTTATTTTCATTTAACTTTCAATCTGAAATGGCCAGGTGTCTTCTGGGTGAGCTATTTGCTTGATTATTTCTGAGCTCATTGCATATTTCAGAAATGTTTGCTGGTGTCTAAATATTTGTATTTGTATTTCTAACTCCCATTCAGTGACCAGTTCTCATTGTGCATTTCTTTCATTCTCCTTTACCTTTGAAGAAGAATGCCTTCCGTCTCAGAATAGTTGAACAATTAATTGCTCGATAATGTTGTTTATACTTTACAGTTTTAGATTTACACTTTTTGATTTACATTTTTAGATTTCGATTTCAACTTTATTGTCATGGAATAGGCTCAACCACTCCATCTACTCTTCTTTTTCCCTTTTATTTATATTCTGTTTCTTTTCTTCTACCAACTTACCTTCTGGAGAATGGCAGCTGTGGTATCAGGCTCACTGAAATTGGTGGTCAGCCAAATGTCCAATGCAAGGCAGTGAATGGGGCCCTGACCTAGAACTCAGTGAGTTCCTGATGCTTGGCATGTGGACCGAAGGCAAAGCCAAGGATCAGCGCATGAACTATAGGCAAGGCTGAGGCCCAGCATGGACGATGCCTGGATCAGGGCTTTGGTGGTGCAGTGTGTGGCAGTAGCTGAAGGCCCAGGCTGGGACCTTGGCAGTCTGAGATCAAGGCAGTGAGCCCAGTGCAGTGGTGGAGGTTCCCCCGACATCTGCAGCAATGACAAGAGCAGGAGAGATCATGCCAGCACAAGGAAATCATGCCAAAGTGGAAGAGATTGAGCCCTTGTGAGAAGTGTAGTCCCAGAATGGATAAGCATTTAAGAAAGACTTAATATTAACTTGTAACTTTATTTCTTTTCTCTTTGCACTATACCAAGTGTGACTGTGTTCCTTATTTCTATTTACCTTGTTCTTACGTTTTTGTACTGAGGTACTTGTATCTAACATGGCATTTGTCTGGCAATATTGAAAAATTTGCCTTCGAGCATAAATTGTCCTGGGGATGATAATTCCTAGCTCATTGGTGCAAGAAGATTTGTTTTGTTGTTCAGCACACAGAATGGACAGTTACCAGGCTCTGAGCTTGTGGGCTATAGCAGGATGAGCGGTAGAATTGGGTGAGATGTTCAGTGAGACCCATCTCAACATCAGGATCATTTTGTCTCACCTTGTTCAATTTCTCAAGCGGTGTGGGAATATTCCAATGGCGTGTTCCCAAATAATATGCATTATTGTTTATTAAATGCCTTGTTAACAGCTGCACTTTCCATGGGTTATTATCTTACCAAACTTATTACGCAAATTCACCATGAGGAAAACTCAATATGGACACCAAAAGGAGTTCTTAACAGAATTAACTCACTGTTTTCTCCAAAAGACATAAAGTTTGTTCATGGATAATCTGTAAAACAGATCATGTTCCACCAGCACCAAATGGTATTTATCCTTCCACCATGGATATTAGCCCATCACTTTAAGGCAGTTATCACTACCACCATAGCATTCTTCAATGCATTATCACTGTGCCTTCAATGGCAAATTGGTTCAGCAGGGCACATTAGCAACTGTCAAATGTACAGATGTGCAGGGAAGGGAATCAACTGGACCAGGCAGCCTCTTAGGTCTGCTCCATTATTCCCTCAGTTTGTATTCCCCTCATACCTCCTGCAGCATGCCTTGTCTTGCCTTGCTCTATCATGGCTTGCCTTGGTAATTGGCACAGTTCCCCAACTAGGCCATGCTGTGCAATAGTCCTCAGTCAAGGGCAAATGTATTTTAACTTAATTTATTGAGGTACATCAACCTAGCACCTCTACCCCTTGGCCTCAGTGTTCACCGCACACTCACAGCATTTGCAGCAGCAGCCCAACATGTCTTAAAGTCTTAGGGGGGTAGTCCACAGTGAACTCACCAATCAGGCGGCCCAGCATGTTCTTCCTATTGTATCCATTCAGAGAAATTAAGGAGGTGTGTAGAGGACTGCTGGGGGTAGGAGGTGCACCAGTGGGATTGTAATCACATGCACACAGCTTGGGTGATGATCTGGGGAAATGTGAAGTCTGTGGCTTTGATACAATGGGAGAAAGGAAAGGGTAATGTAGGCGCATGTCAATGTTAAGGCCGAAAGACACTGGTCGTGGACCATTCATTGTTGTCCTGATCATGACTCAATGGATTGATGGCAATGTTGAAGAGAATGGGCTGTGAAAAGTGCAATGGGATGGATATGTGAACCAACATATGAGGGAGGAAGTTGAATTTTCAAGTGTTCACTGGACACTCATAAAATTGTCATTCAATATTAGATATCAAGGTAACACAAGCGTGCAGGGTCCCTACTCCCTGGTCATCCTGCACCATTGACTCTCTTCTCTTCCTCCTTATCACTGTCATTGGGTCCTCAGATATACACCCTTGCACTAAGGTTCAGAGTGAGCCATACTATGCGCTCACATTGCTACCGCCTGTTCCTAAATGATGTAGTTGGTGCTCAATATATGCCCTCAGCTATTGCACCATGTTAATGGCCAAGGAATGACGCCACAGGGAATGATGCATCCAAAGGCAAAACTGACAGAGGGATAACCCATGAACAGTGAAACACAAATGTTTATGAAATATAACAATGACTGATATAAAATTGTTTGAAAAACAAACTTGCAATAATCATTGGGTCTGGCAGCATCTGTGAAGAGAAATCAGAGTTAATGTTTCGGGTCCAGTGATCCTTCCTGACACCTCTGGAAGTTCTGAGGAAGGGTCACGAGACCTGAAACAGTAACTCTGACTTGTCTTCACAGATGCTGCCAGAACTGCTGAGCTTTTACAGCAACTTCTGTTTTTGTTTCCGATTTGAAGCATCTACAGGTCTTTTGGTTTTTTTTCAATTATCATTGTTTGCTGAACAAACTATTTACATCACATTGTATACAAAATAAATGATTTGCATGGGTTTTCCAGCCATTGCCCACACATGCTGTTAGCAGACTTTTCTCCTCCTTTCATTCCCACTATGACACACTATGTACCATTTTTCCACAGATAGGGTGGCTAGAGTCTGCTCTGATGATATTGCAGGGGCATTGGAGGGACTATCATCTACACTGCTTCCTGGATGTCATTCCCTTTCAGCTCCTGGTTGTGCAGTTGTGGTCCGTGCAGAACTTGGAAGTCCACACACTCAAAAAAAGTATTAGATGGAGTATTGCTCCAGAATCTCCCAAGCAGGAAAGATGAGGACATCTCAGTGGGATCTATATTGGTGCACAATGAGTTTCAGACACAGACGGGTGAGGGGGAAACACCTAAGGCTACTGCCAGTTGGAGAATACACAATCTGGGATATGTATTCGGGAATAATAGGTGGGCACAGCTGTGTGACAGAAAATTCTTGGCTAGCAACATCTGAAATGGTGGGAAGCTTGGGTTTAAATTGGAGCCAAAGGTGCAAAATCTGGATTATTCTGGTACTGATGAGCACTTCTCCCTTTCCAGTGTCCATGAATCTGATTACATAATCAATGAGGTGAGGAGCAGAAAACTGCATTGGAAAGATCAGTATAAGCCATGGCAGACTGGACACCATAGCCTCACTTGATAAAACATTTTAACTGAAAATGGAAAAATCACAACTTATTTGCTGAGTCCACAAGCTATTTACTTGAGATTCCTTTGAAATGAAAATACTTTGTAAGTTGAGTTTTACCTTACATAAGTAAATTGCACCTCCTCATACATGCAGTGGAACAATAACATTAGGTATTAGCTGACAGCTTGGGAGGGAGTGGTAGAGTGGTAGTATCACGAGACTAGTAACCTATAAACCCTAATGTAATGTTCTCGTATTAAGTGTTCAAAGCCACTATGACAGCAATAGTTTGGAATAAGAAAGCGAGTTTAATGGTGCCCATGTGTCAACTGTTGATAAAACACACCTGGTTTGCTAATTCCTTGAAAGAAGAAATCTGCCATCTTTCCCAGGTTTGCCCCACACATAACTGTGGATCTACAGCAATGTCATTGACTCTCAACTATTCTCTGGACATTAAGTACTAATCTTGCTAGAAGCTCCCATGTCCAATGAAAAAAGAATTGCAAATGATACACAAGTGACATATACTTGTTTTCAAGCCAAAGCTTCCACTGTAATTAGGCAACAATGCATCTGAACTGATATATTCTTACAAAGTAGATTTTACATGCCATATTTAACTCTTCATTTATTATCATTAGCCAAAAAGCTACATCATATAATAGATATAACACTGATCCTTTCTGTGTTTTATTCTTTTCAATTAAAGGTGTTAAAATGATGTACATTTGATGAACACTGACTTTGAAGAGTCTGCCTGAGATTTAGTGTTCCATGTACTAAGTGTGGGACAGACACTTTGTTGGAGAAATTTGCACAATAGGTTCGAGATCACAAAGCACAGCTTGAAGTGAAATTGACAAGCAGTTAATTAGTACAGTGATATGTGGAAGAGAAACTGACTAAGCTGAAACAGTACAGACAATCTGCCCAGGCAGTCAAGGATTCTCTTCCCCGAGCTGAGGAAAAGACCAGTTTTTATAATAATGCTGCACAATAAGGCTGATTAAGAAGTGGGAACATACAATGTATCTGGAAATGGAGTAATCTAGTTACAAGGATGCCAATTGGAAAACAGGTATTGGATGAATGTCTTGTTCCTTCATACAATGCAACATCCTGACAGTATCGATGGTTCCATTCCTCTTCACAGGTAGGTGTTAATGTCTCCTCTGAAGTGTTGAAATGCTTCCATTGTCTTGTTCTGGGAACAATATCCTTGCTGGTGCCTCTCTGTCTGACCTGCTCTTTGTGTGGCTTTGGTATTGCTGGGTTGTGAAACTGCCCTTGGGGCTTTGGGATATCTGTGGTGCTCTGTCATTGTTAGTGAGCTTGAAGTGTATTCCTTTGTCTGTGTGTGCTGTCTGGTTTGGCTTGTGAGCCTGCGTGGGCATTCTGGGTGTTTTTGGTACAGTTTGGCCAATTTTGCTTTTGTGGGCCTATTGTGGGTTGGTAGGGTGGCAGATCTTTTTCCACACACTTTCAGGGGCTCACTCTATCTACCAGAAAGAAAACACGCCAAATCCAGCTCCAACCAACCATTTAAGAGCTGACAGGTGAACTTCCTGGTGAATCATAAGCCTCAATAGTGAAAATCCACATGGTAAGAAGCCGTTGGCCAATCAGAGACTGGCAGCTTTTTGGTCTTGGATCACATTTGCTGGAGGCATAGATCTTAGGGGCTTAAACCCCAAGAAGGTAAGTACTTTAATTATTGGTTTGACAATTTGGGATTGCGTGGAGTGAAGTGACATTAGATGCAAAACTAGGACAGTAGCTTTCATCAGCCACATTCTTAGTTCCCTCATCTCTGCTCCCAGTTGGCTCCAGATTGGGATAAAGAGAGAACGCCACACCCTCCAATGCAGCAGGCATTCCCATTTGGAAGTTCAGTTACTTTCCCCACCTGGCAGGAGAGCAGGTAATTGGGTTAGTAATGCTAAGCCTCTTCAGTGGCTGGTAATTGACCACTTTAAGAGCGTTAATTGGTGGAGAGTTGATACGTTTGCCCATGGACTTTCTCATCCAATACCTACTTACTAAGGTGAGACCAACTTGATTAATATTTGCCCTCATCACCATCTGCCTTGCCACTTCCAGAAGGGGATAATTGCTCCTTTGCTACAGTGAAGTGCAAAGCAAAATTGAATAAATAAGTCTGTAGAATTAAGGTAGACTAAAGAAAGTAGAGTTTATCTTGTTTGAAACTCTGCTAAGATTTTGTAAAAATATGTCTTAATTTAATAAGCTATGGCCTTTGTGAACCCCATTTCATTTTAAAATGTTCAGTAAATACGAAGACATGTTGAGATGAAGCCATGTGACATTTTATTGAAGGATTGCACAACAAATGGAGAACAGAGTATTGGTTTACTAAGTTGCTTTCCTTGTGTCCTCTAATTTATTCCCAATTTGAATATTTCATTGACACAAACAGACTTTTGTAAAGAAACAATTTTACAGGACTACATTTACAAAACACACTATATTATACATTAAAATGTGTTCAGTCATTTTTCTCTTGCGTTGTTATGTTATGTTTTGGCTAGTTGACGAAACTACCTTGCATGTTTCTTTATTCCCCCCAGGGGGGAAAATAAACTATAAAGACTGCATTCTTCAATTAATGTGCAAATTTGACATTTAGAAAATTGCTCATTCTTGTATAGGGAGCAGTGGTTGAAATATAAATATGCAGTTTAGCCTTAGGCTGAAGTTTCAAAGATAAAGTTTATTATTTTTATAACTGCATATTATTTTAATTTTGTTCTTGCTGTGAGGACTGCTAATAACAGTCTCTTCATTTTACAAATGCTCATCATGCATTTACACCATCAGGTGCTCCCTTTGGGGTAACAGCTGCATCAAACCAGATGTGCCTGTCTTAAGCATTTACTATCATTATTATTCCATGACATTGACTATGTATAAATAAGTTACATACAGAGGGGTGGTCTTCACATAACACAAGCCCATGGATATTCTGTTAACCAGATGAATAATAAGGGGTTTCACTATGATAGTTGTAATCGGGGCAAACTTTCTGCACAAGTTTATAATCTACACTGTAGAAAGCTATATATATGCATATAACCTTGAATGGTTTGGAACATAACCAGGAAACATGACTTTGGGTCTGCTCCTGATAGCATATCTTTGAAGGATCATAATTACATAGTGCGGTCTTCTTTGCTCTGTCTGTTTTCTCATACTCAATTCGACAGTTGAATGTTTTGGACTCCTTGGTCTCCATTGTTGACTGCTGGGAGAAGTCAAATTCCACGACCTTGGATGGTGGAACCAGGCTTACAGATACATTCCCAAGACCAGTTGAGTTGTGTCTAAAGTAAACACTGAAAGTCCCATTCCCATGGTCAACTATCTTCCCAGTAATGAGAAGATTCAATTTAACTGTTTTGATGTTGGAATGGAAGTCTCCCCACCCAAACATTTTCTTGAATTTTCCTGTTTTAACAATGGGTCTGCGTTTGGTCCGTGAGTGGGATTCCTGAATATCTGTTAGGTTGTTTAACCATGCCCATAAGTCATTTGAAGCTTTAATACGTGAAATATCAGTGATGTCCTGTTTCGGTTTGGGACTTTCCTTCACAAAGAGCCGCAATGGATTTACTCTCTGTGGATCAGCCAAATTATCAGCAAGTGTTTGTCCTGCTGCCTTGTTCCTTAATTCCAGAAGTTCCAAAGTTCTTCCCAAATGATTCTCACGAGAGGTGATCTACAAATAAAAAACAAAATGTTAATCAAGTCCACAAAAGCAAATTAGCTCTCCCAATAGTTTTTCTGTTTTAAACACTATGAACACTCTATGAAACAGACAGCCAGTAAATACTGTGGAAGCAATTGTGTGGATGATCTAAATTTAGCCAAGGTCTCCTACAAGTTAATGTGTATTGTTTTTAACAATTTGTCCTGTAAGGAGAAAATGAACTATTTAATTTTGTGAGAGAATTGAAAATTGATAACTCTCTAATTTCACTATGACAAAGTGATATTTTCAAAGCCCATGAAAGTATTAACATTTTTGATTGAAAATAATGATTTCAGCTAACGAACAATTATTCCTTAACAGATAATGCATTCTGAAAGGCCAACAAATGTCTTTTTGTTTTGATTTTGATTCCATAAGTTCCTTGCATCATTACTCTCACTATTACATTCTGCAGAAAGAAATCATTACTATATACAGATGACACAATGATTCATCTTTCTTCTATAAACCGTTGCTTCATGAATGCAATGACCTCTGTTTATCATTGTATTTGGATGTATTTCCACAGACAGTGATGCAAGTTTTACGATTGATAATTAGGGTAGAGCCAAGAGGATGTATCTGTGTATTGCATCACTCATGAATAAAACAAGCCAATGCACCACCCACATGGTGTTGCTAAGTTAAGTGCACTGTATTACAAAAACTGATAGTGGGAACAAATAAATGAACTGGTCCTGAAATACTTTATATTAGATTGAAATCCTATCATAACCATCAGGATTGTGCCCAGTATGTTCCACGGGTTTGACTCTGCTGGAGATTGTGGGGTCAATCCCAGAAATATTGGAATACAGGAATAAGGGATGAGGCAGCAGAACTGATACTTCATTGATGATTTGGCTGATCCACAGAGGACAAATCCATTGCAGTTTGTGAGGGAGATTCCCTAGCTCTAAGAGGACATCACTAATATTTAACTGGCAAAACCGCAGGTGATTTATGGGCATGGCCAAACAACCTAACAGACATTAAGATATGGACCAAATCAGCATATACTTGGTATCTGTCTACCAGAAAATCTGTTGCCTTCCTTCCCCTTAGAAGAGGGCTGTCCAAAACTCACTCCACTCCCACCTTTCAGATAAAAATATAACTTTTCAGAGGCCAAGCTTGTTAGCTGAGTTTGAACATTACTGGTACATCCACATGTCATCATGCAAGTCCTTACACCTCAAATCAACATCAGCTCAAGTTGGAGATGGTCAATAGTATCAAGCTCCTAGCAGTGATGATCACCAATCTGTCCTGGTTCACCCACATTGATGTGATAGTCAAGAAAGTGCAACAACACCTCTACTTCTTCAGGAGGCTAAGAAAGTTTGGCATGTCTGTAAAGACTCTTACCAGTTTTTATAGATGCACCGTAGAAAGCATTCTATCCGATGCAGCACAGTATGGCAACAGGACTACAAGAAATTACAGAAAGTTGTGAACACAGCCTAGTCCATTACACAAGCCAACCTTCCATCTGTTGACTCCATCTACACTTCTCACTACCTCCAAACGGCAGCCAACATCATCAAAGACACCTCCCATCCCAGTTATAATCTCTTCCAATCTTTTACATCAGGCAGAAGATACAAAAGCTTAAACGTACAGACAGACAGATTTTTTCCCGCTATTATTAGACTTCTGAATGAACCTTTCAAAGTAAAAATTTAATGTTGACCTCCCTCTTTGCTGCACCTTTTCTGCAGTCGTAACATTGTATTCCTCGCTCTGTTCTATTACCCTAATGGATTTTGTATTGTATAATCTGTCTGTATTGCACGCAAAACAGAACTTTTTATTATACCTAGATACATGTGACAATAATAAATCAAAGCAAAAAATCCCATAAAAGACAGAGAACCTTCCAGAAATTGAGAAGATTAAGTGCAACCTTGCATCCACCATTTTCTGGAAGTACTGGCAATCTCCAGCTGTAGTTAGGGAAGAAGATGAGTGGGATCCCTGCAGAATCTTGACCCTATGTCAATGTTATATCAAAGGATTACTAAGTTAAATTAGTATCTACAAACAGAAAGAAGTAAGGAAAGGGCCACACTATCAATGACATGTTTCTGATGCTAGTAAATGTTTAATGATAAAATGTTGGAGAAAAGAGCATGGTAGGAGGGGGATTTATAAAACAAATGTCTGACACACAAACTGTAAGGCTAAGTTTTCAGTGTTCAGGAAAATAACATAAGGCTGAATTTTACTCCCTGATGAGAGTCAAGGTGATGGTGGGGGAGGAAAGGTGAGGAGTTGATATGGTTCCTCAATGTTGCTCTGTCACTGGTGAGGTATCTCAGTAGCAGACAGGGTAAAACTGGCATATGTGTCAGCTACCTAATCCACAAAGGAGGACTGCTGATAATTTGCATAATTTAAGATTTTGTTATGGACTATTAAGTGGAGGACCTGCTGGGATTTTGACAATGACAAGGTGCACCCCCCCTTCCCTTCTTCCCTCACAACCGTTTGAAAACCCAATGCATAGTTACTCTGCTAGTTTCTTTGAGGCAGCTGGCAGCTTGAACAGCCACTGTAGTCAGATACTCAGATACTTCAAAATGGGCAATGCGCAGGAAATCAGTTCTGAAGAAGGATCACTGGATCTGAAATATTAACTCTGATTTCTCTCCACAGATATGCTGAGATATTTCAGCCATTGCCATTCTTTGGCAGGGAATTTAGTTCCCTTTGACCCAATGATCCCTTTGGAGGGCCCTTCTCCTCTGATGCACAGAACCTGCCGTCTCTGGACACCAGTAACTTTTTATTTTATTTAGTTCACTTCTGGGATGCGGATGTCACTGACATAGCCATTTTTCATTGCCCATGCCTAGTTAGCCTTTAGAAGGTGGTGGTGAGCTGCCTTCTTCAACCGGTGCATTTCTGTGCTGTGGGTAGACCCACAATGCAGTTTGGAAGGGATTTCCAGTATTTTGACCCAGCAACACTAAAGGTACGGTGATATATGTCAAAGTCAGAATGGTGAGGCATTATGGTAAACTTGCAGATGATAGCATTCCCAGGTATGTGCTGCCGTTGTCCTTTTACATGGTTCTGCATGTGGTTTGGAAGGTACTGTCTAATGGTCCTTGTGAAATCTCCAGCACACTGCTGCTACTGTGTGCCGATGTGAAGGGATGATTGTGGATGCAATGTCAAGAGGACTGCTTTGTTCTGGATAATTTCAAGCTTCTTGAATGTTGTTGGAGCTGCACCCATCCAGTAAATGGAGAATATTCATCACACTTCTGACTTATGTCTTGTAGATGATCGACACGCTTTGGATAATCAGGAGGTGAGGTACTCACTACAGTGTTGCCATTCTATGACCTTCTCTTATAGCCACAGTGTAGTGATTCCTGTTCATTTTATGGTGAGTAGCAACCCTCCTTGGTGAATTCAATGTGGAAATGCTATTGAATTTCAAGGGAGGATGGTTAGATTCATTCTTGTTGGAGATGGTCATTACCTAACACTTTTCAATTTAACTTAACTTGTGGTGTTTGAGACCATCTCTCTCTCTATCGCAGCAGCACCCACCTCTCTCAGTAGCACTGCTGAAGTATCATAGATGCTGCCAGCATCAGGGGTCAGCATGCCATTCTTCATGGACAGAGGTCACAGCAGGGAGCCAGTTATGAAATTGTCTCCCAGAAAATTGCCAAGCTGATTTGTTCTCTCACAAGTATGGGCTCAGGGCCCCTATTTGATCATGGTTTTGAGCTTTGAGGGAAAATTCAACCTTTAGTTTCTGGGCTAAATACATTCTCTGGAATTAAGGAGGGAAACATATTTAATTTCTCTGGTCCCTCTTCTGTGTAAAGAACCTAAATTTGCAGTTCATACACAGGGATATATCATTAGATGATAGAAAAGGCAGTGGTATAGGATAAATCCTATTCGAGGGAAGTGACAGTCTAGTGAGATTATTGCTGCACTGTTAATTCAAGTATTGCGGGGACCTGGTTTTAAATCCTGTCATGGCAGATGGTGGAATTTTAATTCAATAAAAATCTGGGATTAAGAGTCTAATGTTGACCATAAATCCATTGTCATTTACCCGGAAAACGTCATCTGATTCACTAATGTCCTTTGGGGAAGGATTCTGCCATCCTCATCTGGTCTGGCTTGCTGGTGATTCCAGACCCACAGCAATGTGATTGACTCTTAAATGCCCTCTGGGTATTTAGGGATGGGCAATAAATGCTGGTCTAGCCAGTGATGTCCTCATCCCATCAATGAATAAAAAAAATCAGAGAGAGTTTCAACTAGCTGACTGTTGCAAAGGTGACACAATGCCGCCGAATTGTGTTTACACAACTTGATACAAAGCAAAAGCAATAAAAAGGAGAAAGTGTAGATGCTGGAGATCAGAGTCAAAACATGTGGTGTTAGGAAAGCACAGCTAGTCAGGCAGCATCCGAGGGGAAAGAGAGTCAACATTGAGCATATGCTCGAAACGTTGACTCTCCTGCTCCTCAGATGCTGCCTGAACAGCTGTGCTTTTCCAGAAGCACTGAAAACCAGAACAAGTAACATTTCCGATAAATTTCAGTGATCCAAGGTTCCTGCAGCAAAGACTCAATTTTTTCTCTTTGTACCTGGAAGAATAAGTATACCCTCTTTAAGAAAAAGGTGAAACATAGAAACAACAGTATCTTATTCAGATGATTTGCATAAAAAACATGATGTGCTTAAAAAGAAGGAACAAAGATTAATGTCATCTTGTAAACATCACAGTGTGTGGTACTGCAAGGGGCAATTCTCCCAGAATAGTCTGTGGCATATAGAAAAAGCCTGAGAAGCCATTAAGTACATGGACGGCAAACTGTTTTTATAAAATGTCAAGAGCAATCAGCAATACGTCTGGACCAGACTGAATATATTCAGTTAAATTGCAGCAGCGTGCTGATAGTCCCTATTATATACATTTTCAAAACTAAGTGGCAAAAAAAGCATATTTTCCTAGCTATGCTAGTTGAGTTGGAATGCAGCTCATGTTGACAGGATGAAAGTTTTTCTCTGCTGATTACAAGCGTTCTATGTGGATTGAATTCTAAAAAATGTCTAGTCAGTTCCTCGTAGGAATGAGCCTAAAGCACCAATGCACTCAGAATTTCCATCACCCGTAATCTCAGCTTGATTCAGTTGCCAGCACCTTCACCTCTGGGTCACCTCTGCATTCAACACCAGATCCATAATTTGACCACATGGTCCAAGATGTCACTTATTGCATCCGCATTGCTGGAAGTATCTACTTTCAAAAGCAATGTTGAACTGAGGCTCCAGGTTGCTATAAAGTATCCCAAACTACTGTAACACCTAATAAATGTATGTGGTGCCTTTTCCATTTCATTTATATCCTTCTTATAATGGGAGATTGAAAATTGCACATAAGGTTATTTAGAAGTTCAACGTTTCCTCCTTGCATGTGCAATTTAATGCCTATAAGTACAAAACCAAAGATACCTTTTACATTTTTTATGTTGCATCTTCTTGCGCTGCCACCTTAGTGACCTGTGGATTTGCACATTGATAACCTTCCACTCTTCCATTCCATATTAAATTTCACCATTTATGGTGTACTTATTTTCTCTCCTTTACTTCCAAAATTACAGTATATTTTTGCAAGCAGAACTGTATGTGCCCATCCTGCTTCTCTTATGGTCTCTTGAAGTCCTCATTGCAGTCTACCACACCTTCCAACGTTGGTGTTATTAGCAGCTTTTGATATCCTCCCTGGATTCCAAATGTCAGATCACTTCAGGATCAGTACAGTGGATCAGGACAGATGGTTCTGAAACACCACTCACTGTTGTTTTTCAATGGGTGAAACTTGGCTTTACTGCCAGCTATACCTTTCTGATCTCCAACCTCTTTTTACAATTAGAAATTTCATTTGTCGTTATTCTTGCTTTGGGCATTTGGTGTGGTACTTTATCAAGTGTGTTTATTTTTGAAAATCCATATAATCAATTCACAGTGAATTTTAACCCCCTGTTGTTTTTCAGCAAGACATTCTATAAAACTGGCTCAGAATGCCAGTACTTTAGTATTTCATCTTGCCCATCTCTGATGTTTCAAAGTGAATTCTTTCATTGTATGTGGGTACTTCTGGCTGAGCTAGCATTCATTGCCCATCCTAAATTGCCTTTGAGAAAGTGATAGTAACACAACCTCTTGAACCACTGCTGACCATACACTGTAGGCACATCGGCATGCAGTTAGAGAGGAAAGTGTGATTAACTCCTGTCATATAATCTGTTATAAACTGTGATGATTTCAATAAGGTAACTGTCAGACAATTTCCTGCCATATCCCTGCTTCTTTGTTTTCAAAGAAGAGAATGATATTTACCAGTTAGCCTTTCACCCTCTGAAAAATTTAGAAATGGTTGTTGGAACATCCATTATTCAGTAATTATCTGGAAGACCGCATCTGGAGTGAGACACAACCAAGTGAATATATAGTTCGGGGACTTTGGGAGAGTGTGGGAATTCAGTCCAGAAGGGAAGAGAAAAGATTTTTTTAACAGAATAAACTGAAGCCCAGGATCAGGGGCCCAGCTCAAAACCAACAGCGGTATCAAAGGAAAACCAGTGTTTGCGTAAGTTTATTGGTGAGTAATAGCTGCTAATTTAACTATCTATTACAGATTACTTTCAGAAATAAGATCTCAAATTTCTGCAGAAACACTGCAGGACAGGTACTTAAATGTGCACCCTATCTGAACCAAGGTAAATAAGCTTGAGGCACAGTTTGAAATTTACAGGTGGATAAGACAGAGATGTAGCTGCAATGGGATCAGGGTTGGGAATTAAATATCTAAGAATCCTAGCGAAAGGACGGGGGTGTTGCTTATAGTAAGAAAAAAATTAAATCAATAGCAAGAAGTGATAGCGAGTTGGAAGACATCAAATGTGTGTGTGGTTAAAATTGAAGAACTGCAAAGGGGAAAAAAGGCCCCCTTTGGGAGATTTGTACAGGCCTCTTAGCAGTAGTCAGGATGTGAGGAAGAAAACAAATCAGGAGATAGAAAAGACATGTAAGAAAGACCCTTCAATATGCAGGTATATTAGCAGCGGATCCCAAGAGAAGAAACTCATGCAATGTTTATGAGATGGTATTTTTGGAGCAGAGCCCACTGGCGAACAGGCAATCTCGATTTGGTGATGTGTAATGAGGCAGAATTGATCAGGTAGTTTAATGTGAAGGGGGCAGTGGCCACAGTATGATAGAATTCACCCTGCTGTTTGAGAGGGAGAAGATTGAATCGGCTGTAATGGTATTAAAATTGAGTAAAGGTAACTATAGAGATATGAGGGAGGAGGTAACCAGAGTTGATTGGAAGGGCAGCCTAACAGGGAAGATGATGGAGCAGCAATGGCAAGAGCTTCTGGGTAACCTTAGGAGGCACAACCAAAATTTATCTCAAGGAAGAAGAAACATACTAAGGGGAGGACAAGACAACCATGACTGACAAGGGAAGTCAAGGATAGCATAAAAGCCAAAGCAAAAGCATGTTATATGGTGAAGATCAGTGGGAAGCCTTTAAAACCAGCAGAAGACAACTAAAAAAAAACAATAAATGTGGAGAAGACAAAAAAATGAGCGAGTGACATAATAGCAGGTTGCACAAGCTTTTTTTAGATCTATAAAAGGGAGAGGTAAGAATAGACACTGGATCACGAGAAAATGGAGCTGGAAATGTAAAAGTGAGGAACAAAGAAATGGCAAAGGAACTGAATAGGTACTTTACATCAATCCATCAGGGCGCATACATGAGGATCAGTGGTCGGCGCAACATCGTGGGCTGAAGGGCCTGTTCTGTGCTGTACTGTTCTATGTTCTATGTTCTAATATGTACAATGCTTATATTGTACACCAGACACCACCAGCATACCAGAACTTCAAGAGTGTCCAGAGGCAGAGGCGAGTGTAGAGGAAAAGAAGAAAGTGATGGGAAAGCTGAAAGGTCTGAAAGTGGATAAATCACCCGGATCAGATGGACTACACCTCAGAGTTCCGAAGGAGATAGCTGATGAAATTAGAAGATACTGGAGGTGATCTTTCAGGAATCACTGGAGTTAGGGACTAGAAAATTGTTAATGTAGCATCCCTGGTTAAGAAGGGAGTATGTTGAATGCCTTCCCTCCTTCCTCCATGTGCAGGGGGTGGAGGTAGTGCAGGTGCCATTCTCAATGAGGGAGCTGACAATCACTAATTCACTGACCAACTGGTTCAGTCAGATGTTGTTCTTCTCCAGCTCACAGTTGGAGGCCAAGATGATTTTCTTCAGGTTGGCCAGTAGGCATCTTTCTTCTCTGCAGCCTCAGGAAGACAAGGCATAAGGCCCTCTGCTCCGATGAAATTATTCTCAGCCATCAGACAAAACCCAATGAGTTAACAGCTATGACACTAAACAGTGAATGTGCGGGAGGATGTAGCCCTTGCTCCAACTTGGGAGGAGTCAGACATGTAAACATTCTTAGACAGAGCCACTTTCATAGCCATTGGCAATGCAATAGTTGTCCTTCTCTGTGGTAGCAGTCAGGACGGGCTTTAGTGAGAATTGCTTTAGTGAGGCAGAGAGATCTGACATACTGCTCTTCACTGCAGTTCAGATTGATTGATTTATTGCTGTCACATGTACTGAGATACAGTGAACTGTGTTGTTTCCATGTTAAAGACAGATCATACCATACAAAGTCCATCAGGGCAGCAGAACAGAGTGCATTGTAGAATTGCTCCTTGAATGCTTGAGAGAATTCGACTTTCCTCTCCTGGCACACTTCTTCCAGCAACTTGTCTTGCTCTGTGTCACCTCTGTTCATTCTCCCTGTTGTTTTATAAAAACAGAAACTTAGCAGCTTTGGCAGTATCTGTGAAGAGATAAACAGAGTTAATGTTTTGAGTTTCCTCTGACTCTTCTTGGGAACACAGTTCTTCAGCTCTCAGTTCCTCTTTCAGACTTGAACTGTTATCTCAATTTTTCTCTCCATAGGTGCTGCCAGAGCCATTGAGTTTTGATAGCATCCTCAGTGTTTTGTTTTAATTCCTGCCGGACTGTATGCAAAGAACCGCACGCTTATTTGGGAGCAAGACATTTGTGCTGAGCACTTGAGTTCATGATAAAGTTCTTTAGCTTGTGCTTTGACAATCCCTGTAGATTTCAGCAACTTTAAACAGCAGAAGCTATCAACCAATTCTTCAATTGCTGCCAGCACTAATAGAAATCAATCAGCACCTGACTTGAAAGTTGTTAATGGTTCCTTCGCATACTAGTCAAGGAGTGTGCGTTCTTTGCTGCTGATGAATTTATGTTCAGATCCATAAGTTTAAGCGTTGTTGTTAGCTGGATGACTGAGTTCTAAAATATTCATGCTGGCACTTAATCAGGGTTATTTGCTGGTTGATGTGCTGAATTGCTCCAATCAGGGAGTCCTGGCTGACATATAAAAAAAGGGGAGTGTCTGAGATGCTGACACTCTGATAGCTGACTCTCAATGAGGCAGTATTAGAGTCAAGGACGGGTCATGTACAAAGATTTCAGATACTGTCCTCTGTGGAGTTATTTCAGGAATAAGATCAAGGGGCTGAATGGCCTACTCCGGTTCCTATGTCAATGGGAGAGAGGTTTCAGCTTCAAGGGGTAGGTGTCATGGGGAGGAAGGTTGGGGAGCAAAAGCAGGGCGAGTCTTTCAGAGGGTCGCTTCCTTCCCAATTTTGGATCCCGCAATCAGGCAGTGAGTGCTTGTAAACAGAGGACTCACCTGGGAGCCTACAAGCAAATGTGCAAGGGTTTATTTACTTTGCTTCTTATATCACTAGTTTTTTATTTAGTTCATTCATGAGATGTAGCACTGGCTGGACCAACAACCTTTGCCCATCCCTGAACTGACCCATGATTTGAGTGGCTTGCTAAAGTTATTCCAGAAGGCAATTAAATGTTCATTGCTGTGGGGCTGGAATAACACATAGGCCAGCAGTTTCCTGTCCTAATGGACACTGGTGAACCAGATGGGTTTTCACAATAATTGACCATGGTTACCATTAGGCCAGCTTTTAATTCCAGTTTCAATTCAAATTCCACCATCTGCCCCATAGGCATGAGCCTGGGTTGCTGGATTTCTCGTCCTTTTGAAATTGCCACTATTCCATTGCCTCCCTTGTGCCATTGAGGTTAATACCAGTACTGATGGGATGAGGTCCTTACATATGTATTAATACACTTAAGTACTGCAATTATTGGTGGGGTAGGAAGTCAATAAACTTAATCGAGGTGGGGGCAACAGGATCCCACCCCCATAAGCTGATTAAAAACTGATTGTTTAACTCTACCCTTAACTTTTGTTTACTATACAATCAAATTACTATTTATTTCTTGAAACCAAGTTTTGAGATACATACTTGTAGCAGGGATTCAGTTTTCTCCAAAATTCCATATATGCATTTATTACTTCAGATGCTGGATGAATTAGGCCATCAGTTATACAATTTTAACTGGATTTAAGGACTTAAACATGCTCATCCATCCACCAGTATACAGTAAGGAAGTCAATTCCTGCAAGTAAATGATTTGGATCTGAACATGGGAGGTATAGTTAGTAAGTTTGCAGATGACACCAAAATTGGAGGTGTAGTGGACAGCGAAGAAGGTTACCTCACAGTACAATGGTGATCAAATGGGCCAATGGGCCAAGGAGTGGAAGATGGAGTTTAATTTAGATAAATGCAAGATGTTGCATTTTGAAAAGGCAAATCAGAGCAGGACTTATACACTTCATGGTAAGGTCCTGGGGAGTGTTGCTGAACAAAGAAACCTTGGAGTGCAGGTTTATAGTTCCTTGATAATAGAGTCGCAGGTAGATAGGATAGTAAAGAAGACATTTGCCTTTGTTGGTCAGTGCATTGAGTACAGGAGTTGGGAGGTCATATTGCGGTTGTACAGGACATTGGTTAGGCCACGACTGGAATACTGCATTCAATTCTGGTGTCCCTCCTATAGGAAGGATGTTGTGAAACTTGAAAGGGTTCATAAAAGATTTACAAGGATGTTGCCAGGGTTGGAGGGTTTGAGCTATAAAGAGGCTGAATAGACAGGGGGCTACTTTCCCTGCAGTGTAGGATGCTGAGGGGTGACCTTATAGAGGTTAATAAAATCATGAGAGGCATGGATAGGGTAAATAGACAAGATTGCCTCCTCGGTGTGGAGGAGTCCAAAATTGGAGGGCATAGGTTTAAGGTGAGAGAAAAAAAATTTAAAAGGAACCTAAGGAGTAACTTTTTCATACAGAGGGTGGTGCATGTATGGAATGAGCTGCCAGAGGAAGTGGTAGAGGCTAATACAATTAAAATATTTAAAGGCATCTGGATGGGTATATGAATAGGAAGGGCTTGGAGGGACACGGGCCAAATGCTGGCAAATGGGACTAGATTTATTTAGGTTAACTGGTTGACATGAAGAAGTTGATCCAAAAGGTCTGTTTCATGCTATATACCTCGATGGCTCTAAATAACTGCTCAATTTCACAAGTTGCATCAGCCTGTAAGATGCTGCGGCAGCTTTAATTACATCTAGATAGAAGAGCCATGTTCTATCACCGAGATTTATTTGGAAGAACGTCCTTTGAACAGAAAAGCTAAATCAAAGTGTAATTGGCTATTTCATTCCCAGATTTCATTCTGCATTTACACACCGGAATAAACTAATCCCTAAATTCTATTATGCCATTAGCTATGAAATCAGTCAAGGCGATTGTGTGGCAAACTAAAATCATTTGCATTTCTGAGGTTCATTGAGGCATACTAATAAGTAGACATAGAGGGAGATTCACCCTGGAGGGCATGACACTTAGAATCATAGAGTCACAGAGATGTATAGTATGGAAACAGACTCTTCGGTCCAAAACGTCCATGCCAACCAGATATCCTAACCTAATCTAGTCCCATTTGCCAGCACTTGGCCCATATCCCTCTAAACTCTTCCTATTCATATACCCATCCAGATGCCTCTTAAATGTTGCAATTGTACCAGCATCTACCACCTCCTCTGGCAGCTCATTCTGTACACACACTACTATCTGCGTGAAAAAGTTACACCTTAGGTCCCTTTTATATTTTTCTCCTGTTACCCTAAACCTATGCCCTCTAGTTCTAGACTCGCCCATCCAAGGGAAATTACTTTGCCTATTTATCCTATCCATGCCCCTCATGATTCCATAAAACTCTATAAGGTCACCCCTCAGCCTCCGACACTCCAGGGAAAACAGCCACAGCCTGTTCAGTCCCTCCCTATAGCTCAAATCCTCCAACCCTGGCAACATCCTTGTACATCTCTTCTGAATCCTTTCAAGTTTCACAACATCCTTCCGATAGGAAGGGGACTAGAATTGCATGCAATATTCCAGTCGTGGCCTAACCAATGTCCTGTACAGCTGCAACAGGACCTCCCAACTCCTGTACTCAATACTTGACCAATAAAGGAAAGTATACCAAATGCCTTCTTCACAATCCTATTTACGTGTAACTCTACTTTCAAGGAGCTATGAACCTGCACTCTAAGGCCTCTTTGTTCAGCAAGACTCCCTCAGACCTTACCACAAAGCGTATAATCTGGCTCTGATTTGATTTTCCAAAATGCAGCACCTCGCATTAATCTAAATTGAACTCTACCTACCACTCCTCAGCCCATTGGTCCCTCTGACGAAGATTCCTTTGTACTCTGAAGTAACATTCTTCACTGTCCACTGCACCTCCAATTTTGGTGTCACCTGCAAACTTACTAACTATACCTCCTATGTTCATATCCAAATCATTTATATAAATGATGAAAAGCAGTGGACCCAGCACCGATCCTTGTGGAACAACACTGGTCACAGGCCTCCAGCCTGAAAAGCAACCTTCCTTCACCACCGTCTTCTTCAATCGTCGAGCCAGTTCTGTATCCAAATGGCTAGTTCTCCCTGTATTCCATGAGGTCTAACTTTGCCAACCAGTCTCCCATGGGGAACCTTGTCGAACGCCTTGCCGAAGTCCACACAGATCACGTCCACTGCTCTACCCTTATCAATCCTCTTTGTTACTTCTTCAAAAAGCTCAATCAAGTTCGTGAGACATGATTTTCCACTCTTGGGAAATAAAGCAGGGCAGGTGACTGAGGTATCAGTGGGGGAGCACTTTGGGGCCAATGACCATAACTCTATTAGTTTTAAAATAGTGATGGAAAAGGATAGACCAGATCTAAAAGTTGAAGTTCTAATTTGGAGGAAGGCTAATTATGACGGTGCTTGGCAAGAACTTTCAAAAGCTGACTGGGGGCAGATATTCGCAGGTAAAGGGATGTCTGGAAAATGGGAAACCTTCAAAAATGAGATAACGAGACACATATTCTTGTTAGGGTGAAAGGAAAGGCTGGTAGGTGTAGGGACTGCTGGATGACTAGAGAAACTGAAGTTTTGGTTAAGAGAAAGAAGAAAGCATATGTCAGGTATAGACAGGAGTCATCGAAAGAATCATTACAAGAGTATAAAAGCAGTCGGAGTATACATTCAAGGGAAATCAGGAGGGCAAAAAGGGGACATGAGGTAGCTTTGGCAAATAGGGTTAAGCAGAATCCAAAGGGTTTTATAAATATATTAAGGACAAAAGGGTAAGTAGGGAGAGAATAGGGCCCCTCAAAGATCAGCAAGTCAGCAGATGTGTGGAGCCACTGGAGTTGGGGGAGATACTAAGCGAGTATTTTGCTCTGTGTTTACTGTGGAGAAAGACATAGAAGATATAGAATGTGTGGAAACAGATGGTGACACCTTGAAACTGACTGAATTTTTCTCCACACTTGTTGTGTCCTGCTGATAAATATTTGTATTTGCACCAATTAGCTCCTTTTTATGAGGGAATCAGAACAATCAGTAAGTATAACCAGTTTCAAGCAACCATAAAATTGAGTTTTTTGTGACAAGTTTTGCCAGGCACGGAGGCAATTTCATTGTCTAGTGTGAGGACGTGAAATGTATAGGTTTCCAGCTCGAGACAGCATCACAAAATGCAGCTAAAATCAATCATGACCAAGCTGTCTGCACTAGAATTTTCATTATGAACTTCTGCAACTATTGGTTACACAACTACTAACCAGCATTTTAAATATTTTCTAATCCACCCATTCAAAGACTTTATTACAGACCTCTGGAGCAGGTTAGACTTGAACGTGGGTCATCCTGGCTCAAAGTTAGGGTTAATTGCCACTGTGCCACCATAACCAACATGCTAAATGGAATTACCAACACTCCTGAATTGCCCTGACATCTTTAGAAATTGAAGACTGAGCTCTTGGATGCTACTGAAAGCAAAAGGCCAGATCAACATCACAGATGCATTTAACAATGCGTATGTAAATATCTGTACTCTTAGAACATTTATTTATTATAAACGTTTAGGATAAGAAAATGCTTTTGGATTGGATCATTCAATTGGCCAATATCATCTGGTGTAGTTCGAAGCCCGAACCTCATGTATTATGCCCAAGAAAAGGTTGGCAGTTCTGTTTCTATCCTAAACATTTGAGATTAGTTTACAGTGAGTTCACTTCCTTGCGGCTAAGCATTTGGTCGCTGATTGACAAGAAACACTAAGAGTGATGGGGGTAAAACATTCTAAGGTCACTTCTCCTTGGATCTCAACTCAAACTGATCTACAGAGTTTTGTTCCCAACTTTGGACATGTTCTGCGAGATATCATTACATGATCCCTTACTTTCAATGACCTTTGTTCCAGAGTCCTGCATTTGGTCATTTAACATATCAAGCATCATGGAGCCTCACCATCTCATGGATTTTCAATGTGTTCTGCTTTTGGGTTTTGAACATCTGGTCACCCTAATAAAGTAAGCAGACTTGTTGTTCCTTTCAAGATAATGACAGCAGCCCACAATATATGGAATACTGCAAATCTTTGACCTGCACTTGTAAATTGATCACAATGTACGAGCATAAAGGAATAAAAAGTTGGAAGCTGCTAGACCGCCTCATTCGAACATGGGAACATTGAAATTAGAATATGCCATTTAACCTCTGATTAATTTCTTAATCTTCCCTTCTTTAAACCAAGAACTTAATAATCCTATATATTCAGGAATGATTGGATACAGACAAAAAGGACAGCATTTTTAATCAAGGAATCGATTGTATTGATGAAAGGGGATGATACATTTCAGGGGTCAAAGATTGCGATAGCAACATTATGAAGTAAAAAGGTTGTGAGGAGTTCCTGAAAAGTGTAGAAAGGAATTATATTTAGAGGGTAGGATGGCAGTTGACCCAGGGTTGGAAAAATTAGGCACAACAACAATGTTGCCACCTGTACCCTCACCCATTCCTGCTGTAATTTTACCAGCAGCTGTGGAGGAGTTGGGTGCCCCTTTGTCCAAAGGCCAATTGTGGCCAATCCTTAAGTGGCTAATTAATGGCTATTTAAGGGCTTTGACTATTGGTAATAGATTTTACTAGACAAGGGAGGTCTGACGTCCAGCCCGATAGGGAAACCTGTCAAACCACTGACTGTTCAAGGCTGGGCAGGTGCCTCCTTTATTGAGTCTGTTGTGCCCTTCAGAGCCTACGCTCCTCAAGTTAATTTCCCTCTCCTAAGATTTCCCTTCAAACTTGGACTTGATGATTTCAACCCTCTACCTCTCTCTCTGGTGCTTCCCACCTGGCTCCAGCAAACCCATAGCTAATGGATGTAGATTTGCTCACTGAGCAAGAAGGTTCATTTTCAGATGTTTTGTCACCATACTAGGAGACATCTTCACTGAGCCTCCGGACGAAGCACTGCTGATGACTCCTGCTTTCTATTTATATGTTTGGGTTTCTTTGGATTGATCATGTCACTTTATGTAATGATATCACTTCCTGTGGTGATAGCATTTCCTATGGTGATGTAATTTCATGTTCTTTTTCTCATGGGGTGGTAAACAGGTTCCAAGTCAATGTGTTTGTTGATAGTGTTCCAGTTAGAATGTCATGCTTTTAGGAATTCTTGTGTATGTCTCTGTTTGGCTTGTCCTAGGATGGATGTGTTATCCCAGTTGAAGTGGTGTCCTTCCTTATCTGTATGTAAGGATACTAGGGAGAGAAGGTCATGTCGTTTTGTGGCTAGTTGATGTTCATTTATCCTGGTGGCTAGTTTTCTGCCTGTTTGTCCACCGTAGTGTTTGTTACAATTCTTACACGGTATTTTGTAAATGACATTAGTTTTGCTTGTTTTCTGTATAGGTTCTTTCAAGTTCATTAGCTGCTGGTTTAGTGTATTGATGGGTTTGTGGGCTACCATGATGCCAAGGGGTCTGAGTAGTCTGGCAGTCATTTTCGAGATGTCTTTGATATAGGGGAGAGAACCTCAACTTGAGATACAAATCTTCTCAAAACTTGCTAACCCCACAGCTACCTTTAAATCTGACTCTTATTACTCCATGACCCCTTCTGCTTGAATTCAAAATATTGATGCAAAGAGTGCCACTGGGATAATAGAATGCTGGCCATTTGACTCATTGGTAATTCTCAGTGGTGGGGAGTGGACTTCTAACATGATGGAATCGGAAGACTCAAGCTAAAACAGGCCTGATTAAAATTAATTGGCTGCAGGGCAAGCCAGCACAACAGGGGCCAACTCAACCCTGACTTTTATACTGAAAGAAGGGTCCCCTTCCTACTCGAAATTCAACCCACTGCATAAGTAACCAACCCATCTAGGAAGGAAGCAGTGCTGGCTCTCATTCTGGTGAATGTAATGGAGCACGTTTCAGTGGGAGAATATTGGGGGCGCACAAATGACATCATCAAATTTAGAAAGTTTATGGAAAAGGTGTAAATACTTAATTGGAGGTGGATACCCCCCAGGTGCAGGTTACCGCTCATGGCTTGGACCAAGCTGAATCCCATGGCTGCAAACTTGCTCCCTCCGTGTTTGCTCCGATATTGCCGACTTGCATGCTCATAGGATTTATGCCATGTCTTGTTTACCAAGCTATCCCTGTTAGAGCACTGGTGCCTGAACCAGAGGTAAAGGCTATCTGTAACATTGTATTGGCATGCTCTTTCATGTAGATACATGGACAGGCTGCTTATCATTAGGGATCTGTCCAGTGGGGACAAAGGTAGACATCTTTCTTAATGACACACCCAAATATCAACCTAACTCCTAAAGCATGTGCCAGTTCCCAGCATAACGAACATACCGCTCATTTATTCGACCAAATGACCATATCGGAAACCGGGTAGAGTCTGGTTCTCAGTTCAGTCGAGGTGGAGGGAGGAGATGCTGTCTGCCAAGGCACCCATCAGTCATCTGCTTGGGATACTCACAGCCAAGAGTTCAACTACAGTTAGATTAATGAGCAGCAGTCAATTCTGTATGGTCACCATCGATAATGAGGGGAATTGTGTATTACCCATCAGGGACATGCAAACACAATACTCAAGACTGGTCAATCATCTCGATGGGCTGCTCATCGAAGTGGATCAGAGATCTGGGCTGATACAGTCCTGGGGTCCATCTATTTTTTGTTAAAGTGAATGAAAGTTGGAGGGTGGAGTAGTTTGTAGGGGCAGTTGTGGATCACTGCCAGTGAGATGTGACATCAATGCATCAAATGGTATTAAGGGAAAAGAAGAGGTAGGAGCAAGAACAGTGACATGGGCATTCTCAAGATGAGTGGGGAGTAGGTGGAAGAGCTTCAGAGAGCATGGTAATGATTCTCACTGTGATTTCCACATAAGAAGCATAAAGGAGCAGCAGAACCATCTGTGAGGTGTAATGTAGGGGCTCAAAAGGCAGGGAAATGTATTGGAGGGGAAGTTCAATATATTGTGTTTCCAGACTGGAGGATGGTAAAAATGGGCTGTCATGGTACTGGATGATGAAAGGGGATAGGGAGGATCTGAGAGGGTATCTGGCAATCAGGTGGAGCCCAGTGTTGAAATTATTGATCATAAGCTCTGTTCCCTGACATTTCCTTTTTCATATAATGTGCTGGCCACTCAGCCACAACAGTAAATTCACCAAGTTTCTGTACATACTGAGGCTGATACTGAAAGAATGAAGGAGACATAACTGTCATTATTAGGGTGCTGCATGTGTTACTCTCTGGAGAAGTTGTTGCAGGCCTTGTTTGCAGAGTACGTCGTCATCCACTGTTCTGAGACCTAACAAGCTTTTTACTACCTAATCCAGCAAGAGTGTTACGCCCAGAGGCACTCTGGGTACTTTGGTACCCTTTCTAAGAAGGCAAAGATGGATGCAGGAGGAGCAGGGCTGACAGTAAGCCCAGGAGCAACAGTGGGCGCTCCTGGGGGATGAAATGCATACAGCTCATGGAGGCATCACAATTGCACAACCCTTCAGGATGCATGGGCTGTGCAGGAAGCCCAGAGATTTTCATCTCTGACTTCATTTCCTGGGAATGATCAAGGAACAGAGGCAACACAGGATTCATGTATCCTGTAGCACCATCATGGATCGATACTAGATGCTGGAGCAGGACGTAAGGGCTGACAGGTGAGAGACCATCCTCTCCTGGAGGCTCTCAAGGTGAAGGCTACTTTGAGCTTCCACGTGAATTCAAGGGAGTGACAGGTGACCTGTCTGACTCAGTTATGCCCTCACAAATACATCAGAGCAGAGACTGCTGCTGTCTGTGCAAGATCATACCTGTACAATTCATTTGCCTATGGCAAGATCCGTACTGCAGCCTGGGCAGGAGAATTCAGAAACAAAACTGGGTTTTTCAGGTGCAGGCTAATATTGACTGCACACACATGGCACTGAGAGGGCTATATAAAAGAATACAGAATTCATCAACAGGAATGGGTTCTGTTTTTGAGTCTATACCACCTCCCGGAAATGTGCCCACTACCCTGGCCATGCCATGACTCCTATATCCTGGAGCACTTGTGTGTACCTACCTGTTCAAGGTGCCTCACAAAGCTGCTACCTGCTTCGCAAGGGCATCGTACTGTGACCATGGCTCCTGACTGATGCAGAGTGCAGATACAGTGTTTAAAGTGCTGTTCATGCTTTAATAAGGCCATGGAGCAGACGATAGGGCTGCTGAAGGACAGTTGCTCTGCTTGAACTGATTTGTGGGGACCCATCAGTACAGTCTGGATGGAGTGTGCTCTATCATCCTAGAGTACCAAGCTTTGCACAGTTACAGAACCATAGAGCCAAACAGACAGAACAGACTCTTCAGTTCAACTCATCCATGCTGGCCAGGTTTCCAAAACTAAACTAGTCCTATTTGCCTGCATTTGGCCCATATTCCTCTAAATCTTTCCTATTCATGTATCTGTCCAAATTCTTTTAAATATTGTAACTGTACCTGCATCTATCACTTCCGCTTACCATTCGTTCCATATACGAACCACCCTCTGTGTGTAAAATCTTTCTCCTCTCCCCATAAACTTACGCCCTCATGTTTTGAACTCCAAGACCCAAAAGAAAATACCTTTGTTATTCAGCTTATCTATGCCCCTCATGATTTTATAAATCCCTTTGAGATAACTCCTCAGCCTCTTACATTCCAGGGGAAAAAATTCCAGCCTATCCAGCCTCTGTTCATAATTCAAACTGTCCAGTCCCAGTAAAATCCTTGCAAATCCCTTCTGCACACTTTCCAATTTAATAATATCCTTTCTGTAACAGGGTGACCAGTATTGAACACAGTACTCCAAAGCGGCCTTACCAATGTCCTGTATACCTGCAACATGATGTCCCTACTCTTATAGTCAATGCCCTGACTGATGAAGACAAATATGCCAAATGCTTTCTTCACCACCCTGTCTACTTGTGATGCTACTTTCAAGGAATTATGTACATGAACCCCGAGATCTCTCTGCTTAACAACACTCCCCAGTGCCCTACCATTGACTGTGTAAGTTCTGTCCTGGTTTGACTTACAAAATGCAACGTTTGACATTTATTGAAATTCCATCTCCCACTCCTCAGTCCATTGGCCCATTGGTCCATTGGTGCAGGCAATGAGGCAGTGAGAGCAGTCTGCTGTTGAGAAATAGGAATTGGGCTTTGGGGAGGAGAAATCTCTTCTAGTCTATGACAGAGCTCACCTGTATCAGCCACTACAGGCTAGACAGGACCTCAGTCACACCTCATTCCAGCGGATGTGAGCTGATTGCAGCAGAACCATCATGGAATGCAAAATCACCATCAGTCTTTCTGCTAACATTTGGTTGGTGTTTTGGTGTGACCTGCAGCTTCTATTTGTTTTGCAGGTGGTCACTGTTGCAGTCTGCAAATAAAAGATCATGCTTGAAATGGGCAAATTGCTTACCTGTTCCTCTATTCGATTATGACAAGATGTAGATCTACATTGGGCAACAGGGACAGAGTAACAGTGATCTAGGGAGAGTGTTTGGATGGGATGTAGTGATAGGCAAACTGTGTCACCTGGTGCTAAAACAGTGATGAAGATGACAGAATGGGTTTCTACGTACAAGGGAGTATGGTGGCTTTGTAGCTGTTGTACCAATGTGTTGCCAGTGACAGTCAATGTTGGATTGCCAATGCTTATCCAGTGCCTAACAGCCTTTCCCAGGTGGTGTGGCATGGGGGATGCCTATCTTTCCATGGCTATCCACTGACTGACAAGTTAATCTGGAACAGTACATGGTAAGGTAAGATGGAATCGGTGGTGAGGGACATCATGGGGAAGGGCAAATAGTTATTGAGGTGCGTTTGGTGGGACACAAAGAGAAATCAAAGTCTTGCAGCAGAAAACCCTCCAAAACCTCAAGGAACTCGTACTTAGTAAAACCATGTGAGTTTTGGACTTAATTCTTTGTTGCGACCAATCAAAAAGGCTGTAAAGGGAAGTTGATTCATCCATTCTTACCTGGTCATAACAGTACTTAAAGAAAGAAAATAAGTAATTGTGTCCTTTCACTAATGATGAGCTCCCTCCACTACATTAATAAATCAGCATACTTTCTGAAATGACTGACAACATCAGCGGCATTAACTTTAAATCACCTGTTTGACATCTCTTCCAAGAGAAGAGATGCTTGAATGTTTATTATACCTCAGCAGATTAAATGGTCATTCTTCACATAGTATACAATTCATGGACATCAATCACTTCACTGCTTTAGCAGTTGCCTTGGTTAAAGCTGAAGCAATTTAATGTAATTGTACCACAATATACTTGTCAAAACTATAGCAAATTCAAATCTTGCCAAAAATCATCTCAGCAGCAAATATGGTTGTTAAATGAATGAACAATCCTCCCATTGAATTGGACATTTCAGATTGTTCAGCAGTTTCTTCTCTTACAGCACAACCCATGTTAATTAAAGTCAGAGAATGACACTGTCATTAAAGTGGGGAACATTGGAACTTGCATTTCTTACTGAAATTTCCGACAGATAGAGATCTTCTCCAGTTAATCACACTCAATAATTCATCAAGATTAGTTGAGCTTGAATTTTGTTGGTAATTAGGATGCAGGTTCTTATCCAGGGCTGATGATCTAAAGGATTTTACTACTGATACAGAAACTATACCGAATACGGCTCCAATGTTTAAGGATGGAATAAAAAGGCCAGAAGCAGAATTGGGCAGCAAAGATGATACAGCAGCACTCTTCTGGCTGAGAGTTCAGCTGGGTATTTCTGAAGCATGAAATAGGTTCCTTTCATAAAATATATCACAAAATAGTCAAAACATAAGTGATTACCCAGGAACAATTCAAATTGTGAATGTAAAAATGTAGGTAACAAGGAAAATTTGAGTCGTTGATTTTTAGAGTGTACATTCAGTGTTAACCCAAATGCTCGACTGCATCTTGTCCATCAAGTTGAATTATGGAAAATGTACATTTTTGATTGCACTAACATTGCTGTATCATGATGGAATGGGTGAAATGAGTAATTGGCTAAATTTCTGCTGATTTATACTAACAGAAATCCAGTGGAATTGACTGGACACTGAAACTGGCATTCATGTTTTTCACAATTTATTACATTTGGTCCAAGATTAAACTCACTAGGATGTGACCCCCATCCACAACACTGGCCACACTCAGTGAAAAAATGATGAAATCCTCCCCATTGTACTAGTTAGGGAAAGCTCTTCAAATTGAGTTCCTTTTTCTTGCAGGTTAAAGCAACAGGAGAGATGCTTGAAATATTTAACTTGAGATTGACAAGTGTACATTTATCAATCAAACTATGAAATGGTTCACTATAATGTTTAGAGTCATTTTCAGTCATTTTAAAGCTCCTTGTGCATGGGGAAAGTTAGATCCCATTGTTAAACATTTTTTTTTGATAAACCCTTTTTTAGCCAAATTAATAAAAAAAAATAAGTTACCATCATTAAATATACCAAGGAAGAATTGAATTGAACTAGCTTTATTGTCTTTTTAATGGAAGGACAAATGTAGGGCATGAAGGGATATTCTCATGAGAAGAGGTCCAGTTGGTTGGGTGGGTAGTCATTGGAATTTAGAAGAATGAGAGGCGACCTAAGTGAAATATATAAAATTTTTCAAAGACCTGACCGAGTTTTGCAGGAAGTGGTGTTCCCATGTATCTGCTACTCTTGTCCTTCTAGATGGAAGTGGTTATGTGCTTAGATGTTTCCGTCTTATGAGCTATGGTGAATTCCTGCAGTACATCTTTTAGATAGTACACACTGACCATAAGTGGTGGAGGGAATGGATACTTGTAGATATGGTGGCAATCAAATGGGTTGCTTTGCCTTGATTCTTGAGTATTTTTGAGGCTGCACCCATCCAGGCAAGTGGGGAGTATTCCATCACACTCCTTACTTGTGCCTTGTTGATGAAGGACAGGCTCTGGGGAGTCAGAAGGTGAGTTACCACCACAGTATTCCCAGCCTCTGAACTGCTGTTGTAGGCATTATATTTACACGGTGAGTCCAGTTGAGTTTCTAGTCAATGGTAAGCCCCAGGATGTTGATAGTGGGAGATTCAGTGATGGTAACAGGGGTGGTGGTTAGATTGTTTATTGTTGGAGATGGTCATTGCTTGGCATTTATGTGATGAAAGTGTTACTTGCTACTTGTCAGTGCATGCCTGGATATTGTCCAGATCCTGTTGCATTTGAACATGGGCTACTTCAGTATCTGAAGTGTTATGAACAGTGTTGAATATTGTGAAATCATCAGTGAACATGCCCATTTTTGACCTTATGATGGAGTGAAAGTTATTGATGAAGCAATAGTGGACCTAGTACACTACCCTGTGGAACTCCTGCAGAGATATCCTGGAGCTGAGATGACTGAACTCCAATGGCCATCTTCCTATGCGTCAGGTATGATTGTTGCTACAGCTCCTTTATGCCATTTTTTTTTATTAAATTAGATTACTTACAGGCCCTTCGGCCCAACAAGTCCACACCGACCCTCCAAAGAGCAACCCACCCAGACCCATTCCCCTACACCTAACACCATGGGCAATTTAGCATGGCCAATTCATCTAACATGCACATTTAAGGACTGTGGGAGGAAACCAGAGCACCCGGAGGAAACTCATGCCGACATAGGGAGAGTGTACAAACTCCACACAGACAGTTGCCTGAGGTGGGAGTGAGGCAGCAGTGCTAACCACTGAGCCACCATGCCACTCTTGCCATACTTGATTAAATGTGGACTTGATGTCAAGGACTATCACTCCCACCTCTCACCACTGGAATTCAGCTCTTTTGTCCATGTTTGAATCAAGGCTGTAATGAGGTCAGCAGGTGAGTGGACCTGGTGGAACCCAAACTGAGTGAGCAGGTTAATGCTGAGCAGGTGTTACTTGGTAGTACTGTAGATGACACCCTCAACCACTGTACTGATGATTGAGAATAACTGATGGGGCAGCAAATGGCCAGTTTGGATTTGTTCTGCTTTTTATATAGCAGGCATACCTGATGAATATTTGTTTAAATACCAGTTTTGTAACTGCATTGGAACAGCTTGGCTGGGGGATTCTGGAGCACAAGTCTTCAGAATTATTGTCTGAATATTATAAGTGCCCATAGTCTTTGCATTATCCAGTGTCTCCAACCATTTCTTGATATCACGGGGAGTGAATCAAATTGACGGAATATTGATATTTGTCATGTCGGGGACCACTGCAGATGGCTGAGACGCTATCCCATTGGAGGGTAGTGAAACTGTAGAACTCTTCACTTCCAGAGGACTGTTGAGGGTGGGTCATTAAGTGTATTTAAAGCTGAAGTAAACAGATTTTCATCTGTCAGGGAATTAAGGGTTATGAGGAAAAGGTAGGAAAATGGACTTGAGGAATATCACAGCAGTCATGGTCTCATTGAATGGCATTACAGTCTTGATGAGCTGAATGGCCTACTTCTGCTGCTACAATATATGGCCACATGCTCATCATACAGCAGAAACATCCCAGCCCTTGAAAGGTATGGGCAAAGGTAAGTAAGCCTGTAAAATATGAAACAGAAAAATTAGGTTCCTGATAGCTAGAAGTGAAAATTCAATTTTTAACAGCAAGGTGGGTAATCTTGCCAGTGAATGGCAAGAGGCCTATTCACATATGATTAAATCTCATTATGCTCTCATATCACTTCACTTTTATGTAGTTTGCTTTTTTTCCAGGCAGTGGTGAGAAGCGCAAGATGGCGATAATTTCCCCAAAAAAATCTGAGCAAATTCCTGGGAGCTGCAGCTTTCTGCTCGGTCATTTGGGCATCCTCTTTGACCAGTGTTCCCCAACATCTCAGTTGGGCAGAGTCTGCTTGCACCCATTGTTCAGAGGTTGGCACTTGACTAGCATCAGCCTCACCACATCATCATTTCACGAACAGTACTAACACAGCATGCAGTTCACCACTTCAATATTGAAGTTTAGAATGCATCGAAACCTATCAATGAATTGGTACTGTCAGGCCACTTTGTACACAGGCACAGGTTCCCATCTCATGCATAGCAATAGGGTATATCTCAGAGATCTTAGCTTAACTCTCCTAGTGGTCACTTACTTTTAACTTACTTAATTGCTTGCTGCATTTCTGCCTTACCTTGACTTTTTGTGTATTGCTGCCACACTCAGAACTAACAGGTTCATTGTACTTCTAGCCTGCTTTGTCATTTAGCACAGACTCAAAATCAGGCAGCTTGTCATGGATGCCAGTGGTGATATAGTGAAGGGAGTGGACATGCTGCTGTACAGAACCGTGCTATATCAATGTCACAACTATAGCATGAGTTGGCAGCAAACACGCTAAACATGCTTTAATGAAATAGAATCCCTACAGTATGGAAACAGGTCCTTTGGCCCAGCAAAACCACACTGACCCTCCAAAGAGTAACCCACCCAAACCCATTCCCCTATTATTCTACACTTACCCCAGACTAATGTACCTACACATTTCTGAACACAATGCACAATTTAGCACGGCTAATTCACCTAACCTGCACATCTTGGATTGTGGGAGAAAACTGGAGCACCCAGAGGAAATCCACACAGACACTGGTAGAATGTGCAAACTCTACACAGACAGTTGCGGAGGCTGGAATTGAACCTGGGTTCCTGGTGCTGTGAGGCAGCAGTGCTAACTACTAAGCCACCATGCAGCCCTGATATGACCAGGTCTAAGGGGAATTGTCCTAGGTTAAGTCAAGGGGACAGACATCACTCAGGGTATGCCTTCAAAGTCAATCAGGGACATAGTCTGATCACAATCCAAGGGCTTAGACATGCGTAATTGTTTGCTTGGGACAGTCAGGATCAGGGGCTTCATATCATTACCGTTCAAGGGGTGGACCATAGTCAGATCTGCAGTTCCAGTGCAACCAGTCCAGGGATTTATGCTAAGTAATTCTAGGAATAGCACAGACATAAATCAGGGACCTGGTCACTCATTGTTTGGAACAGTCCTTCATGTTTTTTGGAGAGTGACCACTAGTCAGTCCAGGGAATGTCTTCACTGAATGTCAAAGGCTTTATTATAGAATATTGCTGTGGTGAGCAAGTTAGGGAAGTGAGTTGTGAGGATTGGAGGCAGCATGCTGGGATGTAGAGAGGACAATAATTGCAATATTGGCCCCAAAATATATAAGGGAGAGTGATGATAGTAACTTGTGTCCTTAAATGCATTATGAGGTGATTCATGGACAGTCTCCACCATCCGAGCTTCAACAGGGGGAGCAGTGCATTACATTACTGGAATAAATAAACTGTAGGCCCAGGTTTCAGAGGGTAATGTTAGGAAATAAAGATTTAACTAAAGAATGGGATGGAATCTCTGTTTTTGCTCTGTTTTTGAAGGATTCCTGATGAAGGGCTCCTGCCCGAAACGTTGATTTTCCTGCGCCTAGAATGCTGCCATCTTTCATAAAGACAATCCATAGTCTCATAGGTTGTATGAGGGTGTGGCACTGATTTTCTCTTGTCTTGAACTGTACAGGTTTGACAACATTCCCTTAATGTGAATTGCTACCTTTCTTAGGTAGTGTTGAGAGTATGAGAATAAAACTTCAGTAATTCCATAGCACTAAAAATCTACTACAGTATTTGAGCAACATCTTTTGCTTCATACCTGCTTATGTCTTCAGGCCTGAGATGAAAATATTGGCCCAAGGAACATGGCGGTGTGTTGAAGTGGCAGGCAACTGGAAACTTCGGTCATTTTTGTGGGCAGAATATAGGTGTTCCTCCTGCAGTGAATCAGTGAGGCTCAGTTCATGCTAAACGCATGGTTTCACATTTTCCACTTGGGGACTCTGCAGCCTTCAGGACTCAATATCAAATTCAATGATTTTAGAACGTGAACACATTCCTCTAGCCCTTTATCAGCCCCCACACTCCAAGACCTGTCATGACATGGGCTGATTTCAGCATAGCCAATACTTATCGTCCCAATATCAGCTTTTCTTTCTCCTGGGCTTACTATGATCCATCTCGTTGTCTGCTTGTCTTTGTTTTTCTCTCTCTGGATTCCATCTCCACCTATTTGCTTCCTCCTCTGCGTTCCTTCATTCAAAATGTATATTATGTCTTCCTCACTACTAATAGTTCTGAGGGAGGGTCACTAGAAGCGAAATGTTAATTCTGCTTTCTCTCCACAGATGGTGTCAGACTCGCTAAACACCTGGGCAAAATCCAGGCTTGGGTTGAAAAGGGGCAAATAATGTTCATGCCATACAATTGCCAGGCAATGACAAGAGAAAATCTATTTCCTCTAGACATTCAATGGCGTTACCATCCATCATTGAATGCCCTATGATCAACATCCTGGGTTGACCAGAAACTGAGTTGGACTAAATATATCAATATCATGGCTATAAAGGAAGAGAGAGATCCAGGAATCCTGCAGCGAGTAACTCACTACTTGATGCCTCAAAGCCTATCTACATCTACAAAGCACAAATGTGGACTGTGATGGACTAATTCCCAATTGGCTAAATGATTCCAGCTCCAACAATACTCAAAACATTTGACACCATCCTAAAAGGTTGCATGGTGACTCAGTGGTTAGCACTGCTGCCTCACAGCACCAGGGACCCAGGTTCAATTCCAGCCTCGGGTGACTGTGCGGAGTGTCTACGTGGGTTTCCTCTGGGTGCTCCAGCTTTCTCCCACAGTCCAAAGATGAATTGGCCAGGCTAAATTGTCCATTGTGTTAGGTGCATTCGTCAGAGGGAAATGGGTCTGGATGGGTTATTCTTCGGAGGGTTGGTGTGGACTTGTTGGGCTGCAGGCCTGTTTCCACACTGTAGGGAATCTAATCTTAAAAAAATTCAAGACAAAGCAACCTGCTTGATCGGCAACAAATCCATAAACATTTGCTTCCTCCATCATCGATGTTCAGTAGCAGCAATATGTACCATCTACAAGATGCACTGCAGAAATTCATCCTTAGACAGCACCTTCCAAACCCATGACCCCCCTGTCACCTAGAAGTGCAAGAGCAGCAGATACATGGGAACATCACCACCTGCAAGTTCCCCTCCATGCCATTGACTTGGAAATATATCATTTTTTTCTGTGTCGCTGAGTCAAAATCATGGAACTCCCTCCCTAATGACATTATTGATCTGCTGGACATGGGCTGCAGGGGTTCAAGAGGGCATCTCACCATCATCTTCTCAAGGGCTGCTCAGGATGGGCAATAAATACCAGGCCAGCTAATAATACCCATGTGCCATGAGTTAATTAAAAATAAATTGAGAGAGATTATTCACGACATCTTACAGAAGGAAACTCTCCAGGACATTTCCCACAATTGACACTTGATCAATTTTTGGTCAAATTCAGCTTGTAGGTGCAATTCTATTCTATTACATTACCTGATTTTACAGCTTCATGATTGTACAAATATGATAACTAAAATTATTGTCAGTAAAACTTGAAATCCTAAACAGCACAATTTGAATCACTAATAGCTGTGAGATTTAATAGTCAGGAGAAAATCTCTTTATCTTGCACGTAAAGGTTATTAATGTTGGTTAAAAGCTTCTTACAAGGTTTGTAAATATTGCAGCAGCAAAGGAAATAAGAGTAAAAAGCTGTTAATGAACAGAAATTATGACCCATAGGAAAAAAAAACATACTGGAAGATTGACAGAAAAAATATGGAATATATGTAAAGCTATTGGTAAATTATGCAATGCATAGATTTGTTTTGAATCTCAAGTACTCTCAAAACACTTGCACAACATGCCTTCTGATTCTAAAATCAAAGACAACCACCTTGAAGCTGTTTCTTTTAATTCAATTTGAGATAAGTCAGGTTTCTTCCCATTTAAAATCCATGTGAATGTTATGAATGATTAACTAAAACCGACCCTGATGTGAGTAATGCACAATCCATGGATCTGATTCATTGCACTCACTTTTACATTTTGTTTTGTAACAGCTATAGAAGCAGAAATATAATAATAAACAACAGAACTAAATGTTTCTTAGTGGCCTTTTTATGAGTATTTTCAGCCATCAACACTGATACTAGTGGAATACAACCCTTACGCTCCCTCTTATGGTTAATTAGAAAACTGCTGCTAGTCACAATCTGAATAAACCCCAACCATTTAGTTCTAAATTTAAATAGTATTCACTATATTGGCAAAATCATAATGAATAAATATATTTAAACTGCATCCAAATCAATCTCACATGCAAACACATAGTATTGTTTTAAAACAATTGGAATCCCTTAGGTGTTGCCGTTTCATGTCTCCAAAGAAATATAATTATGAAACAATGTAGGAAAGTCTGTATGTACAAACATTACTAGAATTTATATATAACCATTTATATTATTTGTCAAAAATTTCACCATTAGTTTGCTGGGTATCAGTAAATAAAGGTTGGCACAGAAGAAGGGAATAAAGAGAAATGGTTGTTGGGTCTTTTTGATGGACAGGCTAGGTCCAGTGGAGTTCTGCAGGGACACAGCATTTGGTCCCTTAGTTTTTGCAGTATGCGTCAATGGGTTGGACTTGAAAGTAGAGGGCATAGTTCAGAGATTTGTAGACAGAAAGGTAAAGTATTGGCTGAGTAGCTACAAGTGAAGCAGAAAGCTTTAGACTGGAGCAAAACATCAATGGACTTGTCAGGTAGCTGAAACAGGGAGAAAGTGAGGATGCTGCCTGGCTTACTGTGTTTTTCCAGCACCACATTTTTCACAACAGGTGGCTGAAACAGCTGAGTTCAGACACGAGCCGAGTTCAATCAGGCGAAGTATGAGTTAATGCATTTGGGAGATGCTAACACGACAAGAGATTGCACAATGGACAGCACAATACTGAAAAATGTAGAAGAAAAGGGCCACGGTGGGAGTGGGGGGGAGCTTCAGGGTACATTTCCACAGATTCCTGGTGAAGGGTTTATGCCCGAAACGTTGATTCTCCTGCTTCTCGGATGCTGCCTGACCAGCTGTGCTTTTCCACACCACTCTCTCGACTCTGATCAATCCAGCATCTGCAGTCCTCACTTTCTCCACAGGTTCCTGAAGTTGCTTGACACATGGATAAGGAAGTCAAGAAGGCAGACAGGATACTTGATTCTAGATTAGAGTGGTGCTGGAAAAGCACAGCAGTTCAGGCAGCATCTGAGGAGCAAGAAAATTGATGTTTCGGGCAAAAGCCCTTCATCAGGAATAGAGGCAGAGTGCCTGCAGAGTGGAGAGATAAATGAGAGGAGGGTAAGAGTGGGGAGAAAGTAGCATTGAGTACAATAGGTGAATGGGGGTGGGGATGAAGGTGATAGGTTAGAGAGGAGGGTGGAGTGGATAGGTGGAAAGGAAAACAGGCAGGTAGGACAAGTCATGGGGACAGTGCTGAGCTGGAAGTTTGGAACTGGGGTGAGGTGGGGGAAGGGGAAATAAGGAAACTGGTGAAGTCCACATTGATGCCCTGGGATTGAAGTGTTTCGAGGTGGAAGATGAGGCGTTCTTCCTCCAGGTGTCGGGTGGTGAGGGAATGGCAGTGAAGGAAGCCCAGGACCTGCATGTCCTTGGCTGAGTGGGAGGGAGAGTTGAAATGTTAGGCCACAGGGCAGTGTGGTTGATTGGTGCTTGTCTTCATGTCTTCATAGTCAAGACATCCAAGACCAGGGAGGCTCTACTGGAGCTGTATAAAACGCTAGTTAGGACACAGCTCAGGAACACCGGATAGGTCTGGTCAATATATTATAGGAAAGATCCGATTGCATTAGAGAGCATGCAGAGGAAATATATGAGGATGTTCCTGCACTGGAACATTTTAGTTATCACGAAACCTTGGATAGCTCAGGATTGTTTTCTTTGGAATATAGGACAGAGATAATTAATATTATAAAATTATGTAGAAAAAATATAATTGAATATCATTGACTAATACAAAAGATAGATAAGTCCTATGAAATGTTCATAACCAGAGAATATAGATTTAGGATAAGAAGCAAGATATTTAGAGGGAATTTCAGAGGATCTTTTTTCATATGGATCTGGAATTCATTGACTGAAAGAGAGTTGAGACAGAAACCATCATGACGTTTAAAAAGTACTCAGACGTGAACTTGGAATGCTGTAACTTACAAAGCAATGAACCTGGAGGTGAGGCTGGATGGTTCCTTGTTAGCTCGTTGGACAAAGTGGGCCTCCTGAGCTGTAAATCTATTGTCAACAGATATAAAATGGAATGTTTCATGTACGTTACTGGGTATCAAGCATACCCCTGCAGTATCTAAAACAGTTAGTTTAACACAAACTGAACAAATACTGTCTTCATGGTTCTGTAGGACCACTATGGGCTAGCCTACAGCTCTGTCTTATGCTTCTGGTTGTCCAAAAGTAATGTTTTCATCTGAACCCGGGAGTGATTCAGCCAACATGTTTATATAGCAAATCCATTGAACTTTGACTAATGTTACTGAATATCCAATTCCTGGAAAAACTCCAAGGCATAAAAAGACTATTTTTTTAGGTTTTACTGACCCTGAAGTTGAGCTACACATCCTCCTGCAGCATGTTACTTTTTCTCCCAATATTCTGAAATATTGTTGAGCACGTGTTGCATCAGAATGGCAGCTGGCATGGCTTACACTAGAAACGTGTGCAAAATGGCATTTGTGGTGCCGAAAAGTTAGATGACCAAACTAACCATATGGACACCAACTAGTGGAGGTATTTACTTACATCTCCAACCTCTCCTTGCTACAATCTGAAGTTCCCATCTGCTTCAATAAGACCACCATCATCCCAGTACCAAAGAATACACACACAACGTGCCTTTATGACTATGCCTAGTGGCTCTGACATAGAACATAGAAGAACATAGAAGAATACAGCGCAGTACAGGCCCTTCGGCCCTCGATGTTGCGCCGATCAATGCCCACCTAACCTACACTAACCCACTATCCTCCATATACCTATCCAATGCCCGCTTAAATATCCATAAAGAGGGAGAGTCCACCACTGCTACTGGTAGGGCATTCCATGAACTTACAACTCGCTGAGTGAACAACCTACCCCTAACATCAGTCCTATATCTACCCCCCCTTAATTTAAAGCTATGCCCCCTTGTAATAGCTGACTCCATACGTGGAAAAAGGTTCTCACTGTCAAAAATCTCACTTGACGTCCATAATCAAGTGCTTTGAGAGGTTTGGTCATGGCGTACATCAACTCTAGCCTCCTAGACTGCCTCGATCCGCTGCAATTTGCCTGCTGACAAAACAGGTCAATAGCAGACACCATTTCCCTAGCCCCACACTCATTCCTGGAACATCTGGATAACAAGGGCATCTACATCAGGCTGCCACTCATCAACTATAGCTCTGCATTCAACATCATAATCCTTACCAGACTAATTTCAAAACTCCGAGACCTTAGTCTCAGCTCCGCCCTCTGCAATTGGATCCTCAGCTTCCTGGCCCACAGTTACGCAATCAGTGAAGACAGACAATAGATCAGGAACTGGGCCGACCAATCCTCAATCCCCTTCACCGTCAGTACCGACCACCTGAAGGTGCTGAGTATTTGGTTCGGGGGTCTGGGGCGTGTGCCAAGTCTTGGGAGGAGTGTATCAGCAATGTGAGGCAGAAACTGGGTAGATGGAAGCTACGGTCACTCTCCATCGCGGGAAAAAAAACCTGGTCATGAGGTGTGAGGAACTGTTATTGCTGTTATGCGTGGCACAGGTCTGGCCTATTCCCAGAACCTGTGCCGCTACAGTCACCTGGGCCATCTTCCAATTTATATGGAGATCAAAGATGGACTGGGTCCGAAGAGACTCGATGCATAAAGATCTGGGCAACGGGGGAAAAAATATACCCAATGCCACCCTCACCCTGATTCTGGCCTGGCCTCGCTGCCGCGGAATGCTCCGAGTAGTTGGACTGTTCCATATCTCCTGTCCTTCGTGGAGAAGTTTATGAAGAAAAACACCTTTGACCACAAGTCCATCAGGAAGTGGTCAGCACGTAGTGTCCTTGAGACCCTTCGGGAAAAGGAGAGGGCGGATCCTGTCGAGCAGTTCCCTGAGCAGACTGTCAAAAGACATTTGGCAGAATGCCTCATCACCAGAACTTTCCAACAAGCACCAAGACATGGCTTGGCTGGTGGTGAGAAGGGCTCTGCCTGTGAGATCCTTTATGCACGCCCGGACTCTCAGCCGCACCGCACGCTGCCCTCGAAGCGGCTGCGGGGGGATCGAGACTGTCATACACCTCCTTCTGGAATGTGCCTACGCAGAAGAAGTCTGAAGAGGAATGCAGTGGTGTTTGTCGAGGTTCGTCCCGAGCAGTGCCATGACGTGAGACTCCGTGCTCTACGGCCTGTTCCCCGGGACCCGCACCTAGACGAACATCAACTGTGCCTGGAGGATCATCAACTCGGTGAAGGACGCTCTCTGGGTGGTCCAAAATCTGTTGGTGTTCCAGTTGAAGGAGTTGATTCTGACTGAGTGTTGCAGACTGGCACATTCCAAGGTCCAGGACTACGTGTTGAGGGACGCGCTGAAGCTTGGGGCAGCTGCCGCCAAGGCGCGGTGGGGAAAGACCACCGTGTAATGTCTGCCTGCCCAAGAAGAACAGGGGACCCACCCAGTCATTTGGGCTCCGCTGACACCTCAGCTCAACATATGGATATATGATTGATAAATGTTCAGACCTGTATATACAAATGATAAATTCTGATCTCTGTATGCAAAGAAATTGAATGTTTATGTGTGTATAGCATGACCAACTGTACAAACCATCAAAATATTTTATGAATAAAGTATAGTTTTGAAATAAAATTTTAAAAATCTCCTCTATGATAATCCTCAACACTGACACCCTGCAAGGATGCGTTCTCAGCCCCCTACTGTACTCCCTGTACACCCACGACTGGGTAGCCAAATTCCAAATGAACGTCATCTACAAGTTTGCTGATGACACTACTGTGGTAAGACGGATTGCAAACAAGTCAGAATATAGGAAAGAGATAGGGTGTCATGGTGCAATGATAACAAACTCTGTCTCATAGTCAGCAAGACAAAAGAACTAATCATTGACTTCAGAAGGAAAGGAGGAGGACACACCTCTAAGATTATCGATGGAGCTGAGGTGAAGAGAGTTGAGAGTGTCAAGTTCCTAGATGTGACAAAAACCAACAATCTGTCCTTAAAAAAAAAAGATATTTTCCTAGCTATCATCAGTGCTGAGGAAGGGTGACGGGACCTGAGGAGTTAACTCTGATTTCTCTTCACAGATGATACCAGAAGTGCTGAGCTTTTCCAGCAATTTCTGTTTTTGAATCTGTCCTGGATCTCCCACATTGATGCAACAGTCAAGAAGGCACAGCAACACCTTTTCTTCCTCAAGGCAGCTTAGGAAATTTGGCATATCCATAACCTTTACAGATGCACCATAGAAAGCATGCTATCTGGGCACATGATGGCCTAGTACAGCAACTGCTCTGCCCAGGACTGTATGAAATGACAGAAAGTTGTGTTCACAGCCTAGATCATGATGGAAGCCAACTTTCCATCTATGGACTCCATTTACACATCTCAGTGCCATGAAAAAGCTGCCAACACCCTCCCACCCTGGTAATGCTCTCTTTCAACGTCTTCCATCAGGCAGAAAATACAGGACCTTGAACGCACACACACATCAACAGGTTCAAGAACAGCTTCTTCCCTGCCATCATAAGACTGAGGAATGGACCTCTAAGTTCAAATATATTGATCTTGCTTTGTGCACCTCCTGTGCAGCTGTAACCTTGCATGCCTCCCTCTATCGAAATACTCTATGATCTCTATGTCCATGTTTGCTATGAACTGCCTGTACTGCTCGCAAACTAGAACATTTCACTGTACTGAGGTACATGTGACTACAATAAATCAATTCAAATCAAATCAGATCAAAACCAGACACTGAAATAACTTCAATCCCTGTGGACTTTAGGTATTGCCTGTTAATAGAAATTACATTGCCTGAATATTGATTATTATTTTAAGTAGTGATATGGGTGATTTGGTGGTGTTCATTTTAGAAAGAACTGAGTTGTCTCCTGTGAATTGCTCTCTATGCAATTCACAGGAAACAACTCTTCAGAGAGGGCCCTTGTGGCACAGTGGTAATGACTCTGTTGAGCTCAAAGGCTGGGTTTAGATCACACCTGCTCCTAAGGTGTATGTCTGAACAGGCTAGTTAGAAAATATCTAATTTGGACATTGATGATATTAGCACATGATCTGTGATCAGCATGAGAGGAAAGAATTGATCTAGAGGTATTTTTTTAACGCCATTTGCTTTATAATTGAAGCTAAATGTCAGCACCATGCTTTAAGTGCATTCCAACTGTCTCCATCTGATCCACAACAAGAGATGTATACGGAAAGCACGATAGGTCTTGGTTTTAATTTCCCTTCTCTAATGCCCACATAGAAAGAATGTTAAGCAGAGGAAGATTGGTCCCATAATAAATATCTTGTGCTAATTGGATGCTGAGACTGTAGGCTAATCCATTTAATCAAAGCACTGAAGCTATTTATTACACTTGTCTATATGCAAATTTCTATGTCCTGCATGCACCTGATTGCCTCAAATTTAATATTCATAAAACAGCAACAAATCACAATTGAAAATACCAGTCAGCAATAGCAAGGTGGAAATATGATCACTAATTGTGCAGTTAAAAGAAACCACAAATAAGAAATGAACAATCATTAGCATATCACAACCCAAGAAAAACATTCCACATATTTGTTTGAAACATGTCCTGGTATCACTACTAAATTAGAAATTTATAACTGGAAATATGATTTGTAGCATGGCAAAAATCATAATTAACTGCAAAATGTGCAAGAAAGTATTTGCATTTATCTATGAAATAGCATTTCCTGACTTTCAAGTGCTAAATTTTATTGGTGAATCACACATGCACCTTTAAGTTCATGTAGATTTGCAGACATTGTAGACTAAGGAGATTCAAGATAACAAACTACAAACACTCTGAGAGCATCTGTTCATACAACCACACAACTTGAATGAGCAGACTTGTCCTTCAAGGAGAATGTTAAGACTTGATGTTTACAACAGAACTTCCCAAGTGTTACAACTCTTAATTTGATCAAAGGTTGAGATTTTGAGTTTTTGAGCACTGAGGCAAGATTGGAAGCCATTGAGCTTGGACTAAATACTAAAAGTTGAAAGGTTCCTTTAAATATTCACATTTGTCTTTAATGCCAGGCATGACGTAATAAGACAATAGTCCATAAGAAATTGGAGTGGAAGTAAGGCCATTCAGCCCATTGAGTCCGCTTCACCATCCAATCATGGCTGATGGGCATTTCTACTTACCTCACTCTCCCCGTGTCCCATAATTCCTTGCGAGATTAAGAATTTATCAGTCTCTGCATGAAGACATTCAACATATAATACTATAACTAATTATTTGGTACATATAATTTTTGTGACTTACTAATTGTTATCCCATTTGTCATCATTTGGGACTTGAACCTTCATCCCCAGAGAATTAGCTTGGAAAGGCTTGGATTACTTGTACCAGTAATATTACCACTACGCCAGCAACAACTAAGCATAATTTTAGATTAGATTCCCTACAGTATAGAAACAGACCCTTCAGCCCAACAAGTCCACACCGACTGTCTCAAGACTAACCCATCCAGACCCATTCCCCTTACCTATATCTACCCCTAATAGACAGATCCCTGAGGTCTGATTCTTGCTGCAAAACTGAAAGCTGTGTAAAGGCAGGAATTTTTAAAAATACTTTCAGATACATTCAATATGCCTCAGCCCTCCGCAGCTGAAGGCCAGCACTCTCAACTTCCCCTCACTATCCCTCCTGTGTAAAATAATAAGACTATTAATCAAATGGATTACAGGATATTTAACCAAGGTTAAAACCATGAACTCATCACCTTTTTCTGAAGTGGCTTTGAAAGCAAAACAATATATAATTTAAATTATCTGATGTCCTACAACAACAGTTGACAAGTACAATAAGAAAAGGAAACACAAACACAGCTGACGAGAAACTCAGTAGATGGGAATGGAGTCTGAGTGCACAATTATTGATTGTTCTGTAGTACTTTGCACAGTAGCAAACACAAATTTTTCAAGATTCTGAGACAGGTTCAGAACAAACATTCACAGCTGGGATTTCTTCCAGAATTTGTGATGCAGAGATACTTGCTCAAATAAATTTATCACTTCAAATTACATGTTTTGTAACCTTTTGTTATAAAAAGCCACACTCCAAACATCTGACCAGTAAATAGCTTATGTATCTATTGATTTGATTTGATTTATCATGGCCACATGTACCTAAGTACAGTGAAAAGCTTTGCTTGTGAGCAGTACTACCAGATTGTAGTAAGCAACGACTTATAGAGTGCGTAGGCAGAGTGAGGCATACAGGTTACATCGCATAGAACATGCACTGGGCAAGATCACCATTAGCAAGATCAGCAATATTTGAAGCTAGAGAGTCCATTCATCAGTCTAATAATGGCAGGAAAGAAGCTGTTCATGAACCTGATAGTGTGTGTTCAAGCTTCTGTATCAAGCCTGTTGGAAAAGGTTGTAGGAGAGCATTACAGGGGTGGGAGGGGTCTTTGATGATGTTGGCAGCCTTTTCTCAGCAACAAAAAGTGCAAATGGAGTCCACGGATGGAAGATTGGCTTCTGTGATGGTCTGGGCTGTGCACACAACCGTCTGTAGTTTCTTACGGTCCTGAACAGAGCAGTTGCCATACCAGGCAGTTAGCACCCTGACAATATGCTCTCTATGGTACATAGAACAAAGAACAAAGAAAATTTACAGCCCAGGAATAGGCCCTACATCCTTCCAAGCCTGAGTCAACCCAAATCTCTATTGCTCAATCCCTAAGCACCTGTATTCCTCTGCTCCCCACCTACTCATGCATCTTAGATGCACCTTAAATGAATCTACCGTGCCTACCTTGAATACTTCTACTGGCAACGTGTTCCAGGCACCTACCACCCTCTGTGCAAAGTACTTGCCACATATATCCCCCTTAAACTTTTCACCTCTCTCCTTGTACGCATGAACTCTCGTTATTGAATCCTTCACTCTGGACAAAAGCTTATCTGGATCTACCCTGTCTATACCATTCATGATTTTGTAGACCTCAATCAGGTCTCCCCCTCAATCTCCTTTTTTCTAATGAAACAATCCTAACCTACTCAACCTCTCTTCATAGCTAGCACCTTCCATACCAGGCAACATCCTCGCAAACCTTCTTTGCACCCTCTCCAAAACGTCCACATCCTTTTGGTAATGTGGTGACCAGAACTGTACACAGTATTCTAAATGCAGCCGAACCAAACTCTTGCACAATTTTAACATGATCTGCCAGCTCTTATACTCAATACCCCATCTGGTGAGGGCAAGCAAACTATATGCCTTCTTGACCACCCTATCCACCTGTCCAGCTACCTTCAGGGTACAATGCACCTGAACTCCCGGATCTCTCTGCTCATCAACTTTTCCCAAGGCTCTTCCATTTACTGTATAATTTGCTCTAGAATTAGGCTTGCCAAAATGCATCATGTCACATTTGCCTGGATTGAACTCCATCTGCCACTTCTCCGTCCAACTCTCCAGTCTATCTATATTCTCTTGTATTCTTTGACAGTCCCCTATGCTTTCTGCTACTCCACCAATCTTCGTGTCACCTACAAACTCACTGATCAGACCAACAATGCACTCTTCCAGATCATTTATGCATATCACAAACAACAGTGGCTCCAACACTGACCCCTGTGGAATATTACTGGTCACCTTTCTCCATTTCAAGAAACTCCCTTCAACTATTACACTCTGTCTCCTGTTGCTCAACCAGTTCTTTATCCACCTAATTAGAACAACATGTGACTTCACTTTCTCCATTAGTTTACCATGGTGAATCTTATCAAACGCCTTACTAAAGTTCATGTACATGACATCTACAGCCCTTCCTTCATCTATCAACTTGGTCACTTCCACAAAGAATGCTATTACGTTGGTAAGGCATAATCTTTCGCGCACAAAGCCATGTTGCCTATCACTGATAAGCCCATTCTTTTCCAAATGCAAATAGATTTTATCCCTCAGTGCCTTCTCCAGCAACTTTCCCACTACTGACATCAGCTCATTGGTCTGCAGTTACCTGAAATATCCCTACCACCCTTCTTGTACAGGGGGACAACATGAGCAACCCTCCAGTCCTCCAGCACCTCACCTGTGTTTAAGGATGCTACAAAGATATCGTCAGGACCCCAGCTATTTCCTCTCTCGCCTCCCTCAGCAACCTGAAATAGATCCCATCCAGTCCTGGGGATTTGTCTACCTTAATATCCTTTAGCCTACCCAACACATCTTCCCTCCTTATGTCAACAGGATCCAGAGTAAACAAACTTCGATCTCTAATCTCAGCATCCATCACCTCCCGTTCCTTAGTGAACACTGGTGCAAAGTAATTATTGAGAATCTCACCCATTTTCTCAGGTTTGACACATAACGTTCCTTCCTTATTCTTTAGTGGACCAACCCTTTCTCTGGTTACCTTCTTGCTTCTTATATAAGAATAAAAGGCCTTGGGATTCTCCCTAATTCTGCTTACCAAAGCTATTTCATGACCCCTTTTAGCCTGCTTGATTTCTCGTTTAAGATTGGTCCTATTCTCCCGATATTCCTCCAAAGCCCGTTCTGCTCTGCAAAACTGGTGCGGGTCCTTATGGACATGCTGAATTTCCTAAGCTGCCTGAGGAAGAAGCAGCATCGGTGTGCCTTTTTGACTATTGCATCTATGTGGGAAGTCCAGGACATGTTGTTGGCTATTGTCACCCCCTGGAACTTGATGTTCTCGACCCTCTCAACCTCCACTCCGTTGATGTAGATAGGGGTGCGTTCTCCTCTCTTTCTGAAGTCAATGATCAGTTTTTTTGTTGTGCCAACATTGAGAGAGGTTGTTACCACTGCACCATGGTACCAAGCCCTCTATCTCATTTCTTTATTCACACCCATTGTTGTTTGATATCTGTCCTAGCATGGTGGTGTCATCAGCAAACTTGTAGATGGCATTCAGCTGGAATTAGGCAACACAGTGATGGCGTACAGGGAGTACAGTAGGGAGCAGTACTATATAATACTATACTATTTATACAACATAACATTTGAATGAATAAATGTCTTTATCTATTTGCAATGGGTAAAGAATTTTCTATATATTTTTGAGTAATCAAGCACATAAAATTATGTTGCTTCTTTAAAAGATATCTGGGAAATGACTTAATCATTTCTTTCAATGGAAATATATACTCCTGAACTTCCATTAAATTCAATGATCCCCACATCAAACAGCATATCTTTTACAAATTCTGATCTGCTTCACATTGATAGCAACATAGGACTTGACAGCAGGAGTAGATCTTTTAGCTCTTTGAGCTTGCTCCACCATTCCATAAGATCATGGTTGATCAGGTTGGTCTGAACTCCACTTTCTTGTCTGCAGCTCATAATCTTAGAATCTATGTAAGCCAGCCTTGAATAAATTTGATGACCCAACTTTGCTTCTCAGAGGAAAGAAGTGAGTAAAACTCATAAGACATATTGTTTTGACTTGTCTTTTTTAAAATATTTACTCATGGGATGTGGTTGTCACTGGCTGGGTCAATATTTATTGCCATTTGAGAAGGTAGTGATGAGCTGGACTCTTCAACTGTTATGGTCTGTTTGCTGAAAAGTGTGAAGGTGATATATCACCTAGATTGGTTGGATGACACCCCAGAGTTCTGAAGGAGATTGCTGAGGAGACTGTGGAAGCTTTGGTGGTGATATTTCAGGAATCACTGAAATCCAGAAGGGTCATAGAGGACTGTAAAATGGCTATTGTAACACCTCTGTTTAAGAAGGGAGGAAGGCAGAAGGTGACAAATTATAGACTGATTAGTCTGACGTCAGTCATGGGTAAGGATTTTGTGTCCATTATTAAAGACAAAATTGTGGAATGCTTGGAAGTGCATGATAAAATAGAGCTGAGTCAGCATATCTTTGTCAATGGGAGGTCATGCCTGTTGAAGTTGTTAGAATTCTTTGAGGAGGTAACAAATAAGTTGGACAGAGGAAAGCCAGTGGACATGATCTATTTGGATTTCAAGAAGGCCTTTACCAAGATGTCATATGGGAGGCTGCTAAATATGAAAGGGGCCAAGATTTTAGGGGCATTGTACTGGCATGGATAGAGGATTGGCTTACTGGCATAAGGCAGAGAGTGAGGCTAAATGGATCTTTTTCAGCATGGCAGCCAATGACTAGTAGACTTCTGCAGTGGGTCAGTGTTGGAACCACAATTATTTATGTTATACATTAGTGATCTGTACAAAATAAATAAGGGCATTGTTACTAAGTTTGCAAATGACACAAAGAAAGTGGAGGGATAGGTAGTATTGAGTAAGCAGAAGGCACATAAGGAGTTAGGCAGGCTCGAAGCGTGGGCAAAGAAATAGCAGATAGAATGCAATGTGGGAAAGTGTGACATTACACACTTTGGTAGGAAGAATAGAGGTGAAGACTATTTTCTCAATGGGGAAAGACTTTGGAAATCTGAAGCACAAAGGAACTTAGGAATCCTACTTTAGGACACTGTTAACATGCAGGTTCAATTGGCAGTACAAAAGGTAAATGCAATGTTAGCATTCATTTTGAGACGGCTAGAATACAGTAGCAGGGATGTACTGCTTAGACTGTATAAGGCTCTGCTCAGACTATATTTGGAATATTATGAACAGTTTTGAGCTCCATATCTAATGAACATCACACTAACCTTGGAGGGGGTCCAGAGGAGGTTTACAAGAAAGATCACAGGGCTGAAGCGCTTGTCATATGAGGAGTGATTGAGGACTCTGGGTCTGTACTCAAGTTTAGAAGCATGAATGAGCTTTCATGAAACTTACAGAATACTCAGAAGCCTAGATAGAGTGGACACAACAGAAATGCTTCCACCAGTTAGAGAGTTTAGTACCCAAGGGCACAGCCTCAGAGTGGAGGCATAACCCTTCAAAACTGAAAGTAGGAGGATTATCTTCAGCCAGAGAGTGGCAAATCTGTGGAACTCACTGCCACAGAAGGCTGTGAAGGACAAGTTACTGAGTGTATTTAAGACAGAGGTAGATAGATTATTGATCAGTAATGAGACCAACAGTTTTGGGGAGAAGCAGGAGAATGAGGTTAAGAAACAACAGTCATGACTAAATGGTGGAGCAGAATTGATGGGCTGAATGGCTTAATTCTACTCTCATTATCTTTTGGTCTATACTCTGTATTTACATGTCAAGCTAGTGACTGGCTTGAAGTGAAACTTGCAGATGGTGGTGTTCCCATGTATCTGCTGCCCCTTCCTTTCTAGATGGTAGTGGCCAAATATTTGGATGGTGCTGTCTCCTGACCCTTATGGAATTTCTGCAGGGCATCTTATAGATGGCATACACCACTGCTACTGTGAAATGGTAGTGGGGAGGCAGGGGGCCGGGGGCGGGACGGGGGGGTTATGTTTGTGGATCTGGTACCAATTAAGTGGGCTGCTTTGTTTTGCATACAGTCAAGTTTCTTGAGTGTAGAGAGAACTGTACTCATCCATGCAAGTGGCGAGTTTAGACATAGAACATAGAACATAGAAAAATACAGCGCAGTATAGGCCCTTCGGCCCTCGATGTTGCACCGACTGAAGCCTACCTAACCTACACTAGCCCAATAACCTCCATATGCCTATCCAATGCCCGCTTAAATGACCATAAAGAGGGAGAGTCCACCACTGCTACTGGCAGGGCATTTCATGAACTCACAACCCGCTGAGTAAAAAATCTACCCCTAACATCTGTCCTATACCAACCACCCTTTAATTTAAAGCTGTGTCCCCTAGTAACAGCTGACTCCACACGCGGAAAAAAGTTCTCACTGTCAACCCTATCTAAACCCCTAATCATCTTGTACACCTCTATCAAATCTCCCCTAAACCTTCTTTTCTCCAATGAGAAAAGTCCCAAGTGCCTCAGCCTTTCCTCATACGATCTTCCTACCATGCCAGGCAACATCCTGGTAAACCTCCTCTGCACTCGTTCCAATGCCTCCACATCCTTCCTATAGTATGGCGACCAAAACTGCACACAATACTCCAGATGAGGCCGCACCAGAATCTTATACAACTGCAACATGACCTCAGGACTCCGGAACTCAATTCCTCTACCAATAAAGCCCAGTACACCATATGCCTTCTTCACAGCACTATTTATCTGGGTGAATCTATCACACTTCTCTCTTGTGCTTTGTAGATTGTGGACAGGCTCCTGAGAGTCAAGAGGTGAGTTACGTGCTGTAGGATTCTTAGCCTTTGAGCAGATCTTGTAGCACTGTATTTATAATGAATAGCCCAGTTCAGTTTCTGGTCAATGGTAACCACCGGAATGTTGATAGTGGGGGAATTCAGTGATGGAAATGCAGTTAAAATTTAAGGAGTGATACGCAGGTTCTGTTTTGTTGGAGATGGTCATTGCTTGGCACTTGTGTAGCACCAATGTCATTTGCCACTTGCCAGCCCAAACTTGCATATTGTTCTAATTTTGCTGCATTTGGACCTGGATGGTTTCAGTATGCTTCAAAATCATAGTCAAACACTACTAGTACAGTAATTTCCAAGTACTACTCAGTTGTGAAACTCTGGGTATAGCTTTCAGGGAAACATAATTCTAACACTAACTATCCTCTGTGAGTAAAAATTTCCCATTGTCTCTGTCTTAAAAGGGAGCCCTTATTCTTAACCAAAATCTCCTACTTCTAGTCTCCCAAATGAGATGAAACATCTCCTTAAGGGTGCGGGATAGCCTGTTAAAAGGTTCTGTTTAATAAAGGTTTAGTTAAACTATTCAATTTACCTTTCAGGTAACTCAGGTCAAAATAGTATATACATTTAATCTGAAGGAAAATATCTATTATGACCAATTTGTCATTAACTGATTGTAACAAAAGAATTATGAACTATTAAGTTAAAACTCTATGACTCACCTTTCTTAACTACCTAAATAGACCAAAACCTATGGACAATACAGTTCAATAATGCTAATCTGGAATACTTTTCACTTCTTTGCTGATGGCAGGTAGTTGATTGCATCATAGTTTAGTCTTTTGATTGCTGGTTGAGAATTGCTCCTTAAACACTAGGAGGCTTTTTTTTTCCCCTTCCTCTGTAGCTTTATGGAAAAAGCAGTTCACAGGAAAAAGTGGATGAGAACAGCTATAAAGAGCTGGATTTGTTGGTACCTTTCACATGCAGGGTGCATGTGTTAGGTCCCCTCTACTGCTCATGCTCTTACACAAACAAGTGGTCTCCTCAGAGGACAATCCTGTGATGCTGTTCAGTGGAGTTCTCTCACATCCACCCAATTTATCCAGTGTCAATGGGCAGGTTTGTCCTGAACACAAACCAGTGGAGACAATCCGACTTGCTTCAATGTCCATCTGACCATTTTTATATACCTGGTAGCTCCACTTGCTTTGCAGTCTGAAAGCAACTTCAGTAATTAATCTTTTGATAGTCAGCTAAATCTGAATGATTAAGATAAAATTGATGATGAATCAAGCTGGTGTATGCTTCAAAATGTGTGAGATTGAACAAAAGTACAAAATCTCTATTTCCAAGCTCAGATGAGGTTTGCCTTCTTTCAATCTTTGCTCGATCTGAATGACTGTACATTGTTTATTCCCCATAATTCTTATTCACTCTAATGACAGGAGGTCAATTACTACAAGATTAATCTGGACAACCATTTCTGCTGAACTGAAGTTAGTTAAATCACTCCATTTAAAACTGACATAAATGATCAGACAAAAGCCCAAACTGCCATTTGTAGTTTAAAGCATTTTGGCTCAGATATTCAGTCCACATGGTACAGTTCATCTTCCAGCTCTGATGATGCCTGAATGTAACCCTGATGTGCTCGGTTTTGAACATGTTTAACACTTGTGTTACCAAAGCCTCTGCACCTGGCATAATCAGAAATTCTGAAATAAAGCACTTTAGTAAAGTAATTAGATACATTTACTTTATAAGTATAAATATAGTTAGAATAAGAAAAACACAAAGACTATGGTAACATACTGAATGAACAGTTTCTAAAACAGTTTATTCTAAACTTTTAAGTGAAATCTAAAATTCTTTATTGCCCATTATTTCATTTTTTCAGTGAAAAGTTACATTATTCACCAGCAGAGGGAGTCACATGCAAGTTTCTGGGGTGTGTACATATATTACATATTATATGCATATGTGGTATAAATCTAATTTAACTGAGTTCTAAAATTGCAGCTTTGAACCTGGTACAGTCCCTCATTACAGCACAGGGAGACAGCTAGAGTATATTGCAGGTATTCATTCCTCAAGCCCTTTATCTAATCAAACCATTCCACATCACAATCCTCACTTGTGATCTCCTTGCCAATAGCATGAGCAGTCACAAGGCACCTGTGCCCACTGGATATCATGACAAGGAAGCATTGCCCAAGTGGTAATTTCTTCACAAGAAGGTCTGAGGGAGGGATTGATTCCAGATATAGTAAGATAAGGTGAGTGAATATCAATTGGTTTTATTAGACATAACTACATACAAACAATGTTAAGAGGGAACATCTTCTGGAGCTGTACAAATTTAGGTTCCAGTTCCAGGTGACCTGATGTCACTACAACATAACTCCTTACACATATGAATAGTCATTATTCTAGGCCTCAAGTTATTATTAACCCTTTACTCCATTTCACTGTATTCTATCTGGCTATTAACATATTAACTCTCCACTCTGACATCCCTTCCACCCCCACATTGAGTGTCTTGCCTGAGCCTTTAATATCCAACAGGATCCTCAACTCTATAACAGGATGTGTAGAATGTAAACACTCCTTTATCATTTCTCGAGAAGGCAAACATATTTGTGGAGATCAACTTCTCACAACAGCTGACTCCTGGGCTGTGCCACAGATGAAAAGCTGGATGTAACAGCAGTGAAGACAAATCATGGAGAAACTGAATCAAGAAACAACACTTGAGGACTCAAAACAACCGTGAATATTCTTGAGACTAATCTGGAGTCAAAGCATTCCACTACATCTAGGGCAGAAACTTCTCTTCCTGGAGACAGTTGTGTGATTTCCACACCTGCTTTAGCATGAGAGTGACTTGGTGCAATCGTGTGTCAGAGACATCATCAGAAAGTATGATTACACCATCATCAACAAAGGAATATATTTCTGGGCCAGGACCTAAAGGACGTTCCCATGATATACCCTGGTCTACAGGCTTGCTGAAAAATCAAGCTGAACATCAGGCACTTTCTGGACAAGAAGCTCACTAGAGGTAGTAGATAGAACAGCCAGTGTGGGCTTCATTCAGACAGTGATTCTGCTGTTTGATTGCACTGTATAACTGCAAACAGCTTCACTTTTAGTTAAGCAGTCTCTTTTAGGTATAAGACTTCTCCAACTCTCGCTTGGTTTTAATGTGTTCAAGCTTCACTTGATGTTCTCTTTTAAATTTAAGGTATTCTCAGATTTAAAAAGCTCTGTAACGGGATTTTGCCCGTATTGAAAGAAGAGTTTTTTTTATATACATTAATTGAACATTGGTGTCATTGGTTAGGAAAATGTTTATTGCTAATCACTAATTACCCACAGAAGGGTCAACCCCCTTGCTGTGGGTTAGGAGTCACAAGTAGAGCACAGTTGGCAAGGATGGCAGTTTCTTCCCTAAATGGCATTAGTGAACTAGATAGGCTTTTTCCCAACAATCTGCAACAGATTTCTTTGTTGAATTCAAATTTCGGTCATTGTGGGATTCAAACCCATGCCCATAACATTACCTGCTTCTCTGGATTAACAATAATAGCATGAGGCCTCCCCTTACCTGAGTACGCCCAAAGGTTTCTGATTAGGTTTATTAAGTTGAGTGATTGTTTGAGTCTTAGATTATTTCTTGAATCAGTTTCTCCATGAATGTAGCTACTTTACTGAAGAAAAAAATGCAAGATGTTCAATAATTCGTTAAGTGGGTCAATTAACTCACTTAGGTTTATTCAAATTAAGGTCTTGCTTATAAACATTTATAGATTGGCGCTGCAGGACTGTTTTCTGATTACTTCACATAAATCACAACTAATTATGCTATGAGTATGAAGAAATGTTATATTTGTGCCCAGTGGACATATCCAATTCTGAAATGCATCTGTGGATGCCATTGAATCCTACTCAAGTAGGTTCCTAAAGTTCCAAGAAAGCTAACCAAATTTCTCTACATTGTCACAATGAATACACTTCAACGATCCTTAACTGGCTATAAAATGCTGAGGAGGCATTGTGTGGTTGTGAATATATGTAATAAATCATTGGTATCTCTTGTCCAAGACTTTGAAAACTGGAAAAGTACCAGAGAGTGGTGGGTGTATGGAATGCTCTGCCCCAGAGGGATGTGGAGGCCAAGTCTCTGGATACTTTCAAGAAAGAGTTGGATAGAGCTCTTAAGGATAGTGGAATCAAGGGTAATGAGGATAAGGTAGGAACAGGATACTGATTGAGGATGATCAGCCATGATCATAATGAATGGTGGTGCTGGCTCGAAGGGCAGAATGGCCGACTCCTACACCTATTATCTATTGTCTATTGTCTATATTGTCTACCAACTATCTTCAGCATTGCTGACTGGCCCAGGTCAAGGTCAAATGGAAACAGTGGAAGAAGTGTGCAGAAACCCAAGCATCTCACCCACTCAATTCTTCAAATACAATCTTGCCCCTATGCCAGTCTGGCTTTGGATTGGTTTGTTACCTCAGGATTCCAAAACTCTGGGCTGTGGAATGGAAGAAAGCCAACCTTGGTGTTAAGCGACTGGCAAGAAGAGAGACTTGCTGTGTACTTTTGAGTCAAATTTGACCAAAAATCAGCTATCAAGCTATCAAAAACCAAGTATCAGTTTTGGCAAGTTATCTCATGCTATTCTTCACAATGTCCTGAGCCTGTTTATCCTGTCTTCTCTCTCTCCACAGGGGGAAGTACTCACAACTGCCGGGACCTCCTGGGATTCCTGGTGCCGGTGCTATCTCTTAAACATAGCTATGCGGGAGATCATGCACTATCAGAACAGAACTGCCAAAGAAGTTCCTGGGAATTACCATAGAGAAGGAGATCAGTTAGCTCAGCTTTCCTGAGAGGGACCAGAAAGTTCTGGTGAATGGGGTACTGCAGATGAGGGCTGTCTTCATTCTTCAAGAAAGGCAGAGGAGACCACACCACCAGACCCTGCCATTCTGATCTAAAGTTGGCACCAGCATCAATGAAGAGTTAACAGTCCAGAGAAATGTCCAACAATGCAGCATGAAGATTAATGACCCTCTCTGCCAATATCTTGTCTCTGTTACCTTACACTCACTCCAACTCTGCTGCTGCACTTACGGTCTGCCACCTTCACTATTGCATGCAACAAATTCCTTTACTCATTCTCACCCACACCAACTCCTTCCCTGCATGGACTGTGCACTACCTTACCACTCACTCAGGATACACCACCACCATTCCCTCACTTGCATCGGGACTAACAGGTGTTTCACTCAGTCTCCCCCTTTGCCTTATGCCAAGAAAAGTACCAATGACACAAGGCTGAATGAGCCTCGGTGGGTGGTGGGGTGTTGAATATTTGTCTCCTTGCTTCCTACAAGGACAGAATCCTTACCTTGGTTGGAAAGGTCTCTGACTATGCATGTGGTGATTCTGAAATTTCTATGTCCTGGCAACCAAGTAAAACTCATTGTGTATTGCTGTGCTGCCTTCCCATTATCACCACTGAGAATGTATTCTTCACAAGGCGGATTGTCTACCCTTATTTCCCAATGTATCATCTCTTTTGTCTCCTGCAGGTATCATTGGCATATACACAGTCTCTGCCATCAAGAGGGTGGTTCTAGAAGACATTTCTTCCTCCTCCATGCCTGAGGAGGAAGCCTCAAATCCCTCAGGAGATGCACTAGTGAAGCCAACTCTTGCAACCTCCACCAGCTCAGATGCTGCTACTTCAGTGGTTGCCTCGATTAGAATTGAGAGCACATGCTGGTCAGTGCATCATGGGTTCATCTCTACAGCTGGCTGAGGAAGTAGTAACCAAGGTCACTGGCACTCAGAAGACTTCCAAAATCTAGGTACCTGCTCAGCACCGGCTAGGAGTGGACTCTATATTGTTGGCCATTCTTGACTTCAAAAAAATGCATCAGCAGACACAGGAGTAGTAGGCAGGACTTTTAGATGCACTTGGCAAATGGAATTGAAGGTTTGAGGTCTTCACCGGAGCTGCTTGTGCTGTGTTGTTTCTTTTACGTGGACAGGTTGGCAGCTGCCATGGAGAGCCAGGTCCAACTCAGCACCATTGGCAAAGCAACATGGCGACAAGAGACCTGTATTTCACTCCAGGTGCACCTTCCTCACAAGGAGACAGGGCAGTTCCAGTAGACACATAGCAGAAGGAAGAATCACAAACAGAAACTCAAAAGTCTCATCTCAGAACACTCCAGAGGTAGCCATGCCCTCCACTTCCAGAGTTGTTATCAAAAACTCCAAAGCCAACAGATTTGACAGTAGATAAAAACAAAAAGAACTGTGGATTCTGTATATCAGAAACAAAAGTTACTGGAGAAGTTACTGGAAAAGCTCAGCAGATGGAGACAGAACCAACAAGTGGGGAAAACATATTTTTACCTCATCCTTACCAATCTGCCAGCTACAGATGCATTTGTCCATAACAATATTGTTAAGAATGACCACTGTACAGTCCTGGTGGAGATGAATTTTTGTCTTGACATTGAGAATAAACTTCATCGCGTTGTGAAGCACCATCACCATGCTAAATGGAACAGACTTTGAACAGACCTAGCAACTCAAGACTGGGCATCCATGAGGCGCTGTGGGTCATCAACAGCAGCAGAACTGTACTCCAACACAATCTCTATCTTCATGGCCTGGCATATCCCTCACTCAACCATTACCATCAAGCCAGGTGTTCAGCCCTAGTTCAACAGAGAGTGCAGGAGGACATGCCAGGTGCAGCACCAGGCATACCTAAAAATGACAGATCAACCAGGTGAAGCTACCAAACTGGACAACTTTCATGCCAAGCACCATAAGCAGTAAGTGATCAACAGAGCTAAGCAATCCCACAAACAATGGATTAGATCTAAGCTCTGCAGTCCTGCCATATCCAGGTGTTCATGGTGGTGGAAAATTAAACAATTCACTGGAGGAGGAGCCTCCACAATTATCCCTCTTCTCAATGATGGAGGAGCTCAAGACATGAGTGCAAAGGATTAGGCTGGAACAGTTGCAGCAACCTTCAGTCTTCAGCCAACTTGATTCACTCCATGTAACGTCAAGCAACAGTTTGAGACACTGGATGCTGCAAAGCATCCAGTCATGACAATATACAAACAAAAGTACTGAAGACTTGTACTCCAGGTCTTGCCTTACCCCTAGTCTAGCTGTTCCAGCACAGTTACAACACTGGTATCTACCTGACAATGTGGAAAATTGCCGGGATATATCCTGTATACAAAAAGTAGCACAAATCCAACCTGGCCAAATACTGCCCCAACAGTCTACTCTCAATCATCAGTAAAATGATGGACGATGTCATCAGCAGTGCTATATAACAGCACCTGCTCAGCAATAAACTATTCAGTGATGCTGAGGACCACTCAGCTCCTGACCTCATTACAGCCTTGGTTCAAACATAGAAATAAGAGCTGAATTCCAGATGTGAAGTGACAGCCCTTAACATCAAGGCTGCATTTAACTGAGTGTGGCACCAAGGAGCCTAGCAAAACTGGAATCAATGGCTATCAAAGGACAATCTCTCTGGTGATAAGAGTCATAGCTAGTACACAGGAAGATGGTAATGGTTGTTGGAGGTCAGTCATCTCAGCTCCAAGAGATCTCTGCCAGAGTTCCTCAGGATAGTGTCTTAGGCCCAACTATCTTAAGTTGTTTCATCAATGACCTTCCCTCCATCATAAGGTCAAAAGTGGGGATGTTCACTGATCATTGTATAATATTCAACACAGTTGTGACTCCTGAGATATCGAAGCATCCCATGTGCAAAGCAACAAGACTTGGGCCATATCCAGGCTTGAGTTGGCAAGTAACATTTGCACCATGCAAATGCCAGACAATGACCATTTCCAATAACAGACAATAAAATCACTGCCCCCTGACATTTAATGGTGTTAGCATCACTGAATCCCCCACTATCAACCTACTTGGGGTTATTATTGATCAGAAACTTAACATGACTTGCCACATAAACACAATTGTTACAAGAGTCCACAAAGCCTGTCCATCATTTACAAAACCCAAGTCAGGAATCGGATGAAATACTCCTCACTTGCCTGATTGGGTACAGCTCCAACAACACTCAAGAAGCTTGTACACCATCTAGGACAAAGCAGCCCATTTGATTGGCACCACATCTACAAGCATCCACACCCTTCGCCACCAATGTTTAATAGCAGCAGTGTACATTATCTTTCAAATTCATCAAAGATCCTTAGACAGGACCTTCCAACCTGTTCCATCTAGAAGGACAAGGACAGGAGCTACATGGGAACATCAGTTCCACTTCCAACCACTCACAATCCTGACTTGGAAATATATTGCATTCCTTCACTGTCGCTGAGTGAAAATCCTGGAATTCCCTCCCTTAGGGAATTGTGGGTCAAACTATGGTACGTAGACTGCATCAGTTCAAGAAGACAGCTCACCAACATCTCCTTAAGGGCAACTAGGAACAGGCAATAGATGTTATGCCAGCCAGCTATGCCTACAGCTATGAGTGAATATATAAAAAAAAGAGTGCTTAGATCCTTCTGCACCTTGGATTTCTGCAGCCATTCTCCATTTAAGTAATAGTAATAGTCAGTCCTGCCATTCTGGGAATCAGTCTGGTGAACCTTCGCTGGACTCCTTCAATAGCAAGAATGTCCTTCAGACTAGGAGAACAAAACTGCATACAATGTTCAAGGTGTGGCCTCATGAAGGCCCTGTATAACTACAGCAAGACATCCTTACTCTGATACTCAAATCCTCTTTCTAAGAAGGTGAGCATGCCTTCAGCCTTCCTCACTTCCTGCTGTACCTACATCCCAAAGTTCAGCAACTGTTCCACAATAACACCCAGATCTCATTCCACCTCACCTTTTCCTTAACTGCCATCATTCAGATGCCTTCCTGTTTTTTGTGACCAAAGTGAAAAGCCTCACATTTATCCACATTATGTTGCATTTACTAAGTATTTGCTCACTCAACCAGTCTGTCCAAGTCGCTTTGCCACCCAGCTTACTGTCATCTGCAAATTTGGAGATATTGCATTCAATTCATTCATCCAAAGAGTTAATGTACAGAGGAACCTTGATTATTCAAATGAAATGGGCGGGCACCATTTTGTTCAGATAATTGATTATTTGGTTAATCGATTAAATGCCTTTCCTCGGGGGCTCAGAGTTTTTAAAATCTGCTCCCCATTCAGGAGATGATGCAGCAGCACACCGCATGTGAGCCCCCACCCCCTCCATCCAACACCGCCCTCTGCCCGCCGCCTGCCCCGTCCAACACCAACCCTGCCCCTTCTCTGGGTAGCCAGACTGGACACCAACAAGAAGACTGCTGCTGCTACTGCCTTTGTGGGGTAAGTCTCCAAATAGTACGTATACACACACACACAACTTTTTACTGCAACGTTTTGACAAGTTCCACCTTTACCCTGTACAGGACAATGTTGGAGAGATTATCTGCAGAAGGGGGAGTTTCGGGTACACCCTTGTATAGAACTCCAAAGATTGTGTGGGAACAGAGAGAGGGCGAGAAGTCAGTCATTTGGAGATGGTGCCTGTTTAATCATTGTAAACAAAAGAAGCGATCAGTGTTAGAAACACGTCTTTGATGTAATGTTTCTATCAGGACCTCGAGATCTCCTTCGGATAATCCGATATTCGGATAATTGATATTCAGATAATCACGGTTCCTCTGTATATTGTGAACAGCTGGGGTCCCAGCACTGAACCCTGTGGTACCCCACTCATCACTGCCTACCACTCTGAAAAGGACCCATTTATTCCAACTCCCTGCTTCCTGTTGGCTAATCCATTTTCTATCCATGTCAATACATTACCTGCTGTACCATGAGCTTTAATTTTTCTTGCTAATCTTTTGTGTGGAGCCCTGTCAAAGATTTTTTGAAAGTCTAGATACACAGCATTTACTGATTCACTATTGTCTACACTACTGGTCACATCTTCAAAAAAATTCCAGAAGATTTGTCAGGCATGATTTCCCTTTAGTAAATCCATGCTGACTAGGATGGACTCTATCCCTGATTTCCAAATACTCAGTTATTATATCCTTAATGATTGACTCCAACATTTTCCCCAAACCAGCCTTAATTCTCCATCTTCTTTCTCACTCCTTTTTTAAAGTATAGAGTTACATTACCTACCCTCCAGTCCATTAGAACTCTTCCAGAGTCTACAGAATGCTAGAAAATGATCAATAATGCATCTGCTATTTCTAGGGACACTTCCTTAAGTACTCAGAGTACTTGAGTACTTACCAGGTTTTAATCTTATCAATTTCCCCAATACCATTTCCTGACTAATAATGATTTATTTCAGTTCCTCCTTATGCTTGACCCTTTGTCCCATAGCATTTCCTGAAGGATATTTGTGTCCCCCTTAGTGAAGGCCAGCTTTTCACTAAATTCAAATGTTACCATCTGCTGAGGTGAAATGTGAATCCATGTCCCTACAATATCCGTGTGGGATTCTGGTTTTACAAGCACAATGAAATTGCCATGACAAACTGCTTCCCCTTTAAAATACTTTGTGAAGCATTGTGAGAGATTTACATCTGCCCACCATCTAAAGCTGAAAAATGGAGCAAATTAACATTGCTTTTCAAAATCATCTGCTTTCACTGGCTTGATCATGAAGATGGTTCTGACTATCTACAGTGTCATTGTGTAAGGAATACTGGAGTACTTCAATTCACATGCCTTGCACTCCAAATGAAGACTCCCCACATTGACTTGTATTTTCCTCTTTTCCCAATACTAATGGTTCAGTTTGTTTCAAGAATACTTTATTGCATTTCTAAACAGATTTTATTATAGAATTTTTACATTTCTAAGTGATTTCTCTTCACATGTTGAAATATAAGTACCACTAATACATCGACCAGCTTTGTCACAATCTAGACAGAAGTAAAACACATGCCTTTCCTAAATACGATGTGTAACATCTGTAATAGTGCTAAAACCAGCTTGTGTTGCATACCTACTGATGCACTGCTTGACTTAAGCAGGTTTTTCTATCATCCTACTATTTACAGGTTTGCTCTTGGGATTTTAGAAATCTATTGCCATATTAAAAGACCAACATTAGCTGACAAAGCATTTTCACTGCTAATGCATTGTTTGTCTTTAATTTTCAGTCAATTTGTATCAAAAAAGCACACCAATTACATCCTCTAGAAACCATTTTTGTCATTAATGGGAGTTCATTTCGAAACTCTCCAGTTAATGTTTATTATTAGCCACAAAACATGCAGGAGTTTATTTTGGATTTAGTTTCATCTTCTGATTGATATAATACGCTGCTTACTCTGCATACTTCCATTAGTTTTATCTGTGCACACTCACAAAAAGGGTGTCTGATGTGGTGAGTACCAGAAATGTATGGGTACACAATTGCTGCCATTTTGGAAGCAAAACAACATAAGCTTGTGCTAAAAAATGGGTACGATAAACTTTATAGCTTGTGATGGTTGCTTCTCCTTTTTCCTTCTCCTTTCCATGTGACAGTAGTATACTGTGAGGTATTCAGATACGTGGAGTATGCTGTTATCTGTTCAAATTCATTGCCTATTGTAGTTCCTTACTGAAATAATTCATGAGAAAAACTATGCAATTACGTCTTAACTTTTTGCTGAATTAGATTACAACATTCAACAGATTATATTTAATTTTACCTGGAAATGAAGCTTTTGCGAGCTGATTTTGAGTACATGGATATTGTCCATCACTGAATGGAAATACAGGACTGAACCTTACCAGAAATTGGCTAAGTGTCATTTTCATCAAGTTTCATGGAAGTTTTCTTTGAGGCCTGGAAGATTTTTCATGCAAATGTCCAAAACTCACCACATTTCATTGAACCATGTCCCTATGGTGCCCCACTGGTCAGGTTCTCTCAGGCACAATAGGCAATACTTCACGTTGCCAGGATTCCTGGCATAGGCTATTGTGCACCAGTCAAGAGCTGGCAGCATGGAACTGCCTTGCACAACTGGCTCGGAAGAAGGAGGCAGCGGCAAGTTAGCTCTACGCTTTGCTGACAGGGACCAGGAGATCCTGGTGAATAGGATTGGGCAGATAAGAGCCAGCTTCCTTTCTCAGGAACACCAAAAGAGACTATGCCACAAGACCCTGCCAATCTGGTCTGAAGTTACTACCACGGTTCACTCCAGGTGTAGGGGTTCTTGTTATTTACAGCACAATGAAAGGAAACATGAGCCACACCTCACTCAATAGGTCTCAGGCTTAGCTTCTTATTATTGGTGAATCTCCAAGTCTATGCAATCCCTGCATTCCCTCCTTGGGGACCCTCACTGTCAACTGTGTTGGCTTTGACCTTCCCCAAGTTCTCAAGCAAACGTTATCTAAATGTTCTTATCTCTAATTTATTCCCCAGCCCCAGGCATTTTGAATAAATATGCCACATATAGTTGTGCAATCATCTACCATTAAAGTCAGGACATTTCTAATTGCCAATGACTCCCCCTCCCACATTGCCCCTTTCGTTTCAACACATAATCATTTCCTCCCTTATATGTTGAGTTTTCTCCTTCACAACTGTCATTTCCATTGCCTCCCAGTTTGCTGCCTCCAATGCTTGCAGCCCCCTTGACGTTTAGTGAATGGATTCCCAGGATTAACCATGATCTACCCTCTTGAGCAAATTAGACAAAGTCTCAGACAGTTAGTGACCAGATCCCTGAATCATCTCTGTACAGCCCTCTGACTGATTACCAGCTGTTTCCGGGACTGGTTACATTGGACCCACAGGGCTGACCATGATACATTCCCTGGATTACTGACATCTTGATCCTTACTGCCCTAAATGGATGATTAACTGTGTTCAAACCTCTAGACTAACATTAGAGACTACCCTTAACGTACTGAGCCTGGACGCACTGACTTAAGAGTGTTTCCCTTGATTTCACTGATGGTTACTCCCCTTAGATTGTGAGACATAGCCATTTGGTTAACGTGCATGCAGCGTATTTGGCACATAGGCTGCAGGCACATGCCAGCAGGAGTCAGATCAGTGTGGCATGGCAATGTACAACTGCATGTCCATCCCCTTCTTCGATCACTATTGGCAACTGTGACAAGCTGCCTGGCTCTGTGCCTGCACTCAAAGACCAATCAATGCAAAAGTGCTGTGGAGGGAAAAATGCAAAAAGGCTAGAAAAGGCAAAGTATTGTTGTGAGCATTGAGGTAGGTACAAAGTCAGTGAGCTCTAAGGGAAAGAACGAACTGCTCTGAGATGCGCCTTGCTTGAATCCATCAGATGTTTGACTGTCCCTTTGCACGAAGTGTCCTTGCAGCAGCATTGCAATGAAAGATGCCAAGTGCACTCCAAAAGTGTAACATTAAAGTATGAACATGGATCAAAGATGAGTCATTATGATGCAGTGAAGCTGGTATGTGTTGGATGCCAAGGTCAATCGGGATGAGTACAGTCACTGCTCATTGAGAGTGCCCTGAGACATTGCTGCTGGAGACCAAGATGGAGGTCTGGAGGAGCAAGTAGCGAGCTGCAGTCATGAGGGAATCACTCTGGCTTTCATGTTGGAAATCTTAACATCTAATTTCTATCTGGCAGATGAGACAATGGGAATGTATACATTAATGAGGTGACATCAAGTAACAAAGAGTTGTGAATGCATGCAATTAGGCCCCTCACTGCTTACTGGCAGGAATCTTGTCTTTTTGTTCACCTTGGTTGGATAATAGGATGTTTTGTTTTCAACATTGAGAAGCTTTGCTCTAAATATGTCATGCAATATTCCCAACTTTCTCATCGTGGCCCACTTGTTCAGTAACTGAGAAAATTCTAACCATAGTACGTAATTTTCAATTGGTGGTTGCTGCTGCAAAACAACAGGGCTAATAGCAGATCAGGGACCATTGACAGCTTGAATAGACTTTATCATGATCATTTTACATTGCATTAATAAATAGTTCAATTAAAGCATTTGTGGCCCACTTCTGACTTTCTGATCAGAGGAGGTAAAGCAGGATCACAATACCAGATCAGACAAGGGAAGGATTTCTGATTCTCAGAGATCTCTGGATTGGTCATGAAAGCTGTACATTCAGTAGTGCAGTTGCTGCAGTTTCAATACTCCAAAAGCAGAAATGAGACTTGAGAAAGTTGCTCCCTGGGTCTTTCACTTTGCCTGCATGTCCTATTGAGGATCTGAAGTGAGCTGATGCTTCTCACAGACAGCAGGAAGAGGCAAAGGGATAAGCAGGCTTGGATGGAAAAGCTAAGGAAGTCTGCAGCAGACGCGTGATCTATCCAGCCTGAAGAAACTGTATCGAAGTGATCCAGGTCCTCAGGAGCATGGGTGCACTGATTGGCAGAACATTTCGAGTTGACATTTCCAATATATTGATTTTTCAAGCTTTCTCTTGCAAAACACTCCTCAGAACAACATACCTTTGTGGCTATGCAGTGACAGGCACCTGGGTGATCACTGGCAGTCCACAAGAAAAAAACTGCAAAAATCTGGTAATACTTGGAAATGAAAGGACTGGTTAGACTGGAGCTCCGATTTAAACTATACAAGACTAGTATGCATAATTTGCAAATTTTATTCGTTTTTCCTTCCAGGATAAGGCATTTATATTTACTCCACTGGGAAGGAGGCCATACTCCAGCAGGCCTTAATATCATTAATGACCTGATGAACTTCAAAAGACACTGGTGCTCAGCAAGATGTCCACCTCACCACTTTATAACTGCACTTATGTCCATTGCCCGTGCCCTGTGAGTAGTGTATGGTTGAATAGGAGGGAGCTGTCCCTGGTATTGCTCCAAGTGTTGCTTTTGATGTTCGTGTTGGCTCCCCCTGCTCCTTTAGTCGCTCAGCATATCTACAAGCTAATATTAAATACAATACACCCTTGTAGTGATGAGGGTTTAAAGCAAGGCAGTGCAGATTTGGTAAGTGAGACAGGAGAACTGCCTTCTAAGAAATACGAGTTCAACTGTCAAGCTCTGAAAAGACTCTGAGAAGAGTGCTGGGGGCAGCAACCTTTCAAATGAGCAAGGCTGGATATCTTCACTCACACTGATCAAAGGCTTCCCAACCTACTGGTCTGACTGAAGAAGCACTCCCTGGCATCAACACAATGACACTGGTGAGTAGTTGGCAGAATGGAAATTTAGTGCATGCTTATTGATTAAAGGAGAACTCAATTGCCCATTTGCATAATAAATAACTTGTTCAATGTTTGCTGTTTGCTTGAAAACCAGAAGAAGGTGAGGTGACTTCTGGATCCCAATTCCATGTTCATTCTTGGAAGGGTATTTAACTCTCTGAGTGCACCATAACTTGCCTACAATATCTTATCAAAATTTCATCACCCCCGCCTTCATAATATCCATTGTTATAGGAAGTTCACATGTGCAAGGTGAACGATTACAAAGGCACAACGTCTCTTCTTCCTAGGAAGCTGACAGCGAATACACTTGCCAACTTTTATAGGTGCGCCATCGAGAATATTCTGTCTGGATGTACCACCACCTGATGTGGCAACTGTACCATTCAAAATCGGAGACGGTTACAGAGAGTGGTGAACTCGGCCTGGACGATCACAAAGGCCAACCTCCCATCGACAGAATCCATCTACCGGGCCCGCTGTCAAGGAAAGGCCGCCAGCATTCTCAAAGATCCATCCCACTCTGGCAATGTTTTTCTACAACCTCTACCACTGGGGAGAAGGTACAGAAGCCTGAACAGATGCACCAGCCGATTTCAAAACATAGAACAATACAGTGCAGAACAGACCCTTCGGCCCTCAATGTTGTGCCCACCTGTGAACTATTTTCAGCTTGTCCCCCTACACTATCCCAAAATCATCCATGTGCTTATCTAAGGATTGTTTAAATCTCCCTAATGTGGCTGAGTTGACTACATTAGCAGGTAGTGCATTCCACGCCAACACCACTCTGCGTAAAGAACCTGCCTCTGACATCTGTCTTAAATCTATCACCCCTCAATTTGTAGTTATGCCCCCTCATACACACTGACGTGAACACCCTAGGAAAAAGACTATCACTGTCTACCCTATCTAATCCTCTGATCATCTTGCATTCCTCCATCAAATCCCCTCTTAGCCTTCTTCTTGCCAATGAGAACAGGTTCAAGTCTCTCAGCCTTTCCTCATAAGACCTTCCCTCCAGACCAGGCAACATCCTGGTAAATCTCCTCTGCACCTTTTCCAATGCTTTCACATCCTTCCCGAAATATGGCGGCCAGAACTGTACACAATATTCCAAGTGTGGCCACACCAGCGTTTTGTATAGTTGCAGCATGATATTGTGGCTTCAGAACTCAATCTCTCTACGAATGACACCTAACACACTATATGCCTTCTTAACAACACTATCGACCTGGGTGGCAACTTTCTGGGATCTATGTACATGGACTCCAAGATCCCTCTGCATATCCACACTACCAAGAATCTTTCCATTGACCAAGTACTCTGCCTTCCTGTTATTCTTCCCAAAGTGCATTTAGCTGCATTGAGCTGCATTGAGCTCCCTTTGCCACCTCTCAGCCCAATTCTGCAGTTTATCCAAGTCCCCCTGCAACCTGTAACATTCTTCCACACTGTCCACTACTCCACCGACTTTAGTGCCATCTGCAAATTTACTAATCCATCCACCTATGCCTGCGCCTAAGTAATTTATAAAAGTGACAAACAGCAGTGGTCCCAAAACAGATCATTGTGGCACACCACTAGTAACCGGACTCTAGGCTGAATATTTTCCATCAACCACCATTCACTGCCTTCTTTCAGAAAACCAGTTTCTAATCCAAACTGCTAAATCACCCTCAATCCTATGCCTCTGCATTTTCTCCAACAACCTACCATGTGGAATCTTATCAAAGGCTTTACTGAAGTCCAAGTATACCACGTCAACTGCCCTACCCGCATCTACATGCTTGGTCACCTTCTCAAAAAACTCAATGAGGTTTGTGAGATATGACCTGCCCTTGACGAAACCATGTTGACTATCTGAAATCAAATTGTTGCTTGCGAGATGATTATAAATCTTATCTCTTATAATCCTTTCCAAAACCTTTCCTACAACAGAAGTAAGGCTCACTGGTCTATAATTAACTGGGTCATCTCTACTGCCCTTCTTGAACAAGGGCACAACATTTGCAATTGTCCAGTCCTCTGGTACCAAACCTGTAGACAAAGACGACTCAGATCTCTAAGCCAAACGCTCTGCCATCTCCTCCCTAGGCTTCCCAGAGAATCCTCGGATAAATCCCATCCAGCCGAGGGGACTTGTCTACTTTCACTCCTTCTAGCATTGATAACACCTGTTCGTAACTAACCTCGATCCTTTCTGGTCTAATATCTCATACCTCATTCTTCTCCACTACAATATTCTCCCTTTCCTGATTGAAGACCGATGAGAATGTTCATTAAGCACCTCTCAGATCTCCACAGGGTCCACACTCAACTTCTCACTTCTGTCTTTGATTGGCCCTATTCCTACCCTAATCATCCTTCTATTCCTCACATACCTATAAAAAGCTTTAGGGTTTTCCTTTATTCTATTTGCTAAAGACTAAAAACAGTTTCTATCCTACTGTTGGTAAAATACTGAATGGACTTACAAGCTCTTTGCATTTGCCCGTATCTGTGTTTTTGTTTTGCCACTATTTACCTATTATCTATGCTATTTAACTCTGTGATCTGCCCGTATTTCTCTCAAGACAAAGCTTTTCACTGTGCCTCGGTACATGTGACAATAAATTCAATTCAATGAATTTCTACTGTTTAGCATGAGATTTAATTTAATAAAACCTATTTATTTTTTCAGTTAATAGTTTTTTTCAAGAACTAATGTGTAAAAATGAGGTACCAGAAAGATACAAATGGATTCTGGACAAAATGTGTTTCCTCTTTCAGACTAATCTCAGATTGTTTTGGTAAACAATGCCATTTTTCTTTTCTTGGCTCAAATAATCTGTGACAAGCTTTAACTGCAAACAAATTTATCATATTGAAACTTTATTCTGTATTAAACTTCAGGCTTTAAAGGATTCCTGCAGAGGATTATCCTCCTGAGAACATCATTGCAAACAGCAGCTTACTAAGATGCCATCGACAAGCTTGAAACTAATATCTGCCAAACAATGCAGTGGATTCCTCTAAATGATTACTGTTGTGCTCCACTCAGTTGTTATCACTTTCTTGCATTGTTGGATGCATGCCACCATCAGGACTGCATACGTGTGAATGAAGAACATGGAGACAAAAATCAGCATAGATAAGCTCAACTATTTAGTCTGCAAAAATGTCATCTCCAAATTCAAGGGCAGTGTGAAAATATTTGGAAAGCAATAAAACAGTAAGAACCCATTAATCATGCGTACCAATGGTTAAATTTAACAATAAACAAAAATGATTGTGAAACCTTGGATAAGGACACACTGTTGAATTCATTACTGTCAGTATAGTTATGTTGTGTTATTTTCAATAAATATTTTCCACTTAGTTCCAGCTTTTACCCTTCAATACCCTGACGGTGCACAGAATTCTGACATAAGATAATAGCATTTTTCCTGGCTTAATCCAATGGTGGGCTGACAGCCAAAGTGTTCCATAAAGATCCTTGGATGTTTTGAACATGTCCAGTGTCCTCATACCATAATAGCATATTAGTTGACATTCCACTTTAAACGGGTAAGCTCTAGAGATCTCAAAAGGCTAACTAAATTAGCTAACAGGAACATAAATTATGTTTTGATTGCAGCAATAGCCATTGTATTAAGTGAACCATGTATTACTAGATTGATTATTACAGAGATGTAGACCAATAACACAGCATAGGGCATTTTAATCTCTTGCACCACATAGTGAAAAGGGTCCAGGTTTCACCCTCCTACTCTCAACAAGGCTTTCTGGGTAAAGTGCCTGGCAAAGTTGAAGTGAAAATGACAGAACAGATTTTATTGGCCAACCCAAGAGTATAATTAGCAGATTTTTAGCAGTTTGGCTGGCTATCCTCTTCAGTAGAAATATGGCTTGACCTAAACAGGAGGAAGTAGGCATGAGTGGTAAAGACAGTGAGAGTCAGTGTTAAAAATACAATCAACTGTGGTACACACTGAAGATTCTTGTACAGTGGTAATGTTACTAGACTTTTGATCCAGATGTCTTCACAATCACTCTAGAACGACAGGTTCAAATGCAACCCTGGTGGTTGAAGGAAATTCAACAACAAATAACTCACCTCTTTAACTCACAAAGCCTGTTCACTACCCACAAATGACATGCCAAAAGTATTTTCAAATAATCTTAATTCACCTGGATGAGTACAACTCCAATAACACATAGAAGCTGCGGTCTGCTTGGCTGGTAAGGAGCCTACATTAGCGACTCACCTTAAATAGTCGTAAATTCAGAAAAGGGTACAATAATTTAGGGATTATCCGAGTATAATACTTTTTTAACAATAAATAAAACATAATTAAGTACTAGTAGAAATAGCAGTATGAGCAATATGCTGTTCTTGCATTACATGGGAATTGGTGGGTCCCATTGTGAGTCCCAGTGACCATATCTGCAGAAAGTGTCTGTAACTTGAGGAACTCTGACTCAGAGTTGATGAGCAGGAACCCAAGGTTCAGGCATAGCAGCACATCATGGAAGGTGTGCGTTAACTTGATGCTGTGCTCCAGGTAGTCAAATTTGGCCAATGGTCAGACACAGGAGTGTATGATGACAAGTGAGGCAGGTAAATGGATCCTGTACATATCACTGGAGGAGCCTCAGCTCTTGGCCTTGTCTAACAGGTATGCGGTACTTGCTGTCAGTGGTAAGGGATTCTATAGTTAGGAGAAATGGCATCCTTCATGAGCATGATCAAGAGTCCTATGTGGAATGTTGCCTATCTGATGCTAAGTTGGAGGACATCTCAAGTTGGCTTGAAAAGGTTACTGGAGACAGAAGGGAGGATCCACTTGTTGTTGTCCATGTTGGAACCAACAACATAGACAGGAGTAGGTAAGAGATCCTGTTGGTGGAATATCAGGAATTAGGAACAAAATTAACAAACAGGACCTAGATGTTGTAACTTCTTGATTACCTGAGCCACATGCAGATCAGCAAAGAGATAAGAAGTTTAGGGAAGTAAACACGTGGCTAAGGAAATGATGCAGGAAAGAGTGTTTCCCTTTGGTGGCATAAGAATTTGGTCAAAAGGGACAGGCTCCACATTAATTGGTCTTGGACCAGTATCCTAACGGAAGACTTTAAAATACATAAAAGGTGATGAGGGCTCAAGAGAGGTTGTTAATGTGTCCAGAACAAGTAATGGAGCATAGAGTTTGGAAAGGCTCAGGAATCTAACTTCAGGCACAGCAGATAAGGGGGACACCTATGAGAAGGGTGTCAGTCAATGCAGGACTGAGGGTTTTGTACTTAAATGCTTACAGTATACAAAACAAGGTAAATGAGCTTGCAGATCAGATTGAAATTGAGTGGTACAGTGCTGCGGGCATCAGAGAGTATGGCTGTAAGGGATTCAGGGCTGGATACTAAATATCCAAGGATACTTGTCCTATCAAAAGTACATGCAGATGGGCAGAGATGGTGGGATTATCTTGTTTGTTCAAAATGAAATTAAATCAATAGCAAGCAATGATATAAGGTCAGAAAGTGTTGAATCTGTATGAGTAGAGTTGGGGAACCACAAAGGTAAAATGACACTGATGTATAGGCCTCCTAGCAGTAGTCAGAATATGGGGAAGAAGATAAAGAAAGAAAAGGCATGAAAGAAAGGCACTATTAGAGTAATCATGGGGGACTTCAAATTGCGGGTGAGCTTGGAAAATCAGGTTGGTAGTGGGTCCTTAAGAATCTTGTGGAATGGCTATGAGTTTATTTTTGGAGTAGCTAGAGGTAGAGCCTTAAGGAACAAGCAATTCTAGATTTGGTGATGTTTAATGAAGTAAACTTGATTGTGGAGCTTAAAGAGAAGGAACTCTGAGGGGGCAGTGACCACACTAGGATAGAATTCACCCTGCAGTTTGAGAGGGAGCTGCTGGAATCAGATAGAATGTTATGACAATGAAATAAAGGTAAAACAAATAAATGATGGAGGACCTGACCAGAGCTGATTGGAATGACAGTCTAGCAGAGAAGACAGTAAAGTAGCAATGGTAGGGGTTTCTGAGGTAATTCAGGAGGCACAGCAGAAATTCATCCCAAGGAAGAAGCAACATACTAAGGAGAAAATGAGGCAACCATGCTGACAAGGGAAGTCAGGGACAGCATATAGTACGGTGAAGATTAGTGTGAAGTCACAGGATTGGGAAGATTTAAAAATCAGCAGAGGACAACTAAAGAAACAATAAGTGGGTAGAAGATGAAATATGAGGGCAAGCTACTTCCTAATAGAAAAGAAAATTGGAAGAATTTTTTTTAGATATAGAAAAAGAGAGAGGGGGAAAGAATGGACATTGGGGCACTGGAAAATGGCACCAGAGAAGTAGTAACGGGAACAAAGTAATGGCAGAGGAATTGAACAGGTACATTGCATTAGTCTTCATGTTGGAAGGTACCGGTAGCATGCCAAAGCTTCATCACAGTCAGGGGCAAAGGAATCGCAGTGGCCATCACTAAGGAGAACGTGCTGTGGAAGCTGAAAGGTGTGAGGTGGATAAATCACCCAGACCTGATAGTCTACACCACAGAGTTCTGAAGGAGATAGCAGAGGAGACTGTGGAAGAAATGCTGGTGAGGTTTTAAACACCACTGGCATCAGAGAAAGTCTCAGAGGACTGTAAAATAGCTAATGTAACACTCCTTTTTAAGGAGGTATGGAGGCAGAAGACAGAAATTATAGGGCAGTTAGCCTGACCTCGGTTGTTAGTAAGATTTTAGAGTCCATTATTAAGGGTGAGATGAGACTGCGGAGAATTTGAAAGTGCATGGTAAAATATGGTGGAGTCAAGGGGGAGTCATGCCTGACAAATCTGTTAGAATACTTTGAGGAGATAACAAACAAATTAGACAAAGGAGAATCAATGAACATGACCTATTTGGATTTCCAGAAAGCCTTTAACAGAGTGTCACATAGGAGGCTAGTAGGCATGTTAAGAGCTCATGGTGTTAGGGGCAAGGTATTGGCATGGATAGAAGATTAGCTGACTTTCACAAGGTAGAGAGTGGGATACAGAGGGTTTTTCAGAATGGCAGCTGGTGACTAGTGGAATTCCATAGGGGTCAGTGTTGAGACCACAACTATTCACGTTATACATTACTGATCTGAATGAAGGAACTGAGGGCATTATTTCTAAATTTGCAGATAACACCAAGATAGGTGGAGGGACAGGTATTGTTGAGCAAGTAGGGAGACTGTGGAAGGACTTGGACAGACTAGGAGAGAGGGAAAATAAATAACAGTTGGAATACAATGTGGAAAAGTGCGAGGGTATGCACTTTGTTAGAAATAATAGAGGCATAGACTATTTTCTGAATGGGCCAAGGCTTTGGAAACCTGAAACACAAGGGACACAGGAGTCATAGTTTAGGATTCTCTTCAGGTTAACATGCAGTTTCTATTAACCGTTAGGAAAGTAAGTGCAATGTTAGCATTCATTTTGAGAGGGCTGGAATACAAGGGCAGGGATATACTGCTGAGACTGTATAAGGCTCTGGTCAGACCATATTTAGAATATTGTGAGCAGTTTTGGGCCCTATATCTAAAGAAGGATGTGCTGGATACCTAGAAGGAGTCCATAGCTACACAAAAACAATCTCAAGAACAAAGAGTTTGTCACTCGAACAGCAGTTGAGGCTAGTCTGTACTTTATGGAATTAAGAAGGTTGAGGGGGAGTATCATTGAAACTTATAGAATACTGAGGCCTTGATAGAGTGGAAGTGAAGAAGATGTTTCCACTAGTAGGAGTAAAGGGATAACCCTCTAGAACTGAGATGGGGAGGAATTTCTTCAGTAGTGAATCTGTGGAATGCATTGCCACAGAAGGAGGCAAAGTCTTTAAGACAGTGACCAATAGATTCTTTATTAGTAAAGGAATCAAGGGTTATGGGGACAAGGCAGGAGAATGGGCTTGAGAAACTCATTAGCCATGATTTAATGGTGAAGCAGATTTGATAGGCTAAATACCCTATTTCTGCTCCTATATCAATGGTTTAACACACAATGTCACCCAGGACAAAACAACATATTTCGTTGGCACCCTATCCACCATGAACACAGTGGTATCACCTTGTACTATCTATAAGATGCACTTCTGAAATTAACCAAGGCTCCTTAGCTAGCACATTCCAAACCTGCAAATTCTCTCACCTAGAAGGACAAAAGAAACAGTTAGACAAGAACATTGTTATCTGCAAGTTGCCTTCCATGATACTCACTACACAATCTTGGATACATATCCCTACTGCTTCACTGCTGACTTGTCAAAATCTTGGATCTCCCTTCCTAACAGCACTGTGGCTATACCTACACGACATGAACTGCAGCAGTCCAAGAAGGTAAATCACCACCACCTTCTCAAGAGCAATTAGGGTTGGGCAATAATTGTTCATTTTCCAGCAATACCTATCAGCCTATGAATGAATAAATAAATGGAAATATAAAAAGACAACAGACCTGACATTCCCAGCATAACTGATGTCCTATGCTCTAAAATTAACACTTAGGGCAAGTATCAACACACTTAAGTTGAAAAGATGGCCAGAAATGAACTTTTTCTGAAAACTCTGGATTGACTTGTTATGAATACTTGGCTGAGATCCAAGAACTGTGATTGACTAATCTTAGTCACAATTTAGTAGAGTAGTGACTCTTTGACACTTTTTTGATGTTGTAATCATCTAATCTTTCTGTAGACTATTTTATTTAAATGTCTGCATTTATTTATATAAAACTAAGATAAATTAAGTGATGTTTAGGTTCTTGTCATCGTTATTGCGAATGGCTGTACATAAGTGACACTTTTATAAAGATGAGTAGTTTTGTTTCACAAGAATATTGCAAAGCACTGTTGCTCATGTTGAGAGTTTAAGGAACATTTTAGGCATCACCAGATTTATCATTGCCTTTATACAGACAGCAGGCTTGTGTCCGGCCTATGCCTGTCTCCCTGTCACAAAGGTAGCTGGGTGAGCTCCTCAGTGTCAGAGACAGGAGCTTGGAAAATTCCTGAGTCCTGATACAAGTCTACTTGAAGAAATCTAGCCTGACCTAACAGTCTCCAATACCAAGTTACGTTTTGCCTTTCAGAAAGAGCTCTTTTAAAAGGCCAGCAAAATTTTATTTTTTTGAAAAGCCTTGGAAAACACGGTTTTGAAATGACTGCAAGTTAAATGACCTAGATAGAACTGTATATTTCAAACTAGGCCTCCAGTCTGAAACTCAGGAGCTATACTAAATTGAATTATCAATTTAATTACATTTCACTGGTGTTGTCCAGGAGATAATGAAGTTTAATTGTTGATTCACTGTAAGAATGTAAATTAGGCACTGAATCAAACAAAAGTTCAGAACCACAGTGGGAGAAAGTCTATTTCCCGAAGTGCAAGTGCCATAAATTGAACATGATTTAGCTTTTATGAAGAGATCACACGATAAGAGTGGCCATTTTAGCTTGCCAGCAAAGAATAATACAAAAGGGCAAGTAGGCTGCCTAGAGAAATAGAAATAGAAATTCTACCTTCACCGCCTGGAAGAAATAGAGCAGGAGGGACAGGTGGCTAAACACCTCAAAATACCTAGTCATTTTCTGTGGAGTAACTGGGCAACTCAAACTGCTACACTTACAGAATGCGAAGCCAGAAATCTGCTCTTACTCCTAAAATCTGTTTCCTGCTGAATCCACCTGTCCAAGAAGAAAAGCCACAGCTATTTAACTAGAGAAGATATCACAACGAATAGATCTAACTTTGATGGTTAAGACCATAGGAGAAAGGAACTGAAGTTGGCTATTCAGCCCTTCAAGCCTGCTCCACCATTCAATAGAATCATGGCTGATTGGATACTCCTCACATCCACTTTCCTGCCTCTCTCTATAACTCTTTATACCCTACTAATTTGGGTTTTACGTGTACACAAGATTAATTTAGAATATCTGGTCAGCATGGATGAGTCGGACTGAAGGGTCTGTTTCAGTACTGTTTCAGTTTGTTTCTGTGACTCTGCCTCAACAGCTCTTTGTGGTAAGGATACAAAGACTTACAACTCTCTGAGAGAAGATGTTTCTTCTCATCGCGGTCTTAATTTGGTGCCCCTTAATTCTGAGACTATGCCCTCTCATTCTAGACTCTCCCATGAGAAGAAATATCCTCTCAGCATTTACTTGACAAGCCCCTAAAGGATCCCATAAGTTTCAAAGAGGTCACCTGTCATTCGTTTAAACTCCAGCGAGTAGAGACCCAATCTGTTTAATCTTTATTCATACGATAATGCATCTATACTGGAGATCATCCCAGTGAACCTTCTCTGAAATGCCTCCATTGAAATAATATATTTTCTTAAATAAAGGGACCAAAACTGCTCAAAGTGCTCCAGTTATGGTCTCACCAGTACCTTGTCCAGTTTCAGTAAGACTTTCCTACACTTATATTCTAACCTGAAATAAGGACCAACATTCCATTTGCCTTCCCGATTACCTGCTTTACCTCTGTGCTCAATGTTTGTGTTTTATGTACGAGTACCCCCCCAGTCTCTTTATATTGCAGCTTTCTGCAGTTTTTCTCTATTTAAATAATACTCTGTTCTTTTGTTCAACTTTCCAAAATGAACAACTTTACATTTGGCACATTGTACTCCTTCTGCAAATGTTTTGCCCACTCACTGAGCCTATCCAGATCTCTCCGCAAACTATTTGTAGCCCTCTTGCAACAGGTTTTTCTGCTTATTTTTGTGCCATCCACAAATTTTGGTACAGTACATTCACATCCTACCTCCAACTGATTAACCTCTGTACTTCAGCAAGAAATAATTCAAGCAACATGGCTCATTAGATTAGATTACTTACAGTGTGGAAACAGGCCCTTCAGCCCAACAAGTCCACACCGCCCCGCCGAAGCGCAACCCACCCATACCCCTACATGTACCCCTTACCTAACACTACGGGCAATTTAGCATAGCCAATTCACCTGACCTGCACATTTTTGGATTGTGGGAGGAAACCGGAGCACCCGGAGGAAACCCACGCAGACACAGGGAGAACGTGCAAACTCCACACAGTCAGTCGCCTGAGGCGGGAATTGAACCCGGGTCTCCGGCGCTGTGAGGCAGCAGTGCTAACCACTGTGCCACCGTGCCGCCCACGGTGCCGCTCTCATGTTACACTAGAGAGCCTTAACGGCACTCAAATATACTTTCTCTTATCTATACTTGTTTTAATCTTGTTATTTTTATTTTTTAGTTAATAAGCTTACCTCTGCATTCTTAAGGAACCTTCAGCAACATTGTAATAATCTTAACTTTAGCCTGTTTAAATAACAGCTTGAATGTTTGTCTACTTAAACTGGAATCATACAAATGAAAAACAGTCTAAAGAAGATGTTTTAATTCACAACCCACTGACCACGCTGTGCATGTGCCTGGTTCTTACGATGTATGTTTTCTTTTAGAGTAAAGTAAATGCAACAAAGTGGAAAGGCAACATTCAGGTGGTAAAAGAAATATATTAGCAAGCAAAAAAAATGGGAATTATAGTTTATTGTAGAGGTTCAGCTTCAATAATACCAAAAAACTGATAAGTAAAAATGTCTGTACAGCTGCACAAGGTCATTTCCCAATTTAAATTGGTATAAGTTGTTTGAAGTGAAGCTTTAGGCTTCTTTGACAGGATTTAACCACTTTAAGAGCTGAAACTAAATTACAGAATATTGATAAAGGAATAGAAATCCAAAGTAATGGAAATTCCGAATAACACATTATATATAGGAGAAAGCATGAGTTTATTGAACGGAAGTTGTTCTTATTGAATTTATTCAATGTTTTAAGGTTGTGACTGATTTTTATGATAAAGGAGGAGTTAGACAAAGGGATTGAGAAAAACAACTTGTTCAACTATTTTAAGGCTGAAGGAATCGAGGAGTCAACAAATAAAGTGGATTAAAAATGGGTCTGACAATACAGAGAACAGTCATGAATAGCAGCAATTCAAACTGAGCAATTATGACTATTGAAATCCAGCAGTGAGTAAGTCATGGCAGCCAGAATAGTACAACCCCCAGAATAGAAGTCCAAGATAATATTCCAAGAGGCACCACCTGGGCTACTGCAGCTAGTTCCGATCACTACACCTACAAAAAAAGCTGCAGAACCATTCGAAGGAGGATAGCGACTGATAGTCTAACCACAGGAGAGCCTAGGCTGATTAGACAAAGCAGTGTGACTCAGGTTCTAATATAAAAACAACTAAAAGAAAGCAATTACTTCTACATTTAAAATTGCGATGGCATCTAATGAAGCAAAAGCTCATTGTGTGAGGCTGGTGCAAGCAACTTTACAACCTCACGAGAAAAAAACAAGTTTCTTTTCACTTTGAATTGCTCCAATGGAATGAAGTCATACGTCAAACAGTGAAGGCAAATTCTGTTGAATTCTTCAGGGAAGGAAATGCACAAGTTCCTAAATTGGGAGAAAGTGAAAAAAAGGTGACATTTGGACAAAAAGAATAATCAATATCTGGAAGATCAATTCCACACACTGGACTTCAGTGATGATAACCCGTACCATCCTGGTGACTTTTTAAAATTCTGTTCAAAGAGCAAAATAAAAACTCTGAAGGGTCACTCGATCTGAAACGTTAACTCTGATTTCTCTCCATGGATGCCTCCAGACCTGCTGACCTTTTCCAGCAATTTATGTCTAGCATATGGATATCCTGACACAATCAGGTTCAATGCTAGGTGTCTATATCATACAGCTTGCCATATGATTCTTTAGAATTACTTAGTTGTTCTCATTTTACAAGATTCAAATAAAACTTGCGAGCCAGCAAGCAAAATATTAAATTCAATCACCCTGATGTCCAAGAATTACTTCAGGATTATTTCAATACACTACTGAATGCTTAAAAAGGTCGAAATCTCATCATGGCCCTTTTTAAATTACATAGACATGGACCTAGCGATGATACCAGAAAGGGCCTTTATAAAGCTGTGAGGGCCGTGTCTGATGGTCCGGGGACCCTGGAGGGAGGAGGCCTAGTAAATACAGATATAATAACTGTTGCTCCCGTGGACAGGAGCTTTGGTGGAGGTGAGGTGAGTGGAGTCATCTCATGTAATTTAATTTAATTCTATTTTATTTAATTCAAGCTTATTTTAATTTGAGTGAAGTAAATATGGGACGATTGTATCGCGTAGAGTAGTAGGTAGTTTATGGTTAACATTACTGTAGTATAACACTGAGATCATTTCTGTTTTCCTATATTTTTGTATTTTTATAACTTTTTTCCTTTTGTAAAAGAGTAAAAATTTTTTCAATAAATATATATTTTTTAAAAACGTCTAAATCTGATGAAAGCCAAGCTTTCAGGGAAGTGCTTCAGCTGACCATACAGACACTTCTAGCAAATCATTGCTGCTGGCTAAAGCATGCCTTGTCCATCAACAGCCAAGATTGTCCTGAACTGTGCAGTTCACATTCACGCTAATAGACTTTCACTTAGACTTAATTTACTGATGAGTGTTAACATGATCAATGATGCAGTCTGTTAAGACTGGGAAGTAGTATAGAAATATTGTAAAGTCAATTCAAATGGCGACTCCCTATAGTACATATAACTGCATCTCAAGATCTGTTGTTTCATTGTTTCTTTCAAAGTAACATCTGTGCGCTTTTATTCCAAGTAAGAAAAAATGCAGTGTCATCCACCATTCCTGATGAAGGGCTTATGCCCAAAACATCGACTCTCCTGCTCCTCGGATGCTGCCTGATCTGTTGCGCTTTTCTAATGCCACATTTTGTGACTCTGATCTCCAGTATCTGCAGTCCTCACTTTCTCACATCCACCATTCATGTCTATTAATGAAAATATGCCAAGATCTTTGAGAGATGATTTACATTCACAAATGGTGCTCATCAAAAGTACGTCTGGTCATTTGATTTTCCAAAACACAACAGATCAAAGCTCATTCTTGTTTTTACCATATATAAAGGATAATATAAATATGGTTGAAATATGACATTCTTTTTAATTTACAAGAAACTGTGTTATGTGGCACTTTACCAATCTGGTTTCTTTACTAAATAGAATTTCTAGAGTACCCCAATTTCAATTGTCACTTTACTGACCGGGAAGTACTCACAAGTTAAACAGAAACTGAAGATTCCCCCTCTCACAGCAAGGTGGGCTGTTCTTGTTGCCATTGTAATTTTTAACTTTACTGATATGTGAATTATAAACCCCATGAGTTATCATGGCATCCGATAAACCAGTAAAAGGTTGACTTGAGAATTGTAAGAGTTGAATAAAGCTAAAAATTAACGTGTGGACATATTGAACAGGATGAAATGAAGAACCGATTGTTGTCTCAATCATAATGTAAAATATCAGGATCAAAAAGAACAATCACTGAGGCTCTGTGCTAGTTCTGAATCAAAGTTGGTGGAGGGTGCTGTACTCTACACACACCTAATTTGAGCAGCTGGACAATGTTTGTACGAATAGCTTTCATTGATGCAGTCAGCGCGTGCCCTTATCTCGAGCCCAATGTTCACTGAAAAGGCAGAAAAAAAAATCACAAAGATAAATGCTATTAACCAAACCATTTGCCTTAATGTTTTAATACCATCATTGCATTAGAAAGTCAGTTGCATCCAGTAAACAAAAATCTGCTAAACATGAAGCTGCAGAAAAATATTGCCAACTATATTTTGATCAAATTTATATTGTCAACCTGAGAGAACATAAGTGCTAATTAATACAATTTGTAACATGTGGTTGAAAATACATGTTACAAATTTTCACTTATTTTATTTATAAATTAAATGTTTTGATTTAACATAAAACAAGCATTAGGAAAACATGCTTCAATGATCACAGGTGGCGTTAGCTTTTGAAAATCACATTTTGAAATGTTAATTTCAGGTATGAGAGAATATCACATGGTCATGACTTTGATCTGAATGTTTCACCTTAAATATTATAGTTTAATTTTCACCAAGGGAAGCTCATAGTCACTTGGTGAATATGCTTTTGTTGAATGCCTCCAATTTCAACTTGGTTTGGTTGGTAATACTTTCTCCTCTGTATCAGAAGGTTCAAAATTCAAACCTTCCACTAGCACTTGGACATGTAAGCTTGCTTGAGATTTCATTGCAGTACTGTTAAGGTTACATCAACCAAGTGCTGACTGAGAGGAGAAATATTAAAGCAATGTCCAATTTACTTCTTCTAGCTAAGGTGCATACCAAATACTGTGGGCACAATCAGAAGTGCAAGGGCTTCTTCTGATTTTCTAGTTCACATTGTCTCCTCAAACAATGCTACAAGAACCAGATTAATAGCCTCTCTACCTCAGTTCATAGTTTCAGTACCATTCTGTGGTAAATTAGCTATTGTATATATCAATAAAACGTTAGTGGCTTCATGTTTTTGGTCCTGGGGATATGATGATTTCCTAGATAATTGCAAGATGTTTCTAATTTCACGTCCTATTAGCTTCCCTAATTCATTGCCCTACTTGCATACTGAACTTTTGCACTTCACACATTAGGACAATCAGACCTCTTCATATCTCAGAGCTCTACAATGTCTTACCATTTAGACAACATGCTTCTTTTTATTCTTCCGGCCAAAATAGACAACTTCACATTTTTCCATATTACACTCTATTTGCCCATTCATTTAGCCTCTCTATATCCATTTGTAGCCTCATCATGTCCTCTTCACAACTTTCCATCATCAGCAAATTCAGCAGCCATGCATTCAGTTCCTTCATTCAAGTCTATTTAATAAATAGTAAAGTGTTGAGGCTGCATCCCTGAGGATAACTCTATTTATCAACAAGATTTTGTTTTTGCCTTTTCAATGAGTATTGGGCTGGAGGTAGGGGCATCCTCTGAATGCTTCAATGAAAGCCATCCATATAAAACACTACCTGCTCTAGCTTCAGTCCATGTTGAATACAACATCCTTCAGCACTTGATTTACTTCAAAACTAGTGGAAAACTTCAGTAGTTATTCTTTTGTATTTTGTAGTTGAGCCAACACGACATTCTTTCATCAGAATGTCACACTACTCACCCTTTTCAATCTGTTCACAAATGTCTATTTTAGGCTTTCTTCAACACTTTTGTACCTCTCAAATTAACCTTTCACTGGATGCCATAATAACTGGTTGGGATTTAAAATTCACCCATTAGAAAAGTTAATTTCTATCAGTTTCCTTTTATTCGCAACACATGTTACTTCTTCAAAGACCTCAAACAAATTTGTTAAACAAAACTTCCCTTTCACAAAACCATGATGACTCTGCCTGACATCCTCAAACCTTTCAAAGGTAACATCTTCCATCATTGCTTCCAACATCTTGCCGATGACAGATATTAAGCTAACTGGCCAGTAAATTTCCTGCTTTCTGTTTCCTTCCCTATTTGAATAAAGGAATCATCTTCATTATTTTCCCAGCTAATGGAACCTTCTCCAAATTTAGAGCATCTCTGCAAATTAAAACCAATGCATTACCAGGCTCAAATAAAAAACTGTGTATGCTGAAAATCAGAAATAAAAACAGAAATTGGAAAAAAAATCAGCAGCTCTGGCAGCATTTGTGGACAGAAATCAGAGTTAACATTTTGGGTCCAGTGACCCTTCTTCAGAACTAAGGAACTATCCCACTAGCTATTTCATTTTAAAACTTAGGATGAAGTCCATCATGACTGAGGGACCTGAGCAGCTCTAACAATTTGCTCAGTATCACTTCCCTGATGATTGTAAATTTGAGCTACACAGAAAAATGGAAAATAGGTGTAGGAGGAGGCCATTTGGCCCTTCAAGCTTGTGCCACCATTCAATAAGATCATGGCTGATTATGCAACTCAGTACCCTGTTCCCATTTTCTCACTACACTCTTTGATTCCTTTAGGTTAAGAACTATATTTACCTTTGTCTTGAAAGCATTCAATGTTTACATCTCAACTGTTTGCTATGGCAGAAAATTCCATAGGCTCACCATTGCTTGGGTGAAGAAATTTCTCATCTGCCTGAAATGGCCTCTATGGTATCCTTAAACTGTGGTCCCTGTTTCTGGACTACCTACTCATTGGAATCATCCTTTCTACATTTACCCTGTCTAGTTCTGTTAGCATTTCCAAAATTTCTATGTGATTGCCTTCAGTCTTCTAAACCCCAGTAAATATGGTATTAACTAATTCAGTCTCTCTTCATACAGCAGTCCTGTCACTTACCCTGGCATTTTATTGTCCATTAAATCCCAGTCATCCTACTGCCGTTTCCCCACTAATATTGTTTTCCTTCAGTTTCTGGGGAAATGGCAGGATGCTGCCTGGTTTGGAGGGCTTGCCTTATGAAGAAAGTTTGAATAAGCTTGGACTTTTCTCTCTGGAGAGAAGGAGGAAGAGAGGAGACCTGATCGAGGTGTACAAAATAATGAGTGGAATAGATAGAGTCAATAGCCAGAGACTTTTCCCCAGGGCAGGATTGACTGGTACAAGGAGTCATAATTTGAAGATATTAGGAGGAAGGTATAAAGGAGACATCAGAGGTAGGTTCTTTATGCAGTGAGTTGTGAATGCATGGAATGCATTGCCAGCAGTGGTGGTGGAAGCAGAGTCATTGGGGACATTTAAATGACTGCTGGATATGCACATGAATAGCAGTGATTTGAGGGGTACATAGGTTAAGTTACTATATTTTACATTAGGATTAAACCTCGGCACAACATCGTGGGCCAAAGGGCCTGTTCTGTGCTATACTTCTCTATGTTCTATGTTCTACCTCTTACTAAAACCTGGGTTCCCTAACATTTCTGGGACATTATGTGTGTCTTCCTTTGTTAACACAAAACCATAATATGTATTTAATTCAGCTGCCATCTCCTTGTTCCCCATTAACTGTAACTGACCTACATTTTCTTCACCAATCTTCTTCTCTTCACCCGAATTTCTCCTTATCTTCCACTTCCTGATTTATAGCTATTTCTGGGATGTTACTTTTATTTACTACAGTGAAGATTGATGCAAATTACATGTCCGGTTCATCTAGCATGTCCCTATTTTCCATTATTAATTCACCAGGTTCACTTTCTATAAGACAAACATTCAGTTTGTGAACCCCTCTTTCCAAATATATCTACACAATATATCTATTTTTCCAGCTAGCTTACTCTTGCACTCTTATATTTCCCTCCTTAATAATCTTCCAGCTTTTCTTTGCTATTTTTTATATTCTGCCTAATTTTCTGATCTGTCACCCATCTTTGCATAAGTACATGAGTTATAAGTGTTATAAGTGTGATACTGTGTTTAGTTTTTCAAGTTAACCAGAGATGGACGGTGGGTGGGGTTCTCCTCCTGGAATTTTTCTTTCTTGTTGGAATGTATCCATTCAGTGTATTCCAAATTTTTTTCCAAGGTGGCAGCACCAGATGGTAGGGAGTGTTAGGAGTCCTGAAGCTGTATAATCCAGGCTGGCCACACCCTTCTTTCTCTCTCTCTCCTTTTCCATCTTTGTTTTTCTCTTTACTTTCACATTCTAGCATCTTGGGGAAGCTGAAGTGTTGTTGGAGGGTCATTGACAGCAGCAGTGGCGGTGCCCGGATTGAAGACACCTGCCTTTGGTAGGCCCAGATCCTGGACCCGGCAACTTGGTGGGTCGTTGGCTGTGGTGGGGTTTGGTGCGCGGAGCAGTTTGAGCCTTTTGTCAGTATATAGTCGAATTCGGCATGGACTGTAAGCGAGCAACCAGCGGAGTCTGGAAACGAAGTTGATGTGCACAGGAGGTGAGGCCCGGCACGGTCTGGACGCGAGGCCTAGCATGGTCTGGATATGAGGCCCGGCAAAGTCTGCTTGAAGGACTATAATGCTGAACTTTTTATTGTTTTATTATTATAATTTATTCCTAAGATCCTCTACCTGGATACCTTTGTACTTAAGATGGCGCCATAGTAGTCACTCATGAGAATACATGCAACAACAAATCTAGACCTTTTCTGATTTATTCCCTTAATGTCAGTTAATTTAGCTGTCAAGACTTATGCTAAACTTAATTAACCAGTTCATTTTGTGACACTTCTATAGCTTTAAGAGGTCGATTTTCGTCATGTTTTCTTTTAAATAGTGGTTATAAGACCAGGTGTTTATTTGGAAAACCAATAAAGTAAACAGTTTGTGAAGCCTGAGATTTTTTTTTATGTTGGAACAATAGGAGCAACCCAAATGGGTGTGGTCAAGCTTTCACAGACCAGGATTTTTAGTTTTTTTATTTTTCTGTAGCTGTTGTTGCTGGGTCTGTTGCTGCAGTACATCTTTCCCTGCTACACTCTGAGTTCCCTTGATGTTTTTTCTCCTGGGCTGCCAGAGTTGCATGTGAGAAAGTTAGTTTTCTGAAATTGCCTTTTGCCGAGGCTGTGTTTATTGGATGTTACTATATTTGAACAGATACTGTTTTGCAGCGAATTAATCTATTATTCTGCTAAGTTTTCCATTGGAGTTACAGATAAACCTTTATTTTCCTTTATTCTTTATTTTGTTGTATTTTCACTAGAGTGTATTAATAAAGTGTGTTTTGTATCAAATCTCGCAGTTTGACCAATCAAATTGCCATTGGAAAACAGTGCCTTAAACTTAACTTTAAAATAAGAAAAAGTAAGTGACTTGACTATCTTTTTAATATACTTTGAGGGGATCTGGTGCATAACTACTTTGCCTTGCTCAACCTCTATAGCCTCATCATTGCCAATATTTAATTTATTAATCTTGAACACACTCCTTTCTTCTTCAAAATGAATGCAACATTCAATCGTACTATAATCGCTGCTACATAAAGATGCCTTCACCTCAAAGTCATTCATTAATCCTCACTGCTCAATGTCAGGTCAAATATAGCTGCGCTCTGATTAGCTCAACAACAGAATGTTTTAAGAATGTCTCTCAAGAACATTATTTGAATTTCTTACCTTTGCCCAGTTGATTTTTCCTATTGTTGACACCGACATGGATCATGATGAAAAAATACTTCCCCTCGCACAGTAAGTTTCTCTCCAGCCCTGAAGTCCTGGCTTGCCCAGTGAGGTAACATTACCTTCTGGTCTTCCACTCTTTACTGTAAAGGTTGACATTAACTGCCCCACATTACAGTATTCCCTGCTTACTTTACATTTCTTTTGCACCCCTCGCTTAAATGGCTTCATGGACCACTGTACTGTAGTCAATTAGCAGCTGTCACTCTTATCAAAACAAGCTAAAATAATCTCTAACCTGTTGGACAAGTAGGAGATAGGTCGAGGAATAATAGAGTAGGCGGTTCCTAGACTCCTGCACTCTGAGTCTCTTTACCAGCATCACTTGTGGGTGCTCCCTCCTTTTCCAGATTAGTCACCAAATCAGAAGGCTCTATTCTTGTGACCACCTTGTGCAATGAACACATCAAGTAATTATCCCATCCCCCATGTGTCATAATGTTTGTAGTTTGGTCTCTACTTCACAAACCCAGAGCCAAATCCATTTTAGCTGCAAACACTGACTGCAGACATGTCTGCCCTTGATCAAACTGATATCCAGGATGGCCACACATTCTGCAATTGAAACATATGGCCAGCATGCAATCTTTGTTGTGTCTTAATTGAGTAATTAATTATTGTAATATCTTCTCACTACTACTTAGTTTACTAACTTCAGTCTTAGAATCCCGTAAACTTTATCATTTTCAAAGTAAGGTTAATAATGACAACACTTACAGGTACAGTGTCTTAGTTACAGATTCTAATTGCAGTTTGTTGAAAAACATCATTTTTCTCAATTTCATCACTTTGCACCAGCCTATGAATACAGTTACCAACTAACCATGCCTTTCCTGTCATGTACTGATTTTGTTTCCCACGCCTGACGTATTTCTCCTGCTCCTTGCTCTGTGTATCCCTAGCAGAACCAATCTGTACCTCTCTCAGTTAATCACCTGCCAAGGGCAGACCCGTCTGCAGTCAGTGTTTGCAGTTCAAGCAGATTTGGCTGAGTGTTTTTGAGATAAAGGCCAAACTACAGACATGACAGAGGGGGAAAGTTACCTGGGAGATTTTAGTCCACAATGTGGTTATATCGCTTTAGGACAGGTTTTCCTGTGATGCCATTGTTCATTTATTTCCATTCAAATGCAGGTCCACTGCTCACCTACTCCTCTCAATATGTCTTTCATGAATGAATTGTCAAAATATTGCAGATAAATTCCATGTTTAGGCTTTGAATTTCAATAAAAATTAATATGATCAATTTATAGAGCCAGACTCAGAGTCATACAGCATGGAAACAGATCCCCCGGTCAAACTCGTCCACGCCGACCATGTTCACAAACTAAACTAGTCCGGCCTGCCTGTGTTTGGCTCATATCCTTCCAAAGCTTTCCTAAACATGTACTTACGAAAATGTCATTTAAATTTTGAAACTGCACCTGCATATACCACTTCCTCGAAGAGTTCATGCCACACATTAACAACTCAGTGTATACTTTTCTCTAAACATTAAACAAGTTAGAAAGTTCCAGTCCTCCTTTCAATTCTGAGGCTAAGTACATGTCTATTATTGATGAGGTAAAAACAATGATTGCAGATGCTGGAAAGTAAATACTGGATTAGTGGTGCTGGAAGAGCACAGCAGTTCAGGCAGCAGCCAACGAGCTGCTCGTTGGATGCTGCCTGAACTGCTGTGCTCTTCCAGCACCACTAATCCAGTATCTATTATTGATGGTTCAGAATAAACCATCATACAGTCTTAACATAAAAAGACACTTATTATGATAAGGTATAGTTTATTGCATGATACCAAAAGTATCAGACACAGGGAGAATGTGCAAACTCCACACAGACAGTCGCCCGAGGCTGGAATCAAACCTGCGTCCCTGGCGCTGTGAGGCAGAAATGCCAACCACTGAGCACCGTGCCACCCTAACTTACACCTGTTCTCTCATTCTGTTAAGTCTCAGGCATCCCTTCAGACTATACAATCAGTAATATCTAGAGTTAGATTAGATTCTAGATCTAATCATAATATCCCTACACTGTGGGAGCAGGTCATTTGGCACATACCGAGACCATACCAACCCTTCCACCCACAGCACTGTAACCCTGCATTTCCCATGGTTAATCTACTTAGTCTGCTCATCCCTGGAGCCTGTGGACAATTTAGCATGGCCAATCAACCTAAACTGCACATCAATGGACTGTAGGAGGAAACTGGATCACCCAGTGGAAACCCATGCAGACACATGGAGAATGTGCAAATCCCACACAGTCGCCCAAGGGTGAAATCGAACCCAGGTCCCTGGTGCTGTGAGGCAGCAGTGCTAACCACTGACCCATCTTGCCGCCGTAGATAATAACAGATTCACTTTTCTCTTTTTCAGTAAATAAATACGTGTATGTTATCATATAGAAAAAAGATAGAATATTATAGACCAGTTTTTTCTTCTTTCTTCATTAAAGTTCCAAGCATTCTTTTCCAGTATGCCTAGTTATTTTCTTGAGCTTGCTCCTTTCTTTGTAAAACAGATAGCTAATGGCTACTAACAACCCATTTCAATTTGGAGACTTCTCTTATCTCCAATCACTGTTTTAAAACTGCAACAATGATCCAGTCTTTTCTCATTCACACATTTTGTTGAAGATTATTCCATAGTGACTTATTACTGACTGAATATTCAATGGGTATTGCAGTTTAATCCCATTTTTAGAGTTGCTCCCAATACTTTCACAAAGAATAACACATCTACCTCTTCGCTAAGACAGAGTTTCTGTTGTGAAAGTACTTTTCTGATCTCTTTAGCTTTGCAGACTAAAGGACAACATTGATCTCATTTTCTCACAAGAAAAACTATAAACCCTCCAGTACTCAAGGACCCCCATTACAGAAATTTCTACAAGAAATATCTTGAGAAACAAGAAGTTGCATGTTCCTGGCATCTCCCCAAGATGGAAATTTTAAAACACTATGCTCTATTTTCAATTTTTTCAATGTTTTGTTCACCTAAATGATTTCAGATTGTGGTATTACATTGTACCCAACTTTTATACATTAAAACCGGCTTTTGTCCTTGTTTGGGTGCCCGGCCAATTCAGCTGTCCAGTTCGACTTCGCAATTTCCCAATTTCAGTTTAGATTTTTTCTTGTGTCCACACTCTAGCTAAAGGAGTGAACTGTTCAGATGCTTGCTAATAGCGTTTTGCGCCCTGTCTAACTGTGACAGTAACGGAGATATTTTGTCTGAAAATTATTCTAAATTATGTTCAGATTACCATCATGAATTCTCTGACAGGTATTTTAATATACAAGTCAAAATGTATGCTACACATCACTTATTTACTTATGAAGTATATATTGAACTATTGAAAATTAGTTATTTGCAGTGACTAATGCATGCATATTAAAATAAGTCAAAACCTGACCTGGCAAGGGTTTCATAATGCAGAATGCTAATTGTGTCAAGAGATTGTACACATGTATGCCAATTTCAAATTAGTTTAATTTATAGATGAAGCAGCAGGCTGCCATCCTTTTGGCAACCTGAACATGAAATGTAGGCATATTTGTTTCTTCCATGCATCACAGTCCACCGATTGGCATATTTTATTATTATAGTCTGTGTTCTGTCATCTTTTTTTCTGAAGTCCCAGTTCTTCTAGTAATAGATCCTCATTCAGTTTTGATCTGGGATGTCAACATTTTATTGTCATTTCTGACTTACTGACACTCATTATATACTGAAGCTTCAGGCTCACAGACACATCTCAACATATTCTGTCATTTCAAATGAAAGGACTCTCAAATGGAAGCTTTCCTTTCCCTAATCCATTAAATCTAGTTATTTCTTTGAGTTTATTGATGGAGTTGAGATTTGCAGTGATAGTGATGGATAACAGTCCTAAATGAAATACAGTAGGAAATGGATTACTTAATTAAAATCATACATAAGTATTTAATGACTGCTGATTGCAACATATTTGTTTAAAAAGAGGGGGAGGCTGAAACCAGGAAACTATAGGCCAATCAATCTGACTTCGATGGTTAGTGAAATTTTGCAGTACATTATTAAGAATGAGATTGCGGAGTACTTAGAAGTGGATGGCAAAATAGGGCTGAGTCAGCACAGCTTCAAGAGGAGGTCACACCTGACAAATCTGTTAGAATTCTTTGAGGAGATAATGAGCAAGTTAGACAAAGGAGAGCCAGTGGATATGATCTACTTGGATTTCCAGAAGGCCATTGACACAGTGCCGCTTGGGGTGTACTAAGTAAGAGAAGAGTCAATGATGTTAGGGGCTAGGTACTGGCATGGATAGAGGATTGGCTGACTGGCAGAAGGCAGAGAGTGGGGTAAAGCGGTGTTTTCCAGGATGACAGCCAGTAACTAGTGGAGTTCTGCAGGGGTGAGTGTTGGGATCACACGGTCCACATAATGCATTGAATAATTTGGATGAAGAAACTGAGGCCTTTGCAGATGACAAAAAGATAGGTGAAGGAGTAAGTCGTTTTGAGGAACCTGGGTGGATGCAGAAGGATGTGGACAGAGCAAAGAAGTGGCAGATGGAATACAATGTGGCAAAGTGTGAGGTTATGTACTCTGTTAGGAAGAATAGAGGCATGGATTTATTTCTAAATGGGGAAAGACTCTGGAAATCTGAAGCACAAAGGGATTTAGGTGTCCTGCTTTAGGACTCTCTTAATGTTAACATGCAGGTTCAGTTGGCAGTTCAGAAGGCAAATGCAGTGAAAGCAGTAATTGCGAATGCTGTACCTAAGGAAGGATACGCTGGCATTCAGAATTATTCAGAGGAGGTTTTCAAGAATGAACCTGAGAATAAAGGGCTTGTCATGTGATGAGCAGTTGAGGATGTTGAGTCTGCACTTAATAGAGTTTAGAAACAGGAAGGGGGATCTCACTGAAACTTACAGAATACAGAGATGCATGGACAGTGTGGATGTAGAGAACATCTTTCCACTGGTGGGAGAGACTAAGACCTAAGCCACACCGTCAGAGTGAAGGGATGACCCTTCAGAAGGTGAGAAGAAATATCTTCAAACAGATGGTGTTGAGTCTGTGAAACTCATTGCTGTAGAAGGCTGTAGAGACCAAGTCGCTGAGTGTATTTAAGACAGACAAAGATAGGTTCTTGTTTAGTAAAAGGATTAAGGGTTATGGAGAAAAGGAAGGAAAATGGTTTTGAGAAACATGTCAACCATGATTGCATGACACAGAATGATGGACTGACTACAAAAATAACAAAGGGCTGATAACTTTCTGCTCAACAGTAAGCCACTGCCCATATGCATTATGTCCCAAACTCTTGTAGTGTGCTAGTGGGAACATAGAACGTAGAACATTACAGTGCAGCATGGCCCTTCAGCCCTCAATGTTGCGCTGAGCTGTGGAACCAATCTAAGCCTACACTAATCTATTTTCATCCATATGTTTATCCAATTACCACTTAAATACCCTTAAAGTTAGTGAGTCTACTACTGTTGTAGGCAGTGCATTTCACGCCCCTACTACTCTCTAAGTAAAGAACTACCTCTGACATCTGTCCTATATTTATCATCCCTCTAGCTATGTCCCCTCGTGCTAGCCATCACCGTCCGAAGAAAAAGACTCACACTGTCCACCCGAACTAACCCTCTGATTATCTGTCTCAATTAAGTCACCTCTCAACCTTCTTCTCTCTAACGAAAACAGCCTCAAGTCCCTCAGCCTTTTCTCCTAAGACTTTCCTTCCATACAGGCAACATCCTTGTAAATCTCCTCTGACCCCTTTTCAAAGGTTCCACATCCTCCCTATAATGTGGTGACCAGAATTATACACACTACTCCAAGTGCGGCCGCATCAGAGTTTTGTACAGCTGCAGCATGACCTCATGGTTCCGAAACTCAATCCCTCTACCGATAAAAGCTAACACACCATAGGCCTTCTTAACAACCCAATCAACCTGGGTGGCAACTTTCAGGGTTCTATGTACATGGATACCGAGATCTCTCTGCTCATCTACACTATCAAGAATCTTACCATTAGCCCAGTATTCTGCATTCCAGTAACTCCTTCCAAAGTGAATCACCGCACACTTTTCTGCATAACATTCCATTTGCCACCTCTCAGCTCAGCTCTGCAGCAAATCTATCTCCCTCTGTAATCTGCAACATCCTTCAGCACTATCCACAACTCCACCAACCTTAGTATCATCCTCAAATTTACTCACACATCCTTCTACGTCCTCATCCAGGTCATCCAGGGACTGAATACTCTCACCTGATTCCACCTGTATTTGAAGGTCAGTATGTTGTGATGGTCACAATTAAAAATTATCACTGCATTGCTGGCTGAGATCTCTCTTACCCTGAATACCTCAAAGGAAACAAGAAACGGAACTGTCTGGACAAAAAAGGATTTTTTGTCACTCTCAATGCTGGAATCAACCATGGACAAAATGCACTAGAACTATGGTTTCAACCAATTTGCAAAACTAATGCAAAATATGAATTCACTTACCAACATTAAAATTACTGATAAACCATACTACAACAACTGCAACCTTCAACTAACTGCCCTTTCATGAACAATTTAGAGAATGATCTGTATAATCATTTTTAAAAGATCATTTGAATTCTCCTCTTATTTCTAAGCTGTGTGCTGCATTACTCATTCATCTTGTATTTAGTAATAAATTGTACACGTTGTGAGAGAAAGAGAAGAGATGCTTTTCAAATTAATCTTATTGCAACCAACTGAGGGGCTGGTGAATTATAGAATAAAATAGAAATTTATTGTCACTTGCATTTTTAGTTAAAAAATACAGTGAAGACTTTTATAAGTCGCCCCACCACAACACCTACATCAATGATAGAAGTCATTCATGATAAATAAAAGTAAAATTAAGGCTAAGTTCAACACAGTTCAGTTAACAGCTCCTGGGCTTGGGGCAAACTGATTTAGGAATGATGGGATAAAGATGGGGAGCCAGTTTATCCCTTTTATCTGGGAGCTTAACAGTTTGGGGTATCCTGTTGGGATGTGTCAGGAAATGTGTAAGCATGCCCAGGTTTTGGTGGTAACATGATAACTTTTTAGTTTAATGAAAAATATACCAAATCACACATAATTATTTAAATAGACTTGTATGCATTTAATATACAATCTGATTATTTTTAATAAGTGAAAATATGTGCATCCTTTCCTCTAGATTTCCTAAAGCAGAATAGTTCATAGCTCTCTCAATAGTATGATACAATGTAAGCCCTTAAACTGCAAACATTCTTGTAATATAATTTATAATTTGTATTGAAAATGACTCTAAGATGAACTAGCCCTGATTATCTGAAACTTTGCAGCAACGGACCTCATTGCAACTGGCACCCAGGTTGCAGGGTGCTCTACTTCTCAGCCAGCAACTACCAGACTGCGAATGAAGGCATGTTACCAGTTTGCACAATCCTCGTTTGTATTGAGTGTTTATTTAATTTATATTCTTTACTGATAATCACACCTGAAGCAGAGGGACCAGCTTTAACATGCGACTTGCCCATTTTAAAGAGCTTGACTGGGGATATTGAGTCTTGCCTCTTAAAGAAGATCTCTTTACGAACAAAAATTAACAACGAGAATTTTCACATATCCTGTTCATTGGTGTTATACCTTGTCTTCATTATTTCCTGGGAACACTTAGTTTTTGTCATAATTGTTCATTATGTTTTAGTATTTTTGGTTCTTGAAAACAATTTTAATGAATAAGACTTTCTTGCTGGGTTCTGAGTGTGCCAGATGATGAGGTTGCCTATAAACAAGACTGGAGATATCTGTCAGAGCTGATTATTAACCCATAAACTGTGGAAGCATTCAGAGCCCCAATCCCATCACCTACTTCATGTTGAATATGTTCTGCTTTGCAGAACAGAGTGTCACACTTGAAATGTGACCCACAGGAAACTCCGGGAAGCAGAAATAAAATAATCTTGCAGCATGAGTTACTGAATCATTTCAGACATATGCCAAATTAGAAGAGTAAAATGGAGGAAAGCTGGACAGATAAATCAGGGAAAGGGACAAGTTTAAAAAAAAAGCAAAAAATGTAAAGAGGTGGAAATAAACTATGGGAATTGGATTCAAGTGTTTTACAGAAGTTCTCAACATCGTCAGAGGTCTAGCTACACACTGGGCAAGAATAAATGATAAAATACATCAGAAAGTGGACATGGTAAATGATATGTGTCATTAACCTACACCAGTTCCACCCATGCAGGAAATATGGAAACCTTACATTCTTTGCTAATTTAAGTAATCCGATCAGGCAGACCAAAATATGCTGCTGAGTGGTTACATGCCTCAGTGTGAGACCTGAACTTGTGTGAGATGAGCATATCGAAATCGAGTCAGCATTATTCAAAACCAGTATCACTGTTTGAAGGGGAAGTACACTCAGGAAGTGGCTGGGGCAAAAAGTGAAACTCAAAAACAAAAGGCTGACGAATGGTGCAAGATGTCAGAGAGCATGCTTGAAGATTCTCTGATGCAGCAATCAGGAGATAAATTCTGAAAAGGAAACATGGAGGACAAAGGTCCACAAGAAGTTTATTAGCCTCACACAAGTGGTCAAGGTTAATGAATTATTTTCAAGTGTTACAGCCTTAGAATTGAACCACTAGCCTCAGAGACTGCTCATTGCATGATACTCTTATCATTCATGAATATACAACTTTGGGACAGGAATAGGCCATTTAGCTCTTTAAGCCTACTCTGCCATTTGATAAGAATATGTGCAAGGTATAGGGGGAAAGTAGGAGAAGGTACTAAGTAATGTTGCTTATTTAACGAGCTGGTACAGGCATGATGGGCTGAATGGCCTACTTCTGCACATAAGACTTCTGTGATCTGTAATGTCTAATATGATCATGGCCCCTATTCTCCTGTCTAGCCCTGTACCCTTTGTGTGAGTCACAATTTTCTTCAATTTAGTTTTAAGAATATTCAATGATCTAGGAGGAATCCACAAACTGAGGGGGAAAAAAATCTCATCTCAATTTTAAATGGGAGACCCCTTTATTTTTAAATTGTATTCCCTAGTTTTAGTCTCTATCATAAGGGGAAACATCATTCCAGCATTTCTCAAAACTCAGTCAAAATCCCTCAGGATTTTATATAAGGTCACCAACAATGTCTCAGAATCACACCTTGCTCCTCATGTCCACCTCACTCTGACACGTTTAGTACTGTTACAAACCTCATGTCCACCTCACTCTGACACGTTTAGTACTGTTACAAACCTCATGTCCACCTCACTCTGACACGTTTAGTACTGTTACAAACCTCATGTCCACCTCACTCTGACACGTTTAGTACTGTTACAAACCTCATGTCCACCTCACTCTGACACGTTTAGTACTGTTACAAACCTCATGTCCACCTCACTCTGACACGTTTAGTACTGTTACAAACCTCATGTCCACCTCACTCTGACACGTTTAGTACTGTTACAAACCTCATGTCCACCTCACTCTGACACGTTTAGTACTGTTACAAACCTCATGTCCACCTCACTCTGACACGTTTAGTACTGTTACAAACCTCATGTCCACCTCACTCTGACACGTTTAGTACTGTTACAAACCTCATGTCCACCTCACTCTGACACGTTTAGTACTGTTACAAACCTCATGTCCACATTTCTCTGACACGTTTAGTACTGTTACAAACCTCATGTCCACATTTCTCTGCTTGCTCAAACTGCTAGCTACAGACAGGCACTTTACTCAAACAGATTGCACCACACTTACTGAAAACTCTCTTACTTGCAGGAAAAAGTGATGCAGGGCCAAAGGTAGCAGCACCTAACCGGCCAGGCATGGCTATATGTCCTGAACATTATGGAGAAGATGGTGCTTGCTTTCATTGTAGTGATCATTACTGAGACCGTAACCAGTGGTGGGGCTGAATCTATCAAATATGACAGCATGATCATAACGAATCCTCTTTCTCAATCTCACTTCTCAATGCATATCACTTCTGATATTCAGCATGTGGGCACCTCCTATTTTATCCTCCTTCCCTCACCAGTTAGCTCAACCAATATAGTAACACTACATAGGATTAAAAGAACAGGCACAGACGATTGTGAAGAAAGAAATGTAGGGTGATTTATTGTATTTTCTACAGAATACAGATGGTTAGATTAATACATTTGCTTTGGAATGTTTGGTTACGGTGGCATTTATTTTAACATTGTGGCTAAAATGGCAATGTTACAGTCCACAAGAGAGGAGGGAAGGTGTGAGGCAAGTGATAGAGGAAATTGGGGTTGTATTCACTGGTATTGCAATCAGTCACAGCTAAGTGAAAAATCAGATTGTCCCTCTTCCAGTCTCCTTCTCCTCTTCTTCCTCCTTCTTAGCTGTGTCATATAATGGGTAGCAAGAACATTGCTTACTTAATGGTAAGGTTGTGCAGTATGCAGCAGATCACAGGAATGTTGAGATGTACTGCAGATTTTCAGATAGCAGCCGAGGCAGTGGTAGTATCATTTTAGTGGACTAGTGGGCCAATGGGCTGAGAAGTGGCAGATGGGGTTTAATTCAGATAAATGCGAGGTGCTGCATTTTGGGAAAGAAAATCTTAGCAGGACCTATACATTTAATGGTAAGGTCCTAGGGAGTGTTGTTGAACAAAGAGACCTTGGAGTGCAGGTTCATAGCTCCTTGAAAGTGGAGTCGCAGGTAGATGGGATAGTGAAGAAGGCGTTTGGTATGCTTTCCTTTGTTGGTCAGAGTATTGAGTACAGGAGTTGGGAGGTCATGTTGCGAATGTTCAGGACATTGGTTAGGCCACTGTTGGAATATCGCATGCAATTCTGGTCTCCTTCCTATCGGAAAGATGTTGTGAAACTTGAAAGGGTTCAGAAAAGATTTACAAGGATGTTGCCAGGGTTGGAGGATCTGAGCTACAGGGACTGGCTGAACAGGCTGGGGCTGTTTTCCCTGGAGCGTCGGAGGCTGAGGGGTGACCTAAAGGAGGTTTACAAAATTAGGAGGGGCATGGATAGGATAAATAGGCAACGTCCTTTCCCTGGGGTCGAGGAGTCCAGAACTAGAGGGCATAGGTAAAAACAATGACTGCAGATGCTGGAAATCAAATTCTGGATTAGTGGTGCTGGAAGAGCATAGCAGTTCAGGCAGCATCCAAGTAGCTTCGAAATCGACATTTCAGGCAAAAGCCCTTCATCAGAAATAAAGGCAGTGAGCCTGAAGCGTGGGGAGATAAGCTAGAGGAGGGTGGGGGTGGTGAGAAAGTAGCATAGAGTACAATGGGTGAGTGGGGGAGAGGATGAAGGTGATAGGTCAAGGAGGAGAGGGTGGAGTGGATAGGTGGAAAAGGAGATAGGCAGGTAGGACAAGTCCGGACAAGTCATGGGGACAGTTACTGAGCTGGAAATTTAGAACTAGGGTGAGGTGGGGGAAGGGGAAATGAGGAAACTGTTGAAGTCCACATTGATGCCCTGGGGTTGAAGTGTTCCGAGGCGGAAGATGAGCCGTTCTTCCTCCAGGCGTCTGGTGGTGAGGGAGCGGCGGTGAAGGAGGCCCAGGACCTCCATGTCCTCAGCAGAGTGGGAGGGGGAGTTGAAATCTTGGGCCACGGGGTGGTGTGGTTGATTGGTGCGGGTGTCCCGGAGATGTTCCCTAAAACGCTCTGCTAGGAGGCGCCCAGTCTCCCCAGTGTAGAGGAGACCACATGGGAAGAAACGGATACAATAAATGATATTAGTGGATGTGCAAGTAAAACTTTGAAGGATGTGGAAGGCTCCTTTAGGGCTTTGGATAGAGGTAAGGGAGGAGGTGTGGGCGCAGGTTTTAAAGTTCCTGCGGTGGCAGGGGAAAGTGCCAGGATTTGAGGGTGGGTTGTTTGGGGGCGTGGACCTGACCAGGTAGTCACGGAGGGAACGGTCTTTGTGGAAGGTGGAAAGGGGTGGGGAGGGAAATATATCCCTGGTAGTGGGGTCTGTTTGGAGGTGGCGGAAATGTCGGCGGATGATTTGGTTTATGCGAAGGTTGGTAGGGTGGAAGGTGAGCACCAGGGGCGTTCTGTCCTTGTTACGGTTGGAGGGGTGGGGTCTGAGGGCGGACGTGCGGGATGTAGACGAGATGCGTTGGAGGGCATCTTTAACCACGTGGGAAGGGAAATTGCGATCTCTAAAGAAGGAGGCCATCTGGTGTGTTCTGTGGTGGAACTGGTCTTCCTGGGAGCAGATCCGGCGGAGGCGGAGGAATGGGAATATGGGATGGCATTTTTGCAAGAGGTAGGGTGGGAAGAGGTGTAATCCAAGTAGCTGTGGGAGTCGGTGGGTTTGATAAAAATGTCAGTGTCAAGTCGGTCGTCATTAATAGAGATGGAGAGGTCTAGGAAGGGGAGGGAGGTGTCAAAGATGGTCCAGGTAAATTTAAGGTTCTTTTCCACCTATCCACTCCACCCTTTCCTATCACCTTGATCCCCTCCCCCACTTACCCATTGTACTCTATGCTACTTTCTCCCCACCCCCACCCTCCTCTAGCTTATCTCTCCACGCTTCAGGCTCACTGCCTTTATTCCTGATGAAGGACTTTTGCCTGAAATGTCGATTTCGAAGCTACTTGGATGCTGCCTGAACTGCTGTGCTCTTCCAGCACCACTAATCTAGAGGGCATAGGTTTAGGGTGAGAGGAGAAAGATATAAAAGAGACCTAAGGGGCAACCTTTTCACGCAGAGGGTGGTACGTGTATGGAATGAGCTGCCAGAGGTTGTGGTGGAGGCTGGTATGATTGCAACATTTAAGAGGCATTTGGATGGGTATATGAATAGGAAGGGTTTGGAGGGATATGGGCCGGGTGCTGGCAGGTGGGACTAGATTGGGTTGGGATATCTGGTCAGCATGGATGAGTTGGACCGAAGGATCTGTTTCCATGCTGTACATCTCTATGACTCTAGTGAATTTTTCAATTTTGATTGGAAGTATGCCCTTGCGATACACATGCTGCTCTTGTTTGAGTGGATTGCATACAGTGGTTGTGAGTTATCAATCAATCTGTGCCTCTTAGTAACCACCTTTTATTTGTCATGATGGGTTCAATTGAGATCCTTGCAGTGTTGTGTCTTTGATCCACCTGTTTAGTGTCATAGAGTCATAGAGATGTACTGGACGGAAACAGATCCTTCGGTCCAACTTGCCCATGCCATCCAGATATCCCAACCCAATCTAGTCCCATCTGCCAGCACCCGGCCCATATCCCTCCAAACCCTTCCTATTCATATTCCCATCCAAATGCCTTTTAAATGTTGCAATTGTACTGGCCTCTATTACTTCCTCAGGCAGCTCATTCCATACACATACCACGCTCTGTGTGAAAAGGTTGCCACTTAGGTCTCTTTTATATCTTTCCCCTCTCACCCTAAACCTATGCCCTGTAGTTTGGGACTCCCCGACCCCAGGGAAAAGACTTTGTCCATTTATCCCAACCATGCTCCTCATGATTTTGTAAACCTCTATAAGGTCACCCCTCAGATCTGACGCTCCAGGGAAAACGGCTCTAGCCTATTCAACCTCTCCCTATAGCTCAAATCCTCCTGGCAACATCCTTGTAAATCTTTTCTGAACCCTTTCAAGTTTCGCAACATCTTTCCGATAGGAAGGAGACCAGAATTGCATGCAATATTCCAACAGTGGCTGAACCATTGTCCTGTAAAGCTGCAACATAACCTCCCAATTCTTGTACTCAATACTCTGCCAAAAAAGGAAAGCATACCAAATGCCTTCTTCACTAACTTATCTACCTGCGACTTCACTTTCAAGGAGCTATGAACCTGCACTCCAAGGTCTCTTTATTAAACAACACTCCCTAGGATCTTACCATTAAGTGTATAAGTCCTGCTAAGATTTGCTTTCCCAAAATGCAGCACCTCACATTTATCTAGATTAAACTCCATCTGCCACTTCTCAGCCCATTGGCCCATCTGATCAAGATCCCGTTGTAATCTGAGGTAATCTTCTTCGCTGTGCATTATACCTCCTCTTTTGGTGTCATCTGCAAACTTACTAACTCTACCTCTTATGTTCTCATCCAAATCATTTATATAAATGATGAAAAGTAGTGGACCCAGCACCGATCCTTGTGGCACTCCACTGGTCACAGGTCTCCAGTCTGAAACAACCCTCCATTACCACCTTCTGTCTTCTGCCTTTGAGCCAGTTCTGTATCCAAATGGTGAGTTCCCCCCGTATTCCATGAGATCTAACCTTGCTAACCAGTTCCCATGGTGAACCTTGTCAACTGCCTTACTGAAGTCCATATTGATCACGTCCACCACTCTGCCCTCATCAATCCTCTTTGTTACTTCTTCAAAAAACTCAATCAAGTTCTTTCTACCAAGAGAATATGAAATGTTCTCTTAGAATGCAAAGCCCCAGTCACCTCCTATGATCTGCAGTGGATAGCAAACGGGAAATGTTGCAAATATTGTCTGCATCCAATCGCGAAGGAACCCAACAGTTAAAAATTCACAGATACAACCACTTTGGGAGTCATTAGTAATATTGTCTTCACCTTCTTCTGCAGTTGTGGCTGTGGCAGAAGTGATGAGTTCAATGAAAACAATCTTAATAAAGTGCAGACCTCTGACCCATTGTAGTTTCCTGATGTTATAGTGGAAGAAGAGACATTTCTGTGATATGCCTGATTTCTCTGCAGGATGCTGACCCACAGCTCAGTGGTGGTTCGAGCTTTTCTCTTTCCTTTTCAGATCATCTTGAGCCCTATCATATGGCAGAGGGATATATACTTCCTTATTCTCCCCATTAAAAACCAATTCTGTGGATTCATGCACTGATAGAGATCATTTCAGGATCCTGCAATGGTTTGACTAATCAGGTTTGCTAAGTCGAATTTTAAAGATTACAACTGTGAACAGTCAGGCCCTTCATGAATTCCCTCGCCCATGCTATTCAAAAACTCATACAGCACGGAAACAGACCCTTCGGTCCAACTCGTCCATGCTGACCAGGTTAAACTGGTCCCACCTATCTGTGTTTGGTCCATATCCCTTTAAAACATTCCTATTCATGTTCCTGTTCTAATGTCTTTTAAATGTTATAACTGTACCTGCCTCTACCACTTCCTCTGGCAGTTCATTCTACATACAAACCACCCTCTGTTTGAAAAGGTTGTCCCTCAGGCCCCTTTTAAGTCTTTCTCCTCTCATCTTAAAAATATGCTCTCTAGTTTTGAATTACCCCACCCTAGGGAAAAAAAAACTTTGCTATTCACTTATCTGTGCTGCTCATGATTTTATAAACCTCTATAAGGTCACCCTTCAACCTCCTACGCTCCAGTGGGAGAAAAGTCCCAGTGTATCCAGCCTCTCCTTACAACTCAAACCCTCTAGTCCCCGCAACATCCCAGTAAATCTTTTATAAACTTTCTCCAATTTAATAATATCCCTCATATAGCAAGGCAACCAGAACTGTACACAGTACTCCAAAAGTGACCTCACCAAATTCCTATGCAATCTCAAGTCCTATATACAAAGGTCTGAGTAATGAAGCCCTTCAAAAATACAGAAATATTCCAGAAGCACTAGGATTTTTAACTGAACTCTGGAGCTGCTATCTTTAACTTGAGCTGTGCCAGTGACCAAAAGTGCAGTTACTTGGAAATCCAGTATCAATACCTATGGTAAAATTATCAACCAGCCAGATTGCTTTATGATGTAATCCAGGGTAGGTGTACCTCTAAGGGCTTAGATTCTTCCCTTCATTTATGAATAACCTGGAAGCAAATGTCCTATCATGTAAAATGATTGTGTCTGCACAGGTAGTTGAAAGCCTATTTATACGCGATGCTACAGTTTTTGCTTGTTTTGTGTCAACAATACCACTAAGCATCTTTCACAATGTCTGGCACCAATGCACATTTGGGGTTATTGCCAAAACAAAAGGGTCTTCCATTTATATTATACCTTTCATGACCTAGGGCTGTCCCAAAGTACTTTAGAACCGAAAATACTTTGAAAGTGTATTGACTTAGAAAGCACATCTGCCAAATTATGCCCAATACTGTTCTCTGTTTATGTGATGCTGATTGGGAGATAAATAACTGACCAGGACACTGGATAACATAATGCTGTTCTTAGAATATGTATGAGATGTTTTACATTTGCATAAGAGGACAATGAGGCTTCAGAGTAACATCTCATCTGAAAGATGGGACTTTCAATCGTGCTACTCTCTTTGCAATGTACTGGAGTGTCAGCCTACATTTTGAAATGTACTCTCTGGAGTTCACTTGAACTGAGAGCCTCAGGGATAGTGCCATAGAGATGTACAGCACAACTTCACAACTTCCTCTGGCAGGTCATTCCATTCACGCACCACCCTCTGCGTGAAAAGGTTGCCCCTTAGAAGTCTCTTAGATCTTTCCACTCTCACCCTAAATCTATGTCCTTTAGTTCTGGACTCCCCCACCCCAGGGAAAAGACTTTGTCTATTTACCCTAGCCATGCCCCTCATGATCTTATAAACCTCGATAAGGTCACCCCTCAGCCTCCAACATTCCAGGGAAAATTGATAAAGATAGAGCAGTGGATATGGTGTGCATGGATTTTAGCAAGGCATTTGATAAGGTTTCCCATGGTAGGCTCATTCAGAAAGTAAGGAGGCATGGGATACAGGGAAATCTGGCTGTCTGGATACAGAACTGGCTGGGCCATAGAAGAGAGAGGGTGGTGATAGATGGAAAGTATTCAGCCTGGAGCTTGGTGACCAGTGGTGTTCTGCAGGGATCAGTTCTGGGACCTCTGCTCTTTGTGGTTTTTTTATAAATGACTTGAATGAGGGAGTAGAAGGGTGATGATACCAAGGTTGGTGGAGTGGTAGGTAGTGTGGAAGGCTGTTGTAGGTTGCAACAGGACATTGACAGGATGCAGAACTGGGCTGAGAAGTGGCAGATGGAGTTCAATCTGGAAAAAAGTGCGAAGTGATTTATGCTAAAAGGTCAAATTTGATTGCAGAATACAGGGTTAAATGCAGGATTCTTTGCAGTGTGGAGGAACAGAGGGATTTTGGGGTCCATGCCCATTGATCCTCCAAAGTTGCCACACAGGTTGATCGGGTTGTTAAGAAGGCGTATACTGTGTTGGCTTTCATTAGCAGGGTGCTTGAGTTTAAGAGCTGTGAAGTTATGCTGCAGCTCTATAGAGCCTTGGTTAGGCCACACTTGCAATATTGTGCTAACTTCTGGCCACCTCCTTAGAGGAAGGATGTGGAAGTTTTAGAGTGGGCTCAAAGGAGATTTACCATGATGCTGCCTGGATTGGAGGGGGCATGTCTTATGAAGAAAGGCTTTTCTCATTGGAGTGAAGAAGGGTGAAAGGCAACTTGATAGAGATGTACAATATGATGAGAGGCATAGATAGAATGAACAGTCAGACTTTTCCCCAGGACAGAAATGGCTATCACGACAGGGCATAATTTTAAGTTGAGTGGAGGAAAGTTATGGGGAGGTAGGTTATTTACATAGAGAGTGGTATACACATGGAATGCACTGTCAGCAGTGGTAGTAGAGTCAGCTACATTAGGGACATTTAAGTGACTCTTGGATAGGCACATGAATGATAGGAAAACGACGGGTGTGTAGGTTAGTTTGATCTTAGAGTAGGATAAAAGGTCGGCACAACATCAATGGCTGAAAGCCCTGTACTGTGTTGTACTGTTCTATGTTCTCTGTTATCAGAAAACTGCATAATTATGATTTTAGTGTGACCTACTTAACTGCCAATATACCAAGACTGAAAAAAAATCAAGAGCCTTACAATTGCCAGAAAGTTAGCAAATATGAAAACACTGTTAGCGTGCATTGCTAAACAGGGTGATGCTGGTAACAGCCACATACTGATAACTGGAGAACATCATATCCACATTTAGAGAAGGTAATGTCACAAATTACACCAACTGGCGTTTTGGTAGGCAGGGCTTAGGTAACCAGGCTTGCTTGTGCATGTATGTGTTTGTGCACGTGCATGTGTGTGTGTGTCAGTGGTTCATTATAAATATCATAACCTTCAAAATCTACTGTGAGTCATTTTCATCAAATCCAGCAAAAGTCCTCTTGGATTGCTGGGTGAAATAAGGAACAAAGAATACCACAGTTCGGTTATGCAAGTAATATTATTACCAGTGCAATGTCTTATTACATCAATAGATTTCTCACACAAGAAAAAATTCTTATTCATTGTTGTTGAAATCGTTTTGATTTGTTAATTACTGTGTAACACCTGCATACTTATATGGCAACCTATGTGAACAATTGTTTTGAATGTGATAAATCATAACTGTGTGAAAGTATGAACAGCTTCCTCCAATGTACTCTACAAAATGTGTGGTCTATTATTCATTTTCATTGTGAGCTACTGAGTATGTATAGCAACTGGAATAAATATATTCAATCTGAATGATTATAGTTTGCATTTTTTAGATTAGAATAGATTACTTACAGTGTAGAAACAGGCCCTTCGGCCCAACAAGTCCACACCGACCCGCCGAAGCACACCCACCAATACTCATTCCCTTACATTTACCCCTGCATCTAACACTACGGGCAATTTAGCGTGGCCAATTCACCTAACCTGCACATTTTTGGACTGTGGGAGGAAACCAGAGCACCCAGAGGAAACCCACGCAGACACGGGGAGAATGTGCAAACTCCACACAGTCAGTCAGTCGCCTGAGGCGGGAATTGAACCCGGGTCTCTGGCGCTGTGAGGCAGCAGTGCTAACCACTGTGCCACCATGCCACCCACAAGTAAATTGAAAATGGGAATTAATATCAGTCTCAAAGACAAAAATAGACATTGCTGGAAAAGTCCAGCATCTGTGGAGAGAAATCAGTTAACATTTCAAGTTGAGCAACCTTTCCTCAGAACAAATATCAGTCTGTTGGTTTGTGGTCACATCTAGATTATTTAGCTCAAAGTTTCAAAATGTTTATTTACAGTCTGTTAAAATAACCAGGAGCTAATAGAAATTGGCTCACTTGCTAGCAACATAACTTTCTGGGGGCGTATTGATGAGGTTAGTAAACCATTCTTCATCTCTGCAAATTAGGTTCAAATCTGACCCATTTTGATGTAGTAAAAATCTCCTTTGTCAATTTGACCAGAGTGAGAACCTTGGGACAGTTCTAACTCCATTACAAATGAACACAGACCTAACGCCAGGTTATAGTCCAACAGGTTTAATTGGAAGCACACTAGCTTTCGGAGTGATGCTCCTTCATCAGGTGGTAGTGCATAAGCACTACCACCTGATGAAGGAGCGTCGCTCCGAAAGCTAATGTGCTTCCAATTAAACTTGTTGGACTATAACCTGGTGTTGTGTGATTTTTAACTTTGTACACCCCAGTCCAACACTGGCATCTCCAAATCATGAACACAGACCTGTCACACAAAACCAGCCTTCATTTGTTAAGCTTAATCAAAGATTGCAAAGATGGTGTGTTTGGGATTCTGCATATCTGGGAAACAGTCAAAGAGTTATACAGCACAAAACCTACCCCTCAGTTCAACTCACCCGTGTCAAAAAGATATCCTAAACTGATCTTGCCCCATTTGCCAGCATTCGGCATATCCCTTTAAACCTTTCCTATTCACGTGCCCATCCAGATGCCTTTTAATTTTGTAATTGTATGCTCCTCCACCACTTCCCGTGGCAGCTCATTCTTTAGGTGCACCACCCTCTGCATGAAAACATTGGCCCCTATTCACTCTATCATTCCCCTCATGATTTTATTGACCTTTATAGGGTCACCCCTTAGCCTCCAACACTCCAGGGAAAAAAGCTCCAGCCTATTCAGCCTGTCCCAAGAGTTGGAATTTTGTACGTAAATACATTTTCTCTATTGTTTTAATTGCTGGGACTTGGAATATCATCCTGACAACATCCTCCAACCTTTGTGTCAGCAATGATATGTGTATCTGATCTAATTACATGTCTATCAACATAACATAACAGTGAAGGTGATATTGCGAAAAGTTTGGCAATCACCACCTCTAAATCGGTGAGTAAGCCGATACTTCTCAACAATTGAGGGCCATGCAACAATCAGCTTGATGTTTACCAATGACAAGGTAAATCATCACGTTGCTGGGTAAAAAGGGACTGAAGCATGTTATCTGATAAAAGATTGACACTTAATTAAAGTAGAAAATGACTGCATTATTATGTCCGTACATTTTTTTAAAATGAGCAAATATTATTCATAGATTTCCAATTAATGAAAATATTGCTTATTTTCTGGAGAGTATGCTGTAGGTTTCATATCAATTTCACATGGAATTGATGATGATCTTTTTATATATTTCTGTTGATCATATTTACATTAATGCATTAATAATGATTTTATAGTTTAAGTGTAATTACATTTTAGGTGAGTTAAGTAAACAGTTTTTTTTAAAAGCTTTTCTTGTCAACATCTTCTAAAATAACTTCTGAAATAAAGCCCCACTTCTAGTTCCTTTGAATTAGATTAGATTAGATTACTTTACAGTGTGGAAACAGGCCCTTCGGCCCAACAAGTCCACACCGACCCGCCGAAGCGCAAACCACCCATACCCCTACATTTACCTCTTACCTAACACTACGGACAATTTAGCATGGCCAATTCACCTGACTTAGATTAGATTCCCTACAGTGTGGAAACAAGCCCTTTGGCCCAACAAGTCTACACCGATCCTCCAAAGAGTAACCCACCCAGACCCATACTCCTACCCTATATTTACCCCTGACTAATGCACCTGACACTGTGGGCAATTTAGCATGGCTAATTCACCTGACCTGCACATTTTTGGATTACGGGAGGAAACCCATGCAGACACAAGAAGAATGTGAAAACTCCACACAGACAGTCGCCCGAGGTGGGAATCAAACCTGGGTCCCTGGCACGGTGAGGCACCATGTTGCCCTGCTTTTGTCACTATAAAAATAAATGTTATCATATATGTGCAGAACAAGTCTAACTGCAGCTTTTGATCTCACAGAATCTATACACTTGTAAGAGGCTCATATAAAGAAAAAGTATGGTGGCTAATATAGATAGGTGCTGAAAACGGGCATAAGGATTGTGATCAATTTGTACCTGGTCAATGTAATGCAGGTTCATTCCAACTTCGTACTGCCTGGTCACTTGAATGATTTCTGATTGCCAATAATGTTAACTGTGCTGTTCATTAGCAGCACACATCAGCAGGCTGCCCAGTTAAAGTTAGTCTGCAACTTTTAAATTAGGAATGGTGGCGGTCATTGGGCAGGGTTGACAGCATTGGAAGAAGTGATTTGATCTTGGAAAGAGTGCAGAAGACACTGCATGGGACACAAAAAGATCTAAGCTTTCCAGGTGAAGTTGGTGTATTGTGTATTATATTCACTGCACCCAATATGGCCTACTCTACATTGGAGAAAAGAAGCACAGACTGGGTGATCCCTTTCTGGAATATCTCTGGCCTGTCTGCAAATAGGACCTCTAGCTTCCTGTTTGCATGCCCACATGTTTGCCCTTGGCTTGCTGCAGTGTTCCAGTGAAATACAGCGCAAACTGGAGGAACAACTTCTCATAGTTTGTGAGAAGATTTGTAGCTTGGGTGCTCGTTGTTGTGGTTCTGTTCTCCGAGCTGGGAATTTGTGTCGCAGACGTTTCGTCCCCTGTCTAGGTGACATCCTCAGTGCTTGGGAGCCTCCTGTGAAGCGCTTCTGTGATGTTTCCTCCGGCATTTATAGTGGTTTGTCTCTGCTGCTTCTGGTTGTCAGTTCCAGCTGTCCGCTGCAGTGGTCGGTATATTGGGTCCAGGTTGATGTGTTTGTTGATAGAATCTGTGGATGAGTGCCATGCCTCTAGGAATTCCCTGGCTGTTCTCTGTTTGATTTATCCTATAATAGTAGTGTTGTCCCAGTCGAACTCATGTTGCCTGTCATCTGTGTGTGTGGCTACTAAGGATAGTTGGTCGTGTTGCTTCATGGCTAGTTGGTGTTCATGGATATGGATCGTTAGCTGTCTTCCTGTTTGTCTTATGTAGTGTTTTGTGCAGTCCTTGCATGGGATTTTGTACACTACGTTGGTTTTGCTTATGCTGGGTATCGGGTCCTTTGTCCTGGTGAGTTGTTTTCTGAGCGTGGCTGTTGGTTTGTGTGCTGTTATGAGTCCTAGTGGTCACAGTAGTCTGGCTGTCAATTCAGAAATGTTCTTGATGTATGGTAACGTGGCTAGTCCTTTGGGTTGTGACATGTCCTCGTTCCGTTGTCTTTCCCTTAGGCATCTGTTGATGAAATTGTGGGGGTATCCGTTTTTGGCGAATACATTCTAGAGGTGTTCTTCTTCCTCTTTTTGCAGTTCTGGTGTGCTGCAGTGTGTTGTGGCACTTTGAACAGTGTCTTGATGCAACTTCTTTTGTGTATTAGGGTGGTTGCTTTCGTAGTTCAGGTCTTGGTCTGTGTGTGTGGCTTTCCTGTATACCTTTGTGGTGAAGTCTCCGTTCGGTGTTCTCTGTATCATCACGTCTAGGAATGGGAGTTGGTTGTCCTTTTCTTCCTCTCTAATGAATCGGATTCCTGTGAGTGTGGCGTTGATGATCCGGTGTGTGTTGTCTATTTCTGTGTTTTTAATGATTACAAAGGTGTCATCCACATATCTGACCCAGAGTTTGGGTTGAATTTACAGTAAGACCGTTTGTTCTAATCTTTGCATTACCGCTTCTGCTATGAGTCCAGAGATGGGTGAGACCATGGGTGTGCCGTTGATTTGTTCATATATTTGGTTGTTGAATGTGAAGTGTGTTGTGAGGCACAGGTCCAGTAGTTTGAGTATGCAGTCTTTGTCGATAGGTTCCCCGTCTTGTTGTCAGTTCTGTATGTCCAGCAGGTTGGCTATTGTTTCTCTGGCTAGAGTTTTGTTGATAGAGGTGAACAGTGCCGTTACATCGAATGAGACCATAGTTTCTTCCTTGTCTGATGATGTCCAAGAATTCCTGTGTTGACTGTATAGAGTGTCTGGATCCGCTGATCAGGTGTTTCAGTTTCTATTGTAGCTCTTTAGCCAGTTTGTGTGATGGTGTCCCTGGTAGCAATACGATGGGTCTGAGTGGGATGTCTGGTTTGTGCACTTTAGGTAGTCCATTGAATCTGGGGGTGGTGTTGCTTTCAGGTTTCATCCTGGTTATCTGTCCATTTTTTTGCAGGTTCCTCAGTGTGTTGTTTATTGTATTGGTGAGCTGTGGGGTGGGGTCAAGCTCCCTCTTTTGGTAGGTGTAGGTATCTGCAAGTAGTTGTTGCACTTTCTGGATGTACTCTGCTTTGTCCAGGATGACCGTCATTCTGCCTTTGTCTGCTGGTAGTATGATTATGTTCTTATCATTTCTTAGTGTTTTTAGTGCTTCCCTCTCCTTGGTGTTGAGGTTGTGTTTGTCTTTTCCTTGTTATCAGGGGTACGATACTTTGTCTCACTGTTTGTTGTGTCTCTTCTGTCAGTCCATTGTTTCTGAGTGTGCATTCTAGTGCTGCTAGGAAGTGTGCTGTCTTGGCGTCCCTCTGGTTGTCGTTGAGTCCCTTGGCCAGTATTGTTCCTTTCGTCTCTGTGAGCTGTCTGTGGGAGGGGTTTCCAAACTAGGTATGTGTTGTGGTGTCCTGTCTGTTGTGTGTTAGTTTGGCCATTTTTTCTTTTAGTGCCGTTTTTTTTGTGGTGTGTGGTCCTGTTCTGTCCTATGGTGACGGCCTGTTCTATGGTCTGGATCCATTCCTGATTGGTGGTTTTTGAAATTAACGATTTTTGGTGCGCAATTTCTTGTCTGTATTTGTATAGTCTGCTGTGTGCATCTGTAATCATTACCTGGATCTTCCTGAATCCGTTCTGTCTGGCTGTGTCTCTGACTTGTGGGTTGTTGACTGGTGGTCTGTATCTGACACGTGGTGGAAGGATTCGATTCTTTCGGCATTCATGCAAGAACCGGAGTTGTTCGTATGTGGCGCTCAGGCGGTTGGCACAGGATTCCCATTTCCTGGCTTGTCTTAGCGTCTCTTGCCCATAGGTGTTCAAAGTTTGTGAGAAGATTTATAGCTCGGGTGTTTGTTGTTGTGGTTCTGTTCGCCCAGCTGGGAATTTGTGTTGTAGACGTTTCGTCCCCTGTCTATGTGACATCCTCAGTGCTTGGGAGCCTCCTGTGAAGCGCTTCTGTGTTGTTTCCTCCGGCATTTATAGTGGTTTGTCTCTGCCGCTTCTGGTTGTCAGACAGACCTCTTACTATCCTTTCAAGTCAGGTAGGCAACACACCATTGTACTGCCATTCTCACATTCTGATCACTTAAACTGAACAACCAAAATTTTTTCTTTGCTGGCAAGCCACCCTTCCCCCACCCCCACCAAAAACAAACTATAGCATAAATGCTGTCCCCTCCACACTTCACTTCAGCTCTGATGAAGAGTTATCTAGACTTGAAACATTAGCTTGATCTCTCTCCATGGATGCTGTCTGATCGGCTGTGATCTCAAGCATTTGTTGTCTTCAGTACAGATTCCAGCATCAGCAATAATTTGTTTCTACATTTTATGAATTATAGCACTGGCTGTGGGCAGAGGACATCAAGGTGAAAGGAGAATTGAGTTATCGAGATTCAGAGGGGTGAAGAATGCAAGCTATGAGATGTGGCTGAGGATAACTGTACATGTAACCTCGAGTGAGACCATTATGAGATATGAAAACCATAGTGACGTGAAGTGCTTAATGCTTGGGGAGTGAGTGCAGGGACAGAGGAGATGAGTGTGTGACATTTTAGGTCAACAAGCATATTGATATTGCATTTTAAGGAGAAAAGGTTAAGCTTAAAGCAAGCAGTACTGCAACGATGAAAAAACAAATCCTGAGAAAGGAACTTTAACATGGTCAAACTAGTTTTTGTTTCTTCACAAATGTTGCCTGATCGGCTAAATATTTCCAAGGGCCATTCTTTGTTTTAAAATTTCCAGCAGTGTTTTAATATCTGCAAAAATGCAGGTCCTGTTGATTTTGCAGATGTGGAGATGGAATGACTTAAAATGATGCACATCATTTTATTATTAGCTTGTGCGGGCAGCTGGAATAGTTAATGCAGTTAGTGTCAGTACAAAGCTGAAGGAAATGTTGACTTACCCTGAAATTGTCAAAAGGGACAACACAGCCTTGTAATCCATAATGGGGACCGGCAGGTCAAGCTTGATTAGACTGAGTGCTTTATAAAAAGTCTTGCACATAAGAAAATAGAATTAATGCTAAATAGAAACTAAATAGAATCAGTACATTATAGAATTAGTACTAAAATGGAAGATATCACAGATTTCATACTTAAAAAAGTGTAGTTTGCTAATTGAGAGGGAGATTATTCAGATTATTATCAAACTAATTAATCTAGTCATACAAAAAGTTAGATATTGCAAATGATCCTGCTAACCACAAGTTACCACTTGTAATTGTCATTTACTCATTGCTTTTTATCACTGCTGGGAAATCTGTATGTATTGACTGACATTTATTAACAAGTTATTTCCAAATACAGAAATCCTTTTGCATTAAACAGAGCTGGAGTTTCAGTATTATATCTATAGCTTATGCTCTCCTTTAATAAAGTCCTGGACTTCATTCAATCTCAATTAATTTCTTCCTCTTACATTTACCTTCTCATGTTTCTCCAGGTTGACCATATTTTTTTTAAAAATCAAATGACTTTATATAATTACTAAAAAGAAAAGTCAGTCAATTACAACAAGCCAGATGTTGCTAACCAGGCAGTATTAACTTCAGGGTAAAAATCATTCATCTGTAGGATAACAAACTGTTTTTAACAAAATAAACAATTTATAGAAAATAACTTGACACATTTTAGAGAACCTTAGTTTTTTAAGTAAATTAGATCATCCTGACAAATTAAAACATCTGCAAATTGAAGTATATTGCTGTGATCAGATGAATATAGTGATTTCTACGCATTGAATAAATGAAATGAGTAGAGAATTGTGTAGTCTCCCTGGATTGTTGGCAGCAAGTATAAGCAGAAGTTGCAAGATATAACACTACAGGGCAGTATACTTTGAGGACTTATGGACCATTTACTGGTTTGATGGCATTTAAATATTATTTTACATACAATATACAGCACAGAAACAGGTCATTGAGCCCAATCAGTCCGTGCCACAGTTTATGCTCTACTCAAGACTTTTTTTTATCTGAATCATAAACATTGATTCCCCTTTCCCCTTAACGTTCTGAAGAATCTTCATATCAGACTCAAAACATTAATTCTGTTTCTCTCTCCACAGATGCTGTCAGACCAGCTGAGTTTCTCCAACATTTCCTCTTTTTATTTCAGACTTCACAAATCCACAGTACTTTGCTTTTTGTCTGTCTCAAGCTTATCTAGCTTCTCTTTTAATTATGCTATAAGACTTTTTCTCAACCACTTTTTATGGTAGTGGGTTCTGTACTTTCACCTAGGCGAAAGTGAGGACTGCAGATGCTGGAGATCAGAGTCCAGATTAGAGTGGTGCTGGAAAAGCACAACAGGTCAGGCAGCATCCAAGGAGCAATAAAATCAACATTTCAGTTCCTGATGAAGGGCTTTTGCCCGAAACGCTAATTTTCTTGCTCCTCAGATGCTGCCTGACCTGCTGTGCTTTTCCAGCACTACTCTAATTTGGACTCTATATTTTCACCCTCAGGAGGGTACTGAAGCTGTGGTACTCTTTACTGCAAAGCATAGTCTTAGGGCGTAGAAACAAAGAACGTAGGAGCAGGAGTAGGCATTTCAGCCCTTTGAGCCTGCTCTCTTCAAGGCTGATCATCTAACTCATTAGCTTATTCCTGCTTTTCCCCATACCATTTGACCCCTTTAGCCCCAAGTGCTATATCCTACTCCTTCTTGAAATTATACAATGGTTTGGCCTCGACTGCTTATTGTTGCAAATTCTGAGTTTCATAACTAATGAGATTTCTCCTCATTTCAGTCCCAAATAGTCTACCCTGTATCTTGGACTGTGATCCCTGGTTCTGGATGTCCCTATCATCAAGAACATCATTTTTGCATCCACGTGGTCTAGTCATTTTAGAATTTTGTAAGTTTTTATGAGATCCCCCTTCCTGTATTCTTGTGAACTCCAGTGAATATAATTCTAATTGATTCAATTAGTCTGGTAAACCTTTGTTGCACTCCCACTGTAGCTAGAACATCCTTCCTCAGATAAGCAGATCAAAAATGGCACATAATGTACTAGGAGTAGTCTCACCAAGACCCTGTGTAATTGCAGTAATACATCCCTGCACCTGTACTTGAATCCTCTCACTATAAAGGCCAACATACCATCTACCTTCTTGATTGGCTGCTGCACTTGAATGCTTACCTTCAATAAATGGTGAACAAGGACACTCAAGCCTCATTGTACATTTCTCTTTCTCAATTTATAGCTATTCAGATAATAATCTGCAAGTCTTTGCTCCCAAAATGGATAACCTCATATTTATTCACGTTATATTGCATCTGCCATTCAATGGCCCACTCACTAGCTTGTCCAAATCACACTGAGCATCTCTGCATCCTCCTCAGAGATCAACATCCCACTCAGTTTTGTGTCATCTGCAAATCTGGAATTAATGCACTTAGTTCTGTCATCAAAATCATTAATGTCTAGGCTGGGTCATTAAGAATATTCAAGGCTGAGATAGACAGATTCTAATTAGTCTGGGAATCATGGGCAAAAGGTAGGTAGGTGGAGTTGGGGATTATCAGATCAGCAATGACCTCATTGAATGTGGGAACAGGGGCAAATGGTCTGCTTCTGCTCTTGTATTTTATGGTCATTAGGTGAAGAAGTCCTCTCTGAATTCCCTTTTGGATTATCAATTCAAGTTGGTATCAATACAAGTTGAAACATTCTCTCTATGTATTCTATCAAAACATTTCATAATGTTAAAGATCTCGATCAGATCCTCCAACCTTATTTTTCATGAGAAAACAGAGTCGTCTTTGTAATCTATTCCTGGTATGTACAGTTGGCCCATTTTTGGTATAATTCTTGTTAATCTTCTCTGCATGGACTCTCTAGAGCCTTTTTATAATATGGTGACCAGAACTGTACACTATACTCTAAGTGGGGTCTAACCAAAGTCCAATGCAGTTTAGCATAACACCTGAATTCTCAATTCTAATCCCCTATAAACAAAAGCTGGAAATTTGTTCATTTTTTATGACACAACTTTTACTGGATAATGTATTTGGACTCCAAGATCTTTCCTGGAAGTATAATTTATGAAAAGAGCAAGATAAAAATTAGGAAGTACTGATTTTTTCAAACTTGATAATAATGGCCTTGTATTTTAAACTAAATTTTTAACATCAATTCAAACATATTAATATGGGATAGATAGCTGCTATATATGGATAAAAACTGGGTCCAAGGGGTAGACAGATGACAATTTCCTATTTCTGTGTTCTTGTGGTCTTTCTAGAATCAGATGAAACCAGACAAGATTATAAATACAGAATCATTCACAATAAATATGTGTTAACCCCTTTGAAAATCAAGATGCTGTAACCTCATAAGGTATCCCAATGTTGAACACATTCTGTACAACATTAATTGAAATAAAAATATGGCTTTGTCCAAAACATTAGGAGATGAAAATGACCCAAACTGATTCTCGATAAGGAACCACCCATGGCAAGTAGCTTGGCCTCAGCACAATCCTGAGAATCTATAATTCTTAATCAAAGGAGAAATATTCAGCTGAGACCAACGTTTATGCAGTGCACATCAGAAATTTATGGGAGTTGCTAAGGTGGCCTGAAATGGGGGTGCAAAATGGGATACTCCTTGAGTCAGACACAGGGTTCACAATTGAAGAGTGTGGTGCTGAAAATGCACAGCCAGTCAGGCAACATCCGAGAAACAGAAGCATCAATGCTTCGAGCATAAACCCTTCACTAGGAATTAGGCTTGTGCCCAAGGGGACTGAGAGATAAATGGGAGGCATGTGTGGCTGAGGGGAAGGTAGCTGGGAATGCAATAGGTAAATGAAGGTAGGGTGAAGGTGATACGTCAGGGCAGAGGAGATGACCTGGGGGTACAGTGAGAAAGATCCTCACTGAGATCCTTCGCAGTAAGGCAAAGCCTCTTCCAAGGATGCTTACCATGAAGAAGTTCTCCTCTTCTCTCTACAAGGATCTCAGTGAGGCTCTTTCTCACTGTACCCCCAGGTCATCTCCTCTGCCCTGACGTATCACCATCACCCTACCTTCATTTACCTATTGCATTCCCAGCTACCTTCCCCTCAGATGGAAAGTATTCTGCCTGGAGGTCAGTGGTGAGTGGTGTCCCGCAGGACTCGGTTCTTTGGCCTCTGCTCTTTGTAGTTTTTATAAATGACTTGGATGAGGAGGTTGAGGGGTGGGTTAGTAAATTTGCCAATGACACAAAGGTTGGAGGTGTTGTTGATAACATCGAGAGCTATTGCAGGCTGCAGCAATGACATAGACAGGATGCAGAGCTGGACTAAGAAATGGCAGATGGAGTTCAACCTGCATAAATGTGAAGTGATGCATTTTGGAAGGTCGATCTTGAATGTTGAATATAGGATTAAAGGCAGGATTCTTGGCAGTGTGGAGGAACAGAGGGATCTTGGTGTTCAAGTGCATAGATCAGTCAAAGTTGCCACCCAAGTGGATAGAGTTGCTTAGAAAGCATAAGGTGTTTTGGCTTTCAGGTTTAAGAGTAGCGAGGTTTTGCTGTAGCTCTACAAAACCCTGATGAGACCACAATTGGAATATTGTGTCCAGTTCTGGTCGTCTTATTTTGGAAAGGTACGAAGGCTTTGGACAGGGTGCAAAGAAGGTTTACCACGATGCTGCCTGGACTGGACGACCTGTCTTACAAAGAGAGTTGAGTAAGCTTGGACGTTTCTGTCTGGTAATGAGAGGCATAGATAGAGTTGATAGCCAGAGACTTTTCCCCAGGGCAGGATTGATTGGCACGAGGGATCATAGTTTTAAGCTCTTAGGAGGAAAGTATAGAGGAGACATCAGAGGTAGGTTCTTTACACAGAGAGTTGTGAATGCATGGAATGCATTGCCAGTGGTGGTGGTGGTGGAAGCAGAGTCATTGGGGACATTTAAGCGACTGCTGGACATGCACATCGACAGCAGTGAATTGAGAGGTGCATAGGTTAGGTTATTTTATTTTAGATTAGGAATAATCCTCGGTACAACATCTTGGGATGAAGGGCCTGTACTGTGCTGTACTTTTCTATGGCCTATGTTCTATTGCATTCCCAGCTACCTTCCTTCCAGCCCCACTCCCTCCCATTTATCTCTCAGCCCCCTTGGGCCACAAGCCTCTTTCCTGATGAAGGACTAATGCTCGAAACATTGATTCTCTTGCTCTTCGCAAGCTGCCTGACTGGCTGTGGTTTTCCAGCACCACACTCTCGATTCTGATCTCCATCATCTGCAGTCCTCACTTTCTCCACAGGGCTCACAATGTATGATTAACCTGCAGCAATTTCTTAGATGTACGCAAGGTGTAATCCTTCTGCCAGGTAATTTAAATAATTATACTGTGCAGCTATCACTAAAAGCACTATTGAGTGGCTACACACTTCAGCAGGATGTGCATGTTTTTCCAAGGATAGCATCAAATAAAAATAAAGTTTGCTGACACCATTTAAAGTGCAGCCAGCAGAATAAACACTGGAAATGACAGAGGAAGAAAGTTAGAGCTGCATAAAAAGTAATAGCAAAGCAAATGAGCACATATTCTGAGGTTCTCAGATGCTAAACTGGAACCCTTGGTTCAGGAGGTAGAGATGAGGGGAGAGCCCTCAGTGCCAGGAGGCCCTTCAGATAGGCATTGAGAAGGTAATTGGACCAGATACCTGTTGTGGTTGGTGCAAGCATTGCGGTCCCAGAGTCCTGGGTACAGTGCTGCAAGAATTTCAATGACTTTACACATGTGGTCATGGTCAGGCCAAATACTATATCCCACCAACTGAAGCACCGGTCTCAGAAGCTGCTCAATGCACCTCACCCCCTTCACTCACCTACCAATAGTGTCTGCAATTTATAACCCACACTGAGTATTCAGAGCTTCATCTTCCTGCCATCATAAAGTCAGAAAGTGGATGTTTGCTGATGATTGTACAAAGTTCAACACTGTTTGTGACTCCTCAGATCCTGAAGCAGTCCGTGTACAAAAGCAACAAGATCCAGACATTTTCCAGGCTTGGGCTGACAACTGGCAAGTAACATTCGTGCCATGTAAATGTCTCCAGACCATGCCGGGCCTTGCATCCAGTCTGTGCCGAGTTTAACCCTACATTGTATTAAGGACGTGGGTCCGCTCTGGGCACCAAGCTCCACCACAGCCCACGGCCCACCGACTTCCCAAGTCCAGGCTCTGGGCCTATCTACACCAGCAGTCCTCCATCCGGGCACCACCACTTCTGTCAGAGGACCCTCTGATGCCACTCTGGACTGCCCATGGTGTCAGAACATGAAAGAAGAGAGGGAAAAAAAGAAAAAGAAAAGAAGAGAGGGAGAGAGAAGGATGTGGCCGCCTGGGCCATAAAGTTTCAGGAGCCCTAACACTCCCAACCATGCTGGTGCTGTTACCCCGGCAAGTAAAATACATTCATCTCTCTTTGGTTGCAGCATCTCAGCAACAGGCCTTCTGAGCTCAGGTGAACTGGAAGACGATGAAAATATCATCTATTCCATCCAGAAAGTAATCTGGAACATAAAGGTCCCTGACACTCACATCAACTGGCAATACTAATCTAACTCTGCAGTTTGACGTGAAGCTGATGACAGATTTCAGGGAGGACGCCCTTGGTGAAGTGCAGGACACTCTGATGCTCAATACAATTGTCTTTGAAGACTCTGGGCAGGTATGGTTTCCTGCTGAAAATCCATCTCCACCCTGTCCTCCTCCTTCTTTCTGGAGCATGTCCATGACTGTCTTCCCTCTACTGATCCTTTTCCTGTTTTGCTGCCAGAGCAGGTCACCTTAGCAGAGTGGCTGAAGTCATGATCACATGGCTCCTTGTACATTCCAACCCGGTCAAGTAATAGCACAAGCCACCAAAACAAGCAAAATAAATTCAACAACAGCCAGTAGAAATCAATCAGCAATTCACCTGCCATCTTCCAAAGAGGTGCCTATAGGAATGAAGAACAATGTAAACCTGTGGATAATGTACAAAGTTCCAATTTAGCTTCCCACATCTCAAATTTAAGCTGCCAATTTTATCATTTTGAATCCTTATACGCTTTAGCTCAATCCAAAGTATAATCGATTATGCCATAATGCGTGATTCTTCAACCTAAGCTTAACTTTAACCCAATTAAAAAGTTTAGACCATTATTTGCAAAATGCGAACTTTCCTTACCTGCACTGGCCATAAGACAATTCTGGCCCCATTAGTTTACATGGTACGGCTACTGCGCGATTTTCTCATATGGCGAGATCGTATGAGAATGGAACTGTCGCGTTATATCAGAACCGACTGGAAGTCAAAGTCATGAATTAACCCTTAACCACTGAGGATTTCTCTCCACAGATGCTGGCAAACCTGCTGAGCTTTTCCAGCAATTTTTGTTTTGTTTCTGATTTATAGCATCCTCAGTTTTCCTGTTTTTTTCATGAATTAACCCATTGTACCACCTTAACCGCATCACTGTATTTTACAAACAGACATGGATCTTGGTCTATGTTACTGTCCTTTCTGTGTTTTATTTCTGTTTCAATAACGCCACTGGAGAAATTAAAGAACCTGCCAATGTACCAGACTGGAATGAACAAACACATAATGCAGGATTACTGATGGTGTCTCTTTCCAGACTTTCATGACAACATAGTCTTTCAAGCCGGGCTCCACAATTACCTAAGCAGTCAAAATATTTAAAAGCACAATGGAAAAAAGAAAAAGCAAAAGGATTTTTCTTTAAAATCGGATTCAATTCTGATTCTCATCATTTTTCTCTCTCCAAATATTCCTGGACAAATTTGTTTTGTGCAGTTGTTAAAAGGAGTAAATACATGCAGTAACAGTGCATTTGCTGATTATCTTTGCCCTCCTTATCATTTCTGCTAGCTTACCGGATATCGTTATTTCTTCTTTTGGAAAATAACCAATCAATTTTATCAACTGGCCAATCAAGTGTAAAATGGCTCAAATCATGATTTGTGGGTATTTTTGAAAAAGTGCGCATTAAAATTATCTTGTTTCTTGAAAGAGTCAGGAATAAAGAAATGAATGGGAATACATTCTATCAATTTACTTTGAATACTGGCGCAAAGTAAGTCCGCAGGTGATGTAAGTGACTCATATTCTCCTAAAAAATTGCAGAAAACTAAAGTAGCTCAATGTTCCTGGACTGGCTGTGCTCTCAGCCCTACTTAACTGCCACTATAGCGTTGCTGCTGAGCCCAAAAGCAATTCTGATCGACCCCCATACAAGTCCGACTGCTTTAACTGAGAAAGGGGGGACGATTTTTATTTTTAAAAAAAATAGAAACTTCAAGGGACCTAACCTGAGTTTTGTTAGGTTTGAATTTTTGCTACTCTCTTTGTTCTTTATTCATCACCTCACAACTTCCCAAAATAATTTCAGTACAGATTCTCTGTCTGGATTTATCCTATCTCCTGGGCCAAGGAAAAGGTCCTATCAGGCTCAAAGGAAAATGATATAAGATATTACAACCAAAAAACAGGAAGTGCTGGAGATTCTCAAAGTCTGGCAGCACCTGTAGGGAGAGAAACAGAGTTTGAATACACAGGATGCCAGGACTGGTGTACGAGGAGAGGTTGACTCAGTTAGGAATGTATCCACTGGCGTTTAGAAGAATTCTAATAGGACCAGATAGGCTCGATGCAAGAGGATGCCCCTGACGGAGGCGTTCAGAACCAGGGTCAAAGTTTAAGGATAAGGGGTAATTTTTTTAGGCCTGCAATGACAGCACGTTGGCTCAGTGGTTAGCGCTGCTGCCTCGCAATACCAGGGACCTGGGTTCAAGTCCAGCCGCAGTCAACTTTCCTTGTAGAGTTTGGACATTCTTCCTGTGTCTGTGAGTTTCCTCCCACAGTCACAAAGATGTGCAGCTTAGGTGAATTGACCATGTTAAATTGCCCATAGTGTGCAGGGATGCTTTCACGTTGCAGGGATCCTATGAGGAGAAATTACTTCACCCAGAGAGTGGCGAGCTAGTGTAATTCACTGCCACATAAAGTGCTTGGGGCCAAAAAATTCTGTGCTTTCCATGGAGGAGGTAGATATTACTCTTGTGGCTAAAGGGATCAAGAGATTAGGTTATTGTGCTCAATGATCAGCCAGGGCAGAGCAGGTTCAAGAGGTTGATTGGCCCAACCTGCTCCTATCTTCTAAGTTTCGGTGGCAGAACAGTTCAGATAAAGGGTGACTAGACTCAAAATATATACTCTGCTCTTCTCTCCACTATTTCTGCAAGACTTGATGAACTCCTTCAGCAATTTCAGGTTTTGTTTCATATCCAGATCTGCAGTTCTTTGTTTTACTTTAAAATATTACAAGCTCAGATAGGAGTTTGTCAGTTTGAAATGATTTGCACTGATGCTAGTGGACAAATATTAAATTTATATGTCCAAATCCAAGTGGTGCAAGGATGGACTGAAATGCTGCTAGGAAGAGCAGGAATTTTGAAATGTCAACAATACGACGAGCGAGGAGATACTGAAGGAAATAAATTTAAAGCAATAATTGAGCACAAATGTTTTGAATAACTATGCAGTAATCTTAGAATTGCAAGCAGTGAAAACTGGTGAGTGCGATTCAGGGAGTTGAACTGCAAGAGAAAGCTAACAAAATTCACTCTGAATTATGAAATAAGATCACCCACAAAGAATCCTCTCTAGAGGATCCAGTGTCCAAGATGGAAAATGTATGAGTGTATATTTGGAGACGAAGTAGGAAGGTAGGAACATTGGAGCAAGACTAGAGTCATAGAGGCTAGACCATTTATCATAACACCCCTACAGTATGGAAGCAGGCCATTCAGTCCATTGAGTCTACAGTGACCCTTGGTAGATCATCCCTCCCAGACCCACGGCCCTAGCCTATAACCTTGCATTTCCTTGGATACTGTGGCAATTTAGCATGGCCAATCCACCTAACCTGCATTTTTTGGACTGTGGGAGGAAACTGGATTACCTGGAGGAAACTCATGCAAACACAGGGAGAATGTACAAACTCAACACAGACAGTCCCCCAAAGCTGGAATCAAAACTGGGTCCCTGACACTATGCTGCAGAGGTAGTAACCACTGAGCCACCATGCTGCCCTTAAGCCTACTCCACCATTCTAGATTATGGCTGATTATTTACCTAAATTGCATTTCCTTGTTCTATCCCCATATCACCTGATATCATTAGTATCTAGAAATCTATCAAGCTTGAATATTCTCAATAATAAGAAACTTCCACAGCCCATTGGATTAGAGAGTTCCAAAGATTCATTACCCTTTGAGTGAAGAAATTCCTCCTCATCTCAGCCCAAATGGTTTGCCTTTAAGTCTGTGTCTAAAGTGATCCGATAAGAACATCAGAAGCTGCCTAGTTCCTGAGGCAAGCTGGAAGCATTGTCAATTGGAGGACTCAGACACTGTGCTTGAAGGTTAAAAATAAAGATTAAGCAGAAAACATTCCTCCTCCTTCCACTCATGATCCTCCATGCCAATCAATGTCCTGTACCTGCCTCTATAAGTCTTCATACCATCTATGACAGGTTGTGCCCCTATATCCACCCCTCTGGACCCCTATATGCCATGAGCTACCTTTTCTCTGGCACCCACACTCTGCCCTGACCCGTCAATCCCCACCTCGGTCTCTCATATTGTAAACCAAGCTATCCATTATCTAAGGTCCCTCATACCCTATATGTCTACAATCATCCTGAGACCCCTTATAACTCCCATACCAACATTTTGCTTATTCATATTCCACACCTACCACCCCTTTGCCCTTCCCTCTCCATACCAAGTCACCTACTTACTAACATGGATATTTATCAAGAGGAATCTTGATAGGAAGCAAAGTTATCAATCTATTAATAATGTCTGTATTGATATTTCATAGATACAAACCAACATTGAAATTGCTTCATTTAATTCCTTGTGTAAATCAACATTTTACATCAGTGATTAATATCTCATGTCAACAAATGTCTCATTAAAGTGCTAAATACCTTAATAAGTAAATGTTTCCACTGAATAAGCATTTGGAGCTGTACATTAATAGCCATCCCATTGAGAAAACTATAGTTTGAGAAATCAGTGATGCTGCACACCATAGTTTTACATGGACAAACATTTTAAGTTAGCTAACGTTTTATTTAAATTGCACACACAGAAACTTCCCAGCTATTGAACAATGTGGACAATGGCCAGAAAGTTAGGAGGACCATGTAAGGTTGGTTTCATGGAGGTTCCTGATGTCAAGAGCAACATATTCAATTTTCCAAACAAATATCGAATGGCAAGAGAGATTCCTCCAAGTGACAAGAGGTTGATTAGCATGCAATAACATCCCCATTATATAGTCATCTCGTCTCATTGATTTGAAGTCTCCCATTCTCCCAATTACTGCAGAGAAACAATGCAGGAACAATTCCCAACATGAAAGATAGATTGGATACTTGGAAACTCTAACTTGCTGCTGCTCCTCTGGGCCTCCATTTTGGACAACAGGCATGCTACAAGAATAGCAACTGTTTGCAATCTCCACTCACCAGAACTTCCAGGTTCCTGTTGGCAAAGCAGATCACCAATTTCTCTTTCTGACATGTCTGGTGCACTTAACAAGAACCATACAGGGCAGCTGTAGAATGCCAGCATTTGACTGGATGCACAGATAGGCCAATGCCTCCGTCTGTGGGAAGTGGAAAAATAAAACAAGTGGAACATCTTAGGGGTGTGGTACACAGCGAGTGAGGTGGGTTTGGGAGGGCCATATGGAGAGAAGGCCTTTATGATATTCACCAAAAATGGCACTTGGGCAATTCCCACTAAGTTTCAGCTCAACACTTTATTTTTTTTGGGATGGGTTTCTTTCCAACTTTGTTACTCAGTGCGGTGTGTACCACGAAGCTTATCGTTTCACAAACAGAAAGAGTGCCTTACCTTCACCAAAGGTGTCCAGAGAACAGTTCTAAACTTCTCCCGATCTCTCAAAAAGGGCAGAAATATGAAACATTCCCCCAACCTCACCTCTCACATCCTATTCACTCTCCCCTAGACCAACAAACTCCCCATGCGCAACTCATACATGTCCCTGTAAGCTAATGTCCCCTTCCCATACTCCAGGGCCATTCACGCATCTGTGCAAATTTCAACCCACCATCCTTTCCCCCTCATCTTCCAAGTCAACTCACTTGAATATCTACAAGTACCTATGTATGAATAAGAAAAAATATAGTTCTATTACTTAAATGTCTGTATTGCAAAACACTTCATTGATAAAAGCAAGTTCATACTTTAAACACACTTTGACACACAGAGACAATTTCTGAAAGGATTGACATGTTAGACAGCTCCAATAGGTTTATGAAGTTTTATGCCCAATATTCCCCACAAATTAACATTCCTAAAGTGTAGCTGACAACCTCCTCTCCCTCCAACAAATAATGCTTTATTCCTAGTTCCCAAATAACACCTGAACCCTTTCCAGAAAGTGCCCAGGGGCCATATTCAGACAGGTGCTTAACTCGTCAAAGGGTATCTCTGATGACCTAAAAGAATGTATTATTAACAGACCTGGTCGCCTCCAGAAACTCCCTATGTATGAACGATGGTTGCTCTCAAACTCACCCCCCATGAAAAAGAGATGCAGGGTTCAGAGCTAGGATTTGGAATCCCTGACTTTGAGTCATGAAGTCACACAGAATGAAAACAGACCCTTCCGTCCAACCAATCCACATCGACCAAGCTCCCAAACTAAACTAGTCATACCTGCTCAAATCCCTCCAAACCTTTCCTATACATGAATTTATCTAAATGTCTTTAAACATTGTAACTGCCTGCATCCACCACTTTCTCTGGCAGTTCATTCCACACATTAATCATTCTCTGTAGAAACAAAAGTTGCCTCTTCCAACATTTATTCCTATGTCTCTGTCTAAAATCAAACCAATTTGCAATTATTGATCTTTTCATTTTTAGAAAACTACGAAAGCTTTTTGCAATCTATATTTATCTTTCTTGTCAGTTGACCTTGGTAATTCATTCTCCCTTTCTCTGTTTCTCCACCATTGCTGTATTCTAAGATGCTCCAATCATCAGGTTTACCACATTTTTGGAAACTTTATATGCCTCCTCTTTTGATCTAATACGATCTCTAACTTCCTCTGTTAAGCATTGTTCACTCAATATACCTGTTAATGTCTTTTATACCTTAAAGGAATCCAAGCAGCTCTAAGTTTTGCGATTTAGCATCTGTAGTTTCTGAATCCATTGTAGCCATCTAGCTCCTCAGACCTTCAAAGGTCTCAGCTTGGAATTAAAATTTGATTTGAGTTATTTATTGACAAGTGTATTTTGAAACAAAATACAGTAAGAAGTGTTTGTATAGTGTCACCAATCTCCAGTGACATCTTAAAACACAGATAAATAAACCAAAACATAGAACATGAAGGCAGAAGAATGAAGCAATAAAGAAAAATTCTTCAACTTTACAGTCTTTCTTGTTTAGTGCGCTGTCATGGGCCTAGTGTCCAGGCCATGTCACCGGGTACCACACCAACCCAAACTCGACTCCACTTCCACAAGTCTGCTTTGAGCCCACCTCACCAGATCTCACACTGGGCCCAAACTTGTCTATGCCAGCTCCTCCATGAACCTGCGCTGGATGCGAACACGGCCAGGAACCCAAACTCACCTCCGCCGCAGCAGCCATGAGTCAGCACGAGGACAGCCTCGGCGATGCAGAAGCCATGGGGATCACAAACTGGCCTTCGCTGTTGTGAGTCCATGCTACAAGGCCTATTTACCACTGTCAAAGCCGTCACTGCGATTGAGCTCTTAACCAGGAGGCAAGTAAAATAAAGTAAAATAAAAGAGAAACAGAAAAAGAAGAGAGGAAGAGAAGACAGAAAAGAAAAGCAATGAAAAGAAAAGCAGATGGAGAGGAGGAGCCCAAGGCTCAGAAGCCCTACTCCATTACCATCTTACTGGAAGACTTTTCAGATTAAACTACATTGTGAACAAACTTAATGGAAAATTCTATTCTATTGATGATCATACTGCTTTAACAGGTGACCTCATTGACTACAAGGTCATTGATTGGGGTTGTTAACCTTGCCCGATCAGGAAAAAGATTTCAATGAGGTAAAAACAATGACTGCAGATGCTGGAAACCAGATTCTGGATTAGTGGTGCTGAAAGAGCACAGCAGTTCAGGCAGCATCTAAGTAGCTTCGAAATCGACGTTTCAAGTCCTAACTGACGAATATAACCTGAAGATTTGAATATCATCAGTTCAGGCGACTGACTCCAAGCTGGCTGGCCACAGCCAGTGTACTGTGCACAAGTAAATGATGGGTGACTTGGTGTCAGGATGCCGGCCTCTGTGCAGTTATCTCAGTGGCGACAGGAGAAAACAGAACATGTCTGAAGAACAGTCACTTGCATCAGTCAACTTAGATTTGGGGTAAACATTTCTGGCATCATGCCTTTGTTTGGGACGTTTGACTCATTTGACCCTGCTGTCGAAGACTAGACCCAATATGTGGAAAGAATACAATATTTGTATGGACAAACAACATTGGGGCAGATGAAAAGCAGCGAGTAATTCTTCTGACTGCTTGCAGACCTGTACCACATTTGGTTATAAGGGGCTTAACTTTCCCAGAGGCATCAGACGCTAAAACCTTCCAAGAGTTAACGGAGTTGGTTAAGGAATATTACGACCCCAGAAATAATTCTGAAATGCTATCAGTTTTATTAGACTGTTCAAGAAACAGGGGAATGCATATTGGAATTTTTGACACTGTTGAAATGCTGGCAGAGGCATGTGATTTTGGGTTAACCATCAGTGAATTTCTGAGACACCATTCGGTATGTCGGATTAATGATGTAACCACGCAGAAACACTTACTAGCTAAAGCCCAAGTGGACTTCAAACAGCCACTGCAGCTGGCATTGTCATTGGAATATGGGAGCTGCCAGGCATCCCATTTGTAGTGAACTCCCTCACATCTCTGACTAAGCTTGGAGAATACCACTTGACTGTAGGCAATTGCAGAGCCTCACTCAGGGTATATCCTGAGTAGAGGGGCCCGAGGCCAACCCACAGCAGAACCCCACAACAATACCAAGCCTTGGCAAAATGGCTAAATAGTTCTTCAAGATCTGGGCTGGAAAGTTTTTGCAGTTGCTGCCGGTAAGCAGATTCAAAACAGCAAAGGAGTCCTACAAGGCCTGAAATGAGACAGTTACCCTAAGAGGAGAGGTTGAGCCGCCTGGAACTGTTCTTGCTAGAATTTAGAAGAATGAGAGGGGATAAAATTATGAAAGGGATAGATAAGGTAGAGGCAGATAAGTTATTTCCACTGGTGGGTGAGACTAGGACGAGGAGACATGGCCACAAGATTAGGTGGAGTAGATTTAGGAAAGAGATGAGAAGGAACTTCTTTTCCCAGAGAGAGTGAATCTATGGAAATCTCTGACCAAGGCAGCGGTAGAAGCAGCTTCATTAAATATATTCAAGACACAGTTGGATGGGTTTTTGCATGGTAGGGGAGTAAAGGGTTATGGGGATAATTCAGGTCGAAGGATTTGAGACAATGGATAGATCAGCCATGATCTTAATGAATAGCGCAGCTGACTCAACAAGCCAAATGGTCTACTCCTGCTTCTATTACTATGCAACTATAAGTACTTGGACATAGTGCTTAAATATTTCTCATGAGTCTTAGAAGGTGAAATGTGTTCCAGGCGCACCCCCCCCCGCCCCCTCACTCAAGTGACCTACTTGGATTACAGGGTTGACAAAACCGGGTTACACCTGTTGGAAGAAAAAATGAGGGTGATCAAAGGAACTCTGGCTCGCACATCTGTACTGGAGCTTAGGTCTTTCCTTGGGTTAGTGAATTATTATGGAAAATTCATGCATAACCCAGCCGCCATCTTGGTCCCCTGACACTTGCTATTGAAAAAGACTCAGCCTTGGAAATGGTCACGTAGTCAAGAAGTAGCCTTTAGTGAAGTGAAAAAGGAGCTCTCATCATCTAAGGTGTTGACTCACCACGATTCGAAGTGATAAATAGTGCTGACATGCAATGCTTCCCTGTACTGTCTCAGGATACTGCTGGCTCAGCAGTGGCTCAACGGACAGCAACACTTGATAGCGTATGCTTTGTGGACCTTGACTGATGTCGAATGCCAATTGTCCAAATAGAGAAGGAAGGCTTGGTGATCACCTTTGATGTAGAGAAGCTCCTCCAGTATCTTTTTAAGGACAGGAATGTGTGACAGTAACAGATCACCAACCCCTCCTAAGGCCATTGAAGGAAGACAAGGGGCAGCACGGTGGCTCACAGCAGCAGGGAGCCAGGTTTGATTCCAGCCTCGGGCAACTGTCTGTGTAGAGTTTGCACATTCTCCCGTGTCTGTGTGGGTTTCCTCCAGATGCTCCGGATTCCCCCCACAATCTGAATATGTGCAGGTTAGGCCATGCTAAATTGCTGGTAGTGTTCAGTGCATTAGTCAGGGGAAATGTAGAGAAATAAGGGAATGGGTTTGGGTGGGTTACTTTTCAGAGGGTCAGTGTGGATGTGTTGGGTCAAAAGGCCAGTTTCCACACTGGAGGGGTTCTAAGGTGGTGCTGCCCATAACTTCTGGTAGAATTCAGAGATGGGCCCTTATTCTCAGTACGTACAAGTTAGATCACCATCCAAGAGGCCAAGTGGCTAATGTGGATGCCTTAAACTGCCTCCCACCAGCAGATATTCTACCAGTGGTACCTCCCCGGAAGAGTCCATTTTGTTATTAATCTTCCTGGACACGATTCCAGTCACCGCTGATAATATCTGACAATATGTGGACACAACAAGATCCTGTCCCAGCAAAATTAAAACAGCTGGTGGTAAATGGGGGAAACAGGAAGGCCATCACAACCAGGATTGAAGCCTTTCTGGACCTGATGAGAGCAGATCACTGTCAAGACAAAATATTACTATGTGGAGCAAGAGTGATTACCCCAACTAAAAGCTGTCACCAGATACTGGCTGACTCCACCAGGGTCATCTAAAGGTTTCCAAGATGAAGATGCTAGCAAGAAACTATTACTGGTGGCCAGGGTTGGATGCTAACATTGTTTGGCAATGCCCAGAGTATCAACAAGGACAAAAATTGCCTCCAGCAGGACCCCCAGATTTGTGGGAATGGCTGGGTAAACCCTGGACTCAGTTGCACAGCAGTTATGCCACTTCTTTCATGGGCTCAATGCTATTGGTCATTGTGGACGGCCATTCAAAGAGGTTGGATATGCGTACAATTCATTCCGCAAACTCAGGGGTGACAAGTGAGAAGCTGTGGGCATCATTCGCAACACACAGAATCCCAGAATAATTGGCCACGAACAACAGGACATCACTAACCAGCAGGGATTTTGAATGTCCAGACAAGAATGTTCCCTCCTAGTTGGGGAACACTTCACTAGTGAAGGACATTCAGCCTCTGTTCTTCGGGTAAGTATCCTCCAAGCTGGCCTTTGAGATGCACATGAATGCAGAATGGCAGAACAGAGACTGATAGCCAAATTCTTTACCCATGAGGACGGCCTCAAACATGATCTTGTGTTCATGTCGCACTACATGTAACCCCACCATACTGTTCTGTAATTGTTAAGTTTTCCTTACTATCCTGTTTTAACACCATCACCTTGATAATTGGTTGTGATCTCTATACCTTAATTAGTTTGTACAGCTTTGGATTACTCATTACTTTAGTTAGACCCTCGGCATGTGACTCTTATATCTATCATGTTATTCCATCCATTTGGTTTGTCTCCAGCACCATCTTATTTTTATTTTTTTGTAATTAACTCTCTGCCTCAATTAATTGGATTATAGATCATACCTTTCACTTTCTATTCATCTATTGACACTGTACTCACACCATCTGACACTTTTGATCACCTGCAGAAACTTATTATTCGACATCCACTCACACCATTTGTATTATCATTTGATCTCTCTACCTATGCATCACTCTGCCTATAAATTTTGAGCCTGTGTGATTTCCTTCACTTCACCTGATGAAGGAGCAATGTTCTGAAAGCTCAAGATTTCAAATAAACCTGTTGGACTATTACCTGCTGTCTTGTGACTTCTGACCATGGCTAGAAAGCCACTTTGAAGTGAAAAGCTTTCAACTGAAGGCCACACAATGCTATGTCATCAATAGGTTTATCTTTCTTTAAACAAGAAATGATTTATTTTAAAGAATGTAACAGATCTGTAAATATATATTACTATGGAATTAAGTTCTGTGATCATTTTTGCCTGAATAATTTCTTGACATAACCAAGGCCGTTCAGGCTTCATACAGTGGCAAGATTTGACTCCTGGTGATGTTACCACTACCTCGGGAGAATAAAGAAATTGATTTCTAAGTTGTCTTGTTTTAGGCAGCAGCAGGTATTATGGAGGCACACATTAACCAAAGGGTACTTTTAACTGAAATGTATTGATAGAATCTGGAATTCCCTGGAATATTTAGACATGCTATTCAAACATGTAGGACAATATTAATCATCAGGATATAGCCCAACAAATCCTGGAAGCAGGTACTCAAATTATTGTGATGGCATTCATAATCTTAGTAGAGACCTACAAAGCTACCAAGCTACCAGAGACAGCTGGAAGGAGTATAATGGTCTCATAAATGATTGGCATCTTAGGAAACCAGTTAGGAAATAGTCAAAAGCTATTTCAACACAATAATCTTCACCCATAAAGAATTTATCAGGATATGGCACACACTGCCTCATCAATGCAAGACTAATCTTTTGCTGTTCACGCACTGGGGGCAATCCAATTAGTGCCCAGAGATGCCACTAAGCATGCACAGGAATTAGTGCCTGGCAAAGGTTAAAAAGCAATCATTCATAGAAGTCTAGTTTGCAATAGAAAGAAAAGCACTTCAACCAACCAAAATGAACAAAGATATGCATTCAGTCGACCAGACGTTTGTGACTTGGTGTTCTGAAGTGAACTGACTGATCCACTGCATATATAAAACTTCATAAATTCTGTGAAACTTGTGAAAATATATTGATATCTGAAGTGAACTGATAGTTTGTCAAGACTGAAAGGTCTTTTCAATTGACTCGCTCATACTTGTTCTATTAATGTAATTGATTTAAGGATAGAATTAAAATTAATTGAATAATCCAGACCTGACAAGATAAAGCACCCATGCCTCCCCAAATGCCACAGATGGGCATTCTATACTTAAAGATGATGAGATGATGAAATCAGAAGATTAATAACAAAAGCCTGCACTCACATAATGTCAATAAGTGGAGAAAAAATGTCTCAAGCTATTTCACTAAAGAATAATAAAAGAAAAGTCAATGCCAAATCAAAGTAGAAGGTTTTTGGGGGATGATCAGAAACTTTGACAGGTTTTAAGGAAAGCTTTCAGGAAGAAGAGTGAGATGGAAGAGTTGATGAAGACAGCATAAGACCCTAGCAACTGAAGGCACAGTGGTTAATCATCACATAAGAAGGGATTATGTACAAGTTTTGTTGGAGGTTAGAAGTGCTAGAGAAACTCATTAGATCTGGCAGAGTCCGTGGAGTGGGAAATAAGAGTTAATGTTTGAAGTGCAGAATGTTTCTTTTTTGGAGGAAGAGTTATGAAGAAGAGTCCTAACTGGATTCAAAACATCAACACACTTTCTCTTTCCACAGATGCTGCCAGAACTGCTGAGTTTCTCCAGTATTTTCATTTCCATTTCAGATTTCTGTATCCGCAGTATTTTCTTATTATGTTAGAGGTGTTTGACTGACAGTGGTCTGTATGACATGGAGAGGAAAATGGCATGAAGGGATTAAGACATGAAACTCAGCAGCTTAAGTTGTAGGTGCTGGAGAGCTGAGCAGGGCATCGAGTAGAGAGTTGGTGCAGGAAAGGACATGGGCAGTGGAAGTTTGGCTCACACTTACAGATAATGAAGAATTTCAGAGGCTGATATGGAGACCACGGGAGTAATCACACCTCAAGTAACAAAAATATGAAAAAGAGTTTGTGTAGCTGATGGGCTTAAACAGGGATAAAAATCAATAATTTCCAGAAGTCAGAGTAATTGATTATTGTGACCAGAGGAAGCAAAATTGGAAGTTCAACCTCTTGCATGGAATAAACTGAAAAAGAAGCTGCAATAGTAAGAGATACATTGTGTGACCAGACATTGTAAAACATGAAGAATTTAATAGGTCTCTTAAAATTAAAAGTTATCTTTAATAAAAGTAAATCTAAATATTCACCACTCTTCTAACTAATGAAAAGAATCTAATCAAGAATGTGATCAATAAATTGGAATTGCTAAAAGATAGAATGAAACAAATTGAATTTGTCAAGCAAAAACACAGAATTTTCAGCTGAAAAGTCAAACACCTGAAACATTAAACTCTGCAGGCTGAAACTTACACTTTTTAAACTGAGGGCGAATGGTGTTGAGTTTTTTCTTCAGGGATTTTCATTGAGAGGTGTAAAGTGTTTTTTCACTGTACCTTAGCCAAACTCACCTCATTACCTGCCTATCCAGCCTCTATTGGGTCCCATCTTACCACACAATGTTCCCTGAACAGCTTACTACCTCAGCAGATTTCTGCTGAAAGATCAGAATCATCTGCTTCCACACCATCTTCGAAATGTCACTGTGCACCCAGAAGAGTGTTGACAATCTGGTGCTGCCCCTCACTGGCAATGTCGTGGCACAGTAGGTACAAAGCTTTGCTGCCAGTCTTTTATTAAGGCAATGAATTTGATTGTAAAAGAGTTGCTTAAACTAATCAGTTTGGAGTTGGCCTATTGATCACAGTTGAAGGTACAATACTGTGAAGCTGTCACGTAGGAGTGAGTTTTACAGGCACTGATGCAGCCCTCCTGTCCATTGTATTTGAAGATGACAGATACATAAACTAAAGCAGGTGGCCAGTCCATTGTTGTATTGGTGTATGGTCAAGGTGTCAGGCAGCCCGCCCTCCCTTAGGCCCTGGATGATCATGGAATACCTACAGTGAGGAAGCACGCCATTTGGCCAATCGAGTCCACACCAACATCCATACAGCATCCCAACCAGACCCACTCCCCAACTCTATCCCTGTCACCACACATTTCCTATGGCCAGTCTATCTAGCCTGCACATTCATAGACACTATGGGCAATTTAACCTGGTCAATCCAACTAACCTGTGCATCTTTGGTGTATGGGGCGAAACCGGAATACCTACAGGAAATACACACAGACACAGGGAGAATGTGCAAACTTCACAAAGACAGTTGCCTGAGGTTGGAATTGAACTTTGATCCCTGACGCTGTGAGGCAGCAGTACTAACCACTGAACCACCGTAGTGCCCACAAATGGACAATTAATGGTTACTTTAAGTTTTCCTATCAGCTTCAACGTACAGTTGGGGAAGGAAGAAGGAAGACTGGCCTCGCAGGTTTCACTCACGAGCTAAAAGACTGGCAGGAAGCAGTTATGCTTCCTTTAGAGGTATCACGTGTCCATTTCCCCTCCAAGATTGGATTCCCTTCTTTATGTCTCAGTCAGCATCTATAGCTGACCTTCCCCCTGCACAACACATCCTGAGGAATGGAATCACTGCCTGACTAAAATTATTAGGTTTATTTTAAGCCTTGGGGAATTCAGGTTTTCTCTGGACTCCTTGTTGCCCTAACAGCTGTCGTCATTACTATGTTTTTGCTGGGACTACAAAGCTACAAATAAATAATTTTGATGGCAGCTCATGGGGATGAGATGTCAATCCTTGTACAATGGAAGTTGCACAATCAAATCATTAAAGCCACCCCAGTGTGTTAGCCAAGTTCTAAAGCAATGTGGTCTCAACCAACCTATCGACAGAAGGGATGATGAGGACTACTTATCCCCATAAAATTCACACTCTAATTTCTGATGAACAGCACTGAACATAATGCATCAAATAACAAGGTCTTCATTGTTCCATTTGCAGAGGATCTGTCTTCTGAAAACTGTGGTCACTTTATTTAATCTACATACTGGTAAATAATGTGGAAAGTAATTATGAACTGGTAGACAATACCTTGTGTAAAGTTCAAGACATTCAGCAAAAAGAAAAGAAAATATTGGATTTCTATAAAGCCTTTAATCATCACCAGCTCTCTTAAAGCATATGTACAGCTGCTGAAGTGCTTTTGGAGGATTTATAATGTATTGGTGGAAAGCAGACAAATGACTGAAGAACAGAAAAGAGATAGATGGAGGAGGTGATTATGGTAGCTGAAATAACTCCACAAAGGCTGGTATCCCATCACTGAGTCATCCTTTATTTACACATGGAGATTCCTTGACCCTAAACCTCCTCCCTCAGAGCCAGCTCTCAGAGTGAGCAGGATATCTGATACTCCTGTTCTTACCTGTTAGTCAGGGCTCCCTGTTTGGACCAATTAACAGCCCCAATCAGGGAACTCATATACTATGAGGTCCACTGACATGATGTCATTGCATTCACTACACGCTGTTTAATAGGGATGCAAGATATGTAGCATTAGAATTTTAAAAGTTTTCTTCAAATAAACATATGCATTCATCAACATTAAATAGACAAAACAATAAATTAGTTCAGTAGGTTTCATTTTAATAGAAACTGTAAAGGTTTTGATTCACCAGAGACAGACAGTCAAATGATTACTTTAATGATATTAAATTGCCCATGGTGCCCAGGGATGCATTGGTTGGGTGGATTAGTCATGGAAGTGCAGGAATACAAGAAAGAAGGTTAAGGGAGTAGGATGGATCTGAGTGGGATGCTATTTGGAGGGTAGGTGCGGACACGATGAGCCTGATGGCCTGTTTCTATGATGGAAAGGGGACATGGTCATATGAGGTCTTTTTAATACTGGGAAAGCTGGTTGGTTACCTCAATAACCATGCAGCATGCAGTGTTTGGGCTTTCCATTTAATGGAGTTTAATTAGGATACCTGTCAAAAAACTTGAGTATATTAGTGTGTGATTAACCGTAGCATGGTTCAAAAATCTGATCTGAAACAAAAAACTGAATTGAATGATTATAAACAGGCCTTATAAATAACCCTAAATATAAATAAACACCGGAAGAACAGTTACACACCTTGAAACTTCAGCTAGTTAGCTTTGAAGGTCAAAGATGAAATGATTCTTGGAAAAATGCAACTTTTCAGGAGAACTTGAAATATGTAAAGGATGAGGTAAGGGACTGACTGATTGAGGTCATACAATATGTATGAAGGCTGAAGAGGTTAATGGTATGTGGATAACATTAAAGTTAGGATTTCACGATATGATTTAGACAAAGAACTCATCTTTTTAATTGGGTATTTTGAAATCTTAGTAAATCTTGCAGCACAAAAAGCTCTTGTCAATAATTTAACCAGATCCATCCCTGAAAATTATTTGGACAATGTATAATTTCAGTTACATCACATGGTAAACCTTTGCTGCAAATTCTGTGTCTTACAAACTTATTCTCCACAATCACCTGATGAAGGAGAAGCACTCCAAAAGCTAGTGCTTCCAAATAAACCTGTTGGACTACAATCTGGTGTTGTGTGACTTTTAACTTTGTACATCCCTGAAAATCATATTAAATATGCTTTGGGAAACCTCACTGCAGCATGTAGTGCAGAGAAACTCTTGAGGTTAGATCTACACTGACATTCTTTAATAGATAAGAAGTTATGAATATAAATATGAATCAACAGCACGAAAAAGCTGATAGCACGCAACAGTAGTGCTGCCTGATCTGGAATGATGTGGAGGTGCTGGAGTTGGACTGGGGTGACCAAAGTCAAAAACCACACAACATGAGGTTATAGTCCAACAGGTTTATTTGAAACCATAAGCTTTCAGAGCACCATTCCTTCTTCAGATAGCCAGTAAGGTACTCACTATTTATTATCACTGAGTGTTTTCCTTCTCCAAAGCTAATATATAATTTGATTAATATATAATTTGAATAATTTGATTAGGGATAGTCAGCACGGTTTTGTGAAGGGTAGGTCATGCCTCACAAACCTTACTGAGTTCTTTGAAAAGGTGACCAAACAGGTAGATGAAAGTAAACCGGTTGATGTGGTGCACATGGATTTCAGCAAAGCGCTCGATAAGGTTCCCCACAGTAGGCTATTGTACAAAATGCGGAGTAATGGGATTGTGGGAGATATAGCAGTTTGGATCAGTAATTGGCTTTCTGAAAGAAGACAGAGAGTGGTGGTTGATGGGAAATGTTCATCCTGGAGTCCAGTTACTAGTGGTGTACACAGGGGTCGGTGTTGGGTCCACTGCTGTTCATCATTTTTATAAATGACCTGGATGAGGGCTTAGAAGGGTGGGTTAGTAAATTCGCAGATGACACTCAGGTCGGTGGAGGTATGGATAGTGACGAAGGATGTCGTAGGTTACAGAGAGACATAGATAAGCTGCAGAGCTGGGCTGAGAGGTGACAAATGGAGTTTAATGCGGACAAATGTGAGGTGATTCATTTTGGTTGGAGTAACTGGAATGCAAAGTACTGGGCTAATGGTAAGATTCTTGGTAGTGTAGATGAGCAGAGAGATCTCGGTGTCCATGTACACAGATCCTTGAAAGTTGTCACCCAGGGTTGTTAAGAAGGCATACAGTGTTTTAGCTTTTATTAATAGAGGGATCGAGTTCCGGAACCATGAGGTTATGCTACAGCTGTACAAAACTCTGGTGCTGCCACACTTGGACTATTGTGTACAATTCTGATCACCACATTATAAGAAGGATGTGGAAGCTTTGGAAAGGGTGCAGAGGAGATTTACTAGGATGTTGCCTGGTATGGAGGGGAGGTCTTTTGAGGAAAGGCTGAGGGATTTGAGGCTGTTTTCGTTGGAGATAAGAAGGTTGAGAGGTGACTTAATAGAGACATATAAGATAATCAGAGGGTTAGATCGGGTGGAGAGGGAGAGCCTTTTTCCAATTATGGTGACAGTGAGCATGAGGGGGCATAGCTTTAAATTGAAGGGTGATAGATATAGGACAGATGTCAGAGGTAGTTTCTTTACTCAGAGACTCGTAAGGGTATGGAATGTTTTGCCTGCAATGGTAGTAGATTCGCCAAGTTTAAGTGCATTTAAGTCGTCATTGGACAAACATATGGATGTACATGGAATAGTGTAGGTTAGATGGGCTTCAGATTGGTATGACTGGTCAGTGCAACATCGAGGGCCAAAGGGCCTGTACTGTGCTGTAATGTTCTATGTTCTATGTTCTATATTATGTGCTGTACTGAAATTTGATTAGACAAAAATCCCACCATCCTGGTTGTAACCAATCCTGATTGATTAGATAGTAATGAAGTGGAAAGATTACGACAAAATTGGAGAGCAACTGAGGACACAGGAAAGGAGTGTAAGAAGATGGGTTAGAGAAAAGAGGAAGAGTGAATAAGAAACATCAGTTGGGGAGAGATAAGAGGATGAAAAGACAAAAATGGAATAAGAGAAGACCAGAAGCTGTGGAGGGGGATGTGATAAAGTAGGGCAGGGTGAAGATGAATTGTGGGAAAAGAAATGGAGACAGGGGAAGGAAAAGAACAGATGCAATATCAAGATTCTAAATCCTCGTGGAAGTTGGAAGCATTGAGGTTAATAAGGATTTAATACAATAAAATTTAATGAGGGGAAATATATGCAAACTTGCTCTGTTCAGAGTGGCTTCATTAATGGTATAACCTGTAAATGTCTTTCTCCACGAACAAAGCACTTTAGGTTATATTAGAAAAAATGCTCTAATTAGTGGTGAACAGGGTGCTATTTACTTAATTGCAATGTCTGCCAATCAAGCTTTGTTTCAGGCTTTTTAAAGAAATAACATCTGGATGAAATTCTGCCTGGCATTAATAAAGGGATAGTGAAATCCTCTTTCCAGCAACTAAGAAAGGGAATGAATAGTCTGCCTCAAGATGCCTGATCTGTTTTATCCTTGTTAATAATATTTAATGAAATGGTAAATATCAGTAGTTCAGTGTAAGCTGTACAAAGGATCCTGTATTAGACAGTGTGAATGTTAAGAGGCATTTTGATTGCATTCAAAAATCTGATTGCACAGCCTAATTTTTAAATGTAAATTTGCATTTGTAATTTTTGCCACAGGGCCTCATGGTAAACCAATTTACACCACATCTAAATTGGGTTATGAAGGATGAACAGATTATGTGCTGTACTTTATAACATCATGGTGTACAATCGTCACATCTGCAGGAACCTGCTCTCTTGGACGCAAAGACCACGTAATTTTTTATACTCATGCATGTGATGTGGTCATTACTGGTTAGGCCAGCATTTACTGCCCATTTTCCATTGACCAAGAGAAGGTGGTGATGATCTACATTCTTAAACTGCAAATCCTTGTGGTGTAGGCAGACCAATGATGCTGTTAAGGAGGAAGATCCAGGATTGTGATCCACAATGGAGGACAGGAAAGGAAACCGTTCCAAATCAGGATGGTGAGTCGGTTGGGTTAGAAATCCCAGAAGGCGATGTTACCATATGTCTGCTTCCCTTGTTCTTCCTGGTGATAGTGGTTATAGGTTTGGAAGATGCTCTTTAAGGAGCTGAGGTGAACCATTGCAGTGCAATTTGTAGACAGTATACATGGCTGCCATGGTGCTTTGGTGGTGGATGGAGTGAATGTGAATTGCCAATCAAGCAAGCTGCTTTGTCTTACAAGGTGTCAAGCTCCTTTACTGTTATGGGATTTACAATAATGCCTCTTAGTTATTTAAACCTGATGTGGTGTTGAGGTAAAGCCTCAGTTTGGACTCCTCTTGTTAGGGCTCACTGATGCCAACCTGTTTAAATTTCAATCAAGGTGTAAAATCCACCAGAACTCTTGCTTCTGATTATGAAATAAACAAAGACAGAAATTGCTGGAGAAACTCACCAAGTCTGGCAGCATCCATGGATAGAAATCAAAGTTAATGTTTCAAGTCCAACTGACCTTTCTTCACAACATGCTTCTGATTATTGTTCATGATGTTTGCAGCATATTTAAGTATCACATGAAGACAGAACTGAATTAAACTGTGAAAGGAACAATTTTTGAATAACTGTATTGTGCTTATTATTTGGTACTACAAAATAACAATAGTAATTTTCCTACTATGTCTATATTTGCAATGTACCAATCACAGACCCCAAAACACAAAAAGAATGCCTTTGCCAATGCCATTAGCCACCCACCTCCAGACTTCACCCATCACCTTCTGCATCTCATCCATCCTCTGCTTTCACTATCTCTGCATCACAATTACTAAACCACACAACCACTACAATGTCACCTTTTTGTCTGTCCTGGAATTTAAAAAAAAAACAGCTGGTGAACAAGGAACTGGATATGAAGTTAAACATAACAAAAATGGTTTCCAATGGCACAGATAACACAATAACATAAACTTAAACCTGCACTTACATCCCAATAAAATTAAATGCACTTCCCATCATTCAAGCATGATGAATTACAAACTATAATATGTGCATGATACAATAAAGTATATGATACAAGCTTAAACTATGGATCCCTTGACTGTCCATCAGCAATGACACAGAGGATTTGCTAGTTGTATATTTTTGGATACATAAACATGAAATAATTTCAGTTACTATTGATCAATGACTCATACCAGCATTGGCATTCTGCATGGTTGCCAACTGTTTAGGAACCTCGTGACCTCAAAGTCAGTGTCACTTATTTAAATCACAATTATTGAGACAGAATCTATGGTTGATTGCTGAAAGATTCTTTGTATACATTTGTATATATATATATATATATATATGACATACTATTGTTAAATCTTTCAATGTAAAGAGTTAAAATGGACCTGAGGGGCAACTTTTTCACACAGTTCATGTATAGAATGAACTGCCAGAGGAAGTAGTAGATGTAGATACAGTTGCAACACTTAAATAAAATTTGGAAATGTATGAATAGGAAAGGTTTTAGAGGGATATGGACCAAACGCAGGCAAGCGGGACTAGATTAGTTTGGGAAACTTGGTCAGCATGGACAAATTGGACTGAAGGTTTGTATGACTCTATGATATTGACACACAGCCTAATCTGACAGCATTGGCAATCAGTGCCTTATGTCAAAGATGACATAAATATGAACCAGAATAATATCAAATTAGTGCATAAAATTAAACAAACAGTACGGCATTATAGCCTAAAATAATAGACTGTTATTAGATTAGATTACTTACAGTGGGGAAACAGGCCCTTCGGCCCAACAAGTCCACACCAACCTGCTGAAGCACAACCCACCCAGACCCATTCCCCTACACCTAACACTACAGGCAATTTAGCATGGCCAATTCACCTAACTTGCACATTTTTGGACTGTGGGAGGAAACCAGAGCACCAGGAGGCACCCACAGGGAATGTGCAAACTCCACACAGTCAGTCACCTGAGGCGGGAATTGAACCCGGGTCTCTGGCACTGTGAGGCAGCAGTGCTCACCACTGTGCCACTATGCCACCCATAATTCTACCTTAAACTGAATTTTGTCAATTTATGAACTTATGTTATCTTAAGTTCCACCAGTTGGCAGCATGCTTACAGTTTATTCTCAAGCAATTTTTTGCCCTTCATGCTCACATTGGAACAGGATGGAGAGTGGAATCATCAAATAAGACCCCCAAAACAGGGCACCAAAACCAACTAATTAGTATGGTCTCTGGAGACATAATCATATCAACAATGAAAATAGAAGTGTATTTTTTTTGCTATTTCTCACATCCAATTTCACTGTGTCACACGCATCACCTTCAACTGCAGTAAACTAAAAAGTGATGGTGTGGTAATTTAATGATCTGTTTGAGAGCATGAATAATTGAATTTGTTTCTGTATCAGCAAAACTTTTAACAAACTTTTCACTGGTCTATGATTACACCAGGTTAGTTGTTTTCATAATTATTTATTCACACATATCTTGAATTGGTATTTTATTGAGATATTTGCTTAGTACTTTGGAAGGGGCAGATGCCCATTTGGATCACCTTACAGGGAAGAGAAAAGGTCAAGAGAGATCACTGATGTGTGGATGGTTACCTCCAGGCGGATGGGCACAAATGACATTGACAACAACATTTTGACCATCATTCCAGGTTGGATCAATGTACACAATGGAATGTCTAAAGAATGGCAGGAGAAATATTTGGGAATTCTTTCTACATAAAAGAAAATACTGTCTTATAACAGCTGTTCATTATTCTATGATGACAGGTATAAGTTAAAGTAAACAATAGAAACCAACTCTGAATACAACATATGGTGAAGTATTTTGAAGATAATGAAAGTACAGTTCTGGCATTTAGTCCTTGTCTGACTATTACTCAAGCCATTTCTTGTTTATCTCTAATCATAAGCATAGGATTTCAGTGCAGCTTATTTCTGAAAGGTTTACAGGCTACATTCACAAGCACCGTGTTTTCCTAGAATGATAATGAGAGAAAATATATACCAGGCATACACAGAGCAGAATCAAATACTAAGTGAGCCTCACAGACCTCATTGGAAAACTTGAAACATGAACAGATACCATCTTTCAGTCAAGAATGAAAAGTGTACAGGTGGAACTCGAAGCAGAATTTCTACAGTTTAGCAATTAGTAAATATAGAGTTATATTCAGCACATACATAATGTCAGCCTAAATGTATTGTGCCGCAATGATATAATGGAAGACATCTATTCTCATGATGAATTACATTTTTAAACACAATCTATTCAACCAGTCCTTAAGTCTGTGAAAAATTAATTAAATATGTCAGTGAGAGGTTCTGAAATTGCTGGTGGGGACAGCACAGCAAGATTGTCAGGAATAAATAAAAATACATGAGTTTATACCTCAAATTCAGAAAGCAACCAATGCACCATTAACCAAAATGCTCATGCTATGTCAGTGCCCCTCGCTATACAGCTGAAAGGGAAGGTTTTTAGATAGAAGAAAAAGGTAGAACAAAAAAACATAGTATAGAAAATATTGTGCGGTATTCAGGATTCCTAAAGAATGGTTGTCAACTGCAATCTACTGTTTCCTAAAATGGGTAGGAGGGAGATATGCATGGTGCATGACTCCCTAAAACAGTCTGCAGCAACAAATGGGAATATCTACTTTAAATAAATGAAAAGTGTGAAATGAAATCTCTATTACAGTGGAAAGAAACAACAATTCACATCCTGAAGGAATGAGACACAAACTCAGTTCTCACTCTGGTAAAGAGAGGTTGAATCACTGTTGTTGATAGCTGTTGCAACACTAAAAGCTGTTTCCATTACTAATTGCTAGATAACCATTCTGTGGTAATTTTAATGGGAGATTAAAGTACAAAAAGAGTGTAAAGATAAACCCAGAAACTATAGACCAGTCAGATTAATTTCAGTGGTGGGGAAACATCCAAAAACAATAATGTGGAATAAAATCAATGACCATTAGATACAAGGAAGTTAAAGAAAGCAAGCATGGATTTTCTTTTAAGGAAAAGTCATATTTAACTAGGTTGTTGGAGTTTTTTGAGGCTGATTCTGTTGATGTGATGTACAAGGACTTGCAAAAGGTGTTTGAACATATCACCCAACAACAAGGCATCCATCAGCAAGCATGTCACTTCCTAACTCAAAACATGTCCACCAGGTGCAAGGAGCACGTCAAGAGTGTGATATAATACTCCTTATTTGATTGGATGCAGCTCCAACAGCAGTCAAAAAGCTTGACACCGCCTGGACAAAGCAACCCAATTAATTGACACCCCATTCACATATGCTCACTGACTCCATCAATGACATGGCATGGCAACAATATGCACAACTTACAAGATGCATTGCCAAACTTCACTAAGGTTCCTTCAACAGCACCTTCCAAATTCATGATATTTACCAACTAGAAGGAGAAGTGCAACAGATAGATGGGAACATCACCATCTATAAGATTACCCCGAAGTCATTTACCATCCTCATTTGGAAATATATCATCATTTCTTTCCCTTTCATTGGTTCAAAAGCTGGAAACCCTTCTGTTACAGTAATGGGGATGCACCTACATCAGATGAACTGCAGCAGTTCAAGAAGGCAAATCCCCACCCCTTCTCAGGGTAATTAGAGATAGGTGATAAATCCTAGATCTTGCAGCAAAGCCTAGATCCTTTGAATTAATAAAAAATACAGATGGCTGAGCAAAACCAGAGTTCATTGATTATAAGGTTCAGCAGCAACATGATTATAGAATTGACTGAGTGATGTGATAAAAGCAGAGATGTACTACTAAGACTTTATAAAGCTCTGGTTAGGCCCCATTTGGAGTACTGTGTCCAGTTTTGGTCCCCACACCTCAGGAAGGACATACTGGCACTGGAACGTGTCCAGCGGAGATTCACACGGATGATCCCTGGAATGACAGGTCTAGCATATGAGGAACGGCTGAGGATACTGGGATTGTATTCATTGGAGTTTAGAAGATTAAGGGGAGATCTAATAGAGACGTACAAAATAATACATGGCTTTGAAAAGGTGGATGCTAGAAAATTGTTTCTGTTAGGCGAGGAGACTAGGACCCGTGGACACAGCCTTAGAATTAGAGGGGGTCATTTCAGAACGGAAATGCGGAGACATTTCTTCAGCCAGAGAGTGGTGGGCCTGTGGAATTCATTGCCACGGAGTGCAGTGGAAGCCGGGACGCTAAATGTCTTCAAGGCCGAGATTGATAGGTTCTTGTTGTCTAGAGGAATTAAGGGCTACGGGGAGAACGCTGGCAAGTGGAGCTGAAATGCGCATCAGCCATGATTGAATGGCGGAGTGGACTCGATGGGCCGAATGGCCTTACTTGCACTCCTATGTCTTATGGTCTTATGGTCTAAACAGAATAATGGTTGATGAATGTTTCTTGTCTGGAAGAAGGTGGACAGTGCAGCTGTCAAGGAGTCTATGTTGGCCTTCACTCTCTCTAATATATTTTTATCACCTTCACAGTGGACAAATACAACATTTTATACATGATAGAAAACTTCAAAACATTGTAAACTTTAAGAATGATAGTGGAGAATTTCAAGGAACATTGACAAGTGCTGGAATGAGCAGACATGTGGCAGATGATGTTCAGTGTGGAGAAATGTAAGGTGATTCATCCTGGTAGGATGAACATAGGAAGGGAAGATAAAATAAAAGACAGAACTCTAATGTGGTTACAGCAGCAAAGTGACCTGAGTGTATATTTGCAAAAATGATTAAAGCTGGCAAGACAGATTGAGAGAATGATTAATAAAAGTCCTAGGCTCTGTTAAAATGGAGGATATGCAAAACAGGAGCGTAGCCTCAGCTTAGGTATTGCTTCCAGTTCTGAATGCTACACTTTAGGAAGGAGGTGAAGACATTGGAGAGGGTGAAGAAGAGTTTTACAAGAATGGTTCAAGGGATTAGGAACTGCAGTTTGGAATATAAGTTGGGACAATTTACTTGAAGAGATGAGTGAGAAGGGATCTGATATATTCAAATTCATGAAAGGTTTAGACAGCATACAATAGGAAGAAACTGTTCCCACATATGAAAGGATCTAAAACAATAAGGTACTAGTTTAAAATGACTGGCAAAAGAATCAAAACTAATATGAGAAAAGGTTTTGCCATGCAGTGAACAGTTATGGTCTGGAACAGCCTGCCTCTGAGTGCAGTTGGGGCAGGTTCAATTGCTATGTTCAATAGGAAGATTGGTTTTTGAGCAAGGATGGCGTGCAAGGCAGGAGGACATCATTCATGAAATGCACATTTTAGAGAGCTGGTGCAGCTACTACGGGCCAACTGGCCTTTTTTATGTGGTACAACAATTCTGCAATTCTATGAAATTCAATTTTATGAAAATGACAAGGAGATTAAGGGTGAAATGCCATTTTTGTGAAGCAGCAACTAGTGACAATTTGCACAGGGCAAATATTGGAGATCCAGATTTGGACTCAAGTGTCAGCAGATATCCAACACTGAATTAAATCTATTGCATCAGACTCTGCTGGTAAGTACCAATGTCTGGATGATGCACACTGTTATTAATATATTAATCATTTTGTAAATTCAGAGGATTAAGCCATAAACCTATGATTTCAGAATAATGATAAATTGCAGCTTCATAAACCTTAACCTTCTTGTGCCTTTTATGATATAGCATTTCCAAATTAATTGCTCATTAAAATTGCCACAGAGAGCTCAGTTTAGGAATTAATATAGTAACCTAGTATGTAACTCTGAATTATTATCAATGACAGCCAATCAACCTGCCTTGGTCAGAAAGTGAACTAATAAGAGCATGGACTCTCACTTCTTCACATTGTAACTGATACTGGAAATTTTAAAAATGTCAAATTTCTCATTACTTTTGTTATTTTCTAATTACTTTTGTTATTTTCTTTTTATACATAGAACATTACAGTGCAGTAAAGGCCCTTTGGCCCTCGATGTTGTGCCATCCTATGAAACCAATCTGAAGCCCACATAACCTACAATATTCCATTCTAGTCCATATGCCTATCCAATTACCTTTTAAATGCCTCTAAAGTTGGCAATTCTACAACTGCTGCTGGCAGTGCGTTCCACGCCCCTACTACTCTCTGAGTAAAGAAGCTACCTCTGACATCTGACCTATATCTATCAGTCATCAATTTATAGCTATGTCTCCTCGTGATAGCCATCACTGTTCACCTGATCTAACCTTCAGATGATCTTATGTTTCAATAAAGTCATTTCTCGATCTTCTTCTCTCTAATGAAAACAGCCTCAAGTCCCTCAACCTTTCCTCATTAGACCTCCCCTCCATTCCAAACAACATCTCTTCTGAACCCTTTCCAGAGTTTTCACATATTTCCTATAATGCAGTCACCAGATCTGCACGCAATACTCCAAGTGTGGCCACACCAGAGTTTAGTGCAACAGCAGCACAACGACATGGTTCCGAAACTCAAACCCTCTTCTCATGAAAGCTAACACACCATATGCCTTCTTAACAACCTTATCAACCTTGGTGGCAACTTTCAAGGATCTATGTACATGGACATAGAGATCTCTCTGCTCGTCTATTCTATTAAGAAGCTTACCATTAGCCCAGTACTCTGCATTCCTGTTAATCCTTCCAAAGTAAATCACCTCACACTTTTCTGCATTAAACTCCATTTGCCACCTCTCAGCCCTTCTCTGCAGCTTCTCTATGTCCCTCTGTAACCTACAACATCCTTCTGCACTATCCATACCTATCCACAACTGTACCGACCTTAGTGTCCTCCACAAATTTACTAACCCATCCTTCTATGCTCTCATCCAGGTCGTTTATAAAAATCACAAACAGCAGTGGCTCCAAAACAGATCCTTGCGGAACATCAATCGTAACTGAACTCCAGGGTGGATATTTCCCATCAACCACCACCTTCTGTCAGCTAGCCAATTTCTGATCCAAACCTCTAAATCGTCTTAAAGCCCAGCTCTCCACATTTTGAGCAGTAGCCTACCATGGGGAACCTTATCAAACGCCTTACTGAAATCCATCAACTGCTTTACCCTCATCTACCTGCTTGGTCACATTCTCAAAGAACTCAATGAGCTTTATGAGGCACAATCTACCCTTCACAAAATCATGTTGACTATCCCTAATCAACTTACTCCTTTCAAGATGATTATAAATCCTATCTCTTATAACCTTTTCCAACACTTTACCCACAACCGAAGGCTCACTGGTCTATAATTACCCAGATTGCCTTTACTCCCCTTCTTGAACAAGGGAACAACATTTGTATTTCCTCCAGTCTTCTGATACTATTCCTGTAGACAATGATGACATAAAGATCAAAGCCAAAGGCTTGGCAATCTCCTTTTCCTCCCTAGCTTCCCAGAAGATCCTAGGATAATTCCCATTGACCCAGGGGGTTTATCTATTTTCACACTTTCCAGAATTTCTAATACCTCGTCCTTATGAGCCTCAATCTCATCTAGTCCAATAGCATGTATCTCAGTATTCTCCTTGACAACATTGTCTTTTTCCAGTGTGAATACTGATGAAAAATATTCATTTAGCGCTTCCCCCATCACCCCTGACTCCACGCACAACTTCCCACTACTGCCCTTGATTGGCCCTAATCTTACTCTATTCATTCTTTTATCCCTTATATACCTACAGAAAGCTTTAGGGTTTCCCCTGATCCTATCAGCCAACAACTTCTCATGTCCCCTCCTTGCTCATCTTAGCTCTCTCTTTAGGTCTTTGCTGACTACTTGTACCTCTCAATCGCCCTAACTGAGCCTAACATATGCCTTTTTCTTCCTCTTGACAAGATATTCAACTTACTTAGTAAACCACGGCTCCTATGCTCGACAGTTTCCTCGCTGCCTGACTGGTACATACTTATCAAGGACATACAGTAGCTGTTCCTTGAATATGCTCCACATTTCTATTGCAGTTTCCTTTCCCATCCTATGCATCCTAAATCTAGTCTAATCACATTGTAATTGCTTTTCCCCAGATGTAGCTCTTGCCCTCCGGTGTATACCTATCTCTTTCCATTGCTAAACTAAACATAACTGAATTGTGGTCACTATGACCAAAGTGCTCACCTACCTCCAAATCTAACACTTGGCCGCATTCATTACTCAGTACCAAATCTAATGTGGTGTTGCCCTTGTTGGCTTGTCTACATACTGTGTCAGAAAACCCTCCGACACACATTGACTGACCCATCCAAAGTACTCGAACTATAGTATTCCCAGTCAATATTTGGAAAGCTGAAGTCTACCACAACAATTATCTTGTCACTCTTGCTCCTATTGAGCATCATCTTTGCTAGTCTTATCACTAAATTTCTGGAACATTTTGAAGGCCTATAGAAAACTCCCAACAGGGTGACCTCTCCTTTCCTGTTTCTAATTTCAGCTCATACCACCTCAGTTGACGAGTCCTCGAATGTCTTTTCTGCAGTCATAATACTGTCCTTGACTAACCGTGCCACACCTCCGCTGCTTTCACCATCTTCTCTGTTCTTACTTAAACATCTAAATCCCAAAACCTGCAACAACCATTCCTGTCCCTGTTCTACCCATGTCTCTGAAATGGCCACAACATTGAAATCCCAGGTACTGACCTATGCTGCAAGTTCACCTACTTTATTCCAGATGCTCCTGGCATGAAGTAGACACACTTCAAATCAACTTCTTGCTTGCTGGTGCCCTCTTGCGACCCTGAAACCTTATTTCAGACCCCCCCTACTCTCAACCTCATCTATACTCAAACGACAATTTAAGTTCCCATCCCCTTGCTGAATTAGTTTAAACACACCCGAAGAGCATTAGCAAATTTCACCCCCACCCCCCCCCCTCCCCCACGACAAGATACTGGTACCCCTCTAGTTCAGGTGAAGAACATCCTCTTTGTAGAGGTCTCACCAACCCCAGAAAGAGCCCCAATTGTCCAAGAATCTATAACCCTCCCTCCTACACAGTCCCTGTAGCTACATGTTCAACTCTGCTCTCTCCCCATTCCTCACCTTGCTAGCACGTAGCACAGGCAACAAACTAGAGATAATAACTCTGTTTGTCTTCGCTCTAAGCTTCCACCCTAGCACCCTGAATTTCTGCCTTAAATCCCCATCCTTCTTCCTATAAATGTCATTGGTGCCTATCTGGAACAAGACTTGGGACTGGTCCCCTCCCCCTCAAAGATCCTGAAAACATGATCAGAGACATCAAGAACTCTGGCACCTGGGAGGCAACACACCAACCGTGAGTCTCTTTCGTTCCCACAGAACCTCCTGTTTGTCCCCCTAACTATGGAGTCCCCAATGACTAATGCTCTGCTCTTCTTCCCCTTCCCTCTGAGCAACAGGGACAGACTCTGTACCAAAGACCTGTGCCCCATTGCTTACCCCTGCTAAGTCATCCCCCCAACAGTATCCAAAACGGTACACTTGTTTTCGAAGGCAACAGCCACAGGGGATCCCTACACTGCTGCTGGTCCCCTGATGGTAACCCATCTACCTTCTTCTTTTACCTGAGATGTGACTACCTGCTGTAACTCCTTTCAATAACTGTCATTTCTATTCCATTTTGCTTTCTCTTGCTTTATGTCTCTTTCTATACCTGATTTCATACTCAATCACCCACTTATAATTCACACTCATCAGCCCATCCTCAGTTTATTTCTGGAACAAGTGTCCCAAAAGAATTTTTATTCTTACCACACCATTGTCAACTTACTCCCAAAAACATTATCCACCCAAGAGTTTCATTTTTATTTATTCATGGGATTTGGACATTGTTGGGCAAGCATTTATTGCCTGATTTTGATTGGCCTTGAGAAGATGGCCTTGTTAAACTGTTGCTATCTATTTAGTGTAGGTAGACCCATAATGTTGTTGAAGATGGTTCCAATAGGTTGGCCCAGTGACACTGAAGGAATAGCAATGCACTACCAAGTCAGGATGCTTCTTTTGAATTTATTGAATAATGAATACATTAGTAACAGTATGCATTATTCAAGCACAGATGCCAGTGGACTTTGGCCCAATACATTTAGTCAGGATGGTGACTTGCAAGTGGTGGTGTTTACATGTATCTGCTGCTCTTATCCTTATGCAAGATTGTGGTCATTGATTTTAGAAAGTTTCTAACAAACCTCAGTGCCTATCATGTGGACTACTTTGTCTTGGATAGCTTTGAGCTGTATGAATGTTGTAGGAGCGGCAGATTTCCAGGCAAATGTAATATCTTCCATCACACCTCTAACTTGTGCTTGTCGACAGTGGATTGACTTTAGGGATTCAGAAGATGTGTTAGTTGCTGCAGGGTTCTTAGCTTCTGCTTTTGTATCCACAACGTTCACACGGCAAACGGTTCAATGTCTACTTAATGGTAACCCTCAATGTCTTGATAGTGGCAGAAGAGGTAATGGTTCACTTTGAAGTCTAACTGGGTGCAGGTTAAAGTCTAACTGACCAACCACAATATGGAATGCCCTGGTCCAGAAAAAAAAATTGGCCCAATTTTATTCTATGTTTTAATTTGTGATTATTGATTAGTGATAACTTCATGAAGAAATGACTATAGTTGCTACGGAAATTAGCTCGGAGCCAAGTTTCAATTCTACTTTTGTTAAGAATCCATTGTTGTAGCTCTGAATTATTGATTGAAATTAATGACCCTTCAAGTAGATTCCTAAATAAAATGTTAAAGTGCAAACAATTATAGCTTTCATCACCTTTGCATGTATTCTCTGTGACAGTGAATCTCAAAGTGGTTGGATAGTTACTTGCATTTTACATCCTTTTACAATCACAGCCAAGATCAGAAACTGTTCTGCATTACCCTGGTGATCATAAAAAAGGAAATTGATCATAAAACTATTTAAACATACAGATCAATGTTTATTTTATATGGTTACATCAAAACAAACTGCAGGTTTAAACCAAATTGATTAAGATTCACTGCAAATTAGTGAGAATTGATGACTAAGCCTTAACTTGTGGAGATGTGCTGCTCTTTATCTTCCTTTTCACAACTCGTCAGTTCAGGTATGTTATTGTAGCCAGCTACGGAGGGGCTGACATTGAGATTTGGAAAGTTGACAAAATTTATTGAGTAATTGTCACTTTTCATGTGCTGCGTTGTTATTTAACATAATTTACACCATCACAGAGTTCAGTAGTTGCCAATTGATGAGACTGTTCATAAAACTATAAAGTTTCATTGATTTTGATGATGCTGAATTTTGCAAGTGTTTCAATTTATAAGTTGCTTTCATCAGGAAGTCAGCACATGGCATTTTCTTTATCTTAGTGATTGGTGTCTGCACATTCTTAAATAAAACACAGGATAAGAGTCATGGCAAAAGCCAGTTCCAGGCACCTACCACTTAAAAAATAACACTTGCCTCATGCATCTCCTTTAAACTTCTTCCCACCTCACCTTAAACCTATGTCCCCTAATATTTGCTGACACATGGTCTCAACTTTAGTATGTATGGAAGCACTACGATTGACATTTGTCCCCAAAGTTAGAAAAGGAGCAGAAAGAAAATTTAGCCAATGTTCCAATACCTGATCATTATCCACTAACCACGTTGAATTGGAAAGTGGATATCAATGATATGAATCGGTTTGACATATGATGACTTTACACGCAAACAACTGTAACTTCATCTGGAAGATTACAAGTGACCATGAAACTAGCATGAAGCACCAGGATTAGAGTAGGAGGTTTTGGGGAAAAGAGACAATTCTATTGCAAACATGCAGGTAGTCAAAAAGAAATATATCTGCATATATACTATGCTGAAGCAGTTCAAAAACCAAGAAAAATACATATTATTAGCATTAATAGCTTGGGCTTAGTGAAACAAGAATGATTTTTGGGAACATTTTAATATCATCACATCATGAGCTGGTAAACATTATAAAAGAAAATGTTCTTTACTGAGTCCTTTAATTGTAGAAATAAAAGTGGTGAAGATTTCTGAGCTCACTTGGCTGGATGGCTGTTTTGCAAATAGAATGATGCCAACAGCATGTGTTCATTTCCCGCATTGGCTAAGGTTACTATGAAGATCCTGCTTTCCCAATCCTGCCACCTTACTGGAATTGTAGTGACCCTCACAATCAGCTCTAACAGGAGAGCAGCCCAATGGTTGATTGGAACAATGGTAGCTTTACCTTTACTAATCAACGACATTTATAATCAGATATGGTTAGATTTCAACCAGAAAAAAAACACTTCGATGCAGTCAAAGACAAGTGGGATTCAGATGAAAGAAAGCCTAATGCCTTGCATTAAAGAATGGTTGAGAGTTTAAGCATTATACAAGCATTGAACCCTTCATAAATTTGACAGATTTATCTGAAGGGTTCAATGCTTGTGTAATCAGGAATGAAAAGCCAATTTATTGGTACTGTTGTAAGAATCAGTCATATGTCCTGATTTGATTTGGCATTTTACAGGTCAGTCATAGTCCCTTGTTGTTTAATGATTCAAAATGCAGCTACACCAACCTGGATTCTCCAGCTCTCTTAAAAAAAACTGTTTTGTAATATTCCTGCTTAGCTCATTAATGAGTGCAATCTTTAAGGCAATATAATGCAAAGACGATGCTTTTGTTCAAGTGGTACGATGTTGGTGGAAAACAAAGGAATGTAAACAGGCTACTGCAATGCTATTCTTCTACATCTCGAAACTGCAGTAGAAAGCTCAGCCTGTGTTATCTCAGTAAATGCCAAAATAAATTCGAAGAAAACACAAAATGAATTGCAAGAAAGCTCCATTATATTAATTTTGTTATTGGACTTTTAGATATTTCAGTTTTATTGAAAAGGTAGATATTAAAATGTTGATCCTGACAGATTATCACTCTGGTTTAAATAAAATTCTAATTATTTAACTTTTAAAGTCTACAAATGAAATAAGTATTTAAAGAGGGGCATACTAGACCTATAATAAATGACTAATGTTTGGCAAGAAATGTGTTAGAAAATAGAATTATAGATTAGCACAGCACAGGGGACTTTGAGGCTATGATCCAGGGATACTAAAACTGACCTGGAATAAACATAACATTCAGGCAAAATAGTTAAATATAGAATGCCCTGAGTTTTATGTCTTGAGTGAAAAGAAGAGGCATTGAAAAATCCTGAACGTTTTAAACTTTTGATGCAGTAGCTGAGGCACATCATGCAGTATAATAATATTATAAACATTATAATATTGTAATTTTGTAAACATGAAGATATGTAAGTTCTATCTGCTAAAGATTTATTTCAACATCAAGCATGCAATTCATTAAAATATTTCATATAGTAAAAATTAATTGAAAATCCTGCACCAGAAAAAAAAAGTATCAAAAATTTATCCGATGACAATATTGCTGTTTATATCCATTATCAATTACTGGCCTTGCAATATTCTGCCTTCACCCAGAAAAGCCACATTACATATTAAACAACATGATTTACCAAGATACAAATCAATGAGATAAGCAGATAATCCATAATCAGTCACATTTGTAATAATTTTGTTAGCACAACTATGAGATTAAAAAATCATTTGTACTGCGACTTTACACTGAAACTCTTCATTTCTGATTGTTCCTTTTCTTGTTAGATTATTGATAGTGTAAAATAATAGTGACCATAAAGATGAAAAATATGTTGCTGGAAAAGGAGAAGGGCTTATGCCCGAAACGTCAATTCTCCTGCCCCTTGGATGCTGCCTGACCTGCTGCGCTTTTCCAGCAACACATTTTTCAGCTCTGATCTCCAGCATCTGCAGTCCTCACTTTCTCCTAGGTGACCATAAAGATGTCCTGAATACTTTTCAAGTCTTATTCAAATGGCATGCTTATTGAACAATTGTAAAACAACAATGGGATATTTCTACCAAATGAAGGTTCAGCAACAACTTTTGATGCATCAGATGAAAATAGAGTAAAATTATTCAAACCATCCTTTACATGGTTGCTACCATGTTTACCATTAGTGATTAATATTATTTGAACGGCCCAATTCCAAAATATTTTGTAATACCTGTAATTTGAAAAGGTCTAAGTAATCACCTTATTTTATTCGCGTTTCGTGATCTACACATTTAACGATATACAAAATGCTGTTAGATGCAAAAGATAGGGGCAATTTTTAATACAAGACTGTGCACAAATGATCATTGCTCCTGACCAAAATTATCATAGAATTAGCTTAAAGCTAGTCTTAAAGGAAGATTCTTATTGGTTGGCAACTATTACAAAAATGTTCCATTTCGCTCGGTCTTAGTGCCTCATTGTTCTGTATCAGAGCTGCTGCTGTGAAGTCAACAGATAACAAATAACTAGCAATGCAAATTGCATGCAAATTCCTATAAGAAAATGTAAAATGCCACACATCGATAATGAACTACTTCAAAGACATCCAATTATCTAGATTTTTGGTGCACCAGGGTCCATTTTCACTGTTGTTTTTTTTTCTCATCTGAAAATAGTCCCCAGGGTGCTAAAACCTATGAATATCAAGAACTCTTCTCAGTTCATTGTTGTTGGAATTATTAAAGGAGTATTATTGTCCATATATTTCAAAAATAATCCCTAAAACACATTTTCCACGATCCAAGACCAGAGGCAAGGTGCTACAAATTTGCGACTGAAATATATTGAGATGAATGCAACATTCCATAATTTTCCATGTGAATGAGTGCCTTATTACATTATTTGTTCAGGACTGTTGATCACACATTTAGACTTTTCTGTTGAACAAATCAGTGCATTCATATTTTAATCAGTGCACCTTTTTGTGGTCCTACATTTTCCAAGATGCAAATAAATTACAAGTAAACATTTTTGTACTGTATTTCATTCATTTCTCATGAAAGACTCAGATTCAGTAACTGAACCCTTAGATCGGTAATTATTCATTAAACATTTTGGATGCAAATGTACTTTTGAAATTCATCACTAGATCAAAATATGTCAAGCTATTTATTTTATTGTAAAGTCACAGAATTATACAGCACAGAAACAGACCCTTCAGTCCAACACATCCATGCTGACCAAGTTTCCTAAACTAAACTGATGAATTATAGCTATTTTGTTGATGTAATAGTGTATTCTGGTACACACACATATGAAGCTCTGTGTGTGATCACAATATAGTACACTCACAACATGTTAGGATTAATTGATTCTGTTTCTCAAACATTAAATCTTGCAAAATGATCATTTTAGCATGTCAGCTTTGAGGTTCTAAAGATTATTGGATGAAAGATTTTCACAATGCTAAATAAATCCACAGCCTTACATTACACAATATAAGTAAATTGCTAACAGACCTATCAGGAATTGAGTACAGGACAGAGAAATTGGAGAGATTGTTCATAGCAGCTTGGGTTGACAAATATAGCCTGAAGTTTATACCCAAAAGCACAATCTATATCAAAAATCAATAGTTAAAGCACATAATTGTTCAAGTATATTTACAAAGGTAGACAATCTTTCAAGACTTATTATTTGCAATTGTTACTGGAGAAAGATGGTCTACCTCCCCGAAATTGCACTGTGGGGAAATGAACTGTGTAATACAAAGCCATATGATCAGAAATGTCTTCTGCTCATGTCCTTTGTTAAGTGACTTGGGATGACACTAATATGCCAAAATAGTTCCATGCCTTGTTAATTGACAGAATGGAGGGCAGGACAAGGAAATACTGTCAGTAAGGTAGCATCTGGGGGTTCAACTTTCATTTTCTTATGATTGAATAGTTCCCCAGTACAAAATTCACTCACATCAACCACCCACTTCAGTAAGGCATCAGTGATGATGAGATATCACCTTCAATAGCATCACATTCCAAATGGGGTGTTGGCTTCAGAAAATTTTCTGAAGTGGGAATAAGCAAGATGTTACTAGTATGTAGAAAATATGGAGGCCATCGCAACAACATATTGACCAGTTTCTCATCGAGCTGTACTGTTTGATGAATGGGCACCATGAGTCTGGGCCAACGTGCAGTTTAGATTCATTTGAATGCTCTGGGAAAGAAATTATTACTGCAACATGATAAATCTGCCTGCAAGTGACTGTGGATGGATGGCACTGCCTAATTAGCGCTTGCACTGATAAAGGGAAATGAAAATGAGCCCCTTGATGGTGTACAGAAATTCTAAAATTGTTTGGATAGTTACATATTTTCAAAACATGAAAAGTGTAGAGCTGAAGTATAATTTAACCATCAGTCGCAGTCAGATTATCGTCAATTTGGTCAATGAAATATGACCCTGTCAGAATTCCATAATTTCATATCCCTCACCAACTTCTTTACTAGTTTAAAGGAACAGGTAGACAAATATTGGACCGTTCTCAAAAAAGACCTTTACAACACCAACCCCGTTGGCTTCCTCTGCGGCAGGCAATGTATCGGTCGCATTTAGAACTCTACTGTTGTGGGTTTTGCATTTCAAACGTTGTATTTAATTAGCTAGAATATTGTAGCATCATCAGTTCTGGGCAATAGCATATTCATCACTGCATCCTTATCTGTACGACGGGATAAACTGTCCCGAGAATACACCACGGGCGAGCATCTCGTTGAGTTGAAAGCAAGCATTATCGTTAGGCAATTTTTGTACGTTAACTAATGAATCCATGCGCAAGAAATAAATAACTAGAAAGGACAAACGCCTCCTGGAAAATAGAAACTTCAAACCATAAAGCTGCAAGTTATGTTGCGCACTTCGGAAATTCAAATGGTTGGGAGACGCTTACGTGGCAAGAGGTCTGGTACCTTGGATTTAATGAGTTCTACGGGAACTTCGGCCTTTTCTAACGCTGGAAGTCGTTTCCCAGCTAGACAATGGGAACGGTATACCTGCTGTTTTCGATGGTCTCTTGAGAATGTCTGGCCTTGGAATCAAAGTGATGGATGCTCGTATTCTAAGACTGGACGTGGTTGAAATCGGCAAGTAATTTATTTCTCACATGGAAATTATCCAAGAGACAATATTTGAAACCCAGGATTGCCTCGGTCTGTAATGCCTCAGTATCTGTAAAAAGTCTCCTCACAATTTAAAGCAATTTGATTTGAAACTTTGGTGTGGAGAAGATTGGAACAAAAGGCTAGCTTATTGAATGGAAGGGCACGGATTGGAACACGGAATCCCTTATCTCTCGGCTGCAGCTCTGTAATTCATTGCCGTGATAAAGCACCAGGGTAGAAAACATTACAACACTGACACAATCCAAAAACGGATTAGATTCTGACATAAGCTTGCTCAAAACCTAATCAATCAACTCCTTGCTGTAACATCAGAAACCAGTGCTTAAGTAGAGTGCTTAATCTCCGCAAGTTGCATTACTGAATTAGCAGCGACCGTGTCTTTGAACAAAGTAAAACACATTTCGCCGATTGGACGATCCGAGTCACTGAAGGTTCGACTTTAGCAGTTCGAAGGAGCGGACCAATATTCCCAGAGAATTATCTTCAGGCTGCCAAACCGGGAAGCCCATGACCAAACAAACCCAATATTTCTTGGGACAGCACTCCACAGTGTACCCCACCATTTGAAAATAACTTCCAGCAAACCCTCGCAGTCATTAAACGTGGCCATTGAGAGAATCCGACCACGCCAAGTTATTAACCGCAGCCAAATGAGCTGCGTCCCATTCTCCGTGAGAATTAACCAGCTCCTGACATTAACAGGGGGAATTAAAATAAAAGAGGGGCGCTCACATCCAGGGGAGCACGGGGGCTGTAGTCACTTTACCAAAAGAACCTGATTCCACACCAACGCCACTTCCACAGTATCGATCGGTGCTCTGTCTGCCCAAAGGTTACTAATGAATAATGCCCCACACACTCAGATTTGTTTTTTTTTTAAAAAGGAAAAGTTCTCAATAAAAGCACCGTGTAAATAATACTCACCGTGTGAAGGAAGCATTGAAGTAGAACGAGAAGGAGCGGATGATGAACGGGATACCTCATCCTGGCTTGCTCTCTCTGAAGTGCTGCCTCTCACTCGGCTCTCGCATATATCCAGTGTTAGGGATGGACAGGAGCAAAAGGAGCGGGTCCTGCACAGAGACAAGGAAGGGGAAAGGGATTTTTTTTAACACAAAACGAAACACCGAATGCCTTGCTCTCTGGCGAAGTTCAAGTCTTCGTGGACAGTAATAAAATTCAATGAGAAACGCGTGTCTTACCGTCACTTCCAATTTGACAAACGCTCCCGCCTTAAATCTGACTGAAGATTTGAAAATCCCACAGGGTTTTTATTTTCTCTCTATCCTCACCACTCTCTCGGCGATGGAACAAGTTAGTTAACACATTTTTGCCTCTCCGCACTCTTATTTTCTCGGAGCGTGTAGAGTTTTATTTTAGTTTTTTTAAAAAATGTTGCTTGTTTGTTTTAGTCTTCCCTCGCCCCAGACTCAGGTTTTGCTGGTGAATTTGACTATCCGACTGACTCCGTGCAGCCTTGGGATGTTGCTGATTCCCGGTTTTGCTCCAGTGGCTCTAACACACGCCCACGTGGTAATTCTGAAACTAGAGAGAGTCACACACACACACAGCAATGATATTGCCTCTGAATGGGACTACAGTCCAGCTCCCCATTGTCACTGACACCCCGATTGATGACCCCTGCAATTGAACCCGGCCTGGCGAGTCTCTGCCACTCCTCTGTGTTATAGATGTGTGTTACCGACCATCAGGAAAGGGCTTTAAACCGAACGCAGTTGCAGCATCATCTCTTCTGCAAAAGTACTGGCTCCACACTAGGCTCAGCACCGAGAAAGTGAAATGAGAGGGGAGGACAATCGCTCAAATTGCCATCATTTCCCCATTTGGCTGACCCATGGTTCTATAATTCCCAGACTGCTCAGATTAAAGCCACACAATATTCCCCGCCTCAGATTGATTACACACTCGTGATTTTTTATTTTTAATGAGATGCAGTGCCTATCCCAGACCCAAACCTTTCCTCTGGAACTGTCCACTTTATCAGATTTAATTTTGACCGAGAATGAAGCTGTTGGCTCCTGCTCCCGTCCACGGTGATGGGGAACAGCTTGCCATGAAATCCATCCTGAGTCAAGGGCACTTTCAGTTTGCAAGCCTATGTATTTCTCAACTTTAACGTCGATTGAACGTCCACCGTTCAAAGATAGGCGCTGTTTATCCGGCCGAATGGTCACCCATCTCAAGGGAGTTGTTCCTGCTTGTAACACGTTGCTTGAATCTTGGGCGAACTTCTGCAGCCTGACAGTTTGCCCTGTCAAAGGGTTAACTCGTCAATGACAGGTGCTCACCATCAACTACTTGCTTGACTTGCCACTTGACTGTATAACAATCCCTGCCCCATCCCACACTCCCAAAGGTTTGAGGTTGAAGGCAAGTATGCGGGGATTTGGAATATTTAATCCGAATCGAGTCAGGGCAGTGTGCCGTTAAAATAAAGGCACTCCATCAGCGCAATCTAGCGGTCAGTCTGGGATGTACATTACACTGACTTCATACTGGGTTCAATCTCGGGATTTTTATTACCGGCTGTCTTCTGTTGATTCTGCAGTCTGTTTTTATATAGGGTTTTATGCCGTAATAAATAGAACATATCCAACAGGGAACTGTAGGAGGATTGGATAATTTGTGACCATTACTCAGTAGATTCTGAGATGAAATTAATAGATAATAAACTTAACCCATATGTTTAAATAAAGAAATGATCCGATTGCTTTTTTCCCCCAATGTAGTGTGGATCATTACAACCACGTAGTTTTAATGATCCCAATAGAACTGATAAACCGAACTGACTGTTCCGTGGGAAATCTAGTAGGTATTGTTTCGGAGATTCCATCCAGAATTAAAACAAAAACTAAGGATCAAATTCATGGCGGTGTCGTCATTCAAAGAATCGTATTTAACAGAGGTACAGAACTGAAGTGAGGTTTACCCCTTTAAAGATCGAAAAGGAAATTTCACTGGGCAATCCACGACAGCATCTCCAAGATAGGAGATTCCTGAGCTTTCCCACTCATTTCCTGCTAATAGTTATTCAAGAAACGTTAGAGGATTAAAGATCTGTTCAAATTAAACTGAACGCCTGACTAAAATCACTGACACCTCCAACTATACCTCCCCCGACCTCTGACCACGACACCCACTCAAATGGCCTCAGTGGACCCAACACAATGCCGAAAGAGCTACGGAGGCTGCAAAGCAGAAATAAAAACAGACATTGCTGGGAAAGCTCAACGGCTCTGGCAGCAGTTGAAGAGAGAAATCAGAGTTAACGTTTCAGATCCAGTGACCCTTTCTCAGAAGGTCAGTGGGTAGAATACTGCAGCAAGTAACTCACCTCCTGAATCCCCCAAGGCACAAGTCTGGAGAGTGATGGAATATGTCCCATTTGCCTGGATGGAGGCAGCTCCAGCAACACTCAAGGGCAAAGCAACCAACTTGATTGCCACCAGATTCACAAACATCCACTCCCTTCACTACCATCACTCAGTAGCAGATACCTACAAGATGAATTGCTGAAATTCACCAAAAATCCTTAGAGAGCACTTTCCAAATGACCACTTCCATCTAGAAGGACAAAGGGCAACAGATATAGAGGAACAACACCACCACAAGTTTCCCTCCTATCAACTCATCATCCTGACTTGGAAATATATTGCTGTTCCTTCAGTGTTGCTGGCCAGAGTCCTGGAATTTCCTCCTTTAAGTGGAAGTGCCTGTGTTGGACTCGGTTGGACAAAATAAAAAATCAGACAACACCAGTTTATAGTCCAATAGCTTTCAGAGCACAGCCCCTCCATCAGGTCACCTGGTGAAGGAGTTACGCTCTGAAAGCTTGTGATTTCAAATAAACCTGCTAGACTATAACCTGGTGTTGCATGATTTCTGACTGCCTCCTTTAACAGCATCGTGAGTCAACTTAGAGTCATAGAGTTATGGAGATGTACAGCACGGGAACAGGCCCTTTGGTCCAACTCATTCGTACTGACCAGATATCCTGAACTAATCTCGTCCCATTTGCCAGCACTTGGCTCATATCTCTCTAAATCCTTCTTATTCATGTACCCATCCAGATGCCTTTAAAATGTTGTCATTGTACCAGCCTCCACCACTTCTTCCGGCAGCTCATTCCATCCATGCACTACCCTCTGTGTGAAAAAATTGCATTTTAGGACACTTTTATAGCTTTCCCCTCTCACCCTAAACCTATGCCCTCTAGTTCTGGGCTCCCCCACCCCAAGGAAAAGACCTTGTCTATTTATCTTATCTGTGCCCCTCATGATTTTATAAACCTCTGTAAGGTCACCCCTCAGCCTCTGTACTCCAGGGAAAACAGCCCCAGCCTATTCAGCTCTGGCAGCATCCTTGTAAGTCTTCTGAATCCTTTCAAGTTTCACAACGTCATTTGTATAGGAAGAAGACCAGAATTGCAGGCAATATTCCAAACGTGGCCTAACCAAGGTCCTATACAGCTCCTATACTCAATGCTGTGATCAATAAAGGAAAGCTTAAGGACTGCAGAGATTCAAGAAGGTAGCTTACCACTATCTTATAGAACATAGAACATAGAAGAATACAGCGCAGTACAGGCCCTTCGGCCCTCGATGTTGCGCCGATCAAAGCCCACCTAACCTACACTAACCCACTATCCTCCATATACCTATCCAATGCCCGCTTAAATACCCATAAAGAGGGAGAGTCCACCACTGCTACTGGCAGGGCATTCCATGAACTTACGACTCGCTAAGTGAAGAACCTACCCCTAACATCAGTCCTATATCTACCCCCCCTTAATTTAAAGCTATGCCCCCTTGTAATAGCTGACTCCATACGTGGAAAAAGGTTCTCACTGTCAACCCTATCTAACCCCCTAATCATCTTGTACACCTCTATCAAGTCACCCCTAAACCTTCTTTTCTCCAATGAGAAAAGTCCCAAGTGCCTCAGCCTTTCCTCTTGTCAAGGGCAACTTGGGATGGGCAATAAATACTGGTCAACCCAGTGATGCCCATGTTCCATGAGTGAATAAAAATGTGATAGATTTAAATGAGGAATAATGGCAGGAAGATCAAGTGGAGACTAAATGCCAGCATAGACTATTGGGCTGAATCATTCATATGCAGGCAGCCAGTGAGGCAAATACAGGTAGTTCTGCATAACACATCTTTCATTAATGTGAATTGGCTGTAATGTAATTGGGTGAATAGGGAACGCTGTTTCTAAAATGTGAACTTTTAAAGTGTGTGTTGAATATAACGTGATAACAGCAACATTTTAAATGTATTTGTAATACGCTGTATTTTGTACAGTGTGCTGGGTCACAAAGGAACACAACCATCACTTCCTGGAAGAAATACTTGTAGATGAAGAACCAGGGACATAAGAAATCTTTGCAGTCAAAGTGGCCAGTGCTATTAATTTGGCTGATAGTGACTTACAATATTTGTTACACAATTAAGCTGCTGTTAGTAACTACCTAAAATTTCAAATTCAATTATAGAATAATTACATCACAGATGCTATCAAAACACCTCCAGCAGCAGGTGGCAACTGGAAGGGAGGACACTGAGTAGGGGAGCTGGAGAAGTCAAGTGATCTTCTTGGATGATAAAGGATCATTGTCAGAAAGCAACTTCATGGAGAAAGGGAAAGAAAAATAAAAGATTTCTTCAAACAGATGTGAACTATAGGGTTAATTCCATATAAGTACTCCTAGTTGAATCTTAATTTCCCTCTCGTTTATTAAGTCCTGATACTAGCGGAATAAAGAATCCCTGCTTCATGATCTTCAGGCCATCTGTATGCTCATTGTGTTACACAGAGGATGCTCTTCAGCCTGTCATGTCCATGCTGCCTTTCTGCAAGAGCAACTCAGCTGGTAGCATGCTCCACTCCTCTCCATCAAATTCTTTCATCTCAGGTGTTTGTGTTATTCCCCTTTGAAAGACGCAATTGGGTCAGACTTCATACAGTAGGATTCCTCAGGGGTCAGTCGGAATGCTTTTCTTGATATCTAGATTTGCTGAAAGAAAGCATACTTTCAAAATTTCCACATGATACAAAACTTGGAATTATTTTGAACTCTAACCACCACCATGCAAAGAAAGGTATCTCCTCATGATTTCTCTCCACAGATGCTGCCAGACCTGGTGACATTTTCCAGTGATTTGTCTTTATCTCCTTATGCTTTGCTGGTTCTAGTGTCATTCAACTTATATTGGTGTCCTCTGGTTCCAGAACCTTCCACTAGTGAGATCAGTTCCTCTCTATCCACTCTAAATAGACCCCTCAGGATTTTGAAAATGTTGATCAAATATTCTTCTCTCTAAGGAGAGCAACCCTGTCTTTTTTCAATCTGTCTGCATAAATTAAGTCCCTCATTCCTTGAACAATTTATCAATTTTCTGTGCACCCTTTCTAACTCATTCACTTTTATATTCTTCCTCGAGTATTGTGCACAAAACTGGACACAATATTCCACATGGAGCAACATTTTATAAAGACTCATCATTGCTTCCTTGCTTTTGTACTCTGTGTCTTTATTTATAAAACCCAGAATGCCATATGTCTTCTCCCAGTCTGCCCTGCCACCTTCAATGACTTGTATATTTTGACCTCAGTTTTTTTCTGTTCCTGGAATTGTATTTTGTATTGCCTTCCTTCATTCGTCCTCCCAGAATATATCACTTTTCTGCATTAAATGTTATCACCCACAACATTTCTATACCCTTTTGAAGTCTATCATTATCCTTCTCACAGGTCACAACTTCCAAATTGTGTCATTTTCAAATTCTGAAAATTGTGCTCTGTCTACATCATTGATATGCATCAAACATATCAGTGATCCCAGTACTGCCCTAGTGAACCCCACAGAACAGCTCCTTGGAGTCTGAAAAACAACTAATCCTGCTACTTCTATTTCCTGTCATTCAACTAACTTTAAATCCATGCTGCAACACATCAATCACATTAACCAAATCAAACCCCATCGTTATCTAATCAGAAATCTCAATCAAGTTAGATAAATACAATTTGCCTTGAATAGACTTATGCTGACATTCCTTAATTAACTCACAATTCTTCAAATGATTATGAAGTTTGGTACCTGATTATCATTGCTAAAAGCTTATTTGTCACTCAGGTTTAACTGACTGGCCTATAGCTGTTGGGTTTATAGTTATGCCCTTTTTTAAAACAATAGCGTAAGTGCACAATATTGTGATTGCACATCACTTACATCAAAGAAAAGAGATTCTAAGTGAGCATATGTAACCAACTAATTCCAGGATTGCAGTTTAGGGTTGCCCATTAGAGGGCTGTACAAATTCTGGCCCAAAGCAGTGACTGTAAGCTTATTGCTAGTGAGACTTGGAAAGGAACAACCCTTTCATTTTCAGAGCCATTCAGCACTTAACCTCATTACATCCTTGGCTGAAACAAGGACAGAAGAGCTGAACTCCAGTTTTGAGTTGAGAGTATTGACCTTAACATCAAGTAAGCATTTGACTAAGTGGGGCATCAAGCAGCCCAAGCAAAACCAGAGTCAATGGGAACTGGAGGAAAGCTACATTAGTTGGTGTCATTTCTGGCACGTAGGAAGATGGTTGTGGTTATTTGATGTCAGTCATCTCAGCTCCAGGACATCTCTGCACAGCTGAAGATAGTGATTCAATTATCTTTTGAAGATCACAACTGAATCTGCTCCCACCATACATTCTTCAGTGCTTTCTTGATGCTCACTACTCATTCCATTTAAAAAATCCTCATTGAGTACTACTTCTTTTACTAATCATCTTAGACTAGTGACCTCTTGATCTCGATTCTTCCTCCAGTGGTTACTGTTTCTCACTATCTATGGTAGATATTAATCTATAAGCTATTGTTAAGGAGTGAGTTCAAACAGTTTTTGACAGTGTCTTTATAGAGCCTGAGGACAAATAGTGTTTGATATGTTAAGTATGTAAAGTGGAAAAAAATCTGCAATGAAAATGTTCTTTTCAATAAATGACAGTGCAAAATATTAAATAATATTAAATACAGGTTTAGTGCATAAATATCCTGCAGCATATTTCAGTGATGGTAATGTACATGACAGTTACATTAAAATAGGCCAGTTAACTAAATGATATAATGTTTGTAGAGAGTGAATGCATGAGGTAAAGTTATGTTGCCATACATATTTTCACAACTTTCATTTAATAAAATCCTGAATGAATCTATTTAAGAAATTGCAACTGATAAAAGTTTCAATAGAACTTTATAGCACTGAAGTTTCAACATTTTGAATCAATGTGACAAGAAAATAAATTCAACTAGGAGCTCAGCCCCTTTGTGAACTATCATTGTTAACTCTTTAAACATTAATTTCATTGTGAGAAACAGTCATATGTTTAATGTAACATTAAAAAGTAAACAGAGAACTCACAGGAGTGTCCAGTACCAACAGCTGGGAAAGAATTATTGGATTCACATTCTAGTCACAATGTTGATCATGTAGGTAATAACATGTAACAACAAATGTGTGCCCATGTGTGAAAAAAGCTGTTTGATTTATATATGCTAATATTATATCATTTGGACTTTGGATTTTAAAAGGTATCAGATCAGATATTGTATTTCGAAGGGATTTAATAATGAACAAGGTCATTTTCTAGTTTGGTCCAAATCATCATTTTAAACCATTTTTCCCAGGATTCAATAATGAGAGGTCACACTTTCAAGGTGAGTGGTGAAAATGTTAAGGGGGATTCATGTGGCAAGTACTTTACACAGAGGGTGTTAGGTGCCTGGAACGCATTGCCAGCAGAGGTAGTATAGGCAGGCACAGTAGATTCATTTAAGATAAGACTGAACAGGTGCATGAGTAGATGGGGAGCAGAGGGATACAATGCTTAGGAATTGGGCGACGGGTTTCGACAGTAGATTTGGATTGGCTCAGGCTTGGGTGGCCGAAAAGCCTGTCCTGGGCTGTAAATTGTCTTTGTTCTTTGTTTATTAGGTGTCAGAATGTAGGCCTCTGAGACCCTCTGGGGTATTAATGGAAGTTTGTTTATGTTATGGTGGTTTACAACAGCAGAGGGAGAACATTGAAATATACCCGGGCGGCATGGTGGCACAGTGGTTAGCACTGCTGCCTCACAGCGCCGGAGACCTGGGTTCAGTTCCCGCCTCAGGCGACTGACTGTGTGGAGTTTGCACATTTGCACGTTCTCCCCGTGTCTGCGTGGGTTTCCTCCGGGTGCTCCGGTTTCCTCCCACAGTCCAAAGATGTGCAGGTCAGGTGAATTGGCCATGATAAATTGCCCATAGTGTTAGGTAAGGGATAGATGTAGGGGTATGGGTGGGTTATGCTTCGGCGGGGCGGTGTGGACTTGTTGGGCCGAAGGGCCTGTTTTCACACTGTATGTAATCTAATCTAATTTAAAAATGATCAAGAATTTATTTTGGCTTAGAAAAACCCAGAGATTGAAAACTTTTTGAGCAGTTTGAAGGAGAAACAACTAGATTCAGAAGCAGGCTTCCTCTCTCTTAGGAAAAAAGGAAACTATTCAAATCAGGAATGCTTGTTAAAAATACACATTGATTATTTAAAGATTAGACAAGTCTAATGGTAAGGTCCCAGGGAGTGTTGCTGAACAAAGAGACCTTGGAGTGCAGGTTCAAAGCTCCTTGAAAGTGAAGTCGCAGGTAGATAGGATAGTGAAGAAGGTGTTGGTATGCTTTCCTTTATTGGTCAGAGCATTGAATAGAAGAGTTCGGAGGTCATGTTGCAGCTGTATAGGGTGTTGGTTAGGCCACTTTTGGAATATTGTGTGCCATTCTGTTCTCCTTCCTATTGGAAGGATGTTGTGAAACTGGAATGGTTCAGAAAGGATTTAGAAGGATGTTGCCAGGGTTTGAGGACTTGAGCTATAGGGAGTGGCTGAACAGGCTGGGGCTGTTTTCCCTGGAGTGTCGAAGGCTGAGGGGTGTCCTCATAGAGGTTTATAAAATCATGAGGAGCATGGATATGATAAATACAGAAAGTCTTTTCCTTGGGGTGTGGGAGTCCAGAACTAGAGGGCATAGGTCTAGGGTGAGACGGAAAAGACATAAAAGGGACCTATGGGGCAGATATTTCATGCAGAGGGTGATGTGTGTATGGAATAAGCTGCCCGAGGATGTGGTGGAGGCTGATATTGTTGCATTAGTTACCAGGCATCTGTATGGGTATATGAATATGAAGGGCTTAGATGGATATGGGCCAAGTGCTGGCAAATGGAACTCCATTAGGTTGTGATATCTGGTTGGCATGGACAAGTTGGCCGAAGGGTCTGTTTCCATGCTGTACATCTCTATGACTCTATGGCTCTGACTTGTGTGAACACTCCAGGGAAAGGCCTTACAGTTCACAGGACAGCAACTGAGAAAAAAAATGCTGCCGAAGGAAGCCTGGTGATTTTCTGTCATATTTACAGATAGCACACATTGCCACTACAGTGTGTCAATGGTGGGCAGATGTCATTGTTTGTAGATGTGATGCTAATCAAGTGGGTTGCTTTATTCTGGATGGTATTAAGCTTCTTGAGCTTTTTGGAGCTGCACTCATCCAGACATGTGGGAAGTATTTCATCAAATTCTTGAGTTGTGCACTGTGGATGGTTGCCAGGGGGTATGTTGCTCCCTGCAAGGTTCCTAGCTGTGCTCTTGTAGCCATGGTATTTAGATGTTTAGCCAAATCAGTTTTTGTTCAATGGCAACACCCATTTAGCACTGGTCTAAATTAATGGTCAAGGGATGATGTTTAGATTCTGTCTTGTCAGAGATGGCCTATTCCTAGAACCTGTGTAATGCAAATATTACATAACATCAATTAGCCCAAACATGATGTTGTACAGGTCTTGCTGCTTATGAGCATGAATTGCTTCAATAGCTGAGAAGTTGTGAATGGTGCTAAACATTGTGTCATCATCAATTAACATTCCCACTTCTGATGTTATGACAGAGGGATGATCATTCAAGAAGCTGCTGAAGATAATTGGACAAAACATTCAGACTCCTGAAAAGAGTAAATATATAAAATGATGAATTTTTAAAATCTAGCAATAAAAAAACAGACTAAGCAATAGTCAACATTACAGGCTTTCCTGTCACTTTTTATGTAATCATCTTTTTATAAATTCCAAACTCCATTTATTCTTTTGTCAAAATCCTCCCCTATTTAATTTTCTCCCATGTTTTCTAGTCCTGCTTTTTGTTTTTTTTCATTCATGAGACATGGGCATAGCTGGTTGGTCAGCATTTATTATCTGTCCATGATTGCTCCTGAGAAGGTGGTAGTGAGTTGCATTCTTGCACCGCTGCAATATATGTGCCAAAGGTTGATCTCTTTGATGAGACATTTACATGCAGTTAATGTAATTCTTCTGAATTTTCAAAAGGCCTATGCTGAGCTACCCATTATTAGACTTTAACAGAGAATGTGGAGTAGCTTTAAGACAGAAACCAGAGAGTGGAATAAACAATGATTATTCACAAGGTGGGAAGTACCGCTGCCCGAAGTTTACTGCTAGGACTGCTGCTGTTTAATGCTTAATATCTGGGACTTGAGAATCAAGAACACAATTTCTATTTTTGCAGCTGACATCAAAATGGAAGGGAATAGTCAGTACTGAGAAGGACTGAAACCAAATGTAGGAGGACATTAAGAAACTTACAGAATGAGCAAATACATGGCAAGTTAAGATCAACAAAAATAATTATGAAGCAGTGCATGCTACAGGCAAAATAAGGAAGTCACTTATCACGTCGAAGATGCAAGTCTAACTAAGGTGAAGAAACATCTTCCTTCCTTTTCTCTTTCCTTTCTTCTTTTCTTTTTTCTTTTTTTCTTTCTTCCATCTTTCCATTCCATTATAATCACATTTTTTGACATAATGTTTTGACTAAGCTTTGCTGCGTCCATGACATTGTGCTCAGGAGGAAGCAAACTGCACTAGAAAATAATATATATGTCTTCTTCATATAACATACAGAGACAGTTTATCTGAAATGTGAAAAATGTATTTCCCAGTATAATAACTGTCCAATATATATTACTATGTAATAATTATGGAGTATTCATTGTGAAGTGCTGGTACTTCGAGTCTATTCCCAAAATATTAATCAAATTAAGTCTTCCTTTCACATGATTTCAATGGGTATTAAACATGACCAGAATATAGCCCCTGGGATACAAAATAATTGCTTTATAATGTGTTCCAAATGTATTATAATGGATAGTGGAAAGATTATCATTTAAAAACTGTTAGTTCATCCCAACAAATTGCTAATTGTTTTCTTTGGGTTAAATTTTTTCACTTTGCATTAATACTGTAGCAAATTAAATCATAGGTTCAATAGGAAAAATCTTGGAAATTTTGAGTTGGAAATAAAGAGATAATGGACATGCACAGTAGTGTAGTCAGTATCCCAAAATGAAAAGTTAGCATTTCTTATTGGTGGGTTTTGATGAAAAATCTCACCTGGAACACAAACTGAACTTTCCCTCCAAGAAACTGCTTGGCTAGTTTATTTCCTATATCCTTATGCCATAGGATAAATATTTAGTTGTTATTTGTTGCAGTGAAAAAAAAGAACTATGTCAAACCTGCAGGACTCTGGCAAATGTATGTATTCTTAGATGGCAAATGATTAAGCTCCACAGCTTCTTTTGAATTGGGTTAATAATCCAGGAAGGACTTCCATTCAAAGTTTTTTTGAAAAATAGGTAACTACTTCTAAAGGAAGAAAAACATTTTATTTATATAATGTCTCATTGTATTGGATTCTCAAAACACAAATACATTTTGGAAGAAATAACTGCACATCTGTAGATCCTTTCACGATTGTAAGGCATTGCAAAGCATCATACATCCATGAGGTAATAGTTATAAGCACTGTTATGTGGATTAATGCAATAGCTGATTTTTTTCACAGTGAGGCCCTGCCAACAGTCAATGATCAATATAATCTCCATTTAGCCGCATTACTCCATTGAATAATGAGTCAGTGTCTTCATCAGAGTGATAAGAGAATCATGTAAAAATAGATAACTTTTATTTGATGTATGCCAAAAAAAAACACAATTCATGTTTTTGAAAATGGTGGCACAATCCACAAAAAGGTACATCTATTTATTCATTCTTTTAAAGACCCCAAACCCAAATTATGTAAAGGTTGGAATAAAACATGTATTTGTGGAAGAAATGTTAATTAACTAGATGAATTTACATAATCACTTAGCTTGTGACCATGAGTACTATTTAGAAATAGAGGGGAGATGGTAATGGTGCTTGCCTTGTGTTCAGCGGCTTGAGGCCCACACTAATACTGTAGGGCCATGAGTTTAAATTTCACCATGACAGTTGATGAAATTTAAATTCAGTTAATAATTCTGGAATATAAAGCTGGTCTCGGTGATAGTGACATGAATCTATCACCAATTATCATGAAAAACCATGTGATGCTGTAATGTTACAATAAAATGCAACCAACCATGGATCTAATCTGTCTGTCTTCTATCTGCTTTTATCTTTCAGGATAATTTTGCTTTGTTCCCAACGTCGTTTGTGCTAAACTTAATTTGCTTTTGCAATCCTTTAGCATATCATCAATGTGGGGATTTTCATGAGTCATGATTCTGGTGTGAGTTCTGAGGAAGCAATAGTTGTCATGGAGATTGGACAGAAAAACAGCTGCATGACCCTTTTGAATTCTAGCCCTTCTTTAACGACAGCGCTGACCAATCTTTGAGACCTGACAGCTGTTCCAAAAATCCAAATGACAGAGTAAACCCTTTGTTTTGAAAGAATACCTGAAGATTAAACATTTTGTCCCCCAACCTTCACATCTGCCTCCTCACGCCCTCCCCAACTCTCTCAGAAGCAATTTTCAAGCCTTGAAATGGAGTCACAGTTAGAAAGAGACTGTGCAGCATGATATATTTTGCAGAACCATCTGAGATGCCTTAAGTAGTTTCACTGTCACTAATTCTTCTTCTTAACATCAGTCTGTAAGACGTACTTCAAGTAGACAACAATATCCCCCATGTAGTCTTTGACAGCAGAGAGGTGTTGAATGGAATAACTTTATGACAAGGATTGCGTGTCCTCAAGAAGAGTTTTTAAAATCTTCTCCAGCTGCATTGAGGCAGGCAACAGCCAAATGGAGCTAAATGAATGGGAATGTTCCCAGCATGACTGACGTGTATTCCTCCATGCTGCCAGGAGTTGGTGAGGAACTGTATTCCCACCAAGTCAGGCCCACATTATCATGAATTGTAAAATAGAAACTGTGTTTACAGATCTCTTGTGACACAGGGATAGAAATAGTTGTCAATAGTTGTCATGGGTTCAAATCCCACCTGTTCCAGAGATATGTCATAACATGTTTGGACTGCTTGATTAAAATATCTAGAAACCAGATTACAGTAAAGTACAGTATAATTGAAGACTACCGGCTTAGGGCCATGGGAAAATTAGACTATTTGCCTTCTGTAGCCATTCAATTGGATCATGGTTGCTCAGTACCTCATATTCCTTTGTTGTCATTATCGAACATATTGATAATTACCAGCGTCCATGCAATCAAGGGAGAAACAAAAGGGCAAGCTATAAGTACAGAGAAAATAAACAGATTGGGCTAAATCATTGAGTCATACAGCACAGAATAGGTCCATCAAGTATAAGCTGATCTATCTACTCATATTTCGCTTACCGGCACTTAGCTCATAACCTTGAATGTTCTGACATTTCACGTCAAGTGCCATCTGGATGCCTGGATCTGGATACCTGGGTGCGCAGTAGTTTTTAAAAAATTCATTTGAGGCATATGAGCATCACTGGCTAGTCAGCATTTATTGCTCATTCCTGGTTACTACCTTCTGAATGGATGGGCAATAAATGCTGGCCAGCCAGCAATGCTCAGATCTCATATATGAATAAAAACATCTTTAAAAGGTCACTGTGCATACAAACAAGCTTTGGCAATCTGTTACTGCCCTTCAGTGGCAAGGTAATCAAACAACAGCTACAAAGCCATACTGATATGTTCTCACATATGCAACCCCATACTCTCACTTTAAACCACCAGGCCACACAGTTTACCAGTCCTTAGCTACATTCGGTATAAACAATCTCTCTATATCACCATGATTCTGTCCCCAGTCTCCACTGTAGACTGAATCTTCTCATCATCCAGGAGGGGAGCATCATGTACAGGCAAGCAATTGGACAATCTGCCCAGTTATAAGAAGGATATTACTAAGCTGGAGAGGATCAGAAGAGATTTGCCAGGATGTTGCTGGGTATGGAAGTCTTGAGTTATAAAGAAAGGCTGATACTTTTTTCACTGGAGCATAGGAGTTTGAAAGGTGACCTTATAGACGTTTATAAAATAATGATGGATATAGATAGAGTTAATGGTAGTTGTCATTTTCCTACGATAAGGGATTTCAAGATGAGGGGCACATATTTAAGGTGAGAGGAGAGAGATTTTAAAAACGCATGAGGGGCAAATTTTTTACGCAAAGGGCGGTTCATGTGTGGAATGAACTTCCTGAGGGGGTGGTGAATGTGGATACAATTACAACATTTAAAAGACATTTGGATAAGTACAAGAGTTGGAAAGGTTTGAAGGGTATGGGCCAGGAACAGGCAGGTGGGATTAATTTATTTTGGGATTATGTTAGCATGAACTGGTTGGACCAAAAGGTCTGTTTCCATGCAAATGCTTTTATTGACAGCCAGTAAAAGTAAACAAAAACAAAATAAAGAGAGGCTGAAGTTCGCCTCCACATTTGAAAACCAAATAAGGGCAAAATGACTAACGATGATTTTACACTTCATGATGGTCGGCTGCGTCAAGCTCTTATTTACTGGAAGCAGATGTCAATGAAGTCTGTCATGCACAAGGTGACCTTCCTACTCCCCAATGTCCTGGTCTCCCTCCTCCTCCTTGAAAAACTGCTACTTCCCCAGATCCTCAGCATCAATCCCATCACTTCAGTTGTGCAGAGCACAATGCTCCAAGATGACATGGTACACTCTATCTGGACTAGACGGACTACACTCTATCTTTGGACAAATCCAAGCAGCAGTACTATTGTCTGCTTGATCATAGCCCTAGTCATCTGTGCTCCACATCAGTCATCGAGGTTTTAATAGTTTTATGACCCATGGTTACAGTGAGTTGCTGTTGTCCCCAGTAACCAATCCTGCAAGGAACTTGGATCCTCAAACACATGAGGCACATGGTATGAAAATGCCAGTGTTGGATTGGGATGAACCAGGTAACTGCACCAGGTACATGAGAGAGCTCCAGGATGTAGGAACTCTGGCAGCTGCCAAGGTAACAGACACAAACTACCAAGAAAAGGTAACGGTGATCACTGGACATTAATTGAGTGGAACCTGTTTTTATGGATGAATTCCACAAACGTTGGATACAGTAGCAAGGTTTGTGAAGGTTTGTAGCTCAGGTTGAGGTTTAGGGTGTAGGTTTGCTCGCTGAGCTGTAGGTTTGATATCCAGACGTTTCATTACCTGGCTAGGTAACATCATCAGTGGCGACCTCCAAGTGAAGTGAAGCTGTTGTCTCCTGCTTTCTATTTATATGTTTGTCCTGGATGGGGTTTGTGGTGATGTTGGGATACAGTGGCCTCAGTGCTATGTGTGCAGTTTATGGCACCGTGTACCCATGGGAGCCCATATATAATTCTGTATCCTACTGCTGTACTGACTTCATTATCAGGAAACAAAAAGAACTGCTATGATCATACACTGATGGCATCAGTCACTGTCCTGATTCATTTGTGGGTGTTTGACTGAGAGATCCCACACAGATCACCCGTGAAAAGGAGCCAACCACATAAAGATCACCTTCACAGCCACCGGGAGAGGAAAATTGCACACTCCTGTAGCCCTAAAGTCCTGCTCCCACCTTTTTCAATGCTGCTCCTCATGCATCCAGAGGAAGTAGAGTTGAGGGTGCAGACTTTTGGTCTTTCCATGGACCCCACACATCCTGAAGTCACTTGATACCACACTGGACTGTCCATGTTCTGTTTTACCACCTCCACCCACCCCAAATAGCCAATTTCCATCTATCCTCCCTATGTGGACATCCATTACATTGAACTTCACCTCCAAGTGTAGTTCATGCCCTCTGAACCCTGGCATTACATCTTCACGGTGCCACCCTAATCCTCAGCAGGAAGTTATGCTGGTGGTCACTGCCAATAACACAACCTACTGTAGTCTGTCATGCCCTCTCATACTAACATCCTATGACATCATATCTTGAGTTGTCCTTGCCTCCACCTCAACATGTGCCTCTGCTTCCCCTCTGATACAGCCTTGACCCCACCTTCACCCACTTTTGGCAGTTAACCTCCATTTGCCCTATAGTCATCCTTTTCCCCTCCTCAAAGATCAATGCATAGATTCCCAAGGACTGCATTCTTTCTGGACATTGACTGACTTTGGTGAGCAGCCCCTACACATGACTGACCAATTCCCTGACTGCTGTCATTGCAGCTCTTAACTGCTGATATGTAACGCCCTTCCAAGTTAGTACTGGAACTATGGGACTGACTGGGCACCCACTTTCTGGACAGCTCGCTAGACATACCCCTTGCCCACGAGTGGGCAGATGGTTAACTTTAGATAAGCCCCTGGACAGATGATGTCAGGATGGGCTGACAGATCTTGGCCCTGCCCCTTTGATTAGACTGAGGACCACCTTTTTCTGATATGGGTATTTAGTTGAATAATTAGATTAGATTAGATTCCCTACAGTGAGGAAATAGGCCCTTCAGCCCAACAAGTCCACCACCGACCCTCTGAAGAGTAACCCACCCAGACCCATTTCCCTCTGACTAATGTACCTAACACTATGGGCGATTTAGTATGGCCAGTTCACCTAACCTGGACTGTGGGAGGAAACCGGAGCACCCAGAGAAAACCCATGCAGACACAGGCTAGAATTGAACCTGGGACCCTGCCGCTGTGAGGCAAGCAGTGCTAACCACTGAGCCACCGTGCCGCATAAATGTGTGGTGTGTTCACCGTGCAGGCAGTGGGCTTTCGATTAAAGGATGACCCTTATTCTGATCCTGAATGACAAGCAGCCTGTCTGTGTGTCTATACTGATAGCCTTTGGCCCAGGCTAGAACACCAACACGCTAATGGGTATACCAAGGCAAGGCATTGACATTGCCAGTAGATGCTGAATGAACAAGTGCTAAGAAACAAATGGGCAGTCTTGAGATGCAATCTGGTCCAATCGGTGCGCTGGGTGCCTGAGACAATCTTTCACTTAAATTTTGCTATTTAGAAAAGAAAAATAAAACAAAACTTGCTGCAACAGTTTTCTATACATTGTTGAAAACTGAAATCTTCAATTATGTCTTACACATATTGTAACATTCACGAAGGTAGAAGATCCCACCTTGCCTCAATATCAGTTTCCAATGTACAGTTCAATTCTATTGATTTCCTCAACTATTGATAACTCCAAGATTCAGTCACAAAAGTAGTGTAAAACCATTATAAAAATGAAAAGAATTACATGCTGACACTTGAAGAAGTGATATGTAAATCAATATTTTGACCATAATGCTGAATCACCAATTTTAAGCATATGCTCTGTGAAAGGTTGGCGAATACAGGCCAGATCAATTGCCCCAAAGAAATTGGAGGAAAAACCACTATCAGCATTGCACAGGCACTGACCTTAAACCATCTTTACTGAGTTGGTGAGGCATCCTGCCCAGTCTCCCAAAATAAAGTGGATGGATTTCCTGTGAACACTGAAAAGGATTTGGAATCGAAATTGAGGTAGTTCATACAAGTTATAAAAAGGAACTGGGAAAAACCAGTTATAGCTAAGCTAAATTTTCAATCTAAATTGTTCAAACTGCATTTTATGTTCTGTTGTGATCAGCATTTGAATCATAATAAGATGAATGACCAAGGCCAGGCAGATGTTGATTTTTTTTCCCTTATAAATTAAGGCTTTATGAAATGCACTTTTTCTGCTTTGACATTCTGCTTTATTTATGATGTGACAATCAGTCTCTAAGTAAAAATTACATTGGATTTAAAATTCTGTACCAGTGTTGCTTTTTGGAATCCAGAATCAACTAACCAGTGCCCTCAAGTGGCTGAAAAACAGATCTACAGTACTTTGGGATCACTTGTGTAGTTGAATTTGTTCTTCCAATTCACAGTGCAATTATTGTACTATGATATTATGTTACCTTTCGATGAAATATTAAAGCAAAGACTATTCAAAGGTTAGCAAGGTTTCTGGTAAAGTTTCCTTTAATCATTATCACCAAAAATAAAACTCATTCACCATCTATCCACTATCTGTTCTACTTTGAAATGGACTACTTTCATTTGGGAATTAAAGCAATAATAAAATGTGCATTATTCTTTGAATACAGCTATCATTAGAGAATTTTTTTTAAACAGGCAAAATGTGTTATTTTTTCCTTTTCTACATATATTATTCATTAAGGATTATTTTCTAATACTTAATTTTTCTCATTTGAGGGTAGAAAGCAAATTTAATCCCTATCCATTCAAAAACAGGTATAAATGTAGAACGTTTTGAAAATGTATCAAATTATTGAGGCCACGTCAGCTCAGTTGGTAGGGACGCCAGGTTAGTTTATTTGGTAGAACATGTGTCCTTAATTGCAGGGTCGTGGGTTCTAGGCAGAGTCTATTTAGGGTTAGTACTGCTGCCTTACAGTGCCAGAGAACCAAGTTCGATACCACCCTCAGGTAACTGTCTGTGCGGTGTTTATACATTCTCCCCGTGTCTGCATGGATTTACTTCTCACGGCGCTACAGTTTCCTGACATAGTCCAAAGATATGCAGACTGGGTGGATTGGCCATGCTAAATTGCCCATAATGTCCAGGCATGTGTAGGTTAAGTGGATTAGCTATGGGCAGTGCAGGGTTACAGGGTAGGGAGTGGTGGGTCTGTGTAGGATGCTCTTTGGGTGTTCAGTGTGGACACGATGGGGCAATTGGCCTACTTCCACACTGTAGGAATGCTATCATTCTATAACTGCTACTTTGTGGCCTTGCACAAAGACAGCATGCATAGTTATCAACCAGGTTTGGGTTTATTCTGTGTGGCCTCTATATTTAGCCAGCCAGATCAGGCATCAAAAGTGAATAAAATGTACATTCAAGTAAGCCTAAAGGGAGACACTTGAAATTAAATATCAATGAGGGAAATTATAATAACTACTTCAAATGTTGGGCAGTAGAAAGAAAAAACCTACCACTGCCCTGTGGCAGTGCCTCAGCAAGGATGAGTATTCAGTGGTCAGTTGAGACTTCATTAAGCATCATCAAACAGATGAAAAGTGTTCAAGGTAGGTAGGCTGTCAAAATTGGTGCTAGGTGCTATCTATGCATTTAACATATCATGTCCTTTTTTTGTTAAAAGTGCACTGAAGCATATAGGAATTATGTGTCATTATATCAATGATTATTCTCCAATGTGATTCTTGGACTGGAGGGGAAGCATAACTGAAATCCTGCTTCAAACAGTGATTCGTACTGTGATCAATAGTCAGGAGCATTAAAGACTGAATTCTGCAAATATCTCCCAAGATATAACAGCCCAAAAATGCCTTAAGTGGGAAGCATTTATTACTTGGCATCGTTTTCATTCCAACTTCTATTGATTCAGCCAAAAATAACAAAACTGCCCTTTGTGGAAAAGAATTTACTTGAATGTCAAACAGGAAGTTGTGGTCTCTGATTTGAGGGCAATATCTTTACAACTTGCACATTTTCAAATAAGGTTGAAATTTGCACACAACAGCTTTGCCTTCACAGTAAAATGATGAGTACATTTGTATTTAGCCAGCCAAAGAAAACTGAGAAAAGATCATCCCTTAAGTCAATTTGACAACAGATGCACTGTGCATGAGAAAATCTTACTTGATGAAAATTAAAAATTTACAATAACGTAGCATTTCACAAACACTATTAACTGGAAATGAATTATAACTTGTCATCACTGACACTGATGTGAAAATTATCATTATCATCCACAGGAAACAATTGTTGTTTGTCAATGCTAGAATAAATCTGATCCATGGAAGATGAAATGTTACAATAAATTTATGCAGAATGTGACCAATGGTGTCTCACAAGGATCTGTGTGAGGGCCCCAATTACTCACATTATTTATTAATGACTTGGGTAATGTAGAAAGTCAGATATCCAAATTTGCAAATAACACAAAGTTAACTGGGTACTTTCAGTGTAAATGATCACATAAAATTACAAAGGGATATTGGTGGACTAACTGAAACAGTGGCAGATGGAGTAAAATGTAAGCAAGTGTGAGGTTATCCATTTTGGATTGATAAGGATAGATCTTTCTGGATGGTTAGTCACTACAATAGATATCCAATGAGTATTAGGAGTTCAGGTGCATAGATCTTTGAAATGCCATGAACAGATGTAGAAAATAATCAAGACAGCTAATGGAATGCTGGTCTTTATATCAAGAGGATTGGAGTAAAGGTTGCAGAAGTTATGCGGCAGTTACACCAAACCCTGATAAGACCCTACTTGGAGTATTGTGAGCAGATCTGGACAGCACACCTTGGGAAGGATATGTTGCCCTTGTTGAGAGTACAACATTGGTTTACAAGAATGGTACCTGGACTTCAAGGCTTAAATTATGAGGGGGCATCATACAAATTAGGCCTGTTTTCACATAAATTTCGAAGGTTAAAGAGTGATCTGATCAAAATTTTCAAGATATTAACAGGAGTGATGAGGATAAGCTATTTATATTGGTTGGGGATTCTAGAGCTAGGGGGCACAGTCTAAAGGTTAGGGCTAGACCAGTCACAGGAGATGTTAGGAAGCACTTCTACACATGCAGAAGGTAGAGATTTGGAACTGTCTTCTACAAATGGTAGTGAATGCTAGGTCAATTATTAAATTTAAATATGAGATAGATAATGTTTTTGCTTAGCAAATGTATTAAGGAATGTGGGCCAAAGGAGTTAGGCCATAGATCAGACATGATCTCATTTTATAGTTGAACAGACTCAAGGGGTAGAATGGCCCATTCCTGTCCAGACTAAGCTATGTTTCAACGTTATTAAAGCTGGATTAAATTACATTTATAAAATGTGTGCTGACTATTTTATATTTTTAGCTAAGTCAAAGTAATGCCAAGTTTCTTTTGAAGGAATTCCCAGTGTGAGGTCTTGCAGATTTTTCTTGCCATATCTTATCAAACTTGGCTTATTAACCATCCACCCCTCCTTATGGCGTCCATCATGTCTGGTTCCAGCTCCATTTTGCCATGTGTTATTGCTCGAACAACTCACCACTCAGTGGGATATTTTGGAAGTCACTGGCATCCCTTGCATCTATCTTTGAAAGGCTGCCATGCACCTGGACAAGAACTGATAGTCCAGAGCTGCCCTGCATGGTCCCTGACATTTACGTCAGACCTGGCAGACAGTGGGAAATTGGTGCTGTACTTTGCAAGCATGGTCCTTGAGCTCCTGATTAACCGGGTGATGCTGAGGTGGGATTTCCTCTTGCCCTTTCACCTCCTTCTTACTCACTATCCCATGGCCTTAACAGTCTTTCCAGGTGAAGCAGCACTTCACCTATACCTCCTCCAATCTAGTATATTGCATTTGCTGCATTTACTGTGGCTTACTCTACATTGGAGAAACCAAATGCAGACTGGGTGACCGCTTTACAGAATACTTCTGCTCCTGTAAACATGACCCTGACCTTCCCATAACCAGTCATCTTACCGCAGCTTCCTGCTCATATGCCCACTTGTCCATCTTTGGCATGGTGCAATGCTACGGCGAATCACAGCGCAGACTGGAAGAAGAGCATCTCATCTTCAGACTAGGCACTTCTGGATTTAATATTGAGTTCAACACCATTAGAATAGGAGCCCACTCCTGTTCTTTCCCTTTCTTTTCACTTTATTTGTTGCATTCTCTGCCACATGACCTCTCACTGCTACCCCCACTCGAGTGGAATTATCTATTCTTTCATGTCTGGCAGTTAGACACACCATTATTCTGCCTTTCTCATATTCTGATCACTTAATCTGCACTATTAGTAGCTTCTCTTCCCTGGCACTCCATCACTCCACTATTGCATAAATGCTGTCCTCTTCACACTTGTTTTCAGCTCTGATGAAGAATCACCTGAATTCAAAATGTTGACTGGCTTTCTCTCCATGGATGCTGCCTGACCCACTGTGATTTCCAGTGCTCTAAACAGTAAGACATGACAGAAATAACGTGAACCACGTTTTCATGTCTCTGCACTCTCCCAGTATAAGTGGCACCATCTTCTCTTTGACCCCTTACACCCTCTGCTACTTTACACACCTCCCACTACCAAGTCACCATGCTCCACCACTCTTGTAGCTGCAACATATTTACTCACTCACTGTACTCAGCCCAACACTAACGCTGCACCTTCTGTGTTGCCCACTCACTAGCTGAGGACACTTCCACATCTACACCAAAAGTAAAAGCTTTTCGCTTTTCTCTTGCACTGGGAGAGAAATAGCCCCAATAAGGCAGAAAGAGCAAGATGGTTAGTGTGCTCTCCAACATTCAGCTCCTCAACACTAAAGTGGACAGGTACCTGTCTCAGAATGCCCCAGGTAGCTGACGGTCAGTTTCCAAATTAAGTCCCTGGTCTGATATCAGAAGCTGCCCTTGACTTACTGTGCCAGCTCCCCCAAGTGAAAGCTATTCCCCCTGTCTTGACTGAAGTCTACTAATGACAAGACAAGCTTTCTTCCTTTTGTGTGTGCTCTAAACAGTAAGGCAAGACAGAAATAATATGAACCTTGGGATCAAAGTGCAAAATTGCAATGCATCAATGTTGTGACCATCCAGGTAGGCTTAAAGTGAGGGAGAGCTATAAGAGCAAGTAAACAGGCTGGAGATGCAGATCTGATCCAATCTATGAGTTGAATGTTTGCCCCAAGTACACAGTGTCCTTGCTGAAGCACTGTAGTAATAGATGCTGGTGCATCCTAAAGTGCAACATTGAAATGTAGAAGCATCCCTAAAATGGATTGGAGATATGACATGTGGGTTCTTAAAGACTGCCACCTAGTGGATGCCATGTCTGTTGCTGTTGGGTGTGTGTGTGAATTAAGTCCATGGAGCATGCCCTGAAAACATGGAATTCCTTTGGACCAGGCAGTGTGTTGAATTTGCCAGATCCCCGCTCTGGTTTTTTATGTCAAGTTTCCTTGACTTCCAGATTGTTTGGCAATTTTGGAAAGAAAGCAAGCGAATATTAATGAGATGACTTGGACCATCAGCAAGGCAGTTAACAACCTTTGGTCACCATTAATTGGCAACTCAGACTGCCTAACAAAAAATTCACCACATCACTTGTGAAAAACATAAATGATGAAGTGAGATACTCCTGACACTAGGCCAAACTTCTTGTCTGATTCTATCAGAAATTTCGGCATAATCCTTAGTCAGTCAGGCCTCAGTAAGATTCAGTATTACGCCTAGCAAATAACGAGTGTACATTGTCTCAAACTATAGAGCCTACTTATTAATGTACAATAGGCACAGTAGAACACAAAAATCTACTAAACTCCAGGGTAGCAGTGAGGGACTGCAGTACTCTTAGGTGGACACAAAAGGTGTCCACTTGGCAGCACTCATGGAGATTCCTTCCATCACTTCAATGATGATCAAGATTAGACAGATAGGGTGGTAATTGTCCAGTTTGGATTTGTCCTGCTTACTGTGAACAGGATATAACTGGACAATTTTTCACATTCTTGGGTAGATGCCAGTGTTGTAACTGTACTGGAACAACTTGGCAAGGGATGCTGCATGTACTAGAGCATAAGTCTACAGTACTATTGCCAAAATGTGGTCAGGATCCATAGCCTTTCCAGCATCCAGTGCCTCCAGACATTTCCTGATGTGATGTGGAGTGAGTTCAGTTGGCTGAAGACTGGCATCTGCAATACTGGGCCTTTCGAAGACACCAATATGGAAATGTTGAGTGCAATCGAAAAGAAATTCCACTCAATCCTGTCAGATTTATGCCCATGTGAATTACTTCCTACAAGACTAAGATGGAATTGATGGATGCGATCACCAATTCGTTTTAACCCAACCAACCTTAATAATTTTATTGTTTAGTATTTCAAAAGGATATTTATCCATGTTTACTCATCCATCTTAGAGATTTTATTTAAACAGGTCATATGTCTAGGGTCTTTAAAATGTGACTTCAGAGATAATGGATTCATTGATTGGAAACTCCCGAAATTCTGGAAATGTCCCCACAATTGGAAACCTTTAAATATAGGTTCAAGAGAGTAATGGGACAGAAACAGGAAATTATGGACTAGTTAGCCTAATGCCTATAATTATATATAAACTAGAAGGAGTTAGTAGCCATACTATTAGGCTGAGTCAAAATAGTCTTATGAAAAGGATTTGGCGATGCCGGTGTTGGACTGGAGTGTACAAAGTTAAAAATCACACAACACCAGGTTATAGTCCAACAGGTTTAATTGGAAGCACACTGGCTTTCGGAGCATCGCTCCTTCATCAGACAAAAGCTAGTGTGCTTCCAATTACACCTGTTGGACTATAACCTGCTGTTGTGTGATTTTTAACTTAAGAAAAGGAAATCAAGTTGAACAAATTTTTTAGAGTTATTTGAGGTTGTTAGGCAAGGTGGATAAAGAGGAACAAGTAGATATAGCGTATTTAGATTTCCAACATGTATTTAATAAGATGTCACATAAAGATTCCACAGCACCAGGAATCTGGGTTTGATTCCTGCTTCTGGCGATTGTCTGTATGAAGTTTGCACATTGTCCCTGTGTCTGTGTGGGTTTCCTCCAGACGTTCCGGTTTTCTCCCACAATCCAGAGATGTGCAGTTTAGGTGAATTGGCCATGCTGAATTGCCCATCGTGTTCAGGGATGTGTAAGTTAGGTGCATTAGGCAAATATAGGATCAGGGAATGGTTCCGTGTGGGCTATGTTCGGAGGGTTGGTATGGACTTGTTGGGCTGAAGGGCCTGTTTCCACACTGTAAGGAACCTAATTCTAATTCTAATTAAGAACCAATGGTATTGTGGGTGGTATATTAGCATACATAGAAGATTGGCTAATTGAAAGGAAACAAAGAGTTTGATAAATGATACATTTTCAGATTGGTGAACAATAACCAGTGGTGTGCCGCAGGGATCAGTGCTGGGGCTTCAACCACTTAGAATCCATATTAATAACTTGGATGAAGGGACTGATTACATTGTAGCCAAGTTTGCTGATGATAAGATTTTAAAGTAAACTGCATTTATTTCAATGCAAGAGGCCTAACAGGGAAGACAGAGGAACTCAGGGCATGGTTAGGAATATGGGATTGGGATATCAGAGCAATTACAGAGACATGGCTCAGGGATGGACAGGACTGGCAGCTTAATGTTCCACGATACAAATGTTATAGGAAGGATAGAAAGGAGGGGCAAGTGAGGAGGGGGAGTGGCATTTTTGATAAAAGATAATATTATGGCCATACTTGAGGAGGATATTCTTGGGAATATATACAAGAAATTATTTGAATGAAACTGAAAACGAAAGGGATGATCACCTTATTGGGCTTGTACTATAGACCCCCTAATAGTCAACTGGAAATTGAGAAACAAATTTGTAAGGAGAGATCAGTTATCTGTAAGAATAATAAGGTAGTTATGGTATGGGATTTTAATTTTCCAAACATAAACTGGGACTGTCATAGTGTTAAGGGTTTAGATGGAGAGGAATTTGTTAAGAATGCACAAGAAACATTTCTGATTCAAAATGTGGATGTAACTACTAGAGAAGATGCAAAACTGATCTATTCTTGGAAAATAAGATGGCAGGTGGGGAAGCACTTTGGGGAAAATAGTGATGGAAAAGGATAGAGTGGACCTAAAGGATAAAGTTGTAAATTGGAGAAGGGCCAATTTTGACAGTATTAGGCAAGAACTTACAAAAGTTGATCGGGGATGGATGTTTGTAGCCAAAGGGACGACTGGAAAATGGAAAGCCTTCAAAAATGAGATCACAGGAATCCAAAGAAAGTATGTTTCAGTTAGGTTGAAAGGCAAGGCTGGTAGGTGTAGGGAATGCTGGATGATGAGAGAAATTGAGGTTTTGGTTAAGAAAAAGAAGGAAGCATATGTCAAGTATAGACTGCAAGTATCGAATGAATCCTTAGCAGAGTACAAAGGCAATAGGGGTATAGTTAGGAGGGAAATCAGGAGGGAAAAAGGGGGACATGGCTAGCTTTGGAAAATAGAGTTAAGGAGAATCCAAAGGGATTTTATAAATACATTAAGAACAAAAGGATAACTAGGGAGAGAATAGGGCGCCTCAAAGATCAACAAGGCTGCCTATGTGTAGAACCGCAGGAGATGGGGGAGGTACTAAATGAGTATTCTGCATCAGTGTTTACTATGGAGATGACATGGAAGATATAAAATATGGGGAAATAGATGGTGACATCTTGAAAATGTCCATATTACAGAGGAGGTGGTGCTGGACATCTTAAAATGCATTGAGGATAAATCCCCAGGTCCTGATCAAGTGTACCCCAGGACTCTGTGGGAAGCTAGCGAAGTGATTTCTGGGCCCTTTGCTGAGATATTTGTATCATCGATAGTCACAGATGAGGTATCGGAAGACTGGACGTTAGTTAATGTGAAGCCACTAGTTAAGAAAGGTGGTAAGGAAAAGCCAGTGAATTATAGACTGGTGAACCTGAAATCAGTAGGCAATTGTTGGAGGGAATCCTGAGGGACAGGACATACATGGAAAGGCAAGGACTGTTTAAGGATATTCAACATGGTTTTGTGTGTGGAGAATCATGTCTCACAAACTTGACTGAGGTTTCTGAAGAGGTGATGAAGAGGATTGATGAAGGAAGAATAGTGGGCGTGATCTATATGCACTTCAGTAAGGCATTCAACAAGGTTCCTCATGTTAGACTGGTTAACAAGGTTATATCACATGGAATACAGAGAGAACGAGCCATTTGGACACAGAACTGGCTCCAATGTAGAATACAGAGAATGGTGGTGGAGGGTTGTTTTTCAGACTGGAGGCCTGTGACTAGTAACGTGCCACAAGGATCAATGATGGGTCCACTGCTTTTCGTCATTTATATAAAAATGATTTGGATATGAACGTTGAAGGTACAGTTAGTAAGTTTGCAGACTACACCAAAATTGGAGGTATAGTGGACAGTGAAGAAGGTTACCTCAGAGTCCAATGGAATCTTGATCAGATGGGCCAATGGGCCGAGAAGTGGCAGATCGGGTTTATTTTAGATGAATGTTAGGTGCTGCATTTTGTGAAGGCAAATCAGGGCACAACTTATACACTTAATGATAAGGTCCTGGGGAGTGTCGCTGAACAAGAAGACCTTGGAGTGCAGGTTCATAGTTCCTTGAAAGTGGAGTCGTAGGTAGATGGGATAGTGAAGAAAGCATTTGATGGGCTTGTCTTTATTGGTCAGAGCATTGAGTATAGGAGTTGGGAGGTCACGTTGCGGCTGTGGCTATGCCACTTTTGGAATATTCTCTGCAATTCTGGTCTTCCTATAGAAAGAATGTTGTGAAAGTTGAAAGGGTTCAAAAAAGATTTACAAGTATGTTGCCAGGGTTTCAGCTATAAGGAGAGGTTGAATAGACTGGGGCTGTTTTCCTTGGAGCATTGGAGGCTGAGAGGTGACATTATAGAGGTTTATAAAATTATGAGGGGCATGCATAGAGTAAATAGACAAAGCCTCTTCCCTGGGATGGAGGAATCCAGAACTAGAGGGCATAGGTTTAGGCTGAGAGGGGAAAAGTTTAAAAGGGACCAAAGGGACAACATTTTCACGCAGAGGGTGGTGCATATATCGAATGAGCTGCCAGAGGAAGTGGTGGAGGCTGGTTCAATTGCAACATTTAAAAAGCAGGTCATATGCTGGCAAATGGGACTAGATTAAGCTAGGATATTTGGTCAATATAAATGAGTTGGACTGAAGGATCTGTTTCAGTGCTATACATCTCTATGGTTCTAAGAACATAGGTAAGAAGCAAATCGTGAAGAGGATGCTTTGAGTCAGTAAGGGGATATAGACAGGTTAAGTGAGTGGGCAAAGTTTTGGCAGATGGAGTATAAAATGTCAAGTTATGGAGTTGCACATGTAGGCAGAAGGAATAGAAAAGCAGAATATTATTTAAATGGAGAGCTACTACAGAATTCTACATGCAAATGATTATGGGTGTCCTTGTCTATGAATTGCTAAACGTTAGCATGCAGAAACAAAATGTGACTATGATGACCAAAAGACTGTTGGTCATTATTGCAAGGAAATGGATTATATCAGTAGGGAAATTTGCTATAACTAGAGCACATTAGTGAGAGCAAACCCAGAATACAGAGTGCAACTTGGGGTGGTGTGGTGGTGCAGTAGTTAGCATTACTGTCTCATAGCACCAGGGTCCCAGGTTCAATTCCAGCCTTCAGCAAGTGTGTGTGTGTGTGGAGTTTACACATTCTCCCTGTGTCTGTGTGGGTTTCCTCCCACAGTCACAAAGATGTGCAGGTTAGGTGAATTGGCCATGTTAACTTGCCCATAATGTTAGGTGCATTAGTCAGAGGGTTGGTGTGGACTTTTTGGGCCGAAGGGCCTGTTTCCACACTGTGGGTAATCTAACCTAATTCTGGTCACTTTATCTAAAGTGTGTTGGAAACCATGCAGCAAAGGTTCACTTGCCTAATTCCTGGGATAAGGCATTTGTGTCCTAAGGAAATGTTGTGCATATTGGACCTATGTTTATTTACATTTATGAGAATGAGAGGCAATCTTATTGAATCATAAAAGATTCTACTTTATGGGATAGGCATTGAGGGGAAGTGAAGCCTCACAGCCTCATTTTAGTGTTTAAATGACAACCCAATGTCCCGCAAGTGTCTTGGTCATCTATCGCTAATATAACTGGAAGTGGGTGGGTGCAAGCTAGGCTTAACTTTTGTTTCATATTTCTTGCATTTTAACCTCTTACACAATACAAGCCCTTCTACTTTTGCAAATTAAAATTCAACTGCTTTGTGTAAATGTTGAACAAATTGTGAACTTGTGAATGGCTTTGACTTCTCCGTCCGATGACAGATCATAGTGCTACAATCATTATGTATGACAATATAAGTTAGAATGTAACTTAATGCAGGCTTTTATGATAATGTAGCAACATGCATCTCTAGAGAGACTTGAAAAATTAGTTTATTCATTTTGGTTCTACTTATAGCGATAATGCAGGCCCCGTAGTCATGGAGAAATCCTTTGCAACACAGTAATGATATACAATTCCACCCCTGTGCCTTTCTCATAGTGGAAGTTTTCAATACATTTCAGTGAGCAAAGACCTTGAATTTAGGCTAAGACATTTGACTTTACCAGCACTTCCCTTTCACCAAATACTTGCAAAACATCAAATCAGGAGATGCGTGCTGAAGTGGATATGAAGTGTTGTAGCCAAAACACAATTGTGGAAAGTGCTTATCACTGTGTATTTCATATGTACTAACAATAACTCAATTCAATAGTTCCTTTAAATTATTTATCAAAAAAAATTAAACAGATTGTTATTTATATATACCTATTAATCTCAGAAAATCAACTTAAGCAGTTTTCCTGTGAAGTCTACCAATTCACACAATGTATAGCTTCTGCCTAAGAACCTGACATTAGCCAATATTCATTGTCCTAACAAGGAAGCACTCCTGTGACTTATAAAATCCTATGTAACATATGAGCTGTGCAAATTATGAAGTGCATTGAGAACATTTTAATCTGTTGAGGGTGGGATGATGGCAGAACTGTTGTCCCTGTCAATCAACATGTTTAAAATACACTCGATCAAGCATTTCGCTGTCATTAAGATGCATTAAATAATCAAATACATTTGTGAGCCAGTGTTACAGCTCTAGATAAAAAGCAATAATTAAAACTGCCGAATGCATCTGCAGATAAATATCCTGTCATTCTATAAAATGAACCTTTAATTACATCTTCTTCGCGAATTTCAAGAAGGTAGTAATCAGTTGCATGAATATTAAAAGAGATATTATTTAAGGTATGTACTTTGGCATGCTGTGAAGGAGAGGGAAAATAACATTTTCAGTAAAAATGTAATAATTAGAATAACCATTGTATTTAAATAATCTCATTAAACACATTAATTGTTATGGCGTCAGTGTAATATTATAAACTCCTTCCTAACTGCATTGTTATCTACCTTCAACAAATAAACTGCAGAGGTTCAAGAAGGCAGCTCACCACTACCTTCTCAAAGGCAATGAGGGATGGGTAATAAATGCTGGCTAAGCCAGTGACATCCACATCTGATGAGTGAATAAAATAAATAATGTAAACTAAAACTTAACAGAAGGCAATAACTCAACAGAACTGAGTTAGGGTAATTGGCAAGGGTTGGTGGAGTTCATTCTCTGAAGGATATTGAAGGTAGGAAACCTCATTAACTTTAAAAAGAAACATCTGGATATTCAGTTGAGGTGCCAAAGTCTACAAATCTACACGGATGTAGAGTTGAAAAGTGGGATTAGGCTGGTGAGGTCCATTTTGGCTGGTACAAATATGATGAGCTAAATGGCCTCTTATGCTGTAAATTTTCTATGTTTCCAACATAACACATGAAAATAATTAAAATGTAAGTCAGTCTAAATAAAAGTCTTTTATTTGCATAATTTTAAATAAGTAAAATTTTAAGAAAATAACCTTATCTTTAGAGGAAGACTGCATGCTAATTTTTTTAATACAAATTCACATATAAATTTAACCGGACTCTTTAAAATACATTTACCTGAGAAATATAATATTCTCAACATTAAACTGTGTGAAAAACAAATCTTTGTGACTTGTGCATAAAAGTGAAACTTGTTCCATCAGTACATTATAAAGGTAGAACTTGTTTAGTCTGTGCACATAATATGGCCAAATGTTATCCAGACCATGATTCTGGACCAATTAATGCTGGGTCCAAAAAAATACTGTGGGAGTTGGAAATCTGAAATAGAAACAGGAAATGCTGGAAATACTGAGCAGACCAAGCAGCATCTGTGAAGAAAGAAACAGAATTAATTTATGAGGTTGATTTTTTTTCAGTACTGGAAATTATTCATTTTAACCAGGTATAAAGGCAGGATTTTAGGGACAGTGTATCTGAAATTATTTTGTTGTACACTGTGTTGAATCCAAAAAGCTATAAAGTGCCCAATCAAAAGATGCGATCTCATTCCTTCTACTTACATTGAACATCATTGCAACAGTATGTTAGGCTGAGGACAGAGGAGTCAGAGTGGAAGAGGGTCAATGTATTAAATGCTCGATGAACATGAGGGTCACTCTTCTGGTTGGAATAGTGGCATTTCACGAAGCCAACCTATATTTAGCTTCTCCACTATTGAAGAGATCACACCGAAAGTGTGGACACAAAACCGAAAGAACAAGTAAATTGCTGTTTCGCCTGGAAAGAGTATTTAGAGCCTTGGAGTTTTGGAGAGGGAGATGTCATGGACAGCTGTTTCGACTCTTAGACCTGCATAGAAAGTGTCATAGGAAAGGGAGGGGCTGTTTCAGTTTACTGAGGAGTGGACCAGAGTATCACAGAGAGAACGGTTCCTTCAGAATGCTGGAAGTGGATCTGAGTGGAAGATATGTTTGATGGTAGCAGCATTCTGGAACATGGAGAAAATAATGAAGGATAACTTGTTGAATAGATACAGATGGTGTGAAAGGTATGGATCAAGTGAACCCGATCATGCTTCTTTGAGAGAGAGGAAGGATTAGAGTGAGAGTGTGAGAAATGAAACAGACAAAGTTGAGGATTCAAATGAGGAATCCATGATTTAAGAAAAATGAAGATATATCAGTAACAAAATGGTATTGTCCAATGATGGAAATTGGGAGAATGAGGCAGGCTCCTTACAGGAGGAGGACAGGAGGAAGTGTTTTCAAGGTGAATGGAAGCTAATAGATTTATAGCAGTTATTGGTCAAGCCCCAGAAATGGCAATAATGCAGTTGGGAAGGGAAAAATAAAATTGAAGAGTAAAAGGTGAACCATGTAAAATTGAACAAAGGATAGAAATTGGAAGCATTGTGGATTTTTTTCATTTCACAAATGCCTTGCCATTTGGTCATGGAAGGAAAGGTAGGGAAAAGATCCTGTGAAAGACTAGAACAAGGAATGTTCCATCTACCATGTGGAAAAAGAAGTCTCTCTAGGGACCAAATGAGTTATTTAATGGGAGAACATCACCCGGGTGTCAAAGAATGGGGACAATTTGGGCCTCTGTTCGAGGAAGAAAGGGAAACTTTCAGGCTGTTCAACAAGTGTTGGAGTTCAGAAAGGTAGGACACTCACATTGAGAGGATATGAGGCAAGAAAGTAGAAACTGTTAAAGTTACAGAGCAACAGGAAAATTACAGATGTGGATTGGAAGAGGCTGGAGAAGAGGAGAAATGACATTTTTGAGGAAGTAAGAAGTCAATGTTATGAGGCATGGATGGGCTGAAATAATGAGTTTATCAGTGCTATCAAATTAGTGGACTTTGGGGAAAATGTGTTGCAAGTTGGAGAATGAAGACCTTCAGAGGAGCTGAAGTCAGTGACAGCTATGGAAATGATGGCTTGACGTTCAGAGGTAGCATCGTGGTCCAGGGAAGATTGGTGGAACTGTCATAAAGATTATTTCACCAAATAATAAGTGTCAACAGATTTAATGGCAATGATAGGCTTGGAGTTGAGACAAAGGAGTCCTAAAAGTTCATGATGAAGTGGAGTACAGTGAATAATTGCCAATGTAACTCAATCTGCAGACTAGTGCCTGTCTTCATTGCAAATACTTATCTTTTACTTTATTATTTGTGCAATTGTATCAGTAATTAATAATGCAACATTGAGGGGAAAGTGAACTAATGCACTTTGTTTTCCCTTCAACTCACTTCAGCTTTGAGAACATTTTGATAAATTGGCTGGTTCTAAAATGTACAATTAACCAAGTTGCCAACAGTATAGTTGAGATATTGCAAAACATCCCCTTTGAAAAATGATTCCTATTTTCAGAAGATGAGAATTTAACAGTAAAGCTAGAAGACACAATGTTCTGAGAAAGTGCATTACAAAACTAATTAAATTTCAGGTGGAATGGCAATTGCGTGCAGCTGCTCTAAGACAGGAACCATTCTTCCATCATTCCCACCAACGTGGTGGATGAGACAGTCTGCTATTATGACCAGCTGTGTGTTTTGCACCAGTCTGCCTGCTATCAAAGTGAATAGCTGACAATTTTGAGAGCAGTACGTAAATCTACCTGACTTTGCCCGCCCAATCACAACACCCTCCCTAATCAACTTAATAGCAGCAAAACAAAATGATCCAGACTTAAACTGCAGTGATACGGTAAACGCAGTCAGCAAGGAGCTATCCTTTCATTTCCTGAAATACCTCAAACTAATTTAAGTGCACATAGTGCACTTTAATATATTGTCATTCTATACTGGAAAAGAAACTGCAGTTGATTTCCTTTTTTAAAAAAGCGTGTAAATTTCATAATACTTTTGCAATTTAGATTTGTAGCAAACAATCTTCCTTTAAAATACATTCAGATTTATTTTCATAATCTATTGAGGTAAGCAGCATGTTCGTTGTAGACAGTTATTTCCCCTGTTATTTTAGCACTGGAGAACGTGGCAGAGGATTGGTTGTTGCAAACTGGTGCTGATGTGTTGTGAAGACCACACTGACGGGGAACACTGTATGTCTCTGCTCAAGTTACATCATGTGGCACTGGCCTGAGCGCCACACTGCTTTAGGTTGAAGATGCTGAGGTTCACCATTCTTGTCCCTAAAAATAACTGCAATGCCAGGTGCAGCTTTGCCCACAGTGTTAGATTTCATTGATAGAACATCCTGATTCCGAAATTCACATTGTAAACATCAAGTGTCAATAGACATCCTCTTATGGACAAATCAGAACAATAACGTCCTCATTTACAATAAATAATTCATTATGTAAACATATCAGTGCAATGCAGCAAATTTGCTTTGCAATTATTCACAGTCAATGCAGTAGTTGTGCATCTCATCCACTCGGATGTCCTCATAAACGTCAAACAGTAAGGTGTTTTTCCCCTTCTCTAAGCTGAAAATATATATGTATGGAACAATTATGCAAGGCAACTTCCACCAAATAACACGTTTTTTAAAAAAATATATATTTAAGACATTTGCGTTTCTCAATTCTCTAACTCGAAATTCTGTCAATTTTTCAACTTTGAAGAAAGCCCTTTATTTGTTCTAAAGAATGCAGCTATCAAAAAATATGGGGTCAACGTCGAATTTCTAATCATTTTTGGTATTAATATTACACGAGAATGATTCCAAATAGCAAGTTCATGGGTTTGTTAAAGAGTTGTGAAGCATATCAATAATGTGATCAGAAATCTCACCATTTTCCTTTGATTACTCAGGCAGAAGGTGCATATAGGTCTGGGCGCTGCAGTGTTTACATCACTATTGCTGCCTTGCATGACAGCTCGATATTTTAAACAGGGCTGCCCGTCCAGACAATCCTCTCCCAGGAGAAGGACGTTTGCCAGATGGGAAATATAACTGGAGGCCAAACGCAAAGTCTCTATCTTCGATAGTTTGCGGTCTGCGGGTTCGGTGGGAATGAGAGTCCTGAGAGCTGTGAATGCTGTGTTTACACTATGGGTTCTGTCCCGCTCTCTCGCATTCGCAGCTTGCCGTTGTTTGTTAATACCGGTTGAATAACTCTTCCTCTTCCTTTTTGCAGTGCTGCCATTCTGGCTATCCTCACTCCCACTTTCAAGTTCCTCGATATCAGAATCACCGGATTTAGCTGGACAGGTTTGCAGGTTGGCTGTGGACTTCATTGCGCTTCTATGAGGGGGAAAAGCTGGGAATTGGGTCAGAAAGTGCTACCATTTCCAATGTTAGGACCGCCCAGCAGTTCTAAAAAAGAAAAACTGACAAACTTCAAAGTTCACTTTATCCCCGAGCAGTTCAGCTGGCCATTTTCTGAATGATTTCTACAAATAGGCAGAACCATGTGGCTTCTGTATAAGGTAAGGGGGTGGAGCTGTTAATCTTACATGTCATTCAATTAAAGCTGTAGCCATGCTTTATTCCAAGTTAACAAAAATATTGATTTCGTTAATGGGGTTATTTTGATAAACTTCACCTGTGCAGAGAACACAGTTTATGAAATACTGAACTATCAGTCGCCTTCCTACGATTATTTTTTTCATTGCCCTTGCCAATAACTTGAGTAGCACAGTGCTATAATGGGAACGGATTGCCTTGGTGTATTATGAGTAGAAAATATAAAGTATATACAAGAATTCTTCCATGTTATTGATGTTGATTATTGAAATCAAAATAATGTACACTAACAACAAAGAATAAAGTAATGTAAAGAACAGTGAGCTGATTGTATCATTAAGGTCAGGTCTTCTTCAATAAAATAATGTTAGAGGAAAAGTGAAATATCACTTTTACTGTGACTTTAAACTCGTTTTTCATCTAGGTCTTGGAATGACATTCGATTATGAGTCCACAATGAAGATATTTCACTCTAGCTGGACAACATCTATCTTAAATAAAGGTCACATGATCCATATTTGCTTCCCTGAAGTCAAACACCACAAAATAGAAAGGATATATATCTTTTTTAGCTGTGCAGCATAGATTCAGCATAGATTTACCAAAGTGATACCTGGAAAGGAAATAGACAAGTTAGGATGGTACCACTTGGAATTTAGAAGGTGAAGAGATTTTGTTGCGGTTTTCAGGATATTAAAAGTGACAGGGAGAAACCTTTTTCACTGATTGAGGAATTGAGGACTAGGGAACATAGTCTATAATTGTTCAGAGGAACTTGGGGATGATGCACAAGGAGCACAGAAATTGAATAGTAACTATAGCTGACAATTAAGAAGTATTCAGAAGGAGCTCGACAGGGTAGACTCTGAGAGTTTGTTTCTCCTGGCTGTGAAATCCAGAACCCAGTTGCACAGTGTCAGGATAACAATTAGTCTGTGAGTGAGGAGAAATATCTTTACTTAGAAAATTGTGAATGCTTGGAATTAGGTATTCTAGAGTGTGTTGGATGCTTCATCATTGAAAATATTTAAGACTGATGTGGATAAGTCTTTGATCTGTCAAGGATCAAATGGAGAAAGTGACGTTGACAAAGTAGATCAGTTATGATGTATTGAGTGGTAGAAACGGCACAAGGGGTCACATTATCTTCACCTTCTCCTATCTTTTTATGTTCTTAAAAATTGTATGTTCTTAAAAATTCATAGGAATCCTATGAAGAAAATATCATCCAAAAGATGAAAACCTCTCACATGAAAAGGTGTTGATGCTCGATCAATTGTTCATTTAAAGTCCAAAATTGATACGTTTTTATTGGGTGGCACGATGGCTCAGTAACTAACACCGCAGCCTCACAGCACCAGGGATGCATGTTCGATTCCAGCCTCGGGTGACTGTGTGGAGTTTGCACATTCTCCCTGTGTCTGCGTGGGTTTTCTCCTGGTGCTCCAGTTTCCACCCACCGTCCAAAGATGTGCAGGTTAGGTGGATTGGCTATGCTAAATTGCCCATTAGTCAGAGGGAAATGGGTCTGGGTGGGTTACTCTTCAGAGGGTTGTTGGGCCAAAGGGCCTGTTTCCACACTGTAGGGAATCTAATCTAAACTAAACTAAAGCTAGAGAAGGATGTGGGACAAATGCTAGTATCTGGAATGAGGTTTTCTATGATCTCATGTGAAAGATGCGACAGGCATAGGGGATTGAAAGTAACATTCTCATCAGTTAAGTGCCAGGCAATGACCATATCCAACAAGACAGAATCTAACCATCTTTGCTTGACAATCAATGATATTACTATTTCTGAATCCACTACTATAAACTTCCTGGAACTGACCATTAACCAGAAACTGAACTGAAATTGCTGTATAGTTTTCACTTGACTACAAAAGGAGGTCAGAGTCTGGTAAGCCTGCAATAGTATCTGTCCACCATCGAAAAAGCGCAAGTCAGAAATGTGATGCAATACTCTCAACTTTTTTCTGGAGTGCACCTCCAAAAATATTCAAGAAGTTGAACACCATCAGAACAAAGCAGACTGCTTGATAGGCATCACATCCACACCTGAAACATTCACTCCTCCATCAGTGGCAGCTGTATGTGCCAACTGCAAGATACTCAGTAACCATTCACCAAGGCACCTTAAATAAAACCTTCCAAACCGATGACCCTACTACCTAGAAGATTAAAAACCTGGAATTATCTTCTTAATAGCAATGTGGGTATATCTACACCAGGTGGACTGCAGCATTTCAAGAATTTGACTCAACCCCTGCCCTCTGAATTTATTTATGGATGGACAATAAATCCTCAACCAGACAGTGACGCCACATGTGGTGAATCTAAAGAAAAGGTCCCCCTCTGTTCCTCTGTTCATTCAGCTTGTGTTGAATGTGCCAATATTAGTCCTTTATCTTGAGTGGTCTACGTTATTTATGTTCCTTTTTGTTAAGTATCCAATTTCCTTGAAATAATGTTAATATTGTTGTTTTAATAGTATAAATTTTGGTCTATGGCATTTCAAATTTGATTGAAGAAATCCCTTCAGACTGCATATATATTAACAAGAATTTATTTCCTCAGGAGTTTTCAATGGGGCTTTTATAGGATGATAGAAATCTAAAGTTCCAAAGTATTCTTTAAGCAGAAAAGTCATCTTATGTTTTTAATTTTAGCAGATACATTCTGATTTCCTCAATAGCCATTGTTAAATTAGATACAGCTACAAAACATGAATAAGGAATTGATTACAGAGATACGATTAAACATTCTAAAATGTGGTTGTAATCCTTCAAAAGCCATTTAAGTTGTGTTAGGGCTTCAGGACCTTGGAATAACATTGCAAAAAAAGCACAGTGTGGACAGAGTTAGCATATTCACTGTGGAAACTCTCATGAACACTTGAACCTAAGTACGTGAGGATAGATTAGAACCTACCTAATGTAACAATAAGTCAGAGCATGGTATATCTATGATTATCATTTACAGCAGCATTTAGTATGCCTAATAAGTAGTGTTATGTTGAAAACTAAGCTTGAAGACAGTGCTTGACCTTACCTTCTCCTCCACCCAACTTTCTTGAACCTAAATTTATGGTATGACATAAAGTCACATAATAAAGGAGTTTGCACAAGTGTATGAGCACAAAAACAGGCTACTATATAATCCGCTTCCTCCTTTCCCGCCGTACCAACCAGTACCTTTCCACCGACACCCTCCTTTAACTGACTGAACTGGTCCTCACCTTGAACAACTTCTCTTTCCAATCCTCCCACTTCCAAACTCCCAATTCCTTCATCTCCGCCGCATCTGCTCCCAGGAGGACCAGTTCCAAAACTGTACCACCCAGATGGCCTCCTTTTTCAAGGGCCGCAATTTCCCCCCAGACGTAGTCGATGATGCCCTCCACCGCATCTCTTCCACTTCCTGCTCCTCCACCCTTGAGCCCCGCCCCTCCAACCGCCACCAGGACAGAACACCACTGGTCCTCACCTACCACCCCACCAACCTCCATGTCCAGCGTATCATCTGCCGTCATTTCCGCCACCTCCTAACGGACCCCACCACCAGGGACATTTTTCCCTCCCCTCCCCTATCAGCGTTCCGAAAAGACCACTCCCTCTGTGACTCCCTCGTCAGGTCCATACCCCCCACCAACCCAACCTCCACTCCCGGCACCTTCCCCTGCAACCGCAAGAAATGCAAAACTTGCGCCTACACCTCCCCCCTTATTTGCCTCCAAGGCCCCAAGGGACACTTCCATATTCGCCACAAATTCACCTGCACCTCCACACACATTATCTATTGCATCCGCTGCACCCGATGTGGCCTCCTCTATATTGGGGAGACAGGCCGCCTACTTGCGGAACGTTTCAGAGAACACCTCTGGGACACCCGGACCAACCAACCCAACCACCCCGTAGCCCAACACCTCAACTCCCCCTCCCATTTCACCAAGGACATGCGGAGGAAGAGCGCCTCACCTTCCACCTGGGAACCCTCCAACCACAAGGGATGAACTCAGATTTCTCCAGTTTCCTCATTTCCCCTCCCCCTACCTTGTCTCAGTCAAATCCCTCAAACTCAGCACCGCCTTCCTAACCTGCAATCTTCTTCCTGACCTCTCCGCCCCCACCCCACTCTGGCCTATCACCCTCACCTTGACCTCCCTCCACCTATCGCATTCCCAACGCCCCTCCCCAAGTCCCTCCTCCTTACCTTTTATCTTAGCCTGCTGGACACACTTTCCTCATTCCTGAAGAAAGGCTCATGTCCGAAACGTCGATTCTCCTGCTCCTTGGATGCTGCCTGACCTGCTGCGCTTTTCCAGCAACACATTTTCAGCTCTGATCTCCAGCATCTGCAGTCCTCACTTTCTCCTACTATATAATTATTCCATTGTTTTATATTACTATTGTCTCTTGCACAGTGCTTTGCAGACACTGCTGTTTTGGCAAGGTCTACAGCTTTTTAATAACCTACCCATGTCCAGCCTGAGCATTAAAACTTAGTCGTTCTGTTGATCATTAGGATTTTGCAGTCATGGCTGACTTGATGATTTTTGTGGACTTCCAGCTGTTATACAATGTTAGATTTTGGGTTGGGTGGTTGGGCCATGTGATCATAGTTGCCTTATACAGACTGTTGTCAGCAATTTTCAGCTAATTTAGTAATTTTCTTAAGAGGCCACAGTTTAGGAATAATGTATTACTTAATTGAACAAATAAAGGAAATGTATGATCCACCATAGATGAAAATACTTTACTGACCCTGAAACCATTCTGTGGAATGCAGAGGCGGTGGACTGTGATGAGTTTGGAGTTGTAGAGTGTTCAGCTCCAATGTTTGAGGTTTTGGTGATAGTCTTCTGTGATAATAGTCTTTATTCTTCTCTTGGGCTGATGTCAGAGATCTGAGTTCTGAACAAGGATAACTGCACCTGTAACATTAATTCTTCACAGATGTTGCCAGATCTGCTAAGTTTCTTGAGCAGTTTCTGTTTTTTGGTTTTAACGTAAGGGATCACCTGGTCTTCTCCCAAGCAGGTGATGCATCATTCCCCAGGATCCGTTCTCTCGCTCTCTTACTTCCCACCTTCCCCTGTTGAGATATCTTATTTTGGAGGTTGTAAATCTATGCTGTGTCAATCATTCATATGAGTAAAAGGAGCAAGAGGGTAACTAGGGAAAGGATAGCCCATTCAGAGACAAAGGAGGGAAGTTATGTGTGGAGCCTGGGGTGAGGTCTTTAATGAGTACTTTGCATTGATATTCACCAAGGAGAAAGCTGTGGATGCTGATGGTAAATTTAGAGGAATATGTTGACATTCTGTGACATGTTGATGTTAATAAGGAAGAAATATTGGATGTCTTGAAAAACATTAACGTTCCTGGAGCCTGATGGGATTTATCCCAAGATACTGAAGGAGGTAAGGGTGGAGATTGCTGGGGCTTTAACAGAGATCTTTGTTTCTTATTTCGCCATATTGAGGTTCCAAAAGACTAGAGAATAGCTAATGTTGTTCCTTTGTTTAAGAAAGACAATAGGAATAATCCAAGGAATTGTAGACCAATGAACCTTACATCAGTGGTAGGAAAATTATTGGAGAAGATTCTTAGGGATACAATTTACTCACATTTGAAGAAGAAAATTGACTTATTAGAGACAATCAGCGTGGCATTGTGTTGGGGGACAGCTTGTTACACAAACTTGATTGAGGAAGTGACAAAGGTGATTGATGAGGGTAGGGCAGCAGATGTAGCCTGAATGGACTTTATTAAAGCATTTATCATGGTCGATCATAGTAGGCTGGCCCAGAAGATTAAGTCGCATGGAATCCGTGGTGAGTTGCCAAGTTGGATACAAAATGAGCTTTCTCACAGAAGACAGAAGATAGTTGTGAAGGTTTTTTTTGTTTGGAGATCTGTGGCCAGTGGTATTCGACAAGGATCAGTGTTAGGACCTCTGTTGTTTGTAATATATAAAAATTATTTGGATGAAAATATAGGTGGCCCAATCAGTAAGGTTGCAGACCACACAAATGTTGACGGAGTTGTGGATTGTGAGGAAGATTATCAAAGGATGCAGCAGGATATAGATCAGCTGGAAATTTAGGCACAGAAATGGGAGATGCAATTTAATCTGGAGATGTGTGAGGTGATGCATTTTGGTAGGTCAAATGCAAGAGGAAAGTATACAATATATGATAAGACCCTGAGGAGCATTGATATACAGAGGGATCTTGGGGTCCAAGTCCATAGCTCCTTGAAAGTGGCAATACAAGTGGATAAGGTGGTAAGGAAGGTGTACAGCATGCTTGCCTTCATCAAATGGAACATTGAGTATAAAATTAGGAAATCATGTTGCAACTGTATAAAATTTTAATTAGGCTACATTTGGATAGTTGCGTCCAGTTCTGGTCACCACACTATAGGAAGGATGTGGAGGCTTTGGAGAAGGTGTGAAAGAGCATGTTGCCTGGATTTATATTAGCTATGAGGAGAAGTTGGATAAACTTGGATTGTTTTCGCTAGACCGTTGGAGGCTGTGGGGTAGCCTGATAGAAATATGTAAAATTATGAAAGACATGGATAGGGTGGATAGTCAGAGTTTTTCTTTTACCCCAGGATGCAAATGTGAAAACTAGGGACATGGGTTTAAGGTTAAAGGGGATAAGTTTAAAGGAGAAGTGCAAGAAAAGGTTTCATAGGGGTGATGGTGATAAGTGTTTGGAATGTGCTGCCGGAGGCTGAGGGGTGACGTTATAGAGGTTTACAAAATTATGAGGGGCATGGATAGGATAAATAGACAAAGTATTTTCCCTGGGGTTGGGAGTCCAGAACTCGAGGGCATAGGTTTAGGGTGAGAGGGGAAAGATATAAAAGAGACCTAAGGGGCAACTTTTTCACGCAGAGGGTGGTACGTGTATGGAATGAGCTGCCAGAGGATGTGGTGGAGGCTGGTACAATTGCAACATTTAAGAGACATTTGGATGGGTATATGAATAGGAAGGGTTTGGAGGGATATGGGCCAGGTGCTGGCAGGTGTGACTAAATTGGGTTGGGATATGTGGTCGGGATGGACGGGTTGGACGGAAGGGTCTGTTTCCATGCTGTACATGTCTATGACTATGACTCTATGTAATTGACAGTGAAGGAGGTTATCTAAGATTACAAAGGGATCTTGATCAATTCGGCTAATGGGCTGAAGAGTGCCAGATGAAATTTAATTTGGATAAATGTGAGGCGTTGCATTTTGGAAATGCGAACAAGGGCAGACCTCACACAATTAATGGTAGGGCTCTCGGTACTGCTAGGAGAAAGTGAGGACTATACATGCTGGAGATCGGGGTTGATAGGTGTGGTGATGGAAAAGCACAGCAGGTCATTTAGCATCTGTGGAGCAGGAGATGCGACGTTTCTGGCATAAGCCCATCATCATTCCTGATGAAGGGCTTATGCCCAAAATGTCATTTCTCCTGCTCCTCAGAGGCTGCCTGACCTTCTGTGCTTTTCCAGCACCACACTTATCAACCCTAGGTAGTGTTGCTAAACAGAGAGACCTAGGTGTTAAGGTACATAGTTCTTTGAAATTTGTATCACAGGAAGACAGAGTGATTAAGAAGATGTTTAGCACACTAGCCTTCATTGGACAGACCATTGAATGTAGGAGTTGGGACATTTTGTTAAGGTTGTACAAGATGTTGGTGAGGCCATTTTTGGAGTACTATGTACAGTTGTTCCATCCTACTATAAGGAGGATATTATTAAATTGGAGCAGATTTAGTGGGATGTTACCGCGATTAGTGGGCTTGGGTTTTAAGGATAGGTTGGATAGGCTGGAACATATTTTCAGTGGAATGTAAGAGATTGAGGGGTGGCCTGATAAAGGTTTATAAAATCATGAAGGGCTTAGATAAGGTGAATAGCAAAGGTCTTTTCCCTGGAATGACATAGTTCAAAACCAGGGGGATATTTTTAAGGTGAGAGGAGAAAGATTTAAAAAGAACCTGAGAGGTGACTTTTTCACAGAGAGGATAGTTTGTATGTGGAGTAAACTGCCAGAGGAAGTGATAGATGCAGATACAGTTAAAACATTTCAAAGACATTTTGACAGGTACATGAATAAGAAAGGTTTACAGGGATATAGGACAAATGCAGGCAGGTGGGATTAGTTTAGAATTATAGAGTTATACAGCATGGAAACAGACCCTTTGGTCCAACTCATCCACACTGACCAGATATCCGAATCTAGTCCCATTTATCAGCATTTGGCCCTTATCACTCTAAACCCTTCCTGTTAATATATCTATCCAGATGCCTTTTAAACATTGTAATTGTACTCGCTTTCCACCACCTCTTCTGGCAGCTCATTCCATACATGCACCATCCTCTGTGTAAAAATGTTGCCCCTCAGGTCCCTTTTAAATCTTTTCTCTCTCACCTTAAACCTATGCCCTCTAGTTTTGGACTTCATTACCCTGGGAGAAAGACCTTGGTTATTCACTCTATGTCCCTCATGACTTTATAAACTTCTATAAAGTCACCCCTCAGTCTCTGATGCTGCAGAGAAAAAAGCCCCAAGCTAGTCAGCCACTCCCTATCGGTCAAACCTATTTAACTTGGGAAACTTGGTTGGCAATCACATGATCTCAGTGATTCTTGTGACCTTCCCTGTTACTTCATATGCTAGAAATTGGGAAAAGTGCCGAGTGCTGTCACAACAATTAAATGAAATCTCAAGGTATTTACTCTTTACTGGGCAAATGCAGTTTTAAAGGTACTTCAATTTTCAATACTAGTTATCAGGAGTAGGAACCCTTCCGCCATTCCACTTGTGGTGAATTTTAGCAACTCCATTGCCTCCCCAGTTGAAGGGAGCTAATACAACATGGCATAGCTTCATGTAACTATGTATTGGGCACCTACCCATTGATCATCACTATTTTGTCTAAAGCTAGAATGAGATTGACATTTTCCATTTCCTAACTTGTGTATTCTTAAAAGTCTGACTTGCAGTGGTATTATATTCAAAAGAAATCTAATATAATTTTAAAACACTAATGTAAACCAATGGGACTTTTAAGGAAATGTTGCAGAATAGTACAAGCATGCTTGTGAGTGAGCAGTGCAGGTGTATTTATTAATCATGCTTGCAGTCACTTGCTTGATTGCAATATACCATGTTTAGCCCATGTTAAAAATATCTGCCTACATTTATAACACTTATAGTGGATATAGGGTTACTTCAGCATTGGACATTATGAAGTGGCAGCACTTCAATGCAACCCACAAAGTTTATGTAATGTCTAGGGTAAATGTTTTATCTTGAGCCTCTGGCAAGCAGACAAACTTTAATTGTCAAGAATTTAAAGTAAACATGTTAATATCAAATATATTCTTATTCATTACTGCAAATATTTAGGGAACTAATTACAGTGAGTATGAATCCCTCTTGGTGTATTCATGTAACTGCTATTTTCATCTGTGGCAACAACAGTAATAAGCTTAGCAATCAAGCTTGAATTTTCCCATCCAAATAGTTACAGCATTGGAGAAAGGGGAATGCTGAACCTGTGGCATTAAATAAGCTTTCCTTCATCCAACTTTTCCATATCATTATACCCATTGTTGAAGTACAAATGAGACTCTCTATTTTTCCATCTAGTTAAAAGTCAAGGATGGTCACATGGTATACCCATCCAGGTTTTGGTCCTTGCAATTATAGAATATCCTCAACTTTTTTTATGGTTAAGGATACTTCACAGCTCACATGATATATACCGAAGACTTTAATTTCATTCCAGGGCACTTTGACACTGGATTCTCACTGTAGCTGATAGTTTTACCAATGGGATTTCCCATTGCTGGCCAATTTTATGTGTGGAGATATATGCAGATAGGTTTCTTACCTCCATTAGTTAGAGACTGTTGGAAAATAAGGGGTAAAGTGAAGGGTGAGAAATCATGTGGAATTGCCTGAGCCAGTACACATGACTAGATAGATCTACTGCAAACCATTGCTTCCAGCAAAATTAATGTTAAAAATCACAGGGAAGATCACAAGAGTCACTGAGATCATGATGTCCCATTAAACTAGTATCAACAATTTCTCTGATGATATATATACCCTATTATCAATTATCATTTGGGATATATCATCAGGACAACCATCTGATGAAGAAGCAATGCTTTGAAAGATAGTGCTTCCAAATAAACCTGTTGGACTATAACCTGGTGTTGTGTGATTTTTGCCCACTCCACTCCAACACTGGCACTTCCAAAGCAAAATTAATAGCCTTTTTATCTTACATTTTGGAAAGTAATCCTGACCATGCACTTGCATTTTCTGTCACCACATCTGTTTGTGAAATTGTTTTAAACTTGTTTACAAATCTCCCCTCCTTTGCAATTTCATGGGACCATAAATTGCCCCCTTTTAATCCAATTCATCTTGCTATTTTCCTGCCAACCCTGCAGTAACCGATCACATTGACACTTTTCTTTCTGTCCCGCTGTTGTCATTTGCACTTGGTCCATGCTCAGTCGCAGCAGGGTGTACTATCTATGAGATACGTGGCAGAAATTCACCAAAGATCCTCAGACGGCACCTTCCAAACTCATGATAAACTTCCATCTGGAAGGACAATGGCAGCAAATATATAGGAACGCCACCACTTTCAAGTTCTCCTCCAAGCCACTCATCATTCTGACTTGGAAATATATTGGCATTCCTTCACTGTCGCTGGGTCAAAATCCTGGAATTCCCTCCCTAATGATATTGTGGATCAACCCACAGCAGGTGGACTGCAGTGGTTCAAAAAGGCAGTGCACCACCACCTTCTCAAGGGCAACTAGCGACGGGCAATAAATGCTGGCCAGCCAGCGATGCTCACATCCAACAAAAATGAGCTTTTAACAAAGTGCTCCTCTCTTTCTCTGCAACCCACTGTCCTTGTTCATGGAAGTCTTTCCTCTATCACTACTGAACTGAGGCACTGACTGCTCTCAAGTGGACGTAAAAGATGTATCGCTCCATTATGTAGATGTACAGTGGAATAATTCCCAGTGCATAGCCGATATTTATTCTTTAATCATGGAAACACAGGTCATTACAACTTTGCCTATTTTTGGGAGCTTGATACATGCAGATGGACCATCATGATTGCAACATTAAAGCATTAGCAATGTTTCAGAAGTACTTCATTGGCCGTAAAGCATTTTGCAATATCCAGTAGCCTTGAAAGGTTCTAATAAATAGAAGTTTTCTATTTTCTTTCCTTTCTCATTGCAAGTTCTGGGCATGTAGCGATTAAGGGCCCCAGCTACCAGCAGTGCTGCCCCCATTCTGCTCTGAAGATGCAGGTCTGGTTTAAAATGGAGGCAATATTCTGTGTTCACTTCTTTGGTGGCATGCAGATGCACAGTTCTTGCCTTACATAAAATATAGTGCTCCTGGAAGCCTTTAGGTAGATAGGGACTCCAGCTGAGAGTGCTTCACATCCTTCCCCTTCTGTTGTGAGCCTCTTGTCTCCTTTGTTGCCTTTGTACTGCTCTTGATGCAGCCTAAGGTGTTTGTTACTCCCATGTTGGGGAGGAAGTGGGGGATTCTGATCCCTTGGTGTCACGGGCATTGCCTTTTCCATATGCACTATCACTTCCTGCAGGTGTTACATGGATGGAAATCTGGTATCAATAACACTTCAATCTGTCTCCCCACTAATAGTTCCAATGCAATATGTAACAGTTAACTGCACTAAGGACCCAGTGAAAAGGTGTTTATTGCAAGCGATGAGGAGGTGAGCAGAATCCACTTGAAGGCCACTTAACGACTCAGCAGGCATCCACCAGCTCAATTTTGCTTTCTATACGTGTAGGTTGAAGGGTTATGCTAAATACATTAGCGAGCAGAGGCATACATTACCAAGTAGGGATGATTACATTGTGACCCAGCTGGAACAAAAGTTTTTTTAAAAAAAGCTACCTTTACAGAGCTTTTACTTCCATGTGGTAAAAGATAAAATCATTAGAGATTGAGACAGTGTACACAACAAAAATGTCAATTTAGACATCATCAAGTTACTAAAGTGGTTTGTTGTCTGCCTCCCTTTGTTCTGTTACTCTATTTTTGTTTTGCTAATCCATTGCATTAAGAAGGATCAATATTGTTCCTTCCAGTGTCAATCGAAGATGTTTCTTGTGTTCATTCAAGTAGTAAGCGCTGTGTAGTTAATCATTGCCTGGATTAGTTTGACTCTTGGAGTTCCATCCTCCTACACATCTTTGCTCTCTTTGCATTAACAGATAACCATCATTGACTGCTGAATGTATGCCGAGAGTGAAAAAAAGCTGCAACTCATTTCTGCCAGACCTCTGACAACATTTCAAAATCTTCTTCTTTGTTTTGGTGACTCATAATAGCTCTTCAAGTTGCAGGAATCACTTTCTTTCCTATTTCATTTCTGCTATCCAATAAGGAATGAATGAATGGAGAAAATATGGGATTTTAAATACACAGGGCAATATATTCAGCTACTGCTAAAGGTCCCTGTATGTTTGGGTAGGAAGTGCGCACACTCCCTATAAAATAGAAGTGCACTACTATTCATGGGGTTAGATTTTGACTATACTTCATGCTTCTGTCTTGAAAAGGACATAAGTCCAAATATTTGAAGGGAGTGTAAAGAAATAAATATTGAAGTAAAGAGAATGACTTCTAACAATTATGAAAGTGGAATGTTGCCATACTCTGAATTTAAGTTCAATTTATATATTAAGTTTTTTTTTTGGTTCTTTAATCATGGTTGTGAGAACTGGTTGCAGAAATGGGTGTAAGGATTGAGGAAGCAGTGATAGATTTTGAATCCGGGTGAGGAGGGGAAGTCTGCATCCTGAAATCCACATATCTCTGCTTATCTTTGACTGCTTTGTTAACTATTTTGAACTGAAGTCGAACATAGGCAATGTAAGAATGTGACAACTTAAGAAATAGGTGCAGGAGTAGGCCATCTGGCTCTGCCATTCAATAAGATCAGAGCTAATCTTTTCATGGACTCAGCTTCAATTACCCAGCTACTGGATTAGTGGTGCTGGAAGAGCACAGCAGTTCAGGCAGCATGCTGCTCGTTGGATGCTGCCTGAACTGCTGTGCTCTTCCAGCACCACTAATCCAGTATTTGGTTTTCAGCATCTGCAGTCATTGTTTTTACCCTTTTCAATTACCCAGCCTCTCACCATAACCTTTAATTCCTTTACTTTTTAAAAATCTAACTATTTTTGTCTTAAAAATATTCAACGAGATACCTCAACTACAGGTAGACAACGCATTATCTGAAATCCTGAAATCTGAAAAGCTCCAAAATCAGAAGGTTTTTTGTGAAGTTTTTATCTCATTAACAAGGTTGTTTGGTATGCAAACAGTTGACGCAACTCCAAACCCACTCGCTGCATGTCACTCAGATACAACGTGGGTGGGCGTGGCCCAGCACAGGCAGGTCTCAATTTTGTCTCAAGGCCTGTTACTCACATTGAGGTTGCTGTTCAGTAAGACTTTTTAAAAATTTTCATCATTGAACTGTCACTTATTCCAAAATTCAAAAAGTTCAGAATTCCAAAAACCAGCTGGTCCTGAACATTTCTGGTAAAGGATTATGTGCCTGTACTTCACTGGTCAGGGAATTCCACAGATTCATTAAATATAGCTTTAAATGGAGGGGCGATAGATATAGAACAGATGCCAGAGGTAGTTTCTTTACTGAGAGAGTAGTAGGGGTGTGGAATGGCCTGCCCGCAACAGTAGTAGACTTGCCAACTTTAGGGGTATTTAAATGGTCATTGGATAGACATATGGATGAAAATGGAGCAGATTGGTTTCACAGGCCGGCACAACATCAAGGGCTGAAGGACCTGTACTCTGCTGTAAAGTTCTATGTTCTATTCACAATCCTATGGGTGAAGATGTTCCTCCTCAACTCAGTCCTAAATCTGCTCCCCCTAATGTTGAGGCTATGCCCCCTAGTTGTAGCTTCACCCGCTAGTGGAAACAATCTCCCTGCTTTTATCTTATCTATTCCCTTCATAATTTTATATGTTTCTTTAAGATCCTCCCTTATTCTTTTAAATTCCAATGACTATAGTTCTAGTTTATGCAATCTCTCCTAATAAGCCAACCAGCTCAATTCTGGAATCCATCTAGTGAACCTCCTTTCTCCCCCCCTCCAGTGCCAGTATATCCTTTCTCAAGTACAGAAATCAAAACTGTAAACTGTGCTTTGGGTATGGCCTCACCAGCACCCTATACAGCTGCAGTATCACCTCACTGTTTTAAACTCCATCCCTTTCGCAATGAAGGACAATATTCCATTTGCCTTCTTTATTACCTGCTGCAAACCAACATTTTGTGATTCATGCACAAGTACACCCAGATCCCTCTGCACAGTAGCATGCTGCAATTCTTTTACCATTTAAATAATAGTCCATTTTGCTGTTATTTCTACCAAAATGAAAGACCTCATATTTGCCAATATTGGACCCCTTGTCCACCCACTTTAACCTATCCATATCCCTCTGCAGACATTCGGTGTCCTCTGCACACTTTTCATACCATTTATCCGAGTGTCATCTGCAGACTTTGCTCCACCATTCATCTTAGTATCATCTGCAGACTTTGACACATTACACATGGTCCCCATCTCTAAATCATCTGTGTAAACTGTGAACAATTGAAATCCTAACACTGATTCCTGAGGCACACCACTAATCATTGATTGCTAACCAGAAAAAAAACCTATTTATCCCCATTCTTTGCTACTTGTTAGTTAACCAATCCTCTCTTCATGAAAATACATCACCAGTAATGCTGTGTATCTTTATCTTATGCAGCAGCCTTTTATGCAGCATCTTGTCGAATGCCTTGTGGAAATCCTGATACACTGCATCCACTAGTTTCCCTGTTGTCCATTACGCTTGTAAATTCTTCAAAGAATCTTAGTAAATTGGTTAAACATGACCTGCCTTTCTTGAACCCATGCTCCGTCTGCCCGATGGGACAATTTCTATCGAGGTATCAATTTCTTCCTTAATGATAGATTCAAGCATTTTCCTTACGACAGAGGTTAAGCTAATGGGCTTATTGTTGCTCGCCTATTGTCTACCTCCTTTTTTAAACAGTGGCATCATATTTCCTGTTTTCCAATCTGCCGGAACCACCCCAGAGTCCAATAAATTTTGATAAATTATCATGAGCACATTTGCTATTTCCCTGGGATGCATTCTATCAGGATCAGGAAATACCTCTCACCCCATTAGCTTGCCCAACACTACCTCTTAGTGATAATGATTGTTTCTGGGTTCTCACCTGCCATTGCCTCCTTGTCATCAATTATTGGCATGTTATTTGGGTCTTCCACTATGACGTTTGACACAAAATATCTGTTCAATGTCTCACCCACTTCCTCATTAAATCCCCCTGCTTATCCTCTAAAAGACCAATGTTTACCTTAGACACTTTTTTGCTTTATATATTTGTGGAAACAATTGTTAATTTCTTTTTAATATTCTGAGCTAGTTTAGTCTCATAACCTGTTACCTTTCTTTATAGCTTTTCTCATGGCTTTCTGTTGACCTTTAAAGATTTCCTAACCTTCTAGTTTCCCACTAATTTTTTGCCACTTTGTATGCATGTCCTTTCAATTATACCATCCTTTATTTCATTAGATATCTATGGCTCATTATACCTTTTCCTACAGTCCTCCCTTTGCAGTGGAGTATACTTTTGCTGAGCACTGTGAAACACTGCTTTGAAAGTCCTCCACTGTTCCTCAATTGTCCCACCATATAGTCATTGTTCCCAGTTTACCTTCGCCAACTTCTGCCTCAATCCATACTAGTCTCCTTTGTTTAAGCATAAGACACTGCTATTCGATTTTACCTTCTCACCCTCCATCTCTAATTTAAATTCAATCACACAGTAATGGCTGCTTCTGAAAGAATCCCTAACTATGAGATCATTAATTATTCTTGTCTCATTACACAGGAGCAGACCTAGAATAGCTTGCTCCCTCATAGGTTCCGTTATATACTGTTCGAGGAAACTATTGTGGATAAATTCTGTGAACTCCTTCTCAAGGCTGGCTTAACAGATTTGGCTTAACCAATCAATATGGAGATTAAAATTCCCCGAAATAATTGCTATACCATTTTTTTTCATGTATCAGTTAGATAGATAGAGATAGAGAGAGAGAGAGAGATTAAGCACAGAAACAGACCCTTTGGTCTAACCCATTCATGCCGATCAGATATCCTAAATTTATCTAATTCCATTTGCCGGCAATTAGCCTATATCCCTCAAAACCTCTCCCATTCATATACCCATCCAGATGCCTTTTAAATGTTGTATTTGTTACAGCCTCCATCATTTCCTCTGGCAGCTCATTCCATATATGCATCACCATCTACACGAAAAGTTGGTTCTTAGGTCTCTTTTAAATCTTTCCCCTCTCAGCTTAAATCTATACCCTCTAGCTTTTGACCCCCCTACACTGGGGAAAAGGCCTTGACTATTCATTCTATCCATGCCCTTTAGAAAATGGCCCCAGCGTATTCAACCTCTCTCTATAGCTCAAACGCTCCAACTGTGGCAAAAGCCTTGTGAAGGTTTTCTGAACCCTTTCAAGTTTATTTCTTTGTTTATTGCCCACCCTACGATGTTGTTATTATTTGGTGGCCTATAGCCTATGCCTATCAGTGACTTTTTCTCCTTGCTATTTCTAACTTCCACCCAAATTGATTCAACCTTCTTCTCCGTAGAAACTATGCCATCTCTCACTTCAGCACTACAGAAGAAATTGGTTCTTCACATGCAATGACATTATCATACTCATAGGTTTACTATATATGGCAGGAGCCTGCATTGCCAGTCTCCAGTGCAGCAATGCAAAAGCAGTTCATGTTGTCCTTCAGGTGAAAATAATTTGCTTATGCTTTCTTTAACATATTATGTTCATCATATAGTCTTTTCTACATTGGGGCACCAACTCCAGATTTTTAGTGACCGTTTTTCAGAATACTTCTGTTCAATCAACCCTACGTTTCCACTCACTGTCATTTTAATTCTCTGAATAAAACAAGTTGGAGGAACAACACCTCATTGTTTGCCACTTGGCTTTGTGGCTTTACAGGGCAGTGGATCTCAATGCAGAGAAATTCTACAACTGCAAATTTTACCATTTTCTGAATCTGTGACAACATTCAACACATTATGCCAGCGAATACCTACAACAGTCATGATAGTTTTGTTTTGCATCAATCTACTGTTCCCTCAATCTTTCAGGCATCATGCCAAACCAGATGGTGGTTGCTGGGTGCCAGTGGTTTTGCACCTGGCTCATGATTTCACTCTGCAATGTAGCCACATACAGCAATCATTCATACAATGAGAGCCAGGCTACAGTGAGAAGCATTGTGGACAAAATCAGCAGTCCTGCACCCTTGAGAATTCTTGATTATTCCTGTTTGTACATCCCTTATTATCAACTGGATCCTCTACCATTCGGTATAAGGCAAGCATTTCAGGAGGAGGGTGCAAAAAAAGAAGAGGCACAGGTAGGAGGGAGGCAACTGGCAATTGAATGTGATTACCTGATTTGACACTGCTTCCCATAAACTTTGATGTTGCTTCCCACAAATATGACTCATTTACCCATTGTACAACATTACCATTCTTTTGGTACAGACCATCAACTGGTAGGATACAACTTAGAGGGAATCCGAAGATGTTTTCATGCATACTTTAGAGTCAGATTTTGGATTGCATAACTTCAGGCTGGTGTGAGTAGTCTGGACTGGCTGATTGACAGGCCTCTGCTGTGGTACTGGTCATTGACCATAGGAGAACACACTCATCGAGAGAGAGACCAACAGGTCCATACAAAGTGGAGCCTCTGACACTTCTCCAGGGAAGCATATCAGCTATCCAAGTAATCCACTGGAACACAGACTGAGGTAAGACCCTGAAAACCCCTTTGAAGACTGGGGTCTGCAGTAATGGAAGTGGTAGTCTGAGCCTACATGGCACCAAATTGAAAATTTCTGCCCTCAGTCTAGAGGCTCCACCACAGGACCCCAGTCAGACTGTGGGTGGCTTCAATTTATGTTGTAATAGAAGGTGAAACATTGGCTGTCAGGTATCGTACCATGTTTGGGTCTACTAGTCTTTTATAACAGTTACACTTACCTCACCTCTCGAGTTCAGCTTTCTGTCGATGTTGAATGGAAGCTGTAATGAGGTCGAGCTGAATGACTCTAGTGGAATAAAAATTGAGTGTCACTGAGCAGCTTATTGTCAAGCAAGTGCTGTTTGTTAGCATTGTTAACAACGCCATCTATCACTTGTAGTTGATTCTTAACTACTGTTTCAAATAGCATACCAAGTACTCAGTTCAAGACAAATTAGGGATAAGAAACAAATGCTGGCTTCCACAATCATACTCACACCTTATGAAAGGATTAAGAAAAAAATGATGTTCTGTGAGTGAGGTGGATGCGAATATTGTGGCTCAGCTGTTAAGATAAAGCATTTGAAAAACGAGTTCAGTGACTTTCACAAAACATGAGACACTATTAAGCTTCTTGTGACAATGTATAGAAGCCATCACGTGAATTCTTTGACATAGCCACCATTACTCTCTGACCCCATTCCATTTGAAATACTTGACAGTGCTCTATTTCAGAAGGTCAGTTGAATGAAGGATAGAACCTGAGCCAACCTTTTCACATTGTTATAGAATCATAGAATCCCTACAGCGTGGAAGTAGGCCCACACCAATCATCCGAACAGCATCCCATCCAAACCCATCCCATCCCTGTAACCCTGCATTTCCCATGGCTAACCCAGCTAACTTGCACATCCCTAGACACTATGGGTAATTTAGCATGGGCAATCCACTTGACCTGCACATCTTTGGACTGTGGGAAGAAACTGGTGCACCTGGAGGAAACCGATGCAGACACAGGGAAAATGTTTAAACTCCACACAGACAGCCGCCAGAGGGTGGAATTGAATCCTAGTCCCTGGCGCTGTGAGGCAGCAGTGTTAACGACCAATCTACCGTGCCCTATTGTATTTATTTACAGAGTTAAGCATTGCAAACATACATCTTGGATGCTACCAAGAATAGATTTTGTTTGAGTCCATTTATGAGATTCAAATGTGTACCCATTTAATGTCAAACAATTGCATTATGGTTTGAAATCCTGCATCAGTGACTTTAAGGGCGATGTTGCATTATTTTCATTTTTTGTATAGATCAGACTGTCTTTTACTGACTGCAAGTACCTGCTGCAGCCAGACTGCACCTTCCCTTTTTGAAGTGAAGACTGACTTTCAGTAGTGCCATTTCTAAGTGGTCCTGGCATTGCATGGTCAACTACTGAGACGTGCAGCTACTCAGTAGCACGTTTAAGCCAGAATCATTTAAAATTGTAAACAGCACAAAATTTGTGTGTTGCCGGTATTACTTTGAATGGACTTAGGATACTCACATCACCAATCCCCTTCCCATTTTTGATGGCACTCAAATTTTTGCTCCTATTTTGATTTAATACTTTGCTTTTGTAGCTTCATAATTCTGAAGTAAATTCACAACTTCAAATTAAATAATGAAGTGGGCAAACCCATGCTGAGTGAAATTAAGGTATTGAAAGATGATGTTTAAATAGTAAATTGTATTTAGCTGTCTCACAAGAAGGAGTCTGCAATATATTCTCTCATTTTGAAAATGTGAACCCAGGAGTGAATTTTTAATCTTTTCTTTAATTGGATGCATTTGTAAAGTTAAATGGCCTGACTTCATTGTTTGATCTGCTGTTATGGAGGTGAAATTCACTGTGGGTGGTAACGTAAAATGAGTGTATCAAATTCGCTATCAGTTGTTCTGCTCAAAGGATGACAAACTTCCATTGACTTCAATAGGACTGCACATATAAATAGGGCATATAAAAGGCAGAAGAAGAGTAGCATCCAGTTAGGTCTATTGCTGTTTTTCCTGTTCAAATATAAAACTGCCTTTAAACATTGGAGTATAGACTCTCAATCTTCCCTTCAGAAAGTAATAGTTTCCTAAGCTGGTGCTCTGCTTCTCAGTTAATACAATCCCAAGACAATGAGAACTCATTTATTTTCACTTCAAGAGTAATAAAAAGTTTATTTCATCACCTTTGGGATGCTTGCAATTCCTTTTAAAGTACTGTATGATAGGGAGTCCATTCACAGGAACATAGGGAACATTAGAATATGTTTGTATAATACCCTTTTGTTATCTGTTAGGATGGTCTCTGGCTTTCCACATAAACATTTTAGCTTTTGAGGAAATCTTGATATCCTTCAGGCCATGCAATAGCAAACCACAATTGGCACCCCAAAAGTCATTTTGAAAATCTCGCATGCTTTTAAAAGTGAGGTGTTACATCTGCTACTGTTAACCTAGACCATGACTATTAAATTATATGGAGAATTGTTTTTTTGTGTATTACACTTATTAAACTGAATTATTATTCACATGTACATATAGTACTGACAGAATTTTTTAACACCACAAGATGGCAGTAAAGGCAGGCTGTTTAAAAATGCAGTTATATTGGTTAACTCTTGTAGATCATCAATCACGAACATCTTGGTTTACGACAACAAAATGATTCTTATATCTTTTTTTCCTGAACGTTATACATACACATGTGTCAAAAAACATATTCCTGATTAACATCTCCTCCCTTGGATTAGTGATTCCAAACATTCAAACCAATCTTGTTTACAAAATTGCCAAATACAGTTACGAGAATACCTATAAATAAATCATATCATATTATGTAGTATTCCATTAATGAAACTGAGAAGTAATCATTGATAATCTTTTTGCAAAAATAGATGTGGATTCCTTGCAGATTTTATATCAGGAAGCATGTTTCAAATCTGAACACATGCTGAAAACATGCATTCACTTCAGCAGGATCGATAAAGGAAATAGCGAATTAAGGCTCTGGATGTAGCTCTTTAAATATTTCAAATATTTGGAAGTAAATCTAGAGCTAATCTTTCTTGATTTGGCATAAGTGATGAAAAATAAAGAATTATAAAAAGCTCTAATTTCTAATCCCTAGGTTTCTGTATAATTAATTGAGCTATCTGTCTTTCCTATTTAATGAGAGGCATTCACACTGTGCTGGGTCTCACTTTGTCATGTAACAGCTGCAATTAAGCTTTACTGCAGTGCAGCCTTTTAAAAAATCTACTCCCCATTTGATTAATATTTAGATACGGAAAGTGATATTTTAAAGCAGCCTAAATCTAGTGTTAGGTGAAGGGGTAAATGTAGGGGAATGGGTCTGGGTGGGTTGCTCTTCGGTAGAAACAGGCCCTTCAGCCCAACAAGTCCACACTGTAAGTAATCTAAATAAAAAAATCCTGAATGATATTCCTTTATAACAAAATATTGTGAATGCTGGAAATATGAAATAAACTAGTAATTTCTAGTAAAATCTCAGCAGGTCTGGCAGCAAAAATGGAGAGTAAAATAGAATTAGTTTTTCAAGACCAAGATGTCTCTTCTTTGGAATTGTTGACTCTCTAACTTCTCACTCCATCTTCTGACTGTTCTTTTTTCCCTCTTCTCAGTACAGACATATAATTATAAGCAAACTGTCAGGTTCTTGTGCGTTCCACTTCTTTTCTTCCAACCATTTGGGTGAGCCCCACTTCCAGTCCCCCCAAGATTTGTACCTCTCCCTTCACCTCTCCTCTTTTAAGACCTATTTCTTTGATTGAACTTTTGTGCTACCACCGTCACTTCTTTGGCTGATAATATATTTTTCTTGAGTCCCTCGACTTTGAGTATTTCTAATGATTTGTTATAAATGCAAATAGTTCTCGCCTATTTTCTAATAGCCTCATTATATCCCATTCTATCCCAACCAATGAAATTTGAATGACCCACCTTACCGTTTTCATTTCATCTGTTAATAGCTCAAAATGAAAAAGAAACTGTCTCCTTAAGCATATCTGCATGTTCATTTTGATATAGTCTGAAGATGTGGAATATTTATGAAGTGATATCTAGATGTCATGTTTACCCAAGATACACTTCTGTGAAAGTACAAGTGGAAATTGCAGAGGCATTGGCAATTTTAATCTTCTCTGGATTCGGGAGTTGGATGATTAGAGAATTGCAAACTCAACACCCATCATTCAAAAATGTTTGAAAACATAGACCCCACTTGTTACAGACCAATGAATTTTGATTTAATGGTGAGGAAACTTTTAAAACAAATATCTGGGATAAAATTAATCGTCATATGGAAAGATATAGATCGATTCAGAAGAGTCAGCATGGATTTGCGAAGGGAAACTTGTGTGTAACTAACTTGTTGAAGCTTTTTGAAGAGGTAACAGGGAGTGTTGAGGAGGGGAAGGCCATTGATGTGGTGTACATGGGCAACAAAGAAGATGTTTAATGCACTACCACTCAACGGACTTATAGACCATGAAATAAAAAGGGCAGTAGCAACATGAATATGAAATTGGCTGAGGAAGAGGAAATAGAGAGTAATGGTTAATAGCTATTTTTCAGACTGGCCGAGGATTTGTTGTGGAGTTCCCCAGGCCTTGGCATTGGAACTCTTGCTTTTCCTTGTCTATGTAAATGGTCAGTTCCTTGAATAGGCAGGGGACAGTTTCAAAGTTTATGAATGACATTAAACTTTGGATAATTTTAATCTATGAGGAGGACAGTACGGAATGTCAAAAGGACATTGACACATTGGTGGAGCAGGTGCCTCTCTCTGAAATGAGATTCTGTGAGCAGTCCCCCCAACTAGACTGAGACTTGCTGATACTTGCGGCAAGCTACTGTGCGCTGAATGCCTCAGCAAGACAGTCATACACTAAGCCTGGTATTGTTCTGTGATGGGGCAATATGCAAAAAGGCAACTCATAACAGAAATGCTGCAAGCAACAGGCTGGGTTCAGAGTGAGTGAGTACCATGAGACCAAATGAAAAGCCCAGAGTTACAGCCTGTTCCAGGAACTGGGTCAAGCTGCAACATTACAATGACAGTTGCCAGTGCCTCCACAGGTCTAGCAATGAAATGCAGAAATTGACTCAGCCGGTCTGGCAATATCTGTGGAGAGAGGAAGCAGAGTAAATGTTTCAGGCCCAGTGACCTTCCTTCAGCTCTGTAAGTGTCAGAACATGTTCTGTAAATGATAGGAAATATAACGCCATGAGCACTCTTAGAGGCTGGAAGGTGTCTGTCAATGTCTGTAGATCTGGGGTATGTGGGGCTAGTGCCCATGGAATGTGTCTGATGCTGGATGTACAACATAGATGTCTTTTGGAGAAAGGAGTGAGTTGAATATGCCTCTACCTGCTTTGCTTACCATGTTGAATTTTCCCAATAATTAACTAATACGGTGAATTTGATAAGACCTGAACCTATGCTGAGTTGGGCTGTTAACAAATCATTTAATAAGTAATAAGGAGGGCCAATTGGGAACTCACAGGAGGTTAGCATGAATCCTGCCACAGCACTCGGGGATAAAGCTAATCTGATGCAATGAGATGATCTCAATATCAAGGTAGACTTCACTGAACAGCTCACCCAATTTTACCAAACATCTCGTCATTCCTAACATTGCTCAGAGGCTGATAAGATTCCACCCTATATTATCAGATGGTGCACTATTGTTGAAGAAACACAGACTGCAGTCAACAGCAGTACAGCCATGGCTCAGGAGGTATGGCAGTTAATTTAAAAGAATGTTGCAATAAATTCTCCTACATCAAGCATGTCAATTACTACGGAACATATATGTAATTCACAATCAATAAAAATCATTCTTGAATATGAATGCATTGCCTGAACTTAATCTGCTTAAAGTTATAGAAGGAGCTGAACTAGTTTAAATCTAGAAACAATTGGTCAAAGAACAGTCAGTCACAGAATAATAAATCAAAGGATGACCAATAGAATTATTCATGGAGTTTTGCTGGTCTTACAATGGAACCCAAACAATAATCAAATTCCATTGAGAGCTAATATGTAAACAAAGTAAATTTGTTTCATGCTGGATTGGTGGAAATGATTTCCCCTTCTAGCAGCACTCCGATTGCAAAACCTAGCAAGGTTTGAGAGAAGACATAAGCAACCAGATAGCCAGTGAGCAGCATATCCTAACTGAGCTAATTAATGAAGTCAGGCTTCCTGTTCTTTTCAATCATTTGGAAGAAGCATCCTTTCCAGACATCTTGATGTCTGCTTTATATAATCCAGCCTACAAAATAATATTTTTTAGTTTCTTTAGTGTTATTCTTCTTGCTGTATATCATTTATATTAGATTTTGTTTCTTCTTAAAATGTTAATCTCAGTTTCTGATACTTCAAAATAAATGGGCATAACGTAGAAATTTCTGTTCATTGTAAAGAATTATTTTGGACTTTGGACTAAAACTGGAACACATATTGATTTAAACCAAGGAAGCTGTGCATGAGGTAATTGGAGTTTTAAAAATAAGTTACTGGAGCACATGCGAGTTGTATACACAATATTACCTGAATGGAGCAGGGAGGGAGAAGTAATGACAAATTGGCACCACCTGTATGTGATCAATTAAAATTATAACATTTAAAAGGTGTTTGGACAGGTACATGAACAGGAAAGGTGCAGAGGGTTGTGGGTCAAATGCATGCAAATGGGACTAATTCAGTTTAGTAAATCTGGTCAGCATGGATGAGCTGGACTCAAGTGTCAATTTTTGTGCTGTCTGACTTTATCATGGCATTTCTACCCAAAGACTAAATAAAAACTGAAAGAACTGTGGATGTTGTAAATCAGAAACAAAAACAGAAATTGCCAGAAAAGCTCCACAGGTCTGGCAGCATCTGTGGAGAGAAATCAAGTTAACTTTTCAGGTCAAGTGACTCTTCCTCAGAACAGTAATTTCTGTTTTTGTATCTGCACAGAGACTGTCTTTTGATCGGCTTTTCAATTGTCACCTGATGTTGTAGGCTCATAAGAACTCAGCGTAGCAACAACCTTTCATTGGACCAGCTTCAGACCCTTAAAGAGGGAATGAAAAATGGAGAAGACAGAAGCCTAGAGGATTGCAGCATCACCATCTCTCCTTCTGATTCCTTGCTCTGGAAAATAATGTTCCTCTCCAACTCTTGAATAAAGGCAAAATACAATAGGTTGCTGGAAACCTGAAACAACACAGAGAATGCTGGAGAAACTGAGCAGGTCTGGCAGTAATTATGTAGAGAGAAGCAGAGTTCATGTTTTGAATCTGGTATGACCTTTCTTTAGAATCTCTTCAGTTAGAGTTTTATAGGGCAGAGAGACTTAAGACAGCTGATTGGTTCCCCGACATTTGGCTCCTCTGTCCTAAAGTGCAGATCATCCTGACTCTGATTGTACCAAATGGCTCACTAAATGTTTTCCAGCCCCTGGACTGTCATCAAAGACTATCCTTGACTTAATATGGTAGGACTCCATGAGCAAATGCTACCTCCTTGTCTTGACTGAAACAAGCTGACAAATATGACAAGTTTTCTTCCTTTGTGTTTGTACTGAACAGAACACACCAGATGGCCTCCTTCTTTAGAGACCACAATTTCCCTTCCCACGTGGTTAAAGATGCCCTCCAATGCATCTTGTCCACATCCCGCACCTCCGCCCTCAGACCCCACCCCTCCAATCGTAACAAGGACAGAACGCCCCTGGTGCTCATCTTCCATCCTACCAACCTTTGCATAAACCAAATCATCCGCCGACATTTCCACCACCTCCAAAAAGACCCCACCACCAGGGATATATTTCCCTCCCCACCCCTTTCTGCCTTCCGCAAAGACCGTTCCCTCCATGACTACCTGGTCAAGTCCACGCCCCCCTATAATCCACCCTCTCATCCTGGCACCTTCCCCTGTCACCACAGGAATTTCAAATACTGCGCCCACACCTCCTCCCTCGCCTCCATCCAAGGCCCTAAAGGAGCCTTCCATATCCATCAAAGTTTTACCTGCACATCCACCAATATCGTTTATTGTATCCGTTGCTCCCGATGCGGTCTCCTCTACATTGGGGAGACTGGACGCCTCCTAGCAGAGTCCTTTAGGGAACATCTCCGGGACACCCGCACCAATCAACCACACCACCCCGTAGCTTAACATTTCAACTCCCCCTCCCACTGTGCCGAGGACATAGAGGTCCTGGGCCTCCTTCACCGCCGCTCCCTCACCATCAGACGCCTGGAGGAAGAATGCCTCATCTTCCGCCTTGGAACACTTCAACCCCAGGGCATCAATGTGAACTTCAACAGTTTCCTCATTTCCCCTTCCCTCACCTCACCCTAGTTCCAAACTTCCAGCTCAGAACTGTCCCCATGACTTGTCCTACCTGCCTATCTTCTTTTCCACCTATCCACTCCACCCTCCTCCCTGACCTATCACCTTCATCCCCTCCCCGACTCACCTATTGTACTCTATGCGACTTCCTCCCCACCCCCACCCTCCTCTAGCTTATCTCTCCACCCTTCAGGCTCTCTGCCTTTATTCCTGATGAAGGGCTTTTGCCCGAAACATCGGTTTTACTGCTCCTTGGAAGCTGCCTGAATTGCAGTGCTCTTCCAGCACCACTAATCCAGAATCTGGCTTCCATCATCTGCAGTCATTGTTTTTACCTAGCAAAATGTGACAGATGAAATAATATGAGCCTGCCATTTCTGGCTGAGGGGGCAAAGTGCAAAAAGGCAGACATAGAAGCAGAAAATAGGAGCAGGAGTTGGCCACTCAGCCCTTCAAGCCTGTTCTGCCATTCAATATGATCATGGCTGATCATCCAACCCAGTACTCTGTTCTGGTTTTCTCACCATGTCCTTTGATCCCTTCAGCCCTAAGAAGGGCAGGGCAAGGCAAGTGTGCTGTGAGCATCCAGGTGGGCTCAGATTGATTGAATGCTATGACAGCAAACAAAGAACCCAGGGATGATTTGATAATTGCCAATGTCCATGAATGTGGGGTGCATGTCGCCAGTGCCATGGAGTGTGCCCTGAGATGTTGGTGCCCAGTGACCAACATGGAGGTCTTTTGGTGCAAGCGACGAGCTAATTCGCCAGGTCTGCTTTGCTTTCCATGTCATGTTTTCTTGTCATCTAGCTTGTTTTGGCAAGATAGCAAACTGAATATTACTGAAGTCAACAAGGTGTTTAAGAAACAACAATTTGTATTTAATTGATGAAAAACCTGCTGTGCATTTGTCAAAAACATGAAAGATGGAGTGAGATACTTCCAATATCAAGATGGTTTTCATCAGACTTCTCATCTGATTCTGGCACAAAGGCTCTGTTGTTCCTCTGTATAAGATTCAATGCATAATATTTATGTTTGTCTGTCTGTGTGTTGGTGTGTAAGTCTTAAAAACATTAAAGCTAAGTCACATAAATTAGAAATCACAATCCTTCGATATTCTTTTTTCAAGTGATCCAGTCATGGATTAGCAATTAATCTGATTTACATTTGTCCATTTGCTTAAAAAGTGATTACAATAAATTGTTATGTTATTGTTAGTGGGAAAAAACCCTGGCATGCATATTCTTAAAGCTTAATTAAACAGATTGATTTAGGCAGTTGGTGGTTTGATGAAACTTTCACATTTCAACATCTCAAGGAACAGTGGGATTTGATTTCCAGTATGCAATTCCCTGTAAGTAATGACAGCCTGGGCTCCTTTTTGGGCGTTACGTAAATGTAGAGCAGGTCACTTTACTGTCATATCTATGCAAATTTGGCCTCACTGCAAAACCATTGAGGTCCTTTCCTTACATTTCCCAGACAGAAAATTAAAATGGGCATCACAACTGTAAATTTGGGACCTGTTTTCTTCTGAAGGATTGTTTCTTGAAATTAGTCAACCAGTAGACAAGTTAGGCAGCAGATAAAAATTCATTTACAATTCATTGAAGTTTTGAATGTAAAATTAATCATTGGAGGACTGTCTTATGAGGAGCAATTGAGGTTGGACCTGTACTTATTAGAATTTTGAAGATTGAGAAGTGATCATATTAAACATACAAGATTCTTAGGGGACTTGACAAGGTAGATGCAGAAAGCTTGTTTCCATTTGATTAGATTACTTACAGTGTGGAAACAGGCCCTTCGGCCCAACAAGTCCACACCGCCCCGCCGGAGCGCAACTCACCCATACCCCTACATCTACCCCTTACCTAACACTATGGGCAATTTAGCATGGCCAATTCACCTGCACATCTTTGGACTGTGGGAGGAAACCAAAGCACCCGGAGGAAACCCACGCAGACACAGGGAGAACGTGCAAACTCCACACAGTCAGTCGCCTGAGGCGGGAAATGAACCCGGGTCTCTGGCGCTGTGAGGCAGCAGTGCTAACCACTGTGCCACTGTGCCGCCCATTTGTTGGACAGTCAAGGACAAGAAGGAATAATCAGAATATGGGCCACTTATTTAGGGCAGATGTAGAGGAGCTTAATCTCTCAGAGTGAAGTGAACCTAAGGAATCCCCTACCACATGGACTTTCAGTCATAGAGTAATAGAGATGTACAGCATGGAAACAGACCCTTCAGTCCAACCCGTCCATGCTGACCAGATATCCCAACCCAATCTAGTCTCACCTGCCAACACCTGGCCCATATCCCTCCAAGCCCTTCCGATTCATATACCCACCCAAATGCCTCTTAAATGTTGCAATTGTACCAGCCTCCACCACATCCTCTGGCAGCTCATTCCATACACGTACGTGAAAAAGTTGCCCTTTTGGTCTCTTTTAGATCTTTCCCCTCTCACCCTAAACCTATGCCCTCTAGTTCTGGGCTTCCCAATCCCAGGGAAAAGACTTTGCCTATTTATCCTATCCATGCCCCTCATAATTTTCTAAACCTCTATAAGGTCACCCCTCAGCTCCAGGGAAAACAGCCCCAGCCTGTTCAGCCTCTCCCTGTAGCTCAGATCCTCCAACCCTGGCAACATTCTTGTAAATCTTTTCTGAACCTTTTCAAGTTTCACAACATCTTTCCAATAGGAAGGAGACCAGAATTGCACGCAATATTCCAACAGTGGCCTAACCAATGTCCTGTATCGCCGCAACATGACCTCCCAACTCCTGTACTCAATACTCTGACCAATAAAGGAAAGCATACCAAACGCCTTCTTCACTATCCTATCTACCTGCGACTCCACTTTCAAGGAGCTATGAACCTGCACTCCAAGGTTTCTTTGTTCAGCAACACTCCCTAGGACCTTATCATTAAGTTTATAAGTCCTGCTAAGGTTTGCTTTCCCAAAATGCAGCACCTCACATTTATCTGAATTAAACTCCATCTGCCATTTCTCAGCCCACTGGTCAAGATTCTGTTGTAATCTGAGGTAACCCTCTTCCGTATCCACTACACCTCCAATTTTGGTGTCATCTGCAAACTTACTAACTGTACCTCTTATGCTCACATCCAAATCATTTATGTAAATGACAAAAAGTAGAGGGCCCAGCACCGATCCTTGTGGCACTCCACTGGTCATAGGCCTTCAGTCTGAAAAACAACCCTCCACCACCATCTTCTGTCTTCTACCTTTGTGCCAGTTCTGTATCCAAATGGCTAGTTCTCCCTGTATTCCATGAGATCTAACCTTGCTAATTAGTCTCCCATGGAGAACCTTGTCGAACGCCTTACTGAAGTCCATATAGATCACATCTACTGCTCTGCCCTCATCAATCTTCTTTGTTACTTCATCAAAAAACTCAATCAAGTTTGTGAGACATGATTTCCCATACACAAAGCCATGTTGACTATCCCGAATCAGTCCTTGCCTTTTCAAATACATATACATCCTGTCCCTCAGGATTCCCTCCAACAACTTGCCCACCACTGAGGTCAGGCTTACTGGTCTATAGTTCCCTGGCTTGTCTTTACCACCCTTCGTAAACAGTGGCACCACGTTTGCCAACCTCCAGTCTTCCAGCACTTCACCTGTGACTATTGATGATACAAATATCTCAGCAAGAGGCCCAGCAATCACTTCTCTAGGTTTCCATAGAGTTCTCGGGTACACCTGATCAGGTCCTGGGGATTTATCCACCTTTAACCATTTCAAGACATCCAGCACTTCCTCCTCTGTAATCTGGGCATTTTGCAAGATGTCACCATCTATTTCCCTACAGTCTATATCTTCCATATCCTTTTCCACAGTAAATACTGATGCAAAGTATTCATTTAGTATCTCACCCATTTTCTGTGACTCCACACAAAGGCTGCCTTGCTGATCTTTGAGGGGCCCTATTCTCTCCCTAGTTACCCTTTTGTCCTTAATATATTTGTAAAAACCCTTTGGATTCTCCTTAATTCTATTTGCCAAAGCTATCTCATGTCCCTATTTTGCCCTCCTGATTTCCCTCTTAAGTATACTCCTACTTTATTTATACTCTTCTAAGGATTCACTCAATCTATCCTGTCTATACCTGACATATGCTTCCTTCTTTTTCTTAACCAGACCCTCAATTTCTTTAGTCATCCAGCATTCCCTATACCTACCAGCCTTCCCTTTCACCCTGATAGGAATATACTTTCTCTGGATTCTTGTTATCTCATTTCTGAAGGCTTCCCATTTTCCAGCCGTCCCTTTACCTGCGAACATCTGCCTCCCATCAGCTTTTGAAAGTTTTTGCCTAATACCATCAAAATTGGCCTTTCTCCAATTTAGAACTTCAACTTTTAGATCTGGTCTATCCTTTTCCATCACTAGTTTAAAACGAAAAGAATTATGGTCGCTGGCCCCTAAGTGCTCCCCCACTGACACCTCGGTCACCTGCCCTGCCTTATTTCCCAAGAGTAGGTCAGGTTTTGCACCTTCTCCAGTAGGTACATCCACATACTGAATAAGAAAATTGTCTTGCATACAGTTAAGAAATTCCTCTCCATCTAAACCTTTAACACTATGGCAGTCCCAGTCGATGTTTGGAAAGTTAAAATCCCCTACCATAACTACCCTATTATTCTTACAGATAGATGAGATCTCCTTACAAGTTTGTTTTTCAATTTCCCTCTGACAATTGGGGGAGTCTATAATACAATCCTAATAAGGTGATCATCCCTTTCTTATTTCTCAGTTCCACCCAAATAACTTCCCTTGATTTGTTGAGGCTGGGTGATTAAGTATATTACGGATGAGGTGATGGCCTCGAGACATTGTCACTAGAGTATTAATCTAGTGACCCAAGTAATGTTCAGGGGAACCAGACTTGAGTCACAAACTATAGCAGATGGTGGAATTTGAATTATAGTAGAAACAAATCTGGAATTAAGAATCAAAAAATGACCATGAAACCATTGACAATTGTCAGGAAAACTCATCTGATTCACTAATGTCTTTTAGGAAACAGCTGGTCTTGCCTATTTGTGACTCCAAACCCACAGCATACAGTACTCTGAGCTGGGATGGGCAATGATGCCCACACTCCCTCAATGTTTCTTTTTAAATCAAGGCTGAGACAGATATTTAATCAATAAGAGATTCAAGAGCTGTACGTAAAATTGCAGGAAAGGTGGGACTGAGGATGGATCAGATCAAAGTGGAAAAGCACAGCTGATCAGGTAGCATCTGAGAAGCAGGAGATTCAACATTTTGAGCATGAGCTCTTCATCAGGAATGAGTTGGGGGGAAGGGTGGGGTGGGGTGCCAATCGGACAGCCTCCGCTGCAGCTGCTCACTGGAGGACACAATTCTACCATTGAACATCCCACATGGCCTCCTTCTTCAGGGACCACAATTTCTTCTCCCACATCGTCAACGATGCCCTACAGCACATCTCCTCCACTTTCCGCACCTCCACCCTTGAACCCCAACTCTCCAATCGCAACAAGAACAGAACCCTCCCTCATCCTCACCTTCCACCCTACCAACCTCGGGATACAGTGCATTATCCTCCGCCATTTCTGCCACCTACAAACAAACCCCACCACTAGGGATGTATTTCCCTCCCCACACCTATCAGCATTCTGCACAGACCATTGCCTCTGTGACTCCCTTGTTAGGTCCTCACCCCCCACCAACCCAACCTCCACTCCCAGCATCTTCCCTTGCCACTGTAAGAAGTGTAAATCCTGCACCCACACCTCCCTGCTCACCTCCATCTAAGGCCCAAAAGGTTCCTTCCATGTCTGACAGAGATTTACCTGCACATCCACGCACATCATCTACTGTGTCCTTTGCTCTCGATGTGGTCCCCTCTACACTGGGGAGACAGGATGCCAACTTGCAGAATGTTTCAGAGAACATCTCTGGGACTCACACACTAAACAACCCCACCACCCTGTGGCTGAACAATCCAACTCCTCCCTCCCACTCCACCAAGGACATGCAAGTTCTTGGCCTCTTCTACCACCAAACTCTAGCCACCCGATGCCTGGAGGAAGAACGCTTCATCTTCCGCCTCGGGATTCTCCAACCACAAGGAATAAATGTTAATTTCACCAGTTTCCTCATTTCCCGTGCCACTACCATATCCCAGATCTAACTCTCCAACTCGGCACTGCCCTCTTGAACTGTCCTTCCTGTCCATCTTCCTTCCCACCTATCCACTCCACCCTCCTCTTCAACCTCTCACCATCACCCCCACCTTTATCCACCTATCGCATTGCCAACTACCTTCCTCCCAGCCCCACCCCCTCTCCCATTTATCTCTCAGCCCCGTTGGGCCCTCCCCCACATTCCTGATGAATAGCTCATGCTTGAAAAGTTGAGTCTCCTGCTCTTTAGATGCCGGCTGACCAGCTATGCTTTTCCAGCAACGCACTTTTCGATTCTGCTCTCCGACATTTGCAGTCCTCACTTCCTCTTGATGGATCAGATCAGCAATAATCTCATTGGATGGCAGAACAGACTGGATAGTCTGAATAGCTAACTTTTGCTCTGACATCATCCCGTTCTGGATGATTGCACAAAAGTGGTCATCACCACATTTCTCAAGATGTATAATGAACATTTCTAGCATTAGTCTATTTATGTACAATTAGGAATCATATTCTTGTGCCTGGGAACTCTTGTTTTGCTGATTTTGTATGCATGGACTAAGGTGCATAATGCTGACACCCAGAGTTTGGTAGAAGCAGTGATATTCAAAAATAACCCACGACTACAATACTGAAAAGTCTTTTTGGGAGCTTTTTGCTAGTTCCTGAGAAGGTAGAACTGTTAGGAAGGCTGGATTTCGCTACAGATGAGGTTTCTATTCAATCAGCACGGGAAGCAATATAACAAATAAAAGAGGAATGCTGCTAGGATGACAAGAATTGCTTAGAATCATAGAATCCCAACAGTGTGAGAGCAGGCCATTCAGCCCATCAAATTCATTCCAACCCTCTAAACAGCATCCCACCCAGACCCACTGTATCCCTGTAACCCTACATTTCCCACAGCTAATCCTGGACTGCACATTCCTGGGCACTGTGGGCAATTTAGCATGGCCAATTCACCTAACCTGCACATCATTGGACTGTGGAAGGAATCTGGAGCACATGGAAGAAACCCGTGCAGACACGGGGAGAAAGTGCAAACTCCACACAGACAGTCAATCGAGGATGGAATCAAACCCAGTTCCTGGCGCTGTGATGCAGCAGTGCTAACTACTGAGCTACTGTGCTGCCCATTTGAGGCTGGGGCCTAAGTACAGCATCAGAAGAAGCACAGGCATTATAGAATATAGAACTGTACAGCATAGGAATGGGGCCTTCGGCCAACCATGTGCCAAACATAATACCAAATTAAACTAATCCCTTCTGTTTGCCCTTGGTCCATCTCTCTGCATTCCTTGCATGTTAATGTACTTATTTAAATGCCCCTATCGTATCTACCTTCGCTACAACCCCAGACTCCTACCACACTCAGTGTAAAATAAACTTGCCCCTCATATCTCCTTTGAAATTTCCCCTTCTCACCTTAAGTGCATGCTCCTTTGTTTTAGGCATTTCAACTCAAAAGATTCTGACCGTCAAACTTATCTCTGCATCTCATAATTTTAGATTTCTATCAAGTAGCCCCTCAGCCTCCACCGCTCCAGCAAAAACCAACCCGAGTTTTTCTCACCTGTCCTTGTAGCTCATACCCTCTAATCCAAGCAGCATCTCGGTAAACCTCTTGTCCACCCTCTCCAAAGCCTCCACATGTTTCCTAAAATGTGGCAACCAGAACTGAATGCAATACTCTAAGTGTTGTCTAAACATAGTCTGATAAAGCTGCAACATGACATTCTGATAGTGGGGAAGTGCAGATTGACTGGATAGGTGGTGTGGATCAAATTGGTGCCAACAGCAAAGGGTTCAATCCTTGTTCTGGTTGGGATGGGTTTAGGACCTTGTCCTAACCATGATGGAGATTGCAGTGTCATGAGTTAGATCTGCCTTTGAGCAGAGAGCTGATGAAGAAGAGTATGAGGTACATCTTTTTGTTTGTTATGGTTGTTTTTGTCTTTTCAAATGCTTTGTTTTGGATATAGAACATGGTGTGGGATTTTTCAAGTGCGCATTGAGTCAGATATTTTCATTATTTTGGGCTTGAATAAGGAAAGATACTGAAACCAATCATAACCATTATTTTGATTTTATACTTTATTTTAAATATATTTCTACACAAGAGGCATTACATTTTTGCACAAATTGTACTATTCAGCAAAATGTATATGAGCACTTTCTAATCGTACTGTAAAGTGAGCCAATATTTTGTATAATAGGTCTATAAGTATTAAAAAATGCAGCTAATCTCATGACATGCAAAGCATGTCCTTAATCAGGTTTCTAAAAACAGTTTCTGACCATTGAAGCATTACAGATATAGCAGCTGTCTGTGTTATCCTCATAGCATGAAAATCCATCCATCTACAACTACTTTTGCTCTTGATTAGGTTCTGACAAGCCATTTTCCTCAGTGAAATGTTCATTTAATGATACAGCACTACTCTGAATGCAATATGCTTCTGTATATCAGATCATCATTTTGTGTGAGAGGGATTTTAACTTGATGTTAAAATTATGTCATGATAGTAGCAAAATTTAGACTAACAATGTTTGACTGCCATCATCTAGTTTTAAAATCTTGGACCATGGGTTAAAGTTGTGTTAACAAGGAAATTTAATGATTTAAAATGGCCACGGCATTCCATTGACCATAGGTTAGCTCAGATTCACAGAATCAATGTGACATAAATGAAGTGAAACAAAATAAAACAAAGAACTTGGGATACTGGAGATCTGACACAAAAACAGAAATTGCTGGCAAAACTCAGCAGGTCCGGCAGCATCAGTGTGGAGAAAGCAGTGTCAACCTTTCGAGTGCAGTGACAAAATGTTAACTGAAATAAACAAAGAGTGTGTGAAGCAAAATTAATATTTTCAAAAGAATTTAAAATACAGACCTAATTTTTCTATTTGATTTACACCTTTCATGTCTTGGAGATGAAAGAGCCACTTGCAAGTTAGGCAACTCAGCAAACAATAAGCCAGACACAAGAATACATGAATGAGCTATCTTTCTGCTACTTTGACAATCTGTTCAAGGGAAAAATAAAATTATAATTGGAATTAGAGAAGCATTGCTTTCTTTCTCCCTGCTTAATCTCAATCTCTATTTCAAAGGACATAATATGGTTCCAGAGGAGCTTCACAAGAATAATCCCAGGAATGAAAGGCTTAATATATGGGAAGTATTTGAGGATTTTGGATCTATAGTTGATGGAATTTAGAAGGATGACGGGGGGGAATCTAATTGATACTGAAAAAGAATACTGGATGGCCTGGACAGATTGGACATTAGGAAGACGTTTCCCAATGAGGAGAGACTAGGACTCGAGGACACTGCCTGACAGTAAAGGGAAGACCCTTTAGAATGGAGATAAGGAGAAATGTTGTCAGCCAGAGAGTGGGGAATGTATGGAATTCATTGCCACAGAAAGCTGTGGTGGCCAGGTCATTGAGTGTATTTAAAACAGAGATAGTTAGGTTCTTGATTGTCAAGGAAATCACAGGTTATAGAGAGAGAGCGCAAAAATGGGGTTGAGAATCTTATCAGCCAGCATTGGATGGCAGAACAGACTTGTTGGGCTGAATGGCCTAATTTCAGCTCCTATGTCTTATGGTTTAGTGCAGTGTTAAAGCACATTGGAGAAACACCCATTCACCAAGAAATCAAAGCAATCTGTGATACCTGGTACTGAAAAGCATAATCTCAGGAAAAGTCTAACACCTTATGGTCACACTAGGGACTTTTAAATTAAATATTCCTTTATCTTCAAAGGAAAGCAAAACACTGTGGATTCTGGAAAACTGAAACAAGCACAGAGGATGCTGGGATACCTCAGTAGGTCTGACAGTATCTGTGGACAGAGTTAACCTTTTGAGTCGAGTTTGACTTCTTCAGAACTGCTGAAAGTGATTTTTTAAAATTGTTTCCGCTAACTGAGAGGACTAAAAAGAGAGAAGCTGATTCACCCCTACTCACCTGGTTTTAACACATATAATAGTCTTCCAAATACTTCAACATATTGTTATTTCTATCAACTTAGTCACATGTGAAAGATTTTTGAATGTTTTCATTTGGTGGACATAATTTCAGGCATGTTTTGAGTAACATGGGCCGTACATTTCCTGTTAATCTTTTGCATTCTATATAATACATGCTATGAGTACAAAAACATATGTGGTAACATTTGGTATCTTAAGCACCAAGCAAAAATGTAAAACTGAGCTTTTGAATTTCCAGCATTGTCATAATCTCTTGCTGCAACTTTGGCAAAAAAAACATCATTGGAACATCAGGAGAAAAAGGCCATGTTGAACATTTTGCACCATATCTCTAGGGATTCCAATGATTTTAAACCTGACAGCACTCAAAAGTTCAGATGAGAGTATTAATGAGGCTGGGATATATAATTACTGCCCCAGACAAAGTCTGATTTGCTTCTGCTTCTTCTCTTCTAGTACACATTCTCTTGCTGTTGGAGTATCTGGTAGTCTAGTGAAGAACCAAGAAACCCTGGGTACAAGTCTCATCTGCTCCAGAAGCATGTCATAACACATCTGAACAGATTATTTTAAAAATATGTTCACGTGCTATTATCTGTTGGGCTCTTGCAGTGCAGAGCAGTTTATCCCTGGATAAAATGGAATATTGTCGCTACTTTGGATTTGTACAGTTTATGTATTGGTTAAAATATCCAGTTGTGGAATTACAAACTGCAGTTCCTCTGCGGTCTGGTTATCAACATTTCTCCCAACTGATTGACAATCTTTTGCATAGCTCTCTGTGATGTAGGATGCAGAGCAGAGGTGAATGCATCTCCATTTATACCTTCAGGGATGTAAAAGCAAACATTGGGAAGCATGTGGGTCTTTCATTATCTTTTTGGATTTAACAATCAGGATGTTAGTTTTAAGACATCATTATCCAAGGACTCAAACAATCCATATGCCAGTGTTTAGTCACTAATTGATTCAAAATGCTCATCATTCTGTTTTTGTTTGTTTATGTAGTAATTCTCCCTTAGGCCTGTAGAAACAGAAGATTCTCTGTGGCACCTGTAATTTATTATCGTCTTGTGCTTGGCAAGGAAACATTTTGTCATCTGGTAAAATGACAACAATCTGATATTTTAAATACTTCCTGCCTTGACATTAAGCAAGTAAGTTAGTCTATAGGTTGATACACAATTTTACTAAATTTTTGATGCTTTTCAAATGATCAGCAAGGAGATGAAACATTGGTTTTAGATCAGAGAAACCATCTGATTACAAGCTTATAATAATGGATGAAGATGACAAATTTTCCATTCTATGTTGTCCACCCAGCCTAGCCCTAAACGTTCACTGCAATGTTTAATTGGTCTTAAAAAGTTTGTCAAGACATTTTCTTAATTAGCCTTTGTGATATATTCATATGCTTATCGCTCTTTCAATCACAACTTGTTGAGATGATAGCTAAATTGACATGGTATTTTTCTTCCAGTTTAATCATTTTCCAGATTAACTTTAATCATATCAGTTACTACCTTTCTATATACCTCTATGAGGTCACATCCTAAACTCCTTCTTTAACACAATTTACAATAGTGTATGAGCTTACCAAGTTTGTTTCAGAAGCAGTAATTATGGCTAACATTGTGTGGGTTCACTTTATTTTAGCTATGCTGCAATTCCATCATACTGACAAAAATACTTTGGCGACAAGTGGAGTTGTGCAAATTCAGCAAGGTGTAAGCAATGCACGTTTTGTACTTAGGATCAATTGTTAAAGTGGGTCAACACTCTCAATATCATTTTTGTTTTTAATAGGCTTAAATAATGCTACTTATAACCTTGAATTCTTGATTAATAATGTTCCAGAATGTCTGATATTTCTATCCAGCTGCCAGCTTTACATTTCCTTCTATTTTAATGCTGCTGAGTCACACATATTTCAATATTCCCTGACACCAGTGCTGACAACAGTTCAGTGCATCCTGGAATCTATAGGAATGACAGATTAATCTCATGGAAGATGTTGTAAGTGACCCTGGAGAACAATTTCAAGTGCATTAGAAACATGTATGTCTTCACTTTCCTTGATAAATTTCATTTTTTGTTTTGAAAGTTATTAGAGATGGAAATTTGTGATGAATTGGAGAGCTGATGTGAAACCGTCAGTAATCCAGCGAACTAGAGATACCAGTAGATGACATTACTAAATTGATCTAAGTGTGTAAGTACAATCTAGAACTGGACAAGTCCATTCTGTCAATCAACTGCTTTAACATTACTCACAACCCTCATTAGAGCAGCTGGTTTCCATAGAGATGATCTTTTGTAGTTGGCTGCAGGTCAAATATAAACTTTACGGGACCCCATGAGGGTCTTTCTGGCAGCTTGTTTTGGTAACTTGCAGAAGTTATACATTTGTTGACTGTGCAGGGCCAAGCTGCAGGACTGGCTGCATTGTGTGAGTTCTTCATAGTTGTAAAAGCAGATTCATTAGGAAAATCTTTTTACTCAAGCAAGGTACTGACTCATCCAGAATAGTGCCAGGAGGCATGTGAGTTGTCTTGATTCTAGTTTAGGGTCAGCAATCTTCCAAGATTGACAGGGACACTCACTGATTAGGGCATGGATCTATCAGGCACCACCTCTAATAGCCGGGGAGAACATGGTCATTTGAATTTCTTGCAATGGAGACACCCCAGCATCAGGGTAGCCATTGTTATAATGTAGCATATGCAGCAACCGCTTAGCACACAAAAGCTCCATGAACAAAAATTTGGCAATGACCTGATAATCAATATTTTTGTGATGTTTATTGAAGGAAATACATTAGTCAAGACAATGGAAATATTCCTCTGTACTTTGAAATTGCACCAAATAATCATTTATTACTGGATAGGGGATTAAAAAAGGGGCTTTGGTTTAATATTTCAGCTGATGGACATCTCCAACTGTGAAGAAAATTTCTTGAGATATTTTTTGAAGATGGAGATATTTATTTTTTTCTCTATCCATGGGACCTGAGCATTTCTGGCTAGGAAAGCATTCGTTGTCCATATTGCATTTGGTGAGCTGCCTTCTTGACCATGACATTGTGGGTTCTCATTTGTGCTCCTGTACCTTTAACTATGTCTCTGTTTATAAAAGTATTATCATTTTCTTTTAGTGCTGTGTGTAGTGATGGTAATGAGGTCAGCCAAGTGGAACTTATGAAATATCAGTTCCCTGACTGGGGCTGTTAATCTGGTCCAAGCAGGGAGCCCTGGCTGACAGATAAAGACAGGGGTTACAGAGTGTCTGTTCCCTCTGAGTTTTGGCTTTGAGGAAGCTGGATCAATGTCAAGGCCTTTATGTAAATAAAAGGTGACTTGGTGACAGGATACTGGCCTCTGTGTAGTCATTTCACTGTGGTCCACGTGGTGTTGGAGCATTTAAAGTGCAGTTAGGAAGGAGTTCCAGAATCTTGACCAATGGCATTGACAATATGGTGATATATTCCAAGTCAAGATTGTGTGTGGCTTGGAGGTGTTCTTGAAGATGGTGTTAAGCCCATGTATCTTCTACACTTGTCGCTCTAGATGTTGGAAGTCACGAGTTTGGAAAGTGCTATCGAAGGAGACTTGAAGAGTTGCTTCAGTGCATCTTGTAGGTACTACATACTGTTGCCACTGTACGTGGAAGAAATAACTGGTTAAGGAGGTGTGGGTGGAGTGCCAATGCAGTGGACTGCGTTGTACTGGATGAGATCAATTTTCTTGAATACTGTTGGAAGAAGTTGCACTTATCCAGTTAAGTGAAAATTTGTATGTTTCAAGAAGGACCAGGGGCTGTATCATTTTCAACAGCAGTTTTTATTAAGAACGTGTTCACTTCCTCAGAAACAAGCTAGACAGGATTGTTTCCCTTCAAAATGGCTGATGATATTATCACTGGATACGATTGGACTCTTGAAGTGACCATCCAACATACTTGCCTAAACACACAATGGAGAGTATTCAATTGCAGTAATGTCTTGCTCCTTGTAGGTGGTGGACAGACTTTTGGAGTTGGGATATAAGTAGCCTGCTGCAGAATTCCGAATCCCTGATGTTGAGGATGGAGATCAACATCACACTACATATACTGATCATGACATTTTGGATTCTCATTTGTGCTCCTGTACTTTTTCGAAAGTACTGTGTCTCTGTTTATAAAAATAATGTTGCCATAATCCTACCAGAGAGCTGCTCTCCCATTATAGAGAGGGAGAGACAGGTATGACTGGTGGTGGTTTAACCTTTAAGGTCACTGTGCCTCAGGTGAGGGAGAAAGATTGAGAAGGAGAGTCCTTCATGGTGGCTTCAGTTGTTACAGGAATTGAACTCATACTCTTGGCAACACTCAGAATCATCAGCCCACTATCTAACCAACTGAGCTAACTGATAACGACCATAAGTTAAAGCTTGATTCAAAGCCTTAATCTCCTCTCCATGTATGATCTCCTTTAATTTCCGAACTGTTTACATTCTAATATATTCATCTTTCTCTTCCTCCTTCTTCCACTATTGATAGTACAATCTTTAGCAAAGATTGATTTGACTTGTCAGTAATCGACATATAAATGGTCTTTTTTGCTATTTCTCTCTATATTCAAAAGCCTCCTCCAAGCTTATTTACTGTTGTATTTCTGTTTACCATCCCTGATTCTTTCATTCTAGTGTTCAAATATCCAGTTCTTCCTAGTACTCCTTTTGTGCAGTACAATAGAGGTGCTTCATCAATGCTGGTGTTGTTGCTGAAGGAGCTTCTGCTTCTGACCTTTGACCTCACAATCTTTCATTTTTGTTCTGAAGCCAAGGTATCCTCTGTATGACTAAACCAAGATCTGCAGGTGCTAGAAATCTGAAATAAAAATTAGAAATACTGAGCAGGTTGGACTGTGGTGGGGGTTGTTGGGGGCTTGTGCAGAAACGATGTTAATGTTTCAGGTCTGTGATCTTTCCTTGTTATTTGACTACCTTGACAGGTGAATGTCCTTCACTGGTCTGTGGGGATGCAGATAGCTTTATTTGTACTTTTCTCTGTACACTAATGGAAGTTGTTCAGTTGGTGAAGTTGGCATTTAACTGAGCTATTAGTTCACCTCAGAAACATTTTCTGCTGTGTGCATTTGGCAAGTGTGCTTACACCCTAAAATTCACTGAACTCCTGAACATCCATGCTGAGCAATGAAAGATATTTTCTTGCCCATAAAATGTTCTGTTTTTGCTTTCCTTGGCACATCTGGATGAAGGGCTTTTGCCCGAAACATCGATTTCGCTGCTCGTTTGATGCTGCCTGAACTGCTGTGCTCTTCCAGCACCACTAATCCAACATCTGGATAAATGAGCAAGCTCTGTCATGGGGTCAAGAGTCTCATTTCCTGCTCATTAAGCTGCTGATCTGATAGGGGAAGTACATTTTCACAGGGTTGGGTACCACACTGCTATTGCCCAGTGACCCCTCTGATTCCTTTCTGTTTGCACTTGTGTGCCTTGTATGAAAAGCATGACTGCAATTCCTGGAAAGATGTCTTTTTTGAGTATTGCTGCTTTTATAAATATCACAAAATTCTTCCTCAATCTGGAAAAAGAGAGGTTTGCTTAAAAAAAAGTACTCTTTATGAAAGAAAACAGTTGATTCTAGATCATTAATGTGTGGATGTTTACACATCGTTGAGTGGATGAGGATATTGGGCGATCATCAATGATTAGCTGGTATATTTTTCACATGATGGTTGGTATGTGAGCAGTCTGGAATATCAGAATTATGCCATAGCATTTATGAAAGTACCCTGATGTTTCTGGATAAATGGACTGTGAACAACCTTGTAAAAATATAGAATTCTAGCCATAATTCTGTACATATTTTTTCCATTGAAATTAAGTCAAAACAACTAATATTAAGTAAAGGTTCATATTTAAGAGCACAAGAAAGCGTAAAAGAAGACAAGGCCATTTAGCCTACTTTTCCCATTACACAAAATACTTATATTCCTGCTAAAGACTTTTCCAAATTGATCTGGTAAATAAATCTTTTAATCCATGTCCAATGGTTACCGTGGATGCCCTTTGGAAGTTATGGCAAACACATGTTTCCCTTGTGTATAAAGCTTCATGATTCCCCACAGGTGAAACCAAAAAATGGTCCCTCAATGAAAATCTGAGAGAAAATCAGTGACATCACTGCCTACAATGACTTTAATCCTCATCGGCTATTTCTGTGAAGATATATAATAGGCAGGATTGTTACAATCTTAAACAAAAAAAGGCAAGGTGCAAAGTTTATGGCAAAGCATGTATCTCTAGATGTGACAATTCACAAACTAAGCCTTATTGGCAGGCAAGATATTAATACTGTTGAGTAAAAACATGTTGATTTAAGTGGCTTCGTACAAATGTAAACTAAAGTGAAAACCTCCATTGGTTTAAACACAATTGTCTTGATTCTTGAAATCAAAGGCTGCTTTAAGTTAATTTGAATCCCACTGCCCACTTTACTCATGTTCAATATTGGATCTCATGTTCCATATTCAATGTTGCTATGTCACTTTTATTCCATGAGCTATAAACTTCCATTAAGTCTGTGTAGCGTTCTGTGGAATGCTTTTTGGAAGTCAAAGTATGCACTAAAATGGCGTTCCCCTCTTCAAATCTTCCTGTTATCTCTTCAGAAAGCTCCAGTAAATTGCTTGAACACAATTTCTGTATTCATTTGCATGTGGCAGTGAGAGTATTACAAAGGTTGCCGTTTTAGAGGTTGTGCTCCTGAAATTCCAATAGCATGACCACATCTCTCTTCCTACCTTGTTGTTAATACCAATATGAGCCATGACCCCTGGCTTTTGCCCTTTTCAGAAGATTTTTCTGCAGTTGTTCTGTGACATACATGACATTAGCATCAGGGAGGTAACAAACCATCCTACAGTTGCTTTGATGGTTTTAGAAATGTCTGTGTGTATCCTTAACTGTATCCTGTCAGCTGGCCTTCTGCTCTTCTACCTCTCTTCCTGTACAACTGGGCCACTGGTGGTGCCAAGGGCTTAATTCATGCTGCCCTCCTTCAAGGTTCCATTGCTCTCCAGAACAGAAAATCAGTGATTGAGCAGGGCCTCTGAGATTACAATACTACCTTCCTGTTTCTTGTGGACTGCCTTACAGTCACTCATTCCCTATCTGCATGCTTGCATATAACTTCTGCTGTGACCATCTCTCTGAGCATGTTGTCCAAGTAATTCTCTGTCTCAGAATGTACCTCAGCCATGATTAAATGGCACAGAAGTCTTGATGAGCCGAGTGGCCCAATTCTACACCTACATATTATGGTCTCATCATGGACTCATGGATCTTGATTATTGATGCACTTTTCCCAGTCAAGTCGTGACAAGTGTGATAGTCCCTCAGAATGAGACATTGCTTGTTCAAGGTGAGGAACTGTGTGTGAAGTCTTTTGGCTATTGAAACAAAATGATTTGAAAACTATTCAAATGTAACTTTACAGAAGCTATCCTGATACCAACTGATACGAGGAAAGGATTAAGTTCAGTTCCTGACTGAACAGGACAAGGGAAGTGAGGAACTATTGATTAAACTTATTCTGAGCAGGTGAAACCTGAGCATTACGTTGTTTTAACTGGTAGCACAATTACTGCAGAGGGTGTGATCTGTAGCCTGCAGTTCCACATCAGCACTTGAGCTTGCAACATTACCATCCATGAAATAAGATGATAAACTAATGTCCTATCTGACTAAAATAAAAGAGAGAACTGTGGATGCTGGAAATCTGAAACAAAAACAGTAATTGCTGGAGAAACTCAGCAGATCTGGCAGTTTCAGAACAACGAAGGATCACTGGATCCAAAACATTAACTCTGCTTTCTCTCCACCAATGCTGCCAGACCTTCTGAGTTTCTGTTGCAATATTTTTTTGTTTCTAACTGACTATGTGAGTGGGCTAATGATTCCATACTGCTGTTGGAAGAAGAGCAGGAAGTTTACTTTATGGCATCTTGGTTAACATTTTCCCTTCCGAAGGTAGATTAACTGATACAAAAACAGAAATTTCTGGAAAAGCTCAACGTGTCTGATAGCATCTGTGAAGAGAAATCTGAGTTAACGTTTTGGGTCTGGTGAGCCTTCCTCTGAACATGTTGACCTGTTGAACTTTTCCAGCAATTTCTGTTTTTGTTTTCAACAGGTCAACATGTTCAGAGGAAGGCTTACCAGACCCAAAACGTTAACTCAGATTTCTCTTCACAGATGCTACCAGACGCATTGAGCTTTTCCAGCAATTTCTGTTTTTATTTCTGATTTACAGCGTCAACAGTTCTTTTGGTGAATTAACTGATTATTTGCATAAATATTTTTTAGGCATAATAGATGTTGTGATTATCTTCATTGTATGCTAAAGAATTCCATTGTAGATAACTACCTGCTCAGAGATGCTAATATATACCTCTGGAGCAGGCAAGACCTGATCTTGGGACTTCTGGCTCAGAGGAAGGGACACTATCACTGAATGTAGATTGGGTAATCAAGAAGGATCACCGCCTTGTCTACCTGTCCTCTAAGTTCATCATTTTCAAATTTATGTCTCGCTTTCTCACCAACTATCTCTTGAAAAATGCTCCTGCAGATTGATATAAGCACCAGTACTTAAATGATGCAATTTTGTCAGCATCAAGGATCTGTGAACATGAACTCCACAGCCTCTCATTTCCTCTGGCCCTCTCAATACTTAATGCATTCTCTTTCAGTTTTCCAGATTGAATGCCATGGAGAATTCTCCCCCCTACTCAAACAAACAATAAATATTATTCTGCAGTTGACAGCAGGAATTAAAAGTAAACATGCTCTAGTTGGAGTATTTTAGAGACATTGACCTAAAATCTTAGGTGCATTTTAGTTAAAATTGCTGTAGACACGCTGCTGTCCTGGATGGCATCAAGCTTTGCGTATTGTTAAATTTGTACCCATCTAGGTAGGAGGGGAGTATCCCATCACACTCCTGACTTGTCTCTTGTAGATGGTGCACAGGGTTTGATCAGTCAAGTGGTGAGGTACTTCGTGCAGAATTCCTATCCTCTGATCTGTTGTTTCTTAGCCACAGTATTTATGTTGCTTTACCAGTTCAGTGTTTGGTCACAGTTAATCCTCAGGATTTTGGGATTCAGTAATGCTAATTTTACACTAAAACAAGAAGTAAGAGTTAGATTCTTTCTTGCTGGACATGGTTATCGCTTGGCACTTGTGGGGCAGGAATATTGTCAATTGTCACTTATAAGCCAACACCTGGGTATTATCTAAATCTTACTGCATTTGGTCAAGGACTACCTCAGCTTCTGAAGAATTGCAAAAAGTCCTAAGCATTGTGCAATCATCAGTGAACATCCCACTTCAGACAATATGATCAAGGCAAGGTGATTGAAGCAGTTGCAAAGGTTGGACCTAGGACACGACCTAGGGGAACTCCTGTTGCAATTCACATTTGAATAAAAAGGCAAATTACACTTCACTTCAAATAATAAAAAAAGACAATTCACTTTGACTTGACTGTATAAAGTTGCAACGGCAATCCAATTGCATCCAATGACAATGTGAAATCCAAAATTACAACATTTAAATATTGTTGCTAATATTAATCTGTATGAGTATTTTTTGAGAGTTAGTTGATGAGTGAGCTGGATATATATTTTGAAAATGATGAATTTAGAGGACAGGTAGACAGGTGGTGTTCCTTCTTGATTACCCGATCTACATTCAGGGATCTGTGGGCAAGCAGTTCGAGGTCCCACTGTAGCTTACGATTAGCACCACATCTGAAGTTGCATCACAAAAATAATTGGAAATATGTGTTATTGTTAACTACATCAAATTCATCTATTTGATCCTTCTAATATCTTTTAAGACGACTGAGTTGATAGTGTAGAGTGGTTTCGCTATCAGGTTTGCTGGTGTTCAGACTTCCTTGCAGTTGTGTGTGATTGAGTTAGCACGTCCTCATGATGGGAAGGTAGCCGACTTACATCTTTTTCCATTGCACTGATCATTGAACATGGGAGATATTGGTAGGTACAATAATTGACACAGATGCCTGCAGCAGGCAATTGTTGCTCTTTGCCTGACATAGCTGCCATTTTATAAATTGCTGTAGCGAAATTGCCATTCAATGCTGAAATATGCTCTGTGTAAGTCATTGACCCAAAGCTTCAGTTTAATTTAACTAACTTGAGGTTGCACAGGTTATGGTTGAGCTTGGTGGGGCAAGACAGCTGTATGTGAATCGACTGATTTCTAAAACGCTAGTGTGAATAGCCGCTACTCATGGGACAGAAACAAGATTATGATGCAACTGGAATATTGAATCAAACTGTGCAATTGTCAGCAGACAGAAATTTTGATAAATTACAATTTAACTTCATGACCCATTCTTCGATCTCCACCTGTTGTGGGTCTCCATGCAATGTTATCAGAACCCAGTAAGGGTGTGATGAAGTGAAGTGATGGTGCTTGCAACTGACCTCGAAGAAACCTGCTCACAAATATCTAGCAATCGCTATGGTGTTTTTCCCTACTTTCCTGCCATGAGTTTGAATTTGATGGAAAGTCAAGAGAATTCCCCCAGCATCCTTCCACAGTGGAATCATAAAACAAAGTAATCAATCAATCACACTGATTTAGTCTCTGAGAGAGAAAATCACCAAGTTAACTACACAGGTTATTCTTCAGTTTTTAAAGGTAGTTTATTGTGAGTAAAACAAAGATGCGTGTACGCAGATGCGATTAAGCTGGGAGCTGAAATATCACAAACATAGAATTATAAACAGTTACAAAGACTGTACCTTACAGAAACCGACCATTCAGCCCAACTGATTAATATCAATTTTTATGTCCTACATGAAGTTTCTCTCACTCCTCTCTTCATCTGATCGAATCAGCATAATCATTTTTATTCCCATTTCCAGCATGTATTTATCTAGCTTCTCCATGTAATTTACCCCAATTGTTTCTTTTAGTAGTACATTTCATATTCTAAGCATGCTCCTGTTGAAAGAAGTCTTTTCTTTCCTTCCTTATTGGATTTATAAATGACTATCATATTTATAGCTCCTAATTTTCATCTCCCACATAAATGGAGACTGCTTCTGTATCTCAATGCCATAAAACCCTTCATTATTTTAAAGACTTCTGTTCCAGACAAAAGAGCCCAGTCTGTTAGTCTTTGCTGACAGCTATCTTCTATTACAGTCATAGAGGTATGAAGCATGAAAACAGGCCTTCGGCTCCACTTGTTCATGCTGACCAGGTTTCCTGAACTGAACTAGTCAAGATAGATGTGATATTAGATTGGTATGTTATTGAAAGGCATCTACTGGTCACTAATAAAGCTATTCCTTGAATGGCTTTTTTTCATGACTCTCAAACTCATATTATAAATATATTGACAGCATATTAATTTTGTCTAAAAACATGCCAAAAAAATTTTGTTTTTGTTCTAATTGAAATGTGATATTACATAAATATAAAAGAGATTTTCTCATAATCATTACTGATCTTCAAAAGTAAATATGAACTTAGTGCACTCTTAACAAAAGTTACAACCTCTGGAGGGGATTTGAAGAAAACATGAGAGTGGTGTGTATCTGAATTTTACACCTAAAAGGATTGTAGAGGCAGTAACCATGCAAACATTTCAGAAACACTTAAAAGAGCTCTTGAAAAACTATAGCAGACAGGGTTAATGCAGTAAGCACTGGAAAATGGGATTACAAAGCATGGTGACTGGCCATGGATATAATGGGTCAAAGGGCAGATTTTTTTCAGTTCTGCAAAAACTCTACGACTCAAAAGGTTTTCACAGTGAGACTAATTGCACAAATGATCAAATTCTTGGTAGTTTATTGATTTTCTAATAGGTGACAGTCTGAGGAGACTTCACAGTAGACCTTATGAAACATGTTACATAAATTAATTACTGTGATGCCAGTAGATTTCCCCAGGTGACATTCTCACCAACTCCCCTAATCTGTCCCAAACCCCCAGGTCTGCAACATTACGTGGGATGGGAGAGGCTTATGGCATCTTGCCATTGTTGAACTCCTTTCTTCCTTGTCTCAAATCTGATGTTAGCAGGAGTTCGGGGGAGGAAGTGAACCTTGTCAGCTCACTCTGTTCAAGCTTTAGGTGGGGAGGTGGGAGTGACTCCCACAACAGACCGATACGCATTGACCACTACTCCCCCAAGATCCAAACATGGGTCCTCTCTCCATCCCAACCTTAGGTCACAATCTCTACTCCTGCCTTCCTATCTCCTTGGGTCTCTGCACTCCTCCCTGCTATGAAACTCTCCTGCCCCTACCTGGTCCTGTTTGTATTTCCAGGCATAGAGATGTACAGCATGACAACAGACCCATCAGTCCAACTCGTCCATGCCAACTAGATATCCTAACCTAACCTAATCTAGTCCCATTTTCCAGCCCTTGGCCCATATCCCTCTAAACCCTTCCTGTTCATGCACCTAACCATATGCCTTTTAAATGCTATAATTGCACCAGCCTCCACCACTTGCTCTGGCAGCTCATTCCATACACACACCACCCTCTGCATGAAAAAGTTGCCCCTTACGTCTCTTTTATATCTTTACCCTCTCACCCTCTCACCCTAAACCTATGCCCTCTAGCTCTGGACTTCCTCACTCCAGGGAAAAGACTTTGTCTGTTTATCCTATCCATGCCCCTCTTGATTTTTTAAACCTTTATAAGGTCACCCCTCAGCCTCCAACACTCCAGGGAAAACTGCTGGGACTGCAGAGTTGCTCACCAGTCAGGCTGACAATTTTGGCTATTAGCTCCTTAAGGTTGGCCTTTCATCCTGACCTGCAATGTGTGGACACTCAGAGGTTGAGCTACAAACTATCACTGGCACATTCATTGAGGTGTATGAGAGAATGGGTTTCAGACTAAATGTCTGGAAAATGAAAGTTCTCTACTAGCCAGCCCCAGCTACACAATACTGTGCCCCAACCATCAAAATACATGGTGAGCCCTTGGACAACGTGGATCATTTCCCATACCCCAGAATCCTCTTCTCGGCATGAGCAGATGATGACAACAAAATCCAACATCGACTCCAATGTGCTAGAGTAGCTTTTGGAAACCTGAGGAACAGAGTGTTTGAAATCTGAGACCTCCAACCCAGCAGCAAGCTCATGGTTTACAGAGCAGCTCTGGTCCTCAACCTCCTATATATGTTAGAAACATAAGACAATGTATAGCAGACACTTCAAATCCCTGGAGAGTTATCACCAGGCACTGCATTCAGAAATTTTTGCATATCCACTGGATAGGGTAGGAGTACCAATGTGAGCATCGTCTCCCAGGCCAATATCCCCAGTATTGAGGCACTGGTCAGCCATGATCAGCTGCGATGGGTGGGTCACATTGCCTGAACAAGACTCCCCAAGACAACGTACTTTGCAAAGGTAAACAATGATCTAGGAGGGCAGATGAAATGCTACTAGGACACTGTGAAATCTCCCTAAACAAATGTAACATCCTCACCAGCAAGTGGGAATCACTTGCCCTGGAATGCACAAGTTGGAGCATTCACAAAAGTGCCAACCACTTCGAGGAACACCGAGTGGAAAACATAAAGGCCAAGTGTAAGTGGAGTTAATAGTGTGCAGAATGCAGAAAGTCCCATCCCCCCGCCCTACCTCGACAATACATCATCTGTCATACCTGCAGCTCCAGAGTCAGACTATTCAGTCCTTGCCCTCCATGGAATGGAAGCAAGTCATCCTCGAAGGTGCAGATCTTATATAGTGCTACCCTAACCAACAGATGTGCATTATCACTGACTCTTCAGGGAAACACTTCCATCCAAAAGAATTTTGCCCATTCACTGTCAGAAATTTCCAAGTTGAACTGCATATGTGCGGTTTCTAGAAATTGCCATGACTTTCAAACGAGTGATGAAGACAAGTTCTAACAGTTTTACTGTCATTTCCACCATAAAATCCAGGCCCATACAACCATTGTCTTGCAGTCTAACTGACTTGTGCTGTTCGATTGGTACCAGTTGCTGTATTTCAGTTTTTGGAGGGTGTCAAGGAATGTTTATGCTGAAATTAATCTGAAATATTGATACTTATTTGTAATGATACAGTTTAAATATATAGGTAAGTATCAATAGAAATGGAGCTCAATACACAACATTTATAGCTAATCTTCTTTTGGTTGTTGCTGCTCAACAAAAAGCTTGTTAGTTTAAGTTTCATACAGATGAGCTTTACTGATGTTCTGATGCAGTATGGAGGGAGCATTATGCTGTAACAGCATCCCTCTACTGTAATACTAACCCAACATTTGAAGAAAATTCAGGGACTCTCCTAATATCCTGACTTATCCCACCAACTGAGAGATGTTTTACTGGGTGAAATGGCTGGTGGGTTTGAGTACATAACAGCGACAGCACCTGATATACATGATGCTCTTTGGAATACTTCTGTGAAATATCCTGTCTTTCTCAAAAAAGCTTAGGTATTGAAGACAAGCAAGCCACTTGCCATGGAAGAAGATATTGGCTGGGGGTATAGTGGTAGTGTCACTGGACTAGTAATCCAGAATCCTGAATCTGAGGACAATATTCTGGGGACATTGGTTTGAGTCAAACTGCAGCAGATGGGGATATTTAAATTTAATAACACGTGGAATTAAAAGATGGCCCAAAGATAACCAAGAAATGAATATTGTTAGAACCAATCTGGTTCATTACTGTCTTTTCTGTTTTTATAAAAATAAAATGTCACCCTGACCTGGTTTGACCTAATTGTGACTCCACATCCACAGTGGTGCACTTGACTCATAACTGTCCTCTTAAATAGGTGTAGAAAACCACTTAGGTCATTAGGGATAGGCAATAAATCAATAAATGATTATGAAAATTTGAACAAATACAATTGTATTGTCTTTCAAAACTTCAGGATGGTGCAAAATGCTTACAACCAATTAAGGATTTTTGAAGTTTGGTCATGAATGTAATGATGGGAACATGGCAACGGCAAACTCCCATAGATACCAATATGATAATGACCAATAAATAGTTTTGACTATGGTATTCAAAAGATAAGTATTTACAGGACATAGAAGTATTTTGCATAACATGGGATTTAGCTCTATGAGAAGTTGTATGCTTGCCCAAGAGAACAAATTGTTCCTCAGTTTGATGTCACATCCAAAAGACTTCTGATGGTGTGGCACTCCCTATGTACTGCGTTGGAGGGTCAGCCAAAATTTTTGAAAGACAATACAATTGTATTTGTTTTCAAGTCTCCTGGTGTGGCTGATCCTAGGGAGTCATAAGTTGTCACTTTCATAAAAGAAATCAGAAATACATTTTAATAGCTAAAATTGGAAACTATAATATTTTCAGTGTCTTCTATGGCCTGGGAAGCAATACATTAACTATTCAGATGAAAATGAGAATGTTTAATGCACTGCACTCTTAAGGCTTTTGTTTATCTTGAATATGATTTTTTAGGACATTTTTGATAGTCTATAGTCATCATTTAGGGAAAGCATCAGGCCAGAAGATAGACTATTTTGTGTTGTCATTGATTTAAAACAACTATCCACTGATGTGAATTATTGGATGATAACTAAAGCTATTTTTGTTTCACATGATTGCTCTCTAACATTTGAATCCAAAGATAAAGTGTAATACAGTAATGCAATGTTATCTTGAGGACTGAACAAGCTAACCTCAGTTTGTTTTTATGTTCACATGATTGTCCTCAGCCCATTCATCACTAACTCCAGTGCAAACCATTAAAAATGCAATGTCAGTAATATAGAAAATTTAGACTCAGCTCTTTGTATGCTTAGTTTTTGTGTTGATCAGTGTACTTTAACATAGTTCAGTAAGCATCAACCAGGGTCCATCACTATCGCAAAATAGCCTTGCATTGTTTAATCCTGATTCTTCTTCGCCTTAGTAATTCTGAATCATGTACAGACTGTCCAAAAACAGCCAATAATTTGGCATAAGAGGTACCATCTAAATTATGAACCATAGCATAACCTATAGAGGACAGCATTTTATCAGCCCCTTGCAGACAGGAGGGGTGGCAGCAAGGCTGTCAATGGGACACAGGAATCCTATATCTTTCCACCAAGATACCATGCAAAGACAGGAGAATTGGCAGATTCTGGTGGGCAGCCCATCAAGTCACTTATGTTGCCAGTTAAGGATTACTTTTCCAATGTTAGCCATGTTGGCATGTGAGGACACTACCTGGTCAAATATTAATGTATTAGGGGCACTCCATGGCTCAGGTGGGAGGGATCTCCAGCAGCGACAATTCCATCCACCCTCGATGTCACTCTGTCACTCCCAAACATCAGGGCAGCCCTGCCAGTTCACTCCCTCCCTTTTAAGAGTGCCCAGTGGTGGTCATCACGGTTGGCAATGCTGCTGAGTTGTCTCTTCCCCACCTCTGAATAATGGGGCCAGCAGCTCTTGGAGAGAGGGGTTTAGGGGAGGAGGTGTCACCATCTTTAATAATCCCACTATTGTTACTTAATTGGTCAAAATGAATCCCTCAGTCCAGCCATGGGCCACGATAGATACATAACCTGCTTTCAGCCCTGGTGGTGAGACCTCTGCTCAGCAGTCTTTAAAAAGGTCTGATTACATTTTAGTTGAGATTTGCCCTTTTAACATACCATCGTTCTAATTTCTTACTTGTTACATTGGACCAATTACTATAGAATGGTAAGGAACAATTCTTGCTACTCATGCTCACTTTGTTTTTACAGATCAAATTGTGATGGTGCAGTTTGAGCAATAAAGTTATCACCATCTGTGGTGTATAAGGTTTTCCTGCATTTCTTTACTGAGCTCCTAGGCATACAGAATATTTCAAATTATATTCAGGTAAATTGTTACCTAGGTTGTTGATGGATAATAGGCTAATGTGGTCTCCTAGAACTCTGGCTGTTTAAATCAGATGACTATTTGCTTAATAGAGAAAATTGAAGGCAGAAAATGAATTAAAGAATGAATCATAATTTTTTTCCAAAGCTTTTTATTTCCTTGTATGAAGAGTATACAACTATCTTAGCACCAGGCCTATATACATTCAGAAATCAACAATAACTTCCAATAATGAGCCAGAAGAAATATTACAAATATGACTTTATTTAATAACAAAGATATTTTGTTATTATATACAAAAGTAAATTGTACAAAAAACTCCAACTAATATTTTCATTCAATCATTAATAAGTTAGTTATAGGTAGAAAAGAGTGAAAAGGATGAAAAAATGTCCATGTATTGCTTTAGATCTTAACAGGGGCTGTTGAAAGTTCATGGAGAAACTGCATCAAATTCATAAGGCTGCCTAATGTTTTACGTTAATCCAGTCGGCACCTACTAAATGCAAATTGATTACTTTTGAAGTGGGTTTTGAATTAGAATCAAACAGGGATCACAACTTGCACAGTACACAGTCAATCTCTTAAAAATCAATCTCTTCAGAGATGTTAAGATACACCTCTGGAGCATGTGTGACTTGAATTTGGACCTCCTGGATCCGAGGGAAGTTCATTATCATTGCGCCATATTTTCCCTGAATTGGTAAATTCGTAGCCAGATGGCTATCCAGTTAAGGGTAGTGTTATGAAGTTGAAGGCATGTACTGTACCTTTAAGAGAGAGTGAAGGCTGTTTTGCACTGAGAGCTTGCAGGCACATGTCATGTGACTGACTGATGATCTCAGAGTATAACATAAAATTGAAAATATGTAACACTTGAATTTGAAACAAATACCTGACTTTTGATTTTTATGTTTTCACAACAGTTCAAATTTAACCGATCAGTTTAAATTATGCCCAAGATACTAAAACCCAATCAAATTTGAACTTTACTGTTTTGACAACATGGAACCAATGAGACGATCTGATATTTGGGCTATAAGGAAGCTGGCATTTTGAGAGTTAGCCAGAGAGAGTGACCAACTGCCATTGTCAGAGTATCTGCTAGCAAACCACTGTTTATCAAAGGTACCTCTTCATACAAAACATCTTTGCAGCAAAAGACCAAAGATGACCCAGGGAGATTTGCAGCCAGAGGAAGACAGTCACCGGAGACGACAGCTACTGTAGAGTTTTGAAAATTAAGTTGATGTAATTTCAATAGGGGTGTTTATGGGAACAGTATATTGTTATAGAGTTGGAGGCAGATAAACAGCACTTAGGAGAAAGGAGATTTAGATTGGTAAATAGTTATTGTTTAATGTTCATTTTTAAGTGTTAAAGAATAAGTTGATATTTTTTCTTTAAATAGTGGCATTTGGCAGTTCTCTGTCACTCATACTTAAACCAATCTGGGGGATTGGTTTAATTAGTAGAGGGGTTCACCGCCACGTTGTAACAATAGTAGGCATGGGATCTTGAAACTGGGGGGCCAATAGGAGGCTTTCCAACTCAACAACTATGGTTCAGGTGGGTGAATAAAAAGATAGGTGGCATTTCCATCTGTGCTCTATCTGCAAATTTTATAAGTTTAAATTAACAAATAATGGGTTCAGCAGCAGAGTCACAATGGTATAGAAGCACAGCCTATAGTCTGTGTTAAGACAGGTAGGCAAGGCTTTAAAGCCTCCCTGGAATGTTGTGGAAGAAATTGTTCTGTCCCTAAAGGGCCCACAGATCAATTGGAGATTTCCAATCAATCTTAGACATGTGGCCTTAATAGGCTATTAATCCCTTAATTAGTAACATGACTAACCCTCATCCTGCCTCTGTGATGGTGAAAGCACAAATATAATGATGCCTTGCTTAAAGAATACTGGCATATTGTCTGTCGAAGGAAATATCAGTATGGCAGTGATAACAAAGGAAAATAAAACCTGATTTAACCTCTACACTTCAATGAAATGCCCTTTTGGTACCATCATTCCAGTGACCTGAAATTTCAGTTGCCAGTGACAGAGTTGTAAGCACCTGACCTTTACCTTTGTGTTAAATTACAAATACTGTCTCTTCCAGAAAAGCATTTGAAGGATAGTTTTAGATTTTCATTTATGCACTGAACTGTTAATGAATTTAATGTAAGAATGGCATGCATGCAGTACTCTAGTACCAAATTCAAATGAATAAAATTCTGAGGCTGGCTGGCTAGCTACACAAAAGTGTCATGTCGAAATCTAAAAGACAACACACCATGGCAGTGCTGAAGGAGTACTGAGAATTATGAGCCTAGCATTTTTGGTTACATTCTGTCAAATTGAATTGGTAACTGTTCCAGATCATTGCACTCTACCCTATATATAGCAAAGCCTCACATTTTCTTCATTCATTTGGTGTAAGTACGTACAATAGGGCCAATCAGCCTATAGTGCCTGTGTCTGCTCTTTGAAAGACACCAATTGATCACACTCTTCACTCTTCGTTTTCACTTTATATCGGATGTGGATTAATTTTATGGCTTGAAACGGTTTTGATCGTTTGCAAAGGATAATTGTCATTGAGAATCTGGACTTGCATGACCTGAACTAACTTGTAAATATAATTCACATAACAATGTTTGATCAAATACACAATTATATTTGCATTTCTCAAATGGATAACATAAACTGACTGAAATATTGACAACTCCAATATTTCAAGACTCCATTAAGGATTTGTTTGGGTACCCTTGCCAAACATAATTTGCATTCTTTGAAAGGTGAAGTGTAGCCTTTGATGATGAAGTCGCAACTTTCCAAAGCATATTTTGTTGACATCCAACTAAAGAAGCTGAAAAATGTGTTGCTGGAAAAGCGCAGCAGGTCAGGCAGCATCCAAGGAGCAGGAGAATCGACGTTTCGGGCATAAGCCCTTCTTCCTGAAGAAAGAAGGGCTTATGCCCGAAACGTCGATTCTCCTGCTCCTTGGATGCTGCCTGACCTGCTGCGCTTTTCCAGCAACACATTTTTCAGCTCTGATCTCCAGCATCTGCAGTCCTCACTTTATCCAACTAAGGAATGTCAGTACAGAGCAACAGAACATTTTGTAATGTTGGAAACTGGTCTCAGCTTCAAGCAACTCTGAGCCCATTAATGGCATGGGGCAGATGCAGTAGTGGAGCCTATATTTTGTTCAAAAAATTTTCCCTTACTTCTATTTCTCAATGCAGCAGGCTGACATTTCAATTTCTCCTTTTAGTCACCTTTTGTTCTTTCTAGATATGATTGTCAATTGGTGTCAAGTCATGAACAGCTTCATGCTGTGGAATATACATTAAATCTTAAGGGTGCAAAACATACAGAGAGAAAGAAAATCTAATAAATCCACTTCAATGGGAGCTGCATTTTCATGGAATAAAAATCAGAACGAAAGTGTAAAGTATTGGCACCACTGCAATTAAATCAATGAATTTCATATTATGACATACAAGTATATTGTAAGTCAATGATGAGGCATTGAGTGATACAACTTGCACATACTGCAGTTTGAAGTTTAGCTGACTCGGTTGAAAACCTACGTCCCACGAGAGAAAAAAACCCTGTACTTATGAAGTAGTCAGACTACAGGGGAATATAAGCGAAAGAAATGTGGAATGAACAGTATAACCTATGACCCTGTAACATGACTTGAAAATTGTATTTAATTGATATATTTATATATATTATTTATACAATAACTTACATCTTTTACATCCTGCAATTACTGTTTTCAATAATATGGTGATAGTTTTGTTTTGCAGGACACTTCTCTGAGACACACTGATATGAAAATATACACACAGTGATGTACACACCCAATTTCACTGCGCAAACCACCATTATAACCTATCGCAGGTCAGAATAAGCAGCTTTGACAATTCAGGCTCATTATCCTCGTCCAACTGGAAGCTGCAATAGAGAAGAATGAAACTACTTTTAAGTATTATATTAACACAGGAGGTAACATGAATAATAATTGATATGTGACCACAGAGTAAACTGTCAGCAAACTGCTTGGATAACTGAATGATGTTAGAAAGGGTTCTCATGTGAATTTTAATTAACTGCTGAGTGCTTCTGGCATCAGTACAGACACCAACTGTAACATCAGGTGGGGCTCGAAATAGGTTGCCTTCAAGCCTGTTAATTGGCATAGATGATTGGAAAATATGCTGTCAGACGTTTCTTCACTGGAAAGGTGAAAATGAGAATCAATCATTCCGTGTCAACCCAAACATTCCAGTGACTGGATCATGACATCAGTTTGGTCATGAAAACCTACATAGAGTGGTTTATGTAGCAGGCTTCTTCCTTAAATACACAGAATTTTAGTTGAAATGTATTTTTCTTCCTGATTGATTTAGTAAGGATAGACTGATGAGCAGACATCAGCTTCCAATTAGTAAGCCAAACAGAGTAGGAGAGGAATTTGTTTTATTTGTTCATGGAATGTGTGTGTCACTAACTAGGCCAACTTCTATTGCCCATCCTCAATTGCTTAGTAGGCAGTTAAGAGTCAACCACATTGGACTGGAGTCGCATATAGGCCAGACCATGTAAAGATGACAGATTTCCGTCCCCGAAGGACATTAGTGAACCAGCTGGGTTTTCACACCAATTAACAGTGGTTACATGGTTGTTATTAGGCCTATACATTTCCTAATAGCTCAACATTAGGTTTTTTAATACATTTCAATACACGTTTGGTGATAAGGTTACAAAGTAAGCGTGCTGGTTATTGGGACAAATTTCTTAATACTCAGGATGTTTTTTTCTTGGCACACGCACATACTGGTAGGACTAGCACTTGTCACCTGCTATCAGCTGATATTGAGAAGGTGTTGGTGAACAAACTTGTCTCCAAAAACATTTATTTCGGTTCTTTATTTACACTAGTAATCTGCTGCAAAGAACAAAGTAATTTTCTCACAAGGTATTTCTGGGTAAAGGCTCTTCGAAAACTCGGTATAAAATTTGATTTTATGTTTCTCAGCTTCTGGATGCAGCAACATTACTCAAATTGTTATTTAAGTTGATTTGGCAAAACACCTAGGAAAACAAAGTAATTGTCCAAGGAGATGAAGGAATCAAAATACCGACCCAACTACAGTGCTTCACTGCGGGTAATGAATATTCGCAGCATGGCTATGGGTTCTCTTAATTGTGCATTAAGCAATTATGAACTGCAATCTTCAGAAAATTATTAAAATTAATTTCTTAGACATGTTAGCAACACGTGGCATGCAACAAAAAGTAATGTTAAAATTTTACTGCATTTTTCCTTCATAAGAATTTAAAGCAACCCGAGTTTAAAGTGGATTCAAACTCACAACAAGGTAGCAACTCTACCAATGGTTTACTACAAATTTCTTCGACAGACTTTTTGTTATGTTGTCATTTTACTTACTGTGATGAAAGTTGCCTAATATACTTTGTTTTTTGGATTACATAAGAGTCAGATAAATGTAAATCAAGTCTGTTTTCTTTTAAAAAGTCAAAGTTATTTGGATAGTGATCTAAATAGATAATTTCTAAAAAAGAATGTGACTGCGATATAGTGCCTGAGAGAACCCCTGTAGTGCAAATTGATAAACTGATTACACTGGGTAAAAACAATGACTGCAGATGCTTGAAACCAGATTCTAGATTCGTGGTGCTGGAAGAGCACAGCAGTTCAGGCACCATCCAAGGAGCAGCGAAATCGACATTTTGGGCAAAAGCTCTTCATCAGGAATAAAGGCAGAGAGCCTGAAGATTGGAGAGATAAGCCAGAGGAGGGTGGGGATGGGGAGAAAGTAGCATAGAGTACAATGGGTGAGTGGGGGAGGGGATGAAGGTGATAGGTCAGGGAGGAGAGGGTGGAGTGGATAGGTGGAAAAGGAGATAGGCAGGTAGGACAAGTCCGGACAAGTCATGGGGACAGTGCTGAGGTGGAAATTTGGAACTTGGGTGAGGTGGGGGAAGGGGAAATGAGGAAACTGTTGAAGTCCACATTGATGCCCTGGGGTTGAAGTGTTCCAAGGCGGAAGATGAGGCATTCTTCCTCCAGGCGTCTGGTGGTGAGGGAGCGGCGGTGAAGGAGGCCCAGGACCTCCATGTCCTCAGCAGAGTGGGAGGGGGAGTTGAAGTGTTGGGCCATGGGGCAGTGTGGTTGATTGGTGCGGGTGTCCCGGAGATGTTCCCTAAAGCGCTCTGCTAGGAGGCGCCCAGTCTCCCCAATGTAGAGGAGACCGCATCAGGAGCAACGGATACAATAAATGATATTAGTGGATGTGCAGGTAAAACTTTGATGGATGTGGAAGGCTTCTTTAGGGCCTTGGATAGAGGTGAGGGAGGAGGTGTGGGCACAGGTTTTACAGTTCCTGCGGTGGCAGGGGAAGGTGCCAGGATGGGAGGGTGGGTTGTAGGGGGGCGTGGACCTGACCAGGTAGTCATGGAGGGAACGGTCTTTGCGGAAGGTGGAAAGGGGTTGGGAGGGAAATATATCCCTGGTAGTGGGGTCTTTTTGGAGGTGGCGGAAATGTCGGCGGATGATTTGGTTTATGCGATGGTTGGTAGGGTGGAAGGTGAGCACCAGGGGCGTTCTGTCCTTGTTCCGGTTGGAGGGGTGGGGTCTGAGAGCGGAGGTGTGGGAAGTGGACGAGATGCGGTGGAGAGCATCTTTAACCACATGTGAAGGGAAATTGCGGTCTCTAAAGAAGGAGGCCATCTGGTGCATTCTGTGGTGGAAATGGTCCTCCTGGGAGCAGATACGGCAGAGGCGGAGGAATTGGGAATACGGAATGGCATTTTTGCAAGAGGTAGGGTGGGAAGAGGTGTAATCCAGATAGTTGTGGGAGTCGGTGGGTTTGTAAAAAAATGTCAGTGTCAAGTTGGTCGTCATTAATGGAGATGGAGAGGTCCAGGAAGGGGAGGGAGATGTCAGAGATGGTCCAGGTAAATTTAAGGTCAGGGTGGAATGTGTTGAAGTTCATGAATTGCTCAACCTCCTCGCAGGAGCACAAGGTGGCACCAATGCAGTCATCAAAGTAGAGGAGGAAGAGATGGGGAGTGGTGCCGGTGTAATTACGGAAGATCAACTGTTCTACGTAGCCAATAAAGACACAGGATAGCTGGGGCCCATACGTGTGCCCATGACTACCCCTTTGGTCTGGAGGAAGTGGGAGGATTCGAAGAAGAAATTGTTAAGGGTGAGGACCAGTTTGGCCAAACGAATGAGTGTGTCGGTGGAAGGGTACTGTTGGGGACGTCTGGAGAGGAAAAAACAGAGGCCTTGAAGGCCCTGGTCATGGCAGATGGAGGTGTAGAGGGATTGGATATCCACGGTGAAGATGAGGCTTTGGGGGCCGGGGAAACGGAAGTCTTGGAGGAGGTGGAGGGCATGGGTGGTGTCTCGAACATATGTGGGGAGTTCCTGGACTAGGGGGGAATAAGACAGTGTTGAGGTAGGTAGAGTTGAGTTCAGTGGGGCAGGAGCATGCTGAGACAATGGGTCGGCCAGGGTGGTCAGGTTTGTGGATCTTGGGAAGGAGGTAGAACCGGGCAGTGCGGAGTTCCCGGACTATGAGGTTGGAAGATGTGGTTGGGAGATCTCCTGAGGTGATGAGGTTGTATATGGTTTGGGAGATGATGGTTTGGTGATGGGGGGTGGGGTCATGGTCGAGGGGGCAGTAGGAACAGGTGTCCTCGAGTTGGTGTTTGGCTTCAGCGGTGTAGAGGTCAGTGCGCCAGACTACCACTGCGCCCCCTTAATCCGCTGGCTTGATGGTGAGGTTGGGATTGGAGCAGAGGGATTGGAGGGCTGAGTGTTATGGGGGTGAGAGGTTGGAGTGGGGGAGGGGGGTAGACAGGTTGAGGCGGTTAATGTCCTGGTGGCAGTTGGAAATGAAGAGGTCGAGGGCGGGTAATAGGCCAGCGCGGGGTGTCCAGGTGGATGCAGTGTGTTGGAGGTGGGCGAAGGAGTCCTCGGAAGGTGGGCGGGAATTCTGATTGTGAAAGTAAGCTTGGAGGCGGAGGAAGAATTGTTCGACGTCACGTCATGTATTAAATTCATTGATGCGTGGACGGAGGGGGATGAAGATAAGTCCTTTGCTGTGGACTGATCATTCGTCCTTAGTGAGGGGGTGGTCTGGAGGGATGGTGCAAACTCGGCAGGGCTGGGAGCTGGGATTTGGTGTGGGTGTGGAGCTGGGAGTGGGGGCGGAACCTGTAACTGGAGTGTGTGTAGTGGTGGGGGGGAAATGGGGATGGAGTCATGAGCAGGGGTAGTGTTCCCCTCGGGGTTCTGGGGGGTGGGAATAGTGACAGTGGGGTCTGTGGGGGTGTGTCAGCAGAATGCAGGTGAGTGGTGCTGGTTGGGGCGGAAGCGGTGGTGACCACGGCAGTATGGATGGCGGAAGTCACTGAGTGTGTGGCATCAGCGATGATGTGAGGGGCGGAAGTGATGTCATGAGGAATTGTGAGGGGTGGAAGTGGTTGTGGGCAATGGAGGCTCTCTGCCTTTATTCCTGATGAAGGGCTTTTGCCCGAAACGTCGATTTCGCTGCTCCTTGGATGCTGCCTGAACTGCTGTGCTCTTCCAGCACCACTAATCCAGAACTGATTACACTGTTATGTGTTTATTCTCTGTCATAAACTTAAGACAACTAGTTTAGCTTTGACTCTGGGAGAGAAATTTCAAAGTTTTAGTTCAGAAAAATTCAGATTTCAGTTCAGAAGGTAATAATTTTTCTTCTAGCAAGAAAACCAAGTTGTTCAGATCAGGGGAACCAGTCACTTCAGCAGAATTGGTTTCAAGCCTGTCGAGTTTCCAAGCTGAGAGAGTTGGATTGAAATTTGCAAGTTGTTGAACTGACAAATGTTAGGCTATCAGAATTATGAAGCAGGAAGATAGATCCAGGAGGTAGTGCTGAAGAAACCTCAGCCCTTGAGTTTGTCTAACCGGTTTCAGATTCTTGCTCCTGATATGGATGAGGGTGTTGGCTGTCGGGAGGATGAGCGAACAGATGATAGTACTGTGAGACAGAGAGATATTCAAGAGGTGGAGAGTGACTGGGAGCAGAAAAGAGAAGCTCAGATATAATTGGTGGTAGGAGTCAGAGGAATAGTCCCTGTTCTCGGTGACCAGGATCAAGAGTCCTAAAGGCTGTGTTGTCTACCTGGTACCCAGGTTAGGAGTATCTTATCTGGGCTGCAGAGGAACTTGGGAGTGGGAGGGCAAAGATCTAGATGTCTTGATGCACATTGGTATCAATGATATAGGTGGAAAGAGGTTCTGCTAAGGGAATATAGGCAAATCGGGGCTAAACAGAACTGAAAAGATGATAATCTCCAAATTACTACCTGAAGCTACTGAATGAATGAATTGGCGCAGGGTCAACAAGATTAAAGAGGTAAACAAGTGGCTCAAAGATTGGTGCAAGAGAAACAGGCTCAAATTCATGGGACATTGACATCAGTCCCGGGGAAGAGGAAGCTGTTACGATGGGATGGTCTCCACCTGAATCCTGCCAGGACCAGAGTTCTTCTAAATTGCCTAACTATGGCTGTAGACAGAGCTTTAAACTAAATAGTGGGGTGAGTTCAGTTGCTTGGAAAATCGTGGAAAATGTTAAAGGTGGGGAGGGCTCAGCAGAGGTTAAAGCTTTCAGAACAAGTAATAGGACAGAGTATGGAAAGGGACAGGAATCTAACATCAAGCACAGTTGATGAGGGGACAAATATGAGAAGGGGGCAGTCAATGCAGGAATCATACTTAAATTCAGGCAATATATGAAACAAGGTAAAGGAGCTTGTAGTGCAGATTGAAACTGGCAGATAGAATGTTATGGGTACCACAGAGACATGACAGGGAAATAAATCTTCAAGAATATCCGTCTTATTGAAAGGACAGACAAATGGGTGGGGAGACAGAATTATTTTGCTGTAAGAAATGAAATTCAAATCAATGGCAAGAAGTGATATAGAGTCAGAAGGCATAGAATCTGTATTGGTAGAGTTGAGGAATGACAAAAGGTAAAAAGGCCCTGATGGCAGTTACACTCAAGCCTCATAGCAGCAGTCAGGATGTGTAAAAGAAAATAAACCAAGAGATGGAAAAGGCACGCAAGGAAGGCACTATAACAACAATCATGGAGGACTTCAATATGCAGACTGAGAAAATCAGGTTGGCAGTGAATCCCAAGGAATGTGTGAAATGTTGATGAGATGAGGTTTTTTTTGGAGATGCTTGTGGTAGATTCCATCAGGAAACAGGCAAATTGGGATTGGGAGATGTGTAATGAGGCATATTTGATTAGGAAGATGAAGGTGAAAGAAAACCTAAGGCTCAGTGACCATAATATGATAGAAATCACTTCACAATTTGAGAGGGAGAAGATTGAATCAGATGTGCGGTATTACAGTTGAGTAAACGTAACTACAAAGACATGAGGGAGGATCTGGCCAGAATTGATTGGAAGGGCAGCCTAGCAGGAAAGATGGTGGAGCAGCAATGGCAGGTATTTCTGGGGGTAATTTGGGAGGCACAGCAGAAATTCATTCCAAGGAAGATGAAACAAACTAAGAAGGGGACGAGGCAGCCATGGCTGACAAGAGATGCCAGGGATAGCATAAAAGCAGGAGAAAGTGTAAACAATGTGATGAAGATTAATGGGAAGCCAGAGGATTAGGAAGACTTTAAAAACCAATTGAGGATAACTAAAAAAACCTTAAGGTAGGGAAAGGAGAGTAAGCTAGCCAGTAATAGTGGGCGGCACGGTGGCACAGTGCTGCTGCCTCACAGCGCCGGAGACCCGGGTTCAATTCCCGCCTCAGGCGACTGACTGTGTGGAGTTTGCACGTTCTCCCCGTGTCTGCGTGGGTTTCCTCCGGGTGCTCCGGTTTCCTCCCACAGTCCAAAGATGTGCAGGTCAGGTGAATTGGCCATGGTAAATTGCCCGTAGTGTTAGGTAAGGGGTCGATGTCGATGTAGGGGTATGGGTGGGTACGCTTCGGTGGGGCGGTGTGGACTTGTTGGGCCGAAGGGCCTGTTTCCACACTGTAAGTAATCTAATCTAATCTAAAGATTGGAAGAGTTTTTTTTAGATATCTGAAAGGTAAGAGAGAGAGAGGCAAGAGGTGAATATTGGACATTGAAAAATGAGGCTCGAGAACTAGCAATGCGAACAAAGAAATGGTGGAGGAACTGAATAGGGACTTTGCATCAGTTTTCATTCAACAACACCAGCAGAATTCCAGAACTTCAAGAGAGTTGGGGGCAGAGGTGGTGAATGTAGTAGCTCTTAGTAATGAAAGGTGCTGGGGAAGCTGAAAGATCTGATGGTGGCTAGATCACATGGATCAGATGGACTACACCCTAGATTTCTGGAGGAGATAACTGAGAAGATTGTGGAGGTATTGATCAATCAGGAATCACTGGTGCCAGGAAGGACTGTAAAAGAGCTAATGTAACACCCTGTCTGAGAAGGACAGGAGGCAGAAGACAGGAACTTATGGCCAGTTAGTGACCCCTCAGTCATTGGTAAGACTTGAAGTCCATTATTAAGGATGAGATTGTAGAGTACTTGGAAGCACACGGTAAAATAGCACAGCTTCATCTAACAAAAATCTATTAGAATTCTTTGAGGAAGTAACAAGACAAAAGTGGATATGATCTATTTGGATTTCCAGAAGGACTTTCACAAGATGCTGCACACAAGGCTGCTAAATGAGATAAGAACCCATGGTGTTCAGTGTAAGATACTGAAATGAATAAAGGATTGGCAGACTGGCAGAGCACATGGAGTGGGGATAAAGGGGTGTAGCTGGTGACTAATGGAATTCAGCAGGGGTCAGTATTGGGACCATAATTATATATTAATGATCTGGACAAAGGAACCAAGAACACTGTTGTTAAGGTTGCAGATGACATAAAGAAAGGTGGAGGGCCAGGTCATGCTGTGGAATTGTGGAGGCTGCAGAAGGACTAGGAGAGTGGGAAAATAAGTGGCAGATGGAATACAATTTAAGAAAGTGTAAGCTTGTGCACTTTGGCAGGAAAATTAGAGACTTAGGCAGCTGTGGAACAGTCTATTTTCTGTAATTACACCAGCACCATTCCCTACCTCTTCCTCCGCTACATTGATGACTGCAACGGCGCCACCTCGTGCTCCCATGCAGTGATTGAACAGTTCATCAACTTCACCAACACATTCCACCCCGAACTAAAATTCACCTGACCATCTCAGACACCTCCCTCCCTTTCCAGTGACTGACTCAACACTGACATCTTCTATAAACCCACCAACCCCCATAGCTACCTGCATTACACCTCCTTTCACCCTGCCTCCTGTAAAAATGCTATCCCTTATGCCCAATTTGTCTGCCTCCACCACATCTACTCCCAGGAGGACCAGTTCCACCACAGAACACAACAGATGGCCTCTTTCTTTAAAGACCACAATTTCCCCTCCCACATGGTTGATGATGCCTTCCAGCACATCTCATCCACCTCCCGCACTCGAAACCCACCCCTTCAACAGCAACTAGGACAGAACCCCCACGGTCCTCACCTTCCATCCCACCAACCTCTGCATACATTGCATCATCCTCTTCCATTTTTGCCACCTACAAACGGACCCCACCATGGAGGATATGGGCCTCAGGGAGGTAGGACAAAATAGATTAAGGACTTGCACAAAATGACTTCTGTATTGCTAAATTAGATTGCAACATAACAGTTAATTCTAAATTGCAGCTAGAGACAAAATGGTTCCCAGCACCTATGTGACTACTTGGTTCATGTGCCTATATGACCACCTGCAGCTAGTCTCTAAAGCCATATAATATATATATATAAATAAATTTAAAAAAACACACTTTGCAAGCTGTGAGTCCTCGTAGAGGAAATACTAAACCACACTTTGCAAGCTGTGAATCTTTGTAAAGGTGACATAAACCATGATGACTTAAGCAATATCACTGGTTCAAGCAGCTACCCATGAAGTGATATCATGTATTGATTGGTTGTTACAATGCGATCATGGTCCATGTCTGATGATGAATAATGTATATAAACCTTACGCAAACTCTAAGGTTGTTGGATTCTTTTGATTGCCAAGAAGTTTTCATACTTCTGGGTGAATCAGAATCTGCCAACCTAGCGCTGTAACATACAATAAACGATTGTTTGCATATTAAACAAAGAGTCATTTACAGGTGTGTTTGTTGACCAATCGTAGAACCGGGAAACCCACAGATCATCATCACCAGAGATGTATTTCCCTTCCCACCCCTATCCGCCTTCCATAAAGGCCATTTCCTTCGCGACTCCTTCGTCAGGTCCACGCTCCCCACCAACCCACCCTCCAATGCCATGGCATCAATGTGGACTTCACCAGTTTCCTAATTTTCCCTCCCCCCACCTTATCCCAGAATCAACCTTCCAACTCGGCACTGCCCTCATGACCTGTCCTACACGTCCATCTTTCTTCCCACCTATCCGCTCCACCCTCCTCTCCGACCTATCACCATTACCCCCACCTCCATCTCCCTATCGCACTCTCAGCTACCTTCCCTCCAGCCCCACCCCCCTCCCATTTATCTGGTCATTCCCTCGGCTCACAGTGTCATTCCTGTTGAAGGGCTTTTGCCTGAACCATCGACTCTCCTGCTCCTCAGATGCTGCCTGACTGGCTGTGCTTTTCCAGCATCACACTCTCAAATTTAATCTCCAACATTTGCAGTCCTCACTTTCGCCCTGTTGTCTAAACAGGGACAGGCCTTGGAAATCTAAAGCATTTCGGGAGTGCTGGTATAGGGTTCTCTTCAGGCTAATATGTAGGTTCAGTTGATGGTTTGGAAATCAAATGCAATGTGAGCATATGTTTGAACAGGGCTAGAATGCAACTGCAGGGGTAAAATGCTCGGGCTGTGTAAGGTTCTGGTCTGATTGCATTTGGAATATTGAGAAGTATGGGACCCTGTATCTAAGGAAGGATGTGCTGGCATGAGACGAGGTCCAGTGGAGTTTACAAGAATGATCATAGGGATAAAGGGCTTGTCATATGATAATCTAGGTCTGTACTCGATGAGCATAGAATAATGAGGAGGGAAATCTGCTTCAAAAGTTACAGAAAACAGAGGCCTGGGTAGAGTGGACTTGGAGAAGATGTTTCCTCTTGTAGGAGTGAGAAGGACCCAAAGGCACAGCCTCAGACTGAAGGGACGACTCAGGTGAGTGTGGATTTCTTCAGCCTGGAGGTGGTGAATCTGTGGAACTCATTGCCACAATGGGCTGTGGAGGCCAAGTCATTCAGTGTAGTTAAGACAGAGATCGAGAGGTTCTTGATTGGTAAGGGGATCAAAGGTTATGTGGAGAAGATCATATCCATTGGATTGAATAGTGGAGCAGACTCGGTGGGCCAAATAGCCTAAATCTGCTCCAATGTTTTATAAAGACCAGCGGACTCAGCAAACAATCCTAAAAGTCTTAGCAATTGAAGGAAAAGGAACTGCAAAGCTTCAGTTCAGTAAAGATTTAAGAAGCTGATTTGTCTCTCAGATTGAGTTTCTGTAAAAGGTAGTGTGGAGAAACTGGTTGAAACTTGTTTTGATGTTTGTGTCATGATCTTTTGAACTTTCTTTGATATACATATAGAATAATTTTTAAGTAAAACAAAACAATATAATTAACTTGCATTGTGTTGTTAAGGAAGGTCTGGAGCTTTATATGAATGTATTTCAGTGATTAACCATATTAACGGACTGCAAAAATTAAACGCAGGACCTATCAAGTCAGGCTCCCTTGTGGAATCTAACTTGTCCAGTCTAACCATCATTTGGGATTATAAGAGGACCATGATGCTTGTTTCTTCCCACACCTCCCTCCCACCCCCTCCCACCTCCCCCCCCCCCCCCCCACCGCCAAAAAAAAATGGATTGACATAAGAATATCAAAAATTTCCATCACTCTCTCCTGAAGTCAGGGATATAATTCTGGGATATTCCTAGCCCTCCAGATCTACATTAGGAATGGTTAGAGCATGATCAACTTTTTCGTGGAAATATGGGCATCGCTGACCAGGACAACATTTATTACCTGTATCTAAATTGCTCCTCCAAAAGTGGAAGAATCATAAATGTGGAAAAACTGCTGTAAATCGTGGTGAGTCGGTGGTAATTAAATCCAAAACATGTTAATCAATCAATGTGATGTAGATTTCATTTGGAATGCATATGCCTAAACAACTTTCCATCGTTTCACATTAAGCTTTACCTTTCTGGCGCAGGCTAAGCCCATGTATCCTCTCCTGCAGGCACACACATTTGGTCTGATGCACTTACTTCCAAACAAACATTTCTGCTCACAGATAGCTGGAAAGATAATTAGGCATGAATATGAAGCCAAATTTCCACATTTAAGATGGTTACTTATCTAACTAAATAGGAAGACATGAAATAACATTTTCTGCTGACATACAAACATGTAATACATGTTCTGCAATTGTCTCAGTATAACTATTACTAAAGAGAACCCTGATTAATATTCATTTCTGTGCTTGGGGTACATCAGTTAGTTGTGATGTTTCTACCACTGCTTGGTTGACAAACTGATGATTAAATATAATCATTGACACAATTGGCTATTTGTTTTATAGAGATATTAGGTCATCTGGTCTTATAACCTTCTACTTATTGATTGGATAGCCATGCTGTTGCTCTATTCTGAATTTATTTATGCCTGAAACAGTTTTAAAAGTGCAAATAAATGGCATTGTTTCCCGAACAGGACCTCCTTCCCCATTTAAAAAAAAAACCTTTTCCTATTTAGTGTTACTAGCATCAGCACCGACCAAGAAATCTAGGATTTAAAAATAAAACTTCTTTCATACAAAACATTGTGCGTGGAGAACACAGTACAGCCATTTTAGCTACATGAGGGTATAGGTCTCATTCTGTAAGGTAGTGCTCACTTGAATGGTTTTCAAAATGGTACAGAATCTAGAATTGATTATCAGTCTGTGAGAGGGGTAATCAGGTCCTGTACCAACATTTCATTGTGCTCTCTTTTCATATACCCTACTCTGGCAATGGGATGAGGCATAATGCTGCCGGAATATGACTGACACTGACATAGTATCCATAAAAGTTTAAAATTTTGCCAGAAACGCTTTACCAATATGGAAAGCACATTGTGGAAGAGATGCTCAATGAATTTCTGTGTGTTGATAATGATAAATAACCAGAATATGTTAGAAAAAAATCTAATGAAAATTTCAAAGAAATGTTTTCATAAAATACCGCAGCCTATGTTCTTTCCAAGTCTATCACTACTCTTCCCACAGTTCACAATACTTCCAAGGGCACCAATTTCTGCACATTTTGAAATTTGTGTCCTGTTTCCAGGTCATTAATACAAATCAAAAACTGTAGTGTTCCTTGTCCAGCTCCCTGGGAAATTGCACAAGTTACCTTCCTCCAGTCCTCAAAACTAACCATTCAACACTACTGCATTTTTTTTCCACTTCACCAATTTCAGATCCACACTGTCACTGTCCCTTTTTCCACATTATTGCATATCTTTGAAAGTCCATCTACACCAGTAGGATAGCAAATTCCAGATTCTAACTGCTGGTTTGATAAAGGATTTTTTTCACAAATTCTCTATTTGATTTATTAACTGTCTGATATTAATGGCCCACAGTTCCAGCACTGTCCACAAGTGGAAATATTTTCTCTATATCTACTCTATCAAACTCTTTTACAATCTCCAAGACCGCTGTTAGGTCATCCCTAATGGTTCTGCTTCTCTTGCTAGTAAATGACATGTTTTCACTTTCTTCAGTACCGTTATAACCTCTAAGTACACCGCTTAGAAGTGTTCACATTATGTTAAATTTGTTCTAACCAAAATGACCACTGAGGAGAGGGATGAGGAGATATTTCCATTGATTACTTGGCCACAGGAAATGGTTGAGACAGAGACCTTTGCTTGTTAAAGGCATAATTAGGTCAATAGTTGAAACACAAAGGTTTTTAACAATGGAGTGTGATTAGATCAGGAATGTTTCTACAACGAGCATGTTCACACAAAGTAGGCCAAGTGGACCTGTTATTTATTGTAACCTGTGATTCTACAGTTTAGACAAGCTCTGATCCACAAAAACGTATAGGCAATTTCTCATCTGCAGGGTTTATGCAATCAATTTTAAAGAGGTTAAGCTTCATTTCTTCACAATATAAAGATAGTGAAAGCATATGTTACAGGGCAGGGAAGTGAAAAGGCGGCAACACTGGCAACATAACATACAACCTAGATCCAGTTACTTACGGATTTGACACAGTACTCCTTCCCAGCCAGGCTGACAGTGACAGGTATTGGCTCCCACACATTCTCCACCATTCAAGCACTTCTGCAGACAGATTGCTGGGTACACAATTAATAACAGAAAATCTGTTCAGTGAAAATAGTGTAAACGTCATGTATCCAGCACACTCTGGGAATGGGCAATGCTGGTAAACCTTCAATGTCAGTTAATAGAAGGGATACTGCTCAATAATGTACCTGAATAAGCAGAGCAGAGAGAGCTTTATGGCATCTTGAGGGAGTTAAAATATTATAAAACTTCTAGAGTTATAATACAAAACCAAAAGCATGCATGGTCATGACCTCAGGAAGTCAGTCACATTTTCAATTGGTTTGGCTCATAAACCTAACATCATTAACATAATTCATTGTGTCAAATTATATTACTGATCTTTGAGGTACAGCTCATAAAAATGGAAAAGTTAGGAGACATGGTTAAAAATCACACAACACCAGGTTATAGTCCTACAGGTTTAATTGGAAGCACTAGCTTTCGGAGCGATGCTCCTTCATCAGGTGGTTGTGGAGGACACAATTGTAAGACACAGAATTTATAGTAAAAGATTACAGTGTGATGTAACTGAAATTATACATTGAAAAATACCTTGATTGTTTGTTCAAATACGAACAGATGAAAGACTCAACAAATAATGGTGTTGTGTGATTTTTAACTTTGTACACCCCAGTCCAACACCAGCATCTCCAAATTAGGTTACATAGGTTGACATGTTATGTGTACGTCATTAAGCATCATAGTGGTAGCTGAAGCCAATTTTGGGGGAAGTCCCAGAGATTTCAGATGGTGGAATGCCAGATTACAACAATATTACTGTATAAACCTTATGCATTGGTCTGAAATTTCCTCCAACATGACGTTTTACCTGATATGGCAATGATTGTTATCTCTCATAACAAGAATCTGGGCATGGCTATCATCAAGAATTCAACTGATATTTATCACAAACTATTATGTACAAACATTACATTCTTCAGGCATTTAAGTGTCTGGGTTATCATTAAGTTATCATGTTACTGGAAGCCTGCTTCCAATAAAGTGCCGTGCTTCATGTGATTTGAGATGAAATGCGAGATCTTTATACTCTCACATCAATAGTGAGAAATAGCATGAGAACAAAATCTTAAAGCTGCTCTTGACAATCCAGTCATTTTTCACTGGTGTAGTGAAAAATAATGAGTGACTTGTAAAAGTCTTCAAGGTTGTGACCAGTTTAGTGGTCCATTATTTCCCAAATGTTAATGAGGCTACACTGACCGTTCACATGTTTTAAGATTGTCACAAAGGGATTAAAGGTTAGGGGAATGTTACTGGCATACCAAATTGTTCGATATGGAATTCATTGCTGTAAATTACTTGCTAATGTAAACTTTGTCAAATTCCCCACCTAAAGAATTTATAAGGAAGAATACTAAATAGTATGCAAAATGAGCAGGTTCATTGAATAACACTCGATGGCTCATGTACAGAAATAAATTGGTGCACGCTGAATGGACTGACACTTACGTTGATTGCATCGCTTTCCTTTCCAGCCTGATGGACAGTCACAGATACCTGGGCTCACACACTTCCCTCCATTCATGCACATTGGTTCACAGACACCTGCACAAAGGAGAATGTGGACAAATATTTCCAATTTCAGAAGACCAATGGCCTTCCACCACCGACCGTGGAGCTGTTAGTCCTTTGAAATCTCTCACACTTCCCATTTGATTGGATAGTTATCTGCATTATGTTACTAAGTTGGAACAAAGTCTGTAAAATGAGTGTTTTGAATTGCTAGGATCTGATCTTGCACAGGAGATTGAAATTCTTAGTAAAAGTGTTTTATAGTTTTAAGGTTATTTGTTTTTTTTTCTGCCTGTTTCAAGTACAGCCTTTTTAAGCCTGGGTGGTCATTGCTCTGCTGTCGTTTTCTTCACTCCCAGTTCAATACTGCTATCAGTGACAATTTATCTATGTGAGATTTTTGGAAAAAAGAGATACATACCTTTATGCATCTTCAAGTATATACTTTGATTTAACAAATGATAAATGGATCATAATTGCAAGCTATGTGGCAGATCTCATTATCCTGATATAATATAGCTCTTAGATAGAAAAGTTCATTACAAACACTCTAATTAGAATACATTTGCTGACAGCTTGATCAAAGCCTGAATGGTCATATCTGCTGAATCTATTCAATGAAATCTACGGATATTTTGTGGCAAGCTGCCTTCAAAAACTATGGTAAATTCACAGTCACATGTACAGCAGTGCCATGGACAATAGTTACTCATTCAAGTAAATCCTCTTTTCTTGCATTGGAATTGAGTGTTCAACAAAGCTTTGGCAAATGGTCCATGTGAAACCACAGCCTAATATATCAACAGGAAATTCACATGCAGTACAAATGTAACTGGAGTCCACCAAAACAGTCCTCTGCTGATTTGCCATCTCGTTTACAACTTTACAGTTGGAAGGTTTATATAGAAATTCAAATGGATTCCTGACTGATAGGAACTGATTGCATTTGAATGCAGAGTGTTGTGGTTAGTCTTCAGGCTGCAACAGTTAAGTGAGTACCTACCCTTTATGCATGACTAGAATGAGAGACAGTCAACACAAGAGCAAAATGATCCTAATCCTAAAGTTTGTTTAGTCAGTAAATGAAGAAGAAAAACAAATTACTGCTGATGCTTTAAGTCTGAGTCAAACACAGAGAATGCTGGAGAAACTCAACAAACTTGGCAGTATCTGTGAAGAGAAATATAGTTAACATTTCAAGTCCGGTATGACTCTACTTCAGAACTGAAAGGTGTTTGGAAAACATCTTTTTATAATTTTGACAAGGAGCAAAGGGGCAGATGTTCAAGAGGCCCAGTGTAAAACACAAATGATGATGTAAGCCATAAAGAGACATAAAATGGGTGCAAAAATAATAAAAAGAAACTACATAAAGCTTTTTGACAATGCTATATGAGTTTGCATCATACTGGAATAAAAGCAAACTCTACAAATGGAATATGTACGTATTACTGGCTCATCTTTTGCTATTAGCTTCATTGATAATTTTAAATATAGAAGATCATATTTTTAATATTTATGATGAACAGACTCTTAAAAAACTCACTCTTCTGGCATCTTCTTCCCGTATAACCATCAGGACAGGCGCACACATTGTTTCTCATGCAGTGACCACCATTCTTACAAGGGGGACTACAAACAGCTATAAAACAAGAGATTATATTTTAATGTTATCATGGGCTCTTCCATTCAGACACTCCCTTATGTATAAAAATACATCCTCGACAAAGCAGTACTATTACACAATTATTTAAACAAATTAAAATAAATCTCTGACTTTATAATGCAGATGACTGACAACAGTTCAGAACTGGTCTTGTGTTGCTTGGGTTCAGGTTTCAATGATCCCTTTAAAACTCAAGGTTCAATTGCTGGTAAGTGTGCTGTGCTGACTTTGAAATTCTGAAAGTTTACTATGGAAAGTATCAGGGTTAATTTTGAAGCGCTAATCTTGAGCACGACGACCCGTGAAATAGTTTATAAGCAACGTCGCCTACTTAAAAGGTAGAAGGGTACATTTGATTTGTACAGAATTACGCAATGACTTATTGGCTCTTTTTAATTCCCACTAGCACAACAATATTTGGAAGTGCTGTGCAAGCTGTATGTTCTGAAACTTGCAGATATGAGAAAAAAAAATCACAAAAGGAAAGATAAATATATTTATTCTTTAAAAGAAGCATAATTGGTTATACACTTCACAAAGAAAGGAAGTAGACCTGGAGTTTGTGCTTGGTCACACTTGTTTACTTGGTACAATTCCCCTGATATCAGCATCAACAGGTGCTCACATTTTAAAGGACAAACTATATTCACTGCAGCTCGACTTTCCTGGAAGCAGGTCTATCCTTGAGGTACATTGATCATCACTAGCAATTGTTAGACCATTGCTGATTTTTTATTCACTTTGTTTATGAGACAACTTTTTGGTGTGCAGCTGTGAATGTGAGCTGAGAGAGCAGGTGAATTGCAAGTTGATTTTTGATCATAGGTTTCTACAGATTTTTCAGTTCTGGGAAAGCAGTATGTTTAACCAGGCGATGTTTGGTTATTAAGAGGTCAGTACCTGGGAATTGTTGCTATGAAGTCTGAGAAAAAACATGCTGGTCAAACAGAGGCAAGACCAGAGCTTGTGAACGGATTTGAACTGGGTGTTTCTGAGAGATGGAGTTTGGCTGTTGATGCTATGGAATGAGGATTTGATGCCTAATCTTCCATTATTAACTATTGGAAGTTCAGAGACTAGAAACTAAGTTTTAAGTGTTACTGAAACAAAACAGAAATTGCTGGAGAGATTCAGCAGGTCTGGTAGCATCTGTGGAATGATTTTGAATAAATGTCACTGGACCTGAAACTCTAACACTGTTTTCCCTGCACAGATGTTACCAGCTTTCTGAGTTTCTCAAGCAATTTCTGTTTTCCTTTAAGATTTCCAGCATCCCCGTCCTTTGTTTTTTGTAAACTTCCTTAAGAGTGAAAAGGTAGCACTGATCAACATCCTCAGGAAATTATCCAAGAAACAACGATATATGCCTGCGGAACAACACATCGTGAAAAACGATTAAATAATCTGGCCAGTTTTGTTATTAAAAATAATCTTTCATTGTGACTGTTTGTCTCTTTTTTTTCTGAGAATTGGGCTGAAAACTGAGGTTATTTGAGTTTAAATCATAGACATTTATTAAATTGCTTTGCTTAATTTTGTTCTGTTAAAATTTCTGAATTGTTAATAACTCATTAAATCTTTTGTTTAAGTTACAAACTTGGTATCTGGGATCGATTATTCACAAAGTCCAGTTAGTAAATCACTGGGGTTAATTTTGAAGAATTTTAAATGTTTTTATTTTGTGTTGCAAATGCAGTGGTTGGGGGCGGGGGTGGTGGTGGTTGCAGGGAGCTGATTTTATTGTGGATAAACTGTGGAGCTGGGAAAACGTTCAGCAAGTCAAGCAGCATCAGAGAAGAAGGGGAGTTGCAGTTTTAGGTCAGAACCTTTCATTTGGCTCTCTCTGCATCATAATATAACTTTCATTTCTCGCGCCTTTGAGGAAATTTCAAAACTTAAGCTTAAATACTCAGGGTGCAAGGATGCTATTATTTGTATTTTGAAAGATTTTCTGGTACACATTTGTTATGCTGGAGTTCATTATGGTCCCATGAGGGAACTGGATTTTTTTTTCAAAAAAATTGTTTTCAGTCATTTAAAATGGGGTTTACTTACAACTAATGAATTCATGCTGTGATTTGGTATGTTCTGAAGAAGGATCAGCACATTTAAAATGTTAACTCTGCCTTCTCTCCAGATGCTGCCAGACCTGCTGAGTTTCTCCAGCAATTTCTGTTTTGTTGTTTGTGACTTAGTGTGTCTTTTGGTGTAGTATGTTCATTCCCAGTTACAATTTATCAATAGACTATTTTATACAGAAGTAAAACTTTGAAAAAGTTTTAAACTGTAACACTGCATTCGTTCATGGCAGACCTTTGCTGATATGCAGTTTAATTTTGAGCAGAAATCCAGGGAACAAAATATATTTGAAAACAAATGAGTGTGCTTGAAGTGGAGAGCATTTGAGAAATGATCCTTGATTTTTGCAATAAAACGTTTGGAGTCTGAACTAAATAAAACCCTTGAACAGAATGGCTCAGAATGACTTATTCCAACCCAGATTAAACAACAAGGAATGCAATGCTTTTTCCATGTATTTCTTAGTCATTAGATTGTTTGCAGAAACCCAGTGCTTTCAGAATGGTGCATAGTGCTAAATCATAAATAAAAGCCCTTAGGGAGAGAACATACCACTCTGACAGTGAAGTCCATAGAAACCGCGAGGACAAATACATATATTGTGTCGAACACAAGTTCCGCCATTAAGACATACAGGGGTGCAAACAGCTGCAGAAAATGAGAAATTAATCAGTATATCAATTAAGAGTTGGGTGACAATATACATTGCATGTTTAGAAAAGCAGAATAACTTCTGTTTCTTAGGTATTTGCTGTGGGTTGGGATGACTTTGAGGAGAATTTCGCATTTCGTTAAATCTTGCAAAAGCTCTCCTTGGAGAGATGTGCAAAAGTTTTTAGTTGACAACACAAACGTATGTTCATGTGAAGACAAAAATACAGATTTGAAGTTTAACACTCAAGGTTCCAATTGATTTACCTGTTTCACAGGAGGGTCCCGACCAACCATCTTTACATTTACACACGTCAGGGGAAATACACTTCCCGCCATTCTGACAGTGTCTATTACAAACCACTGTAAATAGAAAACAATTGCATTCAATGTATCCACTGGCACAAAGAAATGAAGGACTTCACAATTTCAACAGAACAAATACTTTCACATGATGTAAAACAAGTTCCTTTGTTCCTTACCCAGTTCCATATCCCTGGGATTCTGTTTTCTGTGGGTTGCTCCTAGCACAGCCATAGGAGGTTAGAGGTTGGAAGTAGTACATTGGCATTGATAGAGAATTGGCTAATGGGCAAGAAACACTGAGTGGGGATAAGGATTTATTATTTGGGGTGGTGATCTGTGGTTTATGGGGTTCCATGTGGATTAGAGCTGGGACTGCAACTGTTTACAATATATATGTTAATGACTTGGAGGAAGGAAGGGAATGTACTGAATGGTACAAGTAAGTGGAGAGAAGATGGCAAATGAGTATAATGTAGGGAAATTTGAAGTTGTTCATTTTGGAAGGGAAAGCAAAATAACTATTATTTAAATGGGGTAAACTGCAGAAAGCTGCAACTCTGAGGGACTTGCAGGGCTTAAAATGTGTTGCTGGAAAAGCGCAGTAAGTCAGGCAGCATCAAAGGAGAAGGAGAATCGACGTTTTGGGCATAAGCCCTTCTTCAGGACTTGCAGGTACTTGTGCACAGAACACAGACACTAGCACATTGGTGCAGCAAGTAATCAAGAAAGTTGATGAAATGTTGGTTCTTATTTCAAGGGGATTTGAGTATATAAGTAGGGAAGTCTCACTGCAACTGCACAAGATGCTGGTGAGATTACATCTGGAATACTCTAAGCAGTTTTGGTCCCCTTATTTAATGGAAGATATTATTTCATTTGGAGGCAGTTCAGTGAAGATTCACAGAGATGATCCCTGGTACTGAGGAACATTCTTATGAACAAAGGCTAAAAAGCTTGTGACTATACTTCCTGGAGTTTAGAAGAATAAGAGGTGATCTTATTGAAAGATGTAAGATTCCTAAAAGGCTTGACAGGGTCAATGCTGACAGGATGCTTCTCCTCAAAGTGCACTCTTATTCCAGAGGGCAGAGTCTTAGAATAAAGAGGCACCAATTTAAGATTGAGATGAGGAGCAATTTCTTCTCTCAGAAGGTTGAGTGTCTTTCAAAATCCTTGCTACAGAGAGCTGTGGGAGCAGAGTTCATGTGTATACCTAAGGCTTGGGTAGACAGATTCTTGATCAGTCGGGGAAATCAAGGGTTCCAAGGAAAGTGCAGGAAAGTAGACATGAGGAATGACAGATCAGCCATGATCCTATTGAATGGCGGAACAGGTTGGAGGGACTGAATGACCTAATCCTATACCTGTTTCTTATGATCTTCCAATCTCATTCTTTGGACCTTGGTTCCATCTATTCATCTCATTCCCCACTCCATCACCCATCCCCCAAACCCCTTCATCAGCATAAATGCCATCATTTCTCAGCTTCCTTTAGTTCCAACAAAGTATCACAGGACGCAAAATTGCAACTCTCTTTTCCCTTCACTGATGCTGCCAAAACTGTTGAGTTTCTCCAGCAGGTTCTGTCTTTGTTTCAGATTTCCAGCATCACAATTTGAGATTTGACTTGATACCTGCGATCTTGACATGTATTAATTAGGAAACTTTTTAAAGATATTAAATAATGTCAGAATGAACAACATTTTCAAGTAGTCTATTCCATAATTTTAGTCCGCCATGAGACAAGATCTTGCTCTGGCTTTAGGTTATATTGAGCAAATGACCAATACTACTCCTTCGTCGGGTACTCCAGAACAGTCAGATGATTTGTCACAGTGGAGCAGAATGGTTCAGTCCTCACATGTAATAAGTATCAGGGTGTCAATTTTTCATGTAAAGTGGATTTAATTTGTACTTGATCCTCTCTTTAATAAAGTCCAACTTACATTAAATGAGGAAATTTTAGGTTTTTAATATGCAAGATAATACCATGCCAAATAGTACACTTACTTGTTTCACATCTTGGTCCCACGAACCCATAATGGCAAGAGCAGGTATTTCTGGTTATACAAGATCCACCATGTTCACAGGGTGGAATACAGAGAGCTTTATTGGAGAAGAAAAATCATTAGTGCACCATAGCATTAATATATACATTGAGTTGCCTTATATTTTCATATTTCATCAGTCTCATCAATTTCATTACTGAAAATAGAATAGAAGCTGGGATTGTAACTTAATGCCTTGTAGTTTGTGTTGAAACATCTATTTGCTGTCAATCATTAAAGGAATCAATTGGGAGAAAACATTTTTTTCACTGATTAAATATCAATAGATTAAAATAACAGATACAGTCAGCTGAAGGGAATACAATACAGCCCTCCAGTGTAAGATTTCTGCGAGATTGAGACAGAACAGATCTTTCCAAAAGATGTTGGGTGGCAATATTTAAATCTATCCTGTGATAGCAACAAGGTTTGTGGTAGCTCATTCAAGACAGTTCAATGGTTACTGAAAAGCAGTTTCGAGGTATCATGGATAGTTGGAGGAAGAGTTCGGGAGGTTATGCTGGACCTGCAAAAAATTTGTTAAGCCACAGATGGAGTATCGTAGTTTTGGAATCCACATAATTAGAGGGATATGACAGGACTGGAGAGGGTGCAGAGGAGATTTACCTGGATGTTGTCTGAGCTGGAGAGTTTTAGCTATGAAGAGAGATTGGATAGTCTGGATTGTTTCCCTCAGAACAGAGGAGATTGAGAGGGATCATAAGTGAGACATATACATTTATGATGAGCATAGGTAGGTGAGACAGGAAGAAATGTTTCCACTTGATGGAGGAATCAATGACTGGGTGCAGAGATTTGGCAATGGGGGGGGGGGAAGATTTAGAAGAGATGTTGGAAAATTTATTTTTCAACCAGACGTTGGTGAGAATCTTACACTCGCTGCCTGGAAGGGTGTAGAAACAGAAATCCTCATAACATTTAAGTAGCATTTAGATGGTACTCGGAAGGATGCGGGCCAAGTGGTGGAAACTGGGATAGTTAGATGGGTGTTTTTGACTGGCATGGACATGATGGGCTAAAGGGACGTTTTCTGTTCTAGAAATTTCTATGACTCTAATGTGACAGAGCAGACCCTATTTTAGGGGTGTTGATTGTGAGCTGTACAGTAGGGAAAGAGAGAGTAGGTAGATGGCTCTGTCATGTTCTCTGTGATAGCAAGCCCTGATAGAACTGCTAGAAATGAGTAGGCAGCTAAGAACAGGACTCAGAACAGACCTGAGGAGCTAGAGAAGTGAGATTGGTGAAAGGGGGGCATCATGAGGGGCTCAGAAGAATCTGATGAGGACAAATAGCTCAGTACAGCTGAGAGAATGGGAGTTAGAAAACTACAGCTTAAAACAATTGAGGAATATTAGAGCTCAGTGAAAACCCTGAGGCAGTTACAAGTTTGATGTAATCTGCTATCAGCAAAAAGCTATAATTGTTCCTGTAGTAAGTACTGGAGTTTACTTTCAGAGTCTAAGAGGAACAAACTAGAATAGGAACAGTTGTTGAGGCAGTCTATGAAGAAATAATTCTTGAGGGAGTATCAAGGCAGGATAGACAAATGGAAAGGAGAGTAATCCCTTGTGAAGTTTAGTAAGATTTGATGATCCATCAAAATTTGGGGCACAAGGGATGGATGAGAAATTCATGGAACCAGTCTTGATCGCATTTGCTATTGACATGCACCATAGGTCTGATCACTTTATATTGCCTATATTTCCCAGTTAGTTCTGGATATTAAGAAATAATTTGTATTGTAATAGATTGTATTACTGCTGTCATTTGTATTATTTAGACCAGACTGACATGTTATGTTACGATGTTTGTTATGATTCCAGGCAAGGTCACCAAATTGTTACAATCCAATTTTAGAGAACAGTGACCTTTAAAGTGGACAACAGATGAGATCTAGAGGACTTACTGAGAGAATAAAGTCACAAGGTTCCGTGGTTTTGAACAAAGCACAACGTTCAGAATACACAATTTGACAGCAGTAATACCCACCCCTATCCAGGGTAGAATCTTGCATGTTGTTACCTCACATCTTTTGGAATGCTAAAGAGTGAGCAAAGTACTGGGAATGTGAAATAAAAACTGAAACTGCTGGACAGGCTCAGCAGGTCTGGCAGCATCTGTGAAGAAAGAAGTTAATGGTTCAAGTCCAATAAGACTCTCCTTTGAAGAATATTAATTCTGTTTCTCTCTCCACAGATGCTGCAATTATTTTTTGAAATGCTCAGGTCTCTGAATGTTACATTCTCAGAATGCTGGGAATATATTTCATCCCAATTGACAGAGGAGCAGCAGCAGCATGCATTACCTACAAGGTGGACCTCAGAAATCAAGTTTTCTTTGACATCCTCTTCGAAAACCATGACTATTGTGTTACCGTTTTAACAATCAAGTGTGCGATTCAGCTATGGATGAGGATAGCACCATATGGCCAACATACAGATAGTTCTTCTATAATGTGATGGTGGCGTTGTGGTGCAACCCCGTATTATAGAAAAATCACCTTTTAGAAACAGTGCTTAAAGTATTGGCAATGTATTCGTGTTACAGCCAACAGATGTTTTAAAAGTTTACGCTTTAGAAAGTATTACCAATTCATCAATCGCGTTGCAGTGAATTCACGTTAATAAAACGCGCAGTCTAGCAGAATGGCCTGTACACACAACAGAGATTTCTAAACACAGTGTAAGTTAATACAATTATAAATCCAGGGGCAGGCATTTCAGCCATGCAACTGAAACGTCTGTGGAGAAAACACCCCCCCCCCCTTTCCCCATGGTTCCTTGCAACAACAACCGGAAGAACCCTGATTGAACATCATTAATTAATGGCAGTGCCATCACCATGTTTCAGGTTGACATTTCAGTCCAATTCACTGACAGTTTAAACACAATGAAAGGCACTTCACTTAACGTGGCAGCTTCAGCCATGTCTGGAGCAGTAGCTCTCAGGAGAGTGTTTCCTCCATTATGGTTAGATACCTATTATTTAGGTCTGGTTTGCCAGAATAGGAGTGGATTGTCCTTCTCAGTTTTCCAGGTTTTACTGTCTAATTTCAGACAATCTTCAAAACAGGAGTACAAGAGGTATACCCTGGAATTTACCTGGATGAGGCAAGGATTAGCTCAGTCTGAAGAGACTATGTTTGACACTATTGTTTCACAAGTAGCACCGGTGAGAAGTTAATGGAAAGTTCTTGCAACACATCTTTACTAAATGGAAGTAAATAAGTATGTTGCACTCGCATGGACAAAACAAAATTGACACATAAATGCTAATGAGGCACTATAATTGAGTGATCAGATACCTGGCTAAGATTTTATCAATACATCGCCTGTCTGATGAAGTATAGCAGAGAAACACCCATATTGAAACTTTTTTTAAGGCAGGTTGCCTTCATGGATTTGAATGTATGGGAGTATTGAGAGTTATATGGAATGGAAAGCAGTTGTTGAAATTTTAGTGAAAAGAAGAAGGGTAAAGTACACCTTCAATGCATTCACCAGATTTGGAGGCGGAGATATTCCATTTAAGAATTGTATGAATCTGTCTTGGAATGGATATTCCTCTGCAACCTCTTCAGGCTGCTGCTAAATCTCCAGCCGTTTCTCATGAAGCCTTTGGTATCTTTAACCTTAAACACAAACTTAACCCAGTACTGTAGGATGTCTCCAGATCAATCCAGACAACAAGAACATGCCTTTGACATACCAATGATGTGCTTACTCAGTAGTGGGGACATGGATCTCATTAAGGTGCTCAGACAACGTTACAGGAGAAATCTTAATCATTCAGGAGCTATCCTTTTGAGATCAAAATGTGATGTTATGTTGTATTGCTTCGAGATTTTTTTTTCCAAAGTCAACTTGTTCAGACATGTTATGACACATCCTGGAAAAGATGGAATCTGAACTAAAGCCTCCTAGCCCAAAGCCAAGGACACTACCACTGTACCACAAGACCCTATTTAAAGAGACACTGTTCCCTAGGGGCAGTATCAATATAACAAAATGTAACAAAAAGGGAAAGAAACTAGGGAGGGACTAAATCAAATTAGTGTCAGAGAGGGAGTTAATGCTTCTGGATTTCTCTTGATTTTCCAAACAAAGATACAATGGGATTCCATGGCTCTCTGTTAAAAAGAGAGAAACTGGAGAGGCAAGAGTTGTGCAGGCTGATAGCTGGTAATATAACCTATAACTTTCAGTAATTCTTGTAATAGCAGTCCAAAGTATTAGGGGAAGTAAAAAAGCTGCCAAATAGGATTCTGTAAATGCTACCGATATTAATCTTGGCTCTCATACCACGTAGAGACCCTGACAGGCATACGAATAGGCAACATGCAACTTGTATTCCTTCTGGAGGCGGACACAAAAAAACCTATTCCTACCATCTTCACAGGTCAGGCCATTGTATCCACGGGGACACTCACATACATCTGGTTTGATGCATTTCCCTCTGTTTTTGCAATCAGGCCGACAGACCGCTAATAAAGACAAGTGAGCATAACATTAGACTTTGTGCCAATAAAACACTCTGCAGTCATTCATTTGTAGCCAATAACATTGAAAATTTAAACGTTTCAAACAAGGACATTTCTTGCAAAACCTCTTTAAACAAAGTAGAGTTCCTACCTATGTGACAGTTATACCCTGTGTACCCAGGCTTGCAACGACATGTATTAGGAGCTGCACATTCCATATTCTTTCCACAAGGGTACCTGCATATAGCTAACAAATATCACAGTTGTTAGTTGGGGCCGATTGTTTTTTAAAATGCCACACATGGCTATCATTCCTGCAACATTTGTCTGCAAAGTCATTGAGAACAGGTGGCACGATGAAAGAAAATAGCCAGATGTGACTCAGCTGGACATTCCGGTGAAAAATATGTGCAATCTCCTTGGAAGGACTACTGGAAGGAGGTATTCTTAAACGGAGGGGGTGAAGTTGAGCTGTGTATAATCTCTTGGATTGGCCAGAGATCATACTGGACACAGAATTCAGGTGCACATCCAGAAGGGCTTATAATCCATTACACATCAATTCTAAGTTAGTTTTAAAATATACACAATTTTACATTTCTGTAGTTTGCAGATACATAAAATGTATCTTTCTCATGTTCTGAGACACAGCTTACAACAGATGGTGGTCACCGAACAGAAAGGGGCCGAGGAAGAATCGGAACTATGCAAGCACATGGTGAGAAAACGTGTGATGGCAATGAGACAGCAATTGAGGATTGCGGGAGGCTAGTGACTGAGGTGGAATTGCATGACAGGGGCTAGACAATCTGCCAGTACTATGAGGCAGAATATTCACGTAGGGGTATACAGCTAAAGGTGTGAGATAGGATCATACAAGACCATTGAGAGTGCACACTGAATTGACAGTTTCTGAAGCAGTTATGTGGATATATGGATTTTACAATTGTTGTACAGAAAGCAACATAACCAATACAGTTGTGAGCTATTTAAACTCTCTTCACAGTCAGTGCATTTTACCTTTGCATGTTAAACCATCACCAGTATATCCAAAAGGGCATCGTCCACATTTAAAGCCCCCAAACTCTGTGGGCTCACAGGGAACTCCATTGAAGCAAGGCATGTCAGCACAGGTCTTCTTTTTCTCAGTAGGAACTAACTCATTACTGATGTGGGTGATGGAAATGGCTTGCGATGCTGTCACAGCTCGCAGTGCAGAGGCAGCAGGTCTCCAAAGTGTGGTTGTATTTTGTAAAACCTTAGGTTGAACAGCAACCTGAGATATGGTTCCAGAGCTTAGAGCTGCAGTATCTGTTATCCTTGAGTCAATGGAAGAAGGTAAGCTCAAAGTTGCATATGGCTTATCTGTCTTGAAAGCTGGAGATGGTTTTGCTTTAGTAACTGCTTTCTCCATTGTCACTCTGCCAGTCAAAGGAGTAAAGCCAGGAGTGGTTTTTTGGCTCAATGGTGGCAGTCTAACTGGCCTGTTACTTATTCTTCGAGTGGGAAACCAGTGTTGACGAAATCTTGAAGCAACACGTGGGGAAACTAGAGGAACAGAGACAAAAGTTTACAAATGCATCTGTAACAATTATAAAAGGATCATTTTTAATGTATCACCATTTGAAATTACAGGAAATTAGTTATCTTTACCATACGGCATTTTTACTCTTAATCACTGAAAATAGGAAAAATTCCATCAGTAGTCTCACAATTGCAATTGCAGATGCAAGCAAGGTCATTTATGGAAACCTGTCAAAATAAAGTTACTGCATCGTATTGTCAATTCAAACTCACTTTAACCTGGGGATATCCGAGCAAAGACCTGAGGGCAATGTATGATTTAATTAACTGTGAAGATTTTACGTTCTGTTTGCTTTCCCCATTTTTTGTCTGATTCACAGATCAGCTTGTGTTCAGTGCTGCTTCCTCAATGATGGAATAAGTATAGTTTCATCTGTGATTTGGTTCTCACATGAAACTATTAAAAATTAATGTTCTACATCTATGGCCCAGCATATTCTCCAAATCCCAATCTACCATGACCATTAAGGAATGGGATCAACCTTAGTCATGGTCAGTATTTTGATTGTTGCGAACAGCTGAAGGGATATGCTGTTTGATATGATATTCCAGTCTTTGGGACATATAGTCTGTATATCTAACATTAAAACAGCAGTGAAATGCACATCCAGATGACTGATCGAGCTAACTAATGTACAACAAATTGCGGGATTTTGAAAGACTTGTCTGATTTTCACATGCACCATGAGGCCATCCCAGACATATACATCAGTAAACCTGACAAAGGAATGTGAACAGTTATCTTTAACAAGTGTGATTATATCAACAATATGAAGGCCATTCTTAATGATGGGTCCAAATTTGTATCCATTGGAACAGCTAGTCCACACAACCAGACATTTACTTGAAAACAAGCTAAAATAAATGCTAATAGGACTTGTGTGAAGGTATCGAACTAATGGGTGATATACATGATAAGGTTTAGCCTGACATCTCATGGTATTCTGTGTATATTTGGGCTGCCCAAGGCACACAAATATGATGTCCTTTCATGCCCTATGTTATCTACGACCACTGCTTACAACAAGAACTGGCCAACTATGCAAGTTGCGCAACCGTTCACTGCGAAGGACTCCTTCACAATTGCAAAAACCATGCAGAACTTGTATATTGATAGCAATAAAGTGAAACTGGGTACTGAAGATGCTGGAGATTAGAGTCATGATTAAAGTAGTGTTGAAAAAGTACAGCAGGTCAGGCAGCATCTGAGGAGCAAGAAAATCAATATTTTGGGTCCTGATGAAGAGCTTTTGCCCGAAACGTCGATTTTCCTGATCCGCGGATGCTGCCTGACCTGCTGTGCTTTTCTAGCACCACTCTAATCTTGACTATTGATAGTAATGCTGTATCTATATGCTCACTTGACATCATTAACCTATTCACCAGTGTTCTACTCAGGAAAAAATTAAAAATTTGCAGACAGTACTATATCCTGGCAATCAATTTACACTGAACTTTTGAACTCAGTAATTGTGCATTTGAGTTTTAAAAACACTACGTGTGGCCAAATAGATTCTATAGCCTAGGAAACCCCATTTCTCGTAGCTCTTGCTTTGAACTGCAACAGTTCAAAAGGAAACTCATCACCATCTTCTCAAGGGCAATTAGGGATAGGTAATAAATATTGTCTTAGCCAGTGAAGCCCAAATTCAATGAATAATTTTTAAAAAAGGTTTGTAAACAGGTCCAGAGCCATTTGCTAACCGTGCAAGCTCAATGTTCAATTAGGACACGTCAAAGCCATCCTGTAGGATAATGGCTACTGCTCCCCCCACTCCTCCCAACCCCCAATCACCAGCCTTGTGATCCAGGATTCTCTAGCCCTTCCTTCAACACCAACTTTTCAGCCATGCATTCATCTGTTCTAACTGCCTATTGCTATATTCACGGGCATGTGACATCCTATTCTCTGGCCCCACGAAGACATTATCCTTGAAGCCATGTCGGTGTCTGTACCCGTCACTGCTGAGTTTCCTACCTCCAGTGTTCTCCCTCTTTTTCTCCTTCCCCCTTGATCAACTGGGCTCTGACTACACTCCCCAGTGGAACCATCATTCTCAGCACTTTGCAAAGCAGAAAAAACTTGCTTTCTGAGTGAGATGCGGTCTGTGGCTTCCTTGACTACTTGCCTGTTTTAGCCAGTGAAGCCCAAATTCAATGAACAATTTAAAAAAAAGGCTTGTAAACAGGTCCAGAGCCATTTGCTAACAGTACAAGCTTGATGTTGAATTAGGCCACATCAAAGCCATTCTGCAGGATAATGGCTACCGCTTGTTCTAACTGGTGGCCACCCATTCCTTCTCTGTATGTACTTCAAGCTGCAGCGACCACATCTAAAAATGTGATATCCATGTAGCTCTCAGCTTCATGCCTCCATCCGACACAAGCTGATCAAACCAACACTTTCTTTGGTCAGAATGTAGCTATCTACACAGCAGCAACAAAAAGTCTAAAGTAATTCCCAGTCTGCTACCATCTCACTCTTGGAAGGGCAATTAATGGTGGTCATGGCAGTGACACCCAAGCAAAAGAAGAACTTTCTCAGTGGTGCATTGTAATATCAGCCCAGATTTTGTGCTCAAGTCCTGGAGAGGGAAATTAAACCTACAGCCTATGACTCAGAGTACTGTCAGCTTAGCCACATCTGGATGAGGATCAATTCTGGATAGCAACGTACAAAGAAGAAATATTCAGGCTGTTTGAACTCAAGGAACATAATCCCCATTTTGAACAAAATCCGTGAAAATGTCAATTCTTGTAGTTGACTAAGGACTCAACGACAAAATTGGATCAATATGTGGCTTTGAAATGACTGCTTACTCAGCACATGATATCAATCTTGAATTGGCAATTAGAGTAAGATTGGTACTCTCATTTTTTGTCAAAACATTAATTTCATCCACAATTACAAAGTGTGCTGATACAATCTGGCACAACCCAATTTAGGACAATCTGCAACAGGAGGTCCTTATGGTGGTCATTAAAAGCAAATTGCAAGATAGTGAACATAGATCATTGTGCCACAATGGATTTCATTAGTGACAACAAAAAGAATGTGTGGTATACAGAAATAAAAACCTCATAGTACTATTGTAAATGGATTCAGAACACAGATGGGAAACATCTGTGAACAATCTATCCTGAAGTTGGTTTTAATGGGTCCACTGAGTGCGAAGTTTACATAGATTTGTAACTGTGCCATTTTGATTCGAAGTCCCTGAGTTGTAAAGCTGTTAGTACTCAAAACCTTACCTGCACCATGACTTTAGAAATCCATGCTTATCAGGCCACGAAAAAATTCTGTGCAAGTATTAAAATTTCATTTGTGTTTCATTTTAGCTTTTACTATTGCAGCAAAAGGTAACAGTTGGAGTGGTCAATGAGTTTTCAGGAATATTTGTCAGCTCTGATAGATTTGTTGACTATTCAAACTTACCTGAACAACAATTTTGCTTTGTTCATTCTCAGGATTTAAGTGTCACTGACAAAGCAGACAATTAGTGTCCTTGAGAAGATGGGGGGGTGGTGGGTTACCCTTTTCAACATCACATCAATATCTCTCAAAATACACTGTGATTTTGATATTCACAGTAAATGATGTATGAAATATAAACTGACAGTGAATAATGACAGACAAGCCATTCAAAAAAGAAAAAGGATTAATTCTTGAATCAGTGGCAAGTAGGAGAACATAGCTTCGAGTCCAGATGAAGTAAAATATAACATCTACTGAGCTATAAGAAAACAACACGCAACCATTTAATTTTTGGCATACATATTATGCTACTTAGATATCAGGGTAATGGTCCTTTTCTTTTAAATTACTCTTTTTACATGGGAAATGTATGAGAGATGGGCTGAGGGATGCAAGATTTGGCCCATTCAATATGTAGATGAGATTATGATTTGGAGATGCCGGTGTTGGACTGGGGTGTACAAAGTTAAAAATCACACAACACCAGGTTATAGTCCAACAGGTTTAATTGGAAGCACACTAGCTTTCAGAGCGATGCTCCTTCATCAGGTGATTCTGATGAAGAATCACCTGATGAAGGAGCGTCGCTCCGAAAGCTAGTGTGCTTCCAATTAAACCTATTGGACTCTAACCTGGTGTTGTGTGATTTTTAACTTTAGATTAGATTAGACTAAATTACTTAGTGTGGAAACAGGCCTTCAGCCCAACAAGTCCACACTGACCCTCCATGTAAGCTTGCTCTCAGGCTTTAGAGAGGCTTCAGGAAAGAGTTTTGGAAATGGATCCAGGATGAAGGGGCTGTAGTTCTGTTGGTACGTTGAAATGTTGGAGCAGCCAGGCTTGTTCCCCTTAATTAGAGAAGCTTGACGATAGGAATGTTCAAAATCATGAGTGGTCTGCAGAAACTGTTCGTACTAGCACAAGATTCAAGAACCAGAGGACATTGATTTGAGGTGAATGATAAAAGAACCAGTGGGGACTTTAGAAAAAAAATCTATTTTTACACAGCAGTTGGTTAGGATCTGAAATGCAATACCTGGGACTGTAGTGGAGGCAGATTGAATTGATACTACCAAAGGGAATTGAAGAGCAAGGAAATGAAGATTTTGAGGAAACGGCAAGAGACTGGACTAGTTTGTGCATTCTCCCAGTGTCTGCGTGGGGTTTCCTCTGGGTGCTCTGATTTCCTCCCACAGTCCAAAGATGTGCAGGTTAGATAGAAAGGCCATGCTAAATTGTCAATTGTGTGCAGGGATGTACAGGCTAGATGGATTAACCATGGCAAATGCAGGGATACAGGGATAGGGGAGGGGGTGGGTCTGGGTGAGATGCTTTTTGGAACGTCAATGTGGACTTGATGGAACAAATGGTTTGCTTCCATACTGTAGGGATTCTATGATTCTAGTTGATTTGCTCATGAATAGACAGCATGGTCACAATGAACCAAATGGTCTGTTCCTGCATTGTACCCATTCTATAACTCCGTGTCTTATCCTGAGAAGTATTCATGGATCCACAATGCTGAAATGTAACTCACCGTGCCGTGGGATCTTCATACATGTTCGCCCAGTGCCCAAGAATCCGACAGGGCAGCGTCCACAAGCAAAACCAACAGAAGGTGGTTTCCGATCAAAACACTGAACCCCTGGGAAGCAGGGTTTATTTGCACAAGTAATTGTGTTCAGTGGGACAGAGGTAAGGGCTAAATGAAAAACAGAAGGTTGGTTAAGAAATCAGAACAATTTACTTAATGGAAATTCATCAGTTGCCAAGTCATAAACCTACAAACAAGTGGATTAAACTGGTTTTAAAAAGTGTTTATTTCAGTTCTAAAGTCAAAAATGCATGATAGTGTGAGCTAAGACAGAGTGATTAATTGCAACACACAGGAGTTTCTCTGCACGTGTCCACTCTACTTGAAGTACTTTATTTCAATTAGTCATACCCTACTCATTGTTCAGGCTCATAGGAAACCTGAAATTTGGAGCAAATGGTTTCCCCAAGTATGTAACCTGGAGCAATTGTGAATTTGAGACTTTGATACACAGCAAGAAAGAGGATCTGTTTACAAGTGGTCTGAGATCTAGCAGCAGCTGCCTGTCTTCAGGCTCAGTAAGGCTATGTACCAGAATCAGAACCACCTTGCATCAGGCAGTAGGTTTCAGGCAAAGCAGTTTCACCTTCAAGAAACAGGAAGCCTGTTGCTATTTTGAGTTTAGACCTTATAGATCCCTTGGCCTGTTACCTCAACAGAGGTTTACTGGAACATGCTGCTTCTGATCTGGTTATGCTGCCTTATCAAACATGGAGGCTGGAGGCAGTCAGCTGCTCAAGTTGGACATCTCTACCTGCTAGAGAACCAGGCAAAAGCAGGACCCTGCAACAGGTGGCCTGCGATACCCAGAGAAACAGACAAAATAAGGACTCTGAAACAGACAGTCAGCATCCTCGAGAGGATCAGGTGAGTGGAGGACCTGATACAAACAGTCAGCATTACCTAGAGGATCAGGAAGTAAAGTAACCTGAGACAGGTAATCACTAACAGACTTAGAATTATTGAAGCTGACTGACAAGAGGTTTTTTTTCCGCTTTCTCATCCCTAGTTAAAATTGGATAGTCCAAAAGTAGGCTTCAGGCATGGCTGAAAAGATTACCTAGATTGAATATTTGCCTGATGCCATGTGGTAAGTCATAGACACTTCACTGTAGCCAAGATGATCGCAAGTGTGGGATATGTCTGTAGCTGCAAAAATATATGAGCTATGGATTTTGGGGGGGGGGGTCACGAGTGGCGGCTGGAATCACTGCTGTGCAGCTGTAAATCTGAGAGACATGTGAACATTTAACAAAGTGGTTACACAACAGATTAAGACCAGGCAGGAAGAGAGAGAATGGGTGACTGCTAAACTGTATAGGAAGATCAGGCAGATAATTGCAGCAGTTCTGGAGCCTGAATCACTGAATGGTTTTCCACATTGGATACTGGTAAGGAACAGAAGTGGTAGGCAATTCAATACTCAGGAAAACATAGAGGCATTTCTGTGGCTGTAGCCATGATGCCACCATCAAAGAGGTCAATGAACAGCTGTAGGGCATTCTTTTGGGTTAGGGTGAAGAGCTAGTATTTGTGGTATACATTGGAACCAAAGAAATAGGCAGCAAGATGAATGAGGTCCTGAATGTAGACTTTAGGGAGTTATGCAAAAGACTGAAACCACAGCCTCCAAGACAGTAATCTCAGGATTGCTCCCAGTGCCACATCGTGGGTGTAGAAATATGAAGATTGGGCAAAGGAACACATGGTTGGAAACATGTTGATGGGGGGATGGTTTTAGATTTTATGGACTTTGAGACCAATTCTAGGGCAGGTAGGATCTGCCGTGGTACAAGGAGAATAACATATTTTAGCATAACTGGATGAACATCCAGGGAGATTAGATAGGGCTGTTGCAAACTGAATATGCTAATGCTGTTGGGAAGGATTTGGTCTAGCTTTTCAGGACAGTGGGAATGTAAGTAGGAATTAAGATAAAATAAAAACAAGACTCATTATGAGAATTAGAAAAAGAGTAAATGAAAATGGAAAACAACAGAAGCAAATCATAGAATCAATGAAGGCTAAACTGTAGGACACTGTGAAGGTAGATAAGAGTAAAACAAAATTAAAAGCATTCTGTCTGAATGCATGCAGGATTCACAGCAACACAGGTGGATTGATTGCATTAGCAGTAAAGGAGTATGATTTAATTACCATTACAGAGACACAGCTGCCAGTGCCTAAAACTGGGAACTGAATGTTGAAGTACATTTGACATTCAAGAGAGATAGGCACAAACAAATAAGGTGGAGTAGTGCTTATAATCTGGGATGGATCAGTGCATTAATGAGAGGGGATCTCCAATGGGAAAAACAGAATGTACAAACTGTTTGGGTGGAGCTAAATAACAAGAAAGGGGTAGCAAACATTGGTAACACTGGTTTATAGGCCACCAAGTTGTAAATGTAAGATATGGCACAAATCAGGAAATTTGAGTTGTGTATAGCAACAGGAATGGAGTAATCATAGATGACATTAGGTTTACCCAGTTTGTGTGTATATCAATAAGCAATGTGGTGAAGGAAGTATTCCTGGAGTGTGCTTGAGATAGCTTTCTGCAGCAATCAGAGGAACCAATTAGGGCACAGGTTATTTTCGATCTAGTATTACATAACGAGAAAGGAATAATTAAAGTCTTGTTGCAAAAATATCTTTGGGGAATAATGACCATAGTTTAATGAAACATTCGGTTACATTTGAAAAGTTGTACTCAATCTGAAACCAACATGTTAAATTGCAATAAGCTTATGAAAGTACGAGGGAGACGTTAACTATGGTGAATTGGGCAAAAAAAACATTAAAAGGTGTGATGGTAGGTAGGCAATGGCTAGTATTTAAAGATTTAATGTTTGTTGTCAAAAAAAAATATAATGTTCCTTGAAGGCAATAATACTATTTTTAACTTCCCTTGTCAAAGGAAGCAGCCAATAAAATTGTCAAAGTAGTTGTAAGCCTTGGAATTGGGAGAATTTTGAAATTCACTCAAGGAGGACAAAAAATTTGTACGGTAAGAAAGTGTGATGAAGCTGTTCCTTTAACAAGGTTATGCTGTCCTTGGCTTTTTTTTTCCCCAGAGAGGTTGTAAATGACACAGTCTCTGAAAAGTCTGGAGATAAAGGGTTTTTGGGCCAATTTGATAATAGCTAACAAAGACTGCCTCAGGCAGAAGGCTGTCAAGTTCAAAAGAAATACGGGTACAGTGAAAGGGGAGCGGCCAGTTCTGCCAGCTCGGCTTTTCTCTGGTTGGTTTTGTTTTTAAGTGTAATGAGAAAGAAAGGCAGACCCACGGAAGCAGGTCCAGGCTGGTACTCTCTCTCTTTGACTTCTATCCGGTAAGAACCTGTGGTTGCTTTTACCTTTTGTGCCAAGGGGTGTTTATGGGGTTTGTTGCAAGCATTTGAAACAGCATCATTAAGCTGGGATGATCTGTTGGGTTTTCGGAGAGGTTAAATAATTCGGAATTCTGTTTTCTTTTGTTTGTGTTTCATTCAGTAATCTTGTAAATAAGTTCTGTTTTGTTTAAAATTAAATGGTTTGACCAGCTGTTTCTCTCCTGGAATATCCACCTTACACCGGTTTAAAACAACTAGCAACGTTAGGGTCTGGACCACCTTCTTGAAATGTCTTGAGGGGTCTAGCCTGGTCCATAACAGATTGGGGCTCTTTGCAAGATTTGTTCTGTAGTTCAAAACTGGGATGAGAGTTGTTGGACTCAAAGGCAGCAAGTGGTAGGTGTTGGTGTCTTTTGTTCTGGTTGTTGAATTCGGTTGGTTTAAACAGTGCTTGGGATAGCACTGGCTCTTTCAGTCACCGAGTTTTCTCTGAGGGTAGAAGAAGTGACCTTGGGGGCTTTACAAAAGGTGATTAAGGCCAAGCTGTTGGAGTTAGCAAACAAGCTGGAGTTGGAACTGCCTCCTTCCATGAGGAAAGGAGAGATAATTGCAGCAATAGCTCAGCATTTAAATTTGCTGGAAACACCAGAATCTTGAGAGATGGCTAAAATTCAACTGAAAATGAAGCAGCATAAGTTAGAGGCAAAAGACAAGGAATTACATTTAAAAGCAGAAGAGGGAGAAAAAGAGACAGAGTTTGAACTTTGGAAATTGACACTTAGGAACTCAAAACTTCACTTTCTGAAGTAGGGAGAACTCGTGGAAGAGCAGAGAGTTAAAACGGCAAGATTAGCAGCTAATATAGCGGATGATTATGAGTTGGTCCCGTAAAGCAAAGTTTGGCTTCCAGAATCAAAATCAATCCATGAGAGAGAGAGAAATTGGGGGAAAACAGGAATCCTCACGTGGAAAGGGATAGATGGATCTCAGTGAAGAACATCAGGATAACTTACCACAGGGTAAAAAGGAAACCCTTGGAGGGGACAAAAAAGTTAAAAAGCTCCAGTGTTTTCACTGCAATAAAATAATCCACGTGAAATCACAGTGTTGGTGGGTTAGGAGGAAGCCAGATGTAGCAACACAGGATAGGCCAGTGAATTTTGTTGGAGTGGTAACAGAAAGCACAGTGGAGGCTAGAAAGCTGCACCACAAAGTACCAGCTGGTCAGAGGTTGGTTAAGGAGGAAGTGCCAAATCTTCTTAAACCATATACCTGCAAAGGTAACGTTTATTCGCATAAGCCAGGAGCAGCAGATAAAGAGGTTACAATATTAAGAGACACAGGATCCTCTCAGTGTGTGATGCTGAAAGCTGAAGTGATATGTACTTCTGAAGGACTATTGCCAGAAAAGGTACTAGTAATGGGAGTTCACAGTGAGACAAAAAAAAACGCTCAATTATGTAAAGTGAGGTAAGAGTGTCCAGTGAAGAGTGGAGAATTTGTGGGTGGAGTACTGGACAAACTCTTAGCTCCACGAATTCAATTTGTCCTTGCTAATAATACCGTTGATTCACCTGTAGGAGCGCTGCCTTCTGTAGCTGAAAAGCCAGCAAATAACTTAATCCAAAATGAAGTAATGCAAAGGTTGTGAGCAGCTGAACTACTGTAGGACACATATCCTGGAAGTTTTACGAACTGTGTGGTAACAAGGTCACAAAGTCACCAACTGAAACAGGAGAGATCAAAGAGTACAGATAAGAGTGTTGAAGTGGAATTAGCAGAGCCCCTGTTTGATCAGATAGTTGAGACAAGCCAGAGCAGATAGATAGCAAATAATTAAGATCCAAGGGTCATGTGAGAATGAGGAAGTCAAAAAATAATACTTATAAACAATAGATTTTTAGAAATTTATGTTGACAAATCCCAGAACCAATGCCCTTCACCCTGGAATGTTAAGAGATAGCTACAGAGATAGTGGTCATCTTTCAAAACGCTTTTAATTCTATAACGGTACCTGTAAATTGGAAATACTGTTCTAAATGTTGACATCTGGGGTCACAATTGTATAATTCTCTCTGGTCAGGAGAAAAAAAAAGTCCATATATCCCTATCCTCTGCCTCTTATCCCTTGCATTCCAAAATAAAGCATGTTCCTTTTTAGTACCACACACTTATTTTTTCCAAATCCATTATATATTATCACATGCTTCAGAAAGTATAATTTTCATCAATCCTCTCTATTTAGCAAATAACTTAATCCAAAATGAAGTAATGCAAAGGTTGTGAACAACTTGCAGTTTTATAAGCTGTATGTCTCAAAACACATACTTCAGAACACGTAGTTGGAGATTAAGTTTGTTATTGAAGCCGCAAAACACAATAGCTTCAAATAGGGAAAACATTTTCCTTTTTACAATACATAGGGCAAGCTATGAGCTTCTCATGATTAAGAATCAAGATGTAGCTTTTAGAAAAAGTTTGCAGAATATTTCTAAAACAGTTCTGCCAGGTATCCAAGTTGAAGAACCATTATTAATATGAATTCTGCGTGAATGGGTTCCATTATTGTATTTATCTTATACTGGTTGTTGTAAACCATGTAAGAGTTAGATTTACAAAATGCAAATTAACAGGTTATTAGTAACAATTTTACAACATAGATCAGAAAACAAGTGTAACCTTTCAGAAGTGTATAAAATAAATAAATATGCCATGTAAATTAATGCAGCATTATTCAAGTTATTCAAATCAGAAATACAAAAAGATTAGATGAGCTTAATAATAATGTTCTCAAATATGAGTTAATAGGAATGTTGCATTTAATCAAGTTGGACTGGTAAATTGCACCATATGACTCAGCTTTAAATATCCTTGGGGTCTTCCAAAATTGTTAAATGATCCCATAACTGGGTAACAGTAGGAATGAGTTGAATCAGAGTTGAGTAAAACTGTATGATGAATATCTTTTCAGGAGTTTTCTTTCTGCATTGTCTGCTGATTCCCTGACAAATGATTATTTTCCCCAGAAGTAGTTCATGGTCCTTCATCAAGTGCCCTATAATAAAGGAATGTATAAGGTCAGACCTTGCAGAGTCAGGGGACAGGAGGCAGAATGGATTCAAAGCAAAAAGCAGAGAATGGGAGTAGATAGTAGTTATTTGGAGTAGCAGAACTTTGGAAGTATGTTTCACAAATCTCAGTGGTTGACCACAATCATTCACAACCTCCATTAACAGTCTGGATAGGGAGTCAAAAAGTTTCTAAATATGCAGATGGTACCAAATTTTGCTGGAGATGAGGGGGAGATGGAAGAAGAAGACGACTGCAGGGAGATGCAGTTGGTATCATCAATACGGAGGATGCCTGAAACAAATTACAAGACAATTTGAATAAACTTTCATAGTGGGAAAAAAGATTCACAGAAAAAGTGCACCACAGATAAATATGGGGAATGTTGTAGGAAGATTAATCCATGTTATACTTGGAAGGTGCATTGTTGTTGAAGTGCAGAAATAAAGGATCTCAGAGTACAAATACACCAATCATGAAAAGTTATGCCACCCATTAGCAAGACCTTCAAAAAGGTTATGAAGCAGAAGACTTCATTTTTAGAATGATAGAAGTGACAGGCAAGGAATTTATGCTCAACCTGAAAAGAATATTAGAGTCATAGAGACATATGGCACGGAAACAGGTCCTTCAGTTCAACTCGTTCATGCTGACCAGATATCCCAACCCAATCTAGTCCCACCTGCCAGCACCCGGTCCATATGCCTCCAAACCATTCCCATTCATGTACCCATCCAGATGCCTTTTAAATGTTGCAATCATACTAGCCTTCACCACTTCCTCTGTCAGCTCATTCCATACACGTATCACCATCTGCGTGAAAAAGTTGCTCCTTAGGTCTCTTTTATATGTTTCCCCTCTCACCCGAAGCCTATGCCCTCTAATTTGAGCCAGTTCTGTATCCAATTGGCTAGTTCTCCCTGCATTCCATGAGATCTAACCTTGTTAACCAGTCTCCCATGGGGAACCTTGTCGAAAGCCTTACTGAAGTCCAAATAGATCACGTCCACTGATCTGCCCTCATCAATCCTCTTCGTTACTTCTTCAAAAAATTCAATCAAGTTCGTGAGAAATAATTTCCCATGCACAAAGCCATGTCGACTATCCCTAATCAGTCTTTGCCTTTCCAAATACATGTACATCCTGTCCCTCAGGATTCCCTCCAACAACTTGTCCACCACTAACATCAGGCTCACTGGTCTATAGTGCCCTGGCTTGTCCTTACCACCCTTCTTTAACAGTGGTACTCCGTTAGCCAAGCTCCAGTCTTCTGCCACCTCACCTGTGACTATCAATGATACTAATATCTCAGCAAGGGGCCCAGCAATCACTTCTCTAGCTTCCCATAGTGTGTCCAGCTGCAACTCCTGTTAGACCTCATGGTGGCTCTGGTGCTGTGGATGGACTCACTTTGGAGCATCCGCGATGCTCAGGAGGTTGTGAATAGCACGTTAAGTGAATTGGTCACACTGCAAATTAGGATTGCGAAAGGCGAAAGGGAATGGTGACCAAAAGGCAGAGAAAGAGCAGGAAGGCAGTGCAGGTGCATCTCCCTCCAAAACAGGTCTATCATTTTGGATACTGTTAGGGGAGATGGCTCACCAGGAGAAGGCAGCAGTAGGCAGGTTAATGGCACCGTGGCTGGCTCTGCTGTACAGAAGGCTGAGAAAGAGTGGAAGAGCTGTAGTCATAGGGGATTCAATTGTAAGGGGAGTAGATAGGTGGTTATGTGGTCAAAACGAGTCTCCCGAGTGGTATGTTGCCTTCCAGATGCACGAGTCTGGGATATCTCAGATTGGCTGCAGAACATTCTGAAGCCAGTTGACCTGGTGCATTTAGGCACCAATGATATAGGTAAAAAACAGGATGAGGTCCTACAAGCAGAATTTACATAGTTAGGAGCCAAGTTAAAAAGTAGGACCTCGGAAGTAGTAATCTCAGGATTGCTATCCCATGCCACGTGCTAGTCAGAGTAGAAATGAAAGAATAGGCAGAATGAATGAATGGCTTAAGAGAAGATGCAGGAGGGAGGGGTTCAAAGTTTTAGGACATTGGCACTGGTTCTGGGGGAGGTGGGACAATTACAAATTGGACAGTCTACACCTGGACCAGACTGGAACCAATGTCCTTGGAGTGCTTTTGCTAACACTGTTGGGGGCGGTTTAAACTAATGTGACAGAGGGATGGGAATCAAATGAGGTGGTTAGTGAACAGTAAGGAGGTAGCAACAAAAGCCTGTAAGGAACTAGTTAATGAATTCAGCATGGCTAAGGGGAAGAGTAGGCAGGGACCAGATGATGAACGCAAAGGGACAGGTGGTCTGAGGAGCATTTGTTTTAAGTGTATTAGGTAAGGCAGAGGAACCTAGGGCTTTGATTAGTACCTGGGAGTATGATGATATTGCTATTACTGAGACTTGGTTGAGGGAAGGGCATGATTGACAACTAAATATCCCAAGATATAGATGCTTCAGGTGGGATAGAGAAGGACGTAAAAGGGGTGGAGGAGTTGTATTGCTGCTGAAGGAGGGCACTATGGAGGACTCAAGCAGTGAGGCAAATGGACAGAGCTTAAAAATAGGAAGGGTACAGTAACAATGTCGGGGCTATACTACAGGCCTCCCAACAGCGAGTGTGAGGTAGAGGTACAAATATGTAAAACAGGTTATGGAAAGATGTCAGAGCAACAGGGTGGTAGTAATAGGAGATTTTAATTTTCCCAACATTGACTGAGATTCACTTAGTGTTAGAGGTCTGGATGAAGCAGAATTTGTAAGGAGCATCCAGGAGGGTTTTGTGGAGCAGTATGTAAATAGTCCATCTTGGGAAGGGGCCATAGTGGACCTGGTGTTGGGGAATGAGCCCAGCCAAGTGGTTGAAGTTTCAGTAGGGGATAACTTTGGGAATAGTGATCACAATGCTATTAGTTTTAGAATACTCATGGACAAAGACAAGAGTGATCCTAAGAGTGCTACATTTATGGAAGGCCAACTATAGCAAAGTATGGCAGGAGCTGGGGAATGTGGATTGATATCAGCTGTTTGAAGGTAAATCCACATTTGATATATGGGAGGCTTTTAAAGAGAGATTGATTAGAGTGCAGGACAGATATGTCCCTGTGAAAATGAGAGATAGAAATGACAAGATTAGGGAACCAGCAATGACAGATGAAATTGTGAGACTAGCTAAGAGGAAAAAGGAAGCATACATAAGGTTTAAGTGAATGAAAACAGGCAAAGCTTTGGAAGAATATCAGTAATGGAGGATCAATCTGAAATGAGGAATTAAGATGGATAAAAGGGGTCATGAAATATCTTCAGCAACAGGGTTGAAAAAAGTTCTAAAATCTTTTATTCGTATATATGGAGCAAGAGGGTAACTGGAGAAAGGGTTGGCCCACTCAAAGACAAAGGAGGCAAGTTATGCCTGGAGTCAGATAACATGGGTGAGATTCTTAATGAGTACTTTGCATCCATATTCACCAAGGAGAAGGACATGACGGATGTTAGGGAGAGATCTTTGATTACTCTAGTTCAAGTCGGCATAAGGAGGGAGGAAGTGTTGGGTATTCTAAAAGGTATTAAGGTAGACAAGTCCCCAGGCCCGGGTGGGACCAATCCCAGGTTACTAAGGGAAGCAAGAGGGGAAGTAGCTTGGGCCTGAACATATATCTTTGCAGCATTCTTGAACACAGGTGGGGCCTGGAAAGACTGAAGAATTACTAATATTATCTTCTTGTTTAAGGAGGGTAGCAGGGATAATCCAGGTAATTATAGACCAGTGAGCCTACATCAGTGGTAGGGAAACTGCCAGTGAAAGTACTGAGGGTTAGGATCTATTTACATTTGGAAGAAAATGGGCTTATCAGTGATGAGCAACATGGTTTTGTGCAGGGAAGGTCATGACTTACCAACTTAATAGTATTCTTTGAGGAAGCAACAAAGTTTATTGATGAGGGAAGGGCTGTATATGTCATATACATGGACTTCAGTAAGACATTTGATAAGGTTCCCCATGGTAGGCTGATGGAGAAAGTGAAGTTACATGGGGTCCAAGGTGTTCTAGTTAGATGGATAGAGAATTGGCTGGGCAGCAGAAGACAGTGGAGTAGTGGAAGGGAGTTTCTCAAAATGGAGAACTGTAACCAGTGGTGTTCCACAGGGATCCATGTTGGGACCATTGTTGTTTGCAATATACATAAAGATCTGGTAGAAGGTATAAGTGGTCTGATTAACATGTTTGCAGATAACACTAAGATTGGTGGAGTAGCAGATCGTGAAGGGGACTGTCAGAGAATGCAGTAGAATATTGATAGATTGGAGAGTTGGGTGGAGAAATGGCAGATGGAGTTCAACCCGCGCAAATGTGAGGTGATGCATTTTGAAAGATCCAATTCAAGAGCGAACTATATGGTGAATGGAAAAGCCCTGAAGAAAATTGATGTACAGAGAGATGTGTGTTCAGGTCCACTGTACCCTGAAGGTGGCAATGCAGGTCAATAGAGTGGTCAAGAAGGCATATAGCATGTTCTCCTTCATTTTATGGGGTATTGAGTACTGGAGTTCGCAGGTCATGTTACAGTTATATAGGACTTTAGTTCGGCCACATTTGGAATACAGTTCTGTTTGCCACATTACGAAAAGGATGTGGATGTTTTGGAGGAGGTGCAGAGGTGGTTCACCACGATGTTGCATGGTATGGAAGGTACTAGCTATCAAGAGAAGTCAAGTAGATTAACATCATTTTCATTAGAAAGACAGAGGTTGAGGGGAAACCAAATTGAGATCTATAAAATCATGAGAGGTATAGACAGGGTGGATAGCAAAATGCTTCCCCCCACCCCCCCCCACCAGAGTGGGGTACTCAATTACTCGGGGTCACGAGTTCAAAATCAGAGAGAAACGTTCAAGGGAGATATGCATGGAAAGTTCTTTACACAGAGGGTGGTGGATATTTCGAATGGAGTTGTCAGCAGAGGAGTTAGAAGCGGGCATGATAGCGTCACTTAAGATGTATCTAGACATAAATGAATGGGCAGGAAGCAGAGTGATACAGATCCTTAGAAAATAAGTGACACATTTAGATAGCGGATTTGGATCAGCGCAGGCTTGGAGAGCGAAGGGCCTGTTCCTGTGCTGTAATTTTCTTTGTTCTTTGACACACTCAGGCAGTGCCGTCCAGATCTTAACCGTTCACTATGTGAAAAAGTCTTTCCTCATGACTCTTTTCTTTTGTCAGTCGTTTCTTTTGCCAATTGTATAAAACCTATGTCCCTTTGTTCTCTATCCTTCCATCTATGGGAATAGTTTGTTTTATATTTACTCCATCTTCATGATTTTGATTCCTTTCAACTCTCTCTTTGCCAAAGAACCAGGTGCAGCTTCTCAATCCATCTATGGAACTCTGGAGTTCCTAATTCTGGGAACTATTCTTGTGAATCTCGATCTGGTTTTCTGGTGTCACCTAGAGTGACTGCTTCACTTGACAAACTTGTCAGTCCTGTCAGGCTTCACCTCTAAACACTTTTAGCAGTTAACACCAAAGGTGCTACACTGCATATGACTGAGACATTGCATGAGCTGATCAACATGGAGAGGCTTCACCTCAATAAAGTTAAGTCTTTGCACTAAGAAACTCTTTGATTATGAAGCAGCCAAGTAACTGAGGAATTTTGTATTCACTGGAGATTTGGAATATAAGGAATAGGCCATACAGCCTCTCAGGCCTGCCCCACTGTTCAATAGGATCATCGATGATCTGCCCCAGGCCTCAACTCCTCTTTCATGCCAGATCACCGTAGCCCTCAACTTCTCAATATTTCAAAAATTTAACTCCTACCTCCTTAAATATTTTGTGATTCAGCCTCCACAACTTGCTGAAAATTCTACACATTAAGTACCATCAAGACAAGTAATGTAAATAATTTAAAGAATAATTTGCCTTTTGATTTTTCCATACAAAGTACATCACAACATGCCCTCCCATCTATTTTTGTATTGTCAGCAAGTTTGGATATATTCCAAATCCCCTCCTCCACAAGTCATAAATACAGATACTAAATGATTGAGGCCTTATAGCACTCCATTGGTTCTGTCTTTTCAACCTGAAAAATGACCCAATAATCCAGATTCTGTCTTCTTTGTGTTAACCAATCCATAATTGGTGTTAATACATTATCCTCAATACCGTGAATTCCTATCTCATGCAATAACCTTTTATGTTGCATCATGTCAAATGGAAGAAGAGTTGTACCCTGTCATTTACAAGCCTCATATTATATATAAACAGATAAAATATAGTGGAATTTGTGAACACTTGTTTCCTGTTTTTGGCTACCAAGACTCCACCTATGAATTACAGTCGAATGGTTTCCTTTATCTTTGCATTCTTTAATCTCAAGAGCTGAACAGACTAATTACTAAGGATGCATACCATTATTTATATCCAAAAATGGTTTGGAACATCACGTAAAAGGTGACATCCACAGTTAACCGTGAATGTCCAAGAATTGATGTCTAAACTATAGCATCCACCAATAGCTTCACAAGAATGGATCTTGCTGCATGTCTCACCATTGAAATGTGCCACATTTCATTAACATTTTTTGTGCTGGAGGTAAATTAACTTGTCATTATGCAAAGTGGTAATGTCTCTAAAATCAAAAATTAACTATTAAAATGTGCAGTTTTATTCCTTTGGATAGTACTGAGCATTATACAAATAGCAATTATTTACTGTTCCTTTCTTCTTCCAATCCTTAATCCTATCAATTTTCCATTCTTTTTCCAAACTTAATTTGACATTGAATGGCCCACTTTAATTTATATTTCCTTCTCAGTCTTTGTTTGGTTTCCTTCTCAGTCCTTCAATTTGGTTGTTTAAGGACTACACAGAAGTTATTGTTCACGCAGATATTCTGCGCTTCACTTTGCTGATTTCTGATCCCTTTTTCAGTAAGTTACCATGTAAATGATTGAAAAACCGGAATTCGCAAGAGCAAGTCATAACAGATATTTGATGTCCTGTTCTTAAAAAAAATCTCAGCGAGCATATTGCAATCTGTCAGAAATGATTGAATAATCTCCTTGTAAAACCAGTCCTTATGTTCGGTTTCTACCCAAAATTAAACTTAATCTTCAAAGTGATTTATATGCAAAAAAGGTATTTATGTGCAAAAATCATTATAATTAAGAGATTATTTAAGTAGGTGAAAATAAAATCATGTCAGCAATGATCGCCAAACTGGGAGATTATTTAAATGTAGAACCAATCCTTGTAATATTCATGGGATAAAGCAATAATCATATGATTAACTATTCACATGGGAAGAATTCCAAATGAATCGTTGAATGGCCACTAGTGGTATCAAAGAATAAACAGTCCTGTTGCTTTTGAGATTATTTTTCCAATATTTCTGCTTATGACATAAAAGAATAAATTTAAGCACTTATAATATAGAACACTCTAACAGATATTCAGATTAAAGTTTAAAAAAAAATCAAAATTTTGGACTCGCAGCTGGAAGATACATATGGAGTTGCATCTTGGGAATCCAGCCTGCCACTATATTGCTGGAATTCAGTGCTGGGTGATTGTGAACATACCCTATTGCATTGAAAGAAATTGATTAATGTCAAAATGCAGATATTTGCAGATGTTTGTGCAATGAACTAGGCCAAAGCTTTAATGCTTACAAGGCAAATTATTTAAGAGTAGATAATATTGTGCCAGTAAATTGTCATTAATATCCATCCATCTTTTTCTTTGTGTAGGTTCTTCAGTAAACAGCTTATTTTCAAACCTTTGATAAAATGGAGTTTGTAATGTTCTTTTTTTTTGCTGCAAGTAAAAAGGGAGGTGGAACAGTTGAGTGCTAAGATTTTTAACAGCAATTAAAAATCTAATTGAAATGGGCCTGATATAATCGAGCATCCTATTTTGACATGTCATCTCCGATTTAACCACATTTTAAATAGCACATTTCAAATATTAAGTTGGTATAATTTATTCATTTAGCAGAAATTCAAGTACTGTATTGTTTTTTATTCATTCACAGGATATGGCGATGCTGGCTAGGTCAGCATTTATTGCCCATCCCTAATTGCCCAGAGGGTTGTTAAGATTCAACCACATTGCTGTGAGTTTGGAGACACATGTCAACCAGACCAAGAAAGAATGGCAGTTTCCTTTGCTGAAAGACTTCAGCGAACCAGCAATAGATTTATGGTCATTAAACAATTATTCCAGACCTTTTTTTTATTGAATTTAAATTCCACCATCTGCCATGGCAGGATTTTAATGTTATATGTAGATGTCAATGGCTGGCTTTCATTAAATTTTGGACTGGTCAGTGGCATCTCGAGTCACCCAGTAGCAATGTTGGGGCAGCCCAGGGACAAAGCAGCCAGTTGGAAGATTAGTCCAAAATGGTAGAGTTGGGTCTTGGGAGGAGTTTTTGATATAAATGTGGAGTCAAAGGAAACTTTTCTGACTCTCCGAGTCGCAAAAGGAGTAATTTTAATACAACTTGTTGGGACTTTTCAGCTGTATCGTTAACTTTTATGGAGTCGAGTGTTGGCAACACGTCTTTCATATGCCTTAAAATTTGAATTGGGGTGTTATGTATGTTATTGTGACCTGATTTGTATGGACTGAAGAGGTACCCTTCTGGTTCAGGTAGGATTATTTATCACCCAGCTCACACTGCATTGGAAGTGGTATAGCTACAATGCCAACCATCTCTATTTCAACTCCACTACCAGTTTCTTTCTATTGAGTTAAGGAAATTACTATTTCCCCTTATATTTTAATAAGTAACCATTTTCTCAACATCTGTGTTAGTTTAAATATGTTTATCTTATAGGGATTTTACTTCTCAAAATTGTTTTTGTATCTTTTTCTTAGTATTTCTCATGTTGAGTCTTTCCTTGAACCACCTTGATCTTTGGTCCTTTTTAAAACTTCACTTTTTATCTCCAACATGGATCTGCTTCTTTTCGATGAAGACAGAGCGGCTAGGTTCTTACAGTCTCCTTGACCACATAGCTGCCAACTCTCACTAGAGTTCATTCATAAATTACAGCCACTTAACTGAAGTAGCGGAGGACTGCCAACTGGTTCTCACCAAGAATTAAATCTTTTAGGAAAGGAAGGTTGGTAACTGGTGGAAAATAAATAGCTGGGCTCATCATGCACTGCTGTTTTAGTTTCCTGTACTTTTCGCTTTAGGCTAGAATTCCAATCTAGCTCAGGATGGCAGAATCATCATCCTTCTCTGTTGGGTCTGTGTTCCTGTATCATTCCTTCTTCGCCGATTTCAAAGCTAACTTCAAACTGAACAATCTCTATACTGTGCATCACTGCACTAAATTACTTGAGCCAATCTGTCAATTAATTCCTTGTGAACACTGAGGTCACAAACAGCACAAATGGCCAATCTTTCCTACAGAGATTATAAAGATATTTGGGAAGGAAAGTATATCTAGCTTGTACAGGACATTAGTTAGACCACTTTTGGAATATTAAGTACAATTCTGGTCTCCCTCCTATAGGAAGGATGTAGTGAAACTTTAAAGTGTTCTGAAAAGATTTACAAGGAGGTTGCCAGGATTGGAGAATTTGAACTGCAGGGAGAGTCTAAACAGGCCGGGGTCAGCATGGACGAGTTGGATTGAATGGTCTGTACATCTCCATGACTCTATACCTGATAAAGGAGTGCTTGAAATGGTTGAATTACATATTAGACATTTAACAATGGGGGTCACTGAAATGAAGAATAAATCATTTTTGAAAGGATCACATGGTTCAATTTTAGTGTTGTGTTGAGACTTGTAAAAACGTCTGCACAATATAACAATGCTGTGATATTATGGTTTGCCATTTTGTTGTTTGGTTTTGATGGTTTTGTTTGCTTATTTTGGCTATTTTCAACTGTGTTTTTCATCTCTCCTTATCTAAAGAAAACAAACAGAGCTGAAGCAAAGTTGAAAACTGAACATCAGGCTGTGAAACAGCATGGTCACCAAACATTAAAACAATAAACCTGATCTTTCACAGAGCTCGAGGTGAGAGAACAATGAGGAGTTAGCTTTTTACGCCAAGCTGAAAATTCCTTATAAACTGCAGGAGACTGCACACAGAAGACTGCCATTGCCAAGTACTTTATAGGTCCCTGACAACCCATCAAAACCAAAGTAAACATGTTCTGAGCTGTTTTCTGAGCAGTCTTCAGCAGTTAGTCCCTGCACAAAACACTGTTTAGACCATTCACACTTGGTCCAAATTGGTGGAAAGAATGTGCCACAGGCCTTGTCCACTTGGACCTGAAAATTGCAAAGAGAAGTCTACTCCTATATTTGGTCCCTGATTCCCTGATGAAGAAAGTGAATGTATTATAGCCACATTTGTGGATGATACAAAATTAGGAAGATTAAGTGGTGAAGATGATGCAAAGAATCTTCAAGGGATAGGGACAGCTTAAGTGATCAGGCAAAAACTTGGAACATAACGTGGAAAAACATGGCGTTATGCACTTGGACAGAAAGAACAGAAGAGATGAATATTATTTAAATGGAGAAAGACTGCAGAAAGCGACAGCACTTAGGGATTTAGGAATCCTTGCGCATGATTTTCAAAAAGCTAGCATCCAAAATCAGCAGATAATAGGGCAGGTAAATGATGATGTTGGTCTTTATTTCAAAGGTAATAGAATAAAGAAAAAGGGAGATTTCGTTACAACCATATGAGGAAGTAGTCAGACCACAGCTGTAATACTGTGAACAGTTTTGGGCCTCTTTTTCTATGGAAACACATAATGATGTTACAAGCAGTTCAGAAAAGGCTTACTAAACTGAATCTGGTAACATTTACAGAGAGAAATTGAGTAAGGTGGGCATGCACTTATTGTAATTTAGAAGAATGAGAAGCGACCTTATTGAAACACACAAAGATTTTGAGGGGACTTGACAGGATAGATGCGGAAAGGTTATTTCTCCTTGTGGAAGCGTCTAGGACCAGAGGGCATAATCTCAGATTAAGGGGTTGCCCATTTAAAATAGAGATGAGGCAAAAGTTCTTCTCTCAGAGGATAGTAAATTTGTGGAATTATGTACTGCAGAAGGATATTGAGCTGGGTCACTAACTCCATTTGAGGTTGAGAGAAACTAATTTTTAATTAGTAAAGGAATCACGGATTATTGGAAAAAGGCAGGAAAATGGATTTGAAAGTGATCAATGATCTAATTGATTGGCAGAACAGATTCAATGGGCTGAATGGCGTACTTTTATTCCAACACCTTCTGGTCTCATTTATGTATTATGCTTTTTCAGATAAGGAACACGGATGTCTCTATTATTTAAATATAAGCCACGATGTGGAGAGGCCAGTGTTGGACTGGAGTGGACAAGGACAGAAGTCACATGACACTAGGTTATAGTCCAACAGGTTTATTTGAAATCTCAAGCTTTTGGAGTTGCAATTATTGAGTGGGATAGAGATTCTGCAGCAACTAGAAATTCTGCGGCCAGAGGATGAACTTGTTATTTGTTGTGTGCACGCGCTATTTGCAGTTGGGTCCTGAGACATTCAGGGTGAGATTGCTCTACAGGAAATATGCTGACAAGTTGTGGACAATGGGGTGCTGTGAATTTTCATTATTGCCAATGAAGCTGAATGCTATCCAAAGTACATATAAAAATACAAAATGTAACACAACCTATTGCCACCTTCTTTGTTCCATGTCTCTGATTTTTCAAAACAAAATCATTGCCTGGAGTTCTAGCAACTCATGTCTGAACATCCAGTCAATGCCCTGGGCCATTAGCTGCAGCAAAATCATACTCCAATACAATCTGCAACCTCATGCCTCGAAATATTCCCCACTCTACCATTACCTGTAAGCTAGGTGACCAACCTTATTGTAATGAAAAATGAGGCATCAACCTGGTGAAGTTACATCATAGTGCTACCTGCATGTCAAACAGCATAAAATATAAGGGGTAGACAGAGCTAAGCAATCCCAAAACCAGCAGTTACCTTCTTCCCGACCTCTCCGCCCCCACCCCCTCTCCGGCCTCTCACCCTCACCTTAACCTCCTTTCACCTATCGCATTCCCAATGACCGTCCCCCAAGTCCCTCCTCCCTACCTTTTATCTTAGCCTGCTTGGCACACCTTCCTCATTCCTGAAGAAGGGCTTATGCTCGAAACATCGATTCTCCTGCTCCTTGGATGCTGCCTGACCTGCTGCGCTTTTCCAGCGACACATTTTTCAGTTAGACTACTAGTCATGAATGGTGTTGGACAATTGCATAAATCACTGGAAGAGGAGATTCCACAAACATCCCCATTCTCAATAATGGGGGAGCCCAACACACCAGTAAAAACAAGACTAAAGCATCTGCAACGAACTTTTGTCAGAAGTGCTGAGTAAGTGATCCATCTGGGCCTTTTTCAGAGGTTACCAATATCACAAATGTCAGTCTTTAGCCAATTCAACTCACTTCATGTGAAACAGCTGGAGACACTGGATATGAGAAAGGCTTTAGGATCCGACAACATTCCAGCAATAGTACTGAAGATTTTGCAATGGCCAAATGCTGACTTCCCACCATCATTATCCTGGGGTGTCCTTTGACCAGAAATAGAACTGAACCAGCCATATAAGTACCATGGCTACAAGAGCAGCTCTGAGGTATATATATATATATATATATACTGTCTGAGAAACAAATATATATCAGCACGTTATAAAATGAACCACATTTCCCACTAAAATGTACTTGGTAGCAACTTTCTCTCTCGAAGTAGTTTTCGTGAAGGTTGTTACTCTCTGTAGTTAGACCAAAAACACAGAAGATTTTCCATCTGTTAGAAAAACATACAAACATGTGAAGAAGGAACGAGAGTAGGTCTTTGAGCCTACTCCACCATTCAATAAGATCACAGCTCATCTGATTTTGACCTCAACTCAACTCTTCTGCATATCACCAATAATCTTTCATCCCCTTGGTAATCTATCTACCTATCGTAAAAATATTTTAAGATTCTTCAGCCATTGCCTTTTGAGGAAGGGTACTCCAAAGACACTCAATGTTCTGAGAGAAGAAAATGATTCCTCATCTCCTTTTTAAATGGATGACCCCTTAATTTTTAAGACAACAATTCCTAGTTCTAGGTTGTCCCACAACAGAAAGCATTCTTTCAACATCCACCTGGTCTAGTCCTTCAGGATCTAATACATTTCAACTAAGTTAATGCTGACTCTTGTAAACTTCAGTGCACACAGGCTAAGCCTGTCTAATCTTTCTCATACATCAATCTGTTCATACCAGGTATAAAATATTAAATGATTGCTTTCTTTACTACTTTATCTAACATAAGGGCTAAACGGGTGTTAAACCCAGAATAAGCCCATCTCTCTGTATACTGGTCAAACTCCTTAGAAATGCACACAGGGAATTGAGTCTAGGTGTAGTCTTGAATTAACGCATAGGGACATTTTACACTGGAGATGGGTACTGACGTAATTCAGAAGCTGCTTTAAAGTCAAATATTCAAATCGCAATTTTCTGTAATACTTTCCAGTATTGGTAACTAATATAACTTATGGTAGTTTAAGAAACAGAAAAGAGCAGAGAAAAGGAGCTCGTCTTCAGTAGAAGCTGAGCTGCCGAACATGTAAAAACTGCTCTGATGGGAGTGTGTAATTACTATTTGATAACTTTACATAGGACATATCCATTATAAATACTTTATCCAACAAGATTTTGCAAAGGAAAACAAGAACAATGTGTTTTTCTTACCAGTAATAAAAAGAGTAGGAAGCAAGGTTTTCTTATAAACATCTTTACTCAAAACAAGTAAATCCCAAGAGTAGGAAATCATTGGAAAAATTTTCCAATGAACTGCCTGCTGAAATAAAATGTCAGCTTATTGTTGAATAATTCAAGATAGAAATATGTACATTTTGGCCAGTATGGAGATCAAGAAACACTGGGATTGTGCAGAAAGGTGTAGCTGTTGTGGAAGATCAGATATGATCTCACTGAATTGTGCAGCAGCCACAGGCTGATCCTACTGCCTTTATTCTCATTTTGTAGAACCTGATTAATTTCATCCTGTAAAGTCATGGAGATTGAAAAATGGGCATGTTCTATAATGCTGGGTACTTTGCTTTACCAAGGTACTATCAGGATGACTTTGTTGAAAAAGACCCAGAATGTAGTCCAGAATATTGAGATTCTGGTGGAGACTGCCTCAAGCTGGCAATTATTATGCACGTCAATGAACACTGAGGAAATAGGAGTACATTGGAGTGAGGCAAACTTGGAACTGCTTATTTAAACAAGACTGGCAATACAGATATGGCAGACGTGTGCCGTGGCTCTTAAAATATTTCATTTTTAGAATATCAACAAGCTGCAATCTTCAAGTAGCAAGTAAATGAAAAATCAATTAGTGCATTAGATACTGGGTCAACCTGACTGCAGTGTAGGAAAGAATTTGAAAAGCATCGCAGGTATTCTAATTTGCAAGAAATGGACAGGAATACATTTTTTTCAGCAATATCCCAAGTTGGTGAGGACAGATACAACAAGAAAAGTATGGAAGGTTTAGGGTTGGTCCCTGCACATTTTTAGGATGGCACAAGTTACTTATGCCATAGGTCAATTGACCACCAAATTAAAATTGCATCTCCCCACCGTCCCTGATTTCAGAACCATTGGTAGGACCACTTCAGCCAGATTAAATTCAGGTAGGTATGTCTTACAGAATCTGACTAACAACAGGACCTTTGGATGAAGTAGCCACCAAGTGAAGTGGGCGGCATGGTGGCACAGTGGTTAGCACTGCTGCCTCACAGCACCAGGGACTTGGGTTCAATTCCCACCTCGAGCAACTGTCTGTGTGGAGTTTGCATATTCTCCCCGTGTCTGCGTGGGTTTTCTCCGGGTGCTCTGGTTTCCTCCCACAATCCAATGTTAGGTGAATTGGCCATTTGAAATTGCCCATAGTGTTAGGTGGAGAGGGGAATGGGTCTGGGTGGGTTGCTCTTTGGAGGGGCAGTGTGGACTTGTTGGGCTGAAGGGCGTGTTTCCACACTGTAAGAAATCTAATCTAATCTGTTTTGACGGGAGACATTTACCTGTGTTTTTAGATGTTGTCTGAATGCCTTCACCTACGCTACAGCCCATTATGAATTACATTATGAATTTTCTTTTATGTTACTGTTTGATCAATAATATTGAACAAATGTTTAAAGTCTAAAGATATGTAGGTTAGATGGATCGGCTACACTAAATTGCCCATAGTATCTAGGGATGTGCGGGTTAGGTGGACTGGCAATGGGAAATGCAGGGTTATAGGGGTAGGGTAGGGGTGGGTCTTGGGGGGATGCTCTTCAGATGATTGGTATGGTCTTGACGAACCAAATGGCTTGCTTCTAAAAAGTGTAGGGATTCTATAATTCAATGATAAGTTACGCTATATGGGATAAAATATTAATCATTCTGCATTAACTTTTTGCATCTACTTTTATTGGATTTTCATAATGACTCACTATGAAAGAGAACAGAATCGTCCCTATCAGTCTGCTAATCCCAATAAATTAGCAGCTAGAAATTCGTTCTTAACTTATAAAATCATAGTCATCTGTAGTAAGTGGCCTAGTTTTCACAAGCAAATGGTCTGGATGCCTGGAGAGAGGTAAATCCCCGAATGGTAACATTGGGTCAGATGGCCTCTCCTGGGTTTCAGCAAAGCAAATTGAAGGCAGGAATGGAGCCCCTATGGAGCTATTGGGTAAGGCATTTAATTATAATATTAGTTCTGTTTTGTTTTTTAACATTGTTTCTGCACTTGGATTTATTCCCCAAGTTCTGTACAATCAATAGGATCATCAAGGCTAAATGTATGGCAATGAATTGCTTCTTGAGTGAAACTGACAAGCTGGACAGCCTTTGATCAGTGAAACTGAAGAGCTCCACTCATGACCAGATACGAGGCCGCTTCTCACAGCATTTTGTTGTGGACTGAGCTTTCAATGTTCAATAGGAAATTGCCAACTTCTTGCAGTCGCTTTCCTCTGTCTTGCACTTTACCACTTACTTTATGCTACACTTCCCTGCTGCAATATGGGGGCATCTCATGCAGCTTGACATTGTACCTGACAAAACGAGGGCTATCACCGGCCAAAGGAACAGCTCCAGTATCAGAAGTGGAAGCACAAATTGCTTTTGCTTCAAGGATATGCTTTTCCACAAACCAGAAGTGATAGAAATCCGGTTTTAAGGAGGCTCGACCTTCTTTACAGACCCGAAGATCTGCTCTTTTATTTGAGCACTACTGACTTAGAAAACTGAGGCATTGATTACAGATCATTTCCGACATCTGCAGTCTTTTGGAACAAGACTTCCTTTCTAGATGACGGGAACTGCATGGACTGCAAATTGCTCTCAAAGAAACTGTCACCAAAGGGAAATCTCACCAGCCCCTACCTTCAATCTCTGCAGCTCTCCAAAATTGTGTGCTCTCTTCTGGTGTAAGGAGAAAATTATATCTGATAACAATGGCTTATGTGTCTAGCAGAGGAGGACAATGTCTGTGGATGATAAAAGTCTGATTTGGGGCACAACAGAGCAATATGATAAGGATTTTCGAGACTATAGAAACCACAGCAATGAGAAGAGTCATACAAATGCTACACTTGAGCTCTCTATCTCTTAACCCAGAGGTGCAGCTCGAGGATGCGAGGGGCTGCAGTGAAGTATTGAAAGGAAGAATGACAGCTTCTCAGACTAAGAAAACATAAATGGAAATGGCCAAGGAACTCAGCAGAGTAGGACTGTGGCTCTTCCAACCTTGAAATTTTATTTTCTACCAATTCTCACTCAAAATTAATTTTACATACCCAATGGTAAAGAATTCCTCCATCCATTATTTTCTTTGATTTCCTTAAAACGTCTGCTATTCTCAAATCTGGCATTTTATTTCTCACCAATTCTGTGGCATGTCACACCTCCCAGATGTATGAACATTGTCTGTTGCTCCTTGGTATGAGTTTTACTGCAATGTGTCTGCCCAGCTAGTTCTGAACAAAAGCAACACAAAGCTATTGTGCCCCCCACAGGTGTCCCCTATAACACACAATGGTTTTGACAAGAGATAACAAAACTCCCTTGGCAGTTTGAATTGTCCCATTCAGGAATTCTGCCACGTAATTGAAATTTCTAGCTTCTGAATAGCTTTAATTCTGCAGCTCTGAACTCTTCTCATAGACTGTGTTTTTTAACATTGAAATGACAGCACACAGCTGGAACCCTGATTTCCAGTAAGAAATCGTCCCCACTGAAAAATGCCCAATGTACAAGAATGTACCTTTACACCTTCAAATGCAACCTAGCTTCTAGGAAAAAGTAATTCTGCCAGCACAACCAGTTACAAGAATCTTCACTGAATATTGATTCATGTGCATTAATGCCAATTACTTTAAAAAAAAATCATAGTTGTAATTTCTCTTTTTTAAAAATTTCCTTTTTTTCTCTTTTCTTTCTTCCATGTATGATTTAATCCATGTCTGCATTGTGAAATTTCATCTCCTGGTTTTAGACACCTGAATAAAGCATCCCTTTGTTTTAACTTTAAGGATCATTCAAAAATTTGACTTCATAAATAGCAAATTTAGGCGATTACACCTCAGCCTATCTTGAAAGTGAAAACAAAATGCAATAGGGAAAAAAACAAAATCATTCTCTAATATGGACAGAGCAGGCAAACCACAACATAATTTAATGCACCCTTCCCTTTTGTGCATGACATTTAAGAATCAGCCTCATACTGCCCGTTGGACTGCCTCCAATGTTCCTTCTGAAAGACAGAGACCAACCTGAACGTAATACTTCAAAGACAGCCTCAACAGGGCTAGATACAGATTGAAAATCAACTCCTTCCACTGATAAATCACAGCCAGAAACATACGTCCCAACATTTTCCTTCCTTTATTGATGTAAATATGTAAATATGTCTCAACTGTTTTAATGCCTGAACTATCAAACTTTGTACATATTTTCAATACAATGTCAATTCCACCTCATCAGAAAATAAATTGCAAGACAAAAAAAGGTTGATTTCATTTACCGTTCACCAACCTTGCATGAAAATGACAGAATAATGATAAAGTAGACAGGCAGGAGGCTGCAAGCACACAGCAAGCCAGGCAGCATCAGGAGGTGGAAAAGTCAACGTTTTGGGTATAACCCTTCTTCAGGGCTGGGGGGTGGGTATGGAGGGAGCTGCAGATAAAGGACGTGGCGGGGGCAGGGTGGGAAGGTGGGGATAGGTGAAGACAGGCAGGGAGTACACCCTCGAGAGTGTGTTACTGTAAAAGTATAGCATGTCAGGCAGCATCTGAGTAGCAGGAAGATCGACATTTGGGCTGGAGCCCTTCATTAGGAATGAGGAATTCCTGATGAAGAACTCCGGCCCAAAACTTCAATTCTCTTGCTCCTTGGATGCTGCCTGACCTGCTGTACCTTTCCAGTAACACACTCTCGACTCTGATCTCCAGCATCTGCAGTCCTCACTTTCTCCTAACAGGTACAACCTGGTTGGTCAATAGGAGGAATGAATCCGGTGGGTGGCAGGGAATAGTGGAAGGGAGGGGGAGGGGCTGGGAAGGAATTCAGGGGATACGAAGGGAGGTTATTTGAATTTGGAGAACTCAATGTTGAGTCCTCTGAGCTGTAGGGTGCCCAGACGGAAGATAAGGTGTTGTTCCTCCAATAGGAGCTGTGGTTTGTCTTGGCAATGGAGGAGGCCAAGGATGGTCATGTTGGAAAGGGAGGGGTTGGAGGAATTGAAATGGGTGGTGACTGGGAGGCCCGGTCAGTCCCTGTGGACCTGGCTGCGATGGTCAGTGAACCATTCCCCAAGTTTGCGTTTCGTCTCCCCAGTGCAGAGAAAACCACATCGGGAGCACCTGATACAGTAAAGTAGGTTGGAAGAGAGGCAGGTAAACCTCTGTCTAGCCTGGAAGGACTGTTTGGGGCCCTGGATGGAGGTGATGGTGCAACAGCAGGTTTTGCATCTTTTCTGGTTGCAGGTACCTTGATGCAGGAGTGGCGTGAATGAAGGACTGTCAGAAGGAATGGTCCTTGTGGAAGGCAGAGAGGGGTGGGGAGGGGAAGATGTTCTTGGTGATGGAGTCTATTTGGAGTTGGCATAAGTGTTTGAGGATGATGCATTGGATGCGGAGACAAGTGGAGTGGTGGGTGAGGACAAGGAGGACTCTGTCTTTATTGCATTGGTGGGGGGTTTAGGAGCGGTGAAATGGGGAATGGAGGTGGTGTGGCAGAGGACTGTCTGAATGACAGAGGGAGGAAAAGCATGTTGTTCAAAACAGGTGGACATCTGGGATGCTTGTGAATGGAATGTCTCCCCATTTGAGCAGATGCAGCGGAGGCAGACGACTTGGGATAATGCGATGGAGTTCTTACAGGATACTGGTGCCAGGAGGTGTAGTTCAGGTAGTTATGGGAGTTTGTAGGTTTGCAGTAGACATCAGTCTGGCTAATCATTGCAATCAATTTTGTGTTCAACACTTTCAAATTTCCTGGCTTTATAATAACTTGTTAAACTCCAACTGTCCATGTCTACTTACTGAGCTAACTTTTTCAGCTTCTCTCTCTTCAGCTTATTGCACCAATTAGCATCATTAGCCAAGACAACTTAGTTGATATCATCTGCAAATTTCAGATATTAAAACCGCATCCTCTGGGTCATTCATAAAAATGATAAGCAACAGCGATACGGACATTAACCTAGTGGTACTCTACTTGGAACTGACCCGTTCTGACAACTTAGTGATTTCTTTTGTCTACTTTTAAGGCATTCTTTAATTCAACTTAACAATATTTAATCTATTCTATGAACACACATCTTGTAAATTAGATTAAAAATGAGATGTTCAAATGCTTCTTGAAAATTTATGTAGATTCATGACATAAGCTTTGTCATTAGCTTAAAAACATTCAACAGATTGGCGAAACACAAGCCACCCTGTCTCGACTCAAATCCAGTCTCTACCTCATTTTGCCAGATGATCCCTTACAGTATTCTTGATTAAGGTCTGAATACTTTCCTTACAATTGAGGTCACGCTCAGGAGTTTGCACTTTGAGACTTTATCCCTTAACAGTACCTGCAAATTGCTCAGGCACATCCATCAGATATATTGAGGATAAGTGTTAGACCTTGAAGATTTACCTTAAATTTTCTTTTGTTATTTAATATGTCTTTTGGTCTAATGATCGTGCCAAATCTTTCGTGTCCATTTGCTAAACCACTCGAAGCTATTGTTCATTATTTACACACCCTTGCCAATCTTTTATAAACTCAAACAGCTAATTTTGTGTGTACAGAATTTGATTTTTCACTGTCCAAATCACATCAGTCTTTAAAAGTTGTGTGCAGATGCTGTGCGGATGTTTGCATTTTATCGGTTAAATACAAGAAACAGCAGTCAATCTAAATTACAGTAACAGCAATCATTTGTCATGAACGTAATTGCAGTAACTAAAAGAATTTGGATGGCCCCTGCCCTATAAATAAACGTCAGCTTTTTGTGAACATCAATTAATCAGCACAATAGGATACTCACGTTTGCAAGATCGGCCATCGCCCTGCATTGTCCCTGGGCAACTTCCACATTTGTAAGATCCAAAATTATTGAAACAAGCGACTCCAGGAAAGCATGCAGCCTTTTTGCATTCATTAATATCTTCTTGACATGCAAACCCTGTAATACAGTGTAGAACAAATGAGTAACAGAGTGTTTGACATTAACAAATAAGGAGAAAATTGACTAGTTATCATTTTTGCATTGACACAAATTTATTGAAGTCAGTTATTTGGCTTGAATAATTAATCAAATTTGCTGGGAAATACATTGTATGTGTATCAGTATTCAAAATATGGAAAGAATAGATTGATTTATGTATTTTTCAAACTTATTTTAATTCCGCCCTCGCATAACACCACTACTTCGGGGGTTTTCATTTCCGTGAAAGAAAAGTCAAAATATTTTGGATGATGGAAATCTGAAACAAAAACACAAAATTCTGTGTACATTCCCCATCAGTGTGTGTCCAGTATTATATTTGATTAGGTCTTTTTTGATTTTCTCTTCCCCTATACTTTCCCCAAGCATTACTTCATCATTATTGATTATAATCTTCCTCTCAATTCCATTTCTCATCCCTGCTGATATCCCACCTCGACAACATTGTCTATTTTTATCTCTGTCCTCTGCAGTTTCGCTACTCTAGAAACACATAGTCCCTACTCTTTGTCTTTCTGTTTTTGATTTATTATTGTCACATGTACAGAGATATAGTGGAAAGTATCATTTTGCCGTGCTATCCAGACAAACACACCTTCCTTAAATCATCAGGGTTTTAAAACAGAATACAGAATATAATGTTACAGCTGCCAAGAGGGTACAGAGAAAGATCAACTTTAATATATGAGAATCCATTCAAAAGTGTGGTAATATGTGAGAAGAAGCTGTTCTTGAAGCTGTTGATAAACGTTTTCAAACATTTGTATCTTCTGCCTGACAGCAGAGGGTGGTGGATGACAGTATAACCGGGTGAGAGGGGCCTTTGATTACGTTGTCTGCTTTCTCAAGGCAGCGGGAAACGAAAACAGAGTCAATAGAAGGAAGGTTGGTTTTCACGATGGACTGGGCAGTGTTCACAAATCTGAGTTTTTGTGGATTGGGCAGAGCAGTTGCCATACCAAGCTGTGATGCATTTGGATAGGATGCTTCCAAAGATACATCTACAAAACTTGATAAAGGTCATGTGGACATGCCAAATTGCCTTTGCTTTCTGTGTAAGTAGACGCATTGGTGGTGCTTTCTTGACTGTAGCATTAATATGGGTGGACCAGGATAGATTGGTGGCGATATTTACTCCAAGGAACTTGAAGTTCTCAACTACTTCCAACTCAGCATCATTGAAACAGACAGGGACATTTCCTCCACTCCACTTCCTTAAGTTGATGACCAGCTCCTTCATTTTGCTGACATTGAGGGAGAGATTATTGTCTTTACACCATGCCACGAAGCTCTCTAACTCATTTTTGTACTCTGTTTTGTCTTTTTTTGAAATCCAACTCACTATGGTGGTCTCATCAGTAAATTTTAAAATGGAGCAAGTGCTGAATTTAGCCACACAAATATGAGCATTTTAAAGAGTATAGTAAGGGGCTGAGTATGTAGCCTTGCAGGGTAGTGGGGTTGAGGGTTATTGTGGGGGAGGTCTTGTCAGCTATTGCTACTGATTGTGGTCTACGGGTCAGGGAGTTGAAGATCCAGTTGCAGAGGGGACAACAGAGTCATAGGTCTCAGAACTTGGAGATGCGTTTGGTTGGAACTATGTTATTGAAGGCAGAGCTAAAATCAGTAAATAGGAGTCTAATGTAGATGTCCTTGTTATCGAGATGTTTCAGGGATAATTGTTGGGCCAGGGAGATGGCATCTGTTGTGGACCTAACGTGATGGCAGGCGAATTGTATAAAATCAAGGCAATCTGGGAGTCCGGAGTTGATATGTGCCATTATTAACCTCTCAAAGCACTTCAGAATGATTGATGTCAGAACCACTGGCTGGTAGTCACTAAAGCACATTGCCTGATTTGTCTTTGGCATTGGGATGATAGTGGTCTTCTTGTAGCAGGTGGGAACTTCACCTTGTCGTAAGGAGAGGTTAAAGATGTTTGCAAATACTGTAAATGCCACGCAGGATCTCAGTGCCCTGCTGGGAACTCCATCCAGACCAGTTGCTTTCTATGGGTTCACTTTCAGGAAGGCCGATCTGACATCTGCGGTGGTGACCATGGGGACAGGTGCACCCGAGGTTGACAGGGAACTGACATCATTTCAATATTATTGCCAGAGTCTTCAGCAATCTTAGCTGTAATGCTTGCAACTTCTTCATTAAGCCCTTCTGATTTTTGTTTGCTTTTAAAAACTCACCATAAGACATTTAATAATACATTTAATTATCTCTCCTAACTATCCTCTACTACTTGTAATCTGTTTCTTCATTGTATCATTCGAGTTTAGAAGGGTGAGGGGAGATCTAACAGAAACTTACAAGATAATGCATGACTTAGAAAGGGTGGACCTGGGAATTTGTTTCTGTCAGGCTGGGAGTCTAGGACCCGTGAGCACAGCCTTAGAATTAGAGGGGGTCAATTTAGAATGGAAATGAGGAGACATTTCTTCAGCCAGAGAGTGGTGGGCCTGTGGAATTCATTGCCATGGAGCGCATTGGAGACTGGGACTTTGGGGGCCTTCAAGGCAGAGATTGCTAAATTCTTAATCTCACAAGGAACTAAGGGCTACTGGGAGAATGCAGGTAAGTGGCATTGAAATGCCCAGCAGCCATGATTGAATGGTGGAGTAGACTCAATGGGCTGAATGGCCTTATTTCCACTCCTATTTCTTATGGTCTTCATTATCACAAGGGCGCATAATTTTAAGGTGACTGGAGGATCGTTTAGGGGAGATGTCAGAGGTTGGTTCTTTACACAGAGAGGTAGGTACGTGGAACGTACTGCCAGCAGTGGTAGTAGAGTCAGATACATTAGAGACATTTAAGCAACTCCTGGATAGGCACATGGAAGATAGTAAAAAGTGGGGTATGTAGGTTAGTTTGATGTTAGAGTAGGATAAAAAGTTGGCACAGCGTCGAGGGCCGAAGGGCCTGTACTGTGCTATGTTCTATTATGATAATGTCTTCATTGTTTGAGATGCTATCTAAATTGATGTTATGATCGTTGTTGTCCAGGAGTAACTGAGTATTCTTTTGAAGAACCCAGCATACTGTTGTCATTCATTCGAATAATCAAAACAGAGCTTATTCAAAATTGACTTGGAAATTTTCATCGTAAGAGCAGTACTTTTCTTCGTGAAAATAACTTGTCCAAAATAACAGTTATCAAAATATCTCAACTTTAAAAAAATTCTTATCACTTAAAATTACCAATTTTGAAAGAAACTCAAACTGGCAAGGACCTATAATAGCATTTTGCCAACTTTTTATCCTACCTTGCTCAGCAGCCTCCCGTGTGGCACCTTATCAAAGGCCTTTTGGAAGTCTAGATAGACCACATCCACTGGGTTTCCCCGGTCTAACCTTTTGAAAGGATGGAAGTACCATCCTTTTAAATGTTGTAATTGTAATTTAAATGTTGTAATTGTACCAGCTTCCACCACTTCCTCTGGCAGCTCATTCTGTACACACACCACCCTGTGCATGAAAAAGTTGCCCCTTAGGTCCCTTCTAAATCTTTCCCTTCTCACCTTAAACCTATTCTGTCTAGTTTTGGACTCTCTCACTCCAGAGAAAAGACCTTAGCTATTTACCCAATTCATGCCCCTCATGGTTTTATAAACCTCTGTAAGGTTAGTACTCAGACTCAGACTCTCCAAGTAGCCCCAGCCTATTCAGTCTCTCCCAATAGCTCAAACCCTCCAATCCTAGCAACACCCTTGTAAATGTTTTCTGAACTCTTTCAAGTTTCACAACATCCTTCCTGTAGCAGGGAGACCAGAAATGCAAGCAGTATTTCAAAAGTGTTATCTTGAGAATTGTCAGGGAAGAGAACCAATTTCACAAAAGTAAGTGGATGAAAATGGCAGCAGAACAAGTATTGCTTGATTTGTGATCGAGGGATATTCATTTCTCACTTGCTGCCAAAAGTGATTCAATAAAATCTCTATGAATTGGAATTTGAGGGTGCGATCACCCTTCAGATCCAGGATTCTTCCTTTTTGCTTCAAAGAGAAGCACATAGATGGTTTCTCATACTGGACATTGGACACAAAGCCTTTCACATTCTGTCATTGCAGCTGTACCATTAATGCATCCACTTATGCAGTTCTGCCATGGAAATCTGTTTGTTCTGAAATACTCCTTGGTGAATCTCAATATTTTTCCTCTTGTCATGTGCTGGGGACTTATTTTGCAGGATAAATACTGCTGTTACACCTCATCCTCCTCAGCCATCCTAACAACTGCAATTAGCTGCATATCACCATCAAATCTATAAAATTATCATTCTGCACAGATGGACAGATGGAAGCAATGAACCTAATAATCTAAATCTGGACTTTCCAAACTATGGTCCAACAACGTTGTCTATCGCCATGATCAGCAGGTTTTACAAGTTTCTGGATAAGATACAATTTTTCCAGCTGAAACACCACACAAAATATGGACCTTTGAATTTTCTGGATCAGTTTTGATTCTATGTCTTGTGACATGTCTTTAATGCACCTGCCTTTGGTATTGTTTGAAAGTGGAACTCTTGCCATGCTTCTCTGCCAATCAGAGCATAGGCAATTTCCTGGCAAGCTGGCAGAATCAGGATTGCAACAATTGCAAAAAGCTGTGGCTCTTTACACCATTCAACCAAATATTGAACAGTTGACACAACCTCACATTAAAATTCTTGTTAAAAAAGTGAAGATATTTCTCATTAATATCCTAATTTCTATTCAAATACATATTATTTATTGCATTGTTAGTATTGATTATTTTAAAATGATTTGGTGTGTCATGAAAAGTGCGAGACATTGAAAGTTTTGGTTTTGGCAATCAATCTGGAACACCATTGCTGGCCTTTTATGCACGATTCAATACTTTTACTATTGTTCTCATTGAGACAACTTTGTGCTTTGCATCCTGTGGTTGCAAACTTTTGAAGTAACTGATATCCTTTTGGGGGTAAGTGGGGTGCTTTGTGAAGAGATGTTTCAGTTTCTGTGGAATCATGGCCTCATTTGATAACTCATCTTGACAATTCAAATTGAGGAGCTGTGGGATTATCAAACCAAATGAATCCAAATGGTAGGAATCATCATGGTACTGTTTTGTACCTTGGTCTTCTTGTCTGTTGACTCATAGCTGCTGTTTTGCAAATCCACCAGTGCATCTAATGTGACTCCCTTTTCAGCAAGATATCTGTGATAGTGGGTTAATTTCTGCATCTAAATCTGATAAATGGTGTGTCTTTATAGACTGTATGTAAGACATGCAATGAACCTAATAATCTAAATCTGGACTGTCCAAACTATGGTCCAACAACATTGTCTATCGCCATGATCAGCAGGTTTTACAAGTTTCTGGATAAGATACAATTTTTCCAGCTGAAACACCACACAAAATATGCTGAGTCTGATTAGTTCTACACACGTGTGAATAGATATTTCTTGCATTGACCTTAAACAAGAATCACCTGAGATTGAGTTTAACTAATACTCATCTTGGTGACATTCTGCAACTCACAACCATAAATCTCAAAAACCAATATCACCCAGATGTTGAAGTCCATCCAGGATAGACAATAAATACTGGTTTAGCCAGCAACACCCACATCTTGTAAATAAATTTGAAACATGAATATAAAGTCTCAGTAGCACACTTTACATTACTTTATGATGAGTGAGTGTTCATGGTTTTCACAGGTTGTTTGTCAACACTGTCAAATCATACACAGAGTGTTTTTACAGCTCATAATTCTGCTTAATGAAATATAGGTTGTTTATACATGTGGCCTTTCAATTAGTGCCTGATAATTAATGTGGTCCTCAAGCAAAAAGCAAATTTGAATTGTCGCTGTCTTTTCACACATTTTTATTTTTGAAGAAAAAGCAAATCTCTGTTCTTTGCTGCGAAAATTAAATTTACAAGCATGCCAACATCAATAACACAGAATAAAGACCACAGAGAAAGCTAAGATTGACAACTTCTAATGGAAATCAAAATTTCAAGTGCTTTTGTATACTCCATCAGAACTCCTGAAGAGTGTACCTTTCATCTGATCAATGGTGATATTGTATTGATATAATACCATGTCATCAATACCATGGCAACCCTTAGCAGCTGAGTACTGGATCTCCCAGAAATTATTGTGGCAATGTAAATAACTCCACTTGGCGGACAGAGTACTACCCCTGACGAAGACAGATAAAAATTCCTGCTATACTTTGCATTAAAGCGAAAATAAATTAAAACTGAAAATTTACAACTCTATGAAATTGATGGGAAATTGACATTAGCAAATAAAAATTACTCTATAATTGCAAAAATGTTACAGCGCACTGTTGGCCATGGTGCACCATTTGGGAAATGGTGACCAACAGCATACAGCCATTCTTAACACTTCTTGAGCTAATAAAGTGGCAGATTTTAACAGCATTACATGCTGATCAGGCAGCAGCCTGGTGTAAATTGCAAACTGATGTGTGTGAATATCCTACCTCTTCAACAATTCCAAAATCTCTCAAGCCATTTTACACATGCCATTTTGGGAAGCTTTTTTACAATTTTATTAGTTTATAGGCATTTCCTGGCCACTGCGCAAACTAATGTTGATGGCATATGGATTGATCATTATATCTGCTGCTTGGTCATGGTGTAGCAATGCCTGTCGAAATGATCAAAATGATAATGGTAGGGATAGTGGGGAAATCCAGCTGAAGCATGAGTCATGTCACAGAGCAAAATTGTCTTTCTCCATGAATAAATTGTAAAAACTTCGTGGAACATCGAGCTAGGGAATCAAATTAATTTACATCCATGCAGGCTCTGAATAACAACATATCTGGCATCTTAAGTTGGGTCATGGACAATTTAGCTTTGGCCTTACATCCCCTCACCGAACTGCATCAACATGTTACCTTGCAGTGTAGTAGAAATGAAGTGTGGCTAGGCTGTTGAGAGAAAGGAGACTTGGGAGGCAAGATTCCCACATGACTTTTTTTCCCCAATCACCCCCAAATTCCAAGAGCAATACTTGATACGTGGATCACTCTCCTCGACACTGTGTTTGTTCTTGCAATGGGGCCCCAGTGCAGAATGCTTTGGACTCCAACACCCAAAGCTTGCCAGCTAACTGCCTCTCTGCAAACAAAGCTAGCATCTGAGCAGCCTCCCAGCTCCCCCACCCCCCATCTCCCCCAGCTCCTGAAGGTGCTGGAGCTATGACTATATTGCAGCCAGTAAGAAAAAGGAACATAAAAGCCGTGCAGTTCACAAAACTATGCATCAGCAAAGGTGGCATTTGACCAATTATTTTGCCGTGTTTATGTTGTATTATACAAAAAAATTGCATAATTTTTCAGTGATGCTTGGTTGCTGAGAAGATACCTTTTCAGCTACTTATTGAAGAATGAAAAACATTGATGACAATGGACAAGGATGAATGGAACATAGGAATACAAGGAGGCAATTCAACTCCTCGAGCCTATTCTGCCATTCAGAGTGATCATGGCTAACGTTAGACCTAACTCCATACACCAGCCTTTAACCCATATCCCTTAATACATTTACTTAATAAAAAAAAACTCAATCTCATCCTAGTCTTCCTGATCTCTAGGATCATCTGCAGATTGTGTGTGCACGCCAGATACCTTGTTTCTCCTGAAGTACCAAAACCTCACCACTGCAGAGTACTGTGTGGTGCACAGCACACCACAATCGTTTTGGAAGCTCTAGCTAGACAGGACTGAAGGGTACTTCAAGACCTAGCCATTTACTTGGAGCATACCGCAAAACCAGAAGTCACAGGAACAGAGTAGGCCATTCAGCCCACTGAGTTTGCTCCACCATTCAATGAGATCATGGCTGATTTAATAACCCTCAACTTCACTTTCCTGTCTTTTCTTCTTAACCCTTTATTGTCTTAATGGTGAAAATTCTGCCCCAGCTGAAAATGTGTTGCTGGAAAAGCGCAGCAGGTCAGACAGCATCCAAGCAGGAAAATCGACGTTTCGGGCATGAGCCCTTCTTCAGGAATCTACCTCAGCCTTTCATAGAAAGTAAGTAACTGAAACATGATGTGATGATATGGCTAACATTGCTTTCAGGCTTCACTGGTCAAATATCTCACAGCTGTTTGTCAGCCAGGTTCTACTGGCTGCCCTTTGTCTCCTAGCAACCATTCCTCCAAAAAAGGTCAGGAGCTTGGATTAGCACAAGATAAAAGTATCATGGGAGTTGCGTGGAAGTCTGCAAAACACCTGTTAAAGCCATTTCCTGTATTTGCATAAAATGGAATGTTCCTTGCAGTTTGTGTCAAATCTTGGTGGATCAAATTATCACGTGCACGCAGTTAATAACAAGCTACACTTGTGAGAAACCAGTCGGAGATGCAAAACTGAGGGGCAGTTCACTCTGACCAACATCAGTGCAGGCAAAGTTAACGGCTGGCCCTAGCAAACAATCTTATCACCTGACATATGAATGTGCGTATGTTATTATTTACATAGGAAATCCCAGACATCTCTCTGGTAACAGCCTGGAAGAACTAAGGTACAAAGCAAGTTGAATAAGTAGACACTTTCCCAATAGGTAATGCATAGACATATGGTCCAGGATGAACAGACTTCCTTCTCCATCTGACATGACCATTTTAGCAACTGCAAACACATCTCCTACAAGTGGTCAACTGCAGACCTCCTGCAGGTCTCTCATCAACAGGCTACAATGATGTGACCCCTCCGCAAGCTGAGAGGTTCAATAACTCATAAATCAACTAAGCCTTTCCCAGGGGATCAAAGAGATCAGCTGTCAGCACTGAGAAGTTATTGATGTTCACACTCATAACCTTTAATCAGCCTCGTGAATTGCCTCACATTCCAGTTTTCAAAAAGCACAGGAAATCCGTGAATTTGAGGCGGACTTCAAATGAAATCTTGCTGAAACTGCTGAACTTAAATTTTGTATGCAGCAAGTTTTGTCGCTAAAGGAATTTCCACACACGCACTAAGACAAGATCAAGTTAACCCAAAACTCTCAATATTGACGCTGCTGTTTTGGGCAATTAGAACACTCCCAAACCTCAACACACTCACTTTACAATTAAAATTCTCCACCCCCAATGCCATCACCTGGGTCTAGAGGAGTTAGAATATCTGGATCTTTGGGCCAGATGTATTTGGAACATGTATATTGAGGTACAGTAATTTATGAGAGAATGATGAGTTGCATATCATAATGTGAAGGTTGGACACGATGTTAAATAGTTAATGTTAATAATGAGAAATTAAGTTTATTATTGATGAATGGGTCCAGTTATGCTTTGCAATTTATAACTTTCAAAAGGCATACTTAGGTGTTTGCACTCAGCAGTTGTATTTGATTTTGCATATTTGGAAAAATGCCTTGGTGCTTTACTGAAATAAAAGCCAGCACATCTTTTAAATTCAGAGCAAGCATTAGCTCAAAATTTTATCCTGGGTGTAATACCCACCGGAGGCTGTTGCATCCTTAAGTTTACTCTGGCTTCAATATAACTGAAAACATTATGAAGTCAAATTTTCCATTCTAAAACTGATGTTTTAAATCCACACATCTGTTGTACTGTCCATAAGGTTTTCCTGTTATATACAGCTAGCAAGACAGAGAGCATTGGAGGGGAGGTTAACAGAAGCATGAAACTTTTGAAAAAGTAAATAAGCAACTTTTCTCTCCTACTAGTTGGGAAATTACTAACAAACATAGCCTGAATAACACTGGAAAGTGCCAAGGCAAAAGTTAAGGAGATATTGCTCACACAATGAGCTATTAGAACTTAAATACTTTAAGCACAAGCAATTACTGAGGCAGAAAGTACAATCACATGAGATGGAATCTGACAAGTCTTTGAAAAGAATAGAAAACAATTTGGGGAAAAGTGCCGAATGGACAGCAATAACTGAAAAGGATTGGAATGAACAACTTCAACGGTAGAGATAACAACAAGGCAGGTGTGTGAACCTCCTTCTATAATACACCTACTTAAATGGTACACAGCAATGATAAATATTATTTTAATAGTCGTGAAACTACAAGGAAATTTGGCATGTCTGTAAAGACTCTTATCAATTTTTATACATGTATCAAGGAAGCATTCTATCCAAATGCACCGCGGCTTGGTATGACAACTGCTCTGCCCAGGACTAAGAACACAGCCTAGTCCATCACGCAAGCCAATGTTCCATCCACTGACTTGGAAAGGCAGCCACCATAATCAAAGGCCCATCCCACCCTGGTTATATTATCTTCTAACCTTTTCTGTTGGGCAGAATGTACAAAAGCTTAAACACAAGTACCAACAAATTCAAGAAGAGCTTCTTCCCCATTGTTATCAAACCTCTGAATGGACCTCTTAAATTTCAAATTTAATGTTGATCGTGCTCTTTGTGCACCTTCTCTGCATTCTTCGCTCCCTTATGCAATTTGTATAGTATAATCTGCCTGTACTGCATGTAAAACAAAAAACTTTTCAATCTTTTGCATTCCAGTGAAAATGAACCTAGTCTAGCCAACCTTTCTTCATAGCTGAAATATCCCAAACCAGGCAACATCCTGGTAAATCTTTTTTGTACCCACTCTAAAGCATCCACATCTTTCTTGAAATTGGTGACTGGAACTGTACACAATATTCCAAGTGTGGCCTAACTAAAATTTTATAAATCTCAGCATAACTTGCCTACCCTGATATTCAATGACCCTTCTAATGAAGGCACACATGCCATAAGCCTTTTTACTACCTTATATACTTGCACTGCCACCTTCAACGATTTGTGGATCTGTATACCCAGATTCCTTTGTATATCAATACTCCTAAGGGTTCTGCCATTCACTGTATAATTTCCATCTATACTTGACCATCCAAAATGCATCACCTCACATCTGTCCACATTAAATTCCATTTGCCATTTTCCTGCCCATGCCTCCAGCTAATCTATATCCTGCTGTATTCTTTGATAATCCTTCTCACTATCTGCAACTCCACCAATCTTTGTATCGTCCGCAAACGTACTAATTAGACCAGCTACATTTTCCTCCAAATCATTTATGTAGATCATGGACAGCAGAGGTCCCGACACTGATCTCTGTGGAACATCACTAGCTACAACCCTCTATTGTGAAAAGCATCCTTCCACTGCTACCCTCTGTCTCTTAAGACTAAGCCAGTTCTGTATCAAACTTGCCAGCTCGCCCTGCTACCATGTGACTTCAGCTTTTGTACCAGTCTGCCATGAGGGACCTTGTCAAAGGATTTACCGACGTCCACGTAGACAACATCAACCACTTTTCCCCGATCAATCATCTTTATCACCTCCTCGAAAACTTGATTAAATTAGTGAGGCACAATCTCCCTCACACAAACCGATGCTGTCTAAGTCCATTTGTTTCTAAATAGGTCAATAGATCTTGTCCCCTGAGAATCTTTTCCAATAATTTCCCAACCACCAGTATGAGTCTCACAGGCCTGTAATTTACAGGATTATTCCTGCTGCCCTTCTTAAATAATGGGACAACACTGGCTATTTTCCAGTCCTCTGGGACATCATCTGTGGCCAAGTAGGATGTGAAGACGTCTGTCAGTACTTCAGCAATTTGTTCTCATGCTGCCTTCAATGTTCTGGGAGAGATTCCATCAGGATCCAGTGACTTATCTACCTTCATACTTGTTTTTAAGACAGACAACACCTCTTCCTGTTTAATAGCAACTTTGTCAAGAAACTTGACCACTCCCTTCCCTGAGATCATCCTCTTTGGTGAATACCAACACAATGTATTCGTTTAGGACCTCACTTACCTCTTCTGGCTTGTCCAGACCCTTTCCCTGGCTACCTTCTTGCTTTTTATACATGTATAAAAAGCCTTGGGGTTCTCCTTTATCCTGATTGCTAATGACTTTTTATGACCTCTTTTAGCCCTTCTAATTCTTTGTTTAAGTTCCTACTTTCCTTATCTACTTCAAGGGCTTCATCAGTTCCCATCCTCCTAGATCTTAGATATGCTGCCATTTTTTTTCTGACCAAGGTCATAACATCCACGGTCATACAAGGTTCACATAACATGCCATACCTCTCCTTCATTTTCACAGGAATGTGCTGCTCCTGAACTCTTATCAACTGCTGTTTGAAATACTCCCACATATCCGATGTGGATTTTCCCTCAAACAGCTGCCTCCAAATTTCTCCAGTTCCGGCCTAATATTGTTGGAGATCGCCTTCCCCCAATTTAACACCTTCACCCGAGGATTGCTGTTATCCCGATCAATAAGTAACTTAAAACTCACGGTATTTTGGTCACTACTCTTGAAATGCTCCCCCACTGAAACTTCGTTCACCAGGCCATGTTTCCAAGAAGTGTTTCCAGCTACAGCTCCAGGAAGTCCGGGTTTTGGAGTTGGACTGACCTCGAGACATTGCTGAGTATTCGTGAGGTAAAGTGGGTCTTGGATAGCATGTATAGCGAGGGGGTTACACCGCAGATTCAGACTCCACAGGCAGGAAGGGAATGGGTAACCACCAGGCAGAGCAGGAGGACTAAGCAGGCAGTACAGGAATTTCCTGTGGCTGTTCCTGTGCAAAACAGTTTAACTGTTTTGGATAATGTTGAGCGGAAGGGCCTCTCAGGGAATAACTGCAGCAGCCAAATTCATGGCACCATGGTTGGCTTTGCTGCACAGGAATGGGATAAAAATGCTATAGTTAAAGGGGATTCAACTGTGGGCGGCACAGTGGCACAGTGGTTAGCACTGTTGCCTCACAGCACCAGAGACCCGGGTTCAATTCCCGTCTCAGGCGACTCTCTGTGTGGAGTTTGCATATTCTCCCCGTGTCTGCGTAGGTTTCCTCCGGGTGCTCCGGTTTCCTCCCACAGTCCAAAGATGTGCAGGTTAGGTGAATTGGCCATGCTAAATTGCCCATAGTGTTAGGAGCAGGGGTAAATATAGGGGAATGGGTCTGGTGGGTGCGCTTTGGTGGGTCGGTGTGGACTTGTTGGGGCGAAGGGCCTGTTTCCACACTGTAAGTAATCTAGTAAGTAATTGTAAGGGCAATAGAAAGACGTTTCTGCAGTTGCAAATGAGAGCCCAGGATGGTGTGTTGCCTCCCTGGTGGTAGGTACCTGGATGTCTCGGAGGGGTTGCAGGATGTTCACTGGTGAACAGCCAGTGGTTGTGATAAACATTGGTACTAATGACACAGGTAAAAAGGAATGAGGTCTGAAGAGCAGAATATAGGGAACTAGGAAGGAAGCTTAAATGCAGGACCTCAGAGGTAGTTATCTCAGGATTACTACCAGTGCCACAAGCTAATCAGAATAGGAAAAGCAGGAAATGTAGGGTGAACACGTGGCCGAAAAGATGGTGTGAGGGAGAGGGATTCTCCAACCTGGACTGGATTAGGATTGATGTCCTTGGCAGGTGTGCTTGGTAGAATGGTTGGGGATACTTTAAACTTGTGTGGCAAGGGGATGGGAACCAGAGGAGTAGGGTAACAGATGCCAAAATTGAGGGAGAGGTAGAAACCAGGGTAAACATGACTGAGCACAAAAATAGGCAGGAAAGTCCCTATTGAAAAGAGTACAGGCAGTGGTCTGAAATATACGTGTTTCAATGCGAGAAGTATAACAGGCAAGGTAGATTATTGCAATTATAGAGACTTGGCTGAAAGAGGGATAGGACTGGCAGCTGAATGTCCCAGGATTTAGTTGTTTCAGGTCTGATAGAAAAGGTAGAAGGAGTAGGGGAGTTGCTTTATTGATAAAAGGACAATCTCACAGCTGTACTTAGGGAGGATACATCAAGGAACTTGTGCAGTGAGGTAATATGGGTAGAACTCAGGAATAGAAAAGTGAAATCACAATGCTGGAGATGTACTACAGGTCTCCCAACAACCAGCAGGAGTTATAGGACAGAATATGTACCAGATTTTGGAAAGATGTAAAAAACAGCAGGGTTGTTGTGGTGGGTGATTTTAACTTCCCCTATATTGACTGGGGCTCACTGCATGCTAGGGGCTTGGATGGGGCAGAATTTGCAAGTATAATTTAGGAAGGTTTCTTGACACAATATGTGAACAATCCAACCAGAGAAGGGGTTATACTGGACCTGAGCCCAGCCAGGTGAGTGAACTACTGACGGCAGGGAGAATATCATTTAAAGGAATGATTAATATCCGAGAAGTGACCTCTGCACTGCGTGCTGGATATAGACACACTGGAATCATTTAAATGGTAGTTTGATGTTGCGGTGAAGGAACTGCATATTTCAATATAAGGATGCATTTGCGAATCAAACAGTTTCCCAGACCTGTACTTATTTTTTGAAACTCTTTTTCCAGTTATGGCAACAGAAGAAAATATTCCAACACTTTATGGTTCTAAACATAAATTTCAAAAAAATTCTGGAACTCTGGCAGAAAATGATAAGTAAACCTCAGCTACACCAGACAATTGCATCCAAGCTGAGCAGCTGTTAACAGTTTTAGAAGGGTCTGAATGAATTCTCAGCTGTTATCTGCTGTTACAGGTCTCCATATGTTTCAGAATTCTGTCTCAGATAATTTCATTTTTAATAATGGCTACTTTCAATCCAACCAGGGATCTGTAACTAATACCCAAAACACCACTTAGTTTGTCTAATTCTGCCAATAAAGCAGCTCCCCTCCATTCTGTCTTCAGGTACTGCACATATGTTCCAAGTATAAGTTCATTGAGTTATTTTACCTTTGTCAAAAGCATTTTGAGGCAATTGTCTGCCTAATGGACCCTTTCTAATATTAAATTGTCTTCACCACTGTACCATGAAATAGCCGTCAGATGGAAACAGAAAAATTTCCATTAAGCAGCATCTTGGCTTATCACAAGCGGTAAACAAAGGTATCCAATCAATGCAGTCACTTAATCACGATTAACACACCAAGGTGACGAGAAAAGCAGAAACACTCAATGGGAGATTTCAATCATGCAGTATATTTCCTAGAGGCTGCACAGGTAAGCTCCTCTAATTTCTGGGAGAGAATAATAACCAATTGAAAATACTTGACATATGATCCAAAAAAAGAGTTGTGATAATATGAAGAACAGAAGCACAGACAATTTTGTATTAAACCAAAGAAGTCAAGAAGATTATATTTATGACTACTATTTGCCCTGTAGTTTAGAACAAATGGCATTACCATTACTGAATCACCCACTAACAACATCATTGTAGCAGGGGATTACTATTGACCAGAACCTGAACTGTATAAATATTATGGCTATAAGAACAGAGCAGGGGCTGGTAGTTCTGCAGTGAGTACCTCATCTTCTGACCTCTCAAATTCTGTTTACCATCTTCAAGGCACAATCAAAAGTGTGATAGGGTATGCTCCATTTGCCTGAATAGATGCAACTCCAGTAACACTCAAGTAGCTTGACACCATTCAGGACACAGCAGCTGGCTTGATTATCAACCCATCTGCCTCCTTCAATGTTCACTCCCGTCATGACTAATATACACAGGCAGCAATCTCTGGTCTGTCAGAGACTGTTGAAATGGATGGCAGTTTCTCAGATGCTCCTTCTCCAGTTTGAGCAGTCTGGGACAAGAGCTTCCCACTAGGCAGGGAATGTGGCATTTTTTTCAGGGAGGCTTTGAGGATGCTCTTGAACTTGAACCTCCTGATAGCCACTTACAATGGTAAAGCTTAGAGTAGAGGACTTGTCTTGCAAGTGTTCAGTCAGACACACTGGCAACGTAGCCTGTCTATTGCAGTGGATGAATCATAACCAGTGCCTTAATGCTTGGGATATTAGCCTGAGAGAGGACACTGATACTGAAGTGCCTATCCTGCCACTGGATTTGTAGGATTTTTACACAGGCACCACTGGGGTGTCTGTTGTATATTGATTGCATCTCCATTTCATGAAGGAATACAGGTAACAACGCTGCCTTGTAGACATAAGCTTAGTGTCAGGTTTGAGGACTTTGTCATGAAATGCTTTGCTCTGAATGACAACAGTAGAATAATTACTGGAGGACAATGACTGTGACCCAAAATTTGTGAACTCAAAGCCCTATATGGCCGCTGAGATAAAGACAGCAAGATCCATTTGTTGTTTCTTTTCAGGTTACTAACTCCTTTTGTCCCTCAGCATTGCCATTTCTGTCTTTTAATTGTTGCTCTTTTATGTCCTGTTTCTGACCCTCCCCTTCTCTCTCCCACACCTCTTTCTTAATTTCCCTGTCTTGTACTTGTTTAAAACCTGTTAAATATTTAACATTATCTGCTCTGATGAAAGAAACATTTCTCCCCAATTCTTTTGCCACAGGCTCTTGTTGGACCCAATGAGTAATTTTGTTTTCATATTAATTTTTCACCATCTGCAGATTCTTCTGTTTGTACATGGTTTCTCTTCTACTTGAGCATTATTGCAAGATGCTAGAAATTGAGCTAATCCTATATAACAACCCCACCTTGACAGGTAGGATTGATGAAGTCTTACATGATTACTGACTCAAAGAATGCCACTAAATTATTCTCGTCTTCAAAAAACGTAGTTTCCATGATGTTAAGAAGTTTTGTATGAAATGTAAGGTAGTAAAATACTGTATAATAAAGTATATAAAGTGACCACAAAATGCAATTTAAAAATCTATATTTGAATGTAACAACTGAATTGGCATCTGCTACTTCCATTAGAATATTTTTATGCAGATTGTTTAGAAATATATATTGAATATGTTATTGATGGTGGAAAAATGGGACTCTCAATGTGCGACACCTATCACCTTATTTCAATATGTGGAACTATTAATGAACTGCAATGATTTTTAAGAAAGGAAAATGTTAATTTAAGATGGCTGAGTGATCGGACAGTACAATGGCTCAGTGGTTAGCAATGCCGCCTCACAGGACCAGGGGCTCAGGTTCGATTCCACCCCAGGTGACTGTCAGTGTGGAGTTTGCTTATTCTCCTGTGTCTGTGTGGGTTTTCTCTGGGTGTTCCAGCTTCCCCCCACAGTTCAAAGATGTGCAGATTAGGTGAATTGGTCAAGCTAAATTGTCCATAGTGTGCAAATTAGGTGGATTAGCCATGGGAAATGCAGGGTTATGGGAATAGGATAGGGGGGCTGTGTCTGGGTGGGATACCCATTAGAGGGTCTATATGGACTTGTTGGGCTGAATGGCCTGCTTCCACAATGTAGGGATTCTTTGAAATCACTGGAACAAGATAAGCCATGCTTTACGAAACCATCAATTTTCAGGACCCAGTATAAACTGAAATTAACATATCTTCAAAATTACTGAAACTAATCACTGAGATCGATGTCTCCCATTTGATATACACCTGCTGAAAGCTTTACGTATTGGGATGAAAACGTGATTAAGATTGATTAGTTTAAAAGAAAATGAAGCCAGACATGGAAATGCACACATGAACTATTTTTTGGGTGACAGATTTCAAACAGAACTGAAAAACTCTCTCTTTTCTTTTAATCTTTCAAAAATCAGTGTCTCATGAGAAAGAAAAGTCATGAAATATCGATTGATAGAACTCAAAAAGATACCTGCAAATGTCCTTACTTTTGAGGATACAAGTCATTACTTAAACAACCAAGGTCTCAGGTTAAACCTAACATTTTAGAACTAAGGGCTTTTTTAAACCTGCATATTCTTGTTTTTTTTGCCCCTTTTAAACTTCATCTCCATGTTTGATATTGCATTTAATTATTTTTTAAAGTTAATAGTAACATTTCTTTTACTTTCACTCAATGAAACCCTGTAATTGGATTCTTAACTTTGAACGAGCAAACTGTATTTTAATCAAAGTGTAATAGAACTGCATGCTGAACTGAATTAAAAACGTTTTGTTGCAGACGTAAAAAGACAGGAGCCAATTCATGCCTCCTCGCTGGTCATAAAGGAGAATTACATTTACATAATTATAAGGCTTAAAATATCCAGTTGGGTTAAAGACTATTAAAAACTGAATTAAACAGATTAAGCTTTTGGAAAAAGAAGTGTAAATGGTGTCAGACCACACTTAATCTGGAAAGCTACTGCCAAAGAAAGATTGTTATACACAAGATTGACGTTTCATATCAAAATCAACAATGCAAGGTATCAGATGCTGGTTTATTTGTTGACTCACTATTTATTTTCCTGCAAGAAGGATCCAGTACTAGTACTTTATTATTTTGGACAGAAAATAATTTCTGAATGACTGCAAGAGAATAGTTTCATAGGAATGTATGAATAGTAAATGATTATTCTGGATTAGTGGTGCTGGAAGAGCACAGCAGTTCAGGCAGCATCCAAGTAGCTTCGAAATCGACGTTTCGGGCAAAAGCCCTTCATCAGGAATAAAGGCAGTGAGCCTGAAGCGTGGAGAGATAAGCTAGAGGAGGATGGGGTGGGGAGAAAGTAGCATAGAGTACAATGGGTGAGTGGGGGAAGGGATGAAGGTGATAGGTCAAGGAGGAGAGGGTGGAGTGGATAGGTGGAAAAGGAGATAGGCAGGTAGGACAAGTCCGGACAAGTCATGGGGACAGTGCTGAGCTGAAAGTTTGGAACTGGGGTGAGGTGGAGGAAGGGGAAATGAGGATACTGGTGAAGTCCACATTGATGCCCTGGGGTTGAAGTGTTCCGAGGCGGAAGATGAGGCGTTCTTCCTCCAGGCGTCTGGTGGTGAGGGAGCGGCGGTGAAGAAGGCCCAGGACCTCCATGTCCTTGGCAGAGTGGGAAGGGGAGTTGAAATGTTGGACCACAGGGCGGTGTGGTTGATTGGTGCAGGTGTCCCGGAGATGTTCCCTAAAGCGCTCTGCTAGGAGGCGCCCAGTCTCCCCGATGTAGAGGAGACCGCATCGGGAGCAACGGATACAATAAATGATATTAGTGGATGTGCAAGTAAAACTTTGATGGATGTGGAAGGCTCCTTTAGGGCCTTGGATAGAGGTGAGGGAGGAGGTGTGGGCACAGGTTTTGCAATTCCTGCGATGGCAGGGGAAAGTGCCAGGATGGGAGCGTGGGTTGTAGGGGGGCATGGACCTGACCAGGTAGTCATGGAGGGAATGGTCTTTGTGGAAGGTGGAAAGGGGTGGGGAGGGAAATATATTCCTGGTGGTGAGGATTGTTTGGAGGTGGTGGAAATGTCGGCGGATGATTTGGTTTATGCGAAGGTTGGTAGGGTGGAAGGTGAGCACCAGGGGTGTTCTGTCCGTGTTATGGTTGGAGGGGTGAGGTCTGAGGGCGGAGGTGCGGGATTATTCTGTACTGACTGGCCAGTCAGTGCTTCGAGCAATGCTGGTCTTTGATGTTGTTTGAGAGTAAGAACTTTGATACAGTGAGCTATCAAAGCACAGAAAATTCAAAGATCATTTTCCAATGAGTTTCAAAAACAGATACCAAAAACGACACACTTACATATATGGCACCTTTACTAAAGAGAATATCCAAAGATTACATCACAACAAGGAATGAGAAAATGAGGCCTAGTTAAAAGAGGGAGAATTTCAAAAGAAATGAATGACAGAAGGTTAGTGTGAGAGAAATGAGTTTCAGTTCATGGGACACTAGCAACAGCATTAAGAAAAGTGGAAGTTGTACAACTGGGAGGATCTTTACCATGCTGGCACCAGTAGTCTGGCACATTGCATAATATGGGACAACAGAGACAGCTCTAAATCATACAGTGGGAGTGAGGGATCAAGGAAGGGAAAATGGGATAAATTAAAGAAAGAGATCAAGGCAAAAAAGCAATGTTACTCCAAGTGAATTGATAGTCTAATTGTGTAGCGGGAACACAAACTGCACAAAGATAAACATCAGCCGCGTAAGGCTAGATGTTGTGAAAATAATGAAAATAAGTCTCAGTCAATGGGGTAATATGCTAGAAATAAATCCCCTTTATTCCTGAAGTCGTCACAGATGTGAAAAGATTAAGCCAGACTGTCCAAAGTTCCCAATTTTCCTGACTGACTAACTCAGGTTGAAATAAAACACTCACCAGTTTTCCATACGTAATAATATTTTCCTTTGGCTAGTACCAAAAAAAAACTATCTTTAATCAATGATAATTAAGAAATATGAATTGTGAATTTATAACCTTCTAAACTAAATTATGGGCGGCACGGTGGCACAGTGGTTAGCACTGCTGCCTCACAGCGCCAGAGACCGGGGTTCAATTCCCGCCTCAGGCAACTAACTGTGTGGAGTTTGCACTTTCTCCTCGTGTCAGTGTGGGTTTCCTCCGGGTGCTCCAGTTTCCTCCCACAGTCCAAAGATGTGCAGGTCAGGTGAATTGGCCATGCTAAATTGCCTGTAGTGTTAGGGAAGGCGTAAAAGTAGGGGTATGGGTGGGTTGCGCTTCGGTGGGTCGGTGTGGACTTGTTGGGCCGAAGGGTCTGTTTCCACACTGTAAGTAATCTAATCTAAACACCATGCCTTCCTAAAATCTCCACTCTCATGTGGATAGACATACAGAAATAGATAAGACATGGATATTAAGGGTGTATGCTGATGCTCTGTTTCATTCATTGGTTGAGAATTTGTTTTTCACTGTCTTTAAACACATTTTAATCCTCTTTCAACAGGGTACTTGCAGAGAAAAATGAATGTTGCTGCTTCCATATGATGCACAATACTCCTCAGCTAACCACCTGGTACAACTGAAGCCTCACCTGCCCTTTCAGCTGGACGTAAAACATGAATATAGCTCTATTTCGAAGGAGAACAAGGGAGCTATTCACTGTGCCCCAAGACCTATCCGCCAACAAACATTATCTTGTTATTGTATGAAGGGGATTGCTACCTAATCGGCTGGTGTACTACCCACCTTACAAGTGGGAATGTACTCAAAGTTAATAAATTGACTGTAAAACCCTTTGGGTATTTGGCAGCCATGAAAGGCTCTATACGAATATACTTTCCCCTTTTATTTGCAAACATTATTTCATATAATTACAACATACCAAACAAATGTTAGAATCCAGAACTTGTTGTAATGTGAAAGAGTTAATATTTATCATAGCCATATCTGATTGAAAGATTCAATATGTTTACATCTTTTCAATTTTAATGTAACTTGCATTGTTATCTAAGGTATTATTTATATACAGTAATAGAGGTACTACCTGTGAGACCAGCTGGACAGTTGCATGAGTAGTTGTTGATGCCATCCACACAGGTGCCAACACCACATGGATTTGATTTACATTCGTCTATGTTTTCTTGGCAAAGCTCCCCTTCAAAACCAACAGGACACACACAGAGGTATTCACCACTTCCTGGGGGGAAATTGATATTTGTAACACATGTTCCACCATTAGTGCAGCCACATGGCTTCACTAAAACCTATAAAAGGAAAATAAGGAACAGTTGAGGCAGCTTAGGCAGCACTACAATAACACATCATCACAATTATAAGCACGTGTTGTTTTAATAACAAATATATAAAGTAAATTTAGTTTTTCATTGCCCTTGTAAGTTTTCTGTTTGATGTGTGTCATTTTCTTTACCTTCAGAGTTGCGGGTACCACTGTGGCAAGTGTGCTAATGGCCATTTCACTTTTGACCTGAGTGAAATACAACAGCATTTGTTTGCCAAAAAAACAGCAGAAATATCTGCAGTGACAATAATTTAAAGCATATTTCCTGCTTTACAATCCATTAGTTTATTTGATGCTGATCCTTCTCCTGCAGGGTGACAATGCCCAGACTAACCATTCCAAAGCTACTCATTTCTTAGCCAATTGCTGGTCTAACTTGCCTCAGAGTATGATGTGTAATACCATTTCTTTTTCAGATGAGAGACACAGCAACTAATTTCTCACAACTGACTTAATAAAACACCCTGTAAATTGGTAAGGAAAAAAAGATTTGAGCAGTTGGAATTTTATTCTCATAAGAGAAAGGACAGGTATTTTCAACTTAAACAATATTGGTTCATTTATTTTCAAGAAGCAGTCATATTTCATCAGAGATAAACCTCATCAAATTGTAAGTGCCATTAGATACTTAATTTTAGAATTTCCCACTTGAAAAGAGATGATCACAGGTTTCACACCTGCCTGACCTTCCTTCAGTTGAAAGTGAGTGGTAGGCCGTAAATCAGTAAAGCACAGGAACAGGCCCTTCAACCCACCATTCTGTGCTGACCATGATGCTATTCTAAACTAATCCTATTTGCCTGAACATGGTTTGTATCCCTCTATTCCCTGTCTGTTCATGTGTCTGTCTAAATCCCTCTTAAATGTTGTTATCATATCTGCTTCCAAACCTCCCCGGCAGTGTATTCCAAGCACTTACCACTCTCAGCATAAAAACTGTGCCTCGGCTATCTCTTTTTAAACTTTCCCCCTCTAACCTTAAACCTATGCCTGCTAGTATAGAACATTTCTACCCTGGGAAAAGGACTCCATTTATCCACACCCCTCACAATTGATATATTTTAGTTCACTCCTTAGCCTCCGACACTAGCAAAGACAATCCACGTTTATCCAAGCTCATTCTATAGCAACGTCACTCCAATTCAGGCAACATCCCAGTAAACCTCTTTTGCACCATCTCTAAAGACTCCATTTGTGATGAACTGGGCTGTGTTCACAATTCTCTGTAATTTCTTGTGCTCTTGGGCAGAGTAGTTGCAATACTAACCGGTGACACATCAGAGATTGGATGTTTTCTATGGTGCATCTATAAAAATTGGTAAGTATCTTTGTGGGTATGTCAAATTGTCTTAGCCTTCTGAGGAAAGAGGCATTGGTGTGCTTTCTTGATTGTAGCATTGATGTGGGTGGACCAGGACAGGTTGTTAGTGAAATTTACTCCAAGAAACTTGAAGCTCTCGACTTTCTCCACTTCAGCAAATTGATACAGACAGGGGCATATCCTCCACTCTGCTTCCTGAGGTCGATGACCAGCTCATCATTCTGCTGACATTGAAGGAGGGATTGTTGTCTTTACCCCATGCCACTAAGCTCTCTATCTCTTCTTGTATGCTGTCTCATCATTGTTTGAGATCTAACCCACTACAGTTATATCATTAGCAAACTAGTAAATGGAATTAGAGCTGAATTTGGCCACACAGTCATGAGTGTATAAGGAAGAGAGTAAGGACATGAGTATGCAGCCTTACGAAGCATTGATATTGAGGATTATTATGGAGATGGTGTTGTAACCTATCCTTCCTGACCCACAGACTGCAATCAGTAAGGTGAGACTCCAGTTGTGGGGGGGCGGGGGGAAAGAGCAGAGTCTTAGGTCTCAGAGCTTGGAAATGCATCAGATCTTGGTATGGCAATTGCTCTGCCCAAGACTGCAAGAACTTAAAGCTTGTGAACACAGTCCAGTCCATAACGAAAATCAGCCTTCCTTCTATTGACTCCATCTTCACTTCCCGCTGTCTTAGAAATGCAACCAACATAAATCAAAGATCCCTCCCACCCTGTCTTTATCATTAGATTTTTTAGTAGACCTCCCATATATTAAAGTTGATCTTTCTCTATATTTTCCCTGTAGCTGTAACACTATATTCTTCTTTCTATTCTATTTCCTGAAATACTTACATAAGGTACGATTTGCCTGGATAGCATGCAAAACAATATTTTTCACTGTATCTCAGTACATATGACAATAATAAAACGAATCAAGCCAGTGAGTAATCAGATTATAAATGCCTAAGGGTGAAGTAAAAAGAAAGAGAAGCATTGCGAGTTATATTGGAAAAATTGTCAGTTTCTAATAAATTGGAAGGAATGTACTCAAAAACATTTATTCCAATTAATGGCCTGATACTTAAGAGTATTTTTAAAAGGCCCATAAATGAGTGAGACAGGCCAAAAGTTACACTGGTGATTAATTCATCCTGGGAACTATGCCAGAATATGCTTCTAGCACTTTTAAAAAATGCGTGCAAAAAATTTGTAGAAACTCAAGTTGTGCTGCATGTAGTGTTCTGTTAAAATCCTATGACTCTTTGCCCTGGTACAGAGGCTTCATCAAATTCTATCTAAAAGACCAGAAAAAAAACAGGTTTAAAATATAGACTGATGTGGTTATTTCCCAGCCTTAAAAGAGGCATTTGACAGTCTATAGAATAGGTGCCCACCAGCTCCATCATTGTCCTTTCCAATTTCTTTGGCCTCCTGACTGTCACTACAATGCTAAAATTACACTGTTTGTTAACCTTGGTTTGTTCATTGCATTATCAATTGGACAATATTGAATTAAATTTTTCCTGCTTAACAGCTACTTGGTTTAAGTAGTAAAATTTAATGAGGTCGCTACTTTGCAAAATGCGTTTTAGTTGTACAGTACATATCAGTTCCTGCTGCAGGCAAATTAATGGCATGTTTAACAGCCCTGATGAAAGTAAAACAAGTGTGCTGCTATCTTGAGAAACCCCGGCAATTTTAGCATAATATTGCTGGTCAGGAAACCAAAGAAATTGGACAGGACAATGATTTTACACATTCCTACCATTTAACATTACGCTCTATTTGCTTCAGTGGAGAGTAAAATTGGACTCGTGTGTAACAAAGTGTTGCATCTGATGCTGTCAGTTTCCCAATGGGTGAATTACTTGAAATTGGTCCTGATACACGTCACTTCACAGCACAGTCCAAATTCCTCCATGCCAAATCTTTGCATTGACACATTAATATTCTGTTATACTGAAAACTGTGCATGAATGTAGAGGACTTAAATCAAATCCAACAATAACTAACCATTGATTATGTATTATACTTACATGTCTAAACTGTAACTTCAATAGGAATATGTCATACATAAACTCAAAGGAAATATTACTCTTCTCCTTGTACTTAAGAACACTCTCCTGTAAGAAGTACCTTTCTTTTAAAAGTAAAGGAAGTGCATTAAAAGTGAGTTGCATTTGCTCAGTTGTAGCAATACACCCTTTCTTTATTTGAAGCTTTATCTGCAAATGTCTATTTGGTAATTAAAGGTAAAGTCAAGTTGTCATAGTCTGACCAGACCATAAGGCTGCTTTCTCAATAAAGAAGGGCACAACTGGTGATGGTTTAAACCAAGGGTCACCACATCTCAGGTGAGTGGAGAGGTGGAGAAGTAGAGTCCTTCATGGTAACCTCAGCAGGAATTGAACCCACACTGTGGCTGTCACTCTTCATCAGAAACCAGCTATCTAGCCCATTGAGGTAACCAACTCCGTGCATGTTCACAAGTTGTAATTCTAGCTGATTTCTTAATTTTTGTCAAAATGAGCTGGCGTGCCATTTTATATGGAAATGCTCAAAAATAGTTCAGATCACTAGTAAATAAACTTCTAAGAGTTCTTTCGTTAAATAGGTCTTTCTGTGCTCACCTGAACAGAATACGTGCTTTGTGCATTGCATTCATCAGCTACACTAAAGCTAAAGTTGCCAGACTCTTGAGAATTCACTTTCCAGATCAGAAGTCCCGCAGGTGATAGGCTGCCATTCTGTGGTCCAGATTTTAACAAGAATAGCACTGCAGATCCTTCTGGGTCCATGGCTGTGAACTGGTAAACAAAATTTTCACCAAAGAAGGTCTGGAGCTTAGCTGTAGATGGCTGGTAAATTGGCGGCTGATTGTCTTAAGGAAATGGAAAACTTAAGGTAGTTAATAAATCCAAATAAAGCAACTGTTTCCCAATCTTCTGTACAGAAACAAATAAATAAATTCCCCTTAATCAAATGCAAAAGCCATGAATTTAACCTTACTTTCATTTATAGACCAGGTGAATTTGGATATGTCAGGCCTGCAATGTAAACAAAGGCTTGTTGGATTTGTGTCTCCTTCACCAAAGCATAGGCCATCTATATTACAGGTCTTTTCCTACGGATAAGAGTGACATTTGTAAATTAACACAAGGATCAATGAATAGAATCACTCTAACACAAACCGAAAATGGTAGAAATATCCAGTAGGTCTGGCAGCATTTAAAATGCGAGGAACATTCTGACTGCTTAAACTGTGGGGAGAAAGGTAATTGACCAGAAATGTTAATTCAGTCCCTCTCTCTACAGATGCTGCCAAAACTGCTGAGCTTTGCCAGAATGTTCTGTTTCCATTTCAGGTTTTCAGCATCAGTAGTAATTTGCTTTCAGTTACTATAATAATCAATGACAATCACATAAAGCAACAAGTGTGTATAAATCATTGCACTTGCCTAATCTTGTGGAAATTGCTGCTTTTTTGTGGCAATTTTATCTTTGTAACGCCTTTACTTGCAAACTAATTTCACACTTCTAACATACTTCACTGCTTGGAAAGTACTTGGGTCACGAAGTGCATTACATATAGGCAGATATTTTGTTTTTAAAGCTCAGGTACCAAATACTTGTATGCCTGCTTTTGTTTCTTATCACAGATTTGCAACCATTTTACAGTATTTCATGTCCAGTTGCTATTCCTATACTTTTCTTCAAGGATTTTAAATGTAGCATCTAATTTATTATTTCCACAGTCAATATTATTATTCTCATGAAAGTAACTGTGTTGCTATGTACAAACCTGGTTGGTCGATGGGAGCAATGAATCTGTTTCGAAGAAAGAGTCAACCAGAGGAATGGAAGGGAGGGGCTGAGAAAGGGAGGTTGTTTGAAACTGGAGAACTTAATGTTCAGTCCTCTGGGCTGTAGGCTGGCCAGGTGGAAGATGAGGTGTCGTTCCTCCGATTTGTAGTCTGATTCACTGTGGCAATGGAGGAGGCCAAGGATGGTCATGTCAGAAAGGAAGTGGGAAGGAGAATTAAAATGGGCAATGACTGGGAGGTCAGGTCAGCCCCTGTGGGCTCAGCTGAGATGCTTGGCGAAACATGCCCTGAGTTTATATTTGGTCTCTCCGACGTAGAGAAGACCACATTGAGCACTGGATACAGTAAACAAGGTTGGAGGAAAGGCAGGTGAACCTCTGTCTCATGTGGAAGGGCTCTTGGGCGCCCTGGATGGAGGTGAGGAGGGTGGTGTGCCAGGTGGTTTTGCATCTTTTACGATTGCAGGGGAAGGTCCTTTGGGATTCGGTCTGGGGAGGTGGGGTTTTAAGAGTGGTATGAACCAAGGATTGGCAAAGAGAATGGTTGGCGCAGAGGACAGAAAGGCTTGTGGAGGGGAAGCTGCCCTTAGTAATGGGATCTTATTGCAGGTGGCAGAAGTGTTTAAGGATGATACATTGGATGCGGAGACTGCTGGGGATGCACAACAGCACAGAACCGGAGAAGTGGAGACACCTCAAAAGGCTTAAAGGAGGTTACTGAATTAGGAGGCAGATAGGCCATGGATGGATTTGAAAAAGGGTGAGAATTTTAAAATCCAAGCATTGCTACAGCAGGAAACAGCGTAGAGGAGCAAACACAGGAATGCTGGTAAAAAGGACTTGGTGTAAATTGCTATATTAGGCATCAGATTTTGTGTTTATTCTCTGCATGAAATTCATAGCATCAAACTGCTTATCTATCTCATTATGCATATTAATGAAGGTTGGTATGTGATTCAAAGTATCCTAGATACAACTCTTCACAAAACTTGCACTCTTCTGTATTTTAAAGGAGATGTTAAATGAGGATTGAATAGGCTGAGGCTTTATTCACTGGAGCTTCAGAGGCTGAGGTGTGACTTTATCGAGGTTTATGAAATCATGAGGGGTATGGATAGGATGAATAGCCAAGGTCCTTTTCCTACAGTTGGAGAGTCCAAAATTAGAGGGAATGGGTTTAAGGTGAGAGGGGAAAGGCTTAAAAGCAACCTTTGGGGCAAGGTTTTTACACAGTGGGTGGTGTATGTATGAAATGAGCTGCCAGAGGAAGTGGTGGAAGCAGGTATAATTGTAACTTTTAAAAGGCACCTGGATGGTACATGAATAGGAAGGGTTTAGAGGGATATGGGCCAAGGTCATATTGGGATTTTTGGTTGGCACAGACAAGTTGAACTGAAGGTCTGTTTCCGTACTATAGGACTCCGTAACTCTATGAGTATGACTCTATCTGCTTTCTCAGATGGAATATAAAAGAGCCATGGCACAATTTAGAAGTAATGCAGGGAATAAATTCCAGGGGCCTGCTTAATACTAATTCCTCAATTAACATCAGGGAATATAGCCTATCCCAAAATCTTCAAATTCTTGTTTGGAGATGTTTGCTGTTTAAAACTTTGTTGCTGGTTTATGACCATGAAGGCTTTAAGGAAATGTATTCCATTGTCTGTGAAGCAATTTGGGATGTCAGAATTCATGAAAGGTTCTTATAGCAATTGTACATGCCAGGCATTCAATATTCAGTAATATATAAGGCTATATGATTTGAAAGTAAAAATAGACTGTATTGTCTGGTCCATGACAACTGAATTGGAGTTATGCAAAAGTCAAGAGATGCAAGCCCTGAAGGGTAAGATATCCATTCCTCGATAAACAGTATGAAGTTAACCAATGGCCAAGTTTAATAAGCTATATCCCCAGATACATTTGCATGTCTTTGATAATCTCGGATAAGTACCGTGCATTCCTACAAGGAGACAATTTTTCATTTTCGAAAGAGAAACCAGTCTTATTTAATGGGTTTTTTTCCCTCAAATGGCTTATTTTGGAAATCCTTGTTATAATAAAGGGTCTTTCTTGGTGACTTGCTGACTCCTAGCTGGCCAAAACTTCTACTTTCATAACTGAGACGCTCAATGCCAATTATTTTCAAAGTTAAAAATCACACAACACCAGGTTACAGTCCAACAGGTTTAATTGGAAGCACACTAGCTTTCGGAGCATCGCTCCTTCATCAGGTGGTAGTGAAGGGCTCAATCCTAATACACAGAATTTACAGCAAAAATTTACAGTGTGATATAACTGAAATTATACATTGAAAAATTGATTGTCTGTTAAGCCTTTCATCTGTTAGAATACAGTGATAGTTTCACTTCTTTCACTGTTAAATCACAAAACCTTTTTTAAAAAGGTTGCATTCTCAGGTTAGCTGTTAACAATAGTGATAGCTAGGCAATATGTTGAAGGTGCTTCCAAATAAACCTGTTGGACTATAACCTGGTGTTGTGTGATTTTTAACTTTGTACACCCCAGTCCAACACCGGCATCTCCAAATCACAATTATTTTCAAACATTTGTCATTTGAAGCTGCAAGATTATACCAATAATTCAACCTTTCTGTTGTATCAATATTCAAAAAACTGAAATTACCTTCAACTTACAAACTCCATGAGGCATATTATCACAGATTTGGCAAACCCCATCATAGAGTGTTAGGACTTTTGAATTACTGAACAAGGTTCCATCATTTGTAATCTGCCAAGTCAAAAAACATATTATTTTCGGCAAAATAAGTCTACATGATTATTTTCCAGCATTTTAGAATCAGAGATTTTTAGATGGAAAATTATAAACAAATTTTAACTCCAACTTCAACAACAAAGAATTCAGGAAACGTTTTTCTTATTCTTACATTGACAAGAAAAACAGCAGCGATTGCCTCCGCAGAGCATTGTCTAATTGGTTCCCTTGCTAAGGCTCACTTGCGGGATTCATAGAAAAATCTAAAAGCAGCTGCTGCTTTCGGATGCACCACAGAATTTAGCATAGAATTCAACCTCATTGGGGGAGTTGTTTTTTTTTTCCCTATTACATTGCTCTGTCCTGTCCCTATTGTTTCCCCAGCTGTTTCTTACAATACAATACAGCAGAGCACAGGCACAGGCCCTTTGGCCCAACAAGCCTGCAGTGATTCCTGAACTTTATTTAGACCCGCTATGTATTGCCCATGCACAATTTCTATCTCTCTGCTTGCCTAATGTTCATGTGTCTATCAAGATACACCTTAAACAATATTAATGTGCCTGCATCCACCACCTCCACATTCTAGGCACCCGCCACCATCAGTGTGAAAAAGTTACCTCCCACTTCCCTCCTAAACTTTCCCCCTTATCTTGATCCTGTGCCCTCTTACAGTGGAAAGGACAACTGTAAGAAAAAGCTTCAGAATATCCACCCTGTTTCTCATAATTTTATTGACCTATATCAGGTCAGTCCCTCAGCCTCCATCTTGCCAGTGAAAACAATCTGAATTTATCCAACCTCTCCTCATAACTAAAACCCTCCAGATCAGGCAACATCCTGGTAAACCTTCTCTGCACCTTCTCAAAAGCATCCACGTCTTCTGGTAGTGTGGCGACCAGAATTGCATGCAACATTCCAAATGTGGTCTAACTAAAGTTTTGTGCAGCTGTAACATAACTTGCCAACTTTTATGTTTGAAGTCACAGCCAATGAAATATGCTGTATGTCTTGACTACCTCATCTACCTGTCTTACACCTTTCAGGGATCTGTGGACTTGTATGCCCAGATCCCTCTATGCTCCTAAGGATTCTGCCATTTATTGTTTAATTTACACCTGAATTTGATCTTCCTAAATCCATAAACTCGCAATTGTCCAGATTAAACTTCATCTGCAATTTTTTTGCCAAAATCTGTAAATCTATCTATATCTGTAGCTCTGCCTTCTGAAAATCTTCCTCACTATCTGCAAATTTTCCAATTTTGGTGTTATCCACAAACTTACTAATCAGATTACCTATATTTTCCTCCAAATCATCTATAAAATATATACAAAAGTTATTCTTCAATATTTTTGTGGATTCATTTTTAATCCAAATCTAGTAGAATGAGCTGTGACATGATAGCTTACATCAGCACGGAGGAAATTAAAAGGGAATAAAATGTAGTGACTGTAAATGTTTGGAAAGCAAAAGAATACTGCTGGAGAAGATTTGAAAGGTGACTGAAAAGAGAAAGCAGACAGATAAATCTATAGCATCATTCCTGATGAAGGGCTTTTGCCCAAAACGTCGATTTCGAAGCTACTTGGATGCTGCCTGAACTGCTGTGCTCTTCCAGCATCACTAATCCAGATAAATCATACTATTGGTTGAAGTTGAAACAGGCAATGCTTTCAAATGACAGGCTGAATTTTCCCAGCCCCTGTATGAGGTGAGAAGTTGATTGGAAAAGTGTAGTGAGATCTGAAAAATTTGATTCCTGGTATCAAGAAAAATAAAATTCCAATTTTCACCTAAAATATGAACAGTTGAGTTCAGTATTTCGATATTGATGCTTATTTGCCCATATTTATATCTCGTTAATATCTGATCGTACCTCATTGATATCAATTTCCTATTCTCTCACACAAACGCGATGGTGACAATTTCAGACATAAACTTCAGAGCCAGGGCTTGGTGACTCCAATTCTCTGTTTGCTCCTCCTGGCTAGCACCTAGGCCTGCAGTCCCCAATATCTCAGCATGTTTGATCAACAGTGACAATCTACATTCTCTCGTCTATAGAGGTTAGCATTGGATATGCAACAAGTTCACATCATCATGGCACGTCATCGACTCACTTAGAATACATCATTATATACATCATTATGTCACTGAGTGCCAAGGGATGAAGGTGCGATTTCCCCTTGTTGGGGATGGTCATTGCTTGGCATTTGTCTGGTGCAAATGTTTCTTGGCACCCTGTCAGTACAAACCTGGATATTGTCCAGGTCTCTCCAAATTTCAATATGGACTGCTTTAGTCCTGGAGAAATCACAAATGTGCTGAACATGATGCAGTCAGCAGTGAACGTTCCAAATTCTGACCCAAAGATGGAGGGAAGGTCATTGATGAAGTAACTGAAGATGGCTGGACCAAAGACATTACCCTGAGGAAATTCTGCTGACATGTTCTGGAGTGCAAGGCAATAGAGATTGGCTGGTGCCACTTACACTTGTGGAGGGCAGAAGATCATTAACCTTCCTCCTGCAATGCTGGCTGTTCCTCTGGACTATAGATGTCACACGCGCCTGGGCTACACCCTCAGACCAGGCTGTCAAGCTCTCGTGCCATGATCTCTTCTGCCAATCCTGAGGAAACAGTCCTCCTCTCCACCACTCTGTTCATCAGGACCACCAGATCTCTATCATCAAATTAGCTGCCAGCCTGCCTCTGTTTGCCATTTTTGACAACGTAACCATGAATAGCAGTCCCTTGCTGGCTGCTGGTGCCCAGCTGGGGTTTAAATATGGCATTGGCAATGGGAATCCGTGGGGTGACAGTGTGGCTCAGTGGTTAGCACTGCTGCCTCACAGCACCAAGATCCCGGGTTCAATTCCAGCCTTGGGCGACTGTATGTGTGGAGTTTGCACATTCTCCCTGTGTCAGTGTGGATTTCCTTTGGGTGCTCCTGTTTCCTTCCACAGTCCAAAGATGTGCAGTTCAGGTGAACGGGCCATGCTAAATTGCCCATTGTGTTAGGTGCATTAGTCAGAGGGAAATGGGTCTGAATGGGTTTCTCTTCGGATCGGTGTGGACTTGTTGGGCTGAAGGATCTATTTCCACACTGTAGGGAATCTAATCTAATCTCATTTGAAAGAATTGAAAGCTTTGAGCCTCGCAGAACATAAAATTCCCAATCCCTAAATGAATGATGTGATCTCACCCATTAATATGATAATATTCATAGACTGAGAACCATCTGCTGTAAGAATGAAAATCTGTTGGCAGTCTGTGTCGTTTGATGTGGAGAAGGTTGAACAAAAGGATAGAATTTGCTGGGTGAAAATAGACCACAACTCATCTAGGTTGCCATTAACTATCTGGGTGATTGTATCATGGGATAATGGTGTTATTGATGAATCCTCACACATAGTCTCTACTTGCCAGTCTTGAATGGTAGTGTGTTTGGAAACCATCTGTCTAAAGTCACCAGTTCTTTTCAGAATGCTAACACATGTTAGCATGCATTTTATGTAGTCAATTGTTAAACCAGTTATTAAGGAGGAGACCAGAAGTTAATCTTTACTCAGTTTTGCACTTGGTCACAAAGTAAAACATAACAAATGAATAGCTCCTAACTCTGCAATCCACCAATTTGTTTTTATTTGTGGACAAGTAATTATCAGAAAGTACCACCAACTGAATACACTTAACCTTAATTCATACAATTAACATAAATTATACCTATACTGCATCAACCAAAATCCTGAAGGAAACCTATAACAATAATTAGAATAACTCAATACAAACTGCTTCCACTCCATCCTCAGCAAGCCGACAGATTACCACTTGCTCAGCGAAATATTAGTAGTGCGGATTGGTTTTGAATTTACATTCCCAGCAGTAAAAGGTCGAGCTACTGTAATGAGTGACCAGGAGAACCTTGCATATTCAGGACAGGATTAATAAAGAAGAAAATGAATTGAGGGGAAATAATAACAGTTTGATATTCAATCCTAACATCAAACACAAACAATTCAACACAGGTAGTTCTGCTATAATGCAAGTTTTATTAACACGACTGACGAATTGGGTACACTGTTTCTAAAGTGCAAACTTTTAAAATGTGTGTTGGCTGTAATGTAATTACAACACTAAAACTTTAAAGCACCATTTCTAAATTGTGGGGTTGTATAAGAATGCAATGATCACATTATAGAAGAACTGCCTATAATCCCAATCAAGTCCCAATATCAAATTACAGTTTGATTTTCAGTCTAGAATGTTTTTGGCTTCAGTGTTTCAACGTCTTACCTTTATTTGCCACCTGGCAAAAGGTTTATCTGAAAACATGAAATCCACAGACTCAGCAGTTAAACTTGTCAGTGCTGGAATTTGGCAATCAACAGCTTTGGTACTCAGGAACGTTGCCGTCGTTATTTGCGTAGCTCCCAGAATCCATTCTTCATTCACATACTGCTCTCCACATTAGCAGAAAACAGAAACCACATGTTCACATTGTGATCTGTGAGAGCCCATTAACCACCACAGAAGAAAGCACCAATTTGTAAATTCTAAGCCTCAACCTCATTTGCTTCTCACAATCAAAATCAATATTGATTTATGCTCGCTGAAAGCACCAGTTACTGGGTGGTCAAAACCTCTGGCATATAAGATAGCTTCTCTTAAGTTATTGATGTTCATGTTACAATGATTTCACTAATTCTACTGATGTTGCATACAGTCTGTGGAAACAAGGAATTCTACTTGTGTTTTCAGAGGGTGCTGGTATATCTGTACTTGCTCCCTGATCTCCTAATAATTATTCCTAACCAAATGTAGATGCATTTATTGCTGCTGTGCAATTCACCTTCTTGTTATCAGAGAACAGTACTTCTTCTGTAGATATTCTACAGTGTTTATCATCTATCACTTTTTTCCGCAAAACTATGCTTTCTTCATAAATTATCTATATGCATAAAAGTTCCACAACAGTTCAGTTCAGACTTTGTAGAAAATACCACTAATCACCACACAGGCAGAAGACAAAGCAACTTCAAAGAAGGATCAGTGGCAGTGAACTACCTCCACCAAGCCTTACACAGTGCCACACATTGGTAAAGGTGGTGAATACCACAAAAGTACCAGCAGTGGTCATATTGGGAAATACCACAATGTCAAGTAGCAGTTACTGGACCTGTAACTCTGTTACTGTCAATATATCAGTTGCCACCATATTTAATGGTGCATCTACTGTTAAATGGCCACAGCACGAGTCTAAAATTGCTCTAACATATATGCTGCCAAAACAAATAGACAGATGCCCTTAATCTGTCAGCTCACATTGCAGATGTATTAATGTTATGCTCCAAATACATTAAAATGTACAATTACAATTTCACCACAGGATATTCATCCATTTTTCTTAAACTGTGATCATTCTCTGATCTTCTACAGGGTCTGCTGATCATAAAGTTTAATTTATGCATCATCTAACACTTTATTTAATGTATTATTGATAACTACATTGTAAAATAAGCCACGGATAATTACATTTTTGATGGTAAAACCAGCAGAATACTTCTTTACAATTATAGATGCAAAGAACAAAGCAAAGTGCTTGCATTTGTAGCACTTTGTGTATATTGGGACCTAAGCCAATGAAGCACTTTGGGATTTTTAGTGCAGGGCAAGGAAAGCAGGATACAGTTTATTTACAGCAGGGTCTCACAAACAGTGAGATAACAACCTAATATTCTGATGTTCGATGTTTGTTGAGGGAGTAGTATTGGCCAGGACACTTTGAATAGTATTATGCAGCCTTGCATATCTACCTGAGGCGGCAAACTGGCTTTTGTGTACTGTTAAAAATGCAAGTTAGCAGGAAATCAAATTGATATGAAGCCTGAAATTTTATGACTGCTTTAAGAATGAGGAACATTGCCGCCAATAGGCCGCACTGGAAAATTATTTGCAGTATTTCCCCCAATGTGAATTGGCAACAGGTGAGATTCCTCGATACGGTATTAGAATTGTACAAAGCTTGATATTAATTTGACTATGGCACTTTCACAGCCTTCTCATTGAAAGTGCAATCAAATATTTGAAACAAAGATATGTTGAAAGATTAAGGGCTGTTGTATTGTATCACTATAGCATTACCAGACCTTAGGGCGGCTCTCTCATTAGAGAGACAACTGGTGGTGATTTAACTTGAGGGCCACCATACCTCAGGTGAGGGGAGAGGTTGAGAGGGAAAGTCCTGTATGGTAACTTCAGGTGGTGCAGGAATTGAACCACGCTGTCGGCATCACACTGCTTCATAAACCAAATGTCCAGCCAACTGAGTTAAACATTTCATTCTACAGGAATTCTGGCTTCAATGTGTGATGCAAAAGAGGTTCAAAGTTGACAGCAAAGATAAATAACCGTGTTCAAATATTGTTTGAATAGGGCAAATGATTAGATACAACTTGGATTACATTTTAGATTTCTGCCAGAGCCTCCAATTTTGTATATTAAGTCATTGATGCAGTGAAAGGTTTGGTTTCTGAGTAGTTCAAAGCAATAACAAACCACCTGCCATACAAGATCAATGGTCCTGCTTACGAAAGGGACTCATCTATAAATCCTACACTTTGATTTAATAGAATGCATAAACCAAATCAATAAGGCCGAATAAAATAAAATGTTTTGAAATGCATTTTGTTGGTTTTTTTGCTCAAGGTTTGTCATGGTTGTAGGTAAGAACATTTTTCCTCTGTCAGTCAATCAGCATTAAATACTGCATTAAGAGAAAGTCTGAATCCGAATTTTACAGAACTGCATTGCATCAACATGAATTTGTTTATTCCTTCTCAGAGGATGATTTTTCCCTCACACTTCTTAAGCTCATCATCAGACTAAACTGTGGGTAAAAGGCCAAAAGTATGGGAAACCGTCATTGCAATTTTCCTCAGGCCACCCAACTAATGCTAAGAGGTAGGATCCTCAAAACAACAGGACATGAAGGCCCCTGACAGTGGGATACCTCTGCATGGAGGGTGCATATCATTGTCCTGATTCTCAAGTTCAAGCTGACTGGCACACACTCAACAGGAGATTGCAAGTGCCAACAATAATGAGGACCTTTCATTCCAGCTTAACCTCCACAAGCATCCAATAAAAGCAACAGGCATATAATGTAGTAGGCGCAGTCATTTTACAGTCAAAGGTGCGAGGTGACCAGCTCCTAAACTTTGTGCAGTCTATCCAACTAAGGAAGACTGGAAGATTTGCAAAGCTGGATAGCCAATTTGTAGCCTTACAGCTTGAAAGAAGCAGCAGGTTGCAATACAAGAGAAGGGAGAGAGTGCTTCAAGTTGGGAAGGATGTGTGTATCTGGCAGCTTGGAGCCAGAAGCATGTTATGATTGGAACAGGGTCAGCCACGTGGATCTCAAAATAAGATTTCTCTGATTTGCGGCTGTTAACGTTGTCCAATCAAAGAGTCCTGGCTGTCAGATATAAACAGGAGAGCCAGAGATTAAGTTCACTCAGAGCTGGCTCTGTGCTAGCTGGGTCAGTGTCATGCACAATGTATGTCTAAATAAAGGGTGACTTGCTAATGGGTTACCAGCTTTTGTGGAGTTATTTCAGATTTGACATGCAGGCCAGTGGAGTCTTTTTTAAGCAAACTTGGCTGGGGCCAAAAATTAAGCCCTTGGTCTTTTTATTAGGTAGTATTACATAGAATATATGATATAGAAACAGGCAATGGGGCCAGTGATTTAGTCTACATATAACACATTTGGTCCTAAACTGAGCGAGAAAGAGGGAAAATCATGGTCTTCAACTCAGCTGACTACTTGCTGTCCCAGCTCTGTCCATTGCTGTGTCTGGTCTATCAGGATGAGGATGACCCTATCCAAGTATTGCTCCTTGAAATGTTTATTGGCTACAGAAAGTCAGCATTAGCTGACACACATAGACACCAACTCCTCAGTTGGCAGAATGAGAAACCTTTCTATCCTAAAAGCCCTGGCCCTTGTGACCAGAGACTTTCCAAGTGCTGTCTAACGAACTATCTTCAACTCTTGAGTCTTCAATTCTATCGCTATAGAAGTAAATTGTTGTCCTGTTTAAGATTTAGCTGAGAATAAATTTGGCTTTATTGGTTTTTCAGTCCATACTTCATGCTGTGCAGCAAAATATACTCAGCAATTTGTATGTCCTTGAAAAAAAATCCATATCATTTAATATCTCATAAATCTTTGCAGAAAGAATGTCAATAGATTTTTTTCTTATATATGAATCAGATTTTCACCTGCAGATGCTTCAATGATGGTAATTTGTTTAAAAATGTGTTTGTCACACATTAATAGCTCACAATATCTTGTTTATCAGTCAGATGATAGTCTTTAAGGTTTTATTGACACAAAGGATAAGAGATGTATAAATGGGACTGTGGGTTAGGATTCATCATATGACTACCTGCCCCTGCAACACAAAGAATTAGCAGGGAATTGCACACTGAGGTGTTTTCATTTTCTAGAGACATAACCTCTTGATGTATACGCCAGTATGGGGGTGGGGTAGGTTGGTGCTGGTGGGGGGGGGGGGGGGGGGGGGGGAAGAGAGAATGTGAGTGGAATGGGGTGGGGTTGGTGGTGTGTGAGGGTCTGGCTGTGCTTGAGAGTGCTTGTATCCCCCAATATGAAAGAGGGCTGAGGACTGATCAGTGTTACCGGCCCATTTTCCACCTGCCCTTGAACGCTTCCTGTCAGTTTCAGGATGGACACTGGGCAGGAATGGGGTGATGGTGGGCTTGTGGCCTTAGGCTTCACCAGCTGCTCATAAAATTGCAGATAGTTCAAGGTACGTGAGCCGAAGGACCACCTGGGGAATTTTACAGACCCACAAGCCAGAATAAGCACTGGCAAGGGAATGGACAATTCTGCTAAAGCATCCAAATGAGTGCATACCTCTTACCTTTACAGTAGTAGCTTCACACTGGAGACTGGGCGAGTCCCTGAAGCCCAGACCAAATACTCGGATGCTGTTGCACTCATAGATTCGCATATCACACAGGCCACCATTCTCCAGATCAGTAATCTCAGGAATCTGATCTTAAAAAGTGGAAAAAAAATTGCAGGGCATATTAACCAAATAGGCTGTAAAAAGAATTATTCTGGCAGCAAGCAAATTGTATTCAAGTGTTAAAACGCTTAATTTCAGTGAATTTAAATGCTCCCACTGTCATTATACAAGAAGTGCATAACTTAATTTTTAATAGCCTCCATTTTAGAACTCTAATTTTTTCGAAATGATTGCTGTTCTAAACAAGCAGTATACGTCTGCCATACAACAGAGAAATAAAGCTGATGATTATGGTAGTCTCATGAAAGTCACATACAATTAAATGAGTTAAGTGTCAAATCATAAAATCCAGGTCAGAACTTCTAGTGTAACAACTTGTTCTGTATGTAATGGTTAACAGTTGTACTTTTTTTTTTACTGCCACAGGTAAGAGAGGTGCGTTGATTGCTAAAGACTGTTCCTTTCTTCACTATGTTAAAAGTCACACAACTCCAGGTTATAGTCCAATAGGTTTAATTAGAAGCACACTAGCTTTCGGAGCGACGGTCCGAAAGCTAGTGCACTTCCAATTAAACCTGTTGGACTATAACCTGGTGTTGTGAGATTTTTAACTTTGTACATTCCCGTCCAACCCCGGCATCTCCAAATCATTTCTTCACTATATTATTCAGTAATGCTTAATTCTTTCTTATTCATTTATTACAAATAAAACTTAAACAAACATGCAAAGATTATTGACAAAAAAAAGGTTTAGACAGTGCAAAGACGGATATGAAATATTCTAACATCACAAAATAAACAGAAGACAAATATGGATAACAGACAAACAACAGTGACCACATCAAACTGCAATTCTAATTGAGAAAGATCCCATGGATTTCTCAGCATTGTCAGTGTCCCAGATATTTTGGCTACAAAACAGGCCACGACAGAATTTCATAAGAGTCTCCAATTGCACCCTTTCGATGATCTGGCCTTGAGATTCCCTCAACAGCTGCCATAAAGACTGCTCTAAGTCTGGTGATATGCTTCCCTTTCCCAGACTTTGCTTCCTAGATTCTGGGAAATGTACTTCATCCAACTTTTCACAAAGAAACAGGTCTGCCAAGCCAGTATTGCCCCAGGTTTGTTACCTGAACTACAATTTGGGTCAGTTTACAAAGCAAATACAGCTTTTGTGTGTTTCCTTCACCTTCATTCACAGCTACAGTGAACTATTCCTGGGTTCTTCTGAAATCCAGCAGCTCCAAGGACTTTTCCTGCACCCTAGTCCAACACTCTGCTGTGTCTATTGACTTCTTAATTTCTATCTTGGTTCTAACTGTACAGAGCTTTTCAAATGCTCTTGACTTCTCATCGAGTCCCAATAAGTTATGTACCTACTGACCTCTGAACTTCCAACTTTGGCCACACATAACCTGTGGCCCTAAGTGACTTCTAAAAATCCTAATACACTGCTCGACTCTGGGTGGAAGGGAGGGAAGGAGAGAAAGGAAAAGAAGGAAAGGGAGGAAAGGACAGAAGCAGAAAAAATAAAAACAAAAGGAAGGTCAGTTTCAATAGGTGTGAAGCTGGAAAGGCACAGCAGGAAAAACGTTTCAGGCCAAAACCTGAACAAGGGTTTTGGCTCGAAATGTTGTCTTTCCTGCTCGTCCGATGCTGTCAGACTTGCTGTGCTTTTCCAGATTCACATCTATTGATGTTAGCTTCCAGAGCCTGCAGTCCTTAATGTCCCCGAGTCAAAGAAAGGTTGTTAAGTATCTTCATAGTCCTTATTTCCAGATAAATGTTCTGTGACTTTTTCATTTACTTGAGGACATTAACTCAGTCATGGGATGTGCATGTCACTGGCTCGGTCAACATTTATTGCCCCTCTTTAATTGCCCAGAATGCAGTTAAGAGTTGACCACATTACTGTGGGTCTGGAGTTCATGTAGACCAGAGTAGATACTGACAGCAGTTTCTTTCCTGAAAGGACATTGGGTTTTTCTGACAAACAGCAAAGATTTATATGATCATGACTTGACTATTATTTCCAGATTTTTCTTGAATTCAAATTCCACGATCTGCCACAGTGGGGTTCAAGCCCAAGTCCTCAGAACATTATCTGGATTAATAGTCTAGTGACAATATAATTAGACCATGGCCTCCGCTAATCGCTGTTCATATCACGGAGTAGAACTTTTTCTGGGTAGGAGCACAAATGTGCAGTGTCATAGCGACTTCTATATAATCAGCCACTGACTTCTAAATAAATGAATGTGGGCCAGTGATTATAACAGGCAGTCAATTTAATAGCTACACATTTTTGATTGCTGCCAAGACTAATTTCTTCTTCAAACTTTTCATAAACGTCTTTGGCATGCTTTCATAAAAACAAAGCAGTAAATAATGGCAACCAAACACAAATATATTACAAACCCTTTAGTAATTGTTGCATTAGCATTGTTAATGTGTACTTAACTATGGTCTAAATTCAAAGTTTGACATCTGTACATTTTAATAATGTTAAATCAGTATTTGTCCCCACAAAATTGTAGTCAATTGTTGAATTTCAGAAGTATTTGAGACCTTAATGAGACTAAAAGATACAGGAACAGAATTAGTCCATTTGGTCCTTTCATCTGCTTCACCTTTTGATTATGGCTGATATATTTCTCAACCCCATTCTCCTGCCTTGTCTCTGTAACCCCTGAGCCTCTTACCAATCAAGAACCTGTCATAAATACATTTAATGACTTGTCCTCTACAGTCTTCCGTGGCAATGAGTTCTACAGATTAACAACCCTGTGGCTGAAGAAATTCTCCCTCATCTTAGTTCTTGAAGGGTGATCCCTTCATTTTGAGGCTGTGCCCTCAGTACCTAATCTCTCCACTTAGTGGAAACATCTTCTCCATGTCCATTCTCTCCAGGCCTCTCAGTAGTCTGTAAGTTTCATTGAGATGCCTCCCCCTCATCCACCTAAACTCCATGGAGTACAGACTCAGGAGTCCTCAATTGCTCCCCACATGACAAGCCCTTCACTCCAGGGATCTTCCTTGTAATGCTCCTCTTGAGCTTCTCCAAGGCCAGCACATCCTTCCAGAGATATGGAGCCCAAAACTGATCAGTACATTTCAAATGCGGTCTGCTCATCAAGTCTACTCCGCCTTTCAATCATAGCTGATCGTTTTTTCAAACCCATTTTCCTGTTTAATCTTTGATCCCTTTGGCAATCAAGAATCTACCTCTGATTTAAATATATTCAATGAACTGGCCCGCACAGCCTTCTTTAGGATATAAATTCCACAGATTCACCATTTTCTGGCTGAAAAGGTTTCTCCTTATCTCTAATCTAAAGGATTCTTCCCTTTACGTTAAGGCTGCGCCCTCAGGTCCTTGTCTCTCCTGCAACTGGAAACATCTTCCCAATGTCCAATCTATCCAAGCCAGTCAGTATTCTGTAAGTTTCATTCAGATCCTCCCTCGGCCTTCTAAACTCCATCGAATATAGCCCCAGAGTCCTCAAACGTTCCTCATTTGTTAAGATTTTCATTCCTGGGATCATTCCCGTGAATCTCCTCTGGACCCCCTCCAGGGTTAGTACAGCCTTCCTGAGGTATGGGGCCCAAAATCGCGCACAATAGTTTAAATATGATCTGACCAGAATCTTATAGAGCCTCAGAAGTACATCTCTGCTTTTATAGTCTAGTTCTTTCGAAATAAATGCCAACAATATATTCACCTTCCTAATTATCGACTCAACTTGCAAATTTATCCCGAGAGAATCCTGGACTAGGACCCAAAGTCCCTTTGCACGTCAGATTTCTGAATGTTCGCCCCATTTAGAAAGTAGTCTATACAGCCTTATACAGTCTCAGCAGGACATCTCGCTCTTCTATTCTAACACTCTTGGAATGAATGCTAATATTGCATTTGCCTTCCTACTGCCAACCTGCATATTAATCTTAAACGAATCCTAAATTTGGACTCCCAAATCCCTTTTTGTGTTTTAGATTTCCAAAGCACTTCCCTGATTAGAAAATAGTCTAAGCCTCTGTTCTTCCTAACAACGTGCATAACCTTACATTTTCGCACATTGTATTCCATTTGGCACTTCTTTGCCCGTTCTCCGAGCCTGCCCAAGCCCTTCTGAAACTCACCCACACCCTCATTTCCTCAACACTTCCTGCACCACATCTGCAAACTTAGCAACAATGCCCTCAGTTCCTTTCTCCAGATCATTAATGTAAACTATTAATAGTATATATTCTCAGACCCCTGTGTAACTCCACTAGTCACCAGCTGCCATCCTCAAAAAAGGTGCCTTTACTCCTGCTCTCTGCCTTCTAATACCATGGGCTCTTATCTTATTTAGCAGCCTCCTGTGCAGCATTTTGTCACAGGCTTTTTGGAAATCCAAATAGACCACGTCCACCGGCTCTCTTTTGTGTGACTTACTCGTTACCGCCTCAAAAGAATTCTAACACATTTGTCAGACATGACCTCCTCTTGATGAAGCAGTGTAACGGTATTTTAGCAGGCACTTCCAAGTATGCTGCAATCTCATCCTTAATAATGGACTCTAAAATCTTACCAATATTGGAAGTCAGCCTACCATTTCCTGCCATCTTCCTCCCTTCTTAACCAGTGGTGCTACATTAGCCCTTTTTCCAGTCCTCTGGGACCCTCCCTGACTCCAGATTCCTGGAAGATCAACATCAATGCCTTCATAATCCCCTCAGCTATCTCCTTCAGAACTCTGGGGTGTAATTCATCCAGTCTGGATGATTTATCCACCTTCAGACCTTTCAGTTACCTCAGCATGTTCTCCTTCGTGACGGCCATTATATTCACTTCTGGCTCCTGACTATCTGTTATGTTCTGTTATGCTGCTGGTGTCTTGCACCGTGAAAACTAATGTATGGTACCTATTAGCTCCTCTGCAATTTCTTTGTTCTCCATTATTCATTCTCCAGCCTCATTTCCAAGCATTCTTGTCTCTCTCTCACTTTTTAGATACCAAAATAAAAAACTCTTGCAATTTTCTTTTAAAGTATAAGCTAGCTTATTTTTGTATTTCTTCCTGTTATTGTTTTTTTTTAAAAAGTTATCTTCTGATTGTTTGAAGGATTGCCAATCCTCTGGCTTCTGACATGGTATGAATTTTCTTTTGCTTTTATGCTGTTACTAACTTGCCTGGCCCTCCACGGTTGCCTCAACATCCTCTTTAGTATATTTCTTCTTCCTTGGGATAAGCTTATGCTGTGCCTCCCAAATTATCCCCAGAAATTCCTACCACTGCTGTTCTATCATCTTCTCTGCTGGGCTACCCTTCCAGTTAACTCTGACCAGTGCCTCCCTCATATCTTTGCAGTTATCTGTATTCAATTGTAATACCACTGAATTGGATTCCAACTTCTCCCACACAAACTACAGGGTGAACTCCATCATTTTATCATATTATGGTCACTGCTCCCTTGGGCTCTCCTTTACCTAAAGCTCTCAAATCAGGTCTGCATCATTACACATCACTCAATCCAGAATTGCCTGTTTCCTCAAGGATGAAAATGTGTTGCTGGAAAAGCGCAGGTCAGGCAGCATCCAAGGAGCAGGAGAATCGACGTTTCAGGCATGAGCCCTTCTTCAGGAATGAGGAAGGTATGCCAAGCAGGCTAAGATAAAAGGTAGGGAGGAGGGACTTGGGGGAGGGGCGTTGGAAAGCAATAGGTGGAAGGAGGTAAAGGTGAGGGTGATAGGCCGGAGAGGTCAGGAAGATCTTCCTGACCTCTCCGCCCCCGCCCCCACCCCCACTCCAGCCTATCACCCTCACCTTGACCTCCTTCCACCTATCGCATTTCCAACTCCCCTCCCCCAAGTCTCTCCTCCCTACCTTTTATCTTAGCCTGCTTGGCACACCTTCCTCATGAAGGGCTCATGCCTGAAATGTCAATTCTCCTGCTCCTTGGATGCTGCCTGACCTGCTGCGCTTTTTCAGCAACACATTTTCAGCTCTGATCTCCAGCATCTGCAGTCCTCACTTTCTCCTAGAAGATTGTTTCCTCAAGGGCTCTACCATAAGCTGCTCAAAAACCATCTCATAGACATTCCATGAATTTCTTTTCTTGAGATCTGCTGATTTTCCCAGTCCTCCTGCATATTGAAGACCCTCATGATTATTATAATAGTCGCTTTCTTACCGTCCTTTTCCATCTCCTGACTCCTGTTAGGAGGCTCACACACTTTGTGGTTCTTCAATTTTACTCACACCGATTCCATGCCTTCTGACTATATGTCACTTCTTGCTATTGATTTAATTTAATTTCTTCCAACATGGCAATCCTGACCCTCTGTCCTATCCTTTCAATAGGATGTGTATCCCTTGATATTCATTTCCAGCCCTGATCCCCTTGCAGCCACATCTGTGATACCCACATTGTACCTGCCAATTTCAATCTGTACTACAAGCTTTTGTTTTGGATACTGCATGCATTTCAGTATAATTCCCTCAGTCCTGCATTGACTGCCCCCCATCTCATAGTTTTCCCCTTATCTGATGTGCCTGAAACTAGATTCCTGACCCTTTGTCCATACTCTGTCTCATTATTTGTTTGAGAAACTTCAATAATCTCTGTCAAGCTCTATGTCCACATTAGACTTTTTCCACAATTTTCTATGCAACTGTGATATCACTCTTTTGTGCTGGACCCCTGATCCTGGGCTTCAATTTATCCTGTTACAAAGATTTTACAAAAACTATGAGCTAAAACAATGCAAGCAAGAAGCACCCCTTCCCATCTGCACTGAACTCCCATGTTGTCTCTAAATTCCCTGACCTATACATTTACTCAAGTCTTGTCTCACTTAGAGTTATAGAGTCATAGAGATGTACAGCACGGAAACAGATCCTTCAGTCCAACCCGTCCATGCCGACCAGATATCCCAACCCAATCCAGTCCCACCTGCCAGCACCCGGCCCATATCCCTCAAAACCCTTCCTATTCATATACCCATCTAAATGCATCTTAAAATGTTGCAATTATATCAGCCTTCACCATTTCCTCTGGCACCCTCTGTGTGAAAACATTGCCCCACAGGTCTCTTTTATATCTTTCCCCTCTCACCCTAAACCTATGCCATCTAGTTCTGAACTCCCCAACCCCAGGGAAAAGACTTTGTCTATCTATCCTATCCATGCCCCACATGATTTTGTAAACCTCTATAAGGTCATCCCTCCACCTCTGATGCTTCAGGGAAAACAGCCCCAGCCTGTTAAGCCTCTCCCTATAGCTCAAATCTTTTAACCCTGGCAACATCCTTGTAAATCTTTTCTGAACCCTTTCAAGTTTCACAACATTTTTCCGATAGGAAGGACACTACAGTTGCATGCAATATTCCAACAGTGGCCTAACCAATGTCCTGTACAGCCACAACATGACCTCCCAACTCCTGTACTCAATACTCTGACAAATAAAAGAAAGCATACCAAACACCTTCTTCACTATCTTAGTTATCTGCAATTCCACTTTCAAGGAGTTATGAACCTGCACTCCAAAGTCTCTTTATTCAGCAACACTCCCTAAGACCTTACCATTAAGTGTATAAGTCCTGCTAAGATTTGCTTTCCCAAAATGCTGCACCTCACATTTATCTGAATTAAACTCCATCTACCATTTCTCAGCCCTTTGGCCTATGATCAAGATCCTGTTGTAATCTGAGGTAACCCTCTTTGCTGTCTACTACACCTCCAATTTTGGCATCATCTGCAAACTTACTAACGTACCTCTTATGCTCACATCCAAGTCATTTATGACAAAAAGTCGAGAACCCAGCACTGATCCTTGTGGCACTCCACTGGTCACAGGCCTCCAGTCTGAAAAACAACCCTCCACCAGAACCCTCTGTCTTCCAACTTTGAGCCAGTTCTGTATCCAAATGGCTAGTTCTCCCTGTATTCCGTGAGATCTAAACTTGCTAACCAGTCTCCCATGGGTACCTTGTCGAATGCTTTACTGGAGTCCATATAGATCACACCTACTGCTCTGCCCCCATCAATCCTCTTTGTTACTTCTTCAAAAAACTCAATCGAGTTTGGGAGATATGATATCCCACGCACAAAGCCATGTTGACTATCCCTAATCAGTCCTTGCCTTTCCAAGTACATGTACATCCTGTCCCTCAGGATTCCCTCCAACAACTTGTTCACTACTGACGTCAGGCTGGTCTATAGTTCCCTGGCTTGTCCTTACCACCCTTCTTAAACAGTGGCACCACGTTAACCAACCCAGAGTATTCCAGCACCTCACCTGTGACTATCGATGATACAAATTGAATCAAACGTTCCAAAACAAATCTAGTAAACAGCGTCCATATTCTATAAAACCAGGTATAAAACAGCAAATAGTGAACTGCTGGCAATGAACTGTTTGTAATGCAGGCAGAGACCAGATTATCTTGTTCAAAGAGAGTACTTCCAGCGAACGATTTAATCTGCAGAAATTTCATATGGATTGTAGTTTTAACTTAATGTCATAAATAATTCATGAGCGAGCAGATTATCCAAATAGTCTATGTAAGCTTCACACAAAATACACAGTGCACAATGCTTCCAAATAAGTCAAACCAACAAGAATAGAACAAAGTGAAAATGTAAAAATGACTGACAAAACTACAGCCAATAAACTGTGAAATATTAAAATGCAAATACCATCAAAAAATTTATTAAATATTTAGCACTCTTGAAACAAAATACTGGTTGGTTCAGGATTTTGTTGGGATTTGAAATTGTCTGCTGTTAGCTTCTGAATGAGTAGCCAATTTTGTTGAATTAACACAGTTGAAAAGTATTCCTGGAGAACTTACACATCAAACACAACTTTTAAAAAAATGTTAGAATTGGCAGTATGGTGGTAAATGCATTATTCAGTGTGCCTGTTGACAGCTATTATAAAACATGACACAATAACTGACCTGTCTGCTGCTTATTGCTGTGCGTATTTGCAGCTTTTAATGAACATGTTGGACCAGGTTAAAATTTACTCAAATGACCTGCCTCATGTGTAATTATTTTGCAGGATTTTGTAAATTTGCTTTCATGTTTCCCCCCTCTAATAGACTGGATAGAGTCACTAGGCAAGTCTGCTTAATGTTACAATATACAGATTCCTTGTGAAGCACTTTACCCAAATTACATGGCATGAACAAAACGTTATCCATTTAAAGACTCAGATGAAAGGCAAAATTATTCAAGCACTTGTGTACTTAAGTTCATACCTATTTGTCACTAAAGTACAACAGAGTAAATCTGCCCTGAAGCATCGAAAAGCCCTTTAGTGAGATGGCAAACAAATCAGAGGAAGTCCAAAATTAGTGGAAAGGAGACAAACAAAGAATGCACTCTCCTGGGAAATTCTCCTGAAAGAAGATCTCTGACCTTTGAAATTCAATGCAATTTATGGGATGAAATTTTTGGGAAACTGAAATGCAAAATTCCAGATTATTTACGATCTTGATCGGACAATGGGGTCAGAATGCATTCATTTTTTAATGTATTTATTCATGGGCTGAGGGCATCGCTGGCTAGGTCAGCACTTCCGTAGTTGATGAGAGAACAGTTAAGGGTTAACCATGTTACAGTGGGTCTGGAGTCACATGTTGGCAGATGACAGTTTCCTTCCCTAGAAAACTAGTTTTTCCTCTACAGTCGACAATTGTTTGATGGTCTTCATTAGTCTCCTAATTCCAGATTTTTATTGAATTCAAATTCTACCATATGCTGTAGCAGGATTCAAATCTGAGGCCCTAGAACATTACCTGGAATAACAGTCTAGTGATGATTGTCCATGTTGATTGTCAGATGGCCTAGCATGAAGTGAGAATTTCAAGCTGAATCCGCAAAACAGAAGGATTCAACACATCGTGACTGCCAATAGGTTAAGTTAATAAATAGGTCATACTGAAAAGTTACCTACTTGAATACACTGAAAAATTCTAAACAGCAGAATGTGGTTTGAATCTTTGGCTTGTGCATTACCACTTAAAATGCAGTGATGTGGTGTAGGAGGGAGGGCTTCAGATATTTGGACAATTGGACTGCATTCTGGGGAAGGTGGGACCTGTATAAACAGGACGGGTTGCACCTGAACCAGAAGGGCACCAATATCCTGGGGGGTAGGTTTGCTAGCACTCTTCGGGGGGGTTTAAACTAATTTGGCAGGGGGATGGGATCCGGACTTGTAGTCCAGCAAGTAAGCTAGCTGTGTGTCAGGATGTCCAAGACTGTAGGGAGGCTGTGGAGAAGGTAGCACTGACAGGGACTACTTACAGACACAGAGATGGGCTCAAGTGCGTATACTTCAATGCAAGGAGTATCAGAAATAAGGTGGGTGAACTTAAGGCATGGATCGGTACCTGGGACTACGATGTTGTAGCCATCACGGAAACATGGATAGATGAGGGACAGGAATGGCTGTTGGAGGTTCCTGGGTACAGATGTTTCAGTAAGATTAGGGAGGGTGGTAAAAAAGGAGGGGGGGTGGCATTGCTAATTAGAAATGGTATAACGGCTGCAGAAAGGAAGTTTGAGGGGGTCTGCCTCTGGAGGTAGTATGGGCTGAAGTCAGAAATAGGAAAGGTGCAGTCACCTTGTTGGGTGTTTATTATAGGCCCCCCAATAGCAGCAGAGATGTGGAGAAACAGATTGGGAAACAGATTTTGGAAAGGTGCAGAAGCCACAGGGTCGTAGTCATGGGCGACTTCAACTTCCCAAATATTGATTGGAAGCTCTTTAGATCAAGTAGATTGGATGGGGCGGTGTTTGTGCAGTGTGTCCAGGAAGCTTTTCTAACGCAGTATGTAGATTGTCCAACCAGAGGGGAGGCCATATTGGATTTGGTACTCGGTAACGAACCGGGACAAGTGGTGGGCTTGTTAGTGGGTGAACATTTTGGTGATGGCGACCACAATTCTGTGACTTTCACCTTGGTTATGGAGAGAGATAGGTGCGCACAACAAGGAAGTTTCTACAATTGGGGGAAGGGAAATTACGATGCTGTAAGACAGGATTTGAGGAGCATACGTTGGGAGCATAGGCTGTCAGGGAAGGATGTGGTGGAAATGTGGGACTTTTTCAAGGAGCAGATACGACGTGTCCTTGATATGTATGTACCGATCAGGCAGGAAAGAAATGGTCGTGTGAGGGAGCCTTGGTTGACGAGGGAGGTTGAATGTCTAGTAAAGAGGAAGAAGGAGGCTTACATAAGGTTGAGGAAACAAGGTTCAGACAGAGCAGTGGAGGGATACAGGATAGCCAGAAGGGACCTGAAGAAAGGGATTAGGAGAGCTAAGAGAGGGCATGAAAAATCCCTGGCGGATAGGATCAAGGATAACCCCAAGGCATTCTATGCGTATGTGAGAAACCTGAGAATGACGAGAACGAGGGTAGGTCCGATCAAGGACAGTGGTGGGAGTCTGTGTATTGAGTCGGAAGAGATAGGAGAGGTCTTGAACAAATACTTCTCTTCAGTATTTACGAACGAGAGGGACTGTATTGTTGAAGAGGAGAGTGTGAAACGGACTGATAAGCTAGAAGAGATATCTGTTAGGAAGGAAGATGTGTTGGACATTTTGAACAACTTGAGGATAGACAAGTCCCCCGGGCCTGACGGGATATATCCTAGGATTATGTGGGAAGCAAGAGAGGAAATTGCAGTACCGTTGGCAATGATCTTCTCGTCTTCACTGGCAACGGGGGTGGTACCAGGGGACTGGAGAGTAGCGAATGTTGTGCCCCTGTTCAAAAAAGGGAATAGGGATAACCCCGGGAATTACAGGCCAGTTAGTCTTACTTCTGTGGTAGGCAAAGTAATGGAAAGGGTACTGAGGGATAGGATTTACGAGTATCTGGAATGGCACTGCTTGATTAGGGACAGCCAGCACGGATTTGTGAAGGGTAGGTCTTGCCTTACAAGTCTTATTGAATTCTTCGAGGAGGTGACCAAGCATGTGGATGAGGGTAGAGCAGTGGATGTAGTGTACATGGATTTTAGTAAGGCATTTGATAAGGTTCCCCATGGTAGGCTTATGCGGAAAGTCAGGAGGCATGGGATAGAGGGAAATTTGGCCAATTGGATAGAAAACTGGCTAACCGGTCGAAGTCAGAGAGTGGTAGTAGATGGTAAATATTCAGCATGGAGTCCAGTTACAAGTGGAGTTCCGCAGGGATCAGTTCTGGGTCCTCTGCTGTTTGTAATTTTTATTAATGACTTAGATGAGGGAGTCGAAGGGTGGGTCAGTAAATTTGCAGATGATACAAAGATAGGTGGAGTTGTGGACAGTGAGGAGGGCTGTTGTCGGCTGCAGAGGGACTTAGATATGATGCAGAGCTGGGCTGAGGAGTGGCAGATGGAGTTCAACCCTGCCAAGTGTGAAGTTGTCCATTTTGGAAGAACAAATAAGAATGCGGAATACAGGGTTAATGGTAGGGTTCTTGGTCAGGTGGAGGAACAGAGGGATCTTGGGGTCTATGTACATAGATCTTTGAAGGTTGCCACTCAGGTGGATAGAGTTTGTAAGAAGGCCTATGGAGTATTATCGTTCATTAGCAGAGGGATTGAATTCAAGAGTCGTGAGGTGATGTTGCAGCTGTACAGGACTTTGGTTAGGCCACATTTGGAGTACTGTGTGCAGTTCTGGTCGCCTCACTTTAGGAAAGATGTGGAAGCTTTGGAGAGGGTGCAGAGAAGATTTACCAGGATGTTGCCTGGAATGGAGAGTAGGTCATACGAGGATAGGTTGAGAGTTCTCGGCCTTTTCTCGTTGGAACGGCGAAGGATGAGGGGTGACTTGATAGAGGTTTATAAGATGATCAGAGGAATAGATAGAGTAGACAGTCAGAAACTTTTTCCCCGGGTACAACAGAGTGTTACAAGGGGACATAAATTTAAGGTGAAGGGTGGAAGGTATAGGGGAGATGTCAGGGGTGGGTTCTTCACCCAGAGAGTGGTGGGGGCATGGAATGCGCTGCCCGTGGGAGTGGTAGAGTCAGATTCATTGGCGACCTTTAAGCGGCATTTGGATAGGTACATGGATGGGTGCTTAATCTAGGATAGAAGTTCGGCACAACATCGTGGGCCGAAGGGCCTGTTCTGTGCTGTATTGTTCTATGTTCTATGTTCTATGTTCTAACTCTAATTTCCAGCATCTGTAGTCCTCACTTTCTCCATATCTCAAATGATAAGCTTTCCACAGCTTGTCATTAATTGCCAGTCACAATGAATCTTTCACTTTGGAAATTGAAAACATCACACTGTTATGTTAGAGAACAGTTTTGCGGCTTGTCATAATAACACAACAGAGCAGGCTCAACCACATACAGCAAAGACTCAGGGTAAGATTATCAGATGGCCATGGGGTTGGGATCTGAACCAACTGGACTCGTAAATTCAAAGTGCAAGCCACTGAATCAGTTCAGTTTAAAGATCCCAACCCATTTTTATAGAGACCAGATTGGAATCTGGTCAGGATTTCCAGATGGCATGCAGATTTTACACGTTGGGTCACAACAGGACCAGTGAAACAATGCAGCCAGACGGCAGGAAGGGATGGCCCTTAACTAATTCAGTGCAGTAACCCATCGTGGACCCACCATGGTCGTAAGGCCTCATCTGCAGCTGTTAATTGTCCTGTGGAGGGGATTATTGCAAAGCTGATGCAATAATTTTACTTTTTTATTTTAAAAATCTGACCTTTACTTTCGAGGACTCCTCCACGTTGAAGTGCCCTTTTCCTTGCCATCAATATCTGCTGGGGACCCTCCCACATGTGTCCTTAATCAGACAGCAAACTTGTTCACTGGCTACTAACTGGCTGACACTTTCCAATTTGTCAAGAAAACTGGTCTTAATTTTTGGCCCTGAGCCCGGAATGGAAACCCAGCCTCAAAGACTATAATTTGATGTTAACAAGACTAATTCCAAAGGAATGAAGCAAAAAGCATTATCAATTTGTTCAAGGCCATTCCAACAGATACCAAAGCTGTAAATGTGACCACACAGGAAAGACCAACATTATCAAATTCATCAACCAACTGATAGAAATTAATCAATAAATTATGGAATCTTGGGGATTAAAAGAAAGGATTGGCTGTGTTTAAGGAATATCGGGCACGGCCGTGGGGATGGAAACTCTGTTCCTGTTTCCACTCTGTAAGTAATCTAATCTAATCTAAATTGTAGGCTGGCAGATTGGCACAGTCAGTGCCAATGTCAGCACTGGCAATAGCTGGCAACATACTAATTCAGGAAGAGATCACTGAAGCTCGCAACTGAATGGGAGACGATGGGAGGTTTGCTGGGTGGGGCTCATAGGGTTGGTGTTATAAGAGGAAGGGGGGGGGGGGGGGCAGGGAATATCACTGAGCAGAGACCCCTTCTCTGACGCCAGGTTCCTTGAATACCAACGGTGGTGCTGAGGTGAGGCACTCTAATGGAAAATTAACTGTCTGTAGGGTGAACAGCCTTTCACGAGCATTTACTGCTGCCCAGACATCCTTGGGCCGTGCATGGCAGTGGCTTCCAAGCCATGCATCTGCACACAGCTTTGAGGGAATCTTGCTTGTATGCCCACAACACCTGCTGAGGTGCTTGGTGACTCAATGGTCAGCACTGTTGCCTCACAGCGCCCGGGACCCAGGTTCCATTCCATTCCTTGGGTGGCTGTCTGCGTGGAGTTTGCATGTCCTCCCCGGGTTCTGTGTGGGTTTTTTCCGGTGTTCTGATTTCCTCCCACAATATCCCACAAGGTCTGCAGGTTAAGCCATGCTAAATTGCCCAGTGTCCAGGATATGTGGGTTAGCCATGGGAAATGCAGGATAACAGGGATAGGTTAGAAGTTGGGGCTGGGTGGGCTGTTCTTTGGAGACTCGATGGGCTGAATGGTGTGTTTTCACACTTTAGGGATTCTATGCTGCTCTTGTCCCTCTTATTGGTATAATTCGCCAGGGAGAGAATGGCTTGGTTTATGCATTCAGTAACATGTTGAACACTAACTTCCAATTTCTTAAATTAAGGTGTGACCATGTTGCCTTTCAGCAGACCTGTAGATAAGAGGTTTCCTGCAAGGTACTGAGAAAGCATTGTTGGCATGTGGGAAAAATTCCTTAAATATCACAACTTTTTAACAAAAGAGCTAGAAACAAGGAATGAAAACAATGATTCATTGAGCAGCAGGTCATGAGCAGTCTTATCGAGAAAGTACAAAAAAGCTTTACAAAAGCAGCTCAGCGAATGCTAAATTCAAGTGAACAAAATATGCACTGTCCAAGGCTGCTAACCTTCAATGAAAGGAGGCATTTACAAATTATGTACTTAAATTGAGCTTTTTCAGTATGTTTCTACAATGAAATCTAAGTCACCAATATATCTTCCTGTCACATCTATAAATGGAAAACACATTTCTTATTCCAATGGTTTCTTGTTGAGTTTGCCACAACATGATAATGATGCTACATATGGTCTCAAAGCCTGTCAAAAATGAAAAAAAAACACAGCCAGTGTTCCTTCGTGGGCTTGAGGTCTTGTACACATCAAGCAAGACTGAAGTAAACTTAGGAATTGAATTTGGTCATACGTCCTATGGTCTTATAGTTCACATGCAGTCATATCCAATAAGAAAACACAGCCATCATGGTAAGAGGAGAAACTTGGCAGAAAAAGCATCCAGGGTGGGGGCAGTGTTAGGAAAGGGTTTTGGTAACACCAGCATTTTGTTTTCATACAGAAAGTTGTGGTGCTGAACCAATTATAATTCAAAATAGAACTCTTGGCCTGATGCCACTTGACTAGAGGATGCACACTGCGTTACTCTTATCAAATCATTCACTGGCAATGATGTTCAATGACAACAATAAAGTTTAACTTTGCTCACAGTCGATTAAAGAGTACTGGATTGCTTTTAATCCCAAATTTGATTGATATTGATAAATGCATTTGAGACTCAATTTTCTCAGTCATTTTACCCGATTCTTAGTCCAAGAGTAAACCAGATAAAATAAAAATTGAAAAATATAATATCAGCACTGGACATGTCCTAAGTAGGAGAATTTTCATAACATAGACTTATGTCAACAACTTAACAATTAACAAGCTCTACCCTTTACACAGTCACAAGTAAAACTCATCTGTGTTTTAACCTGGGCTCCCTTTTCTAATGTGGTTATGAATGCTGGACTTTATGATAACTGTCTTCTCTAATTCAAGCTAAATTAACTAGGCTGGCCGAGGTGATGTGAAGCCCTGCAAAATATGTCTAGGTGGCTTCACTGAAACGTCAACTTCTCCACCTCCTAATGCTGCCTGGCTTGCTTTGTTCCTCCAGCCTCCTGCCTGCCTGTCATACCAACTTGAACCAGGGATGAGTCTATGTGACCTGCTTGTCAAAGAGACAAACTTGGAAAAGTCCACATGTGTTTATTTTTGACTGTGAACTAAAAATGAAACAAATAGATACTGCTTTAAAAGGAGAGTTTGCAAGGGTTTGTTTGCATCTGCAGAAAATAAACAAAGGAAAGCTAACTGACACATATGAGACAATATTGCTTCTCGGGTGCATTTAGTCCAGATGAATTGGCACCAGGTATTGTGGCCTGAGGACAACTCAGCACAATAACAACCCTTCGCTTGGTCAGGTTGAAGCTTAATACGGACTCTGTGAGGGGAAATGAGAATGAAGAAATCAAGGAAACTTCCAGAAATTGGCTGCATCAATCTCTCACACTCTTTCTCCTGTTTCTCAAAAAGGTTGCTCTCCAAATTTTTTTGTCAAAAGAGCAAAAAATTATATTTAGAGACAATGAAAGAAATAATCATAAAACAAAAGGAGATGGATTAGATTAGATTACTTAGTGTGGAAACAGGCCCTTTGGCCCAACAAGTCCAGACCGACCCGCCGAAGCGCAACCCACCCATACCCCTACATCTACCCCTTACCTAACACTACGGGCAATTTAGCATGGCCAATTCACCTGACCTGCACATCTTTGGACTGTGGGAGGAAACCGGAGCACCCGGAGGAAACCCACGCAGACACGGGGAGAACATGCAAACTCCACACAGTCAGTCGCCTGAGGTGGGAATTGAACCCAGGTCTCTGGCGCTGTGGGGCAGCAGTGCTAACCACTGTGCCACCATGCCACCCATAGGACTGAGCCCAAGTACAACAAATCAGCCAGTGAACTAAAAACTGTTGTTACCTACACAGTAACGATCATGGTGACATCAAAGAATTATAAGCATTGTGAAACCAACCCATCTTATTTTAAAAAGAGCAAAATACTGCAGATTTTGTAAATGTGAAATACAAAACAGAAACTCAGGAGAAACTCAATAGGTCTAATAGCTGTTGTAAAGACAGAAACAAAGTGAATGTTTCAAATCCAATATGGCTGTTTTGTGATTTGGACTGGTGCAGAATCCTGACATTTTGTTTTTCCTTTCCTGTTCTGTTGTGTGTTTGTGGGGGTTTGGGAGAGGAGTTTTAAATGGGTAAAGTTTAAATTAGGAATCCTTAACTTCAACATCGAAGATAAAAGTGCATTTCTGGTACACTGCTTCAGTTAGTCATGACAAATTCAAAGTAAAACTAACGGAAATTAGGTGCAAGTGTTAACACCTGGATCCAAAAGGTGAGGCAGTTGGTCTTGCTGGTAACATATTAATAAATTCTCAGAGGTAGCCAGACAGACAAATGAGGGTAAGAAAACTCATAACAGATGTCAGGCTGAAAAAAAAGGGCTGTTTTGGGTTAATCATAACCGAGGATACTGGTGAGGACAAATTCTGGACTCAAAGAAACAAGAAATTTAAAGATCAAGGTGTTGACAGTGGGCGCTGCACTACTGAAGTCTATGTGATTAAGCTCAGAGAAGGTTAAGTGAAGCAATTTTGTGTTAAAAAGATATGAGCGGGTTCACCCTGGGTGGACAGAGAAAAGAGACCCTGTTCAAGTTGGGACAAGCCTGTGACTTTATATAGAAGACTATATTCCTGCTGAGAGTAGAGTGCAAAGCACCAATGGGTCCTTTTGGTTGTGTTAAGAAATAAACAAGAGTAAAGGTTTTTTCTATAATTCAGAGGATTATTTATTTGCTAAGGAGTGTTTAGTATATTTATTATCATGTTCATTCAAAGATATAGAAACCAATTTTTAGAATATTTACATTGTCTACTGGGAAATTCATACCTTTTTAACATTCTTTATCAAACTTTACAGGAAGCAATCAACAATACTTCTGATACTTATAAGATGGCTAGTTAAGATATCAGAAGCGAAGTAGGGAGAAGTGTATTCACACCCAAAAGGCCTGGTTTTAGCTTTGGCACAAACAAATGGAAAATACTTCCCCATACCAGAGAAGATTTAAATCTGAACCAACTCTGGCAGCATGCAGGATCCAGAAATGTTGATCATTAAACATCACATCAGCACTAGACTGTCGGATGTATGTAAATACTCAACATGGTTCCCAGCTGTCTTCAGTTTTACAGCAAAATAAGCAGGCAGAAAAATGTGACTGACTGGAAAACTGGAAATACAATCATTTGTTCTCCCCTTACTCCCATCTCTTCACTCATCAAAATTTCTCCCTGGCTATGTCTCCTTTTCCTTCCTCCCACTCAGCTTGGCTTGTATTTGTCCTCTCTCATCCTTGTATGAGTACACAGATTTCCTCACAACAATCACAAACACTGATCACTTTGTTTCCATCAACCTTTGCAGCAGCATTATTGGTTTGACCTTCATGGCTTGGAGAATAACAAACCACCCTCTATGACAATGTCAAATTCTGACCATTTGCACACTTGAAACAAATCTGCTTCACAATATGAAGATCAATATTATCTGATTTCTGGTGAGTGGTGGTTATATTTAAGTAACATATACATTAAAAGTTTTTTAAAAATCTTCTAAATATACCAACTGTAATGTATATTTAAGCAGAGCTTACTCACAGAGCTACCTTTGCCTTTTAAATAAGGTAAACCACCAGATATATTGCATTATACTGTTGAAATAATTCTTGAGACTTTTATACCTGAGGTGAGGCAGAGTTGGGCTTGTAATGATCCCACACAATTTCTACCATGGGTTGGTGGGAATAACTAGAGTTGGGGCCGCCACTTGTGGAAGCAGTCCAGAGGCAAGAAAGGAGATAGGCAAATGGGCAAGGATTGCAGTTTTGAAGCCATACCTCCAGAGCTGACACATCTACACAATAGGCTTCCTAGGAGAAAGTGAGGACTGCAGATGCTGGAGATCAGAAATGAAAAATGTGTTGCTGGAAAAGCGCAGCAGGTCAGGCAGCATCCAAGGAGCAGGAGAATCGACATTTCAGGCATAAGCCCTTCTTCAGGAATGAGGAAGGTGTGCCAAGCAGGCTAAGATAAAAGGTAGGGAGGAGGGACTTGGGGAAGGGGCATTGGGAATGCAATAGGTGGAAGGAAGTTAAGGTGAGGGTGATAGGCCGGAGAGGGGTTGGGGGCGGAGAGGTCGGGAAGATGATTGCAGGTCAAGAAGGCCGTGCTGAGTCCGAGGGTTGGGGAGATAAGTTGGGGGGAGGGGGAAATGAGGAAGCTGGAGAAATCTGCATTCATCCCTTGTGGTTGGAGGGTTCCTAGGCGGAAGATGAGGCGTTTTTCCTCCAGGCGTCATGTTGCCATAGTCTGGCGATGGAGGCGGCCAAGGACCTGCATGTCCTTGGTGGAGTGGGAGAGGGAGTTAAAGTGTTCAGCCACGGGGCGGTTGGGTTGGTTGGTGTGGGTGTCCCAGAGGTGTTCTCTGAAATGTTCTGCAAGTAGGCGGCCTGTCTCCCCAATGTAGAGGAGGCCACATCGGGTGCAGCGGATGCAGTAAATGATGTGTGGAGGTGCAGGTGAATTTCTGACAGATATGGAAGGATCCCTTGGGGCCTTGGAGGGAAGTGAGGGGGGAGGTGTGGGCACAAGTTTGCATTGCTTGCGGTTGCAGAGGAAGGTGCCGGGAGCGGAGGTTGGGTTGATGGGGGGTGTGGACCTGACGAGGGAGTCGCGGAGGGAGTGGTCTTTCCAGAACACTGATAGGGGAGGAGAGGGAAATATATCCTTGGTGGTGGGGTCTGTTTGGAGGTGGCGGAAATGACAAAGGATAATACGATGTATCTGGAGGTTGGTGGAGTGGTAGGTGAGGACCAGTGGGGTTCTGTTCTGGTGGCGATTGGAGGGGCGGGGTTCAAGGGTGGAGGAGCGGGAAGTGGAGGAGATGCAGTGGAGAGCATCGTCAACCACGTCTGAGAGGAAATTGCGGTCTTTGAAGAAGGAGGCCATCTGGGTTGTTCGGTATTGGAATTGGTCCTCTTGGGAGCAGATGCGGCGGAGGCGAAGGAACTGGGAATATGGGATGGCATTTTTACAGGGACAGGGTGGGAGGAGGTGTAATCTAGGTAGCTGTGGGAGTCGGTCGGTTTATAGTAAATGTTCGTGTTGAGGCGGTCGCCTGAGATAGAAATGGAGAGGTCTAGGAAGGGGAGGGAGGAGTCTGAGATGGTCCAGGTAAATTTGAGGTCGGGGTGGAAGGTGTTAGTAAAGTGGATGAACTGTTCAACCTCCTCATGGGAACACGAGGTAGCGCCGATACAGTCATCGATGTAGCGGAGCAAATGGTGGGTGGTGGTGTCGCCAGTGTAGCTGCGAAAGGTGGACTGTTCCACATATCCTACGAAGAGGCAGGCATAGCTGGGACCCATGCGGGTGCCCATGGCTACTCCTTTGGTTTGGAGGAAGTGGGAGGATTGGAAAGAGAAGTTGTTCAGAGTGAGGACCAGTTCAGTCAGTCGAAGGAAGGTGTCAGTGGCAGGGTACTGGTTGGGTCGGCAGGAAAGGAAGAAGCGGAGGGCTTTGAGTCCTTCATGATGGGGGATGGAGGTGTATAGGGACTGGATGTCCATGGTGAAGATAAGGCGTTGGGGGCCAGGGAAGCGAAAATCATGGAGGAGGTGGAGGGCGTGGGTGGTGTCCCAAACGTAGGTGGGTGTTCTTGGACTAAGGGGGACAGGACCATGTCGAGGTATGCAGAGATGAGTTCGGTGGGGCAGGAGCAGGCTGAGACAATGGGTCGGCCGGAGCAGTCAGGTTTGTGGATTTTGGGCAGGAGGTAGAAACGGGCGGTGCGAGGTTGTGGGACTGTGAGGTTGGAGGCAGTGGATGGGAGACCCCCTGATGTGAAGTAGTTATGGATGGTCTGGGAGATGATGGTTTGGTGGTGGGAGGTGATATCTGATGATTTACAGATGCCAGTGTTGGACTGGCGTATACAAAACTAAAAATCAAAAATCACATAACACCAGGTTATAGTCCAACATGTTTATTTGGAAGCACTAGCTTTCAGAGTGCTGCTCCTTCAGCAGGTGGTTGTGGAGTATACGATCGTAAGACACAGAATTTATAGCAAAAGTTTACAGTGTGGGGTAACTGAAATTATATATTGAAAAAGACCTGGATTTCCAATACATAATTTCAGTTACATCACACTGTAAACTTTTGCTATAAATCTTTTGCTATATGTATCTTATGACCTTATACTCCACAACCATCTGATAAAATAGCAGCGCTCCGAAAGCTAGTGCTTCCAAATAAAACTGTTGGACTATAACCTGGTGTTATATGAGTTTTAACACTGTAAATTTGAATTAGTAAGATGGTCAAATGCAATCTGTAGTGACAGATAGACCAAGAGACCGCTTAGAAATGCTAATTTTTCTTGATGTTGATGCTGGAGAATTATGAAAGAGAACTATTGAATCATTGCATGAATGTGTGAATACAAAGATGAATCAAATTAGTTCACACATTTGAAAATTACAAAATGAGTTCCTTGTGTAAATGCTCACTCTTCATGTGGAAAATGTAATTAGTGACAAGTTGTTTTGATTTTCAGGGTAAAGAATTTGAGAAAACTTCCAAAAACCTTTTAATACTAGCATAACAAAGCTAAATTATCTACATGTACTATTTCCTGTTTAATGTCTGTGACCAGTTAAATAGTGAAAGACGACTAGTGGACATATCACTCCTTCAAAGAACTAATTTTAAGAGATTGTGTGAATGAAATATTTATGCTACTGATCTATTGCTCTTGGCAGGATGCACCACATAAAATTATGATCTAAGGGCATCATTTAAGCAATGTACTACACAGAATAAAGTAAACTAGCTAAAATGCAAGTGTCCCCAACTTAAGTTTGTGCCAATAAGCAAAAAGATCAACTGATGGCATTAGAAATGTAAAGAAAGACTCATTCAGAATAAACGAAGAGTTGCTAAGAAAATAATGAGTTATATAAACATATACATTGATACAATTGGAAATGGATTGTCCTCTACACACATTGAAAATGGTTGTGTTTTAAATCACACTGACTTTCCCTTAATGTTGTGGAACACAGCCTATTTGCATTCAGAAACGGGCAACTGATCCCAATTTATCTTGATACTTGGAGAATGCTTCCTACTTAATCACATTGTATGCGTTTTGCTGAACTTTTTACAACAAATCCAGCATTGCTCTCATTTTAATTGTGAACACCACTTTTCAAACTTCAATCTTATCTTCAAAAAAATGTTCTTCCTAAGTGCCTCGCCCTAAATTGAATTGCTAAATAGATAATTAAATGTTGTGCTTGTTACAGATTTACAAAGTGACATCTTTTTTTCTTCCCAGGGAGGAATTTCAGTCAATTTGATCTGACAGGAATTTGACATGATATGATAAACCTCACCCATTCTTACTTTTACTTGCATTGATCTTGGTCCAAAAAGAGTCAGCACGAATTACCATCACTCATTCTCATTTTATGTTAGTTAGTGTCCTCAGGTTTCAATACTTGTCACAGGACATGCCATGCTGATTAGGACACGTGAGCCAAAACAATGAATGGCTGCCGAAATGTACAGAGCAGACATTGCTGATTTGATACCAGCGGTGATATCTATTTTGAACCTCAATACTCAACTTGATATTTTCTAACCAGCCTCTTCAGAGATGTTATTGCACACTTCTGGACCATATGGAACTTGAACCCAGGCCTTCTGGATCATTACCACTGCGCCACTTTTCAATACTCCACTAAATGACCTCGAAGCCCTTTACAGTGAACCCTAATTTTCCAACAAGAGTAGACACCACCCTCACATCTGCCCAAGCCCTCACCGGTACTACTTAAAATGAGTTGTTGATTGATTAATTTTTCTACATGTGATGGTTCTATGAGCATTTAAGATTTCCTGTAGCTTTTTAAGTACAAAGGTCTACACAGCAAAAACAAGACAGTTCTGCATGTGCTTTTACTACTTGAAGAATTCGGCACTAATCCATTGGTCCCAGACATGGGTGCACTAATATGTATTCACTTTGGAATATTCCATGAATTGGTGAAAGAACAGAGGTCAGACAGAACAAAATGAATTGGTGAAGATGGAGAAAGAGTAGGAAAAGAGCCAGAAGTTAAATCCACTCTGGGTGCTCAGGCACTCACCAACTGAACCTCAGGAGTAATAAGGAAGCACTCACCGATATCTGCCACTGGCTACGGCCATAGAGCTAGACTGGGGATACATTGCCAATTTTTGTGAACGTGACTGTGGCAATGAACTTTCTTGCATCCGACTCCTTTCGGACTGGAGTCGGAGATATTTGCAACATTTCACAATTTGTCATTGATGTTGTATAAGTGAGGTCAATGAGGTGCTCTATTCAATAAGTTAATTAATTCCATTCTCTCGTGCCAGAGTCAAACAGATGGAATGAGCAGGTGGCTTTGCTAAGCTGAGGTCTTCCACAGGTGCTATGAGTTCAAAGTATGTCTCTTTGCTGCATGGCAACACTGTTCAATGTTAAAACCGAGAGGGATTCCATTCTCATAAGGTTCAACTAGTATGTGACCATAGGTAGACCAGCATGCAGGTTACTGCCTCGTGTCCTAGAAGACCCTGACACTTTAATTCTGCAACAGTCCCTTGCCAGTTATAGTCGAATCATTAGATCAACCCAAAGGGGAGGGAGTGCACAACAGGGGCTATCCTCTAAACCACAGGCAGTGTCATTTTCTGAATGCAACAGCACACCCCAACAGAGTTCAAACTGACTTTTTAATCTCTGTCCTTGCATATTCTTGAAAAGGAAAAGCACAAAATGTGTCTGCAGTTTGGAATGGAATTTGCAGGCAGTAGCATGCTCTAGAGGTTTGCCTCACTATCATCATCTTTGTAGTCATAGGAGATCACAGTCCAATCCATTATGACTTCCTTCATCCCTGCTTCTAGGGCTGTAGTTGGAAGTTCTCTTCACATCTGTATGCCTGAAATTCCATGGATCTCTCCCTCTCCAGATACACATTTAATTTGTAGCCACAGCCATGTTGGACTGTATCAGTCTTCTTTTAAAGAACATATTGTGGAATTGCAAGTTAAAAATGTCCACAGTTCTGGCCTGTAGTCATGACAGTATTAACCCAAAAGCAGAGTGGAGAGGTGGGGAGAGGTGGGTCTCACCGTCATGCAATGCTTCACTAATCAGATTAGCTTCCTGCACAACTCTCAGAACGTGCTCCAGCCAGAGTACACCTACCTTTTAAGTGCTGTGGGATAGTTTAACTCTACTGAATCATTCACAATCAGCAGTGTTTGCTGAGTCCTGGCTGGACACTGAAATAATTTAAAACAGCAGATGCTGTGAAGTTAATGTGTTTCATTAATTGCATTGAATGTGCACAGGTTAATCATGAACAGCAATCCCAGCACCCATTTTTCAGTTTATCCAATTCAATTTCAGACTTCTCTTGGCAAAGCAGGTATCCATTTCTCAGGATTTAAAATAGTTCCTATTAAATCCACTGATCAATAAATCACGACTGGGATTCAAGACATTTACTTACTTGAAGTTTGAGGGTTGCCTGCAAATTGCCACATTATTCAGTGGCAAACAAAAGTTCATGCTTTGAACAGGTTTTATTGGGCCTGGTGTCCTGTAGATAGCATGATGGATTACGGTTTATTATAAAATACTCTATGTCACAATATCTCATTCCACAGTGAATGTGTAACACACAGGAAATTTCATCAGCATGCTTTGAGTGTCTCCAAGTGATTGAAAATCCATGCCTGTGAGAGTTTTCACTGCTCAATATGGAGCAGATGTAACTCTCCCCAAAAACCCATCTCACTTATCTAAGACTGGAGTGACTCAGTGTCACCTAGCCCGAGGGAAATGCTGGTATAGACAGCCTGTTGACAGTTTAGGCAGCAAATAATTTTCTTGCTATCTTATTCAGCTAGAAGAACTCTGGCCAGAACTTTGTTTTCTGATTACCTGGAGCTGAATGTGAAACATTTCAACATCATGACAGGCTCCATAAATGAGTTCTTTGATCAATCATCAACCTTTCCTCCTCCAAACTGGATTTGCTTGACTCAGACTCAGATTTAGAAGCCTGCCAGATAGGCTTGTAAAAGAAAAACTAAGTAGATGCTGACTCATTTAATAATTTTAAATCAGAGAATAGCTGATTATTATTAGCCAAGGTTTTTAAAGGATTTAAAGCCAAGATGCAGCTAAGAAATAGTTTAACCACTGTCTCAGAGAATAATGGGACAGGTTTAAGGAGCTGCATCTACTCTCCTGTTCTACTCTCCTGTTCAAATGATGAGCATCATTAAAAGGGAAGTAAATTCAGGTGGAGTCAGTCAGCAACAAAATATGTGCCAGAAGCATTTTTGATGGGAGGAAAACAAACAGGCTCCCTTGTTGCTATGAGCTTACATGATTGAAGTTAAAAATCACACAACATCTGGTTATAGTCCAACAGGTTTATTTGGAAGCACTAGCTTTCGAAGCGCTGCTTCTTCATTAGATGGTTGTGAAGCAGGGCCATGAGACACAGAATTTGTAGCAAATGGTTCTGCTTCACAACCACCTGATGTAGGAGCAGTGCTTTGAAAGCTAATGCCTCCAAACAAACCTGTTGGACTATAACCTGGTGTTGTGAGATTTTTAACATTGTCCACCCCAATCTAACACAGGCTCCTCCAAATCATGTTTACATGGTTGGAGTGAGCACTAATGGCAAGACTTAAAGCTATTCAAAGGGAAGGGGAGGGATACCAAGGACTGCATTCTCTTTCATAATCCTGCTGATTATCAGGTTGGATAGCACTGGACAATAAAACTTCAGTTCAACCATTTTGGTAATTGAGATTTACAGGTTTTTCACTGGTGTGCACGGTCATCCCCTTCCCATGATCATTAGGGGTCGCCCTTAACCCAATAATGGAGGATGGTGGCTGGGCCGATGAACTGGTTTCCTTCCAGTCAGTCCAACGTTCTTACTGTACTCTGAGACCATCATGGGAAGCTGCTGCAACAACTTGAGTCTCCCCAACAGCGGGGAAAGTGAGGACTGCAGATGCTGGAGATCAGAGCTGAAAAATGTGTTGCTGGAAAAGCGCAGCACGTTAGTCAACATTATGGCAGCTCCCTGACCCCGATAAAATAGTACAGCACAGAAGGCGACCATTTCAATTAGTTCCACTCTACTGTCCTTTCCATTTAATCCATAGGTTTTAGTTTGAAATATTTATCCAAATCCTTTCTGAAATTTATTAAACCTGTTTCCACTGCCCTTTCCCAGATCATGATTGACTGCTTAAAACAAAAGGCATTATATTATTGCTGGTTGTTTTGCCAATTATGTAAATCTGCCTCCTCCGGAAACTGACCTTTCTGCACTGAAAATAGATTCTCCTCATTTACGGCTGCTAAGCACTTCAAGATTTTCAACACCTCCCTCAAATTTCCCTTTAACCTTCTCTGCTACCGTCAAAAATGTGCAAATATGGAATCCAGTTCTTTTTGTTCCTGTATTCCTTTAGAATTGTAGCAATTTTCTCTCTCCTCCTTCTTCCTCTCTCTATGAATCCTCCTGCACACTGTTACCATCCTCCTCATTGATTACTACAGTCTGAGCTTTGTTCCGTATGAAAAGTTTAAAATCATGCTATGTATGTCCAAATAGATATTATGAATGTATCCAAAAGAGCATTGGGTCCAATATCAATCTTCAGGACAATGTCAATTTATACTTCCCTTCAGTCAGTAAACTACCATTCAGCAGTACTGTTTGCTTCCTGTCCCTTAGATCTCTATGAAACCACTCATCCATTAATCTTACAGATGATGGTAGACTTCAAAATTGTAGCCTATTATGTGGTGCTTTTCAAAGTTCAAAAGCAAAATGCCAAACATAGCGTCCAACAACAATCTCCTTCACTTCAACTAAGAACGCAACTGGGGTGATCAAAGTTATTTAGCACCCCATATATTTCCCAAGGTTGTCAAATAGCAGTGTCCAGGGCTAATGTTTCAAAGCTTTTCCATCATTGAAGTGATGTGGCTGCGATTGCTGGTTTTATTCCTCCCCCATTTTGAACAATGTAAATAGGGAAGAACAAGCTCTCTGGCCACAGAATTAAAGGCTTTGTTGCAAACAGCCTGAAGAAGAAAGTGTAACCTGGTGTCTGAGCATAACAAATAGGAGCAGGATTGAGCCTCCTCTACCATTCAATTATAGTTGATCCTCATTTTCCTGTCTTCTCCCTGTATCCCTCAATTCCCTGAGAAACCAAAAGATCCAACTCAGCCTTAATTATAATCAACAATGGAACATTTTCTGGGGTAGTGAATTCCAAAGGTTCAAATCCCTGAGTGAGGAAATTTCACTTCACAGTTCCAAATGACCAGCTTTTTTTTCCTGACATCACTGCTCCAGCATTCTAGAATCGCTAGCCAAGATTATACAGCTGAATTAACTTCTGTGTCTACTCTTAAATCCCTTCAGAATTGTCCATGTTTCAAATGCAATACGATTTATTTGACTAAATTCAAGAGAGTATTGGTCCAACTTACTCATGCCATACCCAAATATCTTCTTATCACAGTAACCAATCTGCTGAAGCACTACTACACAGCCTCATAGTTAAGTATGATTAGTTACATACAGAGACAAAAAACTGCCACAGTACATATGCATAGCCTTATCAAAGCTTTCTATAACTGCAGCAATACTCATTCTGTAGTCCCCTTGCAATAAAGGTCCATGTCATTTGCACAATTGCTTGCTGTACCTGAATGACACTTTTTATTTGAGCTATATGCAACTTAAAGATATTTTACACGACTATATCCAAGTCTCTCTCAATATGAGCATTTAGAAGATTCATTTATATTCCCACTACAAAAGTGAAAATCTCAAATGATACACTTTGAACAAATATCAATGTTTGCATCCTTATTGCTGCTACAACTGTAGCTATGGACTGTGGTACTCCTATTCGCTTAAGCCTGCATTGTTGTCTCTTCATGGCTTCTATCCATCATGGATTCTCTCGGATGTTGGAAACCTGTGCTGCACTCTTTGAGGCTGCTCTATTCTATCCTTATCTAAAAGTAACTCTCTCTCATCTCAGTAAGTCCCACAGATTCCTTATCAAGAAATCATCCTTGACAAATTAATTAGAAATCTTTGAGGAGCTAACAAGCAGGACCAAAAAGTGGAAGAAATGGATGTAACATATTTGGATTTTCTGAAGGTGTTTAATAAGGTACAATACATTAGACTACTTAATAAGATGTGTCCATGCTGTTGGAGATAGTATGTTAATATGGATAAAGAATTGCCTAGGTAATAGATAGAACATAGAACAATATAGTGCAGAACAGGGTCTTCGGCCCTCGATGTTGCGCCGACCTATGAACTATTCTCAGCTCATCCACCTACACTATCCTAAAATCATCGATGTGCTTATCTAAGGATTGTTTAAATCTCCCTAATGTGGCTGAGTTGACTACATTAGCAGGTAGGGCATTCCATGCCCTTACTACACTCTGTGAAAAGAACCTGCCTTTGACATCTGTCTTAAAACTATCACCCCTCAATTTGTAGTTATGCCCCCTCGTACAAGCTGACGACATCCTTCTCGGAAAAAGACTTTCACTGTCTACCCTATCTAATCCTCTGACCATCTTGTATGTCTCTATCAAATCCCCTCTTAGCCTTCTTCTTTCCAATAAGAACAGACCCAAGTCTCTCAGCCTATCCTCATAAGACCTTCCCACCAGACCAGGCAACATCCTAGTAAATCTCCTCTGCACCTTTTCAAATGCTTCCACATCCTTCCCGAAATATGGGGACCAGAACTGTACCCAATATTCCAACTGTGGCCGCACCAGTATTTTGTACCATTGCAGCATGATATTGTGGCTCTGGAACTCAATCCCTTTACGAATGGAGACTAACACACCGTATGCCTTCTTAACAGCATTATCCACCTGGGTGGCAACTTCCATGACAAAGTTGGGATATGATGGGCATTTTCAGGATGACAGCATGCAACTAGTGGTGTGTCACAGGGATTAGGTCTGGAACCACAATTATTTACACTACATATGAATGACTTGGATGAGGAAAGTGAATGAACTCTAGCCAAGTTTGCAGATGACATAAAAGTAGGTCGGAAGGCAAGTGATGAGAATGACAGAGTCTGCAGAGAGATATAAACAGGTTAAGTGAGTGAGCAAACACTTAGCAGATGGAAGATAATATTGGGAAACATGAAGTTTACACTTTGGCCCAAGGATTAAAGGAGCTGAATATTATTTAAATGGAGAAAGACTGCAGAAAGCTACAGTACAGAGGGATTTGAGAGTCCTCATGCATAAAACACAAAAAGCTAGAATCCAACTTTAGCAAATAAGGAAGGCAAATGGAATGTCAGCCTTTATTTGAAAGGGAATGGAGTATAAAAAAGAAAGAAACCTTGCTAAAACTATGCATGGCATTAGTCAAACCACAGCAGTAATACAGTGAACAGTTTTGTGCCCCTTATCTCAGGAATTATGTACAGGCATTGGAGGCAGTCCAGAAAAGCTACACAGGTTGATTCTGGAGGTTCCCTGCAGCTCAATGTTTTCTTTCTTTCACTTTTCTTGAATAGCATCATAATATCGGTATTATGAGGACAGGTTAAGTGGGCTAGGCCTGTATTCGTTGGAATTTAAAAGAAGAGTTTTCAGAGTTATTGAGACATGCAAGATTCTTCAGGGACTTGATGCGGTAGATGTGAAAAGTTTATTTCCTCTTTTTAGGGCCAGAGAGCATAATTTAAGAATAACAGATTGCCCTCTTCAGACAGAGATGAGGAGGAATTCCTTTTCTTCGAGGGTAGTGGATCTGTGGAAATCTTTACCGCATAGGGCTATAGAAGTTGGTTCGTAGGTAGGAGTGTGGAGTTGAGGATGATCAGATCAGGTATGATTTTACTTGGTTGGCAGCCTTCTGCTCTTATATCTTATTGTCTCAATGTCCAATGGTGGTTGATGACACTATATAAATACAAGTCTTTCTTTTCACCCTTTTGGGGCCTCATTCCTATTTACATCCTCAGAAATCTTGAATAGAAACAGAGATATACAGCAAACAAAACTGTCAGACCAACTCCTCCATGCTGACCAGATATCCTAAATTAATTTGCCAACATTTGGCCCACATCTCTCTGAATCCTTCCTTTTTGTGTACCTATCCAGATGCTTTGAAACGTTAGAATTGTACCAGCCTCCACCACTTCCTCTGGCAGTTCATTCCATACACACACCACCCTCTCTGTGTGAAAATATTGTCCTTAGATCCCTTTTAAATCTTTCCCCTCTCACCTTAAACCTATGCCCTCTAGATTTGGACTCCCCTACCCTGGGGAAAGATCTTGGCTATTCATCCTATCAATGCCCCTCATGACTTTGTAAATCTCTCTTAAAGTCACCCCTCAGCCTCTGACACTCCATGAAAATAGCCTCAGCCTATTCGACCTCACCTTACAGCACAAACACCCCAAACCTTGGCAAGATCATTATAACTCTTTTCTGAACCCTTTCAAATTTCACAACATCTTTCCGACAGCAACACGACCAGAATTGAACAGAGTATTCCAAAAATAATTTGTCATATCATTTCCCTTCCATAAAACATGTTCGTGCTAGTTATACAGTGTTTTTTTTTAAAACTGCATTGTTAAGCCTTCCTTAATAAATAGATTCCAGCACTTTCTTAACGACTGATGTCTGACTAATTTCTCTGCAGCTCAATGTGCTTTTTTACTTTCACGTTTCTTGAATAGCATTGCTACCTTTGATAGTTCCAGAAATTGGAAACTGTTCTCTAGTCCAGGATTTTTTGGAAAATCATGCAGCAACATCTTTTAAAATCACTGGAAGTAAGCCATAGGCCCTCGAGATGTGTCAGTTTTCAATCCCTCTAGTTTCTCTAATATGTTTTCTCTGCTGATATTAACCACTTTAAATTTTTCACTCATATCAGCGTTTTAGTCTTGATGTGCAAGTCGTTCCAGGAACCACAAATTATTATATTGCTAAGATCCAGCTGGATGGCAAATTTGAGTTAACTGCCCTGAAGCAAAGTCATGTTCTGTGTCTGCAGCACTTACATACACAGTGAGGGCACCAGAGACACCAGAAGCCTCTGCATTAATCTAAAAAGCTCTTGCACTCACAACACAATGATTTCCTGTCTTATGGGTCTATTACATCCAAGTGTAAGTTTTAACAGATTCCTTCACACAAAACATTAAAACCAACCTAAAGGAATTACATGCTCTTGACTTCCACATCACATATTCAAATCAAGATCACAGTTGAGTCCTACAGATATATGCTCCAAATAAATAGTCTTTATTAAAACCTTTCACTAAGGGATTTGCTATAGACAAAGTGTCCACACAAATTATTCAAAGATTCTTGTATGAAGCAACAGATAAGCAAAGAGGATTAGACACGTAGCATATTAAATAAAAGACGGCTGTTTGGTCAAATGGCATCACTTTACACAACATATTGACTTTTAGCTGCAATATAACAGTCTTTGTTAAATCTCTGCAGGTATAGAATTGCTCTGCTTAGACTCTTTGTACAGGCATGAATTTTAAACAGTGAATTCAACACGTACATGCTTTCTTTCGGACCTCCCAAGGACCACAGGATAACCCATTGACTGAAGTTTTGGGCACTTGTGTAGCAATAGTTGCCCTGTACCAGGTTCCCTCAAAACAGAATCCTACAGGAAGCCTGTCAGACATGGAAGTCTATGGTATTTGGTATAAGTACACATTGTTGATTTCCTAAATCCAGAGAGAGAGAGAGAGTGTGTGAGTGTGAGTGTGAGTGTGAGTGTGAGGAGTGTGAGAGTGAGTGCAGAGAATCATAGACAAAGGATAAAGCTCTGGGAGATATAGTGGCAAGACTTATACTCAATTAACAACAATGGAATATAAAACTGTCTCACTAATGGCAGCCACAAAACTATAGAATCTTATGAAAACTTATTCACTAATGTTCTTCAGGGAAGGAAATTTGTCATCCTTAGTTGGTCCGGCCTACATATGACTCCAGACCGACAGCAATGTGGTTGACTCTCAACACTCTCTGAAATTGCCACAGATGCCACTCAGCTGAAGGGCAATTAGGAATGAGCAACAGATGTTCTCCTTGCCAGCAACATCAACATCAAATTTAATTAAAAACAAAATGCCATTACCCAAATCCCAACCTATCCTGTCTTTGATCTCCAGTCAGAACATTTCAAATAAAAACCAAGTAAAGGTGAAAATATGAGTTTTCCCAATTGCAAGTTACTCAAAGCGAATCAATTTGAATCATTTGGGAAGGAGCCAGGTTTCTGATGCATTTAAGCTTCACATTAACATTTCTTAAAAGCCACTTAACCAACACCAGCTGCCAGCTTTAGAAAAGTCAGAATTAGCTTAGTGTAGCTGAATGCATTTGAAGTCCTCAATGGGAATTGCTACCCAGGTATCAACTAATCTCAGGTATAATACAAATATATAATATGACAACATCTGTTCTATCCAAAGAGAGAGTAAATGTTTTACTGTGCGAAAGCAGACCTCAATCACTTCCACTGTTTGTGTTAGTATACACTTTCCTCATTGTAACAGATTATAGCTTTGTCTCAGTGAAACTGAAATCATCTGAAACCATTCCTGCCACAAGATCATTAAGCCAAAGCTATTCAACGGAGATATTTATTTTAAAATACAAACTGACAATGATACTAGACAAAGATTTTACAGTACTGAGAGGTGCCACTAAATATCTGTTGGACAAATTTGTACAATAAGATCCATTACACCCAAAAATTCTAAATTGTTTTGCTAAATGTAACATATCATATGTAAATTTTGTTTTTTGTTTGATTAAGACGCTATGGAATGTCTTGGAATCAACCTCCTTTGATCCTTCTGTTTTGAGACCGGCCTGATATCCGATCTTTGATGAAACGCAACTTCCTCCAGTTAAACACTGGCGTGGCAGGAACATTTTGTTAAGCTTTGATTCAATTTGGATCGTATGGTGTCAAATTTTAATACAAAAATTGTATTTTTTTGCCCATTAAGTTTCTTCTTCACAACCAAAATTTAGATCATAGTGACCATCCAAAGTACAAATTCCTCCCCCTGAAGAGATGTGAAGTGCAGCCATTTCTCTGCATGGATGCAGCTGAAAACAAAATGCACTTTATGATCAAAAGTAGAAAGTAAGGAGAAGTTAAAATGTAGGCTAGAATTCTAGCCTGACCTGAAACCATACAAAAGAATTAAGTAGTAAACTTACTTTGGTATTTATTCAAATATCAAAATATGACATTATAGCAATCCAAAATTTTACATTTTTACAGAGCTAATCTGTGGGATTAGTGACTTGTGATCTGTGCATTTTAGCAGCCTAAATTTGGCTCTGTTTCTCCTAAATACCTGGAAGACTGTTTTATTCCCCCCAATCAAACCTACTAGAACATCTGTCCACCACAGTAAGATTTGCATTATTGCTTGTAAAAATAAACATGCAATTGAAAGAGCTGGTTTGTTTGTCAAAGAGGAGTGAATCTTCAGTGAACTTTTGACTTTTGCACTTTGAAGATGTAATTCTGTCCAAGAAGTCACAACAATTAAAATAGCTTTATGCTTACCATTAGAAATGCTGCAATCATGGGAGCTGTACTCAACAAAACACCGGCAGCCCCACACTGTACACTGCCCATTCCCACTGCACCGATTTGGACATCGGAGAGCTGTAACTATTCCTTCAACATCTGTTCTGTGGGTCCATTTATACCTATTTTCCAAAAGCTTTCTTTCACACTCATTGTCAAGAAACGCCAGCATCCCTTCCTCCCATGCAAGATCGTCTTTAAGTTGCAAGTCTAAAATGCAGAGGTCCACAGCCTCAATAAGCTTTCTTCCAAGGAAGTCTTGACACACCACACCAATTGTGGAGTTTCTAAGGGTTTGTTGGCAAATCTCAAGGGCCTTGGCTGACGTAAGTCCACTTGGAGTTGGCCATGTTGGCTGCACACCAGGCCGGTTTCCAGATAGATGGTCTTCTGGGAAAAAGTAAGTTAAGCTTTCCAGATCAGTTTGACTCAGGCTTTGGTATGTGAATATTGGTAGGTATTCATAATATCCTTGTCTTTTTACTCTATGTAATGTAATCTTTGATTCAACAAAAGCAGTTATGTCTGGCCAACTGGAATACCCCACTGACTGACCAGTAGATGTAAACGTTTGGCCTTTGGAACCATGTGTTTCCAAGTATTTTTGCAGATCTCTATGTCCTTTTGACTCTTCAGAAGACTGGGCTACATCATGCTTTTTGAACACTGACAGTTCCGGATTGCTTATGTATTCTGCAGTAACATCCAAAAAAGGAATCATTGAAGTCAAATCCACATTGTCATATGCCTGGCAACGAGAGGATAGATGAGAATGACCGTATCTAGTGGTCAGCTTATTAAACGAATGGAGAGACATAGTATATTCCTTTTGACAACTGCAATAATTTTTTCTTTTTTCTCTCTCAGAGGGTGGTGGTGTCTTATCAAACAAACTTTCCCCTGGATGTATTCTATAACAAACACAGCCAAGTTAGTTAATTAATAAATATTCTTTTCAAACTCCTGTTCTTATCAACATATAAACATTTACCTTGAGAATATGTGCTGTATTATCATAATGACACAATTTCTCCTGTTATTTTAGATTAAGTGAGAAATCACTATGAGCCAAAAACCATATGAAAATCATTTTCTACTTAATTGTAAAAACAACAAAGGTGCATTAATCCGTTTAATTCTTGCAATCAATAAATATTGTACAACCACAAAGATGAAGGGACATTGCATGTATGAAAGTGATCTTAACATTCAGTAATCAGAAGATGTCAGCATTTTATTTTTAAATAAAAGCACAAGCAATTTTATGTAACTCCAAACAGTCCAGTAGACTATTTAATCTTCATGAACAAATCTAAATACCAGTTAATAAAAGCTAAATACTGTGGATGCTAGAAATCTGAGACAAACACATAGCATGCTGGAGAAACTCAGCAATGCTGAGAGCAATGGAGAGAGAGAAACAAAGTTAATGTTCTGAATCTGGTATGATTCTTCTTTAGAATATTTCTAAACTTAAGAGGGAAATCAGGAGGAGAAATAAGGTTAAGGAGAATTCTAAGGGTTTTTATAGAGACATTAAGGACAAAAGGGTAACTAGGGAGCGAAGAGAGCCCCTCAAAGATCAGCAAGGCAGTCTTTGTGTTGAGTCACAGGAGATGGGTAGATACTAAATAAGTATTTTGCATCAGGATTTACTGTGAAGGAGGGCATGGAAGATACAGAATGTGGGGAAATAGATGGTGATATCTTGAAAAATGTCGACATTATGGAGGAGGAAGTGCTGGATGTCTTAAAACCCATAAAGGTGGATAAATCCCTAGGACCTGATGGGGAGTACCCTAGAACTCTTTGGGAAGCTAGGGAAGTGATTGCTGGGCCCCTTTTGAGATATTCGTATCATTGATAGTCACAGGTGAGGTGCCAGAAGACTGGAGTTGGCTAACGTGGTGCTATTATTTAAGAAAGTTGGTAAGGAGAAGCCAGGAAGCTACAGACCAGTGAGCCTGGTGCTGGGCATGTTGTTGGAGAGAATCCTGAGGCACAGGGTATACATGCACTTGGAAAGACAAGGACTCAATAGGGATAGTCAACATTGCTTTGTACATGGGATATCACGTCTCACGAACTTGATTTGAGTTTTTGAAAAAGTAATAAAGAGGATTGATGAGAGCAGAGCGGTGGACGTGATCTATATGGATTTCTGTAAGGCGTTTGACAAGGTTCCCCATGGGACACTGGTTAGCAAGGTTAGATCTCATGGAATACAGGAAGAACTAGCCATTTGGATACAGAAATGGCTCAAAGGTAGAAAACAGAGGCTGGTGGTGGAGGGTTGTTTTTCAGACTGGAGACCTGTGAGCAGTAGAGTGCCACAAGGATTGGTGCTGGGTCCCCTACTTTTCATCATTTATATAAATAATTTGGATGTGAGCATAAGAGGTATAGCTAGTAAGTTTGAAGATGACACAAATTTGGAAGTGTAGTGGACAGCAAAGAAGGTCAACTCAGATTGAGCAGATGGGCCAATGGGCTGAGAAGTGGCAGATGGAGTTTAATTCAGATAAATGTGAGGTGCTGCAGTTTGGGAAAGCAAATCTTTGCGGGGCTTATATACCTAATGTAAGGTCCCAGGGAATGTTGCTGAACAAAGAGACCTTGCAGGTCCATAGCTCCTTGAAAGAAGAGTCACAGGTAGATAGGATAGTGAAGATGGTATGCTTTTTCTTTATTGGTCAGAGTATTTTGACCATTTTGACAGAGCGGCGAGGAGAGAAGGTGAGGTGAAGCAAGGGCTGCCGGGAAGGGTAAGTTTTCCTGCTTAAAAAGGGACTTACCTCGGGAGTCGGGCCTCCATTTTGACAGAGCAGCAAGGAGAGAAGGTGAGGTGAAGCGAGGGTTGCTGGGAAGGTAAGAGCTTAATTTATATTTGGGTAGTGGCGAAACCCAAGATACTACACGTGCAGTATCTCCCTCCTGCCCCTGCCTCCTCTAACCGGAAGAAAGAGACTCTAAGGTAAGGTTTTTATTTCTTTCTTATCTTGCTTTTTCATATATTTAAATGCATTGCTTGGTTTTAGTTAGTTCGTATAAAGCTAAGGTTATGATGGCAGGAGACTTCAGACCCATGGCATGTGACTCTTGCTTGATGTAGGAGCTTAGGAACATGTCTGACGTTCCTGACTCTTTCACTTGCAAGAAGTGTGTCCAGCTGCAGCTCTTGTTTGACTGCATGTGGGGAGGCTACAGAAGGATCTAGACAGGTTGGGAGAGTGGTCCAGGAAATGGCTGATGGAATTTAACGTGAGCAAGTGCGAGGTCTTGCACTTTGGCAAAAAGAATATAGGAATGGACTACTTTCTAAATGGTGAGAAACTTAATAAAGCCAAAGCACAAAGGGATCTGGGAGTGCTAGTCGAGGATTCTCTAAAGGTAAACATGCAGGTTGAGTCTGTGATTAAGAAAGCGAATGCAATGTTGTCTCTTATCTCAAGAGGGTTGGAATATAAAAGCAGAGATGTACTACTAAGACTTTATAAAGCTCTGGTTAGGCCCCATTTGGAGTACTGTGTCCAGTTTTGGTCCCCACACCTCAGGAAGGACATACTGGCACTGGAACGTATCCAGCGGAGATTCACACGGATGATCCCTGGAATGACAGGTCTAGCATATGAGGAACGGCTGAGGATACTGGGATTGTATTCGTTGGAGTTTAGAAGATTAAGGGGAGATCTAATAGAGACGTACAAAATAATACATGGCTTTGAAAAGGTGGATGCTAGAAAATTGTTTCTGTTAGGCGAGGAGACTAGGACCCGTGGACACAGCCTTAGAATTAGAGGGGGTCATTTCAGAACGGAAATGCGGAGACATTTCTTCAGCCAGAGAGTGGTGGGCCTGTGGAATTCATTGCCACGGAGTGCAGTGGAAGCTGGGACGCTAAATGTCTTCAAGGCCGAGATTGATAGGTTCTTGTTGTCTAGAGGAATTAAGGGCTACGGGGAGAACGCTGGCAAGTGGAGCTGAAATGCGCATCAGCCATGATTGAATGGCGGAGTGGACTCGATGGGCCGAATGGCCTTACTTCCACTCCTATGTCTTATGGTCTTATGGTCTTATGACAGCTCTGGAGCTGCGGGTGGACTCGCTGTGAAACATCCGTGATGCTGAGGAGGTTATGGATAGCACATTTAGTGAACTGGTCACACCGCAGGTTAGAATTGCTGAGGGAGACAGTGAATGGGTGACCAAACGACAGAAAAAGAGTAGGAAGGCAGTGCAGGTGTCCCCTGCAATCATCTCCCTCCAAAAACAGTTATACCGTTTTGGATAGTGTTGGGGGAAGATGGCTCACCATGAGAGGGCAGCAGTTATCAAGATCATGGCACCGTGACAGGCACTGCTGTCCAGAAGGGCGGAAAAGAACTCATAGGGCATGCTATTGTGAGGGGAGTAGATAGGCGGTTCTGTGGCCGAAAACAGGACCCCTGATGGTATGTTGCCTTCTAGGTGCTCGGGTCAGGGATGTCACCAATCGGCTGCAGAGCATTCTGAAAGGGGAAGGTGAACAACCAGTTGTCTTGGTGCATATAGGCACCAATGATATAAGTAGAAAATGAGATGAGGTCCTGAAAGAAGAATTCAAGGAATTGGGAGAGAAGTTACGGAGGAGGACCTCAAAAGGTAGTGATCTCAGGATTACTACCAGTGTCACGTGCTAGCCAGCATAGAAATGAAAAAAAATAAGCAGGATGAACACATGGCTTGAGAGATGGTGCAGGAAGGAGGGGTTCAGATTTGTTGGACATTGGGATCGGTTCTAGGGAAGGTGGGACTATTACAAAATGGACGGTCTACACCTGAACCAGACTGGAACCAATGTCCTTGGGAGAGTTTTTGCTACTGTTGTTGGGGAGGTTTTAAACTAATGTGGCAGGGAACTGGGAACCAGAAGAGAAAACAAGTGGGTAGCGAGGTGGAGACTGCAGACTGTAAGAATCATGAAGATAGTATTAATAAACAGAGGAGTAGGCAGGGAAAAGATGAGCACAAAAGAACTGGTGGCCTGAAATGCATCTAGTTTAATGCAAATGGTGTATAGTGTGTAAGGCAGGTGAACTTAGGGCTTGGATTGGTGCCTGGGAGTATGATGTTATTGCAATCACAGAGACTTAGTTGAAGGAAGGGCATGGTGATTGGCAATTAAATGTTCCAGGATATAGACACTTCAGACAGGACAGGAAGGGAAGTAAAAAGTGGGTGGAGTTGCATTGCTAGTCAGGGATGATATCACGGCTGTGCTAGAGGAGGACACTATGGAGGTCTTGGGTAGTGAGGCATTATGGGTGAAGCTGAGAAATAAGAAGGGTGCAGTTACATTGTTGGGGCTGTATTATAGACCTCCCAACAGTGAGCAAGAGGTAGAAGATCAAATATGTAAACAGATTATGGAAAAATGTAGAGACAATAGGGTCGTGGTGATGGGAGATTTTAATTTTCCCAACATTGACTGGGATACACTTAGCGTCAGAGGTCTGGATAGGGTAGAATTTGTAAGAAGCGTCCAGGAGATTTTTCTAGAGCAGTATGTCAATAGTCCGATGAGGGAAGGGGCCATATTGGATCACATACTGGGGAACGAGCCAGGACAGGTGGTAGAAGTTGCGGCAGGGGATTTCTTTGGGGACAGTGACCACAATTCTGTTAGTTTTAGAAGACTCGTAGATAAAGATGAGAGTGGTCCTAAGGGCCAAGGCCAATTTTATCAAAATTAGGCAGGAGCTGGGAAATGTGGATTGGACACAGCTATTTGAAGGGAAGTCCACATTTGATATGTGGGAGGCTTTCAAAGATAGGTTAAAGATAGTGCAGGATAGGCATGTCCCGTTGAAGGCGAAGGATAGGAAAGGAAAGATTCATGAATCGTGGATGACAGGAGAAATTGTATAACTAGCCAAGAGGAAAGGGGAAGTGTACATAAGGTCTAGGCAGCTAAGAACAGATCGGGCCCTAGAGGAATATCGGAAGAGTAGGACAAGTCTTAAATGAGGAATCAAGTGGGCTAAAAGGGGTCATGAAATAGCTTTAGCAAGCAGAATTAAGGAGAATTCCAAAGCATTTTATTCTTTCATAAGAAGCAAGCAGATAACTAAAGAAAGGATTAGTCCACTAAAGGATAATGAAGGAAGGCTGTGTGTTGAATCTGAGAAAATGAGTGAGGTTCTGAATGATTACTTTGCATCAGTGTTCACTGAGGAGAGGAACATGATGAATCTTGAGATTAGAGTTAGAAGTTTGATTAGTCTAGATCACGTTGACATACGTAGGGAAGATATGTTGGGTAGGCTAGAGGTTATTATGATAGACAAATCCCCACGACCGGATGGGATCTATCCCAGATTGCTGAGGGAGGTGAGAGAGGAAATAGCTGGGGCCCTGACAGATATCTTTGTAGCATCCTTAAATACAGGTGAGGTCTTGGAGGACTGGAGGGTTGCTCATCTTGTCCCCCTGTACAAGAAGGGTAGTAGGGATATTCCGGGTAACTACAGACCAGTGAGCCTGACATCGGTTGTGGGAAATTCGCTGGAGAGGGTACTGAGGGATAGGATCTATTTATATTTAGAAAAGAATGGGCATATCAGTGTTAAGCAACATGGTTTTGTGTGGGTGAGATCGTCCTTACCAACTTAATAGAGTTCTTTGAGGAAGTGACCAAATTGATAGATGAAGGAAGGGCTGTTGATGTCATATACATTGACTTTAAGGCATTTGATAAGGTTCCCCATGATAGACTAATGGAGAAGGTGAAGTCAGATGGTGTGCAGGGTGTTCTAGGTGGGTGGATAAAGAACTGGTTGAGCAACAGGAGACAGAGCGCAGTAGTTGAAGGGAGTTTCTCAAAATGGAGAAAAGGTGACCAGTGGTGTTCCACAGGGGTCAGTATTGGGGCCACTGTTGTTTGTAATATACATAAATGATCTGGAAGAGGGCACTGTTGGTATGATCAGCAAGTTTGCAGATGACATGAAGATTGGTGGAGTAGCAGAAAGCATAAGGGACTGTCAAAGAATACAGGAGGATATAGACAGATTGGAGAGTTGGGCGGAAAAGTGGCAGATGGATTTCAATCCACACAAATGTGAGAGTGATGCATTTAGGCAAGACTAATTCTAGAGCGAATTATACAATGAATGGAAGAGCCTTGGGAAAAGTTGATGAGCAGAGAGGTCTGGGAGTGCAGGTGCATTGTATCCTGAAGGTTGCTGCACAGGTGGATAGAGTGGTCAAGGGGGCATATGGTATGCTTGACTTCATTGGACAGGGTATTGAGTATAAGAGCTGGCAAGTCATGTTAACATTGTACAAGATATTGGTTTGGCTGCATTTAGAATACTGTATACAGTCCTGGTCGCCACATTACCAAAAGGATGTGGACGCTTTGGAGAGGGTGCAGAGAAGGTTTACGAGGATGTTGCTTGGTATGGAAGGTGCTAGCTATGAAGAGAGGTTGTGTAGGTTAGGTTTATTTTCATTAGAAAAAAGGAGATTGAGGGGGGACCTGATTGAGGTTTACAAATTCATGAAGGGTATAGACAGGGTGGATAGAGACAAGCTTTTTCCCAGGGTGAAGGATTCAGGTCACGCTTTCAAGGTGAGAGGTGGAAAGTTTAAGGGGGATACACGCAGCAAGTACTTCACACAGAGGGTGTTGGGCGTCTGGAACGCGCTGCCAGCAGAGGTAGTAGAGGCAGGCATGGTAGATGCGTCTGGACAGATGCACGAGTAGGTGGGGAGCAGAGGGATACAGATGCTTAGGAATTTACTGATGGGTTTAGACAGTACATTGGGATCAGCTCAGGCTTGGAGGGCCAAAGGTAAAAACAATGACTGCAGATGCTGGAAACCAGAGATTAGATTAGAGTGGTGCTGGAAAAGCACAGCAGTTCAGGCAGCATCCGAGAAGCAGTAAAATCGAAGTTTTGGGCAAAAGCCCTTCATCAGGAATACAGGCAGACAGCCTGAAGGGTGGAGAGATAAATGAGAGGAGGGTGAGGGTGGGGAGAAAGTAGCACAGAGTACAATAGGTGAGTGGGGGTGGGGATGAAGGTGATAGGTTTGGGGGGGGTGGAGTGGATAGGTGGAAAAGAAGATAAGCAGGTCATGGGGACAGTGCTGAGCTGGAAGTTTGGAACTGGGGGTGAGGTGGGGGAAGGGGAAATGAGGAAACTGTTGAAGTCCACATTGATGACCTGGGGTTGAAGTGTTCCGAGGCAGAAGATGAGGCGTTCTTCCTCCAGGCGTCTGGTGGTGAGGGAGCAGCAGTAAGGAGGCCCAGGACCTCCATGTCCTCGACAGAATGGGAGGGCGAATTGAAATGTTGGGCCACAGGGTGGTGTGGTTGATTGGTGCGGGTGTCCCAGACATGTTCCCTAACGCGCTCTGCTAGGAGGCGTCCAGTCTCCCCAATGTAAAGGAGACTGCATCGGGTGCAACGGATACAATAAATGATATTAATGGATGTGCAGGTAAAACTTTGATGGCAGTGGAAGGTTCCTTTAGGGCCTTGGATGGAGGTGAGGGAGGTGGTGTGGGCGCAGGATTTGCAATTCCTGTGGTGGCAGGGGAAGGTGCCAGGTGGAAGGGTGGGTTTTAGGGGGGCATAGACCTGACCAAGTAGTCACGGATGGAAGGTTCTTTGCGGAAGGTGGAAAGGGATGGGGAGGGAAATATATCCCTAGTGGTGGGATCTTTATGGAGATGGCGGAAATGGCTGATGATTAGGTTTATGTGAAGATTGGTAGGGTGGAAGGTGAGCACCAGGGGTGTTCTGTCCTTGTTACAGTTAGAGGGGTGGGGTCTGAGGGCGGAGGTGCGGGATGTGGACGAGATGCGTTGGAGGGCATCTTTAACCACGTGGGAAGGGAAATTGTGGTCTCTAAAGAAGGAGGCCATCTGGTATGTTCTGTGGTGGAACTGGTCCTCCTGGGAGCAAATATGGCAGAGGCGGAGGAATTGGGAATACGGGATGGCATTTTTGCAAGAGGTGGGGTGGGAAAGAGGTGTAATCCAGGTAGTGGTGGGAGTCGGTGGGTTTGTAAAAAACGTCGATGTCAAGTCGGTCGTCGTTAATGGAGATGGAATAGTCCAGGAAGGGGAGGGAGGTGTCAGAGATGGTCCAGGTAAATTTAAGGTCAGGGGTGAATGTGTTGGTGAAGTCGATGAATTGCTCAACCTCCTCGCGGGAGCACGAGGTGGCGCCAATGCAGTCATCAATGTAACGGAGGAAGACGTGGGGAGTGGTGCCGGTGTAATTACGGAAGATCAACTGTTTTATGTAGCCAACAAAGAGACAGGCATAGCTGGGGCCCATACGTGTGCCCATGGCTACCCCTTTGGTCTGGAGGAAGTGGCTGGATTCGAAGGAGAAATTGTTAAGGGTGAGGACCAGTTCGGCCAAATGAATGGGTGTGTCAGTGGAAGGGTGCTGTTGGGGACGTTGGGAGAGGAAGAAATGGAGGGCTTTGAGGCTCTGGTCATGGCGGATGGAGGTGTAGAGGGATTGGATATCCAAGGTGAAGATGAGGCGTTGTGGGCCAGGGAAACGGATGTCTTGGAGGAGGTGGAGGGCATGGGTGGTGTCTCAAACGTATGTGGGGAGTTCCTGGACTAGGGGGATAGAACAGTGTCGTGGTAGGTAGAGATGAGTTCAGTGGGGCAGGAGCATGCTGAGACAATGGGTCGGCCAGGTAGTCAGGCTTGTGGATCTTGGGAAGGAGGTAGAACCGGGCAGTGCGGGGTTCCCGGACTATGAGGTTGGAAGCTGTGGGTGGGAGATCTCCTGAGGTGATGAGGTTCTGTATGGTCTGGGGGATGATGGTTTGGTGATGGGGGGTGGGGTCATGGTCGAGGTGGTGGTAGGAAGAGGTGTCCTCGAGTTGGTGTTTGGCTTCAGCGTTGTAGAGGTCAGTGCGCCAGACTACCACTGCGCCCCCTTTATCTGCTGGCTTGATGGTGAAGTCGGGATTGGAGCAGGGGGATTGGAGGGCTGCGCGTTATGAGGGTGAGAGGTTGGAGTGGGGGAGGGGGGTAGACAGGTTGAAGCGGTTAATGTCCCGGCAGCAGTTGGAAATGAAGAGGTTGAGGGCGGGTAATAGGCCAGCGCGGGGTGTCCAGGTGGATGAAGGGGTCCTCGGAAGGTGGGCGGGAATCCTGATTGTGACAGTAAGCTCGGAGGCGGAGGCGGCGGACAAAGTGTTCAACTTCATAGTGTGTATTAAATTCATTGATGCATGAGTGGAGAGGGATGAAGGTGAGTCCTTTGCTGAGGACTAATCGATCGTCCTCAGTGAGGGGGAGGACTGGAGGGATGGTGAAAACTCGGCAGGGCTGGGAGCTGGGATCTGGTGTGGGTGTGGAGCTGGGAGTGGTGGTGGGGCCGGGAGTGGTGGTGGGGCCGGTAACTGGTGTGGTGGTGGGGGGACTGGGGTGGAGTCATGAGTAGGGGTGTTGTTCCCCCCATGGTTCTGGGGGTCGGGGATGGTGACAGTGGGATCTGTGGGGGGCGTGTCAGCAGAATGCAGGAGAGTGGCGCTGGTAGGGATGAACACGGCAGTCGGGGGGTGGGGTGGCGGAAGTCACTGAGTATGTGACATCAGCGATGATGTGAGGAGCGGATCTCTGACACCTCCCTCCCCTTCCTGGACCTCTCCATCTCCATCTCCATTAACGACGACTGACATGACACCACATTTTTTACAAACCCACCGACTCCCACAACTATCTGGATTACACCTCTTCCTACCCTACCTCCTGCAAAAATGCCATCCCGTATTCCCAATTCCTCCGCCTCCACCGTATCTGCTCCCAGGAGGACCAGTTCCACCACAGAACACACCAGCTGGCCTCCTTCTTTAGAGACCGCAATTTCCCTTCCCACGTGGTTAAAGATGCCCTCCAACGCATCTCATCCACATCCTGCACCTCCGCCCTCAGATCCCATCCCTCTAACCATAACAAGGACAGAACCCTCTGGTGCTCACCTTCCACCCTACCAAACTTCACATAAACCAAATCATCCGTCAACATTTCCGCCATCTCCAAACGGACCCCACCACCAGGGATATATTTCCCTCCCCACCCCTTTCCACCTTCCGCAAAGAACGTTCCCTCCGTGACTACCTGGTCAGGTCCATGCCCCCCTATAACCCGCCCTCCCATCCTGGCACCTTTCCCTGCCACTGCAGGAATTGCAAATCCTGCGCCCAAACCTCCTCCCTCACCTCTATCCAAGGCCCTAAAGGAGCCTTCCATATCCAAAGTTTTACCTGCACATCCACCAATATCATTTGTTGTATCTGTTGCTCCCGATGCGGTCTCCTCTACATTGGGGAGACTGAATGCCTCCTAGCAGAGCGCTTTGGGGAACATCTCTGGGACACCCGCACCAATCAACCACACTGCCCTGTGGCCCAACATTTCAACTCTCCCTCCCACTCTGCTGAGGACATGGAGGTCCTGGGCCTCCTTCACCGCCGCTCTCTCACCACCCGATGCCTGGAGGAAGAACGCCTCATCTTCTGCCTCGGAACACTTCAACCCCAGGGAATCAATGTGGACTTCAACAGTTTCCTCATTTCCCCTTCCCCCACCTCACCCCAGTTCCAAACTTCCAGCTCAGCAATGTCCCCATGACTTGTCCTACCTGCCTATCTTTTTTCCACGTATCCACTCCACCCTTCCCCTGATCTATCACCTTCATCCCCTCCCCCACTCACCTATTGTACTCTATGCTACTTTCTCCCCACCCCCACCCTCCTCTCATTTATCTCTCCACCCTTCAGGCTCTCTGCCTGTATTCCTGATTAAGAGATTTTCCCCAAAACGTCGATTTTACTGCTCTTGGAGGGCTGAAGGGCCTGTTCCTGGGCTGTAAATTTTTTTTGTTCTTTGTTCTCTTTTTGTATTGAGACAGGAGTTGGGAAGTCATGTTGCAGCTGTACAGGACGTTGGTTAGGCCACTTTTTGAATATTGCATGCAATTCTAGTCTCCTTACTGGTGTAATGATGTTGTGAAACTTGAAAGGATTCAGAAAAGATTTACAAGAATGTTGCCAGGGTTGGAGGAGTTGAGCTATAGGGAGACGCTGAATAGACTAGGGCTGTTTCCCTGGAGAGTCGAAGTTTGAGAGGTCACCTTATAGAGATTTATGAAATCATGAGGGGCATGGATAAGATAAATAGACAAAGTCTTTTCCTTCAGGTAGGGGTGTCTAGAGGGCATAGGTTTAGGGGAAATATATAAAAGGCACCTAAGGGGGAACTTTTTCACACACAGGTGAGTGTGGACTCACTGAGTGTCCACAATGAGCTGGTAGAGGAAATGGTGGAGGCTGGTACAATTACAATATTTAAAAGGCATCTGGATGGGCATATGAATAGGAAGGGCTTGGAGTGATATGGACTAAGTGCTGGTAGATGGGACTAGATTAGGTTGGGACATCTGATCAGCATGGATGAGTTGGACCGAAGCGGAATATCTGGTCGAAGGGTCTGTTTTCCATGCTGTACATCTTTATGACGTCTGGGGTCAGTGGATTGTCCCTTGAGGAGAGATTGAGTAGACGAGACATATACTGCATACCCTAGAGTTTGGAAGAATGAGAAATGGTTTAATTTAAACTCAAAATTAATTTGAGGACTTTTTGGAACAGACTGTAAAGATATTTTCATTGTGACATTTAGTTTGAAATTATGCAGCCAACCTCTGAGTTAGTCACGCAGTAATGAGATGGGGAGACAATTCTTCATTTAAGTGGTTGTGGACCTTAGAAGCTTCTGCCCTGCAGAACGGCTCAGATGTTGATCAGATGAAGAAATGTTCGTAAATTAACGAAAAGTCAGAGGATTGAGATATATGGAAATGAGGAATAGGAGTTACCAGTTTATTTTGGTCCAGAATCAATTCTCTAACGTCCTTTTTGTATAAATGCAATTTCTCATAATGAGTGATTAATGTGCAATCTGTTATGACTTTTCTCACTTATGCCTGTACCAAGTGAACTTGTATTTTACCTATCACCACTGGTTAACTACTATCCACTTATGTTACTTATACACATTGTAGCAAATTTTTAAAGTATTATCCACTGTATAATCCTCTGCAGTATTTTGATATTGCATTGTTTAAAGTTACAAATAACTGAAATCACTTCTTAAAAGTTAAATTAGCCATTCCAAACAACAGCCACCTCACTCAACACGAGGCCTCCAAAAAGCAAAGAGTCTTTTAAAAGCAACTCATCTCATCAACAATGCACAGACACAGTAACTTGTGCCTGATTTAATTAGGAATTTACACTAATCAGCAAAATCTGAGACAAATAACTCATCGTGTTTCCTATCCTGGAATGAATGGTTATCAGGAGGTAAGCACACGCTATGCACACCTCACGCAGTCAATACAGATGTAATCATGCAGTGTCTGGGCCAGAATTCAGGGATACCTCTGGTCATATTGTAAGTGTGATTTGGAAAGGGCTAGTAAGGCCTAATTTTCAGTGGTACAGTGTGTAGAAAGCAAAATGCAGAATAATTTTGGAAGAGACAGCACCTAGCCATCTGAGGACCATTGTGAAGTGGCTGATGCCACTGCCTTGTTAAGTGTCATTCGCATAGTACTTGTTTTGATAACTTAACAAATTTATAGGTCTTGTCTACCATACTCATAGCTGGAGTGGCTTTGTATTTGGTCAGATCTTGAGACTTATAATTGATGCTAAATTGGATTTCAGAATCCTGTGATGGGAAGGCTGCATTGATATAAAAGTTCAACCGTGGTTCTAATTGAAAGTGGAGAAACAGGAATGGCTTCCTCTTGCTGCTCTTTCTTAAGACATTATGTTCTGTGTGGAAAAGTATTAAAATTAGGGTTAGTATTTAACTGAAACTTTTCAAAACGAAAGAAAGATGTGTCTGGAACAGGCAGCAAATAACCACAAATTATTCTTTCTTGATGGTTGATTATTTCTAGTATTGGGGCAGCACAGTGGCTCAGTGGTTAGCACTGCTGCCGCACAGTGCCAGGGACCCATATTTGATTCCCGCCTCGGGCAACTGTCAATGTGGATTTTGCTCATTTTCCCAGTGTCTGCATGGGATTCCTCCAGGTGCTCCGGTTTCCTCCCACAATCCAAAGATGCGTATGCCAGGTGAATTGGTCACACTAAATTGCTCATAGTATTAGATGCATTGGGTACGGAATGGGTCTGGGTGGGTTACTCTTCGGAGGGTTGGTGTGGACTTGTTGGCCCAAATGGCCTGTTTCTGCACTGTAGGGAATCTAATCTAGTGATAAGTTGGAACCATTCATTAACAATCAGTCAACCTATCACATTAGTGATCGCTTTATGCTATGTAAACTTTCACTTTCAATTGACATTGCATTAGTTTTACCAAATCAAAAATGCTATTTTGGTTTAATGCATACCTCCATTCCTCGATGAAATCATCAGGGGCATTATTCCAATATCCACCTGATAACAGATTCCCATCGGCACCATGGAAGTCATTATTACTGTTTCGGTCAAAGATCCCACAGAGACCTCTCGTATTGTTGAAATCAATGCTGGGGGCCCGTACTGTTATGCTCATTCCCCAGTCGCTTACATCTGAACGGACAAATGCTCCTGACGGGAACATGATCTATAGAAACAGGTATCCAAAAATCAAAATAAACTAAATGTGACTTAATGCTTTAAGTACATTAGCTTATTTATATTAAGTTACTGTTTTAAAAAATGGATATTACATTTGGAAAATTTGAACATTCAGGAGTTTCTAGTTTAACATTTTACTAATAAACAAATAAAATCACATTTTTGTCAAAGGTCATCACAAAGTTCCCTGAAAGTTCTGCTCTGTAAAAGAATTGGTTTCTTCCTCCTTTGTATCTAGTCATGAGTTTTGTAACATTAGAAGAGTATTCTGGCTACAGCAGACTGTAGTATCTTCTAGAGAGTATTACATGGTACTGAGGACTAAGAACATCTAGTATATGGCTATCCATAGGGTAGTATTCCATTTGAAAAATAAACAAGAAAGAATAGGATATATAGGCCTTAAATATATATTAAAATAGACTTGCTATTAATACTCAATCATATCTTAATGCTGACTTCTCTGAATTAATTAATATTCCTCAATACATTATCTAGCAGAAAATACTATGTGAAACTTTGACAGAAGTTCGAATTTGTTGGCCAAATTTAAATTTAACTAAATTTGAAGTTGTATTCCTGTTATTTTTAAAGTTCACTGTAAGGATTTGTGACATAATATTTGAAGTGCAAATGAGTTTTCAAACTGCATTCCACACAGATACTTTTATGTCTTTTTATGCACTCCATAAGCAATTTTTATATGCTTGTTATTATGAGATGCAATTTCAGACCTCTATTCAGTTTAATGTTTATCAGCACAGAGTCAAAATAGACAACTTTTTTTTAACTCTTCTTTGTACAGGGCATCAGCAAATCACTTTTAATTTATCAATTCAATCTGATGATTTCATGTTATGGTGATACCTAGTACACTAAATTAGGTTGCAATTTTAAAAAGTGGCATAAAAGCCCAATAAGGAGATAACTGTGTAAGCTAAGAGGCAAATATGAACTTTACACTACAAGTGCTATTAATTATACTTATTTTGTTACAATCTAGAATTAAAGACACAAAGAACAGGACAAAATATGCTACAGATCACATGGATTTGATGGGATCTAATCTTAATAGACATTACCAGTTGTTCAAAGTGTGATGGTTTATATATGACAGAACAGGGTATTATTTAAATGGAGAAAAACTGCAAAAAGTTGCAACTCAAAGGGACTTGGGACTACTTGTGCAAGAAATACAAAAAGCTAGCGCACAGGTTCAGCAGTAATCAGGAAGACTAATGGAGTGTTGGCCCTTATTTCAAGCGGTGTGGAGTATAACAGTATGGAAGTCTTACTGCAAATGTACAAGGTGCTGGTGAGGCTACATCTGGAGTACGCTGAGCAGTTTTGGGCCCCTTATTTAAATAAATACATCATTTCGTTGGAGGCAGCTTACCAAGACAATCCCTGGTAAGGAGGATTGTCTTCAGGTTGAGATTCTACTCACTGAAGTTTAGAAGAATGAGAGGTGATCTCATTGAAACATATAGGATTTTTAAGGGGTTTGACAGGGCAAATGCTGAGATGATGTTTCCTCTCATGGGAGAGTCTAGAACCATAGGGTTTAGTCTCAGAATAAAAGGGTGCAAAATTAAGACCGAGATAAGGAGGAACTTCTTCTCTCAGAGGGTTGAGATATTTTGGAACTCTTTGCCACAGAGAGCTGTGGGTCCTTGCACATATTTAAGGCTGAGATAAAAAGATACTTGACAAGTAGGGGAATCAAGGGTTATGGGAAAATAAGCAGTCAAGCAGATGTGAAGAATGTCAGGTTCATCATGAACCTATTGAATGTGGAACAGGCTTGAGGGGCTGAATGGCCTATTCCTGTTCCTATTTCCTATGAACATATAGATGAGCTAAATTTGCTGATAACCAAGATAGTGGAAAGTATGTTTTGAAAAACATAAAGGAGGTTGCAAATGAACAGAAAGATTGAGTGCACAAAATGTTTTTCTCTGAAGTTTTTGTGAATTTGCAACTTTCTGCCTGGTGGGGGAGGTAGGGTCATTAAATATTTGATATAGTTTAGCAGTCGAAATCAAAGATTATTGGGGGTAGATGGGAGTGTGGAATTCAAAATACAAACCAATCCAAGTTTTGATCTTACAGAATGGGGGAGCAAGTTCCAAGGGTGCTACAGTTTTGCTAATAGCTAATCAATAAAGGATTGAGGATGAACAGCTAAGTCACGAGTAAGAACTGAAATACGCACAGTGATCTTCTTTCCTTGGTGTGCCTCCATTATTTTGACGTGATGTGGCTCTGGTCCACTGCTTTTCACTGACAAATGAGGCCTGGTCTCTTGAAAGTGCCCATTGCACATATCAAATGCAATGATATCATCACCCTCCCTGGCAACCACTCCACAGTTACACGATACAGCATAGTGGCGGCTGCCACAATCCCACTGACGCACATGAACTTCAAATTCTCGCAAAAGGCTTTTGTACAAAATAAAAGTCCCAGTTTTATGGTTGTCATAGCGTCTGCAATAAAATGACAAATGCATTAACCCCATGGATACCTCCCTGAATTAATACAACTTAATAGAATCTTAACAATCTTACAACCTGCAGAATCGCTTGCTTTGGGGATGCGTCTTTAATGTGAAGTCAAATCAAAAGGTCACATGACCTGTCCTGCAGTCTGCCTTACAGCAAGTCAAGTTTAAACAGCTGCCAGGGCTGTTTTACCAGATGATATTACCACTCGGATACAATGGCACCAGCCGGTGCGCTAACAGAGGACAGAATCAGAATCTCCAAACTGCCAGTTTTGTTGACACTGTTTGGTTGCAAATAGTTTTACTTTATACTGTCCACTTACCTCTGCAATAAAGTACAGTTAAGCAAAAGAATATCCAGTCTGCATTTCTACCTGGATATAAAAAATGCAGGTGGATACTGGTTATAGGATTGAAAAGGAGATTTTCAAACAAGTTTAGACCTTAAGACCCAGGAGGAGAAGTAGGTCATTCAGCCCATCAGGTCTACTCCACCATTCTATGAAATCATGGCTGATCTGACAGACTTCACCTTCACTTTCTTGTCTTTTCCCAAGAACCCTTGGGTCCCTTACTGATACAAAAAACAATCAGTTTCTCTCACCTCACAAACTCTTAACAATCCAGCCTCTACAGCCCACTGTCACCAAACATTCCAAAGATTTATTAACCTGAGAAAAGGAACTCCTCCCATCTCTGTCTTAAATGGATGGCCTCTGGTTCTAGACACTCACACAGAGCAAACACCCTCTCTGTACATACCCTGTCCAGCACCTTTAACTTTTCATATTCTATCAATGTTTCAGTAAAGTTTACTCTCATTCTTCTGAACTCCAATGGATACAAGCCCAACCTACTCAACTTCTCCTCATAAGAAAATTCACCCTTACCCAGGATCAACCCAGTGATCCTTCTCTGGACTGTCCAATGGCAATATTTCTTTCTTTAGATGAGGGGAACAAAACTATTCCAAGTGCAGTCTGACGAGTACCTTATATAGTTTTAGCAAGGTTTCCATATTTTTATACAGTACTGATTACCTGGATGTAGGTTTTCTCGCTGAGCTGGAAGGTTCGTTTTCAGAGGTTTCATCACCATACTAGATAACGTCTTCAGTTAGCCTCAGGGTGAAGCTTCACATAGAGGCTCACTGATGATGTTACCTAGTATGGTGATGAAACATCTGAAAACGAACTTTCCAGCTCAGCGAGCAAACCTACATACAGAACCTCAACCTGTACAAATCTTCTCAAAACATGCTAGTACTGATTACCATAGTTACAGAAGGATGTTAATGTTTTGGAAGCAGTTCAGACAAGGTTTACTGTACTGATACCTAGAATGAGCCTTATGAGGAAAAGCTAAACTGGCTGGGCCTGTATCCCCTGGGATTAGAGGAGTTCAAGACGACTTAATTAAAAAATACGATCCTGAGGGGACTTGATGGATATTTAAAGCATGTTTCTTCTTGTGGAATAATCGAGAACTAGGGATCACGGTTTAAAATTCAGATGGGAAATCTTTTTTCTCTCAGGAAGTTGTAAGAGTTTGGAATTCACTTCATCAAAAGAGCAGAATCTTTCAATACTTCCAAGGCAGAGTTTAATAGAATCTTGATTACCAGGGATGGAGCTACAAGAATGTAGCATTGAAGTTAAAACCAGAACAGTTGTGATCTTATTGAATGGCGAAGCAGGCTCAAAAGGGTAAGGGGCCTATTCATGTTTGTAGAATCCATTCCCTTGAAATAATGGCCAACTGTCCATTTGCATTTCCTATTACCTGCTGAACTTGGATGCTAGCCTTTTGCAATTTGTGATGGAGGATCCTCAAATTTCTGTGCTGCAGCTTTCTTCTGTCTCTTTCCAATTAAATAATATGCATCTCTTATAAACCTCTGTCAAAGTGCATTACCTACCATTTCCACACATGATATTGAAACATGACATATTTTTACCCTCAGAATCTATATCCGTCTGCACACTCTTTACATCATCCTCACCAACTGCCTTCACATCTATTTTCATGTCAGTGATGTTGTACATTCATTTCCCTTATCTAAGTCATTTAAATATAAATGGTTTTGTAAACAATTGTGGTCACAGCACTGATTCCTGTGGCGCACCACTAGTTACAGGTTGCTGTTTCAAAAATGACTATTCCCAACTCTCTGTCTTCTATTAGTTACACAACCATTTATCTATGCTGCTATTCAGAACTCTTATGGGCTCTTATAAGTAGCCTTATTTGTGGTAATGTATTAAATGCTGTTTAGTAATGTAAATATATTACAACTACCGGCTTTTTAAAAATCTATTCTGTTTGCTAGCTCCACAAAGTTGTAGAAGCATGATTCCCTTCCTTGAAGCCATGCTGATCCTACTTATCCAATTATATATTTCCAAAGAGTCGATTACATATCTTATAATACTCTTAACATTTCACCCTTTTTGCTCTCCTTATTGCTTTATGCCCACCTCCCCAACACTTGCTATACTCCACTAGGGTCTCCATGAATTGTGGCAAAAGTGAGGACTGCAGATGCTGGAAAACAGAGTCAAGATTAGAGTGGTGCTGGAAAAGCACAGCAGATCAGCCAGCATCCAAGGAGCAGTAAAATCGATGTTTTGGACAAAAAGCCCTTTATCAGGAGATTGTTCCCTTTGTACTTGTTGTTATAACTCTCTTTTCCTTTTAACTAGTCCTAAATATTCCTAGAATCCAGGGTTCTCTAAGCATGTTGGTCCTACATCTCAGCCTAAGGAGAATATGTTGAGCCTGTACTCTTCCTAATTCCTTTTTGAACACCTCTCACCATTGTGCATTTATCCTCACGTAGTAGCTCCCACTCCTTAGCATTAACCTTTTCAGACTATTGCCCCTTATGTAAGAGTATCTATTTCTCTCTCCCATCAGCGCAACTCTAAATTTAGCTGCTTTCATAATTCAAAGTGAATCCATTCACTACACCATGTACACAGGAACTGTTTTCTTGGGAAATCCCAGACGCTGCACATCACTTAATAGGAACAGTTTGATACTGGTAGGGATGGGAGAGGAATAAGGAGGAACTATGTCCTGCAGACTGTTAGCAGATCTGACTTCCCACCCAGTTTTATCCATCCTGTGTTGTGTAAATTCTACTCAAAGATGTCACAAAATTCTCTGACAACTTTATAGACCCATTTCTTGCGGTTTCTAGGCAACACACAAAGCCTAGCTTGGAGTACCTATGCCTGCTTCTTCATTACGTTCCCAATTGAATCTCTACACCAGCAGTTCTCTCTCTGATAATCACGATTTAACAATGGCAGACATGTCGCTACCACACTAACCTTTACGACTCTTCAAAAGAAAAATAACTGTGTACAAATCATATAAATGGGTATACAGCCAATGTAACACTAATTCTTCCTTCCCAAATTTTCCTGAGTTCCACTAAGTTCCAGAGTTTTACCCTGAATGTGTAACACCTAACGCTCCAGATTTCTCATCAAGAACAGCATGGTGACTCAGTGGTTAGCACAGCTGCCTCACAGTGCCAGGGACCTGGGCAACCGTCTGTGTGGAGTTTGCACATTCTCCCAGTGTCTGCGTGGGTTTCCTCCCACAATCTAAAGATGTGCAGTTTAGGTGAATTGGCCATGCTAAATTGCCTATAGTGTAGGGATGTGTAGGTTAGGTGCAATAATTAGGGTTAAATGTAGAGTAATGGGATAGGGGAGTGGGTCACGTTTCGGTGGGTTGACATGGACTTGTTGGGCCAAATGGCCTGTTTCTACACTGTATGGATTCTATGCCTTCTATTCTATCGGGCTTGCTGTTTGGGTTACCTGCTTAAATTTTTTAACTGTAATATAATTAACTTTTTTTTAAAAAAGAGCTTCTTTCCTCCAACATCACCTTCTTAATCATTCTCTAAATAAATGTTTCAAACAAACTATGTATTTACCTTCAGCAATAGAAGGATTGAAAGTCTGCATGTATACTGCATTGGCAATCACTTGCTAACAAGCACCATTGTCCATGTAGGAAATTCTGTGCCATTGGTCATGTGTTCGGTGTATCCTTACTGGCTGCTGAGACAGATCTAGAGCCACATCACTGACCACACATGTTCAGGTGTTTGAGGTGGAATTGCTTCTAGGCCTTTAAATTATTTCTCTAGATCCTTTTCTGTACTTCCTCTTGTCGGTGGCTGTTATCGAAGAATGGTGACCCATCATACTGAAGTTTCCTCCAAGTCAGTTTTTTCTGAGTGAAAGTCTCAGAGACTTGGACGTTTATGTTGCGTTTCTTGAGCTAAGCCTTCAGGGTGTCTTCAAAATGCTTCATTAATCCTCCTCTTGTTTGTCTGTGCTCCTTGTGCTGGGTGAAGAGCACTTGCTTTGGCGATTGGAGCTCAGGCATCCTAAGCATGTGGCCGGCCCAGCAGATGATCATGTACTCAGTACAGATGCTATTGGCTTCTCCAAGCAAGCTGTTTGCGTGTCTTACCTCGTAGCTGTTGTGGAGAATCCATCTCAAACAGCCCATGTATATAAACATTTGCTCACACATTATCTCTCATCTTTCTCTTCAACATCACCAAACAAACGCCCATGAAAATGTTGATTCTTCCCAAATAGTTTCACATAATTCTTCATGATCTGGAAAATTTAGTATGTACGGTATACAAGATTGCAGATATGGAAATTATTAGCTCTCCTGTTACCAAGCTGGATACAGGCAGCTTAGAATGAGCTAAGAATATTAAGTAAAAGAAATATGTCAAACAAATTTCAAAGAATGAGCTATTGTATACATCAGGCTAAAGATTCACTAATTGATCTTAGATAAAAATAACAAAGGCTGAAATTTTCCCAATTGAAGTTATAAAATGGTGGCCGATAAGTTTAACCACATGGTTTCTGCCATGCCTTGGTTCAGTTACCTGGGACAATCACAAGCTGTTCTCCTCAAGTTTTATGCAAATGAAATGTTGGGCTTGTTTCTCATTAAATAACGTAGCAAATGGGACAGATGTGTTCACCACTACTAAGATCGTCCAGGCTCTAGAGCCATACGTACATACAGCCTATCAACTCAGCTGCTGATACACTCTGCTGCTTGCCTCTGAACTCTGTCCAGATGGCAATGAAGAAAACTAAGCTTTAGCCTCATTTCATGGAGAAAGATTTGGATGATGAATGAGTGATAGAGAGAAGGTCAGTCATTTTCCCACTGACTGCAATAAGTAATCATTCTTCCAGATGTAGCCTGCTTGGGCAGCAATATCAGAATCTGGATTAGTGGTGCTGGAAGAGCACAGCAGTTCAGGCAGCACCACTAATCCAGAATCTGGTTTCCAGCATCTGCAGTCATTGTTTTTACCGAGCAATATCAGAATGGCTGTCTCTACTCTGAAAAGGACCATCCATTGGTGCAGAAAGAAGCTCAATGATTTCCTGTGCTCTGCAAAATTATATGGTACCACCTTCCCTATGCTCACTCACCGTCCCACCATTTATGCTAAATTTGCACCTGCACATATTTTTCACCAAGGGTGATGGACGACAACATTCAGCAACACATACATCATGTTTACTTAAGGACTTGCAATGACCTAAGAGTCATAGAGATATATATCATGGAAACAGACGCTTCGGTCCAACCTGTCCATGCCGACCAGATATCCTAAACTAACTTAGTCCCATTTACCAGAACTTGGCTCATATCCCTTTAAACCCTTCCTATTCATATACCCATTCAGATACCTTTTAAAAGTGTTGTAGTTGTACCAACTTCCACCACTTCCTCTGGCAGTCCATGCACCACCCTCTGTGTGAAAAAGTTACCCCTTGGGTCCCTTTTAAAAATTTTCCCCTCTCACCCTAAACCTATGCCCTCTAGTTCTGGATTTCCCCTAATGCGGGGAAAATACCTTGCCTATTTGCCCTATCCATGCCCCTCAAGATTTTATAAACCTCTATAAAAGTCACCCTTCAGCATCCAATGCTCCAAGGAAAACAGCCTCAGCCTATTCAGCCTTGCCTTGTAGCTCAAATCTTTCTGCAACTAGTAACAATTACTGTCCTTTTACGCTTCTTACTCACACATGATCACTAACTGCTCTTGCATCAACTTCTGGTCCACAATTGGACCAAAGGTTTCAAATCTGTTTGGAGGAGATTGGTAGACATCTGGATTCTCATTATCTAAGAAGAGAAAACAGTGTAATTGGTCTTGCTAGGAAGGATCGGACTGGTCATGTGGAGATGGGGAAATAACAATGGACAACCAATACAGTAAGCTCCACTGAATTGTGTGGTTCTCCCATCACCATTAGTGCTAATTCATCCAAGGCATCCAGAAGGTTGTATCCATTTTTACTAATTGTCAATCTCTCTTAATAGATTGATACAATACAGAAAAGGTCCTTTGGTCTACTGAGTCTGTACTACCAAGAACACACAATCTACACTAGTCACACTTTCCAGCAGTAGGCTGATAACCTTGAATGTTATGATATTTTGGGTGCTCATCCAATTACTTTTTAAAGTTTGTGCTGCTACCCACCTAAACTACCCTCCCAGGCAGTCTATACCAGATTCCTACCATCCTTAGGGTGAACAAAAACTGCCTGCCTCTAACTCAGTGCTAAAATATCTGTTTAGATAGAGGCTTTACCTGAATACCAACTGCCAGCCACAAGCACTGAAGTCCTGACAACCCCTCAGCTCAAAGAGGTCAAAGACTTGAAGTCATGACAGAGTTGGGCCGAGACCAAGTCTGATGAGTTGTGAGGCTAGATATTTTCCAATTATGAACTACATGGTTTAAAGGGTTAGGAACAGCATGATCATTCACAACACAGGGCCTTGTAAAGAGAAAGCTGTTTCATGTAAACAGAAGCCAATGGCCGGCATGATCATTCCTCATTCTCCAACTTGTGCTGATAGACAAGATGTGAGGTACCTACTATGTTTTGCTGCTCAAGTTTGTATGCCGTCAGGTTTCTTGATAGAAGAGAGGAGAGTTGGAAGTTGGAACATTGCTAGGATGATTTGAGATATTAATGAGCTGTAAATGCATGAACGTAAGCTTCTCACCACACAACAGGGAGGTTCTGAACTCCTCCAGTCTGGGAGAGATTTTCTTGACATGTGGATTTGATATCTAGAATCTCAGCCGATTTAAGTCATCTCACTCACCACTCTCGGAAGGGAAAATTCTATCTCAAGATACCAAACTTTTTAAGTTCATAGAGTCAGAGGTATACAGCATGGAAACAAACCCTTCAGTCCAATTTGTCCATGCTGACCAGATATCCTAACCTAATCTAGTCCCATTTGCCAGCACTTGGCCCATATCCCGCTAAACCCTTCCTATTCATATACCCATCCAGATGCCTTTTTAATGTTGTAATTGTACCATGTTAGGCTTTACACTTAGACACAAACTCATCTACACCAGTGCTTATGGACCTACTAATAGAGCATCTTGACACTATCATTACCACCAGTAAATATGGGCTTTGTATATAGCAGAAGCCTCTAATAGAAACACGACCAATAACTCACTGTAGAACAGAAATGTTCCTTCACCCCATCACTCATACTTTGCAAATCCTGTGGAATGCATGGGAGTTAATTAGTGTCTGACCAACTGTTTCCATGAACAGGATACCCATTATTAGGCTTTTATGTTGTGAAATATCAAAAGCTGCAACTCCTCCAGGAGAGTTTTAAACCTCAATTGAAGTTTCCTAACAGCTATGACACATTAGACTTAGACTGTGATAATGCTATAAACAGTTTTGCTATTTTGAAACAATCCAAACCAACTGTTCATATCAACTCTTGACTACAATGAGACAGGGACAATGAAATTAAACTACGAGTGGAATGGGGAGTGAGGAGGAGTAGGGGCTGATTTTCTTTCCGGCTGAGAGAGCCTCTGAGGTCCATACATGGCAGTAGCCATCCATATGGCTACTGTAGCCAGTAGCCAGCCAGAGATATGGCATTGAGGGTGAGTTGGAGGTTTGGATTAGGAATTGGCTGGCTGGAAGAAGACAGAGGGTAGTAGTTGATGCCAAAGGTTCATCTTGGAGTGCCGTCACTAGCGGTGTTCCGCAAGGATCTGTTTTGGGACCATTGCTGTTTGTCATTTTTATAAATGACCTGGAGGAAGGGTTAGAAGGTTAGGTGAGCAAGTTTGCGGATGATACGAAAGTCGGAGGAGTTGTAGACAGTGAGGAAGGATGTGGCAGGTTACAGCGGGATATAGAGAAGCTGCAGAGCTGGGCAGCAAGGTGGCAAATGGAGTTCAATGTAGCTAAGTGTGAGGTGATTCACTTTGGTATGAGTAACAAAAAGATGGGGTACTGGGCTAATGGTCGGATACTTGGTAGTGTGGAAGAGCAGAGGGATCTTGGTGTCCATGTACACAGATCTCTGAAAGTTGCCACCCAGGTAAATAGTGCAGTGAAGAAGGCATATGGCGTACTGGCTTTTATTGGTAGAGGAATTGAGTTCCGGAGTCCTGAGGTCATGCTGCAGTTGTATAAGACTCTGGTGCAGCCGCATCTGGAATATTGTGTGCAGTTTTGGTCGCCATACTATAGGAAGGATGTGGAGGCACTGGAACGGGTGCAGAGGAAGTTTACCAGGATGTTGCCTGGTATGGTAGGAAGATCATATGAGGAAAGGCTGAGGCACTTAGGGTTGTTTTCATTGGAGAAAAGAAGGTTTAGGGGTGACTTGATAGAGGTGTACAAGATGATTAGGGGGTTAGATAGGGTTGACAGTGAGAACCTTTTTCCACGTATGGAGTCAGCTATTACAAGGGGGCATAGTTTTAAATTAAGGGGGGGTAGATATAGGACTGATGTTAGGGGTAGGTTCTTCACTCAGCGAGTCGTAAGTTCATGGAATGCCCTGCCAGTAGCAGTGGTGGACTCTCCCTCTTTATGGGTATTTAAGCGAGCATTGGATAGGTATATGGAGGATAGTGGGTTAGTGTAGGTTAGGTGGGCTTTGATCGGCGCAACATCGAGGGCCGAAGGGCCTGTACTGCGCTGTATTCTTCTATGTTCTATGTTCTATAACCTGGAGTCATTGCCGCAATGGCGTGTTGAGACCGATCATTGCAGGTAGAACCTCGGAATAGCTGCACAAATACACAGCCGTGCAGCTTTGAGGGAATGTTGGGTATGTGGGGATGGTGGTGAAGTAGATTTATTTATTTTTGGGAGAATAAAAACACCAGCCATCTTGGGCTTTGATGTTTAAGTTGGTCAACATTTATTCCTCATTGCTAATGCAGTTTCCAACCCATCTACCCATATCTTCAAACATCACCTGCCCCACATTTGGCAGAGTCTGCAGATTGTATAGTGGACTTATTAGATATCTCACAGCTCGTCAAACTGGAATGGAAGCACACCATCGTCACTCTCAACAGGCCATTAAGGAGATAGTCTAGCAAGTCTTTAAAAGCCTAAAACATGGAAGGACATTAATGTGCTATGTAGTTTTCTAAATTTTAATGTATACCAGTCATGTTTATATGGAGTCAGAAATGTGGAAATTTACTCAACTAGTTATGTAATACTGATATGGCTGCTCAGACTTGCATTTCAGCCTTAATTACTATAACATTCATGGTTGACTGGCTGACTAACAGATTGACTAGCACGTTGACTACCAACTGAATGTACAAAAAGATGGAGACCACTTATACAATTGCTCACATATCATGATCTCATCTAGCTGTCTTAAATGTAGATTGCCTTTCTGAGATCTGTGCAATAATACAATATCCTAGATTTTCCCTCTAAAGAATAGGAAACCTGTTCTGATAAATATGTAGAAGGATGTACATTAGTACCATGTCTTTATACATTAAGATAACTCTTTGGCAGATGCACAACACAACTGGATCTAATCGTTATACAATGATCATGGCTTGACTAAGTCATGTCCTTTGTTGAATGAAAATACATCATGCATAATAGATGTCTGGCCAATGTCTGGTCTGACACTTTTGGTATCAGACTCATGTGTATGACGGATGATTTGTCATAGAAAACCTGAATGTGTCATCTGTTTCATTGTAGGATTTAACCATCAGTGATAATACTTTTCTTGGCGCCGGCTTTAGCTCAGTAGTTACTTCAATTTCATACTTCATTGATTAATTTGGTCTTTTGTCACGTGTACCTAAGCACAGTGAAAACCTTTGTTTACAAGTTGTTGAAGTACAGTCAGATCATAGTAAGCAAGGATAATTAGATCCTAGGATGCTCCGAGACAAGGCATACAAGTTACGTCACACAAAACGTGCACTAGGCAAGATCAACATGAGAAAGATCAGCAATATTTGAAATTGGACAGTGCATTCATAAGTCTAATAATGGCACAGAAGAACCTGCTGGTGTGTGTTTAAGCTTCTGATACTTCTGCCTGACCGAAGAGGTTGTAGGAGAGCATTATCAGGGCGTGATGGGCCTTTGATGGTGTTGGCAACCTTTCCATAGCAACGAGCTGTGCAAATGGAATCCATAGATGGAAGGCTGGCTTCTGTGATGGTTTAGGCTGTACACACAACATTCTGCAGTTTCTTATGGTCCTGGGCAGAACAGTTGCCATACTGGGCCATTATGCAGCCAGTCAGTATTTATTCAATAGTGCATCTGTAAAAGTTTGAGAGACATATTGTGGACATGCCAAATCCCCTCAGTTCAGGACAGGTTGTCAGTTAGAGTCAGAGTCATAGAGATGTACAGACCCTTTGGTCCAACCTGTCCAGGCTGACCAGATAGCCCAACCCAATCTAGTCCCACCTGCCAGTGCTCAGCCCATATCCCTCCAAACCCTTCCTATTCATATACCCATCCAAATGCCTCTTAAATGTTGCAATTGTACCAGCCTCCACCACTTCCTCTGGCAGCTCATTCCGTACACATACCACCCTCTGCGTGAAAAAGTTGCCCCTTACGTCTCTTTTATATCTTTCCCTTCTCACCCTAAACCTTTACCCTCTAGTTCTGGACTCCCCCACCCCAGGGAAAAGACTTTGTCTATTTATCCTATCCATGCCCCTCATGATTTTATAAACCTCTATAAGGTCACCCCTCACCCTCCAACGCCCCAGGGAAAACAGCTCCAGCCTAATCAAACTCTCCCTATAGCTCAAATCCTCCAACCCTGGCAACATCCTTGTAAACCTTTTCTGAACCCTTTCAAGTTTCACAACATCATTCCGATAGGAAGGAGACCAGAATTGCATGCAATATTCCAGCAGTGGCCTAACCAATGTCCTGTACAGCTGCAACATGACCTCCCAACTCCTGAACTCAATACTCTGATCAAGAAAGGAAAGCATACCAGATGGCTTCATCACTATTCTATCTACTTGCAACTCTATTATCAAGGAGCTATGAACCTGCACTCCAAGGTCTCTTTGTTCAACAACACTCCCTAGGATCTTACCATTAAGTGTATGAGTCCTGCTAAGATTTGGTTTCCCAAAATGCAGCACCTCGCATTTATCTAAAACTCCATCTGCCACGTCTCAGCCTACTGGCCCATCTGATCAAGACCCCATTGTAATCGGAGGTAACCTTATTTGCTGTCCACTACACCTCCAATTTTGCTGTCATCTACAAACTTACTTAATATACCTCTTATGCTCACATCCAAATCATTTATATAAATGACAAAAAGTATTGGACCCAGCACCGATCCTTGTGGCACTCTGCTGGTCACAGGCCTCCCGTGCGAAAAACAACCCTCCACCACCACCCTCTCTCTCTCTACTTTTGAGTCAGTTATGCATCCAATTGTCTAGTTCTTTCTGCATTCCGTGAGATCTAACCTTGCTAATCAGTCTCCCATGGGGAACATTGTCGAACACCTTACTGAAGTCTACATTGATCACATCTACTGCTCTGCCCTCATCAATCCTCTTTCTTTGTTACTTCTTCAAAAAAACTCAATCAAGTTCATGAGATATGATTTCCCATGCACAAAGCCATGTTGTCTATCCCGAATCAGTCCTTGTCTTTCCAAATACATGTAAATCCTGTCCCTCAGGATTCCCTCCAACAACTTGTCCACCACCGACTTCAGGCTCACTGGTCTATAGTTCCCCGACTTGTCTTTACCGCCCTTCTTAAACAGTGGCACCACGTTAGGCAACTTCCAGTCTCCTGACACCTACCTGTGACTATCAATGATACAATTATCCCAGCAAGAGGCCCAGCAATCACTTCCTTAGCTTCCCACAGAGCTCTAGGGTACATCTGATCAGTTCCTGGGGATTTATCCACTTTTATGCGTTTCAAGATATCCAGCACTTCCTCCTCCCTAATATGGACATTTTTCAAGATGTCACCATCTATTTCCCTATGTTCTATATTTTCCATGTCCTTTTCCACAGTAAATACGGATGCAAAATACCTGTTTAGTATCTCCCCCATCTCCTGCGGCTCCACACAACGGCAGCCTTGCTGATCTTTGAGGACCCCTATTCTCTCCCTAATTACCCTTTTGTCCTTAAAGTATTTGTAAAAACCCTTTGGATTCTCCCTAATTCTATTTGCCAAAGCTATCTCATGTCCCCTTTTTGCTATCCTGATTTTCTCCTTAAGTATATTCCTACTGCCTTTATACTCTAAGGATTCATTTGATCTGCCTATACATGAAATATGCTTCTTTCTTTTTCTTAACCAAACCTCAATTTCTTTGGTCATCCAGCATTCCCTACACCTACCAGTCTTTCCTTTCACCCTGATAGGAATATACTTTCTCTGGACTCTCATTATCTCATTTCTGAAGGCTTCCCATTTTCCAGTCATCCCTTTACCTGCGAACATCTGCCCCGATCAGCTTTTGAAAGTTCTTGCCGAATATTGTCAAAGTTGGCCTTTCTCCAATTTAGAACTTAAATTTTTACATCTGGTCTATCCTTTTCCATTACTATTTTAAAACTAATAGAATTATGGTCGCTGACCCCAAAGTGCTCCCCCACTGACGCTTCAGTCACTTCAGTTATTTCCCAAGAGTAGGTCAAGTTTTGCACCTTCTCTGGTAGGTACATCCACATACTGAATCACTTAAGAAATTCCTCTCCGTCAAAACCCTTAACACTATTGCAGTCCCAGTCTATGTTTGGAAAGTTAAAATTCCCTACCATAAGTACCCTATTTTTCTTACAGATAACAGATCTCCTTACAAATTTGTTTTTCAATTTCCCTCTGACTATTATGGGGTCTATAATACAATCCCAATAAGGTGATCATCCCTTTCTTATTTCTCAGTTCTACCCAAATAACTTCACTGGACGTATTTCTGGGAATATCCTCCCTCAGTACAGCTGTAATGCTACCCCTTATTAAAAACGTCACTCCCCCTCCTCTCTTGCCTCCTTTTCTGTCCTTCCTGTAGCATTTGTATCCTGGAACATTAAGCTGCCAGTTCTGTCCATCCCAGAGTCATGTCGCTGTATTTGCTATGATATCCGAGTCCCATGTTCCTAACCATGTCCCGAGTTCACCTTCCTTCCCTGTTAGGCCACTTGCATTGAAATAAATGCATTTTAATTGATCAATCCTAACTTGTCCCTTACTCGCTTCTGTTCTCAACTGTACCAGTCTCAGATTGATCTCTTTCCTCATTACCTCCCTGGATTCCACCCCCATCCCCAACACCCTCTAGTTTAAAATCCTACCAAGCAGCTCTAGCAAATCTCCCTGCCAGTATATTAGTCCCCTTCCAATTTAAGTGCAATCCATCCTTCTTGTAATGATCACTTCTACCAGTTTATGAACGAAGAACTATGTAGATCTGTCCTCCAAACAGGAGTCCTGCCAGCAAGGGTAGACCATTGCTTTGAGGATTAGCACAGAGACTTAGCAGGCTGTCAATCTTGATATGCAGTTTTGCAATCAATGATTATGGACTTCAGGATAGGGAGGAGTAAAGGTGATGTGATGAAGACCCCCTTCCGGCACATCCTGGAGGTTTCACAAATGTTTTGTGGACCATTGTTGGACGCAATATACTTAGGAACACCAGAATATTAAATATGGTGATTAACAAGCCAACAACTGTTGCACTCTTTTGGTTTCACTTCACAAAAAATTGGTCAAAGTCAATCACTCTGATGTGGTCATATCCTTAGATGTGGAAAATATTGTTTGTGATCTTGCATCAGAAGGAATTGAATGTGGGATAAAAGGTTTTCTTGGGTGTTAAAGTTGATCGAGTTGATGTTTCACGTGATTTCAGTTGAGCAGTATCTTACTGATGCCAGGCTATCAGATACCTGCTAATCCTGTGAATTTTCTGTGTCCATGTAATCTGCAGGTACATGGTCAAGCACATCTTCAAGTAGAGCTTGTGGAATACTCACTTGTTTAGCTTTGAAAATTACATTCCTAGTTTTAAGAGCTCTAGTTTTTCTCTGAGTGGATAGGAATATGTTCACTCAGCATCCTGTTCCATATGTTTGGATCACTCTAATGATGCTTTTCTTGAGCTGTTGCAGCTGGACCTCAAATGACCTAATTTGTTGAACATGCTCTGCTTAGTTATAACCAAAATGAATGATATTGATGTGAAGACTACCTTCAAACTCTGATTCAATAATATTCAGCTGTAAGTCCAGGGAAATAGCTTAGTTTCTAGTTAAACGTGGAAATTATCTGAGAGGCTGGTGTGTATAGTAATTCACAACTGTATCCTTTGTAGCTGTTGTAGACAGAGAGGTGTACTTAGGAGGGGTTATTGACAATCATTTCCAATTGTATTTGGTCAGTACAAACAATATAACTACTTGCCAAATAGGAATATGGAATCTCTGCATATCAAAAACTAGAATGAGAGCTTTACTTTCAATGTTATAGAAGGTTGTCTGAGCCGTCATAAAGAGGTTAGAACCAAATAACAAGACTGTCTTCCTATAATAGAGTCTTTTGTGGAATACATCTACTTCAAAAGATTAAGCTTGGAAGGATCATCATACTGAAAAACATTTTTGTTGGAAGATAACGATTGAAGATCATGCTGGACTTTCAGGATTGAAAGATATATGGTGATCTTCCCACCATAAATATGATATAGTTTCGTAACACAGATCTCAAACAAGAGATACTTTGGTTCCAAAATTCGGAATATGTAGGGATAAAAACTGGAAGAAAACAAAATACCATTGTAACTCACCTTTGTCTTGTTTTGTAGGCACTTTCTGGATGTCTTTTATTTTGGTAGGATCAGATCGAATATATTGATCCAAAAAAAAAATTGATTTAAGTCTGTCCAGAAGTGGTTTTCAGAAATATTTGATATATGTAGCGGCAACAACCAGTTCAGTCAGCCATTCAGATAGGTTAGCACCAATCTAAATTCTTTTGTTTCTTAGTTGATTCTCTGACAAATAGATACAGCTGATTATCTGTGTGTACGTTTGATGAACTAGCTCCCTAAATTATTACTGCAAATTCTTTTGCTCAGACAATATGAATATTGATGTTCATCTGATTAGTGTAAGACACTGTTACGTGCACTTTTGTTTCCTGATTTATACTCTGCCTTACAATACAACTAATACTAGATAACTCAAAATACTTGTACCATTTTCTCTGCCCTTGTTGTACTTATCTGATTACAGTCGAACTACATTTCAAGGCTTTTTCTCTTGAATTAGATGGCTCTTCAATCCATCTTTCATTACCAAGCTTCTCCTTCCCAAGTTGTCTATCTCATCTAAAAGTTAAGAATCCTGAAACATTTAATTCCCAATGTTTTCACTGTGCAGCTATGTCTCCACAATAACTCCCAGACCAAACTTATTCATTTCAGTGTTCCAAACAAGACTCATTCTGAACTCTAATCATCAGTTTGGTTTCTCTTTCTCCAAATGCTGCCGGATCTGCTGAGGTGCTCCAGCACTTTGTTTCATTTTTCCAGATCTTTGAAGATCAATTTTATTTTGATTTTAATTGTTGCTCATTTCTGTCTATCAACGATTCATTAGTATTGTTGTGAATGCTTTGCACATTCAAGCATAATGCCGTTAGCTTTATCTTTCTTTTCTAATGTCATTTTGAAGGTGAAGATACATTGTTGTGGAAAGAATAGATTGCATAACAGCAGTTGCGTTTTCAGAATCATCTAATTTTTTCACTGCTACTATCTGAGCTGATAAGTAACCTTGTAATTTGCTGATTTGTTGCCAAAATGTTTTGCTGGAGCTTAGAGAAAATTGGTTTCACAGGAGGATTTTCACACAGTTCTGAAAAATGCCTGACCTCTGTTGGTGTAGGATGATAACAAGACAGCTACTCCAACAGTGTCTGTATCTGGGATAAAAGAAGATTTGCCTCAAGTCAAGCTGCTTTAGCAGCAAGAGTCCAAAACTTGGCGATATTCCTGACTTTAGGACTAAATCCTCAGGAATGATTTTCAATTGCAAATCCACGGACATATCTTCGATGAAGTCAAAAGTGATCTTTGAACCGAAAAGTGTTGACAGTAATAGGTTGCCCAGAACCTTCATTTTGTTCCCATCCACCTTTTACTATGGCTTCAACATGCTTTTAGCTTTTCTCTTTTGATTTTTCCTCTTCAAAAAACTCCACCTCAAGCCTCCCTAACCGATATAAACAGAGACTGCGACTGTGGGCTGGCGAGAGGGCCCCATGGTTTAATTCAACTGCTGTGATCAATGTCAAGTTGTGAAAGCCCTCAATGCCTCCTGACAAGATGAGTTACAGTTTTTGATGGAGCTATTGGGACAGGTCAGCAAGTGGAAATGCGCAGACATTCTGAGGGGACATTTCAAATGAGGCCTCCATACTCAGCTCCCACTGCATCCACATACGTTCAGCTATTCGGCCTTGGCAAGCATAGCACCATTCACTCCTCCCTCCCCCCCCACCCCGGCCCCACCACACACACACACACACACACACACACACACACAATGCCCGAGATTCTGCTCACTCACTTGCAAGACAGAGTGGAAGAGAGAGGAAAGGAGAAGAGCAGAACAGGCAGAAGCAAAAACAATTGCACATCTTGTGGCCTGGCATGGCAGTTTCCCGACCTGGCATGGTGGTCTTTTAGCCTGACATGGCCTCAGCGTGGACTTCCATGTTGATTCAAAACCAATCTCCCAGTCATGAGAGCCTTGAGGTGAAGCGATCTAGAGTGAAGGCCTGATGTGGACTGGAGACCAGGTGCCAGTGTGGACAGATTTGGAAGGACTGTTGTTCTGGTCTGTTTATTTCTCTATTTTCTAATTTATTGCCACAATCTGTAATGCTGGGCTTATTTCTGTATGTTTCTAATTGTTTTTCTGAAGAATCTGTACCCAAGATGGTGCCGTAATTGACAACTTGTAAACTTTTCACTGCCTTTGGGTGGGTACATGGGACAAAAGCTAATTCAATTCAATGTAAAGAAGAGGCAGTTTCAAATGTCATGGTGTCAGCTTTGACAGGGCCGATGACAGAGTCACTAAAAATATTGTCTGTGCCCCTACTCAACTCCCAGCAAATCATCTTGATGTGTGTCATAACTTTGGAGTTGCAGATGGTGTGATCATTGGACCACTTGCTTTTCACCTCAACCTACTTCCTTCAAACATGCTCCCCTCATCAGTGCCATCCCAGGAAAAGGAGGAAGGGCAATAGCATACTGCTAATCAAAAGGACCTCATTTAATCTGACACTCACAGCCAGCAACTAAGTCACAGGATATAACTGGGTACACCAGGCCAAGATGTAGCAAAACTCCCTGCCAAATCCAACTTGACCCAGCATCTCCAAAAACATTCCACTGTGCTTTGAGGCAGTTTACAAAGACAAAGGTTACTTAAATGCATCTGATCTGTAAGCTGGGGTGTCTGGCTCTTTATAGACAATAGATAATAAGTGTAGGAGTCGGCCATTCAGCCCTTCGAGCCAGCACCACCATTCATTATGACCATGATTGATCATGTAGATGATCATGCACAGTATCCTGTTCCTGCCTTATCCCCATAATCTTTGATTCCACTATCTTCAAGAGCTCCATCCATCTCTTTCAAGAAAGTATCCAGAGACTTGGCCTCCACTGCCTTCTGGGGCACAGCATTCCATATATCCACCACCGTCTGGGTGAAGTTTCTCCTCAACTTTATTCTAAGTGGCCTACCCCTTATTTTTAAACTGTGTCCTCTGGTTCCGGACTCACCCATCAGCAGAAATATCCTTCCAGAGTGACAATTCTTTAATAATCTTATATGTCTCAATCAGATCCCTTCTTAAAGGTGGTAGCAGCTTTTTCTTTTATTCATTCATGGGATGAGGGCGTGGCTGACTAGGCAGCATTTATTGCCCATAGGGCAGTTAAGAGTTAACCAAATTGCTGTAGGTCTGGAGTCACATGTAGGCCAGACCAATTAAGGATGGCAGCTTCCTTCCCTGAAAGATATCAGTGAACCAGATGGGTTTTTCCAACAATTGACAATGGATTGCATTGTCATCATTAGACTCTTAATTCCAGATTTTTATTGAATTCAAATTCCACCATCTGCCATGGCAGGATTTGAACCCAGGTTCCCAGAACATTATCTGGGTCTCTGGATTAACAGTTCAGCAATAATACTACTAGGCCATCACCTCACCTTAGGTGATGCCAGGGTTGGGCCTCTCTTGCTGATGAACCTATGTTCTTTCATGATTGAAGACAGAATTTGTCCAATGGAGCTGCATAGGGCAAATTAGGATGTCAGGGGTCACGTCAACCAGTAGGGCTGGGCAAGGCTGTGACAGACCTCAATTGATTCCAGTACGCATTAGGAAACATGCACGAATACACTCCCATGTTTGGGTCCATGTAAGACATGCCACGAGCAAAATGCACCACTAGGAGAGAGTGTGCTGTTTCTGTAACTGTCTTCAGCAGCAATGCAACAGTATTTTCCATCCAAAGACTGTGGTTAAGAAAAAGAAAGAATGAAAACTTATTCTAGAATCATGGAATCACTTTCAGAGTTTCCTCTCGGTGTTCCGGTTTCCTCCCACAGTCCAAAGGTTTGCAGGTTAAATGTATCGGCCATGCTAAATTGCCCGCAGTGTCCAGGGATGTGCAGGCTATGTTGGCTGGCCATCGGAAATGCAGGATTACAGGGATAGGGTAGGGAGGTGAGTCTGGATGGGATACATTTTGGAGGGTCATTGTGGACTCAATGGACCAAATGGCCTGCTTCCACATTGTAGGGATTCTATGACTCTATCAGAGCAGAAATATGGTCTAAATCCCTAAACTTGTTCAACTGTGCCCTATCCCATATTCTATCAAAGACTGAAGTAAAATGTGGTGACAAATTAAATTCAGCAGCCACAAAGATGCTATATATCTAACATTTTATATAATAAACTATATTGGACAACTAGATTGAAGTGACAACTCAAGGTACTCAAAATAAATATCACAGTGCCTTAAAAAAGATATATTCATAACATTCCTTATTGAAAAGAATAAATTTTTGATGTAGACAATTCCAGTTCATAAAAGGAGATACACAGGCCAGATGTCACTAAGAATGTGTGGGCATTATTTTCCCAGCTGCCATCTAGATAAATAAGATAAACAACATGTAAGCTGTCAACTGCAAAGAATAAATAATGCTTCACTCACTCAACACATCGAAAGTCTACTGCTGTAGAATAGATAGTTAATGATATCAGGCAACAATACATTCCTGACACAAACTGCGTTTCAAATTAAGTTCTCCTTTTCACACTGCAAGGTGGCAGAGTGACTAATAGCAGTACTTTTAAGTTTAAAATCAGGAAAGTCATTATAACCTTCAATATGTAATGCAGTTACTTTGGTAGTCCAGTTTGTTTTCTTTAAATAGGCAGCTGTTCTCAGAAGTGGATGAAAAAAAATGTGAAAATTTAGTTGGTGCAATGATGTGAACAGTGTTTTCAGAATGGAACCAGATTTCAATCCACCTCAAGCCACTAAGATTAAAACCTCTCAACTGGCAATAAGTGGAACCTTCTCTCAGCATACTAAATCCAAATGGAGCTAGACAGGGTTCCCGAGACATGTAACTTTCTAGATGTTTTCAAATGCAGTCAGGAACTGGGACTATGTTGGAAACCCCTAATATAACTCTTCACCTTTGCACATGGGTACTCTCTGCGGGTGTAATCCCATCTCAATGAGCTTCTAAGACTATGTTCTTAACAAAGTCTGCCTATTTGTGCTTCTTTAAAATTGTCCACCTACTCCTTACATTAGCTTGTCTAGTCCTGAAAACTTTATTCGTACCTTCTTCACCTCCAGGCTGCACTATTCCAAACTTCTCCTCACCCTCTATGAACCTCAACTCAAAACCAAAACTCTGCTATTCACATTCCATAACACACCAAGACTTGTTTACCCATTCATCCCATTCTCTGTGACCTACACCAGCTCCCAGAACCTCAATATGAAATCCTTGTCTTTAAATTGCTTCGAGCCATTACTCACCCAGTGATATATTATCTTGGCCTCCATCCACAGTCAGACTCTGTTTCTATAAGTTTGGTTTCAAGCGTATTCTTCACTCCTTTTATCCTACAATTAGTAGCTTTGTTTCCAGCTGCCTGTGTACTCCAGAAGTGCCTCCCTAAACCCCTGCATCCATTTATCTATCTCTTTGTCTTTAACATCTACCCTAAAATATTCACTGAACTTTCAAACACTTCTCTTGATATCTCCATCTTTCAGTCAGTGCCTATTGTTTCCCTTACATCTTGATCAAGCACCCTGGAACATTGATGTTGTTGGAAGGTTAGAAAAAAAAATCAAATGTCATATAGTCTGGGTATTTTTCTGAAGCAATAGTACATGGCAAGGACATCACGTTTCATGATAAATGTGGAGGCATGCTGAATTCATTTTAATAAAGACTCCAGATAATGATTTCTGATCAAATGATGAAAAATAAACCACTTCTTTTGTTGTGAATGTTCAAAGTGTTCTTATTCTAACTATCACATTGAAGCTTACATCAATACAGATAGCGGACATTTCCTGTAACTCGAACCCAATTATCTACTGTATATGTTTTGCTCCACCCAGCTGACAGCTGTACAATTATGTTTGATCTCCTCCATCTCTTTATGCATTCCAAATGAATAAATCACTTGCTGTAGGCTACACATTTTGCTCTGAGATTTAAGATGCATAATAACAACTTGCATTTATATAGCTCCGTTAACATAGTTAGAATGCTTTACTCGGGGACTTCAGTGGAGTGATATCAAACAAAATCTGACACCAAGCCACATCAGACAATGTTAAAATGGATGTTCAAAAGATGGGTTACTGATGTAGCATTTAAACAAAATTTTGAAGTAAATACAAGAGATGGAGCTTTGGACGACTTCACTGAAGGAATTCCGACATAACAGATGAGGCATTTGAAGGCATAGCCACCACAGCTAGACACGGATGAAAATCAGAGCTGTGTTGCTAGCCCAGGTGAATCAGCACAGGCACGAGTTTATGGAAGATCAGAGATTGGGCAGAAACTTGCAGATATCAATTTTATGGATTAGTCATTCATTTTGAGGGTATACATATCTGAAATTTCAGAATACAGAAAAAAACACAGAATTTTGGGAGAGGACTTCATTTCAAAGAATTACAATTGAATCATGACCCAGAGAAAAAAACTAGTAAGAAACAGTCATACTTGAAATGAACAAACTGGACCTTCTTTTTGAAGCACACAAGATGTCTCAGAGCAGTCTATGTCACTTGCAAGTTCTACTGGTTTCCCTTTCAGGGTACAAGAAAAAGAATCCCTACTTTTCACTCCACGTGCACTTTTGTACATTCTCCAGCACACCCAGAAGAGGTGTTCTGTTTTAGGCACCTTGTGGCAAAGCTTTGATCGCCCTCCAAGGCAACATTTGCAGCCCCACTCCCTGTCCACAACCTGCCCAAGAGCCAGGGAAGAGTGTCCCATTTACCATCCAAATCAGGCCACTCCTTCACTCTTGTTCAGTGACAGGCTGCAGTCCCAGCAGTGACCACCACTCCTGCTGGTGCAGCTGAGACTGATGAGCTGTTGTCAACTGTTTGGCCAGGGGTTCTTTCAGACGGGCGGCACGGTGGCACAGTGGTTAGCACTGCTGCCTCACAGCGCCAGCTCCTCTGTGTGGAGTTTGCACATTCTCCCCGTGTCTGCGTGGGTTTCCTCCGGGTGCTCTGGTTTCCTCCCACAGTCCAAAAATGTGCAGGTCAGGTGAATTGGCTAAATTGCCCATAGTTAGGTAAGGGGTAGATGTAGGGGTATGGGTGGGTTGCGCTTCGACGGGGCGGTGTGGACTTGTTGGGCCGAAGGGCCTGTTTCCACACTGTAAGCAATCTAATCTAATCTAGTCACGGGTATTCTCCCACATGGCAGATGAAAGTCACAACCTCACTCAACTAATTACCTATGTCCATAAAATCCATTCATGGCTCCTGAGCCAGCAGAGGTGAGTTCAACCTGATTTTCCAACCAAGAACCATGTAAAACCCAACTGCATGTGTCTAACCTTAAATGGCAAAGAACATCTCAAATAGCAGATTCTAGTACTGAAACTAGATGTTAAAAAAAATGTTTAATTCCTAATAATGGCATCTGACATCTTGATGAACACAGAATTCCTCATGAAATATAGCAACTTTGATGTCGTTAAAAACTGACCTGCCATCAAAAGTGATAATATGGGGATCAGTGAAAGAATAACAATATCCTGTTGGGAGGTCTTGAACGATCACCTATGTGAATAAAAATAAATAAAGAAGAGAAATTATAGTACAACCTATGCTCTAAAAGTAACTATTAAGTTTTGCCTCTCGTCTAAATTTACAAATGACACAAAGAAATGAACTGCCAATAATATCACATTACAAAAGGATCTGCAAACAAATAATTATTCAGTGTGAGTAGTGACTTTCATAATTTAAGTTCTTTCATCAGGAACACAATTTCAAATATTTTAATATTTCAGAATGTAATCTGCTTCAAAGTACATCTCATTTTAAATTTACACAGCTCACGCAACTCAGTGCATGGATTTTACACTCTCATTGGCACATTGTTTTGTGTGGAAAATTACTACAGAGCTGCTCAAAAAATTAATCACTGGGTATCTCGTTACTGTTGTTTCTTTACAGATTAAAAACCTTGCACCAAACACATCTTGATCTAACACCACTTAAGTGGAGTGTGTGAGTCGTTTCTGTTTAATGTGTTTCAGGCACCAGTGAACAGAACTCAGACTGTGAAATGTACATTCAACTGACTTAATCTACTCAGCAGCTCTGCAAATATTTACAGCTTCCACTTTAAACAGGAGCATTCTGAATAATTAAATGCTGTTTGTTTAGAAGTGAAGTTAAAAACATACTCATTGTTTTTAATGGCAGTTCATTCAAGTGTACAGATTAGTTTACTGCCCAATTTAGGTTGGCAAGGACGATATACAATTAAACTTCCATAATATGTTAATACAAGTTTATGACTTTGCTTCAAAAATGTAGCCTTAGAGGTGTTTCTCCTGAGTTGACAGTCGTCAAAATTTTTTCCAGTGCAATTAAAGGACATCAAATGACGGCCAGACATCTAAGACCCTTCGGAATCGTAATAGCATGCAAAGCCACCAACACTTTCAAACAAAAACTAACAAACTTAAAAGACCCAGTACAACCCATGAACAAAACCAATGTCATCTACAAAAATTCCAAGCAAAGACTGCCAGAAACACTACATAGGACAAACAGGAAGAAAGTTAGCCACCAGGATACACAAACACCAGCTAGCCACAAAAAGACACGACCCTCTCTCCCTCGTAGCCCTACACACGGAGGAAACAAAAACCCACCATTTCGACTGGGACAACACATCTACCCTGGGACAGGCTAAGCAAAGACATGCCAGAGAATTCCTAGAGGCCTGGCACTCTAACCACAACGCTATAAACAAACTCATGGATCTAGATACCATCTATCAACCCCTTAGAAAACAAACAGGAAATGACATCACCACACACCCCAGAAACCCCATCCAGGACAAACATAAATAGAAAGCAGGAGACAACAGTTTCGCTTCACTTGGAGGTCGCCACTGATGTTGTTACCTAGCCAGGTAATGAAACATTTGGATGTCAAACCTACAGCTCAGCGAGCAAACCTACACCCTAAACATCAAATGTACACAGCCAAGAGTTAAAGTTACTTGAATCGTGATTTGGAGATGCCAGTGTTGGACTGGGGTGTACAAAGTTAAAACTCACAACACCAGGTTATAGTCCAGCAGGTTTAATTGGAAGCACTAGCTTTTGGAGCGTCGCTCCTTCATCAGGTGGTTGTGGAGGACGCAATTGTAAGGCACAGAATTTATAGCAAAAATTTACAGTGTGATGTAACTAAATTATACATTGAAAAATACCTTGATTGTCTGTTGAGTCTGTCATCTGTTCAAATACCATGATAGTTTCGCTCCTTTCATGTGTAAATCACAAAACTTTTTTTAAAAAAGTTGCATGCTCAGGTTAACTGTAACAATTGGTGTTAGCTAGACAATATGTTGAAGGTGTTAGCCCCTGTGTTCTCTGTCAATGTCATGATGTTTAGATTGATTCTAATCTAAAAAGTGAGATAACGGAGTTTTACATGAATCCATGCAGTTTTGAGCAAAGTATAATGTTACTCTGCAAGTACAAATTCACCCCACAAAATATATGTGTGCCTGTCTGGGTTGGGTGTTAAGAGTGTGAGAGAGTGAGTGTATGTGTGTACAGTGTCTTAAGTCTGTGAGGGGGCGCATGTGTGAATGTGGGAGTGTGTGCACGTGTCTGGGGTGGGGGGTTGTGAGTGTCTGTGAGAGAGAGTGTATTTGTGTAGGCATGAGTGTAGAGTAGTTGAAGTCTCTGAGAGGATGCCTGGGAGAGTGTGGGAATGTGTGTCTGTAAGGGTGTGTGTGAGTGTCTGTGTATATGTGAGTGGGTGTGTGTATAGAGGTGTGTCTGTGTCTGTGTATATAGTGCAATGGTGGTCACCTGTAATGTGACATGAACCCAAAAAGGTCCTGGTTGAGGCCCTCCCCAAGGGTACCGAATTTAGCTATCAGTCTCTGCTCGGCCACTTTTCGCTGCTGCATGTCCCGAAGTCCGCCTTGGAGGATGGTCACTCGAAGGTCAGAGGTCAAATGTCCTGGACTACTGAAGTGTTCCCCAACTGGGAGAGAACCCTCCTGTCTGTTGATTGTTGTATAGTGCCCATTCACCCATTGTCGTAGCCTTTGCTTGGTTTCCCCAATGTACCATGCCTCAGGGCATCCTTGCCTGCAACGTATAAGATAGACAACGTTGGCTGAGTCACATGAGTACCTGCCACATACAAGGTGAGAGATGCTCCCATGCATAATGGTGGTATCTATGTCCACACTCTGACATGTCTTGCAGCACCTACCGTGACAGGGTTGTATGGAGTTGGCCTGAGAGCCAGGCAGCTTGCTACAAACAATGATTTGTTTGAGGTTTGGCGGTTGTTTAAAGGCAAGCACTGGAGGTGTGGGGAAGGTCTTGGCGAGGTGCTCATCCTCATTGATAATGTGTTGCAAGTCACGAAGAACATGGCGTAGTTTTTCAGCTCCTGGGAAGTACTGAACAACGAAGGGTACCCTGTCGGTTGCAGCACATGTCTGTCTCCTGAGGAGGTCATTACGGTTCCTTGCTGTTGCACGTCGGAACTGGCGGTCGATGAGTTGAGCATCGTACCCTGTTCTTGTGAGGGCATCCCTGAGTACTACCAGATGCTCGTCACATTCCTCCTCATCTGAGCAGATCCGGTGTATGCATGGGGCTTGTCTATAGGGGATGGCTGTTTTAATATGTTTTGGGTGGAAGTTGGAGAAGTGTGGCATTGTGAGGTTGTCTGTGGGTTTGCGGTAGAGTGAGGTGTCCATCCTTGATGGAGACACATGCGTCTCCATCAAGGATGGACACCTCAGCACCACACTCTATAGACAAGTCATCCCCTATAGACAAGCCCTACGCGTACACCAGATCTGCTCAGATGAGTAGGAACATGACGGGCACCTGGAAGTACTCAGGGATGCCCTCACAAGAACAGGGTACGATGCTCAATTCATCGACCGCCAGTTCCGACGTGCAACAGCAAGGAAGCGTAATGACACGTGCTGCAACCGACAGGGTACCCTTCGTTGTTCAGTACTTCCCAGGAGCTGAAAAACTACGCCATGTTCTTCGTGACTTGCAACACATTATCAATGGGGATGAGCACCTCGCCAAGACCTTCCCCACACCTCCACTGCTTGCCTTTAAACAACCACCAAACCCCAAACAAATCATTGTTTGTAGCACGCTGCCTGGCTCTCAGGCCAACTCCATACAACCTTGTCACGGTAGGCACTGCAAGACATGTCAGAGTGTGGACATAGATACCACCATTACGCATGGGAATACCTCCCACCTTGTATGTGGCAGGTACTCATGTGACTCAGCCAACATTGTCTATCTTATACATTGCAGGCAAGGATGCCCTGAGGCATGGTACATTGGGGAAACCAAGCAAAGGCTACGACAACGGGTGAATGGGCACCGCACAACAATCAACAGACAGGAGGGTTCCCTCCCAGTTGGGGAACACTTCAGTAGTCCAGGACATTTGACCTCAGACCTTTGGGTGACCATCCTCCAAGGTGGACTTCGGGACAGGCAGCAAAGAAAAGTGGCCGAGCAGAGGCTGATAGCTAAGTTCGGTACCCATAGGGAGGGCCTCAACTGGGACCTTGGGTTCATGTCACATTACAGGTGACCACCATTGCACTATACACACACACACACACACTCCTACACACATATACATAGACACGCACACAAACACTCACACTCCCCACACTCTCTCAGGCATCCTCTCAGAGACTTAGATCACTCTACACTCATGCACACACATATACACTCTCTCTCTTCCTCTCTCTCACACACAGACACTCACAAACCCCACCCCAGACACGTGCACACACTCCCACATTCACACATGCACCCCCTCACAGACTTAAGTCACTCTACACTCACTTCACACACATATACACTCTCTCTTGCACTCACAACCCCCAGCCCAGACAGACAGACAGACACAAAGACTCACATGCACACATATATTTTGTGGGGTGAATTTGTACTTGCAGGGTTACATTGTACTTTACTCAAAAACTGCATGAATTCATGTAAAGCTCTGTTATCTCACTTTTTAGATTAGAACCAGGGCATAGACAGAGAACACTGGAGTTAACATATTCCTAATGAAGGGCTTTTGCCTGAAACGTCGATTTTGCTGCTCCTTGGTTGCTGTCTGAACTGCTGTGCTCTTCCAGCACCACTAATCCAGAATCTGGTTTCCAGCATCTGCAGTCATTGTTTTTACCACCTTCAACATATTGTCTAGCTAACACCAATTGTTATAGCTCACCTAAGAATGCAACTTTTAAAAAAGGTTTTGTGATTTACACACGGAAAGTGAAACTATCATGGTTTTTGAACAGATGAAAGACTCAACAGACAATCAAGGTATTTTTCAATGTATAATTTCAGTTACATCACACTGTAAATTTTTGCTATAAATTCTGTGCCTTACAATTGCGTCCTCCACAACCACCTGATGAAGGAGCGGCGCTCTGAAAGCTAGTGCTTCCAATTAAACCTGTTGGACTATAACCTGGTGTTGTGTGATTTTTAACTTACTTGAATCAGACAGTGATCAGGTGACTAACTTGCCAAGGTACCCCTGCCTGAAGCTGATTGGGCTCCTACGTCTATATGCTGATAAGGGTCAGAGGTCATCATAGGGACTTATTACAATTTTAACTCGTGGTGAAAAAGCTATTCTGGATTTTTCACCTGGTGAAGTTAGTAGATACATCATGTGTACACAGACATGTTTCTTTAACATTTTTATAAAAAGGTTCTTTACATGAATAGTAGGAGTACATAACCCACAATTCTATTCCATATAGACAACCACCTCCTGAAACCTTGATCCTTCCTGCTGACCTCCTAACATTTGCTACCCATTGGGATTGCCAGAAGATACAGAAGAGACCATGAAATTAAAATTGAATAGACTCATGCTGCTAAACTTGGAAGGATGAGCAGAGGATGGAGAGGGAGCTATCCAGTGCAAATGGGATGGGGGGCACAAATATGTTCTTTGTCAACTTATTAGAATAACACTTAAAGGTTCAAATCCAATTAAATTACTTTTGAATTTTTAATATTGTTGTAATGTGCACAGATATCCCTAACAAGCAGCAAACAAGCAGTTTATCAGTTTTACTGATGGAAATTAAGAGTTAAATTGGAGGGGGGTGGGACGAGTTCAGCAAGGGGTGAGGACAGAAATGCGAGAAGTGGGGAGAGGGAAGTTCAGAAGGGGAGGGGAAGTAGTGCAGGAAGGTGGAGAAGGGTCGTACAGCGAAGGGGTGGGGAGGAAAGTTCAGAAAGTTGGGGAAGGATGTGTGGGAAGGGATGGATTTGGAAGTGTGAGAAGGGGTGGGGAGGGAAGTGCAGGAAAGGGGGTGCAGCAGGTGTGGGGGGGGGTAGGGAAGTGCAGAACATGGGTGGAGACAAGTGCAGGACGTGGGGTAGGGAAGTGCGGGGGGTAGGGAGGAAAGTGTGGGAAGCAGATGGGGCGGAAAGCTGGGGAGTGGACCATAACTCATCATACTCTGGTAACTTGCACACTGTAAATGGAAAATGGCTGCAACTACACCCAAGTGGGCAAATTAAGCATGGATTTCCTGCCTGAGCATGTGGGTTTGACTTGTGTGAGTGATGGGAGGCCCTTCAGAGAACAACTGCATTAATCAGGCCTTTTCACAGTTCAGGGTGAAGTCATCTTTAATCATGTGAATTGCATGCAGTTTTGAAACCGTGTGGGATACCAATCCCAGTCACAAGCAATCTCGATCATGTCACTTGTCATTACAGAATGATCACAATCATCTGAGAATGCACAGGGAACTGTGTACCAAAGAAGTCAATCGGAATGTTCCCAATCAGAAGCCTTGGATGAACCAGGAAATCCACTCCCTACTGAAGACCAGGATGCAGCATTCAAGTCAAATTACCTAGACCTACACAGAAAATCCAGATATAACCCCCACAAAGCCATCAAGGAAGCCAAGAGGCAGTACTGGACCAAGTTAGAGGCCTAAACCAACCACACAGATTCCCACTGCCTGAGGCAATGGTACAGGATACAAAATGAAGCAAAACAGGGTAGCAGACAAAGACACATTCCTCCCTGATGTGGTCAATGGTTTCTATGCTCAGTTCAAGCAGAATGCCAGTGCCACATGTCACCTGCCACGACAGCTCTGGGCATACTTGTGCCCAATGTCCCCACTGCAGATGTCAGATGGGTCTAACTCGGAGTCAATCCAAGGAAAGCAACGGACCTGGACAGTATACCTCGATGAGCACTCAGACCCAATGCAGATGAACTGCCAGACGTATTCACAGACATCCTCAATCCCTCACTCCTACAAGCTGAAGTCCCTTCCCACTTCAAGATGGCCACAATCATCTCCGTGCCTATTAAAGCATATGCAATGTGCCTTAATGACTACCGCCCACAGCACACATCAACCCCAGTCTCCCAGCCTGCCTTGATCCATTGCAATTTGCCAACCGATGTAACAGGTGCACAGTGGAAACCATTTCCTTAGCCCTGAATGTAGCCCTGGAACACCTGTGACACCTACATCAGACTCCTGCTTATCAACTACAGCTCCACTTTCAACACTATTATCCCCTCAAGACTGATCTCAAAACTCATCACAAAACTCAAAGGTAGGTCACGGCTCTGGCTTCTGCAATTGGATCCTCAGCTTCTTGAGCCACACACCGCAATCAGTGAAGACAGACAACAGCACCTCCTCCACAATAACCCTCAAAATTGGAGGCCCCCGAGGGTGTGTTTTCAGGCCCCTGTATACCCACAACTGTGTTACCAAATTCAAACGTCACCTACAACTCTGCTGATGACACCACCATGGTTGGACAGATATCAAACAATGTCGAGTCAAAATACAGGAAGAAGATAGAGCGCTTGGTGACGTGGTGCAAGAAGAACAACCTCTGTCTCAATGTCATCAAAACTAGAACTAATCACTGACTTAAGAAAGGAGGAGAACACACCCCCATCGTTGAGTGGGTCAAGAGCATTACGTTTCTTGGAATGACAATAACCAACAATCTGTCCTGGACTTCCCACGTAGACGTGATGGTCAAGGCGGCACAACAACATCTCTTCTTCCTCAGGTGACTCAGGAAATTTGGTATGTCCACAAGGTCCCTCAAAAACCTTTACAATGCATCATTGAAAGCACACTGGTCTGGGTGTATAATCGCCTGGTTTGACAACTGCTCTGCCCACGACCATAGGAAACTACAGAAGGTTGTGTGCACAGCCCAGACCATCACAGAAGACACCCTTCTATCCAAGGATTCCATTTACACAGCTCATTGTTGCATAAAGGCTGTCAACATCATCAAAGACCCGTCACACCTCTGTAATCGTCTCCTACAACTTCTTCTGTCAGGGAGAAGACACACAAGCTTGAATGCATGCACCAGCAGGTTCAGGAACAGCTTCTTCCCAGCCGTTATTAGACTGTATGTATGTAGACTGATCAAATATTTCAAATATTGCTGATCTTTCTCACGTTAATCTTGTCGAGCGCACGTCCTGTGTGACGTAACCTGTATGCCTCTGTCTACGTTTTTTTTCTCACCCTATGATCTGTATGACCTTGTTCACTGTGATCTGCCTATGCTGCTCGTAAACAAAGGTCTTCACTGGACTTAGGTACACGTGACAATAATTCAATCAAATCAAACCAAATCAGAAGTAATCACAGTCAACAGCATGGAAACAGACCCTTCAGTCCATCTCATCCACGCTGACCAGATATCCTATATTAATCTAGTCCCATTTGGCACATATCCCTTTTAAACCCTTCCTATTCATGTACCCATCCAGATGCCTTTTAAATGTTGCAATTGTACCCACCTCCACCACTTTCTCTGGCAGCTCATTCCACACACGCACCACCCTATGCATGAAAAGGTTGCCCCTTAGGTCCCTTTTATGTCTTTCCCCTCTCACCTTAAACTATGCCTTCTAGTTTCTGTCTTCCCTAACCTGGAGAAAAGTCCTTAACTTGTCACCCTATCCATGCAATTCATGATTTTATAAACCTCCGACGAAGATTCATTTAGACTCAAGAGTCTCCACAGATGCTGTCTGACCCGCTGTGATCTCCACCATATGTTGTTTTCAGTGAAGAGTCATTGCCTGCCTGGCACTGTTTGACCTGGTGCATGGCTGGGCTTTAGATATGGCACCAATACCAGGATTCCCAGAAGGTCCCAGCAGTGGCAAGTACTTCCTCTGGTGAGAATGAAGATGGGGCACCTTTAAGTTATGTTGCACCAGTAAGAGGTGAGTTACAGAGAATAATGAGAGAAAACTTTCTAGGGCTAAGGGAAAGAAAACACTCCATGAATGCTACCAAGATCAAAACTTGCCTGATTTTACATAGAATTCAGCCCTTAGCATTACCTATTTACGCCAATTCCCCGGGAAAAGATATCACAGTTTCCTTACTAATATCGTTGAAGAATGTAATATAGTTCAACTAAGTTCTTGCTTTCTTCCAGCAATTAGCACGAGGCTTGTCAATACACTAATAAATTTCTCCCACCCAGTGTGTACAGTGGAGGAAATAAAACAATAAAAATAAGGAAATATGCTAAGTTACAAAAGGGAAAATAAACAATATGGGAAGCAAACTAAATCAAAGGATTAGACCAGGCAGGTTGTCTGGAAAATTACACCAGCATTGCCTGAGGATTTTTTCCATATATGGTGTTCTCTGATTTCATATGGTGGGAAATAGGAGGACCAGGAGTTTACTACATCTGAGATTGCAAATTGTGAGTTACTTTTACTTATTTCAATTGAAGTACATGATTTACAGTTTCACGCATCGATATTCGATGAGCATGTTCATGCCTTTTGAGAGTGAAATACAGAAGTCATCTGTTCAAACTACTAAAATGCTTGCTTTGGTACTGACCTTTATTTCCTTCGGGGAGTAACCCCGCCACAGCAAATTTTTTGATTTAATCGGCTCAATTCTAATAGTGCTGACACGATTTCCATCTCGTGCAAAATCGGTAATGGCCATCACAGAGAGTGAGCTTCTTGCACAACTGCCACTCATACAAACAGGCATCTGTACCAAATCCACCTGGCATGAGGACAGAGCTATGTTCAACACTGTGGAGGTCAGACTGTCTGAAAACACAACAACAAATGGAACTTATGAAACCTATAGAGCAAGTGTGAGCTTGTATTTGCAGATGGTAAGGTATAATACAGGATGTGTTCAATATTTAATCAAGTAATTTCAATATCTGAAGCCAGATAGGGTTAAGCTTGTTCTCCAATTTACTTCCTTTTTATAAAGATTTCTCTTCCAAACCATCCAGATAGATGAAGATCTGTTGGAAATATTTCTTTCTGGTATTTCTACTCCTTCTTGTCATATACACACAGATGGTGGCTAATAACACCATCATAAAAACGGCCAATAACCATAGTTGAGGTTTAGTTGTAACAAAAGTAGAAATTGCTAATTCAGTAACTGTCCCTGAATTCCAATACATTTTTAAGTCTCATCTGTGCTGTGATCACTATAAGATACAATGCTTCCACTTTGAAAGGAATAGGAGTAACATATGGATAGATCTTTGATTTTCAAAGAGAAAACTAGTTCTGATGTCTTGGAAAGCTGTTGCCTAGTAAACAGGCCATTTGTGCCATCAAATCTGTGATGGTTTCTCATCCATGAAACATTTGGCCTAATCCCATTCACCTGTTTGCTTGCCACAGGCTTTAATATTCACCATGTTCAAGCAAATTAGTTATGGTCTAAAACAACTAATGGGCTCTGCTTCCAGAACTGTTGCAGGCTAGAATTCTAGTCTAGCAAAGCTCTTGAGGTTTTTTTTCCCTCTAATCTCCCTTTTAGTTCTTTTAATGGTGATCTTAAATTTGTGCTCTTTTAATAGTCTCACTATTCAATCAGCTTAATTTACCACGTCATTTACCCGAATGCTGCACTCCAAATCTGTTACACGATGCACACATGCATTCTGACTGTTATTTTTATTGCCTTCCATGGAAGGATTACTTTTTCTCACCCGAATATTTGATCTAACCTGTCTATTTGCCCAAGGACATTCATTCTTGGATAAATGTCTTTTGAAAAAAAATTAAATATCTGAGTACTATCCATTTCAAATCTGAATACTTGCAATTGACATTTCTATTTGTCAAATTTTATTCTGAATTAATGTATTGTTAGTTTTCTTTCACAGACAAATTACTTTGTCCTCAACCTTTTTCTTTTCTGTTTTACTGAATACATTGCTGTTAATTTTACTTGCATATCCAAGTACTTGTACACTGTGTCCACTTGCTTCACTTTATCTCGAACCAGCTACCTTTGTCCAGCCATATTGAACCAACCACATACTGACTGAGCAATATCCTTTAACATGTTCTTAAAAGGCATGGTTTCACCTTTTTCTGTTTCAGATTCTCTTTTCAGCAATTTGGAACACCTACAATTATGCTTTTCTCTTTAATTTTCTTCAATTGCTGTCCACAAAGTTGGTGCTACATTTCTTTTGCATTTAAATGACTACTTCAATTCTTCTTTTATTTCTCTATTTCTTTATCTATTGCTTTAAACCTGAGATTTTGTACCTCGATATCTTTGCATCTAAGATGGTACCAGGAATGGTGACTTTGTATACTTTTCACTGTACTCCTATATCCCTTTATTCGAGTAAATATGATAAAATTGAATTTACTACAAAAATATTTGTCGGCAGCACGGTGGCACAGTGGTTAGCATTGCTGCCTCACAGCGCCAGAGACCCAGGTTCAATTCCCACCTCAGGCGACTAACTGTGTGGAGCTTGCACGTCCTCCCAGTGTCTGCGTGGGTTTCCTCCGGGTGCTCCGGTTTCCTCCCACAGTCCAAAGATGTGCAGGTCAGGTGAATTGGCCATGCTAAATTGCCCATAGTGTTAGGTAAGGATTAAATGTAGGGGTATGGGTGGGTTGCGCTTCGGCGGGGCGGTGTGGACTTGTTGGGCCGAAGGGCCTGTTTCCACACTATGTAATCTAATTTTATGGTATATTGACACTACGAAAGGCTCTTCATAAATGTAAATTCCTTTCACTGATGTTGAATTTTTATTGCTGTTCAGGTCTCAGTAGAGCAAACTGTGCACACTGTAGGGAATCCATTCTAGTCTATAATTCAACTATTTAATTATTTTAGGGGATGAGCTCAGTGATCCTTCCCTGATCCCAAAGGGAAGTTAAACTACCTCAGTCACACCGTCCTTGCCCCAACATGCTTACATGGGCTGAACAGGTGCCTTCCAGCCATTCGATTTTCCATCACTTTCCAGCTGTTGTGTTTGGGTAGCAGGCCTGCAGGATTCTTTGCCAGGACATTTATGCTTGGATGAGTATTTGCCGAACCAGATTTGTGTAAACTGCGGTTAAACCCTTGTTTCACAGTCTAGGTAATCATGCGTTTAGCAACTCAATCTAAACAATACCGGAGCGGTGGCTAAAAATCATTTTGCACAAAGGGCTTGGTTTTTCAAAACGCAAAACCTTGGCAGATCATTTATTCTATTTGTTACATAATGTTCTGGGTACTAAAAGTAAAAATTGAGATCAGTTTTAAAAATTTAAATGCAATTTCCACGATTGGATCTGGAATTCTACAGAGTGGCAGTGAACTGGATGTGATTTGAAACAATGGGACTCCTTGCTTGAAATCAGATACTTATTCAGCTGGAGTCGGCTATAGCAACACCAGTGTAACAGATGTATTTCAAATTTAACAGCTCTGTTCCTTTAAATACAGAGTGCAGCAAAGTTAGAAGGCAACAGATGTGATTGCAAACCAAATTGTCAGGCTTGAAAAGCATATTTAATGTTGATTTTGCAAAACATAATTTGCTGCGGTGAATATCATCATGGAATAGGAACAGGGATTACTGGAGTTTGCTATTTCTGGCTGAGATGCAGAAGAAGCTAACTGCCAAAGTGCTCATTTCAGTAAATTATACTTTTTTGCCTTTGAGCCAATATGCTTGTGCTTATTTTCTGGCACAAATTAAATAGTGCTGTCCGCCGAGTGATCTCAGCTGTCAGTGTTTCTTGCTTGTAAATGAGAACTGATTTATAAACACTCTTGAGGAATACCACCAAGGGCTTTGCTTTCTTACCACACATTTTAATGGCTTCCCATCCTGCGGAATACCTTCAGATTTGGAAACGATGAAACATCGTAAATCCAAACAAGCTAATTCTAATATCATTTCTAAATCGCTAAGTGATTATAATAATCGTCACATTCATTTGATAATTTGAAGATATGGGTTTTGTTTTATTTATGTTTTCAACTATCGACTTTCAAGTTGTAATTTCAGAAAATGGTATTCAGACCTCCACTCTTCACTGTCATTAGTCGTTCGCCAAATAAACTATAGTTGGAAGGACTAAAGGAATAAAAAGAACATTATACCAGATTAAAGGAACCAGTCATGAGTGGACAGTTTCAGTAAAATATTGACTGGGGGATGGGAGCAGATTACTAACTCACTGTCTCATTTAAACAATGCTACGTTACCCAAAGTCCCTAATGGACAACGGCTGAAAATTATCCTGTGCAATCATCATCATCTCAGAGCTTCATATGTTTCTATGAAATTTCATCATCGATTATTTCAACAAATTGGTTAGCATGTTTATTTCAAACTAACAGATTTTGGAGATTTGTATATTATTATTACCAGAGCAGATAACATTTCTGCTATTTCGCTGCTGTCATAGATGCATATTGTGAAGTATTATATTATTTTTATGCAGCTATTTGATGTTTTAATCCTAAAGTAATGTCTGAACTTCTGTATTGGATTAAAATAAATGAGTTTTTATTTGCAAGTTATTAAATCCACAAAGTCATTTCAGTGTTTTCAGAGAAAGCAAGTGAGCTTTAAAATATTAAATGATGTTGTCCGGACAGAAATACTTTTGTTAACACCTATTTAAAATACATATTCCCTGGGAAATGAAAATCAGCACAAAATACTCAGTGTATATTTGATTTTTCAGACTCAGTTTTTATCATTTCAGTTTATCAGCAAAGAGAATGAGTTAGCCATTTCTGCCAAAGGCGGGGGTAGGTATGTGATATCGGAAACAACAAAAAAAAGGAAGTGTATTACTTAATAAAAACACAATATAAAACAATGTGTTTTTGATTTTAAAATCTGGGCACACAACATCTAGTAATTTTTCTATTTTAAATTAGTAGCCATGCTTGATTGGCTTCATCAATGTTTATAAGGCGTGACATACAAATGTACAATCCTTAAAATTCATTTACAAACTCAAGTCTTACCTGAGTCATTGATAGTGAGTTGCAATGTTATTTTACAACTGTTTACATTCTGTCCTTCTTCCAGACAAGCGATAGGAATCGTACTTTGGATCAACAAAGTATGTGCTTTGCCATCTTCTCTGATTTGCAAAGACACTGGGTCAAACTGTTTGAAAGAAAGAGTTTTTAAAAGGCAAAGTGTGTGAAAAAATTGTTCCAGTGAAAACATTACAAGTCATTCCAGTTGTAAATATCCCTCATTACTGATTACGAAGACCATCTGTTTCCCAGTTAATTACTTCAGAGACAATTTCCAAAAGTATATTTTTAAAAGCTCTTAACATTCATTCCAGGAGCAACTTTATGAGATTAAGTTTGTCAACAGCAACAACTTGAACTCATGAAACACTACTCATGTATTAATACATTCCGCGGCCTTTCATAGAAATATTATCAAACTGGACATTTGATACCAAGTCCTGTAAGAAATTACAAGGATGAAAGTTGTTTAAACAATTTGGTTTAAAAGGTAGGTAAATATGGATAAATGTGAGGTTTGGTGGCAAAAGCAGGTACATTATCTGACTGGCAATAAATTGGGAAGAGGAGATGCAACGAGACCAGGGGTCCTTGCACACCAGTTGCTGAAAAAAATAAGAACACAGATATCACAGGCAATGAAGGTAACAAATGATCTGTTGGCCTGCATCGCAAGAAGATTTGAGTACAGGAGGAGGGATGTCTTGCTACAACTGTATAGAGCCTTGGTAAGACCACATCTGGGGTATTGAGAGTAGAGTTTGTCTCCTTAGCTGAAGAAAGATGTTCTGACCTTGGAGGGAGTTCAATAAAGATTTACCAGACTGATTCCGGAGATGGCTGGACTGATGTACGAAGAGATACTGAACTGGTTAGATCTATATTCACTGGAGTTAAGAATAAGGGGTTGGGGAGGGGTGTGTGGAACGTCATTTATAAAATTTATAATCACAATATTATGGAATTTATAAAATCCCAACAGGATGAAACAGTGTAAATGCAGGAAGATTGTATCTAAGAATTGGAGAGTCGAGAACTAGGGGTATGAGGTCAGTCATTTTGGACTGAGATCAGGAGAAATATCTTCACCCAGAGAGAGTGATGAGCCTGTGAAATTCTCTCCCATAGAAAGCAAATGAGGCCAGAATATTGAAGGAGTTAAGACTTCTTAGAGCTAAAGGGATCAAAGGATATGGGGAGAATGCAGGAAGAGGGTACGGAGTTGGATGGTGGAGGAGCAGGATTGAAGAGCCTAATAGAATCACAGAATTTTACAGGACTAAAGGAGGCCACTTGACCTATTGTGTCCGTATTAACTCCCAAAAGAGCTAGCCAGTTGGTCTCATTGTCCAGCCCTATCTCCATAGCCTCCTAAATTCATCATTTCCAGATATATAACAAAAATATAAATTGCTGGAAAAACTGAACAAGTCTGGCAGATGTACTGAGATTTTCCTAAAATTCCTGTCTTTGTTTCTGCTTTCCAGCATCCACAAATTTTTTTTTAAACTTTTATATATATATCCAGCTCTCTTTTGAAACCTTATATGCAGTCCACCTCCGACACTCTCCCAGTCCATTCCAAATCCTCACAACTTGGAGTAAAGATGTTTCTCCTCATCTCACTCCTTGCTCTCTTGTTGATAATCTTGAAATTGTAACCCCAATTACTGACATACCAACTCGTGGAAACAGAATATCTTGCTTTACTCTGTCAAAATTGTTGTACCATCTAGCCTGTATTCTCTTTGTGTTTCTTCAATCAAAATGCATTACCTCATGTTTCTCTGCACTGAAATTTATCAGTCATTTGGCCAAGTTGTCAATGCCCCTCTGAAATCGGTCAGCATCGTCCTCACAATTGACTATTGTCTCTAAATCATAGGAGTCATACAGCACAGAAACAGATCCTTCATCCGACTCCAGCTTAATATCTTGTGCAATTTTAGAGATTTTGTCCTCGACATCCATCTCCAAATCTTTTATATAAATCAGAAAAAGCAAGGGTCCCAAAATCAATCCCTGGGGAATAGCACTTTGAACCCATCTCAAATCTGAGAAATGCCGATATATACCTATTCTTTTTGACTTGTTTATACCTACCCTCTATTTCCTACTTTTTGGCCACCTTCTAAGCCATGCTGCCAGAGACCCAGCAATCCCAAACATTTCTAATTTGCTCGCCAACCTATCATGAGGCACCATATCAAATGCTTTCTGAAAGTCCAAATATACAACATCCACTGCCTGTGTCACCTCAAAGAATTCAATTAAACTTGCTAGATATGACCTACTCATGACAAAACCATGTTGACTGTCCAGTATTAACTTATTTTTGTCTAAACATTTTTACCTTAACCTATATTATAGCCTTTAATGACCTACTCCTGCTTCTATTTTTACATTACTATGTTAAAGAATACTTCAATAGAAGTAAGAAGGTAGAAAAGTAGAGGTGCTCAGAGGGGATTTTTGGAGTTTAGACTGACTGGAATGGTGCTGGAGTGACTGTAATATAAGTGTAAGAGGCTAGCATTGGAAGAGCACAGAGATCTCAGAAAGCTGTAGAGCTGGCAAGATTACAGTGATAGGGAGGGGTAAAACTTATGAGGAACCTGAAAACAAGAATAAGTTGAAAATATATCTCATGAGTCTTACTTTAGTAACTTTGTCCTGACTAGTTCCTTTTTTCTTAATGATTCTGAGTTCGAACTACCAACTCGCCAACCAATGTAAAGTTTCTCAAGAATTATTTTATCAAAACCTCTTATAATTCAGAACCTCTATTAGATTGCTGTTGAACATTAAATATTTTAATAAATCTAATTTCTCTAGTCTCTGCTCATAACTGAAAAAAAGTGTTGCATGTACAATATCTTATGAATTCTCTTCTGTATCCTGTTCACGACCTTGATATCTTTACTAAAATAAGATGCCCTAAGAAATAAAATATTTAAGTTGTAGCTTTATTTTGGTAGCTATAGAATATGGGGTTGACACTTAAATTTGTTTGGATTTGTTAAGTTTAATGGCTTTTAGATGCTAAAAATCATCTTGCAACTTGATAATGTTTTAGCAACCATTTCTGTAAAAAATGGAGTATTGAAGAAGATAGTGATAAGATAGACAATTACCTACCTCCCATAGATTAGATTCCCTACAGTGTGGAAACAGGCCCTTCAGTGCAACAAGTCAACACCGACCCTCTAAAGAGTAATCCACCCAGAACCATTTCCTTCTGACTAATGCACTGAACACTATGGGCAATTTAGAATTGCCAACTCACCTGACCTGCACATCTTTGAACTACGGGAGGAAACCCACGCAGACATGGGAAGAATGTACAAACTCCACACAGACAGTCACCCGAGGCTGGAATTGAATCTGGGTCCCTGGCACTGTAAGGCAGCAGTGCTAACCACTGAGTCACCATGTCACCCATAGACTGGGGTAGTAAAATATATTGTCTACACCTTGTGGTGCCACTTCAACAGATCCAATGCTAGGCCCTAGAGAATTGGCCCAGAACCTCCTGATAGGGAATGACCATGGCCTGACACTGAATACCCCCTAGCTGAATGTTCAGCACTGCTAAACTATGTATGATTTCCAGCAGTTGCCTGCAAGTGCTGAGAAACCATGTTCAGAATTCATATACACATCTTGTACAACCTCCTCCTTTTCTCATGTAAATACTTTTACAATTCTGGGGAAAATATACTTGGATTTGTTAAGTCATGCCCTCAATTGAAAATTCCTCATCTTTGTCTCCAAATCTCTCCATGGTGTGGCCCTTTGCTATCTCAGAACACACAAATGTATTAATTGCAGCGGGAATAGGTTTCTTAAACATACTCATTGACAAAGGATCTATAGTTCTCTGACACAGAATACAAAAGATTCATAATCCTTTAAATGAAGAGCTCTCTCCTCATCTTCGTCCTAAATTATCACTTCCTCATCCTGAAACTGTGACCATGTAGTCTCCTATATTTTCCAACATTAACTGCATTGATTTAATCAATATAAATTGCATGGAAACAGAAATATTAGCCCTCCCATTATTTTTCCTGTTCTTCAAGTGATCTTCTGCTCTGACCTTGCAATTCCAAGCAGAAATAGGATTAAGGTAAAATTCTACCTCAAGCATTTCCACCAGAGATTGATGGTAGCAAGTGATATCATAAGATGGGACTTACCTTTACACAGCTTGACTGAATAAAAACATCCCTGATGCTATTTATGCATCAGATGTGCTCACTATCCCCTGTAACTTCTATAAAACATGTCAGAATATTTCTTCTGTACCTAATGTTAAATTTGCTGAATAGCATATTTTACTTTTAATATCAGTGTACAATAAGATATTCAGATTTTTTAAGCAATACATTTAGTATTACTTGAATACATTTTAAATATTACACATTTAATTCACCTTAATCCCAGCAAAGAACGGTTCACTATCCCTGGGAAAAGTGCGTATATCTGGAGAACCCCTCAAGAAGACTGATACACTACAGTAAACCTGCAAAAGCAAAAACAAAAAGTAGCAGAAAACCTTGACAAATTAATCTGAGAAAACATTTTTAAATTGATACTATTCAACATGGTACTATGATGGCCCTTCTAACTCAGGAGGAGCCCATTTGACCATTCATGCCAATATTCATATCCCAAGATCAATCAGAAATAATGAAACGAAAAGAGAAAATGCTGGAAAATCTCAGCAGGTCTGGCAGCATCTGTAAGGAGATAAAAGAGCTGACGTTGAGTCTAACTGACCCGTTGTCAAAGTTCTTTTCTCTCCTTACAGATGTTGCCAGACCTGCTGAGATTTTCCAGCATTTTCTCTTTTAGTTTCAGATTCCAGCATCCGCAGTAATTTGCTTCCATCAAAAATAATGAAAGCATTTGGAATGGCAAAATCCTCCTTCATGTTACAACTTGGACTGTTCTCGGACTGCAAAGTTCTTTATTCATGTTCTCAACAAAATGCAGCTACTATTTGCAATCTGGTACGTACTGTGAACCAAAATGTGACCTTGTATGCAAAAACATCTGGCATATCAGGCCAGTGGTTCACAATGAATCCTTTACAACAGTGCAGTATATACTGGAAATAACACAGGATGTCACTGCACACAGATGACCTTTTAAAACCAACAAACAAGTAGCATTCACAAATCAGGCAGCAAAGGCACACGTCTGTACAATTAAATGGAAAAATTAGAAATAAAATAACGCTGATAAACAAAAATCTACCTATCTACTTTGTTCCAGGAGCATAAGCCTGTTGTCAGGATCTAACATAAAGGTAACATTTTGAATTTTTTTAAGCTTGGGTAAGGAAATGGGGAGTAATTTTTACCTGAGGCATAAACCAGAAGGGCCAAATCTGTTCTGTAGCTGTTGATTCTGAACTTTCATATCAAACTCAAAACTCTCCCTAGCTACCGCCTTACCTGCTGAATTTCTCCAGCATTGTTAGTATGAGAGAGAACATGTGCCCCTTACATTTTTGCAGTCATTCCTCTTTCGCAGGGTTTCTGCCAATTTCTTTAATCACAATAACACAGAATATTTGAACATGCCTTGCAAAAATTGTCAGCATAAAATTATGTGCATCTTAGTATTTGTTAAGCCTTGAAGGTATGAGTTCTATTTTCCTCCACGTGTGACAGATCACCTGCCCACTGAAGGAGTTGGAAGACAAAAGAGATAGTGCTAGAAAAGCTAAAAAGTCTTAAAATTGATAAATCTCCTGGCCCCGATGAGATACATCCTAGAGTTCTGAGAGAGGTGGCTAAGGAAATAGCGGAGGCATTGGTTGAGATCTTTCAAGAGTCACTGGAGTCAGGGAAAGTCCCGGATGATTGGAAGATCACTGTTGTAACCCCCTTGTTCAAGAAAGGATCAAGACAAAAGATGGAAAATTATAGGCCAATTAGCCTAACCTCAGTTGTTGGTAAAATTCTAGAATCCATCATTAAGGACGAGGTTTCTAAATTCTTAGAAGAGCAGAGTCTGATTAGAACAAGTCAACATGGATTTAGTAAGGGGAGGTCATGCCTGACAAATCTGTTGGTATTCTTTGAAGAGGTGACAAGTAGGTTAGACCGGGGAAACCCAGTGGATGTGGTCTACCTAGACTTCCAAAAGGCCTTTGATAAGGTGCTACAAGGGAGGCTGCTGAGCAAGGTGAGGGCCCATGGTGTTCGAGGTGAGCTACTGGTATGGATTGAGGATTGGCTGTCTGTCAGAAGGCAGAGAGTTGGGATAAAAGGTTCTTTTTCGGAATGGCAGCCGGTGACGAGCGGTGTCCCGCAGGGTTCAGTGTTGGGGCCGCAGCTGTTCACATTATATATTACTGATCTGGATGAAGGGACTGGGGGAATTCTAGCGAAGTTTGCAGATGATACGAAGTTAGGTGGACAGGCAGGTAGTACTGAGGAATTGGGGAGGCTACAGAAGGATCTAGACAGTTTGGGAGAGTGGTCCAGGAAATGGCTGATGGAATTCAACGTGAACAAATGCGAGGTCTTGCACTTTGGCAAAAAGAATAAAAGCACAGACTACTTTCTAAACAGTGAGAAAATTCGTAAAGCCAAAGTACAAAGGGATCTGGGAGTGCTAGTCGAGGATTCTCTAAAGGTCAACATGCAGGTTGAGTCCGTGATTAAGAAAGCGAATGCAATGTTGTCACTTATCTCAAGAGGGTTGGAATATAAAAGCACTATTGTGCTACTGAGACTTTATAAAGCTCTGGTTAGGCCCCATTTGGAGTACTGTGTCCCGTTTTGGTCCCCACACCTCAGGAAGGACATTCTGGCACTGGAACATGTCCAGCGGAGCTTCACAGGACGATCCCTGGAATGGTTAGTCTAACATATGAGGAACGGCTGAGGATCCTGGAATTGTATTCATTGGAGTTTAGAAGATTAAGGGGAGACTTAATAGAAACTTACAAGATAATACATGGCTTGGAGAGGGTGGATGCTAGGAAATTATGTCCGTTAGGTGAGGAGACTAGGACCCGTGGACACAGCCTTAGAATTAGACGGGGTAAATTCAGAACAGAAATGCGGAGACATTTCTTCAGCCAGAGAGTGGTGGGCCTGTGGAATTCATTGCCGCAGAGTGCAGTGGAGGCCGAGATGCTAAATGTCTTCAAGGCAGAGATTGATAGGTTCTTGTTGTCTCGAAGAATTAAGGGCTACGGGGAGAATGTGGGTAAGTGGAGTTGAAATGCCCATCAGCCATGATTGAATGGCGGAGTGGACTCGATGGGCTGAATGGCCTTACTTCCACTCCTATGTCTTATGGTCTTACAATAATTGATGCTTCTTTTTCAATAGACCTGCCTTTTTGTAGATGTAAGTGAGATAAAAGTAGAGAAAAAAAATTAGCTGGGTGATCTTTGATTAAAGCGACAGCTATGAGAGAAATAAAGGAATGCAGCCCAGAAGGGTGCCATTTTACTTTTTGAACGTTTGCTGGAGCCTTTGAAAGAGTTTTCCAATTTAGCCCACACCCGCATTAACACCAACAAACAATAGGATCAAGGTACAGAACTTTCTGTGCAAGCTAATATTCAGTCAGTTGCTCCACTGGTTTAGATACAGGGTCAGAAACATTGAAGTAGGAGTGAACAATGTTGTGAATACTCTCTGTTCCAGAGACCGTTTAGATTGTCTACTTTAACTTCATTGAAGCGTGCTGGAAAAATTGTGTTTGCACATATCCTGGGTTCTTCTTATAACTGGCCAGCTTAACCTCTGTTTGAAAGTCAAGATGAGGTCTGATTTGAACATACAAAAATCTCTCTGAAACAAAGCATAACGAGTTTCTCACTCTCTGACTGAAACAGTGGTTTAAAATTCCACAGCCGTATGACTGGGTGCAAGGGACTCAACGTGCAATTATTCTGCTCTGATGCTTCCAGTTCAGGGTATACACCAGGCAGCAGAGGAGCAGGAGAAAGGGGAAGAGTGGAAACAAGCTTGACTGCCCCTTTCTGGCTGGTATGTCCATCAATAGCCAGTTCAGTAACAGCATCCCCAAATTCCTTATTCACCAACCATTCCACCTTTTGTTGCTGACTTGTTCAGTTGACCTTGATACAAAAATGAACGCCAAAATGAAACAAAACAATTCCAAACCAAATTTATCTACATTGCACAGAAAAGGCCAATTCTCCTTGCATATTTCTTTGCTTCCAATCTTCCACGTGGCTTTGCCTGCCCTAACCCTGCCCAGTTGCAACTGCGTAACTGATGGAAGACTGCTGATTTTCAATAGGGACACAAGGATGCCTTTGGAGAATACGCAATTCTGGATCCGCAAGGACTGGCTTTGTCCAGGTGGATTCTATTCCATGTAATCAGGCAGAATGCTGGCATGCCTGACCTTGCTGCCTTCCTTCCTCCACCAGAATGAAGGCCAAGTTCAACATTACTGCCTCTGCTGCAATTAAATGATCAATGAGGGACCTCATTCTATTGCTTCTGGCACTGACCCAGCTGTTAGCTGGCCTGCTGCTATGCAATATGGACAGCAGAGAAAAAAAAACTATGCAGTCAATTTGACACCTCTCTTGGGTTGGGGGTGGTGAAGGTCCCTTGATCACAGGCATTCAGTGCTTCAAAGCAAAAGAACCATAAGACTAACCCCTGCTAACAATTACCATCATTTCACCTGCAAATTCCTCCCTCACATTTATTACCCTGTGACCTTGGGTCACTCAGCAGACACAATGATGCTGCAAAGTACCATGACAACTGGTTTCTAATTGGCAAAGCTACTACTCCCAGGGTCTTGTTTCATGGGATAGACCGGTTGGTCACCTCAACACTGCCTAATGAAAAGGTAGCATAGTCCTTCATTGGCCCTCAGCCTGCAAGCAGGACCTCCACTACCTCAACAGGATTCCACCCTCACTTCTGTCAGACATACGCAGAATTATGCATCTTTTCTTGATGGGGGTAGTGCAGTGGATGTTGTCAACATGGATTTTAGTAAGGCTTTCGATAAGGTCTCTCAAGGTAAGCTCATCCAGAAGATTGAGATAGATGTGACCCACGGTGACTTGGCTACGTGAATTCAGAATTGGCTTACCCATAGAAGTCAAAAGATAGTGGTTGAAGATGTTTTTCAGGCTGGAGGTCTGTGAATCATGGTGTTCCATAGGGATCCCTACTGGGACCTCTGCTGTTTGTGACATATATAAAATGACTTGGATGAAAATGTCGATGGGTGGGTTAGTAAGTTTGCATACGATATAAAGATCGGTGCAGTTGTGGATAGTGCAGAAAATTGTCAAAAGATACAACAGGATACAGATTAGTTGCGGACACAGGCAGAAAAATAGCAAATAGAGTTTAATCCGGGTAAGTGTGAAGTGCTGCACTTTGGGAGATCAAATTTTAAGACAATTTACAGTTAATGGCAGGACCCTGACAGCATAGATATATAGGAGAGTCATATAGAGTCAGATGTACAGCATGGAAACAGACCCTTCAGTCCAACCCGTCCATGCGACCCAATCTAGTCCCACCTGCCAGCACCCGGCCCATATCCCTCCAAACCCTTCCTATTCATATACCCATCCAAATGCCTCTTAAATGTTGCAATTGTACCAGCCTCCACAACATCCTCTGGCAGCTCATTCCATACACTTATCACCCTCTGCGTGAAAAAATTGCCCCTTAGGTCTCTTTTATATCTTTCCCCTCTCACCCTAAACCTATGCTCTCTAGTTCGGGACTCCCTGACCCCAGGGAAAAGACTTTGTCTACTTATCCTATCCATGCCCCTCATAATTTTGTAGACCTCTATAAAGGTCACCCCTCAGCCTCTGACGCTCCAGGGAAAACAGCCCTGCCTGTTCAGCCTCTCCCTATAGCTCAGATCCTCCAACCATGCCAACATCCTTGTAAATCTTTTCTGAACCCTTTCAAGTTTCACAACATCTTTACGATAGGAAGGAGACCAGAATTGCATGCAATATTCCAAGTGGCCTAACCAATGTCCTGTACAACCGTAACATGACCTCCCAACTCCTGTACTCAATACTCTGACCAATAAAGGAAAACATACCAAATGCTGCCCTCACGATCCTATTTACCTGCGATTTCACTTTCAAGGAGCTATGAACCTGCACTCCAAGGTCTCTGTTCAGCAACACTTCCTAGGACCTTACCATTAAGTGTATAAGTCCTGCTAAAATTTGCTTTCCCAAAACGCAGTACCTCGCATTTATCTGAATTAAACTCCATCTGCCACTTCTCAGCCCATTGGCCCATCTGTTCAAGATCCTGTTGTGATCTGAGGTAACCCTCTTCGCTATCCCCTAATCCTCCAATTTTGGTGTCATCTGCAAATTTATTAACTGTACCTCTTATGCTCACATCCAAATCATTTATGTAAATGACAAAAAGTAGAGGGCCCAGCACCGATCCTTGTGGCACTCCACTGGTCACAGGGCTCCAGTCTGAAAAACAACCCTCACCACCATCCTCTGTCTTCTATCTTTGAGCCAGTTCTGTATCCAAATGGCTAGTTCTCCCTGTATTCCATGAGATCTAACCTTGCTAATCAGTCTCCCATGGGGAACCTTGTCAAACGCCTTACTGAAATCCATATCGATCACATCTACTGCTCTGCCCTCATCAATTCTCTCCGTTACTTCTTCAAAAAACTCAATCAAGTTTGGCAGACATGACTTCCCACGCACAAAGCCATGTTGACTATCCCTAATCAGTCCTTGCCTTTCCAAATACATGTACATCCTGTCCCTCAGGATTCCCTCCAACAACTTGCCCACCACCGAAGTCAGGCTCACCGGTCTACAGTTCCCTGGCTTGTCTTTACCACCCTGCTTAAACAGTGGCATGTTTGCCAACCTCCAGTCGTCTGGCACCTCACCTGTGACTATCGATGATACAAATATCTCAGCAAGAGGCCCAGCAATCACTTCTCTAGCTTCTCACAGAGTTCTCGGGTACACCTGATCAGGTCCTGGAGATTTATCCACCTTTAACCATTTCAAGACATCCAGCACTTCCTCCTCTGTAATATGGACATTTTGCAAGATGTCACCATCTATTTCCCTACAGTCTATATCTTCCATATCCTTTTCCACAGTAAATACTGATGCAAAATATTCATTTAATATCTCCCCATTTTCTGTGGCTCCACACAAAGGCCACCTTGCTGATCTTTGAGGGGCCCTATTCTCTCCCTAGTTACCCTTTTGTCCTTAATATATGTAAAAACCCTTTGGATTCTCCAATTCTATTTGCCAAAGCTATCTCACGTCCCCGTTTTGGATCTTGGGGTGCAAGTCCACAGCTCCCTGAAAGTGGCCATGCAAATAGATAGGATGGGAAAGAAGGCATATGGCAAGCTTATTTAGCCACAATTAGAGTATTGCATTCAATTCTGATCGCCCCATTACAGGATGGATGTGAAGGCTTTGGAGAGGATGCAGAAGAGGTTTACCAGGATGCTGCCTGGATTAGAGGGTATGAGGTATAAAAGGAGGCTAGAAAGCTTCAGGTTGTATTCTCTGGGATGACGAAGGCTGACAGGAGACTTGATAGAAGTCTATAGAATTATGAGATGTGTAGACAGGGTTGATGGTCAAAATCTTTTTTCCCCCCCAGAGTTGAAATGTCTAATACCAGGGGCCATGCATTTAAGGTGAGAGGGGGAAAGTTCAAAGGAGCAATTCTTTTTCACATTGTGGTAGGAGTAGGGAATGCACTGCCAGGCGTTATGGTTGAGGCAGATACAATAAGGGCATTTAAGAGACTTTTAAATCAGCACATGAATTTGCAAGGAATGGAGGGATAGGGACCAAGGGCAGGCAGAAGGGATTAATTTCAATTGGCATCATGTTTGGCACAATATCATGGACCAGAGCCCGTTCCTGTGCTGAACTGTTCTATGTTCTCCCCTTTTGGTTCCAGCCAAAAAGGAAATTCACTCTCATTCAGAGTTATAAGCATCTTGGTGATTTTAGTGATAGATCCTGAATTACACCCCACAGTGATCAGTATTTTTTTGTTTCTATTCACTTGTGGGAAGTGGGATCGCTAGCTAGCTAGCATTTATTACTCAATCCTAGTTGCCCTTAAGATGCTGGCCATCTGCTTTCTTGAACTGCTGCAGTCCACCTGCTGTGGGTTGACCTGCAATGCCCTTAGGGTGCGAATTCCAGAATTTTGACCCAGTGACAATAAAGAAACAATGATCTATTTCCAAGTCAGGATGGTGAGTGGCTTGGAGGGGATCTTGCAGGCGGTGTTCCCATACACATGCATATTTTACAAGGTAAGTCTGGTGTTTTTTGCAAATGCAACTGTATCCAACAATACATCAGACACATTCAAACAGACATTTACAAATATTTAACTGTTCAGATCATGGATAAAAATAAATTGGCATGTTTATAACAACAAATATTATTTCCAATTAATTAGCATGGATGAAAATTTATTTCCAAACGGAATGTACATAACACAAATTGTATTATTAATGATAAAGGTTTTACAAAATTACACATTTGAAATTCCAAACATTATTTTATGCAGAGTCATTTATGGGCTTTGACTAGTATTGTTTTCATTAACTCTCATAGCACAGAAACAGTAATTACTCATTACTGATCTAAAAACATCCAATTTACCAATTATGGCTGCCAAGGGAATTCAAGTAATGTCAGTTTGAGTATTACAAATCCTTCAATTTCACAAATAATAGTATAAACTCATTTGCCACTTTCTTAGGGAAGAGCATGTTGGAAACAAAATTATAACAACTGATTCTCCAGGCCACAGTTCATTTAGGTATGACACTGGGCTCAAACCAGATCAGTGAATTTACCCATATAATCACATGATAGATATGGTTGAAGGATACCCTTAAATTGATTGCATTTATCTGTCCTGAATTTAATAATCCAACCAATCAGATTTTATCACTTGCATTTATAGAATGAACACAAGAAAAACAAGAAGCTGAAATATCTCAGGTAATCTAAACAGAGGAAAACGTTGCAGTTGAACAATTTCTATGGAGAAAGTAAGTTAATGAGGTACAAGTCAAGGCATTTATATAAAAGGTAATATCCGGGGTGTGTGAACTCTAAATGCAGCAGCAAGTTGGATGGAAGACTCCACTAAAAGATAGTAGAGATTGACTCTATAGGGCCTCAATTTTTTCTTCCAAGGCGAAAGTACCAATTCCACAAACTTGATTCAGGACAGAGTGCACTATAGATGATTTAATTTTACTTCTGGGCTGGGGGTGGAATTGGAGATTAATAGGAGATAGGCACATTTTCACCCAGAAATAGTGCAGAGGTAATCATAACTTGGTGCTGTAAGAAAGGCTCAGTCATCTGAAATTTTATCCCAGCTGTAAAGAAAACCCTAATAAAAACAAAAAAATACCCTTGTCCAATAATAGGGTAATCCAGAACCAAAGGTCACAATCTAAGGATATAGAGTGAACCATTTAGGAATGAGAATAGTCTGGATGAGTGCAGTTCTAACAACATTCAAGGAGGTTGAAACCATCCAGGACAAAGTAGCAAGATTGGTACCATATTCACAAACATTCACTCCCTTCACCGCTGTAACTCAATACTGCTACTACCTACAAGATGCACTGCAGAAATTCACCAAAGATCCTCAGATAGCACTTTCCAAACCCATGGCCCTTTCCATTTAAAAGGGTAGAGGGCAGCAGATATATAGGAACACCACCACTTGCAACTTCTCCAAGTCACTCACGATCCTGACTTGTAAATACATCCCCACTCCTACAGTCACAGGGCCAAAATCACAGAATTCCCTCCCTCACAGCGGGTGGGTCTATCTATGGCACGGGGGCTGAAATGGTTCAAGAAGGTAGCTCATCACCATCTTCCAGGGTGACTAGGAAGAGCAACAAAAAGGCTGGCCAGCACGCAATACCCACATCCCACAAGTAAATAAAAAGGATGGTGAGCCTGTGGAATTTGCTACCACAGAAAGCAGACACAATCAAATTATTGTATGATTTCAAGGGATTGTATATAGCCACTTTGGACGAAAGGGTAAGGGGGAAACAGGCTATTGATTTTTTAATCAGCTATGATCAAAATGACTTGTGAAGCAGGCTTGAAGGGCCAAATGGCCTGCTTCTGCTCCTATGTTCCAAAGTCACATTCACAAAATAGCAGGTTAAAGTACAATCACATGCATATTTCTCAACTAAATGTTAAATGTCTTATGGAGTAAGTCACTGATCTAGGTCATGTCATCCAGATAAGGTGTTAAGCATGGAAAGGAAATGCTAGTGATTTTCATCCATTTCCTGGCAGCTACCTTTAAATGGGTATTTGCAGACCATCAGGTAAGGGCAGAAATCTCACTTGGCTGATAGCACATGCTTTCTAACTCAGTATGTAGACTGTCCGACCAGAGGGGAGGCCATATTGGATTTGGTACTTGGTAACGAACCTGGACAAGTGATGAGCTTGTTAGTGGGTGAACATTTTGGTGATAGTGACCACAAGTCTGTGACTTTCACCTTGGTTATGGAGAGAGATAGGTGCGTGCAACAGGGTAGGTTTTACAATTGGGGGAAGGGTAAATACGATGCTGTAAGACAGGATCTGAGGAGCACAAGTTGGGAGCATAGGTTGTCAGGGAAGGATGTCGTGAAAATGTGGAACATTTTCAAGGACATTTTCAAGGAACAGATACGACATGTCCTTGATATGTATGTACCTGTCAGGCAGGAAATAGATGGTCGTGTGAGGGAACCTTGGTTGACGAGGGAGGTTGAATGTCTTGTAAAGAGGAAGAAGGAAGCTTACATAAGGTTGAGGAAACAAGGTTCAGACAGAGCATTGGAGGGATACAGGATAGCCAGAAGGGAGCTGAAGAAAGGGATTAGGAGACCTAAGAGAGGGCATGAAAAATCTTTGGCGGATAGGATCAAGGATAACCCCAAGGCATTTTATGCGTATGTGAGAAACATGAGAATGACGAGAACGAGGGTAGGTCCGATCAAGGACAGTAGTAGGAGACTGTGTATTGAGTCGGAAGAGATAGGAGAGGTCTTGAATGAGTACTTTTCTTCAGTATTTACAAACGAGAGGGACCGTATTATTGAAGAGGAGAGTGTGAAATGGACTGGTAAGCTAGAAGAGATACTTGTTAGGAAGGAAGATGCGTTGGACATTTTGAACAACTTGAGGATAGACAAGTCCCCCGGGCCTGATGGGATATATCCTAGGATTATGTGGGAAGCAAGAGAGGAAATTGCAGAACCGTTGGCAATGATCTTTTCGTCTTCACTGTCAACAGGGGTGGTACCAGGGGACTGGAGAGTGGCAAATGTTGTGCCCCTGTTCAAAAAAGGGAATAGGGATAACCCCAGGAATTACAGGCCAGTTAGTCTTACTTCGGTGGTAGGCAAAGTAATGGAAAGGGTACTGAGGGATAGGATTTATGAGTATCTGGAAAGACTGCTTGATTAGGGACAGCCAGCACGGATTTGTGAAGGGTAGGTCTTGCCTTACAAGTCTTATTGAATTCTTTGAGGAGGTGACCAAGCATGTGGATGAGGGTAGAACAGTGGATGTAGTGTACATGGATTTTAGTGTACATTTGATAAGGTTCCCCATGGTAGGCTTATGCGGAAAGTCAAGAGGCATGGAATAGAGGGAAATTTGGCCAATTGGATAGAAAACTGGCTAACCGGTCGAAGTCAGAGTGGTGGTAGATGGTAAATATTCAGCCTGGAGCCCAGTTACAAGTGGAGTTCCGCAGGGATCAGTTCTGGGTCCTCTGCTGTTTGTAATTTTTATTAATGACTTGGAAGAGGGAGTCGAAGGGTGGGTCAGTGAATTTGCAGATGTTACAAAGATAGGTGGAGTTGTGGATAGTGAGGAGGGCTGTTGTCGGCTACAACGGGACCTAGATATGATGCAGAGCTGGGCTGAGGAGTGGCAGATGGAGTTCAACCCTGTCAAGTGTGAGGTTGTCCATTTTGGAAGGACAAATAAGAATGCAGAATACAGGGTTAACGGTAGGGCTCTTAGTAAGGTGGAGGAGCAGAGGGATCTTGGGGTCTATGTTCATAGATCTTTGAAAGTTGCCACTCAGGTGGATAGAGCTTGTAAGAAGGCCTATGGTGTATTAGTGTTCATTAGCAGAGGGATTGAATTCAAGAGTCGTGAAGTGATGTTGCAGCTGTACAGGACTTTGGTTAGGCCACATTTGGAGTACTGTGTGCAGTTCTGGTCGCCTCACTTTAGGAAAGATGTGGAAGCTTTGGAGAGGGTGCAGAGAAGATTTACCAGGATGTTGCCTGGAATGGAGAATAGGTCGTATGAGGATAGGTTGAGAGTGCTAGGCCTTTTCTCATTGGAACGGCGAAGGATGAGGGGTGACTTGATAGAGGTTTATAAGATGATCAGAGGAATAGATAGAGTAGACAGTCAGAAACTTTTTCCCCAGGTACAACAGAGTGTTACAAGGGGACATAAATCTAAGGTAAAGGGTGGAAGGTATAGGGAGGATGTCAGGGGTAGGTTCTTTACCCAGAGAGTGGTTGGGGCATGGAATGCGCTGCCTCTGGGAGTGGCAGAGTCAGAATCATTGGTGACCTTTAAGCGGCAATTGGATAGGTACATGGATGGATGCTTAAGCTAGGACAAATGTTCGGCACAACATTGTGGGCTGAAGGGCCTGTTCTGTGCTGTATTGTTCTATGTTCTATCTATGTTCTTTGGAAGGCTTCTTTTCTGCTGCAAAGAAAAAAAACTTTGTTTCAAGAGTGGAATAGTTGTGTGTAATAGTTGTTTGTATTTGATCCACGAAGAATAATTTTACTTCGAGTATGCTATTTTAAATCAACAAGTCAGGCTGAGAAACTTGAGGAAGAACTAAAGTGAGGTCTTGTGCATTAATATAACAGAATGTCATAGAGTCAGAGATATACAATATGGAAACAGACCCTTCAGTCCAACTCATCCACGCCAAGCAGATATCCCAACCCAATTTAGTCCCACCTGCCATCACCCAGCCCATATCCCTCTAAACCTTTTCCATTCACATACCCCACTAACTGAATGCCGGACCTTCGTTTTAAGAGACCTGCAAATTATTACCGTATCTCCCAGTTTTAAAGTCATCCCATCCAACTCCACAAATGAGAACAGTTGACGGGTTGTGTCTCTCTTTATCTCTTCCTTCATGTTAAGTGGAGAAACCCGTGACCATATCACCACATATGCTACAGTGCTGTTTAAAGCAGATTTCACATAAGTGCACTTCAGATGGATGCTGGTACCCACTAACTCTGGAGTAATCACCGGTTTGTCAAGTAGATCGAGTAGCTTGGCTGCAAAACAAAAAAAAGAGAAGCACATACTTCAAACGAAGTTATAAAACCTGCAAATTGGTTTCACATATAAACAATTAAAATTAGCTCAATTATCCAAATGATTAGCCTTTAAAATGGTCAGAGAAGTCAAAGATGAATGTGTATAATTGCTAGAAAGTATACAGCTAACACAAGAAGGCATGCTAATATGTTCACAAGTGGTTCTAGCATCACACCCCAACCCCAGCATAAATTTTCCTGCACTAAAGGTAAAGTACTTCAGATGCTGGAGATCTGAAATGAAACAAAGCACTGGAGAAACACAGCAGGTCTGGTAATACCTGGTGGAGAAAGAAACATTAGAGTTCGACAATAATGTTCCTTGGGAAGAATTGGAGAACAATGGTTTTTATGCTGTTGACAAAGCGGGGGAGGAGGAGGATTTAGAACAACTGAAGAGTGTTCAGAGGATAAAAGGCAAAAGGAGTGATGGAAGTAGAGGAAAGATATAAATAAAGAATGGACATGCTAATTGTAGATATTAACAGTGGAAAACAGCAGAGCTAACCTGAGAGCAGACAAACACAATCAAGACATTTGGTGGGGGAGTGGCAGGACACAGAGATCTGGTTGCACAATGACCTGTTTTTTCACACTCTGTCAGCTGCTTCAGGAACTGTCTTAAACTAGATTAACTTTTAACCCAAAATACACAAGCTATAGCAGCCTCAATTACTAGAAGAGACTGTGTTTACACTTCTCATCCCTAAAAAAAAGATTTAAATGTCCCCCCTTTAAAATTAAATCCTATTAAATAACTGATAGCTTTTCGAAAAGCTATCACTAATTAGTACTAGATTCAAAGGCAAGAGATTAACTCAAACTCCCAACTTTACCAAACTGCCACTATGGAGTGTTGTTGATGCACCTGCAGAGATTGTCCATCACTTTCTGGTTTCCTTTCAGATCTCCAGCACTCCGCTTTTATTTGAAGCTTAATATATCAATCTTCAGGGCTCTGTGCCCAACTATTCTTCTGAGCAGTGGCCAGTGCCCTCTTTTTTTGGTATGAAGCTAAAAAGCCTAACCTGAATGAATAATAAGACCTAATACAGAAAGACGAGTCAATGTAAATCGTTTCAACCCATTGACAAGATGGAAATTTAATCTGTTCTCTACCATGTCACCCCCTTAACAACCAAATGCTCCTTGCCATTCCTTCTTTATTCACCCTTCCAGGTCAAGGACTCACCATCCCCATTACCTCACTCAATACTCTTTACTTATCTCAGGGATGTCCACAATGATTTTATTCGAGTGGTGAGTTGGCTGCAGAGGCTCGACATGAGTCAACAGATTGTTCCAAAATACAGAAAACCAATTATTGCCAATCCAAGCTTCATTGTTCAAACATACATCCTCAAAAAAGACCCAGAGCAAAATCTACCCTTATGCAACTTCACCTTAATAATGCCAGATGGGAGGTCATGGTGTAGTGGTAATGTCACTGGGTTAGTAATCCAGAAACCCAAGCTAAATGTTCTCGGAACATAGCAGAGATTTAAATTCAATAAAAAGATTCTGTAATTTTAAAAAAACAGTTAACCTAAATGGTAACCTTGAAATCACTGCTGATTGTTGGGAAAATCCACTTGTTTCACTAATATCCTTTAGGAAAGGTAATCTGCTGGGTAATTAGGGCAGGCATTAAATACTAGCCTCCCCAACAATGCCAAAATTCCATGAATGAATTTAAAAAGTGGTGAAAAAAAACAATTAACTACCAAACTCGTGTCGCCCTTTAAGTTGTAAATATTTTACAGCGAGTTGCGGATCCAACAGGAGATTTTAGATAAGCTATTCAAAGTAAGTGGAGGGGAAATAAAAAGTCTCAGACTTAGTCATGGTCACTTCTAAGCAAACAAAAATTTACTGCTTCCAACTTTAGGCAGACATGCTGTAATTCTGTAAATTTTTAATTTGTCTCCTAGATGACGCAATATATACCATTTTTTGCACATTGTAAAAGTAGAGGTACTGTTTAGATAAACATAAAAATTACTTCCAATTTTATCTGTATCACAACAGATCTATAAAAATGTTGGATTGAGTCTACTTGATGCACAATGTGTTTCACAGCCTTTATGTAAATTGGTATGAACAACTCTAACATATAGAAGAAAGTTGTGCTGGAGTGCTCTCAATCCCACTAAAATGTTCTGAAGACCTGACGGACTTTTATTTATTGTTTTTGAAAAAAAAATCAAATAACCACACAAAGCAAGTCTAACGATATGCAAAGGCTGTGAAGCTAAATCCAGTTGTAATTAGACAGGGGCACAGTGCCAGAGTTATTGCACGCAAAAACAATGAGTGCAGATGCTGGAAACCAGATTCTGGATTAGTGGTAGTGGAAGAGCACAGCAGTTCAGGCAGCATCCGAGGAGCAGTAAAATCGAAGTTTCAGGCAAAAGCCCTTCATCAGAAATACAGGCAGAGAGCCTGAAGCGTGGAGAGATAAGTGAGAGGAGGGTGGGAGTGGGGAGAAAGTAGCATAGAGTACAATAGGTGAGTGGGGGAGGGGATGAAGGTGATAGGTCAGGGAGGAGAGTGTGGAGTGGATAGGTGGAAAAGAAGATAGGCAGGTAGGACAAGTCCGGACAAGTCATGGGGACAGTGCTGAGCTGTAAGTTTGGAACTGGGGTGAGGTAGGGGAAGGGGAAATGAGGAAACTGTTGAAGTCCACATTGATGCCCTGGGGTTGAAGTGTTCCGAGGCGGAAGATGAGGTGTTCTTCCTCCAGGCGTCTGGTGGTGAGGGAGCGGCGGTGAAGGAGGCCCAGGACCTCCATGTCCTCAGCAGAGTGGGAGGGAGAGTTGAAATGTTGGGCCACAGGGCGGTGTGGTTGATTGGTGCGGGTGTCCTGGAGATGTTCCCTAAAGTGCTCTGCGAGGTGTCCAGTCTCCCCAATGTAGAGGAGACTGCATCGGATACAATAAATGATATTGGTGGATGTGCAGGTAAAGGTTTGATGGATGTGGAAGGCTCCTTTAGGGCCTTGGATGGAGGTGAGGGAGGTGGTGTTTTTGGCACAGGTTTTGCAATTCCTGTGGCGGCAGGGGAAGGTGCCAAGATGAGAGGGTGGGTTGAAGGGGGGGCGTGGACCTGACCAGGTAGTCACGGAGGGAACGGTCTTTGTGGATAGCCTCTTTCCTCTTCCTCCGCTACATTGATGACTGCATTGGTGCCACCTCGTGCTCTCGCTAGGAGGTTGAGTAATTCATCAACTTCACCAACACATTCCACCCTGACCTTTAAATTTACCTGGACCATCTCTGACACCTCCCTCCCCTTCCTAGACCTCTCCATCTCCATTAGTTAGATTAGATTACTTACAGTGTGGAAACAGGCCCTTCGGCCCAACAAGTCCACACCGACCCACCGAAGCGCAACCACCCATACCCCTACATTTACCCATCCCCCTAACACTACAGACAATTTAGCAGGACCAATTCACCTGACCCGCACATCTTTGGACTATGGGAGGAAACCGGAGCACCCGGAGGAAACCCACGCAGACACGGGGAGATTGTGCAAACTCCACACAGTCAGTCGCCTGAGGCTGGAATTGAACCCAGGTCTCTGGCGCTGCGAGGCAGCAGTGCTAATCACTGTGCCACCGTGCCGCCCACCTTAGATTAGATTACTTACAGTGTAGAAACAGGCCCTTCGGCCCAACAAGTCCACACGACGACTGACTTGATACCAACATTTTTTACAAACCCACCAACTCCCACAACTACCTGGATTACACCTCTTTCCACCCCACCTCCTGCAAATATGCCATCCTGTATTCCTAATTCCTTCGCCTCCACTGTATCTGCTCCCAGGAGGACCTGTTCCACCACAGAACACACCAGATGGCCTCCTTCTTTAGAGGCCACAATTTCCCTTCGTACGTGGTTAAACACGCCCTCCAACGTATCTCGTCCACATCCCGCACCTCTGCCCTCCAACCCCACCCCTCCAACCGTAACAAGGACAGAACGCCCCTGGTGCTCACCTTCCACCCTACAAACCTTCGCATCAACCAAATCATCCGCCGACATTTCCGTAACCTCCAAACAGACCCCACCACCAGGGATATATTTCCCTCCCCACTCCTTTCTGCCTTCCGCAAAGACTGCTCCCTCCGTGACTACCTGGTCAGGTCCACGCCCCCCTTCAACCCCCCTCTCCTCCTAGCACCTTCCCCTACCACCGCACAAATTGCAAAACCTGCGCCCACACCTCCTCCCTCACCTCCATCCAAGGCCCTTCCACATCCAAAGCTTTACCTGCACATCCACCAATATCATTTATTGTATCCGTTGCTCCCGATGCGGTCTCCTCTACACTGGGGAGACTGGACACCTCCTAGCAGAGCGCTTTAGGGAACATGGAGGTCCTGGGCCTCCTTCACCGCCGCTCCCTCACCACCAGATGCCTGGAGGAAGAACGCCTCATCTTCCGCCTCGGAATACTTCAACCCTAGGGCCTCAATGTGGACTTCAACAATTTCCTCATTTCCCCTTCCCCCACCTCACCCCAGTTCCAAACTTACAGCTCAGCACTGTCCCCATGACTTGTCCGGACTTGTCTACCAGCCCATCTCCTTTTCCACCTATCCACTCCACCCTGACCTATCATCTTCATCCCCTCCCCCACTCACCTATTGTACTCTATGCTACTTTCTCCCCACCCCCACCCTCCTCTCACTTATCTCTCCACGCTTCAGGCTCTCTGCCTGTATTCCTCATGAAGGGCTTTTGCCCGAAACGTCGATTTTACTGCTCCTCGTGTGCTGCCTGAACTGCTGTGCTCTTCCACCATCACTAATCCAGAGCCAGAGTTATTGTAGTCAAGCAGAACAGGTAGTATAACTGGAGTGGAGTTCACTACATTGGTTTAATTCTGTTCATTCTTTCACACAAAATCACATCATTTAGTTCTAATACATTTGTGAGGAACTAAGAACCCTGAGTGCATAGCACCTTACCACAACCTCAAAATGACCCAATAACCTTTCCTTTTGGAAAATAAAGTTAATTAAATAAACACAGCAGTAAGTGTGCACATAGCAAAGCCTCAACTACCTGGAAATAAATTTGCTTTTGTGGAGATAATTACTGTGAGATGAACATCAGACTGGACACTGCAGATTAGATTAGATTACTTTTAGATTAGATTCGAGGGCGGCACGGTGGCACAGTGGTTAGCACTGCTGCCTCACAGCGCCAGAGATCCGGGTTCAATTCCCGCCTCAGGTGACTAACTGTGTGGAGTTTGCACGTTCTCCCCGTGTCTGCGTGGGTTTCCTCCGGGTGCTCCGGTTTCCTCCCACAGTCCAAAGATGTGCAGGTCAGGTGAATTGGCCATGCTAAATTGCCTGTAGTGTTAGGTAAGGGGTAAATGTAGGGGTATGGGTGGGTTGCGCTTCGGCGGGGCGGTGTGGACTTGTTGGGCCGAAGGGCCTGTTTCCACACTGTAAGTAATCTAATCTAATCTAACTGCCTGATCTTCACCACATAATGCAATGGTATCTTTTATATCCACGTGAATAGACAAACAGATCCTTAGTTTAATGTCTCATCGAAAAGACAGTGCATCCAATAACACAACTGCTCTTTATACTTCACTGGACAAAAGATGATAGAAAGTTTAGCCTCTCAATCAAACTGTGAACTCGGGATGCCCTGCTGACTAACTCCTAACTCAACAAATATTCGTAATGAGATAACAGCCCTTGGGGACATGTCAATGAAGCACACTACTGTAATTGTTGTGCATTCATTGATATTTCTATTTCTAACCTACATCTGTCAATCTACCTGGCAGAGATTTATTTAAGGTCTCACCAACAGCTACAGATTTTAAAAAATGTTTATAGAGCAGGGGATTTAAAGAACTTAATATCATGACAGTTATACAGAGTTAATCCATCCTTCAGTTGCTTTTATATCTAATCATTTCCATGACTGCCACAAGGCAGGTTAAAGTCCTTTGCAATAACCAAAATGGTTTCTCTATCTACTCTCAATAAATGTTAGTGAGCCAGTGGATTTGAGACTCATATCTATACAATGTAGCTCTGCCCTCTCCCTTTAATTTGGAATTAATCAGCCCATGCTATCAGATCTTGGTTATTCTTCACCGATTTGCCTTAAACAAACTGCTTTATTGGGAAGTTAACATTACTCACCACTGCACAGAGATTTGAGGTGGACATATATAAAATCTGCAAGTTTATGGCCAATAGGAAAAAAACTGAAAGACATTCAAGTAATTCATTCTTTTTTTTTCCTTGGCTCCAAATATGTCATAATTAAAAGGAGTTAAAAAATAAGCAACATTGTCACTGCTCTCAAGCATACAGGACAGATCAAATTCCACTCCAAAAAGGCACATCAATTGAATTTGTTATCTCTGCTGTTCTTCCAAAAATAAAGAAAGGTATGGCATTTATCAAAGTATAATTACTCCATACTTCAGTTGAATTCTTAAACAATAGTCAGATCTTACTTCCAATTAAACACTTTAATAATGAAATAAACCAGGCAGGATTTATAACAATGGATTACTTTAGTTAAGTATTTAGCATTTGCTTTTTTCTCAAAGAAAAGTAACGAAAGCAGCAGCAGAAAACTCAACACAATAAATAATCAAATAAAATCTCAGTGAAACCTCAATGTGAACGAAATAAATAAAACAGAAGGTTCCACAAAAGCAACATTCATTACATAAATGTTACACAGTCTCTAAGCACAATGTTGGTTTCTTACAAGAGCTGTTTACTTCTGTTTTCTTTTAAACTAAAACTGACTTTAAAACAAAGTGAGAGGGAGTTGAGCCTCAATAGTCTGGAAGTTCCACACTTTTTCACGAATGCCTTTACAGTGTCACTTTGGACCCAGAGTGTGCCAATATCTGTCAAAGCTGTGAAACAGTTTCAAAAATTTGTAATGGAAGTTGTTATTATCTTCCTTGAAATAACTCCACAAAAGCCAGAATCCTATCACAGAGCCAACCTTTATTTACATAATTTGGAGATGCCGGTGTTGGACTAGGGTGTACAAAGTTAAAAATCACACAACACCAGGTATAGTCCAACAGGTTTAATTGGAAGCACACTAGCTTTCGGAGCGACACTTCTCCATCAGGTGATAGTGAAGGGCTCGATCATAACACAGAATTTATAGCAAAAATTTGCAGTGTGATGTAACTGAAATTATACATTGAAAAATTGATTGTCTGTTAAGACAATCAATCAATTTTTCAATGTATAATTTCAGTTACATCACACTGCAAATTTTTGCTATAAATTCTGTGTTACGATCGAGCCCTCCACAATCACCTGAAGAAGGAGCGTCGCTCCGAAAGCTAGTGTGCTTCCAATTAAACCTGTTGGACTATAACCTGGTGTTGCGTGATTTTTAAATTTTATTTACATATGCATGGTATTTGATGCTGGTCTCACTTTCTCAGAGCCAACTGAGTGAACAGAACCTCTGGAACTGCTAATTTTACTTGTCAACCAGGGTTGATTGGACCAGGTTAACAATCCCAATTAGGGAACTCATATTATAGGAGGTTGGCTGGCCACATTACAATAACTACATTCCTGGTCTCATGAAACAATGGAAAGATGTGGTGAGGTGATCACTTACTATCTGACAAAGCATAACATTTACTCGATTTTGGGTTGGAGTTGTAATGATCAAGAGCTTGTCGTACATGTGGTCAGAAGTAGTAGAAACAATCAATCAAGCAATCAATCATATCAGAAAGAAGTAGGATGAGCAGTGGAAAGAAATTAACTCATGGAATCCAGGGGATATTTGAAGGAGTGCGATTGACTGGAACTGTCCATAGATAGCAAATAGATTCAATGGATTGAATAGCACCATTCTGTGCCTTAAATAACACTCTCTCTCTCTGGTGGTCTAATCAGTGCTGTGTGTTCATTTCAAGCAACGTAGATGTCTGCATTCAAGACAAAACTTGAAATCATGAAAATACCCTTTAAAAACAGGATTCAACTTTCATGCTGTGCATAAAACAAAGCCTCTGGTGCTAATGTGAATGATTACCACATTCAAATGTGAGCGGCTCATTCTTTACATTGGATGCCAATCTTAAATGCATGTATTTTTGTAAAGACACAGCCTGTACCACCCAATTGATCACTTGTGCTTAACCTAAGGTACCAATAAATAAATCATGCATTTGAAAATGGAAGCTGACTACTAACGCAAGTAGTGTAGACCCATGCACTCAGTATTTCAGGACTGAACCCTCTTTACTCTCACTACTGTATTAGCATGTGTGTCTGAATATTATAACTTGAATTTGTCCTGTTTCCACTGACAATTCAGAGGATATCCCATGTAATTACATTTGTTTTCTTTCTCTTTATTCCTCTCATACACCTTTCTCTTTGCACCATGCTTCCTGTAGCCTTAAAAAATTCCAACATGGTCTTGACTGCTTTCCCCCATTCTCCTTATCTGTAAGCCTCAAGTTACAACAAGGTTTTGGGTGACATGTCCCATTCACACACCACCATCCTTGTGCTTGCTGTTTTGCAGTTAACATGGAGGAAGACAGCTTTGCAAGAGGATTCGCAGTAGGTTAAAATCTTCGAGGAGAAAGTGAGGACTGCAGATGCTGAAGATCAGAGCTGAAACTGTGTTGGTGGAAAAGCGCAGCATCCAAGGAGCAGGAGAATCGACGTTTCAGGCATGAGCAAGGATACTTTCCTTGAAATTCCTGAAGAAGGGCTCATGCCCGAAACGTCAATTCTCCTGCTCCTTGGATGCTGCCTGACCTGCTGCGCTTTTCCAGCAACACATTTTCAGCTCTGATCTCCAGCATCTGCAGTCCTCACTTTCTCCTGGCAGTTAACATGGCCCCATTTTTAAAATTCTTGTACTTGTTTTCAGATGTCTCCCAGGCCTCAGTCCCCTCAACTCTAATCTCCTTCAATCTGATTCATCTCAATGTCTGTCCTTCTCCAAATCAAACCTCTTCAGCGTCCTCAATTGTATTTACTGCACCATTAGCTAATGTGCTTTAGCTATTGTACACCTAGGCACTGAAATTCCCTCCATAAACCTCTCCTACTCTTTTCCACTCTTTCCTCTTTTAGGATGCTCCTTAAAATCTTTGACCAAGCTTTTCGTTTTTGGTTCTAATATCTCCTTTTGTTACTCAGTTTAGAACCATGCATTAACTATATTAGAAGCTCATAAAAGTTCAACTTTTTACCATTGACAATCAGAAGGCAGCACGTAGCTTATCCCCACAATTTCTCCTGACCAAGGAATGTAACTACAAACTGGGTTCAGCACTAATATCTCGCTATTTGAGGGGAGTCTGCATAATTTCCTACTTATTTCCTCAATGCAATTCCCCTCCTCAAAGCTAGTAAATCTTAGAAATAGAAAAATAATTCAATATTTTTCAGTTATTAAAAACTGTTTAGCAAAGAATTTTGATTGTGTGAGATCAACCAAGGCAGTTCCCAGTTAAAACCTTATGTCAGACCGTTAGTACAGTAAATTTCCACCTTTAAATAGGTGGCTGCCATTTGTCAGACATTGTTAAAGTATTCAATACAATTGAAGCTCATTCCATATAACGGATCATTATTTTGTATCTAATCTGTTTTTAAGTAGTGCAGTAAGCAGCATAATGCATAGAAGGACGATAGGTTTCTAAATTTATTTAGTCATAAACTTAGATTTCCTTTTATTCCTCCTGGACTTGGTTAGTAAAGCTCATTCTGAGCTGAAAAATCAATATAAATGAACCCTTACAATAATAGCTGTCTAAAGACAAATGTCCTAATCAAAATCTCCACCCTTTCCTTTTAGCACAAGCACAATACTTCAGGTACTGGAAATGGAATTAGCAAGTACGTCAGCATTTGGGCTGTCGATAATCAGCTAGGTGTACAAAGTGATCCAACTTTATACACTACCAAAACTTTACACTTCCATATTCACTGCTGGCACTGTAATGTTAACAAAAGAAGAAATATGTGAGCCAATTTTACAGGTCATCATGCCTCTGTAGTTCCACTGTATACTGAAGGTAAATGAGCCAACTCTCAGGCTGAGCTAACTAACTAAGAATGCAAAATGGCTCACATGCTGGATGGTTGGCAAAAATGCCTGTTTTCCTCAAAACATTTCCAGCTTCCTTCAATTCAATTTTGCTCACTTTTGAATAAAACATTTCATTTTTAATCAAACTACTTGTTGACATGGATTAGTCTTGAAAAGTCCTTGCTCTAACTGACGAAACCACAAACAAAGACTGCGGTTTGGTGAAACACTGCAAATCTGTAGCATTAACGTGCATTTATCTCTCCACAGGTGTACTGCCAGACCTGCTGAACATTCCCGGAATTTTCCGGTTACATTTTAGATTCCCAGAATACCCATCATTTTGATAGTATAAGAATAAACGTTGATCAGGCCTGATCTTACCACAGGATGGGAATCAACTTGATCATAGAATTGACCAACTTATATGATTGTCTGAGGAATTTAGTAATTAACAGCAATTTTCAAATATTTACTTTGAAGAAACAGATATGATTAACACCACTGTTTTATACAATTTTGAAACACACTTCAAAATGTTTTTGTTTCCACCCAAATCAACTTTAACAACTGGGAAAGAAATCAAGGCTCTACATCTTAGATTTTTCTAACTTGGAGTCTAAAATTCTAGCTGTAAGCATCATCCCCCCGACCGTAATGAAACTGTGTTTACATAACAGTTAGACATTGTCATTTTAAGCAGAATCTTCATCTTGGCAGAACATAATGTGTACAGTACATCATGCATTCCTTCAATTTTTTCTAATGCAGAGTATCATTTACCTACCAAGAGCAGTCTTGACAGATCCCACAGTTGGATTAATCTGATAACTAAAAATTTACATAAAAGATACTATTATTTAGTCAAGAGAGGATGTTAATAAATTCATAAAATTCTTCATTACCTTGACAGGTTCCATCTATTATTACTCCCCCTGGAGCACAGGACAGCAACTTTGCTTCTGCATTAGCTATTCACAATAGGGAGGATAAAGAATGAAGCATTTAGGATGAGCAGCATGAAAAAAAGAGAGAATTATTCTGAATTAGTTCATTTTCAAAACAACAGAGATTAGTTAAGTGACAAAACTTCACGTGTTTAACATGTTTCTTCATCCATCAACAAGTATAATTAATACAAAGATCACTCCAAGTACATTTTAATACAAGGTGAAGAGAGTTCTGTCAAAGTGATATGTCCCCACAGCTGTATGTGAATTTCAGTTTGTCAAAGGATTCTGCAAACTGCAGTTCCTTCTTTTGAAAAAGTGAAAAGCATCCATGGTTGCTACCAGTAAAGAATTTCAATTCTATCCAAAGGCAAAGTGATCTTCCAAGGTTGGCATTGATCTTGGTTGGCATTAAATTCTAATATGATAATGTAGCCTATACCACCTCATAATCTACAAAGTTGTGGTTGTTAAAAACTGGAATGCCTCATTGTCTGAAAATAAAAGATTAAGCTGGTTCAAAACATCTAAGACACATTTGCATTGAAAACTACTTATTACATTGGCCTGAAAGCTATCTTCTGTGATATGTCTTGGGTTAATTCCAAATCAACCAATGCCAATTTGAGTAGCAGCCAGCCCTTTCAATCTGAACTTTTAGAGCTGTGTACTGAAAGGTCTTCTTGATGATTTCAGTCATCAGCCGGTTTGTCAACATGGTATTATAAAAGTTTGCATCACAGAAGGAAGCCACTAAATCTCTACAACTCTTCTATTAAACCAATCCAAAACAAACCTATTCTCTCTCAACCTTCCTATACCTCAAATGTTTATTTAATATCCAGCCTTGCAGTGATCTTCACCTCAGCTACACAAAGGAAATCCTGCATAATATTGTTTACAAATAACTTCCTTTTGATTCTCCTTGTGAACTTGTCATATTATAATACTCTGATAACTGACTGTCTAATTAGTCTTTCCCTATTAACTATACTTAACTAATCAATTATTTTTCTAAAACAACCCACTAAACTTTTCTACCTCTGTGGGAACAGCTATAGTCAGACAGACAGTCATAGCATGGAGACAGACCTTCAGTCCAGATCAGTCCACGCCGACCAAATTTTCCAATCTAAGCTAGTTCCATCTGCCTAAATTTGCCAAATCCCTCCAAATTTTTCCTATTCACAGATTTATCCGAACGTCTTTTGAATGTTGTAACTGTACCTGCATCTACCCCTCCCTTTGGCAGTTCATTCCATTTCCTAACTTCTCTTTTAAAAAAAGTTGCCCTTCATGTCCCTATTAAATTTTTCTCCTCTCACCTTAAAAATATGCCTCCCTGTTTTGAACTACCCCACCTTAGGGAATAGACCCTTGTCATTTATTTTATAAACCTCAATAAAGGTCAACCCTCAAACTCCTACACTCCAGTGAAAAAAGTCCCAGTCTACTTTTTATCTCAAACTCTCCATTCCTGGCAACATCCCAGTAAATCTCTTCTAAACCCTCTCTAATTTAATAATATCCTTCCTGTAACAGGGTGACTGGAACTACTCCAAAAGTGGCCTCACCAATGCCTTGTACAACCTCAACATGACATCCCCACTCCTATGTTCAAAAGACTGTGCAATGAAGACAAGTGTGCTAAATGCCTTCTTAACTATCCTATCTACCTGTGAAGCAAATTTCAGAGAATTATGTACCTGAACCCCTAAGTCTCTCTGTTCTACAACACTACCCATAACTCCATTATTCTATAAGTCCTGCCATTCTTTGATTTAGTGAATAAATCTAACATTTATCCAAATTAAACTCCATCTGCCACTCCTCATTGACCCAATTGATCAAGATCTCTTTTCAATCTTTGATAACCTTCTACACTGTCCACTATCCCACCAATTATGATGACATCTTCAAACTTCCTAAACATGCCTCCTATATTCTCATTGAAATCACATATTCAATGCAAACAAAAGTGGACACAGCACTGATCCCTGTGGAATGGTCACAGGCTTCTCGTCTGAAAAACAACCCTCCACCACAAAGCCAATTTTGTATCCAATTGGCAAGCTCGCCCTGATTCCCATGTGATCTGAAACAAAAACAGAAATTGCTGGAAAAAGCTCCAGCAGGCCCGGCAGCATCTGTGGAGAGAAATCGAAGCCAACATTTCAGGTCCCGTGACCCTTCCTCAGGCTCATGTGATCTACCTTTATTAATTAGTCTATGTGCAGAACCTTGTCAGAAGCTTTACTAAAAGTCCAAGTAAATAATGTCTACTGCTCTCCCCTCAATCCTTTTGGTTATTTCATTTAAAAACTCAATCAAGATAGAGAGACATGATTTTTCTCATACAAATCCAAGAGTATAAATTTAATCTCTGATATTATTCTGGTGAGTTTTGGTGAACAGTGTCATACTATAGAAAATTCTCACCCCAGCACCTCAGTTTTAGCGTTTTGATCTGTATTGTCTCACTGAAGAAGGGCTTATACCCGGAACGTCGATTCTCCTGCTCCTCGGATGCTGCCTGGCCTGCTGCACTTTTCCAGCACCACACTTTTCAACTCACGGACAAGAGTGGCAATGAAAAGTTTTAAAATTCGTTAAAAAAAAGCAATTGCATGCTTGTCATAAAACTTCACAGTTTTTCAATTCTTAGCAAGAGAGGTTTTGATAAACTGGCCACTTGAATGTTATAGCCCTTGAAAGATGATTAACCAGAGGAGAAGATGTCACAGAATGGTTCAATCAGACTGACATGTCTCCCGCCTCTCCCTCCAGCTCATTTGGGTCACTTCAGATTTAAAGACATTGGAACAAAAGAACAGGAGGAGGCCATTTAGCCCTTTGAGCCTGTTCTGTTTTTCAATGAGATTATGACTGATCTGTGACACAACTCCATACCCTCTCGAATTTCCCCTTTATTTCCTAAGAACCTGACCAAACGTTTTTTTCTAAAAATTAACTTTTGGACTTTGGTCTCTGACCAGCAAAAAATAACCACTATCTACATTCTTTATCCTCTTAGTATCTTGAAAACTTATTTTGTTTATTCTTTTGTGGGATATTGATGTCACTAGTTAGGGCAGCACTTACTGTCCACCCATAATTGTCCTTGAACTGAGTGGCTTGCTACACCATTGCAGAGGACAGATCAGTCAAACACATCGCTGTCTGTCTGAAGTTAAAGAAGGACAGGCAAGATGGGAGGACATATTCCTTCCCTGAAGTGAACCAGATTGATTCGCATTAAAAAAATTATTATTATTCACAGTCACCAATACAAATGAGCTTTAAATTCCAGTTTTATTAAGTGAATATATTCCACCAGCTAGCATGATGGGATTTGAACCCATGTACCACAAGCATGGGCTGAAACCCTGGATTAATAGACCAAATGACTACACCACCACGCATCCAAAACCTCATGAAATCTTGTACGTTCCTGTGAATATAATCTAAATTTATATAATCTCTCCTTCTAATTGAACTGTTCCCTGCCAGTTACCATTCTGACAAACTTACATTTTATTCCAAATACCAATGCAACCTCCTGAAAGTATGGCATCCAGAAGTTGTGCTTTACACTTTCTCTCAATAACCATCAGATTAAAGGTTTCTCATTCAAAAGAGAATGCTTCCATTCTCTAGTTAGTGCGAGCACCATTTCTGCGTAGTGCATTGCATATGGGAAGTGTCTACATTTATCAACTGCTTCCAAAGTGACCAGAAGTCCCTCATTCAGAGATGTATTAAATGAATAACTTCACCATCCCATAATTAGTCAGTAAGGAGTAGAGGCAGTCGTTAAGTTGATCTTTTATCACAAAGGTGGAGCTCTCTTTTTAGTTCCTCAATGCAGAGTCAAAATGTTATCACAAAACAACTTCTCACTTAAATTTAAATCCTAACATCCATCATTAATTTTTTCTCTCAGTTTACCACCATAACTGCGGTAAATCCTAAACCTGCAAGTCACACTGTGGATATAAACTATTAGCATACTTGTATGAAATTACTTTGGCCATTATTTTAATGGAAACTCATCTATTTTACGAAAGTATCCTCAAATAAATCCATTCAGCATGTTAACTGAAATCAGTTTGAAGCATATTTCTGGGCTTTATTGGACAAATCTGGAGTTGTCAAAGCATTTGAAAAGATTATGAACAGAATCAGTGTTAGCATGTATGAACCTGCTGTGTGGGTAAAGATGTGGTGTATATTGTAGTTCAAAGCTTGAAACAGCTATTAAAAGAATATTAGCTAAGGTCTTTTTAAAACAAACAGGCTGAAAATTTGGCTGTGCAGGATGGATAGAGCAGATGATATGAATGTTGGTGTTGGGAAGATATTTGCAAAAGTACTGTACAAACAGGGCAAGCTCTGCCTGATAACTTCAGCCAGCATGGAGTCAGATTCTTCCAGATTCCTAGATAATAGCGGAAGGCTGGCATGCCTAAAACATGCACCTGATGGGTGGTTGTGCATCCGTATCAGTATTCACCTGTACATCACCCCAAACAAAGAGGGAAAAGAAACAGAAAAACTCACAAATGAACCGTACTGGTCTGACATATCTTGTATACTTAAAAAATAGAGCTCCAGTATGACCATTACCCTCATTTCCTTGTGTTTCTTTTCTCTCTAGGGACTCCCCTGGAGAGAACTCATATCCTTGCCCTTCAGTGAGCTGATCCACGTGCTATCCTTGATCCATGCAGAGAGTATAGCCCATTTGTGCCTTGTGTCAAACCATGTACAAATCCTGACATTCTAACAGATTCCTTCACATGTGCAGTGCTAGCATCTGAGCTGGTGGGGCTGTAAGTATCAGATCAAGTGCTGAAGAATGCTACATTTGTCCTGTACTGTTGCTCACATTCTTCCTCAGATAGAAGCATGAATGCCTGAAAGCTGAAAATCAGAAATGGGAAGCTCAGCATGAAGCATGTTGTGTGGAAAGGAAAGCAAGAGATGCATGGTCACACCATCTGCAGTTTGCTGACCATGAGGCAGAAGAATGAGGGTGAGCTGGGAGTTAAGAAAAGCAAGGAGTGGTAAATGTATGAAACACGCTGCCCATAGGTTTTGGTGGAGGCAGAGACGATAAGGGCATGCAAGAGGCTTACAGATAAGCACATGAATAAGCATTGGAGGGTTATGGGCCATGGGCAGGCAGAAGAGATTAGTTTAACTTGGTGTCATGTTCAGCACAATGTTGTGGGCGAAAGGCCCTGTTCCTCTGCTGCACTGTTTACTTTAGAATCATAGAGACATGCAGCACGGTAACAGACCTTTCAGTCCAACTCAGCCATGTTGACCAGATATCTGAAATTAATTTAGTCCCATTTGCCAGCACTTGGCCCATATCCCTCTAAACCCTTTTTATTCATATACCCATCCAGATGCCTTTAAAATGTTGTAATTGTGCCGGCCTCTGCCACTCCCTCTGGCAACTCATTCCATACACATATTACCCCCTGTGTGAAAAAGTTGCCACTTGGGCAAATCTTCTCCCTCTCACCCAAAACCTATGCACTATAGTTCTGGAGTCCCCCGCACCAGGGAAAATACCTCATTTATTTACCCTATCCATGCCCCCCTGATCTTATAAACCCCATAAGGTCACCCCTCATCCTCTGAATTTTCGATACTTTCTAGGTACGGTGCTTTCTCTCGGTCCCGAGTATAATCCACAGACAGCTTTTCCAGACACTAAATTACATTTTTAATCAGCTTTGGCTTGCACTCCATTTTAAGACTAAAATGCTTTTTGAAAAAGCTGTCTTACTGAAAAGTTCAATAAAGCCATAAATAATTTGGGATTATGATCATTCACCATATATACTTGAAGACTATGCTCAAAGCTATCACATTTGTACACAGAACTACAAAATGCAAGAATGTGATCTGTTATGTGCAAAAGTGCCTTTGAGTGGGGCGGTGGTGGATTGGATTTACCACACTGGCATACTGCTAGAAGTTTACTTCCCAGTGTAGCACGAATTACTTTCGTTGTGCAATGTACACTTGAATCAGGTGTCATTGCTCAGTGCTTCTTATTGAAGAATGACACAGACCTCCTTGAGAAGCCTTCATGCCATGCAGTTAGGACAGAATAGGGGGCTTTCTTGTTAAGGTGAGCACTCAGGAATACTGTTATGAAATGGTGTTCTCATTCTGCTATTCTCCACAGATTTTCTGCTCATCCATCCTGACATGGAGATTGCCATGGCTGGAGTAGATATGGTGTTGCCCCAAATGTGATGACAATAGGAGAAACTGCAACCTCCAACTGCTGCTGCAGCCTCCAGAGGAAAAGGGAGCAGGAAAGGCTCTCTCAAGGAAGCACAGTAGAATGGTGCAATTCCACATCTACAGTCATCATTTCCTGCAGTTTTCAGAAACAGTGGCAACACCGATTAAGGATGTCTCAGTTCATCATCATTCAACTAGGTCATCTGTCATAGAGATGTACAGCATGGAAACAGATCCTTCGGTCCAACCATCCATGCCGACCAGATATCCCAACCCAATCTAGTCCCACCTGCCAGCACCTGGCCCATATCCTTCCAAACCCCTCCTATTCACATACAATTGCTACATGTAAAAGGCATTTGGATGGGTACCAGCCTCCACCACTTCCTCTGGCAGCTCATTCCACACACGTTCCACCCACTGTGTGAAAAGGTTGCCCCTTAGGTCTCTTTTATATCTTTCCCCTCTCACCCTAAACCTTTTCCCTCTAGTTCTGGACTCCCCAAAGCCAAGGAAAAGACTTTGTCTATTTACCCTATCCATGCCCCTCATAATTTTGTAAACCTCTATAAGGTCATCTCTCATCCTCCGATGCTCCAGGGAAAACAGCCCCAACCTATTCAGCCTCTCCCTATAGCTCAAATTCTCCAACCCTGGCAACATCCTTGTACATCTTTTCTGAACCCTTTCAAGTTTCATAATATCTTTCCAATAGGAAGGAGATCAGAATTGTACGCAATATTCCAAAAGTGGCCTAACCAATGTCCTGTACAGCTGCAATATGATCTCTCAACTCCTGTACTCAATACTCTGACTAATAAACACCAAACACTTTCTTCACTATCCAATCTACCTGCAACTCCACTTTCAAGAAGTTATGAACCTGAACTCTAAGGTCTCATTGTGCAGCAACACTCCCTAGGACCTTACCATTAAGTCTATAAGTCCTGCTAAGATTTGCTTTCCCAAAATGCAGCATCTCGCATTTATCTGAATTAAACTCCATCAGCCACTTCTCTGACCATTGGCCCATCTGGTCAAGATACTGCTGTAATCTGAGGTAACCCTCTTTGCTATCCACTACACCTCCAATTTTGGGGTCATCTGCAAACTTACTAACTGTACCTCTTATGCTCACATCCATATCATTTATGTAAATGACAAAGTAGTGGACCCTGCACCGATCCTTATGGCACTCCACTGGTCACAGGCCTCCAGTCTGAAAAACAATCCTCCACCACCACCCTCTCTCTTCTACCTTTGATCCAGTTCTGTATCCAAATGGCTAGTTTGTTCTGTATCCAAATGGCTAGTTTGCCCTGTATTCCGTGAGATCTAAACTTGCTAATCAATTTCCCATGGCAAACCTTGTCGAAAGCCTAACTGAAATCCATATAGATCATATCTACCACTCTGCCCTCATCAATCCTGTTACTTTTTCAAAAAATTCAATCAAGTTTGTGAGACATGATTTCCCATGCACAAAGCCATGTTGACTATCCCTAATCAGTTCTTGCCTTTCCAAATACATGTACATCCTGTCCCTCAGGATTCCCTCCAACAACTTGCCCACCGACGTCAGGCTCACTGGTCTGTAGTTCCCTGGATTGTCCTTACTGCCCTTCTTAAACAGTGACACCACATTTGCCAACCTCCAGTCTTCCGGCACCTTACCTGTGACTATCGATGATACAAATACCTCAGCAAGAGGTCCAGAAATCACTTCTCTAGCTTCCCACAGAGGTTGAGGGTACACCTGATCAGGTCCTGGGGATTTATCCACCTTTATGCGTTTCAAGACATCCAGCACTTCCTGCTCTGTAATTTGGACATTTTGCAAGGTGTCACCACCTATTTCCCTACAGTCTATATCTTCCATTTGGGTTCTGAAGGGCTACATTAGAGAAGAAAGATAATTAGTTATCCATACTGAATAAAAGTTTGTGCAGGTTAGGATTGAGTTAGCACTGGTGATAATGGGGAGCAGCGCAGCACAGTCCAACAAAGCTCAATAGGTTGCCTGGCAATCAACGTCTCTCCATCTCCACAAAGGTGATCATGCTTTGCTCTAATCAGTTCGAGAATTTTCCATTCTACATAGTCAGGAGCCTTGTGTCTGTCAGCCCCCCATCACCGCTTTTGATGCTCTCAGCTTGGCTGGTCAAATCTCCCAAGATGAGATAAAAGGGCAGGATTGACTACAGTGGAAGTGGCAGGAAGAGCACTTAATGGTGATGGAGGAGCAGGTGTAATGGTGAGCAGTCCCCAGTGTGAGAGTAATAAATACAGCATGCAGAATAGATAGATAATAGTTTGGGAGGATGAGGTCGGTGAAAGCCATTGAGCAAAGATGCTGAATGCAATAGTGACAGCTGTAGTCCTCGTGTCTTGGTGAGCAGTATATGTAATGGCAGAGTGGGAGTGATTTGTGGCCCTGCGCATGTAAGGGACAAAGAGAAGATAGTGGCACTTATCCCTGCAGAGTGCAGCTCAATGACCTTCCTTCTGCACTCCCGTGCCTGACATTTGTCTGTGGGCACAGCACTGACCCAGGCAGCGCTCTCAGTCCAGGCTGTCTGGGTCTGTTGGCATGGCCTCCTTTAATGATCAGCAAGACAAAATACGGCCCCCCTTTCCAGCATCCAAACCACTTATATCTCTAGATTTTTGTTGGTGAAACAGGGTGTCATCTTTCCTTTCTGGGCCATCTCAGTTACAACTGTCAAGCAACACAGGATAAGGACTAGTTTCAGCTTGTAGCAAAAGAGGTGCTCTGAGCTTTAAAGACACCTCCAATAGTGTGAATGCTAGGAGGTCCCAGCTGTACTAGCACATCTGCCTCTCCTGTTGTGTGAATCCAGGCCCCAGGCCATGGCATGCTAGGCACCATGTACATCAATCAACAAATGGCTATCTCGAAATGGGAACTTTTAACTCAGTCTCTCATCTCCTGTCCCCTCCAGCACAAAAGCCTTCATCCTTAGTTGCCCTCGGACTACACCAGTGGTCCTTGTGTGCAGCCCTCACATAATGCCAGAGCCACCAACAGCTCCCTTCCATTAAATTGTTTTGAATAAAAAGAGCAAACACTATCGAAGCTGGCTACACCAATGCACTCGTGTTTGGTGCTCAGCAAGCCACGAACACAGGCTCCACTTGGACCAATGTTACCACCATGTAATAGGGAGGCAACATCAGATTTGTACATTCTGATCTCAAGGGAAACAGGCAGGGATAGGTCATGACCCCTGACCTCGACAGCTAAACACCAGCTGCACATTTTTAGATCAGCGAATGGCAGCATCCATGCTGACAATGGACACAGTACACACAAGCTTGTCAACCTTTCACAGAAGCATAAATAATGACACCATTATCAAGAATGCAGAACCATCAGAACAGAAATCACTCTGCACAGTAAAAGAAGGGGCATGCATCCTGTAACACACCACACATTTTGAAAAGGCAACTGATTCAAATTATTTCTGTTGTCAGCTGCAATACTTCCAAATCATTACCTACTACGCGGAGAAGGAAGAAATCACTTTCAAAAAGCTCCCAAATCAACCCAAAATGAGCATTCAATGCAAATACAGGAGCAATCCTCTCAAGCATTGCCTTAAATGAGTCTTCAAAGTGGAATTCTGATTAGCAGCATGCTGAGATAGGAAGAAGCTAATGCTGACTAAACTGTGAACAATTAAACAAACAAAATATTTCATACTATTGAGAGAAATCAAGCCAAAAGGACCAGAGACAAATTATTAAGGGGATCATAAAACTATCCTGTCTGATCTGAAACAACAATAGACTTTATGTGAACAAACTCAAGATGTTATGGAGTAAACAAGTACCTCAATATTTATCGTACCAGTGCTTCACTGGTGGCCATCAGGTTACAAACACATAGAACAGTTCAAGCAGAGGATGTCATTCAACCCATTATGTCCATGCTGGTTCTCTGCAAGAGCAGCTCAGCCAATTCCACTCTGTTTGCAGCTCTGCACATTGTTTCATTGCATTTGCTAATTCAATTTCTTTTGAAAGCCAGAAGTGAATACGATACATCACACTGTCAGTCAGTAAAATCCACATATGATACACTTGCTGCATATGAAAGCTTTTAATCATCTCATGGTTGATTCTTCAGCCATTTATCTTAGTCTTTGTCCTCTGCCACTTGGCATGTCCTCAAATGGAAACAGTTTCTCTCCATCTACTTTGAATAAACTCTCAATTTTGGGCAGTTTGATCAAATCTCCTCTTAACCGTCTCCTTTCTAAGGAAAGCAACCCCAGTGTCTCCAATACATGCAGTTAATGGAAGTTCTTCATTCCTGCATCCATTCTTATTTCTAATTTCCTGCATCTTCGCCAAAGTCTTCACATCTTTTGCTATACAGCATTGGTCAGAATTGGACACAACACTCCAAGAGAGGCCAAACCAGAGCTATGGAAAGGTTAGCTTCTTTGCTATCGCACACAATTACTCAATTATAAAAAAATCCCACATGCCTTTTTAACAACTTTCTCGACCTGTCACCTATAACAAATTATGCCCATGCCCAGATCCTTCTGTTCACGCATCCATCTTAGAGCTGCACTTCTCTTTGGTTTTCTATTCTTTTCTTTGCTCTTCCAATTAAAATGAATCACCTCACACTTGTCTGGATTAAAATTTATCTGCTACCTGTCTGCCCATTCAATCTTGTTTGCCTATATCCTTGAAGTCCATCACTGCCTTCTTCAGGAGTTCTTACAATTTCTCAAGTTTTGTGTCATCCACAAAGTTTGATATTGTGCATTGCACATCCAAGTCTCGGTCATTAATATCTCTCAAGGTTGCATTGATGTGGTACTGAGAACTCCAATACATTCTTTGTTTCAGTTTGAAAAACAGTTTTCTAAGTTCTAAATGAAAGCATTTCATAGAACTCCTACATTGTGGAAGCAGGATGTTCCACCCATCGAGTCCACACCAACCCTCTGAAGAGCATCCCACTCATCCTATCCATGTAACCCTACATTCCCCATGGGTAATCCATCTAGCCTGCAGATCCCTGGACACAATGGGCAATTTAGCATGGCCAATCCACCTAACCAGCAGATCTTTGGACTGAAAGAGGAAACCAGAGCACACAGAAGAAATCCATGCAGACACAGGGGAAAATGTGCAAACTCCACACAGTTGCCAGAGGGTAGAATCAAACCTGGGTCTCTGGTGCTATGAAGCATCAGTGCTATTTATTGCGATAAAATGCCCAATATAATAACAATGCTCCAAGTTTCAAACAAACATGCTTTCAAGAAGTTCAGGCATACTCACACAAGTTACAAAAAGGAAGGGTAGATCCCATAAGGCCATAAGACCACCACTGCAAAAAATACGGAGGTATGGCATTGAGGGTGAGTTGGAGGTTTGGATTAGGAATTGGCTGGCTGGAAGAAGACAGAGGGTAGTAGTTGATGGTAAAGGCTCATCTTGGAGTGCAGTTACTAGCGGTGTTCCACAAGGATCTGTTTTGGGACCATTGCTGTTTGTCATTTTTATAAATGACCTGGAGGAGGGGCTAGAAGGTTGGGTGAGCAAGTTTGCGGATGATACGAAAGTCGGTGGAGTTGTTGACAGTGAGGAAGGATGTGTCAGGTTACAGCGGGATATAGATAAGCTGCGGAGCTGGGCAGAAAGGTGGCATATGGAGTTCAATGTGGGTAAGTGTGAGGTGATTCACTTTGGTATGAGTAACAAAAAGATGGGGTACTGGGCTAATGGACGGATACTTGGTAGTGTGGATGAGCAGAGGGATCTTGGTGTCCATGTACACAGATCTCTGAAAGTTGCCACCCAGGCAAATAGTGCGGTGAAGAAGGCACATGGCGTACTGGCTTTTATTGGTAGAGGAATTGAGTTCCGGAGTCCTGAGGTCATGTTGCAGTTGTATAAGACTCTGGTGCGGCCGCATCTGGAGTATTGTGTGCAGTTTTGGTCGCCATACTATAGGAAGGATGTGGAGGCACTGGAACGGGTGCAGAAGAGGTTTACCAGGATGTTGTCTGGTATGGTAGGAAGATCGTATGAGGAAAGGCTGAGGCACTTGGGGCTGTTTTCATTGGAGAAAAGAAGGTTTAGGCGTGACTTGATAGAGGTGTACAAGATGATTAGGGGTTTAGATAGGGTTGACCATGAGAACCTTTTTCCACATATAGAGTCAGCTATTACGAGGGGGCATAGCTTTAAATTAAGGGGTGGTAGGTATAGGTCAGATGTTGGGGTAGATTCTTTACTCAGCAAGTTGTGAGTTCATGGAATGCCCTGCCAGTAGCAGTGGTGGACTCTCCCTCTTTATGGGCATTTAAACGGGCATTGGATAGGCATATGGAGGATAGTGGGCTAGTGTAGGTTAGGTGGGCTTGGATCGGCGCAACACCAAGGGCCAAAGGGCCTGTACTGCGCTGTATTTTTCTATGTTCTATGTTCTATATGAAATAGGAGCAGGAGTAGGCCATAATTCAAAAGTGTCATGGCTGATCTGACATTCCTTACACCCATGATCCTACGTTTCCCCATAACCCACGATTATTCTGCTGAAGGAGTTCCAATGCCTTACAACCTTCAGGAGAAGAAATTCTCCTTACCTCAGTCTTAAGTTGGCATTTCTTTATTCTGAGACTATGCCGTCTGGTCCTAGACTCACCCATGAGGGGAAACATCCTCTTAGCATTGACCCTGTCAATTCCCTTAAGAATCTGATATGTTTCATACAGATCACCTCTCATTCTTCGAAACTCTGAGTACTATCCCAATCTGATTACCCTTTGCTCATAGCAATCCTTCCATATGAGGGATCATCCTACTGAACCTTCTCTGAACTGCCTCCAATTCAATGATATTTTTCCTTAAGTAAGGGGAACAAAGCTCTCAGTGCTCCACATGTGGTCTCACCAGCACCTTGTACACAGTTGCAATAAGACTTCCCTACTCTTATTTCAAGGGGGTTGATATAACGGTCTACATTTCATTATTCTTCCTAATTATCTGTTGCACCAGTGTGCTAGCCTTCTGTGTTTCTAGCACAAATACCCAAAACCCTTTTGTGTTGCAGCTTTTCTCCATTTAAATAGAATCCTTATACTGTGAAAGCAGGCCATTTGGCCCATCAAGTCCACACTGACCCTCTAAAGAGCATCCCGCCCAGACCTACCCCATCCCTGTAACCCTGCATTCCCCATGGCTAACCTGCTTAGCCTGCACATCCCTGAGCACCACAGGGTAATGTAGCATAACCAATCCACCTAACCTGCACACCTTTGATCTGTGGGAGGAAACTGGAGCACCGGAAGGAAACCTACAGAGAACGTGGAAAATCTGCAAAGTCCACACAGGTAGTTGCCCAAGGGTGGAATCGAATGCAGATCCTTGCCACAGCGAGGCAGTGTTAATCACTGAGTCACCCATAATAATATTCTGTTCTTTTGTTCTCCCTTCCAAAATGAGCAACTTCACACTTTCTCACACTATACTCCATTTGCCAACATTTTGCTGACTTACTTAACCTATCAATATCTCACTGTAATCTGATGCATTCCTCTCCATCTTTTGTTGTGCCTTTCCACCTTTTATTGTGTCATCTGCAAATGTGACCAAAGTACACTCACTTCCTTCCTGCAAGTCATTAATCTATATTGTAAATATTTGTGGACCCAACACTGATCCCTTTTGAATCCGATAGGTCACAGATCACCAAACCTGAAAAAGAACCCCTTATGCCATTTGCTGTTTTCTGCCTATTAGCAAATTTTCTATTGATGCCAATATACAACCTCCAACACCATGGGCTCGAATCATATGGCTTAACCTTTTGTGCAGAGCCTTGTATTTAACCAGAAGGTTTTGACAACATATCTACTGGTTCTTTTCAATCCACACTGGTTGAGATTTTCTCAAAAAGCCCAAATAAATCAGTCAGACATGATTTCCTTTTCATGAAGCCATGCTCACTTTGCTCAATTAGATTATAATTTTCTAAGTGTCCCGCTATTACTTCCTCAGTAATTGATTCCAAAATATTTCCAACAATAGTTGGTCGGCTAATCTGCCCCTTCTTGGCTGCTTTTTGTCTGCTTCCCTTTTTGAATGGAGAGGGATGTCACATTAGCAATTTTCCAAAATTCTAGATCTTCTCCAGAATCAAATATTTTTTGAAAATTACAATCAATGCATCCATTATCTCTGTAGCTACCTTTTCGGATCTGAGGATGCAAGCCATCAGGGCCAGGGAACCACCTGCCTTTAACCCCATTATTCTGTCTAACACTGTTTCTTTCATGATAGTCTTGGTACTTTATTGCTCCCCTCCATTTTTTAGTATTAATGGAACATTTGAAGTATCTTCCATCATAAAAATTAATGCAAAATTCTATGGGCCTTTTTTCATTTTGACCTCGCTTTCCCTTTATTTATTTAAGGATGCGCTTCTTCATTCTTATATTCCTTTCTGGTTTGCCCTCAGTTTATTTTTCTTTTTAACCTTTTCAGTCAACGTTTGTTGGATTCTGAATTCATCCCCGTCTTCAAGGCTATCACTGACTTCGGTTTCCATATATACTTTTCTTCTCAACTTTATACTCCTCTTAACTTGCACGGTTGGTTTAACCCTCTTAGAATCTTTCCTGCTTACTCAAATGTATTTTGCCGAGAGTCGTGAATTACCTCTTTTAAGGTCTGCCTCTTCTTATTCCTGAGAACCTATCCATCCAGTTTACTTTCACTAACGGTCACCTCATTTCATTGGAATTCCCTTTATTTCAGTGAAACACAGTTATATTCATCCCAAGTTTCTTATTCTTGAACTGGATATTAAATTCTATCACGTTATGGCCATTGTTTCCAAGGGGATCTTCTACTCAGAGGTCATTTATTAAACCTGACTCAGTACTCATTACCTGATCCAAGGTAGCCTGCTCCCTGGTTGGCTCCATGGCATATTGCTCTCGGAAAATACACCAAATGTACTCTCTCCCAAAGTAAATTGATGATTTGGATGGATTAATGCTGGGTTTGATTATTTATCCAGATTCTGAATCAAGATGTTGGGCCATCTCGATCTGTTTCCCCTGGAATCAGCAATTGTTCAGTTTACTTCAGAAACACGGCCTAAGAGGTTTGACTGGTCAGAGCAGAGGAAGGGCACATGCTGAGTGTGTGACAGGGGTACACTGCCATTTCTCTTTTCTCCTACTCATCGTCTGCATGACTGACTCAGTTTCTTTAAAGACAAAGGATTGGTTTCCTCATCATATAATTCAAGTGGCCAGTTAGCAAATAGTCTCAACAGAGTGAGAAATCCTTATTCCAGATTCATTGTTGAAAGTGATTATTCTACATATTTGCTGAGTCTATTGTCCAAAGTGATTGAGTCAACAGCTTGACCTGCACCCACCTGAAGACACAGGCTTTCCAAAATGTTTAAGGATAAGCAGTGGATGTTTTAAAAATGGTTCAGGAGGTTGAATTTTAATTATTTATCTCTGATGTTGTTTAATTCTTGAGCCAGCCCAGCTCCTTTCTGATGATTTTGTAAATTGTCAAATGGTGTTATGCAAATGTTCAGACATTTTGAAACCTGCTATTTCAGTCACTTAAGTCTTTTATTTTAATAGCAAATCTTCAGTAAACAGTCATTTTTTGAAAACAAATCTCTATCAGTCATAACACAGACCAACATTGTGAGGTTTCCCTCACCCTCTCAGTCAGCACATTTACCTCTCACAGCTTGCTTTCAATCACGACAACCACATCAACCAAATATATTGCACAACCATCACTGATGCACTTACTTTTGAGACCTTACTCTTCTGAGTACTACTGAGCTCCTCTAGAGCCATCTAGGTAATGGAAGTATTATTTAAACACCCTGCTTTACGACATTTTGTATGGCACCATGGTTTATATTGAATACATGCTGCCCACATGAGCATGGTTTGTATACCAGAGTCATAAGGTTTTGATCAGCAGATACCCTTGTCACCCAGTAACAGTTTTAAGATAACTGTGCTGGCTCAAATACAGTAGACATGACACTTCTGCAGAACAAAAGTATCATAACAGCTGTTAAGATAGTGGATACTGACAGGTAGGATTCTCGGTGTATAGTCACACACCAGCTGGGCAAAGAGAGAGAGGAGAATCCCTTCTGATTCCCATTAGGATCGAGAGTGCAATGCTGGAAAAGCACAGCCGGTCAGGCAACATCCGAAGAGCAGAAGAATCGGCGTTTCGGGCATAAGCCCTTCATCAGGACTGATGATAGGCTTATGCCTGAAACGTCGATTCTCGTGCTCCTCAGATGCTGCCTGACTGGCTGTGCTTTTCCAGCACCAAACTCTTGACTCTGATCTCCAGCACCCAAAGTCCTCAGTTTCTCCTCCCGATTCCAATTAGGACAAAGTTAGCATGGTGCACAATGCAAAGGAATGTGCATGCAGCCAAAAACACTCTGCAACACAGCAAGTCCTACAATCTTAATGAAGCCACATGCTGGCTCTGTCTACTGCTCTCTTAAAAGAGCTGAGGAAATGTAATTTGCTCTGACTGAGTACCCTTCTTTTATGTAATAAGGGATGACTAACTACAAAGTATTGCAAGTATCTCCAGTTACTGCCTAGAGAAATTCTGAGTCTAAAAGTTCAATGCCACAACTACACCACAGCAACCTAGAACACAGTCCACGTCGCAGCTGCTCTGATATTAAAGTCGTGGTTGCAAAGGTATACTCAGTAGAACACAGATCTGGCATATTGCTCCCAGTTAAAATTCAGATACTATTAACAATGAAAATCAAGGTCAGATAATTAATCCCTGAAAACCAAGCAGATTCAGCCTCTTTCTGACAACTCTCTTCGTCTAGCAGTTTGTCCTGCTATGCCTATTGCCAGTCTGCCGTTCAGCTTGTATTTTGAGGACTCTCTCTACCAGTGAATCGTGTCCAGAAGCAACAGACATGTGCATAATCCTAAAATCAGCAAAAAGCCCTTAAGGAGCTAGCTCACCATTTTTCCCAGCTCTTACAACACCATTCAAGTGGAAAAGGTATCAACATTCAAAGAAATTGAAAAGAAAGCAAAAAGAAATCAACTAGCAACTAAATTGTAAGTCATCAATTATCACTTTAAATAGAGCTGATGTGGGATATTTACTGCTGCCGAATCAGTTCAATGTGTGACAGCATTAGCTGGAACCTTGGGCTTCAAAATGTTCCCTATTCCATTAAATTAAGATAATGTATACTTGTTCTCAACCTTAGCAAAGGGTGTCTAATGCAAGGTATTTCAAAGTGTGCACTTGTCCAACAGACACTGCTTGGGAAATCTAATGATTCTTTTAACATGCAAACAATCTGATTTCATACGAACAATCTAACACTATTATAGATGTCTTTTGAATAATCAGTCATCTAAGGAGTCAAATCCTTAGATAGCAATTTCAGACATTACTTTCCGTTGTAAATTAATAAAAGTTAGCACATTGTAAATACTGAATTACTTTGGTATATCCGAAGTTCCCTTTAAAGACATGCCTATTTACTCAATTAACTCTTGGAAAGAGGTTCTCGATGGGGGGGGGAGGGGGGAGCCCAGAACCAGGAGTCAGTGTCTAAGGACAGGAGGTAAACCATTTAGGACTAAGAAAAAGAGACATTGTTTCACCCAGACAGTGGTGAGCCTATGGAGTTAAGCAGTTGAGGCCAAAACATTGTATGAGTTAGGAGTTGGATATAACACTTAGGGGCAAGGGGGTCAAATAATATGGGAAGAAAAGCAGGAACAGAAAGAAACAAAATGAAAAAGAATGAAGAAGTACATTTCCACATGACCTTTCTCAAATCTCAAAAATGTTCTGGTATTTAAGTCACTGTGCGAATGCAGGTAACAGCAAACAATTTGTATGCAGCAAGTTTCCACATAGGGCAATGGAAAATGACTGCATAATATCTATTTAAAAAGGATACTGCTACCAAAGATAAATATTGGTGAGGACACCAGGGACAAGTATTGAAGAGTCACACAGACTCAAAACATTTACTCTGTATTTCTCTCTCTACAGACGCTGCTAGACTTACTGAGTGTTTCAAGCAATTCCTTTTTTTTTGTTTGTTACAAATCCCCTGTTCTTCTTCCACATTTTTCGTGTCCACCTGGAGGGTTGTTGTCAATTCATTCATAAAGTGCACAGATCCCAATGGAAATTTAGAAACTTAAGACAATAATATAGTCTGAACTGCTTCAGGGAAGGCAGCTTGACAAGTCAAATATTGTTTTGATAATATGTTGACCATGCCTTGGAGATAAGGGTTAAGGTTAAGGAATCATTCTTCATTATTATAGTTTGGCATATGGTAGATGAATATCCTTGCCTGAACATTGATCACAGTAATCTGACTCACTTTCAAACACTTCAGACAAGCTTTAACATAAAACAAAGTTTCGGTTCATTTAAATTATTTTACGTGAGGTTGTGTGTGGTTATATCATATAGTTAATTATATCTTAAAAACATCAGAAATACCAAAATACGATTAGGTCTTCAAACATGTACATTTTAAATCTACAGAGGATAGTCAGCACTTAAAAATTTTGATTATTTATCTACTAACCTTCAGTAGCACAGTAGCCCATGCATCCCTGAGTAGGCTGAAGGTAATAAACAAAGAATGAACCACAGTTCCTAAGAGAGACAGGGATCCGAAATAAACAGCAGTCTTTGATGCTGCCCATGAAGAATTGCCATGTAGCGCAGGCTGTAAGTTTCTTTACTTCACCTGGACGAGGCAACAAGTTGGAGTCTTCAAGAGAAAGCCAAACGGGAGCTTGTGTGCCACACTTATTCATCTGAGCTCATATAAAATGTTACAATCAGAGTTCAAGTTATGATTCAAAAGAGAATATGCTCTGTCAAATACTTTTTGAACAACAGTAATGCACTCAAGTAAATTATAACATATGAACAATTTGTGCTAAAAGCAATCAAGCTCGTTGAAACTGAGTTGAAGCTTACACTCACAGGACATTTGCAAGAACAAATTTTAATGTGGGAAACAACTAAAACAGCATGAGAAAAAAGATGCTAATTGGTTGGAAATTTACAGATTGGTGAACGTGTTGCCGAGGCAAATACATCAGGGAATTACTGCCTTCTAGGATTTTGTTTCAATTGAAAAATGCAAAATGACAAGACATTTTACTTTATCCTGAAGAGGACAGATCCTGGTATATTAATAAATGTAGCTAGTAGCAAGTATCAATGAGTTACATTGTGAGCCCAAATGATTACCTTCAATTGGCTGTTAGTGTAAATCCTGTCACAATCAGGAGCATTTAGCACATGCTGTCCAGTAACAGAAACATATCTTCACACCTTCACAAACCTTGCAATCATATCTCTAGTTAGACATCATGTTCCAAGTTTCACAAGCAAGGACAACATAGTGGTTATTCATTTCCACATATAGACAGTAATCAGAGTCACCTTACCAGCCAATCAGTACCCTTTTCTCACACGGCAGTAACTTTTGCTGGCTTTGAAATTTGACATTCTTGCATCCTTTTGGATTAGTGAAAGACAAAAGTCTTCAGCAGCATCTCTCTTATCAGCAGTTAACAAGTTGCTTTCCATGGTATTGATTCTAAGAAAAGGATCTACCAAATCCAAAACTATGGCTCTACTGTAAAAACTGGCATGCTCAATTTATTATTTGACAGTTTTATTAAATTTAAATCAAATGTAATAGCTTATATATTATTTCTGATTTTTTTTCTCTACAGCTTTATAACTCAGGCTATTATAACCTATTTTTTAAAAATTAGGTAGACCTTTGGATTAGATTTGAAATCACTGGGCACAGATATAGTCACACAGGTTACTCCGAGCTACCTATTCTAATGAATGAGACGGATGCAACTTTATTTTATTACTTGTTCTTATGTAAATTTGGAGAGCAATTTCCACCCCACAACTATTGATGATATTGGAAATAAGAAAGGAACAAGAGATGGTCATCTTCTATTTTGTTGATTACTTTTACTGAATTGGAAATAGTGGAAAGAATAAATGTTACTAATCTAGTCCATATATTAACTCAACCAAGGCTTCTGTCCAAGCAATTAACTTTTCCAAGTTGTCCAATGACGTAGGGTTTTGAAGTGGCAAGACTTCATAAACACAAATAGTTTGGTCTAATTTCTGTCAGATTACATAGCTTGTTAGAAGGAGTCCATTCTCTGAAACTGAGTTAGAGAACAAAAAAGTGCAGATGCTGGAATCCAAAGTGGACAAACAGGAAGCTGGAAGAACACAGGAAGCCCAGCAGCATCAGCAAGTGGAGAAGTCAATGTTTCGGGTATTGAACCTTCCTCAAAACTCTTCTATCAGACAGCAGACCATTTGCTGCCTTGGCATCTTATCTTACACCAAAATGAGCTTCCGACCACATAACTGCTCCATCTCCAACGTCACTTCATTTCAGTTACTGCTGAAACTCTCATCCACGACTTCATTCCAACATGGTTGGTCTTTTTGAATACTTCTGCCCATTTTAATGTCTCACTCTGCACAAATTTAAACTCATCTACAACTTTGCTATTGAGATGCTCTCACACTAAATATTGTTCACTTAGCACTAATGTGCTCACCTGCCTAAATTGGCTCTGCTTAACCTGTCAATTTAAAAAATGTTTTGCTTTCAAATGTCAGTGGTCTCACCCCTCATTATATTCACAAGCTCAATCTCCTCCAGCTCTCTCACCTTCCAAGATCTCCTTGCTCACCAGTAGTGACAATGCTTTCAGCTGTTTAGTTAACTCCATCAATTCTTATAACACATGCCTTAGAACTAGCCTCTAACTGCTCTTACAGTGCCTTATGTGATTTTGTGTCCAATTGTTTTGATAATGTTCATAGTAAAAAGTCCAAATGAACTTTCCATGTTGAAATCCCTAAATGAAGGCAAGATATTATTGTGGTTGCTGTAAGTTGCTCTATAACTTACTTAACGATGAAAGCCTCACAAATAAAACCTGCCGAGCTGACTAATTGAAACTTAAATTAAAATACTTATAACTTTTAGAAAGCTGTTTTAGAAAGAAATTGAAGCACAGAAACATGCAGAAAACGCTTTGACAAATTGTCTTTGGAAAGCAAAGATAGCTTAAAAATATAATTTGGAGACAGTCCTCTTGAAACGCGTAAAGGTGGAGAAGTCCCCTGGATCAGATCAGGTGTACCCTAGAACTCTGTGGGAAGCGAGTGAAGTGATTGCTGGGCCTCTTGCTGAGATATTTCTATCATAGATAGTCACAGATGAGGTGCTGGAAGACTGGAGGTTGGCTAACATGGTGCCACTGTTTAAGGAGGGTGGTAAGGATAAGCCAGGGAACTATAGACCTGTGAGCCTGGCGTCGGTGGTGGGCAAGTTGCTGGAGGGAATCTTGAGGGACAGGATGTACATGTATTTGGAAAGGCAAGGACTGATTAGGGATAATCAACATGGCTTTGTGCGTGGGAAATCATGTCTCACAAACTTAATTGAGTTTTTTGAAGTAACAAAGAGAATTGATGAGGGCAGAGCAGAAGATGTGATCTATGTGGACTTCAGTAAGGTTCCCCATGGGAGATTGATTAGCAAGGTTAGATCTCACAGAATACAGGGAGAACTAGCCAATTGGATACAGAACTGACTCAAAAGGTAGAAAACAGAGTGGTGGTGGAGGGTAGTTTTTCAGACTGGAGGCCTGTGACCAGTGGTGTGCCACAAGGATCGGTGCTGGGTCCTCCACTTTTCGTCATTTATATAAATGATTTGGATGTGAGCATAAGAGGTATATTAAGTTATTTTGCAGAAGACACCTAAATTGGAGGTGTAATGGACAGCAAAGAAGGTTACCTCAGATTACCACAGGATCTTGATCAGATGGGGCAATGGGCTGAGAAGTGGCGGATGGAGTTTAATTCAGACAAATGCGAGGTGCTGCATTTTGGGAAAGCAAATCTTATCAGGACTCAGTTAAAAATCACAACACCAGGTTATAGTCCAACAGGTTTAATTGGAAACACTAACTTTCAGAGCACTGTTCCTTCAACAGGTGGTTGCCTGACAGCTGTCAGCAGGACTTATACACTTAATGGTAAGGTCCTAGAGAGTGTTGATGAATAAAAAGACCTTGGAATGCAGGTTCATAGCTCCTTGAAAGTGGAGTCGCAGATAGATAGGAAAGTAAAGAAGGCATTTCATATGCTTTCCTTTAATCGGTCAGAGTATTGAGTACAGGACTTGGGAGGTCATGTTGCGGCTGTACAGTACATTGCTTAGCCACTGTTGGAATATTGCATGCAATTCTGGTCTCCTTCCTATTGAAAGATGTTATGAAACTTGAAAGGGTTCAGAAAGGATGGATAAGGACGTTGCCAGGGTTGGAAGATTTCAGCTATAGGCAGAGGTTGAACAGGTTTGGGCTGTTTTCCCTGGAGCGTCAGAGGCTGAGGGATGACTTCATAGGAGATTTATAAAATTATGAGGGGCATGGATAGAATAAATAGATAAAGTCTTTTCCCTGGGTTGGGGTAGTCCAGAATTAGAGGGCATAGTTTTAGGGTGAGAGGGGCAACCTTTTCACGCAGAGGGTGGTACATGTATGGAATGATCTACCAGAGGAAGTGATGGAGGCTGGTACAATTGCAACATTTAAAAGGCATTTGAATGGGTACGTGAATAGGAAGGGTTTGGAGGGATATGGGCCTAATGCTGGCAGGTGGGACTAAATTAGGTTGGGCTAACTGGTCGGCATGGACGGGTTGGACTAAAGGGTCTGTTTCCATGCTGTACATCTCTATGACTCTATGACCTCTTTCCCATCATAGGTGAGAAACAGTTGAAAAAGAAATATAGAAAGGATATAGGACCGAAGGGGGCTATACTGCCCATCTTGTCCATGCTGACCCAAAGACACCCAGATGCACTCTCTAATCCCAAAATTTGGAAATGGACCAGACAACAGAAACAGGAAGTTTAGTAGGGTGTACTTTCAACTTTGTCAGATGAATGTAAAGCTAAAATTGAATCAAAGGAGAAAAATCAGGCAGGAAAATCACATGTCCATAACAAAACCTTCCCAAATTAAAAAGGTAAGATTAAGTCACCAAAGACCTGTTCTTTTGTTAGCGAGAGATGGCTGGTAGTGTTTAACCTGAGGGTCACCATACCTCAAGGCTAGGGGAAAAGGGTGAGAAGGAAAGTAACCTCAGCTGGTCAGGAACTGAACCCATGCTGTGGCACTATGTGCTTCGCAATTTAGCCAGCCAGCCACCTGAGCTAACTGACCCTTAATTAAATTAACAAATGAAAGTACAAGTTGGTTCTCTGATGGGAAGGCAATCTTGTCTCTAATTATTTTTCACTTACAAAGTTCAAAGTTACTAAAATGTGAATGGTTAAACAATGCAAACAGTTTGAATACATTTTTATAGATCACTTTCCTATGTTCTCCTTTTATATATTTAGACTGCTTAGAAAACAAATCCTACACATACTACTAACTTCTATACATTTGGTTGGCATTTCTGCTGGCTCATCTCCAATCATGAAGCGGTACCATCCTGGTGTAAGAGAATGATCACATATCAGGTCCTGGATTGCAAACTGTTGTAGTTCGATCGAATCAAAGTGAATGCTGCGCTGAGAGTTCTGAAGAATGTGATGTCCACCTGGGGAGCATTCTGGGGCTAGGGAAAATTAAAATTAAAAAATAGCAATGAGAAGACATTTGTTCCAATACTCTTTCAACAGTATTTTTAACATGAAAAATTACAATCAAAACTTGTTAGATGACAAAATCATTTCATATATCAGATGTTAAACAATAAACACAACTACCGTTACTGAAACAAATACAATTGAAATTCAAGATAATACTCGAGGTCAAAAATTAATATTAATCATAGTTTTACCATCTTTCCCCAAACTGCTCAGACAATAACAAAGACAACACAAGATTCCACCATTTTAGATTGTAATACACTTGGGTTGGAGAAACATCTTAATTAAGTGAAAACAGAGGTGAAAAGTCAGGCAACTGGCTAATATCCAGGCTTTTAACAGTGCAGCTCTGAAACTGGCATTCAAGACTGTCATGAAAACCTGGGCATGGATTTTCTACTGGAATTGTAATTCCAGTGCCAGCAGAGGAGTGTGGGGATCCTGTAGAATCCTCATCATAGCAGATTCCCCAGGAGTTGTCTGGGAAATTGAAGACTCTGCTGGACAATTTCACTATGCCTAGATTCCTCTAAACACCGCCATTAAAATCAAAGAATTCAAATAGTTCCAATGAAATTAAGTAACCAGTTACCTGGGAGAGGTTAAAATATTGAATACATAGTGCAACACCCAAATAACTATTCAACTGATGGCATATTTACTTTATAGACCTTCGACTATACCTCCTCCAGATGACTTGCACTCTCAGACCCTGATCTAACAGCCCTAAGACGTGATACTCTGACCCCATTCTGGACCTAACATCCCTTCTCCTGCTCCAGGCCTGATCTCTGTTTCTCACTGTCCCAATTTGTCGACCATGCTGTTCCATAACCAAAACCTCCTTCACCCAACCCAGGAATCGATTCCCCTTCATCTGACCTCATTCTTTCCGCACTCTGGCCTCCACCCCCTCACACCTACTTCACCCTGATCCAACATCTATCCTTCCCTGCGCTTACCAAATTGGATTTGTCCAACTCACAATCAACTACCCTAGACACTGCATCACTTACTCAGCCCCTTTGTCAATTTGTACCTGGCACTCTACCCCTTCGCTCATTCGGCACCCTGGCATCTTGCCCATTTGGCAACCTAACCCCTCACATGTGCCATGATAAAGGGGCAAGGTTTTCCTTCCCCTGACAGTTCTACGCTCTGAAAGGATATACAGAATACAAATGTAAAATATCGCCACAACATCACTAATTCACTAAGTGAAGTTTGCCTAACTCTGATCTTCTTTGGGCAGTGAGGAAATTTCCAGAAAATGTTTCCATTGAAATTACTTGGACAAATGTGTTAAAACTTCAAATATACACAAGAAAGTTAAGGTTTTGCATTCCAAACAAATGTCTTTCTTGTAATGGCACTGAGCTTAACCTGCAGAAAGCTTAGTTTGACATATGTGCTGGTATAAAAATGTCAACTGCCCTGCATCATAGAGAAAAGAATTATTAAATTTAAGGGAAAAAAAAAAGAGGAATTATAAATAAATAATCAATTAAACCCCAACCTTCGCAAGCCATTGGAGAATTTTTCAATAGCAAGAGCCAAGCCTTCTTTGCAAGAAAAACCTCAAATTTGCAGTTGTGGTCTACACAGCCTCTTACATAATGTATGTCACTGTGATCAAGTTCAGATCACAACTGAAAGTGGAGGACAAAATTCCTAGAGCCTTTCTTTCTCAAACTGGATAAAAGCTCTGCACCAATATCTTTTCTCCTTTTCCAGGCAGGAGAGGGATGGGCCTGTATTAGGTCTGAAACAGTCTATTTCAGTTGAACCACCACTGTGAGGTGGCAGCTCAGTGGAGTAGTTGGCTTTTGTTTTCACAAAGTCCTATGACAGCCATGTCAAGAGTCATGACAGGAGTCAAGACAGATTACTGCAATGCATCTTAGCAATGGATGTACTGCTGCCAGAAGTGAAGGGAGTCATTATTTTGGATGGCAATTGAGATGTCAAACAAGTAGGCCATTGTGTCTTGGATCTATTCATTAAAAATGAGGGTATCTAAGCATATAAAATGTCAAAAGAATTATAACAAATGTATACTAGAATCTTCATAAGGATTTCTTACATCCTCTGAAAGATGGAATTGGTGAATGCTTCAGTTAGGGAAGGATGTAAGATCAAAATGTCCACAGCATACATTTGAGTTTAGCAGTCAATTTTAGGGACTTGGCTTTCTCCATAACATATGAAAAAGCAGTGCTATCTTACTTGTAGCTGAAAATGTGTTGCTGGAAAAGTGCAGCAGGTCAGACAGCATCCAAGGAACAGGAGAACCGAAGTTTCGGGCATAAGCCCTTCTTCAGGAATGAGGAAAGTGTGTCCAGCAGGCTAAGATAAAAGGTAGGGAGGAGGGACTTAGGGGAGGAGCGTTGGAAATGCGATAGGTGGAAGGAGGTCAAGGTGAGGGTGATAGGTCGGAGTGGGGTGGGGGCGGAGAAGTCAGGAAGGAGGTTAGGAAGGCGGTGCTGAGTTCGAGGGATTTAACTGAGACAAGGTGGGGGGAGGGGAAATGAGGAAACTGGAGAAATTTGAGTGCATCCCTTGTGGTTGGAGGGTTCCTAGGCAGAAGATGAGGTGCTCTTCCTCCAACCTTCGTGTTGCTATGGTCTGGCGATGGAGGAGTCCAAGGACCTGCATGTCCTTGGTGGAGTGGGAGGGGGAGTTGAAGTGTTGAGCTACGGGGTGGTTGGGTTGGTGGGTCCGGGTGTCCCAGAGGTGTTCTCTGAAACGTTCCGTAGTAGACTGCCTGTCTCCCCGATATAAAGGAGGCCACGTCGGGTGCAGCGGATGCAATAGATGACGTGTGTGGAGGTGCAGGTGAATTTGTGGCGGATATGGAAGTATCCTTTGGGGCCTTGGAGGGAAGTAAGGGGGGAGGTGTGGGCGCAAGTTTTGCATTTCTTGCGGTTGCAGGGGAAGGTGCCGGAAGTGGAGGTTGGGTTGGTGGGGGGTGTGGACCTGATGAGGGAGTCACAGAGGGAGTGGTCTTTTCGGAAGGCTGATAGGGGATGGAAGGGAAATATATCCCTGGTGGCGAGGTCCGTTTGGAGGTGGCGGAAATGACGGCGGATAATACGCTGTACATGGAGGTTAGTGGGGTGGTAGGTGAGGACCAGTGGGGTTCTATCCTGGTGGCGGTTGGAAGGGCGGGGCTCAAGGGCAGAGGAGCAGGAAGTGGAAGAGATGCGGTGGAGGGCATCGTCGACCACGTCTGGGGAAAAATTGCGGTCCTTGAAGAAGGAGGCCATCTGGTTGTACGATTTTGGAACTGGTCCTCCTGGGAGCAGATGCAGCAGAGACGAAGGAATTGGGAATATGGGATGGTGTTTTTACAGGGGGCAGGGTGGGAGGAGGTGTAGTCTAGATAGCTGTGGGAGTCGGTCAGTTTATAGTAAATGTCGGTGTTGATTCGGTCGCCCGAGATAGAAATGGAAAGGTCTAGGAAGGGGAGGGAGGAGTCCGAGACAGTCCAGGTGAATTTGAGGTCGGGGTGGAAGGTGTTGGTAAAGTGGATGAACTGTTTAACCTCCTCGTGGGAGCACAAGGCAGCGCCGATACAGTCATCGATGTAGCAGAGGAAAAAGGTCGGGGGTGGTGCCAGTGTAGCTGCGGAAGATGGACTGTTCCACATATCCTACGAAGAGGCAGGCATAGCTGGGGCCCATGCGGGTGCCCATGCCTACTCCTTTGGTTTGGAGGAAGTGGGAGAATTGGAAAGAGAAGTTGTTCAGAGTGAGGACCAGTTCAGTCAGTCGAAGGAAGGTGTCAGTGGAAGGGTACTGGTTGGTATGGTGGGAAAGGAAGAAGTGGAGGGCTTTGAGTCCTTCGTGATGGGGGATGGAGGTGTACAGGGACTGGATGTCCATGGTGAAGATAAAGCGATGGGGACCAGGGAAGCGAAAATCATGGAAGGAGGTGGAGGCCGTGGGTGGTGTGCCGAACGTAGGTGGGGAGTTCTTGGATTAAGGGAGACAGGACAGTATCGAGGTATGCAGAGATGAGTTCGGTGGGGCAGGAGCAGGCTGAGACAATGGGTCGGCCGGAGCAGTCAGGTTTGTGGATTTCGGGCAGGAGGTAGAAACGGGCGGTGCGAGGTTGTGGGATTATGAGGTTGGAGGCAGTGGATGGGAGATCCCCTGAGGTGATGAGGTTATGGATGGTCTGGGAGATGGGGTCATGGTCAAGGGCAGTAGGAAGAGGTGTCCGCAAGCTGGCGTTTAGCCTCAGCGGTGTAAAAGGTCGGTGCGCCAAACTACTACCGCGCCTTCCTTGTCTGCTGATTTGATAGTGAGGTTGGGGTTGGAACGAAGGGAGTGGAGGGCTGCATGTTCCGAGGGTGAGAGGGGTGGAGAAGTTAATGCCGCGGAGGCAGTTGGCTATGAAGAGATCGAGGGCTACCGTGCGGGATCAGTCGGTTCCGTAGGCAGGTGCTGAGGAAGGAGATGTGGCTGTGGTAGCGAGTCTGTTTGAGAACGTGGCTGAAGAGCTTCTGTGCAGAGGAGATGACCTGGGATGTGCAGTGAGAGAGGGACTCACTGAAGCAGATCCTTGGACTCCTCCATCGCCAGACCATAGCAACATGATGGTTGGAGGAACAGCGCCTCATCTTCCGCCTAGGAACCCTCCAACCACACGGGATGAACTCAGATTTCTCCAGTTTCCTCATTTCCCCTCTCCCCACCTGTCTCTTTCAAATCCCTCGAACTCAGCACCGCCTTCCTAACCTGCAATCTTCTTCCTGACCTCGCCGCCCCCATCCCACTCCAGCCTATCACCCTCACCTTGACCTCCTTCCACCAATTGCATTTCCAACGCTCCTCCCCCAAGTCCCTCCTCCCTACCTTTTATCTTAGCCTGCTGGACACGCTTTCCTCATTCCTGAAGAAGGGCTTATGCCCGAAACGTCGATTCTCCTGTTCCTTGGATGCTGCCTGACCTGCTGCGCTTTTCCAGCAACACATTTTCAGCTCTGATCTCCAGCAGCTGCAGTCCTCACTTTCTCCTATCTTATTTGTACTCTTATATTTGTCCTGTTTCTAGGTAGGCAAGGTTGAAATCTGACAAATTGTTCTCATAATTTCCATGCAAGGCTTTCTCATTTGCAACAGATTTCACGTTTCACATTTTCACAGCTTTATCATTTGTCTTAATTCCTCCTGCAACCTCTCAATCAAAAATCTGTAATTTTTATCCTTGACCTGGTCTGTAACTTGGCCAAAACACTGCACATTTTACCAGACTACTACCTTCCTATGTGTGAATTCCAACCAGAAAATGCCATATTGTTTATGCACTACATCATGCTTTGTATGCATGGACAGAATTTCTCCAAGCACCTCATGTTTGAATGCCTACTGGAAGTCTGAAATGAGATAAATTATCTGCTGTCCCAGATGGTTACGGATAACAGTTTCAATGGTTGGTTCATTAACTCTCCGGGTGAACTCATTAACGTACCAATCTCCTTTTTGTCTCGTGGAATCAAGCAGACTTCCTCTCACAAGGTAACAGCAAAGAAACTGCATCTTTCAGGATTAACCTTCAAGAATCCTGAACTCTACTTCCAATCAGAAATGCATAATTCCTGACACAAGTTTCTGTCAGATCAAATTACAAATGATTCCCAGTCATGACAACATTACATGAAGCTAGGTGAATGACTAGATTTTTAAAAATATTTATTCAGGGAATAGGAATGTCACCAGAATTCAGCTTTTATTTCCCATTTCTAATTTCCCGAGAGAAAGTTTTGATAAGCAAACTGCATGAACCACAGCTCTCTATGTGGTGTCGGTACACCTGTTTGCGAAAAGAGATTGTGTTCCTGAAATTTGATCCAGTTTCAAAGGAGTAATAGTGATATTGTTCAAAGTTAGGATGCTGAGTAACCTGGAGGGGAACTTGAAAGTGGTGGTATTCTAATGCATCTATGGCCCTTGTAGAGGGTTAGAGATTGCAGAGTTTGAAACGTATGATCAGAATAGCTGAGGAAAATTACTGCAATGCATTACAAGTGTACATGCTGCTGTCAGTGATGGAGGATGTGAAATGTTTAAGGTGATGGATGGGATGCCACTGACCAAGCAGCATGTTGTCGAGTCTCTTGAGTATTAGACCTGAAGACAGAGGAACAGAATTTAGGCCATTCAACACAGAGTCTGCTCCACCATTCAATCATGGCTGATAAGTTTCTCAACCCCATTCTCCTGCTTCCTCTCTGTAACCCTTGATGTTCTTGACAGTTACCTACCTACCTGGATTAGTGGTGCTGGAAGAGCACAGCAGTTCAGGCAGCATCCAACGAGCAGCGAAATCGACGTTTCGGGCAAAAGCCCTTCATCAGGAATAAAGGCAGTGAGCCTGAAGCGTGGAGAGATAAGCTAGAGGAGGGTGGGGGTGGGGAGAAAGTAGCATAGAGTACAATGGGTGAGTGGGGGAGGAGATGAAGGTGATAGGTCAAGGAGGAGAGGGTGGAGTGGATAGGTGGAAAAGATGATAGGCAGGTCAGACAAGTCCGGACAAGTCAAGGAGACAGTTCCTGAGCTGGAAGTTTGAAACTAGGATGAGGTGGGGGAAGGGGAAATAAGGAAGCTGTTGAAGTCCACATTGATGCCCTGGGGTTGAAGTGTTCCGAGGCGGAAGATGAGGCGTTCTTCCTCCAGGCGTCTGGTGGTGAGGGAGCAGCAGTGAAGGAGGCCCAGGACCTCCATGTCCTCGGCAGAGTGGGAGGGGGAGTTGAAATGTTGGGCCACGGGGCGGTTTGGTTGATTGGTGCGGGTGTCTCGGAGATGTTCCCTAAAGCGCTGTGCTAGGAGGCGCCCAGTCTCCCCAATGTAGAGCACATCAGGAGCAACGGATACAATAAATGATATTGGTGGATGTGGAAGGCTCCTTTAGGGCCTTGGATAGAGGTGAGGGAGGAGGTGTGGGCGCAGGTTTTACAGTTCCTGCGGTGGTAGGGGAAAGTGCCAGAATGGGAGGGTGGGTTGTAGAGGGGTGTGGACCTGACCAGGTAGTCACGGAGGGAGCGGTCTTTGTGGAAGGCAGAAAGGGGTGGGGAGGGAAATATATCCCTGGTGGTGGGGTCTTTTTGGAGGTGGCGGAAATGTCGGCGGATGATTTGGTTGATGCGAAGGTTTGTAGGGTGGAAGGTGAGCACCAGGGGCGTTCTGTCCTTGTTACGGTTGGAGGGGTGGGGTCTGAGGGCGGAGGTGCGGGATGTGGACGAGATGCGTTGGAGGGCATCTTTAACCACGTGGGAAGGGAAATTGCGGTCTCTAAAGAAGGAGGCCATCTGATGTGTCCTATGGTGGAACTGGTCCTCCTGGGAGCAGATACGGCGGAGGTGGAGGAATTGGGAATACGGGATGGCATTTTAGCAAGAGATAGGGTGGGAAGAGGTGTAATCCAGGTAGCTATGGGAGTCAGTGGGTTTGTAAAAAATGTCAGTGTCAAGTCGGTCGTCACTAATGGAGATGGAGAGGTCTAGGACCTACCTACCTCTTAAATATACGGGATAAGCTCAAGTTGCACTCTTCCAGGTCAGTGCAGTTTATTCTTTCACACTTCTGACTTATATTTATCAATAAAAGGGAAGACTGTGGGAAGTCAGGAAGTGCCACAAATTCCTCAGTCTTTTCCAACTTACCTCAACACTACTTTTATAGGGCCGGTTCAATTTAATTTCTGTAGCTATATCAGGATACTGATGGTGGGGAAATGATTGACAGTAATCCTGTTAAATGTCAGGGGGAGGTAGTTGAATTCTCTCCTGTTAAAAATAGTCACATATGTGTGGCATGAATGCTACTTCTTGCACCAATCATCCATTCACAGGTTGTTTCAGAATCCAAGTACTTGCAAATTATTCAATCATCAGCTAAAATCTACATTTCTGATATTGTGATGAAGGGAAGATCATTGCTGAAGCAAGTGAAGAAATTTCAAAAATACAAACAAAAACACTGAACACCTCTCAAAACCAAGTTCAATAATTTTAGGGCCAGAACACCACCTTTCATATACTTTACCCATCCCCACAATCCTGGTTTTGCTATCATATTGGGTTGGCTGCAATGAAAGCAGCCATTGTCACCCACTAATGGTCCTTATTATCACCTTTTCTTTCTCCATGGGACAGAACTGTCCATCCCTTTGGCTGCCCAGCTGATGTTTTCTCTCTATCTCTGGGATCCATCTCCACCTGCTGTTTACTCCATTACCATCCCCTCCACCCTAACCAAACCCTTTTCAGCATATATACACCCCATTTTTTCCGAGCTACAATCAGTTTTGCAGAAAGGTCACTGACTCTGCTTTCTCTCCACAGATGTTGCCAAACCTGCAGGGTTTCTCCAGCAATTTCTATTTCTATATTGTTGAAGACGTTTCAGCCTCGGTCACTGCCTGGAAGAATTCCAACAGAGAAGTCATGGGGCAGAGATGATTGGCTTCCAACAACCAAACACTTTATCTTGTGCTCAAGAATTTATGAATTCCATTGACTCCCGTTTTGTTAGGGCTCCTTGATGCCACACTCAGCCAATTGCAACCTTGATGACAAGGGTAGCCACTCTCACTCCAACTCGAGAATTGGGCTCTTTTGCATGACTGTAATGAAGTCAAGAGTGCAGTGGCCCTGATGGAGCAGGTAATTGCTGCATAAGTGCTACACAATGACATTTCCATCGTTTTGGCAATGAATGAGAGTTGACTGATCGGGACGTAATTGGCCAAGTTGGATTTGCCCTGCTTTTCACATATAAGACATAACTGGGTAATTCTCCCTATTATTAGGTCAATGCCAGGGTTGTAGCTGTACTGGAAGAGCTTAGCCAAGTGTTCAGCTATATCTAGAGTACAAGTTTGTCAGGTGTTCTCAGGGTGCATAGACTTTGCTGTATCCACTGCATTCATGTCATTTCTAGATCACACATAGAGCATATCAAACTGGCTAACAATTGGCTTCGGTGATGCTGTGGATGTCAGAAGGAGGCTAAGTGCGATCACTGGTTCGGTATTCCTGGCTTAAGTTGGATCAGCTGGGCTCTCCCTGCATTGAGCATGAGAATGGCGATACATGGTAGGATATGGCAAGGCCACTGATCTGGTTCAATCTGGCACGATGGACTAAACAGCCTACTTCAGCTCCTAACATTGTTTATTCGCAAAGCTGATCTTAGCATCAGAAACGGGTTTAATGCTCCATACTTCCTAAATTATCCTCTCCTCCCACTGTTAATCACAGGTAAGCAACAGTGATGAATAACAAGGAAAGTTTTAAAAGACTCCTCTGCGGCGTGGCCAGGCCCCTGCATGCCTGACAATGTTAACCCTGTGTGTGGCATTGGGGAGTGACAATGGAGAAAACTGAGCAGTGCTGGGAATGAGTGACAGGGATATTTAGAAACTAAGTCAACAAACTGAAGAGAGACCAAAGCTTTGCTTTAGTTACAGTTTGCCATACTGCTTATTGATAGGTCAAAACTGGGAATCAGGATCAAAAGATTCAAAAGGTTCCAGTGTTAAAGGTAAGATGCAATTTTAAACATGATCACTCCCACTCAGCTAATAAACCAAGATGCGGACCAATAGTTAAATCGGCAAGCCTGCATGCGAGACTCGCAGCTTAAAAAGGTTCTCACAATCATTTTGTGAATATAGAAAGTGAAATATTAGCTGAGAAATTGCTTTTTAAAATCACTTCTTACAGTTTTATCAATAAATTTGCTTTCGGCCATAAACTTCAGTTCAGAATGCAGCCTAAAAATTACAATACAGAACAAAACATACCATAGCTTAACCAATCTGTGTTTTTATTTTGTGGTCAAATTCTATCAGCCCACCACATTCCCATATTCTTTTTATAACCCCCATAGCCGTCACCCCCGCTAGCTTCAGACTCAAGTCTACCTACTTTTAAACAGTTGACTTAAGAAGAAATTTCAACCAAAAATCGATGGGCAGGGAATGCGTGGGATTGAGTGTCTTAATATGCCACCCAATTTCACACTACACCCACAAATCAAGAAGGGGTGATGCAGATTTCAGATGATCTCACCAGAGTAGGCTTAAACTAACCCTGTGGTTTCGGTTTCATTTACTATTTCAAGTAACATTCCTTAGCCTCAGCTCTCAGTGTAAAAACACTTCTCTCTGCCCCATATCTCTTATGGTTAATCTTATTTCTAAGTCCCATTATTCCAGGCTCCTCAGCCCTACTGGAAACAGTCCACTTTCGATTACCCTGAACTATCACTTGTATTTCACTCAAAGCACATCAAAAATCTCTTCTGTTCTGATCTGATTTAAACACTCCCAGTTTATGAAAGATTTCCTCGTATTGGTGTTTCCTGATACAAGACAGCTTTGTAGACAACACGCACTTCACATCATCTATTGTCTCTACATCCTTCCTGTTGTGAGGAGCCCAAAACTACATTCACACTTCAAATCTGATCTTACGCAGTGTTGAAATAATATAATCAGAACATTCAGACTTTTATGTCCCATTGGCAAATCTTATAAGGCACCTGAACGATATTTGGTATGGAGAGATTTCTGACAAAAATCACATGAGAAGTCAGTTTTCTGTTCGTGGCCAGGCTATATATTTGACTACAGGTGTAGTAGACAACAGGTCAGTCCAGAAGTGCTGTCACCAGCTGTCAGGGAATCACATATCGTCAGTTCAGAGAGCCAAGACGACAGTGGTCACATTCTGGGCAGTCAAATCTAGGGGATGCTTGAAGTTGCTCAGAGGTTGAGGATAAATGCAGTCATTGAGGAGGATGCCAGGAGGTGGGGAGATGAAGTGATAGGGGCTATCATCTGACAAAAATGGACTGGGCAATCAAGGCTAGGGGAATGTAGAGACAAATGCGTTGGGATGGGGTCAACAATATAGATGGGTGAAACACAAGTCATAAGGAGGGATACTGGGCAGAACTACATCAGAGGGTATGGTAGGCTACAGGAGCGAGGGGCAGGGGTTATTAGCAGTGACTGCCATTGTGGCCTTCCATTAGGAAAGCTACATAGAGGTCCTGGTCTGGCCTGCATGTGACTCCAAACCCACAGCAATTTCCCTCTGGGCAATTATAGATGGGCAATAAATACAGCCCAACCAGCAATGCCCACCTCCTGTAAATGAATTTTAAAAATAGATTATCATTGCTCAGCAACTCTGAAGCACATTCAAAAGATGCCAAAGTTCTTTGCTAAGAAGTACAATATTTTGAGAAACCCAAGTTTGACAGTTGTACTCAGAAATTGTACTCATGTCAGACACTGAGTTCTAGTTAAATTTTTGGTTACTTTACACCAAACTCAAAACATAGGAGTGCCAGCTGATCAGATGGTGATTGTGTTGTAGGGGGAGAACAGATGTACACGGAGTCCACGATGTTCAGAAGCACAGCTCCGACAGTGAAAAGAAACAAAGGCAAAGAATGGGATGACTGTTGGAGTTAAGGATTTGCTCATTTCTATGAAGAATTTCAGATGAATTATCTATTTTGCCAGTTATTCCTAAAGCGATTATTATGAAATACCTTGGAGAGTTCTTTTCTGATAACATTTGATTTTGTGAATTCTGTTGTGGTGAAATATGCATGGGGAAAAATGTCAACTGTGAAGAAATACAATTGCAATACATAATACAAGTCTTGGAAAATAAACACATTAACCAATAGAAACACATCAGCACAAATACTTGTGTAGTTTTTTTTTATTTGTGGGAGGTGGACAGCGCTGGGTGGCCAGTATTTATTGCCCATCCCTAGTTGCCCTTGAGAACATAGAACATTACAGTGCAGTACAGGCCCTTCGGCCCTCGATGTTGCGCCGACCAGTCATACCAATCTGAAGCCTATCTAACCTACATTATACCATGTACGTCCATATGTTTGTCCAAAGACGACTTAAATGTACTTAAAATTGACAAATCTACTACCATTGCAGGCAAAGCATTCCATACCCTTACTATTCTGAGTAAAAGAAACTACCTCTGATATCTGTCCTATATCTATCATGGTGGTGAGCTGCCTATCTGCTGTGGGGTGACCCACAATGCCATTAAGAAGGGAATTCCAGGATTTTGACCCAGCAACTGTAAAGGAACAGTGATATATTTCCAAGTCAGAATGGTCAGCTGCTTGAAGGGGAACTTGGTGTTCCCATATATCTGCTGCCCCTGTCCTTCTAGATGGAAGTGGTCATGGGTTTGGAAAGTGCGGTCTAAGGATCTTTGGTGAATTTCTGCAGTGCATCTTGTAGATTGTACACACTGTTGTGACTGAGCATCGGTGGTGAAGGGAGTGGATGTTTGTGGATGCATTGCCAATGGGCTGCTTTGTCCTGGATTATGCCAAGCTTCTTGGAGTTTTGTAAGAGCTGCACTCACCTACACGAGTGGGCAATATTCCATCACAGTCTTTACTGGTGCCTTGTAGATGGTGGACAGGTTTTGGGGAGTCAAGAGGTCACTTACTCGGCACAGTATTCCTAGCCTCTGGCTGCAAGAGCAGGTCACTGTGTTATTGTGGTGAGTCCAGTTGAGTTTCTGGGCAATGGTAACCTCCAGGATGTTAATAGATGGGGTTTCAGTTGCTGTAACATCATTAAACGTCAAGGGGCAGTGGTTAAATTATCTCTTATTGGTGATGGTCAGAGCCTGGAATTTGTGGGGTGGAAATGTTACTTGCAGTATTGTTGTATATAATAGATATTGAATACTGTGAATATAATGTGCATTAACATGTTGTAACAAAAAACAAATGCAACAGGAGTTAACACAAAAACTTAACCAACGTGCCTAAGACAGGAGAAGTACAACAAATCCTGGATAAATGTGAATATGGTGTTTCTGACAATTTTCTGCATTGGTTTCGGAAGCTGCGTGATGAACGTTTAAAGATATCCCTTGGTACCATATTAATCAGCACCATTTAACAAATACTCAAGCCAGTGAACAATACCCAACCCTTGTGAATAATATACTTAATATATTGGAAGTACACTGCCTTTTTTTCCCCTCTGGGGCCTGAAAATACATCCTAACAATATATGTAAAGGCCTCCTATTTCTTTTGACTGGAACAGTGAACAGAGATGAAGCAATTTGAGCTAACAAAGCACTAATATACGGATTCTTTTACATCCCTCATCTCCCCTTGCTCACTATATCTTTCCACATCTACCATTCAGCCCTTCATGTACTTACATCAGAACAGCACTAAGTACAAAGTAGTGCAAGACATCAGTTATGTAAATATAAATCACATTCCTCAAATTATATTTTTAGGCTTGAGATTAAAAGCAATACATATAAAGTTATCAAACTAAAAAAAAATGATAAGGCCTGATTCTTTTTTCCGTATTGAGCCTCTAAGTTGCATACAGTTCTCATAAATCTAAATCTTCTGTTGTTCTTCTATGTGGATAATTTGAAAATCTCTCTTGGACAAGATAGCCCCTGTGCTTTGGAAGCTATGCAACTGTTATGTGTGGAATGTAACTAGCTAATATTGCTTAGAACAGTATACTATCAAGTCATATCCTGAAATTTCTGGCAGATTGGATTTGGAAGTTCACACAAGTTTTTATTTTCTCTTAACACTGCAAGTTCACTTCATCAGATGAGAAAAGAGTAGATTCCACAGGTAATGCCCCAGGCCTGCTGAGCTTCTCCAGCAATTTCTGTTTTTGTTTTTGAAAAGTATATATTAATACTTGCCCTGAAATCTCAAACTAATTTCCAAAGTAAACACAGCAACATTTTGATAGGAATTATGATCAGAAGAGAACATACTTATTATAAATTAAAATGCACTGTACAGCCTTGTGACCTGCCTCGGAATTCTTTCCTGTTGGGGTCTGCTTCCTCAAAAACACAGGGAGGTGCCACATCAAGACGATCAAAGTTACAGCAACAACCATCATTCAGCTATGAGCACTGAAGAAGTGAAATATTCAAAAGCTCATTCAGATATGAAACTGCTACTAGAGAATTGCACACTCCCCCAGTGTCTGTGTGGTTTCCTCCGGATGCTGCGGTTTCCTCCCACAGTCCAAAGACGTGCAGGCCAGGTGAATTGGCCATGCTAAATTGCCAATAGAGGTAGGTGCATTAGTCAGAGGGAAATGGGTCTGGATGGGGTTATTCGTCGGAGGGTCGGTGTGGACTGGTTGGGCTGAAGGGCCCGTTTCCATACTTTAGAGAATCTCATCTAATGTAATCAAATTGGAAACACTAGAGTTTGCACAAAGTGGGCAGTGATTTACTATTTATTTCATGCAACATCATTACTCGTCCACAAGTTAATGATAACATAAAACCTCTTCCAGTACAATTTTAAATGTGGATGCAAACTTTGGAATAGCAAGCTAAAGGGCACATCTACAAAATGGAGTCTCTTCAGATTGAAAGTCTCCAATAGAACTTGTGAATATTTAAAAGCTGTGATTGTCACAACATCTGGTAGAGTCAGAGTAATAACTAGATCAGGTTTAATTTGAGTTTATGTTATTAACTGAAGACAAATGAATTATGTGCATTAAACCTAAAAACAAAAACAGATTTGATTCAATCTCAGATTGTGCTCAACACCAAAATAAGACCAGCTGTAAATAGCTGTTCTGTTAAGCCTGCAATGTGGCTTGTCTCCAAATAAACAAACATTCTAAAAAGGATGATACATAAAGCTCAGAGTCCAGATAGTCATTTTTTCGATGTTAGAGGAGGGAATTTGTAATCCGAGTAAACCATCTCATTCACTGGCAGTAATTATGACACAAAAAAGCTGAACAAGTATTCTTCGACCAAATGGAAAACAAATATGTTTGAAGCCCATGGCAATTGCAAGAGGAAAGTTAATTTAGCTTCTGTATCTGCCAGGAGTACAAAATTGCCAAATAGAGTACTGAATAGGTTTGGACAGTGTGGATGCACAGAGCAGCCATGATCTAATAGATCGGAATACAAAGGTAAGGGGCTGGATGGTCTATTTTTTATTTTTATGTTTTCTTTTAAATTTGATTTATTATTGTTACATGACTGAGATACAGTGAAAGTAAATTGTTTTTCATGCTAACCAGACAAATCATATCTTACATAATACATCAGGGTAATAGAACAGAATGCAAAATATAGTGTTACACTGAAGAGACAAATAACAATGTAAGTAACAAGCTCCTTAATATTCTCTATTTCTCCCCATCCCAAAGTCATCTACTGCTGCGTAGTTGAAGAGCAGAACATGGATGAAGATTGGTTCACATTTCATCTTCCAATTCATAGTGTGGACGAGAGCACGCGCACGGTAGAGGACAGAGACAGAGACAGAGACAGAGACAGAGACAGAGACAGAGACAGAGACAGAGACAGAGACAGAGACAGAGACAGAGAATGGAGCATGTGCAAAAGACAGCGTGTGTAAGAGGTGAAAGGGGTATACAGACAAGGTGATGGTTGCTCATAAGCCAGCACAGAAGAAGAAATGCCAATAAGTGATAAATGAGAGCTAAGAGTAAAAGACAATGGGTCAGTTATGCTGAAAGTAACTCATATCATACAGCACCAGAGAGAGAGAGTCGTCAAGAAACATGGAAGGACAGAACTCAGTGTTGAGTCCTATAGGCTGCAGGGCCCCCAAGCAACAGACAAAATACTATTCTTCAAGCTTGCACTGAAGCTGGAGCACTTCAGCAGGCCCATGGCAGAAATGTTGCCACAGAAACAGTATGTGTTAAAGTGGAACTGGAAGCTCGGTGACACGGACGGAACGTCATCTAGTCTGCAATTCATCTCCCCAGTGTAGAAAGGAGAAAAGACCACTTTGTGAACAATGACGACGGTAGACTAGATTGAATGACGTGCAGGTAAATCACTGCTTCACCTACAAGTTATGCCTGGAGCCTTAGATGGTTAAGAGATGATGGTAAAAAGACAGATGCCACTCCTTCTGCTGGAGGCAGATATTGGGAGTGTAGGCGGAGTGGACCAGGGTGTTCCAGAGGGAACAGTCACTGTGACATGTGAACAAGGGAGGGGAAGGGAATGAGTGTATGGTCGTGGCATCCGGCTAGAGAGAGGTTTGAAATAATGCTGTACGATCCTTTGGATTTGGATGCTGATGGGGTGTTAAGAGAGGCCAAGGGGACAACTTTATTGTTGTTGTGGGAGGAAAGAGAAGGGTTGAAGGCAGAAATAAGGGAGATGGGTTAAACACAACTAAAGGCCTTGTCAACCGTGGTAGTGGGGAATCTTTGGTTGAGGATAAAAGTGGATGTTTCTGAGGCCTTCCTGAAAAAAAGATGGCATCAGAAGATATACAACAGAGACAGAAAAACTGGGAGAATGGGATGCAGTATGATTGCTTGTGACCAGCATTTGCAGCCCTAACTGTTGTACACCTGCACAATACTATGATTACGGAGGTCACTATGATCATATAATGCTGTTGACAGACTGTCGTGGGATCTCCTGACCGACAGCAGCCTCTCATGACTTGACAGATAATTACTTCTCTTCAACTTTTGACATGGACATTTGATTGAAGCACACGCAGTGCACTTGGCACATGGGTGCTGGTACATATTGTTAGTGTGAGACTGACAGCACCGTGCCATACAGAAACATGACCACGCCCTTGACCCAGGACTGAAGACAATCTTGGCTGATCATTGCTGACAAGCACAGTGAGCTATCTGACTTCATATCTGTGTTAAGCAGCAGAGAAAGATAGACACACTGCTAGCCTTCAAGACATGGTTAAAGGGATAAACATCAAAGACAAGGAATTTGTCAGCATCAAAGTAATGGAGTGAGCAGCCCTGGAGTGCAGCCTGGTCCATTCTGTGAGTTGGATGCCCAGCCCCATATTCAATGTGTCCTTACAACAGCAAATTAAAGATGTGCTTCAGAATGCAGCGCTAAAATGCAAAGCATTGTGAGAAGTGGATTGGAGATGTTCCATGATGTGGTGAGGCTGGTGTGTTGGATGCCAATGTCTGTGGACACAGAATGCATGCAGCCACACCCTATGAAGTGTGCCCTGAGATGTTGATGCTGGATGTCCACATTGATGATGCAGAGGAACAAGTGGCGATCTGGAGTTGACAACCTCTGCCTTTTATATTCAAAAAGGTGTGTTCGAGCACGCAAGCAAGCCACACTGCTCTCGAGGGAGAATCCGGTCTTGACATTCAACACTTGGTTGGAAAATGGGATTTCTTTCTCTCAATGTTGAAAAGCTCCTCACTTGACTTAGCAGACAATTTTACTAACATTCTCACCATGGTCCACATCATCCAGAAATTGGGGAGATTCCATCCAATACCTCTTGTGCATCCCCTCTTTATCTCACCACTGGCAACCATATTTTCAACCACTGGGCTCCACATTATACACTTCCCTTTGCTTCACCACATCCTACTCCTAAAGATTTTCAAAACCAACTTTTTGACAAAATTTTAGCCTCTCTTCCCAATCTCTCATGCTTTGCCTCAGCATGCATTTTCGCTTGGCACTGCCTACGTGACACATCTTGGGATGTTACAGGCACTATATAAAATTCAATCCTGTTGCTGTTATTATGTTAGTGAGCTTTTTGAAACTTATCTTCTAGTTTTCTCCTTAAAGAAAATGCTTTGACCAATATTTTTGCTTTCGCTTCTAGTTGCTATGCCTCGGTGGCATGAATAATATTGATGTTTTCTGCAGTTGTGAAAAAAAAAATATTTTAGGTATAATAACTAAATGCTTAGAAATATCAGTTACCAAGGATGGGGGGGGGGGGGGGAAAGGAGGTTGGGGGAGGTTGGGGAGAGGAATGCATGGCAATAATTGAACAATGTCCGAAGGAAATAGGTTATGGGGTAGAAGTTATTTCGTTAATAAAGCACTGCCCGAAAAACTAGCTTTTCTTTCAAACGATTTAATGATTACTGCTTTTCTTAACTATCTGATTTGAAGATAAGAAAATAAATGCATTTCAAATGATTAAGTTGCTGACTAATTGGGTAAGTGGAATGGAATTCAATGAGAACTAAATTGTACACCGATTGGAAAAATATCACCATTATTCTAAATACTCCAATTCATTTTTGCTTCAATATGTCCCACTTTTGCTTTTAATCCTTGTAACTTTTCAGAACAGCTTGAAATTTCTAATGTGAAGGCAATCATTAAATTTCATGTTGTACTGTAACTTTCTGCATTTTGAACCTTCTATCGTGATGGGAGCCTACGACATGCCAAGTCATGAGCTGGAAGAACTCATTGGTCTCTTTAATATATTCATCCCACAAAATTATGGATAGCATACACTTAATAAGGAAATGTGAAAAAAGTCTCTGATAAATTTCCAAAAATATGTGCACTGTGTTCCAACTAGGTTTTCAAGCAGTAGATAGATAATAATAGTACTACGCCTGCATTGCAAAACACAATTATCTTGCAACACCCAACGTCTTAAAAGTTTAAATGTTCCCAGTGGGGAGCTAATTAGATGACATTTCCCAAAGCATGTATAAAATTTATCTAAAAAGTGACTGACGATGTGAAGTTTTTCTTTTCCACCAGCTACAACTTCAGCAGCAGAGAAACAGGTTTATAATCTCTGGTGTATGATTTGTTCCAAAGCAACATCGCATTGAGTAGAATTAAAATGAAATAACAGGCATCATGAAGGGAAAGCACATTTATAACTTACACATGCACTAAATAAGCCCAGACCTGTAATGTTAAATTCATTAATGCTACAACTTTCTCGTTGTGTTCTTCAGCTGTACCTTCATATAATATGCCATCTAATTTTCAGCTTTCCTGCTCTCTGCAGCAAACAAAAAGGATAGGACTTTGAAAATGTTATTCAGCAGCATTTGTTAACACCAAAATGTACTGCCTGAAATGTGGCAGGACCAAATGCAGTCAAAACACCACTCCCCCAAAGGTTGCAAACCTGAAAAGGGAAAGAACATAAAGGATTGTTGGGAAAGAACAGGAGGAGAGAACCAAGAGCAACCAAAACTGATAGAACATAGAACATAGAAAAATACAGCGCAGTACAGGCCCTTCGGCCCTCGATGTTGCGCCGACCGAAGCCTACCAAAACCTACACTAGCCCAATAACCTCCATATGCTTATCTAATGCCCGCTTGAATGACCATAAAGAGGGAGAGTCCACCACTGATACTGGCAGGGCATTCCATGAACTCACAACCCGCTGAGTAAAAAATCTACCCCTAACATCTGCCCTATACCAACCTCCCCTTAATTTAAAGTTGTGTCCCCTAGTAACAGCTGACTTCATACGCGGAAAAAGGTTCTCACTGTCTAAACCTCTAATCATCTTGTACACCTCTATCAAATCTCCCCTAAACCTTCTTTTCTCCAATGAGAACAGCCCCAAGTGCCTCAGCCTTTCCTCATATGATCTTCCTACCATACCAGGCAACATCCTGGTAAACCTCCTCTGCACCCGTTCCAGTGCCTCCACATCCTTCCTATAGTATGGCGACCAAAACTGTACAAAATACTCCAGATAAGGCCGCACGAGAGTCTTATACAACTGCAACATGACCTCAGGACTCCGGAACTCAATTCCTCTACCAATAAAGCCCAGTACGCCATATGCCTTCTTCACAGCACTATTTACCTGGGTGCCAACTTTCAGAGATCTGTGTACATGGACACCAAGATCCCTCTGCAAATCCACACTACCAAGTAGCCTACCATTAGCCCAGTAATCAATCTTCTTGTTACTCATACCAAAGTGAATGACTTCACACTTAGCTACTTTACTTTATAGACATTCTGTGCATTAATCAGGCTTCCAAACCATCACTAATCTAGGAAATCACAACAACAACCAGTGGAAGTTTAGAGTCCAGTGATAGCACAGTAAAGGTTGTCTTCAACGGATCACAGACTCTTTTTTTGCAAGTATATTTGCAAACATCAGAAACTTGCAACAGAAGTATGGATTAGTGGTGCTGGAAGAGCACAGCAGTTCAGGCAGCATCCAAGGAGCAGCGAAATCGACGTGTCGGGCAAAAGGCCTTCATCAGGAATAAAGGCAGAGAGCCTGAAGCGTGGAGAGATAAGGTATAGGAGGGTGGGGGTGAGGAGAGAGTAGCATAGAGTACAATGGGTGAGTAGGGGAGGGGATGAAGGTGATAGGTCAGGGAGGAGAGGGTGGAGCGGATAGGTGGAAAAGGGGATAGGCAGGTAGGACAAGTCCGGACAAGTCATGGGGACAGTGCTGAGGTGGAAGTTTGGAACTAGGGTAAGGTGGGGGAAGGGGAAAAAAAAATGAGGAAACTGTTGAAGTCCACATTGATGCCCTGGGGTTGAAGAGTTCTGAGGCGGAAGGTGAGGCGTTCTTCCTCCAGGCGTCTGGTGGTGAGGGAGCAGCGGTGAAGGAGGCCCAGGACCTCCATGTCCTCGGCAGAGTGGGAGGGGGAGTTGAAATGTTGGGCCACGGGGCGGTGTGGTTGATTGGTGCGGGTATCCCAGAGATGTTCCCTAAAGCGCTCTGCTATGAGGCGCCCAGTGTCCCCAATGTAGAGGAGACCGCATCAGGAGCGACAGATATAATAAATGATATTAGTGGATGTGCAGGTAAACCTTTGATGGATGTGGATGACTCCTTTAGGGCCTTGGATAGAGGTGTGGGAGGTGGTGTGGGCGCAGTTTTTACAGTTCCTGCAGTGGCAGGGGAAAGTGCCAGGATTGGAGGGTGGGTTGTAGGGGGGCATGTACCTGACCAGGTAGTCACGGAGAGAACGGTCTTTGTGGAACACGGAAAGGGGTGGGGAGGGAAATATATCCCTGGTGGTGGGTTCTTTTTGGGAGCTGGCGGAAATGTCGGCAGATGATTTGGTTTATGCGAAGGTGAACACCAGGGGTGTTCTGTCATTGTTATGGATGGAGAGGTGGGGTCTGAGGGCAGAGGTGTGGGATGTGGACGAGATGCGTTGTAGGACATCTTTAACCACGTGGGAAGGGAAATTGTGGTCTCTAAAAGAAGGAGGCCGTCTGGTGTGTTCTGTGGTGGAACTGGTCCTCCTGGGAGCAGATACGGCAGAGGCGGAGGAATTGGGAATACGGGATGGCATTTTTGCAAGAGGTAGGGTGGGAAGCAGTGTAATCCAGGTCGCTGTGGGAGTCGGTGGGTTTGTAAAAAATGTCAGTGTCAAGTCGGTCGTCATTAATGGAGATGGAGAGGTCCAGGAAGGGGAGGGAGGTGTCAGAGATGGTCCAGGTAAATTTAAGGTCAGGGTGGAATGTGTTGGTGAAGTTGATGAATTGCTCAACCTCCTCGCGGGAGCACGAGGTGGCGCCAATGCAGTCATCAATGTAACGGAGGAAGAGGTGGGGAGTGGTGCCAGTGTAATTACGGAAGATCAACTGTTCTACGTAGCCAACAAAGAGACAGGCATAGCTGGGGCCCATACGTGTGCCCAGTGGGGGTCGTGTCAGCAGAATGCAGGTGAGTGGCGCTGGTGGGGGTGGAAGTGGTGGTGACCACAGCAGTCGGGGTGGCGGAAGTCACTGAATGTGTGGCATCAGTGATGATGTGAGGGGTGGAAGTGATGTCACGTGTGATGCAGGAGGAATTGTGAGGGGCGGACGTGGTTGTGGGACTGGCCATGATGGGGATGGAAGTGACATCAGTGTGGGGGTGGCAGCTGCATCAGCCGCATGGCTAATGGCGTCTGAGTAGTTTCCGAGGCCAGGGGAATCTTCTGGAATGTTTGAGGAGCGCTGGTTATTGAGGTAGGTAGATAAACGTTTGTTGTACTTACAGTTTTTGATGTTTGAGATGGAATTGAAATACTATTTGTTGAGACAATGAATTCTCCTGAGGATGTAGTACAGAGTGGGTCCATTGCAATTCTGAGAGAGTGTGGCCTTATCATTGCTGATGCCACACGCTCAATGACTTCTGCCACCCCCACTGCTGTGGTCACCACCACTTCCAACCCCACCAGTGCCACTCACCTGCATTCTGCTGACACGCCCTACCACAGACCCCACTGTCACTATCCCCACACCCCAGAACCACCAGGGGAACACTATCCATGCTCATGACTCCACCCCCATTCCCCCCACCACCACACCCACTCCAGTTACAGGTTCCACCCCACTCCCAGCTCCACACCCACACCAGACCCCAGCTCCCAGCCCTGCCAAGTTTTCACCATCCCCCCAGACCTCCCCCTCACTGAGGACGAACAATCAGTCCTCAGCAAAGGACTCACCTTCATCCGCCTCCGTCCATGCATCAATGAATTTAATACACGCCATGACGTCGAACAATTCTTCCGTCGCCTCCGTGCTTACTTTCACAATCAGGATTCCCGTCCATCTTCTGAGGACCCCTTCACCCACCTCCAACACACTGCATCTACCTGGACACCCCGCGCTGGCCTATTACCTGCCCTCGACCTATTCATTTCCAACTGCCGCCGGGACATTAACCGCCTCAACCAGATGGCCTCCTCCTTTAGAGACCGCAATTTCCCTTCCCACGTGGTTAAAGATGCCCTCCAATGCATCTTGTCCACATCCTGCACCTCCGCCCTCAGACCACACCCCTCCAACCGTAACAAGGACAGAACCCCCCTGGTGCTCACCTTCCACCCGGCCGACATTTCTGCCACCTCCAAAAAGCCCAGAAGTCTACCTCCATCCCTTACTCCAACCTCTCACCCTCAACGTGCAGCCCTCCAATCCCTCTGCTCCAATCCCAACCTCACCATCAAGCCAGCAGATAAAGGGGGCGCAGTGGTAGTCTGGCGCACTGACCTCTACACCACTGAAGCCAAACGCCAACTCGAGGACACCTCTTCCTACTGCCCCCTCGACCATGACCCCACCCCCTATCACCAAACCATCATCTCCCAGACCATACAGAACCTCATCACCTCAGGAGATCTCCCACCCATAGCTTCCAACCTCAGTTCGGGAACCCCGTACTGCCCGGTTCTACCTCCTTCCCAAGATCCACAAGCCTGACGACCCTGGCCGACCCATTGTCTCAGCATGCTCCTGCCCCACTGAACTCATCTCTACCTACCTCGACACTGTTCTATCCCCTCCTACTTCAGGAACTCCCCACATACGTTTGAGACACCACCCACACCCTCCACCCAGACTTCCGTTTCCCCAGCCCCCAACGCCTCATCTTCACCATGGATATCCAATCCCTCTACACCTCCATCCGCCATGACCAGGGCCTCCAAGCCCTCTGTTTTTCCCTCTCCAGACGTCCCCAACAATACCCTTCCACCGACACACTCTTTCGTTTGGCTGAACTGGTTCTCACCCTTAATTTCTCCTTCGAATCCTCCCACTTCCTCCAGACCAAAGGGGTAGCCATAGGCACACGTATGGGCCCCAGCTATGCCTGTCTCTTTGTTGGCTACGTAGAACAGTTGATTTTCCGTAATTACACCGGCACCACTCCCCACCTATTCCTCAGTTACATTGATGACTGCATTGGCGCCACCTCGTGCTCCCGCGAGGAGGTTGAGCAATTCATCAACTTCACCAACACATTCCACCCTGACCTTAAATTTACCTGGACCATCTTTGACACCTCCCTCCCCTTCCTGGACCTCTCCATCTCCATTAATGACGACCGACTTGACACTGACATTTCTTACAAACCCACCAACTCCCACAGCTACCTGGATTACACCTCTTCCCACCCTACCTCTTGCAAAAATGCCATCCTTTCAGGGCCAGTGACCCTTCTACATTAGGTTAGATTACTTAGTGTGGAAACAGGCCCTTCGGCCCAACAAGTCCACACTGACCCACCGAAGAACAAGCCATCCAGACCCCATTCTCCTACATTTACCCCTACACCTAACACTACGGGCAATTTAGCTCGGCCAATTCACCTAACTTGCACATTTTTGGACTGTGGGAGGAAACCGGAGCACCCGGAAGAAACCCACGCAGACACGGGAAGAACGTGCAAACTCCACACAGACAGTCGCCCGAGGTGGGAATTGAACCCAGGTCTCTGGTGCTGTGAGACAGCAGCGCTAACCACTGTGCCGCCTGTATTCCCAATTCCTCCACATCCACCGTATCTGCTCCCTGGAGGACCAGTTCCACCACAGAACACACCAGATGGCCTCCTCCTTTAGAGACCGCAATTTCCCTTCCCACGTGGTTAAAGATGCCCTCCAATGCATCTCGTCCACATCCTGCACCTCCGCCCTCAGACCCCACCCCTCCAACCGTAACAAGGACAGAACGCCCCTGGTGCTCACCTTCCACCCGGCCGACATTTCCGCCACCTCCAAAAAGCCCCCACCACCAGGGATATATTTCCCTCCCCACCCCTTCCGCCTGCAGCAAAGACCGTTCCCTCCGTGACTACCTGGTCAGGTCCACGCTGCCACCCCCCCCCCCCCCCTCCCCCTCTCCCCCTCACAACCCACCCTCCCATCCTGGCACCTTCCCCAGCCACCGCAGGAACTGGGAAACCTGTGCCCACACCTCCTCCCTCACCTCTATCAAAGGCCCTAAAGGAGCCTTCCACATCCAAAGTTTTACCTGCACACCCACTAATATCATTTACTGTATCCGTTACTCCCGATGCGGTCTCCTCTACATTGGGGAGAATGGGCGCCTCCTAGCAGACCGCTTTAGGGAACATCTCCAAGACACCCGCACCAATCAACCACACCGCCCCGTGGCCCAACATTTCAACTCCCCCTCCCAATCTGCCAAGTACATAGAGGTCTTGGGCCTCCTTCACCGCCGCTCCCTCACCACCAGACACCTGGAGGAAGAATGCCTCACCTTCCGCCTCGGAACCCTTCAACCCCAGGGCATCAATGTGGACTTCAACAGTTTCCTCATTTCCCCTTCCCCCACCTCACCCTAGTTCCAAACTTCCAGCTCAAACACTGTCCCCATGACTTGTCCGGACTTGTCCTACCTGCCTATCCCCTTTTCCATCTATCCACTCCACCCTCTCCTCCCTGACCTATCACCTTCATCCCCTCCCCCACTCACCCATTGTACTGTATGCTACTTTCTCCCCACCCCCACCCTCCTCTAGCTTATCTCTCCATGCTTCAGGCTCTCTGCCTTTATTCCTGATGAAGGGCTTTTGCCCGAAACGTCGATTTCGAAGCTACTTGGATGCTGCCTGAACTGCTGTGCTCTTCTAGCACCACTAATCCAGAATCTGGTTTCCAGGATCTGCAGTCATTGTTTTTACCAACAAAAATATAGTGGAGAGAGACTTGACACAGCATGCCTGCACAAGCCAAGAAAAATGCTGATCTTTTCATTGGCTTTGAGAAATTATTGTAGGATTTATGATCATCAAGACCAATTCTACAAACCAAATTCAACTTCCTAACTGATGTGGAATAAGACCAACAGCCAAATTGAAACATATGCCAACATACATGTTCAAGCGAGGTCGACTGCAGGTGAGGGACAAGGAAAATAAAAATTGCTGTCAAATGACCGCCAGTGAAAAGATATAGTACAAGCTTAAGTGAGAACTTGCTTGGAGTTGGCTGAGACGGCCCAATGTTCTAGTGGCCCAGTCCAGAAGTTATTTGCACAAAATTTAGATTGACAATCACATTCAACACTGATGAATGATTATATTGTCAGAGACATTGGGCCAGATTTTGAGGATTGCCAACTATACAAAGATTGCCACACTGCTTTTCTTGGAAAGAGTTCCACATTCCTAACAATAAATTCCGATCAGGACCCCTTCAGGAGAGAGATGGGATATTTAGTATATTTATCTCCCTCATCCAAACCATTAATAGATATCGTGAATAGCTGGGATATTCAATTAGGACTTCATCTACTTCTGGCTCCACACAGATTCCCTCCTATGGATTAGGATTATTCTAGTCCCCAGAGAGAAAAAAAAACAGTAGAGCTGGGTCACTACCCTCCCCCCTAACCTATCACCTTTATCCCCTCCAACACTCACCTATTGTACTCTATGCTACTTTCTCCCCACCCCCACATTCCTCTCATTTATCTCTCGACCCTTCAGGCTCTTTGCCTGTATTCCTGATGAAGGGTTTTTACCCGAAACATCGATTTTTCTGCTCCTCGGATGCTGCCTGACCTGCTGTGCTTTTCCAGCACCACTCTAATCTAGACTCTGGTTTCCAGCATCTGCAGTCATTGTTTTTAACCACTGAAATGACTTCAGGCTGCGTTAGATAATTCTTTTATGTCTCCAAAATCTAAGAGTTATGGGCTGAGAGACCACAATCAGCTCAGCTTTGATTTTGCCGAATAGCAGATCAGGTTCAAAGGGCTACTCCTGTCCCTAATGCTTTATATTGTGCTTAATACCAAATCTGATACCTGCACTGATGTGCTAGTCTGGAATATCCTGGATTGTTGGTGTTGATACATACACTGTCACCAAGACTCCTTGCTCCTTAACTCTAAGTGAAACTCTTCAACTCCTTGTGTACTACACCAAGTCTGTTACAAAGGTATATGCTGTGTTTTCAAATGCAACTCTCTACTACAGTGTAGAAGTCTTCTCTTTTACTGATAACTGAACCATGTGATCAGTTACATTTTCACAGTTTGCATGAATCTCATTAGAACATAGGATTTAATTGTAGTATAATGTTCTATGTTCCTAGAAGCAATTTATTTAATGGAAATAAATCTGCAGTGTTTGGCGGGGCTATAAATGAAGCTATTTTCCCTATGGCTCTCATTGTGTGTGAAATTAGACAATGAACTGGTACCTGAACTAGGTAAGAGTGGGCCACCAAGTTTTGTGGAATTCCCATGAGGGGAATGCTCAACCTTATCCCATTCAGGGAAACTATATTTCTGTGTACAGAACATAGGGAACAAAATTGATGGAAACAAAAAATGCTTACAAAATCCGCACATGCCTTTCATTAACATTCAAGCTATACTCCAGCAGTATTCAAAACCCCAAGGTACCTCTCACAGCAAATCTCCTCCACTTGCATTCCTTTAATCAAATTATACCATTTTTGAAAACCTGAATGATTGTAACCCTGCCTGGGGAATTGTAAACCTGTTAATCTCAAATATGTGAAATGTAAAGCGGCAGCCTATTTGTGTGTCTGTATTTTGATTGAGCTTTACTTCTATTTTTCCTCTTCACTTGCTGATCTCTAAGGGTCATAGACCAAACATTCAAGAGAAAGTGATCTGCTCACAGGGCTCTCTTGCTGCTGCTGCTGTTCTGAAATTCTGCACAAAGCTATCTTCATACAGACGCAGTTCCCAAGGGATTCGGAGGTAAACGGTGCAGGGTTTAAACTATACTGTCAAGTATGGAAGCATTTAATATTAATTTGGAAGACGCTTGCATTGAATGAGGAGAACTGTGTAAAATAGCTGTGGAAATGTAATTGTAAAATACGCTGGGTAAAGAAACTGCTGGAAAATTCCATGGAACCTTTCCAAATTATACATATAACTATTTCCAGAGTTTTGGTAAAGAATTGGAACAGCCAATTAGCAGATAATACTGGGACAGATTTTGCAACATTAATAGCATGGAGGTTATTGGAGGACTATGGTTCAAGTTTATGGATTGTTAAAATGATCAAATGGTCAGTTATTGCTTAAGTAGAATTAGGCAATAAAACATATCACCCAATGTTCAACTGTTCAAATGTCCACTACAATTTCACTTAAATGGAAACAAGTTTGTAGTCTGATGGTGCAACATCCGAATTAGTTTCTTATTCATATTCTGCATGCTTTTACATCTCATCTCTACCACAACCATCTGCTTCTTCAGCACTACTTACTTATCGTGGCAAACTCAGTCAAGTTTTGATGCAGCTTCTAACAGTTCCAAGCATGATAACCGGTGTGTTGGTGACCATATAATTTTGAGTGACCTTCACAAGACAATTCTACCTGTACCAAACTGTCCACGATTTTTCATGAACTGAGCAAAGCTTAGGGTGGCATCACGATCAGTGCTGAAACTGTACTCTTCATTCACCAAGAAAACTACCTGCAAGGATCTAGATACATCTGTGGCCACCTCAGCCTGACCTCACTTTAAATCAAGTCAAGGGAATCTCCGGATATGCAACTATGATGTCAAACAATGTAGTTGATCCAATCAAACTTAAGTATTCTCACAGACAGCAAATCAGGAATAAAACTTTGGTATCCATGTTGCCAAATTTGGACCAGATTTGTTCTAATGGGCAAGATGAGTTTTACAGAGATGTGGCTGCAAGGAATCAGAGCTGGGAAGTAAACGTCCAAGGATATACTTTCTCTCAAACCATCAGACAGATGGGCAGAGTGGGGCAAGGTTGCTTCATTAGTAAGAAATTAAATCAATAGCAAGAGTGAGACAGAGTCAGAGGTGTAAAATCTGTGTGGATAGTATTAATAAAATCATAGAACCCCTATAGTGTGGAAGCAGGCCATCCCACCCATTGAGTCAACACCAACTCTCTGAACAGTATCTCACCCTGACCCAGCCCTTACCCTATCCATCTAACCCTGTGTAGCCCATGGCTATTCCACCTAGCCTGCACAACCCTGGACAGTATGGGCAATTTAGCATGGCCAATCCCCCTAACCTGCACATCCTGGGACTGTAAGAGGAAACCAGAGCACCTGGAGAAAACCCATGCAGACATGGGGAGAACGTACAAACCCCACCCAGAGGATAGAATCAAACCCAGGGTCCCTGACTCTGCGAGGCAGCATTGCTAACCACAGTGTCACCTGTTGTTGAACCACAAAGTAAAAGAGATCATGATAGGAGTGGTTTACAGGCCACCTATCAGTAGTCAGGATGTTGGGGAAAAAAAATCAGGTGATAGAAAATACACAGGGCAGCACAGTGGCTAGCACTGTTGCCCCAGAGCGCCAGGGACCTGGGTTCGATGCCAGCCTTGGGCAACTGTCTGTGTGGAATTTGCACATTCTCCTAGTGTCTGCGTGGTTTTCCTCCGGGTGCTCCAGTTTGCTCCCACAATCCAAAGACGTGCAGTTTAGGTGAATTGGCCATGCTAAATTACCCATAGTGTGCAGTGATGTGTAGGTTAGAGTAATGGGGCATGGGTTTGGGTGGGATACTCTTCAGAAGGTCGGTATGAACTGGTCAGGCTGAAGGGCCTGTTTCCACACAGTAGAGATTCAAAAAAAAATTCTAATCATGCATCAAAGGCACTATTACAATAATCATAGGGGACTTCAATATGCAGATGGACTGGGTAAATCAGGTTGGTAGTGTGTTACAAGAATTGGACCAGCCTGAGGTGACTGTGTGGAGTTTGCACATTCTTCGTGCCTGCATGGGTTTCCTCCCACAGTCCAAAGATGTGCACGTCAGGTGAATTGGTCATGCTAAATTGCCCATAGTGTTAAGTGCATTAGTCAGAGGGAAATGGGTCTGGGTGGGTTACTCTTCACAGAGTCAGTGTGGACTTGTTGGGCTGAAGGGCCTGTTTCAACACGGATAGGGAATCTAATCTAATCTAATCTAAACAGGCAGAGGGGAGTATAATGGCCATCACTAAGGTGGTGCTGGGGAAGCTGAAAGTCTGAAGGTGGATAAATAACCTGGATCAGATGGTCTACACCCCAGGATTCTGAAGGAGATGGCTTAGGAGACTGTGAATGCATTAGGAGTGATCTCTCAGGAATCACTGGAGTCAGAAACCGTGCCAGAGGACTGGAAAATGGCTTATGTAACATCCCTGTTTAAGAGAAGGGAGAGGGGCAAAAGAAACTGTAGGCTAGCTTGCCTGACCTAGAACTCTAAAATCCTACCAATGGCCATTATTAACAGGTCTGAGTCAGCGCGGCTTTGTTGGGGAAGGTCATGTCTAACAAGTTGGTTAGAATTTGTCAAGTCATAACAAGTAAGTTAGACAAAAGACAGCCATTGAATGCGATCTATTTGGATTTCCTGAAGGCCTGCGACAAGGTGCCACACAGGAAACTGCTAAATAAGAATCCATTGCGTTAGCGGCAAGGAAGTGCATGGAAAGAGGATTGGCTGTCTGGCATAATCTAAGAAGTAGAGATAAAGGGTCTTATAAAGGCAGCCGCAGACTAGCGGAGATCGGCAGGGGTCTGTCTTGGGGCCAGGCCATATATTAACAATCTGCACAAAGGAACTGAAAGACATTGTTGCTAAGTTTGCAGATGGCACAACAGTTGGAAGTATAGGTAGTGTTGAGGAGGCCAGGAGGCTGCAAAGGACTTGCACAGGCTCAGAGAATGGGCAAAGAAGTGAATACAATATAGGAAGGTGTGTGGTTATGCACTTTGATAGGACAATTAAAAGGCAAAGATTGTTTTCCAAAAGGGAGAAAAGCCTCAGAAATCCAAAAGCACAAAGCGACTCAGGAGTCTTTGTTCAGGATTCTCTTCAGGTTCGCATGCAGGTTCACTTGGCAGTTAGGAAGACAAATATGATATTAGCATTCATTTCAAGAGGGATAAAATGCAACAGCAAAGACGTACTGATGAGACTGTATAAGGCTCTGGTCAGATTGCATTTAGAATATTGAGAGCAGTTTCAAGGCCCTTATTTAAGGAAGGATGTGCTGGTGTTGGAAGGGATTCAGAGGAGGTTGACAAGAATGATCCCAGGGATGAGGGGCTTATTATATGAGGAGCAGTTGAAGACTCTGGATCCATACTTGGGAGTTTATAAGGACGAGGGGGATCTCATTGAAACGTAAATACAAAGAGACCTGGATAGAGTGGATGTGAAGATTACGTTTCCACTAGTGAGAGAGACTGGAACCCCAGGGCACAGCCTGAGACTGAAGGGACAACCCTTTAAAACAGAGATGAGGAAGAATTTCTTTAGCAGGAGGGTGGTGAATCTGTGGAACTCATTGCTGCAGAAGCCTGTGGAGGCCAAGTCATTGAGTGTACTTAAAACAGATAGATCAGTTCTTGATTAGCAAAGGAACCAAGGATTCTGAGGAGAAAGCAGGAGAATGGGGTTGAGAAGGAAGGAAAGACAAAATCGATTGGCCTGTTGAAGTGATGCTCTGCACCCATTCCCCAGAACTTGCACACCCACTTTAACAGAGGAGTATATTCTTAAAATTAATTGACAATTGCTACTGTTGCAGAACAGTATGACTGAACACTTGACCAGTCACAAGGGTGAATGGTTTCTTGAAACCACATCAGTCAGAACATTTCACACACTCTGCATCACAGAATATACGACAAGTTAATCAATGTATTGGGGTTCTCAAACATTTTTAAACACTAAATAAATACATAAAGTGATTCCGTTACATGTTCTGCCAGTTTACAAAGGTGAGCTACTTTTAAAAATAGCTGCCTAACATAGAATTAACTCGCAAAATTTCAATCAAGTAACCTTGAATGACAAATTAATCTTCATGCACGAGAGATATCTAAAAAGCAAATCCACTGTATATGAATTGAAATGTACAGGGTTGCAACACACACACCACACACGACATCAGTTCCAGGCAGTTTTACATTGCAGTGGCCTTAGACGCAACAGAAAATGCACCCTGACTGGAGTCAGTAGAGAGAAGTGTACAGCAGGTAGTGAAGAAAGCTAATAGCATGCTGGCCTTCATAACAAGAGGGATTGCGTATAGAAGCAAAGAGGTTCTTCTGCAGCTGTACAGGGCCCTGGTGAGACCACATCTGGAATAGTGTGTGCAGTTCTGGTCTCCAAATTTGAGGAAAGATATTCTGGCTATTGAGGGAGTGCAGCGTAGGCTCATGAAGTCAATTCCTGGAATGGTGGGACTATCTTATGTTGAAAGATTGGAGCGACTGGGCTTGTATACCCTTGAGTTTAGAAGACTGCGAGGGGATCTGATTGAAATGTATAGGATTATTAAAGGATTGGACACTCTGGAGGCAGGAAACATGTTTCCGCTGATGGATGAGTCCTGAACCAGAGGACACAGCTTAAAAATAAGGGGTAGACCATTTAGGACAGAGATGAGGAGAAACCTCTTCACCTAGAGTGTGGTGGGTGTGTGGAATGCTCTGCCCCAGAAGGCAGTGGAGGCCCAGTCTCTGGATTCATTTAAGAGTTGGATAGAGCTCTCAAGGATAGTGGAATCAAGGGTTATGGAGAGAAGGCAGGAACAGGATACTGCTTAGGAATGATCAGCCATGATCATAATGAATGGTGGTGCAGGCTCAAAAGGGCAGAATGGCCTACTCCTGCACCTATTGTCTATTGAGAGTTTCTTATTCAAATTGATTCAGTTTGAATTTTAATCAAATGTTTGATTTTCACAAGCTTATTGTAAATTTGGATTGGCCTTACATTAAGGCTAACTCATGGAGGATAAATCCACCCTAAAATGACCTAAAATGTAAAGGTTGGGTTCCCTCTACACTAACAACTTTTTTTGTCCATTTACTTCCCATTTTAATGTGCCATGACCGATTGGATACTTCAGTGTATCAACCAGGAGAAAGTCCCCCCTCATAATCATAATTTCATCCAAAGTATTTCATTTCTTTAGAATCAGTCTGACCATTCTGGCACAGACAGCCTCACAGAGAGCTAACACCTTCAAAACCTTATCTGGGCCAACAGGACACCAATTGTTAAAGTTCACTTGAGAATGTAACTTTAAAAAGTTTTGCGATTTAAATATGAAAGAACTGAAACCAACATGGTCATTCTAAAAGATGAAAGACATAACAAATAATCCAGGTCTTTTTCAATATATAATTTTCAATTACATCACACTGTAAACTTTTGTTATAAGTTCTGTATCTTACAATTTTATTCTCCACAACCACCTGATGAAGGAGCAGCACTCCGAAAGCTAGTGCTTCCAAATAAACCTAACGTTGTGTGATTTTTAACCTCATATTTGAAGAACATTGGTTTTGTAACATGCCGAGACTGTTGCTGTGATATGTATAACATTACTTACTCTTGAAAGGTAACATTTTATAAATTGGGGAGGGGGTGACACAGTGATAAGGTCACTGGGTTACTAATGCAGAGCCCTCTGGCTAATATTCTGGGGACATGGATTCAAATCTCACCACTGCAGATGGTGAAATCTGTATTTAATTTTAAAAACCAGGAAAAGAAAAGCAAATTTTATGATGACCATAATTATTGTCGATTGCTGTAATATGGCATCTGATTGACTCAGGAAATCTGCTAACCTTTCCTGCTTTGGTCAATATGGGACTTCTAACCTGCAACGTGGCTGACTGGGCAATAAATGCTAGCTTAGCCAGTGATGCTCACATCCCATGAACAAATTTTTAAAAGCTATTATGTAGCAGACTGCACAATGCTGAATTAACAATCACAGACTTGGCAGACTGTCATTCTTGGAGCCCCCTTTTCCCCCATGTTCATTGGCACATTTATTTAGCACATATTTCAGCTGATCTTCTGTAATGGTGAGAAACCATATACCACTAGTCTGGTCAGCAAGGCCAAGAGTTATGCAACAGAAGTTTAACATCCAGGTAAAGCATCTTACTATAAAGTGTATGAAATAACTTGCCAGACAGGGGAGCAGAAATAGAAGACAAATACATTTTAACTGTTGTCATGACTCAAAAGGAAAAAGGGTGAGTGGAATTATTTTTACTCTTCTCCTATCCTCAACAGAAGTGGGTTATAATTTCTGGTCTTGCTTTCCCTTCCTTTTAAAAAAAAAAAATGGGCAGTGATAGGTTTCCCCAAACTCTGTTTGTGAAATCTAATTTAAAATTTACCCACAGCAAACTTCTTTTAGAAACAAAAATCAAAATAGGATTTATTCATAACCTGGGGCAACACACTTGGTTCACAACACACTTTCACATGCACACTCTTCCATGGCACTATTTCTAGTGTCAAATGGTAGCCATGGTGGGGTGATGCCAGTGTTGGACTGGGGTGGGGGGGGGGGGGGGGAGGTGAGAAACAAAGTCAGAAGTCACATGACACCAAGTTATAGTCCAACCAGTTTATTTGAAAATCACAAGCTTTCGCAGCGCAGCCCCTTCTTCAGGTGGTGAGAGAGCAGGGTACACAGACCCAGAGTTGGCAGGCAGAGAGATCAAAAGCTCATACAACTTGTGTGAGTGAAGTGTCTGATAAGAAGTCTCTGGAGGTGATCAAGTATGACAGCATGTCAAGTGTTTATAAAAAGTCAAATGTCAGTGATGACATGATGACACGACAACGACGACAATCAGGCAGAGCAATTGGAATATACAAAAAGGTGACATCTCAGGTCAGACACTGAATTGTCAGAGTGAGGCTCATTCTGTGTTTGATAGCAGCAATCTTGACTAATCTAATACTTTTTTTTTTAAATCAGCTACCAAGTACATCTTGACACACACTAGACTTGTTTTTAATCCATTCATGACACTGTCAGGCACTTCTCTTTTTTGCATTTTCCTGCAGGTTTGGCGCCAGCCTGATGAAATAGCTGGGCAAATTAGAAATTCTATTCTGCTGCTTTGCTTCAGAATACAGACTTTTATTTTAAAGTCTTCTAAATATGCCAAATGCTAAATTAAATGTAAACATGCCCTACATACATCTTTAAATCTGGTGACCCATATTTATCTAGTCCGCACTTATTAATGACTCACAAAACACATCTTTGCTAGATAAGACAAATAATGCACAAAATGTCACATATGTATTCATTTGGAAACAGATTTTACCTTTTGCTAAGATAGTGATAAAAGTGGCCTATTAAATTTTCAAATTCCATCCCCTAATTTTAATACCTGGGACTTCCATTGATTAATATGGTTTTAAAAAGCAAAAACACTGCTTTGACATAGCCACAGCGTACAACTACTCACACAGGCTAGACACAGTTCATAAAACCAACATGGCATAATTGTTTGAACTTTTTTTCAAAAACAAAAGCACTGAATCGAATCGATCCAGTTATAAGAAGCCCCAACTCCTGTTTTTGATTTAAACCTGTATAATTTTCACATATTGAAGATGAAAGACAACATCTTCAATTATCAAACTCAGAAGCAAAAGTCCTCCAACGTTGGAATACGTAAACCAGTTGTATTTCAGGGTTAAAAACAAAGTGCTGCAGAAACGCAGCTGATCAGCAGAGTCTCTGCAGAGAGACAGAGGAGTCCAAATATTGGAAAATATTGAAGTCCAATTTGACTATTTCAGGAGACTGCTTTTGGCAGTGCTGAGAAGCTGAACTTGTGACTGGAACCAGCTGGACAAAGTACTCTTGACATTTCGAGGAGGAAATATGGCCAGTGATAAAGGGATTACAAAAGATACATCAGAACACCAAGAGCGCAAAATGGACAATTTAATATTCACTACTGCTGACAAACATTAATTGAAACCAGTGGTCTCAGGTTAAAAATCTCTGAGCCTCAAGGATATCTTTTTTAAATCTTAGATTTTTGTCCATTACAAAAGTATGTTCATTTTGTGCCTTCTGTACGTATGTTTGCCAACGCATCTTTAGTACGGTTCTCACAATAAGCTCCTTACTGATATTTTAAACTTTAAAAAATGCTGTTTCACCAGTGGAATTACAGCCTTATGCTTAAAAGAACAAACGTTTTTGCCGTAGCCAAACAAGGAGACTGAAAATGGAGGAGCTGATTCGCCTTGCTCACTTGGTTCTTGTGAGCCAGATCTTCTAATAGCAAGAAGAATCACTGCAGCAGTTTAGACACAAATGCCACATTGGGATCATGCAGATGTCCTGAGGCAGCTGACTCCTCAGGCGTTTCCCTAGAAATTAAAATCTCTGATGGGCAATTATCTGGCATCTGAAAGCCTCTTATAAATGTACAGTTCTGAGTCAAAGCTGAAAAACGTGTTGCTGGAAAAAAGCGCAGCAGGTCAGGCAGCATCCAAGGAGCAGGAGAATCGATGTTTCAGGCATAAGCCCTTCTTCAGGAACCCGAAACACATTTTTCAGGTCTGATCTCCAGCATCTGCAGTCCTCACTTTCTCCATTCGGAGTCAAAGTCAGGAGTTATTTTAATAATTATCCAGGAAAGGTTAGCAGAATTAAAACCGCCCAGTAAAGTACTGAAAACCCTTAAAGCCCACTGCTGACATCCTTTCGACAATCCACAGACACTTGACACATTTACCCCAGCACCACCGATGCAGACTCGAACACCCTGACCTAACCCGATTTGAATCCCTGTGGCTTAAGGGCCTTTAAATCCTGGAAGATGACACGAACTGTTGAGTATAGAAGATGCGGATTCCTTGCCAACCCACTTTGCCTGAATCTCTGGCTGGATTGGACTGTTTCAGCAAAAAAAAAGTGTTGACCAGACTTATGCAGGCAATTCCTCTAAGTCCTTTTCTTTGGCCCTACCTGATCTGCATCACAAAATATACAGAATAGACCTACAGCAATAAAGATATCATGCAATACGTAGCATTGATTTCAGTTATAACAATTGCACATCCTCACAGACAATGGCAAGTAAAATCCAACCTGTTAAAATGATTAATACACTTCAATGGTAATCATCTAATTTAAGGTCTAATGCACTGCCCTTACCATTCTAATGGGCTTTATTTCTTTCACAACAGAAATAAGTAATATTGCACTAAAATGGCCAAAACAGTTATGCAGGTTCTCATGCATTGAGAGATACAGGGTGATTTTATTTTAAATTCACCACAAATCAATATTGAATACATTTTGCAAACAATACCATTTGTTATTAGCTACCTAATATTTCCTTTTTATTTTCACAATAAACTGCTTTTGCCATTGTTCGTCATCTTTGATTTCGGAACAGTTGTACTGTTCCCTTGACCTTGTCCAACAGGTAGGAGATTCTTGCTCCCTGTACGGATGAGGAAAAGGGCTCTGGACAGGATGAGCCAGCTGACCACGGCACCATGGTGCAGAAGGCCATTCAAGAGGGGGGAAGCAAAAAGACAAGTAGTGGTTATAGGGGATTCTATAATTAGGGGGACAGATAGTATCCTTTGCAAGCCAGATCGGGAGTCTCGCATGGTGTGTTGCCTGCCCGGTGCCAGGGCGCGGGATATTTCTGACCGGCTTGAAAGGATATTGGTGTGGGAGGGGGAGGATCCAGTTGTTGTGGTCCACATTGGGACTAACAACATAGGCAAAGCTAGGGTGGAGGACCTGTTTGGGAATTATCGAGCATTTGGAAGGAAATTGAAGTACAGGTCCTCAAGGGTCATAATCTCCGGATTACTGCCCGAGCCACGTGCCAATTGGCATAGGGATAAGAAAATTAGGGAAGTAAACACGTGGCTAAGGGATTGGTGTGGGAAAGAGGGATTCCACTTCATGGGGCATTGGCATCAGTTTTGGAACCGGGGGATCTGTACCGTTGGGATGGTCTCCACCTGAACCAATCAGGTACCAATGTTCTAGCGAAGAGGATAAATAGGGTGGTCAGTAGGACTTTAAACTTCTGAGTTGGGGGGGGCGGGGGGGGCGCAAGGGAAAGTGAAAGCGACAGGGAGTATGGAGTTAAATGGAAAGATAAGCGGAAGGATAGCATTTGTGCAGGCAGATTTAAACTTGAGACAGACTGGGAATGCAGCAAAAAGGAAGGATAACTTCGGACATCTTATGACTTCCAATATCTCTAAATGATAAGAAAGTTACCATTAAGGCACTTTACCTGAATGCTCGTAGCATTCGTTACAAAACAAATGAACTAACGGCACAAATCATCGTGAATGATCATGATGTGGTAGGGATCACAGAGACTTGGTTACAGGGGGGTCAGGACTGGCAGTTAAACATCCAAGAGTTTTCAACTTATCAAAAAGACAGGGAGGTGGGCAGAGGGGCGGGGTTGCCTTGCTAGTTAAGAACAAAATTAAATCTATGGCACTGAATGACATAGCGTCAGATGATGTGGAGTCTGTGTGGGTGGAATTGAGGAACCACAAAGGCAAAAAACCATAATTGGAGTTGTGTACAGACCTCCTAACAGTGGTCAGGAGCAGGAACGCAACATGTACCAGGAAATAGAGAAGGCATGTCAGAAAGGCAAGGTCACGGTGATCATGGGAGACTTCAATATGCAGGTGGACTGGGTAAATGTTGCCAGTGGATCCAAAGAAAGGGAATTCATGGAATGCTTATAGGATAGCTTTTAGGAGCAGCTCGTCATGGAGCCCACAAGGGAGCAGGCTATTCTGGACCTTGTGCTATGTAACGAACCAGACTTTATAAAGGAACACGTAAGAAGCAACGATCATAGTTCAGTCTGCAGTTAGAGAGAGAGAGAGAGAGAGAGAGAGAGAGAGAGAGAGAGAGAGAGAGAGAGAGAGAGAGAGAGAGAGAGAGAGGCGCAAAATTGCATGTAATGGTGTTACAGTTAAAATTTAAAAAGTTAATTATGAGGAGGGCATGAGAGAGGAACTGACAAAAATAGACTGGAAGCAGAGCCTAGCAGGGAAGACAGTAGAGCAAAAATGACAGGAGTTTGTGGGTATAATTGAGGACACTGTACAGAGGTTCATCCCCAAGGAGAGAAAGATTATCCAGGGAGGGATTAGACACCCATGGCTGACAAAGGAAGTCAGGAAATGTATCAAAGAAAAAGAGAGATCCTATAAAGTGGCCAAGAGCACTGGGAAATCAGAAGATTGGGAAGGCTACAAAAACAAGCAGAGGATAACAAAGAAAGAGAGAAATAAGGAAGGAGAGGTTCAAATATGAAGGTAGGCTAGCCAGTAATATTAGAAATGATAGTAAGAGTTTATTTCAATACATAAGAAACAAACGACAGGCAAAGTAGACATTGGGCCACTTCAAACTGATGCTGGAAGCCTAGTGATGGGAGATAAGGAAATAGCAGGAGAACTTAAGTACTTTGCATCAGTCTTCACAGTGGAAGACATGAGTTATATCCCAACAATTAAAAAGGGAGTCAAGGGCTGAGTTGAGTATGGTTGCCATTACAAAAGAGAAAGTGCTAGAAAAGCTAAAAAGGTCTTAAAGTTGATAAATCTCCTGGCTCCGATGGGCTACATCCTAGAGTTCTGAGGGAGGTGGCTGAGGAAATAGTGGAGGCATTGGTTGAGATCTTTCAAAAGTCACTGGAGTCAGGGAAAGTCCCAGATGATTGGAAGATCGCTGTTGTAACCCCCTTGTTCAAGAAAGGATCAAGACAAAAGATGGAAAATTATAGGCCAATTAGCCTAACCTCAGTTGTTGATAAAATTCTAGAATCCATCATTAAGGATGAGGTTTCTAAATTCTTAGAAGAGCAGGGTCGGATTAGAACAAGTCAACATGGATTTAGTAAGGGGAGGTCGTGCCTGACAAACCTGTTGGAGTTCTTTGAAGAGGTGACAAGTAGGTTAGACCGGGGAAACCCAGTGGATGTGGTCTACCTAGACTTCCAAAAGGCCTTTTGTCTTCGAGAAAGTGGTGGTGAGCTGACTTCTTGAACTGCTGCAGTCCACGTGCTGTAGGCTGACCCACAAATGCCCATCGGGAAGGAATTCCAGGATTTAGACCCAGTGACTGTGAAGGAACAGCAATATATTTTGAAGTTAGGATGGCAACTGACTTGGAGGGGAACTTGCAGGTTGGTGTCCCCATGTATCTGCTGCCCCTAGCCTTCCAGATTGAAGTGGCGGTAGATTTGGAAAGATTGTTGTCCAAAGATCGTTGATAAATTTCTTCACTGCATGTTGTAGATAGGACATACTGTTACCTCTAACCAGAGGGAGTGGATTCTTGTCAATGTAGTGTCAATCAAGAGGGCAACTTTGTTTTGGATAGTGGCAAGCTTTTGGAGTGCAGTTTGCGCTGCACTCATCTCGGCAGCTGGGGAACATTCCATCATACTCTGGATATGTGCCTTGTAAATGGTGAACAAGCCTTGGGGGATGAGAGTTACTTGCCACAGTATTCCTAGCGTCTGACCTGCTCATGTAGCCACTGTATTTATATGGTGAGTCCAGTTGAGTTTCTAGTCAGTGATATCCCCCAGAGAGGTTGATGCTGGGGGATTCTGAGGTGATAACAACACTGAATGTCAAGGGGCGGTGGTTCAATCATCTCTTACTGTAGATGGTCATAGCCTGACATTTGTACAGCGAAAATCTTACCTACCACTTGGGAACCTAGACTGGATATCATCCAGATGTTGCAACATTTGGGCGTGGACTAGTTCAGTAGCTGGGCAGTCAGAAAGTGAGGAATGTAGATGCTGGAGATCAGAGCTGGAAAATGTGTGGCTGGAAAAGCACAGCAGGTCAGACAGCATCCTAGGAGCAGGAGAATCGACGTTTCAGGCATGAGCCCTTCGTCAGGAATAAAGAGGGTATGCCAAGCAAGCTAAGATAAAAAGGTAGGGAGGAGGGACTTGGGGGAGAGGCGTTGGGAATGCAATAGGTGAGGTTAATAGGCCGGAGGGGGTGGGGGCGGAGAGGTCAGGAAGAAGATTGCAGGTCAAGAAGGCAGTGCTGAGTCCGAGGGTTGGGACTGAGATAAGGTGGGGGGGGGGGGGGGGGGAGGAAAACTGAGAAAGCTGGAGAAATCTGTATTCAGGAGATGTGGCTCTGGTAGCAAGTCTGTTGGAGGACGGGAGATGTGGCTGTGGTAGCAAGTGTCACAAATTATGCTGACTATTGTGCAAACATCTCCAATTCTGACTTTATAAATGGAGGGAATGTCATTGCTCAAGGAGCTGAAAATGTTTCGGCCTAGGACATTACCTGACAACTGACCACTAACAATCCCAACCATCAATGTGTCAGGTATCATTCCTCATTTTGTTTTTCTTTACCACCTAACTGTGGTAGTGCTTATTTTTTCCCCAGCACCCATGGTGTGTGTGTGTGTGTGTGTGTAGGTGTGAGACACAGTGAAAGACACAAAGTGCACGAGTCTTTATTCAATTGCCACCACCAGGAAGATAGGAAATCACCCGAGTGGCCAGTGACAAGCAGTGCCCTTCACATCAAAGGGCAATGCTGTGTGAGCAAAACAGTGGAGGGGAGGGTAGGGACTAAATCAAAATAGAGTTGGATGGGGAAATGATACACTCCACTCCCTGCGGCGCCCACCTCTCCCTGAACGACTCCGGGGTGTTGGTGGACACCGCGTGCTCCTTCTCCAAGGACACCCGGGCTCTAACGTAACCCTGGAAGAGGGGCAGGCAGTCGACCCGAACGACCCCCTCCACGGCCCACTGCCTGGACCTGTTGATGGCCAGTTTGGCCAGGCCCAGGAGCAGACCCACGAGGAGGTCCTCGGACCTGCCCTCCCTCCGCCGTACCGGGTGCCCGAAGATCAGGAGCGTTGGACTGAAGTGCAGCCAGAAACACAGGAGAAGGTTCTTAAGAAAATCAAAAAGGGAGTGCAAACGCCCACACCCAATATATACACATGGTCCACGGACTCCACAGCGCCACAGAACAAGCAGTTGGGCTGGGAGTCCGTGAACCACCGCAATCTGCGGTTGCAGGGGACTGCTGCGTGCAGCACCCTCCACCCCAGAGAGAAAAGGGGGAGGACTCCCGCGTAGAGAGCCCTCCACTGGGGATCCCCACCGCCCGGTGGCAAATGGGCATGCCAAGGCGTGTCCGGACGGTGGATGAGGGAGAAGAGGTGGACGGTGTGCAGCAGCAGTCGATACAGGGCCTTCCTTTGTATATCCCTTAAGGGGACAAAATTAAAATTCCGGAGGCGGCTCAGGCTCCCGCGGGAAGTACGGGACCTTGGGGCCAATGTGAAATTCCGTCCGGGCCGGGGTGAGCACGGACGGGATCCCACCGCACACCTGAGCGTCCTCCAACCGGTGCACTACGTCGGGTCCGAGCACCGCCGTTTTAAGGCGTCGGATGGCGGTGGCCACGTACCGGACGTCTACCGCTGCCCTGCTCGCTATGTCCTGCGGCAGCATCCAGCCCAGGCCCCCGGCACCCAGCACGTCCCCAACCCTGGTCGCCCTCGCCGCCACGGCCCTCCCCTCCGACAGCCACTCGAACCCGCGAGTACGGAGGTGCGGATTCCTGAGCAACGGCTCCCTGACGACAGCCGCTACTCCAGCCCGAGGGTAGGCGCGACGCGATTCGACCATGTTCCAGACAGTGATCAGGTCCTGGTAAAAGACAGGCAGCGCCTTGAGGGCGACCTCCAAACCGTCGCGGTCGACGAACAAGAGCTGCGTGTCGCAGTTGAGGTTACGCACCTGGCGGAAAAAATACGTCGCCAGGGCGCACCACCTAGGAGGAGGCTCGACGTAAAAGGTATCGCCGCAAGGTCTGAAGGCGGAACGTCGCGACCTGGGTGCGGACGCACACCAGCGACTGACCGCCCTCCTCGATAGGGAGAGTCAGAACCTGCGCGGCGACCCAGTGCATCTTTTTGTCCCAGAAGAAGTCGACCAACGTTCTCTGGATGTCAGCGACAAAGCCAGGAGGAGGGACCAAAGTGACCAGCCGGTACCACAGCATGGCGGCCACCAGCTGGTTTATGACCAGCACTCGACTCCTGTAAGATAGCACTCGGAGCAGTCCTGTCCAGCGACCTAGGCGAGCCGAGACTTTGGCCTCCAGCTCCTGCCAGTTGGCCGGCCAGGATTCCTCAGCCGGGCTGAGGGAGACCCCCAGGTAGAGGAGATGGGTGGTGCTCCAGCTGAACCCCCGTAACTCTTCCGGCAGAGAGTCCACCCGCCACAGGCCGACCAGTAGTCCGGAACACTTGGCCCAGTTGATCCTGGCGGAAGACGCCGCAGAGTACACGGCCTGGCACTCGCGCATCCTCCCCAGGTCAGCCGGGTCGGTGAAAGTGAGGAGCACGTCGTCGGCGTAGGCCGAGAGGACCACCCCCGTGCCTGCGCCGTGCAGAACCAGCCCCGACAACCTCCTCCACAAGAGGCGCAGGAAAGGCTCCACGCACACATCCAAAGTTTTACTTGCACATCCACCAATATCATTTATTAGTGGTTTAATTTCTTTGTTAAGACTTTGTAGCGATTGATACAACTGAATGGCTTGCTTGGCCATTTCAGAGTGCAGTTGAGAGCCAACCACATTGTTGTAGCTCTGAAATGATATGTAGGCCAGACCAGAGGAGGACGGCAGATTTACTTCTCCAAAAGTCATTAGTGAGCCAGATAGATTTATCCGAGAATTGCTGATAAGAATCGTGACCTGAAACTAATTGCAGACCTTTTTAAACTGAATTCAAATTCCACCATCTACCATGGTGAGATTTGAACTCAGATCCTCAGAACATGAGCTGAGTTTCTAGTGATAATGCCTCTAGGCTATTGTTTATATCAATTTATGCTAAAAAAAAGTATTTGCATATGGCTTGCTGCACACTTAAAATTAGCCTACAGTTCAACAAAATTAGTTTTCCTTGAAGTGGTTAGTGGTTTAAAATTCTATTGATTTGTCACTGAATTTTCTGCACAACATAATTGTGCTGAAGAAGGTGCATCATTAAATGACTGGATTTACATTTGAGATGTGGTCTTAACAAGCTGCAATCTAATTTAAATTGACTCCCGACAATTTCAAAACAAACTCCACCCCTCTTCCGGGGTTACGTTAGAGCCCGGGTGTCCTTGGAGAAGGAGCACGCGGTGTCCACCAATACCCTGGAGTCGTTCAGGGAGAGGTGGGCGCCGCAGGGAGTGGAGTGCATCATTTCTCCCTCCAACTCTATTTTGATTTAGTCCCTACCCTCCCCTTCACTGTTTTGCTCACACAGCATTGCCCTGTGGTTTGAAGGGCAGTGCTTGTCACTGGCCACGCGGGTATTTTTCATATCTTCCTGGTGGTGGAAATTGAATAAAGATTTGTGCACTTTGTGTCTTTCACTGTGTCGCACATCTACACACACGCACACACACCATGGGTGCTGGGGATTAAAAATAAGCACTACCGCACTTAGGCGGTAGTGTGGGGGTTAAATATAAAAAAAAATAAAACTAAAAATAAAACCAGGTGAGTGGAGTGCATAAAAAGAAAAAATCAAAACAAACTCCACCCCTCTTCCGGGGTTACGTTAGAGCCCGGGTGTCCTTGGAGAAGGAGCACGCGGTGTCCACCGACACCCTGGAGTCGTTCAGGGAGAGGTGGGCGCCGCAGGGAGTGGAGTGCATCATTTCTCCCTCCAACTCTATTTTGATTTGATCCCTACCCTCCCCTTCACTGTTTTGCTCACACAGCATTGCCCTGTGGTTTGAAGGGCAGTGCTTGTCACTGGCCACTCGGGTGTTTTTCATATCTTCCTGGTGGTGGAAACTGAATAAAGATTCGAAAAAAAAAACCAAAACAAACTCCATATTCTGCAAGGAATACTGGCACTAAGAGTTTGCCATCCAAGCTAATTTCTGAAAAATAGTGAATAATTGATCAATTTTGGTATAATCGTTAACATATAAAATTGAGTTTCCAAGACGAAATGTTTAGCTGGAAAATGGTGGGTGGTGGGCTAGGGAAGCGACTTTTCCACAAGTGAGAGTTCCTGGAGGTTCAAATCCACTTTCTCTAAATATCTCACTATTGCAGAGATTTTTGGGTTCCATTGCCAGTTCAGACGGTTCCCACCAAGCCCACCTCCTTCCCCCCCCAAAAGTAGCCCAAAGAAGTGGCAAAGGGCATTTTTTATTACAGAATTATTTATCATTAGGTTACAAGCGGGTTTTGCAGGTTTTTCTGGCTTCCATTTGAGGGAGGTGGGGGAACAGGATAGCAAGGCACACCACTGGGATGTAGGATTGATATCATGTTTTGGTGTGTGTAGGCACAAGTTGAATTGCTGCCTTCAATAATGTGCTTTCTGTGATTACATAGAACATAGAACATAGAAGAATACAGCGCAGTACAGGCCCTTCAGCCCTCGATGTTGCGCCGATCAAAGCCCACCTAACCTACACTAACCCACTATCCTCCATATACCTATCCAATGCCCGCTTAAATACCCATACAGAGGGAGAGTCCACTACTGCTACTGGCAGGGCATTCCATGAACTTACGACTCGCTGAGTGAAGAACCTACCCCTAACATCAGTCCTATATCTACCCCCCCTTAATTTAAAGCTATGCCCCCCTGTAATAGCTGACTCCATACGTGGAAAAAGGTTCTCACTGTCAACCCTATCTAACCCCCTAATCATCTTGATTCTAACAAGTGGCATTGCAGCAGGGCAAGTTTGACTTCCACAAGAGCAGGGACATGTGCAAAGACTTTGGATTTTTATCTGCAAGTCAGGATTTAAGGTATACAAGGGATGTTTGAAAGAGATTTGTTTTGGCATAAGGTCAGCAGTTAATTTTTACACAAGAATGACCACTACTAAAGTATGGTATATATAGCCATTAGCCACTAATCTTGATTAAAATCTCCCAAATTGTGTTGCTCTGTAGAAAACACAATACAAAAGGTCTTTTAAATAATAAAAAAAATACGGAAGAACTAACTGCACTATAGATGGAGTGGCCAAGGAAAGGTAGAGAAAACATTAAGTACTATACTTTTGATTCATATCTACCTGGAACACTAGACCATACAGGCTCTGAAATCCATGGCTCATTTGAGATGGCATTCTAAGCAATACTGCATCCCCTCCGTATCATACTTTTCCAATATAGCTCCTGCTCGATATGCCTTTCCCTAACCCTCAGTTCACTGTTGTACTATGTCAGTATAACATTTCAGAAACATGTTTGTGGTATCAATATATAAATCGCATCCAGCCTGTGGGAGTCAAGATCTCAGGCTCCATTTCACCTCTGATCACTTGAAGCACGATATTCTATTGAAATCATGTTCCTCTGTTCTAAACGATTAGCTTACATTTGCCCAGACACTTATTTCTTGAAGGATTGTGATTTTTGTTTGGAATAGTTAGTTGTAATAACTGTCTGTTGAATTCTGCAATGCCACGTCATCCAATGTCCAGTTTATATTACAGTAATAACATAAGCACTGCTGCATCAGCTAAAACATCCTGTTGGAGGAAAACTCTCATGCCATGCTGCTCTCCATTAGAGACAGCAGCTTACCATTTTGCTCTTTCAAAGCCCTCGCCCACAACTATCATGGCCATACCTCTCTCCATTAGATAGGAGGTACTTATTTAACAGAAACAGGTTTGCAGGCTGGAACCTTCCCAATTCCATAATCTAGTCAAAAGGACAAAAATCTGGTCCTTTAAAATAGTAGAAGTTCTTAACTTTTTTTAAAAAGACTGAGGAAAAGGAGTTTTGGACTAGTTGGATTTAAAGCAGCTACTAGGATTTGAAAATAAAAATTACAGATCAGAAATATAACTCTGCCTTTGTTGCATATTTGCTTTTTGGAAAGAAGTTTTAATTTAGCACCTCTTCTTTTAGCACACCGATCTTTAGTAACACATTAGAGTGCTAAACAAGGGTTACATGTACATAATTCAACAAAAGAATGGACTTCATCCTGTATTACATGCATCCACTGCATTGAAAGTTGAAATGTAGCTCACTTTGGTGATCTGATCTAAAGACACTGGACTACAGTCTTGACTATAATAGAAGCTCACCAAAGAAAAACTAATGTTTCTACCCAATTGAAATCTAATGATTTCATCCATTTGATTAGGCTTCAAAGAATGTACATTTTACTATAAATCATCAAAAAGTGCTGTAATTGTATTGCTCCTTCTGCATGTTCCAGTGACTGAGTTTGTAACTTCTTAACACAAAATAATTCAAACATTTTGTCCATACCCATTCTCACCCCTGGTACGTACTTCCACCATTGTTTAAATCACTATAAGCAGATCCTCAATGAGACTGGAGCTGAAAATGTGTTGCTGGAAAAGCAAAGGTCAGGCAGCATCCAAGGAGCAGCATCCAATGCTGCCTGACCTGCTGCACTTTTCCTCACTTTCTCCTCAGTGAGACTGACCCTCTATCATGAAATAATTATTTATTCAAGAGCATTAACTATCAAAACTCTTTACAATTTTAAACAATAAAGATTTCTAAATTATACTAAATGTAATGACAGATGGGAAGAAAAAACCAAAAAAGGCAAATCCAGTATATAAAGTTATAACAATCAGAAGAAACAAAACTCAAAATGAATTCCTGCTTTACATGTGATGATTTTAGATTATGGCGCAAGCATTAAGGACACTAAATTACTCAACAAAGACCAAATTATCAAGTTATCCAGGGGAAAAAAAAAGTGTGCAGGCTCATGAACAGAAGACAGGGGGATGGGCGAATTCCCCGTTTGTAGAGATTACACACATGACTGGCCGAATAGTCTCCTTGTGAGGGGAGGCATTTCTGTGATTTTGTGAAGGTACTTTGAAGGGGATGGGATGATCATCAAACATTAAATCATGCCCTTGCTTGCACCTCAACAGCCTTACACTGCAGCATGTGTCAAAGTGATACTTTCAGAAGGAGAAATTTCTGTCCTAGAAATGCTGGAGAAATTATCAGCTTCTTACCAACAGCAAAATCTACAGAACACATTTTGTTGTTCTTATCTATTTCAATTTTCTCTAGACTGGAGAGCAAAAACAGACAAAAGGAGAGTCAGAATTTTACTTCCTTGTCTTGCATTTCAAAAGGTTGGATCCTGAGCCTTGGAGTCTTCTCCTTTGAATTTATTTATCCTTGATCCTTCCTCACTGATGTTCCAATCAAGTCTTTGTGTGGGTTAAAGCTCAAAGATTAGCCCTCATCAGAAACTGTCATTTCACTCTAACATCGTGCTAATTCTCCAATGAAGTGATAATAAAACGTGTACATCCTACCCATCCTTTCAGAAAATGCTATTGGAGATTAAAGTAAAAGTAAAGTCACCATTGGCCTGTCTGACCATAGGGCTGCCTTCTCATTAGACAGCAAGAGATGACTTGTAGTGGTTTTACCTGAAGGTCACAATGCTTCAAAAGGAGAGGAGGAGTCTTTTATAATAATATCAGCCAGTATAGGAATTCAACCCACACTATCACTCTGCACCATAAACTAGCATCCAAACAGAGCTAACTGACCTGCCACATTGGAGATTAGTCCCGAAGCAAAAGAGATTTGGGAATGGGGAAAAAAAATGGCATGAAGTGCCAATTTTTTGGAATTAAATTTTAATGATAAAATGGAGTATCATAAAAATAATTGGATGAAAGGGACTTTTACTTCTGAGAACATGCAAACATACCGTCATAGTGTCATAGTGACCTGACATCACATGGAACTGGATAGAACATAGAACATAGACTACAGTGCAGTACAGGCCCTTTGGCCCTCGATGTTGCGCCGATCCAAGCCCACCTAACCTACACTAGCCCACTATCCTCCATATGCCTATCCAATGCCCGTTTAAATGCCCATAAAGAGGGAGAGTCCACCACTGCTACTGGCAGGGCATTCCATGAACTGAGTAAAGAATCTACCCCTAACATCTGTCCTATACCTACCACCCCTTAATTTAAAGCTATGCCCCCTCGTTATAGCTGACCCCATACGTGGAAAAAAGTTCTCACAGTCAACCCTATCTAAACCCCTAATCATCTTGTACACCTCTATCAAATCTCCCCTAAACCTTCTTTTCTCCAATGAGAACAGCCCCAAGTGCCTCAGCCTTTCCTCATTTGATCTTCCTACCATACCAGGCAACATCCTGGTAAACATCTTCTGCACCCGTTCCAGTGCCTCCACATCCTTCCTATAGTATGGCGACCAAAACGGCACACAATACTCCAGATGCGGCCGCACCAGAGTCTTATACAACTGTAACATGACCTCAGAACTCCGGAACTCAATTCCTCTACCAATAAAAGCCAGTACGCCATGTGCCTTCTTCACTGCACTATTTACCTGGGTGGCAACTTTCAGAGATCTGTGTACATAGACACCAAGAGCCCTCTGCTCATCCACACTACCAAGTATCCGACCATTAGCCCAGTACCCCATCTTTTTGTTACTGTTACCAAAGTGAATCACCTCACACTTACCCACATTGAACTCCATTTGCCACCTTGCTGCCCAGCTCTGCACCTTATCTATATCCCACTGTAACCTGACACATCCTTCCTCAGTGTCAACAACTCCACCGACCTTTGTATCTTCCACAAACTTGCTCTCCCAATCTTCTAGCCCCGCCTCCAGGTCATTTATAAAAGTGACAAACAGCAATGGTCCCAAAACAGATCCTTGAGGAACACCGCTAGTAACTGCACTCCAAGATGAGCCTTTACCATCAACTACTACCCTCTGTCTTCTTCCAGCCAGCCAATTCCTAATCCAAACCTCCAACTCACCCTCAATGCCATACCTCCATATTTTTTGCAGTAGCCTACCATGGGGAATCTTATCAAACGCCTTACTAAAATCCATATACACCACATCTACCGCTTTACCCTCATCCACCTCCTTAGTCACCTTCTCAAAGAATTCAATAAAGGTTTGTGAGGCACGACCTGCCCTTCACAAAACCATGCTGACTATCCTTGATCACATTATTCCTATCCAGATGTTTATAAATCCTATCCCTTACAATTCTCTCAGACTTTGCCCACAACAGAAGTGAGACTCACCTGCCTATAGTTACTAGGGTTATCCCTACTCCCCTTCTTGAACAAGGGAACCACATTTGCTATCCTCCAGTCTTCTGGCACTATTCCTGTAGACAACAAGGACATAAAAATCAAGGCCAATGGCTCTGCAATCTCTTCCCTTGCTTCCCAGAGAATCCTGGGATAAATGCCATCAGGCCCAGGGGACTTATCTATTTTCACCCTTTCCAGAATTTCCAACACCTCTTCCCCACATACCTCAAAGCCGTCCATTCTAATTAATTGTGACTCAGTATTCACTTCGGCAACAATGTCTTGTTCCTGAGTGAATACTGAAGAAGAGTATTCATTCAGTATCTCCCCAATCTCTTCAGCCTCTACACACAACTTCCCACTACTATCCTTGACTGGACTTATTCCTACCCTAGTCATTATTTTATTCCTGACATACCTCAGGAAAACCCAAAGGCTTTCTATAAGCCTACCAACTAAGGACTTTTCATGTCCCCTCCTTGCTGCTCTTAGCTCTCTCTTCAGAACCTTCCTGGCTACCTTATAACTCTCAATCGCCCCAATTGAACCTTCATGCCTCATCTTTACATAGGCCGCCCTCTTCCCTTTAACAAGGGATTCCAATTCCTTATTAAACCACGGCTCCCTCACACGACCCTTTCCTTCCTGCCTGACAGGTACATACTTATCTAGGACACTCAATAGTTGCTCCTTGAACAAGCTCCACATATCAATTACGCCCTTGCCTTGAAGCCTACTTTTCTAAGCCACACATCCTAAGTCATGCCTCACCGCATCATAATTTCCCTGTCCCCAGCTATAACTCTTGCCCTGCAGTGCACACTTATCCCTCTCCATCACTAGAATAAAAAAAGTCACCGAATTGTGGTCACTGTCCCCAAAGTGCTCACCTACCTCTAATTCTAACACCTGGCCTGGTTCGTTACCCAGAACAAAATCCAGTATGGCCTCACCTCTTATTGGCCTGTCTACATATTGTGTCAGGAAACCCTCCTGCACACATTGGACAAACACCGACCCATCTAACGAACTCGAGCTATAGCTTTCCCAATCAATATCAGGAAAGTTAAAGTCCCCCATTATAACCACCCTATTACTTTCACTCTTCTCCTAAATCATCCTCGCAATCATTTCTTCTACGTTTCTAAGACTATTAGGAGGCCTGTAAAAAAACTCCTAACAGGGTGACTTCACCTTTCCTATTCCTAACCTCAGCCCAAACTACGTCAGATGGAGAGTCTTCATCCATCATCCTTTGCACCGCTGTAATACTATCTTTGACGAGCAATGCCACACCTTCCCCTCTTTTACCCCCACCTCTGACCCTACTTAAACATTTAAACCCTGGAACCTGCAATAGACAATCCTGTCCCTGTTCTACCCATGTCTCTAATAGCCATAACATCGAAATCCCAGGTACCAACCCACGCTGCTAGATCTGAAGGGATCTGGATAAGATGTCCTCTCTTAATATCCTTTTTATATAAAAAAAAAAGGTGCTCACTGTTGCCTCACAGCGCCAGAGATCCGGGTTCAATTCCCTCCTCAGGTGACTGTCTGTGTGGAGTTTGCACGTTCTCCCCGTGGGTTTCCTCCGGGTGCTCCGGTTTCCTCCCACAGTCCAAAAATGTGCAGGTCAGGTGAATTGGCCATGCTAAATTGCCCGTAGTGTTAGGTAAGGGGTAATGTAAGGGTATGGGTGGGTTGCGCTTCGGCGGGGCGGTGTGGACTTGTTGGGCCGAAGGGCCTGTTCCCACACTGTAAATAATCTAATCTAATCAATGAAACCTGTTGCTGCTTACTCAGAAGCGAGAGAGAGTGTGTAGATCTTTCCATCATACAGTTCCTTTTCTGTTTCTCAACTAATACTGTGGGTCTGAAACTGGCCATCTTTTGTTTACATGGGCTTCAATCATACATAGATTATGATTGCAGATTATTTTGTAAAAAAAAAGGAACATAAGAAATTTTACAGCCAAAGTTTGTGTGTTTGTGGCTAACTCTTTCAATTCTTCTGCTCTAATGTTCCTGTCAGCTCGAGTCAAACCTTAATAATAATTATACTTTTACTGCCAAGCATATCAAAGCCAGAAATAGAGGCCAAGGGAACGACCAGATCATCAGATAAGATTTTGAAAACCTGAGCATCTGTGGTTCTAGATGAGAAATTAATCTAATTTAGCTGCCTGGCTTACTAAGTTTGATGTTTCATCGCAAGTGATTTGAATCCCAATTTTTTTTTTAAAAAGACACCGTGCCCACTGAAACACAATGTTTAAGCTGCAATAAGGTATCTAGATGGGTCAATCAGAACCTTTGGACATTAATGTTGAGTGGTTAACACCTTCACAAACCTTGCAAAAGAGTGGCTAACACTGCTACCTCACAATGCCAGGGACCAGAGTTTGATCCCACTCTCGGACAACTGACTGTGTGGAGTTTGCACATCCTCCCTGTGCCCACATGATTTTCCTCTGGGTGCTCTACTTTCCACCCACAGTCCAAAGATGTACAGGTTAGGTGGATTGGTCATGCTAAATCCCCCATAACGTCCAGGCTAGGTGGATTAACTTTGGGAAGTTGCAACGTTTCAGGAATGGGGTGGGTAGAATGCTCTTCAGATGGGCAGCTTGGACTTGATGGGCCAAATCGCCTGTTTCTACACTGTAGGGATTCTATCATTCTTCATACAATACTTTCATCTGTCGGAGACCTCTAGTTTTAAATCCAGCTCGGACTTATAATATTGGAGACAGTGGGGTGCATTCTCCTGCCTTCCTGCTAATTATTATTCTTTATTTACCAAAAGAATTTTTAATATCAATTGCTTGAGATATGGGTTAATTGGTGTTTATTGACCTTCTCTAATTCAATTGAGTGCATTAAGTCATTTGGGGTTGAAGTCACATAACCATTATAGTCTAACAGGTTTAATTGGAAGCACACTAGCTTTCGGAGCGATGCTCCTTCATCAGGTGACAGTCACTCCGAAAGCTAGTGTGCTTCCAATTAAACCTGGTGGACTATAACCTGGTGTTGTGATTTTTAACTTTGTACACCTCAGTCCAACACCAGCATCGCCAAATCATCATAAGACAGAATTTATAGCCAAATGAGTACAGTGTCATGGAGATGCAATTATACATTAAACTATTTTAGATCAAGTTTTTCATCTTTTAGAATGTGATGTGTTGGTTTCTGTTCTTTGATATATAGATCCCAGAACTTCTGTTAAATTACATTCTTAAGATAGGTCTAGCTTTTCTAACGATAGGTGCCAGTTCAGCTCAGACAATGCATTAAGTTAAGAGGTCTGTCTGTGTCCCAATGTTGAGTTAGACGGTTCTATTTCTAAAGTGGGGTTCACAGAGTTTCATGTAGATTCATGCAATTTTTGAGCAAAATAAAATGCAATTCTGCTAAAACAAATTCGGCCCATAAGCTTACATGTGTGCGTGTGAAGGAGAGGCAGAGTAAGTGTGTGCATATGGATGTGAGGGTGTATGATAGTGTGTGTGTGTATATGTTTAGGCAAGGGTGTGTGAGAGTTTGATAGTTTATATGCCTGCGAAAGGGTGCATGCGTGGGCGAGTGTGTGGAGAGAACAAGAGCGAGGTGTATTGACATGCTCAGGGCTTGAGAGACTTAAGTTTGTAATTCACCATTATCTAAATGTGTCAACTGGGGGTAAAAAGGGGAGATTCTGGTAAGATGCTATAAGTAATTGACATGTCCTGTGCAGTCAGAAAAGACATCTAATACTTTCCTACTAATTCATACAATCTTCGAAATAGTCACCTTTCAATGTGGTACTTCAGTTTTCACATAAAACATACAGGTATGTCTGATACAATGCCCATTTTATATCAACACGCTTGATGAATAAGGGACGCTGTTTCGAAAGTGCTGAAAAAAGGTGTTGATGGAAAACGCAGCAGGTCAGGCAGGAGCAGGAGAATCGATGTTTCGGGCATAAGCCCTTCTTCAGGAATGAGGTAAGAGGATTCGCAGTAGGTTAAAATCAACTAGGAGAAAGGGAGGAAAAGGTCCTCAGTAGGTTAAAATCAACTAGGAGAAACTGAGGACCTTGTCCTCCCTTTCTCCTAGTTGATTTTAACCTCCTGCGAATCCTCTTGCCTCATTCCTGAAGAAGGGCTATTGCCCGAAACGTCGATTCTCCTGCTCCTTGGATGCTGCCTGACCTGCTGCGCTTTTCCAGCAACACATTTTTCAGCTCTGATCTCCAGTCCTCACTGTTTCCAAAGTGCAAACTTTTAAAATGTGTGTTGGCTATAACGCGATTGCATCACCAACACTAAATGCTATTTGTATTGCGTAATTTTTATGTAACGCAGATTTGCACAAGAAGACAACCATTGCATTACAGAAGAACTACCCATATTTAATAGTTTGTCATGGTTTATTGTCATAATACTGTTGATTTATTATCCACTTCTTCACTCAATATTAAGCTTGGTGACAAGTTAACAATAAATTATTAAAATATCCTTAATGTTCATTCAGGGTACAGTATTCAAACATAAATTTCTACCTTTTCAACTCACATCTTCTCTAGCCATAATTGTCCATCAGAATATTGCACACTGCCAAGCCAATTCTTTTTCCCTACTCATTTTTATGGGTGGAAAATCTATGACTCTCAGTATGAACTTTTCAATTCAGTCTCAGGATATGCTTATCACTAACAAGACTGGCATTTATTATCCATTGCTATTTAACTTAAGGCAGCACCAATAATCACAGTCAGATCTGAATTAGTAAAAGCCAGGAGAGTTCATTCACCAAAAGAATGAGCAAGCTGATATAATTCTTAGAATTATCCATCACTTTTACTGATAGTTCTCATCTTCATTTTCAGAAATTTTAAACTGTATTCAGCTTCTCAAATGGGTACAGTATCATCTTAACTTATGGACATTTTTGTTTATAAACCATGCTTGCAGTACAGCAGAGGCAGCAAGACAATATAACGTTGGTCTGCTCGCTTCATTCGTGTGTATTATTGCCAAGCTACTTGTATCATTCATGACTCAAGGTGCACATCATGATCACACAGCAAGATCGGTCAGCTCAGACATCAGGATCGCCAGATTGAAAGGAGCAATTGGGAGGGGTCAAACTGATAACCAATGGCTGCCTGTATATTAATGGTGAGCTGTTCCCACTCCATGTTGCCTTGAGAATGGCAGGCTCTAGTAATTCCTTTAGGAACAGTCAGTGCGACTCCTATACATAACGTTTTGTCTAATCTTTGCAGTTTTGAAACAAGCATTAAAACTCCCATTTGATTTGCAGTTGTCTAGCTGCACCACTTTCCGATACAAACCCATTACACCTGCTGATGAGTTCCAACTGATTCGGTGGACGGCATATTTTGAAAGGAATGCATGGAAATGAATGCAGGCTCGCTGTTCATTGCATTGGATTCTTAGGCACCTTATGGTTGTAAAATTATAGTGCGATCCAATTCACAAAACCACATTCTTTGCTTTTTTAGTAAAGTACCATAATCACTTCACGACTGTACCCACATTTCTTCATTTGTGCTCCTGATTGAAGCAGTTTGGGCTGGAATAAACAATTTGAAAATTTTAACCTGAAATTTTCTGCCTTTTTCTACAAATGAACATGTGATATAATGTTTTCATTCAGCCTAGATCACAGCATTGCCTAGCTCAAACAACCAAATGTCACATTAGAATCAATACAGCATTGCGCTGGTCGTGAAGAAGCTGCCTCTTTCACCTACTGGTTTGAGGCCTTTATTTCATTCAACCCATAATGGGGTATCAAACTTTGGTTTATACCAATGGATGGGGTGGGGAAGAAGAGTGTGGCACAGCAGGTCTTTCTGCAGTTGGTTAATTTTCTATTCTTTGTAGCAGATATCAAGATTCCATTCCTTTCTCTTTTGGAAAGTCTCATCTAACAGTGGGGTCAGTGATGCAATTCTCACCATCATATTCTGTCCAGGTGATAAGTACTTTTTTTCTGCACCCTTGCACACTTGGCAGCTACAGAGCATGATCCCATCTTCCAAATCCACCATACCCCTTCATCCATCCCAATTTTCCCTTCCCCTCCATATCTTCACAATCTTACTTCCTACATCATATATTGCCCCTGTAAGTGAAACAGTATCATAGGATAGTTATACTACAGAAGGAAGCCATTCAACCCATCACACTGGTGCTTTCCTAGATGAACTCTGCTCAACTTACTCACCTTGAATGTCCCCCATATTCTCTCCCTTCAGACAATGATCTAATTTCCTTTTGCAAGTCACCATGGAATCATATCCACTGTTGCAAACAAGAGAGACTCCAGATCCTAATCACTCACCATGCAAAACCTTCTCTATCATGTTGTGTTTAGTTCTCTTGCCCATTCCCCATAAAGCAGTATCCTCTGGTTCTCCACCAGAGACAGTTTCTCCCCATCTACTCAGTCCATAACCCTCATGATATTGAATGTCTGTATCAAATATCCTTTCAATCTCCTCTTCACTAATTTAACCATAGTACAGACGTTCCTCTACTATGGTCATTGTTGTTAACCTTTTCGGCACCCTCCCTGAACTTTTCACATTTGAGAATGGGTACTAGACACATGGCTTTACCTTAACTGCATGATGTTATGTAAAAAAGTTCACTTTTTTTGCTTTTATACTTTATGCATCCACAATCTGTATAAAACACAGGATCCAGTGTGCTTTATTGACCTCTTTCTAAACTTAGGATAAACGGAGGACTGCAGATGCTAGGGATCAAAGTTGAAAAATGTGGCACTGGAAAAGCACAGCAGGTCAGGCAGCATCCAAGGAGGACAGTCAACCTTTTGGGCATAAGCCCTTCATCAGGAAGGTAGGGGGAGGAAGGAAGAAGGTTGAGAGATAAATAGGAGATAGGGGTGGGGCTGGGGAAGGGGAAAAGGCAGCAAGAAAGGTGATAGGTAGATGCAGGTGTGGAGGTATAGTGGATGGTTGGTGGGGGAAGAAAAAAAAAAGAGAACATGGACAAGTGGGACGGTTCAAGAGGGCGGTGCCAGGTTGGAGGGTTAGATCTGGGAGGAGGTAGGGATCATCACCCCCCCCCCCCCCCCCGCCCCCACCTCATCCTCGATCCAACCCTCCATCTCGGCACTGCCTTTTTGAACTGTCCCACCTGTCCATCTTCCCTATACCATTACAAACCACCTGTATCTACCTATACCTTCACAGCTATCTTACCCCTAGCCCCACCCACCTCCTATTTCTTTCTCATCCTCCCTCCTCATACATTCCTGATCAAGGGCTTATGCCCAATATGGCAACTCTCCTGTTCCTTGAATGCTGCCAGAACTGTTGGCAACATTCCCAGCACCACACTGTCTCATTCTAAACTTGCCCTGCCACCTTCACCAATTTTAACATATTTATCCTAAAGCTCTTCTGCTTCTGCACTTCACAATGCTCCTATAACATTTCTTGTGAATTAGCCAGTTCAAGGGAACGTTCAAATCACTGGCAGTAGAACACTAACTCTGGTTTCCCAACAGGTGACCTCTAGAATTATTCAAAGGTTCAGCCTTTGGTTTACTTTATTTTCCCTATCTGTGCACCCCATTTAGTAACAGTCTGCAGAAATGGGATCAGTGTCTTCACATATGGGTGGCACAGTGACACAGTGGTTCGTACTGTTGCCCCACAGCGCCAGAGACCCGGGTTCAATTCCCACCTCAGACAACTGTGTGGAGTTTGCACATTCTCCCTGTCTGCGTGGGTTTCCTCCGGGTGCTCCGGTTTCCTCCCACAATCCAAAAAAAGTGTGCAGGTTAGGTGAGGTGAATTGGCCATGCTAAATTGCCCGTAGTGTTAGGTGAAAGGGTCTGGGTGGGTTGCGCTTCGGCGGGTCGGTGTGGACTTGTTGGGTCGAAGGGCCTGTTTCCATGCTGCAAGTAATCTAATCTAAAAAAAAGTTTAAAAACCCTGAAAACATCCCACTTCAACTGACTACTCCACAGTGTCTGCCTTATCAATTTGCTTCTCCAAATTCAGTTTTGAATGGGACCCAGCTTCCTCCAAGTTTCCAAAAAGATTAAAATGGATAGCTAACAAGTCTATTCCTGATAAAGGGCTTTTGCCTGAAACATCGATTCTCCTACTCCTCGGATGCGGCTTGACCTGCTGTGCTTTTCCAGCACCACTCTCGACCCCTATCTAACACCGGTTCTAATTCTTTCCCAATAATTCGATGTCACAGCCCTGCCACTACCACAGGCTGATGTATATTGTTCACAATATTGACATCCTATTTGATCTTGAGTTGAGATCTTAATGCATATCTACTTCATGTAGGCCACCTGGTTTTACTTTTTAGCATTGTTGATTTTTTCCTTGACACATCTGCTCTTGAAACCCTCAGGTCTGTCCATATTCAACTGTTCCAATGTTCTCTTGGCTGAACTCCAAGTCTCCACTCTACCCAGTTACTGATAACATTGGCTGGATGTTTAAAGAGTAATGACTTCACCATTATTACTTTTCTGAAACTGAACTTCAGGAGTCTGCATATGAGCAGTGAAGCAAAGAAATCCAGAATTTGCAGTCAGTGCTTCGACACAGTGCACAATCATTTAGAAATTAATAGACTGATGACAACTTTCATTCTTGCCTTATTAGTCATGTTGTAAAACTCTTGGGAAAAAAAAAGTTACCCTTTTTGAATGAGGTGTAACTGGGCTGTTAGGGTACTAAATTCATAACTATCATTAAAAAATGTTACTGTACCTCAAAATGCATTCAGAAAATATCAGAATTTATAGAATCTCCAGAGTGTGGAAGCAGACCATTCGGCTCATTAAGTCCACAGCGACCCTCCAAACAGCATCTTAAATCGGACCCACCCCAGCCCTGTAATCCTGCATTTCCCATGGCTAATCCACTTAGCCTGCACATCCATGAACTCCATGTGCAATTTAGTATGGCCAATCCACCTAACCTGGGAAATGGGACAGGGCCTGGGAAATGAATATTCAAGGCTACATGTGTTATCGTAAGGATAGACTGACGGGCAGAGGGGGTGGGGTGGCCTTGTTGGTAAGGGAGGATATTCAGTCCCTTGCGCGGGCGGACCTAGAGTCAGGGGATGTAGAGTCAGTGTGGATAGAGCTTCGAAACACTAAGGGTAAAAAGACCCTCATGGGAGTCATCTACAGGCCCCCAAACAGTAGTCTGGATGTTGGAGGTAAGTTGAATCAGGAGCTGAAATTGGCTTGTCGCAAAGATGTTACTACAGTTGTTATGGGGGATTTTAACATGCAGGTAGACTGGGAGAATCAGGATGGTATCGGGCCTCAAGAAAGAGACTTTGTGGAGTGCCTCAGAGATGGATTTTTAGTGCAGCTGGTGCTGGAGCCGACCAGGGATAAGGCGATTCTGGATCTGGTATTGTGTAACGAACCAGAATTGGTCAGTGACCTCGAAGTGAAGGAGCCGTTGGGAAGTAGTGACCATAATACAATAAGCTTCAATCTGCAATTTGAGAGGGAGTGGGTACAATCTGAAGTGACAATATTTCAGTTGAATAAAGGGAAATATGGAGCTATGAGGGAGCAACTGGCCAAAGTTCAATGGTATAATACCTTAACAGGGAAGACCGTGGAGGAACAATGGCAGATATTTCTGTGTATAATGCAGAAGATGCAGGATCAGTTCATTCCTAAAAGGAAGAAAGATCCCAGGAGGAGACATGGGCGGCCGTGGCTGACAAGGGAAGTAAAGAAGCATATAAGGTTAAAAGAGAAAAAGTATAACTTAGCGAAGATAAGCGGGAAAACGGAGGACTGGGAAGCTTTTAAAGAACAACAGAGGATTAGTAAGAAGGAAATACGCAGAGAAAAAATGAGGTACGAAGGTAAACTGGCCAAGAATATAAAGGAGGATAGTAAAAGCTTTTTTAGGTATGTCCAAGGCAAAAAATGGTTAGGACAAAAATTGGGCCCTTGAAGACAGAAGCAGGGGAATATATTACTGGGAACGTAGAAATGGCAGAGGAATTAAATGAGTACTTCAGATCTGTGTTCACTGGGGAAGACACAAGCAATCTCCCTGAGGTAACAGTGGCTGAAGGACCTGAACTTAAGGGAATTTCTATTTGCCAGGATTTGGTGTTGGAGAGACTGTTAGGTCTGAAGGTTGATAAGTCTCCGGGACCTGATGGCCTGCATCCCAGGGTACTGAAGGAGGTGGCTCGGGAAATCGTGGATGCGCTGGTGATTATTTTCCAGAGTTCAATAGAATCGGGGTTGATTCCTGAGGATTGGAGGGCGGCTAATGTTGTGCCACTTTTTAAGAAGGGTGGGCGGGAGAAAGCAGGAAATTATAGACCAGTTAGTCTGACCTCAGTGGTGGGAAAGATGCTGGAGTCTATTATAAAGGATGAAATTACGGCACATCTGGATAATAGTAACAGGATAGGACAGAGTCAGCATGGATTTATGAAGGGGAAATCATGCTTGACTAATCTTCTTGAATTTTTTGAGGATGTAACTCGGAAGATGGACGAGGGAGATCCAGTGGATGTAGTGTACCTGGACTTTCAGAAAGCTTTTGATAAAGTCCCACACAAGAGGTTAGTGAGTAAAATTAGGGCGCACGGGATTGGGGGCAAAGTACTAGATTGGATAGAGAATTGGTTGGCTAATAGGAAACAAAGGGTAGTGATTAACGGCTCCATTTCGAAATGGCAGGCAGTGACCAGTGGGGTACCGCAGGGATCCGTGCTGGGACCGCAGCTTTTTACAATATATGTAAATGATATAGAAGATGGTATCAGCAATAACATTAGCAAATTTGCTGATGACACAAAGCTAGGTGGTAGGGTAAAATGTGATGAGGATGTTAGGGGATTACAGGGTGACCTGGACAAGTTAGGTGAGTGGGCAGATGCATGGCAGATGCAGTTTAATGTGGATAAATGTCTGGTTATCCACTTTGGTGGCAAGAACAGGAAGGCAGATTACTACCTCAATGGTATCAAATTAGGTAAAGGGGCTGTTCAGAGAGATCTGGGTGTTCTTGTCCACCAGTCAATGAAGGCAAGCATGCAGGTACAGCAGGTCGTGAAGAAGGCTAATAGCATGCTGGCCTTCATAACAAGAGGGATTGAGTATAGAAGCAAAGAGGTGCTTCTGCAGCTGTACAGGGCCCTGGTGAGACCACACCTGGAGTACTGTGTACAGTTCTGGTCTCCAAATTTGAGGAAAGACATTCTGGCTATTGAGGGAGTGCAGCGTAGGTTCACGAGGTCAATTCCTGGAATGGCAGGATTGCCTTACACGGAAAGACTGAAGCGACTGGGCTTGTATACCCTTGAGTTTAGAAGACTGAGAGGGGATCTGATTGAAACGTATAGGCTTATGAAAGGATTGGACACTCTGGCAGGAGGGAACATATTTCCGTTGATGGGGGAGTGCCGAACCAGAGGACACAACTTAAAAATACGGGGTAGACCATTTAGGACAGAGATGAGGAGAAACTACTTCACCCAGAGAGTGGTGGCTGTGTGGAATGCTCTGCCCCAGAGGGCAGTGGAGGCCCAGTCTCTGGATTCTTTTAAGAAAGAATTGGATAGAGCTCTTAAAGATAGTGGAGTCAAGGGGTACGGAGATAAGGCTGGAACAGGATACTAATTAGGAATGATCAGCCATGATCATATTGAATGGCGGTGCAGGCTCGAAGGGCAGAATGGCCTACTCCTGCATCTATTGTCTATTGTCTATTGTCTAACCTGTACATTTTAGGACTATGGGAGGAAACTACAAGCTGGACTGAAGGGCCTGTTTCCATACTGTACATCTGTATGACTTTGACATGAGTAGAACATGCAAACGCCACACAGCCACCGAAGCTGGAACTGAGCTCAGGTCCCTAGCACTGTGAAGCAGTAGTACTAAGCTCTGAACCATCATGCCTTCAGAGATGTGACAAAAAGCAGTTTTTTTCAAACATTTTTCAATCTTATATTTCAGCTCCTGCTTCAATCTGTTCTGAATGTCCCAATCATTTCTTTCACACTTTGTAAAATATTAAAACTGATGTATAATCAGTGCCTTCCCATCCTGATTTTAGGTTTGTGAAAATACTTCTGTGTGATTAGCTATTTACTATTCTTGAAGACATCATTGCTACGGGAAGCAAGGACATCTCAGGACGTGGTGTCAGATTCAAATTAAAGTTGGGAATGGGGAAATTCACATGGCAATGATCCTGGAGGACAACTTTGCGAGATCTACAACAAGCACTGTTTGTGGCAATGGATTAATGTTCTGGACATTAGCTTTATAAACTATTACAGATTATCGTAAACTGACCTTCCCAAAATGTTTGTAATGCATTCAGTGGTCAGACAGACATTGTTATTTTTCTATTTCATGAAAACTGGAAGCAGGAGCATTTAGTAATTGCCAATGTATTTCCTGACTCCATTGAGGCTTTCCATTTCAACTCAAACACCAATCTGGTAATTTTAAGATTTATCCTCTCTCAGCATTTCTGATTAATGCTCATGTGTCCTCAATCACTACAATTTACCAAAGATGTTTAGTTTTGTTTCTGTCAAAGTTAGCCAGAAAATCTTAATTACTTCAGCTGTACTCAACTTTTGTTTGGTTGCACAAGCATTAGACTAAATATATTCCTCCCAGGTTTCAGGTAGAGTTAAAATTTGTCATAAATTTTCATTGGCTTTACTTTTATGGCCAGAGGTATAAGCATTAAGAGACCAACAGATGTGTCGAAGTTATCTTTGAAATGAATATGAATGTCTATCTCCAATGGCACTAGAAATGCCTGTAACTGATCAGCTGTGTTCAACTTTTACTATTGGGATTTTAATTTTGCAGTTAATTGATAGCTGCATTATCTTCCAAAAAAAATCCTCAGATTCCACAATCAGAAATATGGACCTATTAAATCATGTTTTTGTTTCAAATCTACAATCCCTAGTCAACTAGTTGATGTACCTTCTGTGCTATGTCCCCAGAGTATCAGAAGATGGTGTGTCGGAAGATTTCAAGTTTAACCAGAAGTTTGCTGTCGCAACAATAAACACCTTTTGCTGCAGATAGTGCTGATAATTTCAATGCAAGAAAAGAATGACTAATTGACTGCACATTTAAGGGATTCACTTAAAAAAAATGACTTCAACCTTTTTGGTTGAGAGAGTTAGACTTTATAATGTTCCCAACACTATCGACACTACATTGTAAATCGGTGCCTGCGGCGATTAATATTGCGCCTGGTGCACAACTTCCAGGAGCACGCTGACTTTGTTTTGGTTCTAATGTTGCAATGTGGGGAAATGCAATGTATTTCTTCCAAGATAATCCTTCTAAGAAATCAAATACATGTGCATTACCTGTCATTAAAAAAAAAACACCATTAAAAAAAAGCGGACAGCGTGCCCCTACCCAAGAGCACGATTAAACCGGCACCTTAATTGAAAGGAGTGTGCTATTTTTGTTAAACCTGCATCCTCTTCAATGCATTTTGCGCCTTTTCAACTTTTTTTTCGCGTCATCTACCCACCACCTTCAACCAAAAATATCCTGTTATTTGCAAGTTTTGCCAGCGACCTCCCAAGATCTAGGCACAGCAATAGACTGCCACAAAAAAAAAACTGTCTTCAACCTTCACACAAGGAAAACTTGCAATTGACACACTCACATATCTTTGCTGTCCTCTTAAAGTAAACCAGCAGAATCTAGCTGCCAACTCTTATAATGCAGACTGATTAAGCACTTAGAGATCCAACATCTTTTGACAAACATATTAATCAGCCCTCACATTTCCATAATTAATGCGCAAAACAGCAGCTTTAAAAGAGCACTTGTGTGCAAAAGTTGTACTGTCACTTTAAAAAAAAACTTAAATCTTACCAAACTGGGCAAGAGATAGCCACACGTTGAGCAGAAAAAGCCCAAAGAAATGATAGTAACCAGATGATGCTGGCAAAAGGAAAGGGTTCGGGAGACCCATGGTGACTTCAGCGTTGCATTTGCACCACAGTATTGCGCCGAACAGCTGAGTCCTTGCTGATTCCCAGCAGGGTCTCCATCAAAAGAAAGCTGCAGAAAGTCAGCAAACGCAGTCAGTCGACGCCATGCAATCCCGGGCTGGTGTCAAATCGCAGTAATCCTGCAGAGGGCTCGCCAACATTCCCACATTAGCATTTCCGAGACAGGAAAAACGTGCTCATTGACTCCCAGCCCGTAAAGATCTGCAGGAACAGATATGGTTAAACAACACAGCTCAGTGAACATTGAAAGACAGGAAACGTATGAATACCTTACATTACCTGCTGTTTGAGTTGGGTGGATCTCATTATGTTAATTATATTAAAGATCAGATAGGTAAATCCTATTCGGTTAATTATGTTAAAGCAGATTAAAGGTGTCATGTATCGAATTCATTCATCGTCCAATTATCTTATTGGAAATGTTGCCTGTTGTCCAGTTCTACACCTTAACAGAGAGGGCAATATCTTTTTTTTACTCCAAAGTATTTTCCAAGTATTAAAAAATACTATTTTAAAAACCTCAGTTTTGAATTATGCAAGTTCTGTTAGCTAATTCCATGACTAACAACAAGAGGAAAAACAATGTCCTACTTGGAATAACTAGTTCAGTAACAATCAAGCCAAGTGTGTTAATTGGATCTTCAAGTATTGTGGCAACAACGATCCAAGCGACTGGTTTTGATTAGCCCTGTAGATGGTGCAGGTATGGAGGGATCAAGACTTAAATTCTTCATGAGGTTTTAATAAATACCACGCTAAATTTCATAATCCAGCTGTAATGTGATTAATGAACACCTAAAATTAAAACAAATTGCTGGAAAATGAGACATTAACTCTGATTTCCCTCAGCAGATGCTGCTAGACCTGCTGAGCTTTTCCAGCAATTTCTGGATTTGTTTCTGATTTCCAGCATCCGCAGTTCTTTCGATTTTTTTATAGACCTGAAATGGCTGAGCAACCAGAAAGTGTTTTACTCATGATGCCCAGTTTGAACTCATTCAAAGTTGATCATATACCATAGTTTGTACTTATGCCCAGTTCTAACCCAGTTACATTCTAACTGGGTATCACCAACCACACCATACCAAATGTGGTTGACTATTATCAACAAAGGAACTATCAGCTAACTGAAGTCAAGAATATGGTGCTGGAAAAATGCAGCAGGTCAGGCAGCATCTGAGGAGCAGGAGTGTCGACGTTTTGGGCAAAAGCCCTTCATCAAGAATGAGGCTGTGAGCCAAGGGGGTGGTGACATAAATGGGAGGGGGGTGGGGGTGGAGGTGAAGGTAGCTGAGATTGCAATAGGTGGATGGAGGTGGGGGTGAAGGTCAGAGGGGAGGGTGGAGCGGATCGGTGGGAAGGAAGATGGGCAGGTGGGACAGGTCATGAGGTTGGTGCCGAGTTGGAAGCTTGGATCAGGGTTAAAGTGGGGGGAGGGGAAATGACGAAACTGGTAAAATCCACATTGATGCCTTGGCGCTGGAGGGTCCCGGGGTGGAAGATGATGCGTTCTTCTTCCAGGTATCAGGTGATTAGGGAGTGGTGATGGAGGAGGCCCAGGACTTGCATGTTATTGGCAAAGTGGGAGGGGGGAGCTGCAGTGTTTGGCCATGGGACGGTGGAGTTGGTTGGTGTGGGTGTCCTGAAAATGTTCACTGAAGTGCTCTGCAAGTAGGTGTCCTGTCTCCCTAATGTAAAGGAGACTGCATTGGGAGCAACCGAGACAGTAAATGACAAGTGTGGAAGTGCAGGTGAAATTTTGATGGATGTGGAAGGCTCCTTCAGGGCCTTGGGTGGAAGTGAGGGGGGGAGGTGTGGGCAAAGTTTTTACAATTCCTGCGGTGGCAGGGGAAGGTGCTGGGATGGGAGGGTGGGTTGGTGGGGAGTGTGGACCTGGCGAGGGTGTCATGGAGGGAATAGTCTTTAAAGAAAGCGAACAGGGGTGGGGAGGGAAATATATCTCTGGTGGTAGGGTCAGTTTGTAGGTCCTCCTCCATCGCCACTCCCTAACCACCCGACACCTGGAGGAAGAATGCCTCATCTTCCGCCTCGGGACAATCCAACGCCATAGCATCAATGTGGATTTCATCATTTTCCCTCCCCCACTGTATCCCAGATCCAAGCTTCCAACTTGGCACTACCCTCATGACCTGTCCCACCTGTCCATCTTCCTTCCCACCTATCTGCTCCACCCTCCCCTATGACCTATCACCTTCGCCCCCACCTCCATCCAGCTATTCCATTCTCAGCTACCTTCCCCACCAGCCCCATCCCCCTCCCATTTATCTCACCACCCCGTTGGCTCACAGCCTCATTCCAGATGAAGGGCCTTTGCCCGAAATGTCGATTGTCCTGCTCCTCGGATGCTGCCTGACCTGCTGTGCTTTGCCAGCACTATACTCTTGACTCTAATCTCCATCGTCTGCAGTCCTCACTTTCACCTATCAGATAATTAAAGATGATGCTATAATTAATTTAACTTCCCACTATAGAAGAGAGGGCCTTCGAGCTAAACTGTGTTTCAGTCTGCCTGGCCTTTGGAGATGGTGACATGGGAGCTTTCCAGTGATCTGCTAACAGAATTAAATATCACAGTTATGGGCCAGACAACATTCACCCATGTTGGCTTGATTTCAGCAGACAATGAGAAATGATATTGTGGTCAATGATGAATTTGAATCCTTTCTTACTTTGTCAGTTCTAATAATAACCTTCCCTTCCATAGATCCTTCAAGCATCCTTCAGGAGGAGGAGACAGAAAGCAAAGAGTTAACAGAGGAGTCATTCATTCCTGTGCCGTACTGTTAGAGGAATCAAGCCCATCCTCCATCAACTCAGTTATCCACATCACAGTGAGAATTGGGTTCTCACATGATGGATTGCACTCCACAAATAAGCAGCAAATGATGGAGATAAATATATAATTGAAAAAGAGCTGTCAGGAACAGGGTCCTCTCAGTTGGGCTCAGCTGGCATAGATGCTGAGCCTCAAGGCTATTGCCAAAAAAGATTATTCCGGAGCTACAGCAGAAAGATTTTGTCAGCATTTCCAGATACACTTCATTTGATTGGTGAAGAACATCTCCAACTTAAGTGCCATAATGTCTCAGGCATTGGCACAAATGCCCACATCCATGTGAAGGATATCACTTACATGGACTATCAGATGTGACACTCAACCACATGCAGGCTGGCCCTCATTAATAACCTGCATACTCAGGATATCACTTTGTTAGGATATGAAAAAAATCTCAAACCTCACTGAAGTGTCACTTTTTAGCTCTTACAAGCTGGGACATGCAGGCATGAGACAAAAGATAGGAAAAGAGAGCTTGGAAGCAGGGGATCTGCTTTCAACCCCTTTCCCCACCCACCTCCCCATTGCAGCTCCGTGTACAATTGCCTGAGCTGATAGTGAAGTCTGCCTTTGTATGGCTGCTTGTTGGGTCCTTCATGATCTCTGAAACATTCAGACATTGACAAAGAACATCTCAACAGTCAGAGCAGTGATTCAAGCAACTTAACACAAAGGGCTTTAGCCATGTTGGAGTAGTCATAGAAAGGGAAGCTAAAGGATTTGTTGTTGCAATGAAATATTCACTTGCCTGCACAGCACAGCATGACATAGTATATAAAGTTGAAATAGATATGTGACATTAAATTTATTTTACACACCATTACCTTGTTTTCACATTTCTGCTTAATGAAGATTAGTAAGACAAGAAATAAAGACAAGCAATAAGTATCCGGGAGAGGAATTAATTATTGACTGGTTGATTACTTGTGTTGCATTTGAAAAGCCAAGTGGGTTCAAAATTGTGCCATAAGCATGAAGTGCAACTGAAACAGGTAGGTAAAAACAATGTCTGCGGATGCTGGAAACCAGATTCTGGATTAGAGTGGTGCTGGAAAAGCACAGCAGTTCAGGCAGCATCCCAGGGGCAACTGAATCAGCCTGTCTTCAGCATCTCTGAAAGATATATGCAGCTGTTGGTGACTATAGCGTATCATTGTTTCTTTCTTGTTATTCTTCCGTCTGGTTATTGGAGCTCTTGCTTGATGTCGTGCAATGTTAAGCAAGGTGCAGCTCATGACACTGCTGTTGTCCTGGGCACCATCTACCATGTCAAAGTATGTTAGAGCCATCTACTAACTCTACTTCAAGGTGTGAATGTCTCTGGAAAACTGGTCTGACACGGAATGAAACATTATAGAGATCCCTGGGAATTTTGCCCTGGCATGAATAATGATATTTTATTGGGTTCAGACCAGTTGAGTGCTGTTGAAATGAAAGACTTCTGGGTGAACTTGGGGTGCTTTGCTTACCACAAGCATACAATAGAAATCCAGACAGAATTCCCAGTTCCTGCTTATTATGACTGATTTCATCAATGAAAAGTGTACTTAAATGCTAACCCAAAAAAAAATCATTGATCATTTGTAATATGCACTTATTGGTACTAGATCAGAAGATTCCACAGTTTTTAAAAAAATGTTCACAGCATGTGGGTCTTGCCCAGCATTTGTTGCCCAGAGAGCAGTTATAGTTAGTCACATTGCTGTGGGTCCTGGGTCACACATAGGCCTGGCCAGGCAGAGATCCTTTCCTAAAGGACACTAGCAAACAGATGGGCTTTTATGACAATCAACAATGGCTACATAGTTGCCATTTAGCCATATCTTCACTCCACATTTTATTGAATTCAAATTTCACCATTGCCATGGTTGGGTTTGAAACCACATCTCCAGAATTTGGCCTGATCGACCAGATCTTTAAAATTAAACAGACGGAAAAAATCAAAGGCTGCAGTGACTGGTAAGGAAATCGAGGATCTAGTTACAGAGGGGGGAACCAAGACCTAGGTCTCGGAGCTTAGAGATGAGTTTGTTTGGAACTTTGATGTTAAAGGTGGAGCTGTAGTCAATATGTATGAGTCTGACATAGGTCCATGTTATCTAGATGTTCCAGGGATGGGTGTAGGAGATGGACATATTGTGCCATAGATGAATTGCAAAGGATCAAGTTTATTTGTAAGGCTGGAGTTGATGTGAGCCATGACTAAGTTCTCAAAGTACATCATGATTTTGGAGGTCAGAGCCAGCGGGCGGTAGTCATTAAGACACACTGCATGATCTTTCTTTCATTCTGGGATCTTCTTGAAGCAGTTGGACTTCAGATTGCAGCAGGGTGATGCTCAAGATGTCAGGAAATTCTCCCGTCAGTTGGTCTGCACAGGATCTGAGTGCACGGCTAGGGACTCCTTCCAGGCCACTCAGTCATTTTCTATGGATTCACTCTCAAGAAGGTTGATCTAATGTCTGCAGCATTGACTATGCATGCAAGTGCATCCAAGGCTGCTGGGATAGATGACATTGTTTCACTGACCTTCTCAAAACGAGTGTAAAATGCATTGAGTATAATACATACATACGTATTATTGCCCACGATTCTGTTCGACTTTGTTTTGTAACCCTTTATGTCACGTAAGCCTTGCCACAATCAACAGGTATCCATTTGGTTAGTCTGGCTCTCAGGCTTAGTTTGGTATTGCCTCTTGGCATCTTTGATGACCTTATGAAGGTCGTTTCAGGATTTCCTGTGTGGGTCAGGGTTGCCCGACTTGAATGCCTCAGAACCGGGCTTCAGAAGGGAATAGATCTCCCGGTTCAACCATGGTGTCTGGTTTGGGAACATTCGGATTAACTTCCTCAGCACACAGTCATCTACACACTTACTAATGAAGTTTGTAACAGTAGTGCATGAGTTCTGGAATTTGTACCAGTCCACTGACTCTAAAAATCCTATAGAAGCCCTTCCATTTCCTCAGACCAACACTGCAATGTTTTCTGTACTTGGTCCTCATGCTTCAATTTCTGCTTATAAGCTGGAGGAAGCGCACAATGTTATTATCTGGGATAGAGCAATAGGTTTCTTTGATGATTGGATAGGAACGGTCAAGAATGTTCAAATCTGTGGTGGGATAGAAGTATGAAAAATGTGTTGCTGGAAAAGCGCAGCAGGTCAGGCAGCATCCAAGGAGCAGGAGAATCGACGTTTTAGGCATAAGCCCTTCTTCAGGAATGAGGAGGGTGTGCCAAGCAGGCTAAGATAAAAGGTAGGGAGGAGGGACTTGGGGGAGGGGTGTTGGGAATGCGATAGGTGGAAGGAGGTTAGGGTGAGGGTGATAGGCCAGAGAGGGGGTGGGGGCGGAGAGGTCGGGAAGAAGATTGCAGGTCAAGAAGGCCGTGCTGAGTCCGAGGCTTGGGACTGAGATAAGGTGGGGGGAGGGGAAATGAGGAAGCTGGCGAAATCTGCATTCATCCCTTGTGGTTGGAGGGTTCCTAGGCGGAAGATGAGGCACTCTTCCTCCATGCGACATGTTGCCATGGTCTGGCAATGGAGGAAGCCAAGGACCTGCATGTCCTTGGTGGAGTGGGAGGGGAAGTTAAAGTGTTCAGCCACAGGGCGGTTGGGTTGGTTGGTGCGGGTGTCCCAGAGGTGTTGTCTGAAATGTTCCGCAAGTAGGCGGCCTGTCTCCCCAATGTAGAGTAGGCCACATCGGGTGCAGCGGATGCAGTAAATAATGTGTGTGGAGGTGCAGGTGAATTTGTGACGGATATGGAAGGATCCCTTGGGGCCTTGGAGGGAAGTGAGGTTGGAGGTGTGGGCGCAAGTTTTGCATTTCTTGCAGTTGTAGGGGAAGGTGCTGGGAGTGGAGGTTGGGTTGGTGGGGGGTGTGGACCTGACGAGGGAGTCACGGAGGGAGTGGTCTTTCCGGAATGCTGATAGGGGAGGGGAGGGAAATATATCCTTGGTGGTGCGGTCTGTTTGGAGGTGGCATAAATGACAAAGGATGATACGATGTATCTGGACGTAGGTGGGGTGGTCGGTGAGGACCAGTGGGATTCTGACCTGGTGGCGATTGGAGGGACAGGGTTCAAGGGCGGAGAAGCGGGAAGTGGACGAGATGCGGTGGAGAGCATTGTCAACCATGTCTGAGGGGAAATTGCGGTCTTTGAAGAAGGAGGCCATCTGGGTTGTTCAGTATTGGAATTGGAAGTATGGTGATGACATTTCGGTGCACATTCTTGAGGTTGGCAAGATTTAAGTCACTGGCTATGATGAACAAGGCCTCGAGATATTCTGTCTCAAGACTGTTTGGAGCGTTGTATGCTACATCAAGGCATCACTCTAATCTGTATTACATCAAGTGCAGTCTTCAATTCCACATGGGGTGGGATATATACTGCTGTAGGGATAGCAGAGGTGAACTTGCATAGCAGGTAGTGGAGACCCCACTTCGCTGTCAGTGATTCTAGATCCAGGGAGCAGTTTCTCGCCAGGGTCACCAAGTCTGAGTACCAGGGGATATTGATTAGGAGCAGACCGCACTTCCCCTTGCATGACCCAGGGACACCAAGCGATCCATTTGGTGAACTGAGAAACCCTGAGTGCATCACGCTGCTTGTACATAGATCTGAAAGAAGCATTAAAATGGATAGCTACATAAAACTATTTTTCTGGTTTGCTGATAAGGATTAATAAGGTGGAGCAAAAATAAACCTAATAGGCCATTGCCTCCATGTAAAAGTAAATGAAATACCTCTGAGCACACAGAGCTCTTGTTGTTATCAAAGAAGACGAGTCTGTCTTATCTATGTCTTAAAGTCTCAGGGAGAGGTTTGATCATGTCATTGAGTTTTTATGCTTCTACAAATGCATAAAGCCCTTAAAATGGTATACATGCTGATGCAATTTCCATGGATTTGCTGCACAACAAAATTTAATGTTTGAGTAATATTTGAACTTCTAGTTAGCAAAGGGCAGAGAAACTCCTACACCAAAATAAAAAAGCTCGAGGCGTGGGAAATGGTACTCTGTAACACCTGTTTTAGCAGCAGCGTGAAACTGTTGAAACAATGTGCACACATTCCTTCAGGGAATCATGCCAATCAACATCTTCATAAAAACTTAACATGCAAATGCCTAACTACCATTAACAGTATGCACAGAAAATCGATTAGATGCTCGAACTGCCTATTTGGAGCTCCACGTTTCGGTCTATGTCCTCTTTTAAGCTTCAGAAGACAAACATGACATTAAACACATGAAGAAACCGAGGTCATGAAATACTTATAAGTTAGTCTTTGGAATACTTCTATATATTGCAAAGTTGCATTCTGGGAATGATCTCTTTGCTAGTGAAGTACCATTTTTGAACCAGTTGCTTCAGAAGTGACCTAGTAAGGCTTCATCTTGACATTGAACATGAATATAGAATATGCAGAGGTGAGGCAAGCTTGCAAGAAGACAGAGAGAGGTGGACAAGGAAGAGGAAGGAAGTTTGTAATGTACACTTCCCCTTTTCACTCAGCTATACACAAGTAAATAATTCATGAGCAATACCAGCAACACAAGCCAAATTCCCCATCATCAACAATCCCATATTCTTCAACCCTTTCTCTGAGACTATGCATCATAATTTCCACTTGGCCACAACACAAAACTAAAATCCATCAAAAAATAAACAGTTTACACAGACTTTATAAATTAAATCATGCTGAAAAAGACACAAAAATTAACTAAGTACTTTTTTTCCCCAATTCATTCACTGGATGAAAATAGCAAGGACAGCATTTATTGCCAATTGCTAATTGCTGCTTAACAAGAGATATCTAGGGGCATGAGATCAATAAACAGAGGTTCTATGGCAACATTTAAAGCTTCCTCTGGTGCATATCTAAGTGTTTTGTAAACTCAGTGAAAGTTTTTGCTACTTCACCTAGAGTGATGGTTGCTGAACAAGTGGGAAAAGACTGGAGTTAATTTCTTTGAAACAGAGGAGACTGAAAGAGATTTAATTAAAGTTGATATAATTCTGAAAGGCTAGATCAAATGAATAGGAAGAACCTACCACCAATATCAAATAGATTAACAACCAAAATACTGTGTATCAATTTGAAGTGATGGGTGGTCGAGTTAAAGGGGAGTTGAGGAGCAGTTTCACCATTCTTTTAATCAGTGAGTTCCAGACCAGTGTAAGTCAAGGCAACATAACTAGGTCATTTAACCATTGAATCTGCTAATAACTCAATTAGATCATGACTGATTTGATAATCCTCAACTCTACTTTCCTGCTTTTCCCCTATTGATTTTCTATACTGTTTAAAAAAAAACTCAGCCTTGAATATACATAATGTCCCAATCCCTACAGCACTCTGCTATTAAAAAATTCCAGCAGTTTCCATACTGTAGGGAATCTAATACTTTTATAAGCAAACTGAGAAAAAAAATTTTTGAAAGATTACCTGAATGTGCTGGTTATTGGCAGTTTATTTTGGCAAGCCAGTGAGTTGGATAGAAAATAAAGAAATGAAAACATTTGAAGATGGACACAATTTCTGCTAGAATCCTTTGTTGTGCATAAAGCAGAAACTAAACCTTTTTAATCTGTACCACTAACATTAGGATAATACCAGCTAGTAAAACCTCAGTTATCAGAAGTATGATTGGACTCAAAGCACAGATGCTGCCAGACCTGCTGAGTTTCTCCAGTAATTTCTGATTTTGTTTCAAATCTGCAGTTCTTAATCTAATTTCATGTAATTTTTTTATATTGAATTTTTAGTGAATTTTGAAAACATTCACTATAACATGACTGCTCCTGTTCTCTCCTCATCTAAAAATTGGAAATGTTATACAGAAGTGCATTTTCTTGCAAGTATACTAAGGTATATTTTTGCTTTATACTGTGTGTTAGTACACCAAAATACTATCAAGAATTTCATAAAATGAATTAGCTTGTAGTATCTGGCCATAATTTTACACCAGCAACATCAATACATGAATCGCCTTTAGTTGATCTCTGCTTTTCACTATTGAGGGAAAAATATTAACCAGGACAATGGACAAACTCTCCCTCCTTCAAACTTTACTCTGGGATTTTTATTATGTATCTGATCCATTGGAACTGGCAAATGGGGCTTTGGTTTTGCATCTTTTCTGAAGAATGCCACTTTCAACAATCCGGCACCACGTGCTGTTATCTTCAATCCTAAGCTTAAAGGATTGGCATCAAATTCAAAACTATAACTTTTTCAAACAAAAAGAAGAACTTCACCAACTAAGCTAACACATTGGTTAGAATCATCAGCACTTCCTGAAATAAACATCTATCCACAAACACCACTACATTTAAAAGGCATACTGGCAGAGAGAACTCTATGCTATTGGGGAGAGAATTCCAGGATTTTGACCCAAGAACACTGAAAGAACTGCAACATATTTTCAAATAAAGATGGTGAGTGACTTGGAGGGGAACTTGCAGGAAGTGGTGTTCCCATATATCTGGTGTCTTCATCCTTCAAGATAGTAGTGGTCATAATTTTGGAAGGTGTTATCTAAGGACTATTGGTGAATTTCTGCAACGTATCTCAAAGATGTTGCACGTTGTTGCTATTGAGCATTGGTGCTAGAGGGAGTGAATATTTGTTGATCTACTGTCAACTTGTCAACTTGTGATCGTGTCAAGATTTGAGAATACTGTTCAAGCTGCAAAAATCCAGGCAAGTGGGGAGCGGTCCATTGTACGTCTCATGTGGGATATGCAGATAGTTAATGGACTTGAGAGGAGTTACTTGCTGCAGGATTCCTAGCCTCTGACCTGTTCTAGTAGTCACAGTATTTATCTGGCTTCTCCAGTTGAATTAGGACAATGGCGACCCCTAAAATGTTCATGATGGGAAAATACAGTGATGTAATGCATGGGCAGCATCGTAGCTCAGTGGTTAGCACAGTAGCCTCACAGCACCAGGCATCTGGGTTCAATGCCACCCTCGGCCAACTGTCTGTATAGAGTTTGAACATTCTACCCGTGTCTGTGTGGGTTTCCTCTGGCTGCTCCAGTTTCCTCCTACTGTCCAAAAGTGTGCAGGTTAGATTGATTGGCCATGCTAAATTTCCTTTACCATCCAGGAATGTGCAGGCTGGGTGGATTAGCCGTGGGACATGCAGGATTACAGGGATAAGGATGCGTAATATGTCTGGGTGGGATGCCCTTTGGACAGTTGGTGTGGACTCGATGGGCTGAATGACCTGCTTCCACACTGTAGGGATTCTATGATTCTCTGAAAATCTTCTGGCAGAAACAAAATAGTTTTTACGCTAAGTTACTACATATTGTTAAAAATAAATATTTCTCAATGCTGTTATTACAGTCTGTGGGTAAGCTACTGACAAAATCAAAGAGATTTAAACAGTGACACCTTAAGTGGCATCCAAATAATGATGTAAGTTCAATTATAATGCCTTTAAAAAATACCTGAAAAAAATCTTTTTAATATCACAAACATTTCTCAATAAACCAATATTAATAGACAAGTGACGTTTTTAGCACTACATAGTTTGATGCTAAATCATCATGTAATTCATTCAAAAGATAACCAGCAAAATGGAACCATGCGCGACAAGTCTGCTCTGTCTTCAATAAGATTATGGCTGAACTTGCACAACTCAATTTCCCTAGCCTGCCCTCATATTCCTCCATTCTCTTATCATCTAAAGGTTGATCAACCTTGAATTAACTCAACGACTGAGTATTCAGAGCTCAACAGAGTCAAAATTTCTCCTTACCTCAATCCTAAATAATGCTCAATTCTGAAATTCTCTAGGCTGTCCTTCACAGGGGAAAATAGCTCTCAGCATATACACTGCCTGGCTCTCTGAGAACTTTATGTTAATTTTATGTTCTACTTTAAAGAGATCACCTGTATTACTTTTGAAGTCTTGAAAACATAAGGAGGTCATACTCAGATGTCAACCCTTTCTTCCCAGAAATCAATTTAACAAACTTTCATTTCTCTCCCTACCAGACAAAGCTACTTCTTCCTTAGGAAGGAAATCAAAACCATACTCAGTATACGAGGTGTGGATTCATGAAAATTCAGATAATTGAAGCAATAGTTCCTCAGTCTTACACTTCAACTGCTTTGTAACAACAGCTAACTTGCCAGTTGTGTTCCTAAGAGTTTCTCTACCAGCATGGAACTTCCTGACATTTATGTACAGTAATGAAAAATCTTCCCTGAATACCAAAATAGCCTCTCAAAAGCAACTTGAGGGGAAAAATAATTCACATGGTGAGAAATTTGAGAAGATCAGGTATCATGTCCATCAAGGACTGTCTAGAAATTTAGAACAAAACATTACATTTTCTAACCAAGTTTTGGACACTGGGGTGAGATTCTTGTGAAGGAGCAATGAGAGGCCTACTAGATTGAGTTATCACCGATTCTCATGCTCATGAGGCAAAATTAATAATTACTATGCAGTTGTCCATTCTCCCAAATTCTAGACTGAAACTCAGTGCTGAGAGCTTCTGTTATGCAAGTCAGAAGAGTATTTGGTGATTCCAGTTCATTACTTGCTCCTCTGGACCTCCATCTTGGACATCCAGCAGCAGCATCACAGAGTACACCCATGGGCAATGAATGCAGGCAAACACTTCCACTGATATTGGCTTTCGACATGTACATGCCTCCCTTTACCATCATGGCACATCTCCAATTCATGTACAGTATGTTTCTGCTCTTTGATGCTGCTTACTGCTGCTCACCAGCACCTTAGGTTGCAATGCTAGTTCAAGTACATTTTGTACACAGGGACAGGCACCCAGTTTAAGGATTGGACCAGTGAATTTGTCTGAGCTGTTTGCATGCATGCTTTCATCGTGGCTTTGGCCACTCAGCTAGCTCTTAAAGACTTAGAGTACTTCTGTCTTGTTTTGCGGTTTAGTGCAAGCAGAAAACCTGGAAGTTTGTCAGGAATGTCAGCAGTCATCTGTCAAAAGAGTGGACAGTTTTCTGTGCAGCATAGTGCAATGTCAGTCTCATAACATGTGGCAGCAGCTCATATGGCAAACACACATCATATGCATTAACCAAATGGCCATGACTCAAAGTTGAAGTTGAGTAGATCTCAGTCAAGTCATATTGGCAGCCATTATCATAGAAACCCTGCAGTGTGGAAGCAGAACATTGGTCCATTAAGTCCACACTGACCCTCTGAACAGCATCCCATGCAGACCTGACACCATGCCCTATCCCTGTAACCCTTATTTTCCCATGGCTAATCCACCTTGCCTGCACATCCCTGGACACTATGGGCAATTTAGCATGGACAATCCACCTAACCTGCACAGCTTTAGACTGTGAGAGGAAACTGGAACATCTTGAGGTAACCCACATACAGGGGCACAGAACTGATTTCTTGTCACCTTGAACTGGAAGTATAATACAATGTGAGTTTACAGGTCATTATTCCATCTTGTTGTTGCTACAGATCTGGGGGAAGAAGGGTTCAGCATTCATGTAACACTTGCAATCTCCTAGTGTCTTTTTAATGGCATGACCAGTGGTGTATTCATCAGAATAAAAGTCAAATGTCAAAGCTCCATGTAAAGTTATTCCATGGCACTCCTTGTCAGAATGATTCATGTCCAATCATGTGGAGTAGTGTGCTAAGTTGCCATTTGTGAGCGATGCAGTCTCCAGTGAATGCTGAACAGCCTCCACATGAAGAGGTTGAAGCTGGAGGGTCACTGGGGATGTGCAGAAATTCTTATTGTCCTTGGTGATATTTTTTTCCAGATGAGTGAGCTGCAGTGTCACCACAGGCTGAGGAAATCCCCAGTACAGTCACAGAATGATGCCAACTGCTGCAGTGGGTCCTGTGACATGAAAGAGTGGTGACCATCTTATCCCCACGGCCATCAAGGTGACAGCTATGTTAAGCCTTGACGTGACAGGCTCCTCTCAAGCATCATTGGGAACCTGTGTGGGATCTCTCAATGATCCACCCACAAATAAATCATGATAGTGATTCATGCCATTTGTGCCAGATCACATAGCTATACATCAGTTTCCCGTGATGTGGGTGGGCTGAGGTTAGGCTGAGCAATAGGTTTCAGCTCAATAGCTGGCTTCCCCCAGATACAGGGTGTATACACTGTGCATTGGGGGAGCTCTACATCATAGTACACCGACTTCTTCAATAGAAAAGGTTCCATTTCATCAACATGCAAGATGTGTGTGATCATCATTACCGCATCTCAGAGGTTTTCAGTCTGTGATGTTGGAACAGTCATGACACTTCTATCCTTGAAAACTCTTGTGTTCCTGGTTCATTTCAAAGGCTAAATGATTATGAGGGTGGTTATAAAGAAATCAAGGCTGCCCTGGAGACAGTAAGGATTGCAGGTGCTGGAAACCAGAGTCAGTAGATGTGGAGCTGGAAAAGCACAGGACATCAGATGGCATCCAAGAGCAGGAAAGTCAACGTTTCAGACTGAATCCCTTTGTCAGTCCTGATGAAGGGCTTTGGCTCAAAACGTTGACTTTCCTGCCCCTCAAATGCTGTCTGATATGCTGTGCATTTTCCAGCTCTATATCTATTGACACAGGGCTACCCTCTCTGAACACAGCTGATGACCATGTTACACAACTCCCTGACTGAGGCAGCATGTCGATAAACTGCAGCCCATTCTTTGATCAGGGCCATGGTGGTACAGATGATGAGCCTCCTGAAGAGTGCTGCCATCAACTGTTTGTTTCAGTCTGTCGATGCCTTACAGTACAGGCCAGACAGAATGTGTCTCATAACTCTAACTTGCTGAGCTCATCACAATGGTAGTAGGCACAGCGGGGATGATATCAAGGTTGATGACCTGCGAATGCTGAATAGGTCTTCCCAGGAAGAGGATGAGAACATTGAGCAGGAGGAACATCACCTTCTGCATGATAAAGCAAAGCTGTATTAGATGTTACAAGCCAGGTAGGACTTAATTGACATCTGGTTTCAGTAATTGAGAATGAAGTGCAGTCATCATTCGCTGACAATAAATTTGTTGTTATTTGACATGCATTGGAGTTCATTTCTGCACTAAGAAGAAAATGTAGCTTCTGTCTGTTTGCTTTATATTCAATTTTAATGTTAGTAAACAAAAGTGAATGTTTTGAAGTGATTGAAAGTTTTCCTGTATGTGATGGTGCCGTATTGAACCGTATATAAGATACTGGACTACAGTAAGCATTGTGAAAAAATAGCAGTGACTTTGGAGAGAGTTGCAAGATGTGTTAAGTGGTGTGGACTGTTGGTTGCACAATGATTGGGCTATGAATGTGCAGTTTTGTATGCAAAAAAGTATCAATGGTACCATCTATTTGCAGTGAAAATCATTGGCGCGTGGTTCCTGTGTTACTACATTGGCAGTGAAGGGCAACTCTGGATTGCCAGCGCTTGACCAGATGCACAGCTGGGATCAAAAAAAGATGCCCGAGCCATGGATCCTGGAATATCCAGGTTTTAGCAAATCCTTCCAATAAGAACAAGTCCCTCAAAGGAACAATGACCCTGAAGGGAGTTCTGTTCAGGCCTCCAAGCAGTGGGCAGGATTAGATTAGATTACTTACAGTGTGGAAACAGGCCCTTCGGCCCAACAAGTCCACACTGCCCCGCCGAAGTGTAACCCACCCATACCCCCTATATCTACATTTACCCCTTACCTAACACTATGGGCAATTTAGCATGGCCAATTCACCTGGCCTGCACATCTTTGGACTGTGGGAGGAAACCGGAGCACCCGGAGGAAACCCACGCAGACACGGGGAGAACGTGCAAACTCCACACAGTCAGTCGCCTGAGGCGGGAATTGAACCCAGGTCTCAAGCGCTGTGAGGCAGCAGTGCTAACCACTGTGCCACCGTGCCGCCCATAAATGTCAGGCAGAAAATAAATCAGGAGATTTTAAAGGTCTGTATGAAAGGCACTATTGCAATAATCATGGGGGTGCTTCAAAATGTAGATGTACTGGGAAAATTAGGTTGGTAGTGGATCCAAGAAAATAAATGGTTACTAGATTTTGTTTTTAGACCAACTTATGGTAAAGTCCACTCGGGAACAGACAATTCTGGATTTGGGGATGTGTAATGAGGCAGATTTGATTAGGGAGCTTAAGGTAAAGGAAGTCCTCAGGGGTAGTGACTATAAAATTATAGGCTCACTCTGCAATTTGAGAGGGAGAAGATTGAATCAGATATAATGGTATTAGAATTAAGGAAAGGTAACTGCAAAGACAGGAGGGAGGAGCTGGCCAGAGTTGATTAGAAGAGGAACGTTGCAGGGAAGATAATGGAGCAGCAAAGAAGTATGTAAAAGGATGATGAAGCAACCATGGGTAACAAGGGAAATTAGGGAATATAGGGATCAAGGGCTACAGGGAGAAGGGAGAAGAATGGGGTTGAGAAAGATATCGGCTATGATTGAATAGTGGAACAGACTTGATTAGCTGATGGCCTTATTCTGTTCCTACATCTTATGGTCTGATGGTGTACTGTAAGGTTATGGCACCTAATTAATGAGGTGAGTTTGAGATGATTGTGAGGCCTTGTGCATTTTCTTAGAGAGAGAGATACCTTTCAGAACTCATTGAAAGTGACAATTTCTGGTAAAATTCAGACTTCTGTCTCTCTCCAAAGTTACTATCTGAACAGTTGGGTGTTTCTAGCAATCTGTTTCTAGTTTGCATTTCTATCTGCAGTACTTTGCTTTTGTTTTCCATTACTAGCCACCTACATTTTAAGTAATAGTCTGCTTTTCTGTTCTTCATATCAATGTCGATATTTTCACTTTCCACCACATAGTACTTCATCTGCTACCTCCTCCACTAAGTTATTTATATTCCTTTCCAGCCTCTTTGTATCCTTCAGTGAGGAGAAGGTGAACTTCAACAGATAAAGTCAATGATTCAGGAATTAAACTTCAAACCTTTCAAATCTTATTGTAGTTCGGTAAGTTATTTCCTAACAAACAAGAAAATTGCAAACGGCCTCACATAACGTTTATACACTTGTGATGTGTAGTTCCCTGATAAGCGAACCTACCAATCCCAGCCTTGAATAAATTCAATAACTGAGCATCCACAGCGTTCTGGTGTAAAGAAGTCCACAGAGGCACAATCCTGAGACTGAAGAAACATCTCTTCATTTCAGTCCTGAACAGCCAACTACTGTATGAGACTGTGATCCAATGTTCTCAGCTCTGCAGTAGAGGAAAAACAGCCATTGAAGATGTGATGCTAGCACAATATAACTCAAGTTTGTTGGCTCATATCATTCTAAAAAGTACATTCTGCAATAACAATATGCAGAATTAATGATTAAGTTACAAAATATATTTTAGCACATGGGAAGGATTAAAATATTAGTATACCCAGTTCTTCAGAATTGGATCAAGCTATTTATTAATAGTAGAATTGTCATGGTACACTTTATGTTCTGGATGAATGAGAAAGCTGTTCAGCCTTAACTTCTTAAGACCCAAGACAAAGTGCTTCAAATCCTCATCATGAAGATGTTCTACATGGACAATGTTGCAGTATCATTCCAAATAGAGGACTGCAGTGACAAATTGACAGACTCTTTCATATGTGTAAAGAATTTGATTAGACCATCCACATCAGAAATAGAAATGTCATGGCCTGAGATGTTGCCATTACCACAAGCTAATAGCATTTACACTGATGTTGAGGTTATTGATAATGTCACATATATAGGCTTCATAATTACTAGCAATCTGTAATTTAATGCTGAAATCAACTACAAAATCTGTAACAGCTATGTGTGGGTAAGAATGTATTAATGATTGGTTTTGAAGAGGTTAATGTTGATGGTACATTAAATGAATCAAGTTAAAAATCACACAACACCAGGTTATAGTCCAACAGTTTTAATTGGAAGCACTACTTCATCAGGTGGTTGCAGAGCAGAATCATAAGATACAGCTGAACCAATTAACTGATGTCACATACAGTTTGTGTTTTGAGACAAGGAATTCCAGACTAGCTTTTGGCTGGAGCAAATATATCCTTGCCAGCTCGCTAAGGTGCTAGTAATCATGCTTGACCAATCAGTTATACTTATTGCTGTCATGCAATAAAAACTGCTTATTATTTAAATACTTGGACTGTCATTATTTTTAATTCACTCATCAGACATGAGCATTACTGCTCCTGCTGTGCTCTTCCAGCACTCCTCGGATGCTGCCTGAACTGCTGTGCTCTTCCAGCACCACTAATCCAGCATTTATTTCCTGTCCCTAGTTGCCTTAAGCTGCCTTCTTGAACTGCTGCAGTCCATGTACTGGAATTCACATTACATGGTCAAGGGTGCAGGATAAAGTTCACAGATGGCATCTCCAGGGACGGTTCTTTGAAAGAACATTTGACCAAACAAACATTATACTTACTATATATTTGTGAGATATTCTGTTCCCCATGTCAAGTAACCTCAGCTGCCTGAAGCTGCATACTACTCATCCATCACTTGTCCACACACTGTTTGGAATTCAGTTTATTTAACTGTGGATTAAATTGATAGAATGGACAGAGTATGCAATTGCAAACAAGTCAGTAAAAAGGTTGTTTAATACATCACACAATTGTCTTTCAAGTTCTAAAGAACAATTCCAGAGTGAAAACATTGCCACATATGGTCATGAGCAAGGGTAATTCAATCTGGAATTTTAAAGGCCATCGCAAATTTTAAATTGTTACATGAACAGGTTAAATTTGCATTTATATTGAAGAGAAAAAGACATCAATTAAAATACGTTCAATCTTCATAAAGTTCAGAACTAAATGTTTGCATTTTTATTACAATTACTACCTTCAAAATGTTGTTTAAAAACTTCAAATATTGCAATTTTAGAATGCTATTATTGATTGATGGGTGATGGGTTCCTGTCCAATGCAATACATGATCAGCTGGTCTTTGTTAAGGCACACATTAACTGGAATCTGACCAGATATGTAAGTACCACCATTACAATGGCACATTTTAAATCAACCAAACAACTACAAAATGCCCACCCTCTCATAACACTAAAACATTTTACTTGACATCCAAAACCCTCCAGGAGGTCCAATGGATCACTGACATTTTGAAATATGGTCACATATGCAGCCACAAGATATGCTAAAGCTGGTTTGACTATGTAGTTATGATCTGAGCATTTCAAAGACAGCAGATATGTCAGTTTGCAACCTAACATGAAACGTGTCAATTCCATCTTAATGCATCAAATGAAAGCACTTTATGCATTAGTGACAATATAACACCATTTTTAATTCATTATTCATTAACAAAGTGTAAAATTTGGTACAAAAACTATTGTATAGAGTATAATATTTACAAAACCAGATTTTTTGAAACATTGTTGAAATCCATAGATTTCTTGACTGACTTTTTATGCTTGCTGTCAGGAAATGGTGTTGCCTGTTCAAATGTTTGATAATTACAGTCTCAGAACATGAAAACAAGAATTGGTCCTATGTCATGTTTACAAAGGATGATGTATTATAACATTTCATTTCTGCTACATGTGAATTTAAACATTTCTGCAAGAATTAGCCATCAAGCATGAGAGAAGATCGACTCTAAATCATCAGATTGTGCTCCAACCTTATGACACTGCACCTAAGATTGAAAATGTTTTTGGATTTCTGTACTCTGCATACATTTATACAATGAATCACATCTCATGACCGATCTGACTAAATGCTAAAGGGAATTTAGTGCATTACAGCAATCATCTTCAGAATGTATTGGTCAGTATGATCACCCAAGACGTATATCAGCTCAGATTATTAATAGACTTCTTGCATATTCATGAGTTTATGGCTAAAATGAAAGTCTGTCTCAAATACTGAACCAGTGAAACATAATCCAGATCTTTTCTGGTAGATAGAAGGACATCATGGATTACCCATAGGTTGTCAGTTTGAATGATTCTATACAAACACGTAGATGGTCAAAGAATCTTGCATCAATATGGTAGTTGGATAAACACATATCTGATTAATCTTGCTCTGCAGCCCTTTCCCCATATGAACAGCACAAGAGGAGGAGTAATCGTAGTCTCCATCTTTCAGCTTAGATTCTAGGTTGCTCCTAATCTCTGTACTTTCTACTTTCGTGAAAGGAAATTAATTCTCATTGGTTTAGCAGGACAGTAATAAGAGGAGACATATTTTAATTTTTTAAAAAATCACATTTTTGCTTTAACATCTGCGGCTCATTTTGAGGCATACAAATAATGCCAGAAAACAAGATCACACAGGGTGGTTATAGGGAGGAGTCATTCCTGAAGGTTATCTCAGCTTCAGGAAAGTTAAGGGATTATTTTGATGAATTATTGTAGCTACCAACATGGAGAACAGATGCGAAGATAGTTTATGTCTAGGGAAAATTGATAACAAAAGTTAAATAATTTAGAGCACTTTGAAATGGAAACAAAAATATACTGGAAGGAATCAGCTTCAGTAAAGGAAAAAGAAGTTAACATTTTTGATTTTTTCTTTCATCAAAACTATGAATGAATGCCCCAAAAATGTAAAACTACTGTTTTCTTTGTACAGCTATTGACACAGTGCATTCCCAGCACTTTCTGATCTTATCAAAGATTTACCACAAATGCACCTTTATTTTACTATTTGAAGCTTTTTCTTGTTTCAATGTTAATGCAGGCATGTCTATGATTGCTCGACTGAGAATCAATGAAAGTTACCTTGCATAGTAGACAATATGTCATGTTAAGTTTCAGAAATGATGCCCCACATTGGGAAGTATCACTGTGTACACAGAGGTCTGATATATTATTTTTGGAATAACTGCAGACTTGGGCCATTGTATCTTTTCACAACCATGAACATAGTTTGGACTTTACTCAATTGAAATTACCTTGTGTTACAGTTTGATGTACTAGTTTTGTTTTGCTTCTGCTTAAGCAATAACAATTTACTAAGAAGCTTTTGAAAATGAAACAGTTATGGTTAACTTGGGTATAGAACATAAAATACAATTAACAGACAAGGAAAGAGCAAAACAGGGTAAGATCTGCATTTGTCCCCCATTCTAAGAGTTCTTGAACTAAGTTATTTCAGATAGCATATAGGAATCAATCACATTGCTTTTATTTGGCATCACATTTAGGCTACACCATGCAAGGATGGTAGATTTACTAATTAAAAGGTACCCAATTGGGATTTTATAATAACTGTTACTAATTTTCAATCCAAAAGTTCCTGAATTGAAATTCTATGAGCTGTCATGTGGGATTTGAACTCACATTCCTGAGTATTAACCTGTGTCCTGGGAATCCTAATCCAGTGACATAACCACTACTGAAGAGCACCACTGATCATAAGACTGAATGGTGAAAGGATTAGATACATAATAACTTATAAAGAAGAAAATTAGTTTAACTTGTGTCAATATCAAATGCTGGCTCAGTGACAGCACTGTCATTTCAAAGCCAGAAAGCTCAAAGCATACTTCAGAGACTTAAACACTTAATGCCAACATTTCCGGGCAATACTGAGTTAATATCTTATTGAAAATAAAAGTTAAACTCTTGACTTTTGCTCTTCCAGGTGGATACAAATGCCATTGCTTTAATTGAGGAAGGACATGGCAATTTTTCGGGTAACATTTATCCATCAAATGATATTGCTAAAAACTCTCTGGCAATTAACCTCAATGCTGATTCTGAGCCCTGTGTTGAGTAGTATTGGATAAGACCAACAGAGTATCACCTGTTGATTCCTACGTGAACAGTGTTGGGCCTTTCGTCAATTTTAAGGACCCTAGGAATTGATGTTCTGCCCACCTTGAACTGCTGGCCAATCTGAATCCATTGAGTGGCAGTGCCACCCGAATTGCAGTGACTGTTGCCAGAATAACATATCCACTTAATGTTGAACATGATCACTGAATCCCAAGCCACGGGTGAGTGATGGCAGCATAAGGACATGGGACTAGGGGATCTCTGTCAGTTGGTATACAATGTTGTTGAACAGGAGATCCCAATGAGAGTGTTACAACCTACATGTGCTTGTAACAGGCATTAATTCCCCTACACTTAATGGAAATATAGAAGCATGGAAAATAGGTGCAAGAGTAGGCCATTCAACCTTTTGAGCCTGCGTCACCACTCAATATGATCATGGCTGATCATTCAGGAATGTATCCCATTCCTGTCCTCTCCCCAAACCCCTTGATCCTTTTAGCCGCAAGTGCTATGTGCAGTTCCCTCTTGAATATATCTAATGAACTGGCCCCAACAGCTTCTTGTGGGAGAGAATTCCATATGTTCACAGCTCTCTGAGTGAAGAAATTCTTCTTCATTTCAGTCGTGAATGGCTTACCCATTATTCTTAGACCGTGACTCCTTATTTGGACTTCCCCAATATCAGGAACATTCTTTCTGTGTCTAGCCTGTCCAGTCCCATCAGGATTTTATATCTTTCCAAGAAATCCCTCTTCATTCTTCTAATTTCCAGCAAATACAGACCCAGTTAATCAAGTCTTTCCTCACATGTCAGTCCTGCCATCCTGGGAATCAGTCTGGTAAACGTTCGCTGGACTTCCTCAATAGCAAAAATGTCCTTCAGACTAGGAGAGCAAAATTGCATACAATAGTCAAGGTGTTGCCACATCAAAGCCCTGTATAACTGCAGCAAGACATCCTTACTCCAACACTCAAATCATCTCGCTATGAAGGAGAGCACACCATTAGCTTTTGCTGCACCTGCATGCCAACCTTCGGCCATTGTTCCACCATGACACCCAGGTCTCGTTGCACCTCACCTTTTCCTAAACTGCCACCATTCAGATAATAATCTGCCTTCCTGTTTTCACATTTATCCTCGTTGTATTGCATTTGTCCTTTTTTAAAGTGTGGAGATACATCAGCTACCCACTAGTCCATTAGAACTCTTCCAGAGTCTACAGAATGCCAGAAAATGATCACCAAAGCATCCGTCATTTCTAGAGCCACTTTCTTAAGTACTCTGGGATGCAAAGCATCAGGCCTGGAGTACTTATCAGTTTTTCATCCCATTAATTTCCTCAATACCATTTCTGGACTACTGGATTTACTTCAGTTCCTCCTTCATGCTTGACCCTCTTACCCTACTATATCCTGAACACTATTTGTGTCTTCCTTAGTGAAGACAGATCCAAAGTATTTGTTCAAATGGTCTGCCATCTCTTTGTTGTCCATAATAAATTTTTCTGAATCTAACTGCAAGGGATCTAAATTTATCTTCACCAGTCTTTTTCTCTTCACATATCTATAGATGGATTTTGCAGTCAGTTTTTATGTTTTCTGCAAGCTTACTTTCATATTCTATTTTTCCCATCTGAATTAAATTCTTTGTCCTCCTCTACATTTCTCCCAATCCTCAGGTTTGCTCCTTTTTTTTCTCGCCAATTTATATGCCTCCTCTTTGGCTTTAACACTATCTCTGATTTCTCTTGTTAGCCATGGTTAAGCCATCTTCCCTGTTTGATTTTACACCAGACAATTGTTAAAGTTCATCCAACAATTGGATATTATCCAACAATAGTATGTGCATTGCTATCTGAAAACACTGTTCCTGCTGCTGTTGGCAGAATAGGTTACTGTAGGCCTTTGATTAACCTGAAGCTTATATCAATTGATATTTCTGCCACTGGGGAACATTATCAGAGGGGAGACATAAAGAGCATGCATTTCCAATGGGCCTCCTCCATTGTACCACTTTGGGTATTTCATTGGTTCTCAGCTCGTTGGAACCACAAAATTCAGCTGATTGTTTTTCAAAGCTGGGATAATTGAAATGCAAAGAAAGCAGATAAATGTTAAGTATGTATTCAGTATAAAACTCCTGGGGTTACTACTAACCAGAAACTGTACTGGACCAGTCACATGAATAGTGTGCATAGAGTAGGAATTCTGTGGTAAATAACTCACCTCCTGTATTCGCCATGCCTAGCAACATCCGCAATGCTCAAGTCAGGGGTGTGATTGAATACTCCTTACTTGCCTGGATGAGTAAAACTTCAATAACATTAATTAAGCCTGGAACCAACCAACAGAAAGAAGCCCACTTGACTGGCATTCCATTCAATACTTAACATATAGTCCCTTTGCCATGAAGGCACGGTGGATTCACTCCGTAATTCACAAGGCACATTAGACAGCACTTCCCAAACCCTCAACCTCTACCACATTGAAAGACAAGGGCAGCAGATGTGTGGGAACAATATCACCTGAAAGTTTCCCTCCAACCCACACCATTCTGATTTGGAACTATTTTATTGTTCCTTCACTGTCACTGAGTCAAAATTCTGGAACTGCATTCTTAACCGTACTCTGTGTATACTTATACCTCAAGGGCTGCAGAAGTACAAAATGGTAGCTCATTCCCACCCTCTTGAATGCCAGTAGGGACATGCAATAAATGCTGGCCCAGTCAAAACCCTTATGTGATGAATAAATAAAAAGAATACTTTTTGGCACACCATATTTCTGTTGCCAGCCCCAAATAGATGCCATCAATTTACAAAATAAGAACAAACAATCCACATGAAAATTTGTTTCACTCCACAATAGAAGTATTAAGGCATCAAATTTGGTGCCTTAATACTTCTAATACGCAGTGAAACAAATTTTCATCTAACCATGTGGATCCTTTTATTTTTATTCCTAAAAGGGGTTGTCACATGTCCAGCATGAGTAAGCAAACTGAACTCGATTCTCTTACACTTCAAGGCACCTGAAGGGTTTGAGTTACTTTATCGTCAGTCTGTAATCTTTATACAGACAAAAACATTAAACTGGAGAAGTAGATATATCGACACAATTTGTATTTTTTGACGCAGCTGATTGGCTTATATAGCCTAAAATCAATACAGGGTATTGTACACATTTGCAACACATGCTCTGCATATAAAATATGTATGTGGTTCTTTTCTTCTACATCTCAGCTCGTATACAGTGCATCAAGATGAACTAGTTTCACATGTTAAGAGAACGGTGATCAATAAGACATGGCTGGTCCTGGAGACCAAATAGCCTGTTGTATAAAAATTTGTAAAAAACCATAAAGTCAGAACAAAACGATTATTTTCATAAAATAAAAATGACAAAATACTTAGTTTGTATCATACAAAGTAATTCTGGGCTCTGTTATTAAAACAGTTCAAGGAATTTAAAGGATCAATAACAGCAAGAGTGAAATGCTTATCACAAATTCCTGTTTATTTTCAAACATTTTAATTTTCTGAAATTTGTCTATCGTAAATTTATTGGCATAATTCATTCCTTTCATCATGAATCACAATTCTTATGGCTCAGTTTATTTTTGTACCATTAATCTCCATCATGACAGGATTAAATGGTGTCTGAAAACTATTAAGTCCTGCTATTCAAATCTCAGTGAGGCACTACTTCCATCTGCTGGCCTCAGTCACCTGCCTTGCCCAAATTCCTGGAGTCACAGCTATTTACAGAAAAAGCTTGAAAGCCAATGCAAGAGCTGCAGAGTTGAATGCTGACTAGGTTTAGCAAGCAAAATTCAGAGACTTATGTTGCCATTCCTTAATTGATGTTGTGCCCTATTCGTGAAACTGCCTCCTTAACAGTACTTGGGGAACCTTCATGAAGGAGGGTATGGTCCGACTGGGATATGCTAGAGAATCAGTGCCGAGGACCACAGGAAGTGTTGTAATCATGATCGTTTTCTCACTTGCTTCTTTGTGGCAAGGTGATGCCACATTAACATGTTGGTTAAAAGAAGTATTGCTTTTCACTACCTCAGCAGACTTTCTAAACATGCCTTTACAGCACACTGAGACCAAGAAAAATAGAGCTACCACCTTCCCAAGGGCAATGAGGCATAGGCAATAAGTTCTATCCAAGCATTAATGCCTTTGTCCCATGAACACAATATCCTGGGTTTTATCAACAGGAGCAAGAGTGAAGAAACGGTACTGAACTTGCATTAAATACTTGTTAGACCTCATCCACAATTTTGGGTACAATTCTGGATGCTACATCATGGAAAGATGTGAATGCATTGAATTGGATGTATAAGTTTGTTTGCTGGTATGAGAAACTTCAATAATGAGGATAAATTGGAGTCATTGAGACTTCTCCTTGGAGGAAAGAAAGCAAAGAGAAAGTCTGATAAAAATTTAAAACTCATGAGGGGTTGGATGGAGTAGATAGGCAGAAACTACTACCAATAGAAAAAGGATCAGGATGAAAAGGACACAGATTTAAAGTATTTGCAAAATAAGCCAATAAGCAAAGAGAGATAAAACAATTGTTCACATGAGTGGTTGGGGCGTGGAATGCACTGCTTAGAAGAGTAGTGAAGGTAGGTTCAATTGAGACATTCAAAAGGGCATTGGATGATTATTTAAATAGTTGGTGAAAAGACTGGGGAATGGCACAAAGTCACGTTGCCCTTTAAAAGAGCTGATGCAGACATGACGGGCCAAATAACCTCCTTCTGCACCATCGCACGTCTGTGTTCTGTGAATTTTTAAAAGTAAATTTGTTGAAAAACGTTCATGCTAAGATGGAATTCCATCAGATCTATAGGTATCTCAAGGACAGATGATATCTTCATAAGACAGTAAGACCATAAGACTGGGAGTAAGGCCACAGCCAGCTATCATAGCAAAGCAGCCTTAGCATGCACCACATCACCCAAGATGTAGCCTTGACAAAGTAATTCACATTAGCTCAAGCAGGTGAGCAATCTTTTGGTGTACCAGAGCTACCAGGAATTCTCTTTCTGTGAATAAAAAATAATGATTTAATTGTGAAGCATCTTTCAGCATTATGATCTTAATATGGATTCTCTTTCCCTGGTAGGAAAAGGGAAAATTTGATAATACGAATGTGTATTGTTGATGTATCTTCATTGCTTTTTTATGTTTTCATTGATTGTCTGCAATATTACAGTGAATTTACAAAATGACAGTTCTCTCTTCCTCAAAATTTGGGGCAGAAACATCACCAGGATGCAATTTGTAATTAATCTTGATCCAATAAAAACTGCATTCATGGCATTAATACAGAGAATTCGTATTTTCATAGCAATGCCTTAGGCTGTTTCTCCTTTTATCACCACTTCACTCATGTACTGTGAATTTGTGTTTGTTGTAAATTTGCTGCACTATCAAGGCACCTGTTGAGTACAAAACATCGAAAGATATTTATGTGACAAAAAAATTAGAACAAATAATCTCTCTCTTGGGCTGTAAAGCAGAAAATTTGCATCAAAATACAATAAACAACAGATGTGAAATGCTGCTGATGTAAAAAAAATCAATCATTACATTCAAGTTGAGCACAACAAATCTTTTCCAGCTGGAACAAATCCATTTTATATCTACGATGTCAGCTGCTAGAATTGTGAATTACAGATGTACATGGTGTGAATTAGAGAAATAATGACATTGATAATTTTATCCATACATCTGAGAAATCTCAATGTACAACAGACTTCAGTGCTTGCAATCAAGAGTTTTAATGATCATGTCATGAGCGTGATGGCCCAGCTTGACTCCACACTGTAACCATTCTCTGACTCTGTAATGATCAAAGGCACAAGTCAGAAATTTGATAAAATACACCCCAGTTGGGGAGGGAGGATGACCCAGTGACTGTTAAGGTACAGCAGTATATTTCCAAGTCAGGATGGTAGTGGTACGGAGACGACGTTGTAGGTTGTGGTGTTACCATATATCTGCTTAGCTTGTCCTTCTAGATGGTAATTGTTGGGAGTGGAATGTGGGGAGAGGGACGATTCTTGGTGAATTTCTACAGTGCACCTTGAAGATAATATACGATGCTGATGCTGGAGGAAATGGGCGTTTGTGGTTGCGAAACCAGCAGGCTGCTTTGTCTTGGATGGAGCCAATCATCTTGAGTGTTATTAGAGCTACACCCATCCAGGCAAGTGGATTGTATTACATCAAATTTCTGACTTGTGCCTTGTAGATGTGGATAGACTTTGAGGAGTCAGGAGTTGAGTTAATTGCTGCAGGATTCCAAGCCTCTGACCTGTTCTTGTAGCCATTACATTTATATGATGTGTTCAGTTCAGTTTCTTGCCTATGGTAACTCGCAGAATATTGGTGGTAGGGGTTTACACAATGGTAATGCCATTTAATGTCAGGAGATGATGGTTCAATTCTCTAGTTTTGGAGATGGTCGTGCCTTGTGTGACATGAATATTACTTGCCAATTCTCAGCTCAGACTTGGATATTCTCTGGATGTTTTTGGTTTTGGACATCAAATGTTTCAGTATCAGAGAAGTTGAGAATATTAGGCGATCATCAGTGAACATCTCTATTTCTGACCTTATGGACGGAAGGCCATGAATGAATCTTAGGGCCTAACCACTAGAAAAACCTGTAAAGATGACTTGGAGCTGAGATGACTGACTACCAAGAACTACTTGATGCAACACTCCATCAAATGTATTCTTGATGTCAAGGCCTGTGACTCTCACCTTACCTCTGGAATTTAGCTCTTTTATTCCTGTTTGAACTAAAGCAATAATGAGGTCAGGAGCTGAGTGGCCCTAGTGGAATGCATAATGATCATTTCTGTGCATCCTAAGCAAATCTTTCATGACAGCATTTTTGATGGCACCTTTTGTCACTTTTTACTAATGATCTAGGGTAGATTAATTGAACAGTAATTGTCTCTATTGAATTTGTCCTGCTTTTGTGTACACAACACAGTGCAAGATATCCTCAAAGAGAAGGCAGGATTTCAGCTCCATGGAGACTGTACAGTGGTCACTCTTACTGTCATGGACAGATGTGACAGGCAGATTGATGAAGATAAGGTCAAGTATGTTTGCTCCATATTGTTGGTTCCTTTACCATCTGCCGCAGACCTAGTCTAGCAGCTATGTCCTATAGGACTTGACCAGCACAATCACTCATAGTAATGGGTATTGAAGTCCCTCACGCAGAGCACATTCTGTGCCTTGCCACCCTGAGTTCTTCTTGCAAGTGGTGTTTAACATGGAAGCGTACTGATTCATTGGGTGAGGGGAAACTAGCAGAATGTATCCTTGCCCGTATTTAATCTGATGCCATAAGACCATAAGAAATATGAATAGAAGTAAGCCATTTGATCCTAATGAAGGGCTTTTGCCTGAAAAGTTGATTTTGCTGCTCCTCGGATGCTGCCTGAACTGCTGTGCTTTTCCAGCACCACTAATCCAGCATTTGATCCCTCGAGCCTGTTCTGCCATTCAATAGCATCATGGCTGGTCTGACATTCCTCATGCCCACTTTCCTGTCTTTCTCCATAAACCTTGATTCATAGGATCTTGTGGAATTTGGAGTCAATGTTGAGGACTCCAAGGATAACTCCCTCCTGATTGTATGCCAATGCATTGGAACCTCGGCTGGGACAGCACATACCTTCCGCTAGTGATGATGTTGTCAATAAAGGTTGAGGAGTTAGGGAACATTAAATACAGAAAAGTTTATCAAGTTCTACACTTTTTCAAAAAGTGGCATCCTCAGGATTTTGAAGATACAGGATTTTGGATTTTGCTGGATTTTTAGGTTGGGTGCGTTGGTCAGTGATCAATTCAGGCCTATCACAGGAGGACAACAAGGGCCATTTGGAGCACGGGATTAGACCAAAGCACAAGCAGCAAAACAATTTTGCTACCATGTAGCACTTAGCTGAGTTTTCCAGGTAAGTCAGTTTTGATTCAGTAAAACGAAAAACAAAGTGAAGCATAGACTTATGCAGAATGTTTGGCCTGTAGATACCTAATTGCAAAACTTTAGCTCCTCAAAGGAAGAAGCTCGTAATGGGCCTTCAAAAGGGAAGTTGTGGAAAAAGCTCACTGGAGTAATCAATTATGATGTAAGATGCAAACTTAGTATTTGGTTCAATATTGTATAGTTGGGTTCCTGTATTCCTTTCATTTTTAATAGTGGAGGATTTATAATGTAGATAGAAATATTGACCTAGATACTCCAATAGTAAGAGAATCATTGGAACAGCGTAGGCTGGAGATGGCAACAGGAGACAACAGAATGACTCTGTGGGAATTGTGCAAGAAATCACTTGGGTCTAGAACTCTCCAAAAGAGTCCATTGAAGTCAGAGAATTCCAAGGTTTCCGGCCTAGCTTAATAGTTCCCAGGAAAGGTTAGAGGAATAAAAACCTACTCCAACTCTTGAATAACTCTTAAACTGATTACACAATTTATCACTAAACCACTCCTCATCCCTCATCTGTGACAACCACCCTCCCCAGATGTGGCATCTCCTCCCTCTACAAGGATAACACACCCCCAGACCAGACAATGACCCTATCCAACTCCCAATGTATTCCAAGCACTCAATTCACCTGACACCCCACCCTGTGGTACACTACATACCTCACTTTCAGACAACTCATCCACCTGACATGCTACCCTCCCTCATTCACCTGGTAATCTAATCTCACAAACAACTGCAAACATAACTCCATGCTTAGCTTCCCTACTTGTCCTTTCACAGGAGCTGTCAAAGTAATTGGCTGTGTTGCTAGACATTTAAATCACAGAACCTGTCACTCTGACTCCTGTAAAAGAGGGATGAGCATCTCTAATTATTTTCTTCACTGTTGGATTTGTGGATAGTTTCCTGAGAGGATTCAAGAATCTCAATGGCAATGACACCTAAGAGTGAATGACTAATTTTTAATCCATTCAGTGTCTGAAATAAGGTGTCAACACTGATTAGAATTTAGAGTCATACAGCTTCAGTGCACCATGTCTCTACTAATCAACAAACTATACTAATCTTATTTACTTGTACTTGAGTCAACTATTCCCAGGTTTTAAGTGCTTATCCAGATACTTCTTAAATATTGGGAGAGTACCAGCCTCCACCAACCTCTCATCTGGCATGTTCCATATTTCTGCCACCCTCTGGGTAAAAAACAGCTTCCTTAAATTTCCGTCGAAGTCAATTAATCCCTACCTTAAACTTGTGCCTTTGGGTCTTTGACGTATCTGCCAGGGTAAAAGATTCTCAGAATCAACCCTCACAAAATTGTATATACCTCAATCGGACACCCCAGTCCCTCAGACTCCTCTCCTCCAGGGGAAACAAACTCAGACTTTTCAGTCTCTCTTCATAACCGAGACATTCCACCCCAGGTAATACCTTGGTGAATCTTCTCTCCAGTGCAATCATGTCCTTGCAATAGTGTTGTGAGCAGAACTGCACACAGTATTCCATTTGTGGCGTAATTAATTCTCTGCAAAGTTACAAAAGATCTTCCCTGTCCCTATATCCTATATTCCAGGATACTGATTAGGAATGATCAGTCATGATCATATTGAATGGCGGTGCAGGCTCGAAGGGCAGAATGGCCTACTCCTGCATCTATTGTCTATTGTCTATTGTCTATTGTCTATATTCTACGCCCCGGCTAATGAAGGCAAGCATCCCAAATGTCTTCTTCATGACCGATCCATCTGTGCTGACACCTTGAGGGATCTGTGGATGTGTACATCCAAGTCCCTTTGATCCTCAGTATTCTTGAGGGACCTATCATTCACTATGTAAACCCTTTTCTTATTAGATCTTCCATAATGCGTCATGTCACTCTTAGCAGGGTTAAATTCCATCTGACATTCTTTTGTCCAATCTACCAGCTGATCAATATCATATTCTAGCCTGAGGCCATCCTCCTCACTATCAACAACATCACTAATGTTTACAAATTTACTAAGTATAGCTTGTACATTCACGTTCAACTTCTTTAAAATGATTTATATGTTCAGAGTATTGTGGAGACCATCATTATTTTTCTATTTTTTTTTCATTTTTGAATTGGAATTGAGAATTGTAGTTGAGAATTGAACTTTAAACAGCAGATTGTTATTTAAAAATGGAGAAAGCAAAAGACTGATGTTTGCTGTTGCAGACTGGCCTGGAAAGATAATGCAGGTTATGCACTGCTCTAAGAACACTTTGATGAGCCAGCACTCTAATGATGGGGAGGAACTGGTGTTGGTAAAAACAATGACTGCAGATGCTAGAAACCAGATTCTGGATTAGTGGTGCTGGAAGAGCACAGCAGTTCAGGCAGCATCCAAGGAGCAGCTCCTCGGATGCTGCCTGAACTGCTGTGTTCTTCCAGCACCACTAATCCAGGAACTGGAGTTGGACTGGGGTGGACAAAGTTAAAAATCACACAACACCAGGTTATAGTCCAACAGGTTTATTTTGAAGCACTAGCTTTCGGAGCACTGCTCCTTCATCAGGTAGCTGTGAAACAGGATCATAAGATACAGAATTTATAACAAAAGATTATTGTGTCATGCAAGTGAAATGATGTATTGACCAAACTAAATTGCTATTAAGTCTTTCATCTTTTAGAATGGATAGTAGGTTTCCATTCACTATTGTGTAAATCCCAGGACTTCTTTTAAGTCACATTCTCGAGATAAGTTCAGGCTGTTTAAAAAAAGGTGACAGTTCAGCTCAGACAATGAATTAAATGTGTGAAGTTAGAGTCTGTCTGTATCCCCAATCTTGAGTCAGACTGTTTCAATTTCCAAAGTAGGAATTTATAAAATGTTATATGGATTGGCTGCCTGCAGGTTGAGCACTTTTTGAGCAAAATAGAAATTATCTGCAAATATAATTCTGCAAATGCAAATTCACACCATAGACTTAAATGTGTGAGCTCGGGTAGGAGAGAGAGAGAGAGAAACAGAGACACAGAGACAGAGAGAGAGAGTGTGAATGTGTGCAAGTGAGTGTGTGCTTGTGAGTGTGAGTGCACATGGGATAGTGCGTGTTTGCATGTGTGCATGCTTGGTAAAGTGTGTATGTGAGTGTGATGGAGAATAAGCCTGTGAGAGGGTGTGTACGTGGATGTGAACATTGGAGCGGAGTGTATGCGTATGACAGAGAGCGTGTATTTGAGAGAGGGTCTACGTGAGCATGTACGTATGTAAGAATGTGTGTTTACGAGAGATTGGGGTCACCTGTAGCGTGCTGTGAACCCGAGGTCCCAGTTGAAGCCATCCCCATAGATACCGAACTTGGCTGAGCCTCTGCTTGGCCACTTTGCTTAGTTAAATTAGAGTGGTGCTGGAAAAGCACAGCAGGTCAAGCAGCATCCGAGGAGCAGGAAAATCGATGTTTCGGGCAAAAGCCCTTCATCAGGAATAGAGGCAGGGTGCCTGCAGAGTGGAGAGATAAATGAGAGGGGGTGGGGGTGGGGAGAAAGTAGCATAGAGTACAATAGTTGAATGGGGTTGGGGATGGAGGTGATAGGTCAGGGAGGAGGGTGGGGGAAGGTAGCAAAGAGTACAATGGGTGAATGGGGGTGGGGATGAAGGTGATAGGTCAGAGAGGAGGGTGGAGTGGATAGGTGGAAAGGAAGATAGGCAGGTAGAACAGGTCATGTCTCTGGTTTCCAGCATCTGCAGTCCTTGTTTTTACCTAGTTGATTTTAACCCTACTGCGAATCCTCTTGCAAGGATGCCTGCCTTGAAGAAGCTTTCGTCCTCTCTCTACAAGAATCTCAGGGAGTCTCTCTCTCTCACTGCAACTCCCAGGGTCATCTCGTCTGCCCTGAAGCTCGCTACCACAGCCACATTTGCTTTCAACCCCATGGCATCAATGTGGATTTCACGAGTTTCCTCATTCCCCCTTCCCCCACCTCACCCCAGCTCCAACCTTCCAGCTCAGCATCACCCCCATGACCTGGAAGATCTTGGTGAGATGCTCATCCTCATTGATAATGTGTTGCAGGCTGTGAAGAACATGGCATAGTTTCTCCACTCCCAGCAAGTACTGGACAATGAAGACTCCCTTATCGGTTGCCTCCTGCGTCTGTCTCTTGAGGAGGCCATTAGGGTTTCTCGCCATGGCATGCCGGAACATGCAATAGATGAGTTCAGCATCATACCCTGTTCTTATGAGGGCATCCTTGAGCACCTTCAGGTGTCTGTCGCATTCCTCCTCGGCTGAACAGATCCCGTGTATGCTTTGGACTTGTCCATAGGGGATGGCTGTTTTAATATGTTTAGGGTGGAAGCTAGAGAAGTGCAGCATCATGAGGTTATCCATGCGTTTGCAGTACAGTGAGGTACTGAGGTGCCCATACTTGATGGAGATGTATGTGTCCAAGAATGAGACAGATACTAAAGAGTTGTCCATGGTAAGTCTGATGGTGGGATGTAATGTGTTGATGACACTGTGCAGTTGTTTCAGTGACTCCTCGCCATGGATCCAGAGGAAGAAAATGTTATAGATATATTTAGTATATAGCACTGGTCAGAGGTCCTGTGCAGCAAAGAAGTCTTGTTTGAACTTGTGCATGAAAATGTTAGCATATTGGAATACAAATTTGGTGAAAATTTTGTGGTCAAGGATGAAGCCAATGAGTTGAAGGATGATACTCGGAGATTGGCAGTTGTTGGTATTGAGCGTTGAGGCTGTTGTCGCAATGTGGTCATCGTGGGGGATGTTGGTGTAGAGTGTGGAAAGGTCCATTGTGTTGAGGAATGTTCTCAGTTCGACTTGTCCATGGGTGCTGAGTTTCTGTAAGAAATCTGTAGTGTCATGACAGAAGCTGGGGGTCTCCTTTACAATGAGTTTCAAAATGCCCTAGACATAACCAGAGAGGTTCCAAAGCAGGGTCCCAATGCCTGATATGATGAACGTCCAAGTGTGTTGGCTTTGCATACCTTTGGAAGGCAGTAAAATCCCCTATGTGAGAAGTATGTAGGATGAGATTGCATAGGGAATGCTGAAGAACTGGATCAAAAGTCTTGATCAACGTGTTTAGGTCACGAGTGTGTTTTTTGGTCGGATTAGCTGGTAGTTGCCTGCAGTCTTTCTGGTTGTTCAGTTGTCCATACACTTCCTTGTAGTAGTCCGTTCTATTCTGAATAATGATGGCTCCTCCTTTATCTGCTAGTCTGATGACAACATTGCGATTGCTTTTAAGAGCATGGATACCATTATGTTGTGATCTAGCAATGTTCTGCACTACCTTTTGGGTGCGGCTGATGAATCTGGCATTTACACATTTCCTGACAGTTTGAGCATATACATCAAGCTCAGGGCAATGGCCCTGCAGAAGGGTCCAAATCGACTCCTTCCTTGGTCGCTCCACTACAGATCACTCTGATGACAATCTGATCACACCACAATACATTGTTAAGGTGATAGGGATGGGTGGGAGTGCTTAGATACATAAACAATATTTTCTTTTCTATCATAGAAACAAGAATGAAAGAATAACTGGTGGTTATATAATGTATATCACTGAATAATGTTTAGATATTGGGGGTGTTTAGACTTGATGAAACACAATAAAGATATGAAATTAGGAAATTGTATTAATCCTAAAAATTAGAAACAGTAAAAGTATGTATATGGCTAAGAATGTTTCCTTTGGTGCAGGTGATACAGAGAAAAAAAATGGTTCTACTTGGAGCTAGAGGCCACCCATCAGTTAATGTAAACTAAAGTTAGTAAAGTCACTGATCAAATATATATAGTCACCCAGATTTTGCTCTTGCCAACAACAATATAGCAATAGTAAATGTTGAGAGATTTGCTGTGGGGTGGGAGTGTGCAAAAATAATAGATTGATGCATAAATTAGACATCGTCAATGTTCTGCTAAGGTTATGGCAAGCAGTCAGGAAAACTCTTGAGAAAATTTCTGGTGCAAGTATTGACCTTCAGCCATCTGCTGTCAAAGGGAAAGATGCAGCAGGTTCAGTGCCAGCTAAGACAACATTTGACACTTGTTTCTTGTTTTAATTAGCTGTTTGTGATCTATTTTAAACATCATTAAAATCACAGGCCTGAGCTTTCAAGCCAATCTTTTAATAACTTCAGTAAACATGTCATAAACCCACAGAATTGGATTTTGAGCTTTTCTGATACAGTAATGAGACAATTCAGAAATGTAACAGCCAAAGGGAATGTACATCAAACTTTTGTTCACCATCTTGTATGTTCTTCCCCTGACCATGCCCTAAATGCTCATTCACCATGGTCTTATTGTCTGGCCTCAGCTACCTCATGCCCCACTCAGTTTCTGCCTTGGTGGTTTCCATCACTGCATCCTCCGGACTGGATGCAGTCCCAGCCGTACCCACCATTTCTTATGGGTCTGCTGAGATGGAAGAACTGCCAGCACTGATTGGCCAGCAGCTCTTAAAGATGGACTCCTGCCTTTTAAAGGCTCAGGAGTCATGTTAACTGCTCATTGGCTGCCAAATGCATTTAAAAGGCATTTTGTTGGAGGATCTGAGCTACAGGGAAAGGCTGAACAGACTAGGGCTGTTTTCCCTGGAGCGTCGGAGGCTGAGGGGTGACCTTATAGAGGTTTACAAAATTATGAGGGGCATGGATAGGATAAATAGACAAAGTCTTTTCCCTGGGGTCAGGGAGTCCAGAACTAGAGGGCATAGGTTTAAGGTGAGAGGGGAAAGATATAAAAGAGACCTAAGGGGCAATTTTTTCACGCAGAGGGTGATACGTGTATGGAATGAGCTGCTAGAGGATGTGGTGGAGGCTGGTACAATTGCAACATTTAAGAGGCATTCGGATGGGTATATGAATAGGAAGGGTTTGGAGGGATATGGGCCGAGTGCTGGCAGGTGGGATTAGATTGGGTTGGGATATCTGGTCAGCATGGACGGGTTGGTCCGAAGGGTCTGTTTCCATGCTGTACATCTCTATGACTCTATCTATGACTCTAAAGCAAAATCATATTATTATATTCATGTGTTTTACTTAAAAGATAACCACTGCAACTGTGATTACTTTTTTTTAGATTCCCTACGGTATGGAACAGGCCCTTTGGCCCAACAAGTCCACACCAACCCTCCTAAGAGTAACCCACCCAGACCCATTCCCCTACCCTACAATTTACTCCTGACGAATGCACTTCACCTTCTCTCATTTCTCTCACTTATGTGAACCCGGATATGAGTCAGAGTTATTGTGGCACAGAAGGAGGCTATTCAGCCCAATAGGTCCACAACAGTTCTCAGTAGAGCAATCCAGGCAATCCCAAATGTTTATAACCCAAAATATTAGACATGTGACATGTAGTCTTTCTGCCATCAGTTAATGAACAGTTTTTCCTTTTTAAAATACCTAGGCAGAAGTGGGTACTGCAAATGCTGGAGATTAGAGTCAAGATTAGAGTGGTACTGGAAAAGGACAGTAGGTCAGGCAGCATCCGAGGAGCAAGAAAACCTACGTTTCAGGCAAAAGCCCTTCATCCTCATGAAGGGCTTTTGTGTGAAATGTCAATTTTCCAGTTCCTTGGATGCTGCCTGCTCTGCTGTTCTTTTCCAGCACCACTTTAATCTTTTTAAAACGTCTGTCATTACAGTGCACTTGCATATCAAATCTCCCTCCCAGTCCTTTGCTTCAAGGAAAACAATCCAGTTTCTACCAGTTTCAACCTAATCCTGAAGCTGCATTCTTTTGAAAGCAGTGAGGTCAATCTTTTTTGCAGTCTTTTGCTTTCGAAACTTCTATCCGTGAAGCTCAAGATCCCACAAGCCTTGCCAACTACTCTCTAAATTTGTGCCTTCAAAGATTTACGCACATGAATGTATTTTGCTACTCTGGTATCATTGGGAAAGTTTACTCTGTATTCCTGTAATTTATACATAAAAACAGTCCTAGCACTGACTGTTGGGAAAGATCACCATCCACCATCCTCTAGTCTGAAAAACAATCATCTGCTAAAAATGTAGAAATATAGAAAATAGGAGCAGCCTTTGAGTCTGCTCTGCCATTCAGTACGTTTATGCCTGATCATCCCATTTCGTACCTTGTTCCTGTTTTGTCCCCATACCCTATGAACCTTTTAGTCCTAAGAGGTATACTTAATTCCTTCTTGAAAACAAACATTGTCTTGGCCAAACTGTTTCCTGGACAGAGAATTTCGCAGGAACACCACTCTCAGGGTGGAGATATTTCTCTGCATCTCAGACCTACTCTGTATTCTTAGACTGTGGCCCCGGTTCTGGACTCTCTGGTCATTGGGAACATCCTTCCCACAGTTACCCTGTCTACTTCATTAGAATTTATAAATCTGTACAAGGTTCCCCCTCATTCTTCTAAATTCCAGTGAATATGGTCCAAACTGATCCACTTTCTCTTCATATGTCACTCTTTCCATTTCAGGAATCAGGTTAGCAAACCGTTATTACACCATTCTATAGCCATATTATGGCTGTTTCCTTTCCTTAAGCCATTGCTAACGTTCAGGCAGACACTCATCCTCTTAGAAATAAAACTAAATTTTGCGACCTAATGTTTATGTGGTACCTGTCAAATGCTTTCTTTAAATCTATATAGACAAGAACTGCCACATTCTCTTTATCAACGTGCTCTGTTAGGTCATTCAAAATCCCAATTCAATTCCTCCTTCATGATCAGCTTGTTGTAAATCTTTACTGCTCTTCTTTAACTATTTCAATCCCCATTATTGTTTCTTAAACCTTATCCACCTGTTTACTTACCGACTAGCAATTACTAAAAATATCTTCAAAGCTTTTCTTGAACAAGAATGTCACATTTGTTATTCTTCAATTCTTTGGCAACTTCAATATATCTAAGGAATATTGGAGGATTATGGCAAGTCCTCCTGCTATCTTCACTCCGTTCCACACATAATTTGAGTATGTTTAAGGGAGAATTGATTAATTTCTGATTACCAGCAGTATACAAGATTATGGAGACAGGGTGGGTAAAAGACATTGAAGTATTCCATCAGCCGTGATTGCATTACACGGCAGGACACACTTCAGGGGCAGAATGGCTTACTCTTGTCATATGTTTCTATATTTCTAAACTAACAGAAGATCAGTAACTTTCTGGCATAATAATCAAATATATTTTCACTCTGATGTCATAATTCAATGGATCCTTTAACCAACAGCAAATGGAGAACGAGTTCTGCAAGACTGATAAATTTAAAGCAGACATATTCGGGTTATAAGCATTACTGATATTTTAATACATTTTGAGAGAGAAATGATATGATTCTTTGAGAGGTCAGTTCTTGCCACTGCTGTGTTTTAGCATACATTGGAGTACTTTTTACCTAATTTCCTCATTATTTCAATCACATAATAATTTCCACATACACTGGGTGTGTACCCATTTCAAATGTAGTCTCTAATGGGTAATTTGAAGATAATTGCTTATAAGGCTTTGAAGAAAGTTTTGATTCATTGATCCATACATTGAATATCAAATTATGCAACATCAAATTCCTTCAGTGCCATTCAGTTTTATAACACTTATATGGAAATTATTAATTCTTCAGATGGAAAAAAGTAAGATATGCTCATGTTCATTATAACTGCTAGTTTAAAAAAGTGGATCAAACGAGAAAAAAAGAATCACTTGGAGAACATGATCGTAGATATGATAAAATAGCAGATATGATGGGATGATTTTCTCATAATGGAATTTAAGTGCTCAAACAAGCCATTAGAGGCTTATTCACCAAACTGATTCAAAATGAGTAGTCTTTACTGACACATATCAATTATTTTTAACTTACTTCGAGGACATATCATTGTTAATTTACTGCTAGCTCTCATTGTTAAAGACTGATGGGGCAAACAAAGTGGGAAGTGATTAAATTGCAGATAGTTTACTAATTATAGCAATGATTCTGTTTGGAAAAGAAGAGAATTTGCTTGCAACTTGTGATGCAGAGCTTGTAATAATGAGATTTCTTGTTCTTGAAATTTTAGCTCATTCCCCTGCTGAGGATACAGATAGGCATTTGGTAGTATGATATTGACCAAGCTGTGACCAAGACTTGGCCGAAAGATGGGGAGGTTTGGCAGTTCAAACTTTCTGCAACAGGACATTCAGACCAAGATGGAGGGATGGTGCAGATGCAATATGGATCAAGGAATCAATTAGGCAATGAGGAGGGATGATGCCTTGGAAAGATGATAAAACAAGGTCACATGGGTGGAAATAAAAAGCACAAAAGTGGTAAATGCTCTGCTGGACGTGTACTTCACAGTCAGGGATTTGTTTTTTTCATTCATTCACAGGATGAGGGCAGCATTGGCTGGGCCAGCATAGGATTCAACTATATTACTGTGTATCTGGAGTCACATGTAGGTCAGACTAGATGAGGATGGTAGTTTCTTTCCCTAAAGGACAATAGTGAACTAGATGGGTTTTCTCTTCACAATCAATAATGCATTCATGATCACCATTTGACTCTTAATTTCAGATTTTATTTTAAATTGAACTCAAATGTCACCATCTGCTATGGCAGCATTTGAAATCAGGTCCCCAGAGCATTACCTGTGTCTCTGGACTAACTGTCCAGTGACACTACCATTAGGTCACCACCTCCTCTTTGACAGAGGATCAAGTATGTAGTCAGATTTCAGAGAAATGTAAGAATCAAAATCGTAGTGAATGGCAGCAGAATTGAAGGGCTGAATGGCCTACTCCTGCATTCATTTTCTCTGTTTCTATATAATAAGGCTGCCAGACCTGCTAAGATTCTACAGCATTTCCTGCTTTTCATATCATAAAGAATACTGCCTGGGCTGCAGGGTCTTTAATATCGAGAAAGATGAAATAGGCTGGGATTGTTTTCTTTGAAGCAGAAGAGATTGAGAGGACCTAATAGAGGTAGATTACACTTGATTATGAAAGACATTGACAGAGTGACATATAGATAGATGGGAAGGCACTTCTTCCACTAGTAGAAGGGTCAATAACCAGGGGACGTACATTTTAAGGTACTAGGCAGAAGGCTCAGAGGGGAGCTAAACAGAAATCTTTTCATCTAGAGGGTGGTGGGAATCTGAAACATAACGCCTTTAAAGGTTCGTTGAGACAGAGTCTCTTGTAACATTCAAGCACTATTTAGATATTGACTTGCATTGTCTCTAGAACTATAGGTCCAGGGCTGGAAAATGGTTTTACCTTAGTACAGTCATACCTTCTTTGGGCAACATCAATATGGTGGGCTGAATGGCCTCATTCTTTGCTGTAAAAAAAACCTGAGTCTATAATGTTGAGTAAATTTCCCATATGCTGAAACAAATGAAAACATTATTTAAGTGCTCTCAACAGATAAAATGTTCTGGTATGGACATTTACTGTTGGACTTAAATTCAAAAAACAATTTGCAATCTCATTCCTATAGATATGATCCAGGTAGTTATACCATTAAATAAAGTCAACTGTACACTTTCATATTGCAGGAAATTGCCAACATTACTTAATACAAGCTTAGCTAAATCTACCAACAAAAGTTTATATGGCACCTTTAATGTAGGAAAAAGTCCCACGATGTCTGGCAAGATGAACAAACAAAAGTTAATATAAACCGAAGTAGGACATATGAGCAAATGTGACAAAATGATTGCTTAGAGAGTAAATTTGGAGGACAGTCTCATGTCAAATATTGGCTTAATAGTTTTATGCCATTGACTAGGTGTTATCATCAGAGATGTCATATCACAGGGAATGGAGACTCGAGTGAAATGGATTCTGGTGAAATCCTGCTGATCCATGTCTCTTTACATAGTGCAAATAAGTTAATAAATATTCATCAGTTTGCACACATATGGGATCTGGCCCCCAGCTGTCTAAGACTCCCAGATATTGTTATGATCCCCAACCAAATCACCACATTTATGTTACCATCTGACCGGAGGCCAGTAATGTTTCCTTTAGACAAACTGTGAGATCCCAGGTACTAAGAACCTAAAACCACAAGATTCTGTTGTTTTGAACAAACATCAATGAAATTAGAATAGTAATGCAATCTATAATACAGATCTACCATTCAGAATTAACCTAGGGTAAGAGTAACAAACAAACAATAGGGTTTATGACCCCATGGAGCTCAAACAGTAAATTCAGCCAAGATAGATCCCATGGATTTCTCAGCCACACCCCTCCCCTGATGTGAATGACATGGTAGGTCATCAAATCTAATTAAAAGCTTAGAAGGGAATCCAATTCTTCTCTTTTTAAGATCTCCCTTTGGAATTCCCTCTGAAGCCATACTGAGATGGGTACTTCAATGTCTATTCACAGTTCCCCTTCCATCCCCATAAGATTCTGGAGTGCACTCCAGCACTTACTAAAAGGCACAACCACTGATTTCAACAGACAGCTGGCTTCACTGAGTCAGTATTGCTCCTGTGTTGCTTTCCTGAACTATAATCCTGGTTAGCTGCATCAACAAAAACTGCTTCTAGGCTTTTCAACTTTTACTTTCAGTTGGAATTAATTGTCTTTTCTGAGCACCTTATGGTTTCAATGATATTTCTGTGTCCCAACTCAAATATTTAGTTGTGCCTACTGTGTAAAATTCCAAACTGCACAGAGCTATCCAAATATCACTATCCACTTCTTCCCGAACCCAATTGCAAAGATTCAGTGGGCTTCTCTGTAGTACAGCTTAACAGCAGCATTTTTCTGCATGGGCCCTGCTTCTGTCTCTCTTTCCCTCACCATGCCACTAACTTTCTGTAACCCTTGAACTGTTTTTCAGTGAGCTTCGAACTGTTTTGGAATAATCTAATGGAAATCTCATACCTGCTATACTTTTGTTCCTGGGCAGGTTTGAATGTAGCCACTGATGTAACAGTGAAACGTTACATGACGTAGTTCCCTGAATGTCACAATATTCACAGATTACAGGCTTACACAGTATTATCGAAAACAAAATGAAATTAATTTTGTCAATTTTGACAATATTTGTAAATCCTAACTGAGAAGCAGAAAGGATTGAAGAGAGAATTTCAGGGCTTACTGCTTGAATGTTTAAATACATTGCAGTCAAAGATGGAAAAGAAAATTGGTAAATCCACAAGAGACCAGGGTTGGAGTACTGGAAAGTTCTCAGAGGGTGAAAAATATTTCAGAAACACAAAGGGCAGAGTCCATGAAGGGATCTGAACATGTTAATGAGAATTTTAAACTGAGAAATGTAAATTTTAAGTTGATGAACCAAGAGCTAATTTTAAACAACAAACAGAGGAATGATAAGTGAACATGGATAACAAAGCTTTGGGTGAGCTCACATTCATAGAGAATTATCAATGGAAGGCCAGTGAGGAGAACATTGCAATAGTCAAGCCTCGTGGTTCTCAAGGCAGGGGCAAGGTTTCTAGCAAAAATGAGTTGTTGTAAGAAGTTGTGACAGTTGCCTGCGAGAACAGCCAATATTTAACCTAATTTATGAGGCAACTTATCAAATGCCTACTGAAGGTCAAAATACAAAGCACTTTGCCTTCTTTAGGATTCCAACCCCATAGCTCAATAACTTATTTCGGAGCACAGCAAAAGTCCTTCACTAATGCACTTTCAATCCTTCTTTGTCTATTACGTGTAACCCAAATCTATTTGTAATTTGATTGTTCATTCCAAAAGATGCACTGTAATACCTTGCTGTGATTTATTTTCCAATTGCCTTGTTCAGTTTTTTTTGTTGTTTTCCTCCTTGGAGGGAGGAAGTGATTGACAAAAACTTTAAAAGGAAAGGGCTTTAACAGAGAGAAATTAGAAATATAATCAAATGAGATAACAACCAAATCTTGAGAAGCTACAAACAAATATAAGCAATGAGGACAGGAAACCAAAAGGGAAATGAACAGAAATAAAATGCAGATAACATTGAAAATGTCTGGTGGTCATAACAGTGAAGATGCCATGATATTAATGTGGACAAATAATTAAGTGGGGAGAAGAAAGGCAAAAAAAGAGAGAAAATCAAGACTGAGAAGAATAAACAATTAATTTGAAGCTGAACAAAATACTCAGGCTATTAGTCAAATGAATATATATTGTGAGCAGGACAAATAACCAGAGATTGAGTGTGGACAGTGAAAAGGAGATATTTCAGAGATTAGAATTAATATAAACTGTGAGAAAGGCAAATAATCAAGGGGAATATTAATGAATGTAGGAAGAAAGAGAGATAACTAAGTGAGGAGTAAATAACGTGAAAGGAAAGTATAATAACTGACAGGAAGGTGAACAGTAAGCTTGAGGACAGATGACCAGATATGGAATGCAAAGAGGATGAAATGGATAGCAGATTGGTTGCTTTATTCCTTCAGATGCTTTTCAATCAGATAGTCAACAGAAGATGTTTGTGTCTGCAAGAGCTACCTGGATTACACCTCCTTCGACACTACCTCCTGCAAAAATGCTATACTGTGTTCCCAATTCCTCCACCTTTGCCACATCTGCTCCCAGGAGGACCAGTTCCACCACAGAACACACCAGATGGACTCCTTCTTTAAAGACTGCAATTTCCCCTCTCACTTGGTTGAAGATGCCCTCCAACGCATCTCATCCACAACTCATACCTCCACCCTCGAACCCCACCCTTCCAAGCACAACAAGGCCAGAACCCCCCGGTCCTCACCTTCTACTCCACCAACCTCCATATAAATTGCATCATCCGCTGACATTTCTGCCACCTACAAATGGACCCTACCACCAGAGATATATTTCCCTCCCCTTCCTTATCTGCTTTCCATCAAGACCATTCCCTCCATGACTACCTGGTCAGGTCCATGCCCCTTAACAACCCACCCTCCCCTCTGGGCACCTGCCACCGCAGGAATTGCAAAACCTGCGCCCAACCTTCGCCCTCACCACTGCCCAAGGCCCCAAAGGAACCTTCTACATCCATCAAAGTTTCACCTTCACTTCCACACATGTTATTTATTGAATCCGTTGCTCCCGATGTGGTCTCCTCTACATTGGGGAGATCAGATGCCTTCTCGCAGAGCGCTTCAGAGAACATCTCCGGGACACCCACACAAATCAATCCCACCGCCTTGTGGCCGAACATTTCAACTCCCCCTCCCACTCTGCCGAGGTCCTGAGCTTCCTGCGTTGCCACTCCCTCACCACCCAACACCTGGAGGAAGAAAGCCTCAAACTCCGCCTCGGAACCCTTCAACCCCATGATATCAATGTGGACTTCACCAGTTTCCTAATTTATCCTCCCCCCCACCTTATCCCAGTACCAACCTTCCAGCTCAGCACCATCCTCATGACCTGTCCCACCTGTCAATCGTCCTTCCCACCTATCCGCTCCACCCTCCTATCAGACCTATCACCTTCACCCCCACCTCCATCCACCTTTTACACTCTCAGGTACCTTCTCCCTAGCCCCACCTCCATCCCATTTATCTCTCCACCCCTGATGGAGGATTTTTGCCCGAAACATTGATTTTCCTGCACCACTCTAATCTTGGAACATTGTGTCCAGTTCTGGTCGCCCTAATACAGGGCACCTTGATTATCCGAATACCAATTATCTGAAAGTCGGATTATCTGAAGGAGATCTCGAGGTCCTGACAGAAACATAACATCAAAGACATGCATCCAACACTGATTGTGTTGTTTACAGTGATTAAAAGTGCTGTGAAGAACAGTCCTGGATTGATGGGAGCGCTGGCACTGTCTCTAAACTACTGACATCCCACACACTTTCTGACTTCTCACACTTTCCCAGGAATTCTGCACAGGTGTGTACCCTAAACCCTCCTTCCCCAGATAATCTCTCGATTATTTTCCTGTACAGGGCAAAGGTGGAACCTGTTAAAAAGTTACAGTAAAAAGTTGTGTGTGTGTGCTATTTGGAGACTCACTGCCCAAAAGGCAGTAACAGCAGCAGCAGCAGCAGCAGTCTTGTTGTTGGTGTTCAGTTCGCTGCCCCGGAGAGGGGGCGTGGACAGAAGGAGTGGGGTTGGGGGTGGATGGGGGTCACGCAGTGGGTGGGGATGAGGGTGGGGGAGGGCAAGGGGCGGTGTTGGGGGCGGACGGGGGGGGGCGATGTTAGACAGGGTTTGGGGACGGCCAGGGGACAATGTTGGGTGCGGGCAATGTTGGATGGGGTTTGGGGCGGGTGTGGGGGTGTTGAATGAGGTTTGGGGGGTGGGTGGAAGTGCGGGTTTAGATAGAGTTTGTGGGTCGGTGTTGGGGGCGGATGGTGTTGGACGGGGTTTTGGGGGGCGGTGTTGCAGGTGGGTGGAGGATCTCGTGCACTGTGCTGTTGCTAGTCTCCTGTATGAGGAGCAGACTTAATAGAAAACTCTGAGCCCCCTGAGGAAAGGTACTGAATCGATTAAGCAAATAATCAATTATCTGAACAAAATAGTGCCCGCCCATCCCGTTTGGATAATCGAGGTTCCCCTGTCTTGGAAAGATGAAGAGGCTTTGGAGAGAGTGCGAATGAGGTTTACCAGGATGCTGCCTGGACTGGAGGGCTTGTGTTATGAAGACAGGTTGACTAAGCTCCGACTTTTCTCTCTGGAGAGAAGGAGGCAGCGAGGTGACCTGATTGAGGTGTACAAGGTAATGAGAGGCATAGATATAGTCGATAGCCAAAGACTTTTCTCCAGGGCAGAATTAGCTGGCATGAGGGGTCATAGTTTTAAGATATTAGGAGGAAGATTTCGAGGAGACGTCAGAAGTAGGTTCTTTTCTCAGAGAACTGTGAATGCATGGAATACGTTGCCAGCGGTGGCAGTAGAAGCAGAGTCATTCGGACATTGAAGCGACTGCTGGACATGCACATGGACAGCAGTGAATTGAGGTTAGGTTAGGTTAGGTTATTCTACTTATTTTACTTTAGATTAGGATTGATCCTCAGCATAACATCGTGGCCGAAGGGCCTGTTCTGTGCTGAACTTTTCTTTGTTCTATGTTCTGACATTAGGCATATCAGATAGGGGGACAATTATGAGGCGGGGGGGCAGTCAATGCAGGATTGAGGGTGTTGTATTTAAATGCACACAGTATATGAAACAAGGTAAATGAGCTTTTAGTGCAGATTGAATTTGGCAGGTCTGATGTTGTAGTTTCAGAGAGACTGAGGGCTATAAGGGGATCAGTGATGGGAAAGAAATATCCAGTGATACATGTCCTATTAAAAGGATAGGCAGTTGGGCAGAGGGGGTGGGGTTGCCTTATTAGTAAGAAATGAAATTTAAATCATTAGCAGGAAATGATATGGTGTCAGAAGGCACAGAATCTGTCTGGGTGGAGTTGAGGAACCACAAAGTTAAAAAGTGATGGCTGTCGAGTTCAGGCCTCCTAATAGCAATCAGGATGTGGGGAAGAAAACAAATTAGGAGATAGAAAAGGCATGTAAGAAAGACACTGTGATAATAATTATGAGTATTTGATTGTGCAGATGGGCTTGGAAAACTGGGTTGGTGGCAGATCACAAGAAAAGGAATTTGTAGAATGTCTATGAGCTTTTTGGGCCCCATATCTAAGGAAGGGTGTGCTGACCTTGGATGGGCTTCAGAAGAGGTTGACAAGAATGATCGCAGGGATGAAGGGCTTGTCATATGAGGGGAGGTTGAGGGTCCTGGGTCTGGACTCAGTGGAATTTGGAAGGATCTGGGATGATCTGCTTGAAACTTACAGAATACTGAGATGCCTGGACAGGGTGAATGTGGAGAAGGTGTTTCCACGAGTAGGAGAAACTCGGACCCAAGGACACAGCCTCAGAGTGATGCAACAACCCTTTAGAACTGAGATGAGAAGGAATTTCTTCAGCTAGAGTGTGGTAGATCTGTAGAATTCATGGCTGGAGAGGGCTGTGGAGAGCAAGCCATTAAATGTATTTAAGACTGAGATAGATAGGTTCTTAATTGGCAAGAGAATCCAGGGTTATGGGGAGAATGCGGGTAAGTGGAGTTGAAATGCCCATCAGCCATGATTGAATGGTGGAGTGGACTTGATGGGCCAAATGGCCTTACTTCCGCTCCTATGTCTTTTGGTCTTATGGTCTTAAGTCAGGAGAATGGTGTTGAGAAACATGTTAGCCATGATCAAATCAAAAGCAGACTCAATGGGCCAAATAGCCTAATTCTGCTCCTATATTTTATGGTCTTATCACACCCAGACATATTAAAGAGGTAACTAATGTTGATACCTGTAAACTGGATTCAAGGCCCCTCAACATATCATTATCCTTTCTGGAATTGAAGATATAGGTACACATTGATTTACCAAGTATTATTGATTGATTTTTAAAAATTGAATGTTGTGCAATCTCTTCTTGTAATTATAGAAATTGATGTTGTTGTAATTCATCATTGAGAGAAAGTTAAAATTTGATTGCTTTTATTTACTATTTAGTTTAAAATCTGCAATGTTAGAAAGAAACTCAATTTGAAATTAACAAACAAATTTAAAGACAGAAGGTTATATTCATTTAAACTCATTCGCTATTAAACAAATGGAAATAAAAAGAACAAGTAAAAACCAAAAATCTATGGATTTCTGAAATCAGAAACGAAAACAGAAATTGATGAGAAAGCTCAACAAGTCTGGCAGCATCTGTGGTGGGAATCAGAGTTAACATTTCGGATTGAGTGACCTACCTCAGAACATTGTTTTTTCCCTCGAGCTACCATCATTTCTAAGGAAGTGTCACTCGACCTGAAACTTTGATTCTAGTTTTCTCCACAGACACTGCCAGACCCTGCCGAGCGTATCCAGCAAGTTTTGTTTTAGGTTTGAATAAAGCTCAGTTTTAAAGTCAGGTTTGCAACTGAATTTGATACTTTAATAAAATAAATCAATATGGAACACTGCTAGTACAGTTAATGTGGTTGTACTGCAAGCACTACTGCCTCTACTGCTAACTATGCTTTACTTGACAATCAGGAAAAGTGAAACTTTGAGATTGTTGTTAATAAGGTGCTAGTCAAATTCACATATAACACAAAACACCATGGTTGCCAAATCTTGATAGATGCTATGAGGTACCCATTTGATAATGCACACCATGGCTACAAGAATTTTGCAGTACGATTTAAGATAGAAATGAGATTTATTTTCTCTGACAATTGACAGTCTGTTCAATTTTCTTCCCCAGTGAGGAGTAGAGGCTCAGTCATTGATTATATTCAATGCTGAGTTAAACAGATTTTTGATTTACAAAGGGTGGCAAGGGTTATGGTGGGACAGGCAAGAATGCAACTGAGGCCACGATTAACTCAGCCATGGTCTTCTTGAATGGCAAAGACGTCTCAGGAGACTGAAAGGTCTACTCTTGCTTCTAATTCTTGTCTTCTGTGTAAGAACCTACATAGCTAATTGCAAGCAAAGCACTTTAATCCAAACTCTATTGCATGTCTGCGTTGGACTATTTGAAATATTCTCATCAGTGAATTGTGTTAGAGTTTAACACTTGATCTCTTTACTTCAATTGTCATTGTGTCATTATACTAACATTAATTTATGGCTGCACATTTAAAGATTGAAATAACTAAAATATTATGAACAGTAATGCATTTTGAGAAACATATGCTTATTTTTAAATTTAAAATTTAACATATATCTAGACTAAATTGGCTACCTCTTGAGACCTTATCATATATTTTAATGAAAGCTCTTTACAAGTGTGCTGAATATCTACGTTATTGTCAAATTCCCACAGATTTAATACAGTCTTTAAATTACAGTCAGTTCTGCTAGAATGTGCGTTTCTTCAACATAAATTTAGACTGTTATTTGTAGAACATGAACTTTCCTTACCTGCGTTGGTTATAATGCAATTCCAGCCCCATGAATTTAAATGGTGCAGCTATTCCATGATTTTCTTGTAACCTAAGGTCTTGCGAGAATGGAACTATCGTGTCCTATAAGAACTGACTGTGTATTTGTTGGAATATTGTGTGCAATTCTGGTCTCCTTTCTATCGGAAAGATGTTGTGAAACTTGAAAGGATTCAGAAAAGATTTACAAGGATGTTGCCAGCGTTGGAGGATTGAGCTATAGGGAGAGGTTGAATAGGCTGGGGCTGTTTTCCCTGGAGCGTCGGAAACTGAGGGGTGACCTTATAGAGATTTATAAAATCATAATGGGCATGGATAGGATAAATAGACAAAGTCTTTTCCCTGGGGTAGGGGAGTCTAGAACTAGAGGGCATAGGTTTAGGGTGAGAGGGGAAAGATATAAAAGAGACCTAAGGGGCAACTTTTTCACTCAGAGAGTGGAACATGTCTGGAATGAGCTGCCAGAGGAAGTGGTAGAGGCTAGTACAATTGCAACATTTAGAAGGTATCTGAATGGATATTTGAATAGGAAGGATCTGCAGTCCTCACTTTCACCTATATGAATAGGAAGGGTTTGGAGGGATATGGGCCAGGTGCTGGCAGGTGGAACTAGATTGGTTTGGGATATTTGGTTGGTATGGATGATTTGGGCTCAAGGGTCCGTTTACGTGCTGTACATCACGATGACTCTATTATCAGGATATGCAAGAATGCTGTGTTAAGGATAAAATCAGATCAGCCATGATCTTAATGAATTTTAGAGCAAACCCGAAGGACAAAGTGTCCTCCTCTTATTCCTTGTTTGTAATCACAAACATCATAATCTGCAATGAACCTGTGCAATTGATGGTATAATAGATGCAATTAGTTTTTAAAACTTTATTTTAGAAATAATTCCTTAATGTGATCAAGAGGGGTAACTTGGTATAGATTTGGTAATACTTACTAGCTTCATTTTTATACATTACTATTTTTCTATTTAATTAGACACATTTTGACATCATATAAACTTTTAAAGAATACATCTGATAGTGCCTGTACACTGATGATAATGAACACAATTTACTGGGCCTTTCTTAACTAATATAATTTTGTAGGGTTGACTTAGGGTTGTGACCAATGTTGTAGCCGAGAAGGTGAATTCACAAAGTGAATTTTACTCTTTAGGATATAAAGGACTATTCCTAATAGAAGCTAACCAGTTTTCCCAGTTTCACAATTGTTTTCCAAGCTCAAAGTTGTAGATATCTTTATCTTGATCTGAGGTCTCACAAGAGACTTTCATATAACTCCAAAGTGATGCATCAAACTATTCAGTACTATGTAACAAATCTATTCTGTTCAATGAGATCGAACCTCTCTTCCACCAAAGTCTTTATGGTGACATTCTTCTTACTAAGTATCAGTAACTTGAATTAATGCCATTAGAAGGTTTGTTGGTAGTGGTTCTATCCAAAAGAACCTCAAAAGGTTTTGGTGAAGGTGACCACTGTGTATACCAGGCTTGATCGAGAAAATCCTTTTTAAGCCAAAATAAAAGATCACCAAAAACCAAAGAAAAATGGTTTGGGGCATTACAAAATTCTCTGAGCTTTTCTAGTGACTTATCTGATTTTGCTAGATTGATATAACTAATGGAAACTGCTCTATAAACAAATGCATTACTGTTAACAATGTTTCTACTTTTACCAAATTTTAGTTAAAAACTCAATGCTGTTTTCTATCAAGGATTACATCAGAATAACATAACCTAATAAAATCTTTCACAGTATTTCTGTAAAGCATAGATTGAAGTGGATTCATACTCCATTTTAAACAGGACGGTCAAAAAGAAATTGCTGAGCGATGCAAAGTGCAAACAGTTCAGATTCATAAGAATTGATGTCACTCAACACTCGTGTATGTATACAATCATATTTCTTCAGTTACGTACTTCAGTAGGTTAATATTGCATTGGTTGATGTTGATATCCAGAAACAATGCAAAGCAATTGATATCTTTGTTTTGTACAACAGAATTTGCAATAATTGAGTGGAGGTGGATTAAACAACACAAAGAATCCAGTTAGCTGAGAAAATTACGAGATAAAGGGACAATTCTGAGATAATAATGGTAAAGAAGAAGATTCTTGAATGCTTTATGCTATAATAGGAGGGCTCAAGCAAATTGAAACACATGGCAATGTTACAATCAGCAGGTCATATTTAAACACTTTACTGGAATTCTTTGAGGACACTATGAGCGTAGTGGACAATTGAAATTGGTGGATGTGTTGTATCTGGATTTCCAGAAGGCATTTGACAAGGTGCCATATAAAAAGCTGCTACATAAGATAAAGTTGCACAGCACTATGGACAATGTATTAGCATGGATGGAAGATTGGTTAACTAACAGAAAGCAAAGAATGGGTGTAAATGGGTGTTTTTCTGGTTGGGTATCAGTGGCTAGTGCCCTGCCTCAGGGATCAGTGTTGAGATTGTTGTTTACAATTTACACAGATGATTTAGAGTTGGGGATCAAATATAATATGTGCACAAAAAGATCAGTCATGGTCATATTGAATGGCAGAGCAGGCTCAAGGGGCCAGGTGGGCTACTCCTGCTCCTTATGTTCTTACCCTCAGCTTCTACAGTTCAACATAGTGATTATTCATCTGTGTATTGAACTATTTATGAAGTTATTTCAATACAGTGGTGGAGAAAGGGCAAGCGCAGAACAGAAAAGGAACAGAACTTCTTTTGGGATCCCCATTATCCACCAGATCATCCCATAGTAAGATGTGGTCTATACTCATTGGAATGAAAATTAACAGGCTTTGTTAAACATAACTATTTTTTAAAAAATCTGTTATGAAAGAAAATCCTTCTGGAAACCTACAGACCTCTTTGTAAATTCATGCACAGAATGCAGGTATTGCTGGCTGGGCCAACATTGTCCATCTCTAATTGCCCACAGGGCTGCTAAGAGTCAACCACATTGCTGTAGATCTGAGGACATTAGTAAACCAGATGGGCTTTTCCACAACAATTGACAATGATTTGATGGTCACTATTAGACTCTTAATTCCAGATTGATTTCATTGAATTTAAATTCCACCATCTGTCACAGTGGGATTCAAACCTCAGTCTCCAGAACATTACCTGGGTCTTGGTATAAACAATCTAGTGATAGTATGTCTATGCCATCCCAGCCCCTGAGGTTCCAGTTTCATGTGATCTGTTGTCACTTTTACCTGGCTCCTTATACAAATGCTCAGTAGCTAGAGAAAGTTAGCATTAGCCCTCATTGCAAAATTTCCATGCTCTTTTCTTCTTTTAACAACTTTTATTATGAAAATTTAATACTTACCTCCTTTCTCCATAAACCCCAAAAATTGCCTTTTGTTTTTGGCCTTAATCACCCATCAACTCTCTTGATCACTGTATGGGATATATGGACTCTCTTTTGATTAGTGGGGAAGGTGGTGTAGGGCTGGAGTATCTCTGCAGATAAGAACATTTTTGGTAAGTATCAGAAATTAAATGGCATCGTCATCAATAAGGATGCAAACTCCTGAACCAAGATCAATTAGGAAGTCCTAGATAATGCTGTAGTCTACAGGCTGAATGTTAAATTAGGTTATTTTCCTATATATCTCTGAACTCTTGTCTCAAAAGATCATCCTCATTTTGTAGGTGACTTGTAGTTAAGAAATGCTTGGTTCTGTTTAACAGTCTTCTATACACTGAAAAAAAAATTGTTTTCCAAGACTTAACTTTGAAACATGAGATAATCACTTAATCATTGTAGTAGGAATTTATTGTCAGCGAGTCATTGTCAGTGATTTTGGAGCTCTGTTTCTAGAAGGAAGAGACATTTTCCTCCATTATTGTATCTTTTTGTCAGATCAGTTGTGAGAACAGTGCTGTCTCAGCATGAGACTTGTGGAAATTTTTGGTAGTGTTTGAGTTATCTGCCTCCAAGACTTAATTTTGTTGCATCACTGCTAATAGCTGAGCTTGAGTACATGCACCCCATATATCCAATTCAAAATGTTTCCTCGCTATTAACCATAAGCTCCACGTAACAGAATTTGTCTTTGAGTTTGCACAACTAGGGAGCCAAAATCTGTAAGCATATCTTCTATACTTACCACAGTTTTCAGAAACCCCTCTAGTGCTGAAATATTGCAAAGTGCTGTGACCTGTATTCAATTTTTCTGTGCTGCTCCAATATGGTCTCTCTCTGTCTTGGCACTGAAACCCCTTTCTTAGTCAGGCTGGGTTAAGCTGTTGTTGGCTGGCATTAACCACATTTTGGTTCTTTGATTAGATTACTTACAGTGTGGAAACAGGCCCTTTGGCCCAACAAGTCCACACCGACCCTCCGAAGGGTAACCCACCCAGACCCATTCACCCCATACTACGGGCAACTTAGTATGGCCAATTCACCTAACCTGCAAACCCATGCAGAATGTTGCCTGAGGTTGGAATTGAACCCGGGTCTCTGGCGCTGTGAGGCAGCAGTGCTAACCACTGTGTCATCATGCCGCCCACTTTGCTGTTGGTGAACTTTCTGATTCCTTATTTCTTCTTCATACCTGTAAGTCATTTCATTGATGCCATTTTACTCTCTGGGACCAATTTCTTTAAAGCTTGCCTTGTTCTCTAGTGTGGACCTTCCTGCCTTTTTAAGCTATTGACTGTGCTCTTCCTCTCCAGAGTTCAGTGTCTAGGTCAGCCTTAAAGTTTGCTACCTATTCTTTCTTGTCGCCGCTGGGCTTCTCTTTAGGTTTCTCCCCCATTCCTATGTTTGGATTGCTGGACTGGCCTAGTCCCTCATCTATATCACCATAAACCTGTACGTTTCATTTTGCATGCTCCTTGTTGCTTGCTTAAGCCGGTGGGCCTGGACATTGCCCGCAACCATGTCTTAAGGCGAAGTCTACACTCATGTGAGTGACCAATAATACATTTTAGTAGACATAATTATTGACAAGGATAGGTCAAAGAGGACATCTTTCTTGAACACAACGGACTCAATTTCCAATTCCATGTGATCTGATGCTACAATGAGATAGTTCCTTATGCATATTCAAAAGCTATTAGAATAAAAGTATAGTTTACTTTTCACCCCATAACACTACCCACCCCATTTAGCACTCCAGAGTCTCAAACCTTCTTTGAAGTCTAGTCTCTATTAATTTCTCCTCTTCAGAGACTATCTGTGGTCCCAGTTATGAATCTACTTGAACCTGGCATTGCTGAACCACCTGATATGGGAATAGAAGTCAAAATCAGAGCCAATTAACACTGCTCTTAGCATTATCTAGTTGCTGGGTAGCTGAATTTTGGGTGGATGCTGTTCTTTTGATTCCTCAGTTGGCAAGGTAGGAAACCCCATTATCTGAAAAACCCTGCCCCAAGTTGTTCTCCTCTAAGTCATACATCACATTGACTGGAGCCTGCTTCCAGGTAATTCAAAAACTGCATAAGACTTGAACATCACCCTTATTTTTTTAGCAGTGAATGGGTTCAAATACATGAATGCATGTCCCTTCTATCAAGTACCATGTTATAATGGAGTGGCCTTTTTAATGGAGAGAAGTTGGGATTAGAATCTTTGCTGATGGTCAAATGGATGAATTAGCTGGCTCAGCAAAAGACAAGTTTGATGAGGAGATTGGAATTGGTGGCCAGCATTCAGTTTGCAAAGATGAAATGTAATAGACTATAAATGAAGATCCAGTTAATGGATATTCCCAATTAGGTCAAACATGTAGACTAGACAAGCATTAAATTTGACTTTCTTAATGGGAGCAATCGAACAGACAACAGTTGTAGTTTATTACGACAGCTACTCATTGTGGGTTCTATTAGAAATAGATCAATTTCAGATCAATTTTGCTGATACCTGGAACATTGTGAAATGCAACTGTTGCAAGATTCAGCATAATTGGAGTTCCTGATGTTAAAAATCAATAAGCATTTCATTGCTTCTGTAAATCTTTAAAGATCAGACCAGAAATGATTGGGTTAAATGCGCCATTATGTAAGATCATTTCAGTAATTGCTTTTCTTTTCACTTTCCACAGTCAGAAAAAATCTTTGTCTTAATGCACCACTTTATGACTGATTTCCACAGGTTTCTGGGGGCAATCAGTGTTACTGAACACTATTAATGCAGCATTGATGATCAATTCAAGGAGATTCCTAATACCTTGCAGTAGGCAATCAGAACAAAGTACCAAATCACCATTTAATTGGTCCATTATGAAAGCCTACTACATGCTAAATATCTCTCAGGTTCTTTACTCAATTGTCTTAATGTTCAAAAACCTGATTGCAAGCTTTTAAGGAAAAGTCATGGTAGAAACTTGGACTGTTACAAAAAGTCTTTTTAACTGACTTTTAATTGACCTAGTGGCAGTGTATTTAGGTGCTTGACAAGCTTGTAAACCTTCTATTATAGTCTTTTGGTAGAATTTCTCCAAAAAAATCTTAACTTAGACATTCATGGCCTGGATTTTCTGATGACGAGACAGTCATTGTTTCAGCATAGTTTGGAGTTGCACAAGGGGCTTCTGCAGAATTCCCATCTTTGTAGACACTGAAGGATTTACCCAGGAAATTTAATTTTCTGCTGGACAATTCTCTACACTTGGAACCCTCTGCATGCCTCCATTTAAGTCAGAGACTTTGAATAATTCCAATGAAATTAAACAACTGAGTTACTTAGGAAGTGTTAGATTATCGAGTACAGACATAGTCTAAATTGCGAGTAAGTATTCAACTGACTCTGTAGTTACATGTCAAGATGGAGGCAGCAGTAAAGTCAACACTGTTCAGCTCCTGACCCAGGCCTGGCTGCTCCTGGGCACCTCAGTGCTTGGGAGCTTCCTGTGAAGCACTTCTGTGATCTTTCCTCCGGCATTTATAGTGGTTTGAATCTGCCGCTTCCAATTGTCAGTTCCAGCTGTCCGCTGCAGTGGCGGGTATATTGGGTCCAGGTTGATGTGTTTGTTGATTGAATCAGTGGATGAGTGCCATGCCTCTAGGAATTCCCTAGCTGTTCTCTGTTTGGCTTGTCCTATAATAGTAGTGTTGTCCCAGTCAAACTCATGTTGCTTGTCATCTGCTTGTGTGGCTACTAAGGATAGCTGGTTGTGTCGTTTCGTGGCTAGTTGGTGTTCATGGATGCGGATCGTTAGCTGTCTTCCTGTTTGTCTTATGTAGTGTTTTGTGCAGTCCTTGCATGGGATTTTGTATACTACGTTGGTTTTGCTTATGCTGGGTATCCACTGATTCAATCAAAAAGCACATCGACCTGGACCCAATATACCGGCCACTGCAGCGGACAGCTGGAACTGACAACCGGAAGCGGCAGATCCAAACCACTATAAATGCTGGAGAAAAGATCACAGAAGCGCTTCACAAGAGGCTCCCAAGCACTGAGGATGTCACCTAGACAGAGGACGAAACCTCTGCAACACAAATTCCCAACTCCCTAGGACCTTACTATGCTCAACAATAATGTGAACACTGATGCCCAGTTTGGATTCTGCCAGGGCTAATCAGTTTCTAATCTCATTATAGCCTTGGTTCAAACATGGACAAAAGAGCTGAATTTCAGAGGTGAGGTGAGAGTGACAGTCCCTTACAATTAAGATCATAACCAAGTATGAAATCAAATAGCCCTAGAAAAACTGGAATCAATGGTTATTGGAGGCAAACTCTTCACTGTTTGGAATCATACCTGGCAGATAGAAAGATGGTTGTGGTTGCTAGAGGTCAGTCATCTCAGCTGTAGGACATCTCTGTAGGAGTTCCTCAGGGAAGTGTCCGAGATCCACTACCTTCAGCTGCTTCATCAATGCTCTACCATTCATCACAAAATTAGAAGTGGGAATGTTCACCAATGATTGCACAATGTTCAGCACCATTTGCGACTGCTCAGATACTGAAGTAGTCCATGATCAACGTCAATATCCAGGTTTGGATTGACAAGTGGCAAGTAACGTTTACACCACATAAATGTCAAGCAATAATCATGTCCAATAAGAGACAATATAATCATTGCCCCTTGACATTCAATTGCATCACCACCACTGAATCCTCCACTAACAACATCTGGGGATTATAATTGATCTGAAACTCAACTAATCTCACCATATAAACACTGGCCAGAATAGCAGGTCAGAGATTCGGAATACGACAGCAAGTAGCTCACATCCTGACTCCCCAAAGCCTGTCCACCACTTACAAAGAACAAGTGAGGAGAGTGATGGAATGCTCCCCACTTGGCTGGATGGATGCAGTTCCAGCAACACTCAAAATGCTTGATACCATCCAGGATTGGAGCCACATCCATAAATATCCACATCCTCCACCACCGAAGCTCAGTAAACATTGCTGCTACTATCTGAAAGATGGACTGCAGAAATTCACTGAAAATCCTCAGACAGCACCTTCCAAACCCACAACTACTTCCATCTGGAAGGCTAAGGACAGTAGATTAATTGGAACACGACCACCTGCAAGTTCCCTTCCAAGCAATTCATTATCCTGATTTGGAAATATACTGCCGTTCCTTTATTGTCACTGGGTCCAAATCCTGGAATTTCCTTCCTAAGGGCATTGTGGGTTAACCTACAGCAGGAGGACTGCTGTGATTCAAGAAGGCAGCTCACCATCACCTTCTTGAGAGCAACTGGGGATGTGCATCAAATGATCTAACATGTAAATTTGAGAATTTATTCCTCGAATAATATTGAGTCCACCAGAACTAAAGCTGCTTTTTTAAATCTGGAGAAAACACTTGTCAATTAGGTTATAAACATGACTAGAATTATAAACAGGTTACAAGGTCAGAGCCTTGACAATATTTGTAATTATACTCCAAGGTCTATTTTTATGCATGCACAGCTTTGTCTCTGAGGGGCATGGATAGGGTGACTAGCCAAGTTCTTTTCCCTGGGGTGGGAGAGTCAAAAACTAAAGGGCATAGGTTTAGGGTGAGAGGGGTAAAATTTAAGTGGGACCTAAGGGGCAACTTTTCATGCAGAGGGTAGTACATGTATGGAAGTGGTGGATGCTGCTACAATTACAAAATTTAAAAGGCATCTGGATGGGTCCATAAATAGAGGGATATGGGCCAAATGCTGGCAAACACAACTAGATTAGTTTAGTATATCTGGTCAGCATGGAAAAATTGGACCGAAGGGTCTGCTTCTGTGCTGTACAACTCTATGACTCTATTTTTCCAGAGTAAGAAGTTCTATCCCTGTTAAAATCTTTGGTGAAATAATTACTGTAAATCCTGTATTTAAAGAAGCATTATTGCAATAAACCAACAAATTTAACTGCAAGTTTTTTTTTGCAGATCTCTGCTGGGTGCATATACAATTGAATGGTTTATGCATCAATATTTTAATCCAGACTCACTGATCCAGTTTGACACAGCTCATGGTTAAAATTTCAATTAATAGAGATGCATTGAATAGTTCCTAAGGTGACAACCTTAGTTCAGCTTGTTCATGAGTTGACTCGCAAACGTATCCAAATTAGGATTACTGCATAACTGAATGTTTCAGTCTGGCTTTTCAATACTAAGAATTATTTCAGTTTGCAAGTTATTTTGACTTTCAGCTATGTGCTCATAATCACTTGACTGGCTGACTGACTATTTTAATACATTGAAATAGGTTGCAGTATTATTTAGTTAACATCACATCTCTTTTCTTATTATTATCGATTAACATCTAATTTTTGAGTAATTTACTCAAATGAAATTCCCCTTGAGCAATAAATGGATTGGAAATTCAAATGAAAATGGCTGACCTGGCACTAAACAAATACACCAAAGAACTGTAGACACTGGAAATTAGAAACAAAAACAGTAATTGCTTGAAAAACTCAGCAGATCTGGCAACATCTGCAGAGAGAAAGCAAGGTAAACCTCTTAGGTCTGGTCACCCTTCTTCACAACCAGCTGAACTGGTGCAGTTGATCTGCTTTTGGATATTGCCGTCAATGTGGCCTTTTGAGAGAGTTGACTGCCAAGGTATTGGAAGTAGCATTACAGAGTCACTCCTTCAAAATTCATGGGTAGTTAAATATTTGGCTGATTAGATGTGGTTAGATGTGAGTTTTTTTTGACGTTTAAGGACAGACCAAGATTCTGTAACATAATTTTATCTGTGAAAATCTCCTCACTTATACATTGCTTCTGGGACTGTAATCTCACTTATATATATTGCTAATACATGTAAAAGGGTATTTACCTTGTAAGTCTGGCAAAGTTATGCCAACAGAATAGGAGCAGCTTCATAGAATATCTAAACCAATGGTAAAATCATTCTGGGAAAGCGTGAAGGTCAACTGAAGAACTAGCCAAGACTTAGTAATACAAAAGTTAGCACCCTGAAATTTAATTGCCTGGAATCATACCATCTGCATGAAATTAACTGTATTAATCACTGTGCAGAAAAACATAAAATATTAATAGCAGATTCATAGGTGGAATGGGTAATTATGAAATGTTGGTTCTTTTTTCATCTTTTAATGTTCATTCCACTTGAGGAGAATGATTACACCCATAAGTATTCATTACTATTTTCTATAGGTCATACATTTTTCCATTGAGTTTGTTCCACATATTGATTAGATATAGCTGTCTTGGTGGGTCGATTTGACTTTAATTGCTGTATACTTTTTCATGTTCAGTGAAACGGATAAGAACCAGCTACTTGATAAAGTTGTCTTTCCTGGACAGAGAAGCATACATCAAAGTAAATTAAATTCCAGTCACTGAATTTCATATGGATAATCTGAAATCTGGCCCCATGTGATATCTACACTTCAGCCAGAAACAAAGTACTAGAAGTTAACACTAAGCACTCATTTAACAATAATCTGGAAAACAGAATTCTTTTGATTCTAAAAGAGTGTCTGATGTTCATCTTCTTCCCAATTCCTTTGCCCCCAACTGTGTTATAAGTGTCAGAATTCACTTGTAACAGGAGCAGCATGACCAATTTGAAGGATATTTCAATTCATTGCTCCTGATACTTCCCTTTTTTTAATAATTCTGCTAGAGCAAAGCCTATTATACAAAGCTCAGCCAGCAGCAATGTGTACCTTGAAAAGGGCATTCTTCTTCAAAGCAAAAGTTTCCCCTGCAGGGAATATGGAAAAACAGAGCTGCAGCAAGCACTTCTAGAGAGATGCACTGAATTCTAATTAGCCTTAATACATACTGGGCACTGGCTAAAGTTCCTCTTTGACTGATCCAAAAATGAAACCTTTGTGAATTTAACAAGCTGGTATCTTTAGGACATATGAAAAACATGAAAAAAAACTTCAATTTCCTTCTTTTGCCTACTATTAAATGTCAATTTATTCACATTTTTATCTGTTTTTTATTCCTCACTCAGTTGCAACTTGTTTTCCCATTATTGAGTTATTACTATTTCATGCAAATGGATTGTAAAATCACAATAATAGGAACAATAACTATTGTAATATCTTCCCTGAGATTGTGATTTTATACATACTTCATGGGTGAGCACATGTACATAAAGGTGTTTCCTCACACAGCAGTGATCAATGGTCAGCAGTAGAGAGCAGCAGCGAACAATGGACAAGAACACTTACTGAATGGATTCTAAGTGGTCAATCATTAGCTTCATTTAGTCTCTGAATATGAAACTTTCTGCAAAATGTGGGGACTGAGTGTTTCAGAATAATCAATGGTACAATGTTTTTACCAAGAATTCATTCTTGATAGAGCTCTTGTTTAGTACTGTACTGCATTTCTATCTCAATGTGACTTCTGGCTTGCTAGGTTGTATGACCTTTACTATGAAGCATTCTCTGCAGGCATCTAAAACACATCAGTTCAAAAAAATACACGATTCAAACTAAATTGTTGTCCTGTAGCTCATAACAACTCCCAGACTTGCTCGACAATGCCCATGAACTTTATTTAAACAAGTAGTGTGCAGCTTTCAGGAAGTACATTTACTGCACATTAATTGCAAGCATCAGCATTGATTTCCCATTTTTGCAAGAAAAAGATTTGGGAGCTTCTATTTACAACTCCCATGTCAGTTATGGCTTGCTGGTCATCCAACTAGCTTTGGAATCTAAAGGTTGCGAGCTGAATTACTACTCCAGTTAGTTTAGAAAGCTTGACATTTCGGGCAAAAGCCCTTCATCAGGAATCAGGCTTTTGCCCGAAGCATTGATTTTCCTGCTCCTTGGATGCTGCTTGACCTGCTGTCCTTATCCAGCATCACTCTAATCTTGACTCTAACCTCCAGCAATTGCAGTACCCACTTCCACCTACATTAGTTTAGATGTCAATACAATAATGACAGAATGCTGCAATATTGGAAGTCCCATCTTAGTTGAAGAGTTGAACTTAAAGCCTACTTTGCCTCTCAAATATATACAAAGGATTCAATTAAAGAACCAGAAAGAGATTCTTCTAATGTCCCAGCTTTTATTTCAAAATGCAAACAACTATAATTTCATTCTGTGTAAATTGTCTGCAGTGGTTTATATATTAAAATGATGACTTCACTTCAAAGTGCATTTGTTATAATGCACTTTGGGGTGTTCTGAGGATATAAAATGTACTATTTGTTCTGAAGGATTTTCCTGATGACTGGGGAGTCCAGAACCAGGGGTCACCGTTTTAAGGATACAGGCTGCACCATGTAGATTGAGATGAAGAGAAATTTCTTCACTCAGACAGTGGTGAGCCTATGGAGTTCTCTTCCACAGAAAGGAGTTGAGGCCATAACATGAAAAGTTTTCAAGAAAGAGTTAGATAAAGGCAATCCTTGGGTTTGGTTCTTGAGTCCATTTGCAAGTCAGTTTATGTGCAAGTCAGAACACAATGCAGGAAAATATAAAGTAGCTAGTCAGAAGTGTAGGAAATGTTTAAAATGACACTCCTTTATAGGATCACCTTTGTATGTATGAGTGGTCATAACTTTGGTCTTTTAAAATCAGGAATCCCCTGTATAGTTCTTCAGGCAAAAGGGATCAAAGTGTCTGGGGAGAAAGTAGGAACAGGTGCGGAGTTGGATAATCAGCCATGACCATATTAAATGGCAGAGCAGGCTCAAAGGGGTGAATGACCTACCCCTGCTTCAATTTTCTGTGTTTCTATATAATTGCAAGTCTTTCTTTCTAACTTTTCAAGTTCAATGCTCTTTTATCTCCAGCTTCAGATTACCATTTTTGTTTGTTGTTTAGTTGCTTCAGATTTCAAGCTAATAATAGTATTCAATGGGATCCAAGACAGCAAAAGAAACTTACAATTCCTTTACTCCAGGACAGTCTCCTTAAGTGCTTTTTTTGCCCCTTATACCCTCACTGTGGAAAGGAAGTACAAAATAGGTCCCATTGATACAGCTGATTCTGCGAATTCACCAGCACACTCTTTCTCCTCATCGACCAAGCCCAATCTCGTGTGTGTCCAGCGGAGATTCACATGGATGATCCCTGGAATGGTAAGCCTAACATAGATGATCAGCTGAGGATCCTGGGATTGTATTCATTAGAGTTTAGAAGGTTGAGGGGAGACCTACTATAAACATACAAGATAATGCATGGCTTAGAAAGGGTGGATGCTGGGAAGTTGTTTCCGTTAGGCGGGTAGACTAGGACCTGTGGGCATAGCTTTAAAATTAGAGGGGTTCAATTTAGAACAGAAATGAGGAGACATTTCTTCAGCTAGATAGTGGTGGGCCTGTGGAATTCATTACCACAGAGCTCAGTGGAGGCTGGAACGATGGGTGCCTTCAAGGCAGACATTGATAAATTCTTGATCTCGCAAGGCATTGAAGGATACGGGGAGAGTGCAGATAAGTGGAATTGAAACGCCCATCAGCCATGACTAAATGGCGGAGTGGACTCAATGGGCTGAATGGTCTTGCTTCCATTCCTATGTCTTATGGTCTTGCAGGAACTTTCCTTTCATAGGCTTAAAAGCCTGCTTCTCTTCCCCTTTCATCTTCTCCAACCCAATGCCGGCTCTGAGCTCAGCTCATTGTGGATTCTAAAAACTATTTTTAATCGACTTGTTCTGACATGTCAGAAAACACCCTGTGGCAGATAGGACTTAAACATCTGGCTCTGAGGTACTACACAACTACTGCTCCACAGGAGCTCCTTTCAAGGAATGGCTATCGGCAGGATTCCAACCTAAATGGGGAAACCGCAATGGATTTTCAATCCATCATCTTAAGCATGTGGCCACGGCTACAGTGCAGCATTCATGGGATTGTATTTTGACTGCTTTGAATAGGATCTGCTGCTTATCATTTTTGAGCAGCAATTTATTTGTACAATTTTCTATAAGGACACCAAACTTAATTATTTGTTCTTGGCGATCGTACAACTTCCTGCTATCTATTGTCTGCTGCGCATTTGGTTTTACTCCTTCCGACATAGAGAATAAAGTGCTTTTTGATATTATACAGTTCAATTCTCATTTACATTATGTCGCTGAGAAGTTCAGTGATGATAAATTATCTTTGTTCAAACAGTGGTCCAGTGTTGCCAGATGTTCCCTTTTTAATTTAAATTTAGAAATTAGTATGGAAAAAGGGCAGGAAGTATAGTTCTTAAAAATTTAGGAACTGACATTTCAATGAATCTTATTCCTTGTTTCTTGAAATGGTACCAATTCATGAGACACCAAGCTGGTAATATTTTGCGATCTCGGTTTGCAGCACTGAGTGTAGATTCTACAAATCAAGTCACATCAAAATTTTATATTCTTTTTAATAAGCAATTAAACTTTTAAAAATTTTTAAAAATTTTTTAATGTTTGATAAGCAATTTAACTAAATTAAGCAAACTAAAAGGTGATTGCCTCTTAAAGGGTCATGCAACAAAACAACACTTCAAAAGGAATTTGCCAAGTTAAATAGAAATGCAATTTTGAGGAAGAAAGTACGTTCCAGCTGACCTGGGTCCCCAGGTTACAGAAAGCCTTAACAGTAACAGTGAACACCAGATGCTCCCCCTCAAGGGTTATCTGGACACAGATGAAACTACGGAATAATGGCAGGCTGTTGGGTCTAACAATCTCTTTCATGACCTACTACTTGAACCTGTTAAAAGCCTCCTTAAGGCTGGGAGCAGACTGACTTAGGTTGTCTCTCAATCTGTCTAACTCCCTCTGAGCTGGATGGTCAAAGACCAGGAGCATGGGGCTGAACATCAACCAAACATTAGGGCTTCAAAACATGCTGTTGGCCTGAAAACCCATGAACAACCTGTACCTTCTATTGCAGAAGACAGCTGTGTGCCAAACCTTCAACACCCAAATCTCTGATGATAAAATGGAGAGCTCCCAAGTCTCTTTACACTTCAGAGTTTTGAGAAGATTTCAGACTTACATTCTTTTATTCTTCCTACCAAAATGCATGATCTCACTCTTTCCCACATTGTAGTTCATCTGCCCCTTCTTTGCCAACTCTCCTAACCTGTCCAAATCTTTCTGCAGCCTCCTGGCTTCCTTAATTTTGCCTCCCTGGTGCCAGGGTCCGGGATGTCTCCGATCGGGTGTGTAAGTTTCTAAAAAGGGAGGGCAAACAGCCAGAAATTGTGTTACATATTGGCACTAATAATATAGCCAGAAAAAGGATTGAGGATATAAAAAGTGATTTCAGGGAGTTAGGTTGGAAGCTGCAAAGCAGGACAAACAGAGTAGTGTTCTCTAGTTTACTACCGGTGCCACAAGATAGTGAGGCGAGGAACAGGGAGCGGGCGCAGCTTAATGTGGCTGCGCAGCTGGTGTAGGAGGGAAGGCTTCAGATATGTAGATAACTGGGATGCCTTCTGGGGAAGATGGGGCCTGTACAAGAAGGATGGGTTGCATCTGAACTGGAAGGGGACCAATGTCCTGGGTGGAAGGTTTGCTCGAGTAGTTTGAGAGGGTTTAAACTAGTATGGCAGGGGAGTGGGAACCTGAGCTGTATACTGGAGGTGAAAGTTGATGCAGATAAGGCAAAGCAAGAGGTAGACCAGCTAGTGGGAAGGATTTTCCTGGGAAGGAATCAAGGGATCAGTTAAAGTGTGTTTGCTTTAACCGCAAGGAGTATCAGGAATAAAAGTGATGAACTTAGAGCGTGGATCAGTACCTGGTGCTACAATGTTGTGGCCATAACAGAGACATGGGTTTCTCAGGGGCAGGAATGGTTGTTGGATGTTCCAGGGTTTAGAGCATTTAAAAAGAATTGGGAGGGGGGAAAAAAAGAGGAGGGAGTGTAGCACTACTAATCAGAGAGGGTATCACAGCTGCAGAAGCTTCCATTGTTGAGGAAGATCTGCCTACCGAGTCAGTATGGGTGGAATTTAGGAACAGCAAGGGAGCAGTCACCGCGTTAGGGGTTGACTACAGGCCCCCCAATAGCAGCAGGGAGATTGAAGAAAGCATAGGTCGGCAGATTTTGGAAAAGTGCAGACGTAATAGGGTTGTTGTAGTGGGTGACTTTAACTTTCCCAATATTGATTGGAACCTCCTTCGAGCAGAAGATTTGAATGGAGCTGTTTTTGTAAGGTGTTCAGGAGGGTTTCCTAACTCAGTACATTGACAGGCCGACGAGAGGCGAGGCCATTGTAGACTTGGTGCTCGGAAACGAGCCGGGGCAGGTATCAGATCTTGTGGTGGGAGAGCATTTTGGTGATAGTGACCTCAACTGCCTCACATTCTACATAGCTATGGAGAAGGAGAGGATCAGACAAAATGGGAGGATATCTAATTGGGGAAGAGGAAACTATGATGCGACTAGACATGAGTTAGGAAGCATGGATGGGAGCAATTGTTCCATGGTAAAGGCACTATAGACATGTGGAGACTATTTAAGGAACAGTTGTTGCAAGTGATGAATAAATATGTCCCTCTGAGGCAGGCAAGAAGGGGTAAGATAAAGGAACCTTAGATGACAACAGCGGTGGAGCTTCTCGTCAAAAGGAAGAAAGTAGCTTACATAAGGTGGAGGAAGCTGGGGTCAAGCTCAGCTCTAAAGACTTACAGGCAAGCGAGGAAGGAGCTCAAGAATGGTCTGAGGAGAGCCAGGAGGAGGCACGAGAAAGGCTTGGCAGAATGGATTAGGGAGAACACAAAGGCATTTTACACTTATGTGAGGAATAAGAGAATGGTCAAAGAAAGAGTAGGGCCGATCAGGGATAGCATAGGGAACTTGTGTGTGGAGTCTGAGGAGGTAGGGGAAACCCTAAATGAGTTTTTTGCTTCTGTCTTTATGAAAGAAACAAACTTTGTAGTGAATGGAACCTTTGAAGAGCAGGTGTGCGTGCTGAAATGGATAGAGATAGAGGAAGCTGATGTGCTGAAAATTTTGTCAAACGTTAAGATTGACAAGTCACCAGACCCGGACCAGATTTGCCTTCGGCTGCTTTGGGAAATGAGAAATGCAATTGCTTCGCCACTTGCGGAGATCTTTGCATCCTCACTTTCCACTGGAGTCGTACCTGAGGACTGGAGAGAGGCAAATGTAATTTCTCTCTTCAAGAAAGGAAATAGGGAAATCCCCAGCAATTACAGACATGTAAGTCTCATGTCTGTGTTCTGCAATGCATTAGAAAGGATTCTGAGGGATAGGATTTATGACCATCTGGAAGAGCATGGCTTGATTAAATGCAGTCAACACAGCTTTATGAGGGGCAGGTCATGCCTCACAAATCTTATTGAGTTCTTTGAGGATGTGACTAGAAAAGTTGATGAGGTTCGAGATGTGGATGTGGTGTATATGGACTTCAGCAAGGCATTTGATAAGGTTCCCCATGGTAGGCTCATTCAGAAGGTCAGGAGGAATGGGATACAGGGGAACTTAGCTGTCTGGATACAGAATTGGCTAGCCAACAGAAGACAGCGAGTGGTAGTAGATGGAAAATATTCTGCCTGAAAGCCAGTGGTGAGTGGTGTTCCACAGGGCTCCATCCTTTGGCCTCTACTCTTTATAATTTTTATTAATAACTTGAATGAGGGGATTGTAGGATGGGTCAGCAAGTTTGCAGACGACACAAAGGTTAGAGGTGTCGTTGACAGTATAGAGGGCTGTTGTAGGCTGCAGCGGGACATTGACAGGATGCAGAGATGGGTTGAGAGGTGGCAGATGGAGTTCAACCTGGATAAATGCGAGATGATGCATTTTGGAAGGTCGAATTTGAAAGCTGAGTACAGGATTAAGGATAGGGTTCTTGACAGTGTGGAGGAACAGAGGGATCTTGGTGTACAGATACATAGATCCCTTAAAATGGCCACCCAAGTGGACAGGGTTGTTAAGAAAGCATATGGTGTTTTGGCTTTCCTTAACAAGGGGATTGAGTTTAAGAGTCGTGAGATCTTGTTGCAGCTCTATAAAACTTTGGTTAGACCACACTTGGAATACTGCGTCCAATTCTGGTTGCCCTATTATAGGAAAGATGTGGATGCTTTGGAGAGGGTTCAGAGGAGGTTTACCAGGATGCTGCCTGGACTGGAAGGCTTATCTTATGAAGAGAGGTTGAATGAGCTCAGACTTTTGTCATTGGAGAAAAGGAGAAGGAGAGGGGACCTAATTGAGGTATACAAGATAATGAGAGGCATAGATAGAGTCGATAGCCAGAGACTATTTCCCAGGGTAGAAATGGCTAACACGAGGGATCATAGTTTTAAGTTGGTTGGAAGAAAGTATAGAGGGGATGTCAGAGGTGTGTTCTTTACACAGAGAGTTGTGAGAGCATGGAATGTGTTGCCAGCAGCAGTTGTGGAAGCAAGATCATTGGGGACATTTAAGAGACTGCTGGACATGCATATGGCCACAGAAATTTGAGGATGCATACATGAGGATCAATGGTCGGCACAACATCGTGGGCTGAAGGGCCTGTTCTGTGCTGTACTGTTCTATGCTCTATGTTCTATGTTAATGTCTCCACTAACTCATCGGCTATCTCCCTTAGAAATTTGGGATGTAGTCCGGGTGATTTACCCACCTTCAGGCTATTGGGTTTTTATAGCACCTTCTCCTTGGTGATGGCCACCATACTCAGCTCTGTCCCCTCACTTTGTCTAGAATTTTTGGGATATTACTCATGCTGTCCACCGTGAAGGCTGGCATGAAGTTCCTCAACCATTTCTTTGTTCCCCACTACCATCTCTCCAGTGTCATTTTCCAGTGGCCCAATGCCCACTTTTGCCTCTCCTTTACTTTTTATATATCTAAAGAATTCTTACAGTCTTCCTTTATATCACTGGCTGGCTTACCCTCACATTTAATCTTCTCCCTCCTTATTTCTTTTTTGTTGCCCTCTGATGTTCTTTGTAAGCTTCCCAATCCTTTGGTTTCTCACTGCCCTTCACCACTTTATATGCTTTCTCTTTTGCTTTAATGTTATTCCTGACTTCCCTAGTAAGCCATGGTTACCTCATCCTCCCTGTACGATGCTTCTTTTCACTTGGGTGAATCTCTGCTACATCTCAGGAATTACTCCCAGAAACTCCTGCCCTTGCTGTTGCACTGTCTTTCTTGCTAGACTCCTCACCCAGTCAATTCTACCCAGCTCCTCCCTCATGCCTCTGTAGTTGCCTTTTATCAGCTATAAGACAATTACCTCTGATTCTATCTTCTCCCTCCTAAATTACAGAGTAAGTTCAATCACATTATGATCACTGCCTCCTAAGGGTTTCTGCACCTTAGGTTTCCTTATCAAGTCTGCCTCATTCGCACAAAAGAAATCCAGTATTGTCTGCTCGCTACTGGGCTCCAACACAAGCTGCTCCAAAAAGCCATCTCATAGACACTATACAAGTGCATTTTCTTGCAATTCACTACCACCCTGATCTTTCCAGTCCACCTGCATATTGAAAGCCCCATGATCACTGTAATTTTGCCTTTCTGACACATTTTTTCTATCTCCTAATATATCTTGTGCCCCAGCTCCTAACGATTGTTTGGAGGTCTGTACAAAACTCTAACTATGGTTTCTTTTTACCTTTCCTCAATTCTACCCAAGCAGATTCTACACCATCTGACCCTACTTCATTTCTTACTATTGATTTAATTTCATTTCTTACTAGTAAGACAACCCCAACCTCTGCTCATCTGCCTAACTTTTCAATAGAATGCATATCCTTGAGTATTTAGCTCCCAATTCTGATCTCCTTGCAACACTATGATGCCCACCACATCATTTCAGCCAATTTTGATCTGTGCCACAAGCTCATTTACTTTATTCCTTATATGCACGCATTGAGATATAACACCTTCAGTCCTGTACTAACTGTCTGTCTTCACATCGTCATCGTAACCCCTCCTGAGTCTTGCATTTTGACCTACTCCTTTAATTCGGCTTTTCTAATTTCCTCTATAACTAAACCCTCCCCACCCCACCTTAATTAGCTTAAAGCCTTGTGAAGTGTGGATTCCTGAAGAATCTTTTGGTGCCTTGAGCGAATACAAAATTGCATCCTAATGGAGTCAGTTCAGCAGGGAGGCCACCACATGCTCGAGTCACCTTGACACATGAGTGCGGTCAGTGCCAAGCACCATAGTCTAAGGTTATAGTTGGATTGGCCACAAGCTAGATATCAACAGATACATGTTACATGAGTTCTTGTGGCATTAGCCACCCATCTCCTGTGCCATCAAGAACTTCCCTGACTGTAGTCACAGGCTACAGAGAAACTTTGTATTGTTCAAGATTAGATTTGTTTGTTTATTGAACTCTCAAACACTTCAGGATAACTAACCATCTTTATGGTTTCTGAAACTTACTATCACCCATCACAGCTGGAAGTTTCTGATGTTGCAAGTAGGTCTGTATCTGCAGAAGGCCTGTCTATGTCCTCTTTGTCCTGTCTGCAGTGACCACACTTTCATGTCATTTTTTTTTGCAGCCCCCCCCCCATGTCTTGGCATCACACACTGGGCCTCAGGCATGGCTTCAGTCAACATTCTGCTGGATTGTTTGGTTCTTTGCATACTTACCTCAGCTTTTTCAATGTTCTGGCCTGTGTGAGACTGGATAGACAATTCCCTTGCTGTTTCCACAATTAGAGATAATGTGATACCTTCCCCCTGGTGAAGGATGCTGGTAAAGCTGATTGAGTGTAAATGCTCATTTCATTTCTTGCAGGAACAACTCACACTTTGCAATTGCCATTGTCTTGCATCACTGTCCATTTAAATTTTTCTCTCAACCTAGGTTAAAGAAAGTTGTATTTTGCATCCCCTTCTACATATTGCGGTTAACCAATTTCCGTCCTTACAGTTTGGAGGGTCACATCCTACAAGCACTGTGGTTTTGAGGCTGTGGAAGGCATTGGCTGTGAGCTTGACACAAGGGCAGGTTATCGTGACATTATTCAGCTCACACCTCTGTCATTCAATTCATCAGTGACTCTGGCCATAGTTAACCATTTTTCTTTATATTCATTAATGCAAAGTCAGCACCATTGGCTGGGCCAACATTTACTACCCATCCCTAGTTCCCATTGAGAAGTTGGTAAGCTGATGCTGAGCTGCCCTCTTGAAATGCTGCAGTCTATTTGCGGCAGGTACTTACACAGTGCAGCTAGTAAGGGAGTAGGATTTTGATCTGGCAACAGTGAAGTTACAGCGATATATTTCCAAGTTAGGATGGTGAGTAGCTTGGAAGAGAACCTGTCAGTCCTGGTGTTCCCATGTATTTGCTGCCCACGTCCTACTATTTGGTAGTGGTCTTGGTTTTGGAAGAGGTGTCTTGGGTGAATTTCTGTACTGCGTCTAACAGATGGTACACATGCCTGCTAATTTGTGTTAGTGGGGGAGAGAATGATTGTTTGGGATTTAGTGCCAATTTTGTCTTGGATGGTGTTAAGATTCTTGAATGCTGTTGGAGCTGCATTCATTCAGGGAATATTCTGTCACACTTCTGTACCTTATAAATGGTGGACAGGCTTTAGGAATCAGAAGGTGAATTACTCACTGCGGGATTCCTAGCCTCTAAATTGCTCTTATAAGCACTTTTATGACTTGATCAATTCAGTTTATGAATTGATTATAGGATTATAGGATTATGACAGCTTGGAGTCAGTGATGCTAATGTCATTGGTTCTCAAGAGGTGATGGTTAGATTCGTTGTTGGAGATGACAGGAATTTTACTTGCCACTTGTCAGCCACACCTGAATATTGTCCAGGTCCTGCTGTATTTGGACATGCACTGCTTCAGTATCTAAAGAGATATGATTGGTTATGAATATTGTGCGATCATCAGCGAGTCTTCTCATTTCTGACCTTATGATGGAAGGCAGGTCATTGATAAAGTATCTCCTGCAGAGATATCTGAGACCTGAGAAGACTGACCTCCAACAAGATAACCATCTTCCTTTCTGATTTGTATGACTCTAACCAATAGAGAGCTTTTCCCTGGATTCCCATTCATTTTAGTTTTTTTAGGGCTCCATAATGCCACATTTTGTCAAATATTACTTTTCTGTCAAGGACAGTCACTTTCATTTCACCTCTGGAATTCAGCTCTTTGAATCATATTTGAATTGTGGCTGTAATAATGTCAGAAGCTGAGAGCCCTGGTGGAACCCAAACTCGGCATTGTGTGAGAAGTTTATTGTTATGCTTGTGCTGCTTGATAGCACTGTTAATGATCCCTTCCATCACTTGACTGGTGATCAAAAGTAGACTGATGGGGCAGTATATATAGTCAAGTCGGACTTAACCTGCTTTTGCAAACAAGACATATCTGATGAATTTTTCACATTATAGGACATTATTGCTTTACTGGAACAGCTTGACTAGGACTGCAGCAAATTCTGGAGTATGTATCTTCACTTCTATTACTGGAATGTTATCATGGACCACACGTATCTGATGTCTTTATCTGTTCATTGAATGAAGCAAATTGGTTGAAGACTGATATCTGTGATACTGGGAACTCCAGAGGAGGCCAAAATAGATCATCAACTTGATATTTATGGCTGAAGGTTGTTGCAAATGCATCAGCCGTATCTTTTCCAGTGATGTGCTATGTACCCCCATCATTGAAAATAGGGTATTTGTGGAGTCTCCTTTTCCAGTGAGTTGTTTAAGTGTCTATCACCATTCATGACTAAATGTGGCTGGACTGCAGAGCTTCAATCTGATCTATTGGCTGTGTAATTTTTTTTAGCCTTTTCTATTATGTGCTATTTTTCTTGTTTGGGACTCAAGTGTTCCAGCTAAACCAGGTTGATTCTTAAATTTCAGGCAAGTCCTCCTGCACTGGTCATTGAACCATGGTCGATTCCCTGGTTTGAAGGTAATGGTAGAGTGAGGGATATGGCAAGCTTTGAGGTTGCAGATTGTATTGTTGGAGTACAGTTCTGCAGCTGATGATGCACAGCACTCCATGGATGCCCAGGCTTGAGTTGCTTGATCTACAGCTAGCATGATGATAGTGTCCCACAACAGGATGGATGGGTTCCTCAATCCTCATCAGGGCTTTGGCCTTCAGTGCTGGACAGTCTGACCAATACTGTCTTGGACAGATGCATCTGCAGTAAGTAGATCGATGAGAATATAGCAAATATGTTTTTCTAGCTTCCCAGTTGTGAAAATGTGTTGAAACGCCACTAATCAGGAGGTCATCACAAATGTTAAAAACTTTGCCAAGTCCCTAGATTTTCCTAAATTCTGGTCTCAGGTTAATGGAAATCACTGACCAGTTTCTGTACTGAAGAACTTAACAGCTATTACAAAGAAAGTAATTCCAACCATTCGATACAAAATATACTGTAACTGATGAAAGTTGACTCTGCTAGCTTAAACTCTACCCCCTTCCAAAAATTTTACACACACTCAGAGATGGACACAACCAAACAAACATTTATGGAAGGAGGGAAATGTATTGGAGAAACACAGCTCAATAGCTCAAGTCCACAGGATGTGATGACACGTCCCTTTTGCTTCTTTGAAATCCTTCAAATCTCCAATCTTAGAATCCAATTATTTCAGCAATTTGCTGAAGACATATTAACATAGTATGGTAGATACATTAATTGATCAGTTTCTGAGTCATTGATTGAGGCAACAGTTTATACCAAATGGTGGGAGAAGTGAGCTATCTTTCAGAGCTCAGTTACTTCACTAAAGAAGGCAAAGAAGAGGTCATAGAGTTATAGAGTCAGAGAGAAGTATAGCACAGAAACAGACCCTTCGGTCCAACCCGTCCATGCCGACCAGATATCCCAACCCAATCTAGTCCAACCAGCCAGCACCCAGCCAGCACCCAGCCCATATCCCTCCAAACCTTTCCTATTCATATACCCATCCAAATGCCTTTTAAAAATTGTAATTGTACTAGCCTCCACCACTTCCTCTGGCAGCTCATTTCATTCACTTCCCACCTTCTGCATGAAAAAGTTACCCCTTCGGTCTCTACTATATCTTTTCCCTCTCATCCTAAACCTATGCCCTCTAGTTCTGGACTCCTCCATCACATAGAGTCATAGAGTCATAGAGATGTTTAGTACAGAAACAGACCCTTTGGTCCAACTCATCCATGCTGACCAGATATCCTAACCTAATCTAGTCCCACCTGCCAGCACTTGGCCCATATCCCTCCAAATCCGTCCTATTCATATATCCATCCAGATGCCTTTTAAATGTTGCAATTGTACCAACCTCCACCACTTCCTCCAGCAGCCTATTCCAGAAGAGACTTTGTCTATTTATCCTATCCATGCCCCTCATGATTTTATAAATCTCAAGGTCACCCCTCAGCCTCCAATGCTCCAGGAAAAACAGCCCCAGCCTATTCAACCTCTCCCTATACTCAAATCCTCCAACCCTGGCAACATCCTTGTAAATCTTTTCTTAACCCTTTCAAACTTCACAATATTATTCTGAGAGGAAGGAGATGAGAATTGAACGCAATATTCCAGAAGTGGCTGTACCAGTGTCTTGCACAGCTGCAACATGACCTCCCAACCCCTGTACTCAATACTCTGACCAACAAAAGAAATCATACCAAATGCCTTCTTCACCAGCCTTTCTACAGGTGACTCTACTTTCAAGGAGCTATGAACCTGCACTCCAATATCTCTTTGTTCAGCAATACTCCTTAGGACCTTACCATTAAGTAGGCAAAAGTGAGGACTGCAGATGCTGGAGATCAGCGTCAAGATTAGAGTGTGTTGCTGGAAAAGTGCAGCAGGTCAGGCAGCATCCGAGGAGCAGGAAAATCGATGTTTTGGGCAAAAGTCCTTCACTAGGATTGAGGCCTCATTCCTGATGAAGGGCTTTTGCCCAAAACATCGATTTTTCTGCTCCTCGGATGCTTCCCGACCTGCTGTGCTTTTCCAGCAACACTCTAGTCTTGACCCTTACCATTAAGTGCATAAGTCCTGCTAAGATTTACTTTCCCAAAATGCAGCACCTTGCATTTATCTGAATTAAACTCCATCTGCCACTTCTCAGCCCATTGGTCCATCTGATCAAGATCCTGTTGTAATATGAGGTAACCTTCTTCACTGTCCAGTACACCTCCAATTTTGGTGTCATCTGCAAACTTACTAACTATACCTCTTATGCTCACATCCAAATCATTTATATAAATGATGAAAACTAGTGGACCCAGCCCTGATCCTTATTGTACTCCACTGGTCACAGGCCTCCAGTCTGAAAAACAACATCTCACCAAAACACTCTGTCTTCTTCCTTTGAATCAGTTCTGTATCCAAACGGCTAGTTCTACCTGCATTCCATGAGATCTAACCTTGCTAACCAGTCTCCCATTGGGGAATCTTGTCGAACACCTTACTAAACTCCATATAGATCATGTCCACCACTCTACCCTCATCAATTCTCTTTGTCACTTCTTTAAAAAATTCAATCAAGTTTCTGAGACATGATTTCCCATGCACAAAATCATGTTGACTATCCCTAATCAGTCCTTGCCTTTCCAAATACATGTACATTCTGTCCCTCAGGATTCCCTCCAACAACTTGCCCACCACCGACATCAGGCTCACTGGTCTGTCGTTCCCTGGCTTGTCCTTACCACCCTTCTTAAATAGTGGCACCACGTTAGCCAACCTTCAATTTTCCGGCACTTTACCTGTGACTATCGATGCGACAAATATCTCAGCAAGAGGCCCAGCAATCACTTCCCTGACTTCCCACAGAGTTCTAGGGAATACCTGATCAGGTCCCGGGGACTTATCCGCCTTTATACTTTCCAAGGCATCCAGCACTTCCTCCTCTGTAATATGGATATTTTTCAAGATGTCACCATCTATTTCCTTACATTCTATATCTTTCATGTCCTTTCCACAGTAAATACTGATGCAAAATACTCCCCCATCTCCTGTGGCTCCTCACAAAGGCCGCCTTACTGATCTTTGAGGGGCCCTATTGTCTCCCTAGTTACCCTTTTGTTCTGAATGTATTTGTAAAAACCCTTTGGATTCTCCTTAACTCTATTTGCCAAAGCTATCTCGTGTCCCCTTTTTGCCCTCCTGATTTCCCTCTTAAGTGTACTCTTAATGCCTTTATACTCTTCTAAGGATTCATTTGATCTATCTTGTCTGAACTTGACAATTGCTTCCTTCTGTTTCTTAACCAAAACCTCAATTTCTTTGGTCATCCAGCATTCCCTACACCTCTCAGCCTTTCCTTTCACCCTGACAGGAATATACTGTCTCTGGACTCTGGTTATCTCATTTATGAAAGCTTTCCATTTTCCATCCGTCCCTTTACATGTGAATATGTGCCCCCAATCAGCTTTTGAAGATTCTTGCCTAATACCGCCAAAATTAGCCTTCTTACAATCCAGAACTTCAACTTTTAGATCTGGTCTATCTTTTTCCAACACTATTTTAAACTAATAAAATTATGGTCACTGGCCCCAAAGTGCTCCCCCACTGACTCCTCAGTCACCTGCCCTGCCTTATTTTCCAAGAATAGATCAAGCTTTGCACCTTCTCTAGTCAGCCCATCCACATATTGAATCAGAACATTTTCTTGTACACACTTAACAAATTCCTCTCCATCTAAACCCTTCACACTATGGCAGTCCCAGTCTATGTTTCAAAAGTTAAAATCTGCTATCAGAACCACCGTATTATTCTTACAGATAACTGAGATCTCCTTACAAATTTGCTTCTCAATTTCCCGCAGATTATTAGGGGGTCTATAATACAATCCCAATAAGGTGATCATCCCTTTCTTATTTTTCAGTTCCACCCAAATAACTTCCCTGGATGTATTTCTGGGATTAACCTCCCTCAGTACAGCTGTAATGCTATCCCTTATCTAAAACGCCACTCCCCTCCTCTCTTGCATTCTTTTCTTCCTTTCTGTAGCATTTGTATCCTGGAACATTAAGCTGCCAGTCCTGTCCATCCCTGAGCCATGTTTCTGTAATTGCTATGATATCCCAGTCCCATATTCCTAACCATGCCTTGAGTTCATCTGCCTTCCCTGTTAGGCCTCTTGCATTGAAATAAAAGCAGTTTAATTTATCAGTCCTACCTTGTTCTCTGCTTTGTCCCTGCCTACCCTGACTGTTTGACTCGCCTTTCTCAACTGTACTAGTCTCAGATTGATCTCTTTTCTCACTATCTCCCTGGGTCCCACCCCCTCACCTTACTAGTTTAAATACTCCTGAGCAGTTCTTGCAAACTTCCCTGCCAGTATATTAGCCTCCTTCCAATTCAGGTGTACTTTCTAATACATCCAACACCTCCTCTACTGTGATATGGATTGTCCCCAAGATATCACCACGAACATGCTATCCATCTAACCAGGAGCGAATCAGAGAGTTATTGCCATGCTGTTGACTCCTGACCCACACAATTGGTCCTAACTAAAAAAACAATCAGCAGTCTGTTTTTTGAGCAAAGCCTGTTCTGCACACTCACCAACTGGTGCTATGGCATCTTGGATCCTTTGCCCCATTTATTAAAGCACTAGTGTAAACACTATTCACAACAAGTTCCAGGAACCTGTTTCTAAAAGTGCAGAAACCCATTCCATAGTCCTTGATTTAAAATAGCCCTTTTCCCATGTTTATTCACAATCCATAATGAAGAAAAATAAAAAAAGGTGTGGTCAATGACTTTTTACAAAGAAAATTCATTCATGGGATGACAGTATCACTGGCTAGACCACCATTTATTGCCATCCCTAATTGCCCAGAGGGCAGTTAAGTGTCAACTACATTGCTATGGATCTGGAGTCACATGTAGGCCAGACCAAGTAAAGATGGATGTCTTCCCCTCTCTAAAGACATTAGTGAACTAGATGGGTATTTCCCAACAATAGATTCATCATCATTAGAACTGTTAATTTCAAATACTTATTGAACTGAAATTCCCCATCTGTTCATAGCAGGATTTGAACCTAGGATCCTAGAACATTCCCTGGTTTTCTGAGCTAACTGTCCAACTTTAGTACCACTGGGCTATCACCTCCTTTGAACAGATCCCCTAAAACTGACAGAAGCTTCTGGGGGAGAGGACACATGCATAGTTAAATGTGGAAATCTAAAAGATGTGTCAGTTACCTGCACTTTACATGCAGGCTGTTGAAGTCTTTAATCTTAAGAAACGGTTCATTTGAAATGAAATTTGACATTTGTACTATTAATCCTACTATTAAAACCTTGGTAAGTAAGTTCATAAGGTATAACCAAGTTTTTAATACCTTATTAAGTACTACTGAAAAATAGCTATGGCCCAACAAAACTAATTTTGAACTTGTGGAATACCGGATAGAGTCAGACTCTTAAAGCACAGGTACAGATCCTCAGTCCAACACATTGGCATTGACCAGACATCCCAGTCTGAGCAGATCCCATTTGCCAGCTTTTGGTCCATATCCCTGTAAATGCTTCTAAATCATATACCCATCCAGATGCCTTTTAAATGTTGTAATTGTTCCAGCCTCCACCACTTCCTCTGGCAGCTCGCCTTAAACCTATGTCCTCTAGTTGTGGACTCACCCTCTCCAGGAAAAATTCCTTGGCTATTCAACCCTATACATGTTCCTCATGATTGTATAAATCTCTATAAAGGTCACCCCTTTGTCTCCAATGCTCAAGGAAAAAAAAGGCCTCTCCCTATAGCTCCAACCCTCCAATGCCATATACATCATCTCAAATTTAACAACAGCCTTCCTATGGCAAGACAACCAGAATTGTACACCTTATTCAAGAAGTGGCCTCACCAATGTCTTATACAGCCACAATGTGACATCCCAACTCCTACACTCAATGTTATGGCCCATGAAGGAAAGCATGCCAAATGTCTTTTTCATCACCCTGCCTACATGCAACTCCACTTTCAAGGAACTGTGAACCTGTACTCCAAAGATCTCTTTGTTCAGCAAAACCCCAGGGCCCTAAATTTAACTGTATAAGTTCTGCCCTGATCTACTTTGCCAAAATACAACAAATCACACTAAGCTAAATTAAACTTCATCTGCCACTCCTTGGCCCATTGGCCCATCTGATCAAGGTCCGATTGTACTCTGTAATAATCTTCTTCACTGTCCACCACATTGCTTATTTTGATGTTACCTGCAAACTTATTAACCATACCTACTCTATTCACATCCAAATTATTTACATAAATGAAGAAAAGTAGTGGACTGTGGACTGATACTTGTGGCACACCACTGGGCACAGGCCTCTGGTCCAAAGAACAACCTTCCACCAGCACCCTCAAAGCAAGAAGATTGTCATCTCTGCGTAGTCTTGAACCACCAACTGTCTGATCAATATCCAAAACGCACTCACATATTGAGCCACAGAGTCTGGCAATTTTACTATCTTATTTTTCCAATAAGATTAAAAAAAAGTTCATGGATTTTTTAAAAGCTTGGCTATGATATTGCAACTTCAATATTAATCACAGTTTATGTCCCGATTCTTTAATTCATTCTGCAGAAGTGGCTTTAAGGCATCAGTATTTCTCCTACAAGATGACACCCCTGAAATTCACTGGAGAATAGGTTGCTAGAATGCAGTGAGCACTGTTATGTAAGTTCTTCAAGTCAGCAATCTAAACCTGCGCTACGGTGAGATATTGGAAGCCTTCCACCAATAGATGCTGAGGTAGCTGCCATCGGGTTCTGCATCACAGTTGATTTTGGAGGTGCTGACTTGGCCACAATTTTGATGATGGTAAGTGTGACTTCCAAGATCAGCTTAATACCTGCATTACATTGGAACAGGACTACTCCCATGTTCGTTGACAGGAACAAGAAGCTGCCCAGCAACATGTGAGAAATGACAGAGGAACTTCGAGTATCTGAACGAGATGAGCAGGCACTATTTCGTTCGGATAACTGATTAAATGCCTCTCTGCTGGGGCTCGGAGTTTTCTGAAGTTTCCTTTTTCCTCGCTCCGTCTGTCTTTGTTTCTGAGCTGACACACACTTGTGTGTAAGGGAGCTGCAGCATTGCTGAAGCCCCCGATGCCCCCGCCCCAAACAAAGTCAGTCCAATGGGATTAACACAGCAAGCACTTGCTAATTCTGCTCCTTGTTCAGGAGACTAGGCAGCAGCACACCATCCACCCCGACCAACTCCGTCGAACACTGCACCACCATCTGCACCCCTCTCCCCCCCTCCCCCACCATCTGTGTCTTCATCTGCCGACCCCCCAGCATAGGCTCCTGTCTGCCCCCATTCCCCTGTCCACACCCCCAACCCTGTCCAATCTCGCCATCTTCCGGGACAGCCAGACTTGACAACAACCGCAAGACTGCTGCTATCTTTGGGGGGATGAGTCTCAAAATAGCGCGCGGATGCACATACACACGCACACACACACACATGCACACACAAAGCCACACACACCCGCAGCTACACACAACGTTTTACTGCAACTTTTTGATCGGTTCCACCTTTGCCCTGTACAGGACAATGTTGGAGAGATTATCTGTGGAAGGGGGATTTGGGGTACGCCCTTGTGTAGAACTCCAGGGAAAGCGTGGGAAGAGAAAAAAAGAATGGGTAGTCAGTCATTTGGTGCCCTGGGCTCCCATTGATGTCCAGGACTGTTCTTGGCAGCATTTCAGTATGCTGGTTCATTGTAAACAAAAGATGTGATCAGTGTTGAAACACTTCTTTGATGTAATGCTTCTATTGGGACCTTGAGACCTTCTTCAGATAATCTGAAATTCAGATAATTGATATTCGGATAATTGAGGTTCCTCTGTACTTGGGAGAGCTGACGAAAGGACTGTTCAATCTCACTTGCTGTGCAGTCCATCCAGCCTCAGTGACTCCATCCATGCTAATTCCAATGCGACACTAGACTTTAAAGTATATTCAGCACTCAGATATGACTGTGTATGTGTATATGCAAGTGTTAAATTACATTGTAATGATTCTTCTGGTGAAGGTCTCTGCCACTCTTCCCTCTGGAGGCTGCAGGGACACAACAGACAGCAGTTCTTGGGTCCCTGAAATCAAAGCAGTAAATAGGTGGGCAGCTGGGCTGATGGAGGGATAAGGTACAAATCAAGAGGCTGATGGCTACAGTATATATTTCATGCCAGGTAGCACGATGAGGGTGAGTATTTGAAAAGAAACAAAAGACATTTGCCCTTGGCAGTGCAGGGATGCAACAGCTTGTGCCAATGCTAATCCCATGATGAAGAGCAATCTCCACCAGGCTTAAGTGATGCAGATCTGCTGAGCTTCCAATTATCTTGTCCTGTACTGAGATGAATCTCAGTGATGGTGCTCCATGGTCATATGTTTATTACAAGGTGGATGGATATATGTGAAAGTAGCAAGAAATGGATATGAAGTCAGGGTGAATTTTAATTTTAGACCCTGGGCTTGCTGCCAGGGACTGCTGATAGGGGAATGTTTCATTTAACAATATGAAAAGTTCTAATATAATGAGTACAAGATGCATGGTAAAGATGTATTCACTGACCTTGACCATGTATGTAATGTAATTGAACATCCTCAGGATAAGGTTCCATAAGACTATAACATTTAGGAGCAGAAGAAGACCATTCAATGAGATCATGGCTAATCTGATAATCCTCAACTTCACATTCTTGACTTTTTCTCATTACTCTTGGCTCTTCTCCTGATTAAAAATACGACATACTCAATGATTCAGTCTCAGCAGCCCTCTGTGATAAGAATTCCATCGATACTCCACCTTCTGAGCAATGATGTTTCTCCTCATTTCTGTTTCATATGAATGACTCCTTATTCTGAGATTATATATTCTGGTCCTAAACTCTTCCACTTCATGAATTGAGTAGCCTGGCCACCAATTTCAATAATTTCTCAGGGTAGTTTGATGACTTTCTGACCCAACGCAGAAACATGGACTCTTTTCTATTCTGATCTCCTGAATAAGACATTGAGCATTCCAACTTCAGAGTTCTCCCTCTCTTTCCTGTTGCTACATTGTGATGTTTCTAATTCTTCCAGTCACTGCTTGCTGAGAGTGTTGGCAGAAACTTCCTACCCATAAATGCAGCTTGTTTAAGAGTCTGTCTTTCAGTGATGCAGTTTAGTTGGAACTTATGTTAACTCTGCACACTTCTGGAACCCCTGTTATGCAATCAGCATCATGGGTCATGCGCAGTCAACACTACTATCATGGAAATAAGGTGGCAATGTCAAATTTACCTGCCTCAGTGGAATTTGCAAGACAAGTTCATAAACCATAAGCCCATGCCCAAAACTAGAAGCAAGCCCATTTTTAGCCATTTGGCTTTTAACCTGGTTCATTAATAGTCAAGCTGAAACAAATAAAACAAAATGGATCAATTTGAAATAGAACATAGAACAAAGAGTACAGCACAGTTCAGGCCCTTTAGCCTTTGATGCTGTGCCGACCTTTTATCCTACTCTAAGTCCAAATTAACCTACAAACCCTTCCATTTATTATCATCAGTGTGCCTATCCAAGAGTTGGTTAAATGTTATATGTCACAATTTTACAAGTTTACTGCCAAATCTGCAACTATACTAAACTTTAAAAATCTTTAGAGCAATGGAATTAATGATGCACTATTTTAAGGAAAGTGAAAACATTATCTTCTTTTCTGATGAATTTAAATAAAGATTTATACTGATAAATGTAACAACATATTGATTTCTCCAATTGAACACTCCACATGAAGTGCATTACCACAGAGAAAATGTTCTGAGAGTGTGGCTTGCAGCCTCTAACTTTTCATATATCAATCATAGAGTCATAGAGTAACACAGCACGGAAACAGACCCTTCAGTCCAACTCATCCAAGCTGACCAGAAAATTAACTCGCCCAATTTGCCTGTGTTTGGTCCATATCCCTTTAAACCCTTCTTATTCATGTACCTGTCCAAATGTCCTTTAAATGTTATAATTCTACCCACCTCTACCACTTGACCTGGCACCTTATTCCATACCTGCTGTGTGTGAAAATGTTGCCCCTCAGGTCCCTTTTAAATCTTTGACTTCTCACCTTAAACCTATGTCCTTTAGTTTTGGACTCCCTACTCTTGGGAATAGGCCTTGGCTGCTTGTCTTATCTCTGACTTTCATGATTTTATAAACCTCTCTAAGATCACTACTCAGTCCCCGATGCACCAGGGAAAATTGTCCCAGCTTATCCAGCCTCTCCTTATAACTAATCCTCCAGACCCAGCAACAACCTTGCAAACTTTTTCTGCACGCTGTCTGGTTTAACAACATCCTTCCTATAGCAGGGTGACCAGAATTGTGCGCAGTATTCCAAAAGTGGCCTTACTCATGTCTTGTGCAGGATTTTATCATTAGTATGCCTTGCATGTATCAAAGCTCGAAATGCCTAATTGGAGAATCACTTTGAACATGTCCAGCCATTTCACAGTAAGTGCCACCAACCTTGAAATGTCTTTTAAAATTTTTGACCTTCTCAAAAATAACTTAATTTCAGTAATGCATCTGAAATAATTATTTCAATCCATTAATATATATATTCTTCCAAGCATTTCCAAACTTGCTTATGTCTCAATGTTTGTCAGGGAGTTCAGTGTGATTGAAGGCACACATTTAACACTGTAGCTGTTGTGTTATGGAGGAGGGGAGGAAGGCAATGATTTGATATCAGAACCTGCTGATTTTTCAACTGTTCATCTCTGGGTTAATATTAAGGCAATTCAGTGGCCTCCACAATAGATTCTTAAACTGCCATTTACAAAAATAGTTCTATTGTTCATGTTTAACACTTTGAGATACACTACTGCATTTTTGACCAGGCCGTGCCTGGTTTCCGTTCCTCCCATGATGAATTAAAGGACTACTTTGCAAAATATTCTCATTACAATGTTGAATGTTCTGTCAGCATTGTTTTTGTTGAAAATAAGAACAATTTGTAGTTTATGTCACGTAACGTTAAGTGCTATTTCATGTTACTTAACTAATAATTTGAAGTTATGCTCACTACATTTAGAATATTGAGCCCCCTCACTATATTTAACATATAATTTAGTATGTCAACAAATAACTTTAATACCCAGATCATAAAATGCCATCTGGATACCTGATTCTGTGTAAAGTTAAAAGGAATAGAATAATTTCCATGTTTGATATGTGGAAATAAAACAGCAAGGGTCTCACTATGTATCTCACATTTTAACTCTTCTGGTCAATGTTGCCAAGTAACCAACTCTAAATTTTGTTTGGCAAGACATCTGTCATGTGTAACAAACACTGTTGCACATCGTGTCTGGTTTAGCCAATATGGTAGATTCCACTTCAACTCAGCTCACTGTCAACTTATTTTGTAGCTTCCTTTACTGAAAGTTTCAGTTTTATTGAAAAGTTAAAATGCGTTTCCCCAGCATTTGAAAATTATATTATTGCCCCATGTTCCTACATATGTGCACCATTTTAAATTTTTTTTTCACATACACTAATGATTTAGATGCTTACTTTTTGGAATTTGGTTTGTTATGTCATAGCAGTCATTTGCAAACCTAAATCTGAATGGAACATCTATTTAAATTCTCTGGAATATTGTAATAGCAGGTCAAAAGATGACGAACAATTTAATATTGATTCCATTGTCAATGTTCGTTTCTGTTTGAGCATATCTCTAAGGAAAACTATAATCATGCTAGTCTGAATCCTTGTTTTTGTCATATTTATTTGTAAAATTGAAACTGACATGAGGAATTCAGAATAGTAAATACTTGGGGGAAGGTGGAAAAGAGAAGGGAAACAAGATAATCTGTAATCTGCTGAAAATGTGCTTTTATTGTACTTCTCAGGAACTTCTTACATCCCATTTGTATCTATAATTTAAAATAATGGTTTTCTGCAACAAGTCAATTAGGATTGATAGCTCTGCGACCTCTTTGACATTCTCTTAGATTTGTGATCAAAAGGACAAAATATTTAACTCCCATACATTGCTATTAATGTTCAAGAATTGGATACTACCAGCAGCTGCATTATATTTATTACAATTTGACCTCAGATAGACATTTATATTTGCTTGCATCCTCCATGTTTCTTAAGAGCAGATATATGGAGGAAATATGGATCAACACAATGCCAACAGTATCTGTGTCCTGCTGATCTTTGTATGGAAACTATTGTATGTTGTCCCTATTACTGCAGCAGGTGACATGGATCCATTACAGACTAATAGAAGAGGCTATGGTGTCAGAGCACTAAGGCTTGCAAATAAGAAAAAGGTGGATAAATCCCCAGGACCTGATCAGGTGTACCCGAGAACTCTGTGGGAAGCTAGAGAAGTGATTGCTGGGCCTCTTGCTGAGATATTTGTATCATCGATAGTCACAGGTAAAGTGCCGGAAGACTGGAGGTTGGCAAACGTGGTGCCACTATTTAAGAAGGGTGGTAAGGACAAGCCAGGGAACTATAGACCAGTGAGCCTGACCTCGGTGGTGGGCAAGTTGCTGGAGGGAATCCTGAGGGGTAGGATGTACATGTATTTGGAAAAGCAAGGACTGATTAAGGATAGTCAACATGGCTTTGTACGTGGGAAATCATGTCTCACAAACTTGATTGGGTTTTTTGATGAAGTAACAAAGAAAATTGATGGGGGCAGAGCAGTAGATGTGATCTATATGGACTTCAGTAAGGCGTTCAACAAGGTTTCCCATAGGAGACTGATTAGCAAGGTTAGATCTCATGGAATACAGGGAGAACTAGCCATTTGGATACAGAACTGACTCAAAGGTGGGTCAGAGGTTGGTAGTGGAGGGTTGTTTTTCAGACTGGAGGTCTGTGACCAGTGGAGTGCCACAAGGATCGGTGCTGGGCCCTCTACTTTTTGTCATTTACAGAAATGATTTGGATGCGAGCATAAGAGGTACAGTTAATAAATTTGCAGATGACACCAAAATTGGAGGTGTGGTGGACAGCGAAGAGGGTCACCTCAGATTACAACAGGATTTGGACCAGAAGGGCCAATGGGCTGAGAAGTGGCAGATGGATGTGAAGTGCAGCATTTTGGGAAAGCAAATCTTAGCATGACTTATACACTTAATGGTAAGGTCCGAGGGAGTGTTGCTGAACAAAGGGACCTTGGAGTGCAGGTTCATAGCTCCTTGAAAGTGGAGTCCCAGGTAGATAGATCATGAAGAAGGCGTTTGGTATGTTTTCCTTTATTGGTCAGAGTATTGAGTACAGGAGTTGGGAGGTCATGCTGCGGCTGTACAGGACATTGGTTAGGCCACTGTTGGAATATTGTGTGCAATTTTGGTCTCCTTCCTATCGGAAAAATGTTGTGAAACTTGAAAGGGTTCAGAAAAGATTTACAAGGATGTTGCCAGGGTTGGAGTGTCTGAGCTACAGGGAGAGGCTGAACAGGCTGGGGCTGTTTTCCCTGGAGCGTCGGAGGCTGAGGGGTGACCTTATAGAGGTTTACAAAATTATGAGGGGCATGAATAGGATAAATAGGCAAAGTCTTTTCCCTGGGGTCGGGTAGTCCAGAACTAGAGGGCAGAGAATTAGGTTGAGAGGGGAAAGATATAAAAGAGACCTAAGGGGCAACATTTTCACGCAGAGGGTGATACGTGTATGGAATGAGCTGCTAGAGGATGTGGTGGAGGCTGGTACAATTGCAACATTTAAGAGGCATTTGGATGGGTATATGAAAAGGAAGGGTTTGGAGGGACATGGGCTGGGTGCTGGCAGGTGGGACTAGATTGGGTTGGGATATCTGGTCGGCATGGACGGGTTGGACGGAAGTGTCTGTTTCCATACTGTACATCTCTATGACTCTAAGAAGGATTCAGAGTTGGCAGAGTCACAGGGTGGATGCACAATTAGATTAGATTCCCTACAGTATGGAAACAGGCCCTTCTGCCCAACAAGTCCACACCAATCTTCCGAAGAGTAATCCACCCAGACCCATTTCCCTCTGACTATTGCACCTAACACTATGGGCAATTTAGAATGGTCAATTCACCTGACCTGCACATCTTTGGATTGTGGGAGGAAATCAGAGCACCCGGAAGAAACCCACGCAGACATGGGGAGAATGTGCAAACTCCACACAGACAGTTGCCCAAGGCTGGAATCGAACATGGGACCTTGGTGCTGTGAGGCAGCAGTGCTAACCACTGAGCCACCGTGCCACCCCAATTGTGTTTGGTGAGACTGGAGAGGCAATCTAAAAGTGTGAGGAAACATCAAAATCATGTCTCAGCCTCAGGACGTAAGGAGAAATATAGCTGACATAGATAGAAAGAGGATTTATGAGGCACTTAACCTTTAGCATTTTGTGCCTTTGCACGTGGACAAGACTCTTTAAATAGACAAATAGCAGAGAGATTGGAGGCTTGCAGTCCAGGCTTGAAGTAGAGGGGAAACCTCAAAGGCAGCAACCCCACATAATTTCCCAACACCCACCCCCCCCCCCCCCGCCCCCCACCACTGCATAGTCCACCAGTGCAGGTGGAAATCCAGTAATGGCAGGAAAGAGGAGTGGCTTTTCATACTCCTAATCCAGAAGTTGGTGCTGTTTCATTAGGAGACCAGGAAATATTGGGAACAAATAGCAGATGGAGTAAAATGTGGAAGTTGTCTATTTTACCAGGAATAACATAAAGAAAGGTTGCTATTTCAATGGAGAGACTTTGCAGAATGCTACAGTACAGAGGGATCTGGATGTTCTCAAAATGTGAATCTCAAAATATTAGAATGAAGGCACAGTATTGGTGGGTGAGTGAGAATGAGCTGGACATGCACCCACGTTGCACTTCTCCTTGATTTATTACTTCAGAACTATTATTCATCTCCCACTCATTGAAATTCCTATCTACTGTTGTGGCAAAATCTACCTTTCTGAAGTTTGTTTGCTAGTCCCCAGAAGCGAGAGAAAAATTTGAAATGAGGCCTCGATCTAAAAATAAATTTGGATAATCCTGCCCTATTCTATCAGATATTAGCTAGACAGAGGCTGTATTTATTGAGGATTTACTGCATAATCTAAGCATTATCTAGTAAATTTCTCGAATCAGTTATTTATGGTGGATTTCTGGAAGTAATGTATAATCTATTCTCTGCTTTACTTTAATCAGTCTTGACTTTTCTGTGGTTTCTGGGCAACAGTACTTTTTTTAACAGTTGCTATTGACTCCAATGGTCGTTGTTATGACATCCTCAGATTTTTGCAGCATTTTCAAAAATTTTGTCAATATTGTCCAGCCATTTGTATCATTTATGTTAATCTTACAAATTAATGGAACATGTGAAATGTAACTTGTATTAGATTTCTCTTTATGAAAAGCAACAATGAACATTGTGGATGTCATGCACTATGACAAACCCTTTGTCAACTTGTTTCCCAGTAAAATTAATTCAGCTGCCAACATTTCAGTATATCCTTGAGAAAGTGATCTTCAGAAACTGGCTTAGTTGAGAGAAGAGTGAATATGTGTTTCACAACTCCACGATAATCAGAAGCATTATTTCATTTTTCATTTTGTCAAGCTACTGTACAGAAGAAGTGATTTTCACTTAATTTCATACAGATTTGACAAGAACATGCCTGGCTTATATGATGAGACAAAAAAAGTTTTGCTTTCATGAACAATCATTCCATTACGGATTTATTAGCAAAATCTCGCATCTTTGAGATAGCAGTTGGAGAAAGTGTTCTGTACCATGCTCGTTGAGTATTTAATGAAGGAGAAATCCATTATTTAATTACACCAAACTGCAACAATCTAAACAAATGGATTTACGATCGTTTGAAAGAATTTCTTCACTCCAACTGCCAAAGCATCTATGTGTGTAAAATGTGTGCCTGATCTTTGTTCTTATAGAATACGACAATACAGACCCTTTGGCCCATCGAATCTGCACCAGTAAAGACTATTCTAAATCTCTACTAGTCCCACTTTCCAGCATTTGGCCCATAACCTTGAATGTCATGACGTTTTAAGAGCTTATTCAAGTATGTTTTAAAGTTTGCAAGGTTTTCCACTCAACTACCCTCCTATACAGTGCATTCCAGATTATCATCGCTTTCTGGGTGAAAACACTTTTCCTTAAATCCTCTCTAAATGAGATGCCTTTCAACTTAAAATTTTGCCCTCTTGTTATTGACCCTTCAATTGAGGGGAACAGCTGCTATCTATCCGCTCTCTGCCCTTTATAATCTTATATACATTAATGAGGTCCTATGTCAGCTTTCTGTGTCCTAAAGAAAACAATCCAAGTTTATCCCCCAGTTATAGGAAGGATATTATTAAGCTAGAGAGGTTTCAGAAGAGATTGACCATGATGTTGCAGGGTACGGAAGATTTGAGTTGTTAAGAAAGATTGGATAGGCTTGGACTTATTCGCTGGGACGTAGGATTTTGAGAGGCAAACTTACAGAAGTTAAAAAACATGAGGAGTATCAATAGAGTTAATAGGATGAGGTATTTCTAGACTAGCGTCACATTTTAAGGTGAGAGGCGAGAGATTTAAAAAAGACATGAGGGGAAAATTTTTTTACCCAGGATGGCTCGTATGTGGAATGAACTTCCCAAAGCAAGTGTTGGATGTAGGTACAAGTAGAACATTTAAAAGACTTTTAGATAAGTACATAAATAGGAAAAGGTTTGAGGGATATGGGCCAGGAGCAGGCAGGTGAGACTAGTTTAGTTTGGGATTATGTTCAGTATGGACTGATTGGACCGAAGGGCCTTTTTCCATGCTGTGTGAATCTATGGCTCTATGAATTTGCATATTCAGCCTCACTTCATAGATAAAATGCTCCAATCAAGATACTATCTTTGTGAAGCTTCTATGCAGCTCCTCCTGCGCAATCATATTGTTTCTATGGTGCAGTGTCCAAAACTGTGCACAGTACTCCAACTGTGGCTTAACCAAACTTCTGTGCGGCTTCAACATAACTTCTCTGTTCTTATAGTCTATGCCACAACAGATAAAGGCACGTATCCTGTATGCTTGTCCAGTTGCCTTCAAGCATCTCAAAATCTTTATGACCCGCTGAGCTTCCTACTGCCCTGCTATTCATTAAACATTCCCTCCACATTCTTTTCTATATTATTTATATATCACTAACAATAGGGGACCCAGCACTGATCCCTGTGGTGCACCACTGGGCACTGGCCTCCAGCTGCACAAACAGCCTTCTACCACCACAGTCTGTCTCCTGTCAGTAGCCTATTTTGGATGTTACTTGCCAAGTTGATCTGGATCCCATGTCTTTTTACCTTCTTGATAAGTCTTCCATGTGGAACCTTGTTAAGTGCTTCACTGAAATCCAATAAACGACATTAACTGCACTACCCTCATCCACACAGCTGATCATGTTCTCAAAACATTCAGTCAAATTTGGGAGGCATGACCTATTAATAACAGCGCCATGCTGACTATCCCTGACTAAATCTTGCCTCTCCAAGTGGAGATTAATTCTCTCCTTCAGAATTTTCACTGATAGTTTCCCTAGCTCTGATGTGAGACTTATCAATCAGTAATTCTCTAATTTACCTCTAACATCCTTCTTGAAAAGTGGAATATATTAGCTGTCCTTCAGTCCTCTAACACCTTGTGTCCAGAGAGGAATTAAAAACTTGTTTCAGAGCCCTGTAGTTTCCTCTCTAATGTCCCATGTGAACCTGGGATATAACTCATTTGGATTTGGGATTTTGTCCACTTTTAAGACCTCCAAAACCATCAATGCTTTCTGAACCCATTTCAAATTGTTTAAGAACCTCATTGTCCCTCCTCTGTTTATCTACAGTCTCAATCTCCCAACTGAAGGTAGTTGTGAAGTACATATGTAATACCCCACTAAAGTCCTCTGGCTCCATGCCCAGATTGACCCCTGGTTCTTTAATAGGCCCCAGTCATCCCATTGTTATAGATTATCCTGGGATTCTCCCCAATCTCATTTTCTTTCCTAAATTCCCATCTGCATTTTCTGTTATCCACTTGGGTGTTCCTTGATTTGTTCATTTTGTACCTGTTAAAAGCCTCTTTTTCCCCCTCTTATCCAGTTCTGATTTTTTTTTCTCTCTGTTCCTCTCAGCATCTGAAGAAATCCCGGATGAAAAACAAATTGGAGAAATGCAAATTCACTGAGAGCTCAAAGGCACCCTCAAATTTTGTGACTACTGAAGATGCCAGTAATCAATTTAATCAATATGGTTCCAGGTTAAAACCTAACATCAGATGGACTTTCAAAACTGCCTTTTCTTACTTGCTTTTTGCACTAGCAGCTCTTTTGTTTATTACCTATGGTTTAAATGTGTTTGGTGTTGTATTTATTGTTTTTCTCTAGATTACTAAGGACTAAAATTCCTTTGTTCTTTAATTCAAGCAAATCTTGTATTTGGTTCCTTCATTAATATCCTGTGAATTACATTTTAATTGAAAAGTGATTTAATTCCACTTTAAAAATATCTTCATTTCGGCTGACCAAAGGATTAAAAAGGAGGGTAGAACAATATTCCCCTCTCATTACCTGGTCATAATATTTTACAATATTATCAAATGCCCTGAACCTAAGAAATATCCTCAGTGTCATTCAGTAAAAAACAGTTCACCTGATCAACTGTTGATTTACTACTTTAAACATTCATTCTCTCTCTAGCCCTAGGGCACCATTCACTGCTGTATGTATTACTTACAGGGCACATTGCAGTAATTTGCCAAAGTTCCTTTGACAGCACCCATTAAATCCGCAAACATCTCTGCCCAGATGGACAAGGGTCACAGCTGTATGCAAGCAACACCATGTACAAATTGCATATCATTCTCATTTGACCATATATCATTATTTCTTAATTGTCGGTGAGTCAATAGCATATAACCGCGGCACAGTGGTTAGCAGTGCTACCTCACAGCGCCAGAGACCTGGGTTCAATACCAGCCTCAGGCAACTGACTGTGAGGAGTTTGCACATTCTCCCCATGTCTGCTTGGGTTTCCTCCGGGTGCTCCGGTTTCCTCCCACAGTCCAAAGACATGCAGGTTAGGTGAATTGGCCATGCTAAATTGCCTGTAGTGTTAGGTGAAGGGGTAAATGTAGGGGAATGGGTCTGGGTGGATTGCGCTTCGGTGGGTCGGTGTGGACTTGTTGGACTGAAGGGCCTGTTTCCACACTGTAAATAATCTAACCCCTTCCTAACACCACTGTAAGAGTGGCTTCATCACAAAGGCTGCTGCAGCTCAAAAAAGCAAATTACCACAAATTTTTGATTTATTACTAAAAATTCTGGTCACTGCATTGTAGGAAGGATGTGGAACCTTTGGAAAGGGCTCAGAAGAGATTTACTAGGATGTTGTCTGGTATGGAGGGAAGGTCTTATGTGGAAAGGCTGAGGGACTTGAGGCTGTTTTCATTTGAGAGACGAAGTTTGAGAGGGGACTTAATCGAGACATAAAGATAATCAGAGAGTTAGATAGGGTGGACAGCGAGAGCCTTTTTCCTCAGATAGTGATGGCTAGCTTGAGGGGACATAGCTTTAAATTGAGGGGTGAAAGATATAGGACAGATGTCAGAGGTAATGTCTTTACTCAGAGAGTAGTAGGTGCGTGGAACACACTGCCTGCAACAGTTATTGACTCACCAATTTTAAGGGCATTTAGATTGTCATTAGATAGATATATGGATGAAAATGGAATAGTGTAGGTTAGATCAGCTTCAAATTGTTGCGCCAACCTGTGGAACAATCAAGGGCTGAAGGGCCTGTACTGCAATGTAATGTTATTTGTTCTATGTTCCATGTTCTAAACTGAATGCATGGCACTATTTTGTCTGCTCTGCAAATGTATGGGCTTTCTTTAATCAATTAATAATGACAGGTAAAAACAATGACTGCAGATGCTGGAAACCAGATTCTGGATTAGTGGTGCTGGAAGAGCACCACTAAACCATCAACTTCACCAACACATTCCACCCTGACCTTAAATTTACCTGGACCATCTCTGACACCTCCCTCCCCTTCCTGGACCTCTCCATCTCCATTAATGATGACCGACTTGACACTGACATTTTTTACAAACCCACCAATTCTCACAGCAACCTGGATTACACCTCTTCCCACCCTACCTCTTGCAAAAATGCCATCCGGTATTCCAAATTCCTCCGCCTCCGCCGGATCTGCTCCCAGGAGGACCAGTTCCACCACAGAATACACCAGATGGCCTCCTTTTTTAGAGACTGCAATTTCCCTTCCCACGTGGTTAAAGATGCCCTCCAACGCATCTCGTCTACATCTCGCACAGCCGCCCTCAGACCCCACCTCTCCAACCGTAACAAGGACAGAACGCCCCTGGTGCTCAGCTTCCACCCTACCAACCTTCGCATAAACCGAATCATCCGCTGACATTTCCGCCACCTCCAAACAGACCCCACCACCAAGGATATATTTCCCTCCCCACCCCATTCCGCCTTCCGCAAAGACCGTTCCCTCCGTGACTACCTGGTCAGGTCCACACCCCCCTACAACCCACCCTCCAATCCTGGCACTTTGCCCTGCCACCGCAGGAACTATAAAACCTGCGCCCACACCTCCTCCTTCACCTCTATCCAAAGCCCTAAAGGAGCCTTCCACACCATCAAAGTTTTACTTGCACATCCACTAATATCATTTATTGTATCCGTTGCTCCCGATGCGGTCTCTGCTACATTGGGGCGACTGGGCACCTCCTAGCAGAGCGGTTTAGGGAACATCTCTAATCAACCACACCGCCCCGTGGCCCAACATTTCAACTCCCCCTCCCACTCTGCTGAGGACATGAAGGTTCTGGGCCTCCTTCACCGCCGCTCTCTCACCACCAGACACCTGGAGGAAGAACGCCTCATCTTCCGCCTCGGAACACTTCAAACACAGGGCATCAATGTGGAGTTCAACAGCTTCCTCATTTCCCCTTCCCCCACCTCACCCCAGTTCTAAACTTCCAGCTCAGTAACTGTCCCCATGACTTGTCCGGACTTGTCCTACCTGTCTATCTTCTTTTCCACCTATCCACTCCACCCTCTCCTCCCTAACCTATCACCTTCATCCCCTCCCCCACTCACCCATTGTACTCTATGCTACTTTCTCCCCACCCCCACCCTCCTCTAGCTTATCTCTCCACGCTTCAGGCTCACTGCCTTTATTCCTGATGACGGGCTTTAGCCCGAAACGTTGATTTTGAAGCCACTTGGATGCTGCCTGAACTGCTGTGCTCTTCCAGCGCCACTAATCCATAATAATGACAGGTGATGCTTATGAGATATTTGACTAATGCAACTTCTCAGCTTTTTCTGACTTAATGTACTGATTTCTCTGTAGGTAACTACTTCTGAAACTACAATCTATCATTGCACTGAATCATCCTGATTCTTTATTCATTATCATTATTCATCTCGTCAGAAGTTGGAATTCACACACAGCTCGAGGGCTGAAACTGATTCAGATTTGCTCATCTCTATCATTTGTACACACAACGTCTTGCTATTGTGAATAAATTAACTTTAGGATGTGTAATTTTACCTTCCTATTACATACAGCTGAGTGTAGACGACAAAACATTTTTCTTGAACTAGTAGTTCTTTCAACTTGGAATACAACCAAGGATTTTGCACATGCCTAAAAACCTAAAAGAAATCATTAGTATGTGTTTAAACCTTCTGTGTGGGATCAATCTGCAGTGGGATTACAGTACAATGAGTATTGAGTATTGAGTATTGTGAAAAATACTGTACTTAGTGCCTGAATCAAAATTCTATGGGGTAGTTATTACAATATGCTGCTATTTATTTTGTTGTTGCTAATACTTTTATGAGTTTAAAAGACCGGCAGTAAATGGACACGTAATTTAGATGTTTTCAAAGTGATCTTGAAACTTGAGAGGTTATGGAAATCAAAAGGTATGTTTCTGTCATGAATGGTCTCCCAGATATTCATGTGAACTAAGCTAATTGAGAATCTTATGTTATCATTCCCTCAGAACATGCCAGAAATTTAATTGGAGAAATGGAAAACAGCTCACCATACAAGTGATATGTAATGTGACCTGTTCTTTCCCATACTCACTTGCAACATTCATGTTTGTTCTGCTTATGATACGTTGTGACATAAATGGCAAATGTTGTGGAATTGAGAAGTAAGATTTCCTTTGATGTTAGTTTTTTTCAATATTTGGAATTAATATATGAATTGTGGAAATGTTTGTTTCCATGTCTAGTTCAATCTAAAGCAAATCTTTCCTCTAACAAAGGTTACAAATCATCCCACATTGGCCATGATGGGCTTGGAGGTGAAAGGCGCTTGAAAATATCATATGGGAGGAAAAACTGGTAAAATTTGTGAATGACTCACAAGGATCTGACTCATCTTCCATAGGTCAGAATGAAGCTCCTGTACAACCAATGCATTCATGTTTTTTTCTCTGGGCATTGCCAGATTCCTAATAACAAATTATTTTGGTGAATATGGTTTCACAATCAGCCAGGCTACCAGCACCCTCGATAAGTATTTAAAATAAATAAGAGGCATTATCAAGCAGAATTAAAGAAAGCTGACTAGTTGAGCAGGTTGGAGAAAGTAAGGACTGCAGACGCTGGAGCTCGGAGTGGAGAGTGTAGTGCTGGAAAAGCACAGCAGGTCAGAAAGTATCCGAGGAGCAGGAGAATTGACGTTTTGGACAAAAGCCCTTCATCAGAAATGAGGCTTGTGGGTTGGGGCTGAGAGATAAATGGGAGGGTGGTGGGGTTTGGGGGAAGGTAGTTGTGAAAGTGATAGGTGGATGAAGGTGGGGGAGAAGGAGATAGGTCGGGGGGTAGTGGTGGACAGTTTTGGAGGGCGTTGTCGAGTTGGAGGCTTGGGACTGGGATAATGTGGGGTTGCAGGGTCCCAAGGCAGAATACGCTGCGTTCCTCCTCCAGGTGTCGGGTGGTAATGGTTTGGTGGTGGAGGGGAGCCAGGACCTGCATGTCCTTGATGGAGTTGGAGAGAGAGTTGAAATGTTGAGACACTGGGCGGTGGGGTTGGTGGGTGCGGGTGTCCCAGAGGTGTTCTCTGAAACAATCCGCAAGAAGGCGCCCTGTCTCCCCGATGTAGAGGAGACTACACCGGTTTCAACGGATGCAGTAGATGACATCGATCAAGGTACAGGTAAATTTCTGATGGATGTGGAAGGATCCCTTGGGTCCTTGGATGGAGGTGAGGGAAGTGGTGTGGGCACAGGTATTGTACTTCCTGCAGTTTCAGGAAAAGGTGCCAAGAATGGTGTGTGGACTAGTGGGGGTTGTGGACCTGACGAGGGAATTGCAGAGGGAATGGCCTTTTCAGAATGCTGACAGGGGTGGGGAGTGAAATATATCTCTGGTGGTGGGGTCCATTTGGAGATGGGGGAAGTGGTGGAAGATGTACTTTTCCAGCACCACTCTACTCCAGAATCTGGTTTCCAGCATCTGCAGTCATTGTTTTTACCTGGGGGAAGATGTGGTGGAGGCGGAGGAATTGGGAATCAAGGATGGTGTTTTTACAGGCGGTAGGGTGGGAGGCGGTGTGATCTAGTTAGCTGTGGGAGTCAGTGGGTGTATGGTATATGTTTGTGATTAGTCGGTCGCCAGAGACAGTGTTGGAGAAGTCCAGGAAGGGGAGGGAGGTTTCTGAGATGGTCCAGGTGAATTTGAGGTCAGGGTGGAAAGTGTTGGTAAAGTTGTTGGACCGTTCAACCTTCTCTTGGGAGCACGAGGCAGCGCCGATACAGTCATCGATGTAGCGGAGGAACAGGTGGGGGTGATGCTGCTGTAACTGTGGAAGATGAACTGTTCCACATATCCAAAAAACAGTTAGGCATAGCTGGTTCCCACGCGGGTGCCCATAGCCACCCCTTTGGTTTGGAGGAAGTGGGAGGATTGGAAGGAGAAGTTGTTGAGGGTAAGGACCTTTTCAGCCAGGCAGATGAGGGTGTCGGTGGAGGGGTACTGGTTGGGATGGCGTGACAGGAAAAAACTGAGGGCTTGGTGTCCTTCATTATGGTGGACCGATGTGTACAGGGATTGGATATCCATGATGAAGATGAGGTGCTGGGGTCTAGGGAAACGCAACCTTTGGAGGAGGTGAAGGGCATGAGTGTGGTCATGAATGTAGGTGGGGAGTTCCTGGACTAAGTGGGATAGGACCCACACCCAGCAACCCCACCACCCCGTGGCTGAACACTTCAACACCCCCTCCCACTCCATCAAGGACATGCAGGTCCTGGGCCTCCTCCACCTCCAAACTACTACCACCCAACATCTGGAGGAGGAACGCCGCATATTCTGCCTTGGAACCCTGTAATCACATGTGATCAATGTGGATTTCAACAGCTTCCTCATTTCCCCTTCCCCCACATTATCCCAGTCCCAAGCCCTCAACTTGGCCCTCCGGACCTGCCCATCACTCCCCCGTCTGACCTATCTCCTCCTCCCTCACCTTCATCCATCTATCACTTTCCCAGCTACCTTCCCCCGAACCCCACCCCCTCCCTTTAATCTCTCAACCCCGACCCACAAGTCTCATTCCTGATGAAGGGCTTATGCCCAAAATGTCAATTTTCTTGCTCCTCAGATGCTGTCTGACCTGCTGTGCTTTTCCAGTAGTTGAGCAGGTTGCAAGTTATAATCACTGAGTTTATAAGACCAAAAGGTATTTTTGCTCATGCATTAGATTTTGAACTGTTTCCACCAGACACATGTTTGATTGCCAATGAAATCAAAGTTTATAGACCATAAATAGGAGTTAAGAGTACAATCAGATCAGCCATGATGTTATTGAATGATGCAGGAATCTCAAGAAGAATAGTTTACATTTATTCTTTTCATGTTCTTAACTCAAAGTAAGATCAAAATTAAACTTCCTGTGTCTCCTGTTTTGTTGTGATGCGAACTAGCCATGATCATCAAGATGTAGTCTGACAGGTGTACAATATTGTTTATTTATTACCTCCTCTGAACAATATTCTACTGTATTAGTTTTGTAACAGTTAATGACAGTCCTGTATTTGTTGAAACTGTATGGCATTATGCAAGGTGTAATTTAATTTTATCTTAGTTATTTTTCCATCCTGAAGCAAGGTTGAAATGTTTTGGATGGACTTGAACAATGTTGGACAGAACCCAAACCTGGATCATCACACATATTCCTGAGACTGATAATTTGGAGTAGCATGGGATAATGGCATGGATTGCACTTCTGTGCATTGCTGTCTCAACATTGTCCACTCATGGCATTGGGTGGGGTTGGTAAGCAATATGATTCACATCAGCACAGAAATTTTATGATCATGAGAAATCTATGGTTTGGAGTTGGAGAATCTCTGACCAATAAAGGAAAGCATACCAATCACCTTCTTCACTCTCCTATCTCCCTGTGACTCCACTTTCAAGGAGCTATGAACCTGCACTCCAAGGTCTCTTTGTTCAGCAACACTCTCTAAGACCTTACCATTAAGAAGGGGCAAGATAAAAGAAACTCGGATGACGAGAGCGGTGGAGCTTCTCGTCAAAAGGAAGAAGGTAGCTTACATAAGGTGGAGGAAGCTAGGGTCAAGCTCAGCTCTAGAGGATTACAGGAAGGCGAGGAAGGAGCTCAAAAATGGTCTGAGGAGAGCCAGGAAGGGGCACGAGAAAGGCTTGGCAGAACGGATTAGGGAGAACACAAAGGCATTTTACACTTTTGTGAGGAATAAGAGAATGGTCAAAGGAAGAGTAGGGCCGATCAGGGATAGCATAGGGAACTTGTGTGTGGAGTCTGAGGAGGTAGGGGAAGCCTAAATTAGTTTTTTGCTTCTATCTTTATGAAAGAAATGAACTTTGTAGTGAATGAAACCTTTGAAGAGCAGGTGTGCATGCTGAAATGGATAGAGATAGAGGAAGCTGATGTGCTGAAAATTTTGTCAAACATTAAGATTGACAAGTCTCCAGGCCCGGACCAGATTTGTCCTCGGCTGCTTTGGGAAATGAGAAATGCAATTGCTTCGCCACTTGCGGAGATCTTTGCATCCTCACTTTCCACTGGAGTCGTACCTGAGGACTGGAGGGAGGCAAATGTAATTCCTCTCTTCAGGAAAGGAAATAGGGAAATCCCCGGCAATTACAGACATGTAAGTCTCATGTCTGTGTTCTGCAATGCGTTAGAAAGGATTCTGAGGGATAGGATTTATAACCATCTGGAAGAGCATGGCTTGATTAAGTGCAGTCTACACAGCTTTGTGAGGGGCAGGTCATGCCTCACAAATCTTATCGAGTTCTTTGAGGATGTGACTAGAAAAGTTGATGAGGGTCGAGATGTGGATGTGGTGTATATGGACTTCAGCAAGGCATTTGATAAGGTTCCCCATGGTAGGCTCATTCAGAAAGTCAGGAGGAATGGGATACAGGGGAACTTAGCTGTCTGGATACAGAATTGGCTAGCCAACAGAAGACAGCGAGTGGTAATAGAAGGAAAATATTCTGCCTGAAAGTCAGTGGTGAGTGGTGTTCCACAGGGCTCCATCCTTTGGCCTCTACTCTTTGTAATTTTTATTAATGACTTGGATGAGGGGATTGTAGGATGGGTCAGCAAGTTTGCAGACGACACATAGGTTGGAGGTGTCGTTGACAGTATAGAGGGCTGTTGTAGGCTGAGAGGTGGCAGATGGAGTTCAACCTGGATAAATGTGAGGTGATGCATTTTGGAAGGTCGAATTTGAAAGCTGAGTACAGGATTAAGGATAGGGTTCTTGGCAGTGTGGAGGAACAGAGGGATCTTGGTGTACAGGTACATAGATCCCTTAAAATGGCCACCAAGTGGACAGGGTTGTTAAGAAAGCATATGGTGTTTTGGCTTTCATTAACAGGGGGATTGAGTTTAAGAGTCGTGAGATGTTGTTGCAGCTCGATAAAACTTTGGTTAGACCGCACTTGGAATACTGCGTCCAATTCCGGTCACCCTATTATTGGAAAGATGTGGATGCTTTGGAGAGGGTTCAGAGTAGGTTTACCAGGATGCTACCTGGACTGGAGGGCTTATCTTATGAAGAGAGGTTGACTGAGCTCAGACGTTTTTCATTGAAGAAAAGGAGGAGGAGAGGGGACCTGATTGAGGTATACAAGATAATGAGAGGCATGGATAGAATCGATAGCCAGAGACTATTTCCCAGGGCAGAAATGGCTAACACGAGGGGTCATAGTTTTAAGCTGGTTGGAGGAAAGTATAGAGGGGATGTCAGCGGCGGGTTCTTTACACAGAGAGTTGTGAGAGCATGGACTGCGTTGCCAGCAGCAGTTGTGGAAGCGAAGTCATTGGGGACATTTAAGAAACTGCTGGACATGCATAAGGTCACAGAAATTTGAGGGTGCATAATGGTCGGCCCAACATCGTGGGCTGAAGGGCCTGTTCTGTGCTGTACTGTTCTATGTTCTATGTTATTAAGTGTATATGTCCTGCTAAGATTTGCTTTCCCAAAAAGCAGCACCTTACATTATCTAAATTAAACTCAATCTGCCACTTCTAAGCCCGTTGGCCCATCTAATCAAGATCCAGTTGTAACCTGAAGTAACCTTCTTTGTTGTCCACTACACCTCCAATTTTGGTGTCATCTGCAAGCTTACTAACTATTCCTCTTGTGCTAACATGCAAATCATTTATATAAATGATGATAAGTAGTGGACTCAGCACTGGCACTCCACTTGTCACAGGCCTCCATTAGTTGAGTATTTATTTAATACAGTAAGTGATGATGTCTTTCTTTGAAAAGCTGACTAACCATCAAATAACATGGTTGCCAGGATGTTACTTCTGGTTGCTGGCTAATTGTCAAGGGACCGAACAATGTGGTGAAAATAGACAAGTATTTTGATGCAGTAGAGTGCATTAGCCACAGGATGAAGAGCTATTCTGCACTGAGCAATGATGAAATCCAAATCCAATAGTACGAACTGTACCTGTAACTTTGAAGTTCAGTTCACTCCTCTAACTATTTCAAGGTTAGACAGCTGACTGAGCTTTTACTGTTTTTGAAATTGTTAGGTTGCCACTTCTTCAGAGAAGTTAGAAAAGCTGCCAAATAGAATCTTCTAAATCAATGTTGACCTCTATTAACTAGGTTTAGTTTTTGTGTAAATGATCTATAAAAGTTTCTTTGGATTATCAATATCATTATCCAACATTGTCTGGGCCTAAGTAAATGTTAGGTTGACCTCTAGTTGACTGTATCTGCTTTGTCACCCTTCTTGGATATGGCTTGTTTTCAATATTCTAGTAATCATCCCATTCCTAATGTCTCAGAGCTGAACTTTACCAGCCATCTGGAATCAGTCTGGAAGATGGGTAGACTGATAACATGAATACAAAAGATACTGGGAGGAGAGTTGGTAGTCCCTCATTCACCCTTGGATATTCTGAGAAATTGTGGTTGTTGACTCAGTAATGAGTAGGCAATTAATTCAGTTTAGAGGCCAATTAAAGTCCACTTTCCATTTACGATGGAATTTCATCAACATCTGGATGCATCCCATTATATGGGAAGATGGTGGGTCTTCAGCAAGAAGGCTTCCTTTCTCACCATTGGATGCTCGCCAATCTATTGTAAAAGGAATGACCTGCTCTTTATGGGGGAGACCTTTACTTTTCTCAGCAGCTTTCAGAATGGTCATCTCTGTTGTAGTGCTGCTGAGATGCATACTCTCTGACTGGAATGACAGCTCTGAGGAGTGAGCCATCATCCTTAATTGGACAAGTATCCACAGCATCTCAACTTTCATCCTTGTGAAAAACATTCCTGAGGTCCTATTATCCACCCTTGGGGACTTCAGCACCACTTTTGACCCCATAAAAGCACTTTCTAAACGTTGAAGATTCTCACCATAATAATTTGGGTCCAAAATGCATAATGCTATCAAACTAGCTGCAGAGAACAAAATGAATAAATGTTTACAAATGTCTTTAAATATTGTAATGCAATATCTTCATAAAATTACAAAAGCAGCCTCCATTTTTGTGATAAATGTCTTTCACATTCTAGAAGTGACATTTAATGGCAGCAAAGTTTAGCATTTTATAATTTTTTTCTTTTATCACTCTTTTCAGGTTATTCAAGTTACATACTGGTCTTTGTCCATGATACCTGATTACAAGTCTTTGTAATTAGGTAATACATATAGTCCAAGGTGACCTGACTTCCAAATATTCCACACTCCTCTATTCATGACTCTCAATGATAGAGTACCAAGGCTACCTAATGTATTGTCAGTAAGTAGAGTAATGAGGGGAACAAAGTATTGACTTTTGTGAAGTAGAAATATTTACATGGGATTCTGTATTACTTGAAAGGTAAACATAAAAAGAGAAAAAAAACTCAAGTTTTTTTTCTCTATGTTGATACAACTTGCAATTAAACAGTATAATTCTCATCCTTATGTCCATCAAATATCTTTTGAATTCTGAAACTCTCATAAATAACAGCTACAATCTCATTCATGGATGTTGGCATCAGACATACCCCAGGCTTATCACATCATTGCGGCATTATTTCCAACTTACTTATGTTATAGGTTACTCTTTAAATTATCCATTTTCAAGCTCACTGACACCTTTCATGGCAATGCCTCTGCCAAGTGATTTCATACATAAGGATAAGCATCCATCTTATGAATTAGAGCAGAGTGCATCTCAGAGCTTTTTGTTGTATGTATCACACTAAGTGAATCCTATATCAACACCATTTGAAAGCAGTTTACATGGCAAACACACTCAGCACAAAGGCCATGTCTAAAACTGTATGGGGAGTAGTCCTCAGTCATAGTGTCATATAGCATAGAAACAGACCTTTTGGCCCACTATGCCTATACCGACCATCAAACTCCAAACGATACTAATCCCATTTAGTTATACTTGGTCCATTGCCTATAAAGCCTTGGCATTTTAAATACTCATCCAGATGCTTCTTAAGTGTTGCAAAAATACCTGCCTACTCCACCCTTGTAGGCAACACTTTCCTTATTTCTAGTGTCCTCAAGGTGAAAAAATGTTTTTCTTAGATCTTGTGTGTTGAACAGCATCCACATGAATTTGAAGCAGAAGTCCCCTCAGGATGCAGAGGATAGACAGAGGTCAACAGTCTATTATCCTTGATGCTATTTCTTCCAGATGAGTGAAGCACATCACTGGCACAGGCTCAGGATGTTCTGAGACACTGTTTCTGAACTCTGTCATCTGCTGGAATAGGACTTGTTAATGAAAGAAAATGAGTGGCCATCCTACCTTAGTGACTTTAAGGGTAAAGCTATGCTAAGTTTTGATGCAACTGACTGTTTCCAAAGATTCACAGTGGACCTGTGTGGGATCTCTCAATCTTCAAACCACAAATGCGTCAATGCCATTACTAATACAATTTCTGCCTGTTCCCGTCACTTGATTTTGTTTTCCCATGATGAGGTCAGTGCTGCAGCCCGGGAGCAGTTTGCCAACATAACTGGCCTCCTTCAGCTGCAGAGCACTATAGATTGTACATAATTTGTTTTGACAGCACCATCTAATAATGCAGCTGACTTAATCAACAAAAAGGAGTTCTGTTCTGTTATGTACTAGTCATCGATGATCATCAGTATCACAGCTCAAATATTTTGTGTCAGGCACACGAGAAGCTAACATGATGTCTATACCTTGAGAACTCTCAAGACCAGATGCCCAATAAGAGTGGTTACTGGGACACAATACTCCCCTCTTCAACAATGTCTGGTGACTTCAACTGTGGCTGAGCCGAGATACAATGTAACCCATTCTTCCAACAGGGAGATCATGAAATAGACATGAGACCTCCCGAAGTGCAGAGCTAGGGGAAAGTGGACCTTGCAGTATATTGCAGGCAGTGTGCTGAATAATCCTTGCATCTGTGACCTGCACAACTGTGGCAGGCCAAGTTGGGATGTGATGGACATTGAAGAACTAGGAAAGTGGCAGAAGTCTTTTGAGGAAGAAGATGAGGAGGAACATCAACTTGACCAAGACAGAGCAGTGCATGATCAGGTGCAACAAGCTTGACAGGACTTAATTGACACCTGGTTTCAACAGATACAATTTGGCTGAAATAATCATTTAGTCACAGAGGCAAACTTAGGTTTTGTTTTGTTTGTTCTTTCTTCATTTTTGTTGTTATTTAGAAGTTAATGTTCTCAGTTGTTCAAAGGCTTTCCAAGATATTGTGCTCCCACATTGAACAATGACAAGATGTTATGCTACACAGGCTTTAGTGAAAGTGTGACACTGTATCAGAGAGGGTTCTAAAAAGGGTTCGTGCAAAGGATTTGTAGCCTGGATTGATTTTTGCAGTTGCAGTGACTATGACAGTGATCAGACAGGCAATGATGTGAAATGCCAATATATTTACAAGTGTGAGTTTCTATTTATTATGAGGTGTCACATAGGCCACCTCTATTCATTCAGACGCTTCTGTTTTTTTTTAACTTGCCTCCACGTCTTCTGTAAAGGGATCATGGCTGCATACCTGGGTTTTAAATATGACACTGGTTGTGGAAATCTGGAAAGGTCCCAGTGAGTTCTTCCACTGATAGTAACTGTGCGTAGGCAGCACTATAGAGGCATAGTGCATACAGAATGAGGTGAGCATACAGAATGAGGTGAGCAGCAAGTGAGAAAACTCGACAGTACTTTTGGACAGAAACCCCTCCATGAAACTCACCACAATTGATGCTTAGCTAATCTTTGTTCAAGTTCAGTCCATTATTTGTCTACTGACTCTTTGCTGGAACAATCCAAAACTAATCACAATGCACTGCTCACTCCCTGTGGCATGTATCTTCTTTTGCCTCCAATATTTACCTGTATTTCCCTAGAATGTTGTAATGGGTTTTGATAGAATGACTCGGTCTGGTATCAATTTGAACAAAGTTTCACACAATGGCAATTCTTTTCTTATCTCCTTGTTCCGATATTTATATTTATAATATTGATCACTCAATTTAAAACAAGAAAACATCTGTCTCTCCCTGATTCATCTTTCAAATGCTTCCAAATTTATAAATATCCTCTAAGTCTCTTTTTGTTCTTTTCTGATTATACAAAAATAGTCCAAATAATTTAAGCCTTTTCTCCAACTGATATCTCTAGTATTGTTTTGATGAATTCATGTTCTATGCACGTTTTGACATTAATCTTTGTACTATGATGAGGTGTACAATATTGTACACAATATTCCAAATCTAGTCAAGCACAAATTTATCATTATTTCTTTACCATTATATTCCAATCTCCTATTTATATAAAAAAGCAACATTTCTTTTCCAACTCCTTGTTCTTGCAATTAATGGAATTATAGCATTGAATCTTGAAGTTAAGGTGGTCTTTGTGAGTAATTTCTTTCACAGTTATTTCAGGTGAAATTATGCATCCCAGGAGAAATTATGCATCTCTTTAAAAAAAACATAACTTCTTGGAGAAATGCTATAACTTCACTGTCATCAGAGATAAGAATTAAGTTACTAAACCTTGAAATGACAGCTTCAATCTCCATTACCTTTTGTTACTCATAATTAAATCTAACATTCAAAATGGTTGTCTTTAAGATAATATGATTGAATTATAGAGTATAAGTAAAATCCAGGGCAAAAGACATTTTCTTTCATGCAACCTTCCTATTACACCATTTAAATGCATTTTAAATGTCTATAATGTTTTATCTCAATATTACATTACATTTTGTTGCTACTGCATATCAGCCTTCATATTCTTCCTAGTTCTGGATTAGTGGTGCTGGAAGAGCACAGCAGTTCAGGCAGCATCTGAGGAGCAGTAAAATCGACGTTTCGGGCAAAAGCCCTTCATCAGGAATACAGGCAGAGTGCCTGAAGGGTGAAGAGATAAATGAGAGGAGGGTGGGGGTGGGGAGAAAGTAGCATAGAGTACAATTAGTGAGTGGATGGGGGGGGGGAATTGAAGGTGATAGGTCAGGGAGGAGGGTGGAGTAGATAGGTGGAAAAGAAGATAGGCAGGTAGGACAAGTCATGGGGACAGTGCTGAGCAGGAAGATTGGAACTGGAGTGAGGTGGGGGAAGGGGAAATGAGGAAACTGTTGAAGTCCACATTGATGCCCTGGAGTTGAAGTGTTCCGAGGCGGAAGATGAGGCGTTCTTCCTCCAGGCATCGGTTGGTGAGGGAGCGGCGGTGAAGGAGGCCCAGGACCTCCAAGCCCTCGCAGAGTGGGAGGGGGAGTTGAAATGTTGGGCCACAAGGCGGTGTGGTTGATTGGCGCAGGTGTCCCAGAGCTGTTCGCTGAAGCGCTCTGCTAGGAGGAGACCGCATTGGGAGCAACGGATATAATAAATGATATTGGTGGATGTGCAGGTAAAAGTTTAATTGATGTGGAAGGCTCCTTTAGGGCCTTGGATGGAGGTGAAGGAGGAGGTTTGGGTGCAGGTTTTGCAATTCCTGCGGTGCCAGGGGAAGGTGCCAGGATGGGAGGGTGGGTTGTAGGGGTCGTGGACCTGACCAGGCAGTCACGGAGGGAACGGTCTTTGCGGAAGGTGGAAAGAGATGGGGAGGGAAATATATCCCTGGTGGTGGGCTCCATTTGGAGGTGGCGGAAATGTTGGATGATCTGATTTATGCGATGTTTGCTAGGGTGGAAGGTGAGCACTAGGGGCGTTCTGTCCTTGTTATGATTGGAGGGGTGGGGTCTGAGGGCAGTGGTGCAGGATGTGGACAAGGTGCGTTGGAGGGCATCTTTAACCATGTGGGAAGGGAAATTGCGGTCTCGAAAGAAGAAGGCCATCTGGTGTGTTCTGTGGTGGAACTGGTCCTCCTGGCAACGGATACGGTGGAGGCGGAGGAATTGGGAATATGGGATGGCATTTTTGCAGGAGGTGGCGTTGGAAGAGGTGTAATCCAGGTAGCTGTGGGAGTCGGTGAGTTTGTAAAAAATGTCGGTGTCAAGTCGGTCGTCATTAATGGAGATGGAGAGGTCCAGGAAGGGGAGGGAGGTGTCAGAGATGGTCCAGGTAAATTTAAGGTCAGGGTGGAATGTGTTGGTGAAGTTGATGAATTGCTCGACCTCCTTGCGGGAGCACGAGGTGGTGCCAATGCAGTCATCAATGTAACGGAGGAAGAGGTGGGGAGTGGTGCTGGTGTAATTACAGAAGATGGACTGCTCTACGTAGCCAACAAAAGAGACAGCATAGCTGGGGCCCATACGTGTGCCCATGGCTACCCCTTTGGTCTGGAGGAAGTGGGAGGATTCGAAGGAGAAATTGTTAAGGGTGAGGACCAGTTCGGCCAAACAAATGAGAGTGTCGGTGGAAGGGTACTGTTGGGGATGTTGGGAGAGGAAGAAACGGAGGGCTTGGAGGCCCTGATCATGGCAGATGGAGGTGTAGAGGGACTAGATATCCATGGTGAAGATGAGGCGTTGGGAGCCGGAGAAACAGAAGTCTTGAAGGAGGTGGAGGGCATGGGTGGTGTCTCGAACATATGTGGGGAGTTCTTAGATGGGGGAGTATAGGACAGTGTTGAGGTAGGTAGAAATGAGTTCAGTGGGGCAGGAGCACGCTAAGACAATGAATCGGCCAGGGTGGTCAGGCTTGTGGATCTTGGGAAGGAGGTAGAACCGGCAGTGCGGGGTTCCCGGACTATGAGATTGGAAGCTGTGGGTGGGAGATCTCCTGAGGTGATGAGTTTCTGCATGGTCTGGGAGATGATGATTTGGTGATGGGGGGTGGGGTCATGGTCGAGGGGGCGGTAGGAAGAGGTGTCCTCGATTTGGTGTCTGGCTTCAGCAGTGTAGAGCTCAGTGCGCCAGACTACCACTGCGCCCCCTTTATCTGCCGGCTTGATGGTGAGGTTGGGATTGGAGCAGAGGGATTGGAGGGCTGTGTGTTGTGAGGGAGAGAGATTGGAGTGGGGGAGGGGAGTAGACAGGTTGAGGCGGTTAATGTCCCGACGGCAGTTGGAAATGAAGAGGTTGAGGGCGGGTTACAGGCCAGCACGGGTGTCCAGGTGGATGCAGTGTGTTGGAGGTGGGCGAAGGGGTCCTCAGAAGGTGGGCGGGAATCCTGATTGTGAAAGTAAGCTCGGAGCGGAGGCGGCGGAAGAAGTTTTTGACATCACAGCATGTATTAAATTCATTGATGCGTGGGTGGAGGGGGATGAAGGTGAATCCTTTGCTGAGGACTGATCGTTCGTCCTCAGTGAGGGGGAGGTCTGGAGGGATGGTGAAAATTTCGCAGGGCTGGGAGCTGGCGTCTGGTGTGGGTGTGGAGCTGGGAGTGGGGGTGGAGCTGGTAACTGGAGTGGGTGTGATGGTGGGGGGCATGGGGGTGGTGTCATGAGCAGGGGTAGTGTTCCCCTCAGGGTTCTGGAGGGCGAGGATGGTGACAGTGGGATCTGTGGGGGGGGGGGGGGGCATGTTAGAAGAATGCAGGTGAGTGGCATTGTTGGGGGTGGAAGTGGTGGCAAACACGGCAGTGGGGGGTGGAAGTCACTGAGCGTGTGACATCAGCGATGATGTGTGGGGTGGAAGTGATGTCACATGTGATGCGTGAGGAATTGTGAGGGGCGGAAGTGGCTATGATTGGGGCGGAAGTGAAGTCGTTGATCACTGTGGGGGTGGTGGCTACACCAGCCGCATGGCTAATGGCATCCGAGCAGTTCCAGAGGCCGGGGGAATCTACTGGAATGTTTGAGGAGTGCTGGTTATGGAGGTGGGTAGATAAAAGTTTGTTATATTTACAGTTTTTGATGTTTGAGATGGAGTTGAAATACTGTTTGTTGAGAGTGTGAATTCTCTTGAGGATATGGTCCAGAGAGGGTCCTTTGCAATTCTGAGAGAGTGTGGCCCTCAGCTAAGGCAGTGCTGAATGTAGAGAGGTTAGGTGCCAATGCATTGCTACGAGCGTGGAGCGGAGGATCTTGAAGGAGAACCATTGCTGGTGTTTTTGAATCTGTAGTCTGTACTGTTTGTCCTCTTCGGTTTCGAACTCTGCTGGTTTAAAGGTGGTCCGGAGTCCGTGTAGGATGAGCTGGTTACGGAGGCAGGCACTGAGGAAGCAAATGTGGCTGTGGTAGCGAGTTTGTTTCAGGACATGATTGAAGAGCTTCAGGGCAGAGGAAATGACCTGGGAGTTGCAGTGGGGGAGGGACTCCCTGAGATTCTTGTAGAGAGAGGAGGAAAACTTCTTCGAGGCAGGCATCCTTGCAAGAGGATTCACAGTAGGGCTAAAATCAACTAGGTAAAAACAATGAATTTTTCCTCGTACATTATAAAAATTAATTAAAACAAATTGAAAATTTATGTCATCTGGAAAAGTGAAGAAAGGTACCTTATTAAACAGGATGTTGATATGGTTTATTGAAAAATGTTAATATTAAAATGTCTCAATAATATTCCTCATGCCACATTTACTACTTTTACTTATTCGTTGTTACATATATAAAATAAGTTTGGAGCTTTTTGATCAATCTTCTTTTTAGTTAATTTTCAGGAACATGGCAATTTTTGATTTAGCAATAATAATCAAATCAGTGTGGCACAGTGGCTCAGTGATTAGCACTGCTGCCTCACAGCATCAGAGACCTGAGATCAATTCCAGCCTTGAGACTGTCTATGTGGAATTTGTATGTTCTCCCTTTGTCTGTGTGGGTTTTCACCAAGTGCTCCAATTTCCTCCCAATGTCCAAAGACATGTTGTGGTTGGCCATGCTAAATTGTCTGTGCTGCGCAAGATAGATTAACCATGGGAAATATAGTTAGAGGGCTGCGTCTGGGTGGAATGCTCTTTGGAGGGTTAGCGTAGACTGAGTGGCCTCTTTCTGTACTACAGGAATTCTACTCTATGAATAAATAAGTTAATTGCATTGTGATCCTTTAACCTTTCTGGAATTACGTGGGTGTCAGTAGAAAGGTTAATGTTTGTTACCCTTTCTAATTGGCCTTGAAATGAATGGCTTGCCAGTCCCTTTCCGAGAGCAGCTAGGGGTCAACTACATTGTTGTGGCTCTAAAGTCACATGTAGGTCAGATAGATAGCAGACTTACTCTCTTGAAAGACTTGAGTGTATTATTGGGTTTTTACAACATTTGTTGATAGCTTCATGGTCACCATTACTGAGACTACCATTTAGTTTCACTGCTTCAGTGTGGAAGCAGGCTGTTCAGCTTATCAAGTCCACACTGACACTCCACCAGACCTACCCTCTATCCTATCTGTGTAACCCTGTGTTACCTATGGCTAATTAACCTAATGTACACATCCCTGGACACCAGGGGCAATTTAGCATGGCCAATCCACCTAACCATCACATCTTTGGATTTTGGAAGGAAACTGAAGCACCCAGATTAAACCCATGCAGACATAGGAAAAATGTGCAAACTCCACACAGGCAGTTATCCTGGTGCTGTGAGGCAGCAGTGCTAGCCACTGAGCTACTGTGCCAAACATTCCACTAGCTGCCATGTAGTATTTGAACTTGTGTCCAGAGCATTAGCCTAGCACTCTAAAGTGTTAATCCATTAATATTACTACAATACCACATCTCCATAAATTAAAATATTGGTGGCCATAATTTGAAAATGGATGTTGTTTAAAGATATTAAAAGGTTATTAATAAGCACTCATCACAAGCTTGTTTTGACTGTAGAAAACGCAGAATGTTGCCTTGACTGGTATAATGCGAAGTTGAGTTTTTGCATTTGGATGCTGCCTTACTGGAGGTTCTGTGAGGTAACATGGGATGAATTAATCAACTTTGGAATTTGCCACTAGCATTGCAAAACAGTAGCATTAAAATAAATTGGAAAGCAATCATCTAAATACCTGTAATTGTCTCTTACTGATCAATGAGCTTAGTCACCATGAGACATACATTGCTCCAAGGCAGTTTTCTCATCAGCAGTCTGTTTATTATTCAGTTAATGCACCAACAATTGGAAATCAGTCACCAAATGAAAGACAATGTATTAACATAACTCTGTACATGATTGAATATAACAGGCAGTCCCACATTCTGCCGTTTGTCACAACATATTGCGCATTTTAGAATAAACTTGTACATATAGGAAATAGCAGGATGTATTGAGAAATAATGAAAGCAAAGTAACCACAGAAAAGTCACATTTTAGATACTCCTGCTTTTTATTTGTTTCCGGTAACATATTTAATGAGTACATCACATGTGATTTCCAGTGACATTCCTCAGGTAGTCTGGGCATTGGAATATAAGCACAATGTTTAGTTATTAAAGGTACAGCTGTATTCAACAAGCTCCAATGTTTACAGTCACTGATCAAATACTTCAAATAGGGAACTGGTTAAAATTGAAAAGAATAAGCAGCTGCAGCTTGCTTTTGAGGTCAGTTAGTGAAAAAAAGCTGTAGCTGCTTGAAAATATCTATCTTCAGCTTTTAAGAACCCAACTGGGACTCGGTGTTTTTCTTTTTCTGCAGGTCATTTTTCTTTTAAACACACATCAGCTAATTACAGGGTGTATCGAATAGAACCTCAATTCCATTGTTTGTAAGAGTCAGTCACTGGAAGAAGTCCTATCTATGGCAGTGGATTAAAGGTGTGTACCTTTAGTGGAATAATTTGTAAATCTGTTTATAATTGAGAATGTTTTATTTGGTCAGTTTGCAGAAATTGAATAAAATGCAGTTCTCAATGCTCAAGCGATGTGGTGAAGCAAGAACTCTTAAAAGTGGAAGGAGATTGTGTCTATGAGAAGTGGTGAGATCATTTGAAAGCTGAACCTGATATTTCCAGGTGAATTTGTCTTCAACAATGGTTATTTTTTCTCACCTATCACAAGAAAATGGATGCAGGTATTGCAATAATAAAGAATTCAACAGACAGTTATTACATCTAACAATTATGTAGAAATATTACATTCTTCAGACATATAAGAGTCTGGACTAATATGAAACCACTAGTGAGTTTTGAGAAGATTTGTAGCTCAGGTTGAGGTTCTGGATGTAGGTTTGCTCATTGAGCTGGAAGGTTTATTTCCAGATGTTTCATCAACCTACTAAGTAACATCTTCAGTGGACCTCAGGAGAAGCACTGTACATGATTCCTGCTTTCTATTTATATGTTTAGGTTTCTTTGGGTTGATGATGTAATTTCCTGTGCTGATGTCATTTCTGGTGGTTATGTCATTTCCTGTTCATTTTTTCAGGTCTAACTCGATGTGTTTGTTGAGAGAGTTCTGGTTGGAATGCATGCTTCTAGGAATTCTCATGCATGTCTCTGTTTGGCTTGTCCTAAGATGGATGTGTTGTCCCAGTCGAAGTGGTGTCCTTCCTTATCTGTATGTAAGGATATTAGTGAGAGAGGGTCCTGTTGATTTGGTGGCTAATTGGTATTTATGTATCCTGGTGGCTAGTTTTCTGCCTATTTGTTCAATGAAGTGTTTGTTACAGTTCTTGCACCAAATTTTGTAAATGACATTAGACAAAACACATCCAGAAACCCTAACACTCTCCCCTCTATCAAAGACATCTCAGAAATGATGGGCCAGACTTTAAAACCCTTGGCATCATGGTAGCCCACCAACACACTAAAACAGCAGCTAATGAACTTGAAAGACCCTATACAGACAACAAGCAAAACTAATGAGTAAGATAAGGGCTCATGGTGTCAGAGGCAAGGTGCTAGCATGGAAAGAAGCTTCGCTGTGTGGCAGAAACCAAAGAGTGGGGATGAAATGTTCCTTCTCAGGATGGTAGCCAGTGACAAGTGGTGTTCTGCAAGGCTTAGTCTTGGGACCACAGTTTTTCACTTTATACATTAACTCGATGAAGGAACTGAGGGTATTCTGGCTAAGTTTGCAGATGATGGAAAGATAGGTAGAGCAACAAGTAGCATTGAGGAGACTAAGAGACTGCAGATGGATTTGGACAGGTTAGGAGAGTGCTCAATAAGTGACAGATGGAGTACAACATGGGAAAATGTGAGGTCATGCACCTTGGTTGGAAGAACAGAGGCATGGACTATGTGCAAAGTGGAGAAAAAATTCAGAAGTCTGAAGTGCCAACAGTCTTGGGAGTTCAAGTTCAGGATTCTCTCAAGATAAACTTACAGATGGAGTCAGTAGTTAGGAAGGCAAATGTAATAATGGCATTTGTTTTGAGAGGACTTGAATATAAAAGCAGTGTTGTACTTCTGAGACTTTATAAGGCTCCGGTCAGACCGCATTTAGAGTATTATACACAATTTTGGGTCCCTTATCTCAGGAAGAATGTACTGACCCTGGAGTGTGTTCAGAGGAGGTTCACGAGAATGATCCCATGACTTAAATGTTTAACCTATGAGGAACATTTGAGAACTCTGGGTTTATACATGATGAAGTGGGGATCTAATTGAAATGTACAGAATACTATGTGGCCTGGACAGAGTAGATGTTGGGTAGATGTTTCCATTGGTAGGAATAAGTGAATCTATGAAATTTATTGCTACAGAAGGCTGTGGAGGCCAGGTCATTGAGTATACTTAAGATTGAGATAGATCGGTTCTTGAATATCAAGCGAATCAAGGACTATGGGGGAAAAGCTGCAGAATTGGGTTGAGAAACTTATCAGTCATGATTGAATGGTGGAGCAGATTTGATGGGCTGAATGCACTGATTACTGCTCTTCTGTCTTATGGTCTGAACAGATGTCAGCAACTTCAATGTTTTGACTATGGAGAAGATAGTGTAGGCCACCTTTGGGCAGGCATTTTGAACCATGGCCATTTGAGGGATCGGTAATGAGTTCCTGTAGTCCAAACAGTCCTCTATTCCCATTGCTCCATCATGCAAAAATCATATTTGACTCTCAAACTGCAGACAACATTCGAAGGAATTCCTTACTTTCTGCAATCCCTACAGCACAATCCAAATAGATTTTAACTGGAACCTTCTTAATGAGAGGATGAACAGACATCATCACTCGATAGTATACTCAACATTAACCAGGTCAGGGACAAGTAATGACAACACTTTGAAGAGTAGGATGAGACACTGAACACAGGCAAACAAGAGCAAGCACTGGGTAAAGGATGTGCTGGCTCACCAGAGTGAGGTTGTTAAGTATTTCTGTCGTAGTAGTGTCAGATGAGAATTTTAGTTGTCCAGGCTACAGAAGGCAGCTGATGAGCACATCCACTGAAAGCTTAATGGATCAGAAAAGTATTAGAAATGCTCTGCGTCATGTCAACCAGCAAAGAGATGTCAAGCTCTGACTGTAACCCATTCTTACTCAAATGAAACTGGCAACCACCACAATCTCCTCAATTTAGCATGACACCACAAATAATGGCTGATGTCATGACTTCCATTGTAACTGAACAGCTTCTATTAATACTCCGAATGATGCAATGGCATTTCAGATAGTTCCTTGCAAGCTCAGACTGTCATAATTGTGGAAAAGCTGACACTATCCAACAATCTGTTTTCGAAAGATGACCAGGATTGCTGAGACAGAGCCTGGGATAGTAGTGGTGACTCCGTGGGACAGGAACCTGCTCTTGCCTTAGGGTAAAAGTTGCAAACTGTCATATTGTCAGTGTTTTCTTCTCTTATTACCTCTCAATCAACTAGTCCAGATTAATGGAGCTAAGACCAATTTAGTGCAGTCAGAAGGCAATCTTTTAGATTTAGAGTTGCTAGGTTCCTCCTATCATGGCTATCTATCATTCTTTGAACATAGACAGTACATTACAGGAATGGGTCCTTTGGCCCACGATGTTGTGCCAAACATGATGCCAAATGAAACTCTTTCCTTCTGCCTGCCCTTGGTCCATATCCCAACATTCCATACATATTCATGTTCTTATCTAAAAATCCCTTAAATGCCCTTATTGTATCTGCCTCTACCACCACTCCTGACAGATGTTCCAGACTCCGTGCACCTTCTGCATAAAAAACCTGCCCTCACATCTTCGTTGAACTTTCTCCCTCTCACCTTAAATGCACGCGCCCCCACCCCCCCCCCCCCCCCCCCCCCCCCCCCCACCCTAGTATTAGTCATTTGAATTCTGGGAAAAAAGATTCTGACCATCAACCCTATCTATGCCACTCACAATCTTATAAACATCCATCGAGTCTCCTCTCAGCATCCACTGCTCAAGAGAAAACAACCCGAGTTTTCCTAGCCTCTCCTTATAGCTTATACCGTCCAATCCAGGCAGTATCCTGGCAAAACTCTTTTGCTCTTTTGCACCCTCTCCAAAGCCTCCACATCCTTCCTGTAATAGGGTGACCAGAATTGAATGCAATACTCTAAGTGTGGCCTAACCAAAGTCTTATAAAGCTGCAACAAGTCATCCTGACTCCTATACTCAGTTCCCCGAACAGTATAGGCAAGTATACCACATGCCTTCTTTACCACCCTATGTATTTGCGTGGCCACTTTCAGGGAGCTTTGGACTTGAACCCCAAGAACCTTCTGTACATCAGTGCTGGTCAGGGTCCTGCCCTTAACTGTATACTTTTCCTTAACATTTGATCTCACAAAGTGTAGTACCTCACACTTACCTGGATTAAACTCCACCCATATCTGCAACTGATCTATATCTATAACTGATCTTCACTTGCCCTTCTTTGATGCTGAAATAGAGGCTGGAAGGATTTTGCTTGTAACTTATTTTGTAAAGTAACAATATTTCAGGCATCAATCCGTCCGGATGATTTCTTCTGCACTTTCATGGGAGGTGATTGGATTGGATTACTGGCATAATTGTGGCACGGTGGCTCAGTGGCTAGCACCAATGCCCCACAGCGCCAGGGAACTGGGTTCAATTCCAGCCTCGGATGACTGTGTGTGGGGTTTGCACATTCTCCCTGTGTCTGCGTGGTTTCCTCCAAGTGCTCTGGTTTCCTCCCACAGTCCAAAGATGTGCCGGTCAGGTGAATTGGCCATGCTAAATTGCCCATAGTGTTAGGTGCATTAGTCAGAGAGAAATGGGTCTGGGTGGTTTACTCTTCAGAGGGTCGGTGTGGACTTGTTGGGCAGAAGGGCCTGTTTCCACACTGTGGGGAATCTAATTTGTTGCCCATCCCCAATTTTCCTTGAATAGCAGCAGTGGCTTCAAATTAGTATGGCATATACAGTAGCGCCTCAACTTACGAACTTAATCCATTCCGGGATCCGGTTTGCAAACTGAATCAATTTTTCCCATTATTTGGATAGCGTAAGAATACTTGGACGTAGCAACGAACATTGTTCACAGCGCACGCGTCAAAGACGAACCGAATGAGATCACGCGGGGCCCGAGAGCTTTCAACAAGTGCGTAGCAAAGCAGAACAACGAAACCACGTGGTTGCACATGGGCTTTTTGCATTCGTACCTTCGTTCGTACCTTGAATTTCGTACGTACGTTGAAGCAAAATTTTACGTACAATCCTGTTTGTAAACCGATTTGTTCATGAACGGGATCGTTCGTATGTCGAGGCGCTACTGTAATCCATGCCAAGATCTTGCTGCCCTACATGTGATCATGATGTACATACAGTCATAGAGTCATACAACACAGAAACACACCCTTTGGCCCAACCAGTCCATGCCAACCATAATCCCAAAATAAACTAGTCTCACCTTCTTGCATTTGGTCCATATCCCTCCCGACATTTCTTATTCAAGTTATCCAAATGTCTTTTAAAAATTATAACTGTACCTGCATGTGAGCGAATAATTTTATCCAGATGGTGCACTGCTAACTCTACACTTAATAGATAGGCACACATATTGGACACTGAATTGAAGCATGTGGTACCTAAAAGATGGCAGCAATCTGGCCCAAATTAACTCTGAAAGTTAAACAAGTTTTCATCTTTTATTTTATCTCAAAAGCACTGCAACAATACTCACTCACCACAATATTTCCCTTCAGTGTGCATGTTCAAATAAATTCTTTATTGAGAACTTCCACTTATCTCAAGTAGATCAACATTCCATGTTATAAAAGTTTCAGGCATGATGGGGGATGTAAGAGAGATGAAGGGCATTACATTATTGATAAAGGAGAACATTACTGCAGGAAAGAGGGATGATGTCTGATAAAGCTCTTCAAATGAGGCTATCTGAGTAGAGCTTAGAAATAAAAAAGCGGCAATCACTTTGCTGGGTTTATACTACAGGTCTCCCAACAATCAGAGGAAGATAGAGGAGCAGATATGTGGGCAATTTACAGACAGGTTGTCAGGAATAAGGTTATAGTAGTAGGTGATGTTAACTGACCTTTAACTTCTTAGTGTGAAAGGAATAAATGGGGTGGAATTTTTAAAGGGGCAGCTCTTTCTGCCAGTGCATACATAGTCCTACAAGGGATGGGGCAGTGCGAGACCTAATCTTAGGGAATGAAGCTGGTCAAGAAGTTGAAGTGTCAGTAGGTGAGCATTTTGTGAATAGTGACGGGGGTGGCATGGTGACACAGTAGGCAGCACTGCTATGTCATAGCACCAGGGACCAGGGTTTGATTCCAGCCTTGGGCATCCGTCTGTGTGGAGTGTCCATGTCTTTCCATGTTTGTGTGGGTTTCCTCTGGATGCTTCTGTTTCTTCCCACAGTCCAAATATGTGCAGGTTAGGTGGACAGGCCATACTAAATAACCTATAGTGTCCAGTATGTGTAGACTAGATGGATTAGCCATGATAAATGTGAGGTTATAGAGATAGGGTGGAATGCTCTTTGGACAGTTAGTGTGGACTTGATGGGCCAATTGGCTATTTCTGCGCTACAGGGATTCTATGATAACTCCAATGGAAAGGGGTAAAGAAAGTGCAAAGTTGTGTCTAAACTGGGGGAAGAACAATTTCAATATCATTAGACAGAATCTGGCAAACACAGAGTGGGAGCAGCTAATTGCAGGTAAGTCCACACTTGGAAAGTGGGAGTGTTTTAAAAGTAACACAGAGAGAGACAGTGTTTTTCTCTAAGAATCAAGGGCAGTGGCAGCAAAATTAGTAAACCCTAGATGTCAAAGGAAATCAAGAGTTTGATTAAGAAAAAGAAGAAAGCATCTGCTTGATACAAAGCATTTAAAATGGTGGAAGTCCTTCAGAAATAGTGAGAATGTACAGGGGTGCTTAAAAAAGAAGGGAAAAGAGTGGAAATATCTTTGGTAGACAGGATTAAGGAAAACCCCAAGGAATGTTCTACGTATGTTAAACGCAACTGGATTATCAGAGAAAGAGACCAAAGGAATAATCTGTGTATGGAATTCGAGGACATGGGTGTAGTCTTAATGTAATATTTCTCATCTATATTCCCAAAGGAGAAAGACATTAAAGCTGAAGATTTCAGGGGGAATGGTGAGGTTCTAGATCATGTCAAGATTGCTAAGGAAGAGGTATTAGATACTTTAGTGGGGCATTAAGTTGCATAAATCCTCAAAGCCAGATGACATGTATCCCAGATTGCTATGGGAAGCATGGGGTGAAGGAGATTACTGGGGCCCTGTTGGAGATTTTTAAAACTTTGCTGGCCAAAGTGCCAGATGATGTGAGGATAGCAAATATAATTCCCTTTTGCAAGAACAGCAGCAGTGATAGCCAGGTAATTACAGGCCAGTTAGTATGACATCAGTCTTAGGGATATTAGGTTCCCTACAGTCTGGAAACAGGTCCTTTGGCCCAACAAGTCCACACCGATCCTTTGGAGAGTAACCCACCCAGACCTATTTCCCTCTGACTAATGCACCTAACACTACGGGCAATTCAGAATGACCAGTTCACCTGATCTGCACATCTTTGGACTGCGGAAGGAAACTGGAGCACCCGGAGGAAACCCACACAGACATGGGGAGAATGTGCAAACTCCACACAGACAGTCACCCAAGGCTGGAATTGAGCCTATGTGCCTGGTGCTGTGAGGCAGCAGTGTTAACCACTGAACCACCATGATATTATTGGAAAAACTTCAAAAAGACAGGACAAATCAACACTTGGAAAGCAAAGATTGATCAGGGATAGTCAGCATGGATTTGTTAGCTCACTAATTTAATTGAGTTTTTCTTGATCAGGTGATTAAATATATTGTTGAGGATAGTGCAGGTGATGTGCTTTACATGAACCTTAGTAAGGCCTTTGACAATGTCCTACACGGAATGCTTGTTGAAAAGGGAAGAGCCCATGGAATCCAAGGCAAGTTTTTAAACTGGATCCAAAATTAGCTTACAAATAAGTGGCAAAGGGTGATAGTGGAGATTTTGTTTTTGTGATTGGAAGCCTGTGACCAGTAGTGTATGACATGGTTTAGTGCTGGGACCCCTGCATTTTGTTATGTACCTTAACAATTTGGATGTGAATATAGAAGGTATAATTAGTAAGTTTGCAGATGACTTAAACATTGCTGGCATGGTTGATAATGAGGAGATGGTCTCAGGCTCCAGTCCGATATTGATCTGCTGGTAAATTGGGCAGAGAAATGGCAGATGGAATATAATCCGGATAGGTGTGAGGAGTTGCATTTTAGGGAGGTTTAACAATGTCAGGTTATATATAATGAATGATAAATCCCATGAAAGAACAAAATGACCTTGGTCTAGATGCCTAGACAGTGGTAAAAATAAGGAACATGTTACCTGAACATGCTGTGGACCAAATGCAGGTCATTGGGATGGGTAGAGTTTGTTTGTTGGCCAGCTTTAGCATGGTGGGCCAAAGGGCCTGTTTCTATGCTGTATGACTCTGAGACTGTATCACAAATTATGGTAAAATTCCTTCACATTTTACATTCACGTCAAGCCTGAAACATGACACCTGCATTACCTAACACTGAATATTCATTAACTCTCAACAATATTATACATGCATTCTATTTAAAGAACAGTAAATTCATAATTGCATTAATATAGGGACGACAAGATAGTTGGGTTGTCATATCAATATGAGAATAATATAAATGTCATTGGAATTCATAATCTAAACCTTTTCAAGCATTCTGCCTAGGATTCACAATTGCTAAGCTTGCACTCAAGTGGAAACTATAACACGTTAACCTTAGCACAAACTTTACGATTGGAATGGGACACTAGATGTTTGAATGATGATAGAACGGAGATTTTGGAAGGTATTTCTACTATTAACACTCTTGTTTATATCTTCAACTGCAATTAAATTTGAAGTATCAGCTATTTGAACTTTAACAAAAATTAGGGATGGCAGAAGGTTTCCTTATATTGGGCAACAGCTGGCAGTTGATGTTCTAATTTCTGAAATTGAATGTAGAGTAAATCTTTCTTCCAAAAGATATTTTGTTGAAACTTTCAAAGGCATTTAGTGTGTTGGAAAACAATTTTTATTTTGCAGGTTGCAGCAGAATTTTCAATTTAAGAAAAAGAAAGAAAATCAATTTTAAAAATCCAACTCTTCCATAGTTATTTGTTGTGTACACAGGATGGTTTTGTTTTTTGCTTATCCCTTTATTGTGCATTGATTATTTTTCACAACAGCGCCGCTAAACTGTGACATTGAGGTGACATCCACAACATAGTGAAATCAAAATTGGAAAAACTGTAAATTGTACATGAATTCAGGACATGGTGTATCGACTGAATTTAATATTCCAGAAGAATACCTGCATTCAAATGGCATCTATAACTTTAGATTTGATGACTGTAAGAGAATTGTCCTGTGAAATATATTCTTAAAGTTAGACTGTATTAATTGCTAAGAAGGGGAAGCACAATACTGATAGCTGATACAAAGAAAAGATCTATGTCAGAGAAAATAAAACTATTAAGATCAAGATCACAACCACATGACTCATTAAACAGGGACATAAAAGTCTTGCCTTGGTTGGAACTCTAAGTGACTTTATGATAGCAAAATTTGAGAAATTAGACCAATCCACAAATTTACCCCAAATGTTGATGTTTTATTGATTGAGAGATAATACAGAGTGGTCTGGAATGTTTATCTCCTGATAGAAGAACTCATTTAAAATGTCTTTTTTCTGTTTGGTCCACAGAATTGGAAGTTAGAATTTTTGGAATTTAGGAATAAAATATAATAAGATGACTTTCTCCCCCCTCAATCCTCAATTTTCTGGCTTTAATCCTTAATTGAGTTTTATTCTTTAAATAGCCTTGTTGTTGAAAGGTATAGGGTGTCTATAACTAATATATACATAATGGAATAGCATCTCTACATGATACTCAAATGCAACTCCAATAATGGGATAGAATAGTTTAGATAATAAGGTTATATCCATTATAAGTGAAGAAAAGGGCAGAATGGTGGCATTCAAAGCTCTATCTCAGATTCCATGACATTGGTCTCATGAAATGTGGGACAAAGTCCCTGATATTAAAACTATTCTCATTCTAAGACTATGTGCTGAATTTCCACTTTATAATACTTCAGTAAACTTAAAATACTCAGTATTTTTCCAGACATTCCATTGTGCAGAAAATAAGTTGAGAACATCTCCAGGTGATTCTGTGTTAATTATATTAAAAAAGTTCCCATAGACTATCAAGCAGTTGCCTCTCAGGCAAATCAGGCATGTTTTTATACCTATTTCATCCATATTTCCATATTCTCACATATTTTTCCACTTTACTTCAATTGCTCGTTGTCATGCCTAATTAACCATTAACTATTAACCCTTAAAGGTCTGGTTTGAAGATATTAGTTATCAGCTCAGCACTACACACCTTACCTTGAAACATTGCTGCCAAGCTGTTTTGTGAATCAATGTAGGCATTTAGTGCTCTTAGCCTATTTTCTTAGTGCTCATTTGACTTTCACCTACATGGGTATACACCGCAGCTGTGCCTTGTCTTGCATTGCCTCCTGATTCAGAAATTGCAGGCTCACGGCATTTCTGACTTGACTTTTAGCATAGATGCAAATCTAGGCAGCTTATCATGTTTGTCAACAATGGTCAGTCAAGGGACTGGACACTTTACTGTCTGGTGTCAATCTCATACTGAACATATATCAAATTCACTGAATGTGCTTCAACGAAATGGCTGTGTCTTTAAACAGAAAGAGTATAAGTTGTCAGTCAGGTGTCTGTTGTCAGTCAGAGGGTTCCAGCCACAGTAAGTCAAGACTATTGTCCAATCTCAGTCCAGGGGCATGGATGTGCTCAGTCAGATACTTGGACCAGTGTGAGGAGATCTTCATTAATACAATTCATGGCCAGTCTTGCAGGTCCAGACTGGGGGTTAGCAGTAAGTCAGTCAGGGTGCTTTACAGAGATCAGTCTGAGGTTAAGTCAGTCATCAGCCAGGCAGTCTTTCCTAATCATTCAAGGGGTTGAGCCTCACTTAGAGTGTCTATTCACTGAGGTTCACGGGGGGTATTACCACATAGACGCTTGATCACCAAAAGGGTTCATGGTCATGAGGCAAAAATTCTCCCCTTATAGTGGTTGAGAGGTCAAATATTGGGCACCCCACCAATCATCTTGCTCCTCTGTACTATTATGGACTGCTTCACCTGAATGAGACAAAGCAAAGGATTGATTGAGATAAAAACAGCTCTTGCAGTGTTCCCACTGATGCAGCAGCTAGTGTTGAAGGCTGCTGCAAGGACACTTTGCACACAGGGACAGGTACCGATCTCATGGATTGAATCAGGTAGAATCTCAATGTAGATCACTTGCATGATTAGTGCTTACCTGTATGCTCACAGAATTGATGCCTTGCCTTGCTTTGTCTATTGGGGAAAGGTGTGGAGGTAAATGGCATGGATATATATGAGATACCTTGCTGGAGCTCATGGAGATAAACCCTCCATGAAACTTTCTGGAATTAAGACTTTAGTTGATTTTTGTTAAAATATGTGCATGGCATTTTAGTTTATTCAGAGGACTTGGATGTTACAGATAAAGGCAGCATTTATTGCTTTTCCATAATTATCTTTAAGAGCATGGTGCTGAGTCCATATTCTGTAATGATATTCACCATAATGCTATGATAGAACTAAATAGGTTTCTTGGTGGTTTCTGAGGACAGTTAAGAGCCAATCATGTTCTCATGTTCTGGAGTTACATTTAGGCCAGATATAGTGGGTGGAATCTTATAAGGGCCTAAACAACAAATGCAGTTGTGAGAAATGTGGCAGACTAGTGTGAGATGTCAGGAATAACTCACTACATCTTTTAAGTAGCTTCCAGGAATTGAAGCATGATTCTCATTGGGCCAACAGTGACTTACCTATTAAAAGGGACTATTGCTTGTTAATGATCTTATCAACAGCAGATATCATCTCACGATCAACTCTCTTACTATCCACTATCTCATTATCCATGAAGCCATGTGTGTGTGTGTGTGTAAATGATAATGACTGTGGGAAGATGTTGTGCGCAACTGTTATGACACAGAGTAAAACCCCCTCCAGCTAATTTAAACCAGCAACATAGAAAACATTAACCCTGTTTGGTAATCTGTTAAAATTCAAGAGGCCAAGAATTATCCAGAGGTCACTATTTAAAGTAAAAGTTAACAACTATATTTTAAAATTCTAACAGAGAATAATTAACAAACAACTATTTACAACTCCTTTCTCTAACCTATCTTTTATATTCCCTCTGTCATACCAGTCTGATAAAACCCCCAATTAAGAATTACAGAAAAACTCAAATTTCAAAATCAGCCAGCTGTCGAACACTGCCTCTGTAGATTTGTTCTCCAAACTGATGTTTTCCTCTGTGCAAACTCCTTCTCTAGACAGGTACCTCTCAGAGTTCTGGCCAGCAGCCTACATTCTGTTGGTCATTTTGCAGTTCTCCCCCAATTGTTCAATTTGTTCAATATTTATATCCCAAAGCATCCGATTGTTTCATTGGTTTTAATATTGTCAAAATACAAAATTCAAACTTGTTTGGAGTTCAATATCTTGGGTATAATTTAAACTGATTAGCCGAATTTGAATTTGTTTTGTCTCATAGCAACCCAGGTACTGCTTTCTGCTGGACCAAATGTTATATTGTAAATTTTCCAGCACTCTGTGTGTTTGCTAAGTCCTTTACTCTCTTACAGGTAGAGTACACCTCTACACCTGCATTACACAGAGTGTGGCAAAATGGCAGAGCATGAGTCTTGTTGGGAGGTCAGTGCAGCAGCAGAGATAGAATGAGTGTGAAGTAACAAAGAGAAGTGTGTTCTACTTACCTTGGAGAAGTGGAGAGGCTCATTGAACTTCTTTCAGTACTGCCAGCTGTGGTGACCAGCCTGCCAGGGTCTGGTGGTATAGCCTTCTCGGTTGATTGTCCAGGAAGAAGACCTTCCTCGTCTGGACCACTCTGTCCACAAGGACCTTCAGGTTCCTGTTGGGGGACTATTTTTCCCATTGTCCAAAACCTTCAGAGCAACAGCCCGTCATGAAGAATTACAACATTGAAATGCCAGTGCCTATCTATGTGTTGAGCAGCCGTTTGAGAATGGCACAGGTGCCAGCTATGTTGATCTTTCAGCAGCTATCTGGTGACTGGTGAGTTAGACTGGCAATGGCAGGTGTTGGAATGGGGCTAGGATAGACAAGAGGAGTGCCATGGGGCAAAATGAATCATTCATGAGACATGTTTTGTAAGTTATGGAGAGAAAACATGTTGGCCCTGTCTGAGAGAATTCCTCTGTGAAACTTGACAAAACTGACATTTGGTCAAAAAAAACATAAGATTCAGCCTGAAAAGGTTCTTTCTCTAAAATACAATAGCAAGTCAGCTAGCTTCTTATGACAATCTGGTCGTTTCATGGTCACCATCCCTGATACTAGATGCTTTAACTTCACCTATTTCTCAAATCAACCTGTTCAGGTATACAATTACACACCTCTGGCAGAAGGTGCGACTTGAACCTGGGCCTCCCAATTCACAGGTAGGAACACTACTACTGTGCCACAAAAGGGTCCCCTACTAGATGTTTTATTCCAGACATTATTTAGTAAACCAAATTTTAAATTGTCAATTGCTGAGGCAGAATTTCATTGTTAGATTGGCCCTTTATCATTATCGTTACAAAATGGTACCATAGTAGATCTATTTTTGAACTGTTTTTTTTTCATTCATTCAGAGGACGTGAGTCTTACTGACATTGACTTATAATTGGGTCTTTCTTTTTGACTAGTACAGGTAGTTCTTCTATAACATGATGGTTGTGTTCTTGTGCAACTCCGTGTTATAGAAAAATCATGTTTTAGAAACAGCACTTAAAGTATTGCACTACAGCCAACACACATTTTAAAAGTTCGCGTTTTAGAAACAGTGTCCCCAAATCATCAATCGCGTTGTAGCCAATTTGCGTTAACGAAACGTACATTATAAAAGAACAACCTGTACTATGTTTTAATTAAGTGTGATCTAGCTGCATTCTAAAACAAATTAAAATCTTTATTACAGACTTTGTTACAAATCTTTATTATAATTGGAGTAAAAAGATGAGAGTAACCTCACCTGGTCATAACAAAATTGCTGCCTTGGATTCCTGGCTTGTTTTATGTGATGAACGAAAGAACTATAATGGCAAAATTGTTCCTTTGAAAGAAAACTGCTAAACAATTTTCTCAGGTTTATAATATTTAAAGTGCCATGATGAAGGGGGTAACTAGGGCCTTACAAATTGTATTCCACCTAAGAGCTAGAAAAAACAGAAATTGCAACTCAGCTCGTGATATATTTTGAAGCAAAGAACTGTTTCAGCAGAGATGAGAATTAGAATTCTAATTGAAAGAAATAGAACAAGAATTCCAGACAAGAGAAAGAAGAAAGATAGAGACGAGAGAGAGAAAAGCAAGAGAGAGAGAGAGAAGCAGGAAAGCAAAGAAGAGAAATAATTCCAGGAAAACGAAAGCAAAAAGGTGTTTAAGTTAAGACAGTTCAAGTTGAGAAGGGAGAATCCCAATGACGGTAACTCTGGTAAGGGAACAATTACTAATCAGATTTAAGGACTGAAGTATTAATGTTCATTCATTTAATACTAAGTTTGATGAAGGGAGGAGGAAGCTTTTTACATTTCTTTCAAGTGTTAAACACAGCAGCTGAAGTGGTCAGTCCAACAATAGACACTGCTGTTGCAGAGCAGGTTGACAAGGAAAGCTCACTAAGTTTACTATGTCTTATGGACTACGGACATGCAATGGACAATGACACAGCAGAAGAGGCTACGTTAAGTACACCCTGCTTGGTGCCAGACGAGTGCAGGCAGAAATTCTATCCCCTCTCATCATGTCCTGACGAGGCATAATCAGCTCTTAAAATTGAGGTCGCCTGTGAAAATAAATTCTGATGAAATTCTTCAAGAAGATGAAGAAGATAGGAACAGGAGTGTGCAATTCAGTGTGTTGAGCCTGCTCAGCCATTTAATATGATCCTTGCTAGTCAAAAACTTTAATGCCTTTTTTTGCACAATAACCCCATAACCGTTTACCCTTGATAATCAAATATTTAGCAACCTCACTAATTCTCTTGTGAAAAGGCTAACATTGTATTTGTTTCTTAATAGTTTGCTGAACCTGCATTTAGACTTTTGTGACTTATTGACAAGAAAATTGGAGCTGTAGTGGACAGCGAAAAAGGGTATCTCAGAGTATAATGGGGTCTTGATCAGGTGGGCCAATGGGTCGAGGAGTGGCAGATAGAGTTTAGTTTAAAAAAATGTGCAGTACTGTAGTTTGGAAAGACAAATCAGGACAGGACTTATACACTTAATGGTAAGGTCCTAGCGAGTGTTGCTTAACAAAAAGACCTTGGAGTGCAGGTTCAAAGTTCCCTGTGTCACAGGTGCATAGGATAGTGGAGAAGGTTTGCATTTATTGATCAGTGCATTGAGTATCAGAGGTGGGAGGTCATGTTGCAGCTTTACAGGACATTGATTAGTCCAGTATTGGAATACATTGTGCAGTTCTGGTATCCCTGCAATAAGAAGGATGTTGTGAAACTTGAACGGGCTCAGAATAGGTTGTCAAGGCATGTTGAGCTATAGGAAGAGGCTGAATAGGCTGGGGCTATTTTCCCTGGAGTCTCAGAGGCTGAGGGGTGACCTCATACTGGTTTATAAAATCATGAGGAGTTATGGATAGTATAAATACAAGGTCTTTTCCCCATGGTGGGGCTGTCCAAAACTGGAGGGCATGGATTTATGGTGAGAGAGGAAAGATTTAAAAGGGGCCTAAGGGCAACATTTTCATGCAGAGGGTGATGCGTGTATGGAATGAACTGCCAGAGGAAGATGGTGGAGGCTGGTACAATTACAACATTTAAAAGGCATCTGGATGTGTATATAAATAGGAAGGGTTTAGAGGGATATGAACCAAATGCTGGCAAATCGGACTAGATTTAATTAGGATATCTGGTCAGCATGGATGAGTTTTCGTGCTGCATATCTTTATGACTCTATGACTTTATGACACCAAGGTCCCTTTGCACATCTACACTTTTCAATGTCTTGAAATGCGGTCTATAAAAAATTAAAAATCTTCTGTGCAACCAACAATGGGTGATGAGATGGAAAGGAGCCATTACGGCCTCTCCACCAAGTTGTAACAATTCCAATTAAGTGACGATCATGGTTAGATTTAAATCTTCTAGGTTGGAAAATGAATTTATCCAGAAAGAGAGGATCCATGATGAATATATGGTATATTGACAGACAAAAGGTCCACTATCTTCACATCTCAGAATCAATCTTCACAACCTACTCCCAGATGATGGCAAAGCCACTAACCAATTGATGTCAACTCATACGGACAAGCATACATTCTATTAACAGTGCAAGCAGATATACTTTGATCTATTCAATACGTTGATTCTTTTCATGTAATTAACTTGTCAGCTATCAAAGGGTTATAATCCTAAATTAATTTCTTTTTATATCAATCTCCCTGACACTGATCTCAACTCAAAATTTATAATCAGCATACAAGTTAATGTATTTTGCAGTAAGTAACTGAGCTTCCTTTGTAACCTTGCCCAATTATTTAATCATGTAAGCTGTCTATTAATTAATTGTATATTTACTTATGTGTGATTCCAACACTGATTCAACAGTCAATGAACAATTGTTAATTCGTGACTTTGTAGTCAAATGAATAACCTTGTTCAGATATGAAGCCCTTTAGATTAAACAAAATGCTTGGAAATTTGACAAGAAAGCTTCAGTATAAATTTTTCTCCTCACTTTTTTCTTCTTTTCTCAACAAAGCTGAAAATTAAAACAAGAATGCTGAGGCATTAAACCCATCACCCCACCACACCACTGGGCAACACGGTGGCACAGTGATTAGCCCTGCTGCCTCGTAGCGTCAGAGACCCAATTCAATTCCCACCTCGGGCAACTGTCTGTGTGGAGTTTGCACATTCTCCCGTGTCTGTGTGGGTTGCCTCCGAGTGCTCCAGTTTCCTCCCACAGTCCAAAATATTGTGCTGGTTAGATGAATTGGCCATGCTAAACTGCCTGTAGTGTTAGGTGAAGGGGTAAATGTAGAGGAATGGGTCTGGGTGGGATGCTCTTCGGAGGGTCGGTGTGGACATGTTGGGCCGACGGGCCTGTTTCCACACTGTAACTAATCTAAAAATACACAATGCCAGGTATGAGTCAAAGTCTTCAACCTCCCAAACTCAAGAATATTGGTTGCCATTATATGTACTTATTGGAAGAATCAGTGAAAAAATACAAAGACTGGCATTTTGAACATAAAGGTAATTGCAGTGGTAAAGACTTGTGGACTGTAACTGTAACAATAATATTGACAGATTAAATGCATAAAGTGGTCAGCTGGTGAAAAATAGACAGGAAAAGTCTACACAGGAGTTTATATTCTGCCCCTATTCTAATATTGGCAACAATCAGTCTTATAAGCATGAATATATTTGAAACAAAACTAGTTAATGCCTTAGTTATAATAATAGGAAAAAAGAGATGTCATATAAAATCATTAGGTTTTCAGCTTCTATATGTTTCCAACAAGAGAGTCTAGGCTTATAACCTTTATAACCTTTAAACCAACAAGTTAAAATAGATATTTCTGATTGTTTTTCTCTGTAGCAAAATCACTGACTCCACTGGCTAGCAATCAAAAATATTAATAAAATTCCATATTTGCTGATAAAATATAAAAAAAGCAATTTTGTTGGCCTTTTTATTATATTCGAACTTCAACATTAAGATAGTACTGTCATTGCTGCATTATCAGTGATCTGCCAAAGTTTAAAATTCTCGTCCTAAGAGATCTTCCCGGTAAAGCTTTCCAGGTCTGACAGTATGTGGTAATATAAACTCCTGTACAGACTGTTCCCATCTGTTTTTCACCAGCTGACCACTAATCAGTTGAATATGTAAAGTTTGACTGCCAGAGTAATGAATGATAGAATTCAACAGTACCTAGCATGTTTTATTGATACAGGATATGAGGAGGGTTAACATATTATGATAAAAATGCATGTGAATGGGAAGTTCTATAACAGCTAAGAAAGATTAATTGAAATGTATTTGTTATTTGGAAAGCAATGGAGGATATTTAATCGCGAAAGCAAAAGTATCACATTTTTGTAGAAGATGTTCTAATGCAGATTAGTTTCTGACATTTTCATTCTCGACTGTGGTGAGGCTGCTATGAAGTACAATTTATACTTGCAAGGATCTATTTATATAACTTGCAAGCAAAACTAAAGAAAACTTCCAACAAGACGTTAAATGCTTTGCTTGCTTCTGTTCACAACGCTTTCTCACGCTTGCAATATTAACTTATTTGGTTTTAGTTTCTACTGTCATTAAAGAATAATAGATGAATCTGTTACAATCTCTCATGAGATTGTAAATCCATAAGGGTATCGCAACCTACGCAAATTGTGACCAGTGTGATTGCCAGAGCTATGTTATTTTCAAGGATATTGTAATTAAATGAGCTTGGCATTACTTAACATTGACATTGTGTTGACAGCATTAACTCCTGGAGAAAACAAAAAGGTAATAACAACTGGTGTCAAATTAATTGATTATGATTAACAACTGAAGAAAGAGGTGAGCATTGATCAACAACTTTAGGAGATTTAAAACAAAAGGAACTTACAGGAAATAAACTCGAGGATTCAAGTGTAGCGACTGTTTTACTAATATTCAAGAAAGGAACTTAAGGACTACGTTTGCTCAAGTCATGAAAATCTTAAGAAGATAACAAATATTCAAGAGATTTTTACACGCTATTAGAATTATTATTAAAAATTATCAAAATTAGTTGTGAAGTTAAATGAAGCAGCACTAATATACCTGGATATTCCAGAGGTACCTCACAGGAGATAAATTTCTTCATGCAATGTTAAATAAGTCAATACTTGTGGCCAGTTAACTAATTGGATTGTTGGCAATGTGTAAACAATGTGAGAATAAACAATGAAAGCTGTGGCTGGATGATGCATTCTGCAGAGAAGCAATCTGCTCCCTGTCGTCTTCTCAAGAAGGGAATTTTGTACAGTTCAAAGTTATTGATGGCACCAAACTACGTAATGAGGTGAATAACAGATGCAGTGTTGTCAGACTTAAAAGGCATCTAACCAATTACTTACATGTACTAAAGAATTGTTGAAGGTAAATTATTATGCAAAATATAAAGTGGAACATGATTTATATAACTTACATTGACACCCGGTGCGGAGGGGGGAGGGCAAGTCAGAGGACCTCCTCATGGGCCTGCTCCTGGGCCTGGTCAAACTGGCCATGATTAGGTCTAGGCAGCGGCCCATGGAGGGGACATTATGGCTGATTGTCTGCCACTCATCCGCGGCTACGTCTGAACCTGAGTGTCCTTAGAGAAGGAGTATGTGGTATCTACCAACACCCTGGAGGTATTCAGAGACAGGTGGGCATCACAGGATGAAGAGTGCTTTATTTCCCCCTCTTAATCCATTTTGATCCCTGTGCCCCCCCAATCCCCTTTTCAGTTTTTGATCAACCAGCATTGCCCTTTGTAGAGGAGGACAGTGCTTGTCACTGGCCACTTGTGTGTTTTCTTTCTTCCTGGTGGTGTATTATGAATAAAGTTTGATGCACTCATTCATTCACTGTGTCTTACACCTACACACACACACACACACACACAACATGGGTGCAACAAAAATATATCTTGCATTGAGAAATAAGAGCAGATAGATAAAGCAGGTAAGCAGCTGAGAAAAGTGTCAGATTTGCTCTTCCAAAAAAAAGCATTTGGAATTGTTGTCTTCAAATACTATTCAGTAAGTTAATACAAAGTGGATGTGAGGGCAGAATTGTACAATAAGAAAATCTTAGCTATAATGATATAACCAGTACTTCTCCCTACGTTAGTCTAGGGACTTTCCAGTAGTTTGTAGTGAAGGTTGAATCACAAGTAAATCTCAGCAGAAGAAACATTATTCTTCAGTAAAAACAAAATAAGGTTGATTACATCTCAGAAACTATTGACATTTCTAATCAACCTGTTCAGATATGTTATGACAAACCTCTGCACTATGAACAATGACTCCTGGCCTAGAGGTAAGGGCACTACCACTGTTTCCCAAGAGCCCTTCTAGGCAAGGACACTATCACTGTATTCCTTCTAAGTAACTACTTAAAGGTTTAATTAAGTCTTAAGCTATTAACAAGAGGTAGGTAATGCATGTCTGACCCCTTTCTGGATTAGTGGTGCTGGAAAAGCACAGCAGTTCAGGCAGCATCCGAGGAGCAGTAAATTGACGTTTCAGGCAAAAGCCCTTCATCAGGAATACAGTATTTTGTATTCCTGATTAAGGGCTTTTGCCCGAAACTAATCCAGAATCTGGTTTCCAGTATCTGCAGTCATTATTTTTACCTATGTCTGACCCCTTGGGAAGAGAGGGCCAGGTTCCAACTGCTGTCTGCCAAACATAAACTACCCAAAAGAGGTTGGAGTTTCATCATAGCACAGATTATGCCATTTACAACATCTGCCCGCCCTGCCCCCAGCTCTTTTTTTCCTCAATTATCCTACAACGGTATAAAAAGGACATAACACCATGACCGCTTCTTGCACCCCACAGAAATCTCTGACTTCACAATTCAAGCAATCTGATCACTTGACAGTTCTTCCAGAATGTATTTGTTTCAGATTTCAACAATCAGTAGATTGGTGGATTGAGGATTATCAACCTTGAGGTTAATCATTCTTTTATTTCTCTTTAGAGGATCCTTTATTACATGAATCTCTTTTACTGAGGAGTTGGTTGACCATTGATATCGGGGTTGTTGGTGGTCCAATACCTTATCTGGAGGTCCTTTGATTTCCTTCGTGGAAGACACTTGAAAGTCATTTCATCTTCATAATCATGCAATGGTTATCTGTCTGGTCTCTTTCAAGGTGTTGAATGTTTTGTGCATCTTCAATCATGTCATGTGTTGTTGTGCCTTGCAAAGAATTCTTTTGCACCAGTATTGTCAGTGATATTGCTCTGCATCACCAACATATGCAGTAGACTTTGTGCTGTCAGTACTGAGGTGATCTCTAGTGAACTGTATTGCTAACTTTAGTATCAGCAATTAGTTCTTGCTGACAGCTGTTCCCTGAGGATTTTTTATGATACGAAGGTGGAAAACAATTCCTGTAGTTTTATGAAATATCTGGCTTCTTCTATGCAGATTGTATGAAATCTTGGATTTCAATGTGATTTCTACTTGTGGAATTTCTTTTATGCTCAGCTATTAATCTTCAAAGGTCTATAAGGGCTTTCATTGGTTGTCTTTTCTTTGGTCAATCAATGGTACTTTTCTTATAAAGTGGATGAACTGCATCAATGATTTGTGGCTTGTTGAGGGCAAAACACATACATATACTCAAGAATAAGCATTGATGGTTCTGGATGATGTATATGTTTTAAAACATTTATGTTGCTATGCGACACATGATATTCCTCTAACATTAGAGATTGTATGACTTGCATCATATTATTCTTGTTCCATAAGCTGTAATATCATGAATTTTAGTCAAGAGCTACAGTCACATAAGTCAGTGACACCTATTTCTGGATCAAACTTGAATTGAGTAAGATGTCCATTGACATAAATAAGTAAAGTCTACCTCATTGTGATGCATCTCCTATTTTCCATGTTTTAGGTATCTTCTCCGATGGATGTGTATCTTCAAATGTAGGGATCTCTTCTACTGGAGGTGGGTGATCTACTGTTTGGTGTTCTTGATGTATGTTCCCAGTGAAGCTCCCACTGTTCTTAACTCTTTCTCTGCGTCTCTTTGGAAGAGGCCCATTTTGTTACAGAAATAACACTTATGTCCTAGCTGGACAACATCTTTGCCTGTAAGGTTTTATTATTGCACAGAAGTGACACTTTGCCTTCTTCTTTTACATTGGCTTGTCATATGTCTGTTTAGAGTTTATGTACCTCATGAAGTTAATGGAATCTCTTACTCTTCTACAGTGAGGTTGTTCTTTTCCTTTCAAGGTTTACTGATGATATTTCCTGATCTCTGCTTCCAAGATGATTTGGATAACTTTTCCAAAAATTTAATCTTCCTTGGATTATAAATGATTTGATAAGATCTAAATTCTTTATAAATTCTGATTGCAAGGTTCCATATTCACAGGTTTCAACTAATCTGTAGAAGTCATGAACAGAATTGTCTACATATTCACTTAGGATTTGAACTCTTCTGTTAAAACTTAACTTGTTCAAAATTTCTATTCTTTAAATTGTTGGAAGATTTTATAATTATATTAAAAAGTATATATTTTCTTTTATTTGGTAATTTATAACATTATCAGCCATAGGATCCATTGTATATGGTAATGTATTAATGTGTAGACTGTGTACAGTTCTGGTCACCACATTACCAAAAGAATGTGGAGGCTTTGGAGAGGGTGCAGAGAAAGTTTACAAGGATGTTGCCTGGTATGGAAGGTGCTAGCTTTAAAGAGAGATTGAGTAGGTTGGGTTTGTTTTCATTAGAAGGAAGGGAGATTGGGGGGTGGGGGGGGGAGCTTGATTGAGGTCTACAAAACCATGAAGGGTATAGACAGGATAGATAGAGACAAGCTTTTTTCCAGGGTGAAGGATTCAATAACGAGAGGTCACGGTTTCAAGGTGAGAGGTGAAACATTTAAGGGGGATACACGCGGCAAGTACTTTACACAGAGGGTGGTAGGTGCCTGGAACACGTTGCCAGCAGAGGTAGTAGAGGCAGGCACAGTATGTTCATTTAAGATGCCTCTGGACAGATGCATGAGTAGGTGGGGAGCAGAGGGATACAGATGCTTAGGAAATGGGCGACAGGTTTAGACAGTGGATTTGAAATGGCTCAGGCTTGGTGAGCCGAAGGGCCTGTTCCTGGGCTGTAAATTTTCTCTGTTCTTTCTTTGTTCTTTGTTTAATTCATGTTCTACTTTTGAATTCGTATTTAGTTTTGAAGCAATTCTGTAAAGTCAGGAATTGTTTTTTCCCACAAAGTCCAACATTATGCTCTGTTAGCAAAATCTCTGATATTGAACCTTCTATAAAGAATGATATCTTCTTCCATTTTGATTTAATGTAATGATCAGTCTTGTGACACGTGGTGGCTCAGTGGTTAACACAATTGACCCACAGAGCCAGGAACCTGGTTTCAATGCCGACCTTGGATGACTGCTTATATGTGTGGAGTTTACATGTTTTCCCCATGTGTGTGGGTTTCTGCCGGGTACTCTAGTTTCCTTGCACTGTCCAAAGACATGCAAATTACATCACAGAATACAGGGAGAACTAGCCATTTGGATACAGAACTGGCTCAAATGTAGAAGACAGAGGGTGGTGGTGGAGGGTTGTTATTCAGAATGGAGGCCTGTGACCAGTAGCGTGTCACAAGGATCGGTGGTTGGTCCTCTACTTTTTGTCATTTTCATAAATGATTTGGATGTGAGCATAAGAGGTGTAGTTAGTAAGTTTGCAGATAACACCAAAATTGGAGGTGTAGTGGACAGTGAAGAAGGTTACCTCAGGTTATTACAATGGGATCTTGATCAGATGGGCCAATGGGCTGAAAAGTGGCAGATTGAGTTTAATTCAGATAAATGTTAAGTGTTGCATTTTGGGAAAGCAAGTCTTAGCAGGACTTACACACTTAATGGTAAGGTCCCAGAGAGTGTTGCTGAACAAAGAGGCCTTGGAGTGCAGGTTCATAGCTCCTTGAAAGTGGAGTCACAGGAAAATAGGATAGTGAAGAAGGTGTTTGGTATGCTTTCCTTTATTGGTCAGAGTATTGAGTACAGGAGTTGGGAGGTCATGTTGCGGCTGTACAGGACATTGGTTAGGCTCCTGTTGAAATATTGCTTGCAATTCTGGTCTCCTTCCTATTGGAAAGATGTTGTGAAAATGTTCAGAAAAGATTTACACAGATGTTGCCAGGGTTGGAGGATTTGAGCTATCAGGAGAGGCTGAACAGGCTGGGGTTGTTTTCCCTGGAGCATCGGAGACTGAGGGTTGACCTTATAGAGGTTTACAAAGTTATGATGGGCATGGATAGGATAAATAGACAATGTCTCTTCCGTGGGGTGGGGGAGTCCAGAACTAAAGGGCATAGGTTTAAGGTGAGAGGGCATAGGTTTAAAGAGACCTAAGGGGCAACTTTATCACACAGAGGGTGGTGCATGTATGGAATGAGCTGCCAGAGGAAGTGGTGGAGGCTGGTATAAGTGCAACATTTAAAAGGCATTTTGGATGGGTATATGAATAGGAAGGGTTTGGAGGGATATGGGCTGGGTGCTGGCAGATGGGACTAGATTGGGTTGGGATATCTGGTCGGCATGGACGGGTTAGACTGAAGGGTCTGTTTCCATGCTGTACCTGTCTGTGACTCTGTATGGATTGTACATGCTTAAATTGTCCTGCAGTGTCCAAGGATGTGCAGGTTAGATGGAATAGTCACCGTAAATAGGGGAGTTATCGGGATAGGGTGGGGAGGATGAGTCTGGTTGCAATGCTCTTTGGAATGTCGGTGCAGATTTGATGGACGAAATGTCATCTTTCTGCATTATAAGGATATTTTTAAGGTGTTGTAATTGAATTTCTATAATTTTAATATCATTTAAATCTGATATTCTATAATTTTGTATTCAGAAGTACAACTTCAGTTCAAGTTAGTGCAAAGCTTATTAGAATCTTTACAGCTGTTTATTGCTATTTACTCTTTGCTAATCTTTTATCATTGTCTTATGTCCAAATCGTCTAATAAAGCTTTAAGTTCTATTTATTGGTTGCTCTGTAACTGTCTAACGATTTCAGCTCCAAATTCTTTTTCTTATAAAGTGCTTGCATTTCAAAATTTAAAGTTTATAAAACCTATCTTGTAACAATATTGTTCCAATTAAGCTTTTAAAATTATTTTAACTTTTCAAATGTTGTAATTTCACTTCAATACTATTTCTCTTTTCTAAAGTATAGGCATAAACATAGTTTTAGGTATCAAAATAATGTACTACTTCCTTTTTGCATTTTCTTGAGAAATGTTGTCTTCTTCAAAACGATTTGTAAGATCTTCTTGCTGGGATGATTGGTGCATTTTTACCCAACAAAATTGTGCATTCATATACTTTCTTCCATTAAAATATTTTCTGATCTTAGTAAATCTAGTAAAACAGGTTCTTACCTCTGAGATGTTTTACTGGTCTTAGTCTTCTTCTGCAGCGGGCATAACAATAAGTAAAATTATTGCTGATGTATCTGCTTTTGATATTGGAGTCATGGGCCCATTTTAAACTTTGCAACTATAGAGTGATCTGTGATTGTATTAATGCTCATTTTATCCGTAGGTACTCCTGCTTCATTTTGCCAGTCTCCCAGCCTAGTTTTGGATTGCTTCGGTAGGTTTTATAACCTTTTCTCATATAAGTCCAAGTTACTGCCAGAGCTCTGAGCTCCATTCACACCTTTACAGAATCATGACTCAGACCACACCCTTATTGTCCAGGTGTTGCTACATGCAGTCTACAGTGGTGATCTCAGAACTTCTCACAGGTCTGCCTTTCTGTTTGGAGTACAGGTGCTAAATGGTTGCTCCTTTCATGAGCCTGGGCAACTGACATCTGTTTAAATGCTTTCAGCTGCTGACTGGCAAGCTGAGCCTTTCCTCAAACTACAATGTTTTAAAAATGGTAATTCATTCAGCTGTCAAACAAATGTCTTTTGTCCTTTTGGGTTTTTTTTCTCCTTGCGATGGGGGTCAGATCAGGACCATCACAATCATGTTATGATATCATGTGATGACTGTACACCAACCACTATTGGACTGTGTTTGGGGAAAAGTGCTGCAACCAATTTTCCTTTCTATGTGAGTCTGAGGAACTGTTCACTGGGCTGGAGGATAGTCAAACAATTAAGTCTTAGCAGAAAGGGTTCTTGTTTCTAGATAACACAAAGTAATTCATTGTATCAGAGTAACTCTTTGGCATACTGACTATTACTAACAACTGGTGGAGAAGACACATGTGCGTCCATCAGGAGATTGTGCCAGAGTCCAACTAATTGATTCTCCACCCAGATACTAAATAACAATATCTTACATTGGCAGAGCTCAATATAGCTCAAACATTAAACTCTTTCAGAGTCCTTATCCTATACTCCTCAAACATGTTCAGCTATAGGACCTTTTGAATATAGTGGGGGGGGTGGGGGGGGTCTCCAATTTACAAATGTCCTACTTACGGTCATTCATATTTATGAACATATCCCAGACAGAGATATAATTTTAAAGATCCGACACATGAACATTCCTTGTACAGGTCATTCTGCTATAATGAGCGTTTCGTTAACACAAATTCGCTGTAATGCAATTGACAAATTGATGACACTGTTTCTAAAGAGTGATCTTTTAAAACATGGGTTGGCTGTAATGTGATTAGATTGCCAATACTTTAAGTGCTGATTCTAAGGCATGATTTTTCGATAATGCAGAGTTACACACCACCATAAGCATTGCATTATAGAAGAACTAACTGTACTACAAATGGCTACTTAATATTGTCCTGCACTATATTCTGACTTGAGCACAAATTGATTTGCAAACTAATGCTAGAATGGAATCTGTTCACAACCCAGGGACTGCCTATAATGTATTAATGTGTCCTACTCCTGATTTCGTACCTAGTTTTGAAGCAATTCTGTACAGTCAGGAATTGTTTTTGCCTTGAAGTCCAGCATTATACTCTGTAAGGAAAATCTCTGATGTTTAACCTGCTTGGAAGGATTATCTTTATTTTCCATTTTTACTTAATGTGATAGTCAATCTTATAAATTTAAAGGTACTGTGTTTAAATTTATGTAATGAAACATATAGATGAATATGAAAATACTTCTCTGCATGGTCTTTTCCCAGAACAATGTAACATAAGTTTGGATGTTGCGAACAGAAATGTTAACAAATATCTTTTTCCTTCAAAGCAACTCTTTATTTTCATGTTCCACTCTGCCTTCTCCCCAACATGCCTGTTCCCCCTTGTCCCACAAATCCCACTACTTAATCCTGATCCTGCCTTCATTTACCTATCTGGGATTCCATATGCTCCCACTGGCAGTGTGAGGAACTGGCTTTCTGTTAATACTGGGGAACGCCTAATGGTTTTTATTAAGTGCCTGGAAGGCATTTGGCCATCAGGCTTTACAATAGAACTGACTGAGATTCCCTGCCAAGCTCCAATTTATTGTTGGAATGTACAACTAGCATTGCAGGTCAGGCAGCCATCGTACAATGCACCTAATTTGCTAACAAATCCGTTATGATAGCATTTTGAATTCACAAGAAATAATGTGAAGCACATCTGTCATTAAAAACACTGTGGCAGAGGCAGTCATTATAGAATATCTGTTATGAGTACAGTTTTGATATTCCATTGTCTGCATAGTTGAAAAGTTAATGGAGTTTTTCTTGTCACTGTCAGAACTTGCAGGAGTATGTCATTGTAATGTTTGTGAACAGTAATCACATTCAGAAAGAAATTTTGTTGGAGCTGAACCTCCAGGCTTTATTGCTGAAAAGGACAGTAAGCTCCTGTTTCTGTCATGCCTTTGCGAAATGTTCCAGCTTATTTCTGCTCTTTGATATTTCTGATCCCAGCTATCAAACCAACTAAATCACCAAAGGGCAGAATTACCTGTACTGGTGCTTGCAACAGATAAAGTGTGATGCAGGACACAAAGATGTGCTCGCTATTTTCATTTTGTGCGTAGTTGCAACGATTTTAGAAAGATTGTGATTGAAACTGAAGAGAAGCATAAATTCAATATTGTTTGTAAAGCAATCATTCTCATGATGATTGGGCGGCAATTAATTATGTTTTATGCTTGAATATATGCTTTTGTGTGACTTTTGGATGAAGGAAGTTTGCCATTTATCAGCACACGTCTATTCTCCAGGGAGTGATGTTGACAAAATTGGATCTAAGAAGAGGAAGAATATGAATAAAAAAACTGCAGTAGCAAAGTGCAAGCTTCTACACACTGATTACCTTGTCGACCAGTGTTCCAAATTTAGAGGAAAAGGTAGAATAGAAAATTCTGCCTTGCGTAATTTATTATCTTTTCCTAATATGATAAAGTTGGGAATTCTCATTTATGGCTACAAGCTTGTCTGAGCATTTCAACAAAAGATGCTATATGACAAGGCTTGCAGAGCTATGAGTGAAGCTTCTGCGTTGCTATACTGTGCAGTTTAAAACCTTTAGGATGAGGAACATAAAGCTGTGTTATTATTTACAAAAGTAAAAGTATTTAAGGGAATGAGATTATTCGTAACATTGAGATACTACTTTTGTAAAATTCTGTAATTTGTGAAGTGAGAGACTTAGGAGGTGATGGGATAATGTAAATGTACTTATGAATGTACAAGTGTTAACAAAGGGAAAACAGACCCTGGGGTGGGAGGTAATGCTGAATGAGGTAGTGCCCATGAGCTCTGATCTCAAATGGTACAGTTGTGTCATTGATTTCTCCCTATAGTCTTAGTAACAATATTTATCATATTGAAGTAACTGGTTACTATCATGCAATAAATTATGTCTTGTTGGGGCCGTCTTATGGTGCAGTGCTAGTATCCTTACCCCAGACCGGGAGGCCTGGATTTAAGTCCCACCTGTTCCAGAGGTGTGTAATAACATCTCTGAATAGGTTGATTAGAAAAATACTTTAATTAAAGAAATCTTTTTAAGACACATTAGCGGCTGTACAAATATGACCAATTTGCACAATTGATCTTCATAATCCAATTCTTTAAATTTAATTGTGCTCTTCCATTTCCTTTCAAATACTAGACTATTGCACCATTATAAACCCATATAAACTGGGCATTTAGGCCCAGTTAAGGAAAGAGGAATGGTGGAAGTAACCCTCTACCCACAAATACCATAGATGCTAAGAAAAATAACAAAAGAAAATGCCAAAGGTAACAAAAAAAAACATGCAGTATGTAAACCAGAATGAACAGAACTGTTTTCCCCAAACCATGCAATAAGTCCTTGGGCCTTCCAATTGGTATTTTCCATTAACACCCAGAAGCTGTTATTGTAAGTCTTTCCAGTTTCTTGCTGGAGAATGTCCTGCATTATTTAACGAAGGATGGTGGATTAAAATTATCTGGATCTCACGTTAAAATCTATTTTGGTCTTGAATCTTGCACCCACCCCAATGTAAGTACAGCCTGAAACCAGACTCAGACCCTGACCTAATGTCAAATGAATAAAAGAAGTGATAATTCCTGGAAGATGTTGTTTTACTCCACTCATTTTAGAATTAATTTATGTCAAGACACTTTATCGACACTAGAAATCATTAGATATTTGTAAGAATATTAACCCTGCAGTGTTGTATGAATGCAACTCACTGTTGTAATGGTAGATTTTTCAGAAACACTTTATCAGAGCAGCTAAAAGCTGACTTATTCACCAACATGACAGCATAATAATTAGTTAGACGTCATTGTGAACACATGCTTTCCCGAAGCAATGTTTTGTCTTCTTCTGAAGGATGTAATGCAGCATTTATTATCCCTGTGAAGGAGAAGTACAGGAGAATGTAACAGACTTGTGATTGTCATGGTTTCCATTGAAGCAGAAAGTGTAATCATTTTAATCATCTCCTCAAGGTATAAGAAGATCTTGATAGCTGTTGACTGCACCTTGGCATTTTTTCTTTCCTCTCAGGAGTTGATTGTGCAAATTCCTGGCTTGAACAGGAAACCTGGTACTTTTCACTACATGTTAACATAATCTTTCCTCAGGTACTGATAGAGTGAAAGAAGACATTACTCAGGAAAGAGTTTAACACTGACTTAAGCGGAAATGTACCGTTTTATTGCAGATATTTTCTAATACTTTTTTAATCCAATTCTATTCCATTCTATTTCAAACGTGTGTTGTCTTGTATAAATATGACCAATTTGCACAATTGATTTTCATATTCCAATTCTTTGAAGTTAATTGTGCTCATCCATTTCCTTTCAAATGTTGCAATATTGTTTTCTTGTGCTGTGTCCAGAATGGAACTGTGTACTCAAATTTAAATGCACTAATACAAAGTGTTATAGCAGACTTTTGTTCACCATGTTGTTTCAGATCACGTGTATGGCCCATTTAAAGAAATGTCTTATCCTGTCATGGGATACTGTGGCATTGTTGAAGAGACTGCAAAAGTAAGTATTTGATTGTGGGATGTCATTAACAAAACTTTATGAAGCACAAGTGAAAATCACAGCTGCATTTAAGAGGAGGTTAGATCAATATATGAGTGATAAATAAATTGGAAACATCCCGATAAGGTTAGTTGAAGTCAAGTGGAAGGGGGGTTGTACCTATATGGAGCATGAGCACTTATCCAAGTCTATTGAGCTAGATGGTTAGAGGGATTTTCCTTTCTCCCACCTTTCCTAAGGAATGTCAATATTTTCCATTGATATTGGACAGACTCTGAAGACTTTACCTGCTGTATACTGAGCGAGTGGCAATTGAAATACTTGAGGAGCAAAGGGAGGCATGGGAAAGCAGGGGTGGGTGAGCTTGAGGTAAGTGAAGATTTTTTGGGAGTTGGAATACTGTGTTGGAGAATTAACTGGTTTGCTTCTGCCACCAAAATCCTCCAATTCTTCAATGCAGTTCACAAACTGCAACACAAGCCTAAACCTGAAAAGGAAAAAAAGTATGTAAAGTCCAGCATTGGTCAGATTGTGAGCTGTATAAGAAGACATTCTGCTGTCCAAGGTGCAGAGAAAGATTTGCCTAGTTTTATAGGATTAGATATTAAAGTCAATGATTAGAATATGCAATAGTTACATTACATACCGTTTTCCCATTTTTCTCATTGCAAGCATGTTGACATTTCCTCTTGAACAAGCCTGAATATTCCTCACTCCTTACCGGACATACTCCAAGCTAGCTTCATTTGGAAGTTAGGCGTGAAGATGCAGAATACTGAAGTATCTTGGATCTATTTTCTGATCGGAATTGAATTCCATCTTTCAAAGATAACAGTTTGTTGAGAGTAAGTGGGAAGAACAACTTTTTCTGGCAAATATCTAAATAACCAAAGGTCATAACTGTAAAGTAATTGATCAAAGAACTATCATATGAAATTTAGAGAATGTTTTTTGCCTAAGATTGGAAAGATTTGAAAAGCACTACTGAAAAGAATGTGGAATTATATTCAAAAGGAACTTTTGGAAATAATTGGAGTTGAACTTGTAAATGAATGATTTGCAGGAAATGCTGGACTTTGGACTTTACTAGAAAGCTCTTTGGAGAAATATTGCAGGTAATGGGTTAAAATGCCTCCAGTGCTATAAAGCTGTATGATTAGAAATTCTTAACAAAAACTTCACTGAACTTCAAGTCTTTACATCATGTTATGTTCCAGTTAGGAAGATCAAACTGGTTCCACTTTATGTCCAAGTCCTCCAATGATCATAAAAAAAAGTGAATATGAAAAGGAAGTAATATTGCCAATTAATGTTGCCAACTATATGTAGATCGGCATTAGAAATAAGCCAGTCAGATTCCTTAATTAACAAAAAGGGAACTAGTTTATTGCAAACAAAAAAACTTACTCAAGCAAAAATGTAAAGTTTATTAAGAAAGGCTTTAGACTATGCAGATATATATAGCTACTCTTCATGAAAAGGAACATAGACATACAACCTCCCAGTCTAGTGAAATTTAAAAAAAATTCTGCAGAGCATTATCTTAAAAGTACTTCAGGCAAGTCACAGTTAAATTCAGTAAAAAGAACCATTCACAGCTTGTCCACATGTTGGCTTGTAGCCAAAGTCACTTGACATACAAATTATTGGCAAAGGGCTGTCTTCTTGGAGCTATCTTTCTTAGGTACAGCATGTTTTTCTTGAAGTAGTGGTGTAGAACTTAATTTCTGTTTTATGAACTTTCCAATTGCAATGATGAGATCTTCCCATCAGTTTTGAACTCTTAAAATCTGTTTCTGAGAAAATAAAAAATGGCAAAGGCTTTTGCTTTCCTGGATATAGGTTTGCTTGCTGAGCTGGAAGGTTAATTTTCAAACGTTTCATGACTATACTAGGTAACATCTTCAGTGAGCCTCCGGACGGAGCACTGCTGATGATTCCTGCTTTCTATTAATATGTTTGGGTTTCTTTGGATTGGTGATGACATTTCCTGTGGTGATGTCATTTCCTGTTCTTTTTCCCAGGGGGTGGTAAAACTTGGTCTTGGCAAGTTAGCTCTCGAATCATTAGCATTCAAATCCCATAGCTTTATTACACCCACAAACTGGGTCACATGACCTCTCCCTGAAATATACTCAATAACTCCAACCACATAGTTTGTGATCTTTGCTATGTATTAAGGTATGTATATATGTCCAGTCAATGATGTTCTTAATTAATATAAGAATTAACATCATACAGCATTATTTATCTTTAGAAAAGTAATTAGTGTTACTGGTATGCTGAAAATGATTATAGCAAGTATCTGAGCCATAACATTGTACCTTCAGCAGTTAGTTCATCAATAGCCATACTGCGATAGTGTATTGCTGAAAATGAAACTCCATAGTAGCTATGCAAGATATGAAGTATGGTCATACTGAGTTGAAATTAGGCAAAATTTGATCATATCCTATTTCAAGATGCTATTCAGCAAGATGCTACTGAATATTCAGAATTTACCATACCAGATTTACCATACTGTCCTATACAAACACTAATATAAAACAAAGAACTGTGGATGCTGGAAATCACAAACAAAAACAGAAATTGTTGGGAGAAATTCAACAGGCGTGGCACATCCATGGAGAGGAAAGAGAGTTAACATTTCGAGTCTAGTGATCCTTCTTCTGAAGCGTTCTGAACAAGTGCCTTTGGACTCAAAATGTTTCTCTTTCCACTGATGTGCCAGACCTGTTGAGTTTCTCCAGCACTTTCTGCTTTTTTTCCTTATACAACCACTGTGGAGTATAAATCTTAAGTTATTTAATAAGTTGTAACATGTTCAGAGAATTGTTGTTGTCTTTCTTTTTAAGAATGTTCCTTTAGCAGTGACAAATAATTGTTTTCCATTCGTTCCCATTAGTAGGTTTTTATGTTTTGCCTGAGGGATCAGAGTCTCACAGTAAATCTGTACTGTTTGAATTGTGTCAGTAATTAATTTTATTGGCTACATCTTGTCGATCCTTAACCTTCTAACCCCGAGTTCTCTTCTGGTAATACATTGACATACCCCAGGTTGTAATTTGTTTCCTTAAAATTAGAGTAGCAATTGAAATACTTGAGGGGCATGATCTGAGGGAGGCATGGGAAAGCAGGGGGTGGGTGAGCTTGAGGAAAGTGAAGATTTTGTGAGCATGATGCTGAGCAAAAAACACAGTTTCTATCTCTCTCTCTCTCTCTACAACTTTTGGATTCCTAAGAGCTCAGAGCATGGCATTTTCTTTAAGTTACTTTATCAGTATATACAAGGAATGATTCATTTTTAAACAGTGGTTTGATGCACATAAGTATTATTTTGGCCAGGATATCAGTTCAAGTTCAGACCATGACTGGTTTGGTGTTAGACTTTAGAATAATTACCCCTCATTTTAGTGTAACATACAGGCCTCCATCATACCTTTGTATTCTTAAATGTGACTATTGAAATCCTCTTCTGACTAGTCTCCTCCATCCGCCAATTACACATTTGAGCTCATTCAAATTCTGTTGTTCATGTTCTAATTCCCATCAAGTCACATTCAGGCAACATTCCTGTGCTTACTGACCTGCATTGCCTCTCAGTCTAGTCATTTCTCAGCTTTAAAATTTTTATTCCTTAGCACTCATCATCTTTGCTGTCACTTGCTGCCCTCAAAAACCCTGTACTCCTCCAATTCTCATGTCTCCAATTTTAAATTGATCCACCATTGATGGCTGTGCCTTCTGTTAAACAGAATAGAATAAAATAATCATTATTGTCTCATTTGCTTAATGATTGTTGTGAAAAGTTTATACATTGCCAATTACAGGGCCCATTTACCATGTACCGAGGCACAGCTTCTTTAGTTGCTTGATCTTAGACAATAGAGAAGTAAAATGTCCAGCATTACAGAATTAAATGTTCAGTACAACAGACAACACTGGTACCCAGCTTCCACTACCTGTATTTGTACCTCCCAATGACCTCCTAGACAGACAGTTCTTTCGTGGTTGGTGCTTATGATGCATTTTTGGCCATTTGACTGAATCTAAGTTGCACCAGTTACTTAAACCTTCAAAGCTGAGGCTTAACTTATTTATCATGGAGTCAACTTCTACCTGGAGAGTCAAATAGTTGACAATTCCCTAAATTCTGGTCTCTCATCAGTGTGTCTGTTGATCACTAGTAGTCGGAGCAAGATTTCAGTGCCCCTGGATTAGAGATGGGAAAATTAGCTAAAGATCCATCTGTTGAATACTGTCTAGTCATTTCACTAGAAGTGTCCTTGCATGAAAGGTGGATGGGGATGTGGTCAGGCTGTTCTGGATATTTTAAATCAATTTGTTCAGGCATGTTTTAGCACTCATCTATAACAAATGGCTCTTGTGTCTGGGCTTTCTGACTCAGGGATAGGAACATCAGCATTATGCCACAGGAACCCTTTTAAAGCCAGCTGAAACAAGTTCATCTTTGTACTGATTAAGCAGGATGAAGTGGAGAGTCCAGATCACCATGTACCTGGTCAGTTTTAAGGACCATGTCACTTTATTGTGGGCTGAAATAGGAAAAGTACTATTTTTAGAAAGCAAGGAATGTGGAAGGGATTGCTGCACGTTTTAAAAGCAAGCTACCTGTATTTATTGTAAGTGCTGTTTACATGTAGTTTGTTCAACCAGTAGGGGAATGTCTACTTGCAGGCAAACTGACACCAAGGAGTGTATATAAAACAAACTTCAACCAAAAATGGCTTCCAGGTAGCTGAGCAGTTTGTGAACAAGATAGTCAGAAGCCATCAGATATTCAGAAAGGAAGGTGCTGTCCTTTCCTCCTGAAGTAAAAAATAAAGCACCTAAAACCTGAAGAAAGTCAGTTTATTTCCTCTCAGCAGTTGCTATAAGCTGTGACTTTTAACTAAGGAAAATCAAAGACTTTATAAAAAGTGAACCAGTTGCTCTGTGCCTTGGGGAAATGTGTGTAAAATATATATGAGCAGGGATCATTGAATTACCTTCCCAGTTTTAAGCTCTATACACAACACCAATATTTATTCTTGTGTCTTTCTGCATTTATGTAGGGGGTGTTTTGTATGGGGGTTAGCAGTTTAACTGGTAGAGTAATATGATGACAGTTCATAGATAATTACCTGTACCTAGAATCTAATTATTTGTAATAAATAGTTATGTTTGTTAAATACAAAGACCTGGTCCATACATTCTGTCAGTCTGGGTTTAAAAAGACACATAACTTTTGTGAATTTTGCATACTTTATAAACTCTTACTAGTGTGATAACACAAGGGATAGTGGGGTTTGATTTCCAGTGTTCTACTCCAGTGAGGTGAAACACAGTTGACTTTTAATGCTATGTAATGAGAATTTAATTAAGTTCCAATTGTCACAGCACAATAAAGTGATAGATTCAATGGAAATGAAGGACATCAAATCCCTATACACATCAATCTGCCATGACGAAGGCCTCCACGCCCTCCATTTCTTCCTGTCCTGTCATCTCCACCAGTACCACTACACTGACACTCTCATTCGTTTAGTTAACCTGGTCCTCACCCTCAATAATTTATCCTTTGAATCATTCCACTTGCTCCAGACCAAAAGGGTAGCCATGGGCACTCGCATGAGCCCCAGCTATGCCTGTCTCTTCATCGTGTATGTGGAACAGTCCATCTTCTGCAGCTACACCGGCACCATTCCCCACATTTTCCTCCGCTACGTTGATTGGCACCATCTTGTGCTCCCACAAGGAACTTGAACAGTTCATCAACTTCACTAACACGTTCCACCCCAAACTTAAATTCACCTGGACTATCTTGGACACCTCCCACCCCTTCCTGGACCTCTCCATCTCTTCAATGGTGACCGATTCAACACGGACATCTACTACAAACCCATTGACTCCCACAGCTACCTGAACTACACCTTCTCACACCCTGCCTCCTGTAAAAATGTTATCCCTTATTCCCAATTCCTCTGTCACTGCCGCATCTGCTCCCTGGAGGACCAATTCCATTACAGAACAAACGAGATGGCCTCCTTCTTCAAAGACCATAATTTCCCCTCCCACAAGGTCAATGATGCCCTCCAGCACATCTCATTCACTTCCCACACCTCTGCTCTTGAACTCCACCCCTCCAACCATAACAAGGTCAGAACCTCCTGGTTCTCACCTTCCACCACACCAACCTCCGGATACATCTCATCATCTTCCCCCATTTCCGCCACCTACAAACAGACCCCACCACCTGTGATATATTTCCCTCCCCACCCCTATCTGCATTCTGGAAATCCCATTCCCTTTGCGAGTCTCTTGTCAGGTCCACGCCCCCCATCCCTCCCAGCACCTTCCCCTGCTACCACAAGAGTTGGAAAACCTGCAGCCATGCCTCCCCTCTCACCAGGGGCCTTCCATATCTGTCAGAGATTTACCTGCACTTTCACACACATCATTTACTATATACGTTGCTTCTGATGAAGTCTCCTCTATATTGTGGAGACAGGATGCCTACTTGCAGTACCCTTCGGAGATCATCTCTGGGACACGTGCATGAAGTAACCCTACCGCCCTGAGCTGACCATTTTAACTCCCCCTCTCACTCCCCCAAGGACATGCAGGTCCTGGGCCTCCAACATCGTCAAACCCTTATCACCCGCCACCTGGAGGAAGGACGCCTCATCGTCCACCTTGGGACCCTCCAAACAAACGGGATCAATGTGAATTTCACCAGTTTCCTAATTTTCCCTACCCTCTCCATATCCCATATACAACCTCCCAACTCAACACCGCCCTCTTGATCTGTCCATCACCTTTCCCATCTATCTGCTCCACACTCCTCTCCAACCTATCACGTTCACACCCACTTTCATCTACCTATCACATTCCCAGATACCGTCACCCAGCACCCCCCTCTCATTTATCTCTCAGCCCCCTTGACCCACGTTCCTCATTCCTGATGAAAGGCTTATGCCCGAAACATTGACTCTCCTATTCCTCAAATGCTGCCTGACTGGCTGCGCTTTTCCAGCGCCACACTCTCGACTCTGATCTCCAGCATCTACATCCTCACTTTCTCCTCAATGGGAATGATGTCCAATGTCTTCAAAAAGAAACTTGAAGCACATTTATTTAATCCTGTTAACCATGAAAGGGATGAAAGATTATCAGGGATAGGTGGGAATGCAGGTATGAAGTTACGATCACAGATTAGATTAGATTAGATTACTTACAGTGTGGAAACAGGCCCTTCGGCCCAACAAGTCCACACCGCCCTGCCGAAGCGCAACTCACCCATACCCCTACATCGACCCCTTACCTACACTACGGGCAATTTAGGATGGCCACTTCACCTGACCTACACATCTTTGGACTGTGGAAGGAAGCCAGAGCACCCGGAGGAAACCCACGCAGACACGGGGAGAACGTGCAAACTCCACACAGTCAGTAGCCTGAGGCGGGAATTGAACCCGGGTCTCTGGCGCTGTGAGGCAGCAGTGCTAGCCACTGTGCCACCATGCCGCCCACAGTTGGCATGATCTTGTTTAATGGCAGGACAGGTTTGAGCGGCTGAACACCATCCTCTTCTACCTAATTCATACATATGTTCATATGATAAGGAAGTAATCTGCTGACCAATTGTGTCCTGGTTAATTACTTCTTCAGTTCTCTGCTCAAAGACAGTTCCAAACCATAGCATGACAATCTTCAGCATGGATTGGGCAAGGATGTAGACTTGAAATCTATTCTATTTAAAATGGGGATGGAAGCCCACACTATTGGCACCAATCTGGTCTACACTGGTTGTCCAGCCAGCTGAGACAAGGTGAGTGTGTACTGGTTATATGTAGGAGAATTGTCATTTAATCCAATATTTTTTGACATAATGACATCAGGATTAATTACACTATTTCTAATATAATGAACATTTAATAACATTGAAGGAATTAATTAGTCAGTTAAACAATGACTTAGAGTCATAGAGATGTACAGCATGGAAACAGACCCTTTGGTCCAATCTGTCCACGCTGACCAGATATCCCAACCCAATCTAGTCCCACCTGCCAGCACCCGGCCCATATCTCTCCAAACCCTTCCCATTCAAAAACCCATCCAAATACCTCTTAAATGTTGCATTTGTACCAGCCTCCACCACTTCCTCTGGCAGCTCATTCCATACACGTACCACCCTCTGTATTAAAAAGTTGCCCCTTGGGTCTCTATTATATCTTTCCCCTCTCACTCTAAACCTATGCCCTCTAGCTCTGGACTCCCCAACTCCAGGGAAAAGACTTTGTCTATCTATCCTATCCATGCCCCTTATAATTTTGTAAACCTCTATAAGGTCACCCCTCAGCCTCCGACGCTCCAGAGAAAACAGTCCCAGCCTGTTCAGTCTCTCCCTGTAGCTCAGATCCTCCAACCCTGGCAACATCCTTGTAAATCTTTTCTGAACCCTTTTAAGTTTCACAACATCTAAGGGAAAATGGTTGCTGATTCAATGTAGAAAATCCTATTTTCTAATGTTGCATTATACAATCACAAGTAGAATTTCACAGAATTCATAACACAAGCAGCATTTTCATCTGAAGTGTCAATGACAATGTTTACATTTTACATGAGCCTGCACTCATGTTAATTAAATTGTCTCACTCTTTCCCCCATTATCACTCTATTCCTGTTGCCCCTGTCTACATACCAAACCTTGAAATATTTTGTTTCAACAATTGAATGTGACAACCAAATTCTCACCACACTCTGTATAGAATTTACTTCTAAATTCCTCATTTGACCTGCCAATGACTTTCTCAAATTTTTTAATGGCACAATGGTCTTTGAATCTACGGCTGTTTGGAAAAGGAAGTGCCACATTTTTGCTACTCCTTCGTGTGAGAAGTATTTGTGATGCAACTACCGATAAATATCAAGTAGTCAAGGGCTATTTATATTTTGAGAAAAGGAGATAAGATGAATGGTCTTTAATATAATGAAGGGCACAGTGAGATAAAAGAAATTATTGGGAGGGAGTAAAGGAAAGGAAACTATTTTAAATGGTTTACTTGTTGATTTGTAAATGCATTATTGAACTATTATTTAATTCTGCGAAACATGCTACACCCTAAAACGTTAATGTGTTTTTGCAGACATTGATGTGTATTAGATTTTGTTTTTGTAATAACTACCAAAACATTTTGACTAGAAGTCTAAACCTTTACTTTTTCTTTTCCATTCATTTTAATTGTGAGTCTCATTTTATTCAATCTGTACTTGCAACACTAAAATAATTTCTCCATTGTGATTAATTGAATAGAGTCAATTTCAATTTGTACTGCAGTTAAAGTTTCACTCTCAATTGTATGAAGCCAAAACTTGCCCTTTGTTGTTCTTTCCAAGAGAGAGCTACTTTTTCGGTCCCGCTCTCCTTCAACTAGTTAACTATCACCTAGAGGAATTGCCTTATCTGTAATCGAAAGGGAGTCTTGAGTCTTTTAGAACCACAGACTACAATAAATTGTAGGTCTTCACTTGAATTTTCTTTCCCATCATATTCCACACTCATTATAAGGGCTTGAGTTATGAATGATAAAACCATTGAGTTTTGGTACTTGACATATCTCTTGCTGAAAGATATACACTTGTATCATTAGACAGTATAGAAGATACTTTCCACTAACTATTCAACCTCAAATTAGGTTTTATTGTCACATGCTCAAGTACAGGAGTAAAGTATACAAAGTTCTCAGTCTCCAGTGCTTTTGGTACAAAGGTACCTGGGTGCAAAATTTCAGCTATAAATTGGAAAAATAAAGAAAAAATATTAAAAGATCAACAGTGTTAGTTAAGTGTTTAGCCAAATGCATGCTTTTCTATCCCAATGCTGAGCCCGTCACCAGTTCAAAGCAGTCAGCCAGTCTCAAGACCCTTTGCCATAGCACCACTGCAGAACCATGGTAACTATGATAATTAACTCTGATAATTAGGAGAAATTATGCTATGATCAACAAATATCAGTGCTGTATCCAGAGACAAAGCTTTTATCCTTTGTTTGAGGAACTAATCAGGTTTAACTGAATATCTGACAATTTGCTTATAGACTGAATAATCTCTGGACAGGGGTATAAGTCAATTTCAAAACCTTTTGTTGACTGAATGTCTCTTTATTGGGCATAATCCACTTAATATGGATCAACATTTGATTTAATTGCAATTGGTAGCATGTGACATTTGTAAATTACAAATTTTGCAGTTGTAGAGTCATACAGCATGGAAACAGACTCTAATTTGTCCATGCCAACCGAGTTTCCCAAAATAAACTCGTCCCACCTGCCTGCATTTGGCTCATATCCTTCCAAACCTTTCCTATTCACGCACTTATCCAAATGCCTTTTAAATGTTGTAACTATACTTGAATCCATCACTTCCTCTGACAGTTTATTCCACATATGAACCACCCCCTGTGTGAAAAAGTTGTCCCTCAGTTCCATTTAAAATCTTTCTCCTCTTACTTTAAAAATATAACCCTTAGTATTGAACCCACCACCCAAGGGAAAAGACCTTTGCTATTCACTTTATCTATGCTCCTCATGATTTTATTAATCTCTAAAGTTACCCCTCAACCTCCTATGCCTCAATGAAAAAAATGCCAGCCTATTCAGCCTATCCTTATAAGTCAAGCTCTCCAGTTCCAGCAATAGCTTGTTAAGTCATTTCTGAACCCTCTCTAATTTAATAATATCCTCGGTATAACAGCCCAACTAGAACTGTATGCTGTACTCCACAAGTGGCCTCACCAATGGTATAACCTCAACATGGCATCGCAATTCCTATACTCATGGTCTGAGCAATGAAGGGAAGTGGGCTAAGTGTGTTCTTAACCACCCGGTCTATCTGTGAAGCAACTTTTGAAGAAATATGTACCTGAACCCAAAGTCTCTCTGTTCTACAACACTGTGCCGTATCCTACCACTAGTTGTATAAGTCCTGCCCTTGATTGTTTTACCAAAATACTTTATTTAAACTAAACTTGGCTCAAATGATCAAGATTTCTTTGTAACCTTAGAAAACCTTCTTCACTGTCGACTACATCACCAACGTTGGTGTCATCTGCAAACTTACTCACCATGCCTTCGAAATTCTTATCCAAATCGTTTATATAAATGACAAACAAAAGTGAACCCAGTGCTAATCCCAGTGGAATGCTACTGGTCACAAGCTTCCAATCTGAAAAACAACCTTCCACCACCACAATCTGTCTCTTACTGTTGTCAATTTGTATCCATTTGGCAAGATCTCCCCAAATCTCATGTGATCTCACTTTACTAATTAGTCTTCCATGCATAACCTTGTCCAAGTTTTACAAATGTCCATGCAGACAATGTCTATCACTCTACCCTCATCAATCTTTTTTGTTACGTCCTCAAAAAACTCAATTAAGTTTGTGAAACGCTATTTCCCACATACAAAACCAAGCTGACTATCTCTGATCAGTTCTTGCCTCTCCAAATGCATGTAAATCTTATCTCAGACAAACTACCAAATTAAGAATATAATCTATTAGTGTGGGAAAATCTATCTGTAGAGAAGGGAGAAGGGGAGAGCCAGATTGGGAAAGGGAGATTGGAGGAAGGGGGCAAAGGGAAAACATTCCTAAACGCAATTTACTAGATTTAATTCATACTTAATTGAAATTGACCAGTTTATTAATGATTCTACAAGGTAGTAACAAAAATAACAATTGACACCCGACTTCTGTACAGACTCCCCTCACAAGTGATTTTTATTATAGAGCTTGAGACTCGAGCCATTGGTAAAATATTCAGAAAGAGTCATAGAGATGTACAGCATGGAAACAGACCGTCCGGTCCAACCCGTCCAGATATCCCAACCCAATCTAGTCCCACCTGCCAGCACCCGGCCCATATCCCTCCAAAACCTTCCCATTCAAAAACCCATCCAAATGCCTCTTAAATGTTACAATTGTACCAGCCTACACCACTTCCTCTGGCAGCTCATTCCATACACGTACCACCCTCTGTGTGAAAAAGTTGCCCCTTAGGTCTCTTTTATATTTTTCCCCTCTCACCCTAAACCTATGCCCTTTAGTTCTGGACTCTCTGACCCCTGGGAAAAGACTTTGCCTATTTAGCCTATCCATGCCCCTCATAATTTTGTAAACCTCTATAAGATCACCCCATAGCCTCCGACGATCCAGGGAAAACAGCCCCAGCCTGTTCAGTCTTTCCCTATAGCTCAAATCCTCCAACCCTGGCAACATCCTTGTAAATCTTTTCTCAACCCTTTCAAGTTTCACAACATCTTTCCAATAGGAAGGAGACCAGAATTGCACGCAATATTCCAGCAGGGGCCTAACCAATGTCCTGTGCAACCACAACATGACCTCCCAACTCCTGTACTCAATGCTCTGACCAGATGTCATACTGACTTTCCTGTAATTATGACAATAGCAAAAAAAAGGGAAGATAAAATCTGGTTTGAGTCCAGTAGGATTCTCTGGATGCCACACAAGTTGCTAAATTAAGCAATTTAATTGAGTCATTGGAGAGAGGTGTGTCGAATTTACAGGAAATAGCATTGCAATATGGTATCTTACAAAATCTATCACATAAACTTAGAGCACTTGGGAAAGTCCTGTTATTTACATCAACCTTTGTCACTTCAAAGGAACAGAATTCTGAATGACATATAAGCTGTATTTAAAAAAGTTTGACATCTTAATAGTTTTCTCAAATTATATGTTAGGAGTTGAAAATTCAAAGAAAAACATCAAGCAAAGCAGGATTGGTCTCCAATCATTTTGTTAATTTTAACAAATCAGTCAGAACATGGAAATTGAGAAAATCAATGATGCACAGTTTAAACAGACTAATGTGATGATAATTGCTATCCATCCAACTGAAGAAGGTTTGTTGAGAGTGATGACCAATCCAAATGGATAAAGTGCAGTCATGTTTGTTGGAAATTTAATAGCTGCTTCAATTTGACAGAAATCCTTGCCATCACAAAGCTTTTATTTATAGTCATTAATGTAATTATTTCAGCACTTAACCTACTGTTAAAAGTGAATGTAGATTAAAACAGTGCCAATAATGGCTGATAAATCAGGCATTGCCTTCAAAGTGACAGCAATTTGTATCAAACCATCAACTTGGCTGTGCTATATGTTGATTGGCAATCTTTCCCCCATTTTAGAATTTGACAGCCAGAGTAAAATTAAACTATATGTATTGGAAATATAATATCCTCAGATCTCTTTTTTTTTCTAGTCTGTTTTCCTGTGATTAACTTCCATTTATTGGTATGAGAGCAGTGCAAAAGCTAATTAGTTTTGATAATTCTAAGCTATTTTTCCTAGTTTCTCTTGGCATTGAATAGCCCTGGGCGACTATAAAAGACTGTGGCTCCCACTCGACTTCAAAGAAACCTTATAATTATGTAATTGGTATTTAAACAGGAGATTTCAATGCTTGTTTGATTAAAGGGATGATTTAAATTATAGTTGGCTGCAGCATTACTCGGTCATTGACACAAAGCATTGAAAAGCCACTGTTACCACTAGCATGTTGCACTTGATAAAGGAAGTGTAGTAAGATTTTAGCCATAAAAAAAATCAAAATATGGCAGTTGCTGGAAATCTGGAATATACACCAAAAACAGTGGAAATATTCAACAGGTCAGGAAGTATATGTGGGGAGCATTAATAGGAAGGAAAAGTTGCGATTTTATTGACAGGGCCTTCCTGAAGGGTTAGGATATCTCCCACTTACCCAACCCAGAAGCAATTGTCGTCATAGATAGTGGTATGGGGAGGGCCCATTCAACCTAAACACTGCCATGTTGCTCTCTGACACCTTACCTACATGTCACTCTACCGCATTCCACTTGGAAACCTACCCAGTTGGCATCCTAGCCCACTTTCATCCCACCCTCTACATACTGCCACCTTCCTAACCTCGGACCTGCTATCTACTCATTTGACATTATACCCCCCAGCATTCTATCCCCACTCAGCTGGTACCCTGCTTACCTTGCACCCTATTTAGCTGGTGCTGTACCCCCTACTCAAGTAGCACAGTACCATCCCAGCACCCTAAAGTATACCTTAGGTACTTAACTGTCTGCCAACAGTTGTAAAATTAGCTGTCTGTGATTCTGGACCTTTCAATTTTAGAACGTAGCAGCTCATTGCTGCAAAATGGGATCATGATTTGCCTTCCACCAATAATTCTGCCTATGCAAGAACTGTCACAATGGAAGTACAGCTCTGCATTTCTGAAGGAGACCTGAACAGAATCTTCTCTCAGAAATGCAATCTCTTTCTGAAAAAAGAACTGTACAGAGTCCAATATCTTGTCACCAAGTCATCCTATATTAACATCTGAACAGTCCTTGACTTTAGCACTGCCTGTTCAGAGTCAGCTGTCAGACTGCCTGTATCTCTGACATTTCTGTTTTTATTTGTCAGCCAGGGCTCCCTGATTTGACCAGAATAACAACCTCAAATATGGGAACTCATATTCTGTGAGGTCTAGCTGGCTGAACTTGTTACAATCACTGCACTCTCCTGTAAAAAAGGAATGGGTAGAGTGGCAATGTGTGTAATATTGCCCCTTTTTGGAAACTCCAGGCAATATTTTCACTGGCTTTATCTTGCAAATCACTTTCCATATTCTCTTTAGTCAAAAGTGACAGAAGAAAGACAAGAAAAAATGTTCCAAACTGGTTTTTGCAAAAAGTCTTAAAGGCCATCTGGGATATTGGTGACACACAAAACGTGAGAAGACGGAGAGAGACAGAGACGAACAGAAGCAGACAATGAGGAAAAATATTGAAAACAAATGGTACAGAACCAACAAAATCAAACATCTGTAAGAACCAAAGCAAACAAAAGGCTAAACAACAAAGGGAAAAGGCAAGACAAAAAATAATTTCATTGAAGGAAAGGAACAGATATTTACAGAAAGAGAAGATACACATTTTGGCTATAGACAATGCCACATCGGGCCCACTATATTGTAATATATTGTGTTATACAATATATATTTTCATCACTGAAAAATAGAGTATTGTCTGAACCACTTTGAGCAACATCATGGAGTATCTGTTAGTATTGCAAAACGCAATTCAAGAGAAATATCATCTTATAAGCCTACAAGAGAAAGCAAGGATTTGGCATCATAGGAAAACAGAATGCGGTCAAGCCAGAATTATTGATTACAGTCTAATGTGGAATTAAAAACATGTATCCCTTTGAAATTAACAACATGCCATGACTTCCAGTACTGGCCATGCATCCACAAGCAATACAGATTAAATGCTAAGCATTTTTCCTTTGCTGAATCATTTAAACAGGAGCAATTAAAATCAGCATCTGCATATCAGTACCTGTTTTGCACCAACCTTTGTCAAAAAACATTAACTTATGATGAAATAACTAATTGAGAACTTTATATTGGACTGGATATTGCAGAGAAATAATATTTTAACAATGTACATCATTATTAAAGTGAAAATTGGTCAACAAGCTCAGAGTTGCATTGTGAAATGTCAAAACACTTATTAATCATTTTTTCTAGGACTCTCAGAATCAGCAGCAAGGACAGCAGTTATTTCTCATCCAGACCTGAAGAGGGTCACCGAACCCAAAATGATAACTCTGTTTTCGCTCCAAAGATGTTCCCCGACCTGCTGAATTTTCCCAACAATTTCTGATTTTGTTTACAGGGAAAAGGAGAAGGACCTGAAAAGAGAATATAAGGAGTTAGGCTGGAAGCTAGAAATCAGGACATGCAGAGTAATAATCTCAGGATTGCTACCGGTAGCACAGGCTAGTGAGGCTAGGAATTGAGAGTGAGTGCAGATGAACACATGGCTGCAGAGCTGGTGTAGGAGGTAGGGCTTCAGATATGTCGATCATTGGGATATCTTCTGGGGAAGGTGGGACCTGTACAAGAAGGACTGGTTGTACCTGAACCAGAGGGGCACCAATATACTGGGTGGGAGGTTTGCTAGAACTCTTTGGGAGAGTTTAAATTAGATTGGCAAGGGTGTGGGTACCTGACCTATGAATCAGATGATAGAGTAGCTAGTGAACAGGCAGAAACAGTGAATAGACAGTCTGTGATTTGGGATAGGCATTTGATAGGACAAAGATGCAGTCAGTGTATGAGTTAAAGTGTGTTATTTTAATGCAAGTATCAGGAATAAGGGTGATGAACACAGAGTACGGATCAGTACTTGGAACTATGATGTTGTGGCCATTACTGAGACTTAGATATCACAGGAACAGGAATGATTGCTGGATGTTCTAGGATTTAGATCTTTCAAATGGAATGCGGGAGAGGGGGGAAGAAAAAGAGGTGGAGGAGTGGCATTGCTAATCAGGGATAATATCACAGCTGCACAAAAGGGAGGTCGTCGAGGAGGGATTGTCTACAGACACTGTATGGGTGTAAGTCAGAAACAGGAAAGGAGCAGTCACTTCATTGGGAATTTTCTACAGACCCTACCACATAGCAACAGAGACACAGAGGAGCAGATTGGAAGGTAAATTTTGGAAAGGTGCAGAAGTAACAGGATTGTTGTCATGGATGACTTTAGCGTCCCTAATATTAACTCCTTAGTTCAAATAGTTTGGATGGAGCAGTTTTTATCAGGTGCATCCAGGAAGGGTTCCCTGACTCAATATGTAGATAGGCTGACTAGAGGGGAAGCCATATTGGATTTGGTGCTTGGCAACAACCATGTCAGGTGTCAGATCTCTGTGCTATTAGGCAGTAACTGGTGTGCTTAAATTGGGAACAGATGTTCTCAGGGAAGTGCACAACAGAAATGTGGAGGTTGTTTAGGATGCACCTGCTGATAGTTCTGGACAAGTTTGTCCCACTGAGGCAAGGAAGGGATGATAGGTTGAAAGAACCTTGGGTGACAAGGGATATGGAACATTTAGTCAAGAGGAAGAAGGAAGCTTACTTAAGGTTGAGGAGGCAAGGATCAGACAGGGCTCTAGAGGGTTACCAGGAAGGAACTGAAGAATGGACTTGGGAGAGCTAGAAAAAGCTTTAACGGGTAAGATTAAGGAAAATCCGAAGGCAGTCTATGCTTATGTGAGGAAAAGAGGATGGCCAAAGCGAAGGTAGGATTGATCAGGGATAGTGGAGTCAGAGGAGGCAGGGGAGGTCCTTAATGAATGCTTTGCTTCAGTATTCACTACTGAGAGGGACCTTGATGTTTCTGAGCATCAAACAGACTGATATGCGAGAACAGGCTGATGTTAAGAAGGAGGATATGTTTAAAATTTTGAAAAACATTAGGATAGGTAAATCCCCTAAGCCAGATGGGATATACCCTAGAGATTGTTGCATCTTTGGCAATGGTTTTTGCATTCTTACTGTCCGTTGCAGTAGTGCCAAATGATTTGAGGGTGGCAAATGTTATTCCCTTGCTCAGGAAAAGGAAGAGGGATAATCCTGGGAATTATAGACCAGTCAGTCTTACGTCAATGGTGGGCAAAGTATTGGAGATGATTCTGAGAGACAGGATTTATGATTACTTGGAAAATCATGATGTGATTAGAGATAGTCAGCATGGTTTTATGAGAGGCGGGTCATACCTCAAACCTTATTGAACTCTTTGAGGATGTGGCAAAACACATTGATGAAGGTAGAGCAGTCAATGTGGTGTGTGTGGATTTTAACAAGGCATTTGATGAGGTTCCCCACAGTGGGCTTATTCAGAAAGTAAGGAGGCATGGGATACAGGACAATCTGGCTGTCTGGCCCATTGAAGACAGAGATGGTGGTAGAGGGAAAGAATTCAGTTTGGAGCTCAGTAATCAGTGGTGTTCCACAGGGATCTGTTCTGGGATTTCTGCTCTCCGTGATTTTAATCACAATGAGGAGGTGAAAGGGTAGAATAGTAAGTTTGTCGATGACATGAAGGACTGTTGTAGATTGCAATGGGATATTGACAGGCTGCAGAACTGGGCTGAAAAGTGGCAGATGGAGTTCAACCTTGAAAACTGTGAGGTGTTTCACTTTGGAAGGTCAAATTTGCACGCAGAATACAGGGTTAAGGCAGGATTCTTGCCAGTTGGAGGAACAGAGGGTTCTTGGGGTCCATGTCCATTGATTCCTCAAAGTTGCCACCAAGTTGACAGTTATTGAAGAGTGTGGTGCTGGAAAAACACAGCGGGTCAGGCAGCCTCCAAAGACCAAGAGAATCGATGTTTCGGGCATAAGCCCTTCAACAGGAATGAGGCTTGTGGGTCAAGGGGGCTGAGAGATAAATGGGAGGGGATGGGGCTGAGGGGAAGGTAGCTGGGAATGTGATAGGCAGATGAAGGGGGGTGGTGAAAGTGATAGGTCAGAGAGGAGGATGGAGAATTTCTTCAAGGTAGGCATCCATGGAAGAGGCTTCACAGTAAGGTTATAATCAACTAGGAGAAAGTGAGGATTGCAGATGCTGGAGATCAGAATCGAAGAGTGTAGTGTTGGAAAAGCACAGCCAGTCAGGCAGCATCTGAGGAGCAGGAGAATCGATATTTCGGGCATAAGCCTTTCATCAGGAATGAGGCGTGTGGGCCAAGGAGGCTGAGAGATAAATAGGCTAGGGTTGATAAGAAGGTGTACAGTGTGTTGGCTTTCATTAGCAGGAGGATTTAGTTTCTTTGTTGTGAGGTTATGCTACTGCTCTATTGAGCCATGGTTAGACTACATTTGGAATATTGTGTTCAGATCTGTTTACCTCATTATTGGAAACTTGTGGAAGCATTAGAAAGGGTGCAGACGAGATTACCCAGGATGCTGCCTTGACTGGAGGGCATATCCTATGAAGAAAAGTTGGGAGAGCCAGGGCTCTTCTCATTGAAGTGAAAAAGGATGAGAGGCAACTTGATAGAGGTGTACAAGATGTTGAGAGGCATAGATAGAGTGGATAGCCAGAGACTTTTTCCCATGGCAGAAATATCTGTGATGAAGGGACATAATTCTAAGGTAATTGGAGGAAGGTTTAGGGAGATGTCAGAGGTATGTTCTTTGCACACAGAGTGGTGAGTGTGTGGAATGCACTGCCAGCAGTGGTAGTAGAGTTAGATACAATAGGGACATTTAAGCGACTCTTTGATAGGCACATGGAAGGTAGTTTAGTCTGATCTTAGAGAACAATAGAAGGCCGGCACAACATCGAGGGCTGAAAGGCCTGTACTGTGCTGTATTGTTCTGTGTTCTACGTTCAAAGTGCAGTCCTGACTTCCTCAGTTCAGATGGATTTTGATTCTCCAGGCCTTTCTAACCTGGAAGATGTGTGTGATTTTTCCCTGGTGCCTTTGTACCTGTTGGGTATCGACCTGCTAAGAATGCCTGGTCCAGATATAGCCTCACATTCTTCATTTTGGTCAACTGCAGGCTTTCAATCATAGGTAGGAGGAAGGTAGAGAGGCTGAGCACATCTGGAGTGTCCTGAGAAGCTATAAAGGATAATTATATGGCTCCTCCCTTTTGGAGCCTGCTCTCACTACTGTCTCCCTGAGAGGAAGGAGGACCTGGAGTTGGATTAAAGTTCCATGACTCCCTCTCATTGTGTTTTTGATGCTAAGCACCTACACCCAGAGTAATTGTGTGCAGGTTCTTGCATGTATCCAGCAAACACTGAGTGTGCTAGACTTAGTTATCCATGGCGGTTAACAACCTATCCACAGAGACAGGCAGACTTATGGATGCCAGAGCCAGGATAGTAATGCTAATGTTGATGAACTCCTCCATCTTTCAATCCAGCTTATGAACTGCATCTTTGTGGTTGTCTGCCGTCTTTGGGTCTGCCTGTGCACTTTCACTATGCCATTAAGAGCTAGGTTACGGGATCATCTTCTTCCTGGGATTGAGCAGGGATCTGCTGTCTGGCCATTCTTTGATTGCCAAAGCCCTGTACCATTTTTATCTTGATCAGCTATCGAGATGTACTCACCAGATTATTTACTCTCAAATAAAGAAGGGCAGAATTGCCTACTTCTGTTGCTATGTATGGTTTTACCGTTATGGATTACTGATTTCTCAGCTTATCAGTAGGTAGTAATCAGCAGAAGGCTTTCTTGTTTCTGCCACAAGTGTTCATTAGATGATTTGATTCCCTACAATGTGGAAACAGGCCCTTTTGCCTAACAAGTCCACACTGACCCTCCGAAGAGCAACCCACCCAGACCCATTCCCTTACATTTATCCCTGATTAATGCACCTAACACTACGGGCAATTTAGCATGGCCAAATCACCTAACCTGCACATCTTTTTGGACTATGGGAGGAAATCGGAATTCCCAGAGGAAACCCATGCAGACATGAGGAGAATGTCTGTGTGGAGTTTGCACAGTCGCCTGAACCGGGAATTGAACTCAGGTCCCTGGCACTATGAGGCAGCAGTGCTAACCACCGTGCTGCCCCACATCTACAGATCTACAGTGAATGAAGAAGCTTCAGGACAACTCAGTCCCAATTATATTCTATCACTGTTCTACCATGATTTTTCATTGAGACAGGACATGCCCAGATTTGCTGATAGTGGGGTGTCCAGACATTGTTTGTAAGATATAATGCTGTATCCATGACTATATCAGGCTGTTGTGTCACCAGCTTATGGGAAAGCATTTCCAATTTTTCTGTATGTCACTAGATGATTGCTAGGAAGATTTGTAAGGTTGACAGGACAGGTTTTTGCATTGTTGCTTAGTGCCAGAGCCTTGGCCAATGTCAAGTTGCCTTCTAGTTTCATTCCGTTCCTTAGGCTTTTAACAATTAATTTCAACTGAATGTCTTTTTAGCCCATTTCAGATGACATTTAAGATTCATTGAAATGTCTCTCATTCTAAAGTTATACGTGGGACAGACAAATGCAGCACACTTAAGACAGATAATGAGGAATTTCTTTTCCTAGAGGGTATCTATGAAATTCTCTACTGCAGAGGAATGCCAAGATGGAGTCACTATAAGTATATTCATGAACAGAGGATTATCAGATCAGCCATGATCATATTGAGTAACAGAGCAGATTCAGAATGGCTTACTTCTGTTCCTCTGTCCTGTTGTCTTCTAAGGATAGTGGATTTCCTTTCTTAAAGGCCAATGGTAAATCTGATTGAATTTTGCAACAATTGAAATTGGTGTCACGGCCATCATTAGATTACCTTTTATCAAATATCAACATCTGCCATGGTGAGATCTGAACCACGTCTTTATATAATAGCCCGGGTCTCCAGAAAAAGAGGCTAATTATGTTGTCACTAAGCAACTGCCTCCTATTGCCCCATTTCTCATTTTTTAGGTTCTCCAAAAATGATGTGGGCTTTCTTTTTTATATGTTCCAGTCTTTCAACTTGTGAGTCGTGTTTCCACAAAGTGCTTGAAAAATCCAGAAAATTGACACAGCAGCAATAAATTAACAGTGATGCATTTGCTAGACTGAATGGTGTGTGACTTACAAAGTCATTATGAATGTTTGTTCACTTGATTCACTGTTGGCGCTGTCAGAATGCATCTGCTTCCTGTTAAGGAACTGCCAATGGTTCCTGCTAAGAAAAGGAGAACGTAGAGAAAGGAAGGAGCTAGTAATTCTGCAAGTGTTCAGAGAAAGAGAAAAGCAGATTAACATTTTTGATTTAGTCCTTCATAAGTACTTTATGGATGAAGAATTCTGATTGAACGACTAGGGAAGTTGTCTTTCTGATGCTGACCAATCTTTTTCTTAATCAGAAATTCCAGAATTCTCTATTTACCCTTTTCTTTTACCACTCCTGTCCTTTGTTGTCCTTGTCGGTTTCCAGGTTCACTTTCCCAAAACTCCAACACTTCACCTGTGCAGACAGTTTTCATTTGTCAATTATTTATAGTGCAAAAGCAGGCTTAAAGCAATAAATGCAAGTAGTTCTGTACAGGGAATTTGGTTGGTGTCCAGTAAGATGTTCAGTGATGCCTTCTATTGCTATACTTAGAATGTTGCACATATCTGGCTTTACAATCTGTACCATGTCCAATATCATACATGACTTTAGATCTATAGTGTCAGCTTCTCTAGTCCTGCTCCCTCAGGGTCATGGATGATTTTCTCCCACTCTAGTGTCATTGATCCTAGGATGACCATATAGTCCAATACTGGATCCACAAGTAGGTAGTGTTTGATGGGATTGCACACATTCTCTCCTTAACCTATACCTGGGCCTGTTGGAGATATTCAAAATAATTGGCACCTTGGCTTTTTCTCCAAATTAAGTGGTCTTAGGCTAGAGATTCTTATGGGTCAGTGGGGCTATTGTATATTTTTCAGGGAGGATTTAAGGATGGCCTTGAAGTATTTACTCTGTCCTCTTGGTAACCATTTGATGTGCCAAGGCCTGGAGTGTAGGACTTATTGTGGAAGTCTTGTGTCAACCATATATATTGATGTGGCCTGCCCACACAAAGCAGTGGATTAATTGTAACCAGTGCCTTGAGGCTAACATCTACAGTATAAGAGAGAACATTATCATTAGAGCATTTATCCTGCTCGTGGATTTGTAGGATTTTGTCAAGTCATTTCCCATATATTTCACCAAGTCTTTGAACTGTCTGCTTTATATTATCCACGTCACCAGCATGTACAGAAAGGCTGGTAACACTGCTCTCCTATAAATCATGAAATGGATCTCAGGTTCGAGATCTTTGTCATCAAATGTTCTGTTCCGCAGATGGCCAAAGGCTGTGTTGGCACAGTGGAGATGGTGTTAAGTCTCCTTGTTAATGCAGGTCATCACTGAGAGGAAACTGCTAAGGTCTGCAAATTGATCAATATTGTCCAAAGGTTCACCTTGGATCTTGATCATTTGGTAGCAGTAGGGTGGTGGAAGATCTTTGCCTTCCAGTTATTTAGCTAAAGGCCAAATCTTTCACATGTTTTTGTTAATGAATCAATAATAGTTCATAGCTTGGCCTCTGAATTTGCAAACAAGCAAGGATATCTGCACAGAGCTCTCAATGACAGAGATTAAGGTGGTTTTTGTTCCAGACTGGATGTGACATAGGTTCAACAGATTTGTGCTCATCCTTTACATTAGCTTCATGCATGTGTGAGATGTCTCATTGAATATGTTATGGAATGCCTGATGTGGCAAGAAGGATAGAGATGGGTCTTGCTGTGATGATAATGCCTTACTTGAGCCCGATTTGCACACGTATTGGGTGTACGGTGGATCCATTGTTGAGGTTCATAGATTGTATACCAGCATGCAGCAGGGTGAGGATGGTCATGAATGTTTGTGGGCAATCAAATTTTGAGGAGAACACTGTACATCCCTGCTTGTTTGACTGAGTCATAGGTCTTTGTGAGGTCATGCGGCTGCTCTGAGTTTTTCCTAAAGAGTGTCTTGCTGTGAAGATCATTACTACAGAAGCCTCTTGATGGAATCTGCATTTGACTGGGAGAAGGTGATTGAGGAGGATTTTTGCCAAGCTCTTCCCAGTGGCAGATGGCAGAACACCCCTCTATGGATACCTAAATTGGACTTAGCTCCTTTCTTGAAGATGGTCACAGTTAGAAAATCTTGGATTTCCCTGATCATGTTTTCCTCATTCCAAATGAGGGAGATGAGGTTGTGTATATGAGCCTAGAATGCTTCTTCATTCCATTTTAATATTTCAAAATGGATTCCAAAAACCTTGCAGCTGCCAGATGCATTTTTTGACATCATGTATGGCTGAGATTGTGTTGAGTTGGTGGGAGATAGCATTTCTTGGTTTGTGGTAGAGAGTATTCACTTTCATGACTGAATGTCTGATGAGGAGGTCCTCAAAACATTCCTTCCAACAAGTGCTCACCACCTCTCTGTCCTTAATGAGTAATACTCCATTCTTAACTCGCTGTGGTGTAGGTTGTTGGGTAGTTGAGCCTTGGATAGTCTTGACTGTGGATTAAGTATCTATGTATGCTATGGCTCTCAGTGAGATAATAGATTTCTTGTGCATTTTCTACCCACCATCTGTTCTTTAGGTCAGGATATTTTTGATGGATCTCATCGTCATTTTTCTGTAGACCTGTGATTTCCCTCAGGTATTGGAGGGGTTTCCAGTTCAGGATTAATTTGTGCGTGTGATTTAATAGCACTCGCCAAACTGTTCTGAAGAATGATCTCTGGACTCGAAACGTTACCTCTGCTTTCTCTCCAAAGATACTAACAGACATCCTGAGTTGTCTCCAGCAATTTCTGTTTCTGTTTATGATGGACTTTAGGATAGACCTGTGTACATTCTGTGGTTCACATTTTTTGGGCATCACCAATTAAACTGAGGTGCTGACTAAGTAGGCCCTTCTTTGCAGAGTCCTTGAGTCCATTGGCCTTGAATTCTCTATGGCAGTGCTTCTGCTGCTATTTTTGGGCCAGGCTGATGAAGATAGTCAACCAGATTAGATGAGGAGTGGTCCAACAGTTGTCAACTACTGTCATAACATAAATGGTATGGACATCCATATGTCCCTTACTCGGGCAATGAAGTAGACAAGCAGGTGCCAATGTCTGGAGCTAGATTTCTGCCTTGACATCATATATTTGTCTCACTGCTTGTTATGACCAAACATTTTGTAGGCATTTCATTGGGAGGCTGTTTGCTTTCCCCGTGCAGCGATCAGCAGTTTTTCACAAACACATTCAGTTTGAGCAGAGGGATTGCATTTACAGGGGCCATAACTGTGGATATGACAGCGATGCCAGCCGTAAGCTGGAGAGCTGGCAGGACACATGCACTGCTTCTTTTGCTTTGGCACATCACCTGTGTCTCTCAGATATTTGATAGGCCAGCACCCGTCCTTCTCCTGGACTCTGGGATCAGAAATTCTGCCCACAAAAAGCTGCTGTCTAATCAGATGCAAACAGCTCATACCTATTCCAATCTTACTCTGGGGCTGTTGGTTTCACACCCACCAGGAGGCATGGGGTTGAGTAGCTAGCCAGGCACAGGTGATGATTGTGGGAGGGACTTCTTGATGGGATCGGCATCATGGGGAGGGGGGGGGGGGTGCGAATATCTGTCTTTCCGAAAGCTGGGTCCTGTGATTGAAACAGGGACCCCAATCAGAAGCCCGTGAAAACATATTTCGGCATTTGGTTGTCGGTGTTCTCTGTGTGATTAACCATTAGGTGGGAAGGCAGTGGGCTCCTGACTCAGTCTCCCCTCCCACTTTATTAAATGCATCCACCATCAAACTCACCACCGGGGCAGCATAGAAAGGTCCACAGACAGAGAGATGCACAGACAGTAGATATGAAGTCATAAGTAGAAGTTGAGCAAGAGGAAAAAAGTAGATACCTTACTTGAAGGCAAGATGTTTTTTATTTCACAGCTGAAGGAGTATTATGGATGTTCCACGTGGCAGGAGTGAGTGTGTCACACATCGTCCAGCTACACTCAGTAAGGATTCTTTAAATCTCTCCTTGTAGCTTTGCAGAGATCATCTGCATATTTGAATATTTGCTGAGATGACTCAGGATGTATATAAATCTCATGGATTAGATGAAGTTAGAGAAGCAATGTGGGCAATTTAGTAACAAAGCACACATTACGTTTATCTGAAACAATTCAACTCTGGGACGTTCCCAAACCAAGTTACTTCATGCAGTCAACATCAATACATACAGGAATAAAGATTGCTATTAGCTTACTTTTCAGGTGCCAGCTGTGTTTTGGAATTTGTAGTGATGTATGGGAATGTGTGTGGGATACAGGAAATCTTTATAAACATATCTCTATAGTCACCACAAAATGTCTTTTCTCAAGATCAGAAAGGCATGCTTTTGAAAATTGTATGCATTGAAACAGCTTTAAAGGTTCAGAAGAGATTCACATAAATCACATGTGGTCTGATCTGGATTGGTATGTTTTATTACAAGATAGCTACAATTACTCCAATGTCACAACATTTGTTTCAAATGTTGTAAAATGTACCATCAGCAGGATGAGGTAGCTATTTCACTTAGTAACACAAGGGCAATCCTTTGGTAGAATATGTCATAGTTTCTAGACACCATTGTAATTCATTTTATAACACAATTCCAACTAACTGAATGTATTTGCAGCCTTGAGCAGTCTGAGTAATCTCCGAACGTATTACTCTTCAAATGTATTTCGCATTTTAAACATTAAATGGCATTATTTGTTTATTGGTACGTTGATTTTCTTTGTTTTAATTGCTGGACAAATTGTAACATTTTACCATGCATGTGTTACTCTAATAACATGATGTCAGTACTATTTATACATTCATGTACAAGTTTTTTGAGTTGTCAAAGCAATCTGTCAATATAAGACCTTTCTTCATGATCTCAGATTTGAAGAAAACTGTTAAGAATGTGAATGAAGCCGATTGAAAATCCTGAAGAATCCACATTTAATTACTTAATATCAATTTGCAACAGTAAAGATGGACAGTTTTTAGGCCTAGATTGTGAAATAGCCTACTTCATAGTATTCTTCATTTTGTTGTGTTCTATCATTTTAATATACATTCACAGATCAACCAAAGGATCTGGATATCTAAGGAACCTTTAGATAAAAACATCCCTAGTTTATAGGTTTTATCATAGACTTCATGAGTATGTAGACATTGCACCCGGTTTGAATCATGGCCTGAAGAGGTAGTTTGCTGGAGTTGTTCTGCAAAAATTGGACAGGTAAGAATATGATCAAGTAAGGGCATTCCCATTCAGCTGAACAGTGGCACTAAGACTTGGGTCTTTGGAAAGGCAAGAATGAAATAAATGAAAACTTTACAATGTTAAGGTTTTTTGAGTCAACATCTTTCAAAAAAAGCTAAGAAGTGCAGAATTTGAATCTCTGCCAAGAGTGAAGTCATAAAACATTTTATTCAGAAATATTGGAAGGATATAAATGTCCTTGTGGCTCCTGCACCTCATTGCTGTGAAGTTGAAAACGTTGAAGTAACTTACTATGAATCAGACTTCTTAAAATTATTTTCATGCATCAAAAATTCTCCTTTTTCACAGCAGATGTAACAGACAACAGCAGAAAATGTCTTATATTAGCCTTTATAGAGTCATAGAGATATACAACATGGAAACAGACCCTTCGGTCGAACCCGTCTATGCCGACCAGATATCCCAACCCAATCTAGTCCCACCTGCCAGCACCCAGCCCATATCCCTCCAAACCCTTCCTATTCATATACCCAACCAAAAGCCACTTAAATGCTACAATTGCACCAGCCTCCACCACATCCTCTGGCAGCTCATTCCATACACATACCACCCTCTGTGTGAAAAAGTTGCCCCTTAGATCTCTTTTATATGTTTCCCCTCTCACCTTAAACCTATTCCCTCTAGTTCTGGACTCCCTGACACCAGGGAAAAGACTTTGCCTATTTATCCTATCCATGTCCCTCATAATTTTGTAAACCTCTATAAGGTCACCCCTCAGCCTCTGACGCTTCAGGGAAGATAGCCCCAGCCTGTTCAGCCTCTCCCTATAGCTTAAATCCTCCAACCCTGGCAACATCCTTGTAAATCTTTTCTGAACCCTTTCAAGTTTCACAACATTTTTCTGATTGGAAGGAGACCAGAATTGCATGCAATATTCCAATAGTGGCATAACCAATGTCCTGTACAACCGCAACATGACCTCCCAACTCCTTTACTCAATACTCTGACCAATAAAGGAAAGCATACCAAACGCCTTCTTCACTATCCTATCTACCAGTGACTCCACTTTCAAGGAGTTATGAACCTGCACTCCAAGGTCCCTTTGTTCAGCAACACTCCATAGGACCTTACCATTAAGTGTGTAAGTCTTGCTAAGATTTGCTTTCCCAAAATGCAACACCTCACATTTATCTGAATTAAACTCCATCTGCCACTTCTCAGCCCATTGGCCTATCTGGTCCAGATCCTGTTGTAATCTGAGGTAACCCTCTTCGCTGTCCAATACACCTCCAATTTTGGTGTCATCTGCAAACTTACTAACTGTACCTCTTATGCTCGCATCCAAATCATTTATTTAAAGGACAAAAAGTAGAGGGCCCAGCACCGATCCTTGTGGAACTCCGCTGGTCACAGGCCTCCAGTCTGAAAAACAACCTTCCACCACCACCCTCTGTCTTCTACCTTTGAGCCAGTTCTGTATCCAAATGGCTAGTTCCCCCTGTATTCCATAAAATCTAGCCTTGCTAATCAGTCTCCCATGGGGAAACTTGACAACCGCCTTAGTGAAGTCCATATAGATCACATCTACTGCTCTGCCCTCATCAATCCTCTTTGTTACTTCTTCAAAAAACTCAATCAAGTTTGTGAGACATGATTTCCCATGCACAAAGCCATGTTGACTATCTCTAATCAGTCCTTGCCTTTCTAAATATATGTACATCCTGTCCCTCAGGATTCCCTCCAACAACTTGCCCACCACTGAGGTCAGGCTCACCGGTCTATAGTTCCCTGGCTTGTCTTTACCACCCTTCTTAAACAGTGGCACCACGTTTGCCAGCCTCTGGTCTTCCAGCACGTTACCTGTGACTATCGATGATACAAATATTTCAGCAAGAGGCCCAGCAATCACTTCTCTAGCTTCCCACAGAGTTCTTGGGTACACCTGATCAGGTCCTGGGGATTTATCCACCTTTAACTGTTTCAAGACATCCAGCACTTCCTCCTCTGTAATCTGGACATTTTGCAAAATGTCACCATCTATTTCCCTACAATCTATATCTTCCATATCCTTTTCCACAGTAAATACTGATGCAAAATATTCATTTAGTATCTCCCCCATTTTCTGTGGCTCCACACAAAGGCCGCCTTGCTGATCTTTGAAGGGCCCTATTCTCTCCCTAGTTTCCCTTTTGTCCTTAATATATTTGTAAAAACCCTTTGGATTCTCCGTAATTCTATTTGCCAAAGCTATCTCATGTCCCCGTTTTGCCCTCCTGATTTCCCTCTTAAGTATACTCCTACTTTCTTTATACTCTTCTAAGGATTCACTCGATCTATCCTGTCTATACCTGACATATGCTTCCTTCTTTTTCTTAGCCAAACCCTCAATTTCTTTAGTCATCCAGCATTCCCTATAGTTACCAGCCTTCCCTTTTTCCCTGACAGGAATATGCTTTCTCTGGATTCTCGTTATCTCATTTCAGAAGGCTTCCCATTTTCCAATCAGCTTTTGAAAGTTCTTGCCTCATACCGTCAAAATTGGCCTTTCTCCAATTTAGAATTTCAACTTTTAGATCTGGTCTATTCTTTTCCATCACAATTTTAAAATAAATAGAATTATGGTTGCTGGCCCCAAAGTGCTCCCCCACTGACACCTCAGTCACCTGCCCTGCCTTATTTCCCAAGAGTAGATCAAGTTTTGCATCTTCTCTCGTAGGTACATCCACATACTGAATCAGAAAATTGTCTTGTACGCACTTAAGAAATTCTCTCCATCTAAATGCTTAACACTATGGCAGTTCCAGTCAATGTTTGGAAAGTTAAAATCCCCTCCATAACCATCCTATTATTCTTACAGATAGCTGAGATCTCCTTACAAGTTTGTTTCTCAAATTCCCTCTGACTATTAGGGGGTCTATAATACAATCCCAATAAGGGGATCATCCCTTTCTTATTTCTCAGTTCCACCCAAATAACGTCCCTGGATGTATTTCTGGGAATATCCTCCCTCAGCACAGCTGTAATACTATCCCTTATCAAAAGTGCCACTCCCCCTCCTCTCTCGCCTCTCTTTCTATCCTTCCTGTAGCATTTGTATCCTGGAACATTAAGCTGCCAGTCCTGCCTATCCCTGAGCCATGTTTCTGTAATTGCTATGATATCCCATGTTCCTAACCATGCCCTGAGTTCATCTGCCTTCCTTGTTAGGCCCCTTGCATTGAAATAAATGCAGTTTAATTTATTAGTCCTATCTTGTCCTGACTGTTTGACTCTCTTCTTTTCTCAAATGTACAAGTCTCAGATTGATCTCTTTCTTCACTATCTCCCTGGGTCCCAACCCCTCACCTTACTAATTTAAATCCTTCTAAACAGTTCTAGCAAATTTCCGTGCCAGTATATTAGTCCCCTTCCAATTTAGGTGCAGTCTGTCCTTCTTGTACAGGTCACTTTTACCCCAAAAGAGATTCCAATGATCCAAAAATGTGAATCCTTTTCCCATACACCAGCTCATCAGCCATGCATTTATCTGCTCGATCCTTCTATTCCTGCCCTCACTAGCTCATAGCACCAGGAGTAATCCAGTTATTACAACCCTTGAGGACCTCCTTTTTAAATTTCTGCCTCTTTGTAATCGGCCTTAGAATCTCAACCTTTTCCCTTCCTATGTCGTTGGTTCCAATGTGGACAATGACCTCTTGCTGGCCCCTCTCCCCCATGTAAACATTCTGCACTCTCTCTGAGACATCCTTGATCCTGGCACCAGGGAAACAACACACCATTCTACTTTTTCTCTGCTGGCCACAGAATTGTCTGTTTGTACCTCGGACTACAGAATCCCTGAACATAATTGATTTCTTGGAAGCCAACGTACCCTTCATTGCATTTGAGCCAGTCTCAATACCAGAAACTTGGCTGTTCGTGCTACGTTCCCCTGAGAATCCATCACCCCCTACATTTTACAAAACAGCATACCTGTTTGAATGGGTATATCCACAAAAGACTCCTGCCCTAGGTGCCTACCTCTCTTACCCTTCCTGGAGTTAACCTGTCTATGTGACTGTATCTGAGACATTTCCCCTTCCTATAACTGTCATCCATCACATACTGTTGCTGTTGCAAATTGCTCATTGCTTCTATCTGTCTCTCCAACCGATCCACTTGTTCTGATAAGATTCATATCCAACAGCATTTATTGCAGATATAATCCGCAGTAACCCTTAAACTCTCTTTAAACTTCCACATCTGTCAAGAAGTATACATCACTGCAAAGGCCATTTTTGCTCCTTCACAGTCTACAGACCCAGAAATTAATACCATTTTATTCCTCTACAAAACACTGCCCCAGGTTAAATTAATAGTTATGGCTTATATTTTAAGTTTAATCAAGCAGCTTATCTCAAAAAACATATAATCAAGAAAGAACCCACTGTACTTACTAATACAGCATTTCTCTTGGACAGACTTAAAACAACAATTAACTTACCTGATTCTGTGTTGTGAACTTCGCCCAAACCAGTTCCTCCAAGATTAGTTGTGAAATTCACTGTTTGTTAATTTTTCCAGATGCACTCCAATGTCCAGGGACACATGAATTCAAAAACAACAAAGGCAGTAACTGCGCAGGTTTTTTCTCTCTCCCTCTCCTGCATTGTCCTCACCATGTGCTTCCTTTATCTTTTCTTCTCCCTTTTAAAACTACTGTTGTTTTGACTCTTTTTTCCAATGTTCAAGAATAATGCAACAGCATATAAAATAGTAATTGTTGCTCCTGGAATTCGAGGAAATCATCTCCAGCACCTAAAATACCTCAAAAAAAGGAACAGCTCTTACAGCCAGAAATTTTTCCCATCCTCCATCTTGGATTACCCAGAAGTAAATACAGGCAGAGTAGCCATCTTGGTCACAATCATAGTGTTGAGTTCTCTCAAAGGGAATTCCTGTCAAACACTGAGACCAGCCACAAACTTCAAATTATACTTGGATTGTGAATGTAATCTTAGTTTAAATGTTTGTTTGTATATCCTGTTTGTTCTAGGTGTTTTTAACCAAACTGTTATACTTCTAAGTGAGTTGGTTATCTTATATTTCTTTCTAGGCAAATGTGTATAGCCAAAGTTACTGTTAGGTGTACTCATTACTCTGACAGATATTTTCAGACTATTTTAATTTTTCCATGCCCTATAGTTTTGAAACCATTATTAAAATCCAATCCAGGATTGATTTTAATAATTGAATGTTATTGAGGCTTCATTCTAAAAGTTGCACATACACTTTTCTCTGCTGCAATGTACCAAATAGGTTTGTTTTATTCTGCAATATCTTTGGTAGTCTAAAAGATCTTGGGAATGTGGGAACTTTATAGCTGAGAACGTTGACTAATTACCAATAATGATTTAGAATTGCACCTAGTTAAGGATTAATGTTAAGAATAAGTTCCATCGAATAAATGTATCTTTTCTTTGGAGATGGCAGAACCAGCCAGCCTGTGACCAGGAACAGAGATGCTCTAACGTCCCTTATATTAGCATTTCTCACCTTTGATAGTGGTTATTGAGCTTTGATGCTGGAAAACCTTGTATTAGTTTTTCAAGCTCAGAGGCCCACCTGCTGTCCTTAATTTGAAACATCTTCCACAGGCTGTCTCTTACTTGGCCACCTTTTAAAATTATTTTATGTCTCCCACAGCCAGTGTTTCTAGATTCCTGGCCTACATTCCATCCTGATGGACTTGAAAACCCAGAGTCAAAATTCAGCTCACTGATTCTATACTAAATTTGGAAAAAGGAGGAAAATAAAGATTATAGTGCATTAATGACAATGTTGATTTTCTCGCTAGTTAGGAGAAGTAGAAAAACTACCAGCCAAGAAATAAAAACAAACAAAGCAAAAATCAGCCAACGAGGTACATACATATATCTGTATGCATAATAAACATTGAACAAGCAGAAGAACAGAAAACAATTAATCAAACTGCTTTTCAAAGTGTTTTCAATTCCCACCTGAGGATCAAATGATCAAAATATAATTTAATCTATGAATCCACATTAAATAACAGGTATCAAAACCATTAAATATGTACGTTAAAAACTCCAGAAATAGGAGACTTGCATTTCTACAGTGCCTTTAATTTTCAGGACATCCCGCAAGTTAAATGCTTTTGAAGTGCAGTCACTGCTATAGTAATAGAATCATAAAATATAGAAAAGGCCCTATGGTCCATCAACTCTACACTGACAAAAATTACTCTAAGACTACACTGATCCCACTATGCAGCACCTAGCCCATACCCTTGAATGTTGTATTATTTTGAGTGCTCATCCAAGTACTTTGTAAAGGTTGTGAAGATCCCGCCTCAACTATTCTCCCAGACGGTGCATTCCAGATTCCCACCATTTTCAGGGTGAAAAAGAACTTTCCCTCAAATCCTCTCAATTTTCATATGCCGTTAATCTTCCCATCTGATCAATCCATTAATATTCTCTTGTAACCTAAGACTGTCTCCCTCACTGTCAACCACTGAACCAATTTTTGTGTCATCTTCAGACTTACTTATTGTTCCCCCCACATTCTCTTTTGTGTCACTTGTACATTTCACCATCAACAAGGAACTCAGCACTGACCCCTTTGGTACGCCACTGGACACTGACCTCCAGTTAGACAAACTGCCTTCTACCACCAGCCTCTGTCTCCTAACTGCTGAGCTAATTTTGAATGCAATTTGTTAAGTCCCCCTGAATCCCACGTGCTTTTACCTTCTTTACCAGTGGTCAAAGGTTTTGCTGAAATCCAAAAAACTATATCAATTGCACTTCTCTCATCTACACACTTCATCACCTCCATTAGAAAATAATTTGTGTTTGTTAGGCATGACCTCTCTCTGACAAAGTTTTGCAGACTATCCCTGATCATACCTTACAGCTTACAGCCTGAAACAACATGTATCTCAGGGCTATTCGCTTAGTTTCATCCTTCACTCACCCAGCACCGACCCAAATTCTTGTTGTGCCAATTAATGTAGTCACATGACCAGGCAGTTTGCCTTGCTGGTCAGTAGTCCTCTGTCAAAGGAACTTACCTATTGTTGAATGGCAATGTGCTACATCTAACTTACACTTCCATCATCTGCTAGCAGCTACATAGTGAACACACAGCATGTGCAGCAAACAAACAGCCATGTATCAAAGTCTAAGGGAATTAGTCCTCACTGAAGTTGACAGAGTCATTCATCAGGCAGGGGTTCCCAGCAGAGTAAGTCAAGGCCAACCTCCCATTCCAGTCCAGGGGTTTAGTCACAATCAGGCTTCTGGACGGATGTTCTCAGTTACAGTGTCTGTGCCTCTGGAGGCCAGAAATGGGTCATGTTAAGTTCTGTGGTCCAATAATGGATAGTTCGAGAGGTAGGGAGATGTATAGCCATCAGTCAGGGCTCTGGACTCTTCAAATCTGGGACTATCCAATTAGGTTGCTCAAGAGGTGGACCATGGTCATTCAGTTAGGTTCATCCAACCAAAACTGATAGGAAAGTGGGAAGGGGAAGCAATGTTGGGGAGGGTTCAAGGGTGGCCTGGTGAGTTTCCTGTCACTGGAAGGAAACTCAGATGTGCAGGCTCGGATAGATGAGGCGAGTTTGGTACCAGAAGGTGCAAAATGGATTGGATTCATGGAAAGGACTATCAAAAAGGGGAGTTGCAAGTTTGGGGCTTCACTGACATATAGAAGTGGAAGCTGGAGACCACTGCCCTTCTAGCATGCTGCGAATTGAAACTGTGCGATGGGAATAAAACAGGCATGATGGCACCCCGAATGGGTGGGGTAAATTCTCAATCTGTGAGGGAGGGTCATGCAAGACTCACCAGCATGAGTAATTTAGAGGGAAACAAAAGTACACACAGATCCATGTACTGTACATGACACAGAGCTGTTAGTTCCCCAACCCTTGCCGATCCTAACGCATTGGCCCCTTGGGTGCTGCATACATTCCTGCCCTAAACATTGCTGACCACTTTAACCAACAGTAACACTTTTACACACACCAGGGAAACGATAGGGAAGTTTGACCCAAAAGGGCAATTACTACCAGCAGCCCTGTTTACAACTTGTTCCTCTTGTTTCCAGATACTGTAGCAGGCCCTCAAAGCAGACAGTGCTCCAGGGTACATTGTGTACAGAAATGAAGGTTGGTATCCCGGTAACATAATCATATTCTGGGCTAGACAGCGACTCATGAAAACAAATGTAATTCAAAACCATTCATATTTATGGAAATGTGAGCATTGATATACAATTCAACATCACTCATGCCACTAAGGTGCCCTCAAAAGATTATCTTTTCTCTTTTCCTCCTACTATCTCTGACCAGAGTTCCTGGGATTGCAGCTGCTGCTGAGGGAGACTGCTGGGCAGAGGAGTCTCTTTGGCCATCAAGGTTTGATTGCGTGAACTCGAGGGCGTTTCAGTCTAAACAGTCCAGACACATTGAGGATCTCCTTGCTAGAGGTAAATGATTCTTTTCAGACTGAACTTACACAAGTCAGAGAGGGACAGACAGGGTGGAGGTGGAGGTCTCAGCCACATCTGAGTGTCCTGAGAGGAGATTTCTAAAGGGCCTCTGTGTAGTTTGTCCTGATTGGGTGCCTTCTGTCATCACCACCTTGCCTCTTTGAGAGGAAGGGGGCACCTGGAGTGAATGTTAGATTTCCCATCTTACTGTCTGCCATATCTTTGGTCATTGGGAGCAATAGCTGGGGTGATGGACTGCCAACCACTCATCCAGACTGTAGAAACAAGAGGCTCATTGCCTTGGATGTTATGACACGTCAAGTGTTTATTCAAGGACTTTTTAAACTTTATGAGGTTTCCTGCCTCAACAAATCTCCCAGGCAGTGCAGTCCAGACTCCTAGCTAAAGAGAAATGGAAGACATATTTAGCCTCTTATTAGGCAATGGTGAGTCTACCAAATTACATTCTACTTTCAGAGTCTGTTTATATCTTTCTGAATATGAACTGAAATGGATAACATTGGCGCATGATTGCATTAAATAGATGACACACTGTAAAGCAATAAGTTCCAATTAGTTTGTTCCACAATGAATAGTTACATAAAAAAAGCAACAGTATGCTTCTATGCTCTAAAGGGTTTTGTCATTAAGAGTTTGAGTAGAACACTCCACTAACCTTCCATTACTATTCCCTTGCATGGAATAGCACCATGTTAAATATCACATATTCCCTCCTGACCCTGATTAAATGCGAGATAAGGTAACCAACCAGTTAGCAGGGATCAGGATTCACAGGGAAGAAACTGTGGCAAATGGTTGATCCTGTTGTCATTTTAAGTTGTAACTCGCAGCAGAGATCAGCAAATAAATTAAGTTCGGGTGACGCTGTAGCATGACCAGCACGACTGATCTTTTTATTAAGTTGAACGCTGCTGGCTTCTTCAGAAAGGAATTACTTGGTCTTTGCCTGGAAGGCTGAATTTAAGTGAATACATGAACACTATCTAAGGACATATGCATTTCTCTGGAAGCATTCAAGCTCAACCTAACTCCCAGAGGGAAAGTTATCAAACATATTAATTGCATCATTTATTTTGCTAAGCTTTTAAAATGCAGTGCATAAGAGGTAGCTGAGAAAGCAGATAAGCATTTTCTTTCTGTTGATTGATTTCCCAGGAAATCCATTGAAAATTAGCCAGTTATCCCAGAACTAACTTCTGAAATGTAAAGCTTCTTTTGGCAAAAAAGATATTTTAGTACTTGTTCATCATATAAAATTCCATGGAGGCCATTGTATGTGTTAAATACAGATTCATTTTAAGGATGGCTGTCCATTCAAATATATCTATTTTGTTTCCAGAAAAACATCTGTCACAAGCATTAGAGGAGGTTAAGAATGTCACTCTTGTTCATTAGATGTTTTATTTTGCTTATGTATGTATTTATATCTTACAATAAAGCTGAATAATTTAGCCTGGAAATAAAGGTCCCCATTTTTACAAAACCTTGGCCAGGGTGTGGGGAGTCCAGTAATAGCGAACAGAGCTACGGAGGCCAGCAACCAGACATCTTGCTGAATTGAACAGTAGGATATAATTGTAATCTTTATTCCAATTCCTACCCAGCTGCTGGAAAAACAAATAACTGGGCCAGTGGTGAAGAGGATAAATCAAGTACTGGAGCCAAAGGTGCCAGGTAATCAGAGAGGCAGACAGATCACAATTAGAAAGGCCAAGGAAAGTTGGCAAACTGGAGAACTGAAGATAGGGGACCTGATGGAGGCTGCCATTCAGAGCAGGTGTACCAAAGGCTTCTGAGCAGTAGGGAGAGAAGCATACCTGATTCCCCTGGTACTCAATATTTGCAATAAAACACACTTGTTGTGCAGACAACTTTTGCTTTCTTTTTACTGTCACTTACATTGTGGAAGCCTAAATTAAATGCTAACTCCTGTCTCTCTGTGGCTAAAATCTTGCATGTACTGATGACCACAAAAAAGGTAGTGACTTTAAGCTTGGCATGTGGGGGACAAGTTACCCAGCAGGACCCATTCCCATCAGCAGTAGGAGGTTAATATGGAGCCCGTGATCTAACAATGCAACCTTTTCAACTTGGTTAAGCAATCATTGAAACACAGGAAGTATCACATATGTAGTTGCAAATCTTGAGAGGTAGGGACTTCTCATTCATGAAGCACACAAATCCATTCCAACTGCACAAAGATCATGGCATTTATTTCATAAAATGTATAGGCCTGCTTTCTAACACTATGTTATGGTTCTGAGCACCAAGAGTAAATTATAATATCTAATTCCATGTTCCTCTTGTCCTATGAGACAGAGATTGGGAGCTGGTAATCATGGAGCAAAAAAGGCAGGAAGAAATGGAATACAACTAGTCTTGAATGACTTGAATGTTTAGTGTCCACTTGCAAAAGAGGTGATGGACTCAGGTAATTTCTGAGATTTTAATTTGCACTGATTGACCACTTCTAACACATCAGGAAAGTAACATTGTGCGAAGCATGTAATAGGTGAATGATTCTACATTGCTTTTTCTATAACCCCATCAATGTTGAAAGTTTTTATGTGTAACTTTTCTTTTTTTCTAAGTTGCACAACTTATAACAAACAGAAAATGCCAAGCAAACAGTGCAGACTTTAATTTGTTGGAAATGTTCTTACTCAGCACAAAGAACCTAATTAATTTTCTAATTCTTTTTCAGGCTGATTGTTATCAGTGACAGCAATGATTATTGTTTAATCTCTAGCTGCTTCATTTTGTGAAACTGAGAAATAGATTCTGAATAGGTATGAACACCACCTTGAAAAAGAATTTCAATGATAGCTAACAGCAATGATGAAATTTTAAAATAAATTAGTAACATTTACAACTGTGCTTTATAGCGTGACAGCTTCCAAGTGCAATACTCCTCAAGTTACCATGAAAAAATGTCTTGCATTTCCTGATACTACTAGGATCGATATTGTTTCACAGGTCAACCATTTTATTTGTATATTTGTGATTAAAAATACACATGCAATCTGATCTTCTTGATACCTTCTGTTAAAGTCATCATTGCATTGCAAGTTAATAAAATAAGTTTATTTCTATATGCTGTGTGAATGAAACTATTCACTGTGTTGTTTTTGTAAATTTGCTATTTATTTATTGGGAAAACCTTTTCTCCCTTGTTAATTATCAACCTTGGAGTTCAATCCCATATGCCAGAATGTCACCTTTTGATTTATGGACTTGCTGCAGGGGGTCCTGACCTTTTCTTTGAAGAAAAGCATTCATTTAAATATTCTATTTTCTGGTTCATTGCAAATGCATAACAAATCTTTTATGTTCGATATTGTTACAAGAAACAAGGTCTAGTAGTCATGGTCAACTAATGAATGGTATAAAAGTAACTGGTGGTTTGAGATATAGACATTCTTAATGCTTCCAAAAATCATGCCATATATTTTAATGTTTTTTTTTCTGTTCAAGTATTCCATTTTAAAATCAGTTAATCAAATTTATGAGGCATTATATAATTCTTGTGAAATGAACCATGCTTTTTTTATGTGGATGTCCTTCATGCATTCGTAGGAAAATACAACTTTCAAAATATATTGTTGCTAACATGTTTGTTTTCCTGCAAAATTAAATATTTCAGTGTCATTATCAACAATGAAAGGATCAGAGGTCTTGAATCCTGAAAGTGGTATTGCATTGGTGCATCTCTAATCCCTTTATATTTCATCCCACCACTTCGCATGGAAAGATCAGCCAGTTCAATGAGTAACTGTGCAGTTTGGTGAGTACTATTAAGAAGGAAAGTTTGACAGTATAATCCCACAGCAACAATAAAATGAAGCACTAATTAATCTGATTACAATAGTAAGTCTCACAGGAGTTGTTTGGCACAGGGCATTAGGAATTACATCATGGTATCTTGCAACATCATACCTGCATCTCTGAAATTAGCAAAAGAACAGAATTAAATTTACTGGCTTTTAACATAAAAGTATTGAGTCACTGCATAAATATGATAGACATGTACTTCAAATTAAATTAATCTAATTGCACTCCACCTTTCCATCACAGTTTTACTATTGCTGTGGATCTGAAGGCACATGTAGACCAGCCCAGATAAGGATGGCAAATTTCTTTCCCTGTACCAATTCTTTTTAGCGACAATTGACAATGATTGCATGATTGCCATGAAACTTGATTAATTCTAAAATGGTATTGAATTCAAATTTTGCCACCTTACGTGGAAGAATTCAAACCCAGATAATTAGCTTGGGACTCATGAAGTACCCATTCAGTGACATTGTTCGTCAGCCACTGAGTCCCCTTAGCAATGTGAGTCCTCTCCCATAAAGTTCACCTACTGAGCCTCTGTCTATATAAGGTACAGATTGATTCACATGCATCAGTGATAATCAAGGTATAAAGATCTTAGATATTCTATGTATCAAGTTCATTATTCCTTTCCTCTTTGCTGCACTGGGCGCCACTGGAAAAGAGGGACATCTATGATTTTGTACATTGCGATCAGTTGTAAATTGTAAGAGATTATAGAAGTCCATGTTTATTATTTAAAGGTAGAGATTTTTGGCATCATTATTATTTTCTTTTGGACAACGGGAATCAAAAATTATGAATTCTAAAACTGATGTTATAACAGGATTCATTGTGAATCACAAATCCAAAATAATAACAGAAAGTGATGAGAAATTAAGTTTTGTTGAAGGGTTTGATAAAGTTTTGGAGCAATAAAAACAAAAGCCAATTATCCTGTAACAGACTGACAATGATGAGAACAACTTAGAACATCTCAAGGCCAATTTCAAATTTGTCTGCTCTAAGGAGTTAGTGAGATATCAGCCATAATCTTGTTCAATGTTATAACTAGCTTGAGGAGTTGTACATATGCTCCTGAGTGCAGAACAACTTGAATTTATTGTACCTAGTTTAATATTTTCAGATACTAGCAGTTGTAGAACATGTAGTTAGGCAAACATCATAAGCTACTTGACTAAAGCCCTCCTGTTAAACAATGTTGTGATGTATGTTCATAACACAGAGTCAGAAGTGAAGCTGAAGTAACTGTTTCAGAGCTGTAGGACAGCATAGCTACTGGTAGTACAATGCAGGTAATTACAGAGCTGTGATGAAACCAGCCTTCATTAATATACTGGTTAACAGAAAATGGCAGCAGATTCTCTCCTATTACCTCCTGTTCAAATGGTTTAAATGATAGGGAATAAGAACCAAAAACTTGGATTTCTTCCATGTGCAAGAGCATAATTATGACAAAAATACAGATTGGTTGAGGAAAACAGCACAAATATAAATTGGTACACTTCTATCGCTATTGGGAAGAGACTGTTGCAAAATATATTTCAGCCTAAAACTTGCAAAAAGTAGAAAAATACACCTGTGGCAGAAGTTGTGAAAGCTTTGTGGCCATGTTTTGAGCCCTAAGTGAAAGCTATGTATTCAATATTAGGGACCAAAATAGGAAAGACTCCATTGATCCATACACAATGTCATTAACTAAGCTTGCAGAAGCCCATGTATTTACATAATCAAACGATGATTTATTGAAAGGTAGAATTGTATTATGGGCAAGGGATCCTGCAGTGAGAACATGCATCTTAAAAGAAGAGAAACTTTCACTCAATGGAGAATTGATACATACAGTACCACTGAGGCCGTGAATCAGCAGCTGGAGCATATTCATGACCAGGTCATGCATAATGGTAACAGATGTTTCAGACATACAGAGCAGAATAATTGCACACAAAGGGCCAGATATAAACACTGTGGAGGACATCACGCAAAGAAGAAGAGACATGCCCAGCATGAGGAAAACACTATTCTCACTGCAAAATAAAACCCGGAATCCTTGTGGACACAAGCATCTGATTGAAAAACACAGCAAGCAGGTAGGGATGGCCAGTGGAGTGATATTGGCTGAGGGGTCTGATGAATCAATCTCTACAAAACATTGGATGAGTCAAGTGTATAGGTGACTTGTGGCTGTTGGAGAACAGGAGTAGAAGAACATCAGATCTACATGAAGTGTCAGATAGATACGAGTGCATCATGTAACACATGGCATTCACAAGCCTTTGCAAAGTGGATCAGCATGACAATGCAAAAAAAAATAAGGCCGCAAAAGTAAGATTAAAGCAATATGATGCTGTCATACCAATGGCAAGGGGACAGAGTACACTGTGAGTGTACTGCAACAACATTAACAAAAGTTTGTTGTTCTAGATCATAGACGGAAAGCAAATGCTAACCTGGTAACTGGTAACCCTCAATGTGCCAAAAGAGATTTGTAATGTATCGCAGCAGACAAAATCTTTGAGTGTGGAACTGATCCTGGATGAGTATAATTCTGAATTTGCAGAGATAGGTTGCTTTCCAGAAAAATATCATCCCAATCAAGAGGAAAATTCAAAAACTGTTCAGCATCTGCTAAGGACCATTCCAGCTGCTCTCAAGGTCAGCCTGAAATACAAGATGGAAGGACTGAAAATGATGAGAGTAATCAAGAAAGTGACAACTCCTACAGAATGTATCAGCAGCATTGATAGCCACAAAATGACCTGGCTAGCTGAGAGTATGCATTGATGTAAATAATACACTGAAGAGATGTCATTACTCCGTGACAACCATCAAAGGAAGTTGCCGCAGCACGTAAAGGCAAACTATTCATCACCGCAGATATCAAGGATGGTTACTAGCAAATGAAGGCAATGGTTTTCAAATCATTTAGAGTCTTAGAGTCATAGAAATGTACAGCATGGAAACAGATCCTTTGGTCCAACCCGTCCATGCTGACCAGATATGCCAACCCGATCTAGTCCCACCTGCTAGCTATGTCTATTTATCCTATCCATGCCCCTCATAATTTTGTAAACCTCTATAAGGTCATCCCTCTGCCTCCGACGCTCCAGGGGAAACAGCCCCAGTCTGTTCAGCCTCTCCCTATAGTTCAAATTCTCCAAACCTGGCAACATCCAAGTAAATCTTTTCTGAACCCTTTCAAGTTTCACAACATTTTTTCTAGATACCTTCAGTGATACTGATGGTTATGCATCCTGTTTGACATTTCCACTGCTCCAGAAGAATACATGGATAACATAAGATGATTAATGATCTTCCTGAATTGAATCTATAGTGAATGATTTGCAAGTTTTTGGGTGCAGAGATACAATGGAATATGTTATTACTGACAATAAATTAACATTTAATGTGAGATGCTTGACAGAACTCACCAGGTGAACCTGAAGCTGAACAACAAATAAATTATAATTAAAGATGTTCAAAGTCAAATACATAGGCCAAACACTGATAGCAAAAGTTCTTTACCCAGTTCCAAAAAACATGAGAGCTATAGCAGTAATGCAGTGACCAACAAATGTAAAAGCAGTCAGCAATTTGTTGAATTTGTCAATCTGTTAACAAAATGTTTGTTCTTTTTGGTATCGGGGCGTGAGCCATTACACCAACTCATTGCCAAGAATGGTCAGTGGTGTTCAGGCACAGAACAAGAAGTAACATCCACAAAAATAAAACCACCAGTCATGGCAATGCCAGTGCTGAAATATTATCATGTAAACGATGAAGTCAGCCTGCAAGACAGGACTTGGGAGTAACCTTAATGCATGAAGGACAACTGCTTGCATTGCATCCAGGACATTAACACAAACAAAGCAAAGCTATGCTCAGAGCTGAAAATGTGTTGCTGGAAAAGCGCAGCAGATCAGGCAGCATCCAAGGAACAGGAGAATTGACGTTTCGGGCATAAGCCCTTCTTCAGGGCTATGCCTCGAAACGTCTCCTGTTCCTTGGATACTACCTGACTTGCTGCACTTTTCCAGCAACACATTTTCAGCTCTGATCTCCAGCATCTGCAGTCCTCACTTTCTCCTCAAAGCTATGCTCAGTTCAAGAAAGGGTCTCATTGCCTTAACTTGTGAATATCTTCATAAAAACCTTCCTGGACGACACAAAGTGACTGTGAACTGCCCCTAAGATGCTTCAAAGCATTTTCCTCAAGCTGTTACTATCTATTCTAAAGCATCTTCTAAGTGCATTGCCCTGGTTACACTCGCGATCCGAATATGACACAACCTAAAGAAGCAAATGTGCATTGCAAACATGCTGTCAAGGGGTGAACTCCCAATAAAGAAAGTAAGAATGCTCAGGTGTTAAACCTTCCAACTTGAATGTGAAGGTATTCAAGTATCATAAGCTTATTTGAATATAGCTCTTCTGTTTAATGCACTGTTCTCAAAACAAATGTTTTGTAAAAAAAGCTGTTAACCGCAGTAACACCTTTAAATCACTTGTCCCCAGGATGTGGTGCTAAAGCCAGGTGGAAAGAGAGGAATGAAAAATAGTGACAGCTATAACACCTGTAAAATCAGTGTTAAATGAAATGAGAAAAAGCAGTTCAAATTTGACCTCTATTACACAGACCTAACTGTATCAACAGATAGTAATCAAACTTCATAAGAATTGCTTCTTCAAAAATACTTACATCATGTCCATACAATGGCGATGGGGATGGGGTCAAGAACAAAACATCTTTGGACTTTATTCCGAACCATTAGTGTTGAAAACAATTTTTCTTATTAGTTTTCTCTGTTTCTGTTTCCCTGACTGATTTTTAAAAACTATTAAGCTGCAATTAGCCTATTAGAAGCTTTGTGAAAAGCTCTGAAATTTGAACAATTTTTATGCTATAATTTTAATATTCTGCACTATCCCCAATCAGTGAAAAGACGGGGATGCCAGTGAATATCACCAAAGGAATTATAAGAAAATCGAGTAAATGCTGCGCACATAGATATGTACAATATAATCATTGAGTAGAAGTACACATATTGAATGCATCAGAATTGTTGTTTCTGTATTTGATACTTGGGGTAATTCAAAATATGTACGTTAATGCATGCTTTCTTTGTATATAATAGCAGTTGTTTGGATTGAAGTGTCCTTCCTAGTTTGTCACATTCATGTCCCTTTATCATGAAGCATACACACTAGCTCTTTCACTACACCTTAAACTATACCCTCACATGCTAACGTATCAAAAATCACATAGAGTAAATGAGTAGAATCATTTTTGTAGCTTGTGGTTTAAACAACATTTAAATGGAAACATATATCTTGGCATTTAAGATATTAGAATTATTATTGGCAAATGTATTTTATCTTTCTTTCCATCTTTCACGGATATGAGCAAACACAGCATTTCAAAGCTGGTGAATAAATAGAACAATTGCCAGGAAATTAAATGAATTCTACATTAACTTAGAAGGATGGAAGAATGAGATCAAAAGAATTAAGTCAAGCCTACCTCGTGAATTTGAGAGTATAACCTTTGTCAAAGTACATAGCTTCTGGAATAGATATATTACCCTTGCATAGTTTACAAAAATGTCAGGTTACGTCCTTGTGAGTCCCTGGTAATATCAAGATGAGCTCAAGTCATGAATATAAAAGAAAGCAGGTGGAACACAGTGAACAAATTAATCTGATTTATTGTATAATTAGAAACAGTTGGATGACAACTGACATTACTGAACCCATGCATTGAAGTATTACAAAACTTAGTTTCAGAAATATGCACAGAGATGAAAAACAGAGACTACCGAACACCACTTTGACCCTTCAATGACTTCATTATATGACAGGTTAGGAGGAGTGTTAATTCATTCCACAAGGCCAACAATTCCATTTTCAACCTGTACACCTCGGGTTGGGGGTGGGGTGAATGCAGTGTTTCTGAACTGAGTAGAAGCTTACCAATTTAATAGCCATTTGAAAATGGTATTAAGTGTTCAAGGATGCTTTAATGAAATTTAAACTTGATTAAGGTAGCATTCAATGATTCTGCTAATCGTCGAAAAACCATTTATTATATACAGATCAAATTAAAATAAAACAGCAGACAAAAGTCAAACTCCATCAGTTCAGTATTGTTCAGCAGTTACATGTGAAACATCTATCTTTCTGGGTTATGTTGTACATTGTGTAATGATGCTTGTTTTTCCTCTAGATTCTGATTTTAGCATGGCCCAATGACCTAAAATTTTGAACTTCAATATCTTTTAAAAATCCATTTGTAAGGTAAAATACAGTTACAGCTAGAACTGTTCAAATATGAGGTCTGTGAAGAATTCCTAGATGGTTTTTCAACTTTCCAGAAATGTAAAAGGAAGAAAGAACAAGTATATTCGAGGTTTTGGTGGAAATTGGGAAAAGCAAGTGATTCTGCACAATTAAAAAGAAGTTTCATATGCATATGTCATCAATATTCAGTATGCACAGTGTCATATAGATATTATTACTATCTGGTTAGAGTCCAAGGACTTTGAAAAATAAATCCCAACATTGGATTTAACCAACAGCACTACACTGTGAGATTTCATGATTTTTTTTAAACAAAATGAACTTTATATTTTAAAAAACTGTCAAATTAACTTATTAATTTATTCATGGAATGTCAAGCAGTTATCACAGACTAGACCAGCATTTTTTAAAAACATATTTTATTGGAAAAATAGATTTTTTAATATTACAATTACAAAACAATACAATTCAAAACACAAGTTAAAAAAAAGAAACCCAATCCACCCTCATGCTTAAATGTATAAACATATATAGAAAAGTATAGAATTTTTAAAAAAACTGGCTATTTAACTAAATAAGTAAATAAAAACCAACAACAAACCAATAAATAGTAATAACTCAGCCCAGCCAAACAAAATGCTCATACGTTTAGAGTTCCTCCTCTCTGGATATTGGAGTCATAAAACACAATCGTTATGGCTATATAAAAGCCCTTGTTACTGTAGCAGATAAATCTGTGCCCAGGTATTCCAAAAAGGGCTGCCATGTATTTTAAAAATTCTCAGTTTTGTGGTGTACCATATTTGTGAGAAAATCCAAGGGAATATGCTCCATAACAATCTTTTGCCAACCTGACAGGCCCGAGAGGTTTTCGCATATTCAACCTAGCATGATATTCTTTCTTGCACAGAACATGAGAATATTGAAAAGTTTTTTCTTATGCGCGTCTCAGGGACCCAGCTCCTTCATAAGACCACCCATAGGCATAGTCTCTGATTTCACAAAATTAATCTTGTACCCCTAAAAAGTACTAAGCATGCGAATACATTGTATCAGGTGAGGCACTGAAACTGCTGGATTTGTCAAAAAAATTAGGACAGTGTCTGCATACATTGAAATCTTACGTAATTTTGACCCTACTTTTGGAACTGATATATTGGGCTCCCCACAAATGGCCTCCGCCAATGGTTTAATCTCCAATGTAAAAAGCAGTGGTGAAAGGGCCATGCCTGCCAGCGGCCCCTAAAAATATTAAAATTGCTTGATCCTATCCCATTGGTGACTACTGCCGCGAGAGGGCCACTGTAGAGAATCTTTGCCTTTTACAAAACCATAATGATATACTCAAACAACACTATTTATACATACTAAAATTGTTCAAATTAGGTTAATTTATCCACAAAGTCTCTTACCTTCTCTGACATTTCAAGAGACGTATGGATCCATCTAAGGTGATCCAAAGCATCGCTGGATACCTCAGAGAATACTGAATCTCAGGATCCCTCAGTCTTCTCTTGACACTGTTCTACGATTTTCATTTCTGGATCACCTCCGCTCAGAAGTCCTGAAAGGACATGATCTTAGAGCCCTCATAAATTAGGGCCTTCGGATCCTTCCCCTGTACTCTAGAAACCTCCATATCTCTCCTTATCCCAGTACTGATAGAACTCCACCAGGAGAGGATGAGGACGTTGACCCAGACACGATCTCCACACTGCGACCCGGTGAGCAGTCTCTATCTTTAATCCTCACATGCCAGCCTCCAAGTCAAGGAATTTCAGCAGCTAATCCTCAAAGAATTTGGCAGGCCTCTCATTTTCCTTACCCTCAGGCAGACCAATGATCCAAATGTTTTTTCTCCTGCCTCTGTTCTCAAGATCATCCACTTAGGCTAAATTGTAGAGCTGCGTCTCCAGGGCTTGGATCCTATCCTTGGATGAACTGGCATCAGCTTCCACCACTGTGACCCTGTGCTTCACTTCATCCGTCCCCTTCTCCAGGTCACCCAGCTGATGCTCACGCTTCTGCAGCATGAGATAGATAGACTCAAGCTTCTCTTCAATCTGTTTCCACAGCATATCACGAGATTTCACGAGCTCGTTCACCAGGGCCTGGAAAGTAATGGACTGCGAGGACCCTGCAGGCTGGGCTGCAGGCCCGACCTTGGACGCTCCTCCTCCCATCTTCGGCATTTCTGGATGGCAGGAACCTCAGGTAAGTTAACTTGGGACTCCATGATCTTTGCAGAGTTCATTCCAGCATCTTTTTATGCATTCCTAATTTGCCTTGAGAAGGTGATAGTGAAGTCTGCAGATCATGGGTAGTGGTTGTAGAAGCGTAGTGGTCCATTGCTGTTCGGAAGGAAGCTCCAGGATTTTCACCCAGTGGTAATGACAGAATGATATAGTTCTGAATCAGAATGGTACGTGGCTTCAAGGGGAATTTGAAGCTAATCGTGTTTTTTTTTAGATTAGATTACTTACAGTGTGGAAACAGGCCCTTCAGCCCAACAAGTCCACACCGACCCGCCGAAGCGCAACCCATCCATTCCCCTACATTTACCCCTTTACCTAACACTACGGGTAATTTAGCATGGCCAATTCACCTGACCTGTACATCTTTGGACTGTGGGAGGAACCAGAGCACCTGGAGGAAACCCACGCAGACACGGGGAGAATGTGCAAACTCCACACAGTCAGTTCGCTTGAGTCGGGAATTGAACCCGGGTCTCTGGCGATGTGAGGCAGCAGTGCTAACCACTGTGCCTCCGTGCCACCCACACCAATTTTGGTGTCATCTGCAAACTTACTAACTGTGTTCTTGTGTAACTCTTACCCTTGTCCACCTACGTGATGAAAATCTAGAGTTTGCACTGTTGAAAGTACCTTGATGGTTTGCTGAAGTGCATCTTGTCGATGGTATGCACTGCAATCACTATGTTTTGGTGGTGGGGGCAGTGAATTTTGAAACTGGTGGATAGGGTGCCAATCAAGTGGACTGAATTTCTTGGATGGCATTGAACTCCTTGAATGTTTTTGGAGCTGCATTGATCTAGACAGGTGGGAAATATTCCATCACACTCCTGACTTAGAATCACAGAGTCATAGAGATGTACAGCATGGAAACAGACCCTTCAGTCCAACCCGTCCATGCTGACCAGACATCCCAGCCTAATTTAGTCCCACCTGCCAGCACCCAGCCCATATCCCTCCAAACCCTTCCTATTCATATACCTATCCAACTGCCTTTTAAATGCTGCAATTGTGCTAGCCTCCACCACATCCTCTGGGAGCTCATTCTATAAGGTACACACTCTGCGTGGAAAAGTTGCGACTTATACCTTTCCCCTCTCACACTAAATCTATGCCCTCTAGTTCTGGACTCCCCCACCCCAGGGAAAAGACTGTTTCTTGTATCCATGCACCACATGATCTTGTACCTCTATAAGGTCACCCCCAGCCTCCGACAATCTAGCGAAAACAAACCCAGCCTGTTCAGCCTCTCCCTATAGCTCAAATCCTCCAACCCTGGCAATATCCTTGTAAGTCTTTTCTGAACCATTTCAAGTTTCACAACATCTTTCCGATAGGAAGGAGACCAGAATTGCATGCAATCTTCCAACAGTGGCCTAACCAATGTCCTGTACAGCCGTAACATGACCTCCCAACTCCTGTACTCAGTACTCTGACCAATGAAAGCATACCAAATGCCTTCATCACTATCCTATCTATCTGCCACCCCACTTTCAAGGAGCTATGAACCTGCACTCCAAGGTCTCTTTGTTCAGCAACACTCCCTTGGACCTTACCATTAAATGTATAAGTCCTGCTCAGACTTGCTTACCCAAAATGCATCACTTCACATTTATCTGAATTAAACTCCATATGCCACTTCTCAGCCCAATGGCCCATCTGATCAAGATCGCATTGTAATAATCTGAGGTAACCCTCTTCACTGTCCACTACAACCTCCAATTTTGGTGTCATCTGCAAACTTACTAACTGTACCTCTTATGCTCACATCCAAATCATTAATATAAATGACAAAAAGTAGTGGACTCAGCACTGATCCTTGTGGCACTCCACTGGTCACAGGCCTCCAGTCTGAAAAACAACCTTCCACCAAAACCCTCCGTCTTCTGCCTTTGAGCCAGTTCTGTATCCAAATGGCTAGTTCTCCCTTTATTCTGTGCAATCTAACCTTGCTAACCAATCTCCCATGGGGAACCTTGTCAGTTATCTGTAAGAATAATAGAGTGGTTATGGTAGGGGATTTTAAGTTGCTGAACATAAACTGGGACTGCCATTTTGTTTGGGGTTTAGATGGAGAGGAATTTGTTAAGTGTATACAAGAAAATTTTCTGTTTCAGTGTATGGATGTACCTACGAGAGAAGGTGCAAAACTTGACCTAGCCTTGGGAAATAGCAGGGCAGGTGACTGAGGTGTCAATGGGGGACCAGCGACCATAATTTTATTAGTTTTAAAATAGTAATGGAAAAGGATAGATCTAAAAGTTGAAATTCTAAATTGGAAAAAGGCCAATTTAGATGGTATTAGGCAAGAACTTTCAAAAGCTGATTGGAGGAAAATGTTTGCAGGTAATGAGTTGGCTGGAAAATGGGAATGAGATAATGAGAGTCCAGAGAAAGTATATTCTGTTAGGATGAAAGGAAAGGCTGGTAGGTGTAGGGAATGCTGGATGACATTGAGGGTTTTATTAAGAAAAAGAAGGAAGCATATGTTAAGTATAGACAGGATAGATCATGTGAATCCTTAGAAAACTACAAAGGCAGTAGGAGTATACTTAAGAAAGAAATCAGGAAGGCAAAATGGGGACATAAGATAGTTTTGGCAAACAGAGTTAAGGAAAATTCAAAGGGTTTTTGTGAATATATTAAGGACAAAAGGGTAACTAAGGAGTAGCAGGGCACCTCAAAGATCAGCAAGGTGACCTTTGTGTGGAGCCACAGAAAATGGGGGAGATACTGAATGAGTATTTTGCATACCTGTGGAAGAGGGAATGAATGTTGAGTTGCCAATTTAAGACAGAGGTGGTAAGAAACAAAGAACAAAGAAACTTTACAGCCCAGGAACAGGCCTTTCGGCACTCCAAGCCTGAGACGAACCAAATCCACTGTCTAAATCTATTGCTCAACACCTAAGCATCTGTATCCCTCTGCTCCCACCTACTCATGCATCTGTCCAAATGCACCCTAAATGAATCTACCACGCCTGCCTCTACTACCACTGTTAGCAATGCATTCCAGGCACCTACCACCCTCTGTGTAAAGTACTTTCCACGTGTATTCCCCTTAAACTTTTCACCTCTCGCCTTGAATGCATGACCTCTCATTATTGAGTCCCTCACCTTGCTTGAAAGGTTCAAAGAATCTGCTTCCATTGCCTATTGAGGGACTTCCAAGTTTTCCTGACCCTCTACTAGAAAACGTTTCTTCCCACCTCTGTCTTAAATTGGCAACGCAACATTAATTCCCTTTTCCTTTGCTTCTTCAATGGGAACTTCCAAACCAGTGGCCTCTACTATCTTGAAGGTTGAGGGCAGAACGTAGATGGGGGAACCACTACCAGCACATCCTCTCCGAGTTATGCACCATTTTGACATGGAGGTATATTGTCGTTTCTTTACGCTTTCTGTGTCAAAATCCTGGGACTCATTGTGAAACAGCACTCTGGGAGTACATACATTATACAGCCTGCAGTTGTTTAAGTACCATTACCATTATTTTCCATCGGCAGTTAAGAATAGGCAATAAATGCTATCTTGCCACTGACACCCATATTCCAATACATATGATATCTTGGGTATAACTTTATTTACAACTTATCAAGTCAACAACTATTCAGTTGTCCTGCTCTCTGGATTTTAACTCCAAGGTATACTAATGTCCTGGTTTTCATACTGAGTTCCCATCAGGACACCTAATCGAAAACTTTCTTGACACCTATAAATATGATAATCACATTTGATTTAATTATTCACACCAAATTTGACTTTTACAAATCTGAGTTGGTTCTTCTGATTAGTTTATACCTTCTTAACACTTCGACATGTATGATCTTTAAAAGTTTATCCATCACCTCACTGTACTCATTTTAAAATTAATCAAATACAAAATATCAATACATAGTGGATTAATTTAATGTTGTCAAATGGTAGTGATGTTGCTAAAATGGTGGTCTGTAGTTTTATTTTATAGAGGGCTCAATAATTTGGAATAGCATTTAGAAATTTATCTACAAACAATTTTACAAACCTGTGTGAGAACCCAACGTGAGAAGATGTTATGCAGTGTTATATCAACTGCAGTGGAATTGGCTGTTAATTATTCTCACTGAAATAACTTAGGAAGGATCTTGCAGAGCTCTGCTCATTCATATTCTGAATAATAAGGAAGAGGATGCTCGTTATGTGTTGAGCAGGATACTAAGAAAATTTGATTCGTTTGAAATCTATGGACAACTCGATAAATTCAGGTTGCCCAAGGAAGATCTAATGTGTCCAATGTAAATCTCCTTTCATGCATGTGGGTGTGCTAGAGGTGATCCAAAGCCAATATCTGCTTGTAGCTGCAGCATTTTGTTTACATAAACTAATAAGATGCAATGCAGAGATGATCTTGCAAAAATGTAGTTCAGCTGTGCAAAATTATGATTCTCTCCCACTCTTCTAACCAAATTCTGATATGAAGTTCTGGATGTGGAATGAGCATTAACCTCCGGTCTTAATATGGAATTGGAATTTTAATCAAAGACTCCAGAGGGCTTATTAACAGAAATGTTTTTTACAATCAAACATTTCTAAACCATGTTTACTGATGTGTTGCAAATGACAATGAACTAAAGGCAATATTTCCACTTATATTGTTGCTTTAATGTTATAAAACATTAAAAAGCTTTTCAGAAAATGGACAACATTTGACACTGGGCCGCAAAATGCGATAAAAGTATACGTGACCAAATGTTGATCAATGAGGTAGGTTTTAAACAACATCTTAAAGTGTGAAGAAGGTGGAGACATTTATTCACTTCCAAATTAGATTTGTACGGGTCCAAATATTGGTTCAGATCTACTTTCCAGATTGTCAGAAACTGAACATGCAGTTGTACATTGGGACTCTGTCAAAGTCCTGACATATGGACTCTGTAGAAAATGCCCCAGGAGCTTCTTATAGACAATACCTCTGCTCCTTGCAACTCTTCAAAAATGGCCCAAACTCTGAATTGGAGTCTGAGACGTTGGATAGTTCAGATGTACTTATCTAGATAGATGCCCAGAAAAGTCCGTGGCTGACTCTTGGATAACTATACATGTCACCAATTATTCACATTAACCCCTGAATCCCTCTCAATCTCAATGCCTGACCCCAATAAATCATCCACCCTATCCATAAATCCACCTTCCACCTCAAGCACCTAGCCCATTCACTTGCCTTATCCACTTACCAATCCACTCTATCGCCAATTCACTCAATCATTAATATTCATCTTTTCACCCAATCACTAACATCCACATTGGGCACTTATATTTATCTTATTGAGTTTTGAGAAGGTTTGTAGCTGAGGTTGAGGTTCTAGATGTAGGTTTGCTCGCTGAGCTGGAATGTTCATTTCCAGATGTTTCATCACCATACCAGGTAACATCTTCAGTGGGCCTCCGGATGAAGCCTCCGAACATAAACCTTCCAGCTCAGCGAGCAAACCTACATCCATTTTCTTATGGTAGAAAAAGTGCTGAAGAAAGGGGTTGCAGTTTGTTTTCTGTCTGATGTCCAGTGCCACAAGAAAGCTTCCTGATTGAAATTATGCTCCATATTTCTAGAGGACCCACTTTCGGGAGACCTGACCAAAGAAATCTAGTTCCATGTGGATGCCAAAAAGCAGACTAAAGCCATAGTTTGATGCTGATTGCTGCTGACTGAAGATCTGGGATTTTATTGAAAAGCAATATTTGTATTTGCTACTATTTTTCATCAGGAACATTTGGATCAATTGAGGAAGAATGAGCATTCAGAGGTAGCATTGGTTTTCTGACTCAGTGGATTAATGATTGCCTTTTATTTTGCCTGTAATCTGTCATTTTCTGAAAAGTAAGGTGTTGAAGGAGCTGGGGTAAATCATTATTTTTAACCATATTCACCTCTGCCCCACTTTTATTATTCTACCTTTTTTTAAAACAAAATACTACAGACCATTGATGTTTCGCTCAATATAGCAAACTGCTTCCAAAATCGTTCATTTTCTGAACAACCCAGCCTTTTGTTTTGGTACTAACGTTTTGCTGAGCTGTATTTTAATTTTAAAAAAGCTATTTTCTGTCTCACTAATCAATGCTGTGATTGTGTTATCAATTTCATTTATGCATTTGTTGCAATACAGTCTGCTAACAATGCCACACAGAACATAGAACATTATAGCGCAGTACAGCCCCTTTGGCTCGCGATGTTGCGCCGACCTGTCATACCAATCTGACCCATCTAACCTACACTATTCCATGTACATCCATATGCTTGTCCAATGAAGACTTAAATGTACTTAAAGTTGGCTACTACCGTGGTTCTGGATTAGTGGTGCTGGAAGAGCACAGCAATTCAGGCAGCATCCAAAGAGCAGGAAAATCGACGTTTCAGGCAAAAGCCCTTCATCAGGAATACAGGCAAAGTGCCTGAAGTGTGGAGAGATAAGTGAGAGGAGGATGGGGGTGGGGAGAAAGTAGCATAGAGTACAATAGGTGAGTGGGGGAGGGGATGAAGGTGATAGGTCGGGGGGGTGGAGTGGATAGGTGGAAAAGAAGATAGGCAGGTGGGACAAGTCATGGGGACAGTGCTGAGCTGGAAGTTTGGAACTAGGGTGAGGTGGGGGAAGGGGAAATAAGGAAACTGTTGAAGTCCACATTGATGCCTTGCGGTTGAAGTGTTCTGAGGCGGAAGATGAGGTGTTCTTCCTCCAGGTGTCTGGTGGTGAGGGATCGGCGGTGAAGGAGGCCCATGACCTCCATGTCCTCGGCAGAGTGGGAGGGGGAGTTGTAATGTTGGGCCACAAGGCGGTGTGGTTGATTGGTGCGGGTGTCCCGGAGGGATGTTCCCTAAAGCACTCTGCGAGGAGGCGTCCAGACTCCCCACTGTAGAGGAGACCACATCGGAGCAACAGATACAATAAATGATATTGGTGGATGTGCAGGTAAAACTTTGATGGATGTGGAAGGCTCCTTTAGGGTCCTTGGATGGAGGTGAGGGAGGAAGTGTGGGCGCAGGTTTTGCAATTCCTGCGGTGGCAGGGGAAGGTGCCAGGATGGGAGGGTGGGTTGAAGGGGGGCGTGGACCTGACCAGGCAGTCCGGAAGGAACGGTCTTTGTGGAAGGCAGAAAGGGGTGGGGAGGGAAATATATCCCTGGTGGTGGGGTCTGTTTGGAGGTGGCGGAAAGGTCGGCGGATGATTTGGTTTATGCGAAGGTTGGTAGGGTGGAAGGTGAGCACCAGGGGCGTTCTGTCCTTGTTACGGTTGGAGGGATGGGGTCTGAGGGCGGAGATGTGGATGAGATGCGTTGGAGGACATCTTTAACCACATGGGAAGGGAAATTGTGGTCTCTAAAGAAGGAGGCCATCAGGTGTGTTCTGTGGTGGAACTAGTCCTCCTGGGATCAGATATGGCAGAGGCGGAGGAATTGGGAATACGGGATGGCATTTTTGCAGGAGGTGGGGTGGGAAGAGGTGTAATCTAGGTAGTTGTGTGAGTCAGTGGGTTTATAAAAAATGTCAGTGTCAAGTCGGTCGTCATTAATGGAGATGGAGAGGTCTAGGAAGGGGAGGGAAGTGTCAGAGACGGTCCAGGTAAATTTAAGGTCAGGGTGGAATGTGTTGGTGAAGTTGATGAATTGCTCAAGCTCCTCGTGGGAGCACGAGGTGGCGCCAATACAGTCATCAATGTAGCGAAGGAAGAGGTGGGGAGTGGTGCTGGTGTAATTAAGATCAACTATTCTACATAGCCAACAAAGAGACAGGCATAGCTGGGACCCATACGTGTGCCCATGGCTACCCCTTTGGTCTGGAGGAAGTGGGAGGATTCAAAGGAGAAATTGTTAAGGGTGAGGACCAGTTCGGCCAAATGAAAGAGAGTGTCGGTGGAAGGGTACTGTTGGGGACGTCAGGAGAGGAAGAAACGGAGGGCTTGGAGGCCCTGGTCATGGCAGATGGAGGTGTAGAGGGATTGGATATCAATGGTGAAGATGAGGCATTGGGGCCCAGGGAAATGGAAGTCTTAGAGGAGGTGGAGGGTGTGGGTGGTGTCTCGAACGTATGTGGGGAGTTCCTGGACTAGGGGGGATAGGACCATGTCAAGGTATGTAGAAATGAGTTCAGTGGGGCATGAGCATGCTGTGACAATGGGTCGTCCAGAGTGGTCAGGCTTGTGGATCTTGACAAGGAGGTAGAACCAGGCAGTGTGGGGTTCCTGGACTATGAGGTTGGAAGCTGTGGGTGGGAGATCTCCTGAGGTGATGAGTTTCTATATGGTCTGGGAGATGATGGTTTGGTGATGGGGGGTGGAGTGTGCAAGCAAAGCATTCCATACCCTTACTACTCTCTGAATAAAGAAACTATCTATGACATCTGTCCTGTATCTATCAATTTAAAGCTATGCCCCCTCTTGCTCACTGTCACCATACTTGGAAAAAGGCTCTCCCTGTCCACTCTATCTAACCCTCTGATTATCTTATATGTCCCTATTAAGTCACCTCTCAACCTTCTTCTCTCTAATGAAAACAGCCTCAAGTCTCTCAGCTTTTCCTCGTAAGACCTTCCCTCCATACCAGGCAACATCCTAGTAAATCTCCTCTGCACCCTTTCCAAAGTTTCCACATCCTTCTTATAATGTGGTGACCAGAACTGTACACAATACTCTAAGTGTGGCCACACCAGAGTTTTGTACAGCTGTAGCATAACCTCGTGGTTCCAGAACTCGATCCCTCTATTAATAAAAGCTAAAACACTGTATGCCTTCTTAACAATCCTGTCAACCTGGGTGGCAACTTTCAAGGATCTGTGTACCTGGACACCGAGATCTCTCTGCTCATCTACACTACCAAGAATCTTACCATTAACCCAGTACTTTGCATTCCAGTTACTCCGATCAAAGTGAATCACCTCACACTTGTCTGCATTAATCTCCATTTGCCACCTGCCAGCCCAGCTCTGCAGCTTATCTATGTATCTCTGTAACCTACAACATCCTTTGTCACTATCCACAACTCCACCGACCTTAGTGTCATCTGCAAATTTATCAACCCACCCTTCTACGCCCTCATCCAGGTCATGTATAAAAATGATGAACAGCAGTGGACCCAACACCTACTCTTGCGGTACACCAATGGTAACTGGACTCCAGGATGAACATTTCCAAACAACCACCACCCTCTGTCTTCTTTCAGCAAGCCAGTTACTGATCCAACCTGCTAAATCTCCCACAATCCCATTCTTCCACATTTTGTGCAATAGCCTACTGTGGGGAACCTTATCGAACAGCTTGCTAAAATCCATATACACCACATCAACCGGTTTACTCTCATCTACCTGTTTGGTCACCTTCTCAAAGAACTCAATAAGACTTGTGAGGCACGACTTACCCTTCACAAAACCGTGCTGACTATCCCTAACCAAATTATTCTTTTCTAGATGATTATAAATCCTATCTCTTATAACCTTTTCCAAAACTTTACCAACAACTGAAGTAAGGCTCACTGGTCTAGAATTACCAGGGTTGTCTTTACTCCCCTTGTTGAACAGGGGAACCACATTTGCTATCCTCCAGTCTTCTGGCACTATTTCTGTAGACAATGACAATTTAAAGATCAATGCCAAAGACTCGGCAATCTCTTCCCTGGCTTCCCAAAGGATCCTAGGATAAAGCCCATCCAGCCCAGGAGACTTATCTATTTTCACACTCTGCAGGATTTCTAATACCTCTTCCTTGTGAACTTCAAGCCCACCTAGTCTAGTAGCCTGTATCTCAGTATTCTTCTCAACAAGATTGTCATTTTCTAAAGTGAATACTGTCGAAAAATATTCATTTAGTGCTTCCCCTATCTCCTCTGACTCCACACGCAACTTCCCACTAATATCTTCGATTGGCCCTAATCTTACTCTCGTCATTCTTTTATTCCTTAAATACCTATAGAAAGCCTTAGGGTTTACGCTGATCCTATCTGCCAACAACTTCTCATGTCTCCTCCTGGCTCTTCTGAGCTCTCTCTTTAGGGCTTTCCTGGCTACCTTGTAACCCTCAAGTGCCCTAAATGAGCCTTCACATCTCATCTGCTGAAAATGTGTTGCTGGTAAAGCGCAGCAGGTCAGGCAGCATCCAAGGAGCAGGAGAATCGACGTTTCAGGCTTGAGTCCTTTTTCAGGAAGAAGGGTCATGCCTGAAACGTCGATTCTCCTGCTCCTTGGATGCTGCCTGACCTGCTGCGCTTTTCCAGCAACACATTTTCAGCTCTGATCTCCAGCATCTGCAGTCCTCACTTTCTCCTCCTTCACATCTCATCCTAACATAAACCTTCTTCTTCCTCTTGACCAGAGATTCCACTTCCTTCATAAACCACGGCTCCCGTGCTCTACAGCTTCCTTCCTGCCTGATAGGTACATACTTATCTAGGACACACAAGAGCTTTTCCTTGAATAAGCTCCACATTTCTAATGTGCCTATCCCCTGCAGTTTCCTTCCCCATCCTATGCTTCCTAAATCTTCCCGAATCGCATCGTAATTGCCTTTCCCCATCTTCCATCTTCTGTCTAGGCACCTAACGACTTCAAGTCTCAACATTGAGTTTAACAATTTCAGAGCATGAACACCTTCTCCCTTGTCATTCCCTTCCCCCACATCCCTGGGTCCTGTTTTATGTCGGCTGTTCCCAGCACAGTCAACTTATTTCCAAGCATTTGAACTTTTCGCTAGCACTCCACAGAGCATTGTCTCTCTCTCTTGGCTTATCATTAGCAATGTCTTTATTTGCTGATCCATTTTCTTTCTCTCTCTCTCTCTTTCCATCTCTATTTCTCTGAGCACCATCTCCATGTACTCTATTCTCTCCATCCTGCAAAACACCTCCACCCGCAACCTGTCTTTAGCATAAATTCCACCCCAACTCAGCAATCTTCAGTTCTGATTAAGGACCACTGGACTCAAAATGTTAACTGTCTTTTCTCTCTACAAGTGCTGCCAGGCTGATTGAGTTTTTTCAGCTCTCCCAATTTTTATTTCAGATCGCCAGCATTTTGTGTTCACTTATTACAGAATTAGTTTGGTTCGTTTGCATAGGTCAAGTGGCTATTTTCAGTTAGCAGAGCAAATATTAAAGATGCCCTCCAACGCATCTCGTCCACATCCCGCACCTCCGCTCTCAGACCCCACCCCTCCAACTGTAACAAGGACAGAACGCCCCTGGTGCTCACCTTCCACCCTACCAACCTTTGCATAAACCAAATCATCCGCCGACATTTCCGCCACCTCCAAACAGACCCCACCACCAGAAATATATTCCCCTCCCCACCCCTTTCCTCCTTCCGCAAAGACCGTTCCCTCCGTGACTACCTGGTCAGGTCCACACCCCCCTACAACCCACCCTCCCAGCCTGGCACTTTCCCCTGCCACCGCAGGAACTGTAAATACTGCGCCCACACCTCCTCCCTCACCTCTATCCAAGGCCCTAAAGGAGCCTTCCACATCCACTAATATAATTTATTGTATCCGTTGCTCCCGATGCGGTCTCCTCTACACTGGGGAGACTGGGCGCCTCACAGCAGAGCGCTTTAGGGAACATCTCCGGGCCACCCACACCAATCAACCACACCGCCCTGTGGCCCAACATTTCAACTCCCCCTCCCGCTCTGCCGAGGACATGGAGGTCCTGGGCCTCCTTCACCGCCGCTCCATCACCACCAGACGCCTGGAGGAAGAACGCCTCATCTTCTGCCTCGGAACACTTCAACCCCAGGGTATCAATGTGGACTTCAACAGTTTCCTCATTTCCCCTTCCCCCACCTCACCCTAGTTTCAAACTTTCAGCTCAGCACTGTCCCCATGACTTGTCCGGACTTGTCCTACCTGCCTATCTCCTTTTCCACCGATCCACTCCACCCTCTCCTCCCTGACCTATCACCTTCATCCTCTCCCCCACTCACCCATTGTACTCTATGCTACTTTCTCCCCACTCTCACCCTCCTCTAGCTTATTCCTCCACGCCTCAGGCTCACTGCCTTTATTCCTGATGAGGGGCTTTGGCCCGAAACGTCGATTTCTAAGCTCCTTGGATGCTGCCTGAACTGCTGTGCTCTTCCAGCACCACTAATCCAGAATCTGGTTTCCAGCATCAGCTGTCATTGTTTTTACCTCAAATATCAAATGTGCAACCTTGGATAACTTAATGTGCTGAAGCACATTACTATATGTTAATTGCATCTGAATTTGGAGAATATTTAACTGCTGTTAAAACACTTTGCTACCTTTTCTCAAGCTTCAGTCAAAAAAAGGTTCCTCAATTATTTCTTTTGGACTTAATGCACATTAAGGATCTGAAAAAGGATGTACTTCATGGGACTCCATGAATTCTAAACTTGGAGGCTGGTTTTGGGAATTGTAAAATTACCTGATATGGGAATTCTGCCTTCATCCCCTTGAGTATGATTTTCATCATATGGAAGACTAGGATGTGCTGGAGTCCATGGCCTACCATGCATGGACGCCCAAGTAGAGGCTAGGTCTAACTCATGGTAGGACGGATGAATGGGCCATCTCTGCTATCTTTATGCCACAAAGAAACCAAGAACCTATCCACTGAACAGTCTTAGCACTGGAAATACTAGCTGGCTCCTGATCTTCCCCTTTCCCAAACCAATGACAATGTCTGAGACTGAAAAACCGAGTTGGGATTTCCAAATCTACAGTCTTAGTTCCACCTCTTTTCCCACTTTGCCACCCTGTTGAGACAGCAAGGTCCAACCCTATAGGTCCATCTCCCTCTTGGGTAGATGTAGTTTATTCACTGTGGAAGTTGAGAGGTATAACTTAACTAACATTCCAAAATAAATCCAAGGATTTGATCAACCTGTACCAGTTGTGTCAAAGGTCCAATTATTCAGCATAATGCAGGAAATATTTTGTGTAGGCTAATGGATTTGCTGGTCAAAATATTTCCCTGATGCGTGTATGGACAAGATAGCTATTGGCATTTTTCTGATCATCGGCACAAATGTGTTCCTGTGTTTCTGACAGCAAGGATTTAAAATTAGTCTATTTCTTTTTTTCCCAGGCATCCTTTTAATTTGTAGAAGGAAGGTACATTTTATCTGTAGTTTGAAAGCTGTATCACGAAACCCATATTCTGACTTCTGTCACGTAAAAAAAAATGCTTTCAGAAGATGCTGTGGTATTTTGGTATTTCAAATCTCACTCTCCAGACCTGAAGCGTCTGTGGGCGGCACCGTGGGTGGCACTGCTGCCTCACAGCGCCAGAGACCCAGGTTCAATTCCCGCCTCAGGCGTGTCTGCGTGGGTTTCCTCCGGGTGCTCCGGTTTCCTCCCACAGTCCAAAGATGTGCAGGTCAGGTGAATTGGCCATGCTAAATTGCCCGTAGTGTTAGGTAAGGGGTAAATGTAGGGGTATGGGTGGGTTGCGGGTTGGTGTGGACTTGTTGGGCCGAAGGGCCTGTTTCCACACTGTAAGTAATCTAATCTGAAGTAGAAGAGGAATCAAAATGTATTTGAGATCATTTATTGCTGCTTTATTCATGTTGTATATCATTGGGCTCAACTATTGAAATGTGCTTTAATAAATACATTAAATAATTACGATCCTGAACCAGGGCTCACAGTCGAAGGATATAGGTCATTTAGGACTGAGGTGTGGAGAAATTTCTTCATCCAGAGAGTAGTGAATCTACTAATTCTCTGTCACACAAAGCAATTGAGGCCAAAATGTTTTCAATAATTAGTTAGATATATTTCTGAGGGCTAAAGGGACCAAATGCTATGTGGTGTAAGTGGAGAGAGAGTACTGAGTTGTATGATAAGCTACGATCATATTGAATGGTGAGCAGGCTTGAAGGACTGAATGGTCCATTCCTGCTCCTATTTTCTATGTTTCCATGTCTCTATGGTAACCTACCACTTAATTATTTCAAAACAATATTTCATATTTCCCATTGAATAAGAGCGGATTTCAAAATATGCAACATTTTTGATGTTACTGTTCCATAAGAGCCAGAAAAACAATACATTTGGTGACATTATAAATTAATGCTCCAATGAGCATTACTACCAGCTGATAGAATGTGGTTAGCATCTTTCCTGATGAAGGGCTTATGCCGGAAACATCGATTCTCCTGCTCCTCGGATGCTGTCTGACTTGCTGTGCTTTTCCAGCACCACACTCTCGACTGTGGTTTGCAATCTTGGCTTCTCTCATGGACTGTTAAGAGGCTTTGAAAGAAAGCAAAAAATAAAGGATAGATGGAATAAATAGAGGCTGATCTCTTCTATGCCATGGCCAGGGTTGGAAGTGCAATGCTAATAGTTGCATTTTCCTTCTAGGTAACCATTTATAGCTCAAAGAATGATATGTTTAGATGGTATGCATAGATTTTCCCATGTCCTAAGTTCTCAGTTTACCCTTTAGTTCCTACGTAACAACATAATTTGATGATGAATCAATGAGCAGATAAACTGAGAAGCATATATAAGAACAAATTACTGCATGTGCTAGAATCTGTAGTGGAAAGTCATCTAGAATCTAAATGTTAGCTTGCGCTCTCTCCTCGGATGCTGCCTGAACCGCTGTTATCTCCAGCATTTGTTGTTTTCAACTGATAAGCAGTTGTTGCCTAAACAGTTTACTCTGGAACTGTGCAAGAGTCGGTTCGATTTGGCATGTGATTAAGAAAACAGAACAAGAGAGAATGAGTGATAAAGGAAGCCACAAACAAAAAAGAAAACACTTTGTTTCTTATTGTGACACCACACCACCTCCTACCCTTTCTTGGCAGTGTTTTCCATCACAGCTTTGCCTGAACACTTGCTGAGGCAGTGTGCCCTCTACTACCAAATGATACCACACTTTTTTCTCTTTACTCCTGTGATACCTTCTGCAGCTTTGACTATTCCACCTTGCTTCACTGTCTCACTGTTCCTTCAGATTTCTTCTTCTGCTCTATTCCTCTGCATTCTTCCACCAATTTGTTTCTCCAAGATCCACCCTCCATTCCCCCTTTATCCTCAACCTTGAATCTTTGGATTGAATTGTTGGGAGTTTATTTCAAGGAGGCAGTGAGGGCCTCACGAGCCACCCAGAGTGAAAAAGGCAGTAGTGAGATGAAGATCAAGATAGGAGATGAACGTACAGTGATTGTACACTCCATTTTGAAGTGCATAAGATGAGTTGGGCCAGTACGTCTTTGTTGCCTATTTTACTGGTTTTTGTTTCTGGGCAGCTAAACAGCAGTTAATAGGTCCATGTCACCTTTTTAAGGGAAGGCCAGTCAGAGGCTTAATTGGGCAGTGGTGGGCCTGCAGAGAATCAAAGACCCAGGGGGTAGATGCCCATCTGCTGAAATGGCAAATCCTTGATTGGCATGCCATTTAGGACGAGGTAGCTGCTGTTGGCACTACATCAACCTGAGGCCTAGGATCGCATGGTGACAAGTGAGTGATAGCAGGACAAAGATTGTTAGGGGAAGGAGGTGCGTTGCAGTTGTGAGGAAGAATGGGAGGACCTTAACAACAGTGGCTCTCAGTTGGCACCCCTTTTCAATGGTGGATCCCTCAAACAGATGCTGAGTGCATTTGACAGAGGGCTCTCTATGTGTTATTCATTCTGAGCCTCTGAGCTGGTCTTCTGGCCATTGTATGTAAATGGATTGTCCAGATCAGCTTCTGGTCAATAGTAATCCAATGGTGTTGATGGTGAGAGATTCAGTGATAGCAATGCTATTGAATGCCAAGGAGCAATGGTTAGATTCTCTTTGGTTGGAGGTGGTCATTGCCTGGCACTGGTGTGGCATGAATGTTACTTGCCATTTAGCAGTGCAAACCTGGATATTGTCCAGATCACGCTGAATTTGGAAGTGGACTGCTTCAGTGTCTGAGGCTGCAAACATTGTATGGTCATCAGCGGACATCCCCGATTCTGACCTTGTGAGGAAATCAATGAAGCAATTGAAGTGGTTGGGCTGAGAACACAACCCTAAGGAACTCTTGCAGAGATGTTCTGGAGCTGAGATGACTGACCACCAACAATAACAACCTCCTTCCTCTGTGCCACGCTTGATTCAATTCAGCTGAGAGTTTTCACCTGATTCCCATTGACTCTAGTTTTGCTCATGTTCAGAGATGTCACAACCAGTTGTTAGCTGCCTTGATGTCATTGCCAGTTATTCAGCTCTTTTGTCCACATTTGGACTAAGACTAAGGTGAGGAGTTGAGTGGCCCGGCAGAAACCAAACTGCCTCACAATTTGAGTCTCTCTGTAGCTGCAAATATAACATGATATCGATCTTCATGTGTATTCAGGATGTACAATGGGTTGATGTCTGTGTTGACAAGCTGTTGCAGCATGTGGAAGCAAAATGAAAAATGCAAATACAGAACAATCTCGAGTATCTGAATGAGAAGGGTGGGGAGTATCTTGTTCAGATAACTGATTGTTTGGATAACTGATCTGATCATAAACAAAGGAAGCCATACTAAATGTAATTACGTAAAAAAAGCATATTTACAGACTTTTTATTCATTCAATCGATAAAATATGTGCAAGCAATGTATATTACTTAAAAATTCATGATATTTAACAAATAAAATAACTTTTTAGGGTGTTTGACTAAAGTCTGTGAAATTTTCACCTCACATTTTCCTTGGTTTTATCCTGGCAAGGTGCAAAACACGCACAAGGGAGAGGGAAAATCTTTTCGCTGACTTCAGTTTCCGTCCTTTCATCAATTAAATTTAGAGGGTAATGTTTTCCTAGTGTTTCCTTCTGTCATGTTTTCCTCCTGTTTATTTTCATGTGTTTATTTTAACGCACTACGATTTGCTGTCCCCCATCAAAGAAAAAGTTACATTAAATTTTCTTGTCGGCTGGAAGATATTGAACACTTTTGAAAAAAAAAGTGTCATCATGGGATAATGGGAGGAAAAAGCAAGGGAACGAAAAGTTCAAACTCATTTTTTGACTTAATTCTCCGGAGACTGAGCTGAAGAAAAAAATTGTTGGGTTTGCAAAACAGAGCGAGTCAATGTTGAGAGGGAATCTTGCTGTTCGAGCACACAGTTTGGGCTCGCTCATACATTGTTCTTGTTTGTTCCCAGTCACAAACCTTTGTCCTCAGGGAGAATAAGTATTGGAGAGACTTTTAATAAAAAATATAAGACTTAATTCTAATGTCATGTCTCAAGTACATATTTGAAGTTAATTATTTATTAAAGCATACTTGCAACTATATTTCTGTTCAAATTTACAAAATGATGCATTAAATGGTTGAATTTTCCTACTTCAACTGAAATGCATGTACAGGGACCTTGAGCTCTTGTTTGGATAATTGATGTTCAGGTAACCAAGATTGTTCTGTATAAGGAAATATGCCTACGCTGACACCATTCCCCTCATTCTACAATATCTGTATTCTTTTCCTGGTCTCGATGGCCAAACATGTTGGCATGATTGAGGTGATCAGTGATATCTGGGCCAGAGAGCTGTACAGAAAATAGGGAGCCAAAACATTAGGATGGCCAGTACTTTGTATAACTCTTAGATCTCTATGTGTTTCCATTTAAAGACCCTCTCTTTGGTTGGTCCTACAGACTCCTTCCTCACAAAGTGAGTGAATTACCCTGCCCACTTGTAGTGTGGTCCCAACCATTTTTCTCCCCATTGCGTATTTTTGATTCCCAACATGTTGGAAGGAGACAGTGAGTGCTTTTTGGCCAGTGGTTTCTAGTGTCCAACTCTATATGTTGGTGAGATCCCAAAAATTCAGATCCCCATTCTGATAGTCCTTGCCACGAATCTCCTCGGCTTTGCATCTCCCTATGCCCCTAGCCAACTTAGCTGCAAGAGCCTACACCTGCCCACCTTACCCTGCTCCCACACCTTGACATATGAGGTGACTATGCTAGGTGTGGTCACACACTGCCAAGCTCTTAATGCCATGATGTCTATGATTGTGGACGAACTACCACCTGCATGAACCCATTTCCATAAAGCTTTACGCTCTTCTTCAAATCTTTAAAAGATAGATATTTTTGCCCTTTTCCTTAAGATTTGTCATCTCCCCAGTATGAAGACACAAATCTCAAAGAAGATGTTTTCAAGTTTTCCTCCCACGACAACAGTTCACAATGTTCCCTCCCTCATCCCCTTTTACCATTAATACCCGAGGGTGACTGGTGGACTATCGATGAACCAATCCTAGTGCAGCCTGACTGGACAGTCCTGGATGAGAAATCCACAGACCCCCTGACTGATGGCCTGTATATCTCCTCAATCATGTTTGCATTATTCCCCTGGACTGGCCACAATGGAGCCACAGCACAGAACATGACCACCTTCCTGAACTGTGAGAGTACATGCCCTTGGACTGAAAAGATCCTGACTCTGGCTGACTCCCCGGGCTGGTATGGGAAGCTGCCCTTGACTTACTGTCTTGGCATCCTCCAACTGACAAGTGCCTCCATTCACTATGGTGAAGACTCATCCCCTGAGTATTTGAAACATGGCTGCTTGTTTATTGCACATGCAATATGTTTGCAGTGAAAGATTCTGGCACATTGAACATGTCTGAGATTGATGTAGGTCACTGCAGTATAGCAAGACCTTACAGAGGATTGGTGCCTGTTAGTGTGACTGAGTTTGTTGGTATGAAAAGATGTAAGACATCATGGAAGCTGTGTGCTAAATGAGTGAGCCAGCACTGAGACGCAGCTTTGTCCAAGCTGAGAACTGGTTTGGCTGTCTGTGCAACAGACAAAGACTCTGTGCAACAGTCTTTTAATACTAGTTGCTGGTAAGCTCTGCAACACAAGTTTATGCTTCCCATGCAAATTGATTGGACAGGTGCCATGATGTATGTGAGAGGTTGGCAAATGCCAATCTCTATGGATGAAAGGTCTGTGCAGCTGGTGCTTGTGGATTGGACCCTGAGACGCTGTTTGGTGCTGAGCAATAGGGAGGCTTCTCACGGCCCACAGTGAACTGAAGTCACCAGGTACTCCTCTCACTTTCATGTTGAGATTTCCAAGACTTGCCTAGCCTCACTGCTTGGCAGATTTGTAAGAGAGGCAGTAAGATATTCCCACTGCCAAACTAGGTCATGACAGACTTCACACCGATTCTATCACAAATCTCATCACAGCTCATATTGTTCAGGCCCTGGTAAGCTTCTTCCCAAACCTACTGAATGTTTAAACAAAATAGGAATCAAATATTGTTTGCAATACCAATTTCAATTGTGACTGAAAATTAAATGCTGGCAGACAACACAGTTCACTTATTTCACTTTTAGACAGAACCTTCAGAACTGGAGGTCAATTGATGTTCTTTTTCAACCAGAATGATATCACTTCCTTTTGCAGTTCTTGTCTGATTTGGCTTGGAATTTTGGATGTGATCCAAGTGATCATTTGTTGGATTTTCATTAATCCTTTAGCCATTATTGTTTGGTTAAAACATTAGGCTGCAATGTTAGATAAAGAGATGCATTTTCATGGGAAAGATTTTCAAATTAAGGTTTGCTGTGAGAAAAACCTAAACAAGCGATAATACTACGCTGTATGTCAGCCACCGTGACAACATCAATGAACGAGTTATCAGGCTACCTCTATCCCCAAACAAAAATGGTTTGACCAGCAGTTCTCAGGAGGCAGTATCTTTTCAGAGAGTTGTGATAAATACATCATGTGCCTTTAAGTGCGACAGTGCCATATACTGGAGATTTGATGTAATTTCATTTAAAGTACAATGAAATATGTACAATATTGATTAAGACTTAATGATTCATACAGTTGCAGGCTCTGAAATATATAGGAGTAATACATTTGGCTAAATAAATCTGAATTTTGAATTCTGGTTCAGCTTTAGTTGCCAGTACACCAAAGCCAATTGGGCACTGACAAAGTGAAGAACTAGCATACGCTGGGCCCACTAATAACTCAGGGTTCTGAGGCAATGGTGAACACGAAACCCAGAAAATGTTTCTGCATATTGTAATGTCCACGTTCAAGATGACAACCAAATCATAAGGTTGATCCTGGGCTTCACTTTTCCAATGTTTAGATTAGAGTGGTGCTGGAAAAGCACAGCAGGTCAGGCAGCACCTGAGGAGCCGGAAAATCGGCGTTTTGGGCAAAAGCCCTTCATTAGGAATGAGCTTCATTCCTGCTGAAGGGCTTTTGCCCAAAATGTCAATTTTCCTGCTCTTCGGAATCTGCCTGACCAGCTGTGCTTTTCCAGCACCACTCTAATCTAGACTCTAATTTCCAGTACCTGCAGTCCACACTTTTGCCTAGTTCACTTTTCCAATGCAGATCTGTTGGCATGGTACATTTTCATATGACACGGTCTCAATTGTTCAATACAGGACAGTTTCAAAAATGTTATTTGGAGAAGTCAGGAATTTTTACAAAGGTTTAGCGAAGTTTACTGCTTGAATTCTTACAAACTAAGATCATCAAAGGCTTTGCACAAGGATAATAGCGCATTATATTACATCATAAAGCAGAACATCTGTCCTGACAACAGGAAAAATGAAACTGTCACAAAAAAGACTCACAAATGTAGGAAAATATGAATTTAAGAAATAGGTACATGGGAAAAGGAACAGACCATTCAATCCCTGGAGCCTGCTCTGATGGTCAATACAATATTGGCCGATCTTCAGTATTAACTCCACTTTCCCACCTACTTCTTATATATTTGATTTTCTAAGATGTCAAACATCTGTCAATCACAGCCTAAAATATATTTAACAAAGCAGCATGCGCAATTACTTGGGTATAGAAAATTTTTAAAAATTTTTTGTGGAATGTATCACTGCCAGGCCAGCAGTTACCCCCCACCATTTTTTTTTAAAAAGTGAAAGAACTGTGGATGCTGTAGATCAGAAACAAAAGCAGATGTTGCTGGAAAAGCTCAGCAGGTCTGCCAGCATCTAAGAAGAGAAATCTAAGAAGAAGAGTTAGCTTTTCAGGACAGAACTGAGGAAGGGTCACTGGACCTGAAACATTAACTCTGATTTCTCTTCACAGGTGCTGCCAGACCTGCTGAGCTTTACAAGCAACTTCGATTTTTGTCTCACTACCTCTAGAGTCATAGAGTCATAGAGATGTACAGGACGGAAACAGACCTTTCGGACCATCTCATCCATGCTGACCCGATAACCTAACCAATCTAGTCCCACTTGGCCCATATCCTTCTAAACCATTCCTATTCATATATGCATCCAAATGCCTTTTAAATGTTGTAATTGTACTGGTCTCCACCATTTCCTCCGATAGCTCATTCCATACACGCACAACCCTCTTTTAAAATTTTTCCCCTCTCACCCTAAACCTATGCCCTGTAGTTCTGGACTCCTCCACCCCAGGGAAGAGACCTTGTCTATTTACCCCTTCCATGCCCCTCACAATTTTATAAATGTCTATAAGGTCACCCCTCAGCCTCCAACATTCCAAGGAAACCAGCCCCAGTCTATTCAGCCTCTCCCTATAACTTAAATCCTCCAAACCTGGCAACACCCTCATAAATCTTTTCTGAACCCTTTCTAATTGCCTTTGAGAAGATAATGGCAAGCTACTTTTGTGAATCATTGCATATTGTCATTGGCCGTTCATTGACCTGAAAATAATGTCTACTCAAGGTCACAAGTTGCTGTTTTAATAGAACAGGCTAATTCTGGACTCAGAAGATTTTGGGAAGTGGGGACAGGATACCCTTTGAGAACTTGTCTGTAGGAGATTTTAGGGCTTTTGGACCTTATTAAATTGGACTGAATTCAGGAAAGATTTACCAAGATGTTGCTGGGACTGGAAGGTTTGAATTACATGGATAGGCTGGGACTTTTTCACAAGAGCATAAGAAGTTGAGGGGTGACCTTATGGAGGTTAACAAAGGCCTTTTTTCCCTTGGGTGGTTCAGATTAAAACTAGGGAAAATATTTTTAAAGTGAGTGGAGAATGATTTAAAAAGGACCTGAGGGGCAATATTTTCATACAGCGGGTGATTTGTATTTGGAATGAACTGCCAGAGGAAGTGGTAGATGCAGGTAGAGTTACAACATTTAAAAGACATTTGAACAGGTCCATGAATAGGAAAAAATTTTAGAAGGGATATGGGCTAAATGCAGGCAAATGGGGCTAGTTTAGTTTGGAAAACTTGGTCCACATGGATGAGTTGGACCAAAAGGTCTGTTTCCACGCTGCATGACTCTATGCCTCTCAAACATGTGAAAGAAGAACAGGCACCTCAAACCTGCTCCTATTTTAATAGGATCATGGCTGATCTGACCGTCCTTACACCCCCTCTCCTCCCTTTTCTTGTAACCTTCAATTCTCCAAATGATCTAGAATCTGTCTACACCAGCCTGAAATATGCACAAAAACTCTGCCACCATAGCTGTCTGTGGCAAGGAAATACAGAGACTCACAACCATCTGAGAGAAGAAATTCCTCATCATCTTAAATTTAAATTTGTGCTCCTTTATTCTGAGAAATTTGCTGTGTGGTCCGAGACTCTCCCAGAAGAGGAAACATGCTCTCAGCATTTGCCTTGTCAATCATCCTAAGAATCCTATGTTGTTCAAAGAATTGAATCCACCATACTGGAGACCATTCTAGTGAATCTTCTCTGAACTACCCTGAACAAAACAATGTCTTTCCTTAAATAAGGGGACCAAAACTGCTCCAAATATGGTCTCACCAACACCTTATACAATAAACATCCCTACTCTTATACTCCAATCCGCTTGAAATAAGGGCTAACATTCCATTTGCCTTCCTAATTACCTGCTCTATCTGTCAGCTAGCTTTTTGTGTTTTATGCATAATTATTTCTGCAGCTTTTTTCCTCATTTAAATAATATTCTGTTCTTTTGTTCACCGTTCCAAAATGAATAATATCACATTTCCCCACATGAAACTCCATTGGCAAACTTTTTTTCTACTTACTTAACCTCTTTTTGTAAACTGTTTGCAATCCTTTTTGTAACTTGCCTATTTTTGTATCATCTCCAAATTTGGTTATATTGCACTGGTACCATCCTTCAAATCATTGGTAGATATTGTAAATTGTTATGGTCCTAACACTGATCCCTGCAGAATCCCACTGATTACAAAGTGTCCACCTGAAGAAGAGCTCCATATCCCCCATTTCCTACCCACTGGCCAAAACTCTACCTGTACCATAATACTACCTCAAACTACATAGGCTCTTATTTCAAGATATAACCTTTTATAGGTACCAGTAAGTAAAAGATTTGACATTGAACAGTTCTGAGATAAGAAAATTCTGCCAGACAGCAGCCTTTTGATTGACTGAGCAGCAGAATGTTTAAACGCCATAAGTACCAGAAACTAAGCAATGCCTGGAGCCTGGAAACAGAAAGTATCCATCTCTCCCTCTGTCTCTCTCTACATGTGGGGAAAAAGACAGAAAAAGCAATATAACTTAGAAGGAAAAAATCTAAAATAAGAGGATTCCTGGGTCAACTATCAAATTGAAGAATGGCCATCACTCTACAGAAAACAATATAACATCATTGCTAAAATCAAAGGGACTGTGAGAAAAATAATTTTCCACCTTGTGGTCTGGACTTCTGATCTCTGGCATTTTGTTTAGGGATTCCATGATTCTATTTTTACCCTGTTTCTATTCTATACCATCCCAGTGTTTATGTTAAAGCTGTGTTTATCTTTTGCCTATCTTCTGCCATTTCCTCAATATTAGTTTCTCCTGCCTGTACTTCGAATAAAACCAACTTTTACTTTAACCACTCCCTCCTTTGGACATAGTTGTAAAAACTGTTTTTAATTTCCTGGCTAGCTAACCTCATTCTATTTTTTGTTAACTTTCAAGCAATTTTTGATGGTCCTTTGTTGTTTTCAGGAAATGATTCATGGAGGACGGGAAAAATTTCTGGCTGTAACAGCTGCTCCTTTTTTGATGTATTGTAGGTGCTGGAGATGATTTCCTCGAATTCCAGGAGCAGCAATTACTGTTGCATTGTTTTGGAACTTTGGGAAAAAAAAGTCAAAGCAGCAGTTTTAAAAGGGAGAAGAACAGACAAAGGAAGCAAATGTGAGGTCAGTGCAGGAGAGAGAGAGAGAGACAGAGAGCGAAAAAAACTGACACCGCAGTGTACCTGCACAGATACTGCCTTTGCTGTTTGAATCATGTAGCTGGGCATCAGAGTGTGTCTGGGAAAATTAACAAACAGTGAAATACACAACGGATCTTGGCGGAACTGTTTGGGCGAAGTGCACAGCACTGAAACAGATAAGTGAATTGTTTAAGTGCGGCCTACAGCAAGTCTGCAGTAGTGAGTACAGTAAGTTCTTTCTTGATTATATGTTTTTGAGATAGGTCTCTTGATTAAACATCAAATATAAGCCATAACTATTCATTTAACCTGGGACAGTGTTTTATAGAGGAATAAGACAATGTTATTTTCTGGGTCTGTAGATTGTGAAGGAGCAAAAATGGCCTTTAGTGGTGTGATATAAGGTTCTTGTCAGATATGGGAGTTTAAAGAGAGTTTAAGAGTTACTGCGGATTATATTTGCAATAAATTCTGTTGTTACGAATCCTATCAGATCGAATGGATGGCTGGAGAGACTGTTAAGGACAATGAGGAATTTGCAACAGCAATAGTATGTGATGGATGGCAGTTATAGGAAGGGGGCAAGTCTCAGATAGAATCACATAGATGGATTAACTCCAGGAAAGGTAAGAGTGGTAGGCAGCTAGTGCAGAAGTTTTCTGTGGCTATCCCCATTTCAAACAGGTATGCTGTTTTGGAAAATATAAGGGGTGATCGATTCTCAAGGGAACATTCCACGAAAAGCCAAGTTTCTGGTATTGAGACTGGCTCTAATGCAATGAGGGGTATTGTCGGGTTCCAAGAGATCAATTGTGTTAGGGGACTCTCTAGTCCAAGGTACAGACATACGTTTCTGTGGCCAGCTGCAAAAAATCAGAATAGTGTGTTGCTTCTCTGGTGTCAGGATCAAGATGTCTCAGAGATTGTGCAGAATATGAATCATTGGAATTTCTTTTGGGGTAGAAGTGACCTGTGTAAGAAGGACGGATTGCACCTAAATTGGAAGGGGACTAATTGGCAGGAAGATTTGCAAGAGCTGCTTGGGAGGATGTAAGGTGCGGTGGGTGGGGGGTGGTGGGGAGGACCCAGGGAGATAGTGAAGAATGAGATCAATTTGAGACTGGGACAACAGTAAGGGCAGGCAGGGACAAGGTAGGACTAATACATTAAACTGCATTTATTCCAATGCAGGGCCTAACAGGGAAGACAGATGAACTTAGGGCAAGGTTAGGAACATGAGACGGAGATATCATAGCAATTATAGAAACATGGCTCAAGGATGGGCAGCTTAATGTTCCAGGATACAAATGCTACAGGAAAGATAGAAAGGGAGGCAAGAGAGGAGGGGGAGTGGCATTTTTGATAAGGGATAGCATTACAGCAGTACTGAGGGAGGATATCCCTGGAAATACAACCAGGGAACTTATTTGGGTTGAACTGAGAAATAAGAAAGGGATGTTCACCTTATTGGGATTGTATTATAGACCCTCTAATAGTCAGGGGGAAATTGTGAAACAAACTTGTAAGGAGATCTCAGCTATCTGTAAGAATAATAGGGTAGTTATGGTAGGGGATTTTAACTTTCCAAACATAGACTGGGACTGCCATAATGTTTAGGGTTTAGATAGAGAGGAATTTGTTAAGTGTGTACAAGACAATTTTCTGATTCAGTATGTGGATGAAGCTACGAGAGAAGGTGCAAAACCTGACCTACTCTTGCGAAATAAGGCAGGGCAGGTGACTGAGGTGTCAGTGGGGGAGAACTTTGGGGTCAGCGACCTTAATTCTATTATATTTAAATAGTGATGGAGAAGGATAGACCAGATCTAAAAGTTGAAGTTCTAAATTGGAGAAAGGCCAATTTTGATGATATCAGGCAAGAACTTTCAAAAGCAGATTGGGATCAGATGTTTACAGGTAAAGGGATGGCTGGAAAATGGAAAGTCTTCAGAAATGATATAACAAGAATCCAGAGACAGTATATTCCTGTTAGGGTGAAAGGAAATGCTGGTAGATATAGGGAATGCTGGATGACTAAAGAAGTTGAGGGCTTGGTTTAGAAAATGAAGGAAGCATGTGTCAGATATAGACAGAATAGATCGAGTGAATCCTTAGAAGAGTATAAGGCAATAGGAGTATACTTAAAAGGGAAATCAGGAGGGCAAAAAGGGAACATGAGATAGCTTTGGCAAATAGAGTTAATGAGAATCCAAAGGATTTTTACAAATACATTAAGGATAAAAGGATAACTAGGGAGAGAATAGGGTCCCTCAAAGATCAGCAAAGTGGCCTTTGTGTGGAGCTGCAGAAAATGGGGAAGATACTAAATGAGTATTTTGCATCAGTATTTACTGTGCAAAAGGATATAGAAGATATAGAAAGCAGTGAAATAAATGGTGACACCTTGAAAAATATCCATATTCCAGAGGAGGAAGTGTTGGATGTCTTGAAACACATAAGGGTGGATAAATCCCCAGGACCTGATCAGGTGTACTCGAGAACTCTGTGGGAAGCTAGAGAAGTGATTGCTGGGCCTCTTGCTGAGATATTTGTATCATCGATAGTCACAGGTGAGGTGCCGAAAGACTGGAGGTTGGCAAATGTGGTGCCACTGTTGAAGAAGGGAGGTAAGGACAAGCGAAGGAACAATAGACCAGTGAGCCTGATGTCAGTGTTGGGCAAGTTGTTGGAGGGAATCCTGAGGGACAGGATGTACATGTATTTGGAAAGGCAAGGACTGATTAGGGATAGTCAACATGGCTTTGTGCGTGGGAAATCATGTCTCACAAACTAGATTGAGTTTTTTTGAAGAAGTAACAAAGAGGATTGATGAGGGCAGAGCAGTTGATGTGATCTATATGGACTATCAGTAAAGCATTCAACAAGGTTCCCCATGGGAGACTGATTAGCAAGGTTAGATCTCACGGAATACAAGGAGAACTAGCCATTTGGATACAGACTGGCTCAAAGGTAGAAGACAGAGGGTGGTGGTGGAAGGTTGTTTTTTAGACTGGAGGCCTGTGACCAGTGGAGTTCCACAAGGATCGGTGCTGGGTCCTCTATTTTTTGTCATTTACATAAAAGATTTGGATGCGAGCATAAGAGGTATAGTTAGTAAGTTTGCAGATGACACCAAAATTGGAGATGTAGTGGACAGCGAAGAGGGTTACCTTAGATTACAACAAGATCTGGATCAGATGGGCCAACGGGCTAAGAAGTGGCAGATGGAGTTTAATTCAGATAAATACAAGGTGCTGCATTTTGGGAAAGCAAATCTTAGTAGGACTTAATGGTAAGGTCCTAGGGAGTGTTGCTGAACGAAGAGACGTTGGAGCTCCTTGAAAGTGGAGTCGCAGGTAGCTAGGATAGTGAAGAAGGCGTTTGGTATACTTTCCTTTATTGGTCAGATTATTGAGTAAAGGAGTTGGGAGGTCATGTTGCGGTTGTACAGGACATTGGCTAGGTCACTTTTGGAATATGGTGTGCAATTCTGGTCTCCTTCCTATCGGAAAGATGTTGTGAAACTTGAAAAGGTTCAGAAAAGATTTACAAGAATGTTGCCATGGTTGGAGGGTTTGAACTATAGGGAGAGGCTGAACATGCTGGGGCTGTTTTTCCTGGAGCATCGGAGGCTGAGGGGTGACCTGATTGAGGTTTACAAAATTATGAGGGACATGGATCGGCTAAATAGACAAAATCTTTTCCCTGGTGTGGGGGAGTCCAGAACTAGAGGGAATAGGTTTAGGGTGCGAGGGGAAAGATATAAAAGAAACCTAAGGGGCAATGTTTCCACACAGAGAGTGGTACATGTATGGAATGAGTTGCCAGAGGAAGTGGTGGAGGCTGGTACAATTGCAACATTTAACAGGCATTTGGATGGGTATATGAATAGGAAGGGTTTGGAGGGATATGGGCCCGGTGTTGGCAGGTGGGACAAGATTGGGTTGGGATACCTGGTCGGCATGAATGGGTTGGACTGAAGGTGTGTTTCCATGCTGTATATCTCTATGACTCTATGATATTAAGTCAGCATCTGGAGGAGTGTGGGCCATTCCTGGACCTAGTGTAGGGAGCACTTCAATGACTCAGGAACTAGATCAGAAATATGTACAGGTTCATTTATATCGTTCAATACACCCCACCACACATCTCACTCTGATTTGTCCAATTATTTTCCATACATTGTTCCTCATACTTGTTTCTGTTTCAAGAGTACAATTGTTCATTTAAAAAACATTTCCTCTGTCCACCATAGCCATTCAGCCTCACTCGTATGTATTGCAATGCATTTTCTGGATAGATCATCCTCCCTGATCACATTGCTTCCATTGGGTGAATGCATTCCTTCATAACCCACTCTTGAATTTATCCTGTGAGAGCACCAAACATGAGAGAGAGTGCTGGACAATTGTGTAGTTAACAATGTAGAGGCAGAATCGATGAAGAACAATGGCTTACCTGCATCAGAAACCACTGAGGGATAAGAATATTTCAGTTTGATAGAACTGATTGAATGAAAGATTTATATCTAATGTTAGATCAATCATTTCAACTGTGATCTTTATCACAGAAATGCAAAATGACAATTGTGATTATCCTAGTGGTAATATTGTCACAGCTCTAATATTAATTCTTCTGTCTTCCGAGGCACTCGTGCATTGTGCTACAATCTGTTGACTTCTCTGGCACTGATTTCATGGAGGGCCTGATTCCTTCAGAGTATGTAAATTTATAGGACAAATTACCATACAAACACAAGTAAACAATAGACAATAGGTGCAGGAGTACGCCATTCTGCCCTTCGAGCCTGCACCACCATTCAATATGATCATGGCTGATCATCCTTAATCAATATCCTGTTCCTGCCTTATCTCCATAACCCTTCATTCCACTATCCTTGAGAGCTCTATCCAACTCTTTCTTAAATGAATCCAGAGACTGGGCCTCCACTGCCCTCTGGGGCAGAGCATTCCACACAGCCACCACTCTCTGGGTGAAGAAGTTTCTCCTCATCTCTGTCCTAAATGGTCTACACCGTATTTTTAAGCTGTGTCCTCTGGTTCGTCACTCACCCATCAGCAAAAATATGTTTCCTGCCTCCAGAGTGTCCAATCCTTTAATAATCTTATATGTCTCAATCATATCCCCTCTTAGTCTTCTAAACTCAAAGGTATACAAGCCCAGTTGCTCCAGTCTTTCAGTGTAAGGTAATCCCGCCATTCCAGGAATTGATCTCGTGAACCTACGCTGCACTCCCTCAATAGCCAGAATGTCTTTCCTCAAATTTGGAGACCAGAACTGCACACAGTACTCCAGGTGTGGTTTCACCATGGCCCTGTACAGCTGCAGAAGAACCTCTTTGCTTCTATACTCAATCCCTCTTGTTATGAAGGCCAGCATGCTATTAGCCTTCTTCACTACCTGCTGTACCTGCATGCTTACCTTCATTGACTGATGTACAAGGAACACCCAGATCTCTCTGTACTGCCCCTTTACCTAAATTGATTCCATTTAGGTAGTAATCTGCCTTCCTGTTCTTGCCACCAAAGTGGATAACCATACATTTATCCACATTAAACTGCATCTGCCATGCATTTGACCACTCACCTAACTTGTCCAGGTCACCCTGTAATCTCCTAACATCCTCATCACATTTCACCCTGCCACCCAGCTTAGTATCATCAGCAAATTTGCTAATGTTATTGCTGATACCATCTTCTATATCATTAACATATATTGTAAAAAGCTGCGGTCCCAGTACTGATCCCTGCGGTACACCATTGGTCACCGCCTGCCATTCCGAAAGGGAGCCGTTTATCACTACTCTTTGCTTCCTATCAGCCAACCAACCTTCAATCCAAGTTAGTACTTTGCCCCCAATACCATGTGCCCTAATTTTGCTCACTAACCTCCTATGTGGGACTTTATCAAAAACTTTTTGAAAGTCCAGGTACACTACATCTACTGGATCTCCCTCATCTATCTTCAGAGTTACATCCTCAAAAAATTCCAGAAGATTGGACAAGCATGATTTCCCCTTCATAAATCCATGCTGACTCTGACCTATCCTGTTACTACTATCCAGATGTGTCGGAATTCCATCCTTTATAATAGACTCCAGCATCTTTCCCACCACTATGGTCAGACTAACTGGTCTATAATTTCCTGCTTTCTCTCTCCCACCTTTCTTAAAAAGTGATATAACATTAGCCACCCTCCAATCCGCAGGAACTGATCCCGAATCTATCGAACTCTGGAAAATAATCACCAACGCATCCACGATTTCTCGAGCCACCTCCTTCAGTACCCTGGGATGTAGACCATCAGGCCCCGGGGACTTATCAACCTTCAGATCTAACAGTCTCTCCAACACCAATTCCTGGCAAATATAAATTCCCTTCAGTTCAGGTCCTTCAGCCACTGTTACCTCACGGAGATTGCTTGTGTATTCCCCAGTGAACACAGATCTGAAGTACCAATTTTATTCTTCTGCCATTTCTTTGTTCCCCGTAATATATTCCCCTTTTAGTCTTAAGTATTCACGTGTCGGTCAATTCTGTTGGGCAATTAGTTAGATTTACACTTGGTCACTCACCTTTTATAAGTGACAAACTGACAGTAATACTGTTGTAAAAGGGAATTATAACAGGTCACAAAACAACTCTGTGATGTATTCACAGACATGTCACATACTTTCTCCACAATGGCAGAAAGAAACCTAGCTCACACACATGTTGAATTGAATTGAATTGAATTTATTGTCACGTGTACTGAGGCATAGTTAAAAGCTTTGTCTTAATGAGCAATACAGGCAGATCTCACAGTTAAGTAGCATAGACAAATAATAGGTAAACATCAGCAAAAACAAAAACACAGGTACAGGCGAATGTTAAGAGTTTGTGAGTCCATTCAGTATTCTAACAACAGCAGGGTAGAAACTGTTTCAAAACCGGCTGGTGCGTGTGTTCAGGTTGGAGTTTGTAGAAAAACATTGCCAAGGTGGAATGGATCTTTGAGCATGCTGGCGGCCTTTCCTTGACAGAGGGCCTGGTAGATAGATTCTTTAGGAGGGGGGTTGGCCTTTATGATTGTCCGGGGTGAGTTAACCACTCTCTGTAACCGTCTCCAATCTTGAATGGTACAGTTGCCATACCAGGTAGTGATGTATCCATGTGGACTCAATTCATGATTCATTATGGGACTATTTACCATAAAGAGAATGACCACCTTTGTGGAATTTGTATTGCGCTTACCACTTCAGTATCTGCAGAACACAGCTACAGGAATTTAGTTATCAGCATGCTTTCCATCACACACAAAATAACAAATACAACATCTGTAACTTACAAGGAGCTCCTCAGAAGAGTGGTGAAAGTAATGCTCATTCCTGATGAAGGGCTTTTGCCCAAAACATTGATTTTCCTGCTCCTCGGATGCTGTTTGACCTGCTGTGCTTTTCCAGTACCATACCCTCCAATCTGATCTCCAGCATCTGCATCCTCACTTTTGCCTGATGAAAGTGATATGTTAGCAGAAGGGTGAAAGGAGACAGAAATACGGTGAGTCCACCAAAATTAATCCTCTTTCACATCCAATGCCCCTTCCCCGCCCAGTCAGTGCCCAACCTTTTGCCTCCACTCCTTACGGCTGAGTCTGTTTCTGCACATATGTAGGGAGATCAGTACTACAAGGAAGAAAGTATCTGTTTCAGCAGGGGAGCTGTCTTCCATGATGGAGATTCACAAGATCAAAAGATCCACCAAATGACGTTATGTGTCAACTACCTGACATTGCATGAAAGAGTTATTCTGCCAAGGAAATTCAGAAGGCTAAGTGCCTTCCAGTTAAGATAAAGAGCTAACAGCAAAACCTACAAAGGTCAATGTCCTGCAAAGCACATCTGAGAGATAAGAAATAGAGTCATAGAATCATAGAGATGTACAGCATGGAAACAGACCCTTCAGTCCAACCCGTCCATGCCGACCAGATATCCCAACCCAATCTAATCCCACCTGTAATCCAAAAGAGAAAGGATCCCTCAATCAGAAACAGTTTGAAGAGCTCTCAAGTGAAAGTTCTGGCATTTTTCCATATTTGAAGAGAGTGTGTTCTGAGAAAAGTGTGAAATGTATTGAGACTTCCATTTGTGAAGTTAAAGATCTGCAGGCACTTGGGGTAAATATAACAGGTCATTGTCCTATAACACGTGTTTCACCAATGCAATTTGGCTGAAACATGATTAGTGAATTGGGGAACAATTTTTTAAAAATGTGAGTTCCCGTTGGCTATTATGCAGTTCCATCCCCGGTTACCTTAAATCCACTCTAGGCGTTTACTTCAGGTAAAGCTAACGAAGTTGGACGGTGGAACAAACTTTTCTGACATTATTATTGCTGTTTTTGATAATGTTTTTAGAAATTATTGCAAGAGAAACAATTTGGATTTCAAGATTCTGCTTATTCTGAACAATGCACCAAGCCATCCTCCCATTATTTCTGAAAACATCAAAATGCTATTTCTACCTCTGAACGCAATCTCTCGCATTCAACCCATGGACCAGGGTGCGATAGCAGCTCTTAAAGCTGATTATCTAAGGCACACATTCAGGGAGATGATTGCAGCTACTGAGGAGGATAATGAACACAGTGTTCTTCAATTTTGGAAGAGCTTTAACATTAAGAATGCTATTGAAATCATTGTGGAGGCCGAGGGTAATGTCAGTAAGGATCTTCTTCATGATTTTAAAGGCATTGAACCATCAGAGGAGCTTCCAGCAATCTCCGAACATTGTGTCGCTCTTGGAAAGCAAGTTAAATTTGAAGTAGAGACTGATCTAACAACAAATTGTCATTGCTGTGGTAGTTGAAGCTTGAGATGGAGCTGATGAAGTCCAGGATGCAGCACTGTGGAATTTTCCACTTCTCTTTTGTCTTCTATCCTGAGGGAAGTTGAGAAGCAGTTGCAGCTCTTAGAGCACAATGACTACAGTACAGAATGCAGCAAGATAGCAGTTTGTGGCATTAAGTCTTATCTGGCACCCTATGAACAGCTTCTTCTTAAAGAAGAAAGATGGCAAAGCAGCAAAAATTAAATGTCTTTTTAAGCTAACTCCCAAGAAACAGGCTGAGGACAATGAACCACAAGCATCTACTTCTGGACTAAATATTTTCTTTTGTTGTAACCCTGTCCCCAGAACTACAGCTGAAAAGCAATGGTGATGCTGATGATGACCCTCACCCTTGTCTTAATGCTGTACTCTAACTCAACAAACTCAGAAATTCCTTCAAGTGTTAAAATTTATTGTATTATTTCATTAAAATATACGATTTTAACACTTAATTAGACCGTGCAATTGTTTGTGTTAGGCTAACTACTATTTTTGTTTTGAATTTTACTGATATTTTTGGTCGTTCACCACTAACCCTGTTTTTCCCATCAGCTTCATTATTTCTATTGCACAATTTTCTGTAGCACAAGGTGGCATGTGAACACAACTTCCGTGTTATCGCAGAACAGGCTGTAAATTGAATATTGTGTTAGAGTTCAAAGTTTGTGAGAAGATTTGTAGCTCGGGTGCTCGTTGTTGTGGTTCTGTTCGCTGAGCTGGGAATTTGTGTTGCAGACGCTTCGTCCCCTGTCTAGGTGGCATCCTCAGTGCTTGGGAGCCTCCTGTGAAGCGCTTCTGTGATGTTTCCTCCGGCATTTATAGTGGTTTGTCTCTGCCGCTTCCGGTTGTCAGTTCCAGCTGTCCGCTGCAGTGGCTGGTATATTGGGTCCAGGACGATGTGCTTACTGATTGAATCTGTGGATGAGTGCCATGCCTCTAGGAATTCCCTGGCTGTTCTCTGTTTGGCTTGTCCTATAATAGTAGTGTTGTCCCAGTCAAACTCATGTTGCTTATCATCTGCGTGTGTGGCTACTAAGGGTAGCTGGTCGTGTCGTTTCGTGACTAGTTGGTGTTCATGGATACAGATCGTTAGCTGTCTTCCTGTTTGTCCTATGTAGTGTTTTGTGCAGTCCTTGCATGGGATTTTGTACACTACATTGGTTTTGCTCAGGCTGGGTATCAGGTCCTTCCTAGAGGCATGGCACTCATCCACAGATTCAATCAATAAGCACATCGACCTGGACCCAATATACCGGCCACTGCAGCGGACAGCTGGAGCTGACAAGTGGAAGTGGCAGAGACAAACCACTATAAATGCTGGAGGAAACAACACAGAAGCGCTTCACAGGAGGCTCCCAAGCACTGAGGATGTCACCCAGACAAGGGATGAAACGTCTGCAACACAAATTCCCAGCTTGGCAAACAGAACCATAACATTGTGTTAGAGATATAACAAATACAGGGAATACTGGAGAAATTTAGGACATCTGGCAGCATCTGTGGAGAGAGAAACAGAGTTAGCATTTTGCTAGACATCTTCAGAACCCTTTATCCTCACTACATGCGCTCCAACCTATTTTTGAATCAGCTGCAAACTTGGAATAGCACATTTACTTTGTTATTCAAGTAATTAATGCATATTTTAAATAATTGTTGCCTCAGAGCACCGTACTGCACCATCTTCAGCTGCATTCTCAAGACTGCCACTGACTGATGTCTAGTCCTAAACCCTTTATCTTTTGTAACAGGAGAAGTCAATTACTGCAGAATCTACCATGGAAGGGAATAATTCTCCTAAACATTCTTATGTTCTATCTTTCACAAGTACAAGCATGGATTAACCAAAGTTTTGTTCAGTTCTGACATAACTTCCCTGTTGTTATAATCTATGCCACATTTGATAAATATGATGTGGAGGTGCCAGTGTTGGACTGGGTGGAGAAAGTTAAAAATCACACACCACCAGGTCATAGTCCAACAGGTTTATTTGGAAGCACTAGCTTTCAAAAATGAGTAACGCTCTGTGTAAAAAAAAATTGTCCCTCATGTCTTTTTTTAAATCTTCTCCTCTCACCTTCAAAAATGCTCCCTTGTCTTGAAATACCCCATCCTAGGGAAAATACACTGACCTTCATGATTTATGTCCTTCATGATTTTATAAACCTCTATAAAGTCACCCGTCAACCTCCTCTGCTCCAGTGAAAGAAGTCCCAGCCTATCCAGCCATGCCTTTTAACTCCAACCTTCCATATTCGACAACATCCTGGGAAATCGCTTTTAAACCCTCTCTAGTTTAATAATATCCTTCCTGTAACAGAGCAACTGGAACTACATACAGGACTCTAAAAGTGGCCTCACCATGACATCCCAACTCCTATACTCAAAGAACTGAGCAATGAAGGGAAGCTTGCCAAATGCCTTTTAAGTCACCCTATGTGTGACAGAAACTTCAAAGAATTATGTGCTTTAACTCATGGGTCTCTCTCTTCTACAGCACCACACAAGTCATTATCATTAATTGTATAAGTCCTGCCCCTGTTTGTTGCACCAAGATGCAATTCCTCGCATTTATCCAGATTGAACTCCATCTGCCACTCCTCAGCCATTAACCCAGTTGATCAAGATCTCTTTGTAATCTGCCATAACTTTCTTCACTGTCCACTATACTATCAATTTTCATGTAATCAGTAAACGTACTAACCATGCCTTCTATATTATCATCAAAATCATTTATATAAATGACAAACAAAAGAGGAGCCAGAATCATTCCCTGTGAAACACTGCTGGTGACAGGCCTCCAGTCTGAAAATCAACCTTCTATCATGACTCTCTGTCTCCTGCTATTAAGTCAATTATGTATCCAAATGGTAAGCTTACCTTAAATTCCATGTGAGCTAACTTTACTAATTAGTCTATACACTTGTTCTTCAAACCTTCAGTCAGTTCAGGTCAACTCATGGTGGTTCCTGAAAAGAAAGCTTCCTAGTTTTCGACTACTATGAGGTGCTCTGCCTGTTGCCTTGGCAAAACTGGTGCTGATGTGAGCTTCCTCGCAATGCACATGGTCAGTAATCTCTGGTTGTTCGAGCCCTTCTGGTGGTCTTGCAGCTGACTCCTACCATTTGGCTGTGTAGAAAATTTGTCGTTAGTAAAATTGACATTGTTAAGAAGGTGGCAAAGCAGCAGATATTGTTTTTGATATGTATGAACGATATAGATGTCAATGTGGAGGTGAATGATAAGTAAGTTTGCAGATGACATAAAAATTTCTAGGGTGGTTAAGAGTGAGGAAGAAAGTTGTAGGTTATAGGATTATATTGACAGATTGGTCTGATAGGCAATCAGTGACAGATGGAATCTAACCCTGAAAAGTATGAGGTCAGGCACTTCAGAAGAAACAAGGCAAGGAAGTATTCAATAAATAGCAGGACACTAGAATGCTCCAAGGGACAGAGGAATTCTGGGGTGGTTGTCCACAGAATTCTGAATGCAGCAGGACTGTTTAACAGAGTAGTTAAGAAGGTATACAAGGCACTTGCCTATATCAATTGTTAAAAATCAGACAATACCATGTTATAGTCCAATAGGTTCATATGTGGGACGAACTTCCTGAGGAAGTGATGGATGTGGGAACAGCTGTAATGTTTAAAAGTCACTTAGATAGGTAGATGAGTTGGAAATATTTGGAAGATATGGGCCAGGAGCAGGCAGGTGGAACTAGTTTAGTTTGGGATTACGTTTGGCATGAACTGTTTGGACTGAAGGTCTGTTTCTGAACTGTAAGACTGTGTGGCTGCATGACTCTGTGACTTTATGACTAAGAGGTATACTGGATTAAATCATTAACTCTATTTCTCTCTCCACAGATGATGCCAGACCAGCTGAATTTCTCCAGCATTTCCTCTGTTTGGATTTCCTGCATCTGCAGTATTTTGCTTTTATTGAAGGGATCTGGTGTCCTTGTCACCAGTAAATTAAAGTAGAAAGGCGCACGTCAAAAGCAATTAAACAGGCAAATTGTTTACTTACCTTTAATATTGTAAGAGGATTTGATTTCAGAAATAGGCATATTATCTCAGTGAGATCACAGCTGGAGTATTGTGTGTAATTTTGGTCTCAAGTCCCAAGATAGAATACATCTGTCATGAAAGGAGTGCAGTGGAGGTTCACAAGGATAATACCAGGATGAAAGGGCTGTTTTCTGATGAGAGATTGATTTGACTGGGTCAGGATTCAACAGAGTTTAGAAGGTGAATTGGATTGAAATGCATAGAATTCTCACAGGGCTGGACAGACTAAATGCAGGATTTTTCCATCAGTTGGGAAGTCTAGAACCAGGGGACACAGTCTCAGAATATGGACAAGGCAAGTTAGGACTGAGCTGAGGAAACAATTCTTCATTCAAAAGGCAATGACTATGTGGAAATCTCAACCACAGAAGGCTCTGGGAGCATTGAGTATATTCAAGGAGGAGATAGATTTGAAAGGGATCAAGGGGAAAAGCAGGAAGATGGCATTGAGATAGAGGCTCAGCCATGAGCACATCAAATGACAGAACAGACCAACGGCCTACTCCTGCTCCTAGTTCCTATGTCTCTATCAATAATTCTATGGACACATGCCAATGCTGATCAAAAGGAGCAGATGACAAGGAGCACACTCAGCACTTCATATACATTTCAAGATTTTAAACAAATCCTTTGGAAACCTTTGCAAACAACATAATAAAACTATGCTCTTTGTTAACACAATTATTGGCCCAAATTATCTAATCTCCAGACTGTTGGATTCTAAAAGTATAACTAAAGGTGTATGAAGTTAAAAATCACACAACACCAGGTTATAGTCCAACAGGTTTATTTGGAAGCACTGGCTTTTGGAGCGTTGCTCCTTCAGCAAGTGGTTGTGGAGTATAAGACAAAAAGACACAGAATTTATAACAAAGGTTTACAGTGTGATGTAACTGAAATTATATATTGAAAATGACCTGGATTGTTTGTTAAGTCTCTCATCTTTTAGAATGACCATGTTGGTTTCAGTTCTTTCTGAATAAATTGCAGAACATTTAAAAGTTACATTCTCAAGTGAACTTTAATAATTAGTGTCATGTCAGCCCAGAGAATGCATTGGAGGTGTAAACTGCCCTGTGTGAGGCTGTCTGTGCCACAATGGTCAGTCTGATTCTAATCTAAAAAACAGATTTACAGAATGTTATATGGATTCATGCAGGTTTTTGGGCAAAATAAAATGTAATTCTGCAAGTTATTTTGCTCAAAAACCTGCATGAATCCATGTAAGATTCTGGAAATCCATTTTTTTAAGGTTCGAACCAGTCTGAACATTGTTAAAAATCACACAACACCAGGTTATAATCCAACAGGTTTAATTGGAAGCACTAGCTTTCGGAGCGCTGCTCCTTCATCAGGTGGTTGTGGAGGACACAATTGTAAGACACAGAATTTATAGCAAAAGTTTACAGTGTGATGTAATTGAAATTATACATTGAAAAATACCTTGATTGTTTGTTGAGTTTTTCATCTGTTAAAATGACCATGATAGTTTCATTTCTTTCATATGTAAATCACAAAACTTTTTTTAAAAGTTACATTCTCAGGTTAACTGTAACAATTGGTTAAAAATCACACAACACCAGGTTATTGTCCTATAACACCAGGTTATAGCACACTAGCTTTCAGAGCGTCGCTCCTTCATCTGGTGGCAATGCCTGATGAAGGAGTGACCCTCCGAAAGCTAGTGTGATTCCAATTAAACCTGTTGGACTATAACCTGGTGTTGTGTGATTTTTAACTTTGTAGACCCCAGTCCAACGCTGGCATCTCCAAATCGATCTGACCATTATGGCACAGACAGTCTCACACAGGGCAGCTCATGCCTTCAATGCATTATCTGGGCTGACATGACACTAATTATTAAAGTTCCCTTGAGAATGTAACTTTTAAAAAGTTCTGCGATTTATATATGAAAGAACTGAAATTAACATGTTCATTCTTAACAAATAATCCAGGTCATTTTCAATATATAATTTCAGTTACATCACACTGTAAACCTTTGTTATAAATTCTGTATCATATGATCTTACACTCCACAACCACCTGATGAAGGAGCAGCACTGCAAAAGCCAGTGCTTCCAAATAAACCTGTTGGACTATAACCTGGTGTTGTGTGATTTTTAACTTTGTACACCCCAGTCCGACACCGGCATCTCCAAATCATAAAGATGTATGGTGAGACTCCCAGAAATCCTGATGCATTGACCTGCCTGGAAATTGTCTCGGAAGTTTGAATGGGTAATTCTCCTATTGTCTTGGACCATGTACAAAAGTAATTGATTCTGAGCTAGAGTCAGAGACTTTGGGCAATTCCAGCGTACTTGCTCGAATAGTTACCCGGTAAATGTTGACAATATAAACTTCATGGTTTACAGTTTAGTCAATCAGACTGACCCCCAACTCTATTCTTGATCCCTTGATTCCATTCTGACTCTATCGCCAGCACACTGACTACTGCCTAACAGACCTTGTCAATATTCCAAACCTTTTATTCCAGCCTGACCTCTCAGATAACTTCCAAACATCCAAATAAATCCCTCAACCCCCCCCCCCCTCCCCCATAGCACTGCCTCAACTCCATGATTACCTTGCTTACTCATTTGTATTTATTTGTTGCTTCACTGTCCTCCTTAACAACTCTTCTGCCTGACCTATACTACATCACTTCATAACTGCCACAACTATTTAAAACTGTTTTCTCACTTCATCATATTTATGTCTACCCTCCTCTCACTCTCTGAAAGCTTTTGGTCTCTGTCTCAAGAAATGCTAATGATGACGTCACATTGCCAATCCTCAAAATCAAACAAAGAACTGCAGATGGTAGAGTATTGAAACACGCAAAAATAGAAATTGCTAGAAAAACTCAGCACGTCAAACAACATCTGTGGAGAAGAAACAGAGTTAATGTTTTGAGTCTATTGACCCTTCTTCAAAACTGCCAAACCTCACTGTACACAACAATCTACTAACGCTACCCGACACCAAACTCCTAACCTGTCTGTTTCTGTTGATTAGATCACTGTCTAAGGCAGTTCAATGGAATTAAATGTCAGAATGTGAAATTACATTTCTTTTAATGTTAGTGAATTTTCTACCCTTTCCCACACTCTGAAAACTGGGTTGGACTTTACAGTTCTGCCAGGGTAAGGAGGTGGACTGGGGTGTGTGTGATCTGCTGGCTATCGTTTCAGCCTGATAAATCAAGTGTCGGTAGGCAAAGTGGCAGTTGACCAATGTGAAAATCAGCAATTAACATTGACCGTACAAAACTGCACGTCTAGGGTGGGATGCCCAACAGGAGAGACATTAGGCTGTAAACTGGAAGTCATTATAAATCACCAATTTAAAGGTCCCCTATTCTCTCACATTGTCCTTAATTGTTTTGCTAATCTATAAAAAACAGACAAAAGTTGTCACCTTCAGAAGCTGACCCTCCTACTACATGTCGCCATTTGAGGACATTTTTGTTTGCCTTTGCATCCCCATTGTAACCTCCTCCTAATAGAACATAGAACATAGAACAATACAGCACAGAACAGGCCCTTCGGCCCACAATGTTGTGCCGAACTTCTATCCTAGATTAAGCACCCATCCATATACCTATCCAAATGCCGCTTAAAGGTCGCCAATGAATCTGACTCTACCACTCCCACGGGCAGCGCATTCCATGCCCCCACCACTCTCTGGGTAAAGAACCCACCCCTGACATCTCCCCTATACCTTCCACCCTTCACCTTAAATTTATGTCCCCTTGTAACACTCTGTTGTACCCGGGGAAAAAGTTTCTGACTGTCTACTCTATCTATTCCTCTGATCATCTTATAAACCTCTATCAAGTCACCCCTCATCCTTCGCCGTTCCAACGAGAAAAGGCCGAGAACTCTCAACCTATCCTCGTACGACCTACTCTCCATTCCAGGCAACATCCTGGTAAATCTTCTCTGCACCCTCTCCAAAGCTTCCACATCTTTCCTAAAGTGAGGCGACCAGAACTGCACACAGTACTCCAAATGTGGCCTAACCAAAGTCCTGTAGAGCTGCAACATCACTTCACGACTCTTGAATTCAATCCCTCTGCTAATGAACGATAATACTCCATAGGCCTTCTTACAAACTCTATCCACCTGAGTGGCAACCTTCAAAGATCTATGTACATAGACCCCAAGATCCCTCTGTTCCTCCACCTGACCAAGAACCCTACCATTAACCCTGTATTCCGCATTCTTATTTGTTCTTCCAAAATGGACAACCTCACACTTGGCAGGGTTGAACTCCATCTGCCACTCCTCAGCCCATCTCTGCATCATATCTAAGTCCCTCTGCAGCCGACAACAGCCCTCCTCACTGTCCACAACTCCACCTATCTTCGTATCATCTGCAAATTTACTGACCCACCCTTCGACTCCCTCATCCAAGTCATTAATAAAAATTACAAACAGCAGAGGACCCAGAACTGATCCCTGCGGAACTCCACTTGTAACTGGACTCCATGCTGAATATTTACCATCTACCACCACTCTCTGACTTCGACCGGTTAGCCAGTTTTCTATCCAATTTTCCAAATTTCCCTCTATCCCATGCCTCCTGACTTTCCGCATAAGCCTACCATGGGGAACCTTATCAAATGCCTTACTAAAATCCATGTACACTACATCCACTGCTCTACCCTCATCCACATGCTTGGTCACCTCCTCGAAGAATTCAATAAGACTTGTAAGGCAAGACCTACCCTTCACAAATCCGTGCTGGCTGTCCCTAATCAAGCAGTGTCTTTCCAGATACGACGTGTCCTTGATATGTATGTACCGATCAGGCAGGAAAGAAATGGTCGTGTGAGGGAGCCTTGGTTGACGAGGGAGGTTGAATGTCTAGTAAAGAGGAAGAAGGAGGCTTACATAAGGTTGAGGAAACAAGGTTCAGACAGAGCAGTGGAGGGATACAGGATAGCCAGAAGGGACCTGAAGAAAGGGATTAGGAGAGTTAAGAGAGGGCATGAAAAATCCTTGGTGGATAGGATCAAGGATAACCCCAAGGCATTCTATGCGTATGTGAGAAACCTGAGAATGACGAGAACGAGGGTAGGTCCGATCAAGGACAGTGGTGGGAGACTGTGTATTGAGTCGGAAGAGATAGGAGAGGTCTTGAACAAGTACTTCCTTTATAGTGGAGAATGAAATGGACCATACAAAATTGTAGTAAACTGTATCTTTTTAAACAAGCTCAACAGTTTGTTAATTACAAAAACCGAAAGAACTGTGGATGCTGTAAATTAGAAACAAAAACAGAAGTTGCTGGAAAAGCTCAGGAGGTCAGTTACATTTCTTCAGAACTGCTCAGTTCTGAGTAGGGATAACTGGACCCAAAACATTAATTTTGATTTCTCTTCACAGATGCTGTGAGCTTGTTAATTACAGTTTTCTCAAAAGGTTTCTGCATCTGTTTCTGCATCAGGTTTCAGGTTTCTGCATCTGTTTGCCTCCCAAATTATCAGAGATTGGATTACAAAATTAACATACTCACACTTTATTTTACTTAAGTAGATGTGAGGAGGTCCATCAGTTTTGTGGTTTATAAATTCAGCCTATGGTTCTGCGGATGACATTTGCTGTACAGTATCCATTAGTTAGATCCTTGATGATAACAACTCACAGGGCATTGATTTGGAGTGTCACACCCAAATGATCTTGTCCTCAACCAACATCATTTGTGTATGTATAGGTGTAAGGCAGATTCAGTCATGCTGTCCCAAGTGGGAAAAAACAACTCAGTCACTAGTTATCTTTGACATTGCATGACTCAGTGAGTCATTCGCTAAACCAGTTCAGGTGTTGCTCCAAAATAAAATAGATTTATTTCAAAACTGAACAGCATAATTACAGACAACTTTATCGAGTTGTCTGATCTCTGGGGAACTGCCTAAGAATACCAGTGAAACTTGTGAATGTCAAGAACATAAAGGAAGAGGACAGCTCCAGAGAATTTAAATATTATTTCTAAACAACTTACATTGTTGCATATACAAGTGATTATAATTGAAGGCAGCAGCTTGATTGAGAGACTTGACCTGTATTGTCATTTTTAATAAAGCTTCTTATCTTCAACTGTGACTTTCTGCACTACCACATGTTTATTATTCATTAATTCAACTCATACCCTTTCCAAAATTATTAGATTGGTAATGTCTGGAAATGTAGTGGCACTAATCATCCATAATAATTGTATGCTAAAATTGTAGCTGTTGGATCTGAAGTACAGTTGCTCCTTTCTGGAATTCTGCTGTATACTATTACATCTAAAAGAACATACATCCTTTAGCTTATTAATTAAGACACCCTTTGATGTGCCATTTGAGAACATTTTTGTCTTGTGAAGAAAACAGCTGCAACTAGCAATGACCGAGTATCTGGTGTCAGCTATAGTTCTGTTGATAGCATTCTACTTTTCTAATCAAAAGATCACTCAGGCGACTTGAGTGCAAATCACTGGCTGTTTGCCCCATTATAGCACTGAGGGAGAGCTGAGCTATTGGAGAAGCAAAACATTTGGTCAAAACATCAAACTGATGCACCATCTACCCTGTCAGGTGAATATAAAATATTTCATAGCACCATTTGAAATTGAGCTGTGGAGTACTCCCTTCATGTCAGTTTCCATCGTTCTTTCTGTTGGCATTTCCGTGCTGGCCTTATCAAAAGAGTATGTCTATTGGTTTTGTTGAGTCACCCTCCTCCCATTCCTCTCAGTATGCTGTTGTACCTTATTTAAACCTATTGTATTCTGTCTCAAGACCAGTATGTCAGTATACCATTAAGACATATCCTCATAATATCATCACTGTATCATTGCATAGGACTAAGGGTACAGAAGTCTGACACTCCACCTTACCAGGGATCATTTCAAGCATGACATGCAATGGGAAGCATGCTACTCTTTTTTTGTATTCACTCATGGGGCACAAGCATTGCTGGATGGCCAGCATTTATTGCCAGTCCATAGTTTCTCTTGACAAAGTGGTGGTGAGTTTCCTTCTTAAACCACTGAAGTCCATGTACTGTAGATAGACTCACAATGCCCTTAGCGAGGGAATTTGAGGTTTTTGACTCAGCAACTGTAATATATTTCTAAGTCTGGATAGCGAGTGGCCTTGGAAGAGAACTTGCATGGTGCTCCCATGTATCCATGGTCCTTGTTCTTCTAGATGGAAGTGATCATGGGTTTGCAAGGTACTGGCTAAGGATCTTTGGTGAATGTCTGCAGTGCATCTTCTGGATAACACATACTGCTGCTATTGAGCATCGATGCTGGAGGGAGTGGATGCTTGTGGTTGTGGTGCCAGTCGAGTTGATGATTGTGAGTAAATTGATGGAAGTTGATTTGTTGGGTTGGATGTATCTTGCTTTTTGTGTAGAGGACATACTTGGGTAATTTTCTACATTGTCAGGTAGATGCCAGTGTTGTAAATTTACTGGAATAGCTTGTACAGGGGAGCAGCAAGTTCTGGAACACAAGTCTTCAGTACTATTGCTGGGATGTTGTCAGGGCCCATGCAGTATCCAGTGTCTTCAACCATTTCTTGACGTTACATGGAGGGAAACAAATTAACTGAAGACTAACATCTGTGATGCTGAGGACCATAGGAGGAGACTAAGCTGGATCATCCACTTGGTACATTTGGCTGAAGACTGCTACAAATGCTTCAGCCTTTTTTTTGCTGATGTGTTGGGCTCTTCCATCTTGGAGGATGGGGATATTTGTCGAACCTCCTCCTCTAGTGAGTTGTTTAATTATCCACCAGCATTCACTACTAGATGTGGCAGGATTGGAGAACTTAGATCTGGTCTGTTGGTTGTGGGATCTCTTAGCTCCTGGTGAAGGGCTTTTGCCTGAAACATCGATTTTCCTGCTCCTCGGATGCTGCCTGACCTTCTTTGCTTTTCCAGCACCTCTCCAATCATGCACTCTTCACTGTCCATTGAACTAGGGTTGATCCCCTGGCTTAATGGTAATGATTGAGTGGAGGATATGCTGGATCATGAGGTTGCAGGTTGTGCTGGACTATAGTTCTGCTGCTCTTGATGGTGGGACTTCATCTCTACAAGGACTGCGAGGTGGTCATTCTTACCAAAACTGTTGTTGGTTTCATTACCACCTGCGGCAGACCCAGTCCAACAACTTTGATCAGTAGTTGTTCTGCTGTCAAACCACTTTTGGTAGTGGTCATTAAAATTCCCCACCCAGAGTACATTTTGCATCCTTGCCTCATTGCTCCCTTCAAGTGTTGTTTAACCAGAAGGAGAACTATTTCAACAGCTAAGCGAGGGCAGTAGTCAGCAGATGGCTTCAATGCCCATGTCTAACATAAAGCCATGAGACTTCATGAGACCCAGATTAAATATTGAGAACTCCCAATGCAACTCTCTCCCAAATGTATACCATTGTGCCACCACCTCTGCTGTGTCTGTCCTGCCGGTGGGACAGGAAATATCCAGGGATGCTAATGGTCGTGTCTGGGACACTGTTGGAAGGTATGATTCACTCAATTTTCACACTAAGCCTCCAGATATTAGTAAGCAGGGTTGACAGCGCTGTTCTATCATTGTCTTTTCAGGTCCCTAAGTCAGTGCTAGTTTGTCCATCAGATTTAATTTCTTTGTTGAGACTTCATTGCCGATTGATACTATGGATTGGCTTGTCAGGCCATTTCGGAGAGCATTTGAGAGTCAGTCATATTGCTGTAGCTTTGGAGTCACATACATACCAGACCACGTAAGGATGGCAGATTTTCTTCCCTGAAGAACATGAGTGACACAGATAGGTTTTTTCAATAATTAGCCATAGTTTTATGGTCGTCAGTAGATATTTCATTCAAGATTTTTTTTGTTTAATTCAAATTCATCTCTGTGTAAATTTATCTTCATATTAATCAGGACAGTGATGTGACTGAATAACGTGGTATTTGTCTATTATTGTTGGTTTTAACAGATATCTATAGGATTTTTCAACACCATAATATCCACACTCAGTTTATTAAATTAAGGAAGATGACAAAAGCTTTGTGACTTCAGGGAGAACAATTGTCTGGAGGCAAAATTACATCATGGTTTGCAGCAATGGTCCTCTCGAAAGAAAATTTCTATCTTGGTGGCAGACATTAAGAAAATTAACCAAACAACAACCAGACAACAGCTTATGACATCAGCGACCTCAGATAGTCTCAAATAATCAGGAGCATCAGTTTCTTTGAAAGCAAACAGTTATACAAATCTCTGGGATAGGGCTTTGATCAACAAGAATACAGAGTTAATTTGTTTTTGATGGGGATATAAGTTTTTTTTCAAGACAAATTAATAATCTAAGATATTCTTAATTAAAAGAAAGAAAACTGAAGATAATGCTGAAGTTATAAATGCAATCAAAACTAAAGGAAATGAAGGAAAATTGGTGCTGTGCTTTGCTCTCTCACTGATGATAAACACTTCCTGACCAAGGTTATTTGCCTGGCTAGCTTATTAGAACTCTCACTGACTTTTTTCATTATTTTTATTTATTCTTTTATCAAGTTCGGTTTGGAGCTGGGAACTGGGAGCTGTGAGCTAAAGATAACTTTTGGACTGTGGTATACAGCTTATGTTAAAAGGAAAACAGACCAGAGAGCTTTTGCTAATGTGTAAGGCTAGGCTTGGAAGTTAATAGCAGGTTTGTTCCTGATCAAAAGATTCGGCAGATATTTCATGTGAAGAGCATTATATTTAAACAGATAGCAGAAGTTGGCTATTAACGAGGTTTGTACCTGGGAACAGGTTCAAGCAAGTCTGGAAAACTCCCTATCAAGCAGAGGGCAGGCAATGAATGGTAACTGGGACCTTGTGGAGGAGATGATCAGTTTGACAGGGAATGGTCAGTGTTTGAATTGGGGTTTGGACTGTATTTTCTGTAGAAAGAAGAATCTGGCTGTTGTAAGTTATAAGTAGTACTGATTTTATCTGAGTGAATGATAATGTGAGCCTCATTGACACCTTCAGAAAATTGCCAGTGAAATCACCATCTATGCCTGTGGAGCAATGCAACATGAAAACAACTTAAGCAATCTGGTTAGTCTTGTTAAGTTCTTTCATTTATCCCTTAACTGTGTTTGTTTGTTTGTCTGTCTGCTGTATGCATGAGGCCAAAAACAAAAGCTTTTAGATTTATAGTATAGGGGCAAATAAGATGATTACTTTATTGTTTTATTTTTTGTTGGTAAAATCACTGTATTTTTAATGCATTACTAGATCCTTTGTTTAAAGTACAGACCCATGCCTAGAACTGAATATTCGCAGAGTCTGGGATTGGTTATTCAAAAGTCTGGTGAGAAACAATCAGGATCAAGTTTGAGAGTGTTTATAGATTTTAATTTCATTGTGTTGTGAAAACAGAGGTAGAAAGTCTGATTTGGTTCAGCTGTCTGTGTCTGTGTCATAAGAAATTCCATTGTCCTTCAGAATTAGACCAGAGATGAGAGCATTCTCTGCTTGAGATGCCTTGCATCATATTCACAGCAACTCTTCAACCCATTTTCATCTTCATTGCTTGTTAAATGGTTCTAAGAATTTCGCCTTGTGCTTCAGAATGATTGTTAACTGGATAGTGGCACCTCCCATTCTTTTATGCTATCTAGTTTTTACTATTCAGGGTTTTCCTCTTGTCATTATCAACTTCACATTATCTCCAATCGATGAAGCATTCAATGAATACATGACACTATGGACGCTCTGTAGAATGAAGGGACATTGGAGTGTTTGTCCATGGATCTCTGAAGGTGGTACAACATATCAGTAGGGTGGTGAAAAAGGCATATTGGACTGCTGCCCTTATCAATCAAAGCATAGATTACAAAAGCAGGGAGGTCATGTTGAAGTTGTACAGAACTTTGGTGAGATCACAGTTCGAGAACTGTGTGCAGTTCTAGTCACCACATTACAGGAAGGATGTGATTGCACTGGAAAGAATGCAGAGGAGATTCACCAGGATGCTGCCTGGGTTAGAAAATTTAAGTTACGAGGAAAGGTTGGATAGGTTTGAGTTGTTTACATTGGAGAAGAGAAGACTGAGGGGTGATCTAATTGAGGTATGCAAGATTATGAGGGGCATGGAAAGTGTGGATAAGGAGCAGCTGTTCCCCTGAGTTGAAGGGTCAGTCACGAGGGCACACAAGTTCAGGGTGAGGAGCAGGAGACATGAGTGATATCTTTTTTAGCCAGAGACTGGTGATGGCCTGGAATGTGCTGCCTGGGGAGGACTGGAGAGGCGGGTTGCCTCACATACTTTAAAAAATACCGGGATGAACACTTGGCATTTCTCACTATTCAAGATAATGGACCACGTGCCGGTAAATAAGTTTAAGTTGAAGACCAGGTGTTTTCACATCTCAGTGCAGACTCAATGGGCTGAAGGGCCTTTTCTGCATTGTATAATTCCATGATTCCATGATTCAATGGCACTTTTAACTTTCACGCAGGTTTAGCCATATTTGGAGGACTTCACAGACAGATTGCAATTTTGAATGTGGTGCAGCTGAACTGCCCTGAGATTGTTGGATGTAATCACATGACAAGCTTGCACAGTTCAGCTGACATGGAGTTAGTAGTTGGCATTTTGACTTATTGTGGGCATCCGCCCATTGGATTTCCCATTCCACAGGAATGGCTGATAACTTTGACACCAACAGACATTTAGGTTACCTGAATTTGATTCATTGTAATTTCACTATAGTATTATGGAGGCAATAGAAATGCAAATTTATGAATTAATCTTCAAAGTGAGCACTTCACATTGCAACAATATGGAACCATGTATCCACTAATGATGCAAAAACACATGTTTTGCAGGTTGATTCCATCCAGAGGAAATTATTTGACTTTATAATGAAAAGATAAGTCAAACCAAAAAAAAAACTCATGTGTTATGGATCAAGCCAGACTCCCTCAAAGCATTTCAGGACTGTAATCAGGACCCTAACTTTGCTGGTTGTTTCAAGCAGGCGTAAAATGGATATTCCAGGAGTGATACAGCTGGCCCAACCACTTTGTTTTAAACAAAACAGAATTTATTTGCAAGCTTACCAAACGAAGCACAAACAAAAGAGAACAAAATACAGAATAGCTTAATCTATTAAACAGATTATCTCAACTTAATGATGCTGTTCCAAATACTTGTAACAATCCGCATAAACACCCCTTTGCAATAAAATGAAAAGTCTTTCACAGGATCTTACAAGAGAGATGTCAGAGAGAGGGAAGATCGGCATGGAACTGTTTCTTTGGTTCCAGCAGCTTCACAACTGACTGCTTATTAAAGCCAAAACCAAACCATGGAAAAGCTGAACTGGGAGAACTGGCCACTCCCCTTTCATTGTACATGTGTTTTTCTTTAAACCTGAAAGCCTTTTGCCTGGGGTAGTATCTGTTAGCTATAATCAAATTGGCCCTAAAACCCGTCAAACCTAGACACCCTGGAACCTATGCCTTTACAACAGCTCTGGGGAAAAAATTAAGGACAACATAACTTTGTTAAAGGAGTAGCATCATCACACATGAACAAGTTGAAATGACTGATGTGGAAAATTGATGATATTGAACATATAGGCAGAGTACTTATATCATGACCAAGATATCATATGTTTTCAATGAAGACTAGCAGACCTACAGAAGTGGTGAAAGATATATGGAAAAAAAAAATTCTTTTAATCATTTATAAGGTTTGGTGTCACTGGCTGGGTCAACATTTGTTGTCCATCTCTAATTACAATTTGCTCAGGGTTGAGAAGGTGTTAGTGAGCTGCTTTCTTGAACTGCTGCAGTCCATATGCTGTCTACAGACTCACAATACCATTAGGGAGTGAATTCTAGGATTTTTACCCTGCTACAGTAAAGAAAGAGTGATATATTTCCAAGTCAGGATGGTAAGTGTTTTGGAGGGGAACTTGTAGATGATGTTCTTAGTATCTATTGTCTTTGCCCTTCTAGATGGAAGTATTTGTGGACTTGGAAGGTACTATCTAAGGAACCTTTGTGTATTTGTGCAGAGCATTTTGTAAAAGATACACAATGCTGTTACTGAGCACCAGTGGTGGAAGGTGTAGATGTCTATGGGATGTAGTGCCTATCAAGTGAACTGCATTTATCTAGATGGGGTTAAGCTTCATGTGTGTTCTTGAAGGGACAGTTCATGGACGCCATTTTCCTAAGACTGGAATAAAAGTAATATCTTAATACATATTCACTAAATGTAGGAAAATCCATAAATACAGCAATACCAAAGAAGCCTAGAAGCCTTGCTGCAAACTACTTAAAAAGATAACTCCTAAAGGAGCATTGCTTATGCTGTGTTTCATTTATGATGCTAACAAGAATGCAACAAGGAACTGAAATTAAATTGTTCGTGGGATGTGGATGTCATGAGCGAGGTCAATATTTTGAACATTAGCTGTATTCTTACGTTGCATGCAACAGAATTTAAAGAAGGCTGTCAATTTAATCTCCAGGGTTTGAATGTGTCTCTCAATAAGAGTTATGATATGTTTGAATTCTTTTTTAGGGCATTATTATATATTCCTAGTTCACTGGAAGGATCAGATTAATGATGAGGGAATTCAGTTGTCGGGATTAAAACAAAAGAGTAAGTGCAAACTAACTTCCCACATTAATACCAGATAGACGTCCTAAGAAGATTCAATAAGGTCTTGTTGGAAAGTATGCCATTATTGATATCTGGCTACACAAAAAATAAAACAAACATCATTATAGTACAGACAGAAATGTCAGTGATGGAAAGAACAGCAGCAGAGACCACCAGAGATATGGAAATGTCCTATCTGTGTTCAGTCCTCAGAACACATATACTTAGAGGATGACAGGCAACTGATCCAAACATTTTCATTTCCTACATTAGTTATACTGTGCTGCATCACCTCAGTCACTATTTCATATTTGCTTAGAAAGTTAAATTGCAATGCCTTGGGCTAAGTGCCATATTCCATGAGGCTTGAGAATGTTCTGCTGATTAAAATGTATTTTGAAATTACTTATTTTCTCTCCATGACCATTTTCATTCAAGTAGTTCATTCATGCAGTAGTTAACATTAAGATGATATTTCTTTTCTCTGGATATTGTTTTATACAATAACTTTATTGCAGCTAACATTGATTCACATGGAATATTAAGACTTGCCCTTTGGGGAATCAATGTGAACAGAGACTTATTGTAAAGTTACATTCTGTTTACTGTATTCTATGACTTAACATACATGGAAACCCTGAGGAGACTTCAGAGCATGTCATTCAGTCACTGTGGATGATCAAGCACAGGAATGTTTAATGAGATACTAAAGACAATTGGGAGTTAATTCCAAACTTTGGTTCGGGTTGATAGATAGAAAAATATTGAACACCATTCTCTTGCACAGTACCACTGAAGATGATGCTACAAAGGCCTTGTACTCCACTCCTTGTAGCTGCCCCTTCAGCCAATCATCAAGATCTGCTTGAACCCACACAGTCCAGGTGCCCCGTAGTGTGCACCAGAAGCACCACAGATCACACAGCTTTACCAATTTTTGGAATTACAGAATTTCAGAATTGTTACAGTGCAGAAGTAAGCCTTTCAGTCGGTCATCCTGCATTGGTTGCCTGAGCATTTTAACTTACTACCAATCTCCTGTCCTTTCTCCATAACCCGACACAGGGTTTGCATTTAATTAATCATTTGATGACCTCTTGAATGGCCCAAGTGAACCTACCTTAACCACGCTTCTAGGAAGTGCATCCCAGACCCTAACTACCCACTACATGAAAAGGTTCTTTCACGCCTTACCTTCTTTTTCTTTTGTTAAACATTGAATTGGCACCACCTTATGTTCCCATGAGGAAGTTGAACAGTTCATCAACTTCACCTCCCTCCCCTTCCTGGATCTCTCCATCTCCATCTCCAGCGACTGACTCAACACAGGCATCAATTTCAAACCCAATGACTCAACCCCAGTTACCTTGACTACACCTCCTCCCGCACACCTCCAGCAATCCCTTAGTACTAATTCTTTCCTCCTCCACTGTATCTGCTTCCAGGAGTAGCAATTCCACTCCAGGACATCTCGGATGTCTTCCTATTTCAGGCATCGTAACTCCCCCTCCCACATGATCAACAATGCATTCCAGTGCATCTCATCCACTTCCCGCACTTCCGCCCTCGAACCCCACCCCTCCAACCACAACAAGGAAAGAACCCCTCGGTCCTTACCTTCCACCCCACTAATCTCGGATTATAGCTCATTATCTATTCACTCTGCAACTTCATCGTTAAGTCCATGTCCCCCACCAACCCACCCTCCACTCCCAGCACCTTCCCCTGCCACTACAAGAGATGTAAAACCTGGGCTACGCCTCCCCCTTCACCTCAGTCCAAGGTCCAAAGGGATCTTTTCACATGCAGCAGAGATCTTCCTGCACATCCACGCACCTCATCTACTGCATCAGTTGCTCTCGACGTGGTCTCCTCTACATTGGGGAGACAGGATGCCAACTCGTGGAGCATTTAAAGGAACATGCCTGAGACACACCTACCAAACAACCCCACTACCCTGTGGCCGACTACTTCAATTCCCCATTCCACTTCCCCAGGGATATGCAAGTTCTGGACCTCCTCCACTGCCAAATCAAATCCATCAACTGGAGGAAGAATGCTTCACCTTCTGTCTTGGGATTCTTCAACCACACAACATCAATATTAACCTCTCTACCTTCCAAATGTCCCCTCCCCCCAATTCATCCCAGATACAAACCTCCAAATTGGCACTGCTCTCTTAACCTGTCCATCTTTCTTGCCACTTATCCACTCCACCCTTCCCACTGACCTATCGCAATTAACCCCCACCTATTGCCTTCTCACCTACCTTTCCCTCAGCCCCACCCCCATCTCCCTTTTTATCTCTCATCCCTTTCCGCCTACACATTCTTGATGAAGGGCTTATGCCCGAAACATTGACTCTCCTGATCCTCGGATCCTGCCTGTGCTTTTCCAGTGCCACTTTTTTCAACTTTAAATATGTGTCCACTGCATCCTTTTATAAGTGTATCATCCCTGGACTAATCATGTAAACCTCTTCTGCACTGTCTCCAAGGCATTCACATCCTTCCTATATGTGGTGCCCAAAATGATACAGAATACCCCAGCTGAGTTGTAACTAGTGTCATATGAGTTCATCACAATCTCCCTTCTCTTTTACTCAAAAACCCAATTAAAATGCATAGAGTATGTGTATTACCATGAGACCATAAGATACAGAAGCAGAATTAGACCATTGGGGCAATCTATTTGATTATGGCTAACATATTTATCAACCACCATTCTCCTACTTTCTTCCCGTAACCCTTGATCCTTTTACTAATCAAGAATGTGTCTATCTCAGTCTTAAATACATTCAATGATATGGCCTCCACAGCCATCTGCAGCAATGATTTCCACAGATTCATAACCATCTAACTGAAGAAATCTCTATTTATCTTAGTTCTAAAGGGTTGTCTCTTCACTCTGAATCTGTTCTCATGCACTCTAGTCTCTTCGATTTGTGAAAACACCTTCTCCATGTCCACTTTATCCAGTCCTCTCTGTATTCTGTAAGTTTCAATCAGAAACCGTTCATAGACTCCTAGAGTCAGAGAGCTGTACAGCATGGAAACAGACCCTTCAGTTCAACTTGTCCATGTTGACCAGATAAAAACGAGGTAAAAACAATGACTGCAGATGCTGGAAACCAGATTCTGGATTAGTGGTGCTGGAAGAGCACAGCAGTTCAGGCAGCATCCAAGTAGCTTCGAAATCGACATTTCGGGCAAAAGCCCAACGTCGATTTCGAAGCTACTTGGCTGCTGCCTGAACCATGTTGACCAGATATCTGGTGCCATTTTCAACATTTCACGCATATCCCTATAAATTTTTCCTATTCATATATCCATCCAGATGCCTTTCAAATGTTGCAATTGAACCAACCTCCATCACTTCCTCTGGCAGCTCATTCCTTACATGCACCACGCTCTGTGTGAATATGTTGCCCCTCTGGTCCCTTTTTAATCTTTCCCCTCCCATCTTAAATCTATACCCTCTTGTTCTGTACTTGCCCCACCCTGGGGAAAAGACCTTGTTTATTCACCCAATCCATGCCCCTCAAGATTTTATAAGCCTTTATAAAGCCATCTCTCAGCCTCTGACACTCCATGGAAAACAGCCCTAGCCTATTCAGTCTCTCCCTATTGCTCATACCCTCCTACCATGGCAACATCCTTGTAAATCTTTTCTGAGCCCTTTCAAATTTGACAACATCCTTTCTACAGGAGACCAGAATTGCACGCAGTATTCCAAAAGTGGCCTAACCAATGTCCTGTACAGCCGCAACATGACTTCTCAACTCCTTTACTCAATGTATTGACCAATAAAGGCAAGTATACAGTACGCCTTCTTCACTATCCTAACTATCAGCCACTCCTCTTGCATGGAACTATGAACCTGAACTCCAAGGTCACTTTATTCAGCAACACTCCCCAGGACCTTACCATTAAGTGTATAAATCATGCCCTGATTTGCCTTTCCAAACTGCAGCACCTCACATTTGCAGGCTGTTCTGATATAATGCAATAGTTACATTCCCGTGCGATTCCCGCATTAAAAGAAAATCGCATAACAGCAGCATCATTTAAACCGATGGGACCGGAATCACATTATAGCCAATGCGGGTGAGGAAAGTTCACATTCTACAAATAATGGTCTAAACTCCTCAATCGCGTTACAGCCAATTCACGTCAAGAAACAAGCATTTTAGCAGAACTGACTGCATCTAAATTAAACTCCATCTGCTACGCCTCCTCTGAGAAAGTCCTGTAGAGACATCCTAGGATTGAGATAGTTGATTTTCAACAACCACAACCACAAGAACAAAACTATATTAAACAATGTTCGAGATAGTTCATTACAATATTAACAAAGCAGAGCCGCTCTCGTTTATAATAAAACAGCAAAAACAAATTTGTCATTCATGTAAGTACGACTGGTGTCACCTCCAATTTAAAAGAAAATTATCAGTGTGAAAATATTGATGTATGTACATAAGAAAAGCTTCCTTGTATTAGACTGAAGTTTTAACAAGTGGTCCATTGTTTTTGGTATGACTCCAGCCTGTGGAGAGTTTCTGCCCCAATCCCATTGACTCCAGTTTTGTGAAGGATACTTGTACAAATGTTGTATTGGTGTCAAAGGTAGTCACTCTCATTTCACCTCTGGAGTTCAGTTCTTTTGTCTATGCTTGGTCCAAGACTGTAGCAAGATGAGGAGCCAAGTGGCCATGGTGAAACCTAAATAAACCAGAGTGTCATCCTTCATCCAGATTTCAGGAGTTGTCTTCTCATGACACGTGCTCCATCTTCCTTCCAAGGATGGTCCTTGAGGACCTCTTGGTCACCATTGTCAGATTAAATCCTGCCCAACTCTGCTACTCATCTTTGAACAGAGCTAGTCGATCAAAGGTTATTACGCTTAAGCCCAAAACAGTTAATCCAACTGCTCACGCTATTTAATAACTTGACCTTACCCTTTCCCCACAAATCTTGTAATGAATCTTATTACTGTAATGGACCACTTGTTAAAACTTCAGTCTAATACAAGGAAGCTTTTCTTATGTACATACATCAATATTTTCACACTGATAATGTTTCTTTTAAATTGGAGGTGACACCAGTCGCACTTACATGAATGACAAATTTGTTTTTGCTGTTTTATTATAAACGAGAGCGGCTCTGCTTTGTTAATATTGTAATGAACTATCTCAAACATTGTTTAATATCGCCCTCACTTTATATATTAACAGAAATGAGACAGACAAAATCCTTTCTGTGCAGAGGCAGTAGTTTTATATTCATGGTGAATGAGCAGTTGATGTATTACAAAAGAACATAATAGGACTGATAGATGATCTTGTACTGATTGAGGGCAGGAGCTCATTTCCCACACTAAGTTAAAGAGTCAGCATGATTTAGAGAATGCCAATGCAGTGCCAAATATTTGACAGTGTTAAATGCTCGATTGGCAGTACAAAATTCCAATGTCTATGAATGAATCAAGATTTTAAAAAAATAAATTGATGAGAAAGTTATCAAATTCTCAGATACAGAAGGAAATATAAAATAAAAGGCAATTCATAAACTGTTATAACTTGTGTTATTTTCTTTCTGTCCTTCCACTTTGCTTTGGTTATGGATGATCATGTAAATAAGGCATCAGTTATCCACAGACCTGACTTCACTATGTGGTTCATTCATTGACTTCAAACAAATTGAGGCTTGAATTAAATCTTCCCAGTTAAGTCCTGACATAGACACTGATAACCCATGTTGCATCTTCAGATGCAATGTTACATTCTGTTAATTACAAAGATTCAGCGGTGCACAAATGTCTAATAAGTAAAGCTCTAATGCAGTTTCCTAAAGTGGGAGAGTGGGCTAATGCCCCTAGTGTCTGGCCAGATCAGAAATCAATGTTTATGAAGTACCAACTGGATACAACACATCTCTGTGGGCAGAGATGTGTGCAGAACAACTTGTGACCATGTTTAACAAACACTCTGGACAGTCCCAATATAGTATATGCAGTGGGTTGGTACATGGTCATCTGCCCACATGATAATTTAAAGAATTGCTTGCTACAAGAGGAGCTAATGAAGCACATGAAAATAATCTTTAAAAATGCGTGGGAGGGAAAATAAATCGACAAATGGTTTTCGAAAGCCTAGTTAATGGCTTAGTTTAACACCGAGATATGTGGGATTTGCTGAACATTAAAGGCATTAATCATTTTACTGTTTTTTTTAATGCAATATCATTGTGGAACATTAATGACATGTTTTTATAAATGATGTGCAGCACACCCCATACACAGAGGGATATTTATGCAGTGAGAGTACATTGATATATGGGATACTGGGTTTGCATAACTAACAGAACAAAGCACAGAGGTCTACCAACTCAGGTTAATGATTTATTGATGCAAATACTTCTGAAGTTACTGCTTAAATGGACAACGAAGAGACACCCTAAAGCAACTTGTTAGATTGATGTTCTGTTTTACATTCAGACAGCATTAGAGCTTGGCAATCAGACCATCTATTTGCAAATGTAAATTAAATTCCATTAAGAAGGAAAATTCGATCATGTTTTGCAACAGCAATACATTTGGTGATGAACAGACGACTCAAGGCTACTACTGGAATGCTAAGGATAATAGTAACATTTACGGCCCTTTTACAAACAGTGGCCATGTCCTTACCTTGGAACCAGAAGACCTGGGTTCAAGTTTCACCTACCCAAGAAATGTATCATGACATCTCTGAACATGCCTAAAATCAACATTTAGCTGAGGTTTGCGTGATGAGTCACGGCTCCACTACACTGCCAAGCTCCCACTTGGTCCCCTCTTCAAGTCTATTTTGTTTAAGCACCTCATCCTTCCTGATTGTTGTCTTATTACTCAGTTGGCCTCGTCCTCTGTTAATTGTCTTTTCGCTTTCTAATCACTTTCATTAATATTTGCTCACATGACATTTGCTCTCACAAGAACTAATCATCCAGAGAGTCAGGTTCGTGCTGTGATGACACCAATAATGGCAGCTGGCAACATTTAATATCAAGCACTGAACCAAATGTATAGCTAAACTCAGTAATGCTGTCCATGAAACTGCAATTCATTTTCATAAAATCCCATCTCATTCATTAACATACTTTCAAGAAGGAAATTGATCCTCCTTACATTGTCAGTGATAGATCCTTAAGTGTCCTCTACAATGGCTAATCAAGCCACTTGGTTTAAGGGAGATTATCCATGGATAATTAAGTATTGACAGTGATTTACACATCCTAGAGAAGAATAACAATGAAGAAAGAGGCTCGAAAATTGAAATTCTCATCATTGCAACTTCCTTGTCTCATGTCATAGAGTTATAGAGTCTTAAAGCACAGAAAAAGTCTTTCAACTCATTATGTTTGTGTCAGTCTTCAAGAACCTTTCTACTCTGGTTCCACTTTCCAGCTATTGGTCTGTAAACTTGCGTGCTATGGTGTTTCAAGAGACATCTAAATAAGTCTTAAATATTGTGATAGCTTGTACTTCTACCACTCTTTCAGGACTGAGTTTCAGATCCCACCTCCCTTTGGGTGAAAACATTCTTCCTTAAATCCCTCGAAACTTCCTGCCTTAAATCTATGGCCTCTGGTTGTTGATCCCTGTACTAAAGGGAAATGTTTCTTTCCATCCACCCTATCTATGCCCCTATAATTCCACACATCTCAATTAAGTTCCCTTAACTTTATCTGTTATAAAGGCAACAAATGCAGCCTGACACATTTCTCTTCATAGCTGAAATGCTTCAACTCAGGGAATATCCTTGAGAATGTTTAGAGAGGGTGCAGTCATATCCTTCCCTACTCTGGGACACAGTACTCCAGCTATGGCTGAACTAACTTCTTATACAGCTCCATCATAACCTTTTGCTCTTCTATTGAATGCCTGAAATTATAAATACAAGTATCTCATATACTTCTCAACCACCTTATCCACCTGTCCTGTTGTCTCCTAATTTTTTTTATCACTGACTCCACCAGAATTTCTGACGTCACATTATTTAAATGTGAATTAATATGACATGGGGCAAAACTAACATGCAACATTGTAACGTACTGTTGTCAAGGGACAGCATGTCACTGTGAGTTTGAAAAACAGCTTCTGTCAAAGACACAACTGCATTAATCTTTAATTAAACATATTATCCTTTTACTTTTTAAGATTTTATAAAAAAATGTCTTTTGCATGTTCTGGTTCCTGCTTGGATGGCATGTGGGCAGTGGTTTTAAAAGCTCAAAAATCTTTCCATTGAATTCCTTGATTCAGCTACTAAATATCATCACATTGTTGCATTTTCCAAGACACAAAGATCAAAGTTGGTAGACATATGACACTTGAACCCCTGTATTATGAATGGGAACTGTTGTTATAATAGGTTAATGTGTGAAGTTCATGCTAGCTCTAATTGTGACATGGTTTTCAGTTGGAACTTCTAATATCCATGTGCCCGAGTGTTTATAATGAAGGCTGTATAAGGTGGCATAATGAGTTGGTATGGACTAGCAATCAATGTTTTGTGTAAATATTTTGTAACATGAGCTACTTTCCTGGTGTTCTTGGATGTTGGTATTCAATGTCAAGTTCTCAATAATATATCATTTCCTCATTTATCAATGTTCAGGTTCTGTAATACAGCACACTGTAGTCAGCTACCTGCCACGCTCTAATGGGCATAGTGCACTTGGGGAGAAAGTGAGGACTGCAGATGCTGGAGATCAGAGCTGAAAATGTGTTGCTGGAAAAGCGCAGCAGGTCAGGCAGCATCCAAGGAGCAGGAGAATCGACGTTTTGGGCATGAGCCCTTCTTCACTTGGGCACTTGGGCCTTGCTGTGACCTCTTAACACTCACCTTATGTCATATCATAATAACATCATCACCCAGACACCTGGTAGAATCTAGGTCACCTCACAACTTGTAAAGCTATTTCATGGTTTGGTGTTGAAATCACCTTTGTCTTGCACTACTTTTTCCTTTATTCCAGTAGCTGAAAAATTTAAATAAAGAAAATAATTTATAGATTTTCTATTGTCTGGAAGATTTTATTTAGCCCCTGAATTGCAACTACTTCCGGTGGAAATGTCTTTAAAAGGTTGCCATAAAGTTACACTGGTCTTCACCCTAGCAGAACTCAATATATCCTTCTCCTCCTTTATAGGCAGTCCCTCAGAATTGAGATTGACTTTCTTTCACTTCAGAAATTAGGGTTCTGGGGTGACTAAATAATCCAATGTTGCATCCTGAAACCTTGCTGCAGTGGAGAGGGGTGGGGGAGGGGGTTGGAGTGGCGGTGTGGTGGGTGGCGGTGGCAGGTAGTGATTAAAGAGGTAAGTGGATGGAATACTGGAGTTTTCACAAGCTTCATCCATTGTTTGTATTTGACTTCATTGCAGCCTGTCAGAGAAGCTCAAAAGTGATGCTTTTTCACCAAGTTGGCTTTTCTTGGGCCAGGGATTCCAATTAATCGCTGGAAATAGATTCATAGAGATGTACAGCACAGAAACTTGTCCATGCTGACCAGATATCTTAACCTAATCTAGTCCCATTTGCCAGCACTTGGCTCATATCCGTCTAAACCCTTACTATTCATGGATCCATCCAGGTGCCTTTTAAATGCTGTAATTGTACCAGCCTCCACCACTTCTTCTGGCAGCTCATTCCATACACACACTACCCTCTGTGTGAAAAGGTTGCCCCTTAGGTCCCTTTTATATCTTTCCCCTCTCACCCTAAACCAATGTCGTCTACTTCTGGATGCCCCCATCCCAGGGAAAAGACCTCATCTATCTTTTCCTATCAATGCTAATGTAGTCAATTCAGCCACATTAGGGAGATTTAAACAATCCTTAGATAAGCACATGGATGATGATGGGATAGTGTAGGGGGACGAGCTGAGAATAGTTCACAGGTCGGTGCAACATCGAGGGCAGAAGGGCCTGTTCTGCGCTGTATTGTTCTATGTTCTATGCCCCTCATGATTTTATAAACCTCTGTAAGGTTACCCCTCAGCCTTCGACACTTCAGGGAAAACAACCCCACCTATTTGACCTCTTCTTATAGCTCAACTCCTCCAATCCTGGCAACATCCTTGTGAATCTTTTCTGAACCCTGTCAAGTTTCACAATATCCTTCCGATATGCCATATTACAATATTCCAAAAGTGGCCGAACCAGTGTCCTGTACAGCCGCAATGTGACCTCCCAAATCCTATTCTCAATGGTTTGACCAATAAAGGAAAGCATACCAAAAGACTTCTTCACAATCCTATTTACTTATGACTCCACTTTTAAGGAATTATGAACCTGCACTCCAAGGTCTCTTTATTCAGCAATACTCCACCTTACCATTAACTGTATAAGTCCTCCTCTGATTCACTTTTCCAAAATGCAGCACCTCACATTTATCTAAACTAAACTCCTCTCTGCCACGCCTGAGCCCACTGGCCCATTGGATCAAGATCCCATTGTATTCTGAGGTAACCTTCTTCGCTGTCCTGCCCAGTCCCGATCTATCAACAGCCACCAAGGCCCCTTTCATGAAGGAAATTTATGAATGGATTTTAGTGGAGAGGGGGTAGAAAGAGAAGGGAGTCAAAGAGAGTAAAATGAGAGAAAGAGCAAAACCAGAGAGAGAATCCAAGAGGTTGGGGGGGGGGGGGGGGGGGATGTTGGGGGTGGGGGGAAAGGAGAGAGATAGAAAAAAAAAGATAGAGAGAGAGACTCCAAGGGGGAGAAGGAAGACACAGAGGTGAGTGAGAGACAGAAGGGAAAGAGAGAATCTGAGAGGTGTGGGGTGGAGAAGGAGAGAGAGAAAGAGGAGAGAGAGAAAAAAAAGAGAGAGAAAGAGAGAGACTCAGAGAGAGAGAGAGAAGGGGGAAAGAAGAGAGAAAGAGAAGGACAAGAGAGAAGAGAGTGAGAGATTTGATTTGTTATTGTTACATGTACCAAGATGCAATGAAAAGTATAGGTTTACATTTTAAGACGTCCAGCGCCTCCTCCTCCTCCAGGTTCTGCATTGCATGGGTGGTTCTCTTGCTCAACCTCTCTTCTTGCCAGTTTAAACCACTACCAGTTCTCCCTCTCTCTCTCTCTCACTAATGAGAGGAGAAGCCCTGGAATTGGAAAAATGTATCAATTCTGCCCTCGCCTTCATCTGGTTTATCTCTGTCTCCTCCATTCCTATCCTCGATATCTCTGTTTTCATTTCTGGGAATAGGCTGGCACCAATGTCCACTACAAACCCAACTACTCCCAAAGTTACCTGAACTATATGTAGTTACACCCTGTTTTCTGTAAGGACTCCATTTCATTTTTCCAGTCACTCCGTCACAACCTTCCTCGGGGGGTGGCAGGGGGAGCCGCAGAAATGTCCATCCTCTTCATCAACTGAGTCTACACTGTAGAATATTGACACAATGCAGGTAAATTGGCACCACTTTAAACATTTGCACTCCAACATCAATGCTCAGTAGCAACAGTTTTCAGAGGACTGTCTGAACAAGATGGGCAGGCACTATTTCGTACAGATAATTGATTATTCAGATAAACGATTTTCATTTAAACAGGGGAAGCCATACTGATCTAATGCTGTGCTCTACCGGAGAATTTGCTAAAATCTATAATTTTAATGAGTCTGCCATTTAAACAAACTAATCTTTGCAGTTCGCAAATTACAGGTTAAAATGAGAAGAACTCAATCCTTACCATGAAATCCTAGCGTTAAACAGGGTCCCGAATGGCTTCTACGATCGCAAGACCATTTACAGTATGTTTCTAGAAACACAATCTCACGATAGAAAGATGGAAACGTTGCCTCACACATGTATTCTCAACCTTTTCTTAAATGAATGGCACGGTAAAGTGCCGGGAATACTGTAAAACACTTAATTTTTCAAATGGCTGTGTAACAACTGTTGCCTGAAACATATCCAGTTGCTGCTGCTTGAGCTGCTTGTGTTTCTTTGTTTTGCCAGTATTTTCACATCCTCTTCAGTACAGATAAAATCGAATTCACTGACCTCCTTGAGGTAACATTTTTGTAGGACCTTGAAATCTTCGGATAATCTGATATTTGGATAATCAAGGTTCCTCTGTATATCATCGGCAAGATACACCATGAAACTCACCAGAATTCCTCAGGCAGCACTTTCCAAATCCATGGCCAACACAATCTAGAAGGACAAGGGCAGCAGAGCGATGGGAATACCACCATGTGAGAGTTTTCCATTGAAAGCACTCACCATCTTGAATCACAAATATATCACTGTTCGTTCCATGTCACTGGGTCAAAATCCTGGAATCGCCTTCCTAAAAGCATTGTGGTTCCAACTACAGCACATGGATTGCAATGGTTCAAGACAGCAGCTCTCCACCTCATTCTCAGGGGCAACTAGTGACATGCAATAAATGCTGCCCTTGACAGAAAAATCCTATTCATTTCCTCCCCTTGGGTTCATGCAGCTTCCCCAGAAATACTAATCATTGCTTATCTCACATACGAGAATAGCTCCTAGGCATCCCACGTCAATCTAAAAAGTTGTGAAAAGTAAATTACTTCTTTGCACCCTTTCTTTGTCAGACATTGTTAATTCCCTCTCTACTTGTTTCCGCCCTCTCTGTGTAGAATGAGGAGAGAGCTGAACTCCCTGTGAAAGCATGTTGCACTGCAATTACACCTCATCACCACAAGTGGAGCTCTAGCACTTTGGTTTAACATCTTTCACATAGCTCCCAGATTGCTGAGAACATTTTAATCTTCGCAAACTGACAACCATTTTGGGACTTCCGTCACAAATGATTACGAACCTGATGAAGGAGCAGTGCTCCGAAAGCTAGCATTTCCAAATAAACCTGTTGGTCTACAACCTGGTGTTGTATGATTTTAAAGCTTTACAAATCATATAGGTGGCACAGTGATGAGTACTGCTCAGGGACCTGGGTTGGATCTGTGACTGTGTGAATATTCTTCATATACAGACATAGACACAAGCAGTCAAGAGTGTGGTGCTGGAAAGACACAGCAGGTCAGGCAGCCCATAAGCTCTTCATCAGGAATTAGACACATGCAGTTCAGTTCTGGTCAGTAGCATATGAAGAAACAAGCAAAACATGGGACTTTGACTCTATCAGGAAACAAATCAAAGGCATGTGTTGCTTGTACAAGACTACATTCATATTAATTAGAGACATTGCATTGTGAGGGATGGATAACCGTTTGACATTTACTGAGTTGTGCGATCTCACATCCTGCTTTGACTGTCCCCAAGGTGGGCAAATGTAAGAGCTAACATGAAGTAACACTTGACTAAGCTTACTGAAGCTATAAAAAAATCTACTGCTAACTTTAAAAATGTCAGGTACACCATTCCCAGAAACACTGCAATACCAGGTCGCTGCACAGAGGGAACAGTGAAAGCTGTTAGCCCGAGTCCTTGTTCCATGAAGGACATAATTCTGATTTTTGTTTAAATTTCAAAAATAAACTTTATTCATAAAATTATTTGGATCTCTATACAATTGGTCATTCCATTCTTGTGCACACATTACATTGCTTTACATACAGACTTCGAAATTTATTTTTCATATGTACAAGTTTGTATCTTTACTATCCAGCTCTTCTGCTGAGGGGTCAGCGGAGCCCAAATGACTGCGTGGGCCCCCTGTTCTTTGGCAGGCAGATGGTACACCGTGGTTTTTCCCCACCGCGCCTTGGCGGCAGCGCCCCCAAGATTCAGCGCATCCCTCAACACGTAGTCCTGGACCTTGGAATGTGCCAGTCTGCAACACTCAGTCGGGGTCAACTCCTTCAGCTGGAAGATCAACAGGTTTTGGACTGCCCAAAGCGAGTCTTTCACTGAGCTGATGATCCTCCAGGCACAGTTGATGTTCGTCTCGGTGTGCGTCCTGGGGAACAGGCCATAGAGCACAGAGACCCGCATCATGGCGCTGCTCGGGATGAACCTCGACAAACACCACTGCATTCCTCTCCAGACTTCTTCTGCATAGACACATTCCAGACTCTGCAGCCACTTCGAGGGCAGCGTGTGGTGCGGCTGAGAGTCCGGGCGTGCATCAAGGATCTCACAGGCAGAGTCCTTCTCACCACTAGCCAAGCCATGTCTTGGTGCTTGTTGGAAAGTTCTGGTGATGAGGCATTCTGCCAAATGGCTATGACAGTCTGCTCAGGGAACCACTCGATAGGATCCGCCCTCTCCTTTTCCTGAAGGCTCTCAAGGACACTACGTGCTGACCACTTCCTGATGGACTTGTGGTCAAAGGTGCTTTTCTTCATAAACTTCTCCACAAAGGACAGGTGATACGGAACAGTCCAACTACTTGGATCATTCCGTGGCAGCGAGGCCAGGCCCATCCTTTGCAACACCGGGGACAGGTAGAACCTCAGTACATAGTGACACTTGGTGTTTGCGTACCGGGGATCCATGCACAGCTGAATGCAGCCACACACAAAGGTGGCCATCAGGGTGAAGGTGGCATTGGGTGTGTTTTTTAGAATAGACTTACAGTGTGGAAACAGGCCCTTCGGCCCAACAGGTCCACACCGACCCGCCGAAGTGCAACGCACCCATTCCCCTACATTTACCCCTTACCTAACACTACGGGCAATTTAGCATGGCCAATTCACCTGACCCTGCACATCTTTGGACTGTGGGAGGAAACCGGAGCACCCAGAGGAAACCCACGCAGACACGGGGAGAACGTGCAAACTCCACACAGTCAGTCACTTGAGGCGGGAACTGAACCCGGGTCTCTGACGCTGTGAGGCAGCAGTGCTAACCACTGTGCCACCGTGCTGCTCACAGCGCCAGAGACCCGGGTTCATTTCCCGCCTCAGGCGACTGTCTGTGTGGAGTTTGCACATTCTCCCCGTGTCTGCGTGGGTTTCCTCCGGGTGCTCCGGTTTCCTCCCACAGTCCAAAAATGTGCAGGTTATGTGAATTGGCCATGCTAAATTGCCCATAGTGTTAGGTGAAGGGATAAATGTAGGGGAATGGGTATGGGTGGGTGCGCTTCGGTGGGTTGGTGTGGACTTGTTGGGCCGAAGGGCCTGTTTCCACACTGTAAGTAATCTAATCTAAAAAAAAAGATGGCCCAGGTGACTGCAGCGGCACAGGTTCTGGGAATAGGCCAGACCTGTGCCACGTATAACAGCAATGACAGTGCCTCACATCTGATGACCAGGGTTTTCCCTGTGATGGAGAGCGACCGTAGCTTCCATCTACCCAGTTTCTGCCTTGCTTTGCTGATACACTCCTCCCAAGACTTGGCACATGCCCCAGGGTGCTGTGGATGTGGCCTCCTCTATATTGGGGAGACAGGCCTATCACCCTCACCTTAACCTCCTTCCACCTATCGCATTTCCAACGCCCCTCCCCCAAGTCCCTCCTTCCTACCTTTTATCTTAGCCTGCTTGGCACACTTTCCTCATTCCTGAAGAAGGGCTCATGCCCGAAACGTCGATTCTCCTGCTCCTTGGCTGCTGCCTGACTTACTTTCAATGATGCCAACTAGTTTTCAACTATTCCCACTTCTCATTAGCACCGTTTTTAGCATTGATTCCTCTCTTTTGGCTTCCCATCAGCTATCTCTTTGTTTGCCTATCGCTTTTCTCTCTCCCTCTGGGCTCTGTCTCCAAACACTCGATTCACTATACCTCTCCCCTTCATCAGTGTAAACACCACCCTTCCCCAGCTGTGGCTGGCATGGTGGCTCACTGGTTAGCACTGCTGCCTCAGAGCAGCAGGGATCTGGGTTCAATTCTACCCTTGGGCAATTGCCAGCATAGAATAAGCAGACTTCTCCCAACAATGACCACCCCCCCACTACAGAGTCTGGGCACCATCCACTGTGCCCCCCCCCCCCCCTCCAACTCCACAACAGCCCAAAGATGCACAGGCCAACACAGACTGTCAGTGCCAAACTGTCCCACAGTGTCCAGGGATGTGCAGGTCAGATGGGTACACCATGGTAAACACAGGGTTACAGGCATGGGATGGTTATGTCTGAGTGGAATCATCCCCAAAGGGCCAGCATAGAGTCAATGGACTGGACGGTCCATCTTCACACTCCAGGGTTTGCACAATTCTCAGTTCTGGCGAAGGACTCGAAATGTTTAGATAATCATAGAATCCCTACAGCGCAGAAACAGGCTAGCCAACCCAACAGGTCCAAATCGACCCTCTGAAGAGTATCCCACCCAGACCCATTAACCATTACTCCTCACTTACCCTTGAAAAATGCACCTAATCTACAATATCCGAACACCATGGACAATTCATCATGGCCAACCTGCAGATCTTGGACTGCAGGAGGAAACCGGAGCACCCAGAGGAAACCCATACAGACACAGGGAGAATGCGCAAACTACACGCAGCCAGCCACGTGAGGGTGGAATTGAGTCCGAGAAACACTACCCCCTGCAAACTCCCCTCCAAGCCTCTTCCCACCCTGAGTCTGAAGTATAATCATCGGCTTCTCAGTGTCACTGGACCAGTGGCAGGTCAGAGGCTGGGAGCTCTGAGCAAGCCACCTACCTTCTGACTCCTCCTGATTCACCATTGACAAGACACAAGCCAGAAGTGAGACAGAACACCACCCCCCCAACCCGTCCCGGATGGGACGCAGCCATGACAACATGCAAGAAGCTTTTTTTTGTTTTCTCTTTACAGATGCTGCCAGACCTGCTGTGTTTCTCCATCACACTCTGTTTTCAGTGTAGCTATGTCCTCAGCTTCTTACTGTCCGGCTGAGGGTCCTCAGCTTCTTACTGTCCGGCTGAGGAGAGAAAGCTGAGCCCATTCCCAAGCTCGAAATCAGCCACACGTAACAGGAAGATCCAAGGCAGGACCAAAATCACAGGAACCATAGGTCCCTCACAAGCTAGAGGCCCCATTAATCATGTGCAGTGCTCATCCTTGGATACGTTCTCCCTAGGATTGCCCAACACAGCCATTAGCAAAAGTTTACCAAGCAAAGAAGAGCCCTTTTCCCACACAAACAGATTCTTCACTGTGTGTTTTTGAAGAAAAAAAACACACATGGGCATTTATTGCCCTGTCCCTAATTGGTTCCCCTTTGTGAAGGTAGAGCTGAGCTGCCTTTTTGAACCGCTGCAATCTTCATGATATTGGTATCAGGGTAGAGGGGGCAGAATTGGTGGGGGATGGTGGGAGGGGGTGTAGGGGGCAAGTTTTGGGATTGTGACCCTGTGACACTGAAGGGACGATGACCCTATTTCTATTTCAGGATGGGGAGTGGCCCAGAGGAGGGGTGAACCCATGTGTCTGTTATCCTAGTTGTTCTGGATGGTAGTGGTTGTGGGTTTGGAAGGTGAGATTCTGCAGTGCAGCTTCTTCTACTGAGCATTGGGGGTAAAGTGAATGGATGTTTGTGGATGTGGTCCCAATCGAGTTGGGGGAGGGAGCGTGCTGATTTGCCCCTGGACAGTTTAGAGCTTCTTTCATGTTGTCGGAGCCACACCCCATCTAGGGCAAGTGGGGAACACCCCACTAGATCCTCAACCCGCACCCTGCTGACTGCGGGACAGGGCCTCGGGCAGAATCATGAGGTGAGCAACTTGCCACAGAACTCCCAGCCTCTGACCTGCTCCTGTTGCCACAATATTTATTTGGAATGGTCCAGTTCAGTTTCTGGTCAATTGTAACCCCCAAGATGTTGATAGTGGAGGATTCATTGCCCTTAGCAGAAGGAGGAATTTCAACAACAGCTGATCCCACAAGAATGCTCCAAGGATTGGAGGGTTAGAGTTATAGTGAGACGCTGAATAAGTTGGGATTTTCCCCACCCATTGTGTTGTAGGCCTTATAGAGGTGACATTATAGAGATTTATGATATCATAAGAAGCACGGAGAGGGGGAATGATCAAGGTCTTTTCCCCAAGGGAAGGGAATCCAAAATTAGCGGGCATAGGTTTAAGATAAGTGGGAAAACATTTAAAAAGAGATCTAAGAGGCTACTTTTTCACACAGAGATTGGTGTGTGCATAGAACGAGTTCCAGATGAAGTGGCAGAGGCTGGTACAGTTACAGATTGAGAAGGTGGAAAGTATCAAGTTCCTCAGAGTGACAATAACCGACAACCTGTCCTGGACTTCCCAAATAGATGCAACTTCTTCCTCAGGCAGCTCAGGAAATTTGGCATGACCCCCAGCATCTGCAGTCCTCACTACCTCCTATGACAATCAGGACCCTTAACAACCTCTCCAGATGTAGCACCATTTAAAGCATGCTGTTTGGGTGTGTAATGGCCTAGTATGGCAACTGCTCTGCCCAGGACTGGAAGAAACTACTGAAGGTGGTGTGCACTGTCCAGACCATCACAAAAGCCAACCTTGCATCCATGGACTCCATTTACATGACTCATTGCAGCAGAAAGCCTGCCAACATCATCAAAGATCCAGTAAATCTTGCTAATGATCTCCTACAACCTCTTCGGTCAGGCAGAAGATACAGAAGCTTCAACACGCGTACTGCAGGTTCAGGAACAGTGTCTTCCCAACTGTTATTAGGTTGATGGATAGATTCTCTAACCTCAAATAATGCTGATCTTGCTAATGTTGATCTCACCTAGTGCACACCCTGTGCAATGAATCCTGTTGCCTCTATCCAGGTTTTTTTTTGAAACCCTTGATCTGTACATCAATTTATCAATCGTTTAAAAGACATCTGGATGGGTACATGAATAAGAAGGGTTGAAAGGGATATGGGCCAAATGTTGGCAAATTGGACTTGACTAGTTTAGGATATCTGGTCACTGTGGAAGAGTTAGGCTGAAGTGCCTATTTCTGTTCTGCACAACTCTATGACTCTACGACGTCAGGACTGCCTGTGACAGTAATACACATTGTGTAACGTGATACTGAGATGTGCGAGAATGCAGCAATGGAGGCTATAAATGGTTAATGGTACATATCTACCACAAATTCACCTGCACCTCCACACACATCATTTACTGCAATCACTGCACCCAATGTGGCCTCCTCTATATTGGGGAGAGAGGCTGCCTACTTGCGGAACGTTTCAGAGAACACCTCTGGAACACCCAGACCAAACAACCCAAGCACCCTGTGGCTCAACACTTCAACTCCCCCTCCCACTCCATCAAGGAAATGCAGGTCCTTGGACTCCTCCATCGCCAGACCATAGCAACACGACGGCTGGAGGAAGAGCGCCTCATCTTCTGCCTAGGAAACCTCCAACCACAAGGGATGAACTCAGACTTCTCCAGTTTCCTTATTTCTCCTCCCCCCACCTTGTCTCAGTCCCAACCCTTGAACTCAGCACCACCTTCCTAACCTGCAATCTTCTTCCTGACCTCTCTGCCCCCACCCCCACTCCGGCCTATCACCCTCACCTTAACCTCCTTCCACCTATCGCATTTCCAACGCCCCTTCCCCAAGTCCCTCCTCCCTACCTTTTATCTTAGCCTGCTTGGCACACTTTTCTCATTCCTGAAGAAGGGCTCATGCCCGAAATGTCGATTCTCCTGCTCCTTGGATGCTGCCTGACCTGCTGCACTTTTCCAGCAACACATTTTCAGGCTATAAATGATGCCAATCCCACATAGAGAAGGAGCCGCTCAAACTTCAATGACACGGCACCACCCCACCACAGTGTGTTCACCGACATCAACGGGAAGTGGAAGGTATTGTGGATGAGGGTCCTCATTTAGTATTAGCTGTGCAGTCAGAAAAGCTGTCCCTCAGACGAGATGGTAAACCCAGACCCTGTCTACTCCACCAGGAGGGAGTAAAGGGTACCAGTATGCGATCAAAGATTCAAGGGAGTTCTCCCAGGTGTCTCAGGCAATTACTTACCTCACAACTGGCATTGCTAAAACAAATATGGTCATCATTTATCACGTTCTCACTCTTGTTTTCATTTTGCTCCACAATTTGTCCACCCCCTTGATTAGTCTCCAGCCCCATCACTCTCCATGTTTTCTGTGCTCCTCCAATTCTAGCATCTTTGCAGTCCTCTGATTTCCAGCATTTCACCAGTGGTGGCTGTGTCTTCCACTGTCTGGGCTCCTTTCACTCTGGAATGCCCTTCCTGAACCTCTCCACCTTTCGCTATCCTCCTCTTCTGCTGGGAAGATGCCAGCCATCTGCCCTGGCAATCTGTTCTGTGGCTCAGTGTCAAATCGAGTTTAGACGTTCGGGAGGCTGGAAGAACACAGCAAGCAGCACCAGGAGGCAGAGAAGCCAATGCCACAGGTGCTCCACATGCCCCAGGAATAGGGGTGGGTGCAGCTCCCCTTACACCCACACCCAGCCATGAAGATGGGCCACACCTGAAATGCTGACCTCCCTCACTTCCCAACGCCACCCGGCCTGCTGTGCTTGCCTAGCCTACTGCCTGTCCACACTGGATGCCAGCATCTGCAGTTCTTTCTGTCTCTAACTAAGTGGGTACCTGTACGAGGCACGATATATGAATGCTGGTTGGGTGATGGAACCGTGGGATCATCCTATGCATACACTGCTGTGGCGTTCCCTGTGTTATCACCACCACCACCGCACTGCAAAGCGGGAAGGGAGACTTCCCCCCATCCCGTACGACACCCAGTCAGCACTCAGTCTGATTGTTACAATGGTAAAAGTGAGAACTGCAGATGCTAGAAACCAGAGTTTAGATCAGAGTGGTGCTGGAAAAGCACAGCAGGTCAGGCAGCATCCAAGGAGCAGGAAAATCGACGTTTCAGGCAAAAGTTGATGAAGGGCTGTAGACGATGGGCTTGGTGTCTGATCTGAGGACCTTATCTTTAAACACACTGTTCCTCAGATAATCAAAAGGTGTGATTGCACACTGAAGTCCATGTTGGATTTCATCATCAATTTCTGGCCTCATTGAAGAAGGTTCCCAAGATAATAGAATTGATCCACATTGTCCTAAAATATTATATGGTAAACAATGGGCAAGCAGAAAACAGATTTAAACAAGATGATTTTGCATTATTCTAACTTTGTAGATGCAACAAATCTTGTCATGGCAGCATTGCAGCAAGAAACATAATACAGATTCATTATTAACATATTTTATATGTTAATAATTTTATATTGTTGAGAGATGGCTGATCCACAAGGCATGCTGACATGCAATTAAAATGTTGTAAAAGGTTGTGTAACGGCTTGGTATGAATAGTGAGTGCTTTGAAATTACTGTCAGTGATGAATGTTCAGCATATTTAGATGACTTTCTTCTGTCCTCTAACTGCCCTGCTAAAATAAAACAGGGATACTTTACAAATGTGTTAAGTACTTGTCTGTTGATACTGCTGATGGTAATTGCCATGATCTGATGACCCTTAAAGTCAACTATTCCTGTACAGTTTACAGGGAATCAGTCATGCACCATGTACACTGGAGCCTGAGGGTTGAAGAATGTAATGGTTAGAGTCAGCAGGAGATCTAAAGTGTAATAACGAACACAGTTTGAGCTGGGGTCAGTCAAACAACATTATCACTTCATGTGACTGAGATCCGTTGTCATTTTCTAGTTGCAATACAACTGCAACAGTAAAATTGGATTTCTGTTATCATTTCATGAATTGGTGCATTTTGTATCCTTGATGTCTGAGATGAATAATACATCAACAGGGCAATGATTCTTGCAACAATCTCACCGCTTGTTATATTTTGTTTCAACTGATATTTAAAAAATGTAATGGGCCTTTCTGTTGGGGGTGTACGCTGAAATCAACTGAGGAGAACAGCTGACCCCAGTTGAGTTCCTCTGCAATATTTTCACTCTTAACATTTCATTTTCTATGGTCTTCCCAATGATTTGTGTCTATTATCCCAAAAGTAGTGATGTAGAAATAATATTTTGCTCTGCATCCCCTTCTAACCATTATTTCACAAAACCACGCTTACCACTGTAATAGGTCTCCCGATATGTTTATCACCTCTTTTCCTTATCATTGCCTATCAGTCTCTCAGTCATCCATGGTTTTACATTTTCAATTGTTTTCTCTCTCCACATTCTTTCTGTGTTGGTTCTTTCCTCAGTTTCAAAATGCAGGAAAAAGCACCATAAAACCATATTGACAACGGTTGCCATTTTGGAATTGCATGTCCCAATCCAATTTCAATCTTCGAATAATTTTTTAAAATGTCTGACTATCTCTATAAATTACCCAACGTATTTGACAACTTTTTAGTATTTATATTGTTGAGAGATAGCTGCTCACAAGGTATGCTGATATGCAAATAAATGTTGTAAAAGAGATTCCAGTATTAAGGAATCAAACACACCATTCTAAATGACCAGTGTCAGCCTCAAGCAACCACAACTGAACCTCCGTGCAAATAGGATACGGATAAAAAATCCTTACATTATTGCATAACAGGTGCCTTAAATATAATCTTAGAAAAGCACAATCTGTGGCATCAGTTTGCTTGCTTTCATTTCTCATAACAATTATATCTATATGTTTGATATTTTTTTTCATCTTTGTTATAACAAAGTAGAAAAGAAAATTGAAAAGTGTAGGGAGGAATTTATGCATTGCCTTCAGTATTCAGGCCATTGGGTATTTGAATTGGGATGTCCTGTTGAGGCCGCACAGGGTGTCAATGAGGCCTCTTTTGGGACAAGGTACAGTTCTGGTCACCCTACTATAAGAAGAATATTACTAAATTGGAGAAGGTTTGGCAAGGATTTACCAGGACATTACCTGGACTGGAGATTTTGAGTGAAAAGGAGGGGCTGGACAGACTGGGACATTTTTTCAATGGAGTATAGAAGGTTGAGGGGTGACCTTATAGAAATGTACAAAATCATGAGAAGCATAAATAACATGAATAGCAAAAGTCTTTTCCCAAGTTCAAAACCAGAGGACATATTTTTAAGGTGAGTGGAGAAAGATTTAAAAGTGAACTGATGACAACTGTTTCACAGAAAGTGTGTTCGTATGTGGAATGAACTGTCAGTGGAAGTGATGGATGCAGGTACAGTCACAAGATTTAAAAAGACATTTTGACGGGGACATGAATAGGAAAGGTTTAGAGGGATTTGGGCCAAACACAGGCAAGTGAGACTAGTTAAATTTGGAGAACTTGGTTTCTATCCCCAGGCCAACAATTCAGTATTCACCTTAGGAGAAAAACGTGACTATCACAAGTATGATGAGGTTAGACCAAATGTGCAAAGAGCCTCACCATCAAGAGGTTGATTTTGTCCAACATCTTGACACTTTATGAGTCAGATTTTAGAACTCTGATTTAGTAAACATATCAGCCATGATCGAATGGTGGAGCAGTCTTGATGGCCCAAATAACCTATGTATGCTCCGATATTTTATTTAAAAATCACACAACACCAGGTTATAGTCTAACAGGTTTAATTGAAAGCGCTAGCTTTCGGAGCATTGCTCCTTCATCAGGTGGTTGAAGGTGAAGGAATGACACTCCAAAAGCCAGTGCTTCCAAATAAACCTCTTTGCTCTTAAAGAGTAGTCTTTTGGAATTGTCAGGACTTCTGTTTTCAGCAAGCAAGGCCCATATTAGAAGCCTTCCTGAATCATACCTTCATAGTGGAACTGTAAACCATGGACTATGGATGAGAACAATATTAAAGCTGAGCAAAATTGGTGATACATCCTCTCCAGTTTATCATGAAATGCTACAACATGAGTTATATAATTATGACCAGACCCTGGGCAAGGTACCTCAGTTTGTTACAGATCCAGTTGGGACACTTTAACTTTAAGGTTTCTGGATAAGGAATGATGAACTGACTCCCCATCATTACTCACCCACATCCTCAGTTGGTTACCAAAAGGTTAATTTAGAAAAGAATCCCTTCCCTTGTGGATACCTTTCTCCTAAGCCAAATGAACTTATATTTCAAGGGGAGCCAATTTAGCCAGGCTTTCCTGAGTTAACAATAGTGAACTTATTAATTGCTAAACAGACAAAAAATCATAATTCAACTCATATACACAGATCAGAAATAAAATGGAAATCCAAAATGCTAAAGTAAAAAGAAAGTCAGATAGATCAGTCTCTGAATTGTTTATGAAGAGCAGATAACGCAGGCCTTATGGGGTTGCACTGGGAACTTGTTGGCAATTGAACAGATGATTTTCCAAGATTTTTGGTTGATGATTGATGGAGATTTCTTTGTCCTAATCCCTTTATTAACTGGTTAATAACACTCTAAGTTAGAGAAAGCCTTTACCGATAACACAGGAGTAATAATGGGATAGTGTTTTGCCTGTGTCCTTCACTGTAACACTTGTACCCAATATGTTACAGGCAAGTGACTCAGTCCCACTAGTCCACTCCAGTAGAGTTGAAACTTGCTTTCTAATTCCTGTCTTTAGGAAAGGATAAAATGTGCCTGAAATGTTGGCATAGAACATAGAACATAGAAAAATACAGCACAGAACAGGCCCTTCAGCCCACGATGTTGTGCTGAACATTTGTCCTAACTTAAGCACCTATCCATGTACCTATCCAATTGCCATTTAAAGGTCACCAATGATTTTGCCTATGCCACTCCCATAGGCAGCGCATTCCATGCCCCCACCACTCTCTGGGTAAAGAACCTACCCTGACATCCCCCCTATACCTTCCACCCTTCACCTGAAATTTATGTCCCCTTGTAACACTCTGTTGTACCCGGGGAAAAAGTCTTTGACTGTCTACTCTATCTATTCCCCTGATCATCTTATAAACCTCTATCAAGTCACCCCTCATCCTTCGCCGTTCCAGTGAGAAAAGGCCTCGCACTCTCAACCTATCGTCGTACGACCTATTCTCCATTCCAGGCAACATCCTGGTAAATCTCCTCTGCACCCTCTCCAAAGCTTCCACATCTTTCCTAAAATGATGCGACCAGAACTGCACACAGTACTTCAAATGTGGCCTTATCAAGGTCCTACACAGCTGCAACATCACCTCACGACTCTTGAATTCAATCCCTCTGCTAATGAACACTAATACACCATAGACCTTCTTACAAGCTCTATCCACCTGAGTGGCAACTTTCAAAGATCTATGAACATAGACCCCAAGATCCCTCTGCTCCTCCACCTTACTAAGAACCCTACCGTTAACCCTGTATTCCGCATTCTTATTTGTCCTTCCAAAATGGACAACCTCACACTTGACAGGGTTGAACTCCATCTGCCACTCCTCAGCCCAGCTCTGCATCATATCTAAGTCCCTCTGTATCCGACAACAGCCCTCCTCACTGTCCACAACTCCACCAATCTTCATATCGTCTGCAAATTTACTGACCCACCCTTTGACTTCCTCTTCCAAGTCATTAATAAAAATTACAAACAGCAGAGGACCCAGAACTGATCTCTGTGGAACTCCACTTGTAACTGGGCTCCAGGCTGAATATTTCCCATCTACCACCACTCTCTGACTTCGACCGATTAGCCAGTTTTCTATCCAACTGGCCAAACCTCCCACTATCCCATGCCTCCTGACTTTCTGCATAAGCCTACCATGGGGAACCTTATCAAATGCCTTACTAAAATCCATGTACACTACATCCACTGCTCTACCCTCATCCACATGCTTGGTCACCTCCTCAAAGAATTCAATAAGACTTGTAAGGCAAGACCTACCCCTCACAAATCCAGGATGGCTGTCCCTAATCAAGCAGTGTCTTTCCAGATACTCATAAATCCTATCCCTCAGTACCCTTTCCATTACTTTGCCTATCACTGAAGTAAGACTACCTGGTCTATAATTCCCGGGGTTATCCCTATTCCCTTTTTTTGAACAGGTGCACAACATTCGCCACTCTCCAGTCCCCTGGCACCACCCCCATTGACAGTGAAGACGAAAAGATCATTGCCAACGCTTCTGCAATTTCCTCTCTCGCTTCCCACATAATCCTAGGATATATTCCATCAGGCCCGGGGACCTGTCTATCCTCAAGTTTTTCAAAATGCCCAACACATTTTCCTTCCTAACAAGTATCTCCTCTAGCTTGCCACTCCATTTCATACTCTCCTCTTCAACAATACGGTCCCTCTCATTTGTAAATACTCATTCAAGACCTCTCCTATCTCTTCCGACTCAATACACAGTCTCCCACTATTGCCAATCCACAATTACTCAGAGGACAGTTATGTGTCAACGACATCATTAGGCTTTTGTAATCCAGACATGTAGGCCAGACTTGGTAAAGTTGGCAGATTTTCTTCTCTAAAGAACATTAATAAGCCAGATGGGTTTATATGACAATGATTACATGATCACCATTAGGCCAACTCTTTACTCTACTGCACTCAAATTTCACCCTCTGTCATGGTGCAATTCCAACTCACAATTTCAGAACGTTGCTTGGGGTTCTGGATAGCTAGTCCAGTAACACTACCACTGCATCATATCTTCTCTGTCAGAGTTGTGACCTTCTAGGAGGCTAAAGTTGACCTTGCGCTGTACTTTCTCTGTAGTTGTAACACCATATTCTGCATTCTGCTTTCTGTTCTGTTAGTTGGATATATGTATGTAAAGTGCCTGTATAGCACACAAAACAATACTTTTCACTATCTCAGTACGTGATAATAATATATCAAATCAAATAATGATTTTTAAACTATCAACAAAAATTAGTTTTTAAAAACTTTTATACAGTTATGAATTTTTTTTCTGTACCTTATATTTTAAAGTGGATAATGGGTGAGTGGGTTATGGATGCTAGCGGTGAAAGAGGTTTAGGCAGGGTGAAGGGGTGAAGGAATGAGGGGATTTTCACTAATCTGCAAACAAGTGCCATTTTCTCTGCAAACAGAAGTGGCCCTTATGATCTGGCTGCTTCATCATTAATCCACTTCTATCTCCATCAGTGAAAGGCCTGATTCTTGAGAATGAACATTTCACCAGCCTTGATGGCCAGGCAAAGGTAGACTTTTGACATCAGGAAAATTCACATCTTTCAATTTGCTCCTCCATGTTTAAAATCTAGCACCATATGGGCTTTGTGGTCGGAGACAAATGTTAGGGCACTTACTCCATAATCGGATGGCAGTGGTGATCACATCCCAGGTGCAGGATGGCTTTTCTTATCCAAAGTGTGGTGAGAATCTCTGACACACTGTCTGCATTACATTCTTTTATGGGACGTGCTAACATTGTCAAAACCAGCACTTTGTTTCTCATCCTTAATAGGCCCTGGGAATATGCCAAAGAACTGTTTTTTTGAGCAACTATAGCTCGTGCGGATGAGTAAATACATGCCTCAGCAATAGTGAAAGAATGGCATTATCGTTCCAAGTCAGAATTGCGTATGCTGTGGACAGAAACTTCAAGTGGTATTACACACTTGTTTCTGCTATCCTTGTCCTTTTAGGTGTTAGAATTTATAATCTTAACAAGTGGTAACCACTGGAATATTGAGAATGAGGGAGTCAATGATGGCAGTGCTGTTGAGAGATGGTGGGATTCTCTCTTATTGAAGATGTGTACCACTTTTGAGATGCAAATGTTACTAATGAACCCAAGCCTGTATCCTAAGCAATTCTTACTTCATGCAGACACAGGCTTCCACGCTATCTGCAGAGATGAAAATTGAATTGAACACTGTACTGTACATGCATCAGTGAAAATCTCTTGTGTTTATTGTCAATGTGGTAGCTGCAGTTGGAACACTCACAATGTGCCCCTGGAGTTGAAATGATTAGTCTTCAAGAACCATAAGTGAAATTGTGCTTGAGACAGAAACCTTCATTACATTTAAAGAAAATATTTAGAAAAGCAATTGTGATAACATGACATATGAGTTGACTGACAAGAGCTAGAAAGTGGGATAAACCTTTCTACCTTTCTCAATCAGCATGGATGTGATGGACTGAAGGGTCTCCAAATGAATGATGAATGGTATGAACTGTCTGGATACGGATTGTGCTATGGGAGGGGTTTCAACCTAGAGGTGATAACATGATCACATCGGAGGGGAATAGAGGAGGTGGACAGATTTCTTCCAGGAAAATATTTAGAGTCCTAGAATCATTGAGTCAGAGAGATCTACAACACAGACAAGGGCCCTTTGACCCATCAAGTCTACTCTGGTCAAAAACAAACACTTTCCTAGTCTGATCCAATTTCCAGCACTTCACCCATAGCCTTGTATGTCTTGGCATCACCATGTGCAGATTTAAATACTTCTTAAATGTTATGAGGGTCTCTACCTTTATAATTCTTATCGGCAATGAGTTCCAGATTCTCATGACCTTCTGAGTGAGAAACATTTTTCTCACATCCCCTCTAATCCTCCAAAAATTTTTTCCTACCTTCTTTTAAAGTCGTAAAGAGAGGATTGGGGCAATTTTGAGATTTTTCCATATGTGAATATGCCACCCATTATTGTGAGTTAAAATTTGTGTTGAAATGTGTGGTGCTGGGAAAGCACAACCGGTCAGACAGCATCCGAGGAGCAGGAGAGTCGACGTTTCGAGCATGAGTTTTTCATCAGCTCTTCCTGATAAGGAGCTTATGCTGGAAACATTGACTCTCTTGCTCCTTGGATGCTGCCTGACCAGCTGTGCTTCTCCAACACCACACTTTTTGACTCTGATTGCCAGCGTTTGTAGTCTTCATTTTCTCCCAGTTAAAATTTGTGCAAATGTGTAGCGATGCAGCATGGAGAAGAAAACAAATGGTTATTTGCCTTCAGTGTAGCAAATGGAAAACATGAAGAATACTTTGTCTGATTCTACTTACTATGTCTGAAGTTAAAATATGTTCTCACTTCCTAATGGAGAGATTTCATTCTTGTTGAAGTTATTAAAGTTGTTTTCAGACTTTTTACTTTGAGCATGGAGCATTATAGATTGAAATTGTGATTTAAAAAAATCCCTTAGGGCCATTCTGGACAAAGTCAAAGCTGAAATTATTTTTGATTATCCACAAAAGTGCCATTTTTATTCTCTTCTTCATTATCGACATAAATTGATGGAATAATTTATATTCACTGCGAGTGACTTTCATTAAAACTTATAATTATCAATTAGGATGTGCATACAAGTGGATATTATATCAAATTAAAGGGCTGTTCTCTTCATTGTCTTGAAGCAATGTGGGTGGTCTGAAATTAAGCTCTCTGTCACACCCCAGTAAAGTAAAATGAGGGCTTCTTGATTGTATCAATGGGTGTTAGAGAAACAGAATAATAAGTCAGAGCATTTTCCGTTACACTATTCCAGTTTGGTGACTGGGGAGAAGTTGAAACTTTGTCGTATTAAAAACAATGCTTGTTAACCCTTTTCTGAGGCTTGATCATGTGTGAACAAATGAATTATGAGAAGGAATTAGCCCCTTAAGCAATTTGATAAGATCATGAATGATCTGCTTGTGGCTTCACTTCTACTTGCTTGTCTACTCTTTATACCCTTTGAATCCTTTGTTTATCAGGAGTAAGTTCAGAGAAAAAATCATACTGGACTTGAGACATTAGTTTGTTTCAGATTTTCAACATCTTCAGTATTTTGATTCACTTTATGTTAATCATGATTTGGAGGTGCCAGTGTTGGACTGGGGTGTACAAAGTTAAAAATCACACACAGTGGGTTATAGTCTAGTGGGGTCTGAATCATTAGCAAAGGAAAGGGCTAGGTCATTAACAGTGCTATGGAGCAGCACCTGCTTACCACCAACCTGCTCACTGACACCCTGACGAAGGGACACAACCACCCGATGAAGGAGCAGCGCTCCGAAAGCTAGTGCTTCCAAATAAACCTGTTGGACTATAACCTGGTGTTGTGTGATTTTTAACTTCATGCAAATAGCATTGTTTGTCCAAATATTCGTTTGGTATGGATGCTTTGGAGAGGATGCAAAAACAAATTACCAGGATATTGCCTATATTGGAGTGTAATAGTTATAAGGAGAGGTTGACAAACTTGAATTGTTTTCATATGAGTGTCAGAGGCAGAGGGGCAACCTGATAGCAGTATACAAAATTATGACAGGTATGGATAGGATGGATAGTTAGAATACTAGTAAAATACTAGGGTGCATCAGGGTAAAGTGACAGTGGGAAAGTTTAAATGGGAATGCATGTGGCAAGTAGTTTTATACCAAGGCTGTTAGGTACCTGCTTTGTGTTGATAGAAGCAGATATGATAGCAACATTTGGCAGATCCATGAACAAGCAGGGAATAGAGGCAGACAGACCATGTGCAGGTAAATGTGATTAGTTTAGAGTGGCACATTCATCTATAGCTCCCTTTTTCTAGCAGAAGATCTCTGGTTCATCAATTCAAAAGTCACACCTCACAGCAACTGCTACAAGAAAGGTAAGTTGTTTTATTCAAATTTAAACAGAATTTGTTTCACTGCAAAGAACAGGCAGTTTCTTTGGGGAGAACAATTGCACATAGTTTTGTTTCTTTGTTTCTCTGTGTCTGTGTAAGTTGTTTCTAATTCCAAACTGCTCAGTTAGCTAAGAACCAAGCAGCTTCACTTATAAAAACTCCTCCTTTCCTGATCAACTGCATGCTACAGGAAACTACAGCCACAAAAAAAAGAGTTCATGACAGGTATGAAATTCCTTGCTGTGAAATTAAACCCTAACCTGGTAAATCCTTGTTTTAAAAAACAGTTTATGTGATTTTGAGATGCATCAAAAACAGTTCTTTCTCATTGCAGTCCACAATTTTTAAAGTTAAACTAAAAGAAAGATAAACATACTATAGTCCTGGTTAGATTGAGGTGGGGAATTGCAAGGTCTCTACTAGAGATGCTAGAGGTTCAAAGAGAAGTATAACATTCATTTTAAATAAGAGAGAGAGAGAGAGAGTTTCATCCTAGTGATTACTGCACAGGTCATTTATGTAAATCACAAGTAGGAAATTCTTTTGGAGCTTTTAATAAAGGGTAAAATTACCATGCCTCTAAAGATAAAGGGAACACAATTGGTAGCCATGTGCATGTTAAATTACCAGGACCAAAGAACAAAGAACAGTACAGCACAAAAATAGGCCCTTCTGCACAACAAGACTGCACTGACATGATGCCTTTCTAAACTAAAACATTTTCCTCTCCATGGTCCATATCCCTCCATTGCTTACGTATTCATATATCTGTTGCTTAAACATTGCTATTGTCTCTGCCTCCACCACCTCCTCTGACAGTACATTCCAGGCACTGTGTGAAAAACTTGTCACTCACATCTCCTGTAAACTTCCTCCCTTTTACCTTAAACCTGTGGCCCCTCAAATTGACATTTCTACCCTGGGAAAAAGACTGACTATCCATTCCATTGATACATCTCATAATTTTGTAAACTTCTTTCAGGTTGACCCTCATCCTTTGATGATCAAGTGAAAAGAATTGAAGGGGAGAATATACTAACAATAGGATTTAGGCTCATGGTTGGAATCAGGCTGCTGAGTCCTCATGTTTAGTTCTGAAATCAGAGGCTAATGAGGATAAGATTTACATGATTATTATTGTTTTGCAAGGTGAGGAGGTATTCTACTGCTGAGTTTGAATTTGCAAAAGTAAACGTTCTGCAATTTCTGCAAACGTTGCTTTTCCTTTGCTTGAAGCAGCTTTCAGGTCATCTCCAGGCCCCTCAAAAACAAAGGGACAATGATTACATTTGGAAACCTAAGGATCACATTTGCTGCAAGTCTGACAGCCTGCAGGCCAGCTTATGTTTTGCCAATCCAAATCTGACAACCGTGTATCAGCACGTCAGCTTGGCGTGGACAGCTCTACAGTTCTATTTAAATATGAAGCAGAACTTAAAACAATTTTGGCCTCCTTGTCCTGTCCTTGTAATGGAAAAATGCTTGGCATGGTTCACCAGTAGGCTAACCTTTCTTTAATATAGGATACATACATTCCAAACGTAGTGAGTATTTCTGATATGTGAAAACATGTAACTATAATTTTTAAATTGCTACCACTTATAACTTCCTAAAAACACAAAATGTAGCTGCTCAACTTTTCAATGCTTATTTTTGATTAGTTTAGATTACCTACAGTGTGGAAACAGGCCCTTCGACCCATTTAGTCCTCACCTACCCTCTGAAGAGTAACCCACCCAGCCCCATTCCCCCTCGCTAATGCACCTAACTCTATGGGCAATTTAGCATGGCCAATTCAGCTAACCTGCACATCTTTGGACTGTGGGAGGAAACTGGAGCACCCGGAGGAAACCCATGCAGACACTGGGAGAATATGCAAACTTCACACAGACAGTCACCCGAGGCTGGAATCGAATCTGGGACCCTGGTGCTGTGAGGCAGCGGTGCTAACCACTGAGCCACTGTGCCACTTCTTACTTGAGCATTAAGACATTTTTAAAAACAATGTTGTTTTGCTAGAATACATGTTTTGTCAACACAAATTCGCTATAACATGATTGAATTGGGGATGTTGTCTCTAAAGCACAAAGTTTTAAAACATTTGTTGGCTGTAATGCGATTACATCGGCAGCACTTTAACCACTGTTTCTATAACAGGGGGTTGAACAAGATCACAAGCATCATGTTATCGAAGAACTGACTGTGCTAAAACACAAATTGTTACTAAACTTCACAACTACATAATAGTTACTGACAATAAATTAAACCAACCAATACAACAGCAGCTAAAATTTTACAATTGCAGTCCTTAACACGAAGGACAAGCTTGAATGCAATTCAGTCTAGTTTATAGAACCTAGATAATTTAAATGGTAGTTTTACTGTTATTTTCTTGATCGTCTTTTCTCTGTGTCTGACTAAACTCCATAACCTTTTGTGAACCATGGAAACTACTGCTTGCATTTTGAAGGCATTTTAAGACTGGTTAACAATCATCTATATGCCTTAATTTTCAAGGTCAAAATGTTCATTATGTAATCACTGCTGATCTATCACATCTAAAAATTGCCTTACATTTATTAATATTGGATGCTACTTGTTATTTATCTGCCCAGGCAGTTAGTTCTCATAAATCTATTTAACTGATATCCAAAAGTCCCATGCATTCAGCCTTCACAGACAGTTTAACATTACTGCAAACTTAGATGCTTTCTATTCAATCTCTTTGTCAATAACATTGAGAATGGCAGAAGCCCTATGATAAATTTATGAGAGTCTTCACTTGTCACCACCGTTCAACTCAATTGAGTACAATTTTATTGTTTTGTTTTAACAACTATTCTGGTAATGCAAGATTTTGTTATCACTTTCTGTTAATATAATATTTATGATTAACTGAATTAAGGTAATTACAATTTACGTTGGCTTCAATTCATGATACTTTCTCTAAGAAACACAACGATAACATTGGTTTCAGTTTTCCACTTAGTTGGAAGAATTAAGAGTCAACAGTCGGTTCAACTGCAGATGCTTTACAACCACAAAGACAATAGAGACCAAAACTGTAATCATCCTGACACCAATAGGCAGTGATGCACAAGGGTTGAATGGAACAACAGCACAACACACAAACTGGATAAATTCCCAACAAAAGCTGATTTCAGATGCAAAGCCCGGTATGAAAACAATGGAAACTAACAAAATGATATACTTCAATTAAGTCACCCCTCACTGTTCTTATGTCAGGGGAAAGAAGGCCTGTCCAATACATCCTCATATGATAATCTACTCATTCTAAGTATCAACTTTGTAAACTTTCTCTGAACTGTCTCTGAATAAAGAGACCAAAACTGCACACAGTATTCAAGTTGCAGTCTCACCAGGGCCTTGTATAGGTGAAGCATAACATCCCTACTTAAGTGCATTTCCTCTCATCCTATTAGTCTTCTTGATTATGTATAATATTCTGTATAATAATATTTGTGACTCATGCACTAGGACACTTTTGCACTTTGGTATTTTGCACTCAACTTTGTTTAAGTGATACTTTATCTTTTTATTCTTCCTTCCTAAGTCAATAGCTTCACATTTTCTCAGATTATACTCCATCTTCCAGACTTTTTCCTTTTTGTAACATCTATCTGTTTCCATCTGCATCCACTTAACAATATATTTCATACCTTTCTTTGTCTCATCTGTAAAATAAGCCACCATGATTTCACTCCTATCATCTAAGTAATTTGTCTAAACTGTAAAAGCTGAGGCATTAGCACAAATTATTGTGGGATTCCAGTCATCACACCCTGCTTGTTTATGTTTTCTGTTAGCCAGCCAATCTTCTATCTTTGCTAATATGTTGTTCCCGGTGCCATGAGCTCCTGCTTGGCATGATAACATTTTATGTAACACCTCATTAGATATATTCTGGAAATCATATCTACAGTGTTCAATTTCTTCACAGAGTAAATTACTTCTTCAAAGGACTGTAATATTTGATTAAGTATCATTTCCTTTTGACAAATCCATGCTGACACTTTTTGATTGCCATAGATTTTTCTAAGAGCCCAACTATAACTTCCTTAACCATCTATTCCAACATTATCCAATGAAGGACATCAGCCTAACTGGACTATAGATTTCTGTTTCCACATTCTTGGATAAAGGAGTTACATTTGCTGCTTTCCAATCTGAAGGTGTAATTCCAGAATCTTGAAAATTTTGTGCAATTATTATAACGTAATTATTACCTCATTAGGCACCTCAGTTAAGACCCTCGGGTAAAGTTCATCAGGACCTGAGAACCTGTCAGCCTACACCTCTAACAGTTTGCTCAACACTTCTTCACTAGTCCATGTAATTTCACCAAGTTTCCCTTCTCCTTTTCACCTTCAGAGGTACAGCCATTACTCAAATGTTTTTTGTATTTTCTATCATGCAGGCAGAGGCAAAATACTTGTTCATTTCATCTACTATTTCCTTCTTATCTACTATTAACGGCCCAGAATCAATCTCTAGTAGCAGGTAAATAGGATAGTGAAGAAGGCATTTAGTATGCTTTCCTTTATTGGTCAGAGTATCGAGTACAGGAGTCGGGAGTTCATGTCGGAGGCTGTACAGGACATTGGTTAGGCCACAGTTGGAATATTGCACGCAATTCTGGTCTCCTTCCTATCGGAAAGATGTTATGAAACTTGAAAGGGTTCAGAAAAGATTTACAAGGATGTTGCCAGGTTTGGAGAATTTGAACTATAGTGAGAGGCTGAACAGGCTGGGGCTGTTTTCCCTGGAGTGTCAGAGGCTGAGGGGTGACCTTAGAACATAGAACATAGAAGAATACAATGCAGTACAGGCCGTTTGGCCCTCGATGTTGCACCGATCCAAGCCCACCTAACCTCAACTAGCCCACTATCCTCCATATGCCTATCCAATGCCCGTTTAAATGCCCATAAAGAGGGAGAGTCCACCAGTGCTACTGGCAGGGTATTCCATGAACTCACGACTCGCTGAGAAAAGAATCTACTCCTAACATCTGTCCTATACCTACCACCCCTTAATTTAAAGCTATGCCCCCTCGTAATAGCTGACTCCATACATGGAAAAAGGTTCCCATGGTCAACCCTATCTAAACCCCTAATCATCTTGTACACCTCTATCAAGTCACCCCAAACCTCCTTTTCTCCAATGAAAACAGCCCCAAGTGCCTCAGCCTTTCCTCATATGATCTTCCTACCATACCAGGCAACATCCTGGTAAACCTCCTCTACACCCGTTCCAGTGCCTCCACATCCTTCCTATAATTTGGCGACCAAAACTGCACACAATACTCCAGATGCAGCTGCACCAGAGTCTTCTACAACTGCAACATGACCTCAGGACTCCGGAACTCAATTCTTCTACCAATAAAAGCCAGTACGCCATATGCTTTCTTCACTGCCCTATTTACCTGGGTGGCAACTTTCAGAGATCTGTGTACATGGACACCAAGATCCCTCTGCTTATCCACACTACCAAGTATCCGACCATTAGCCCAGTACCCCATCTTTTTGTTACTCTTACCAAAGTGAATCACCTCACACTTAGCTACATTGAACTCCATTTGCCACCTTTCTGCCCAGCTCTGCAGCTTATCTATATCCTGCTGTAACCTGACACATCCTTCCTCACTGTCAACAACTCCACCGACTTTCGTATCATTCGCAAACTTGCTCACCCAACCTACTAGCCCCTCCTCCAGGTCATTTATAAAAATGACAAACAGCAATGGTCCAAAAACAGATCCTTGCAGAACACCGCTCGTAACTGCACTCCAAGATGAACCTATACCTTATAGAGGTTTACAAAATTATGAGGGGCATGGATAGGGTAAATAGACAAAGTATTTTCCCTGGGGTCGGGGAGTCCAGAACTAGAGGGCATAGGTTTAGGGGAAAGATATAAAAGGGACCTAAGGAGCAACCTTTTCATGCAGAGGGTGGTACGTGTATGGAATGAGCTGCCAGAGGAAATGGTGGAGGCTGGTACAATTGCAATATTTAAGAGGTATTTGGATGGGTCTATGAATAGGAAGGGTTTGGAGAGATATGGGCTGGGTGCAGGCAAGTGGGACTAGATTGGGTTGGAATATCTGGTTGGCATGGACAGGTTGGACCCAAGGGTCTGTTTCCATGCTGTACATCTCTATGACTCTATGACTCACCTTGCTTACTCTTTTCCAAACTACAGGAAGGTACTCAAATGGTGGGAGCAAAGGAAATGTGGTGATTGAAGCGGCAAAACAAAAGCAGTATGGTCTTTTCTATTTTTAATTTGAGAAATTATCATTTATTGCTAATATATGGATTTTTAAAATTACAGAAGAAGGAAAAGGATCATGAGAGCTATAAATTGGGTGCCATGAACACAAATCTTGATGCTGATTTCATGAGCTCAATTTTACTGCTCCCAGTAGCAGGTTTTCAGGCATGGTGCCCTAATAAAATGTCACGGGTGATGTGCCTGTTACCTAGCTTGCCTCTGCTAATATTGTCTCAATGCTGGAAAGGCATCGAAAGAGTCGTACTGTAAAACAGAAGAGAGATATTGAAAGAGGATGATGATATTAATAGTATTAAAGGCAGCAGAAGGGTAGGAAGAAAATAAAATCAATGAGAAAACCAAGAGCAGAATTTTCTCCTGGGCCTGAAGGCCTTGTGGGGTGAGAACCCCACATTCCCGAGGGACAGTCAACCAATTTAATCACCTGAGGGCTGACTGACTACCCAATTAAGAATGGCAATGGGCTTTTCAACTTTCTACTAATTTTGGAGGTCAGTGCTGTAAAAAATTATTCTCCAAGATTCCCTCTCTGCAGCATCATTGAATTTAAAATAAAAGAAGTAGCAGGCGGGCTACTGTTTGGTCCCCTTCCATGGAATATCCAATGGCTGCAGCTGTGATCAAGTAGGGAAGTCCTCCAGGCCTACTGGAGTGCTGGCCCAGCAGGAGGTCCCCTTCTGGCTACTACACTATTCCCGAGTGCCTGAGGAGTCATCGAGCTCAGGCGTACTGGAAATTTTCAGGAGACCTCTTTAATGGGCCTTGTTGGATTATTCACTGGCTTGTGGATATGCAGCTTTGCTGGACTTCGCTGTCTTGCCTCAGTGAAAATGAATTCATACATCTGCTCACCTCCATGTTCATTAATCTCAGGGCCGATAAAATTAGCTGCGATTAGAAAGATTTAAATCCAGAATTTGAATCATCCTGAGCTTGCATTGTGGGGAAAAGTATCCTCAAAAATATTTTTTTGTTCTCGCTTTAATTACTGAGCAATTATAAAATTTGAAAGAAAAGCTGGAAAATTGTTGTTAAAATATTCAGTACACAGGTGCTTGCAGACATCTAATTAAAATGCAGGTCAATTGTCCATGTAAATGCCACATGTCCTAATCCTAACTGGTAGAATGTAAGCAAGCCAGATTCTCTAATATTGCTTAACACTGTAATTATCAAGCATTAGCTAATCAGAAGGTCTGCCATTGTTGCATTTTGGCCATTACAAACTCTGCTTTGTCTCAGACAGATTATATATATCTCAAGACCACCGTCTCTTTCACGTTATTGAAATAATTTGCAGTTCAGGGAGTTAATAAAACCTTCAAAGAGTTTAGAAAGGAAAATAAGCTATGGAATAGTAATGATAGTTAATAAGGATAGAACGCAACTTTTGGTGAAGGATTTCAATGAGAAAGGAAAGCTAAAAGAGAGTGAATCATTTGCAATATCAAGTCACATGAGCCAAGAGGAAAGCTAGGTGTTCCAGGGAAACGTGTTATATGGCTGAGACAATGTAGAATTTGTAAGGGCCAAAATGGTAAGAAGGAGAGAAGAAGGTAGTGGTGTAGTAGGAATGTCCCTGCACAATAATCTAGAGGTTCAGGTTAATGCTGTTGGGACCAATGATGATTTCCACTGCAACAACTGTAGAATTAATTCAAGCCATAAATCTGCAACTAAAAGCTTGTCTCAGTAATGGTGACGGTAAAGCCATTGTCATAAAAAGCCATTTGGTTCTTTAATGTCAATTAGGCAAGGAAATCTGCCATCCTTAACAAGTGTGGCCTGCATATGACTCCAAACCCACAGACTGAATCCTAACTATGCTCTGCATTAGCAAGCCTTTCAATTCAAGGGCAATTAGGAATGGGCAGCAAGTGCTGGCCCTGCCAGTAATGCTCACATCAAATGAAAGAATAAAAGTAAAATTGACGATATTGAAGTCGATTCTCACACCATGCTGAACTAAAAGCAAAATTTTGTGATAATCTGAAACGAAAATAGCAAATGTTGTGAAATGCAGTATAGCTATTGTAACGAGGTCAGCCATAGAATATTTCAGCTCCTGACTGGGGCTGACTCAGGTCTAATCAGGGAGCACTGGCTGACAGATATAAGTAGGAGTGTGGGGCGACATGGAGGCTTCACAGCACCAGGGTCCCAGGTCCGATTCCAGGCGACTGTGTGGAGTTTGCACATTCTCCCCGTGTCTGCGTGGGTTCCCTCCAGGTGCTCCGGTTTCCTCCCACAGTCCAAAAATGTGCAGGTCAGGTGAATTGGCCATGCTAAATTACCCATTGTGTTAGGTGCATTAGTCAGAGGGAAATTGGTCTGGGTGGACTAATCTTCGGAGGGTCGGTGTGGACTTGTTGGGCCAAAGGGCCTGTTCCCACACTGTAGAATAAACTGAAGAATAATGAGTAGCTCATCTTGCTATTTAACAGAGCCATGTATAGAAATCAAAAATAACTTTAAAAATAAGTAGGAATGTGCCAAAACCCCTTCACCTTTTTCACATAAGCATTGCCCTTATCAGACTTTGCTTGTTCATGTTTCACTAGCCATGTGGGTGCTTTCCTGGTGGTGGAAAAATATAGAATAATGTTTTAGCACAATGGTGTCTTTTTAACTGTACCACTATACATACTCACACAGTCACGGGTGATTTGGGAAGAATATAAGCACTACTGCTGGGCCCCCTTTGGGTGTTACGGTTGTGTTGGGGAATTATGGGAGGAAATAAATAAATAAACAGGAGATTAAGAGGATCTCCTCACACTAGGGACTGGCTCTGAACTAGCTGGTCAGAATCCTTGTACTGTTCATATGTAAATAAAGGGTGACAAAATAAAACTATATATATAAATACAGGAGTGTCAGAGGTTTTGTTCACTCTAAGGGCTGACTCTGTGGGAGCTTGATCAGTGTCAAGCTTACTCCATGTGTAAATAAAGTGTGACTTGGTGACAGGATACTGGCCTCTGTGGAGTTATTTCATGCAGCAGACCTGGCAGCCTCTGTGGAGACAGAACAAAACCCAATTTAGTGCTTCAGCCTCTAGATCTCAATATTGAATTGTACAATTTCAGAGCATGATGTCCTTTTACCGATTAGAGTCATAGAGTCATAGAGATGTACAGCATGGAAACAGACCCTTTGGTCCAACCCGTCCATGCCGACCAGATATCTCAACCCAATCTAGTCCCACCTGCGAGCACCTGGCCCAAATCCCTCCAAATCCTTCCTATTCATATACCCATCGAAATGCCTCTTAAATGTTGCAATTGTACCAGCCTTCACCTCTTTCTCTGGCAGCTCATTCCATACCTGTGTGTGAAAAAGTTGCCCCTTAGGTCTGTTTTATATCTTTCCCTTCTCACCCTAAACCTATGCCCTCTAGTTCTGGACTCCCCGACCCTAGGGAAAAGACTTTGCCTATTTACCCTATCCATGCCCCTCATAATTTTGTAAACCTCTATAAGGTCACCCCTCAGCTTCCAATGTTCCAGGGAAAACAGCCCCAGCCTGTTTGGCCTCTGCCTATAGCTCAAATCCTCCAAACCTGCCATCATCCTTGTAAATCTTAGCCGAACCCTTTCAAGTTTCTTAATGTTTCAACATACACACACCCCCACCCCCCACACACAGACACACATGCAGGCACACCTTTTCATCACAATTAGTCATATCTTTCTTTTTTGCTCTAGGCATCCCTACCATCTGTTCTTCTTGCTCCTCCTCTGCCACTGAACACAGCATAAAATATACGTTTTTCAACCCTTTTAAGTTCTGAAGGAGAGTCATACCAGATTTGAATCATTTACTCCTTTCTCTCCCTTTAAATGCTGCCCGACTTGCTGAGTTTCTCAGCATTTTTATCTGAAAGCATTTTGATGAAAACCAAAAAATAATTCAATTTTCAGGATTTATTTGAGTGCTTCAAGTCAGATTTACGAATGGTTAGAAATGCTCAAGCTATTTTGTACACTGAGTAACATTAGCAAACCTTCTGATTGGCTAATGTTTGATAATTACAGTGTTAAACAATATTAGAGAATCTGGCTTGTTTGTGTTCTACCACTTAGGCTTAGTGCATGTGGTATTTACATGGACAATTGATCTGCATTTTAATTATATGTTTGCAAGCACCTGTGTACTGAATATTTTAACAAAATTTTCCAGCATTTCTTTCACAATTTATAATTGCTCAGTAATTAAAGTTAAACCAAAAAGGTTTTTGAGAATGCTTTTCCCCGCTATGCAAGCTCAGGATGATCCAAATAGTTATACGTGGCTGTGCCTCTGGCAGATCATTGCAGAGAAATGGGTTGAGTTTAAAATAATACTTTTCCTTCCAGGTTCAAGGGGCAATTACGTTCAAATAAATTATTGTTGAACAACATCAAAAAAAAACATCTGCTGGTTGCACATTCTTAGATGTACTGCAGAAATAAAACAATGTTTTACGTGCGGATTTCTAAGGATCAAATTAAATAAGAAAACAACTAGCCAATTCCCTTCCTGCTGATGGATAATCACCAGCAAATTTCAGGAAATTCCTACTTTCTTTGTTGGATCAAAGAGATCTTCTTTCACTTCAGACACTGGAAACAGTTGTATCATAGTAGTAAAATGGATCAAATATATGCAAATTACTAAAACACAATCTTATGATAATAATTATACACTTCAACTGTACATGATTCACTGCCATATTTTTCTTTATATTTTTAAACTGAACAGTAATTTCTTGTTTACTTTCTTCAATCTAACCTCCTTAATACACATAATAAAGGTAATATTTTTTGTCGTTTTTGCTTAGCTCTCCTGTATCATCAATCCATTTTGTAGAAAGTGAGGACTGCAGATGCTGGAGATCAGAGCTGAAAAATGTGTTGCTGGAAAAGCGCAGCAGGTCAGGCAGCATCCGAGGAAACGTCGATCCTCCTGCTCCTTGGATGCTGCCTGACCTGCTGCGCTTTTCCAGCAACACATTTTTCAGCATCAATCCATTTTGCCTGGATGAGTGCCACTCCAACAATACTCAAGAAGCTTGACACTATCCAAATCAATTCAACTCAATTGACTGGCAACTGATCATCAACCTTAGACATTCACTCCCTCCAATGTTGCACACAGTGATAGCCATATGCATTATCTACAATATCCACTCAATAATTGAATAAAACCACTCTGATATAACATTCCACAGCTATATGCTACCTAGAAGAAGGACTGCAGATGCATGGAAACACCAACATCCTCCATGCAAATTCCTTTCCAAATCTCATGCTCTCCTGACTTGGAAATTTATCACTATTCCTTTACTGTCTCTGTGTAAGAATCTGGAATTCCTACCCTAATAGTCTTGTGGATACCTGCACTATATGGACTACAGTGGTTCAAGAAGGCAACTCACCATCACTTTCTCAAAGGCAATTAGTAATGGGTAATAAATGCTAGTCTGACCAGCGATGCCCACATCCCAGAAGCAAATAAATAATGTGGCATCTTCTTAAGAAAATGCACTATTTTTGTTAGCTGAAACTTTGCCAAACACAGGTGAACAATTAATGAAAAGTTCAGATTTTACAAATGACCATATTCATAATTTGGCAAGCTTCATGTGAATGAACTCTAGTTAAATGACAAAATGCTGGAAGAACAATGAAGGCCTAGGGTTTATGATCATAACAGTGACAGCTGTCCATTGAAATTCTTTTGGAACACCTTAGCCTTCAACTTTGATCGAACAATCCAAAATTTAGAAATAGGTCTTTGTAGTTTTCAGAGGCTAAGATCGAATAATTGACAATAATTGAGTGTTCCACTTTTAAACATCACTTGCTAAAAATAAATCTCATTAGTTTCAATGCTGTTTGAAGCTTTTTAATTTTATTTAACTCATTTAATAAAATTGCTATCAAGTTAAGGAGTTCTAAAATGTTACTTTGCATCAATGCAAGCTTCAACTTCAAAATGAGGGTTTTGCATTTTATTGAATCATACAATTTGATAGTACAGAAAGATGTTGTTCGACTTGTCATGGTCTGTACTGGCTCTTGAAAGAGCTACCCATCTGGCCCTATTCTTCAGTCCGACATGGGTAACCCTCTAAATTCATTATTTTCAAATACATATCCATTTGTCTTTTGAAATCTCCCGTAGAGTCAGCCACCATCGCTTTCCCAGGCAGCACATTCCAAATCCTAACAACTCCCTGAGTCAAGAAATTTCTTTTCAGTTCATTCGTAGTTCTCTAGCTTCAAAGAAGTCCGGATCTTTCCTTGGTAACATTTAGGACAAATCGAATTGCAGCACAGGGAACTTTTAGGGTTTATGTGATATCATGCTGCTTCATGGAAGGCAGTTGTAGATTAGTATGGGTTTGAGTCTTCTTGATTAACAAATGATATTGGAATCTTTTTGGTTTGTATGTAAATTAGGAAAGCAAAGGAACATGATATAAGTTAATGAGAGGAAGACCCACACTGTTTCGCTTTAGAGTCTTATTTACTGGACAGTTTTTTCATAGAATCCCTACAGAGTGGGAGGCAGACCATTCAGCCCATTGAGTCCACACTGACTCCTCCCAAGAGCATCACGCTCTGATCCGGTACCCTACCTCATCCTTGTAATCCTGAATTTTCCATGGCTAACCCACCTGGCCTAAACATCTCTGAACAGTATGGGGAATTTAGCATGGCCAATTCATCTAACCTGCACATCTTTGTACTGTGGGGGAAAACTAGAATAAGCCCAAGGAAACCCACACAGACACAGGAAGAATGTGCACACTTCACCCAGACAGTCACAAGGATGGAATTGTACCCTGGACCTTGGCGCTATGAGACAGCAGTGGTAACTACTCAGCTACCAGTAAGTTCATATTGCATTTTCTTTTACCCAACATGTCTACTTTGCAATTAAGGAGAGGAATAGTCTGAGGTTACACCACATCTGTTCTATCAGAAGTGAGAATAGAGTGAGTTGCTAGATTTAAGGGGAACAGATCAAACAATGGTTTAACACAGGTTTGGATGACATCACTTTAAAAAAATGCATTTTAAACTGCTTTAAAATGTCCTGAAGTTTTTTTTTTCTATTTTGGCTTTTTGGAATTATGTTGAATGCAGTTACAGTTCTGGAAGATGATTTTTGATATTTTAGTTAAAAGAGTGCTGGTGGAGCAGTATAAAGAGATTGAGTACAGACAATTGTTATTTTGGAGATATTTGGAATGGCCAACAATGATTTTTTTGACACCTAGATAAGAATATTGTACTTAAAATACAACTCAACCCTGTTCCTAATTTCCCACTGTCAGGAGGAGGCAACCCATTCTATTCACCCTGATCCCGGACACATCTAAATAAGATTGATAGTAGATCTGTAAATTGGAAAAGTAATGATGGCAACTCCAACATTTATTTCACAACCTTAGTTTGATACAATTGTGGAATTCACTTCTCAGTCAACCACATTGATGTAGGACTGGAGTCACTTGGATCAGATTGGGCAAAGATGTCAACTTTCTTTTTGAAAGGACATTAATCGGTGAACTAGTTACAACAATCTGAAAACGTCATCATCACTTGTACTGGTAGAATTTTATTTCCAGATTTTTCACACTCCGTTCAAATCCGCTGAATGACCAAGGTACTTTGGGACTGTCAATTCAAGTCTTCATGAATGTGCAGGTGTTAAAATCAGTGCATTCCACCAAAAATATAAATGTAATTTATTTTAAATTGACATGTTGGTGGATTCACAAGAGAGGTCTTCCTGGCTCCACAGCATTTCTACAGTTTGTGATCAACTTTTTTCCCTATCAATGAACCAACAAACATCTGACTCAGAGGTGAGAGTATTAATCATTGGTCAAGTCTGATATCTAAGAGTTCAAAATCACTTGTCTATTTCTGAAACAAACAATTGATAGTTGAAGTTAATATTGCACTTATCTGTGTGGATGTACATGAAATATCCAAAATGTTTCCAGACTATAGGTTTCAGAGTTCAAATATTTTATGAAATTGAAATCTTCATTGCAATCTTTTAAATCTGGTAAGAGGAAGAAGAAGGACAATGACTTCCAAAAGATTGGATGGAATTTGAGTCTCCTAGATGGTGGAATGGAGCTCGAGTGGTGGCGAGGGTGGAAGTGAAATGCTGTGGAACTGCGTCATGAGAGCTCCTCGTTGTAGTCTCTCCTCCAGACGAAGTTTCTCAGCAGTGGGAACAAGACTGGTTTAGCTGCCGACAGCATTATCACCCTGATTTATCCAGGTTGCTGGCACTTTTCCAGTGATGGAGCAGTCCAGGAGCTACATGGGGAGGCCACAATGGCTCAGAAAAAGGGGTTGTCAGCTGCAAATGGAGAAATTAGGTCATATGACAAAATAACTCTGCGTATGCTTAACACCTGTGTTCTCTGAAGAACTCTGGACAAACAGCTCTTTCTGTCTCTCCAAACCAATTTGTGAGCTTCAAAATCTGTTCCCTGATGATGACCATCCATCAAGGTTACTACTTCTTAAAAGAATTTACCCATCATAACCATATCCAGAAGAAAGAAAATCACTAAATTAGTCCTCTACATCTTAAATTGGATGCATTGGAACCACTGAAGAAAAGCCACTTAAGTCAGGTTGAAGCTAGACAAGTCACAACACTGTACAAATTACAAACTGCATACACTTGTCATTTAGTATGGACTCCAATTTAAGCAACCTATTTCTCTCCATTCTAGTGTGTGTGTGTGAGAACAGCTAAATCATCACAGAAGCAGTGAATATTTGCTTTTTCAAATAATAGAAATATCATTATTTATATACTGCTTCTAGTAATGTCAATAATTATTTCACAGAAGACATATTGAAGTCAAGCTGCTAGAATTAGTTTTAAGTAGTTCATGTGGTGTAGGGGAGACCCACAATACTCTGATACAGGACATTCCAGGACTTTGACTGAGCAACAGTGATACCATTCTAAGTAAATAAGCCTGGGGAGTTACTGACAAGGATTACTATGTGGAAATACTATCACATCTGGATAGTAGTAACAGGATAGGACAGAGTCAGCATGGATTTATGAAGGGGAAATCATGCTTGACTAATCTTCTGAAATGTTTTGAAGATGTAACTCTGAAGATGGACGAGGGAGATCCAGTAGATGTAGTGTACCTGGACTTTCAGAAAGCTTTTGATAAAGTCCCACATAGGAGGCTAGTGAGCAAAATTAGGGCGCATGGTATTGGGGGCAATGTACTAACTTGGATTGAAAGTTGGTTGGCTGATAGGAAACAAAGAGTTATGATAAAAGGCTCCATTTTGGAATGGAGCTGATGATACTAAGCTGGGTGGCAGAGTGAAATGTGAGGAGGATGTTAGGAGATTGCAGGGTGACCTGGACAGGTTAGATGAGTGGTCAGATGCATGGCAGATGTAGTTTAATGTGGATAAATGTATGGTTATCCACTTTGGTGGCAAGAACAGGAAGGCAGATTACTACCTAAATGGAATCAATTTAGGTAAAGGGGCAGTACAGAGAGATCTGGGTGTTCTTGTACACCAGTCAATGAAGGTAAGCATGCAGGTACAGCAGGTAGTGAAGAAGGCTAATAGCATGCTGGCCTTCATAACAAGAGGAATTGAGTATAGAAGCAAAGAGGTGCTTCTGCAGCTGTACACGGCCCTGGTGAGACCACACCTGGAGTATTGTGTGCCGTTCTGGTCTCCAAATTTGAGGAAAGACATTCTGGCTATTGAGGGAGTGCAGCGTAGGTTCACGAGGTCAATTCCTGGAATGGCGGGATGACCTTACACTGAAAGACTGAAGCGACTGGGCTTGTATACCTTTGAGTTTAGAAGACTAAGAGGGGATATGATTGAGACATGTAAGATTATTAAAGGATTGGACACTCTGGAGGCAGGAAACATGTTTCTGCTGATGGGTGAGTGGCGAACCAGAGGACACAGCTTAAAAATATGGGGTAGACCATTTAGGACAGAGGTGAGGAGAAACTTCTTCACCCAGAGAGTGGTGGCTGTGTGGAACGCTTTGCCCCAGAGGGCAGTGGAGGCCCAGTCTCTGGATTCATTTAAGAAAGAGTTGGATAGAGCTCTCAAGGATAGTAGAATGAAGGGTTATGGAGATAAGGCAGGAACAGGATACTGATTAAGGATGATCAGCCATGATCATATTGAATGGTGGTGCAGGCTCCAAGGGCAGAATGGCCTACTCCTGCACCTATTGTCTATTGTCTATTGTCATGATATTGTACAATTACAGACACCTGGCTCAAGGAAAGTCAAGATAGCTGTTAAATACTTCTGGGTATAAGTTGTTCAAGAAAGTCAGAGAATGAAGACAGGGAGGAGGGAGTGAAGTATTTGTCGAGGAGGGCATTGCACTGCTGAATAAAGAGGATGTCTCTTATGTTGTTCAGTGTGGTCTACCTAACTTTCTTTCAATAACTCATGAAAATGATGTAGAGAAATAAGTCTGCAGGGAACTTATGGAGAAATTCCAACATTACAGAGTAGTTAAAATGGGAGATTTCAGTTATCCAAGTATAGACTGGAAAGCTGGAAGTGTTAGGGGCAATGAAGAGCAAGTATTCTTAGAAGGTGTTCCAGAGAGTTTCCTGCAGCAGAATGTGTTCAGTCCACCAAGAAAGGATACATTTTTCAAAGTGATTCTTGGAAAAGATATGGGTCAAGTGAATTGAACTGACCCTGGTTCAATTCCAGCCTCAGGTGACTGTCTGTGTGGAGTTTGCACATTCTCCTTGTGTCTATGAGGGTTTCCTTTGGGTGCTCCAACATCCTCTACCAGTGCAAAGGATTTCAGTAAAGCCTTCAGCATTGTTCCCCACAGGAGTCTAGTTAGCAAGGTTGGATCTCATGGAATACAGGGAGAACTACCCACTTGGATACAGGAATGGCTCGAAGGTAGAAGACAGAGGGTGATGGTGGAGGGTTGCTTTTCAGTGTTGCTTCATCATTTGTACAAATGATTTGGATGTGAACATCGGAAGTATCGTTAGTAAATTTGTAGATGATACCGAAATTGCAGGAGTAGTGGACAGCGAAGAAAGTTACCTCAGAGTACAACAGGATCTTGATCAAATGGGCTAAAGGGCTGAGGAGTGGCAGATGGTGTTTAATTTAGATAAATTTGAGGTATTACATTTTGGAAAAACAAATCAGAGCAGGACTTATACACTTTATGATAAGGTCCTAGGGAGGGTTGCTGAACAAAGAGACCTCGGAGTGCAGGTTCATAACTCCTCGAAAGTGGAGTCACAGGTAGATAAGATAGTGAAGAAGGCATTTGGTATGCTCTCCTTTATTGGTCAGAGTTTTGAGTATAGGAATTGGAAGGTCATGTTGTGGCTGTACAGGACATTGATTAGGTCACTTTTGGAATATTGTGTGCAATTCTGGTCTCCTTGCTATTGGAAAGATGTTGTGACACTTGACAGGGTTCAGAAATGATTTTCAAGGATATCAGCTGTAAGGAGAGGCTGAATAGGCTGGGGCTGTTTTCCCTGGAGTGTTGGAGGCTGAGGGGTGACCTTATAGAAGTTTATAAAATCACGTGGGGCATGGATAAGATAAATAGAGGAAGTTTTCCCCTTGGTTGAAGGAGTCCAGAACTAGAAGGCATAAGTTTAGAGTAAGAGGGGATATTAAAGGGACCTAAGGTTCAACCTTTTCAAGTAGAGGGTTGTGTGCGTGGAATGAGCTGCCAGAGGATGTAGTGGAGGCTAGTCCAATTGCATCATTTAAAAGATATCTGGATGGATATATGAATAGGAAGGGTTTGGAGGGATATGGTCCAAGTGCTGGCAAATGGGACTAGATTAGGTTGGGATATCAGGTCAGCATGGACAAGTTGCATGGAAGGGTTTGTTTCCATGCTGTACATCTCTGTGACTCTATGACTCTCTGTGTAGGTTGGTTGGATTGGTCATGCTAAATTGCCCATAATCCAGGGATCAGTAGGTTAGGTGGATTACTCATGGGAAATGCAGAGTTACAAGGATAGAGAAGAGGGTGAGTCTGGGTGGGATGTTCTCCAGAGAGTCAGTTTGGAAATTGTTGGACCAAATAGCCTGTTTCTATACTGTAGGGATTCTATGGATAAATGCAGAACAAAGTCCGGACATTACAGCTCCCACTCTGTAATAGGCTGGGGCTTTTTTCCCTGAAGCATCAGAGGCTGAGGGGTGACCTTATAGAGGTTTATAAAATCATGCAGGGCATAAATGAGGTGAAAAGCAAAGGTCTTGTTCTTAGATTAAGGAGTTCAAAACCAGAAAGCATACTTTTAAGGTGAGAGGAGAAAAATTTAAAAGGGGCTCAAGGGGTAACTTTTTTATAGAGCTGATGGCTTGTGTGTGGAAAGAACTGCCAGAGGAAATAGTAGATGCAGGTATAGTTACAACATTTAAAAGATATTTAGACAAGTGCATGAACAGGAAAGGTTGAGAAGACTATGGGTCAAATGCAGGCAAGTGGGACAATCGAAGTTGGGGAAATTAGAATGTCGAGGTGGAGCAAGCCTCTGTCCATGCTGTTGATTCTGGGACAGGGGAACATGGGATGGATGACAATGCCGAAACGCAACCACGAAATCTGGCTGTGTAGCAAGAGCTTATTCTATGCAGAAGGGACTTATCAGCAGACACAACCCAGGTTGATAGGGGTGTTAAAAAGGTATACAGTGTGTTAGCTTTTATTGGTAGAGGGATTGAGTTTCGAAGCCATGAGCTGCACAAAACTCTGTTGCGGCTTCACTTGGAGTATTGCACATAGTTCTGGTCACCGTATTATAAGAAGGATGTGGAAGCTTTGGAAAGAGTTCAGAGGAAATTTACTAGGATGTTGCCTGGTATGGAGGCAAGGCTGATTGACTTGCGACTGTTTTCGTTAGAGAGAAGAAGGTTGAGAGGTGACTTAATTGAGACATATAAGATAATCAGAGGGTTAGATAGGTTGGACAATGAGAACCTTTTTCCTCAGATGGTATGGCTAACATAAGGGGACATCACTTTAAATTGAGATGTGATAGATATAGGAGATATAGATATGTCAGAGGTAGTTTCTTTACTCAGAGAGAAGAATGGGCGTGGAACGCACTGCCTGCAACAGTAGCAGACTTGCCAATTTTAAGGGCATTTAATAGTCATTGGATAGGTATATGGACAAGAATGGAATAGTATAGGTTAGATGGCTTTCATAGATCAGCGCACCTTCGAGGACCAAAGGGCCTGTACTGTGCTGTACTGTTCTATGTTCTATGCTCTACAAACTTATTCAGAATAGATTCACAGAAGGTCCTCTGTTCTCATGCTTGCCAGTGGAGAGTTCTGGGTGAGGAACTTCCAAGTAAGGAATTTTTTATGTTAACACCACAATAACTGAAGGGAATTCACATTCCCAACACATTGGTTGCTCTACTTATGTGTATATATACATGTTAAAAAGCTCAAAATTAACAGCACACCAGCAAAAGAATAAGGGAGATCATTGAACGAGGAGAGCTGCAAAACAGGAGTGCTGATCCAAGTTAAAAGCACTAACATAATTCTGGGAATACACCGAAATGTAATCAATAAATTAGAGAACCAGTTTGTAACGAATTATCTAACCGAAATTAGGTGTGGAAAATCAATAAAGATATTTCCTTTTCAAAATATGATTTGAAGAAAAGGGATCATTAACAGACTTTAGAATAGGTATTGAACTATTGAATGAGAGTTGATAGATGGCATAAGGCTACCTCAGCAGCGAAACAATAATTTTCTCTGAAAATATAGATAAATAATCCCTGTTAAAATCAAGAATCTCTCAGTTTAGGCTTCCATGTTAACGTGCCTAAGTTAGTTGGATGACATTGTGTGTACCCTCTTACTGATACAAAATGTTTAGAAAGGGCCAGGAAATTCATTTGTCAAGGTCCTCCCTGCTCAAGGACACTCTGCAGTCTTCCCAGAGAAAGTTAGCAGTGCTCCACCTGCACACTGCAGCCAGGAGGACAGGAAAAGGTTGTGGCTATAACAGCTGCCTCTTTTTTGATGTATTTTAGGTTTGAAGGTGATTTCCTTGAATTGCAGGAGCAGAAATTACTGTTTGATATGCACAGGAACTGATAAGTGTATCATCTTTAAATGTAATCTTGCTGTAAATTTACAATAGTGAGTAGAATGGGTTCTTTCTTGATTATATATTTTATTGAGATGGTCTCTTGATTAAATTTTAAAAATATAAACCACAAGTATTAATTTAATCTGTAGCACCTTTTTTGAACAATAAGATGGTGCTATTTTCTGGATCTGTAGATTGTGAAGGAGCAAATTGTGAAGGACCTTCAGTGGAATGATGTGCTCTTCCTGTTGGATGTTGGAGTTTAGTGAGAGTTTCCATGTTACTGATGATTATACTTACTGGAAGTGTCTTTGATTGTGAATCCTATCAGATTGAATAGATCAGTTGAAGTGGCAGTTATAGACAATGAGGAATTTAACAGGAGCTAGAGAGTGTGACGGATGCCAGTTATAGGAAGGGAGAAAAGCTACAGACACAGTCGGGTAGATGGGTTAACTCCAGGAACGGTAGGAGAGGGAGGTAGGCAATGCAGGAGTCACCTGAGGTTACCCCCATCTCAAACAAGAATGCTGTTTTGGAAAATGTAGAGGGTTATGGACTCTTAGGGGAAGGTAGCATGAGCAACCAAGTTTCTAGTAATGAGAATGGCTCAAATGAAATGAGGGATATGTCGGATTACATCTGTGATAGGGGCCTCTCTAGTCAGAGGCACAGCCAGATGTCTCTGCGGACAGCAGTGAGAAATCAGAATGGTGTGCTACGTCCCTGGTACCCAAGATCATGGTTATCTCAGAGAGGGTGCAGAATATTCTCAAAGGGGAGAGGAACCTGCAGGGAGTCATTGTACTAATGACACAGGAAGGGAAAAGGATGAGAGTCTGAAAGGAGAGTATAGAAAGTTAAGCAGGAATTTAAAAATGATGTCCTTAAGAATAGTTACATCTAGATTAATCCCGGTGTCAAGAGTCAGTGAACGTAGGAATAGGAGGATAGAGCTGATGAATGTATGACTGAGGAGCTGGTGCAGGGGAGAAGGGTTCACATATTTGGATCATTGGAATCTCTTCTGAGGTAGTAGTGACCTGCACAAGAAGGATGGATTGCACCTGAATTAGAAGGGGGCTAATACACTGGCAGGGAGATTTGCTAGAGCTGCTCGAGAGGGTTTAAACAAGGAAGATGGGCGGGGGTGGGGGGAGGGGTGCTCCCAGGGAAATGGTGAGGAAAGAGATCAGTCTGAATCTGGTACAGTTGAGAAAAGCAGGAAATCAAACAGTCAGAGCAGACAGGAACAAAGCAGAGAACAAGGTTGTACTGGTAAATTGAACTACATTTATGTCAATGCAAGAGGCCTAACAGGGAAGGCAGATGAGCTCAGGGCATGGTTAGGAACATGGGACTGGGATAACAGTGCAATTACAGATTCATGGCTCTGGGATGGGCAGGACTGGCAGCTTAATGTTCCTGGATACAAATGCGGTAAGAAGGATAGAAAGGGTGGCAAGAGAGGTGAGGGAGTGACATTTCTGGTAAGGGAGAGCATTACAGCTGTACTTGGGGAGAATTATACCTAGGAATACATTCCAGGGAAGTTATTTGGGTGGAACTGAGAAATAAGAAAGGGATGATCACCTTATTGGGATTGTACTATAGACCCCCCAAGTAGTCAGCAGGATATTGAGAAACAAATTTGCAAGGACATCTTCATTATCTGTCAGAATAATAGGTTGGTTATAATAGGGGATTTTAATTTTCCAAACATAGACTGGGACTGCCATAGTGTTAAGGGTTTAGATGGAAAGGAACTTGTCAAATGTGTACAAGAAATTTTTCTGATTTAGTATGTGGATGTAACTACTAGAGAAGGTGCAAAACTTGACCTACTCTTGGGAAATAAGGCAGGGCAGGTGACAGAGGTGTCAGTGGGGGAGCACTTTTGGGCTAGCCACATTATTCTACTAGTTTTAAAATAATGATGAAAAAGGATAGACCAGATCTAAAAGTTGAAGTTCTAAACTGGAGAAAGGCCAATTTTGACGGTATTAGGCAAAGGACTATCGAAAGCTGATTAGGGCAGATGTTCTCAGGTAAAGGTACAGCTGCAAAATGGGAAGCCTTCAAAAATGAGATAACGCAGTCCAGAGACAGTTTATTCCTGTAAAAGTGAAAGCCAAAGGTGGTAGGTGTAGGGAATGCTGGATAATGAGAAAAACTGAGGGTTTGGTTAAGAAAAAGAAGGAAGCAAATGCCAGGTATAGACAGCAGAGATCAAGTGAATGCTTAGAAGAGTATAAAGGTGATAGGAGTATACTTAACAGGGAAATTAGGAGGGCAAAAAGGGGACTTGAGATAGCTTTGGCAAATAAGGTTGAGGAGAATCCAAAGGGACGCTGTAAATATATTCAGGACAAAAAGGTAACTAGAGAGAGAATAGGGCCCTCAAAGATCAGCAAAGCAGCCATTGTGTGGAGCTGCAGGAGATGGGGGAGATACTAAATGAGTATTTTGCATCAGTATTTACTGTGGAGAATGACATGGAAGATATAGAATGTGAGGAAATAGATGGTGACACCTTGAAAATGTCCATATTGCAGAGGACGAAGTGCTGGATGTCTTAAATGCATAAAAATGGATAAATCCCCAGGACCTGAGCAGGTGTACCCAAGAAATCTGTGGCAAGGTGGGGAAGTGATTGTTGGCCCTCTTACTGAGGTGTTTCTATCATCAATAGTCACTGGTGAGGTGCTGGAAGACTGGAGGTTGGCAAACGTGGTGCCAATGTTTAAGGAAAGCGGTAAGGTCAAGCCAGGGAATTATGGACAGTGACATTGTTGGTGGAAAAGTTGTTGGAGGGAATCCTGAGGGATAGGACTTACATGTATTTGGAAAGGCAAGGGCTGATTAGGGATAGTCAATATGGCTTTTTGTTTTGGAAATCTTGTCTCACTGACTTGAGTGAGTTTTTTGAAGAAGTACTGAAGAGGATGAGGGCAGAGCGGTGGATGTGATCTATCTGCACTTCAGTAAGATGTTCGACAAGTTTCTTCATGGCAGACTGGTTAGCAAGGTTAAATCTGATGGAATACAGGGAGAACTAGCCATTTGGATACAGAACTGGCTCGAAGGTAGAAACAGAGGGTGGTGGTGAAGGGTTGTCTTTCATACTGGTAGCCTGTAGCCAGTGGGAGAAAGTGAGGACTGCAGATGCTGGAGATCAGAGTTGAGAGTGTGTTGCTGGGAAAGTACAGTAGGTCAGGCAGCATCCGAGGAACAGGAGAATCGACATTTCAGGCATTCCTGATGAAAGACTTATGCCCAAAACTTTGATTCTCCTGGTCCTCGGATGCTGCTTGGACTGCTGTGCTTTCCCAGCAACACATTCTCCAGCCTGTGACCAGTGGTGTGCCACAAGGATCAGTGCTGGGCCCACTGCTTTTCGTCATTTATATAAATGATGTGGGTGTGAATATTGGAGCTGTAGTTAGTACGTTTGCAGATTACACCAAAATTGGAGGTGTAATGGACAGCGAAAAAGGTTACTTCAGAGTACAATGGGATCTTGATCAAATGGATCAATGAGCTGAGGAGTGGTGGATGGAGTTTAATTTAGCTAAATGCAAGGTGCTGCATTTTGGGAAAGGCAAATCAGAGCAGGACTTATACACTTAATGGTAAGGTCCTGGGGAATGTTGCTGAACAAAGAGACCTTGGAGTGCAGGTGCATAGTTCCTTGAAAATGGAGTCACAGGTAGACAGGATAGTGAAGAAGGCGTTTTGTATGCTTTCCTGTATTGGTCAGAGCATTGAGTAAAGGAGTTGGGAGATCATGTTGCTGCTGTAGTGGCTGTTGGTTAGGCCACGTTTGGAATATTGGGTACAATTCTGGTCTCCCTCCTATCGTAACGATGTCATGAAACTTGAAAGGGTTCTGAAAAGATTTACAAGGATGTTGCCAGGGTTGGAGGATTTATGCTATCGGGAGATGTTAAATAGGTAAGGGCTGTTTTCCCTGGAGCATCAGAGGCTGAGTGGTGACCTTATAAAAGTTTATAAAATCAGGAGGAGCATAGATAGGGTAAGTAGACAAAATCTTTTCCCTGGGGTGTGAGAGTCCAGAACTAAAGGGCATAGGTTTAGGGTGAAAGGAAAAAAATATAAAGGGACATAAGAGCTACATATTCACGTAGAAGGTTGTGCATGTATGGAAGGAGCTGCCAGAGGAAGTGGTAGAGGCTGGTACAATTACAAAATTTAAAAGACATCTGGATGAGTATATGAACAGGAAGGGTTTAGAGGGATAGGGCCAAGTACTGGCAAGTGGGACTAGATTAGGTTGGGATATCTGGCCAGCATGGACGAGTTGGACCAAAGGGGCATTTTCCGTGTTGTACATCACTATGACTCTATGACTCCAAACGGGTACACAGGAGAGTTGTTGGGCAATGATACCTTCAGACAAGATAGGAGTGCAGCTTGGTGGATGAGATACCAAATGCCACTGTTGTGTGTTGGCTCGTAATAAAGTGAGCCATCCTCCCAGTCAGAACAATGGTGCATACCATGAAGCAGCAAAGTAAGAGAGAAACTTTTTTTTGTATGAAAGCATAAAATACAATCTTTAGACATAAGCCTGGTGAATTCCAACTGTAATTTACTCCTCATCAAATCCTGCAATATCTGTGTTGAGTGCAATATGTAGGAGGGCAGTCTTCTGGGTCAAGGCATTAATATTTTAATTGGTTCCAAAGAAGCATCACTGGACTCGAAATGCTGACTCTTGTTTGCTCTCCATTGATGCTGCCAGATCTACTGAATTTCTCCAGCAATTTTTGTTTTTGTTTCAGATTTTCAGCGTCTGCAATTCCTTGTTGCATTGTAACATTTTAATTATCTTGGTCTGTATTGTCACCTGTATTTGTCTGCTTTGCTTGAACTATAACAATGTACAAACATAATCAGCTCATAGCCAATGTCCTGATTGTCTCAAATTCAGTGCATTGTCCAAGATTATTTGACATTTTCTACATAGTATAAGAGACATATAAGATAATCAGTGGTTAGATAGGTTGGATAGTGAAAGCCTTTTTCCTCAGATAATGATGGCTAGCATAAGGGGACACATAGTTTTAAATTGTGGGATGATAAATGTAGGACAGATGTCAGAGGTAACTTCTTTACTCAGAGAGTAGTAGGGGTGTGGAACGTTCTGCCTGCAACAGTAGTATACTTGCCAACTTTAAGTGCATTTAAATGGACATTGGACAGGCATATGGATAAGAATGGAATAGTGTCAGTTAGATGGGCTTCAGATTGATTCCTCTGGTCAGTGCAACATCAAGGGCCAAAAGGCCTGTACTACACTGTAATGTTCTATGTTCTACAGTAACATTGATTTATAATGACTTTCTGCTTTTTTTCATAAATTTGGTAAATATGTCGGAGGGTGGCTGAGTTTATGGAGTAGGTGGGGCTGGAGACAACAGAAATTGAGCAAGCATCTGAATGCATGGTCTCAACAACATGATTTGATTTGTTCACCTCCAGTGCTGCTGAGAAAGCAGTTCAAGAAATACAGAGGTTAGTGAAATCGTATTTTTCATTATAGTCATTATTATCTCCTATAGTCCACCTGACAACAAGAAAATGACAAAAACAGCCAGACTTTTATTATTTTATTTAAACACACCAATATCAATAAAATGCAATTTCAAAGTGACCTGACATTTTATATTAAAAAACACTTCCAAGCAAAGCAGCTGTGAAATTCAATCCGAAATAATATTTGTTCAACTTTAGGCTTATCAAATCTTGATAATAATACCAGAAAAGAAACAGAAGCTCATCAACAGTTTTACAAAATCCTACTCAGTTTATACTGTGAACAACTGTTTGAGTTGAACTCTGGTGAATTGCATAAATTAGATACAATTAACAAAAGCATCAATGCTGTCAAATTGAGAAAATAGAGGTACTGTACATGCAGACATAATGGAAAAACCTATAAAAAATCATCTACTGCTTCTATTATTTTAGTAAACTTTTGCTTATTTGAAAAGATTTAAAGACAGATTTTGTTCAGTAGCAAACACGTATTATATAAGTTGTGATATTAAATATATCTCAGGTACAAAGCATTATAGCAAAACAAAACAAACAAAAGCCCTTATTTTCAGTAAGAATTTAAACACAATTTTAATTTTTGTGCCTTCGGTATGATAAAAGTGTTGATCATTAAATGAAGTAAATTCCATTTGGTGTAAAATTAAGAGGTTATATACTGTATCAAATTTTAAGCCATAATCCATTAGTTACATGTTGGCATTATAGCGGACATCTTTTCCACATGATTAATGTATCAATCCCACGATTTGCTCATATAACTTCTGATATCTATTATTACTTCTGCAAATGCCTGGAACAATGCTTAATAGTAATCTGTCAAACACTTGACACAAAATTCAATTTTGAATGATGTGTGGACTGGCTTGGTTTGGAAATTCATTTAATTGGAAATGAACAGTATTCATCAAAGCTGAATCGAACTTCTAAAATCATTACCTTATATGTAACAGAAATGATTAGGAAAGCATGGAGTAAAATCTTCCTTGCTTTAAAATAATTACTATATGTCTGTTGATCTCTCAGCGAACGTGGAAATAGAAGGACAGGTTTGAAAGTCTATTAACTGTAAATTCCAGTCATGTCGGTGTTGAAGTACATTAGTTCAAAGCAAAGTGCTGAGAAGAAATTGGTTTTAAAGAAAAATCTAAGCACAATAAGTGTCTAATAAATGCTTTCCTCTCTTCTCATTCTCTTATATAGGGACCGGATTTTATAGTCTCCCACCAGTGTTCCTAAAGGTAGTAGAGAGCTTGTAAAAAAAACCCTCTGAGTTCCTATCACCATCCTATCCAATCTAAACCTGTTCACCACACTTAAGAGTGTTGAAAAGGTCATTGCAGGACTTCATTTCATCTCTGTTGTTAAATTACCTGCAGCAGATTATGGCAGAGATAGCAGTTTTCATTGAGTGGGTTGCTGTAGGTAGGAAGGGAGTTAAACTCCTTTGGGCTGTAATCTGTGCCCGTTAGAGGCATCCTCTGAAGATAATACTCCCTTGAAGTCACACTGGGGATGGCAGGCAGGTCTGTCCAATATCTCTGGACTTCCAGGATTCATGAGAACACCTCAGGGATTGTTTATTGTCTCAGCAATTCTGATGCTGTTGGTGCTCTTGAGATGTCAGCAGCTTTCTTGGGTGAAATTTCATCACAAATTGAAACTAGGAGCAGAATGAGGCCATTTAGACCTTTGAACCTGTGCTAGCACTCGGTATGATCATGGTTGATTCTCTATCTCAATACCATATTCTCACTTTCTCCCCATACTCCTCAATACCTTTAAAATTAAAAAAGAACTACTGAATATGTTCAATGACTTGGTTCTTACAGCCATCTGTAGCAGAGAATTTCACAATCTTTCCTCATTTCAGTCCTAAATGACCTCCTGCATATTTTGAGACCATGACTCTTGGTTCTGGACTGCCCAACCAGGGAAAACATCTTTCCTGCATTTAATCTGTCCATCCCTGTCAGAACTTTATATCCTTTCTTAGGTAGGGAGACCAAAAGTGCATGCAATTCTCCAGATGTGGTCTCTTTCAGGCCCTGTTTAACTGCAGGTGGTAGCTGGGGTGGCAAAACCCGACTCTAAAACTAGTGATGCAGTCCCCATATCACAGTAGGTGAGCTGGGGTTTCTGATGTCTGACTAATGATAGACATTTCTGTGGGGACTGGGGGGCAGTGAAGACATAGCCAACATAAAATCCAACCACAGAGTCACCCAATTACAAGAATAAAGTGTCCAACAACCTGATTAAGACTAAGTGACTATAATTAAGTTATGCTGTAAATGCATTTAAATCAATCCTTTGGAAGACAAATCTATATTCATTTTGTCAGTCACACTTTAAGGTTCCAGATAACAAAAGGTAACAATGCTGATGACCTGGGAAATTATTTCTATTGAACATATTTTATTAAATCCAAATATCTGTGAGCCAGTTGGCTGCTCCCTCCTTCTCGCTTTACAATCAATCAAAACCCAAGTTGTTTGTAGTGACGTTTAATTTGTTCAAAATGTTGCTGTACTACCTGCAGATTTTGGGCACTCCATCAATTGAAGCCACGGAAGGAAGAACCATTAAACTATATATTGAAAATGAGAAGTTATAAGCTTATAATAAGACTTTCTTGTAGCTGGGTATAGCCTTGTTAAATAATGCAGGGTGAAGTGAGTTACATACATTTCTAACATGCCAGATGTTGCTCATAATGGCTGGAATCTTGTCAGTTGCACCTTTGGATGTTTAGAAGTGGGCATGGGGTTGCATTGGAGTGCTAAATGCAGGGTTATGGCAGGGGATGGTAGTAGCTCTGGCTGGTATGGTCTCTGGACTTGATGGGCTGAATGACCTGCTTCCATACTGCAGGGATTCTATGATTCACCTTTATAAAATCATGTCCCTCATGATTTTATAAATCGCTGTAAGGTCACCTTTCAAAATCCTACCCTCCAGTAAAAAAAGGGCCCAGCTGATATTTATAACTTAAACCTTCCATTCCTAGCAATATTCTGCTAAATCTTTTCTGACCCCTCTCCAGTTTAATAATATCCTTCCTATAACAGAGCAACCAGAACAGTGCACAGTATTCCAACATCTTGCACAACCTTAACATGATGACCCAACTCTGAAATTCAAAGTTCTCAGCAATGAAGGCAAGCCTGCTAAATACTTTCTTAACCATCCTGTCTATCTTTGATGTCAATTTGAAAGAATTATACATCTGAACTCCCAGATCACTCTGTCCTACAACACAACCCACAGTCTGGCTATTAATTATATAAGTCATGACCTTGCTTGTTTAACTACAATGCAATACCTTGTATTTTTCCAAATGCCACTCTTCAGCCTATTGAAACAATTGATCAAGATCTCTTTGTACTCTTTGATAACCTTCTTCACTGTTCACTACACTACCAATTTTGGTGCCATCTGCATACTTACTAACCATGCCTCCGATATTCTCAACCAAATCATTTATACAACTGACAAACAAAAATGGACCCAGTTCCGGTCCCTAACAAAAATATGCTAGTTCACTTAGGTTACAAGATAATCTTAGATGGTGATGCAAGTGAGCAATATCATATTGGCTACTTACTATACACAGCACACGATTTTCAGTTCCATTGATATCAACGCTATTCAAATTAGGCAAGCCTTATAATGGGCAATGTATATTATACTCTCCACTGTAACCCTAGCCAGAGGCAAATGTCTATCCGAGCAAGTTCAATGGGGAATTCAGAAGAAACCTCTTTACCTGAAATATGGGAGCAATATGAAACACTCTTAATGAGCATTTGAGAAAGATAGAAAGCATGCTTTAAGACAAATTAAGATAATTGTATTGGAGAAAAGGAATAGGTTACACTGAAATGCTTGGGTGATGATGGGCAGTAGGGGATTCATGTGGATCGTAAAGAGCAGCATAAAGCAGTTGGACTACACAACTTATTTCAGAGCTGTCTGTTCAATATAACCTGATGGTTGGAAAAGTATTCCCATAAATGGAAGATTATCAGTAGAAGACAAATGTAGAATTTGGAAGAATTCTTCTCATTTCAATTATGGATATCAATTGGGGAAATCGTGTCTGCTCTCCTTGGAACAAAGAATAGTGAGAGGGGGATCTTGGTGAAGGATTCAAATTCATGAAGGGTTGGACAAAGTAAACAGGTAGAAAATGCTCACACTTGTGAGACGAATAAGAATGAGAGGACACAGATTTAAAGTCATTAGTAAAAGAAGCAAAAGGAGTATTAGGATAAGCTTCCCTAAGTAGTGAGTATGAGGATCAGGAATGCACTGCATGAGGATATGGTTGAGAAGGAGATATTCAAAAGGAATTAAATGGAAATTTGAAAGAAAGAATGTTATAATGTCTATTTGCCTCAGATATAATGGGTAAAAACAAGAACTGCAGATGCTGAATATAATGGGCCAAATAGCCTCTTTCTATGCTACAACAATTCTGTGATTCCATGTAGATAGTTATCAGAGCACAAAATTCTTGGCCACAAATTGTTACTGAAGCAGAGACTCAAGACCTTTGATGGTTGAATGGTTCATTCTGCACTACAATTTCTATGCTTCCAACACTTTGCAATCTTATTTTATTTTGCAATATTGCTTATTAATTTCCTTAATGTAACAGCCTTTCTTCTGGATCCATATTTCAATTTTTCGAATGTTCATCATTTGTTCATAATATATAAGCCATTGTTGAATCTTTCTTGGTACTTGTCACTTGTTCTCCAGCAATATTTCGAACTCTTGTGTTTCCCTCTCAAACTATCATTTGTAAAGTTGAAACATGATTGGGAAGTAGTGAGGTGGTGAGGGAATCAGATGGGATGAAAGATAAATGTGGTGGTCAGAGTGCAATTGGAAGCTCAACTGACATATCAAGAAGATTAGATACTAGGATGAAAGGCAGATGAGCCCCAGGGAAAGCCACAGACTGCTGAAAAACAAGTAATGCAGAAACATTGGAAAGATTGGTCTATGTGAAAAATTATCTTTCAAAGGTCAGCTATATACTCATAAGTGCACAGGTTTTTTACAATCCACAAACAAAGCAAAACTGTCTTGTTTCACAAAAGTGGCTACTTTTCCAGAAGTACTTCATTGACCATGAAGCTCTTGGAGCTTTCTAGTCATCATTGAAATGCTACTTAAATATAAATCTTTCTTTGAATCTGTCAAAATGACTGAGTAACAAAACTAAATGTTCAATGATGATTGGGGACAATGAATTCAATGCTTTAATTTATTATGCTGTTTATTTTTTACTGTACCGCTTTTGGCTACAAAGAAATATCCAACAGGAGAATATTGAACTATTTAGATTTCGCAAACAGTGTCAGTGATGGGAAGTGCTGAAAATTACTAATGATAATGACTAATTACTGTCAGAAGTAACCTGCTTGAGTTCACCTAGAGTATAAAAAAGATGAACTTTGAATCTGCATATACAGTATGAATCACTGAAGCATGCAATGATCTATGCAAATATTCTTTTCCATTTGCTGACATTGTATCTTGGTTAATTATTGCAATAGCTTTCTTAAAATCTTGACAAATAAGCAAACTGTTCTCCGACCATATTACTCAGAAAGATTGCAGGTCAAAGTGATCCAATATCCTTGTGTTTTCTCTCAATATACTAGAACCAATTAATCTTGTCAATCTTGTCAAGAGAAAGATGGACAACATATATAATATTACAATTAGTGTATTTAATCAAAAGCTGTAATGTTTCTGGCGGGAATACCTAGCTGATAGCATGAATACGTATGGAGACAGACCGACGAGAGAAGAGGCCATATTGGATGTGGTGCTCGGCAACAAACTAGGACAGGTGTCAGATCTCGCGGTGGGAGAGCACTCCGGTGAAAGTAATCACAATTGCCTCACATTTAGCATTACCTCGGACAAGGAAAGGAGCAGTTACCGAGGGAAGATATTTATTTGGGGTAAAGGAAATTATGACGCTATCAGACAGGGGTTGGGAAGTACAGACTGGGAGCAATTGTTCCACAGAAAGGGCACAGCAGACATGTGGAGACTATTTAAGGAGCAGTTGTTGCGAGTGATGCATGAATTTGTTCCTCTGAGACAGGTAAGAAGTAAGAATAAGGAACCTTGGATGATGAGAACAGAGAAACTTCTCGTCAAAAGGAAGAAGGCAGCTTATGTAAGGTGGAGGAAGCAAGGGTCTGGCACAGCTTTAGAGGATTACAGGCTTACTAGAAAGGAGCTCAGAAATGGACTGAGGAGAGCCAGGACGGGGCACGAGAAAGGCTTGGCACGAAGGATTAGGGAGAACCCAAGCGCATTTTACTCATACATGAGGAATACAAGAATGATCAGGAGAAGGTAGGGCTGATCAGGGATAGCGGAGGGAACTTGTGCGTGGAGTCAGAACAGATAGGGGAAGCCCTAAATGAGTTTTTTGCTTTGGTTTTCACCAAGGAAAAGGAACTTGTTGAAAATGAAAACTTCTAGGAGGTGGGTTACAGGCTTGTCCAAATCAAGATTGATGAAGTTATGTGCTAGAAATTTTGGAAAGCATTAAGATTGATAAGTCCCCAGGGCAAGAACAGATTTATTCTAGGCTGCTCCAGGAAGCAAAAAAGGAGGTTGCTAAGCCGTTGGCGAGGATATTTGCCTTCTCACTCTCCACGGGAGTCGTACCGGAGGATTGGAAGGACGTGAATGTTGTTCCTCTTTTCAAGAAGGGTAATAGGGAAATCCCTGGCAATTACAGATCAGTCAGTCTTACGTCTGTGGTCAGCAAAGTTTGAGAAAGAATTCTGAGGGATAGGATTTATGACTATTTGGCAACGCATAGAGTGATTAAAGGCAGTCAGCATGGCTTTGTGAGGTACAGGTCATGCCTCACAAATCTTATTGAGTTCTTTGAGGAGGTGTCAAGACAGGTCAATAATGGTCGAGCAGTATATGTGGTGTATATGGACTTCAGCAAGGCATTTGAGAGGGTTCCCCATGGTAGGCTCATTCATAATGTCAGGAAGTATGGGATATTGACAGATTTGGCTATCTGGATTCAGAATTGGCTGGCTGACAGAAGGCAGAGAGTGGTTGGAGATGGAAAGTATTCTGCCTGGAGGTCAGTGTTGAGTGGGGTCCCACAGGGTTCTTTTCTTGGACCTCCGCGCTTTGTAGTTTTTATAAATGACTTGGATGAGGAGGTTGAGAGGTGGGTTAATAAATTTGCAGATGACACAAAGGTTGGAGGTGTCATCGATAGTATAGAGGGCGACTGCAGGCTGCAACACGACATAGACAGGATGCAGAGCTGGGCTGAGAAATGGCAGATGGATAAATGCGAAGTGATGCATTTTTGAAGGTCAAACTTGAATTCTGAATATAGGATCAAAGACAGGATTCTTGGCAGTGTGGAGGAACAGAGGGATCTGGGTATGCAAGTACATAGATCCCTTAAAGTTGCCACCCAAGTGGCTAGGGTTGTTAAGAAAGCATATGGTGTTTTGGCTTTCATTAACAGGGGGATCGAGTTTAAAAGCCACGAGGTTTTGCTGCAGCTCTACAAGTCCCTGGTGAGACCACACTCGGAATATTGTGTCCAGTTCTTGTCCTACTATAGGAAAGACACAGAGGCTTTGGAGAGGGTGCAAAGAAGGTTTATCAGGATGCCGCCTGGACTGGAAGGCTTCCCTTATGAAGAAATGTTGAATAGCCTTGGACTTTTCTCTCTGGAGAGAAGGAGGAAGAGAGGAGACCTGATTGAGGTGTACAAAATAATGAGTGGTATAGATAGAGACAATAGCCAGAGACTTTTCCCCAGGGCAGATATTAGGAGGAAGGTATAAAGGAGACATCAGATGTATGTTCTTTATGCAGAGAGTTGAGAAATCATGGGGAATGCGTTGCCAGCGGTGGTGGTAGAAGCAGAGTCCTTAGGGATATTTAAGCGATTGCTGGACATGCTCATGGATAGCAGTGAATTGAGAAGTGCGTAGGTTACACTACTACATTTCACATTAGGATTAAACCTCGGCACAACATTGTGGGCCAGAGGGCATGTTCTGTGCTATACCTTTCTATGTTCTACGTTTTATAAGTGGGCTGTGTTAAGTGACAACTGCAATTTGAAGCCTTGGGATAGGCACTGTTGCTTCTGCAAGGCTTTAACTATGATTAAGGCACTAAAGAGGCAGGAAAATTTTATAGCTGCTGGGAAAACTGGAAAGGTCAGGAAAAGCAAAGGTTTTGCCAAATTTCATCGAATGTATTTTTTTTCTGTTCCAAGCTAATAAACAGACAGATTGAAATACTGATCTTCAGTAAGATGCTCGAGACATGGGGGTAAATGGCTACTGCTGGGGCCTGAAGATGCAGAAGTGCAGAAGGCAGATATAACTGGTTGACCTGAGATCATTGTTGGGGAGTTGCATCATGGGATTGTAGAGGTCAGCTACTGTTCATGGGAGTGGGTTTTGGCTGGTCATGAGACAAAAGGTAGTAGACTGTATGTTAGCGATCTACAAGTGAGGAATGCCATTAAACCACAGGGTGAGAAATATGAAGATTGTGGAAAGGGAAGCAGAATATGTCAGGTTAGCTCGATGGCCAAGGCAAAGTACCCTGCTCATCCATTCCCATAACTGAACATCAAAGCTAATTTCCAGCTTGTTCCCAGGGGATTAAATTTCTCTTCTCAATGTTTGAGATAGTAAAGGCACAGTAACATCAAATTGGACAAAACCAGAAGACACAATTGGAAATATCTAAATCTTACATGAAGTAAGCAAACTGGCATAGCTTCACAATTTGGGCAAATTATTTAAAACATCATAGAGGTTGTGGCAACAAATGAAATGGGAAAGGTTTGGAAGGATATGGGTCAAGCACAGCTAAATGGCAATAGTTTAGTTTGGGAACATGGCCGCCGTGGACTGGTTAGACTGGCGGGTTGTTTCCATGCTGTATGACTCTATAACAACATATGGTGAGAGTTACAGCATTTTAGGGATAGAAGGAAATCAATGTATTCTGCTGGAAGAAAGGTCAAAAGTGGGTTATGAACATGTTTATAGGTTTATAACAGTCCTTGGATTATTGTTAACATAAGAATGTTGGTGTGATAAGCTTTTCATTACACATGGTCCTAGACATCTGGATACTTTGAGTTGGAAAACATGGATCTGTTGTTTGCACTGTGACAAGCATGGAAAACTGAAGCACTTTCAAAAGTAGGAATAATATTAAAGAAGTATAAATGCTTTAACATTTTTTGAAGGAAAAAGTAACATAAAGGGTACTAATTGGCATTAATGTTTTCCAGATCTCAGATGTGTGAATAGAGTAATAACAATGCTGTCATAACTTTTTGTAAAGGGTGGTCCCATTTGGTTTAATAACACATTTTAACAATAATCAAGTATGGAATCTCCTGGGCAATGTTGCTTACCTTGTTCTATCCCATAGAACTCTCCAAATCACCAAAAAGCACCAGGCTGATGCAATGTTTGAATATACATTATAACTATGCTACCAAATACTATAAAAAAATCAACTACTTTACCAGATTTTAATTTCTATTATGTTTTACAGCACAGACAGAATTTGTAAGTCAATTTTCACAAATAATACCTCTTACTGCTGAAACATGCATTGTACCAACTAAAGGTTTAATATATTCAGAAACTTTGGCAAGATTTTCTTCCTCAGCAAACCTTTGGTCATTTCAATTTTTTTAAAAATCCTGAAGATCAAAGTAAAATATTCAGCACTCTTTATCGGCATTGTAATTATTGTCAGGTCCAACTCGTCAGACAACATTACAAGTGTTAAAATCGAGCTTAAAAATACTATTATTAATTAACTAACTCATTTTTAGCATCAGCAAATATTGCAAAATTCACGCTGTCATTCAGCAACATGATGTTCCCCTTAAAATCAAGAATTGTTCCTGTACATTATATTTGTTCATCTTGTTTGAATGCACCTGAAGTTCCAGTGCTCCTTACATTTTATGAGTTTTTTAAAAATTTATTTTGAATCATTGAATCAGATGAAGACAACAGTAACAAGGAACATGGTGCAGGTCTCAAGCAGGCTAGCAAAGGTCAACATTGCTAAATGCCATGGGTTATATGTTTAGAAAGCTATATGGACCCTCAGGTCCATTCTGCCATTCATAAGGTTATGACCGATCATCAATGTCAAGATCATTTATTTCCCTACATTATCTTGATTAAGTCAGGGTGCATCGGTGTTGAGTCAGATTTCTTAGTAAACACAATATATTCCATCTGGAAAAAAGTACAAACTCTAATTTAACTCGAATCTGAACACATTCAATGGTCACTAAGAGTGATTAGTGTTGACAACCTTAGAAGACTGTTAAAAACTGAGATACATTTAACTTCCTGTCCCAGTATTATTTTTATCCCGAGGGGATAAAATGCTCAGGATTACTGAAACAACTGTAGGGTGAAATTGTACTTTGCAATATTAGTTATTGGATACTTAAGTTAAATTCCGATCTGATACTTTTTTTAAACATTACAGAGCAGTACAGGTCCTTCAGCCCTCTATGTTGCGCTGACCTGTGAAACCAATCTGAAGCCCATCAAACCTACACAATTCCATTTTCATCCATATGACTATCCAATGACCATTTAAACGCCCTTTAACAATCGCTAATCCATACAACATAACCAGGTTGATAATGTCTCTGCTAAAATAGTGAAGCAAGGAATATGATAGCTCAAAAATTGCTATCAAAATGGTGAGACTAATTTTGCTCATTATTACGCATACACACATCTCACAGCAAATTTAGTTGAAGATGTTGCAAGTCCAAAGATTGGTACTGGATTTGCTTTTCTATTATTTCACAGGATTTGTGTTTCTATTATTTCACAATTGGTCAGCATTTGTTGCCTATTGCCTTGGAGAAAGAAGTGGCGAGATGCTTTCTTGAAATTCTACAGTCCATGTGCTGTGGGTACCCTTACAGTGCTGTTAAGAAGGGAGTTCCAGAATTTTCAACCAAAGATTTTGAAGGCTCAGTGATATACGTCCAAGTCAGGACAATGTAGACCTTGGAGGGGAACTTGCAGGTGGTGTTCCATCCCCTGTTGTCTGTGTGAAAACAACATTTTGAAGTGTAGCAATACATTCATTGACACCTAGCACTGTGAAGTTTCTGTATTTGTGTAGATATTAAGTGATTATATCTTAAAAGATTAAGTAATTTCAAGACCGCATTACTATTTAAACAACATGATATGTATTAATTACTAGTAGTTGACCTTTCTTGCACTGAAAATTGGAAATGTGGAATCTGATTCTGTAATGATTGGAATGAGAGCCAGTTGGATCTTATTGATTGAGAGTTCCTTGATTGGGGTTGTTAACATAGACCAATCACGGAGCCCAAGCTGACACATATAAACAGGAGATTCAGACACTCTCCTCATTCTAACAACTGGTTCTGAGCATGCTAGTCAGAGTCCTTGTACTGTGCACATATAAATAAACAAGCTAGAATTAGATTTATTGTCATGTGTACTCAAGTATAGAAGTACTGGAGTACAGTCAAAAGTTTACAATGTTACCCCTCACGGCCACATCTTAGGTATAAAGTACTTAGGTACAAATCTTAGATCCAAATAAAAAAGTGGCTTGGTGATGGGACATCTGCCTCCTTGGAGTTATTACAAATTCCTTCATGCCTTAATCATCATTTGAGATTTTTAAAAAGATACATGTTTCACTTTTTGATTATGTACTCTAATTTTTCCCCTTCTCTTTAATTACCATTCAAACATAATATTCCTCCTCAATCGTTGTTCTGTTAAGTTTGCAGTACTATAATCTGATTAGCTAAGGAGATATATAGCTTCTTGTCCTGCTCACCCAGATCCAAGAGTTCTGCTGAGGGCCCAGTACCGTTTCTACCTCACCATTTCTTTGTAAAATATAACCAACACTAAATTTAACAGAGACTATTTAATTGTCCACACACTTTGTTGGCCTATCACACCAATTTTTGGGCCTGAATGTCAGTTAACAATTTTGAAAGTTAACATGTTCTTTTCTAATAGCAGGAATTCACAGGATCAGTTTAGACATTTGGTTAGAATATGCAACATTTTATTTCCTCAAACCAAGCCAGGTATAGTAGAAACATATCAAAATCTCCTTATCTTCTACACCAACAAATTTAAATGCAACTCATCAAGCAATAGACTATTGTTTTAAAATAAAAACAATGACAAGCTAAATAAGAACCAAACCAGCAGTTCAGTCAGACCCTGAAATTTGATGTTTGATCTAAGTTTCAGTAGGCTATTTATTGGTTAATTATTGAAGAAATGACCACAGTAATTCCAAAACTGTTTCAAATGAGGAATTTTTTTCCCCAAAAACAACAGGTATCAAAACCAGTCATGGAAAAATCAACAGGGTCAAAAAAATATTTATAATAGTCAGAATTATTCATTAGTTGAAATTGTTGCAGCAGAGATTGTCAAATGTGCCGTACTTCTACCAAAAACAGAACTTGTACAAAAGTAAAGAAAAATGACTAATGTGATTTTTCCAAGTACAGGATCAATACACTGGGAGATGCAATCAGCAGCTTTGTTTTACGTTGTTTAGTGCAGGTGGCTTTCCCGGTCCACTAAACAGAAATGTTGGACTAAGGGTCAGTCAAGAATCTTCAGCGCAAAAACACACATAGTGCTGATGCAAAAAAATATAATCAGAACACTGTCATTACATAGAAAAATTAATCCTTTCTTTATACATTTATACAGTGTTTAAAAAAGATACAAGACTAAAGGGTTATCTAAGCAACAGTCTCCCGCAGGCCATCTGCTAATTTCTTTGGAAGAAGTTCTTTCTTTTCCTCTGTGCTCACTAAGGAATTCCGGCAGTTTGATGCATCCAAATACAGTTTTGCATAAACAGGATTTGAGTAATTTGTCGGCTGCCATAAAAAGAAAGGGCAGATGTCATATTATTGAATTTTGAATGTCACTCGATCCTTAGAACACTGAAAATGAGATTTTGAGTATACAAAACTTAAAAGATAATATTAATTTAGCATTAGTTCTAGGTACAAAAGGACACTATTATATATATCATTCATTAAAATTGAAATATGCATGCTGCAGCAACAGCAGCTCAAGATCTGCAGTATGATGGTTTTGGAATCAATTTAATATTGTGCTTATGACTGAATTTACATCAATCTTTCATGAGATTTTGGTATCTCTGTTCTCAGTTATTTTCAAACCCATTAAACTGCTGTGACTGTCATTGCTGGAAGAAGTAGATTGACTTTACATTATTGTTGCAGTGTGTGCACTTTATAACTTAGGGTGGCAACAGAGATGAATTGAGATTATTGCCAATTAAGATAAACAAAAGTATTCTCCATTGAATATCGCTGCATGTTACCTGGTATAATATCCACTAAGTAGAATTGCTGACCTCACTCTTATATACAGGTGCCTTACAGAGAGAAAAAAAAATTGACTCATGGTAAGAATAAGTATGTTTTCTAGAAGTTTCCAAATAGATATTTCTCATCTTCTCAAGAGACAGGAGATACCATATTCTCCATAAGTATTCCATCAATTATACTCCAATTTAAGTCCAAGTGTTGCCAATTTTCTGCATGTTACAATTCTTTGCCAATGGCAAAGAATTAAACTTTGCTCAAAACACCTATAATGAGTACTGATATTCTGAGTAGCTGTTTGATTTTCAATTTTAATGTAAACAAAAGTCGAAGGAATGCATTTCCTTATGCATAGACCAAGCTAATAAACATTTTTTCTGAGTATATATAACAAATGTTAAATGTATTCAATACAGACAGTGATGGGGGTTTGTTGGAGAGATGGTATTGGAGAAAGGTGAAATCAGTATTTAAATAATGAATCAAAAACCCAGACATTAACTTTTGAAAACATTATACAACAGATCAAAATAGGATTTCAAAGTGAATCTGCATCTATTATGAATTATAATAAAAATGATTTGTTCATGGCATGTACATCAATGGCTAGGTTACCTAATTGCTTGAGAAGATAGTGGTAAACTGCCTTCTTGAACTGCTGCAGTACTTGGGGTTAGAGGTAATCCCCCAGTGTTATTGGGACTCTAATCCGTAAAGAGCTTTCTCTCTGAATCCAAATGACTTCAGGTATGTTAGTTTTATGAGTTTACAGATTTACTTCATCTTAGTTAAGGTTCTATCATGGTCATTAATATTTATAGATCACTGGTTTACAGGAAATATTATGATTAAACAATACATCTGGTAGATAAAGGAAATGATACAAAACAAGGACATTTATCTGTATTGAAATAGTGACAACATTGCACAATTTTTATCATCTCTTCTTCTAATTGCATGCAGACCATAAGCAAAATGGGTCAAGATTAGAGTGGTGCTGGAAATGCACAGCAGGTCAGGCAGCATCCGAGGAGCAGGAAAATCAATGTTTCGGCCAGGAACCCTTAAACAGGAATCCGGATGAAGGGCTCCTGCCCGAATCAATTTTCCTGCTCACTCTAATCTTGACTCTAAAATCCAGCATCTGCAGTCCTCACTTTTGCCAGAAGCAAAATGGTGCTTTGTTCCCACTGTTATGCTGCTAGGATACACATACCTTTTCTGGATCTAATGTAAAATCTGGATCCAGCAAACCTCCGGAATTTTCATGACTGCGATCAACTTCATACATGTTGTATGTTGGATTTCCAATTTCCACATTCATGCCTCCATTCGTCAGTGGATGCCTTCGTACAATTTTTACACTAATGGGAAGTTACCAAATAATGTTAACATGGAATCTCATTGCTCAAGGATTGTATTATTCCAAGAATTAATTACAGCTCAAACCATTTACCGTTGTCTTCTTTTGCAGATAATTATTCCAACAACGACTGCAATAATTAGAAGAATCAGGATAACGAGTGGCACTATAAAAGTGATGTTCCCTGTGAGAGATGAACAAATTTGATCTAAATTATTTAAATGAAACATGTAGACACATCTGAAGAAGTTCAATGAAGGCTCAGTACACTAATGTCTGGCTTGTCTTATGAGGAAAGCTTGGACAGGCTGGGCTTAGTTCATAGAATCATAAAATCCCCACAGTGGAAAGAGGCACATTTCTGGACACTATGGGGCAACTTAACATGGCCAATCCACCTAACCTACACATCTTTGGACTGTGGAATGGAATTGGATCACCTGACAGAAACCCACAGACATGGGGAGAATGTACAAACTCCATAAAGACAGTCACCCAAGGGTGGATCAAACCTGAGTCCATGGCACTGTGAGGCAGCAGAACTCATCACTGAACTATTGGGCCACCCACTGCTAGATTTACCAGAGTTTAGAAGAGCAACAGGTGACATGTTTAAAACTTATGGGATCTTAGCAGGGTACACAGGAGAGGATATTTCCTGTTGTAGGAGAACCTTGAACTAAGGATCACTGATTTAACTTAAGCAGTTTCCATAAATAGCAATGTGGTTTTATTTCTCAGACAGGACTGTGAGTCTTTAAAAGTCTCTTTCTCAAAAGATGGTGGATTCAAGCAAATCCTTGCATATTTTGAAGGCAGAGTTAGGTACATTCTTGATATATAAAGAGGTGAAAAGTTATCAGGGGTATGTGGGATTATGGATTACCTATATTCAAATCAGCCATGATCATATTAAATGGTGCAGCAGGCTTGAGGGGCTGAGTGGCCTACTTCTGCACCTGAATCTTATGTTTGTGTATTCCATCAAATATAATAGAAAATACACGTTTCCCACAGACATGGAGAATGAGCACGTATAGACTAGGCATTGGATTGACAATATTAACATTAAATACATAATGCAGCATATTGTGAGCAAAATCTGCTGGTTTACCTCTTGTAGCTTCAAGTAGGTTGACCCGATGACTCAGGGAATATAAATTACAACTAGATTATAATAGCCATTAGAAGCAAGCATAAGTAGCACTCTACAGTTTTTGAGCTATATGGTATAAACCATATACTAGCTTGCTTTACTTTTTAACATGTGTTATGTTATGATGTATGTTAAGATCTCCACAGAAATAAATAAAATTTAACAAATTCAAACTTTTAGTTTTTAACTGGACGATTGACACAAGATTTCGAAGCTTTTTTCTCACAATCATGACTAAAAAATAACTGGATTAACATTAAACTCCAGAGCAGAACATCTACCTTTAAACCCATCACAACACAAATTTCACTGAATTAGAATCTTTTTAGCAAACATTTTAAACTTGCTCCCAGTTTGCAGTGGGTTTCCATGTCCCTGTTTTGCTACACTGTAAACCTCATGTGAATAGATGTTTTCTTAAGTTTTCAGAGAAATCTTTTAATTCCATCCCAAGGAAAAAAAATTATTTCAATGACTGTTCTCCAGGATGTACCTCCCAGATTCTTATATGGCCCTTTCTGGGGAAGCCTATAACCTGATCTGAAAATGGATTCTTATGCAATCTTCTCTATTGCAATGCCAACAATATTAACCTTGCAGTTCATGAGAAATGCCAATCGTAATCATGGAATCAACATTCTTTCAACTTGGAAGTAGTTTACAGCACAACTGTTTACAACCAATACCAACAGCACCTTACTGGGATCTTGGGAGACTCAAAGTCAACTCATGTTAAAGCAAGCAACTGTAGCCATTATCTTGAAGTGTAAAATCTTGCACTTTCTTCTCAACAATACAATCTAAACCTTCCTTTGATCTCTACCAAACAAATTCTCCAGGCATACCACATGAGGTAAATATCAGAACCTATGTTCAGTTACATGACACCTTTCATTTAACCTACTATTAATTCTTACTTTGAATCCAAACTATAATAATCTTACACACTTACAACTGTAACAGAAAATATGAAGTTTACTTGATTTTATTGAACATGCAAAATATTAATACAAACATTTTAAAATGTCACTGAAACAAGATATCAAAAATATTAATGTTTGCAAATGTTACTAAATAGCAGATATACTTTAAAATATCATCAGAATAAAATTAAAATTAATGACAAGTTGGAACTTCTGAAGTTATGTAATGGTGAAATCAATGGGGTGAAGGTACAGGGGGAATTTGGCAAGTTTGGCAGCATCTATGGAATGAAAACAGAGTTAATGTTTGGGTCCTGTGACCCTTCTCCAGAACGCTGGAGAAGCAAAGAAATTCCTTTATCTGTTCTGGCTTCCCACAAGGGTGGCAGTTTGAACATTTCCCACTTGTCTCCCATTTAAATCCATTTCTTAAATGATTGAGAATAGTTCTAGTTTCTTTCCCTCGCTTCCCTCTTCTCTCCAGTTTAGAATATTTAACTTACCTTAGTGCACTCACGTCTCTGAAAATTTCTAGACCCCTGCCAGCCTGGGTTTATGTTTTGTGTATTAATTCAAAGATGTCAGCCGGAATTGCTGCCTGTCTAGGCCCTGTTATCCTCTGATTCTCTAAATTGCATTCATTCTTGGTAACAATATGAAGTTTTTGAATTTTGCAAGGAGAATCGCCTCACAAAGATTATTGTAAATGTATACATCCAAAGCTTAAAAGTGAGCTGTTTAAGCCATTCAAATTCCAGGTATGTGTGATCAGGCTGCTCTTTGAGGGAACAAGATTATTCCTCTCTCCATCTCTTGCACTACCTCATTTACAGTAGCATCTTTTGCTGCCTCTTGTCAATTGCGCTCTCTTTAGGCAAGAGGGAGCAAACTTTGTGAGTGCAATATCAGTTCCGCTGTTGGATTGGCAATTTTAACTGCTTTGCTAACCATTTTAAAGAGATAAAAATAGTATCCTCTTCTTAATCATTATATTTAGGGATTAAATGAAGGAACTTCAATACTTAAGCCCAGACATCCAAGATAGATGTGGTTTCCACACTATAACTGCCTTCAAAGGGATTTTCCTTTCTTAACTCAAGTTGCCTCAATGTAAGCTTTTTTCCTCTTTCCTGGCCTCTTTTGCTCATTTTGCCTTTACTGAAAACTCTTTTTTTTCCCTGTCTCTCATTTTCTTTCTTGGCTCTCACTCTGACTGCTACCCTTTTAAATTTTTCCAAGGATAAAACCTCTAATTATTCAAACGTTATCTTACCTTGCTCTACAAAAACATTAATGTCAAACTGTAGTGATTGTAACAAGGCCAGCCAGCTGGACCTCATAGAATATGAGTTCCCTGACTGGATGAGATTAACAGCTCCAATCAGGGAGCCCTGGCTAACAGATATAAACAGGCATGTCAAGGAGGGCTATGTCAGAGTCAGGGCTTTCCTACATGTAAATAAATATTGTCTTAGTGAGAGGAAACCATCCTCTATCAAGTTATTTCACAAATTATGATATTTTAGCTCTTTAATATTACACATATAACAGTTTTGATTCCCTACAGTATGGAAACAGGCCATTTGGCCCAACAAGTCCACACCCAACCCTCCAAAGAGTAACCCACTCAGACCCATTTCCGTACGACTCTACATTTACTCCTAACCTACATATCTGTGAACACTATGGGCAATTTAGCATTGATAATTCACCAAACCTGAATATCTTGGGACTATGGGAGGAAACCCACACAGACACACAGAGAATATACAAACTCCACACAGACAGTTGCCCAAGGCTGGAATCGAACCCGGGTCCCTGGCGCTGTGAAGCAGCAGTGCTAGCCACCCTCATTATCCTTGATTATTCTGTATATAAACTATCAAATCCTTTGATTAGATTCCAGTCTGTAACTCCCTCCCGGGTGTCTGTTATTTTATATATTAACCATCCAAAGCCACCAACTATATTCCAGTCTGTCACTCACTCGTGGGTATCTGTTATTGTATATATAAGCTGTCTCAAACCCCTCGATTAGGTTCCAGTCTGTAACTCACTCTCGGGGATCTTTTGCTTTAAGCCACATTAATACCCTCAATCAGATTCCAGTCCATACCTCACTCTTGGCTATCTGTTATTCTGTATGTAAGTCAACCTATGCCCCTTGATTTGATTCCAGACATTAACTCATTCCTGGGTATCTGTTGTATTTTGAAAGAAGAATTATTTCTCCCACTTCCCAATTATTTCATTTGTCTTTTAGATCTTACTACTTAAGCCCTCAGTTTGTTATGGTGAGTTGAGCAGGAGTGAATTGGCCCCATCTTATTAAACCCCTCAGCTGGTCACAACAAATATTTTTAAATTTCCTCTTTGGCTTTACATTAACAATTTCATAGAATCATAGAATCCCTACAGAGCGGAAACAGGCCATTTGGCCCAACAAGTCCACAATGACCCTCCAAAATGTATCCCATCCAGACCCATTGCCCTACATTTACCCCTGACTAATGCACCTAACCTACACATCCCTGAACACTATAGCCAATTTACAATCAATCCACCTAATGTGTACATCTTTGGATTAAGGGAGGAAACCGACCCGACACAGGGAGAATGTGCAAACTCCACACAGTCACCCGAGGTTGGAATCAAACCCAGGTGCTGGTGCTGTGAGGCGGCAGTGCTAACTACACAGCCACCATACCACCCCAACCACTGAGCCACCATGCCACCAATTTAATTCACTGATTCAAAACTGAAGAGCCAATCATAAGATTTTCTTGAGTGAAATAATGAAGAATGCAATCACTGGTGTAAAACTTAAACAATATAGTACAGCTAGGAGAAAGGGAGAGCAAGAATATGCAGTTTTAAAATTCCTTAGTGTCTGTGAGACTTTGGTTTCATCCTGAGATCATGGTTGTTTAATTGATGACATTCATCCTCTGAGGTAACAAAATCTAAATCTTTGCACTCTCAGTGAATGGATATTTCTACAGTTTGCTTTTGTCAAGTGAAAGATAAAGAAGAAAGAAAAAAAGGGTATAGTGAGAGAGAGAGAGAGTTGTTGTGAATCTAACATTTTCTTTCTGTTATCCAAGTGCTGTCATCTGAAGTAAACTTCATTTGTGTATTTTCTGTGTCTGGCTACATTATTAGTTTCAAGATGAAGAATCTGTTGGTAATTTCCATCCTCAATTGTGAAAAATCCAGAAAGGTGCAAGACCATCAGAAGGTAAATATGTAAGTGACTAATTTCACTCAGCTTGATGAAATTCTAATTTCAGTTCAAGCTGGCTCTTGTTTACTGATGGTTTCATGCATTGCCTCAACCTGTGATCAGGTGATCACTTTGACCATTTTCAGTTTGTGTTTTGCATTATTTTAAGTGACTTCAATCTATGAAAGGCTCCTGCTATTAAAAATCCAATGTCAGAAGTCAAAACGTTTCCACTACTATAACAAGATAATTTTTTTTTGCCCTTTGTCTTCTGCGAATCTAGTTATCCTGGACTTTAGCTCTGTTTGTAGCATACTTCTTTTGTGGGATCATAACATCAGTGTGCATGCTGTGAGATAGAAATGGTTGGATCACAGTGTATGAAAGTATCCTTTCTTAAAAATGAAAAAGCTTCTTCCTTAAAAGGCTTAATGCTGAAGAATAGACTCATTCCTGACTTGTCAACTGACGGCAGTTTAAAAGCAGTCCTTGTAACAGGTTGACATTCAGCAATGCTGCCGGGCATTCTTCATATTATCTTCTCAAAATACTTGTGTCAAAAGATTGACATGTGATATGTTCAGTTACATTTTCAGTCCATGACCTCGCTGAAAAGAAATCTTAACGTTTACTGAGCTATTATGGCAACATGAGTCTTCTGAGCTCGTTTTCAGTTTTAGTTGTAGTTGTCAATAGATGTCAATCAAAGAAGGCCTTTGTGAAAAGTACATAATATAGATTAGATTCGAGTTTACCTACTGATTTCTGACTCAAACTAACAGTAACCATAATCAAATTGAATTAAAATCTAATCTACCTGCTTGAATGTCAAAGTAATAAACCTAAGGATTTAATGCCGTCATGTGTCAAAGATTTTTCAACTCTAGATTGGCTCAACATTATAATGTCTTCATGTAGTCCAATAATCCATTTACCCTGGAAGGTTACCTCAAATTAACACAGAGACCAAGGTATAATGATCAGAGGCTGATATCATCAACAACAGTAACACATGTATTTTCATTACTTACGACCTGTGGTATTCTCAGTTTTGCTGCTCTTGGGAGCTGGCCTTTCACATTGTGTGCCCGACCATTCATCAGAACACCTGAAATGAAGCAATTAAGGATGTAAAATTAATGTACTGCAACTGTCACAAACTCTAGAGGAAAAGCACCTTCAGATATCAGCAAGAGTGAACAGCATTTAGGAGCATGCAATAAGGATTAGACAGCAGGTTTGTTTAAATAGCAATGCATTGAGAAGATGATTAGCTCTTATAATAGGCCAACAGCATGCCATGCATAAAAGCAATTAATTTACTAGGCCATGGAAACATGCCACCAATGCATGATGAGTCTGCTGGATTTCAATGTTTTATAGCAAAGAATGGTGTCTGGCATAAGGTCAAAACCTACTTGCACTGAGGCTCATTAAGTGCAGTTAAAGTGCAAACCCCTCCATTTTGACAGTAGTAATCACAAAGGTTCATTTTCTGGTCACATCGATCACTTTTAAACCCCACTGTACATCTGCAGAGTTATAGAATATAGTTGAGATTAAAATGATGAATTGTATTATAAGGTAATTTTGATCCCCTTTCCTGCGTCACCTTTTTTAAATAAACATGAATAGCTTTGCTGAATCAAATAAATATAATTAATTGAGGACCACTGTTAAGACATTAATTTGCCTCAGAGAAAATTTCATTTTGGTTCCTTCATCAACTATTTTCAGGTAACTGTTGCCTAAAAACATAGTGAATGGTTAGATTGGATTTATTTAAATATTATATGGTAATGATATATAGATATTTGGACAAACAATTATATTGGTCTGGAAGAAGTTGCAACTGGCTGCAGAGTCTCAAGTTTGAGAATGTAAAAGTCAACCTAGATTCTAAGTCCTAATCATCATTAAATGATCCCTGCTGGAAAATATGCAAGTTTGGAGATTAGGCGAATAAAATCCAGGGTTGGTTGCGATCTCTCCATAAGTAAATGTTTGCAAATATTCACTTCGTACACATAAAATAGAAATGTGTGCAAGGCATCATCATAAAGCACCATCTTGCTAGTCCCTGTGGCATCTCCCCTGCCTCATACAATAACATCTTTTTGAGCAGAGGTGAAGAAATATCTCGAAATGTAGATCATCCAGGACTAAAATTGCAATTGCAAAATTGCAAAACAAAAAACAATCATGTTTGAGGTGCTTTTGTGCTCTATAGTAATTTATAAATCGAGAAAGAAAATGAATCTGTTGGCATTTTGACACAAATGTAGCCTCTAATATACACATGCCAAGTCTCACATGAATGATGAGTGAAATATCTACTGTTTAGTATCTGGAAAAAGATTACAAATAAAATCTCTATACATTTACAGTTTTGTTATACATAATAAACAATTAAAAACTTCTTTTGTAGTGTTGGCTGAATTACACGTTTCCTTTCCTTTGCCCCTCTTTTAATTACTTGCTAAAATGTAACTTTTCCTCCATACATTCAGTTTTTCAAAAATTCAGACAATTTACTTGCTATTTACTATGTTTTTGTCTCTTCTTCTATCACTGTTATAATTGTTAGGAGGGCAAGTGCGAGCAAAATGAACTCCTTACCCAAAATTACAGCCAGTAAACCATTCAGACTTGTTGACAAGTCTATGGCAAACTGCTCTATTAAGAATCCCAACACAGAACTGTGACCACATGGGGATCTTGACTACAATACCATAAATGCACCAAGACATGTAATTTCTGTCAGTGTTTTCTCAATGATAGTCAGTTCGTACCATTTCCCTTTTTTCCTCTCAGTGACAAAGCAAGTATAAGATTCATCACCTAGCACAACTGCTGACAAATATAAAACTGAACTGGTTACATTTGTCCCATACTTTTGTAAAACTTCCATCATACACTTTGTAACCTATTTTTTTGAACCTTGAAACTACGTTCGTCTCCATTCCCAGTCACTCTGGCATAGTCTGCTTTATTTCTCTGAACCCCGATGGCAGAAATGAAACTTTACATGGTAAACATTGCCATGCGTCAATGTTTATTTTTGAAAGTACACTAGTCATAGCTGAATTTCTTTCATTTGTCATGTTTGTGACAGCCAACAAATGAAGAATATCACAGAAAGAAGGATTGAAAAATTACTTGATAGTGAATGGAAGGTTAAATAACTCTATTTGTGAGCAGAACCTCTTAACAATACGAGATATTGTTGTTGGAATAATTATGAAAGAAAGAAGTGTTATTGTCAAATTTTGTTAGTGTACAATTCTTGTTTCCTACCTTAAAAACATATAAGTTAAACTAATGGAATAATGGACTTATTGAGTAGTGTAACTGTTGTTTTCAATCACACATTGTTGAATTTCACGTCTGATTATGAAAGAATGTTGGCTGCCTTTGAACTTTAACAATGGAGATCAATAAAAGCAGCAAAAGAAACACAAATCAATAACTGGATAGGAAATGTTTTATTTCATGTGGAAAGTGGAAGTCCATTCATCTCCTCGTAACATGAAACTTTTTCTAATTCCAACCTTTTCCATTGCCCTGCAAGCATTTTCTTATTCCAAGCGCGATGCATATGATTACCTTCATTCTGATATCCTCACAGCTGGCTTACTTCCCTTGGAATTATTTGGCTTTGATGGTTATGCAGTTCAAACAATCCCTTACTCACAAAGCGTATCCATTAGTTCTGTCACTCTCCTTACTTTTGGTGATTGTCTAGAACTTCTTAATATTTTGCAGTCCAAAACCAAAACTATCAAGTTTACATTTTTATTTTGCTGGCAATATTAATTTCAATGACTTTAAAATTGACCAACAGCTTTTCCTGTGTTTTTGTCCAGATTGACATGACTGCAAGGGCCTTGAATTCACTCAGGAATCAATCTGTCTCTGATTAACTTGGTGACTTATTTCCGTCCCTAAATCCTGCCCTTATCTCCAGTCTTGATACTTACACAGTGTCTATCTCTTCTGATTTTTTTTTTGTTGTTTCATATCTAGGTTTCATAAATCCCTCTAATAGTCTTAACCACATTGGTTGGCAGTTTGGAGTTTTATTTTCCATCCAGTATTTCTAAATAAGTGAAAAGAATCTTGCATGGTATATATGTGCTTATTATGATTTCATCTTTGGAGGCACAACAGTCCAGGGTTTCTTGTTTACTTCAAGCCTCTATGAACTCAAGTCTGTCTAAGGCTTATATTACTCTAATATGGCTGCTCCAGAATCTGTTGTGTATTTCTGAATATGTTTGAAAAGATGTATCTCTCCTCCACTTTTGGATTTTCTCTTTTATCCTTTATGGTTTATGATAAAAAAAATTACTGGAATGCTCTCTAATCTTCTGAGGTTTCCTTTTTGCCATTTTCCTAAGATGTCAATAAGCTAGTTGCATCATTTGGTTTGATTTATTATTGTGAAAAGTATTGTTTTGCATGCCATCCTGACATGATAAACCTTACATAAGTACATCAGGGTAATAGAATAGAATGCAGAATGCAATGTCACAGCTATAAGAAGGTACACAGGAAGATCAACTCTTAATATATGAGAAGTTTGTTCATAAGTCTGATAACAACAGGGAAGATGCTCTTCTTGAATCTATTGGTATGTATTTTCAAATTTTTGTATATTCTGTCCAATGGAAGAGGGTGGAAGATAGTATAACAGGGTGGTAGGCGTCCTGATTATGTTGGCTGCTTTTCCAAGACTGCTTTAGCAAGAAGTGTCGACAGAGTCAATGTATGTATGTATCATCCATGTATTTAAATTAAGGCTCATCCCTCAATTTTCTATAGGACCCAAGTCATCTTTTCCCTGAGTCTCAAAATCTCATTATTTTTCAAAAATCAATATCACTTTTAAGATCCCAACTTTGTATCATCTAACCACTTTATTAATCACTTCTTTTTAACATTATTTGGCAGAGTCTTGGTCTTTCATTTTAGTTCCTCAAAAGAAAAAGAAAGTCGTTACCATTGACCTTACGTTATTGGTAAGTAGAGTATGGACTCATTGCCTTTGTACCAACAGGTGCACAGTTAGAACAAAGTAAACTTTATTACATTTTACTGTAGATTCAGAATATGTGTTATGTAAAGAATAAGAAGCTTCTTGTAAAGACCACAATTGTCAATGATGCAAGCATGATCTGACTTGTTGCTGTACCTTAATCTTCATCACAAAATGTTTTGAATTATTTCCAGAGATCCACAAAAGTGCTTACATATCACTTTTTTTCAACATAAACTTAATAAATTAACTAAATGACCACTGTCCAAACAATCCAGCTCTCTCTCAAAAGCTAGCTAAAACCAAAATCTGCAGAAAACAACTGTTGTATTTGGAATGCAAATGTTGATTTGAATTTGGCTGGAATCTGGGCCTGAAACCTCATGTGAATAATATCAGCAAACTGCAAAGGTCAAATTGACCTCCTGGTTCAACTTGTCAGTCAGACCTCCAGAAAATCATGAATGCCTTGGTGGAGAAAATGCTGGGCTGACAATGGTGTTTGGTATTGAAGGGTAGCTGCAGTATATTGCTAATATCACCAGACTAATAATCCAGAGCGCAGATGCTCAGGGGCATGAGTTCCAATCTTAGCATGTCAATTGGCAATTGTTGGAATTAAAACAATCAAACCAGAAATTTGAAATTTCAAAAGTAAATTGACAACGAATTGATTGCCGCAAAAACATATAAGGAAATCCATTGTCCTTGTCTTGTCTGGCTTACATGGGACTTCAACTCCATAGCAATGTGGTTGAAATGGCCTAACATAGGAAATGATAATGACAAACGGTACAAGTGCTCCTTATCAACATCTGGGTGTTTATAGAAAAATTGGGAGAAATGTGTTATAGGCAAGTATCAGCCTGACCTAGTCATACTCATGATATAACACCTTATACACAACATCCCTGACACTATCATGAACATCCTGTATATGTCCTGTTATGCCAGCAGGACAAACTCTGAAGAGGTGGCAGCACAGTGGTGTACTTTCAAGTCCTTAATATTGAATCCAGTCCCTATGAACTTTTGTGGCATCAGTTGACAGGAAGACTCGTGTTGATTATCCCATAATAACTGTATTGCCCTGATGAATCAGTGTTCCTCCTTGTTGAATACTAAATAGAAGCAGAACTGAGAGTGGAAAGGACACAAAACCTTGGGTGGACAACCTCAATTCGTAGTGCCACTAATTATCAAACTGGTTAAGTCTGGAGGGGGAATTTCAATATCCACCACCAAGAGTGGCTCAGCAGCACAACTGCTGATTCAGCAGGTTGATTCTGAAGGGAGAGTCCTAAGTTGCTAGTTGAGATCTTTAACAGGCGTTGAAGGAAGCAGCAACAGAGAGAAAAAAAATGGCTTGACCTTATCCTCATCAATCTAGCTGTCACAGCAACACCTGCCCATGATAGCATTGATAGGACTGACCACCACACTATTCTTGTGGAAACAAGGTCCCATCTTCATGTTGCAGATATCATCTATCATATTGTGTAACACTGCCACTGTCCTCATTTGGATAGATTATGACCAGATCTAGCAAGTCAGAAATAGGCACTTATAATGTGCTGTGGACCACCAGCAACAGCAAAACTGTGTTCAACCACAATCTGTAACCTTAGCACAGTATATCCCCCATTCTAGCATTATAATCAAATTGGGGAACCAACCCTGGTTTAATGAATAATACAGAATGGCATACCAGGAGCAGCACCAGCCTAAACGTGTGGTGTCAATTGGGTAAAACTACAACATAGCCCTATTTCAATTCCAAACAGCAAAGGAAGCATGACGAGCACCCACAACTAATGAATCAGTTCTGAATGGTGATGGATAATTAAATAACTGGACATTATGAAAATATTATCTCCATCTTCAATAACAGGGAAGCCCAGCATATCAGTGTGAAAGAGAAGGCTAAAGCATTTGCACCCATCTAGGAGTATCAAGTGAAAGATCCCCACCACAGCCTACTCCTGACATTTCAAACATGACAGGCGCTGTCTCGAGCTGACTCAATTCATTTCAAGTGATATGATTGAAGCAATTGGACTGCTCAAAGGCTATGGGCCCTAACAGAATTTCAGCCTTGGCATTAAAGGCTTGTTCACCAGAACTATTGAATTGAATTGAATTTATTGCCACGTGTACTGAAGCACAGTGAAAAGCTTTGTCTTGCAAGCAATACAGGTAGATCACAGAGTTAAGTAGCATAGATAAGTAAATAATAGGTAAACAGCAGCAAAAACTGAAAAAAAAACAAATGTTAAGAGTTTGTGATTCCATTCAGTATTGTAACAATAGTAAGGTAGAAAATGTTATGAAACCAGCTGGTGCGTGTGTTCAGGCTTCTGTACCTTCTCCCCGATTGTAGAGGTTGTAGAAAAACATTGTCAGGGTGGGATGGATCTTTGAGAATGCTTGCGGCCTTTCCTTGACAGCGGGCCTAGTAGATGGATTCTATAGATGGGAGGTTGGCCTTTATGATTGTCCAGGCCGAGTTCCCTACTCTCTGTAACCGCCTCCAATCTTGAATGGTATAGTTGCCATACCTGGTAGCAATGCATCCAGACAGAATGCTTTTGATGGTGCAACTATAAAAGCTGGCAAGGGTATTTGCTGTCATAGGAGAGGCATTGTTGGGCCTTGGTAACCAGTGTGTCCACATGAAGAATCCTGGAAAGCTTGTTGTGGATGACCACTCCCAGGAGCTTGACACTCTCTACTCATTCCACTTCTGTGCTGTTAATGTGTCGGGGAACACGAGTAACATCCCACCGAAAGTCAATAATGAATTCCTTGGTTTTTCTGGCGTTGAGAGCTAGGTTGTTCTCAGTGCACCATTTTCCCAGGTCTTCCACCTCCCGTCTGTAGCCTGTTTCATCGCTATCTGAGATTCAACCAACTATGGTGGTGACTGACTATTCACAACCCTAATCAACTTGTTCCAGTATAGTTCAACACTCACTTCTATCTGGTGTACAAAAAGCAAGATAAAATGCAACTCAGCTAATTCTTGACTTAACCATTTAACAATCCTCATGAAAGTGCCACTGGGATTTTGTAATAGTTTGATGGAATACTCCCTATTTACCTGAAAGTATGCAGCCAAATCATTAGAAAAGAAGCTCAACACTATCCAGGACAAAAAGTCCACGATTGGCAGTAAATTCAGCATCTTAACCATTCATTTGCTCTACCGCCCTTGTATAGTGGCAGGAATGTGTGGTATTTATAAGGTGTACTGCAACATCCCATGAAGGCTCCCCTAGCTCCTCATGTTATGACATGGCAGTGAACCTTTCTATTAATTAAACCAAACAACCAGAAAAGCTCACCTCACCTCATTAAAATGAGTGCCAGAGAACTCATAAATTTCACTATTTGAAGAAAATAACATCAATTTAATTTTATAACTCTAAAAGTGAATATTAAATAACAACTATTCATAACTCTAAGCCCGCCACCCCCCCCCCCCCCCCCCCCCCACCCCGCACCTTTCTCTTAACGGCTTATCATTTGCCTTCAACTCTATAGCAATATGCTATTCTAATAAGTTACTTATTAAAATTACATCAACTTCATGTCAAAAGCACACAGCTGCTGTCGTCTTCTGTAACTTCACTCTTCCGGCTGCTGAATTCCCTGGGTTTTCTTTCTTTTTACTGCGAGTATGTTTCATATGAGAAGGTACCTTTAATAGAGAGTGTTTCCTAATATCTTGATTTTCTCTCTAATTTTCAAAATGTCCACATTTTTATATCCCCAACATCGGATCGTCTCGTTGGTTCGATTGGGTTTTAGTATTATGGACATAATTTAAGCTGATTGTTTAAATTTGAACTGTTGTCAAAACAGCAACCAAAACTCAGGTATTCAGTTCACAGCCAAATGTTACATATTTTCAATTTTCCAGCACACTCTGGGTCTGCCATTTAGTCATATACACAGGTGCTTATAATCTCTCAGTTCAAAACAGCATTCACTCTGTCTTAAAGGTACAGTACCCACCTTAAACTTTATAACACTAGCAACCTGTAGCTCCGAGAAGGACAAGGGTCTCAAATGCTTGGGAGGAGCACCCTGACCTGCAAGTTCCCCTCCAAGACAGGGAGGAAGACAATGCGATGTTAGCATTCATTTCAAAAGGGTTACAATACAACAGCAGGGATGTACTGCTGAGGTTGTATAAGGCTCTGATCAGACTGCATTTGAAATATTGTGAGCGGTTTTGGGCCCCACATCTAAGGAAGGATATATTGATGTTGGAGGGGATCCAAAGGAAGTTTACAAGAAAGATCTTGGGGTGAAAGGCTTGTCAAATGAGCAGCAGTTGAGGCCTCTGGGTCTGTACTCGATGGAGTTTAGAAGGATGAGGGGAAGTCTGATTAAATCTTATAGAACACTATGAATATTGAGTGGAAGTGGAGAAGATGCTACCACTGGTAGAAGAGACTAGGACCCGAAGGTCCAGCCTCAGAGTAATCATATGGCCCTTTAGAACTGAGATGGGGAGGAATCTCTTCAGCCAGAGGGTCATTGCTGCAGAAGGCTGTGGAGGCCAAGTCATTGAGAGTATTCAAGACAGAGATACATAAATTCCAAAGGATTGGGCAGGTTGGAATGCTGACACATTGCTGTAAGCAAAACTCTAACACTGCGTTGCCAAGTCATCGAGGCTTAACTTTACAATTTTTTTGTTTGACTTGAATATACTTCTGTTCATCAAATCCAATAAATCAAGTATAAAAAGTCCTATTAATTCCAGATATTCTAACCTTTGCATGTGAACTGCATTCCTGTGTGATGTTATTACAACTGATCAAAGAAGAATTTTATATTAAAACATATCCAGTAGATAAATTTAGACAACCCTTGTGTGTTTTTTGCTTTTTAAAATGTACCTCAGCTTTAGCTGTTTGATATTTTTCTGATTTATATTCTGCATGTTTTCAGTACGTCATTGTTTTTTGGTTTAGACAGAATACATTTAAATAAGTAACAAATTGAAGAGTAACTGCTTTGCACAAATGTACCTAAAATTTCTAAGTGAGTGCACTTCAAACATACTTCATTGGTCGTAAAGTGTTTTGTGACAGGTGGTCATGAAGAGAGTTATATCAGTACAAGGCCTTTTTTTTCCCTTTTATTGCTACATGGTAGAGTGAGGGAGATTGCCTTGTAAATAGGATATTATTACCTTGCATCACTCCTTACACTTCAAGGAATATTAAAATAAAACCAGCTGACAATGTTCAACAGAATAAGCCAAAAGTTAGAAGAGGAAACATTATTGTCAGGTGTATAGAAGAATAAATGATTCTGAAAGAAATAAAACAGAAGCAAGCCTGAGATCAATGCACAACTTCTAAGATGTAGATGTTTTCAGTCACAAGCTACATTACAGATGCAATCTTTGAGCCAACAATATATCCATGAAAACTCATAAGTTCACTCTTTTGCAAAGATCAATAATGATAGCCAATTGGCATTTAGTATGATATAATGCATTCTCTCTGTCTTACTTTCCTTTCAGTATCTTTCCTTCTCTTATCCCTGTTTTCTTTTTGTAATTATCAATCTCTTTTCAGTCCATTGGGATTTCTGAAGGCCCTTTTGTCATCATAGACTGTCAGTGCCAACTATGGAAGTGAACCAATTGCGGTGTTCGTAATGGTAATGAATGCTCTCTGCATTACTTAATGGTTCATTATTTAAAGGAGGGCTTTCATTAAGAACAGAACTGTTGGATTAATTATGTGGTTTTATCATAACTTTTTCAGGCTATACCTAATTGTTTAGTAAGAAAAGCAATTGAAACATCAAGAGCGTGAAATAGAAGGTTATAATCTGTCCCCTGAACTGTTAGGTAATATTAGACAATCTTATATTTTTGATAAAGCATAAATCATTCTATATTTCATCTACATGCAAGAAAAATAAGTCTGTCACCTATACTCAGCTTGATTTGCAAGTGACTTATCCTTAATACTCTTTTAGCTGTATTGTCAATTGTTCAGTTTTTCTGATCAAGACCCTATATAAAGTCTCAGTTGCATGACTGAAAGAAAAGCAAAGACAGATCACCTGAGAACTTAGCCAGCATTTCTCCTTCTCCAGTATCACCAAGATGATACAAACTGATCAGCCATCCAATTAGCTTTTATGGGACCTTGTGTACATATTAGCGGTAGTCATTGTCAACAACACAATAAAAACTGAACATGGAAAGTAATTGGCTGAGGTTGCATGAAAAGTGTCCTGAGGATATAAAAGGTAATTTCTGATGAAAAGATCTTCCTTAAAAGTGCAGCAGAAATAAGTTTATGATTGTAGAGAAACCTATGCAATTTGGAAATCAACGATAAAACTCTCCAGTACAAGGAAATGCAAAAATAATAAACAAAAATAATACATAAGCAACAAACATTCAAGACAGATAAATATTGAATTGAGTTCAAAATTCTACAATATGATAAGGATGTCACTGAAAAATAAAAGAATCTTATTATATAACAACTATAATAACTGAACCACTATTAGTTTGCTTACATCTTATTGAAATCATGGTGAAATGAATTAATATTGAAAGACATCCAATAGATAGAATTAAATAATTTGCAGTTTTTCAACTATGTGATATATAGAAAATATTGTTCATTTAGTTCAGTTATTTACAGTAGAATATTTGTTTTGAGAGTTAATCCTGTGAATTATTAAACAGAATAGAACTTTAATGTTCTCAACCCTAAAGAAATAGGAGGAACATTAGAATTATACAGAATTATTCAGAACTTGAAGAATTGAAAATAAATCTTCACTTGATAGCACAAGCTTGAAAAGAGACACATTTTGTGAGGAACTAAGAACAGCAAGAGACTCTGGGATCCATGTTGGGGCTCTTGCAATTTCTGGTGGACAAAACTACTCTAGACTTGAATGCAGGAGGGTTGATCAGTAATTTCATGGGTGGTATAAGAATTGATGAGGTGGTAAACTGTGAGAAGGAGATGGGTGGCATGATGGCTCAGTGGTTATTACTGCTGCCTCAGAGGACCAGGGATCAGGGACTCAGGTAATTGGCTGTGTGGAGTTTGCACATTCTCCCCATGTCTGTGTGGGTTTCGTTTGGGTGTTCCAGTTTTCTCCCTCAGTTCAAAGATGTAAAGGATAGGTGGATTGTCCATGTTTAATTGTCCATTGTGTCCAGGTATGTGCAGTTTAGTTGGTGAAAAATGGGAAATACAGGGCAACAGAGATAGGATAGGGGTGTGGTTCTGTGTGGAATGCTCTTTGAAGGTTCAGTGTGGACATGCTCCCACATTATAGGGAATGGCCTGCTCCCACATTATAGGGAATCTCTGGTTCTATGATAGCCTCATAGTATGGGAGAATATAGACAGGTTAGTCAGATAAGTTGACCAAAGGCAAAAGGAATTCAATCTGGATAAGTATGAGGAGATACATTTAGGCAGCACAAACAAAGCAAGGAAATACATAAGAAACAGTAAGACCCTGAGAAGCCTCGAGGATGAAAAGGACATGGGATGCCTGCCCACTGATCCCTTAGGGTAGCAGGATGGGCAAATAAGCATGATAGCTCAGAGGTGAGCACTGCTGCCTCACAGCACCAAAGACCCGGGTTTGATTCTAGCCTCGAGTAACTGCCTGTATGGAGTTTGCACATTCTTTCCATTTCTGCATGGTTTCCTCCCACAATCCAAAGATGTGTAGTTCAGGGGCATTATTCAGGAGTAAAGGTAGCATTATAGGGTAGGGGAATGAGTCTGGGAGGGTTATTCTTCGGAGGGTCGGAGGGGACTTGTTGGGCCAAATGGCCTGTTTCCACACTGTAGGGATTCTGTGATTAAGTTTAAGAAGGGATCTGGGATACCTTAATATCTTAAATAGCTGAGGCATACATGGAGATGACGCTTGAACTGTTTAAAACGTTGCTTAGGCCACAGCTAGGGTTTTGCGTGCAGTTCTGGAATCCACATTTTTGGGTTGCATGTAACTGCATTAGAAAGGGTGCAGAGGAGATTTAACAGAATGCTGTCTGGGCTTGAGAGTTTTAGTTATGAAGAAAGATCGGGTAGAATAGGGTTGTTTTCCTTAGAGCAAAGGAGACAGAGGGAGGACACAATTGAGATATATAAAATCATGAGGGGCATAGATGGAGTAGATAAGGAGGAACTTTTCCCCTTGTTGAAGGAATCAAAAACCAGAGTAATCAAGATTAGGGGTTGAAGGTTCAGAGGTGATGTGAGGAAAACAATTCACCCAGAGAGTGGGAGTTTGGAATTCACTGCCTGTAAGGGTGATAGAGGCAGAAGTATTGAGAGGTATTTAGATGAGTACTTGTCATGCCAAGGCATCTAAGGCTATGGATCAAGTGCTGGAAAAAATTGATTAGAATAGTTAGATGCTTGTTTTTGACTGATGCATATCTGTGCTATAGACCTCCCCAGCATTAGAATTCCATGAATGGGCAACCATTTGTTGGATAGTCTTGAATGTGCAAACAATTACACTGATAAGCAATTTCTATTTGCATGTTGTGGATGCGACATATATTACTAGAGAGGACCATGCTCCTTGCAGAACGACAAAAATGTACATGCACTGCACTTATTACAGCTCCATAAAATAGATGATGGCTAGTCACGGTTTCACTTCTCAGGTCAATATCTTTCCCAATCAGAGGCAACCTGCCTGATTTAAAATTAAAACAAAGCTTGTCAGTTAAGTATCAGTCTTCATTAACAAGTTCTCTCTCTATGGCAATGCCTCTGACCAATCAACACTTTCTCTCTTTTACAGGCTAAGTATTCATTGTCCCTCACATTGCTCCTTTGACTTGGTTTTATGAACATAAGATGAAAAACTTCCAAGCAACACTCAACTTTAAATTGTCTGTTTTCTCACATTGGGTGCTGAATGTTTGAAAGGTTAGCAAGGATAAATAAAATAATCATGACATTGTTACATGCTTATAATTGTTTAGAACATACTTTAAAAAATTGAACATGTATTGTTTTAAAATTTTCATCCTACTCCATTCAAATCAGTCTTTATCTTCCTTTCTTCCAAAATGAAAAGAAAGACAATCATCGTAAACTGTTGGCATAACACACTTACAGCCTCAAAAAATATTATAACGTGTTAAATGTGTAATCCAAACAGTTGCACTTATTCTTATACATAACATGTTTTATCTCAATTTTCATTAGTCCTTCAGCATGCTCCTCCTCTCACACAATTCATTACTGAGCATCATAGTGTTAAGAGCTTGAGTCAAGGACTAGCTGGGATGATTGCATTGATTCTCATCACCTCTACTGAAAGTTCCTTTCCCCAACTTTCCAACTGAGATCAAAACCTATAATGGACATGAACTCATTCCTATGTTTGGCCATGACAATATACATCCATGACCAACATACTTTAGTTTTAGACATTACTAAAATATGATTTCCATTTCTAATTTAATGTTGCTACCAATTATACTCTGATTTCACCAAAAACAATGTAATACCACAGAAAAGCACTTATCCAGTATGGAAGCAGGCCACTTAGCCCAACTGACCCATTCCGACCCTCCAAAAACCATCCCACCCAGATATATCCCCTATTGAATCCTTGTAACCCTGCAGTTCCCATGGCTAACCCACTAGCCTGCATACTGCTGACAATTTAGCATGGTCAATCCACCTAAATTGCACATCATTGAACTATGGGAGGAAACCAGAGTACTGTTGTAGAACAGAGAGACCTAGAGCTTCAGGTGCACAATTCTTTAAAATTTGCATCACAGACAGACAGGGTGGTTAAGAAGGCATTTAGTACGCTTGCCTTCACTGCTCAGACCTTTGCGTATAGGATTTGGGATGTCATGTTGAGTTTGTGCACGCCATTGGTGAGACCTCTTCTGGAGTACTATGTCCAGTTCTGGTCGCCATATTATAGGAAGGATATTAGTAAACTGGAGAGGGTTCACAAAAGATTTAGCAGGATGGTTTCAGGAACGGAAGGTTTGAGTTATAAAAATAGGATAGATATGCTGGGACATTTTTCACTACTACATTGATGGTTGAAGGAGGACCTAATCGAGGTTTATAAAATCCTGATGGGCATAGATATGGTGAATAGCCAAGGCCTTTTCCCTAAGGTGGGGGAGCTCAAAACTGGGTGGCATGTTGTTAAGGTGAGAGGAGAAAGTTTTAAAAAGGACATGAGGAGCAAATATTTTACAGAAAGTGGTTTGTGTGTGGACTGAACTGCCAGAGGAAGTGGTGAATGCAGGTACAGTTACAACATTAAAAGAAATAGCAAAGGTTCAGAGGATACTGGCCAAAGATAGGTAGGAGGGACTAATTTAGTTTGGGAACATGGTTGACGTGGACTGGTTGGACTAAAGGGTCTGTTTCCAAGTTATATGATTCTATGACACTATGATTGTACTAGTTAAAACAAATGAAAATGACTATTGTTAACAATCAAATTCTTCTACCCATTTGCTGAGTTAAGTCTCAATATAGAGGAAGCTATTGCCAAAATTGTACGTTGCACATACACCTCTGTTCCTGTGTTTGTACCGAAGCAGTATACTCCACCCCCCACTGTACATAAAAGAGACATAACTAGAGATGTTACTGTATGTCAGCATTAATTCCACTGACAGCAGCTCTATATACAAAGGGACCATTGTTCTATTGTTCTTACACCTTCTGAATGTGAAATCCGGACCCATTTAGTCACAGCCACATAACTCATCACTTACTCTCATTTAACATATGTTTTATTGTCTTCGCTAGTAGAGATTTTAATATTCTTTGGCATTGACCAGTAATATGAGCTAGCATTTAATTCCTTTATCTCTGCTATTCTGCCTGAATGATGTACTCAAAGTCACAGAAAAGGGACACAGTCATTAATTTATTGTTCTACAGGCTGCAAAAGCAACAATGTTCACAATGAAAAAAATCATGAAATGGTGCACAAAAGCTTTATCAGCTAACCACAATCTGGCTTCAAAGTAATCAATGCTCCACATAATTGCTTTAATAGCATTATTGTTTTATTTTTATCTATACCATCGTAGAGCTATATAAAATGTGATGACAAAGTCAATGAAATTAATTTTCATGCTTTGATACGATTGTGATCTTTGTGAATGACATTGTGGTAAAACGTTGAGACCAATAGGCTATTTCTCAAACTCTGGGTGAATAAAATTGTTGCCAGTAAAATGTTAGTAAGCAAAGGTAGGTGAGCCAGTGAACTAGCAAAATTTTCAACTAATTAGATAGAACAACAACTAATTTTATAAATTTGAGTTTTATAATATTAATGATTACTTATATACATTTCAATGGAATTCAGACAGCTACTGGAAATGTGGCACTCCTGTTTCAAGTTAATAATTGGAATAGCTGCTTAATATTAGAATTTTAATAACAAATAATTAATGAAGACAAAGGCAAGCCATGCAAAGCTGACATATACTAGATATTAACAACAAAATCATTGAAACATTTGTACATAGGTGAGATCGGGTTAACATTCAATAACTTGGGGTTACGCAAACTCCAGAGATTTAATTTTTATGTTTAATACTTAGCACGACATAAAGTAGGAAGATGTAGATGAAAGGGGATGAAATAAAAAATGATAGATGACACCAGCTGTGAGTTATATTAATGTATAGTTGCATTTCAAATCAAAAGAGATGATTAAGATGCTACAAAATACATTTGCCAGATCTCATTTCTAGTAGTGTGTGTAATTCTAATCCCCAATCATAGTTTGGAGATTTATTACTGGTTTTGAAAGAACATAGATGCAAGAAACCAAACTGATTCCAGCTATCAGAATCTAATATTCTCTGAAGGGATTACAAAATGGGCTGGAACTCTGAGGGGAGGCTTTGACGTGATCCAATTTTACATTTTCATGTGCATGGAAGGATTGTTCAGGCTGATGCAGCCAAATTATTCACAATGATAACAAGTTCAAAAAGCAGAAGAGAGAAGTTAACAATTAGAAACTTTAAGAAAGGTAAAACTTAGTAATGAAGATCACTGAAATGAACAACATGAGTCGATTCAAGTGGCACAAGTGTGTTTAGGGGGAAATGTTGAAGAAAATAGTTCCAAGTTGACTCGCTGAAATATATTTAAATTTTAAAAATTAATAGTCTGTTGGTTTTAATGATATTGTGCAAACATTGCTGACATTGAGTCAGAAATTATTTTCTGAAGGAGTGAATTTAGTTAATAATCTGATCTTCTAAATTTTGTGCTCCATTCAGCATGTTCCATCATAAATTGTGCACAAATTAGTCTGGTATTTGGATATGCAATCACTTGCAACTGAATTTCAAGAATGAACCACCTAGCATAAGCAAAATCCAATGCTATTAGACTAGATGACACCTACCTGACTTAGGGTTTCTCTGCTTTCCTATTCAATAAAGGGTCTTAATGTACAGTGGCAGAGTTTTGTATGATATGTCTACCTGCAAACAGGGTTACCCACCTGTTTATCTTGGCTAGGACTGTGGTCTTATATGCATCATGAAAATAGAATTTTAAGCAAAAGTTAAACCAACTCTCTCACAAAGGGAAAAATGAAAGATGTTTTTCAGGGGATTTAACAACATGTCCTCCCTTTTGGGTCGATTATTACTTTGCAACAAAGGGTCCACCATATAAGTTAAAAGAACTTCATCTGATACCATTAGCATTGATGCAGGCAAGGTTGGAAATCAAGTGCGAGATGGCTGACTGTTATTATGTTGTGAAATTTGTCGAGCTATCCAGAACTGATAGCCATAATAATTCTTTTGTCTGTTGAATGACAATCTATTTAAGGAAAAGGAAGACTACTCTATTGTTATTATTCTGGGATATAAATATCTTTCTTTTTTAGGTGGACTTCAATTATTTACCAGCATTCTAAACTCATTCTAAGATAGATTAGTGCTCAAAAAGAAATGTCTATTATAAGTTTAAAGTATAGAGGATATACACTTACACACAAGTGGGCACTTCAGAGTGTGAGCCCAGCTGGCAAGTGCCACCATTGTAACAGTATCCATCACAAGACAGGCAGCTGGATGCAATCCTTCCATTTGTGCAACTGTATCAACAAAGTGAGACTAATGTCATTCCAGATCATGCTACAAGAACCATAATTACAGGCACCTGTATGTATTCAATGGAATGCTCTGTTGCACGAGAAATTGCTTACATTGAATCAGAAAATATTTTTCCATGAGAGTGAAAAATACATCTGAGATTTCTTTTTTGTTGTTGTTACACATAAACAATTAAAAATCTTGTGCTATTAATCACTCAGAGATTTTACATCAAATTATTCTCTAAATAGATTTTGTATATGTTTCCAATTTTGTAACATGAATTCATTATTGTCATGCTACAGTTTGAATTGCTAAGAAAAAGTGGGTTAATGGCAACAATGTCATGATGCCTAATGCATGGACATATATTGGTTAATCTGGGCATACCTATGTGTGCTAGATTCACATTGTGAGCATTTCCAAGTCAGTGAAAGGTTGGAAGATTTCTTTTGAAATTAAAATATATTGAAATCGATTGAATTTGTCATTTAAGGTTCAGTTGATCAAACATATTTTTCAAATGCCCCTACTTTGTAGTTACAGCCTGGAGCTAGACCTATATTTGTCTAAAAAAAAGATTTCTTCTGTGTGTTCGGTGTAGGAAAATAAACATATTTCTCTACACTTAATGCAAAAGTCACCTTTCACATTGCAGCTATCATTTGAATTTAATGTGCTTCAGGAATGATATTGAAATAAAGCTACATCTACAAATGAATGGGATCTTTTGGGTCACCTACAGTAAGAATTAGATTGCATTAGCACTCCGTATAAAAGCTATCTTGCCTTTTTCAAATGAGCAGTGTTATTTTTAAAGCTTATCATTCATGTCAAAAAACTAAGATCTATCAACATTAGCCTTTCACAGATTGAGGCATTTTGAGGCAATAATCTAAACATAATTGATTTCTTCATTTTATAGTAGAAAATATTATAAGATCCAACTTATATTTCAACTTTGTGTTAGCTGTTTTGTGTTGACAGCCCAACATTATAAGTGAGATGTTAACTGAACAAAAAACATTACAATAGTTGATGAGTTTCATGCAAACAGACTAGGTATTCACATGCTAATACATGCTCAACATAATTGAGCCACTCTTATGTTTTACCCAGCATGAATTGTAATCAGATTGAGTGGGTCTCAATGGTAACAACATAACTGCTTTAATTTCAAATTCTGTAGCTCCATATTACCACTTTCCTGTTAGCCAATTCAGTTCAACATAAAATTAATTATGTAACATGGACATAAATTACTGGACATGAGTTCAAACATCAAGTGCACTGTAGCGTTTAATCACAGGAGATTTCACTGTTATGCAGACACAAATAAAGGCATGGACACAAAACCTGAATTCCAGACGTATGGTGGAAGTGAAAGCTCTATCAAAGAGCATTTAACCCATGTGATACCAAGGGGAAAATTCTCCAGTGTCTGGACTCATTGCTGGTGTAAAAGCAGATGCAAAAGCAAAATACAGTAGATACTGTAAAACTGAAATAAAAACAGAAATTTCTGGAAACATTACAAGTCTTGTAACATCTGTGGAGAGAGGGAAACAAGTTAACAGGCTGCATTTTCAGAATGCAACAGGGGCAGGACCGGGAGTCAACATGCTGACCAATTCTCATTGCTATGGGACCGTGTCAGCTTCCTCATGTGGTCCTGCCTTTCGATAATTTGAAGGAATAGCAGCAAACCTGTGCTGGCATATCATGCTCAATTGTGCATCAGAGCATCAAATGATAGTTGCAACTGCATGATATGATATCAGAATATTTTGAGTTCCAGATAATTCTGACCACATAGCTTCAAGACTTGTCTCTGTTACTGAATTCCTTCAGGTGCAGAGGTTTTAATGGCAGCATCCATATGATTACCAAGACACTGGATGAACACTGACGGCATTAATAATGTCTCTCAATTTCAATTCCCTGTGTAACAATCACCAAGCAATTTTTGTAGGTATACTCTAGTAGATTCATCCTAAGTCAATTGAACTGCTACAGCTGATTTGGTTACCAGAGAGATCACATTGGTGGCTGCTAGGAGACAAGGGCTATCTGTTGGAGAGTGCCTGTTGATATGAAGTGTTGCAACTGGTGCTATTTTAGTTCATGGGCCATTGTAGAACAAGCGTTGATGACATTTTGGTACCTGAACTAGTAAGGGTAGTACACTTCCTCGAGGGATTATCTCATTGTTGGTGGTTTGTTGTGCTTTTCACAACATGGCTCTTCGGAGAGAAGCAGACCTTAAAGAGGAAGATGTGGAAGACAAACATACATCTTTACTGGAGGAGGAGATATGGAAGACAAAGACTTGCAGGAATATGGTAATCCTACAGTTCAATACTTCCAGCGATCCAGCTATGGTGTTAAATTATTGACCAGGCTGGCAGAGGATGCTGCCACTCACTAACATAGGCATTTCTCCTGCACGTACGTCATCTTAGAAGGCAACTGGTTCAGAATCTCCCTTTCTTCACAAAATGTGAGTGTGTGCAAGTTGACCATAACACAAAACATGACGTTTTCCGCTACAAAATCTGAAAGATAAGTCACGAACAGCCACGCAACATTCTTGACCACTCATTTTTGTGCAGACATCTTCATCATAACTCTGTCGACTTATTACAATCAAAATGTTGGTATCATAGGTGTCTGGATTAAGTTATTAATTACTTCTTATTATATGGAACTGACAAAACCATGACATAAGCCACCTGAGTGAGCTACAAAGAGAAACAACCATGATGCACCATCTTCTATTTGCCAATTCTCCTTGGTGAGGATGAGACAGCATTGGAGGCTGCTAGCACATATGAATTCTAGTAGCTGAGGTATCTGAGATGGTTGCCTTGACCGTGTCAGTGGGATAAAACCTTATTGGTGGCCTTATTGTATAGATAATCCCTCAAACTGAGCTTCCACTGTAGGCAGGATGTAAAGCATGAACTTTGATGACTAGTGGCCTATGAGTGAGGCTGTATCATCCATGCCCCTGACCAGTCAATACTAAAAAAAACTTAAATTCTGGGCACATTAGTGCTGTTGTTTGTGCATCCACATTGTCTGTCTCTCTACGAGCTTAGTTATTCTTTATATGATAGAACTCCTGCAATCATGTGGCTCAGATACATATGGAGCCCAATCTCTGTCCATGAGCCCAGGGAGTGCCAAAAATTGGGTGCTATACCAACAATTACTGCTCCAGAAACAAATGTCAGTGTTTTAACATCAAAGGATACCTCCTCCATGGGTAGTAGGATTTACCATATGACATCTCTTTTCTCGTTCATTTTGAGCTCTTTTTCCTCATGAAATGTTAGAAGCAAGAGCATTAAGACTATGTGCTTCTTCAGCCACATGTAATTACATTATTTCCAGTGCAACATCCTCATTGAGTGCTTGTGGTGACAGATTCGTCAATGGCTCATAAGAGCACTTGGGCATGTGTATGGTTACTGTTCCTGAGCATGAAGCCCTTATATGCTCGGTTATATGACTGCAGAACAGAGACCTGTTATGAGTATCACATTGCACTTACTTTTCCAGCCTTCAGAAAGGAACTGAAGCATTTCTTGAACTACGCCTACATCCTGTGAACCACTTTGCAGTGGCTTGCCTCCTGTGCCAAATCCATTGCTATCCCTGCTATGTCAATCTATCTGACTGGTCTTTCCTGCCACTTTTCAAAAACACAACACTCTACCAGCAAGCCACCAACATGAACACCACATTCATGTGAAAAATTCTGGGTTGCCATCCACCTACTGCTGTTTGACAGACCAAAGAATCTAGCATAGACATTAATAGCTGCTGGAATCCTTTTAATCAGGCCTTCTACACCTAGATCTCATTTCCTCACAAGGCTGTACTCTTGAAAATTGCAGTGGACATCAGGTCAATGGTGAAAGTGATTACAAATTTGAAATGGCCCTGGTGTCAGGCCTACATGTCTGAAATGGAAATCCAGACCAAAGTTTCAGGTCTGTACCTTTCCTCAGAACTTTTGAAGAACAGTCAGAGAGCTGAAATGTTAACACTGCTTCCCTCTCCACAAAATAATAATGGCTGAGGTAGGTGGAGATGATTAATCGCAGTGCAAGATCCACTTCAGGAGTTCCTCAGAGACCTATCATAAAGTCCAACCATCTTTTTCAATGATCTTCTATTTACCAAAGGATCAGAAGTGGGGCCTTTTCACTAATAATTGAATATTGTTTAGCTAAGGTTGAAAAATGAAGTAGCCCACACCCTCATTCAAATGATCTGGGCTACATATAGGTTTGGGTGATAATGAGCAACATTCACATCATACAAGTTAGACCATGTTTTAACAGGAGTGGCTCAACCCAACTCCCTATTGCCCACTGCATACCAGGCAGAATCCAACGGAAGGCATACCACATGTCTGGATGGATGTGGCTGCTATAATACTAAAGAATCTCAGCACAATCCAAGATAAGTCAGGTTGCTTGATTGGCACATAGTCCGCTAGTTTAACACCCACCTTCTCCATCACTGGTGTTCTCTGGCTGCAGTGTGCACAGCAGTGTAGCAATTCACCAAACACTTCTTCATTAGCACTTCTCAAATTTCATCTCTACTTGGAAAGACAAGGACAGCAAATTCCCTTGCAAACCCATCCTGTATTGTACATAAATTTATATTTCTTAAATGTAAATCATCAACTTCCCAATAATATCTAGGATGGACAAAAGTCCTGAGCTTATCTGTAATGTTCATATCCTCAAACAATTTGTTTTGAAAGCTGGTACGAATGGAAATTGTATTTACAAGGTCGTGTTTCAAGAAGCAGTTGGTGTAAATTCTTGTATGGAAGCCAGGTGGAGCAGTTGACTAAAACAGTGAGACTTGTGAGAAAATAGTCAAAACAGGCATAATGTCCTCAGAAATCATTTGAGGTGAACTTTATTAAAATTAAATTAGCAAAAACATGTAAATTGCCTGAAAAATGAAGGAATTGCAGGCTAATTATCTGAACTAAAATCTGTTGTATAATTCAAGCGACTTAGAAAAGGGAGAGGGGGTAGTGAAATTATTATATCAAATTCCAAAGATCCAGGCCGAAGCTCTGATGACTTGAGCACAATCGCAGCATGGCAGTTGGCGAAATTTGGATTTAGTTAATAAATCTGAAAATGAAATACTAGTACTGGTGACAATGAAACACATTGTCTGAGAAACCCATCCAGTTCATTAATGGTCTTTGGAGAAGGAAACCTGCATCCTAACCAGGTCTGGCTAACATGAGATTCCAGATCCGTAGCAATGAGTTTGACTTGTAACTACTCTCTGAAATAACCAAGTAAGTGATTCAGTTACATCAACTGTTACAGGAAAGTTGGTAAGGAATAAAACTGGGCAGAACACCTTTCATTGACTTCGGTAGCGATAATGGCAACAACGCAAAATAACCCTCTCTACCCTGCAAGTTTTTCTTTGCTAACATCTGGGGGCTTGTACAATAATTAAAGAGCTGTCCCACAGACTAGTCCATGACAGGATTAGTAAGAGTCACCACTGTGGAGTCATAGTGAAGATGGCTTCCTATCTAGAGAGTGGAATGTACAGATAAAGCAGATCCAGATAAAACAGATAAAGCAATTCAAAACTGGGTTTCAAGGAGGACTAGTTCAGTGAGGAGTGCAAGAGGGGATGAGCACTAGGAAGACTTACAAATAAGGTATTAACTTTGGTCTATTAACAATACAAGATGATTGGCATGTCAAGACGTAATAGCAGCATGCAGTAGACAGCTCCTACAATCAATGGATCAGATCCAAGCTGTACTGTCCAATCACATCCAGTTGTGAATGGTGGTGGATAAATAACTAACTGGAAGAGAAGCCTTTATTCATATACTGAACATAATGATAGGGACCATAGCATATCATTGGAATAGAGAAAGCTAAAACATCTGTAGCTATCCTGAGCCAGAAATACTGAGCAGCTGATCCTACTTGTCTTACTCTTGAGGTTACCGGCATCACAGGTGCCAATCTTCAATTCAGTCCTGCATGATATCAAGAAATAGCTATGGTTCTTGACAATGTCCTGTCAATTGTACTGAAGACTTGTGTTCTATAACATGTTGTAGCCCTAGCTAAATTGTCCCAGTACAATTGCAAAGTTGTAATTCCAGTACAATAACTCACCCAGCAATTTCAGAGATTGCCCAGGTATGTTTTGACCATAAAAAGTAGGACATATCTAACCCAGTCAATTACTGCAACATTAACTTACTCTCAATCATTTGGAAAATAATGGATAGTGCTGTCAACATGCCTTGCTATCAAATGGCACTTACTCAGACATAATTTGCTCAGTTTGGGTTTTTGTATAGTCACCCAGTTTCTCAGCACATTACAAATTTCAGAAAATAAAGCTGAACTCCAATGGTGAATAGAGAGTGACTGTCCTTGATATTCAGGTAACATTTCTATGTGTTTGATCTAGCACAACTGAAGTCAATGGCAACTGGAGAGAATCGCTTCATGGATCAATATCCTATTGAAATTAAAGGAAGATGCTGTTGCTGTTAGAAGTCAATCGTCATATTTGAGGACTACTCTGCAGGAGTTCCTCATGGCGTTGTCCAAGGCTGCTTCATCAATGCCTTTCCCTCCATCATAAGGTCAGAAGTGGGGATGTTTGCCAATGATTGCAAATTTTCAGCACCATTCACGACTCTTCAGATACTGAAGCAGTCTATGTCCATATGCAGCAATGCCTGAACAAGGCTTAGGGCAATGAATTAAGAGACAACTGTGCTACATCAATCAATGATCATATCCAACAAGGGACAATCTAACCAACTCCCCTTGATATTCAATGACAGTGGTATCAGTGAATCTTCCACTATTAAAATATTCTGGTGGTCATCAGCAGACAAAAGTGAACTGGTTCAATCATTTAAATCATGTGACTACACAAGAAAGTCAAACATTAGAGGTTCCAAGGTGAACAATTCACCTCCCGACTCCCCAAAGCCTGAATACCATTGAAAAGGCACAAGTCAGGAATGTGATGGAATACTCTTCACTTGTCTGGATAAGTACAGCATCAACAACATTCAAGCTGCTCAACCCCAGCCAGGGCAAAGCAGCCTACTTGATTGCAGTCTATCCATAACTCTAAATACGTACTCTCTTTACCAAACAGTGTAGCAGTGTGTACCGAGTCGAGATTAGAGTGGTGCTGAAAAAACACAGCAGGTCAAGCAGCATCCAAGTAGCAGGAAAATCGACGTTTCGGGCAAAGGCCCTTCATCAAGTGCTTTGCTCTTCCAGCACCACTCTAATCCAGACTCCAGCATCTGCAGTCCTCACTTTTGCCTAGCAGTGTGTACCATCTACAACCAAGATTCCTTTGACAGCACCTTCCAAACCTGCAGTCTAGAAGGGCAAGGGCATCAGATGCATGGAACAATACTGCCACCAAGTTCCCCTCCAAGGTGCACACCATCCTGATTTTAAATTATATTACTTTGTCTTCACTGTCACTGGGTCAGTGTCCGAGAACTCACTTTGTAATAGTACTGTGGGTGTGGTTATACCACATCGACTGCAGAGGTTAAAGGATGTGGCTAACTATCACTTTCTCTAGCGCAATTATGGATGGGCAATAAATGCTGACTTTGCCAGCCATGCACACATTCAATGAAAGATTAACTTTAGAAAGTGTAGCATTTTCCTACAGGCACCCAAAATGACTTGTTAGGATATTAGCTTGCTCATTTATTTAATGACAACGCTTCTCAATATATAGTGAAAGTATACTTACTTGCAGGTCACCTGTCGTGTCTCTTTGTTCACAATACACTCTCCGCTGTGGCAAATAGCACATTTATCCACTTCACATTTTGGTCCTTCAAATTGTGGTAAGCAGAGGCATTGAGCACTGCCATCATTGTTAATTCTGCATGTTCCGAAATTCATGCAGTAGTTATGGCATACATCTAGAACAGAATGAATACAAATAGTAAATTGAGTGAGAGTAACAAATTAAATAAAACAAATTGTGATAACAAGAAATGCAAGAATTTTCATTGAAAGTGATGTTATTTAATTCTATTACAATTCAGATGGGCAGACACAATACTCCAAGGCAAATTTGGAGGCATACATTTAGATTAAAATGAAAAATATCTATCATTAGTTTGGTAGATACCCTAAAATCAACAATCAAACAGCATTTTTTTTTAATTGCACTGATCAATTTCCCAAAAATGTTGTTTAAAAATCCAGCTGATTTTAAAAGAAACCTGCTTTTAATTTATTTCCTGGAAACAGCCTCAATGGCAGACAAGAGGAAAAAATTTCTGTTAAGTGTTACAAACAGCCTAGTAGTTACTAGCACAATGTTTATTACTGCTTGTTATTTGAATGACAATATGAAAAAATTAATGAAAAATATGTTAATCAGTAAAACTTATTGACAATGGGATTTAATTAATGAATGAATTTTATATTTAATTCATTACAACTATGTAACTTGGCAACAATAAAAGGATAGTCTGAAAGATTTGTGTAACCATTTTAAATAGGGGCCTTATGTGCTTGGAATTGGGTTGGACTTATATTTGAATGCCCGAAGATTTGAGGAACAATTTTCTGCTGATGGCAATTTTGATAGTAGAATGCTGTCACATGAAAAATGCAATTCTAAGCATGATTCCCACTGGATCATGTTCATGCACAAAGCAATTCAACCTGTCTTTCAAACTTATCTTTAAGAACTTCATTCTCATCCTAACCATACATTCTTTGAAGTATATTCTTAATAGTGACACAGATTAGCTGCTTTGGAAAGACGTGGAGTGGAAACTTTTCTCATCTCAAATCTTATTCCAGAATTGTACAAAACAACAATCCCTAAAGTATCTACATTGTTCAGTTATATAGAGATGTGTCTCAGACTGCTTTACACCAGAGAGGCCATAGTAAGTGAACACTGAGCAGGAGGAAGAATTAGAGCTCAAGATAGAATGAAAGAGCAGCTAAAGAATAGGACCTTTGATGGTAGAGAAAAGGGTGACAGGGTTTAAATGCTTGGAAAAGAGCAGAGGTGATAACCATGATGTTTAGTTTTGAGTACAGACCAAAGTAACCTGAAAGCACTTACATTACTCAGTCTTTCCATTAAGACTGAGATTTATATTTCTTCGAATGAATAAGTATACTTGCCTAATAAAGGAATCAAAGGTTATTGGAGGTAAATGGGATTGTGGAGTTGAAGACACAATCAAATCAGCTATGATGATTTTGAACTGTGGAACAGGGTAGAGGGGTCAAATGGTGCTTGTTTTGCTCCTAATTCATAAGTTTGTATGTTTCCAGCATTTGTTGTTTGGATTTTAAATTTTCAACATCTCTAATATTTTAATACAAAACAAAGAACTGTACATGCTGAATATCTGAAACAAACAAAAAACAGAAATTGCTGGAGAAACTCAGCAGGTCTGGCGGGATCTGTGGACAAGTCCAGTGATCCTTCTTTAGACTTGCCAGGATAATATGAAAGCAGATGGACTTCAGTCATTTTTGTCTTTCTTAATCCATGCATAACTGAATTTGTCTTTCCAAATGTCTTTTCATAAGCCTATCAGTGATGACCTCTGTACTGTGTATAGTATTTACGTTTCTTTCCATTAGTTAAAAATTATGTGCAGCTATTAATGCTGCTACCTTCCCATTAAGAAAGACATTTCACTTCCAACATTTTTATGTGCTGTATGATCTTCCTTCCATAATAAGGTCACAATTGGAGATATTTGCCAATGATTGCACAATGTTGTGCATCATTCATGACTCCTCAATCCATGTCCAAATGCAGCAAGACTTGGATGTATTCAAGCTTGCGATGAAAAGTGGTAAAAAACATTCATTCCACACAAATGCCAGCCATGACCACCTCCAATAAAAGAGAATATAAACACTGTCCCTTGGCATTCAATTGTACTGAAATCACTGAATCCTTCACTATCAACTTCCTGGGAGTTACCATTGACCAGAAACCCAACCAGTCACACAAAAAGTGGTGAAGAGAGTGGATCAGAGGCTAGGAATATTGCAGTGAGTAACTCACCTCCCGATTCCCCAAAACCTGTCAACCAACCAAAAGGCACAAGTCGGGAGTGTGACATTTTGAATACTCTCCTCTCCCTGGATGATTGCAGCTCCATCAACACTACAGAAACTTGATACCATCCAGGGTAAGACAGCCTGCTTGATTGGCACCACAAACATTCACTCCCACCATAACCAATGCTCAGTAACAGCAGTGTGTATAAGATGCCCCCTGCAGAAATTTGCCAAAAATCCTCAGACAGCACCTTTAAAACCCACAGTTGCTTTCATCTAGAAAGCCAAGTGCCCCAGATACATGGGAACACCACCACCTGCAAGTTCCCCTCCAAGCCACTTACCATCCTGACTTGGAAATATATAGCCATTCCTTCAGTGGAACTGGGTCAAAATCCTGAAATTGCCTCCCTCATGACATTACAGATCTACCTAGAGCATGTAGATTGCAGCAATTCAAGAAAATAACTCACCACCACCACCTTCTCAAGGGCAATTTGATATGGTCCATCTGGAGAGGTCTATTTCCCACATGAATAAAAAGAAGAAAGTGTTGTTGCTAGTTAGGTCAGTATTTGTTCCTTGTTTCTAATTGATCTGGAGAAGTTGATGGGGTGCTGCCTTCATAAACTGCTACATTACTCGAGGTGCAGAGATACCCACAGTGCTGTTAGGGAGGGTTTTGAAGGACTTTTACAAAACATCAGTGAATAAAACAGCCATATTGTTTCATGTCAAGATTGTGTGTTGATCAGAACATATTTACAGATGGTGAAATTCCCATATATATGCTGCCTTTGTCCTTCCAGATGGTAGAGGTCATGCATCTGGAAGGCAATGTTGAACAAGCCTTGGTGAATTACTTTAGTGTATCTTGCAGGTGCAATAAATTGTTGCCACAACGCAATGGCTGCAAAGGGGGTGAATGTTGGAAGTGATGGATATGGTGCCAATTAAGTGGGCAGCTATTATGCACTGGATAGTGTCAAGTTCTTGAGTGTCGTAGGAGCTGCACTCATCCAGGCAAATGGGGAGCACTCTGTCACACTCCTGACTTGCGCCTTGCAGATGATGGCAAAAGTGAGGACTGCAGGTACTGGAGATCATAGCCAAAAGTGCAGTGCTGGAAAAATTCCTGATGAAGGGCTTTTGTCTGAAACATTGATTCTCTTGCTCCTCGGATGCTGCCTGACCTGCTGTGCTTTTCCAGCACCACATTCTCGACCCTTGTAAATGATGGACAGGCATGAGGGAGATAACAGGTCAGCTACTTGCCACAGAATTCCTAGCATTTGCCCTGCCCTTCTTGCCACAGTTATTATAAGGCCAGCCCAGTTCAGTTTCTTGACAAAGGTCTGATGTTGATTGTATAGGGTTCAATGATGATAATTCTATTGAATACCAAAGGTTGGTAGTTAGATTTTCTCTTATTGGTGATAGTCATTACTTGGGATGTGAAATACATAAATATTACTTGCTGCTTATCAGCCCAAACCTGGCTGGTATCCAGGTATTTTGGCATATAGACATGGACTGCTACCATATCTGAGGAGTCATGAATGGTGTGGAACAATGCACAGTCATCAGCAAACATCTCCACTTCTGACCATATGGTGGAGGAAAGTTTATTAATGAGGAAGGTGAAGATGATTGGGACTAAGGCTCAAGCTGGGGAACTCCTGTTGAGATATCTTGGGCCTGAGGTAATTGACTTCCAATAAGCGCAACCATCTGACTTGCTGACTAGTCGAGAATTTTTTCATGATTCCATTAAATCCAGTTTGGCTAGAGCTTCTTGATACCATAGTCAGCTGAATGCTGATTGGATGTCAAGGGCAGTCACCACTTCAGCCATTTTGACTGTTTTTGACCAACTTGTTATAATGTCCAGACCTGAGTGGCCCTGACAGAACCCAAACTGGATGCCAATAAACACATTATTGCTAAACAAGTGCCTGTTGACACCACTGTTGATGACACCTTCCACCACTTCACTGACCAGTGAGAGTCTGAGAGTACAACCCTCAGACTCAGCACCGCCTTCTTGACTTGCAATCTTCTTCCCGACCTCTCCGCCCCCACCCCCTCTCCGGCCTATCACCCTCACCTTAACATCCTTCCACCTATCGTATTCCCAACGCCCCTCCCCCAAGTCCCTCCACCCTACCTTTTATTTTAGCCTGCTTGGCACACGCTCCTCATTCCTGAAGAAGGGCTTATGCCCGAAACGTTGATTCTCCTGTTCCTTTGATGCTGTTTGACCTGCTGCGCTTTTCCAGCAAAACATTTTTAAGCTCAGATCAAATCAGTCTCTGTGTGAGGCCAACGTTGCTGCGGCAAATTATGCATTTTTAAATGTCTCATTTCACCGCCAATGTTAACTTATCTTCGTGGCCTCTCTGCATCCTCAGGCTGGCAGATGGGGAGGAGGACCTCCACGTCAGGTACCCAGTGCCCCATGGAGAACTGATACAATAAAAAAAGCTGCCGTTGCTGATAGAGCTCACATGCCCTTCAGACGAAACATCCCTTGATTGGGACTGCAATGTCTGGCCCTGACCAGCATGGCCTGCACACCTTTCCTCTTAGGCATCCCTGGTTGCTGTTCGTGGCCACCTGTATTGCCAGCACTTGGCACCTATCACCGAGATGCCACCAGGATTGAAGGACTATTGGCTATTCAATAGGCTGGCAGCTTTTTGACAGATTTTTTTCATTTCTAATGTAAGGAAAAACCTGAAGACATGTTGCTTGATGGGCATTTACTATCAGACCTTCCAGATATGATAATGGAAGTTTTTTTGCTGCCTTTCCACCCACTGGATTAGACCACTGTCGACTCTTACTAAATTGAGCTCAAATCAAATTTTTGATGCAAAGGATTAGAATCATAACACTCACTGTATTGACATCTGTCCCCTGTGAAATCTGGTAGACAGTAACAATAAGGCTGATTTCCTGTGTTCACATCACAAATGCCTTCATTGAGACAGAAGCTGTCGCAAACTCTTTGCTTGCAGGTCGGACCAGTAAATCCTACTGGACAACGACAAGCTGGTTTTCCTAAACAGATCAAAAAGAAAAATGTGGAAAATAAAGCCTTTTTAATAGTGATATAATCAATAATACAACTATGCATTGCAATGGGCCAACAGCCTGAACAACCAGTTAGGCAATTTTAACAATTTAGCCAGTTCAGCAACCTATTTAATTAGTGCTGATGCATTTACTGCAGCACAATTTTTTCTCTGCTGTTTTGTGACTGATATCCATTTGGCTGCTTGATCGACAGTTCATTTTGTTCCAGGCACAGGAACGTGGCAGAGAATTTAAGTTCAGTGGCTCCAGTCTCATTACACTTCCACCATCTCCAAATTGACACCCTTTTACCTAAATTTGACCTTTTTTTATGAATCATTATCCAAAGAAGGAAATTATAAGTTGGTTTAACTTGAAGGAAAATAAAGATCTTGCAGTGCATAAATAAATTTTAATTAGTTGTCAGTGTGGTTCATTAGATACATTATAAAGTAAAATTCAGGATACTGGTAATATGTTGAAGTTTCCACTGGAACATGCATAATGAAATGGTAGTGATAGCATTGCTCTATATACAATTAAGCACTGACATGTAGAATAACTCCTTGGTTAGTGCAGCATGTCAATTTGTCTACAGCAGTTTTCTTTTTAACTGTGGTATTAGGTTTTTTTTACCAGTTATTTGAAACCAGTAAAGAATTTCAGCTGTGTTTTTCATATATGGACTATTTGTCAATATTTTGTTGGTTATTCAAATGGGACAATAAACCTGATGTGTTATAACTACAGGCCTGTAAAGGGAGATTACTTTTGAGTAAAGTATCAAAATGGCCAGGATGCAAAGTATTTATCGCAGTCAAAATTTGATTAATTTGATTATGAGTACTCAGATCAATATTTAGTCAAGTTGCTTCTGTAAGCATGGCTTTACGTCACAAGAAATTTCTGGAATATCACAAATGTCTTATAGGAGACTGCACAAATCTGCAGTGAGACAGAAATGGCACATGAACATCACTGCAAAAAACAATTTCCTGAATTTCTACAAGAATATAAAGTTTTGTAAATTACCTTCAATATCTGTAGAACATAAATAATTTAGTACTCAGTTCACATTGTTACCTTTATTTGTCCTTGCCTGCTTTTCAGATATAATTTACAGTTCCTGTACTAATACTGAGGCTAGATTAGTCTTGGGTTACATTGCACACCTTTCTATTCAGTTTAAATTGCAATGCTTCCAGACTTGCAAATGAAAAATATATTAGAGCATTGCATGAAAGACAACAATATTGAAATGTGAGCTCACACCTATGATGTGAATACAAAACACCCAAAGTAAACCAAACTTTTTTTAAAAAAATTGCTAACATGCAGTTTTCATTATTCACTAACATGAGAGTATTTTTTCATTGCATACAATTATGTTTATATATTTTTAAAAAATAGATTGCAGGCAGTCTGCAGTCAGACAAAGTATTTGATTCCTCATTACTGGGTGATCATTTACAGTACCTAATGTTGATGCAGAACAGATTCCTCCATTTTGACAATAGTCTTTGCACTGATCCATTTCGCATTCCTGTCCTGCATACCGAGGCTTGCACTTACATTTTGGCTGGTCTCGTTCATTCACAAAACAAGTTCCTCCATTCATACAGACTAGATTACACGTACTTCCTAAAATAGCAACAGGACCAAGTATTGATAATATATCCATTCAGTCATTAAGATTTTGAAACAAAATATTAGTTTCAAAACAACTTACAATAGTTTAATATCTTTTTGCAAAAATCTTTACTGTGAAAGGAAAGAAAAAAACTGCAATGAGACAGAAACGGCACATTCAGACATTATCTGCAACAGTGGTTACATATTTTGTTTATCAGGACCTCAACATTTTATAATGCATTTTATGGACAAATGAAGGACTCTTAAGTGTACTCACTGTTGAAGTGTCAGAAATAAGGCTGACAATGTTCATACGTTCAAGTCCTATAAACAGCAATCTGATTATACCTATGTAATCAGTCCTAACGGTGATAGTTGAGGTAGGTATAAGACCATAAGACATAGGAGTGGAAGTAAGGCCATTCGGCCCATCGAGTCCACTCCGCCATTCAATCATGGCTGATGCGCATTTCAGCTCCACTTACCAGCGTTCTCCCTGTAGCCCTTAATTCCTCTAGACAACAAGAATCTATCAATCTCGGCCTTGAAGACATTTAGCGTCCCGACTTCCACTGCACTCCGTGGCAATGAATTCCACAGGCCCACCACTCTCTGGCTGAAGAAATGTCTCTGCATTTCTGTTCTGAAATGACCCCCTCTAATTCTAAGGCTGTGTCCACGGGTCCTAGTCTCCTCGTCTAACGGAAACAATTTCCTAGCATCCACCTTTTCCAAGCCATGTATTATTTTGTACGTCTCTATTAAGTCTCCCCTTAATCTTCTAAACTCCAACGAATACAATCCCAGTATCCTCAGCCGTTCCTCATATGCTAGACCTGTCTTTCCAGGGATCATCCGTGTGAATCTCCGCTGGACACGTTCCAGTGCCAGTATGTCCTTCCTGAGGTGTGGGGACCAAAACTGGACACAGTACTCCAAATGGGGCCTAACCAGAGCTTTATAAAGTCTTAGTAGTACATCTCTGCTTTTATATTCCAACCCTCTTGAGATAAGAGACAACATTGCATTCGCTTTCTTAATCACGGACTCAACCTGCATGTTTACCTTTAGAGAATCCTCGACTAGCACTCCCAGATCCCTTTGTGTTTTGGCTTTATTAATTTTCTCACCATTTAGAAAGTAGTCCATTCCTATATTCTTTTTGCCAAAGTGCAAGACCTCGCACTTGCTCACGTTAAATTCCATCAGCCATTTCCTGGACCACTCTCCCAACCTGTCTAGATCCTTCTGTAGCCTCCCCACTTCCTCAGTACTACCTGCCTGTCCACCTAACTTCGTATCATCAGCAAACTTCGCTAGAATGCCCCCGGTTCCCTCATCCAAATCATTAATATATAATGCGAACAGCTGTGGCCTCAGCACCGAACCCTGCGGGACACCGCTCGTCACCGGCAGCCATTCTGAAAAAGAACCTTTTATCCCAACTCTCTGCCTTCTGTTAGACAGCCAATCCTCAATCCATCCCAGCAGCTCACCTCGAACACCATGGGCCCTCACCTTGCTCAGCAGCCTCCCGTGTGGCACCTTATCAAAGGCCTTTTGAAAGTCTAGATAGACCACATCCACTGGGTTTCCCTGGTCTAACCTACTTGTTACCTCTTCAAAAAATTCCAACAGATTTGTCAGGCATGACCTCCCTTTACTAAATCCATGTTGACTTATTCTAATCAGACTCTGCTCTTCCAAGAATTTAGAAACCTCATCCTTAATGATGGATTCTAGAATTTTACCAACAACCGAGGTTAAGCTGATTGGCCTATATCAGTCAGCACTACTCCCTAATCCTTCTTTAACAATGTCATGGGATGTTTTATATCCATCTGAGAGCAAAGGGGGGCCCCAGCTTAATAGCTTGTCCTGGAGATAGCACTGTCCTGGGGTGTTCATGTATATGTGTTCATATCATTGGAGCAAAACTTGAACCCGTAAACATTTGAAGTGAATAGCTTTCAATAATAAAAGAAAAAGCCCCATTTAAAATAAATGCTTTTTATGAATGGAACCAAAAGGGAATTTTCACTTTTTCATTCAGACAACTCTGCAGCTCTGGTAGACAATAGATAATAGACAATAGGAGCAGGAGTAGGCCATTCGGCCCTTTGAGCCAGCACCACCATACATAACCCTTGATTCCACTGTTTTTAAGAGCTCTATCCATCTCTTTCTTGGAAGAGCAACTATGGAGAAAGAAATGTCTTCTTCAGAATTCTCCTGTGCCAGACTTGAAAGGTTACTCTGTTTCTCTCATCACTGCCAGACCTGCTGCGTTCCTTCTGAATTTCCTGTGTTTGCTTCAGATTTCCAGCATCCACAGTATTTTGCTTTTATTTTCATTTTGGCATTTTGGGTGATTGATTACCTCATCAAATTCAATCAAAATTTCCTCTTTGGGTGTTATATTGGAACTTTTTGTTTGACAAAGACACTAATATGCTACTTATTTTTAGAAGAGTGGTTAATTGGATAACTCATAAATGAATCTCACAGACAAAATTGTTTATTGAATCATATGGTTGCTCCAAACAATTTTGTTTACTTTATCTCGTTTGTAATACACACCCAAAAAATGTATGCTGGAATGCCACTTAGATATTGTCATGCTAAACCAGAAAAGTCACTTTTCATTTCCATTGCTGTGATCGTTATAGAATAACACATGGACTAGAATACGTTACAAGGCCGTGACACATTATGTGATTGAAATGACACAATAAATCATAAAAGTGAAGTTGAAGCAATTTATCAATGTCATCTCACCCAAACATGTCACATTTGTCCTTGGATCATTCAAACAACATTATTTAGATGATTGCCAAGTGCTCAGTGCCATTGAAACTCTGAAAGTCAGCAAGTTCTGACACCGAAACCAAACAATTTGACCAAACTCTCAGTTGTACCATAAGCTAAACAAAAAAAAAATTAGATGTTGGATATATTAGGAATAGGATTAAGAATGAAAAAAACACAGTAAATGCTGAGACAGCTGACTCAAAAAATCAGCATCTGTGGAAAGAGATAATGTGAACACTTTAGATCAATAGCCGATTGTCAGAGGCATGTCCTATGAGAGATCATTGACCTGAAACATTAACCCTGCCTTCCTCTCTTCACAGATGTCTGGTCTGGTCAAATTTTGCAGCTTTTTTTTGTATTTTTATTTCAAAACAGCAAGCTATCTGGTCAATAGTGACATTATTTCCTTGGATGCTACAGAAGAATGACACATTATGTAGGCATCAATCTCAGAAATTACCTGCAACTCTATTTAGTTGTATTATTATTGCTTGAAGGGCTACAAAGAAATAACTGGAGAATGAGATAAATTGGATAACTCTTTCAAAGACCAGATGCAATTGCAAATGAGCTTATATATCAGTGCAATAAAAAAATCTTTAAAACATTTATTGACATATTGAAACTACAGGCAGATATGCACAAAGACACTTCATATTCAGAATGATCATGAGAGTGAAAGAACTCATGGGTGGCCCTCATGTAACGTTTTATCTTCCTGATTTGCATCACTTTTCATGTAAGAATCCATTTTTTAAAATCTGTCCATCTAACCCTCTCCAGTACCTTGTCGTAGGTTGGTGACGAGGGATACATTTTTGCTGGTTATTTTGCTCAGGATATCTTGTTACTTTCAATCCAATTGAATAAGTTGTCCAAGTGAGCAGAAGATGATTTTTTAAATCTGGCTTTCTTTTGCCATCTTTTCCCTTAAGATAGTAGCATAATGATCAGAAATTTACAATTCCCTCAATGCTTCACTGAGTTCATCCATTTAGTAGTCAAACTATGCAGAACAAGAGCTTTTTTAATGAATTCTTCATCTCTGCTCAATTTCTTGAAGTCAGTTTGGAGTGGAAATATTTTCAGAATTGGAACTGAATTATTCAGGATAATTAATGTAGTTATGTTTAATGGAACAAAATAACTTTTGAAGCATAGATTCAAATCATTTAAAGTACATTGGTTGAAGGACAGTGGAAGTGTAGGTAGTGGAGTGTGATGGACATGCAATAAAGACAGGGTGTCCCTTGTCCTCACCTACCATGGCACCAGTCTCTGCATCCGACATGTCATCCTCAAACATTTCCGCCAACTCCAACAAGACCCCACCACCAAAAGCATCTTCCATTCATCATCCTTCCTGCCTACTGCAAGGACCACAGCCTTCATCACTCCATGGTTCATGCCATCCACCCGACCAAACCCTCCGAACCCCCGGTACCTTCCACTGCAACCGTACAAGATGCAAAACTTGTTTGCACACCAAACCCGTCACCTCCATGCAGGGCCCCAAACAGTCCTTCCAGGTGAGACAGGGGTTCATCTGCCCTTCCTCCAACCCACTTTACTGCATCTAGTGCTCCCAATGTAGTCTTCTTTACATCAGTGAGACAAAACATAAATGAAGGGCACGTTTTGCTAAGCATCTCAGCTGGACCCACAGGAGCCAACCTAACCTCCCAGTTACAGCTTATTTCAATTCCCCTTCCCATTCCTTCTCCATCATGTATGTGCAGGTTAGGTGAATTGGCCGTGCTAAAATGCCCGTCGTGTTAGGTGAAGGGGTAAATGTAGGGGAATGGGTCTGGGTGGGTTATGCTTCGGCGGGTCAGTGTGGACTTGTTGGGCTGAAGGGCCTGTTTCCACACACTGTAAGTAATCTAATGTCAAGGAGTATGGAGAGAAAGCAGGAATATAGAGTTGAGATAAAGGATCAGCCATGATGTTACTGAATGATGAAGTGGCCAAACAGCCTACTCTTGCTCCCACTATCTATGTAAACTCCTCAGAACAAAAGATACAATTAATGAAAGGTAATTTTAAAACTGATGTGCAAAGGTTACGATTACAGTGAGAACAGTTAGCCACTGGCATAGATTTTTAACCAGTGAAAATGCTGGAATCATTTAACAATTAGATGAAACAATAAAAACCAGAGTAAAGCCATCAAAGTACATAAGAACACTATATAATTTTCCCTCAACACAAGCAATGGACTGTGTTGTATAAATAATCTGAAGTGTTAGTAATTGAGTGAGTGCAATAAGAACCACCCAATGTGATAATGTCACAAGAACATGGGGAAATTTTTTTTAAAAAGCTGATAGGAGACAGACCTCAAAGTGGTGTCAAAAGAGAAAATGCTGGACAATTTCAGCAGGTTTGGCAGCATCTGTAAGGAGAGAAAAGAGCTGATGTTTCGAGTCTAACTGACCCTTTGTCAAAGCTCACTGCCACCTCAAAGTGGTGTGCTCAGAACAGCTATTGTAATGTATGGTAGTAATGTACATCACATTCTTGTAATCTGTTAATAGTTGCAATAATCAGTAAATTTCTTATGTTTACTAGATTAGATTAGATTCCCTACAATGTGGAAACAGGCCCTTCGGCCCAACCAGTCCTCACCGACGAGTAACCCACCCAGACCCATTTCCCTCTGACTAATGCACCTAGCACTATGGGCAATTTAGCATGGCCAATTCATCTGACCTGCACACCTTTGGACTGTGGGAGGAAACCAGAGCACCCAGAGAATCTGCATACTCCACACAGACAGTCACCCGAGGTTGGAATCGAACCTGGGACCCTGGTACTGTGAGGCAGCAGTGCTAACCACTGAGCCACCGTGCCACCCCCTAAGCAAGGCTCTTCTAGCTATATCAGAAAGATGGCTATCCTCATCAATGCTGTACAACTTAGGCATTGAAGAAGCCCCTCCCACCACCTCCTCCTTCCCAGTTTTCCCCCACACCTTGTCCCCTCCCCCAACCCCACTATCCCCCTCCCCTTCCCCCTTACACAACATGTGGAGCAACATTGGGTGAGGATCAGCTGTGATTATCTCCAACAACCTCCTGGCAATACTCAACACAAAAGAAAAATCAGGGAATGACATAGAAAGCATCTTTATGAAGATACACAAGCAAAGAAGAATTCTGCAGCTCCAAGGCAGGCCACAGACAGCATCATGAAGTGAAAGCAGTCTGTGAAAATAAGTCCAAGTTCAATCGGTGAGCTCGTCAAGCATTGGGGATAGTACGAGGCAAAATCAATAATCCCTTGTTCCTTGACTGGCATTGAAAAAAATAGTAACTTAAAGATAAAGCCATAGTTCCTATCAGACATAAATGCTGTAGAGTGTGGTTACCATGAGATAGGGTTAAAAAAGAACTAAGAGGGTCACAAGAGCAATGCCTAAATTCCTGGAAGGAAACAGCTAACCAATACACTTAGATCAGATAAGTCCTATGCAATTTAAAGAAATAGGTGATTGTAGTCTAAAAGAAAACTTTTCAGGAGACCACAGCAGGAGTCTCATTGAGGCTCTGAAGGGCAGGGAAACTTCCATTACAAGGTAAAAACAATGACTGCAGATGCTGAAAACCAAATACTGGATTAGTGGTGCTGGAAGAGCACAGCAGTTCAGGCAGCATCCAACGAGCAGCGAAATCGACGTTTCGGGCAAAAGCCCTTCATCAGGAAGGGCTTCCTGATGAAGGGCTTTTGCCCGAAACGTCGATTTCGCTGCTTGTTGGATGCTGCCTGAACTGCTGTGCTCTTCCAGCACCACTAATCCAGTATAAACTTCCATTACAGTCAGGAAGAGTGGGGAAACCTCCATGACAGCAGCAAAGATCAATTAAATCTCTACTATAGCAGCAAAGTGTGGGAAAACCTCCATTACAGTCTTAGAGCACAGGAAATCCCTCCAGTATGGAAATAAAGTACAGGACAATGACAATTACTACAGAATCAACATCATTAAAGGCAAAGTACCTAATCACATGAGGAAGCTATGGCATTAGAAATAATATTGCCAGGGTACTGTACACAATTGAAAATATACCAGACAACATTATTGCTCATCAAGTGAAACATCAGGCAAATTTGAAGAGCTATTAAAAAAGTTTCAACAATTATTTCAACCTTAAGACTAACAAAATTCAATAAAAGGGGGCATCATCCAAGTGAATCCATAACTGATTTATTTATTGATCTCTACAGGCCAGTGAAGAGATTTGACTGAAATGACATGAAGTCAGAATTCATAAGAGACTGAACTTTTGCAGGTATTACTGATGAGTCATCATCAGATATATTTCAATCTAAGAAGACCTAACTCTAGAAAAAGCTATCCAGTTGGTGAGTGGAGGCAAGAAAGATTAACCCTTAAAGGAGACAATTAAGCTTACACAGGATATCTAAAGAATACATTCATTTCTTGAGGTAAAAAAACTACAAAAGACACACCAGATAAGCCAATGCAACAGGCAGGACAGACTACACATACAAAAAGTCTTTGCCAATGCTGTGATTCAAAGAAGTCTCATGGATGTGAACAGTACTCAATTTTAAAAGCAGAATGCTTTTACTATAAGGAAGTTGGTTTGCTTTCACAAAATGAGTTATTCATAACAAAGAATATAGAAAAGCAAAAGACCAAAGAATTAACAACACAACGAGATAAATGAAGTATAACGGTCTGCAGTAGAAGCTAAAGCTAAAGCTTTCCTAAAGGAAATAAATATGCCACAACAAACATTTTGGGATGCAGACATTCATGCCAATGGACATCTCATGAATCTCAAGACATGAGAACAAGTATCACTACATAATCTGAGAACAAGCCTTGATTGACAAAATATTGCTTACAGCTCACAAAATTTCAACTACATTGTCCAGTGGGAGTTGCACTTAATATTAAAGGTATGCCGCAAGCAAACTATAATAGAAGCAATATCAAATACTACATAACCTGTTTTTACTTTTCATCCAAGGGTATTCACTCTTGAGTAGAAGGGCATCCACAGGCAGTTCTCCTATAAAGTGCGTTTCTTCATCACAAATTGGCCTTAACGTGATTGAAGAATTTAGACCATTATTTGTAGAATACAAACTTTCCTTACCTGTACTGGATACAATGTGATTTCTGTCCCATTGGTTGAAATTACTCAATTTTCTTTTAACGCAGGATTGTACAGGAATGGAGCTATCATGCCACATCAGAACAAATTGCATTGACCTTACTCTAATTACAAGATGAAAGAGATTTCCCACAAAACATCAAGCAAAAGCTTGGAAAAAACTGATAGACTTCATAAGTTCATGGCAGAACCTAAACAGAAGGCAGGATTTCCTGAGGTTAGTTATATTGGAATAAAATACTTGCTTCATTCTGTAAATGAGATAGGAAGCTGTGACTGGATGTGTTGAACCAGACAGAAAATGGAAGCATCTTCAAATGAATTGAGCCAGATTATCACAGATCACAATGACCAACTGTTGATGACAAATTCAAGTCAGCCTTGGGTGAGGTGATGTGGAAGGGACAACAGCAAACAAAATATCTGATCTCCCCACATTCCAAAGGCGAATCCCCAATAACAAAGGGTATCAAGGAAGGATGCATCCCCAGGTCAGAGAATTGAGGAAGTGAACAAACTGGTCTCACCAATAACTCAATCTGAGCGAATAGGAAGCCCAAGATATTCAAGATCTTGAAGTAATAATGTGACTTTTGTACAGATCTACAGGTGGAATGAGAATCACATTCAAATGACACAGATTGAAAATCTGGTGCAAATAATTCATTGGGAAACACCACAAAGAAGGTACAAACAATGTGTAAAGATCAAAACGCTGCAAAGAAAACAAAATTACCTGCTATAATCAAGGACCATACTAACAGCAATAAAGAATAGATGTCTATAACCAAAGTCCTCCATTAAATATTTTCTTTCATTCATAGGATGTGGCCAACGCTGGCTGTCCATCATTTATTGCCCATATCTCATTGCCCTCGAGAACGTGTTTGGTGGTGATTTTAACCTAATGTCACCGAAGGAATGGCGAGATATTTTCAAGTCAGGATGGTGATTGGCTTGGAGGGGAACTTACAGGTATGGTGCTCCCATGTGTTTGCCTCCCTTGATCTTCTAGTAGTCTTGAGTTTGGAAGGTGCTGTCTGAGGATCTTTGATGGATTTCAGCAGTGCATCTTATAGATTCGACACACTGCTTCTACTGAAAATTGGTGGTGGAGGGTGTGGATGCTTGTGGATTGGTGCCAATCAAGCAGGGTGGATGGTGTCAATGTTTTTTTAAAGTGTTGTTGGAGATGAACCCATCCAGGCAAATGGAGACAATTCCATCACACTTCAAACTTGTGCCTTATGGATGATGAACAGGCTTTGGGGTGTCAAGAGATGAGTGACTTGTCATAGCATTTCTAGCTCTGGTTGCTCTTGTGATTAAATAGTGATTCCAGTTGAGTTTCTAGCCAAAGAAATGCCCCTTCCCCCAAGATGTTGACAGTGGAGGATTCAGTGATGACAACACTATTGAATCTTTAGGTCTGGTGGTTAGATTGTCTCTTATTGGCAATGGGCATTGCCTGGCATTTGTGTGGCATGAATGCTACTTTCTACATGTCAGCCCAATGCTTATATGTTGTCCAGATCTTGTTGCATTTGAACATGAGGAGTTATTAATAGTGCTCAACATTGTGCAATCATCAGCGAACATCCACATTTCTGACTTTATGGTGGAGGGAAGGTCATTAATGAAGCAGTTGAAAATTGCTGGGGCCTGGCCACTACCCTGAAGGACTCCTGCAGAGATATTCTGGAGCTAAGATGACTTCCCATGTGCTTGGTATGACTCAAAACAGTGGAGAATTTGCCCCTTTTTATCAAAGGATTCCAGTTTTGCTCCGGTTCCTTGATGCCATACTCAGTAAAAGGGCTGTTACTCTCACCTCACCTCTGGAATTCAGCTCTTTTGTCCATGTTTGGATCAAGGTTGCAATGAGATCAGGAGCTAAACAGCTCCTAAACATCTCAAGTGAAATGTAAGCATTCAGGTAATCTGAAAGTATTTGTAGAAGTGTAACACACTTCCTACTGTTTCCCCAACAAGACATTTCCAGTTAGACCAGAAAGTTGGCTACCTTTATTCCCACAACAACACTTTTGGCTTGCAGGAATGCACATGCATATTAGGTTGTTGGGTATATTTGCAGTTTAAAACATATTCTACTTTTTTTCACATGGTTTAATCAATGCCAACTATGAGCTGGCAGATTTTCCTGCTTGTTATTTTTGCTGAGCTTGGAGTCTGGGAGTGCTCCAGTTGATTGAAAAAACTGTCGAAACGACATTCCTCTCCAAGAACAGATGGTGGCAGAAAGCAAGAGACTGGAAGCCAGTTAGCCCAAATCTGTCGCGGGAAAATGTTAGAGACTATTATTAAGGAAGAAACAACAGGGCATTTAGAAAAGCTGAATATAATTAAACAGAGGAAGTGAGGACTGCAGATGCTGGAGATCAGAGTCGAGAGTGTGTTGCTGGAAAAGCACAGCAGATCAGGCAACATCCGAGGGGCAGAGAATTAATGTTTCAGGCATAAGCCCTTCATTAGGAATGAGGGTTGGGGCTGAGAGATAAATGGGAGGGGGTGGGGTTTGGGGAAAGGTAGCTGAGAAAGCAATAGGTGGATGAAAGCAAGGGAGAAGGTGATAGGTCAGAGGGGGAGTGATGGACAGGTCCAGAGGGCAGTGCCCAATTGAAGGCTTGGGACTGGGATAATGTGGGGGGAGGGGAAATGAGGAAGCTGTTGAAATCCACATTTATCCTGTGTGGTTGCAGGGTCCCAAGGCAGAATATGAAGCATTCCTTCTCGAGGCGTTGAGTGGTAACAGTTTTGCAGTAGAGAAGGCCCAGGATCTGTATGTCCTTGATGGAGTGGGAAGGGGAGTTGAAATGTTAAGCCACTGAGGGGTGGGGTTGGTGGGTGTGGACATCCCAGAGATGTTCTCCGAAACGATCCACAAGAAGGCATCTTTGTCTCCCTGATGTAGACGAAACCACACTGGGTGCAACGGATACAGTAGATGACATTGGTAGAGGTACAGGTAAATTTCTGATGGATGTGGAAGGATCCCTTGTGGCCTTGGATGGAGGTGAGGGGAGTGATGTGGGTGCAGGTTTTGCACTACCTGCAGTGGCAGGGAAGGGTTCCAGAAGTGGGTTGTGGACTGGTGGGCGTGGGGACCTGACAAGGAAGTCACGGAGGGAATGGTCTTTTTGCAATGTTGATAGGGTGCAGAGGGCAATATATGTCTAATGGTGGGGTCAGTTTGGAGGTGGCGGAAATGGCGGAGGTTGATGCATTGCATGCGGAGGTGGGTGGGGTGGAAAGTCAGGACCACGGCGTTCTGTCCTTGTTGCTTTGTGATGGGTGCGGTTCAAGGGCAGTGGTGGGTGAAGTAGAGGAGATGGGCTGGAGGGCATCATCAACCACATGGGAAGGGAAGTTGCGATTGTAGAATAAGGAGGCCATCTGGGACTTTCTGAAGTGGAATTGGTCATCCTGGGAACAGATGCAGTAGAGATGGAGAAATTGGGAATAAGGGATGGAGATTTTTACAGGATGTAGGGTGAGAAGATGTGTAGTTTAGGTAACTGTGGGAGTCGGTGGGCTTATAGTATATGTCTGTGGTTAATCAGCACCAGAGACAGTGATGGAGAGGTCCAGGAAAGGGAGAGAGGTTTCCAAGATGGTCCAGGTGAATTTGAGGTCAGGATAGAAGGTGTTGATAAAGTTGATGAACTGTTCAATCTCCTCATGGGAGCATAAGGTGGCGCTGATACAGTCATTGATGTAGCGGAGGAACAGGTGGAGTGTGGTGTCAGTGTAACAGCGGAAGATGGACAGTTCCACATATCCAACAAACAGGCAGGCATAGCTGTGTCCCATGCAGGTGCCCATGGCGAACACTTTCACTTGGAGGAAGTGGGAGGATTGGGAGGAAAAGTTGTTGAGGATGAGGACCAGTTCAGCCAGGCAGATGAGGGTGTCGGTGGAAGGGTACTGGTTGGTATGGCGTGAGAGGAAGAAATAAGTGCTTGGAGACCTTTGTCATGGTGGATCGATGTGTGGAGGGATTGGATGTCCGTGGTGAAGATAAGGTGTTGGGGGCGAGGGAAATGAAAATCTTGGAGGAGATGAAGGGCATGGGTGGTGTCACAAATGTAGGTGGGGAGTTCCAGGACTAAAAGGGACAGGACGGCGGCGAGGTAGGAATAGATGAGATCGGTGGGACAGGCGCAGGCTAAGACAATGGGTCGACTGGGCAGTCAGGTTTGTGGATCGAAGGAAGGAGGTAGAATCGGGCGGTGCGGGGTTCATGGACAATGATGTCAGAGGCTGTGGTTGGGAGATACCCAGAGCTGATAAAGTTGTGATAGTCTGGGAGATGATTGTTTGGTGACAGGAGGTGAGGTTTCCAGTCCTCCCACTTCCTCCAAACCAAAGGGGTAGCAATGGGCATCTGCATGGGACCCAACTATGCCTGCCATTCCGTCCATGACTCCTTCATCAGGTCCACAACCCCCACCAACCCAGATTCCACACCTGGCACCTTTCACTTTCACCGCAGGTAGTGCAAAACCTGCACCCACACCACTCCCCTCACTTCCATCCAAAGCCACAAGGGATCCTTCCACATCCATCAGAAATTTACCTGTGCCTCTACCAATGTCATCTACTGTACCCGTTGCACCTGGTGTGGTTTCGTCTACGTCAGGGAGACAAAGATGCCTTCTTGTGGATCATTTCGGAGAACATCTCAGGGATGTCCACACCCACCAACCCCACCGCTCAGTGGCTTAACATTTCAACTCCCCCTTCCACTCCATCAAGGACATGCAGATCCTGGGCCTCCTCCACTGCAAAACTGTTACCACTCGATGCCTCAAGGAGGAATGCCTCATATTCCACCTTGGGACCCTGCAATCACACAGGATAAATGTGGATTTCAACAGCTTCCTCATTTCCCCTCCCCCCACATTATCCCAGTCCCAAGCCTTCAATTGGGCACTGCCCTCTGGACCTGTCCATCACTCCCCCTCTGACCTATCACCTTCTCCCTTGCTTTCATCCACCTATTGCTTTCTCAGCTACCTTCCCCCAAACCCCACCACCTCCCGTTTATCTCTCATCCCTGATCCACCACCCTCAAACCTGATGAAAGGCTTATGCCCAACACATCGATTCTCCTGCTCCTTGAATGCTGCCTGACCTGCTGTGTTTTTCCAGCAACATACTCGCCACAGTAATTAAACAGAGCCAACATGATTTGGTAAAAACAAACTCATGTTTGTCAAAGTTGCTTGAAATCTTTGAAAAAAAGCAAAGTTGATAAAGACAACCAATAGATGGAGTGTATTTTGATTTCCAGAAGGCATCTGCAAGGAGATATAAATAGATTGAGTGAGTAGGCAAACTTGGCAGATAAAGATTAATGTAGGCATTCACCTTGGAAGGCAGAATTGTAAAGACTATGTTTCCCTATATTTCTGAATTTTTCATTTTGAACTGAAATGGGAAAAGACAGTTTGAAAAAGTAAGGATTATGAAAGGGATTGATTCGCTTTTCAAAAGCAAGCTGCCAGCCTTGACAGTAAGTGTCATTTAACACTGTTGTGTTTTTTAATCAGTGGGAGAAGTTTAATTGCAAATTAACTGGCACCAAGGCACGTGTACAAAATGAGATTTGACTGGCAATGGTAGCTGGTTGGTCTGTGGAGTGTTGGCCAATAGTCAAAAAATCTTTTGCCTCCCAAGAACTTTGTGCTTGGCTCCAGGTAACTGAGTAGCCTTTAGGTGTGAACAAGATGACAGGTGGTCTTCAGACCTTTGACCCAGGAGATACTGTCCTTGTGCGTACAGTAAAACAAAATCCGGAAGAAAGCTCACTTATTTTCCCTCACCAATGGCTGTCACTTAATCAAGACAACAGAGACATTATAATTTGTGAACCAGTTGCTTTGTGACTCTTACAATCAAATGACAGAACCTGAAGAAGAGAGACCAAAAAACAATTCCTGGCAAGTCAAAAGAATCTTCTCAATGAAGCCGGCAGGCAGGGTTCATTGAATTGCATTTCCAAATTTTCCCTCCACCCATAGCTCCATTTTGTTTTGTGTCTGTTTGTACGTGTGCTGAGGGGAACTTTATAAGTGGTTAGAGTATTAACTTGAGTGGAGTTATATGCCAACAGTTCATAATTATTTCCCCATAGGCAGAACGTATTTATTTGAATTAAATAGCAATTCTTGTCAAATACAAAAACCTGGTCATTGCTTCCTGTTAACTTGGGTCTATAAAACAGGCAAATGGGGAGAATTTTATGTACTTTGATAAAGTCTTTAATTTTTATGTAGATTTAGAAATAATTGTCTTGACTCTAGTGTACTTTACCAGTGATGCACGGTAGAATCAAAAGGCACTTTGTTATTTAAATAAAGGCTCCAAATAAGTGCATCACATAGGAATTCAGGTGTTCCTCTGCATGAAATGCAAAAATGTTAGCTTGCAGATGCAGCAAGTAATTAAAATGGCAATTTGAATTTTTGCTTTTATTGTTATGGTATCAGAGTTTAAAAATAGGGAAAATTTGTTATATTTGCACAGGATGTTGGTAAGGCTGCACCTGGAGTATTGTGTATAGTTTTGGCCCATTGTAGTAAAGAAATGATATACTGCATTGGATGCAGTTCAAAAGAGATTCACTAGCCTAAATCCTGGGATAAAGAGGTTGTCTTATCAAGAACAGCTAAATATGTTAGGCCTTTATTCATTAGTATTTAGAAAAAATGGTGTGAACATATTGAAACATATAAGATTTGGAGGAGGCTTGACAGGGCAGATGTTTCCATTAGTGGGGGAATTGCTAACTAGGGGTCATAGCTACAGAATAAGTGAATATTCATTTAAAACTGAGATATGAAAGAATTTAGAAGGTAGTAAACATCTGAAATTCTCTAACGCCGAGTTGTGGAGACTAGATCACAAAGTATTTAAAGTGCAAGTAGATAGATATATCAAGGATTTGCGGGCTACAAGAAGCTGATATGAAAAAAAGTGTTGAGGTGAGGGGCAGATTAGCCATGATCTTATATAATGGCAGGTCAGAATTGAGGGGCTGAATAACCTGCTCCTATTCCTATTTCTTCCATTCTTTTATGAACCAGCTTTAGCTAGTTATGAAGATTGGTTCACATATCTATGATGAGAAGGGAAGAAGAATATCTCCATCAATGGCTTTCTTTCAATATCAGATTATGCTCCACAAGGTCTGTCTGCATCGTTTCCCCTCACTCTTAGCATCTCAAATATCCAGGAATGACTCTACCTAACCCACTCACCTTCTTCCTCCACACTTACCTGGCTATGACCATAAACCTGTTGAGGACTGTTTACATTTGTGTCATTTTCACCACTGGGTCAGACATTGCTGGAACTATGCAGCTTCTGACCAATTTGATTGGTTGGCAACTCCATAAAATAAGTCTATCTTATGAGTAACAGTGGAAGTCCTATGTTCAGCCAATACTTATACACCTTGAGTATTAAATAACTGTGGAGCTGCTCTGATCAGAGGGGATAAGTTTGCTGCTGACTCTTTGGATGATGAACCAGGGAACTCCATCATACAAGTAAGTTTTGACTGTAAAATCGTGTGATTATTTTGTTATTGCTGCTTACAGCTCCTTTAATTCATTTTATAAAGCAGAGTTCGAGGCATGAATCCCCAATTTACAAATAAATTACTGCAATTGATCTCTAACTGCCAATGAGACCTTTAAGGATTGTAAAGATCAAACATTTAAATGTGACTGATAACATACAATGTCAAGCTTCAGCCAATTAACTTTTAAATTGTAGCTAGATGGGAATTTACAGCAAATAGACAGCAGTAGTTCAAGAAGTCAGAGCATCCTGCCTCCTGAAGGGGACACTACCTCATTACTGGAGGAAAAAGTGAGGACTGCAGAAGCTGGAGATCAGAGCTGAAAATGTATTGCTGGAAAAGCGCAGCAGGTCAGGCAGCATCCAAGGAACAGGAGAAGGGCTTATGCCTGAAACGTCGATTCTCCTGTTCCTGGGATGCTGCCTAACCTGCTGCGCTTTTCCAGCAACACATTTTCACCACCTCATTACTCCCATGGATTTAAAGGGATATTCCAAAACCTGAGTAACCTGTCAAGTTCAGTGTTTGTGACAATTCTGCATAATCCTATTCAAATTCCCTTTCACTTGCTCATAATTTAGAAGAAACACCACAAGACACAATTACTTCCAAAAACATGAATGAATATGTGTTTTGTGCATTTTTTTAGTCATTTGGAAGATTGCTACCAATGCATCCACTATCTCGACAGGTACTTTTATTTAGTAGTCTAGCATGTCATTGGTCAGGTATAGGTGCTTTATTGGACTTTAGTCCAATTAGTTTCTCTTGCACTTCTTTTCTTGTGATAGTTACAGGACTTATTTCTACTTTATCTTTTGCTCCTTGATTTAATATTCTTGAATGCAATTAAATCCTGTACCATGAAGACTACTGCAAAATATTTATGCAACTCCTCTGCCATTTCTTGGTTGCTCACTATTATTTCACCTACCTCATTTTGTAAGGGGCTTGGATCACCTTGGTCTTTCTCTTCTTTTTTACATATTTAAAGAAGGTCTTACTGTCAACTTTTGATTATTTTGTAGTTTACCATCATAATTTATTTTCTCCTTCTTTTGTTGTTATTTGTTGCCTTTTAAAACTTGCCCAATTCTCTGATTAATCTTTGCCACATCTGTATCATCCTTTTCTTTTAAATTAATACTGTAATTAACTTCCTTGTTAACCATGGTCAATTGGTTTATGCCTTTTTAGAATCTTTCCTCCTCTCTGAGATATACCTGTATTCTGAATCATGAATAACTTACTTAATTGCTTGTCATTGTTTATCAACTGTCTTTTCTGCTAAACTCTTTCCCCAGTGTCCACCAGCCAACTCTATTTATTCTTCGGTAATTACCCCTGTTTAAGTTTAAAACAGTTGTTTCCAACTCACGCTTCTCAATCTCAAGCAGAATGCCAAATTCGACCATGTTATGGTCCCTGATTCATATGGGATCTTTTACTTGAATTTTTTTTCAAAATTTGCCTCATTACAGATTTCCAGGTCCAAAATAGCTTGCTCATTGGTTGGATTTTCAATGTATTGTTCGAAGAAATAGTCCCAAATAAACACAATTAATTCTTCCTTGTGGAAGAATGGTACCTTTGCCAATTTGATTGACTCAATCTACATTAAGATTCAAGTCAGTCTGATTGATATATTATCTTTTGTACATGTCCTCATTATCTCAGGTTCCAGAGTTATAACAGCTGTTAAGGGGTCATTAGATTACTCCCACCAGTGTCTTCTTCCCTTGTTATTTCTTATCTCCAACCAAATGATTTCTACATCTTCCAATTCAAGATCATTTCTTGTTATCAAACTCTTTTTTCCTCCAATATGAATATTTTAAACCACCAGCCTCCTGTGAGTCTTTTCCAAACCCACATATCTCTAAATGTTTAGCTTGCAGATTTGTTCTCATTATTTTCATTTTCTCTTATTAATATTATTAAGAAAACTCTAAACTTAACTGTTTTGCTTACTATTTGGTATTTGATAAATGTCACTTGATACAGCTGTTTTTTCGAGAAGTGATTTCTCTTAAATTTTTACAGCTGTTCACATAAGAAGATCAATCCCTTTTGATCTGGTGGCTGTGCTTTCTCAATTTGCTCCTCATTGTAGAGATATGTAACCTCGAGATAACCTTTACAGTCTTCGCACAGACTACAGCTTTTACAACTTAAAATAATGAAAATATGTATATTCAATTATTAAGTAAAAAGACTAAAATTGATAAAACAGTATATCACAGATGAATGTAATTTCTTTTTATTTCAAGTTTGTGCTGCTCTTTCAAAAATCAACCAGATTACCCTCCTCGTCAATTCTTTCTCTATAATTTTGCATTTATTTCTCTTTCAAATCTTAATAAGGCCACCAAACCTATGCCCAACATTCTACCTGGCAGCACATTCCCAATCTTAGAATTTTGTTATGAAATAATTCTTTTCCTGTTTCCTCTGGTTCTTTTATTAATTACCATAACATTGTGCCCATGATTATTGGCTCATCAGCCTGTGGTAACCACTCCACCTTATTCTCACTATCTAAACCCTTTATTAAATCTCCCCTTAGCTTACTTTGTTCTGGCAAGGACAGGCCACAGTTATTCAGTCTATCCAACCATTCTCCCTCTTATCCCAGGAAGCACTCTAATTAAATGCCAGCAAGTATTTTTATGAATGTTAACTATAACTTATTACCTTTTGTATTTTCTGACTCTATTTATGATGCCCAGGATTTAATATATTTTACTAAACTGACAAAGTGCATTCAAAGATTTATTAGTTTGTCATTCATGGAATGTGGTATCACTGGCAAGGCACAAACATAGCTGAAAAATGTGTTGCTGGAAAAGCGCAGCAGGTCAGGCAGCATCCAAGGAGCAGGAGAATCAACGTTTTGGGCATAAGCCCTTCTTCAGGAATGAGGAAGGTGTGCCAAGCAGGCTAAGATAAAAGGTAGGGAGGAGGGACTTGGGGGACGGGCGTTGGCAATGCGATAGGTGGAAGGAGGGTGATAGGCCTGAGAGGGGATGAGTACAATTATCCCTTGTATTGCAAAATCAGTTTATGTCTTTATATTTAAAAAGCAGTTATCCTCAAAACTGAATCCTGGGCTAGGATACTTAACAGGTTCCTTCTGTCTGAAAAAGACATTCAAAAATACTCTTTTCTATTCTTCTGCCAATTTTGTACTAACTTTGTGATTTTCTCATTTAATCCATGTCCTTCAATTTTGCTAACAAACCGAATATGTGTATTTCATCAAGTCGGTTTTGAAAGTCAGAGATACCCAACATGAGCTGCACTGCTATCATCAACCAACTCTGTTACTTCATAAAAAAAGAGCAAGTCAGTCAAACATAATTTAACCGTAATTAATCCACACCAGCATTGCTTTGTTAAATCATTATTGGTCAAAAGGGTTTTAGTTTACTTCTGGAATATTGTTTCTAAAAGGCTTCCTCACTGCTGACATTGAACTAACTGGCCTGTGATTGCCAGATTTATTCTTCTCACTTTTTTGAAGGTGCAATCCTCCTGTTACCTGACATCTCAGGTCGATTGGAAGATTGTGGCCATCAGTTTGTCAGTTTCTATCCTTACTTCCTTCAGCAGCGTAGGGTGCATCCAATCTGGTTCAGGTGACTTAATAACTTCAAATACTGCCAGCCTTTCTGATGCGTCTTTTATTTGATCCAGTATCCCAATATCCTTATTTACCACAGCTGCCATAATTCCCCAAGATTGTCGTCACTTCAAAAAACTATTTATTCGGTTTGGCAACTTGAGGTCACAAAAAATATGAAAGAAATGTGGTCTTTCTTTAATTTTTTCTTCATACTTAATGGAGCAGACCATTAGTCTTAACAGAACAGATTTACCAGGGTGCATCTTAATAATTAAATGACGTTACAAGGTAAGCTTACAGTGTTAGTTTTAGTCTACTTCTGTAAAACATGAATGGCCAATTAGTCTGTCTTGTAAAGATCTATGTGGAGTAAAAGGTTAACGACAACTTTACTTTAAGAATATCTATTGTGCATGACTAAGATGCTGTGTTATATTAACATTAGATCATCTGACACTAGAGCCTGAGTCTGTAGATATCTGAAAGGTGGCTTGCCTTACCATACCTCATACACAGTTGTGTTTACTAAATCTTGTAAATATTCACTCATAAGAGTATAGACCTGACCTTATTCGAATCCATTTTTCTTCTATGACTCTACAAACATAGCTGCACTTCAAAAATTCAGTCTTGGAAATTATTTTCCAAGCAACTGAAGAGAAATTGATTGAAGAAACTGTGCCAATTGTTTTAATAGTCTGTTGTATTCTTAATTAGAATACATTTAGGATCTTTTGATCCAAAAATAAGATGGTTTGATACCTTGATTGACTAATTTATGGGAACTTTTAATTGGACCTCTCCAGATGGAACTTTTTATTTGTTGGACATTTGGTTGTAAATTTATGTTTTCAAATTCTGGAATCAAAGCCCAAGTTAAATCAATCACAATTTTCACTAAGTTACTTGCATCCTTAAAGTTTGCTGAGGAAACAACACACAGGTTGTTCTGCTATAATGCCTGTTTCATCATGAATTTGCTGTAACGTGATTGACAAATAGGGGACGCTATTTCTAAAGCACGAACTTTCAAAAGGTATGTTGGCTGTAGCACAATCGCATTGCCAACGTTTTAATTGCTATTTGTATCGTGCGATTCTCGAATAGCGCAGGGTTACACAGGAACACGACTATTGCAGTATAGATGAAGTGCCTGTAAATTAGATACTCAAACACAAAAAAGAAAGTAACGTAGATTTGTTCCTACGTATTGTTAGTTTTAAAAAAATGAAACAATGTTAAGGAGTGACAGTAAAGGACTGCAAGCAGAGTATCCTGGTAAAAACTTAGACAATACTTTGTAATCAGTAGTAATGCAACAATGATTGCTGCTGCCCTTGAAGAAAGCTACCAACAAAGCCATATTAATCTCTGGTGTAAACAACAACTTTATCCCATATTAGTTCGAATCCAGTGAAGCTATCGGCATCTCAAGGCATCTAGCAACAGTAATCTAATCAAGCAGGCTAATCTGTCATTCACATGGAAGCATTCTCACAGATAGCAAATCAGGTAGTAAAATGCATTGATGATCTTTTAATTTTGTAAGTTAATTTCACAAAGAGTGAAATAAATGATTGGGACATATACTTTGGAGCTAGAATGCCCAGAAAAAGAATTGAAAATATAAATTTGAAAAATTTGGAATTTTTTTTGAATGGAAAAAAATAGACAAATATGAAACTATTTTTCCAGAACATGTGAGATTTCCAGTCATGGTGGAAAAGCTATGCTGATCAAAATCAAATTATACCTGCAAGAGCTACAACTACCTGGGGTAAGTTTCAATAATGATATGATGGAATAAAAAGAAAATTTCTCATTACTCCAATCTTTTCTAAATGATTGCATTGTGGAAGGATTTCAACAGTGTACTGTGTGCAGAATTTTGGAATCACCAAAATCAACTTTTGAATGATCAAGCTCAACTGTTCCTGTGTAGACTCCTGAAGTCGCCATCAGTTTCAGAGTAGTAATGAATGCAGATGCTGACATTTTCTGTGTCATTACCACTGCAGAATCCAGGATGTAGTTTTATTTGAGACTGTGTTTCTGATTTCTCACCCATAAAAACTGAGCTGAAATCGACAAATCCTGTTGGCTCAGGGCACAAAAAATCTCACTGGACTCAAAGAAAGTGTAAGGCTTAAGGAAAATTAAAGCGTACTTCAGAATTTTCAGGAGAGTTTCACCTGAGTGCTGAACATTGCCTGAGGTGAGCACAGCAAGTGATATTGGGCACAGAATGTTATACAACAGCAATACAATCCACCTAATTATACACCCATTTAAATTAATGAAAAGTAAATTGGGAAGATTCAAAATTTCCTTGCTTTCCTCCAGGTGATGCTTAATGCCCAGATAGTCACAACAAAAACATACCCTTTCACTTTTCAAAATCAGCAGAAAATTTTGAGTGAGAAGATGGGTGGCACGGTGGTTAGTACTGCTGCCTCACAGCACCAGAGACCCAGGTTCAATTCCCGCATCAGGCAACTTTCTGTGTGGAGTTTGCACATTCTCCCTTTGTCTGCATGGGTTTCCTATGGGTGCTCCGGTTCCCTCCCACAGTCAAAAAATGTGCAGGTTAGGTGAATTGGCCATGCTAAATTGCCTGTAGTATGAGGTGAAGGGGAATGGGTCTGCGTGGGTTGTTCTTCGGAGGGTTGGTGTGGGCTTGTTGGGCCGAAGGGCCTGTTTCCACACTGTAAGTAATCTAATCTTTAAAAAAAATATAGCAATAAGTGTACTGAAATCTCAGCAACATTCATTGTCATTAGTCTGTTATTAGGACAACTGACAGAAGACTTATGCCATAAGTAACCAAGTTTAAATGAATATGAATGAAAACAAAATAAAAAAAACAAAAATCAGAATAAAATTTCAGAAATAAATACAGACCAAAATGTGATGTTTTAATGATATTTCAAGTTATTTTGTGCTGGAAGACCAAGTAACTTAACTAATTAAACTGAAGGAAAAATAGTAGCAAATTAAAATACAAGGCCTCAAAGAAATAGGAAAATTGTATAAGATTCATAGAGTCCTAGAATTTTACAGTACTGAAGGACATACTTTTGCCCATTATGTCTGTACTGGATCCTGCTTGTTCTACGCAGCTAGTCCCATTCTCCAGCCGAATCTCCTGTAAATTTGTCCTTTCAAATATATATTCAGTTCTCTTTTGAAGCCTCCTATGGCATCTGCCTTAGCTAGTCTCCCAAGCAGGGCATTCCAAAATCCTAACAAATCTCTGAGTAAGGATATTTCTGCTCATCTCACTTCTGCCTCTCTTGCTGACAATCTTGAAATTGTGATCACCCTAGTTACTAAAGGACCAACTCGTGGAAACAGAATATCTTTCTTTCCTGTCAAAATTATTCAAAATTTTGAACACTTCAGTAAGGTCACCTCTGAATCTTCTCTGCTCCAAGGAGAATTATCCCAGTTTCTTTAATCTTCCCTTGTGTCTAAAATCCCTCATTCACGGTATAATTTGAATAAATTTCCTTTGCACTGTTTCTGAGGCTTTAAAATCCTTCCTTCATTAAAGTGACCAGAATGGAACAGAATACTCCAAATGTGATCCGACCAATAATTTGTCGAGATGCAGCATCACTTCCTTGCTTTTATACTGTATGCCTCTATGTATAAACCCAAGGATCCTATAAGCCTTCTTTAATTTGAAGCGGTACAGTGGCTCAGTGGTTTGTGCTGTTGCCTCACAGCACCAGGAACCTGGGTTTGAATCCACCCTTCGGTGACTGTCTATGAGGCGTTTGCACATTCTCCCTGTGTCTTCATGGGCTTCCTCCAGGTGCTCCGGTTTTCTTCCACAGTCCAAAGTTGTGTAGGTTAGGTAGATTAGCCATGCTGAATTCAGTCCAGGGATGTTGCAGGCTAGGTGGGTTGGCCGTGGGAAATGCAGGGTTACAAGGATGGGGTGGGTCTGGATGGGATGCTCTTCAGAGGGTCAGTGTAGACACATGGGCCTAGTGTAGGGATTCTATACTTATATGAACTACTGTTTCAACCTATCTGGCCAGCTTTGGAGAATCATGGACATGAACCTTGAGGGCCTTCTGTTCTTTTATCCTTCCAAAGTTGTACCATTGAGCCTGGATTGTCTGTCATTGCTTTTTCTATCAAAATGCATCACCTCACATTTTTCTGCATTGAAATTCATGTTCCAGGGTGTCTGCCCATTTTGCCAACTTGTCAAAGATCGTCTGAAGTCATTCAATGCCAACCTCACAACTCACTATTCTCCCATCTGCCATCTGCAATTCGTATTTGTCTGCAAATTTAGAGATTTTGCCCTCAATACTCATCTCCAAACTGCTTACTTAAATCAGAAAAAGCAATTGTCCCAACATCTCAAGGATACTGCTTTCAAGTTGTCTCTAGTCTAAGAAATGCCCATCTATATCTACCCTCTGTTTGCTAAAATACGTGAAATTAAAGTTAAATTGATTAAAATTCAGCATGATAAATGAAAAAAAAACTTGTAAGCACAATTATGGAGAACATAGATAAATGCTTCAAAAATATTCAAGTTAAAAACTAACTAGAGAAAATGAGACAAAGCAATTTGCTTCTATTTGCTTTCTAATTGTTGCATGATAGAATGGTGAGAAACCTCAAGTCATGCCTCAACAAACTTTGGGTCGCAATTTCCATCTTCAACAAGAGAAAATCCAACTGATTTCCTTTGATATTCATTTGTATTATTGTTGCTGGTGAATCCTCACGATCAACATCCTGGTGTTCCCATTAACCAGTAACTACAATGGATCAGCCATACACATATTGTGGCTATAATAACAGGTCAGAGGCTGGGAGTTCAGTAATAAATTACTTACTTCTTGTCCAATGAAAGCCTGTCCACCATCTACAAGGCACAATTCAAGAGTGTGATGAAATACTTTTCATTTACCTCGATGTGTGCAGCTCCAACAACACTCATGAAACGTTACATCATCTTGGTCAAAGTAATATGCTTGATTGGGACCCCATCTAACATCTTCAATGTTTACTCTTTCTGCCACCGAAGCACAATTTAACAGTATGTACCACCTACAAGATACACTATAATGATTTAGCAAGACCCCATAAGCAACTCACTCCAAGCCCATCCACCCCGAGAAGAACAAGGGCAGCAAGCACATGGGGAAATAACAACCTGCAAATTCCCCTCCAAGCTCCAAACCATACTGACTTGGAACTATATTACCTTCCTTCATTGTTACTGGGCTAAACTCTGGAACTCTTCCGAAAAGCACCATGGGTATACCTACATTGCATAGCTGCAATGGTTTAAGCAAGGTGCTTCTCACTGCCTTCTCAATAACACTTAGGGATGTGCAACACATGCTGTCCTAACCAGTGATACATCCAACTTGTATATGAAATCTATTTAGGTCTTATCAGATCAACTTTTATTAAACAGCTTGATATTAATTAGTATCAAACTGGTAATGCCATCTAGCATGCCAATAAAAAAACGTTAAAAATCACACAACACCAGGTTGTAGTCCAACAGGTTTAATTGGAAGCACACTAGCTTTCGGAGTGACGCTCCTTCATCAGGTGGTAGTCCACCTGATGAAGGAGTGTCGGTCCGAAAGCTAGTGCGCTTCCAATTAAACCTGTTGGACTATAACCTGGTGTTGTGTGATTTTTAACTTTGTACACCCCAGTCTTACACCGGCATCTCCAAATCATGATAAAAATAACAAGTTGAAAAAACCAAAATAGACAACAAGAAATGTAACATTGCAATTTATGGTTTCAAAATAAGTAAAATTGACCAAAAAATATTTCTTGAATAATAATGCCCCTGTTATATATATTTTCAGGGTGTAGTTTTCATATCCATCTGTCAGTGCTGGAATTGATTATGAGAGCATGATGTTGACACTAGTAGGTGAGAAAGTGAAATATATTCTGACGTACACACTTATACGTCTTACTTAGAGTGATGGGAGGAAGAAGTTATTCTAAAAGTTCGTCAAAAGGCCTGCAATATTCACAATATTTCATGCCATTCTTAAATCCTTTAGTTTTATAAAGAGAAGTGTTTGCGAATAGTCAAAAGGTATTTTGAGAGTTTTTTTTTATCGAGAATGAGCAATATTGGGAAATACAGAATGACTCACCATAAGGCAGTGCTGTCGGAGAGTCCACATCAACACATGTTCCATTAATCATATTCTTTCCATCTGGACATAAACATGTTACACCAGTAGGATTCAGCAAACAAAGCCAATCACAGTTCCTTTTATTGCAAGGATTTGGCACTGTGGAACAAAAAGAAAATGCATGTTACTGACAGCCTTCATGATTCAAAATATCCTGATACAGGACACTCGATTCACACTGAATTTCGTTTCATCAAGCTGTTACTTACAATCTTGCTGTTTATACTGATGGAACACCACTGTAGCTGACGCATCATTGAGGCCTGACACCAAGTATTCAAGGTGAGTGTGTCCAAATTTGTGAACTTTAAAAATACGACTGTTGGTGTGTGTTACTCCATAAATATAATCTTCAAAGACATCAATACTGAATGGATTTAGGATACCTCCAAAGAAAAAAGTAAATATTCTTAAAACTTTACTCACATGAAAAATGGACATAATTAAATTAACTTTTTTTTTAACTTTTCTCTGTTAAATTCACAAAAATTAAAGAACGAAGGAAGTGAAATGTGTGCTACCTTGTTTAATGCTGGCAACAACAACCGAATTACTACCATCAAAGCGGACACTGCCGACAATTGAAAGCTTGGCATCTGCCCAGTATAAACGTTGATTGAAATGATCAAGGGCCAGTCCTAAGCAGGAAAAAGAATGCAACATTTACAAGTGAGTAGTATAATTATAGTGCTCACTTTTTTTTTCTTTTTGTAAATATATTTTCCATAATTTTCTTATTAATTACTCTCCAAGATTTGTTTACAAATTTATGTGCATTTATTTTCTGTGCAAGATGTATGCGGAAACCAAAAAAAAGTTAATCCACTTTATTCTGAAGATCTACCAGCAGATGTATGACTGAAAAAAAGACATACCGATTTTTAAAATCTCTATGCTTTAAAGGGGCAAAACATATTATCCAGAAAATGTGTATTTAATCATTGTTTTTTCAGATACTTGAGTGAAACTGAAGGACCGAAAAATTTATCAAAGCTTGACTTATTTTCTTGGCACTGCCAGGGAAAATGTTGATGCAATGCGCTATAAACAATAAAGTTTGAGGAATTTTGATTTGCTTTCATTTAACTGGGGTGTGTGAATTATGGATTGCATTGGGCACACCACCGGGTGTTGGGAATATCCTGAGATAGGACTCATGCCAATCACCTATAGCTTGGTTGGGAAGACAACATCAAATGGTGTTCTGGGTGGCGACACATCAAAGGGAGCTGTTAAGGCATTATTGCAGTGATGTCAACCAGTTAGTGGAGGAACAGAGGAAATGTGCACATGAAGAATGATGTTGTGTGATTAAGATGATCATACAGTAATGAATACAGCAAATATTGTTTGCAAAATAAACTGACTGTATTCCATAATTGTCCTCATTATTTGAAATAGCCAAAATAAAGGCCTAGCTTGAAAAAAGCAGAATTTCTTATTAGACTAATCATGCCAAACAGCAGCTTATGAATGAGAATACTAAGCTATTATCCCCACCTGGTGAGGGGGTGCAAAGTTTTCTTTTGAATCATTTATGTGAAATACACGTTCCTGCGATTCACACAATGAGTGCATCAGTTCACATGTTAACACACAATGTATTTTTCCACTCTCAGTATCACTCTGCTGAATGAGATAGCTCTCAAATAGACCTGGTAAGTTGAAACTGAGCACCCATGAAGCTGTATGGGCTATCAGCAAAAGTAGAATTGTATTGAACAACAATTGGTAACTCCATGGCATGGCATAGATCCCATTCTCCTGTCAACTTGAGTTCAATGGAAAGTAAAGGAGGGCATGCTGGGACCGGTACCCTGGCATGCGAAAAAAAGACCTGGCAAACCTACACATGTGTCTAATTGCATGTCAAACAGTGAAAGTAGCATACAGAAGGCAAACTATATAACCCCACAATCAATGGTAAGTTCTCAGGTTCACAGTCCTACCAACTCAGTTATGAATTAAACAACTGAAGAAGGAGAAGGCTCCATAAGTATCCATATTATTAATGGGGGGCCCAGAACATCAGTGCAAAAAACCAAGGCCAAAGCATTTGCAAGATTCTTCAGTCGAATGGATGATTCATCTCGACATCTTCCCAAAATCACTAGCATCGTAGATGCCAACCAGCTAATTTGAATTATTCCAAGTGACATCAAAAGATGGTCACAGACATAGGATACTGCAATGACTATGAGTCCTGATAATGTTTTGGCAACAAAGACTTATGTTTTAGAACTAGGGATGTCTCTAGCCAAATTAGTTCAATACAGCTAAACCACTGGTATCTGCCCAATAATGAGGAATGTACCCCACATACATCTTATAAATAAAAAAAGCAGGAAAACCTAACTCAGCTAATTACCACGTATAATTCTACTCTCATTTATTAGCAAGCTGATGTGCGGGATCATAGAACACACTATTAAATGACACTTGCTCAGCAATAACCTGCTCACTGATGCTCAGTGTGGGCTTCAGCACTAGGAGTCATTCAGCTCCTGATATAATTACAGTCCAGGTCCAAAAACAAATAAAATTGCTGAACAGAGAACATAGAACATAGAACAATACAGCGCAGTACAGGCCCTTTGGCCCTTGATGTTGCGCCAATCCAAGCCCACCTAACCTACACTAGCCCACTATCTTCCATATGCCTATCCAATGCCCGCTTGAATGACCATAAAGAGGGAGAGTCCACCACTGATACTGGCAGGGCATTTCATGAACTCACGACTCGCTGAGTAAAGAACCTACCCCTAACATCTGTCCTATACCTACCACCCCTTAATTTAATGCTATGCCCCCTCATAATAGCTGACTCTATACATGGAAAAAGGTTCTCATGGTCAACCCTATCTAAACCCCTAATCATCTTGTACACCTCTATCAAGTCACCCCTAAATCTTCTTTTCTCCAATGAAAACAACCCCAAGTGCCTCAGCCTTTCCTCATACGATCTTCCTACCATACCAGGCAACATCCTGGTAAACCTCCTCTGCACCCGTTCCAGTGCCTCCACATCCTTCCTATAGTATGGCGACCAAAACTGCACACAATACTCCAGATGCGGCCGCACCAGAGTCTTATGCAACTGCAACATGACCTCAGGACTCCGGAACTCAATTCCTCTACCAAAAAAAGCCAGTACGCCATATGCCTTCTTCACCGCACTATTTGCCTAGGTGGCAACTTTCAGAGATCTGTGTACATGGACACCAAGATCCCTCTGCTCATCCACACTACCAAGTATCCGACCATTTGCCCAGTACCCCATCTTTTTGTTACTCATACCAAAGTGAATCACCTCACACTTACCCACATTGAACTCCATATGCCACCTTTCTGCCCAGCTCTGCAGCTTATCTATATCCCGCTGTAACCTGCCACATCCTTCCACACTGTCAACAACTCCACCAACATTCGTATCATCCACAAACTTGCTCACCCAACCTTCTAGCCCCTCCTCCAGGTCATTTATGAAAATGACAAACAGCAATGGTCCCAAAACAGATCCTTGTGGAACACCGTTAGTAACTGCACTCCAAGATGAATCTTTATCATCAACTACTACCCTCTGTCTTCTTCCAGCCAGCCAATTCCAATCCAAACCTCCAACTCACTCTCAATGCCATACCTCCATATTTTTGCAGTAGCCTACCATGGGGAACCTTATCAAATGCCTTACTAAAATCCAGATACACCACATCTACCACTTTACTCTCATCCACCTCTTTAGTCACCTTCTCAAAGAATTCAATAAGGTTTGTGAGGCACAATCTGCCCTTCACAAAACCATGCTGACTATCCTTGATCACATTATTCCTATCCAGATGTTCATAAATCCTATCCCTTACAATTCTCTCTAAGACTTTGCCCACAACAGAAGTGAGGCTCACCGGCCTATAGTTACTAGGGTTATCCCTACTCCCCTTCTTGAACAAGGGAACCACATTTGCTATCCTCCAGTCTTCTGGCACTATTCCTGTAGACAACGAGGACATAAAAATCAAGGCCAATGGCTCTGCAATCTCCTCCCTTGCTTCCCAGAGAATCCTAGGATAAATGCCATCAGGTCCAGGGGACTTATCTATTTTCACCCTTTCCAGAATTTCTAACACGTCTTCCCTTCATACCTCAAAGCCGTCCATTCTAATTAATTGTGACTCAGTATTCACATCAGCAACAATTGTCCTGTTCCTGAGTGAATACTGACGAAAAGTATTCATTCAGTGTCTCCCCAATCTCTTCAGCCTCCACACGCAACTTCCCACTACTATCCTTGACTGGACCTATTCCTACCCTAGTCATTCTTTTATTCCTGACATACCTATAGAAAGCCTTTGGGTTTTCCCTAATCCTACCAACTAAGGACTTTTCATGTCCCGTCCTTGCTGCTCTTAGCTCTCTCTTCAGATCCTTCCTGGCTACCTTATAACTCTCAATCGCCCCAATTGAACCTTCATGCCTCATCTTTACAAAGGCCGCCCTCTTCCCTTTAACAAGGGATTCCAATTCCTTATTAAACCACGGCTCCCTCACATGACCCTTTCCTCCCTGCCTGATAGGTACATACTTATCAAGGACACTCAATAGTTGCTCCTTGAACAAGCTCCACATATCAATTGCGCCCTTGCCTTGAAGCCTACTTTTCCAAGGTACGCATCCTATGTCGTGCCTCACCGCATCATAATTTCCCTGCCCCCAGCTATAACTCTTGCCCTGCAATGCACACTTATCCCTCTCCATCACTAGAGTAAAAGTCACCGAATTGTGGTCACTGTCCCCAAAGTGCTCACCTACCTCCAATTCTAACACCTGGCCGGGTTCGTTACCCAGAACCAAATCCAGTATGGCCTCACCTCTTGTTGGCCTGTCTACATATTGTGTCAAGAAACCCTCCTGCACACATTGGACAAACACCGACCCATCTAACGAACTCGAGCTATAGCTTTCCCAGTCAATATCAGGAAAGTTAAAGTCCCCCATAACAACCACCCTATTACTTTCACTCTTCTCCTGAATCATCCTCGCAATCCTTTCTTCTACATCTCTAGGACTGTTAGGAGGCCTGTAGAAAACTCCTAACAGGGTGACCTCATCTTTCCTATTCCTAACTCAAGAGGTGAGGGAAGAGTGACTACCCTTTGGCAACATTGATGAGAGTTTGGCATCAAGAAGTCCCAGTGAAAATGGAATGAAGGGGAATGAGGGAGAAATGTTCTTCTGGTTGGAATCATGCCTGGTACAACGGATGACAGTTGGGCTGTTGCAGATCCATGATCTCAGTCCAAGGACATCATTGTGGGAGTTCTTCAGAATTGATGCAATTGTCTTCTTCAAAATTGATACAGAAACTCAATGGCTTCTGCTTCACCCAAAGACTGGCATCATCAGATTTTAATGCAGTTTCAACATTACCTCTTTCATAATCATTGCATTATGCAAAACTAGGAATAGACGATAAATTTACCAGTGATTCATATCCTCGATGAATGAATTAGATTGAAGAAGAGAAAAGCTTTTTTTTCTAAAACCGATCAGAGTTGTTTGCCTTCTCTTCCAATACCTCAAGTACGGAAGATTGCCTTAAGGTTAAAATTACATGACCAAATGGGAATTAACCATGATGGTCCATTATCAGCATGTGGTCATAATTAAAGTGAAACCTTATATGGGTTGTGAAAGCCTTAACCAGTCTATTTGGGTAGTGTTGCACATTTTGTTCTTGACTTTGCAGAATCCTGTAATGTGAAGGATCTTTTCATTCTGCTGCTAAACATCTGCAGAAGAAATATTGCTTGTTTTCCCTAGTGAACAAAGTATCCATGTATTATCTGATTTCAGAGATATCCCTTGTGAAATCTTGGACTGAGCTTGAGGTAGTTAAAAAAAAACAGTGCTATGGTAAACCTGACAATTACTGGCTGTGCTGTCCTTGTGAAAGAGGTTATTTGCAGATCAAAAAACACATTACCTCTGTCTCTTTGCGAAAGTAGACTCTGAAAAGATAACTCCATCAGATATTCCAAGATATTTGTGCCAGCATCTACAAAAATGGCTGCATGGGGAATAGCTGAAGGGCACAATCCTCTAATGCAATGAAATGAGGTTCCATCTCTCTTTCTATCATTTGTTTTCTTTACTTGAGTATCACAAAATGAGATTATCGATTATAATTCTTACTCCAAAAACAATTGGGACTAGTGAGGATAAACGAGTAAAGGTTTTGATAATTAATTTAAAAAACGAAGACTGATCAATTTCCTTGCCACAACTCAGAGTTGAATTGAGGAGTTGTTTCCTATATAATTCTACAGAACTAGAGCATTGCTGAAAAATAACACATTTTGTTGACCTTTTGTTTTGTCTTGTACTCATCAGGACAATTCACAAGAAGTGCCAAGGTAAAGGAGAAAAGCATTAATGCTAAACGAGAGGAGAATGCTGATTGGTTGGTGAGTGGATTCTGGTTGATAACACCTCTACAGCCTTTCCCTTGGTACCATATTTTCTCATGCTCCTATTCAGCATTGCAATTCAAACCAGAAGCTGATTTATTCAAGGCCCTGTCACAAAGATTTATCAAACCTTTTGATGATTGCATCAGGTTGGCAGAGTCCTTCAGCATTTTTTGTATGTACCCAAGTCAAAATTTCTGACATCATGTTTAAAAATAAAGCAGAAATTTGTTCATTCTGACATTCCAGATATTTATACTACCTGTAGGCCATTGTAGGTCCTTATGTATGAGAATTCTTCGCAAAGTTCCATCCATGGCAGATTGTTCTATTTTGGGCTGTTTACCATAGTCTGTCCAGTACATCATTCTGAAACCATTACAAATAAATATGTCAAAAACAATGCATTTAAAACAGATAGAACAGCATAGCCATTGTAACTCTGTTGCCTTTCACAAATGAAATTCTAAATTGAACTTAGTTGGCAACATGGAGGAATGTTATTTACATAATTTTGAGAACAGCTAATCAAACAAGAAAGTCTCCAGCTATCCAATCTAATTAGTTAAACACACAAAGGCTGCTATTTCAAATAATCAATTAGGTAAAGCATCACCAGCTGTTATAAGTGAGAGGAACAATTCCCGTTGCTGTACAGGTCATCCCTTCTTCTCTGAATCTTGACACTCAGTACAATGACCAAGAAACTGTGCAGCCTCTTCCTTGGTCTGGGAGTCACCCTGAAATACTGTCTTTTGGCTAATTCACTCCACATATTCAATGTAACTGGCTAGTTGGAGCCTACGTACTCTGTGAGATTTGCTTGTAAACAGCAATCAGCTCTGTCTGTAGGCATCCATTTTAGAAATTGCAGGCAATTTAAATTACATAATTTGAAAATTTGACTGACATTATGTGCAAAGCAAAACAAATGGAAAAGAAAGCATACTGTTTTAAGTCTCGTTTCAGAATAACTTCATACACTTTGTTCTCAGCCTAAGATATCATGGATGACAGAATTAATGAAGGATCTAATTAATGTTGTCTGGAATGAAAGAAGCCTTTCTAATTTTTAATACTTAAAATATACCACCAGTTCTTCACCAGAGACTATCACTGGTGATGTTACCTAGTATGGTGATGAAACGTCTGAAAACCTTCAAGCTCAGTGAGCTAATTTACATACTTATCATCAACCTGAGCTACAAATCTTCTTAAAAATCACTACCTTAAAATAAACTTTTATTTGGCAAACCAGTTATTCTTTCTCACAGCTAATTGCATTCAAATGAAGAATAGAAATGATAACCATCAATGTAAACAGAATTCAGTGCCAAAACTTGTCTGAGAGTGAGGATATTTTTGAAAGAAAGAAATTGGAAAATGGCGAAAAAATGCATCTGCTATTGAAACAAATCGGCAATTTAACTTTTTACTCTCAAGATGCAACAAATTTTGATTTTCTCTTCTGTTTCAGATGCTGCCTGACCTTTTACATATTTCCACCATTTTCTGGTTTATTTCAGACTTCTGACATTTGACATTATAAATTGCGTAGTATTTCAGAATGGTTAAAGCTAGTACAATTTGCTGTATTGGCAGTCAACTAATGTTAGCTATTCTCTGGGAAGTGTGCATATTAGTTTTCTGAGTAGAGATAAAACAGCCCTTAATAAGACAGAAGATATAGCACTGTACCCTCTGTTGGGGTCAAGAGCAATTGCACAGGGTTTGTCCATCATCCCAGATACAATTCTTTTATACTTTTGTCCATTAATCTTAGCCACATAGATGACATTTCGGAAAGAATCAGTCCAATAGATGTTCTCAGCTACCCAGTCAACTGCGATGCCCTGTGGTGCTTGGAAGCCAGGGATCTAAAATAGAAATGAAAATGACATTACATTTGCCTTTAGGAGGTTGGAGTTGTACATTTTTCTAGAAGAGAATTTTCTAAGAATACCTCAGATACAGTGCTCTTTTTATTAAGTCTGATGATTTTTTTGGTCTGCAGCTCAAGTGTTAAGCAATACATATTGGAATTAAGTTGCATGCATCAATCACCATTCAGAACCTCACTGAATTAAGTTGCATGTATAAATCATCATTCACAAAGCACTGTTAGCCAATTTACAACCAGCAATGTTCCACAAAGAGCAGCGAAACCCAAAACTGAACAAAAAATGTTGTCATGGAGACTGGGTGACTTTTCTTTGAACAGTATCATAATTCATTGCTCCTCGATTTAAAGTTTAATCTGTGAATATTGCACATAAATATCTGCTGATGTGCTAAAGTTTCTGGAATGTACATTAGCTTAGGCCTTCCTGACTCAAAGTTTAGAACAATATCGCTGAGCTAAGCTGTTTTGATGTTATCTATTCAGACCCTTCTGGAAACTCTCAATTTTTAAACAAAATCAATGAATCCACATGAATAAGGCAAATCAAGCTATTCTGGTTATCCTACAGGTTCTCAGCAAGAGTGGCTCTATTACCATTATACTTTCCTATTTCCTGTTGACAGATGTTCCACTTAATAGTTACAGAGAAGGCTGGGGTGGTTAAATTGTGAAACATTTACTGCATTACAACCTCGCCAAAACTGGTTCCTACACAAAAGTTTCTCAGATGGGATTAAAATGAAATGAGGGTCAACTTATTATGTAAAGTCATAGAAACATATGAATAGGAGTAGACCATTCAGCCCTACAAGCCTGTTCCACCATTCAGTGAATTCATGGATGAAATGGGGCCTAACTCCCCATACCCATACCTGTGTTTGGGTCATATCCATTAATGTCTTTGCTGAATAAAAGTGCATCTACCTCAGATTTAAAATTAACAACTGATCCAATATCCACTCTATTTGTGGAAGATTAAACATTGGATACTCGTCATTCACATTTACATTGCCAATCAGATATCCAGTAGATGTTTGATATGACATGCAGTCGCAAGTTTAAAATGGACGAGAGTCATTTTAATTTTTCTGTTTGGCTGCAAAATATGAAGAATATTGCATCATTGGAGAAAATAATGTACAGTATTCAACCATGGTTACTCAATATGTCGAATCTTTGGCAGAATTTGGTATTGCATTTCTGCATTAATAATTCACATTTTATGATATTTGAGAAGTTAACTTTGGAGGAGACATCTGTGAAATGTACATAGTTAACTCACCAGTAAATTGACAAGCTGTATATAAAGGTTCCTCAGATCTTGCACAAGTTAAAGATCAGCGAATAAATTGAGCTTGGCTCATTTCCATTATATTAACACAATATTCCATCAAGAACATATATTTCCAAACTCTTTACTGTCATAAATTAAAGCATGAAAAATGCTATATTCATCACTTGTATGAAGGATTTATAGGAACCTGTTACACATCAGCCATTGCTGTAAATTGTATTGCTTAACACTGGGTAAATATAGGAGGTTATTTTCATGATTTATAACACATCTGATAAACCATGACTGCCTGAACAATTTCTATGTTTATCTCTCTGACTGTTGGGACATCCATAGATGTATGCTTTCTCATTGTCATCCAGAATTAGATGTTTTCTTGCAGGGGCATGTGCAAGATGACAAGAAAAATTGAAGTGACAAGCAAGGTGCTTCTCTCTGGTCAAGAAACAAAAATTATACTGTGCCAAATAATGACGTTGTTACAATAGCAGGGATCTCTTAGCTAAGCAATATATGTCTCATGGTAAAGGATTTGTGTGTGTGTGTGTGGGGGGGGAGTGGGGTGACACTGATTGCTCCACATGAGTAAACGGTTACATGTTAAGTAAAGCTTTTCAAAGTACGTTCAACCGTTCAACGATCAAGAATAATAAGTGAATTCAGGACACACCCATCTCACTTACTGGGCAACAATGATATTAGTGCAAATTAGACACTACATAATCAATATTGTGCTAATTAATTTTAGAAATAATTTGATGATAATAAACAATGCTTTTTAACCAAAAGTATGATCCTCGGAAAACTCCTAAATTTTAGCCACAGACTAAAAATGTTCAATGAACACACATCTGCACTCTTCTGTTGAGCAAACCAACTGTCAAGCTACAATATGGATAATGTGCATTAAACCCCCTGATGTTACTTTTAGTATGGAAGAACATATTAGTAATTAATGCCTGCATTAAGAAGAGGTGGCACAAAATTCGTTCAGTGCTCTTCCTTGAGTTGTTGCAGGATTGCATCACATCACTGCCCAGCTTCAAAAGACAATTAATAATGAGAAAAAGAGAAGAAAAGCCAGAACTGAGACAAAGAGAAATGTAAACTAAATGATTGACATAAGTAAAAGAGGGATTGGCAACAAAAACTGAGTACAGAAATCATGTGTAAATGGTATTATAAATGCACTTGCTATTAAAAGTTCTTTCTTAATAATTTAATTGATTTTTGCTTTCTTAAATTACATTCAGATCTGTAGCATCACTTGTCTGTCTCTCCCGTCTGTCTGAGATGTCTAAATAGGATATTTTGCCGGTGTACTCGTTGGTCCAGAAGATCTTTCTGCCTTTAACATACACATCCATCATACTAATTTTGACAGTCTCATCTCCTTGAAACACTTGTTCATAGGCCGAGTTCGGGTCAAATGGATATATACGACGGATTTCATTTCTGGTTGCAATGTAGAGCACTTGGTGTTCTGAACCTGTATGAAGATTACAAGGAGAAAAGGTTACATCTTGCAGCCACACATTTAATGTCTTCACTCATTTTAAGGATTATGAACAGAGATCAATTTTCAGGCAAGTGTGAACCATTGGTCCATCAAATCTATTATCCAACTTCCCATAGGATCATCTTAACGTCTATAATTATTATAAATCTAATAAATCTGAATCCTATTTACCGAAGGAAACTTGCTTATTGAACCCTATCATAATGTAATTACTTTATCTCTTTTCCTGGACAATGCACACATTTCACATGTTTATTACTGTATCCATGAAAAGTAATAGCTTTTTCTTTTCCTTTCTTGTTTGCATCCTTAATTTGAAATCATAACCTCTGATTCTTGAATTTCATAGATAGCAGAAGAACTTACTGAACATTTGTCCTCCAAACCATTATGGTAATCATAATGGTTTTAATCAAATCAGTACTTAACCTTCTCTTTGAAATTGAGAAGTTTCTGGGGTATATATCATCCTTCATAACTCTGTCACTTGGTTCTGAAATTAATGAAGTAACCTGATTTTGCACTATCCCATAACTTAATAAACATTTATAAGCACGAAGGAAAAAACCTGCACCCTGTTTTGATTCTATTACCAGATATATGTTTAGAATATGGTTTTCTTGGTTTACGTCATATCCAAGCTATTAAGCCCAAATTTTTAATTTGCTTTTATAAGTGCCTACAAAGACAACAATGATAGTAACCTGCCCACTCAAATCCCTAGATCTCTTTTGTTGATATGATGGAAGTGTGACTATTAATTGTAATAATATAATGCTCAATTTCGCAATGCATAATTTTATATCTTCACAGTCTATACTCAATTGATTTGAATTTTTTTCTACTCCAGACTTAGCTTCTCTAGGCATCTCTGGATTTTGAAATATCAACAATAATCTTTTGTCAGTGCTTCTAGTTTCAAATTATCTGCCTCTTTAGCATTTTGGACATTATTCCTTCCTCCCAATTGTTTTTTTAAAAAAATGATCAAATGACTTGAAACCCAACACCTTTACACCAGCACGCAATGCCACTCACTGAGTTTAACTGTTAGATCTTACTCAATCAAATACTTGTAATTTTTTTTCTATTAGCTTGATCCTTAATTAAAAAAAAGACCTTTCTGGGCCTTTTTGAAGTCTATGCATATAACAATATAAAACAGTAGGAGAAGGAAAATATATGAAGACAGTGACTTGGGGGAGATAGAAAGGGTTAATATTTAAATGTGCAAGTAGTTTACCCTATCAGAAGTGATACCAGAAATTATATGATCGAAAGACTTGAAGAGGTGTACTGCTGTGTAACTCTCATGCTAAGTTTAATAACATAAATACTTCACGGAAAGTTGCATAAACAGAAGTTCTAAAAAGATCGTAGGTTCCAGAAATCTTCCTCAAGCAATATAATTTACCCAACCTCTTTCAAGAGTATAACCACAACAACAGATCACCTTAGCTGTCCATAGGAAGTTAAGGTATTTATTTGACACAATCCGTCACTCTTAAATCAACTCTAGCTATTTAGTAAAATTCTGGCACTCATCATTAGAGTCCCTGAGAACAGGTTTTAACGATTTCCTTGCGATTGAGCTAAGGTTTTCATATCAGTAATATGCTATTTATTTCTGACTTACACTTTAAAATATAAAAGTCACATTTATTCCTTTTTAATCCCCAATATGTGACTCCAACCTCATGAACTCTGAAGAAGTCTGATCTGGTGAAACCTTTTCCACTGAGACAATTCATCATCACAAAATGAAATGTGAGAAAACCTAAAGTTCTGTATTATCTACCTCCATTTTCTACATTTCTTATACTCTTCTTTGCAATCTCAAATAAATTTTGGTACACACTTATTGTTAAACGCTAAGTTGATATTTTGGAGTGTTTTGCCTAATTTATTCACAAACCCTGTTGAGAAAATAGTGATTTAAGATATCGGCAACTTTGCATTGTTCACTCTTCGGTGATCAGTGAAAACGTTATTATCTCTCGGTCTCCTTTTTCCTGCTTTTAACACATTTACTATTCTGCTAGAGTTACCTCTCACATGTACATGTTTTTCATGTGTGAGATAGAAATTGAAAACCTAATGTACCCATTTCTCACTCATAAAATAGGCACAAAGCAAACTGATTTAGTGGTCCTATACACAGTGCCCAGCCTGCACAGACATTGGTTACATTGCCAAATGGTTATTATGTGTTAAAGAATCTCTTTGAGAATTAGTAAGCTTAAGGGCTGAGGTGAACAGTCATTGAGCCTGGTTTGTCAAAGATTCTTCAGCTGCCTCCCAGTTGGAAACAAAGGTAAATTACAGTTTCTGTGAATAAAAGAGGATTGGGAAAAGTTCCTTCATCCTCCAGAATGTGAGGAATAAGCTTCTGTTGCCCATTCCAACTGCATCCCTCCCAACTTACCTAATGACTGCTGCCACAGCGCAAATTTCTGTTTCTCTCATTACTCCCAGACAACTCATCTGAAATATGAATCTGAACTTTAATTTCAGGGCAGTCTCAGAACTTTCTGTTTGTGCTGATTGTGTGTATGATTAACCTTGCCTTTCGCCAGTACATTTTTTAGAGCTCTCGTCTGTCCTGCCTTGAACATTTTAAAATGTTTTCTCCTGCCACTTAGTCTGTTGATAACTTTAGTTATCCATTTAAGATTTTTCCTTTGTTGTTGACTTATTTCTTGAATAAATTGGTTTCTCAGTCAACAAAACAACTAGAGATGTTCTTAATTTCTTCCATGTGCTACTTGCTCAAAAAAATCTGCTTAATCTCTTATATTCTCAAGGTGATTTAGTAACTAAACTTCTTTTTTTATGTTCTGTTTTCTTCATAACTATAATCACTATAGATCCTAGATATTTCCTATCTACTATGTGACTTAACACTCCCTTGTTAATAACAATTTCAATAGTGCTGTCTCCTTCACAAATCAATTTCAAATGAGGCTCTCATAACTTCAATAAATTCTGGTTCACAAACTGTCCCTGTGGGAAAGAATGAAAGCTTTGTGATTCAAACTTAAAGCACTGATCTCTTTTATGATTTTCACAGCAGTATACCTATTTCCTCATGTAGCCTATAGCATATTGCAATCACTAACTTCTCCCTTTTGCAACCTTTTAAATCCATAGTCACAGTAGCATTTCCAATGTCATTCTTTGCAGTTGCTGATAAATAGTGTCTATCCATAATTCCTTCTCAGTCCTTCCAAAGCTTACATAACCCTGTATCTTTCTTAATTCCAGTGCCTTGGGACATTTTGTGATACTAAAGATGCTGTTTAAATGTAAACTGTTTCACTTTAACCTCATCTCAATTATTCCTATGTTATTGAGCTGCTGCCTAGTACTCAAGTTTTGTTCCTTACATTCTGTGCTTTAAATAAAATTTAAGTCATCCTTTATGATTGTTAGTCGATATCACCTTGCTTCCTTAGCTAGTGGCCTGTCATGTCATAGAAATGAGACAGCTTGTCTTACACTCTGCTCCAGGCAAATAAAAACAGAAAATGCAGGCAATATATGGTCAGCAGGATATATGACAAAAATAACAAAGTTAAACTTGCAGGTGCATGCCCTTTTTCCAGAATTGTTGATAAAAGACCTTCAACTTGAATATTATGCAGGACTTCCTCCCCATGACTCAATTCCCTTGTCAAAATAAAATGCAGGATTGAAACTCTGAAATATCAGGAGCATGACCACAAAGGTTTTGAAGAGCCAGCCAACTAAGGGACCATCTCAGGAAGCCCATCCATTCAGGGAGAGCAGGCAGGTGTCTGGCTCAGAAGAACCATTAGGAGGACAACAGCTGTGAAGGTTTGTACTCCTACCATTGGAAAATTATGCAATAGAGACATGTAATGTGGTGTGAAGGGGCATCCATTCCTTGTCACTGACCACAGATAGAAGAAAGGCTAAAAGTTTGACGGCTTTTGCTCATGAAGGAGGAAGACCTGTCCCTCACCCACAGTGATAGATACTGCTGTTTTTGCAGCTCTTCTCTATTGAATTTCACAGTGAAATAAATCTTCAGCTTCAATAGCTGGCCACTGGGAGGTCAATACCATTTCATGATGGCATCCTTACTTGTCAGGCCTCTTGTATGCTGGCTGGAAATTCAAGATGTCATTGAACAATACCTTTAATTATGCCTAGAAGGGGCTGAATTGATCACGCTATGCAACCTGTTGGGTAACCAGTCTTTGCTGGTATCCCATCTTCTGCTGGAACAAATGAGGTGAGAATGTGTTGTGGAGCCAATCAGTTAAGGTTTCTGGACCCTCCTTATCCTGATCCACTTCTACTAGCACTTGAGATCCTGCCTGCTAACTCTCTTTCTCTCACGACAGATGTTGTCAAACTTATTTGCATTTCCAGAAGTTACTGCATACAATTCAGATTACTAGCAATCATTTCTTTTTACCTATGCCTCAGGCCATTCTCATCCTGTCTTCTCAATCTCTGGCTAATGAGGCTCGCAGGTTGCATGAAGGGAATGAGTACAGCAACGGTAATGTCACTCGATTGGTAACCAGTAATTAATAATCCACAGGCCCAGACTAATACTCGAGGGAGATTAGTTCAAATATTTAAATTTTTTTTCAAAATTCATTCATGGAACATCAGTGTTAATGGAAATTAATAAACATAAAACTTTTACAGTAATGGTGTCCATTGTTGATTGTGGTTTAAAAACAATCCAGTTGGTTCACTGATGTCTTTTTAGCTGAGTAGACTTTGGAATTACCCCCTTGCTCTGCCACTGTGAGAATGAAAAACAATGGCAAGCGATCACTGACAGAAATTGCCAAGAAAACAGCTCAGGGTGAAACACCAGCAGATAATGAGCCAAAGATCTACCTGGCTTCAAGCAGAGGCATGGATGAGTGAAAGAACAGAAGAAGTATGGGCTTCTATGGTCTTTCAAAGGGCTGGCATAGGCAAAACAGGCAAATGTCAACCTTCTGTCAGTATTGTTCCACGGATCAGTGATAAATCTTTTTCATTGCTCATTAAATTCCTTTCTCGAGATTACTCCATACTTCCTACATGAACTTTGACAGCTGCTGCTTATCCTCTCTAAACTGAGAGTTCTTTCTAATTATCATTCAGCAAAATGTCATCTGTGAAAAAGAATTTACCAGAACATCTACATTAATTATTCACTTTAGATTCCACTGTGTTTCCCTAAAGTGTACCAAAGTTGCACTTTAAAAGCAGTGCAGGTATATCACCACCTGAATGTTCAAAGTACCTTTTTTGAATTTTATAGCCAACATATGACCCAATGGTAACTTTAACCCATGGACAATGTGCTTTGCTTGGTGTTATGAAAAAACTTAATCATCAGCATTTTAAGACATAATATAAAACAATTATTTTTTTTTAATTTCTCAGATGAAAACAGTCTTGATTCAAGATAAAAAGCATATGGAGTCTGTGGGAATATTAGAACATAAATTCCCTAAATATAATAGTTTTGGGACTTACATATAAAGATATCAAAGATGTGCTGAAGTCTTTTAGCAGCCAGAAACATGTTATATATTTGCATGCATCAGAATTTTGCATGATAAAATGTCAGCTGCCTCCCTTACATTTCACACTGAAATGGGTTTTAAAAATAGAAAACAATGAAAATCTTCACAGGTCAGGTGGTGGTATAAATAAAACTAACATTTTGCGGTTGAGTGCTGGAATCAAATGTAACATATAACAGAGAAGTCTTCACTTTCTCCTTGTTACATATAACATAGAACAGTACAGCACAGTACAGGCCCTTCATCCTCAATGTTGTGCTGACCTTTTATTCTACTCTAAGATCAAACTAATCTACAAACCCTTCATCTTACTATCATCCATGTGCCTATTCAGGTGTTGATTAAATGTCTCTAATGTATCTGACTCTACTACCACTGCTGACAGTGCATTCCATGCAGCCACCATTTTCAATGGAAAGAACTTAACTCTGACATCTCCCCCAAACCTTCCTCCAGTTACCTTAAAATTATGGCCTTTTGTGATAGCTTTTTCTGCCCTGGGAAAAAGTCTATGGCTATCCACTATATCTATGCCTCTCATCATCTTGTATACTTCTATCAATTCATCGCTCATCCTTCTTCACTCCAATGAGAAAAGCCCTAGCTCCCTCAACCTTTCTTCATAAGACATGTTCTCCATCAAGGCAACATTCTGGTAAATCTCCTCTACGCCCTCTCTAGAGCTTTCACATCTTTCCTATAATGAGGCAACCAGAAATGAATACAATATTCCAAGTATGGTCTAACCAGGACCATCACCTCGCAGTTTTTATACTCAATCTCCCTGCTAAGGAAAGCCAACACACCGTACACCTTCTTAATAACCCAATCAACTTGGGTGGAAACTTTGAGGAATCTATGTATATGGACCCCAAGATTACTCTCTTCCTTCACACTCCTGAGAATCCTGCCTTCAGCCTGTAGTCTGCATTCGAATTTGACCTTCTGAAATGAATCACTTCACATTTTTCCAGGTTGCACTCCATCTGCCATTTCTCAGCCCACCTTTGCGTTCTATCAATGTCCCGTTGCAATCGACAACATCTCTCCACAACTCCACCAACCTTTGTGTCATCAGCAAACTTATTAACCCACCCTTCCACTTCCTCATCCAAGTCATTTATAAAAATCACAAAAGAGCAGAGTCCCAGAACAGATCTATGCAGAACACAACTGAACACCGAGCTCCAGGCTGTATACTTTCCATCAACTACCACCCTCTGTCTTCTATGGGCAGCCAATTCTGTATCCAGACAACCAAATTCCCCTGTATTCCATGCCTCCTTACTTTCTAAATAAGGCTACCATAGGGAACCTTATCCATTGCCTTGCTGCAATCCAATACCACATCCACTGCTTTACCATCATCAACATGTTTTGTCACATCCTCAAAGAATTCAGTAAGATTTGTGAGACATGACCTGTCTCTCACTAAGTCATGCTGACGATCTATGCTTGATTATAATTCCTGTCTCACAGAATCCTCTCAATAATTTGCCCATCACTGATGTAAGACTGACTGGTCTGTAATTCTTAGAGTTACCCCTATTCCCTTTCTTGAACATGGGGATAATATTTCTCACCCTCCAATCATCTGGTACTATTCCAGTGGATAGTGAGAATACAAAGAAAATTGCCAAAGGTGCAGCAATTTCTTCCTTTGCATCCTGTAATAAACTTGGGTATATCCCGTCTGGCCCAGGGACTTATCTATCCTCATGCTTTTCAAAATTTCCAGTACATCCTCTGTCTTAACATCAACCTGTTTGAGCATATCAGCCTGTTTCACGCTGCCCTCACAAAAAAGAAGGTCTCTCTCACTAGTGAAAACTGAAGCAAAGTGTTAATTAAGGACCTCCCCTACCTTCTCCAACTCCAGTCACAAGTTGCCTCCACTATCCTTGATCGGCCCTACCCTCACTCTAACCATCCTCTTTTTCCTCACATAAGTGTAGAACATAGAGATTTCCTAATCCTACCCGCCAAGGCTTTTTCATACCCCCTTCTAGCTCTTCTAAGTCCATTCTTCAGTTCCTTCCTGGTTATCTTGTAAACCTCTAGAGCCCTGTCTGAGCCTTCCTTCTTCAACCTTAAGTAAGCTTCTTTCCTCCTGTTGACTAGATGTCCCACATCTCTTATCACGCAAGATTCCTTCACCCTATCATCCCTTCCCTGCCTCAGTGGGACAAATCTATTCAGCACTTACAATAAGTGCTCCATAAAAAACCTCCACATTTCTGTGGTGCATTTTCCTGAGAATATCTGATTGTAATTTATGCTCCATAGTTCTGATCTAATAGCATTGTAATTTCCCCTCCCCCAAATAAATACTTTCCATACAGTCTGCTCCTATCCCTCTCCATGACGATAGTAAAGGTCATGGAGTTCTGATCATCATCACCGAAATGCCCTCCCACTGAGAGATCTGACACCTGACCTGATTCATTGCCAATATGGCCTCTCCTTTAGTTGGCCTATGTACATATTGAGTCTAAAAGTTTTCCTGGACACACCTGACAAAGTCTGCTCCTTCCGAACTATTTGCACTAAGGAGGTTCCAATCAATATTAGGGAAATTGAAGTCACCCATGACAATAATCCTGTTACTTCTGCACTTTTCCAAAATCTGCTTCCCAATCTGCACCTCTGTTTTGTTGCTATGGTTGGGTGGGGGGGTGTGGAGTTTGGTGGAATACAGAAAACTCCCAATAAAGTGACTGCTCCTTTCCTGTTTCTGACTTCCACCCACACTGATTCAGTAGACTAATCCTCCTCGACAACCTTCTCTTCTGCAGCTGTGATACTATCCCTGAGTGGCAATGCCACTCCCCCATCTCTTTTACCACCCTCCCTACTCCTTTTGAAACATCTAAACCCCAGAACATCCAACAATCATTCCTACCCGTCTGATATCGAAGTCCCCGTAAAGGCAACAACATTCCAAGTACTGATTCATGCACTGAGTTCATCACCCTTATTCCTGACACTTCTTGCGTTAAAATAGACACACTTCGACCCATCACACTGACTACAACTTTGCCCTATCAACTGTCTATCTTTCCTCACAGATTCTCTGCAAGCTGTATCTGCCTGTTTACCAGACACTCCATCTTCTGTTCAGTAGCTCTGGTTCCCATCCCCCTGCCAAACTAGTATAAACCCTCCAAAAGAGCTCTCACAACCTCCAGCCCAGGATATTGGTACCCCTCCATTTCAGGTACAACATGTCCTCCTTGTACAGGTCCCATCTTCTCCAGAAGGTATCTCAATGATCCATATATCTGAAAATCTCCCTCCTACACCAGCTCTGCAGCAACATGTTCAGTTGCACTTGGTCTTTGTTCCTAGCCTCACCAGGGATTACAACTGTGCTTGTCCTGCCTTTTAGTTTCCAACCTAACTCCCTAGATTCTCTTTTCAGGTCCTCATCCCTTTTCCTTGATGCCATTTGTATCAATGTGTACCATGTTTTCTGGCTGCTCAACATCCCCCCACCCCCACCCCGCCTTAAGAATCCTGTAGACTCGCTCTGAGACATCCCTGACCCTGGCACCTGGGAGGCAACATACCATATGGGAGTTTCGTTCATGACCATAAAATCTCCTGTACGTTCTTCCCACCTTCTTCTTCATAGTTCCTTGAAAGTAGTCACAGATAGATAGGATATTGAGTTCAGAGTATTGAGTACAGGAGTTGGGAGGCCATGTTGCAGCTGTACAGGACATTGGTTCGGCCACTTTTGGAATATTGAGTGCAGTTCTGGTCTGTTTCCTATTGGAAAGATGTTGTGAAACTTGAAAGGGTTCAGAAAAGATTTACAAGGATGCTGCCAGGGTTGGAAGATCTGAGCTACAAGGAGAGGCTTAATAGGCTGGGGCTGTTTTCCCTGTAGCATTGGAAGCTGAGGGGTGACCTTATAGAAGTTTATAAAACAATGAGGGGCATGGATAGAGTAAATAGACAAGGTCTTTTCCCTGGCATGGGGGAGTCCAGAACAAGAGGGCATTCATTTAGGGTAAGAGGGGAAAGACTTAAGGGGCAACGTTTTCACCCAGAGGGTGGTACGTGTATGGAATGAGTTGCCAGAGGAAGTGGTGGAGGTTGGCACAATTGCAACAGTTAAAAGGTATCTTGGTGGGTATATGAATAGGAAGGGTTTAGAGGGATATGGGCCAGGTGCTGGCAAATGCGACTAGAGTAGGATAGGATAACTGGTCGGCATGAGCAAGTTGGATTAAAGGCTCTGTTTCCATGCTGTACATCTCTATGACTGTCTGACTCTAAGTGAGATCAGTAATAAGCCTTGGTTTTAGAAAACAATTCTGGGTGATTGAACCTGCTGAGCTTCTATCGGCTTGGTTCCCATTTCTAATGAGCTGTTAATGGAATGGATGTGAATGTGGAAACTGTCCTTTTTCTCACTTAGCTGCTGTCTGATTTTCTCTTTGATCTTCCATCACACTAACTGAGTGAACAGGTGTTCTCTCTCAATTCATTCATTCATTCTTAACAAAACACAGGATGAAGAGCAATGTGTGCAAAAAAATGTGTGGTAGTTCAATTATGCCACCACGTTTGCTTGTAACACAAGAATTCTTTCATTTTGAATTAAAGGTTTAGAATTGAGGATCAGTCAGCAGAAAAAGAGGCTATTTTCCACTTCTCTGATTAATTTGTGGTGGGAAGGTCCTTCGCGTGCAGTCACCAATTAATGCCCCTTTAAGGGTCCATTCCACCACTACCTGTACTCACCAAGCCATGGGTCAGAGATACATCAAGTGTTGAAGTGCAATAAACAACCATCAGGATCTCAGGTTGCCAATGGCTTCCCAGGGATCATGCAGTAAGAACATGATTGAAGCATCCACCATTGGGAGAGGGGAGCCTGGTGAGAGCCACATCTACCTACATCCCCTCATCCCTTCCTGCCAACCTCCTTTCTGTCACACTCCATGACCCCCTCCCTCCATTACTCACCTGAGCTTGGGCCCCACGGTGATCTGGGCTTTGAGGAAGTGCACTGCCAGCAGCAGCCATGACTTCCCAGGTTGTGGTGTCAATCAATGAAAAGCTGCTGATCTCTGATTACCAGGCAGTCCTCAGCAGGCCGGAATAGGGTGGCATGATGGCACAGTGGTTAGCACTGCTGCCTCACAACACTAAGGGCCTGGTTTCAATTCCAGCCATGGGTGACTGTCTGTGTGGAGTTCGCACATTTTCCCTATGTCTGCATGGCTTACGTCTTGGTGCTCCAATTTTCTCGTACAGTTCAAAGATGTGCAGGTTCGATGGATTGGCCATTCTAAGTTGCCTTATTGTGTCCAGAGATGTGCAGGCTAGGTGGATTAGCCATGGGAAATGTGGGGTTACATGGATAGGGTGAGATGCTTTTCAGAGGGTTGGTGTAGACTATATGGGTCAAATCGCCTATATGTATCTGAACTGTGGAAATTTTATTATTCTGCTCCTGGGATCCTTCATCCTGCCAAAAGCTGCCACCGTCTGGTTAAATGCTTGACTGGCATTTAGGACAATGGGCCTTTAAAAAGATGTTCACAGATGATATTACAGGTCACTCTGCTATAACATGACAGCTATGTTCCTCTGCAAACACGCACTACAGAAAATCACGCTATGGAAAATCTCGTTGTAGAAGATCACTAATAGAAAATTGCTATATCTGTTCAGTAGAAAGTTCACTTTATCCAACACGTCCATAATCCATCAATCGTGTTGTAGCCAATTCATGCTGATGAAATGCCATTAAAGCAGAATGACATGTACAGATTTTAGGAGCAGGTGGGATTTGAACCCATGACTCCTGGCTCGAAGGGGGACACTACCATTGCTTCAAAGAGACTCTCCTGATAGGATGTGCCCATTTCAGGCAATACCAACATTTGATACCCATGCCCTTGAGTTGAGTGAGCTGCTAGGCCATTTCAAACATGCTATGATTGAAGCAAGTGGGAGTTGAACACAGACCTTCTGGCCCAGATCTTAGGACATTACCACTACATCACAAGCGCACTCAAGGTAGACCAGACCAGGTGAGGACAGACGATTTCCTTCCCTAAAGGGCATTAGTAAACCAGACGTGTTTTTATACAATCAATAGTCGGTATGTAATTGGCAATGGATTCTGGATTAGTGGTGCTGGAAGAGCACAGCAGTTTAGGCAGCATCTGAGGAGCAGTAAAATCGACGTTTCGCGCAAAAGCCGTTCCTGATTTTACTGCTCCTCGGATGCTGCCTGAACTGCTTTGCTCTTCCAGCACCACTAATCCAGAATCTGGTTTCCAGCATCTGCAGTCATTGTTTTTACCTACATAATTGGCAATAGCTAGCTTTTAATTCCAGATTTCTTTGTTGAATTCAGATTTCATGATCTGCCAAACCCATACCACCATAATATTAGAGCTTGAGACTTACATTACTAGTCCATTGACATTACTACAATACCACCATCTCCTCCATACTTTTATGGTTGTGCTGGTTCAAACAGCAATCCAAGTATCTAGTTAGTTCCACTTCCTTGTTTTTTTTCCCTTAGCCTGACAACTCTTTTTGCTATATGCATATAATAAACACAATTTCTTTTTTAACATCGTTAGCTAATATGTCTGCTGTCCTTGCAGCCAGTTTACATGATATGCTTATTTACTGAGAAATTCATCTCTTACATTAAAAATTTAATCCACGTTTTATTATACGCACTTCAAAAATTGAAAGTTCCCTCTCAGTTTTAAGATGCATCTCAATTTTTAATCAAGATGTATTGTGTAAGTTGATGGCAGAATAGAATATAAAATAAAATCCTCCAGAATTAGGTTTGTGATGTGTGCATTTATCAAAGTGAGAAATATATAGTCAGATCCATTATTGTTAATAGGGGACATAGCAAAAATAAGTTAAATTTATGACAGGAGGTGGCACATTTGAATTAAATGTATTAGCTACAGACATTTGTTGCCAGTGTCATTAGACCTGCCAACCATTCAGAATCTTCCTCAAGTATCTAGTTATTGAGGATTAATCTCCCAGATGTCGCTGTAAGCAACCCAATGAAAGCAAATTTTAGGGCATTCAACAAGAGTTTTAAATGTTTTCTTTGAATACTTACATTTACTAGTTATGAAATTTTTGGGGAGATTGCAATAAATGACTTTCACTAATGCTCAAGGACAATCTAATTGGTTAAATTGAAGGCATCTGGATTGAAACAAAAACATATTGTAGCTGTTGGAAACCTGGAGGTTGGTGTAGATTGAGTCTCAGCAAAGGTTTATCTCATGAAATGTGCAGGGTTACATCCAAACAGGATTGGCAACCAGCAATATTATACAGAATGAAATCAGAATAAAAGAACTGAGAGCATAAAGTCTGAATCTCTGAGGAGACTCTAGTAGAATTTATGAAAATTAGTTGGTGACTTGAATAAGATCCCCGCCCACAAGCCCAAAAAAAATTCCTCAGCTTCAAGTTACATTTTTGACACAATTAAAAAAAACATGGTTAGGTTACATGTGTTAGCAACTGACATTCAGGTATATATTTCCACAATTTCTCTCAATCTGCTCAATGCCTTTGAGCTGCCAGCCTACTCGTTCACCAGTTATTCATGAGTGAGTTAACAGCTCCTCCAATAAAACATTAGGGTGATTGAAAGCATTTTCTTTGGGTCTCATAAAATGCTTACAATTAATTCCATTCTCCTCTCTTGCTACTTCCTCAGATTGCAGTCTCCACTCGTAATCTTGGTGCTCTATTTCAATGTTTCTCAGCAAGTTATGTATGAACCCAGGGAGAAGTTTTGAAGGGGGACACTGACACCCCTTCTCCCAATCTAGGTACTAGATTCACTCAGCTCCTTCTGATTACATCTTGGCATTCATCACATTTAGTATCACACCAGAGATGGGATGTATCTGTCCTCTCAACTTGAACCATGGTCCTTACCTCGAGTAAATATAGGGTTGTCAGTTAAAAATTATCAGTGGATAAGGCTTTAAAAGTGATAATCAATGAAATAATGTACAGGCACTTGACAGTGTTTGACATAATTATGGAGAGTCAGCACAAGTTGGTAAAAGACAGAGCTTACTTGACTAATCCAGTAGAGTTTTTTGGTGAAGGAGCAGAGGTAGTTGATGAAGGGGGTGCAATGGAGATTGCCTATGTAAATTTTAAGAAACATTTTGACAGGAGTATTAAATGTTAACAAAATTAAGTTGCATGGAATAGGAGATCAATGGCAAATTAGATTTTAAAAACTGTTTCACAATGTTCAATAGAAAGCAATGGAAAAAGTTGTCTTTCAGATTGCTTTATGGTGGACAGTGGTCATTTTTAAAATGAATTAATGGGATATGGATTTTGCTGGCCAGCCAGCATTTACTGCCTGTCCCTAGTTATCCTTGAAAGAGTGTTGATGAGCTACCTTCTTGAACTGCTGTAGTCCACCTGCTGTGGGTTGATTCACTTTGCTATTCTGGAGGGAATTCAAGGAGTTTGACCCAGTGATAGTGAAGGATACCTAAAGTTATATGCTAAGAACAATATTACTCCTTTTTTATTCAGACATGTAATAAATATATTTCAAGATTTGCCCATGATAGAAGTGCATTAAATGTAGCAGAACATTTGTAAGTATGTAGAATGGGAAGGCAAATTGCCAGTAGAATTTAATACAGAGAAGTGTGAGAATATAAAAAGGTAAAATACTGTGGATGCTGGAAAATCTGAAACAAACACTAAGCAGGTCTGGCAGCCTCTGTGGAGAGAGAAATAGAGCTAACGTTTTGAGTCCAGTATGACACTTCTTCAGTTCTGTGATACTGTTCAGGGCAGAGCAGCCCCCTTGGTTGATACCCTATCAACACCCATTCTGAACCAATGTACAGTAGCACTGATATACCATCTACAAGATTCAGTGCAGCAATGTGCCAAAGTTCCTAAGACAGCACCATCCAAATCATAATCTCTAGCCTTTTGGGACACAAAGCATCCTGTTGACAGGTCTTGATGAATTGGATAGTTCCAAGGGGGTTTATGCTCCAATTTCTTACAATCTTCTCCACACCTAACAATCTCAAAGCAGACATGAACTCCAACCAGAAAGAGTACTGGATGGCCTTCCCCAAGGGTCCCTGACTCCCAGCCCCAGAAATCCAGGGACTGAACATGAATGGTCTTGCCTGGTCTCGTCACCACATTTTGGGGTTCATGCATCAAAAATTCCAAATTCTCATTTCAATCGAGCTGTTAATCACTTGAATGACTCCAGGAACCATGATTGTGAAAATCATGAGTAGTTCATAGAGGCAGCTAGTCAGACCCCTTGCAAAAACTAAAAATATCGAGGACCTGAGATTCCCAATGTCTTCTGGAATTTTTGTCCAAGAAGGGGGACTGATTTTCTTTCCCTACAGATACGACCAGACTTGCTGAGTTTCTCTAACACTTTGTTTTTAAATTTCAGATATCCAGCGTTGGCAGTATTTTGCTTTTGTTTGAAATTGGCAGAATCTGTTTATATCAATGGTTCGCTCATTAATTTTAAACGTGACACAAGTGTGAGTGTCACTGTCTTATCTTATTAAATACTATGGCTGAAGAAATGTGGCAACATCACTACAGTTAGAACCCCTCCAGGCCAGAAAGCATTCTGACTTGGAACTTTATTGCCATTCTTTGACTATCATTGGGACAAAGTTCCTCCGTCCTCAATAGCGTTTTTTGGGTACCTAAGCTATACAGGCTGGAGTTGTTTAAAAAGGCAGCTTAGCACTATCTTTCAAAGGACATTAGTGGAGGGAAATTCAGTGCTGGCCTTGACAGCAATGTTTACATCCAGTGAATGAATTTTTTAAAAAAGAAATAGAAGTTGGTATTGGGCCAAAAAGCCTTGCAGCTTAGCTCAAATTTTATCCTGGCTCTCAGAACCCTTGACTTAATTGTTAATCAAACTTTAGTCCAATTCAACCTTGAATACATTCAATTTCCCAAACTACACTCTTCTCCCTGGCAGAGAATTTCAAAAACTAACAACACTCTGAGTGAAGAAATTCTTCCTACTCTCCATCTTAAATAGTAAACCCTTTCTTTTGAAACTGTGCTCCACAAATTTGATAGTCATGTCAAACAAGAAGGATGTTTACAACAAAATATAGCCCATGGTAACAGCTTATACATGGATTTTTCTAAGATGGAGAAACGATTGAGTTAGAGCCACTGTAGGGTTCTGGCTGAACGGGAGACCCTTCTGCTCTTCCACAAGCATATTGGAAGGATTTAAAGACTGATAATCAACCTGTGTGGCCAAGCCACAACATACCTTTCTTGTCAAAAACCCTTGAGTGGGACTTGAAGCTGGAGGTTCCAGCTCAGAGGTAAAGACACTTCTGCCTGTGCCCATAGTACTTCTTAACTCTCTAATTCTAAGGGCAACATCATCCCAACTTCTACCTCTGAAGCCTGCTCAGAATCTTATATGTTCCAGAAAAATCAGCTCTCATTCTTTTAATCTAGTTGATCCATTGATTAATTTTGGTTATTTCGTTATTATCGTGCTATCCTGACTAGAACTTTCATATCACATTTGGTCTAAACATTATGTAGAATAACAGCAGAGGAAATAACAAAAGTTAGAATACAGTAGCGCCTCGACTAACGAACCTAATCCGTTCCGGGACCCCGGTTCGCGAACTGAATCAATTTTCCTATTGTTCAGATATCCAAAGCGCGCGTAGCAAAGCAGAACAATTACAATGAAACCATGGGCTTTTTGTGTTCGTACCTTCGTTCGTACCTTGAATTCCGTACGTACGTTGAAGCAAAATTTTACGTACAATCCTGTTCGTAAACCGATTTGTTTGTGAACGGGGTCGTTCGTATGTCGAGGCACTACTGTATTTGCTTCCCTTCAAGGCTTAAAAGCCCAAATTGGTGATCATGAAATGTGAGCTTTTTTTTTGGAATTTGATCTCTTTAACAAGTCAAGAATAATTAGAGAGAAAATTCCACTTTTCTTAAAAATTTGATTTGGTCTACACATTTTAAATTTGTTCAAATTTTAGTCTTACTGCAAGGTCTAAAATGCAGAAATGACATTTTTTTCATTTTATGGTAACTTGCAAACAAATGTAAAGTTATAAAACATCAAAAATATACTTTCATTGTGTTTTCTTCACACATTAAATAACAATAACTCAATATCATCTCACAGCCAACTCACCCAATTATTCAATCAATGAACATTCAAAATGAGTCTGCACTATTTAAACACAAATAAACATTTAACAATTACTGCATACAAATTTTAATTTAGTATGCAATCAGTTTGCATCATTACCTTCTGTTTTACAACTGTGGTTGTAAGCTTCTCTGTAGTTTTTTCCACAGGCACACAAGTATGACCCTTTTGTGTTATTGCAGTATTGTGAGCAAGTTCCAAATTGAAGGCACTCATTAATATCTGGAAAAAAAATTCAAATATGAAAGATCTTTTTGCATTAACGAATGCACTAAAAACATTAATGGTCTTGGATCAATATCATCAATAATTGATGGAAACTTAAGAAGGTCTTCCATATAATTTAATTTAATTTTGACATTCCAGATCCAGAAAATGAGACATGACAAAATTGAACAGGACACTATGTTTGTGTTATTTATCATTCATCCATTTAGTTCTGACTGCGATGTGTTACTATTAACTCGCGCTGTTAATATTTGGATAAGGAATGACAACATCAGATGAATGACAACATATTATCAATGAGGATGAGCACCTTGCCAAGAACTTCCCCACACCTCCACTGCTGGCCTTTAAACAACCGCCAAACCCCAAACAGATCATTGTTCGTAGCAAGCTGCCCGGCTTTCAGGACAACTCCATATAATCCTGTCACGGTTGGCGCTGCAAGACGTGTCAGAGTGTGGACATGGATACCACCATTACACATGGGGACACTTCCCACCATGTGCATGGCAGGTACTCGTGTGACTCAGCCAACGTTGTCTATCCTATACATTGCAGGCAAGGATGCCCTGAGGCATGGTACATTGGGGAAACCGAGCAAAGGCTACAGCAACAGATGAATGGGCACCGCACAACAATCAACAGACAGGAGTGTCCCCTCCCAGTTGGGGAACACTTCAGTGGTCCAGGACATTTGACCTTGGACCTTCAGGTGACCATCCTCCAAAGCGGACTTCAGGACAGGCAGCAGCGAAAAGTGGCCGAGCAAAGGCTGATAGCTAAGTTCCATACCCATAGGAAGGGCCTCAACTGAGACCTTGGGTTCATGCCACACTACACACCGGCACTCCTATACACACATATACACAGACACGCACACAGACACTCACACACACCTTTACAGACAAACACTCCGACACTCGCACATGCATCCTCTCAGAGACTTAGACCACTCTACACTCATGCACACACATATACACTCTCTCACAGACACTTACAACCCCCCATCCCAGACACACACACACACTCCCACATTCACACATGCACCCCCTCACAGACTTAAGACACTCTCCACTCACTACACACACATATACAATCTCTCTCACACTCACAACCCCCAACCCAGACAGGCACACACACAGACAGGCACAAAGACCCACACGCACACATATATTTTGTGGTGTGAATTTGTACTTGCAGAGTTACATTGTACTTTGCTCAAAGACTGTATGAATTCATATAAAACCATTATCTCACTTTTTGGATTAGAATCAATCTAAACATCATGGCATAGACAGAGAACACAGGGGGCTAACATCTTCAACATATTGTCTAGCTAACACCAGTTGTTACAGTTAACCTGAGAATGCAACTTTAAAAAAAAGATTTTGTGATTTACACGTGAAAGAAATGAAACTATCATGGTACTTGAACAGATGAAAGACTCAACAGAAATTCAAGCATTTTTCAATAAATAACTTCAGTTACATCACACTGTAAATTTTTGCTATATATTCTGTGCCTTACAATCGTGTCCTCCACAATCACTTGGTGAAGGAGCGGTGCTCCGAAATCTAGTGTGCTTCCAGTTAAACCTGTTGGACTATAACCTGGTATTGCGTGATTTTTAACTTTATATTTGGATAAGAGTTGTTAAGCATACATCTGCACAGCACGGAAAATATTCAAAAGGTTAAAAAAAAGTGTTCACTCTTGATATTCTTGCAATGTTTTCTGCTAAACTGATCATTGTGATAAGGCTTATGGGCATTTGATGTTCAGTCCCAGCAGCAAACAAATGTAAGAGGTATAAATATGAATTGATTGTCAAGTTCCTTCTGCACTAAACCAGCAATATGCTTGTATCCTAACTGGAGGCGACAACATCTCTCGGCATATAACTACATTTGTGTATTGGACATCAATCTGTGTGTTTACAAATTTCATTCCAGTTAACACTTCCAGTTTTTTTATCTTTTGGAGTTACAGTCATAATGGCTCCTATTTAAACATGACATAAATCTTACAGCCAAAACTGCTGAGGAGATTTTCCATTAAACTCAGGCCTTAAAGATGAAAGGACAGAAGTCTAACTCACTCTATCTTTGACTTTATAAAGCTCTGGTTAGGCCCCATTTGGAGTACTGTGTCCAGTTTTGGTCCCCACACCTCAGGAAGGACATACTGGCACTGGAACGTGTCCAGCGGAGATTCACACGGATGATCCCTGGAATGACAGGTCTAGCATATGAGGAATGGCTGAGGATACTGGAATTGTATTCGTTGGAGTTTAGAAGATTAAGGGGAGACTTAATAGAGACGTACAAAATAATACGTGGCTTGGAAAAGGTGGATCCTAGGAAATTGTTTCCGTTAGGAGAGGAGACTAGGACCCGTGGACACAGCCTTAGAATTAGAGGGGGTCATTTCAGAACAGAAATGCGGAGACATTTCTTCAGCCAGAGAGTGGTGGGCCTGTGGAATTCATTGCCACGGAGTGCAGTGGAAGCCGGGACGCTAAATGTCTTCAAGGCCGAGATTGATAGATTCTTGTTGTCTAGAGGAATTAAGGGCTACGGGGAGAACGCTGGTAAGTGGAGCTGAAATGCGCATCAGCCATGATTGAATGGCGGAGTGGACTCGATGGGCCGAATGGCCTTACTTCCACTCCTATGTCTTATGGTCTTATGGTCTTATGGTCTTATCAACTTGTAATTTGCAATCTTCTGGATTACACTGCATAAAATTATTTTAAATGAACTTAAAAATAAAGGTCAAATTTTATTACTGAATGATTCTTCTACCTTTTGCTGTGAGTTAAAAGAGTCAGATTGTAGTCACTTTTATAAATTCTTCAATTTAAGGTTTGACCCAACATCATGTATGGAAGGATTTATGGGCTTATGGAGAGCAAACAGGAAACTGGATTTGGGAAAAAATTCAGATCAACCATGAACTCATTGAATGGCAAAAATAGTCTTGCTCCAAACATCTACATTCTCAATTAAATGTAAGATACAATTCTTCTAAAGTGACATCCTATGCCATAAAGAACAATTTAATTACCTTCACACTGCTTTGAGGCTTTGTTCCTTTGAAAGCCAGGTTGACACTCACAGAAAAGTGAAAACATTGTTCTGTTGCAATAGGCATCAATCCCACAAGGATTTGTCTCTTGATCACAATTAAACTCATTATAATCTGAAAATAAAACCAAAAAATGACAAAAATACACATAGACATCATGGAAATCTGCAAATCACAAAGAAAACCAGTGGGACAAAGCATATATACAGTAAAACAGTTCATACCGGCAGAGAGAATGACCAACTTTATGTGTCAGATACTGATAGATCATGATATAAAAATGAACGTTAGAATTCAGCAAAGTCTTTCCAAACTGGGATTGACTTACACACTGAGTATGTATATTGGAGGTTGCCATAAGATACTATTTATTCAAATGAAATTATTCATTATTCAAATTATTAATTAATATGCACTTTATCAAATGAATCTATTCTTCAAGATTACCATTAATGACAAATTTTTTTCAAACTTATTGAATTAATTGGTCATACTTTCCCATCTTGTTGGCAAAGTATTTTATCAAAAGAGTTTCATGGTGGTTGGTACTGTACATCAGCATTTCAACCTGTAACAAACAGAGTGTCACAGGAATTGGGTGCTGGGGCCACATTTATTTACAATAACTATCTGTGTTTCACAAAGGTAACTGCTACTTCTTCTCTCTGCTATCTGACACTCACGCGGCAATGACACATTCTAATTCTGCTACTGCACACCTCCCACCGTTACTTATATGCCATAATTCAAATTAATGTATGAATCATTTCGAGTCAAGGGCTCTCACCCACCTTTTCCTCTTAATTTTCAAACACTTGCTGCCCTCTGCACTTCCCACACACTCAATACAGACACCCTATCACCTCCTTTGCCCCTACATCATCACTATTTGCTCTTCCATCAATTGTCATTATACTCTCTTTGTCTCATTGCCAGAAAACTTGACCTCCCTTTGTTCCTCATCACTGATGTCTCCACTGTATCCCAAACTGTTAGGCCTGTCATTCCCGAACTGGTTGTACTTGACTTACAGGACTGGTGGTGGCAAACTGATAGACTAGCATTGGACGATACCTTTGACTGAGTGTGGTGACACTCCTGACCGTACGTGGTTGACCCCTCTCTGAGAACTTTGACATTCATTTCACACGGTCCTTTGACTGAAGCACATGCAACGTTTGCTGGGTAACCTGCTGACACATGTTCTAGGTGTGACATTGACTTATCAAGATGCCATTCAGAAAAATGTCCACCACCTTGATTGCTCAGTGCATCAGATGGTGGTTAGTTGCATGCCTATCTTATTGTACTAAATAATAATGCAAGTCACAGAGACTGAAAGCCTGTGAGTAAGCACAAAAAAGCTTGTATACCTAAAAAGAATAAAAACTGGAGAGGTTGGCAGATTTCAAGTAAACTATAAAGAGACATAAGATACACAGTGTCTAGATGCAAGAGAAGTACTTGTGTCCTTATGGCCCAAATGAATTGCCAGAAAGATACAAATCATGCATCTCAGAATTGCAAGTGAAGACCTGAAGGGATGAAATGGTATGTGAGTTGGTGCAAAAGTAGTCATGGTGTTGTGATGAGACTGGTGGTGTGTCACGGGTAGAGGAGGATAGGATCCATGGAACATGTGGGGAAATTATGGTGAACACAGAGATTAGTGAAAGCCCAGAGAAACAATCAATGAATTGTTGCTGCTTGGTAGTCACTCTGAGTTTCATGTCTGGCACTGCTTAGTTCTCAGGGAAAGTGAGGAGGCTTGGGAGCTGCACAAAAATGAGACAAATTTAGATTAAGAATGAGATGCAAATACTTGGAAACAATACTTGGAAACCTCATCAGTGAGGTTCAGAACTCACTATTTAAAGTCTCGGGGAAAATCAGAAATTACACTCAACATCAAGAAGCTTTTTTTTCACCATATTTTTTCATCCATCTTGCCTCTGCCTACACTGCTCAGGGGAGCAAAAAATTCTGACTTGTCTTTGGCATCCAAAGGAGAAAGTTCATTGAATGTACTCTGAGTTATTTTGGCCATGTGTTACAGACAGAAACGAGATTGTAGGAAGGTTCCTAATTTTTTATCCATCTCTAGAGTACCCGCAACAAAATTTGTTTTAAAGAGAGAGTGGTTTAATGCCTTGAGCAAAATGAATCTCAAGACAGGTTTTCTTGCTTATTTTTTTAGAAACATAAATGTCTATTTTTCAAACCCAAACAGAATTTCACACTCACAGAAAGCACATAAGCTCAAGAAAAAACGGTTAATGAATAAGGCAATACACTATTATAACATAGAACATAGAACATAGAACAGTACAGCACAGAACAGGCCCTTTAGCCCACGATGTTGTGCCGACCACTGATCCTCATGTATGCACCCTTAAATTTCTGTGACCATATGCATGTCCAGGAGTCTCTTAAATGTCCCCAGTGACCCTGCCTCCACAACTGCTGCTGGCAACGCATTCCATACTCTCACAACTCTCTGTGTAAAGAACCCACCTCTGACATCCCCTCTATACTTTCCTCCAACCAGCTTAAAACTATGACCCCTCGTGTTAGTCATTTCTGCCCTGGGAAATAGTCTGTGGCAATCAACTCTATCTATGCCTCTCATTATCTTGTATACCTCAATTAGGTCCCCTCTTCTCCTCCTTTTCTCCAATGAAAAAAGTCTGAGCTCAGTCAACCTCTCCTCATAAGCTAAGCCCTCCAGTCCAGGCAGCATCCTGGTAAAGCTCCTCTGAACCATCTCCAAAACATCCACATCTTTCTTATAATAGGGCAACCAGAACTGGATGCAGTATTCCAAATGTGGTCTAACCAAAGTTTTATAGAGCTGCAACAAGATCTCAAGACTCTTAAACTCAATCCCCCGTTAATGAAAGCCAAAACTCCATATGCTTTCTTAACAACCCCCTCCACTTGGGTGGCCATTTTTCAGGGATCTATGTAACTGCGCCCCAAGATCCCTCTGTTCCTCCACGCTGCCAAGAATCCTATCCGTAATCTTGTACTCAGCTTTCAAATTCGACCTTCCAAAATGCATCACCTCGCATTTATCAAAGTTGAACTCCATCTGCCACCTCTCAGCCCATCTCTGCATCCTGTCAATGTCCCGCTGCAGCCTACAACAGCCCTCTAAACTGTCAATGATACCTCCAACCTTTGTGTCATCTGCAAACTTTCTGACCCATCCTTCAATCCCCTCATCCAAGTCATTAATAAAAATTACAAACAATAGACTCCCAAGGACAGAGCCCTGTGGAACACCACTCACCACAGACTTCCAGGCAGAATATTTTCCTTCTACTACCACTCGCTGTCTTCTGTTGGCCAGCCAATTCTGTATCTAGACAGCTATGTTCCCCTGAAACCCATTCCTCCTGACCTTCTGAATGAGCCTACCATGGGGAACCTTATCAAATGCCTTGCTGAAGTCCATATACACCACATCCACAGCTTGACCCTCATCAACTTTTCTAGTCACATCCTCAAAGAACTCGATAAGGTTTGTGAGGCATGACCTGCCCCTCACAAAGCTGTGTAGACTGCATTTAATCAAGCCATCCTCTTGCAGATGATCATAAATCCTATCCCTCAGAATCCTTTCTAACACCTTGCCAACGACAGACGTGAGACTTACTGGTCTGTAATTGCCGGGGATTTCCCTATTTCCTTTCTTGAAGAGAGGAATTATATTTGCCTCTCTCTAGTCCTCAGGTATGACTCCAGTGGAGAACGAGGATGAAAAGATCTTCGTAAGTGGCGAAGCAATTACATTCTCATTTCCCAAAGCAGCTGAGGACAAATCTGGTCCGGGCCTGGCGACTTGTCAATCTTAATGTGTGACAAACTTTTCAGCGCATCAGCTTCCTCTATTTCTATCCATTTCAGCATGCACACCTGCTCTTCAAAGGTTTCATTCACTACAAACTTTGTTTCTTTCGTAAAGATAGAAGCAAAAAACTCATTTAGGGCTTCCCTTACCTCCTCAGACTCCACACACAAATTCCCTATGCTATCCCTGATCGGCCCTACTCTTTCTTTGATCATTAGGACATAAGTCACAATAGTCATTATACTGTTGTCTTTTGAGGTGGAAGCTGGAGATGTTACAGGACTGATGGCTTTTTTTTGTTCACTGAAGAAAATTGAGGTTGGAAGTTTCAGTTAATGAGTTCCCTGTGGTTAGTATGGGAAGCTGTCAGTTGTGAGGGGAGGAGGGTTTCTTGATCAGTACTAAGTTGGATTTGGTTGAGGCAGGAACATAGGACAGGTGGGATAGCTGCTGAGAGTGACTAGTGTCCTGATGCTTCTTTCTGATCCATCTTCCTGTAACATCCAACCCCACCCAATCCCAGAACGCCCGTACTGAGAAGCACCACTTTGACACTTTTGGCCCTCACAATGTTGGCCACCTGGTAGCTGGCAGTGCCAACTGTCCAAAACCTGCTAGTCCTTGATTGGTTGGCAGCTCTCACTGAATGAGATTTCCTTTCCAGAGACTTGGCTTCAGAGGAAGGTCTGGATTGATTGATTTCAAGCTGCTTGTTAAGAAGAAGACAGGCCTTCCATTAAAGAGGTAGTGCAGGTATCTCACCAACCTTTATGCAAGTAAGCAAGACACTGAGAAAAATAGAAGATTTCTCTAAATATACCTCTTAAGATGAACAAATTAACGAAAGTTCAGACTGCAGAAAAGGCCACAACCAGTAAGATGCTGATCTTAACACTTAGGATACTATTTTCTCTATTTTAGACTAAATATGGATATGGGCGTGTTAGGTGTTGACTCACTCACCATCTCCACAGCTACGAAAGCTTACTGGATTGCATGCCAATCAGCTTGTTTTTATAATATACAGACAGACAGCTAAATCAAAGCAGCCTTTCTACCTCTGTATTCACAGTATTGTAAAATTAAACTATCAAAGATCCCCAATAGTCTCTCTCCTGGTTCGTCACCAGAATTTTCAATAATCAATCCCAGACCTTGCAAATAATTAATGTCCATGCACCAGTTTTGCATTCTAAATAAAAGACTTAACTTTTATCAATGCACATTAAGTTTAGCAGAGAGAAAATTAAACAACATGATGATTTTATTAACATCTGTGCTTTCAACCTAAAATGTTCATTCTCAGCCCCCATTCATGTAAAAGACAGGCAGTCAAACAAACAAGACAGGGGATAAATAAAATAAACTAACAAAACTGGCCAGACTACTTAAATGGTTTTCACGGTGTGTTGTTTCACAGGTATAGATATCGAGCCTTTGGTTGCTCCTGCCAGTTGAAAATTGGACTTTCTGAATTGTATGTTAAAATGTTTAAGAAATCTTTGAACAATGGTGGCAACTGACACATGCACAAATATTTCTCAGCTTCTTATCAGGTCCTTGCTTTGAAACACAAGAAGGACTGGACTATATTTAATATATAATCATACAAGTAACCTGTACATTTATAGTTGTGTCAGAAGTCTAGTAGTTCTAAGACGGTTAAGTTAGACATTTCTCATAAGAGTCCTGATGGAATTATTAATATGTATGTATCTTTTATAAAGCTAAAATGAAAAAAAACATCAAAGAGTACAGCCATAGCAATTCTATAGAAATACATCAATTACACTGCCAAGGTTTCTCTGCAGGAAATCAACAGAGCTGCACAAAGCAAGGGCGAGAGGATATCATTATACTCATGTTCAGCATTGCAGACCTGCTGCACTTGTGTGTATTACCAAATTTCAAGGCATTACACTTGCACTGATATTTTTTACAATTAGGACTTACTTCGAGTACAGTCTTGTTCATCAGACCCACCATCAGCACAGTCGTTGAACATGTCACATTGTAGTTCCACAGGAATACACTTCCCATTGCTGCATGTAAACTTATCCTTCCCACATGACTGTTGAATTTGCTTACCTATTAGTTAAAGAGACAGTGAATTATGATGCATGATGCACAAATGCCAAATGTTATATAAGGCACACAGACTTAAGGATTTTCTGGCATTGGAAAGAGTGCAACAAAGATTTACCAGAATAATTCTTTAGATGACAAAACTCATTTGTAAAAAAGATTGGGTTGGTTCAGATTATATACACTGATGTTTAGAAGAATGAGGAGTATCTCATTAAAAAAACTTATAAAATTCTAGCAGGACTAGACAAGGTCCCAATGCCCAGGAACTCCAGAAGGAGGGGTCACAATCTAAGGATATGGGGTAGTCCATTTAGGAGTGAGATGGGGAGAACTTTCTTTACCCCGACAGTGGTAAGCCTATGGAATCTCTGCCACAGAAAAGGGTTGAGATCACAACATTGAATGTTTTCAAAAAGGAGTTAGATATAGCCCCTAAGGTGAAAAGGATCAAAGGGTATGGGTAGAAATCAGGAACAAGGTGTTAAGTTGGATCATCTGCATTATCATATTGAATAGTGGAGTAAGCTGGAATGGACAAATGAGCTACTCCTGCTCCAATTTTCTATGTTTTTATGGTTATGAAAGGTTATTCAAAATGTTGACAGTGTACATTTTAAAATCAAAACTGATGGTAATGATGTGCGACTGTCAAGTTAGTCGGGGCCGATCAATGTTGGTGCAGAATTAGTGTACATCTGAAGCCACAGGTTGGAATTGATACTCAGTCCTCAGCTTTGGGATTAGCTGCCATCATATAGTTGTACTTCCACAGACAGCTTGCTTGGTGGAAGACATGAATTTTAAACTTCCCATTTGACCAGCAGAAACATTCATGTCTATTGGGGCTGCTGGGGTTGGTAGGGGAGGAGAGCCTGTATCAGTGAAATCAGCTGTCCACTCCTGCTGCCCCTAACTCTACAGAAAAGTATTTCTTAAGAATAAAAACAAAATAACAATATTTTTGCTTTGCTGAAGAATCAATGAACTATTTGTCAAGTGTGTCTTTCATTATGTTAGGTTCTTAATTTACAAGACATGGATCCTAATGTCTGGCCATGACCTAACACTGCAATCCATGAATTTGATAGTTTGACCAACACTGCTTGGACGTCCCTTTGCTGCAGTGGTAGACATTGCAACTTTACACACATGCAATAGGGATAAAGCAGTTTCTTCTATGTATTCAAAATAGTTATCCATATTTATTGATTATACATTTTCATGTGCTTGGAAATCCAGTGATACTAATGTATTCCAATTTCTGTAATATGAAGTTAGATAGGGCACAAGGTCAACAGTATAACATTAATTCATTCACACCAGGCTACCAGCAGATGTCACATGCTTCAACTCACATACCCCTTGGGTACATGTAACAATTATATCAATTGACATTATTCATGGTTATGGATTGTTGACCAAATGATGTAACTGTTAGTAAGGAAGAAATTAGCACAGTTATACTGTCCAACCACGGTAGATCCATAACAATGAAACAGTTTGCATTGCAAATTCTTCCACCCTGATGGTAAATTCAATTGTTTAAGGCCAGTCTCACAAATTCATAACTACTTCTATCAAGAAGTCTTGTCCTCTGTTTGAAAAGGTTAATTTTCAGTATTGAGAAGGTTAATTTTCAGTGTACCAACTTAATTATCATCAGATTATTAAGGTACTTCACTGTGCCAACTGATTTACTTATTTATGATGAAAGAAATAGAAAACTTTTGCACTTACCGATCTTTGGGAGATTTAGTATAATTATATTAAATGTATAAAATAGATGCATTCAAGTCATACACTGTTATTCTGAACAACAAAAGAATATGTAAGCTATTAATTCAATAGTTGACTCAAATCCTCATGGATTTGACATTTCCAATTGTATAAAAATGCTCATAATCAGGAAATTCAATATTTTAAAATAATTATCTTGTACACTTCCAGAAAATTGATGAAAAATCTGTTTTCATTAGTTTGCATGATTCTGATGGGAGAGAGAGAGGACTCCAGATGCTGGAGATCAGAGTCAAAAGGTGTGGTGCGGGAAAAGCACAGCAGACCAGGCAGCATCCGAGGAGCAGGAGAGTCAATGTTTCAAGTATAATCTCTTCATCAGGAACATTCCTGATGATTCTGATTCACAATTTTAAATAAATTGCAAGGAACAAGACTATTTAGCTTGATTGTTTAACTGTTGTTGGAAATGTTCCACTAAATGTCAGCTTGGTTCAGTGTTAATAGTAGATGTCTCTAAGTCAGAAGGATATTGGATAAAGCTCTACTCCAGGGACTTCCAAAATCTAACTTTTTTTGTGCGATGTTGAGGAAATGTTGCTCTGTCAAATGTTATGCTGTCTTTCAAATAAGATGTTAAATGATGGTTCTGACATCCTGTTTAGGTAGATGTAAAAGAATCTCTGGGAGAAGTCCACTGTAGTTTGAATAATAGTCCCACCAACATTTATCTCCTGATCAACTTCGAAAGCAGGATCATTAATCTTATTGACATTTGAAGCACCAACAGATAAAATGCCTGCAATGTTCATCCACAAAAGAACAATAACTTTAAAGAAAGACAATTAATTAAATGTGAAGCAACTTGGAATGTGAATTACACTGTACAAATCTATGTTCTTCTATTCTTCTCAATGCTGTTAAACTTGATACCAATTTCTCTTTGTTGGCTACGTAGAGCAGTTGATCTTCCATAATTACACCGGCACCACTCCCCACCTCTTCCTCCGCTACATTGATGACTGCATTGGCGCCACCTCGTGCTCCCGCGAGGAGGTTGAGCAATTCATCAACTTCACCAACACATTCCACCCTGACCTTAAATTTATCTGGATCATCTCTGACACCTCCCTCCCCTTCCTGGACCTCTCCATTTCCATTAATGACGAACGACTTGACACTGACATTTTTTACAAACCCACCGACTCCCACAGCTACCTGGATTACACCTCTTCCCACCCTACCTCTTGCAAAAATGCCATCCCGTATTCCCAATTCCTCCGCCTCTGCCGGATCTGCTCCCAGGAGGACCAGCTCCACCACAGAACACACCAGATGGCCTCCTTCTTCAGAGACCGCAATTTCCCTTCCCACATGGTTAAAGATGCCCTCCAACGCATCTCATCTACATCCCGCAACTCCGTCCTCAGACCTCACCCCTCCAACCGTAACAAGGACAGAACGCCCCTGGTGTTCACCTTCCACCCTACCAAACTTCGCATAAACCAAATCATCTGCCGACATTTCCGCCACCTCCAAACAGACCCCACTACCAGGGATATATTTCACTCCCCACCCCTTTCCGCCTTCCGCAAAGACTGTTCCCTCCGTGACTACCTGGTCAGATCCACGCCCCCAAACAACCCACCCTCCAATCCTGGCACTTTCCCCTGCCACCGCAGAAACTGTAAAACCTGCGCTCACACCTCCTCCCTCACCTCTATCCAAGGCCCTAAAGGAGTCTTCCACATCCATCAAAGTTTTACTTGCACATCCACTAATATCATTTATTGTATCCGTTGCTCCCGATGCGGTCTCCTCTACATTGGGGAGACTGGGCGCCTCCTACCAGAGCGCTTTAGGGAACATCTCTGGGACACCCGCACCAATCAACCACACTGCCCCGTGGCCCAACATTTCAACTCCCCCTCCCATTCTGCCGAGGACATGGAGGTCCTGAGCCTCCTTCACCGCCGCTCCCTCACCACCAGACGCCTGGAGGAAGAACGCCTTATCTTCCGCCTCGGAACACTTCAACCCCAGGGCATCAATGTGGACTTCAACAGATTCCTCATTTCCCCTTCCACCAACTCACCCTAGTTCTAAACTTCCAGCGCAGTAACTGTCCCCATTACTTGTCCGGACTTGTCCTACCTGCCTATCTTCTTTTCCACCTATCCACTCCACCCTCTCCTCCTTGACCTATCACCTTCATCCCCTCCCCCACTCACCCATTGTACTCTATGCTACTTTCTCCCCACCCCCACCCTCCTCTAGCTTATCTCTCCACGCTTCTGGCTCACTGCCTTTATTCCTGATGAAGGGCTTTTGCCCGAAATGTCGATTTCGAAGCTACTTGGATGCTGCCTGAACTGCTGTGCTCTTCCAGCACCACTAATCCAGAATCTGGTTTCCAGCATCTGCAGTCATTGTTTTTACCAAATCATTTATGTTGATTGACTACTTCACAGCTTAATTGAACATAATTCACTCTTTGCCTGTTGAAAATACATGTACTATTATCTTTGAAACTTAACATGTTAACATTTAGAATATTAAGAATACCATCTACATAAAATGGATGCACATACCACAATCTACTTCATCAGAATTGTCACCACAGTTGTTCACTTCATCACAAACTCGCTCAGGTCGCAAGCAAATTCTTCCATTTTTGCATCTGAATGATCTTGTGGGTGGACACTGAAATTTTACTTTGGAAACAAAATGGCAAAAATAAGCATTATAGGTTGATAGCAGATCTTTCTTTAATACTTCATATCAATCTTAGACATATTGCCTATAACTGTTCTTGCCCTTCTTACTGTTATTTCTCCTGCCAGTTCTGGTTCAAGCTAGCTGTTTAGTTAATCTAGATTGAATTCGTCAATCTTGATTCTTAACGTAGCTTATGCCTTTGATAATTGATATCTAATATAACTTTTCAATCACATCTGCAAAAAAAACATGCACCATGATGACGTCATCACAGCTCCACCCATCCAGTGGTTCTTAAAACTAAATCTATGGTTCAATATTGACAAGACCACAATCCTGTCCATTATGGAATTGTTCTTTTAACCATGGAAAAGTCTTGGTATCAGCTTGCCTATTACATAGGTGCCACCATTCTGCCTCATGTGTAAATCCTGTGGCACAATCTCCAGAGTTCAATGTCAGAGAGTCCTGAAGCTCCATGCCGAATATCAAAAATTTCATTTTCTAAATTTTATTAAGGAGGTTTTAGAAAAATAGCTATAACTGAATATGCACCTTTGAGAAAATGTGTGTGGCAGTGAGTGAGTTTCACACAGCAGGGTCCTGGAATTCATGACCTGAAAATAAGGTTGAGCTGGATTGACTTGGGGCAGCAAGAGAAGGTTGCACGGTTTTTTTGAAAAAAAAAGACTGTGCAGGGTTTGAGGTAGAAGACAGAAGAATGGTTTATGTGAAATGCTCCTGTGGACAGCCAGTGCAGATATATGGGGTAAATGGCCTCCTGTGCACTGTGATAAGTTTATTTATTCTATGCCATATTGGTATGCTTGGGGCACTAAAGAAAATTGATTACATGTGATACATAATAAATGAGGCAACTTGGGAATTCCCTTTACCCTGAACTGATGGCTCCATTGCTGTTATTCTACCATCCCTCGACAACAAGTCATGACTTCAAGTCATTCTGGGGATATTTTTTGTTCTGAGGATGTGCTACAGAATTAATTTGTAATGCCATTATCTGGACATATGTCTGTCTTCAGCACTTTGAAAAAAATGCTTTTCAAAGCAGAAACAACAAGAGTCAAAATGTTTCATTTGTGAAGAAAACAAGCTGCCCAATTAAAACTGTGTAGGAACACTTTTAGAGTGAAATTGCATGACCTAGCTCATTGCTGTAAAATACATCAGTTCTGAATATTCAAAGAGAACCAATTGGGAAAATAGCCTTTGCCCACAATGGGAGGCATTTACGTTAGTTGGCTGGACGGTTGGTTTGAGATGCAGAGTGATGCTAACAGCATAAGTTCAAGTCCTGCACAAACTGAGGTTACCAGGAAGGTCCTGCCTTCTCAACCTTGCCTCTCGCCTGAGGCATGTGACCCTCAGGTTAAACTCAACACCAGTCGTCTCTCTGCTCTGGGACTATGATGACTTTATCTTTCTCTGAATCTGCACTCATCAAGGTTTGTGAATTTAAATAAAACCAACTGAAAAACCACCTCACTTTAAACCAAGAATTCTTAAAGGAAAAGTCTGAATTTATGCCAGCATTTCCAGAAATTCAACCATCGACAATTGAATCATTTGCATCAATAGCTTGCATGGAATGCGACACTGGGCACAGGCCAACATTTGGACAATTTTTTGAATTTTTTTCTTCAAGTTTAATTGTTGACCTGGACATATCCCCCATAGGATTTAATTGTTGCTTGGCCAAATTTTTTTGAGATAAAACTCTGCAGAGTTTTATATATTTCCCCAGGTTTTGGAGAAGATTGGTGAGTGTAGAAATGTTTTATTGTTCAATATGTTTCTGCACCTTTCAACATTTTGTGAGTAAGCTGTACTTGCTTGAGTACAGCTTTTGCAATAAAGGAGAGAAGGGACCTGGTGACTTGGTTCTGACACTGAGCTACACATGAGCAGAACTGGGAAAAGAACGATGAGACAATTACCAGCACCTAAACAAGTGGGAGAGAAGGGAATCCAGCGATTGTCACCAGCATCTAAATAAGTGAAAGAGATATGAATACAGAGACAGTCACCAGCACCTCAAAGCAAGCAAGGAATTGGAACCAGACTCTAAATAAAACAACACAAGATGAAGAGAAAGAAAGTTCAGATTGATAACACAAGGATATCATGAGCTGACTAGTTGTTGAGTAGGTTCTGCTAATGATTGTGATTCAACCTCAGCAGTTTTGAAACAAATATACAGTTCTCAACTAGCAAAGGGAAATAAAGAATTAACAGGCACAAAAATAGGGAGCTGATTTCTGAGTAAGGACAAATAATTTCTACTTTCTAATATCCTCCAGTTTCAAGTTAATAGTGTAAGAATAACGTTAAAGTAAGTGAAAGTAATTAAAGCTGCAGTAAATAAAGTAACTGAAAAGTATGAACCCAAGGTATGATAGGGCAGGTCAGCCTGTGGCATGAGAGAAGTTGCAGACCCTTCTTGTGACCTATAGATGAGCCTATGTACAGGAAGTAGTATTTACTGCATAACTATGAGCTCAATGTTTTAGAACTTGAGCACCAAGCGTAACTGGGTCACATTAATGAGGCAGAGAACTATGTGGATAGCCTGTTCAGAGAGGTGGTCCCACTGGAACTTAGGGGTAAGAAGACAGAGAATGAGTGATCACGAAGCTGTCAAACAGAAACAGGCAGATAGTGTTGAACTCCCCAGAGCTCCTGCTTACTAATTACTTTTCCATTCTGTCTAATGACGAGGGCAATGAGTCAGCGAGGTAGTGTTGCAAGAATCGAGGCCTTGGCAACATGGGTGTTCCAACTATAGAAAAGGGAAGCAAGGAGACTAGAAGGGGAGTACTGACAGGGGATTTTATTCAGGGGACACACAACTATTTCTACTGTCATCAATCTGCCTCCAGGATTGCATGCTGCCTTTCAGATTGGATATTCTTTTGATGAATAGTCAGATTGTGGTCTGCATTGGTACTAATGGCAATGGATAGGAAGTGACACGTGGTCCAGCAATCAGAATTAAAGAAGTTAAGGTGCATTAACAATCGGACCTCTGAAGTAGTAATCTTCAGATTATTCCCAGTGCCAGATGCAAGTAAGTACAGAAATAGGATGATAAGACTGATGAATATGTGACTAGAAAGATCCCTGGGAGACTGTAAATGGCTCTGGCAAGATGGCACCTGTACAAGTCGGACCCATTACATTGAACAGAACCGGGACTAAACTTCTACTGGGGACTTCTACTCGTGCTGTCAGGGAGAGATTAAACTCAGCAGGAGTATAGAAACAGGATAGAATATTAGCAATTAATAACAGAATTCATGAAATGCTGAGAGCTGGTCATAAAATAGAGAATAGTAAGTTAATAGGTGGAGTTGAAGTAAAGTAGTAATGAACTCTTTATCATAATCCATTGCATGTATGTGAATGCACAAGGTATAGTTACACAGAGACGTGTTTGAAGTAAGGTTAATATTTCTGGTTTCAAAGTTTTCAGAAAAGATAGGAAAGTAAATGAAAGGAGGAGGGGTGGTGCTTTTGCTTCCTCTTTTAGTTAAGAGTTCGTTGCAGAGTTAGAGAAAGGATGTTTCAGAGGGATCAAGGACAGGATCAGTTTGGCTACAGCTATGGCATAAGAAAGGTGCAATAACATTATTTGGCACAGTATATATATTATATATATAAAAGGAAAAGGTGAAGCCACCATAGTCCTTGTGGGCCATACGCCGGCCCTCTCATTAGGGAGAGACGATGATGGTGCTTTGAGAAAGCAAGTCCTTCATAATAACCTCAGATGGTGTGAGAATTGAAACTGTGCTGTTGGCATCACAAAGCAGCCATCCAGCTAACTGAGTTAATGGATTTTAATTATCTGAACATTGACTTGGACAGCAATGGACAAGTGTTCCTAGATAGTGTTCAAGGGAACTTCTACAGGGGATATGTCCAGTCCAAATAGAACGGAGGCACTGCTAGACCTGGCTCTTGGGCATGAGGTGGGCCAAGTGACAATGATAAAACATTTCAGGGGATGGGGAGAATTATATTAGTCAATTCAATATCACGGTAATTAAGTGATGGACAATGGGCTCAAATGGGACAAGAACAGAGCTGAGCCAGAAAGATTGGAACCCAAGGTTGGAGGGAAAAACTGTTGCTGAACAATAGACTATCTTCAGGCAAAGACAAGGTACATTCCCTCAAAAGGGAAAGGTAGAACAAACAAATTCTAAGATCCCTGTAAAAGTAAATTGCAAAAATGTGGTAAAGGGAGGAGTAGGGTAAATCAGGGGCCAAAAAGGAGATTTATGCTTAGTAGCAAGAGGCTGAGACATTCAATGAAAATTTTGCAGCTGCCTTTATCTATAAGGCGCTTGCTGCCTAACGCACAGTGAGAGAGAAGGAAACCCACTCACTAGAAGGATTTACAATTAATAAGAAGGAGATATTGGATAAGCTGGCTGTATTTAACGTTGTTAAGGCGCCTAAACAGGTTGAGACGCATCCAATAATATTAAAGGAAATGAGAGTGGGAATTGTAGGGACAACGACAATTATCTTCAATCTTTTTTGAGTTTGGATATAGTACCAGAAGTTTGGAGAATTGCAAACATTATGCCCTTGTTCAAAAAAGATTGTTAAGATTGAGCCACCAGTAACAACTAATCAGTTTGACACTGCTGTTGGAAACTTCCAGAAGCAAATCTTTTCAGGATAATTTCAGGAATTAAAAACCACATAGAGAAAAGTGCATTGATTTGAACGAGTCAGCATGGATTTATTAAAAGAACATGTTTAAATAACTTGCTAGAGTTCTTTGGAATGTTGATGAAGAGGGAGAAATTGTTCCCAATTATAGAAGGATCACGAACCAGAGGGTGCCACTGGAAAATGTTTTGTTAAAGAAACAAGTGCAATGCGAGAAAAATGTTGTTCACTCAGCAAAGTTTAACGGTATGAAATGCAGTGCCATGGAAACAGCTTCAGTTGAGACATTCAAAATGCCATTAGATGATGACTGAAATAGAGACAATGTGCAGGGTTACAGAGAAAGGTTGAGATTGGGACCATGTTAAAATACTCAGAGAACTGGTGCAGACATGCTGGGTCAAATGGCCTCCACTTTCACTGTAGCAATTCTGTGATATACAATCTAACAAAGATAATTGGTAATATCACTTCCATTTTGGAATCCAAACTCTGATGCGGCTAGTGGAACACGGCGAGAAAATCCCTTGTAACTTGGTCACTGCAACAATGATATTATGACATTGCCACGACCTCTCAAAATACCTTCCCCTATTATGCTATTGAGGAATTTCAAGCACAGAAAAAGGTTGAAGTATGGCCTTGTTTATTTTCTTTGATCAATCTCACCTACCAGATCGTCTAATATATCATTGTTTATTTACTTTCCAAATCTGCACAGGACAGTATTTACTGAATTTAAAAGAACTTGAGCAATGTACCACATGCTTCTGGGTTTTCATCTGAGTTGTCTCCACAGTCATCCTCTCCATCACACAGCCAGGATATAAGTTTACAAAGTGTATTGTTGCATTGGAATTCATCCACGTTGCAAGTTGTTTTCACTAGAAAACAGGAGTATTAATCAATCTGATTTTCAAATTCGCATAACTAATATAATACATGTAAGATTATCAATATTAATTTAGACATGTCAAGTAAAGTATGATTACTCAATGGATTCATTCATTTATAGATCTATTTTCGTCTATTTTACTCTCGTCCAGTTTCATACTGTCATTGATTTGCCAGTCAAAAGTATTTGCTCTTAATAGAGAGCTCCTTACTGTTTTTATAACATTAGCTATAACAAGAAATAAACATGACATGTTCAATCTCTTTATATAAAGTCTTTATATAAATGTAATTTTGTTTCTATGGTAATGAAAAATAAGCCTTGTATCACATTCACTTCACTTAACAATTACTGACTTGGATACAAATGTCCTGTTCCAGCTGGACTGGGAGTTGGGTGAGCAAGGTACTGAGGTGAGTTCAGAATTTACGTGAGAACGAGACCTGGGAGATTTAAACTCCTGGGATTTGCTTGAAAACACTATCACCTTTTCACCAAAAATCAGGTGAAAGCATAAGCTGGTCAAGTAAGTGATGCGGAATTTCGATAGACTTCTGGCCCTACCTGCTCATACACATTTTAGGGAAAGCCATAATAGCTTCCCTGTTCAAGCCATCAGTTAAAATGGCTTACATAAATCAAATCACGATTATATTATTGGAACTCTAATACAGAAAACAAAACCCTGGCAATTTCTATTGGGTGCTATTGCTGCTTGGTTAGAAGACCAGATATGACACAAAGATAGGTGAAGGGATAGGTAATGTTGAGGAAGCAGGGTGGTTGCAGAAGGACTGGCTAGGAGAATGGGCAAAGTGGCAAACGGAAAACAAAATAGGAAAGTGTGAAATTATACACTTTGGTAGGAAGAATAGAGGCATAGACTGTCCTCTAAACAGATAAAGACTTCAGACATCTGAAGCACAAAGGGACTTGGGAGTCCTAGTTCACATTTTCTTCAGGTTAACATACGGTTCAATTAGGTAAAAAAAAGGACTGCAGATCTGGAAACCAGAGTCTAGATTAGAATGGTGCTGGAAAAGCACAACAGGTCAGGCAGCATCCGAAGAGCAGGAAAAATCAACATTTTGGGCAAAAGCCCTTCATCAGGAATAGAGGCAGGGTGCCTGCAGAGTGAGGAGATAAATGAGAGGGGGGTGGGAGCGGGGAGAAAGTACCATAAAGTACAATAGGTGAATGGGGGTGGGGATGGAGGTGATAGGTCAGAGAGGGGGTGGGGGAAGGTAGCAAAGAATAAAATGGGTGAATTGGGGTGGGGATGAAGGTGATAGGTCAGAGAGGAGGGTGGAGTGGATAGGTGGAAAGGAAGATAGGCAGGTAGGACAGGTCATGAGGGCGGTGCTGAGCTGGAAGGTTGGAGCTGGGGTGAGGTGGGGGAAGGGGAAATGAGGAAACTGGTGAAATCCACATTGATGCCCTGGGGTTGAAGTGTTCCGAGGCGGAAGATGAGGCGTTCTTCCTCCAGGCGTTGGGTAGTGAGGGAGCAGTGGTGCAGGAGGCCCAGGACCTGCATGTCCTCGGTTAAGTGGGGGGGGAGTTCAATTGGCAGTCAGGAAGGCAACCCTTATTTTAAGAGGGTGAAAATATAAGAGAATAAATGTCCTGCTGAGTCTGTGTAAGGTCTGGTCAGTCTTCATTTGGAATATTGTGAGCAGATTTGGGCTCCACGTTGAAGGAAATATATGCTGGCATTTGAATGGGTCCACAAGAGTTTTACAAAAATGATCTGGGGGGTGAAAGGCTGTCATATAAGGAGTGGTTAAGGATTCTGGGTCTGCACTCAATGGAGTTTAGAAAGTGATGGGGATTTGACTGAAACTTAACGAGTACTGAGCAGCCTGGAAAGAGTAGACTGCCTGCATATGTGGCCAAGTCTGAAATCTTCATAACATTTAGAAGTATTTAGATGTACAACTTTGTGATGACAATGCACAGAAAGCTTTGGATGAAGTGCTGGAAAATAGGGTTACAATAGTTCGGAACTTATTTTTGACTAGCGCAGACTGAGGAGCCTGTGCTGGAGATCTCTATGATTCTATGACTCATGGCTTAACAAGGACTTCAGTCCAATATATTTAGAGGATGTAGATGTGTGCAGCTGGAAAAATGCAGCAGGTCAGACAGCATCTGAGGAGCAGGGAAATCAATGTTTTGGTTTAAAACCTTCAAAATGTTGAATTTCCTGCTCCTCAATGCTGTTCGACCTTCTGTGCTTTTCCAGCTTCACATCTATTGACTCTGCTTCCAGCATCTGGAGTCCTTACTGTCTCCATGTTTAGAATCATAGTCATCGAGATGTACAGCATGGAAACAGACCGTTCGGTCCAACCTGTCCATGCCGACCAGATATCCCAAATGAATCTATTCCCACTTGCCAGCACCCGGCCCATATCCCTCCAAGCCTTTCTTATTCATATACCCATCCAAATGCCTTTTAAATGTTGCAATTGTACTAGCTTCCACCACTTCCTGTGGCAGCTCATTCCATACACGTACCACCCTCTGCATGAAAAAGTTGCCCCTGAGGTCTCTTTTATATTTTTCCCCTCTCACCCTAAACTTATGCCCTCTAGATCTGGACTCGCCAACCCCAGGGAAAATACTTTATTTATCCTATCCATCCCATCCATCCTACCTTCCCTCAACCTTTATGAGGTCACCCCTCAACCTCCAACGGTCCAGGGAAAACAGCCCCAGCCTGTTCAGCCTCTCCTATCTTTTAGGCAACGACAAGTTAAGAGGAGGCTGTTATGAAATTATCTATGCCTCAGATCAATTTCACACATGAGTAAGGAGATCAATGTACTTGTTCGTAAACCAATATTCCTGTTTTAGAGGCATTTATTGTATGGCAAGTATACATAGTATAGCATACATAGTATACAAGTACACAATTGGCTTATGGGCGAGTCAGCTCTCCCATTTTATTTCTTATTATTGTTGAAACTTTTACACTTGGAAATAATGGTGAGGCAGAACTGTTTTTATTTTACAACGTTGCGCTTGCAATGGTATACCTGCTGGTGCAATCTTCTGGAAAGCAGACTCCTAATATTCCGGCTTCTTGTTTATCATTTAATAGAGGACAATAGCTGTGTTCCCAAAGCAGCAGACCCAATCAAGAGGCTTGGAGCCTTGGAATGATGGCTGCCTCACTGGCAGAGGATAGCTTAGCTATTACTGAATGGGGACTGTAAGAGTGCCCCCACCTTAAAGTGCCTTCTGGAAATTATGGGAACACCATCACCTCCAAGCCACACTCCATCTAAATCTGTATGATATTGCCATTTACAGGCAAAGAGTCGTTGAGTCATACAGCATGGAAACACAACCTTCGGTCCAACTAGTCCAAACCAACCATATCCCTAAACTAAACTTGTCCCACTTGTCTGCATTTGGCTCATAACCTTCCAAACCTTTGCCAATCATGTATTTATCCAAATGTCTTTTAAGTGTTGTAACTATACCTACATCCGTCACTTTCTCTGGTGGTTCATTCAACATGTGAATCTCTCTCTCAGCAAAAATGTTGTCCCTCATAAATCTTTCTCCTCTCACCTTAAATCTATGCTCCCTACTTTTGAACTCCCTTGCCATAGGAAGAAAACTCTTGCTCTTCAATTTATCTATGCCCTCATGATTTTCTAAACCTCTTTCAGGTAATCCCTCAACTTCTCGTGCTCCTGTGAAAAATATCCCAGCCTATCCAGCCTTTCACTCAAAGGTCCATAGAACATAGAACATTTCAGCACAGTACAGGCCCATTGGCTGTCAATGTTGTGCCAACCCATGAAACCAATGTGAAGCCCATCTAACTTATGCTATTCCATTTTAATCAATATGTCTACCAATGATATGTCTGACCAACAATGGCACGCGGATCAAAATTCTGGCAGGAATGTGGCAGACAAACACCAAATGAACTGCAGTTGTTCAAGAAGATAGCTCATCACCTCCTTGTCAAGAACAATCGAAGATGGGAAATATTTGTTTGGCCTAGCCAGTCCACATCCCTTGAAAGAATAAAATAAACACAGATGACAGTCCACACATTTGGAGGAGACGATAGATGGTCTGCAGCCAAAGCTATGGTCCACAGATCACTGTGTCACTGGTGGTATGCGACCTGGAAAAAAGGCTTTGTGGGTATGTAGCAAGCTGCCTCCAAGAATCTGCTGGAGATCGGCTTCTGCGGGAGTTGCTGCCTGGATGTTCCGATTGGTTGATTCAATCTGTCACAATTGGTTACTTCATTTTTCAAGCTAGTTCTCACTGTTGTCAGATGGGTAGTTGCTGCATTTGATGAACCATTTCCAGCAAGGCCTTCTAGATGCTTAAATATATTGGACTGTTGAAATACTCACACCAAAAATTCCAAAAGAAAGAAATAAAGAGCTGTGGATGCTGGAAATCAGAAACAAAAACAGAAATTGCTGGTGAAACCCAGCACGTCTGGCAACATCTGTGGGGAGAAACAAGGGTCACTGGATCTGAAACGTTAATTCTGCTTTGTCTCCACAGGTGCTGTTAGATCTGCTGAGTTTCTCCCATAATTTCTGTCTTCATCACCAGAAGTTCCTACTAGCCACATTTGATTTGATTTATTTCTTGTCATGTGTATTTATTACAAATAGAGTGAAAAATGTTGTTCAACATCACTACTCTCTAGCACCATCTTAAAACAGAGAAAATAAACTAAAATGCAGAATATGTTCAATCCTGTCTCCACAGGACCAGGAAGATACCATCTAACAAGGTCATGTGAAATGGCGCTGTACTGTAACTCCATAGCAACACTGACAATAATTGAAATAAACAAACATTCCTTCAGTCACATCATTTGAAGATGCATGATGTTTGAACCCTTTACTAGTCAGGCAGATGGGCAGGGCTCTATGCCTGTCTAATGTGCTCATCGCTTGGTCTGTCACTTGGAGGCTATTTTCAAGCAGTTACATCTCTCAGAAAGCTCCTGTCAGCCTTCAACAATAAGCATTTAACAAACTGAATTTACTACCCGTAGATTGTGAGGAGGTCATCCTTAAGCTCCCCCTACCAATTTATGCTACCTCAGGGAAGATGATCTAAGGCCAAAATAGTACTGGGCGATCAGCACACCAGCAAAATCACAAATTTACATGTCTTCTTCCATCCTATGGTTAACAATTCAATACAAACTGTGGAAATACGTTTCTAAATCTCAGTTTACAACAGTAATTTAAACTGTGTAATAAGTATGAAGTCAAGTTCAATCTTTTCAACATAATGAATGCTTCCATTCTCTTTCCTCACTGTTTTTCTGCTGTCTATCATTGTTGCTTTGAACGTCGCTGGAATGATGGAACAACAAAACAATTTGTTAATTTAGTGCAATTGAAATGAAAATCTGTGAAATTGCTTGGTTAAGTCTGAGCATCAACTAACCTTGTGACCACTCATTGTTTGCTCTTTTAAAAATGATATTTCAGTCCAAGTGAAATGTAACAAAATGTATGTCAGAATACCTCTGTCGAACCTTTTTAGTGCATTGGTTAATAGATGTGTATCAAATCCTGGTGCATACTATTCAATAAAGTCATTGATTTTCTACATTTTTTTTTACTTTTATTCATAATGCTGGAAATACATTTGTGTGTTTATGGGGAACATTTATGCCAGCTATTTTAAGAACGGCAGTAGTCTGCTCAAAATAAATGCATTGATGGCTTCAGAAAAATAAAGGCAGGGATTTCATGTTACATTTGCCTGTTTGTCACACACATTGAACAACACATTTGAGTTTGCACATTCTCCCCGTGTCTGTATGGGTTTCCTCTGGGTGCTCCAGTTTCCTCCCACAGTCCAAAGATATGCAGGTCAGGTGAATTGGCCATGCTAAATTGCCCATAGTGATAGGCGCATTAGTCAGAGGGAAGTGGGTCTGGGGGGTTACTCTTTGGTGGGTCGGTATGGATTGGTTTGGCCAAAGGGCCTGTTTCCACACTGTAGGCAATCTAATCTAAAAGAAAACACACCATCAACCCATAAACTATTCCTTTTGGAGAATAATCCAAAAGGATTAATCTGTTTGGATCTTTGCAATAATCGAATGTCCCAGCATTCATTGACCAAACATCTTTGATGATTTTTTCTTTAACTATGTAACTCAGGTTATAATGTTTGGGAAAGCTCTGCAGGCTAAACAATTGTCAAGGCATCAATAACAGATTATGTTCTATGGGAAGCCAAGATATTCCCATTAATGGCAGCAAGGGTGGTTGTGGATACAGATACCTTAAGATAGTCACAAGAAATTAAAGTCTCCACTTCAAACGACATACTAACAAAACATGCTAAACAGTTTAAACTCCTGTATGCAAGTAGCAGATAATGGGAAACATCTGGTTCTGAGGCATTCAAGGACTTAACATAAAACTATTAGCTAAGGACCTACCATATGGCAACAGAATCTAATCAGCATAAAACGTCAAAACATAACAATAAAGTCATGGCAATAACCGAGTCTCACTGATATGGAGGTATATTCTGGTCAGGCACAAGCCATTCTAATGCAAGCTGACAATTAACTGGGTAAAAGTAAAGCACTGCTGAGCAGTTTCAGTTACCTGTTTCGCAGTTTTCTTCATCACTGCCATCTAGACAATCAGTTTCTCCATCACAATGCCACCTGACAGGAATGCAATGGCCATGCTTACATTGGAACTGATCTTCTTTACATTTAATAACGCAGTCTTTCTATAATATAAATCACATACAAGTTTTAATTTAATAACATTTGTCACCAATGGCATATGGCTAATTACAAAATTACAAAACCATGTTGCTAATCATCTGTTATAAGTTCGGAAATACTTATGACAGACAAAATGTGTTTCCCTTTCTTCCCCCTATATTCATCCATTGGAATTAATTCTATTGCACATAATCCTTGTTAGTTTCTAAAAATAATCTATTTTGAGAGTAAGGTCTTGTTAGTGATTCAGGAATGTTTTTAGCTCATACTTTGGTTTTCAATATGAGGCCTTTACAATTATTTAACAAAGGAATTTTTTTTAAAAAGAGAAAATATATTAAGAAGAAAATTGTTTATACAAATTGGAACTTTCAATCACCAATAGCTGTTAAAACAGAATAAGTTATTTAATAGAGGAATTAAATAAAGAAGAATATTAACAAATAGAAAGCAAGTATAAGACTGGGATTAAAGTAGTTGGCTAAGTAATGTGGCACATCTAAATATGTGGCATCCAAAATTAATGTATAATGATACATTGTGCTGAGTTATGGTTCATAAGGTGCCAATGGTACTGAGATATCACACTATGCATTGAAAATACTGTGTGAGCCGAAAGTGTTATAATACCTGTAAGATGCATAACAGCTGAGCCTGGTATAAAATTTACTTAATGAATACATTTTTCACAGAGGTTATATCCAAAGATGTGCAGGTTAGGTGGATTGGCCATGCTAAATTGCCCATAGTATCCAGGGAGGTGCAGTTTAGGTGGATTAGCCATGGTACAGTGATAGGATTGGTTTATTTGGGATGGTCTTTCAAGGGTTGGTGTGGATTTGATGGGCTGATTAGCCTGCTTCCACACTGTAGGGACTTTATAATTCTATGAAATAAAGTTTGCAAGAACAGTTAGTCGTGCAAGCAGCAGCCCATGACCCCACATACAGATTATATGCAGTGAGTTCAGAATGAGAAATTCATGAAACGTGAAGAAATTCTGCACAGAATCATTTACATGTAGCAATATGTTCCTCATTTTCCACAAGAAACAATATTATGCTGCAAAGTAGCGACTTTGAAGGATCACAAAATTTTATTTGAACATGTCATTTTATTTAAACATCAGCCATAACATACAAGGTACTGGAAAGTGTTGTAGAGTCCTACAGCACAGAACCAGACCTTTCAGTCCAAACTGTCCATGCTGAACAGACATCTTAATCTAATCTAATCCCATTTGCTAGCATTTGGCCCATTTCTCCCTGAAAGCTTCCTACACATATGTCATCCAGATGCCTTTGAATTGCTGTAATTGTACCATCCCCACCACTTCTGGCAGCTCGTTCCATCAACGGTTCACCCACTGAATGATGAAGCTATACCTCAGGTCATTTTTAAATGTTTCTCCTTTCACCTTAAACCTATTCCCTCCAGTTTTGGATTCCCTAGGAAAGAAGATCTTAGTTCTTCATCCTATCCAAGCCCTTCATGATTTTATAAACCTCCATAAATTCACTCCTCAGCCTCCAACGTTCCAGGCTCTTCAGTCTCTCCCTTTAGCTCAAACCCTCCAATGCTAGCAATATCCTTATAAATCTTTTCTACATCCTTTCAAGTTTGACAACGTCCTTCCTGTAGAACAACAACCAGAATTGTATCCAGTATTCTAAAAATGGCCTCACCAATATCTGGTACAGCTGCAAGATGAATTCCCAACTCATAAATTGTGACTAATTACTCTAATGTATCTGTTAAAGTTCATACAAATATATGGTTCTTGATTTTCATTAGAGTGACTAAAATTTTGAGGATTTATTAACAGTTCTAGTACTCAGAAGTTAAAATCTTCTAGATAAAATAACTTTTGCAAAGAAGTTAATCAATCCAGAAAAAAAAAGTTACACATGTAGCACATAACATGACTTTTGCCTTTTTTTCACTGCCCAGAAGTGATATGGCTAAGACTTCTGCTTTAGGTACAACGAGTAATCTGAAAGCAAACTGTACTCAAAATAGCACTAGTTTACCAAACTAGTTTTTTTTGGACAATTTCTAGTCAAACACATTTGCACATTACCAAATGTAAACTTTTTCATTAACCAGTAAAATTGCTACGTTTTATGAACTATCTTTTACTAACAATAATCTTGATATAGTTGAATGTAGTGACCCTTGATATTTTTTCATTAAGACTGTTATGATAGTGAGAAATACAGAGTATCAATTTTCAACTTCCATTTTTAATACCTGAGACCTTGATGGACAAAAGCAATTTTTTGAAAACAAGATAAATACTGATTTAAAGTAAATACTGTGATTCCTTACTTGAGACAGGTTTTGTGGAAATGATACAAGATATACAAAACTCATCTGCAATGAAATTACAATTTCTTCCAAAGACAGCGCAACCAGACAACATTTTGTGTAAAGATCGTATCTTATTTATTTCTCAATTGCATGACATGTTCATGTTTTGAGAGATGAAAGGTTGACTGGAGTATTCAGCTTGGAGAGGCAATCGAGAAGAGTAGGATAATACAAAAGTAACCAAATCAACAGATGCTTTAAAGACAAAGATGGGAGAAGAGATATAGGTAGAAAATTTTCTATTTTCAGTGAAGTTGTTTCATTGGGTGAGATTCATGGTAGCGGTCCACTGTGTCTTGGACGGTGCCACAGTGGTTAGTACCGCCGCCTCACCATGCTAGAGACCTGGGTTCAATCCTAGCCTTGGGAGACTGTCTGTGTGGAGTTTGCACACTCTCCCTGTGTCTGTAGTGGGTTCCTACAGGGTGCTCTAGATTCCTCCCACATTCCAAACATTAGATGAGGTGGATTGGCCATGCTTAATTGCCCTGCAGTGTGCAAGATATGTGGGTTATCCAGGGTAATGTGGGTTTGCAAGGATGGGTTGGGGCTGGATGAGATGCCCTTCAGAGGATCAGTGCATACTCGATGGGCCGAATGGCCTCTTTCTGCATTGAAGGGATTCTATCAACTAAAAGCATTGGCCTCAAGGTTGAAACCTAACATATCTAAAATTACCAAGGATATTTTTAAAAATTAAAATGCCTAGGCTGTTCTCCTGCCCATACCTGACATATTTTATGTTCAAAAAATAACTCATTACCATTTTTGATTTTGCTTATTTTTTTAGAATTAATAGGTAACAGAATCCTTCCTTTTTCACTCAAAAAAAACTCTGTGATTCAGCTTCTTTAATTTTATCCAATTCATGATGTGTTTGTTGAGGTGTGATTGCTGTGGCTAAGAAATAAAACATTAAAAACATAGGTAGCAACGAAAGGCCCTCTTGTGACACAGTGGTAGTGTAGCTCCCCTGTACTGGGAGGTCTCGCTTCAGGTCCTAGCTGCTCCAGAAGTGTGTAGTCATATCTATGAACATGTTGACTAATAAAATAGGTTAAATAAAAATAAAATTTATAAGTAAAAATCAAATAAGATTAGGTGACAAAATGAGGAGCCAGTTCTTCCTCCTCGCTGGCTCACAGTGTAATTTTAAATAAGTGAAAACGTCTTTCTAAAAATGAGTTTATTTTGTGTACAATAGATATTTTCCTAGTAACTTAACTATTTTCCACACATCTTTATTTGAAGAGATTGGCTGAATCTCTGCAAATGACTGCAATTAACTTAAATTTACTCTTGAGTGCGTAATAGCTTTGAAGGCAAGGCTGGCTTCCAGCTCAACTTCTTTTCTAAACCATTGCAAAAGATCATGGTAACATGATTTGGGGTGAGTTTAATTTGTCCTTTAAATTCTATAATATTTTGGGCAAATTGCTCAGGAGTGCTACCCTGCAAAAAAACCTAGAGAATGAGAGTGGAGAGAAAGGAAACTTTCAAAAGAAGCAAATGTAATGTGAAAGGAAACTACATTTTCACATGAGTAGTTAGGCACTGGAAAACACTGCCTGCAAGTGTGGTGGAGGTGGGTTCAAATGGAACTTTTTGGATAATTATTTAAATACAAACTTGTGGGGAAGGACAGGGGGCAAATAGTATTGAATCACAATGCTTATTCAGAGAGCTGGCACAGACATAGTTGACAGAATGGCATCTTTTCTTCATCGTAACAATTCTGTAAAACACTGCCCCAGATGTTCATCACATTCTCAAGCAAAGAAGAATTCTCTATCATCAGACCAACAATTTCCTTTTACCAGATTCAGCTTGTCTCTTCCTGTCTCGTTTACTTCAAAGCAGCGTTCTTAGATTCAGAGTTTCTTCTAAGTTGCCTCCTTTGAAGGATTTAGAGAGCTCTAGTTCTCCACTCATCCTTATAAACCAATTCTCTGGCATTTGGGTTTAGCCTAAGGTTTTCTTCTGTGTCAACTTCAGTGATTTAACATTTCTCTTTTGGCTTGATGATTGGAGCCAACATTGAAGCTGTATTCTGAAGACAGTGCTCTTAGTTTTAACATGATAGCTCCGAAATCGATTCAACTTATTAAACGAACTGGTTCAGCATCCCATTTATTTTGTCGATTGCTGTGCTACAGTGACTGAGAATGTCAAGTGTCACATCTATCACTAACTCTAAATCACTTTCAATTTCTTCCTTAGCTATTTCAACACCATAAATAGATTAAATGTGCTGCCAATTTTTTCTTCAAATCTGCAATAAATTACATTTAACTGCACTGAATTTCATCTGCCAGAGAGACGCCTCCTTATACGTTTTATTGAGATCATTTTGTAGTTCCCTGGCTCCTGTGCACTCAATATCAACTTTGACTGCTTCGGTTTTATATTGCCCGTAATTTTGGTCAATTCAATTTGGATTGATTCCAATATTGACTATTTTAACTTTGAGAAACCAAGAATGAACTATTCTTGCACCTGTATATTATGCTGTAAATATATTGTTGATCATCATTCAAGTTCAGGTTTTCACCTCTCCGCCTCTTTCCTCCCTGAAGATATTTCTAAATCTTCTCTGTGACTAGCTTTTGCCATCTGTCCTAATATATCTTTTTAATCAAATTAGGAGTGGATCAGGCCATCAGCCCAATGGTCTTCCTTCACCAGTCAAGAAGAACAAGGTTGATATGATTACTCCACATTCCTGAGGTAAAAACAATGACTGCAGATGCTGGAAATCAGATTCTGGATTAGTGGTGCTGGAAGAGCACAGCAGTTCAGCCAGCACCCAAGTAGCTTCGAAATCGACGTTTCGGGCAAAAGCCCTTCATCAGGAATAAGGGCAGTGAGCCTGAAGCGTGGAGAGATAAGCTAGAGGAGGGTGGGGGTTCTAGCTTATCTCTCCACGCTTCAGTCTCACTGCCTTTATTCCTGATGATGGGCTTTTGCCCAAAACATCGATTTTGAAGCTACTTGGATGCTGCCTGAACTGCTGTGCTATTACAGCACTACTACTCCACATTCCTGTCTACCTTTGATAATCTATCACTTCTCCATTCATCAAAGAATTCATTGATGCATCTCTGCCTTACAAAGATTTAAAGACACTGCTTCCACCACCTTTTGAGAGAAGAGTTCCAAAGACTCACAACACTCTATAAGAAATAAACATCCCCCTCAAGTCTGACTTAAATGGGGTTACCCTTTACCTTTAAACAGTGATCCCCAATTCTAAAAATCGCCGACAGGAGGAAATATCCTTTCCACATGCGCCCTATCAAGATCTCTAAGGATTTATATGTTTCAATTCGTCACCTCACATTTTTCTGAACTCCAACCGACACAAGTCCAACTTGTCTAACCTCCTAATATTTCACCACAAGACTTATTCCAAATATTTGACCAGTAGACCTTCTCTGAACTGATTTCAACTGCATTTGCATCCTTCCTTAAATTAAGAGACCAATACTGTACATAATACCCCAGATGTGATCTCTCCAATGTTCTGAACAACTGAAGCATATCCTCTCTACTTTTGTCTTCAATTCCCTTTGCAATAAATTACAACATTCTATTAACTTTATTAATTAGAGTCAGTTCTGATACACCATGGTAATTCTCTTCCCATGTGATCCATTTTATAAGAAAATTGTGTAATAGCAGCACCATTTAAACTAATGGGGATAGAATCGCGTTATAACCAACAATGCTTTAAAAGCAGTGTTAGAGAGAATTTGTGTTAACAAAACACGCTTTAAAGCAGAATGACCTGTACTTGCATACTAACCTGTTTTAATTTAGGCATTAAGACATCCAGATCCCTCTGCCTTCAATTAGCTCTGGAATCTTTCACCATTTTGGTAACATGTGCCTTTTTGAATCTACCTGTCTAAATTGATAATTTCACAGTACCCTGCATTACTCACAGTTTGATCATTGGCATACCATTTGTAGCTTTTTGCAGCCTCCTTATGCCCTCTTTATTGCATGGTTCAACATCAATTTCTTTGCTAGTACTCCTGAGACATGTATTATGACAATTTATGTACTTTAAAGGTGTTACTTAAATGCATATTGGTGCTGGGAGCAAGCACTATACTTTGTTACAGCTGAAACCAAAAATGCTGGGAATCACAGCAGTGAGGCAGCATTTATGAAGAGAGAGCAAGCTAACATTTCAAGTCTCAATGACTGATAGCAGAGCTCTGATGTAGAGTCATGTAGATTTGAAACATTTGTGCTCTCTCTTTCTATGGATGCTGCGTGACTGCTGTGATTCCCAGCACTTCTGGTTTTCAGTACAGATTTCAGCATCTGCAGTAATTTGCTCCTATATTTCATTAGCAGACTTTCATGTGGGCTTTTTCAAAGGTATATGGAAATAATAGTAAACCATATTACATCTCAAAGGGTCTGTGGTGGATGTCAAACTGGCCATCTCCTTCAGAAGCCACACTACTGTTAATTGAAAAAAAAAGACTATCTTACAAGTAGCCTGCAAGTCCATTCTTATTGATCGGTTCTAGAGGTGAAAAGCTCAGGTGTGTAAATGGACAGTTGTGGATTACTTTATTGTAATGATAAGTCATAAGTGGCCAATCCAATGCAGCCTGTTCTCTCTGTGCACCTGACAAAGTTGAAAACTCTACTTTATTGTAATACCTACCATTGGCAAGTACCTAATTGACATACTTTATCATGTTACCTTTCGAATCATGGGTCTTCTATTAGAGTGTCCACTGAGTCTCAATGAACATTTATCAATCATCATGTCATTTTAATCAACAGTTTATAAATCCATTTCATATTTCTTTTGGTATTTCTACATCTATGCAATTACATTCCTGCATGATCCCATCAGCTAGATAAATTCTGTGGGAAATAAGGAGACCCATGATGTGACCTGTGGAATAGATCAATATAGACATGGGACAACAGTCTAGGTAAATAACAGTAACAGTGAGTTCTGAATGTTGACATTCAAACTTTGAATATCAGTGGTAATTAACAGAGGGGACGGGTCACATGCACTAGCTATAAAATTGGAAACTTCCCCTTTTGGCCTCTTTTCAGGAAACTCACTGAATTCAGTGACAATTTGGGAAATGGTTAGTTTTCTCCTGAATCAAGGACCCTGGGATAGGCTGCCAGACAATCAGAGATTGGCAGATCTTCATTGTTTAACAAGGTCACCAGGGAGCTCATGGTTGCTGCTGGTGGTGCACCTACCTGAGGCTGAGAGTCTCAGACATCAAGGTTTGGTTTGAATGCATGATTGATTTATTGTCACACATAGAATCATAAAATCCTTACAGTGTGGAAACAGCACATTTGTCCCAACAAGTCCACACTGACCCTCCAAAGAGTATTCCACCCAGACCCATTCCCCTACCCTATATTTACCCCTGACTAATCACTTCACTTATACATCGGGCGGCACGGTGGCACAGTGGTTAGCACTGCTGCCTCACAGTGCCAGAGACCTGGGTTCAATTCCCGCCTCCGGCGACTGACTGTGTGAAGTTTGCACATTCTCCCCGTGTCTGCGTGGGTTTCCTCCGGGTGCTCCGGTTTCCTCCCACAGTCCAAAGATGTGCAGGTCAGGTGAATTGGCCATGCTAAATTGCCCGTAGTGTTAGGTAAGGGGTAGATGTAGGGGTATGGGTGGGTTGCGCTTCGGCGGGGCGGTGTGGACTTGTTGGGCCGAAGGGCCTGTTTCCACACTGTAAGTAATCTAATCTAATCTAATCCCTGAACACTATGGGCAATTTAACATGGCCAATTCACCTACCTTGCATATCTCTGGACTGTGGAAGGAGGAAGAAATGCACATAAACACAGGGAGGATGTGCAAACTCCACACAGACAGTTGCCCACAGCTAGAATTGAACCCAGGTCCCTGGGGCTGTGAGGCAGAAGTGCTATCTACTCGGCTACCATGCCACCCATGTCAAGAAGATACAGTGAAAAGTGCCTTGTTGCCACAATATAGCACCATTTTAACGTACAATAAGGATAAAAACAAACAATTTAAAGAACATCTCCTGTTCAAATTGGGGTCTCAAGCCTGGCTGTAAGGTCTTCGCAAGGTATCCTGCTCATCATGTAGTTCTCCTGCAAGCACAGCAATGATGAAGTCAATGTCACAGGAGACCAAGCTCTGGTGCCACCTCAATGACACTGCCAAGAGTCCAAGCTCAGGGCTTATCTCTGCGAGGAGTCCAAGCTTCTGGCCTACCTGCTGTTGGGGGTCCAGGCTCCAGCCCCATCACCACTGGGAGTCCATACTCTATGCACAATGCTGCCTGGACTCCAGGCTCCAGGCCTACTGCTGCCTGGACTCCAGGCTCCAGATCTACTGCCACTGGGACACCCAGCTTTAGGCCTACTGCTGCCTGGGCTCCAGGCCCCAGGCCTACTGCCACCGGGACTCCAGGCTGGAGGTCTATTGCTGCGTCAACTCCAGGCAACAGGCCTACTGCTGCCAGAGGTCCAGGGTCCGGGCTTACCATCACCACGAGTCCCTGGTCTGGGCACTGCCACCAAGAGTCCAGGCTCCATGCCTACTGCTGCTGCTGGGAGTCCAGGCTCTGGGCCAACCAATGCTAGGAGTCCAGGCTCCGGGCAGTGTCACTGCCAAGTATTGAGGCTCTGGGCCTGCCACTACCAGGAGTTCAGGCTTTTGACCTACTGCCGCCAGTGGTGCGGGTTCTGGGCACCACCACTACTGCCAGGAATCTCGGCCCATGCCACCAAGGTTGCAGCCACCATGCCACCAACACCACTCTGGCCTCAAAGATGAAAATGAGAAGTACACAGAGAAAATGATGCTGCCGACCTGGAGCTGATCAGCTCCAATGAGCCTGAACACTATCTCCTCAGGAGTTATGTCTTGGAATATAGGTATAATTCTGATAAATGCACACTGGTATCCATTAAGGCCAATCTATCTGTTCTAAAGTGGGGTGCTAGGAACTGCATTCAGTACTCAGTGTACATCTGCCCAATCTTTTTAGAGCTGAATCATGACTTCAGCCATTGATTCCCCTCAACAGTTCAGATAGCTTTCACACACCAATGGTCTGCTTCACAATGTTATTGATGGGCCCATGGATTTCAATATACTCCAATTGCCCTTGTGTATTCATCTAGAAATGGGAAGACCATCAATCAGGTATAGAGGCACTAACTCTTGTTTCTGAACAATGACCCTCTTGCAGACCAAAGCTCACTAGGAAAGGTAGGTTGCCTGAGGATAAAGACATCATTTATACTGCCAGATAGTGACATCCATCTTTGCTGTGAACCATTCTATGATTCTGAAATATCATTAAAAGAATGATTGGAAAGAAGAAAATGTTCTTATGCAGTGAGTTGAGACTTAGAAGTACTGTCTGACAGAATTAGATTCAATAGTAAATTTTGAAAGGGAGAACAGGAAAAGGACTAGAAAAGAAAAATGAAATGGAGAAAGAGAAGATAAGGGGTCTAACCAGAATGCACTTTCAAAGAGATGGTACAGGTAATGATGGGCTGAATGGCCATCGCTAAGCTGTATAACTGCATGAAGTTTATTTTCTGTAACTGCTTAATGGGTAACTGGGTATCTACAAACAATTCTCCATTTGGGCAGCACGGTGGTTTGATTCCAACCTCAAGTCATTGTCTGTGTAGAGTTTGCACATTCTCCCTGTGTCTACATGTGTTTCCTCCGTGTGCTTCGGTTTCCACCCACAGTCCAAGGATGTGCAGGTTAGGTGGTTTAGTCATGCTAAATTACCCATTAAATCCAGGGATGTGCAGGCTAGGTGGGTTAGACATGAGGAATGCAGGATTACAGGGATCGGGTGGGTCTGGGTGGGATACTCTTCATGAGTTTGTTGTGGACTCAATAGCTAAATGGTCTGCAACCACACTGTAGGGATTCTATAATTCGAGAGAGTATATTGGTACATGTATATATTTATGTCAGTTTCAAATTAAATAGTGTTAGGGTGACCACACCATGAACTACTACAGCAGGCACAGAGATTGAACCTGTGCTGTTGGTGTCATTCTGTATCACATGGTAGCCAACTCAGCTAATCCACCTGCACATTTATTGACTATTATCAAAGAAATACACAGTATGAGGATCAGTGATATCACCTGAATCTACATGTAATAACTAGTTTTATTTTGTCATTCTTTAGAAAGGTTGAAATAAAATCTACAAGAAAAATAATGTTTAGTAATTTAGTAATAGTGCATGTATACATCAATTTACTGATTTATGCAAGAAATGGTTTCATTTTGCATGAATGAATGGAAATCAACAGTGAATTCCAGACACCAGAGGATACAAGTGCTTCACTCTTGACAAACATTACTGCCAGCTTCGAAGATTGTTCATAAATTACAGCATGGAAAGATCACAGATACCAACATGTTAATTACTTATCCAGGCCATGTAAACGGAATAGATTTGAAACTATTTTCTGATATGTCAGTGGTATGTCCATCAGATTCAGATAGACCAGAGTGTTTTCGATTGGCCACTTTTATTGTTACTAGATAAAGCACAGTGGCTCCATGGTTAGCACTACTGCCTCACAGCAATAGGGACCTCGTGAGTTTGCACATTCTTCCTGTCTACATGGGTTTCTATGTAGGTAGAAACTAAAAAGTGTTAAAGTCCACATGAGGTTGATGGGGCCATATATAATTAAGCAAGCATATATAGTTTTGTGGGCTTCAATTGTCACTTACAGCTCATCATATTGTTGGCTTTTATCTAAGAAAGACCATGAATAGTACAAAGGACAAGGTAAACTGTAGCAATCTCACATATGAGTATATGAACAAGGACCAGGAATAGGCTATTTAGCTCCTGTTTCCTCCCACAGTCCAAAGATGTTCAGGTTAGGTGGATTGGCCATGCCAAATTGGCCATAGTATCTAGTGATATACAGGTTGGGTGGATTAGTCATGGGAAATGTAGGGTTACAGGGGTAGAATTGGGGGAGGTGGTGGATGTGTGATGCTCGTCAGTGTGGACTTGATGGCTGAATGGCTTCTTTCCATACTGCAAGGATTCTATGTTTTTATGTTTCTGTGGGACTGAAACAAGCATTCCACAAGGTGAAAAAATAAAATTTGTCAGGCTGGTAAACCAAATCCATACTAAAAAGTGTTAAGTTCCATGAGGTTGGTGGTGCCGTATATAATTAAGCAAACATGTATAGCTTTATGGGCTTCTATTATCACTTACAGCTCATCACATTGTTGGCTTTTATCTAAGAAAGAACATAGATAGTATAAAGGACAAGGTAAGCTGTATAACTCTTGCATATAAGTATATGCACAAAGACCATGAATAGGCCACTTAGCTCCTCAGACCTGCTCCACCATTCAATAAGATCATGGCTGATCTGATTGCAACCTGAAGTCTACATTCCCACTTATTCCTGAATAACCTTTCAGCCTCTTCCATAACAAGAATCTATCTACCTCCACCTTAAAAATATTAAAGAATGTTGCTCCCACAATCTAGAATTCTAAAGTCTCCCTGAGAAACAGAAACAGAAGAATTTTGTTTCATCTCTCTATTAAATGGGTGACCCCAGACAGAACCAGGTATTATAGATTACGAAAATGGGTGACACAGCCATTCCTGTTGGTGAAGGTGGGGAGGCATTCTGATTGAGTGGTTAGGCAGTGATGACAGAGGGCATGCAGGGTTAATGGTGTCAGAGACTGGGGTGGGTGATAGTGAGTGAGAGATGTTATAAATGTAGGGAATACAGGAGAAACCCAGAAGGTCTAACACCATTTGTGGATAGAAAAGTAGAATAAATGTTTCAAATCTAGTATGAATTTCTCTCAGAATTGAAAAGTGATGGAAAATGATTTTTTCCTGTACTTTTCACAGTCAGAGGACATCCAAAATAAACACGGGAATATTAATATTGATGAAAGAGAAAAACTGATGTAAATTTGGTCTAAATTAAGGTGTGAAACAGAAAGGATGGATCCTCTGTGCTAAGAATAGAGTAAACAAGATGCAAACAAGACAAGGTAGTCGGGTGATGGTGGAGAGCGAGAGAGAATGTAAGAAAAAGGGAGAACACACATAATGCAGTCCATTTCTGAAGTTGTTGAATTCAATATTGAGACCTTATGGCGATATAGTACCTAAGTGAAAAATGAGGTGTTGTTGCTGAAGTTTGCATTGAGCTTCATTAGAACAGGTTCAGGACAAAAGTGTTAGTTAATTGTAATGACAAGCAACTGGAAGATCAGGGCCTTTCTTATAAACAGAGCAGAGAGGTTCCAGACACTCATCACTCAGTTTGCATTTGATCTCACCAATGTAAAGAAAAAAACATAACGTCAGTAGACATTACAGTAGACTAGATGGAAAAAGTACAAGCGGAAGTTTAGTTGACCTGGAAGGCGTGTTTGGTGTACTTGACAGTGAGGAGGGAGAAAGTGAATAGGCAAGTGTCACATCTTCAGCAAATGCATGGGAACGTGTCATGCAGGAGTGAGGAAACATTAGGAGTGATAGAGAAGTGGACCAAGGTGTTATGGATTCTGGATTAGTGGTGCTGGAAGAGCACAGCAGTTCAGGCTGAAAGGCTTTTGCCCGAAACGTCGATTTTACTGCTCCTTGGATGCTGCCTGAACTGCTGTGCTCTTCCAGCACCACTAATCCAGAATCTGGTTTCCAGCAGCTGCAGTCATTGTTTTTACCACGGTGTTATGAAGGCAACAGTTCCCATGGAATACTGACAGTGGAGGGGAGGGGAAGGTATATTTGGTGCAAGCATTCTACTGGAGGTGGAGATGGGTTGGACACAACTGAGGGTCCTGTCAATCGCAAAAGGAGGATCTTGGAGGGAAAAAGTAATTTCAGTGCTCCCCAGTGGAAGATGGCATTATCATAACAGATGGGACTATCTTTTAAAATAATTTGCTAACTCACATCAGCAAACTCTGCTTTCATGCTCTCTTGGATCCATTTTAAACACCTAACTGTATCTACACAGGTGTCCAATCCAGGGAGCTTGTCCCCAAAATATGTGCCTGATGTATAGTTGGGCTATAAACTAGAAATAAACTAGGAATGATGAAAATGAAAATGAAAACTGGAACGTTGGAAGCGGTCTGTGATGCAATCTTGTTGCCAGACTGTTTACCAGCAATGGGATGATAATGGCTTGGCATCCAACAACTAAATGCAGGCAACTGATTTTACCAATTAAGTGGTCCACTTAAGGGGCATCTTCATGGGCACTATCCCAATTGCAAAGCATTTTGTCTGGTTGTGATAAAGACAAGAATTTTCTAATTCCTCTGAATCTTTGATCTTGCAAACTCAACATTTCTCACTGACAATGTAGAGACTGCAGAGCTGCCCTCCATCTGATTGAAATGACCACATAGAGAGCCAGTTCATTGTCCTTAATTAGGTATGTATTGTCTCAAAATAAAGACTGACATCGTTTGAAGAAAATCCTGACTAATGTATTTGGCGATCATTAGGAGACAACTGAACAGGTTCAGAGTTAGGTTACTTGACTGAGCATTTTTATTTAACATGCGACGGCTGTAAAGATTTCTCTTAAGGCTATGGAGAGAATGAGGATAATAATTTTCTGGTTGCAATACAGCTGTGTTCTCTGTTAGCTGATTACTGGGCAATGTTGAAATGTTGATGGCAGTCAGGGAAAGTTCAGTCAGTCACATATCATCCTAAATGCAGGGTTGCATGGCAACAAATAGCCAAAACACAGAAACAGAGGGAGGTTGGTCAAGATTTTGTTTCAAACCATAAATTACTACCATTAAAATAATCAGTAGTTGGTTAGAAAGCTGCTATTTCAATTTCAAAGACGATGCATGAAATTTTTGGTTGTTAGTAAAAATAACTCAACTAAAATTCTGAAAGGTTGAAGTGTTGGTTCACTGACTTTTGTGCTAGTATTCATTAATTCGTCCAACTTCAAGAAGTTATTCAAGAAAGGCAGCAGGTGGCAGCCTACAGCTAGCAATATGAACACTGTTACAAATAAAATTGGTCAGCTAGAACCCAGGTGAACAACTGCTGATGCACATTTGGTTACATAATGATGTTCAGTGTAATCTTCAATTATTGACAAAGAACTACCATTAACTCTGGTCTTATTACAGCCTACTACTATCCCTGCTTGCATTATGAATAGTGATCCACCATCATATCCAATATTCCACAGCATTGAACACCAAGACACAAAAAATATATTCTTTGTAAAGCAGTGTTAAGACTGATTACGTGTTTTGTCTTGTTCCGGTTATCATTTTTAAAAATTAAATGCAATTGTGAATGTGAACATTTTGAACTTTGTTCTTTTGAGTTTCAAAAAATAGTTTTCTATTCCAAGTATATACTAGTTTGGGGAGAAAATTTAGCTGATTGACTAAGAGTACTATACTATATTATCAAGCAGTACCAGGAGGAGACTGAAAACCAAGTTGTAAATATGGAGGTTCCTAAAGGTTTCAGTGCTGCAGATGAAGGGGTTTAACACAGCAGTCGACACAGCAACAGTTTCTCTTAGAAATAACAGGGTGAAAGGTGGGCAGAATGCACAGAACGTCAATTGAGAGGGATGTAAAGCTGGAGATGCTGCTGAAAGAAGGCACTGAAAGGACACACAAATGTTTGGAAGAAGGCTTTAAAAGCAATGCTTTGTGGTTCAGGAAGTCATTTCATATCAGCGAGGAAAAAGTGACAGACAAGCAGACTTCAGTGCAACCACTGTACGGTTGTTGAATTTTGAACAAGTCGACATGTATGACAGGAAGTCAAGGATGACATTGAAGAAATCCAGTTTCAAACAAACAAAAGAGTAAATAAGGAGTTCCCGACAGAGTGAGTGGTATAGCTGCAAAAAGGAATAGTTTTGCCGAGCTGGATATTTGCTATCTTGTTGTGTATGTGGAGCGTTGAAGTCCATATCGGCTTTGATGAGTACACAAACAGTGTTATAACCAGCCTAGGGCAGAATATGGGGCAGAGGATCAGAGATTATGATAGGAACCAATCTGTCAAATGTTTATCTTTCTAACATTTAATTGGAGGGACATTTGACACATTCATGTTCTCCTGTTTGGCAGGCAGTCTGATAGCACAGACACTAAGGAAAATTGGTGGAGAAGAAGAGCTAAGTGTGCTTAGAATAAATATGGAAGTGTACTCAGTGCCTATGGCTGAGACAGAATGTAGATAAGGATGAAGATGGAGGGGATAAAGCAGACAATTCTGGATGACCATCAGAAAGGCTGGTTTGATTGGCAACCTAAAATGGATTTGTTTCATTGGGACAGATTGGAGAGAAATGTCATGAATCTACAGAACTGAACAGCAAAAGCGTCAACTGAGCATTGTGTGGTCAAGTAGATCAAATGATAAAGAAGAGGACAAATGGGATTTATTCACACATACACAGAATACTGTTGCAATCTTTGGCCAGACAGTCACAACATGCTGCTGTGAGGAAGGGTCACTCGACCTGACCTGAAAAATTGTCTCTGAGTTCTCAACCATCTCCAGCCACACCAAGAGTGATATTCTGTCAAGGCCACTGCTGAGTTTCCCGAACTAAATGGTTCATTAATATAGAGGTGAAATACTGGATTCATATTGCATGCAGACAATGGATCAACTGTTAGATTCTATAACTTAGATAAAGTAATGAAAGAAAACTTACTTCATCTGAACTATCAGAGCAATCATAATCTCCATCACATCTCCATCTGGCTGCAACACAACGACCATTTGCACAGGTAAACTCGTTCATCGAGCAGGAGCGAAGTGCTAAGGTTTTAAAAATAAGCAATTAAAATTATTTAATTTAATAATTAATTTAATTCTATGGCAACACTGTTCTATCATAGTCAAGAATTAAATACAAACATTCTCAGGCCATTTTAAATTTTGCAACTATGTTGGTTACAATGAAATTTGAATGAACCAAAATATCAAGTCACTGAAGGTAGTTGAGTTTTGACAACTTCTTATGCATGAGTGCATATGCAATTACAAAAACTTCAGATGCAGTTTAAAAACTAATAAATATCTGAATTTTAAATTAGATGATTCAGAAAAGTGGCTAAGTACAGAACTTGAAAATAATTTCAAAATCTTCATAAATGTTAATAGTGTTCAAATGACTATTACTACAAGCATAGAGACTGCTAACTTTTAACAACACATGAATGCCCCAGCAAGTAACCAAAATAACTATACAAGATTTCAGGTTTTAAGAATAGCATACCAAAATCAATTTTGAACAAACATTACTTTGCAGGCAATTAGGACATAAATTAGGGAGAAAGTACTTTACTCACTAACTGGTTATTCCAACCAAAAGCCACATTTACACATCACTGCACAGTGAAATAATTTCTGAAACTTTATAGAAAGACATATCATCTGGTAGAATTTCTGCTTTGCATTTTGGTTAATTAACAGAATCTAATGATAACGTATTCCACCACTAAATCTTATCTGACTACCAATGATGTATGATAATGGTGCCTGTGGGATCTTGCTGTGCATAATGTGGCAATAACAGACAACAGACCAATATTTCTGATTGCAATTTTTTAATGCTGTCCTAAGATTTTTAAGTGCATGAGATCAATATAAGCTGTTTATTTCTAAAGTACTGTTTTCTCAAGCAAACCATCTTACTTAAAAAAGCTATACATTGACAAAGAATATCTCCAAGAAGGTATAAAGTAAATGAACTGCCTTGATCTTTATTAGGTAATTGCCCTATGTTACAAACCCCGCAGAGTCAGGTAACTTTTATTATGGTGCTTGAATTTCCTAGCAAGCTACCAAACAATTAATTATGACATTTCTCATTTTAAGATTTACTGTGAGTAGTACACTCAACTTTGACCAAACATTACTTTGTAAGCCTTTAAAGAATTAAACTGTAGAAAAATATATTTTCCTCACGAACTAATTTAAAAAACCAAAAAAGTCTTTGTCATTATGTCATTAATGTGTAGTCTAGTTAATAAAATCCTAAATTCTTCATCAGTTGCTCTACTCCCTATTTTACCAGGTTGAGTCTTCTTTTAAAAGTCTCTTCACTCAATATGCTCAATGAAATTCAAGTGAATTTCAACTAAGTTAAAAGGTAACCACCTTATAAAGTTTGGTATTTGTAACAAATATGGGCTGAGTTATATGAGCCATATTCCACAGCCTCTGAACTTTTGGGAGCCTGGCCAACTGCCCTGCAGCTATTTTATGCTCAATTGAGTGCTAATGGGCTCAGAGTGAGATTTCTGGCCAAATTCAATAGACTAGCAGCTCTACAGTTCCAGCAGCATCAGGTTTGAAAGGTCGTCACTATTGTGAATACAGCCAGTCCCTGAAGAAGAAAAGGTTAAAGAGCATTGATGTCAGGTACATTTGGGTGTTAGCAGGGGCTAGTTTGCAGACCTCAATGAGGGGACTAAGTTTGAGATGCCAGGAGGGAGGGCTGCTTGGCCTTAGAAAGTGTCTCCAAAAAACTCTGAGAGGTCCTTTCCTGACACTAACTCCCACAGCGAACTCTGTGGCCAAACCAATAGTCTGGACTTTTGCCTGCCTTAGGCAGTAGAAGTGAAATGAGGCACTGATGAAGCCTGCTGAATAAAATGGGAGATAGGTCTGTGATGGGCAGGAAGGTGGTGAAAATTTCCCATGAATCTTCTTACATGACAGCAGGTGGGGGAATGGTGTAAATCCTAAGACCCACTTGATTTACTTTAAGCATATGAACTGAATATACTCCAGGCTGAAACTACGGCCAACTATAAGTTTGAGCCCATCCAATCCTCTTTTGCCTGTATTCACACGTAAATTTTAAAAATCTCACACTTGTGTTCAACATGGTGCCTGAGTTTGCAATTTCTGCTATCTGTTCAAGTCGTATTACCCTCTGAAATCTCTGTGGTCCTCAAATTCCTCCAGCTTAAATCATCAGCAAAGTGATGGAAAATAATGCTGGCATTGTCATGAAGTGGTACTCACTAACCTTACTATACTCAGCTTTGGTTCTGGCAAGTGCCAGACTCGCAGTCCTTTATTCAAATATGGTCAAAAGAGCTGAATTCCAGAGGTCAAATAAGAGTCACTGCCCTTGGAAACACTGCAATATTTAACCAAGGGTGGAATCAAGGAGCCTGATCTAAACTTGTCTCAACGGGAATTGGGGATACTCTCCACTAGGTTGAGACGTACCTAGCACAAAGGAAGATGAGTGTGATTGCTAGAAGCCAAATATATAATTTCCAGGACAGCTGTGCTAAAGTCCCTGAAGTTAGTGTCCTGCGCCCAAACATCTTCAGCAATAATGATTTACCTTTCAGTATAAGGCTGCAACTCCTCAGATACTGAACTAGCCCATGCTCACAAGCACCAAATTACAATTGAGGATGGAGCTGTTAAAGTGCCAGATTTTCTCCATCTCCAACAAGAAGGAATCTAACTTGGAAAGCTGTTGTTCACTAGTTATGTACACAAAACTATACAGGACTGTATTTGCTCATCTTCCTTGAAGTCGTATAATTTACACCAGAACATGGATTTAGGTTATAGCTCTGCAAAGAATTTTAGTGGAATACTAGATACAGTTTTCTGGTTACTCACATTGTTGAAAAATTGGTAGGCCTGGCTTTCTAACCCCACATCTCTTTTCCAAATGTATGACTTGAAAATGTTTGGAATGCTGTGACAGCAGCTGCTGACCTTTTAGGCTCATAAAGCACACACTATACATGCTTAACCAAGCTAACTCATCATCATGGCAATGAACCCCTTACGAGTGCACTTTGTCATTGAAAGTACACACTGGAAAGCAGAAAAGGATTGCCAGTTACCCAAGGGAGAAGCTTCAAATAGAAAAATAAATCTGAAATGATTGCAGTTTTTTAAAATGGTCATTGGGCTGCATGTTGCATTTTTGTGTTGAGAACATTGTGAAATGGATGTAATCTCTTTCATGTTTTTACCATTCCACAGTCAATGCATGTTTGGCAGATTTAACTTAGGTGAATGCCTCAGTTGCTGAACAAGCTCCTCTGTGATGTTGCTTTTCCGAATAACTATGGCGAAATCCAACTACACAACATTCAAATGTTACTGGAGTAAATTGATTTCAGAGTGTTCAGATTTCAAAGTGTTCAGATCTTAGCAAACAGTCTAAATTTGATAATTATGATAAATGTAAGTAGAAAAATAATCTCTCCTATTCTTTCCCTCAAATAGGTAATTATGTATTTGTTGAGTATTTATGTTAATATGTTATGGTTGCATCAACAATTCTCAGGTCGCAAAAGGCATAAGTCTACGTCTAACACAGCATCGTTTTCTGCATTGATTCAGCCCTGGTATCATCAAATTGTGTCTTCCTTCACTATTTGTTCCTAAAGGTTATTCACTAAATTCCTAATCAAAGGATCTGCTCTGTGTTCTTCTGACAATTGAATTCTATGCAATCTGTAATATGGCACTGTTGAAACTGGGAAAATGACTTATTTTCCCCCAAACTATTAATCAAATATCAAAACAAATGATGAACTCACCACATGATTCTTCATCTGAGTTATCTCCACAGTCATTGTCATAGTCACACTGCCAATGACCAGGTACACAACGATTGTTCCTGCACCGGAATTGATATGGTTCACAAGTTCTTTCGTCTGAAAGACATTTAAGTAGTGGGATAATTGCCTTTTCACACTAGCAGTCTTTTCATCATGAAGTACATCTTACTTGATCAAATTACAAAGAAAAGCAGATCATTTTATTGTATCATTGGTGACAGACTGATGCTAGAAGCAAAATTTATTGGTCCCCTTGGTAGCTGGTGTGGGACTGGATGCTGTATAATGGAGAAGGTACACAGATAGATTTTCTGACTCCATTAAATCACTCGAAAGTGGGAAAGGTCCAGATTTAACTTTCCCCTGACCAACAATTGAGGAACTGACATTGTTTTTATTCCAAAAATATGCTTTATTCATAGAAATCTTCGGTACTTGTATGGTACCGGTTGATGATGCCTTTCAGATGTATACTGTCTTTATAATCAGAGAACAGACTGAATCATTAGTGTTTACAATTCTGCATACTAACCATCCAGCCTCCTGGCATTTAGCTGAGGCATCAGTGGAGAGTAATTACTGAGTGGGCACCCCCCCCCCCTTATTCTTTGGCAGTAGGACCTTACACGGTGGTCTCTCCCCACAATGTCTTGGTGGCAGCTGCCCCAAGCTTCAGCGTGTCCCTCAGCACATAGTCCTGGACCTTGGAATGTGCCAGTCTGCAACACTCAGTTGGAGTCAACTCCTTCAGCTGGAAGACCAGCAAGTTTCGGGCAGACCAAATAGTGTATTTCACCGAGTTGATGGTCCTCCAGGCACAGTTGATGTTTGTCTCCATGTGCGTCCCATGGAACGGACCATAGAGCACCGTGTCCCACATCACGGAGCTGCTCGGGATGAACTTCGACAAGCACCACTGCATTCCTTTCCAGACTTCCTTTGCATAGGCACATTCCAGAAGGAGGTGTGTGACAGTCTTGTTCACTCCACAGCCACTTCAAGGGCAGTGTGCAGCAGGCAGAGAGGCCAGGCATGCATAAAGGATCTCACAGGCAGAGCCCTTCTCACCACCAGCCAAGCCATGTCCTTATGTTTAATTGGAAGTTCTGGCAATGAGGTATTCTGCCAAGTGACTTTGACAGTCTGCTCAGGGAACCGCTCAACAGGATCCGCCCTCTCCTTTTCCTGAAGGGTCTCAAGGAGACTACGTGCTGACCACTTCCTGATGGAATTATGGTCAAAGGTATTTTTCTTCATAAACTTCTCCACGAGGGACAGGTGATACGGAACGGTCTAAGTACTTGGAGCATTCCACGGCAGCAAGGCCAGGCCCATCTTTTGCAACACTAGAGACATGGTAGAACCTCAGTACACAGTGACACCTAGTGTTTACATTCCAGGGATCCAATTGAGGAATTGAAATGGTCAGTTACATGCACGTGGGGAAATTCCCAGGTAAATCCTGGCAGGCATTTCTGTGCCAGGTCGGGTGGGTGCTTTGAACTTTCAAATGGAGGGACATGCCAGTGGTAAGAAAGGTATCTACAGAAACCCAAACTGTGTGGTCCTTATAGCGACATACATACCTCTTTGACCCTTTCTCAGGCCTCTTTTGATAGTTTTCATTTGCCTGGGCATTGTCTAGCATATTGCTGAATGTGCAAATAGGCTAGCACATGTCATCACAGGAAATGATGTGATCTATCAAATGATTTAATATTTGGAACAGTGCTAATCAGCAGATGTAACATATTTTGAAGAACATGCCTGAAAACATTTTACCATTAATAAACAACCCTTCATCTATTTTACCAGTTATTGCTCCAGTTTTGGAAAGTTTATGTTGTGGACATAAAAGATGCAGGGCATCCCTGAGATCTGGGGATCCAGCAATGACCTTTGACGTGTTACAATATCAACAGAACCCACAGTATCCACTGATGTTGCTATTACAGAAAGTTTGCCAGTCTGATTACTTGGCAACTCTTAGAGCTGGGATAATAATCTTGAAAGTGAAATTTGTGTGGGAAACACAGCCCTACAAGAACCAGGAACCCTAATAGCAGTAGTCAGCTGACTGATTGGGATTTACTCAAAATAATGGTCACAGTAGAGTTCCCACCAGTTCTCTAGCTTTTGGATGGTTCACTGCTACAGCCATTAAAATTCTACTCTCAGTGTCAGATAATATCTATGTGAGGTCTGGTAACAACAGCAGTACAAATTATCATTTATCGTTAAAAATTTCACATCTCCAGCACACTTCATTCAGAAAGTAAGGAGACATAGGATACAGGGAAATTTGGCTGTCTGGATACAGAATTGGCTAGCCCAAAGAAGAAAGAGGATGCCACTTGATGGAAAATATATCCAGCCTGGAACTTGGTGAACAGTGGTGTTCCACAGAGATCTAGTTTGGGACCCCAGCTCTTTGTAAATTTTATAAATGACTTGGAACAGGAAGTGGAAGGGTGGGTTAGTAAGTTTGCCAATGACACAAAGGTTGGTGGAGTTGTGGATAGTGTGGATGGCAGCTGTAGGTTGCAATGGGTCATTGACAGGATGCAGAGCTGGGCTGAGAAGTGGCGGATGGAGTTCAACCTGGAAAAGTGTGAAGTGATTCATTTTGGAAGGTCAAATTTGAATACAGATTACAGGGTTAAAATCAGGATTCTTGGTAGTGTAGAGGAATAGAGGTAACTTGGGGTCCATGCCCATCGATCCCTCAAAGTTGCAACCCAAGTTGATAGGGTTGTTAAGAAGGCATACGGTGTGTCGACTTCCATTGGCGGGGGATTGAGTTTAAAAGACACAAGGTTATGCTGCAGCTCTATAAAGCCCTGGTTAGACCAAGCTTGGAATATTGTGTTCACTTCCAGTCGCCACATTGTAGGAAAGAGGGTGGAAGCTCTAGAGAGAGTGCAGAGGAGAATTACCGCGATGCTGCCTGGACTGGAGGGCATGTCTTATGAAGAAAGGTTGAGGGAGTTAGGGCTTTTTTCTTTGGAGCGAAGAAGGATGAGAGGTGACTTGATAGAGGTTTATGAGATGATGAGAGACAATGATAGAGTGGAAAGCCAGGGAGCAAATGGCTATGATGGGGGGCATATTTTTATTGGAGGAAGGTTTAGGGGAGACGCCAGAGGTAGGGTCTTTACACAGACAATGGTGAGTGTATGGAAATGCACTGCTAGCAGTGGTAGTAGAGTCAGATACATAAGGGACATTTAAGCAACGCTTGGAGAGGTACATGGATGCGATAAAATGAAGGGTATGTTGCTTAGTTTGATCTTAGGATAAAAAGTTGGTGCAACATCGAGGATCGAAGTGCCTATACTGCGCTGTACTTTTCAATGTTTTATGTTCAAGACATAATAATTAGATGGCTGTTCTCTGTGTGATCAGCTGTGCATAAAGATGGGCTTGTTTTCTAAAGGGCTCTTGTGATGCAGTGGTAATGTTCCTACCTCTAGGCTAGAAGGCCTGGGTTCAAGTCCCATATGTGTTGCAACATAACTGAACAGGTTGATTAAAAATTTCTGCATTCTAATTGGAGACTGACAGTAGATCAGCGCAATAATAAAAGCCTGAAGAAAGAAAATTCAACTGTTTAACACTTACTTTATTCCCGTCATATTTTGAGAAAATCACATTAAAGTTTACAAGTATAAAAATATCTTAATTTGATATAAAACTCAGCAGATTTGCACTTCTTTTTTGCCAAGGAATGGTTGCTTTCCACAACTGAGTTTTTTTTTTGTTATTAATTAATTATTCAGAAGATATCCCCATGCTCTAAATGACTTGCAGGGCAAACCATTTCCCATGGATAACATATTTCAGTAAAGCAACAGAAATATCTTTTTGTGGTATATATCTGGCATTTATGAACACAAAGCTCTGGAAATTGTACCACATTTGTGATGTGTTATTTATTAACTGTTCCACAGCATCATAGTGGAGAATTAATTCTATGTCACTGATCATCAGAAAAAACATGATTCCAAATGACTGTGTGTTTGACTCCCTCATTTTAATACAGTACCAACAAGTTTACAAGGAAATATATGTAGTTTACAAATGTGCTGTATAAGAAATATCATATACAGACAGCACAATGGCTCAGTGGCTAGCACTGCTGTATCACAGCACCAGGGATCCAGGTTTGATTCCAGCCTCAGGTGACTATGTGTGTGGAGTTTGCGCGTTCCACCCGTTACTGTCTGAGTTTCCTTGCATTATAAGGATACACTTTTAGTTTATAATTATGCTGTATAAGAAATATCATATACTCCCAGTACAGATGGCTGGGAGATAGTCCAAAGATACGCAAGTTAGGTGAACTGGCCAAGCTAAGTCACCCATAGTGTTCAGTGATGTGTAAGTTAGTTGCAATAGGGGAAATGTAGAGTAATAGGGGAGGGGAATGTGTCTGGGTGGGTACTCTTCGGAGGGTCGGTGTGGACTTGTTGGTCTGAAAGGCCTGTTTCTACATTGTAAGAATTCTAATTCTAACTCAATAAGGTGATCGAGTGTCATTGCAATAATGTGTTATTATTATTTATTAACTGGTTATTATTTATTAACTTGTCAAAACAGCTGTTGAACTTGTCAAAAACAGCTGTTGTAGTGACGTGAATATACATCAGTTCCTTTCCAAATGAACAATTTATAAAGATTGCTGTTGTATCTCTATAGTAAAAATACCAGTGTACTGTCTCGGACATTTTTGCTGTGGGGTCTGAATGCTGGAAAGGAACTTTGTTTTGCACTGCAATTGGTGAGATTATCTGATGAGTGCAGACTGTTACCCAAATGAATGAGGTGCATGTTCTTTGCTGCAATTGTCTATTAAAGTGCAGCAATTAGATGTAAATGAACTGTGGCACTCCAACACCCATCCTCTAATGATCACCAGCATTAGCAGGAATGAACTGCTTGTCACAGTGTGTTGCTAAACTATGTTAATGAGCAAGAGCAGGTCAGGAAAATGGGAAACATTTCTCCACAAGATAATTCTTCAATTGCTGTGACTGTGGTTTTGCTCTCACACCTGAAAAAAAAACAACTGCTTGTTTGAAATGCCATTTAAAAATTTACTGCAACTTTCTGAAACAGAAATTTATTACTGTGACCAATTCACATTAAATAGGTGATGGCAATCAAGTTTGGCAGAGTGAAATAGAATTTAGTACATGTATTAATAACTACTACATATGATTGCCCATTTCTTAGTCTATATTCACTTTCCTCGGATAAGCTATTGGTTTTCTCCAGAGGTTTGCCAAAGCTCTATTTTTAATGTGAAAATTGTTTTTAAAGAATATCTCAGCAACTTTGTCAAAGGTTTGAGTCTAGCAGAAAAGCTTTGCCAGCTGTTCCTCATAGGGCATGTACGATGTTAATAGAAAGGCAAGATTTAGCTCAATGTTCAACATGAAAAAAGGTCAGGGAAATGGATTCCATCAAAATGTTTGCTGTGTGGAATTTGAAGGTAAACAAAATTGCAGTATGACTGAAATTCCTGTTCTGAACACGAACCAAGCTACAGCAGAAGAATATAGATGGACATTTCCAGAAACAGAAATGTTAAACTAGTTTAACTAAGCCCCACTCTCTGCAACTGGATCTTCAGTTTCCTGAGCCACAGGCCATAATCAGTGAAGATTGAAGATAATATTTCATCCTCACTAACGTTCAGCACTGCAGCCCCAAGGGTGTGTACTCAGCCAACTACTGTACTCACTGTATACCCATGACTGCATCGCCAAATATCATTTACATGTTCACTGATGACACCACCATAGTCGGTCAAATCTCATCTGGCAATGAAACAGACTACAGACTGAAGGTAGAAGACTTGGAAAAATGGTGCACTGAGAGCAACTTAGCTTTCAATGCCGACAAAACCAAGGAACTCATTATTGACTTTCGGAAGGATGTTACTCATGCCCTCCGACACATTAACAGCACAGAGGTGGAAAGGGTAGAGAGTGCCAAGCTCCTGGGAGTGGGCATCCACAACAAGTTTTCTTAGACTCTTCATGTGGAGGCACTGGTTACAAAGCCCTAACACCTCTTCTTCCTCAGGCAGCTGAGGAAATTTGGCATGATGGTGAATACCATTGCCAACTTTCATAGGTTCACCATTGAGAGCATTCTGTCTTGATGTATCAGTATCTGGTGTGGCAACTGTACCACTCAAAATTGGAGATGGTTACAGAGAGTGGGAACTTGGCTCAGACAATCACAAAGGCCAACCTCCCATCTACAGAATCCATCTACCAGGTCCGCTGTCAAGGAAAGACTGTCAACATTCTCAAAGATCCATCCCACCCTGGCAATGTTTTTCTACAACATCTACCATTGGGGAGAAGATACAGAAGCCTGAACATACACACCAGCTGGTTTCGAAACCCTACTGTTTCTACCCTACTGTTAGAATACTGAATGGACTCACAAACTCTTAATATTCGCCTGTACCTGTATTTTTGTTTTTGCTGCTGTTTACATATTATTTACTTATCTATGCTACTTAACTCTGTGATCTGCCTGTATTGCTCACAAGACAAAGCTTTTCACTGTGCCTCAGTACACATGACAATAAATTCAATTCAATTCAAATTATACAATAAATCTGCAGAATACAGTGGTGGTTTTCTCTTGTTGAAATGTTACACATACTGGACATTTTACAAACACTTTGTGTACTACCTTGTGCCACTGTTTATTACAATCTACACAATTACAGATACAGGGCATACCTAAACTGAAAGCAAAATTCATTTCTTAAATCAGAGTACAATGTACAAAAGACGATCAAATTTTAAGGGTAATCAATAACACACATGGGGTTTGAAGTTTAGATATTGTCAGGAGTATTTTGACTGCTTCCACTTGTAACAGCTTGCAAGGTAAATGTCAGTAAGGTCAATATAGATGGAATAGTGCATCATAGGAGTAATGCAATAATGCAACTACACAATGATTGTCAGTAGATAGTGCATTTTGAAAACTTCAGTTGGATGGCTAGACACCACATAAAATGCTCTTAAATGAAATGAAACATGCACATATATATGTGATTATTTAATGTATTTTTATGAGCCAATTAATTAATCTTAGTCCTCTTATAATATGTTGTTTTGAAGTTCTGCAATCTTTGCCTCATGGTTCATAATGCCTTAAAGTTTCTGTCACTCTCAAATTACGGAAATTGTGCTCTATGCACGAAGAATTAGGTCATCAATGAAAATCTGGAAGGACAAGGGTTCCAGCACTGATGCTTCAATATTTCAAGGAGTACCTTCATTGCAAAATAGGAAAATATATACATAAGGCTGTTCAATCACACTGCTTCACAGAAAATTTTACTTGCAATGACTCACAAAATTAATTTGAGTGAAAATGAGCAACATTCAGAAAATTACTGCAATTTTGACAATACTTTTTGCCTGGACTGCTGATTGCACCTAAAGTAAAATTCCAGATTCGAGATGCCTGTGTTTTTTTTGTTATGCAATTCAGGATGATATCAATTAAAACAACTTTATAATATTAAAGGGTCAGAAAACAGTTATTTATACAATTCCAAAACAAAATTGATGTGAATGTTAGACAAATATTTGAAGAATACACAATGAAATAAAATTCCATCACTTTCATGATTAAATAATAGTTACAAAAAATATTTTCATTGATTTGATATCTAAACAATTTCTTCAAATGGAGTCCACAGCCTACTGCACAAAATAACTCTGGCTGCTGACACATCCAAATGCTAATTATGGTGATGTGAAAATGTGTTACTGACTTAAAGAATAGAACTACTTTAAATAACTACCTTTTGATTATGTTAATTATGTCCATAGGGGAGTGAACATCAGAAATAATTAAAGTCAAAGGAGTTATAAAAGACTCAGTGGATTTCATTAAAAATCATCAGAAGTTTAAATCATGTTTCTGAGGGACCATTCTCATCTTAAGTACTTCAACATTGATTCTGTATAGTGAGTAAAGACTTGGATTGTTTTTTTGGTCAAAGCAGATTTTATTACAAAAAATATTACATTGGCTAACACATGTCAAACAGAATAATCCTTCATAAGAATTATTGAACTCAAAGGCATAGTCAACAATGGGCTTTCATTATCAAACAAACTAAACCAGAGATCCAGGATGAGTATTTGTGTCCTGGGGAACTTTGCTTCACTGGAGGAGATATTTCTTTGGACCTCAAACTCCAATCTCTTTTCTAAGAATTTCCACTTCCTTCTTTCCGGATGTGCATTCAAAACTGTGTCTTTGCTCAGACCTAAATAGTCACCCTTCCTAATATCATTTTTAAAGTTATTGTCAGTGAGCCATTACTTTCTTTTGTAGAGACAGAGCTTTGTATACGTTCCATGTGATTAACAGGCAAATACGTGATACCAAAAGATATAGATCAATGTTTTTGTCAAAGAATGTTGATCAACACCTTCCGCTGCAGCAGAATTGTATGAATCAGGGAAAGTCACCCAATTTAAAGACTAATCTTTGACACTCCCTGTTTCAGATGATCATTAAATAAGTTGCAAATAGCCAGGGTAGAGAGGTGATGTCCCAATCCCTTAGTCTTTAATAATTACCTGATCAAGCAAGATAGCTATTTGAAGATAGTTTTAAACTCCCCCTATGAGATCACTGAGTCAATATCCTGATCAAAATTCCCAAACCACTGGTCCTAATGATCGTACTTGTTTGCTAGCTTGCTGACCACAACTAGCTTACTCAGTGGTGTCCCTAAAACTTCTGGATTTACATAGAACATAGAACATAGAAGAATACAGTGCAGTACAGGCCCTTCGGCCCTCGATGTTGCGCCGATCAAAGCCCACCTAACCTACACTAACCCACTATCCTCCATATACCTATCCAATGCCTGCTTAAATACCCATAAAGAGGGAGAGTCCACCACTGCTACTGGCAGGGCATTCCATGAACCTACAACTCGCTGAGTGAAGAACCTACCCCTAACATCAGTCCTATATCTACCCCCCCTTAATTTAAAGCTATGCCCCCTTGTAATAGCTGACTCCATACGTGGAAAAAGGTTCTCACTGTCAACCCTATCTAACCCCCTAATCATCTTGTACACCTCTATCAAGTCACCCCTAAACCTTCTTTTCTCCAATGAAAACAACCCCAAGTGCCTCAGTCTTTCCTCATAGGATCTTCCTACCATACCAGGCAACATCCTGATAAACTTCCTCTGCACCCGTTCCAGTGCCTCCACATCCTTCCTATAGTATGGCGACCAAAACCGAACACAATATTCCAAATGCGGCCGCACCAGAGTCTTATATAACTGCAGCATGACCTCAGGACTCCGGAACTCAATTCCTCTACCAATAAAAGCCAGTACGCCATATGCCTTCTTCACTGCACTATTTACCTGGGTGGCAACTTTCAGAGATCTGTGTACATGGACACCAAGATCCCTCTGCTCTTCCACACTACCAAGTATCCGACCATTAGCCCAGTACCCCATCTTTTTGTTACTCTTACCAAAGTGAATCACCTCACACTTAGCTACATTGAACTCCATTTGCCACCTTTCTGCCCAGCTCTGCAGCTTCTCTATATCCCGCTGTAACCTGCCACATCCTTCCTCACTGTCTACAACTCCTCCGACCTTCGTATCATCCGCAAACTTGCTCACCCAACCTTCTAACCCTTCCTCCAGGTCATTTATAAAAATGACAAACAGCAATGGTCCCAAAACAGATCCTTGCGGAACACCGCTAGTGACGGCACTCCAAGATGAACCTTTGCCATCAACTACTACCCTCTGTCTTCTTCCAGCCAGCCAATTCCTAATCCAAACCTCCAACTCACCCTCAATGCCATATCTCTGTATTTTCTGCAGTAGCCTACCATGGGGGACCTTATCAAACGCCTTACTAAAATCCATATATACCACATCTACTGCTTTCCCCTCATCTACCTCCTTAGTCACCTTCTCAAATAATTCAATAAGGTTTGTGAGGCACGACCTGCCCTTCACAAAACCATGCTGACTATCCTTGATCACATTATTCTTATCCAGATGTGCATAAATCCTATCCCTTACAATTCTCTCTAAGACTTTGCCCACAACAGAAGTGAGACTCACTGGCCTATAGTTACTAGGATTATCCCTACTCCCCTTCTTGAACAAGGGAACCACGTTTGCTAGCCTCCAGTCCTCCGGCACTACTCCTGCAGACAAAGAGGACACAAAAATCAAGGCCAATGGCTCTGCAATCTCCTCCCTTGCTTCCCAGAGAATCCTAGGATAAATGCCATCAGGCCCAGGGGACTTATCTATTTTCACCCTTGCCAGAATTTCCAACACCTCTTCTCTACATATCTCAAAGCCATCCATTCTACTTATTCGTGCCTCAGTATTCATATCGACAACAATGTCCTGTTCCTGAGTGAATACTGACGAAAAATATTCATTCAGTGCCTCCCCAATCTCTTCAGTCTCCACACGCAACTTCCCATTACTATCCTTGATTGGACCTATTCCTACCCGAGTCATTCTTTTATTCCTAACATACCTATAGAAAGCCTTAGGGTTTTCCCTAACCCTACCAACTAAGGACCTTTCATGTCCCCTCCTTGCTGCTCTTAGCTCTCTCTTCAGGTCCTTCCGGGCTACCTTATAACTCTCAATCGCCCCTATTGAACCTTCACGCCTCATCTTTACAAAGGCCGCCCTCTTCCATTTAACAAGGGATTCCAATTCCTTATTAAACCACGGCTCCCTCACACGACCCTTTCCTCCCTGCCTGATAGGTACGTACTTATCAAGGACACTCAATAGTTGCTCCTTGAACAAGTTCCACATATCAATTGTGCTCTTGCCTTGGAATCTACTTTTCCAATCCACACATCCTAAGTCATGCCTCACCGCATCATAATTTCCCTGCCCCCAGCTATAACTCTTGCCCTGTAGTACACACTTATCCCTCTCCATCCCTAGAGTAAAAATCACCGAATTGTGGTCATTGTCCCCAAAGTGCTCACCTACCTCTAGTTCTAATATCTGGCCTGGTTCGTTACCCAGAACCAAATCCAGTATGGCCTCACCTCTTGTTGGCTTATCTACATATTGTGTCAGGAAACTCTCCTGCACACATTGGACAAACACTGACCCATCTAACGAACTTGAGCTATAGCTTTTCCAATCAATATCAGGAAAGTTAAAGTCCCCCATAACAACCATCCTATTACTGTCACTCTTCTCCTGAATCATCTTCGCAATCCTTTCTTCAACAATTCTAGGACTATTAGGAGGCCTGTAAAAGATTCCTAACAGGGTGACCTCACCTCTCCTATTCCTAACCTCAACCCAAACTACCTCAGATGGCAAATCTTCGTCCATCTTCCTTTCCACCGCTGTAATACTATCTTTGACAAGCAAAGCCACACCCCCCCTCTTTTACCCCCACCTCTGACCCTACTAAAACATTTAAACCCTGGAACCTGCAACAGCCAATCCTGTCCCTGATCTAGCCATGTCTCCGTAATAGCCACAACATCGAAGTCCCAGGTACCAACCCACGCTGCAAGTTCACCCACCTTATTTCGTATACTTCTGGCATTAAAGTATACACACTTCAAGCCACTCTTCTGTTTACAGGCACCCTCCTTTAAGATTGATGCCATATTTCTAACCTCCCTACACTCCAGGTCCTGCACCCTAAAGCTACAGTCTGGGTTCCCATGCCCCTGCAGAGTTAGTTTAAACCCCCCCCAAGAGCACTAGCAAACCTCCCCCCAAGGATACTGGTGCCCCTCAGGTTCAGGTGCAGACCATCCTGTTTATAGAGGTCCCACCTTCCCCAGAAAGAACCCCAGTTATCCAAGTACCGAAATCCCTCCTTCCTGCACCATCCCTGTAGCCACGCATTTAACTGTTCTCTCTCCCTATTCCTCGACTCTCTATCACGTGGCACGGGTAACAAACCAGAGACAACAACTCTGTTCGTTCTAACTCTGAGCTTCCAACCTAGCTCCCTAAAAGCCTGTCTAACATCCTCAGCACTCCTCCTACCTATGTCATTGGTGCCAATATGGACCACGACTTCAGGCTGCTCCCCCTCCCCCTTAAGGACCCGGAAAACACGATCAGAGACATCACGTACCCTTGCACCTGGGAGGCAACATACCAAACGTGAGTCTCTCTCGTTCCCACAAAACCGCCTATCTGTGCCCCGAACTATCGAGTCCCCAATTATTATTGCTCTGCTCTTCTCCACCCTTCCCTTCTGAGTAGCAGGGACAGGCTCCGTGCCAGAGGCCTGAGCCCCGTCACTTACCTCTGGTAAGTCGTCCCCCCCACAAGTATCCAAAACGGTATACTTGTTCTTGAGGGGAATGGCCGCAGGGGGTCCCTGCACTGGCTGCTTCCTCCCAGTCCCCCTCACTGTCACCCATCTATCTGCCATCTGTGGAGTTACTAATTCCCTATAGCTCCGATCTATGACCCCCTCTGCCTCCCGAATGATCCGAAGTTCATCCAACTCCAGCTCCAGTTCCCTAACACGGTCTTGGAGGAGCTGGAGATGGGTGCACTTCCTGCAAGTGTAATCAGCAGGGACGTCCACGGCATCCCTCACCTCATACATGTTGCAGGAGGAACATTGCACTACCTCCGTAGTGCCTCGGGTTCTTCAGCTGCGCACTTTTAAAGGGGAAACAAACCTACCCAGGTAAGCTTACGCTCTACCTGCTTCCTTGAGGCATGGAAAAGCAAGAAGGCTGTCCAATTCTCACCATACTCTCCCTAGTCATTTGGAAGGGCATAGCCCACATATAACCACTTCCATGTCCATGAACTTGTTTGGGAAGTTTGGACTAATAATGTGTTCAGATTGCCGCAGGTAAATCTTTTGCTGGATGTTCATCAATTTTATTAGACTCTCACAACAGTCACAATAGAACTTCATGTGAAAAGTGGAGTATTTTTAATTTTATGTTCTACAGTTTGAACTATTTGGTCATCTTGCATTTGGAGAGAATTTAGTTTCCTCCATCTAATTGATATTAGATGAACTGGCAGATTGAGGTATCCTCTATATTAGGCTTTAATCTTCATTAAAAACCATGCCAGTAAGCTGTTGTTGACTGTTGCATCCCTCACCTGCTCCCCCAATAAAGCTTCACTCCACTAGTAGAAGCTTTGACTTCAAACTACTTAGTCCAAAACTCTCTAATTCCCTGAGCCAGACAGGGAATATTAATATGTTGAAGTTATTGGAACAAGAGAGACCTAGTTGACTATGAGATACTTCATTGGGTTTGTCAACCTGGAAGCCTGAGCTGATTAATAAAACCGGGCATTTAGAATCTCCTCAGTTCAAGGGACTGACTCCAAGCTGGCTGGCCACAGCCACTGTAAGCATACAAGTAAATAAAGGATAACTTGATGACGGGATACTGGCCTTTGTGCAGTTATTTCACATGTTAATTCATTAGTAGATACTAATTTATTCTGGTGAGGCATGGAAATGCAAGAAGGCTGTCCAATTCTCACCATACTCTCCCTAGTCATTACAATTTGCCTGAGGAGAATTCAGCAGTCCATTCATTGCGTGTCAACATCTGCCTGCATACCCTGTTATTCTCTTCATGTTTAAGGCAACTGACTCACAGGATATTGATGAGAACTAAATATAAAAGGGTCCAATGTCCCTCAGAAACTCCAAAGCAGGAAATCCACTGCCCCCTTTAAACCGCACCTCCTACCCCCTCCACCTCACCAGGATTTCCACTTGGGACTTGAATGATAGGATCCGTACAGTGTAGAAAAAGATCCTTCAGCCCACCTGATCTGCACCGAATCTCTAACAGCATTCCACCCAGACCAAATACAAGAATATCTCACATTGGTCATGATATTTGAAGGAAATTCTTTTCTCATGAGCAGAAATATTGGACAAAATTTTGGATGGTATCTCAGAAGCATGTTAAATATGCCTTGTAATCTAAACATGCATGGAAAAAATGGAATTGAGCTCACAAGGGACAGCCCTGGGTCATAAATATGTTTGGATTCAAAATATTCAGGAAAGACAGGGGAGGAAAAAGAAGAGATGGAGAAATCAAGGTGGAAAATATTTTTAATGCAGTAAGTATTCATGATCTGGTGTGCAATGCCTGAAAGGGGTTTGGGGGTTTTAAAAAATAGGTTGGCTAAGAACCTGAAAGGAATGAAATCCTACATGCAAAGTGATGTATATTTGTTAAGTATGGTGGACTGTCACTTTAAGAGTCTGATCTCATGACAATGATGTGATCAGACATTCTAAGTAAGAGACAGTTGAGTCTGACTTTGCTCCCTGCAGAGTAAACACTTTCATAATAAAGCTCCTGCTATTTTAATGCTCTTGATCCTTCCTGAAAGTTAACAATTGAGTGATTTCTATTCCTGATGAAGGGCTTTTGCCCGAAACGCACTCTTCCTGCTCTTCGGATGCTGCCTGACCTGCTGTGCTTTTCCAGCACCACTCTGATCTAAACTCTGGTTTCCAGCATCTGCTTCCTCACTTTTTGCCTAGGTGAGTGAATGGGACACGTTAAATTGCTCCTGCTGAAAGCTGATTTGTAAGATCTACAAATACAGTAAGGACAAAAGGGTAACTGGAAAGGATATAGGGCCCCTTAAAGATCAGCAAGGCTCTCTATGTATGGAACCGCAAGAGATGGGGAGATGCTAAACAAGTATTTTGCATCAGTGATTTCTGTGGAGAAGGATACAGAAGATAGAGAACTTCGAGAAATAAATAACAGCATCTTGAAAAATTTCCATATTACAGATGAGTACGTGCTGGACGTCTTAAAATGAATAAAGATGGATAAATCCCTGGGACCTGATCAGGTGTACTGCAGAATTTTGTGGGATTCTAGGGAAGTGATTGCTGAGCACCCTTTTGATATATTCATATCATTGATAGTCACACATGAGGTGTCCGAAGACTGGAGGTTGGCTAAAGTGGTACCATTAGTTAAGAAAGGTAGTAAGGAAAAGCCAGGGAACTATAGACTGGTAAGCGTGACACTGCTGGTCGGCATGTTGTTGGAGGAGATCCTGAGGTACAGGATTTACATGTAATTGGAAAGCAAGGACTAATTAGAGATAGACAGCATGGCTTTCTGAGTGGGAAATCATGTCTCACTACCTTGATTGAGTTTTTTTGAAGAAGTAATGAAGAGGATTGATGAAGACAGGGCAGTGGATGTGCTCTATATGGACTCCAGTAAAGCATTTGACAAGGTTCCTCATGATAAACTAGTTGGAAAGGTTAGATCACATGGAATGCCGGGAGAACTCGCCATTTGGATACAGAACTGGCTTGAAGATGGGAGACAGAACATCATGGTAGAGGGTTGCTTTTCAGACTGAAGGCCTGTGAGCAGTGGCGTGCCACAAGGATTGGTGCTGGGTCCGATGCTTTTCATCATTTATATAAATAATTTGGATGTGAACATAGGAGGGATAATTAGTAACTTTGCAGAAGACACTAAAATTCGTGGTGTAGTGGACAGAGAAGAAGGTTACCTCAGAGTACAATGGGACCTGATCAGTGGAGCAGGTGGGCCGAGGACTGGTAGATGGAGATTAACTTAGATAAATGTGAGGTGCTGCATTTTGGAAAGGCAAATAAAACTTTAGTTAGTAAATTTGCAGATGACACCAAAATTGGAGATGTAGTGAACAGCGAAGAAGGTGACCTCGGATTACAACGGGATCTTGATCAGATGGGTCATTGGGCTGAGGAGTGGCAGATGGAGTTTAATTTAGATAAATGTGATGTCCTGCATTTTGGGAAAGCAAATCATAGCAGAACTTATACACTTAATGGTAAGGTCCCAAGGAGTATTGTTGAACAAAGAGACCTTGGAATGCAAGTTCATAGGTCCTTGAAAGTGGAGTTGCAGGTAGATAGGATAGTGAAGACGGCATTTGAATGCTTTTCTGTATTGGTCAGATTATTGAGTACAGGAGTTGGAAGGTCATGTTGCAGCTGTACAGGACATTGGTTAGGCCACTTTTGGAATATTGCGTGCAATTCTGGTCTCCTGCCTATTGGAAGGATGTTGTGAAACTTGAAATGGTTCAGACAAGATTTAGAAGGATGTTAGGAGAAAGTGAGGACTGCAGATGCTGGAGACCAGAGTTGAAAAATGTGGTGCTGGAAAAACACAGCAGGCCAGACAGAATCCAAGAAGCAGGAGAATCGACATTTCGGGCATAAGCTCTTCTTCAGGAAGGAATCTTTACAAGGATGTTGCCAAGGTTGGAGAATTTGAGCTATAGGGAGAGGCTGAACAGGCTGTTTTCCCCGGAGCATCGGAGGCTGAGGGGTGACCTTATAGAGGTTTATAAAATTATGAGGGGCATGGATAGGATAAATAGGCAAAGTCGTTTCCCTGGGGTGGTGGGGGAGTCCAGAACTAAAGGGTGTTTAGGGTGAGAGGGGAAAGATATAAAAGAGACTGAAAGGGCAACTTATTCACGCAGAGAGTGGTACATGAGTGGAATGGGCTGCCAGAGGAAGTGATGGAAGCTAGTACAATTGCAACATTTAAAAAGATGGGTATATGAATAGGAAGGGTTTGGAGGGATATGGGCTGGGTGCTGGCAGGTGAGACTAGATTGGATTGGGATATTGGGTTTGGCATGGAGAGTTGGACTGAAGGGTCTATTTCCATGCTGTACATGTCAATGACTCTATGACTTAATGGTAAGGTCCTGGGGAGGATTGCTGAACAAAGAGACCTTGCCGATTCATAGTTCCTTGAAAGTAGAGTCACAGGTAGTCAAGATAGTGAAGAAGATGTTTGGTATGCTTACCTTTATTCGTCAGTGCATTGAGTATAGTAGTTAGGAGGTCATGTTGTGGCTATACAGGACATTGGTTATGCCAGTTTTGGAATACTGCATTCAATTCTAGTCTCCCTGCTTTAGGAAGGATGTTGTGAAACTTGAAAGAGTTCAGAAAAGGTTTACAACGATGTTGCCAGGGTTAGAGTGTTTGAGCTATAGAGAGAGGCTGAATCAGCTGGGGCTATTTTCCCTGAAGCATCAGAAGCTCCAGAGCAGTTTATATGAGTGGCATAGGGTGAATAGACAAGGTCTTTTCCCCAGAGGTAGCACAGTCCCGAATTAAAGAGTGTAGGTTTAAGGTGACACTGGAAAGATTTAAAAGGGACTTAAGGGACAACTGTTTCATGCAGAGTGTGGTGTATGTATGGAATGAGCTGCCAAAGGAATTGGTGGAGGCTGGTAAAATTACAACACTTAAAAGGCATTTGGATGATTACATGAATAGGATGAGTTTAAAATGAAATGAGCCAAATGCTGGCAAATGGGACTAGATTTATTTAGGATATCTAGTCGGCATGGACAGGTTGGATTGAAAGGTCTGATTCCATGCTGTACATCTCTATGATTCTATGGTCTGAATGGCCTCCTCCAGTGATGCAAATCTCCATTAATCCTATGATTCCAACAATGGTATCTCAAATTATTTGTTAACCCCTACTTGGTCACAGTACTAGTCTACCTGAAAACCATTTTCAATGCACAAATATTGTATTTTGGAAAGAGAGTTAAAACTCAATTAAGTCTTTGACCATGTTTCATTCAACAGATACTGAATTTTTCCTGTGGACAGTGGAGAAACATTTTCTCCCTTCTCATGTGCGGCTGGCAAACTTTCAGAAAAATGCCAAAATGAACAGGAACATACAGTAATTTTAGTATCCATTATGATTTTGACAATAAGAGGTCGGAGTGGGCCATTTGACCATGCTCTGCCATTCAATAGGATTATGACTGATCTGACATTACTCACGTCCACTTTTCTGTCCTTTTTCTGTAACTGTTAATTTGCCCAACTGATCAAGATTCTAAATATCTCAGACATCAGGACTCTGACCCCACAGCTCTCTGTGGCAAGGAATTCCAAAGAGACTGAACCCTCTGAGAGAAGAATTTCCTCATCATCTCAATCTTAAACTAATACCCTTTAATTCTGAGACACTCTGCCTTCTAAGGCCTTCTGGCCTTTGACTCTCCCACAAGTGGAAACGTTTTCTCAGCATTTACCCCGTCAAGACCCTGCAGAATCCTGCATGTTTCGTGGAGATCATCTCTCAGTCTTCTAAATTTCACTAAGTAGAGACCCTTTTTAATATTTTGGTCAAAAGACAATCACTCCATCACAGTGAACCTTCTTTAAACTGCCTTCAATTGAGTGACTGATCCTTGCAAAAACTGTAAACTGAATGTATCTGTGTGGTTGAGCTTGGTTAGAATGGTAAGTAAGCATGATTGTATTGATTTAGCGATATAGTACTATATCTCTAATTGTCTATTGTTGATTCTGGGGAAGAAGATGACAGCTCATCAATCTATAATTTGATGCAATAAAGCGTCACGACATGTTAAACTTCCTCAGTAACTAATATGAGGAGAAACACTTTTCAGGTACTTGTGGAAGCAAATCATACTTTCACAGTCATAAAGTTGCAGAATCTGCCATGCAATTTATGCATTTTCTCAAACATACACCTGCCTAAGGAACATTTAAAAGCAATAGGCCACCCAAAATACTAAAGAATTAAGGTGAGCCAGATAACCCAGGTGTTTGTACATAAATGAGTTAGTTTCCTTTTTTTTCACCTATTTTTCTAATCAACCTGTTCAGAGACATTGTTACACATTTCGAGAGCAGGTGGGACTTGAACCTGGGCCTCCTAGTCCAGGAGAAGGGATGCTACAATTGAGCTGCAAGAGGGCTCCTAATGAGCCAGATTTGTTTTCCCTCTCACACTGATCACTGGCTCCCCATATTGATACAACCAATTCAAATCACAACTTTCTTTCTCTTTTTCCTTATATAGATGCTTTTTGTTCAGAATCCCCCACACTACCACTGCACTCAGGCCCAGCAGTAATGTTTATATGTTTCCCAAATTATCGGTGTTTATGTAATTTTTTTTTGTATAGTGACACAGTAAAAAGACACCACTATTATCTTTCATCACCACAAAACACCCATGTGGCCAGTTTAACATTAACAAGCAAAGCCTGTTAAGGGCACTGCAATGAGCCAGATTTTGCTGTGAGCTGTTAATGAATAGCACCTGGAGTATGTTAGATTTGTAATTGCTCCTAAACTTTCTCCAGGTTTTTGAATGGCACGTTAGTCTCAGCGGGACATCCAAACATCACTGCATGTGTGAAGAGGGCAATGAATAGTGTATCATCTTGATTCATCAGATTGAAGAACTGTTAATAAGCAGTTTACATTCGGAAATGCATGCCAGAATAATGAGTTCAACATTAAATAGAAAAAAAAGGTAAAAACTTCAGGAAGAAAGGGAAAAGGGAAATCAATTACAGAAGACAATCTTCAGCAATTATTTAAATAAAGAAGGAGTGTGTCTCCAAAATTAGAAAAATTACATTTTGATGTCAAAGGACTTGTTTAGTAGTAATTATGACTTAACACAGTGTTAAAATGAGACCCAATAAACAAGCTGTAAATTTTTATGGTGAGTTTGGTCTCCATTTATAATGCCTGGGCAAAATTTCACTTTTGAATGGGAAGCCTGATGTCATGATGCAATTTTTATCAAGTTTATGTAGAAATGATTGCCCCAATCCTGCAGCATTTGAACAAAATTCATCACTTCTTCATCATCTGATCTTTCCCTTCATGGCATCTAAATCATTCCAACCTTGTTAAAAAGGTTCTCCATTGATCCTTTACAGGTCAGTGCACTTTTCCATTTCACTATGCTCGTGATATAAAAAAAACCTGATGAATAAAATTGCCGTTTGTGTCATCAATATTTTCAGAACAAAATCCAACCTTGTATGTGGTATGAAGTCATATAATGCACAATTGTTTTGTCAATTTAGCTTGTCCAATCGTTAAAGAATATTTGCAGTCTCCTGCACCATATCCTCTAAAAGTACCTTGAAATAATTTGTGAGATTTTTTTGACTCCATTCCCCTGAACATAAGCACATACAAAGGGAACAAGAGTAGACCATTCAGCCCTTTGAATCCACCCGTACAATGTCTGATCCACTTCAACCCCACTTTCTTACATGACCTACATGTCCATTAGTGTGCTTAGCATGCACAAATTTATTGATCTGAGACTGAACATACTTAATGGCTGAATCTCCCAGCCAGCTAGAGCAAAGAATTCTCAAGATTCAGCAACCTCTGAGTGAAGAAATTCCCCTCCATCACTCTCCTAAATGGCCAAGGTCATATCTGAATACTGTGCATGATGAGCTCCACCCCCAAGCCAAAGTAACATCTTTCTTTTATCTACTTTGCTGACCCCTGTAAAAAATGTAACATGTTTTAATGAGATATTCTCTCATTCATCTCGACTGCAGACAATATCAATGAAAATATAGAGTCGTCTTCGGATGCAGAGATCCTCTTTTTAATTTTTTTTCAAAATGTTTTCTCATTGATTATCACAATAGATGAACTTCAGCAGTTAAGAGCATCACCACGTTCAAGTAAAATTAGGAATGGACAATAAGTTGTGACCTTAGCAATAATACTCAATATGCCATGAACAAATATAAAGCAATTTTGACATTTTGATGCTTCAGTTTTAAATAATGTGACTTTTAATATCTTTCATGATACAACTACGATAACAACACACAACCTCCTTTCAAAATTAGTATACAATTTTGCTATGTGTATGATTCAGTAAGGGTGATAAATCTCATAGCTTTCTGCTGCTCTGTCTTAATAGCTTGAATGCTTTTCAAATACCTTGATCCCAGTAACCCAAGATGTAAGCTGACCAAGCCACAGTGTAGTTTCAGCACAGCCATTTCTGACTTAAACTCTATATTGATTTAGTAGTATAATCCAATTTATGATTCCATTAACTAATTAATAATCTAGCAAAGTCTGTCACCAACTATTGCTCATGTCATTAAGATGATTCATACAGACTGTGCAGTGTTTTCACTTTGCAAACATGTCTCGACTTGCTGAACTCTTCAGACAAGCATAGCTCCTGCAGTTTTCTAGCTTTGAGAGATAGAGGTCCCAATCTACCACCAAAAAGGATATTATTAAAAATACTTTGGAGTGCATTTTCCCAAACAAGCAAAAAAGGAGTTATTTACTTTTTGTTTTCACCTTCCTTCTCTTCTTACCTGTCCTGCCAAGAAATCCATAACATCTCATTCCTATCTAACTATTTCTCCAGTTGATGTCTTACACTCCAGTGAACCTTTTTTTAAAGCAGTTGTGTCCAGTAACTTAAAAATACATATGTGCAACACATCAACACCACTTGTGCGTCCTCTGCTGCTTGATGTTTCTATACTGTCATACAGGTGTATTGTATAAACTGCATTCATGAAATGTTTATGTGAGTAAGGAGAGGTAAGAACATAATGTGATCTTTATCTACCCTTACAATACTAACCATGATTCAATTATGACTGTCACTTAAGTTATCCTGTCGAAGGTTATACCCTTTCAGACAATACCCTGTACACACTGAACAACTTGGGAAAGCAACTCTTTGAGGAGAAAGTGAGGACTGCAGATGCTGGAGATCAGAGCTGAAAATGTGTTGCTGGAAAAGCGCAGCAGGTCAGGCAGCATCCAAGGAACAGGAGAATCGACGTTTCGGGCATAAACCCTTCTTCAGGAATGAAGAAAGTGTGTCCAGCAGGCTAAGATAAAAGGTAGGGAGGAGGGACTTGGGGGAGGGGCATTGGAAATGCGATAGGTGGAAGGAGGTCAAGGTGAGGGTGATAGGCTGGAGTGGGATGTGGGCGGAGAGGTCAGGAAGAAAATTGCAGGTTGGGAAGGCGGTGCTGAGTTTGAGGGATTTGACTGAGACAAGGTGGGGGGAGGGGAAATGAGGAAACTGGAGAAATCTGAGTTCATCCCTTGTGGTTGGAGGGTTCCTAGGCGGAAGATGAGGCGCTCTTCCTCCAACCGTCGTGTTGCTATGGTCTGGCGATGGAGGAGTCCAAGGACCAGCATGCCCTTGGTGGAGTGGGAGGGGGAGTTGAAGGGTTGAGCCACTGGGTGGTTGGGTTGGTTGGTCCGGGTGTCCCAGAGGTGTTCTCTGAAATGTTCCACAAGTAGGCGGCCTCCCCAATATAGAGGAGGCCACATCAGGTGCAGCGGATGCAATAGATGATGTGTGTGGAGGTGCAGGTGAATTTGTGGCGGATATGGAAGTATCCCTTGGGGCCTTGGAGGGAAGTAAGGGGGCAGGTGTGGGCACAAATTTTGCATCTCTTTGAGTCTGTCCCATATTGAAAACTCATCAGGTAAGAAAACTTGGAGACTATATGAATCACAATGAGACAGCTCCATGGAGACAGAAAAGTAAAATCAGTGGTACCCAATGCCTTTCTGCATTTGACAGAATTCCATGAGAAACATATTTTAATTGAATTTACAGAGCCAGAAGATGCTCATGGAATAAATATCAATGTTTCCAGCCACAGTGAGCGTCATAATTCAATTGAACTGACAGCACCTATTCCTGGGTCAGATGTATGCAAGTATTTCAAAGTTGTTGCACATCTCCATAATTCAAAGGTAATCAAGCTGTGAGAACAGTTCTTAAAAACAGTTGTTTAAGCGCTTTTTCGAAACGCAAGCATCTTTTGTCTTTTACAATTTTAATGTTAGTTGGTTATTTGAGAAAAGCAAATGGTCACAGATAATATTTTTTCATTTGTAGCACGAATTGGCCATTTTATCAAAATGTAATTGAAAAAATTGAAGTAAAAGCCTTTTTGTCACTCCAAACAAGGAACATATCACAATTCTCTACTTGAGGAATTTTCTTTCTGCAGGCAACATTTCCCTTTGGTTTAGAGGTATTGTATTGGGATAAAATAAAATTACATAATTTTCACCTTTCTGGAACATAAAATGAATGTTGCAGATCCAGTGATTTATTGGAAAAGAAATTTTGGTGGCTTCAGTTAAAGGTGCCTGAACTACAACACCAATTTTATGCTTCAATGATAGGTTACACATGACTCCTATTAAGGTTTAAGTGAAAAGATTGCATTACCTGACTGACAGAAGTAGACAAGACTTTTCTTTACCAGGTCATGTGAAAGTTTTATATATAGTAGCTGATTTATCATTGCCAATCATGTAAGATTATGGAATCTTCCACAAGCAGGACTAGTGCAGAGTGTTCAGCAAACTGGGCAAGTGCGATTGATGGGTGAAGCATTTGATTTTATTGTTGTTGTACAAGTTGACAAGTGCATTATTAGTTGCCCATTGCAAAAATAACTTCACTTTTTTAGGTGATGTTTCAGGTTGTTCTGCTTCCCCTGCTGTGTAACATAAACAAGAATGCAGGAACTATCTATTGAAATCAGAAGAACATGACAGTGTGATTTACTTCATGCTTGGATAACTTGCTAGGAAATATATTTTTTACTTGTCTGCTGAAGTTGTCTGGAACTTACTCATTACTCACTTTTCTCTAGTCTGCCTCATCAAATTCTGATGACAAACAAACTTCTCTCATTACATCAGTATAAATTACAAATCTGCATTATGGAAGTAACCTTACTGGTGTGTTTTACAAGTGAAACTTGTGGTTTCAAGTCCAGTGAGTCAAGGACAAGCCTAGACTGACACTATAGTTTCCCATCTACTCTCACGGGTAAGCACATGTTTGAAATGAAAAATTGGACTATAAAAAATTTACATTTCCTCCTTGAATTCTGATTTAACTGTACTGAGCAATACCATGCGACCACTGCTGTCCTCGGAACTGGACCTCCATAGCATATTGTGGACAGCTATTGCATTTTGGACTTTATGACATCTGCATGTTCTGTCCAGGATGTGCAACAGAGCTCTGTTCCAAACACAGCATCAGCAATCTTGCTAAGTGGTAGTCAGTAGGTTGTGGCAGTTTCTACTGGGTCCCAGGAAAGAAGCAAATGCTAGCTTTATTAGGGAGACGTGGATGTGAAATAATATGCCAACAGAGAGTCATAGAGATGTACAGCACAGAAACAGTTCCTTCAGTCCAACTCATCCATGCCAACCAGATATCTTAAACTAATTTAGTCCGATTTGCCAGCACTTGACTCATATCCCTCTAAACCTTTCCTATTCATATACTCATCCAGATGCCTTTTAAATTTTGTAAATGTACCTTCCTCCATCACTTCCTCTGGCACCTCATTCCATACATGCACCACCCTCTGCATGAAAAAGTTGCCCCTTTGGCCCCTTTTAAATCTTTCCCCTCTCACATTAAACCTATGGTCTCTAGTTCTGGACTTCCCCACCCCAGGGAATATACCTTGTCTATTTATTCTATCCATGCCCCTCATGATTTTCTAAACCACTCTAAGTCACCTCTCAACCTTCGACACTCAAAGGGAAACAGCACTAGTCTATTCAGTGTCTCCTTATAGCTCAAATCCTCCAACTCTGGCAACTTCGTTGGAAATCTTTTCTGAACCCTTTCAAGCTTCAGAACAACATTCCGATAGGAAGGAGACTAGAATTGCATGCAACATTCCAAAAGAGGCCTAACCAATGTCCTGTGCAGCCTCAACATGACCTCCCAACTCCTATACTCGATAGTCCGATCAATTAAGGAAAGCATACCAAATGCTTCCTATCTACTTCCTATCTACCTGTGACTCCATTTTCCAGGAACTATGAACCTGCATTCCAAGATCTTTTTGTTCAGCAACACTCCCCAGGACCTTACCATTAAGTGTATAAGTCCTGCCCTTATTTGCCTTTTCAAGATACAGCACCTCACATTTATCTAAATTAAGCTCCATATGCCACTCATCGGATCATTTGGCTAATCTGATCAAGATCCTGTTGGTCTCTGAGTTAACCTTCTTTGCTGTCCACTACACCCTCAATTTTGGTGTCATCTGCAAACTTACGAATCATACCTCCAAAGTTCACATCCAAATAATTTATATAAATGATGAAAAGCAGTGGACCTGGCACCAATTTTTGAGGTACAACCCTGGTCACAGGCCTCCAGCCTGAAAAAGCAATCCTCCACCACCACCCTCTGTCTTCTACATTTGAGCCAGTTCTATATCCAGATGGCTAGTTCTCCCTGTACTCCATGTGATCTAACATTGCGAACCATGAGGAACCTTAGTGTGTTTTCAGAAGATTTGTAGCTCAGGTTGTGATTCTGGATATAGGTTAGCTTGCTGAGCTGGAAGGTCCATTTTTAGATGTTTCATCACCATACTAGGTAACATCATCAGTGAGCCTCCGGATGCAGCATTGGTGGAATGACCTGCTTTCTATTTATGCGTTTAGGTTTCCTTGGGTTGGTGACATCATTTTCTGTGGTGACATAATTTCCTGTGGTGATGTCATTTCCTGTTCTTTTTCTCAGGGGTGGTAAATGGGATCCAAGACAATGTGTTTGTTGGTGGCATTCCAATCATAACTCTATCAAATTACACATTGACTTAGATCCTACTTACAATCTCCTGAGAAAAATAACAGGAAATGACATCAGCACAGGAAATGACATCACCAACCCAAGGAAACCTAAACACATAAATAGAAAGCAGGCCATGCCACCAGTGTGTCATCCGGAGGCTCACTGATGATGTACCTGGTATGGTGATGAAACGTCTGAAAACGAACCTTCTGGCTCAATGAGCAACCTTACATCCATGAGGAACCTAGTTGAATGCCTTACTGAAGTCCAGATACATTATGTCCACAGCTCTGCCCTCATCAATTCCCTTTGTCACTTACTCAAAAAAACTCAATGAAGTTAGTGAGACATGATTTCACATGCACAATGCTACATTGACTATCCTAAATACATGTAAACCCTGTCTGGTGCCATCTTGAATTGAGACTAAGTAGATGGTCAGTAAGACCTGAGGGAAAGATTAATTTTAATATAAAGGTTGGAGATGATGGCCACTGGTATTATCAGTGGACTGTTAATCCAAAGACCCAAGTAATGTTCTGAAGACCCAGATTCGTTTCCTACCACAGCAGATGTGGAATTTAAATTCAATAAAAAATCTGTAATTAAGAGTCTAATTGTGACCATGAATCCATTGTTGATTGTCAGGACAACCTATCTGGTTTGATTAATGTCCTGTAAAGAAGGAAATTGACGTTCTTCCCTGGTCAGGACTACATATGACTCCAGAACAACAAGAATGTGGCTGACTCTTAACTGTCCACTGGACAACTGGAATGGGCAATAAATGTTGGCCAGCCAGTGACATTATTCATCCTATGAATGAATAAAAAAAAATGTCGGGGTGAATTAAAGGAATGGAACAAATTGGCTACATGTCGTGGTGATTTGTAGTTGAAAATGCAACATGAATATCAGTTTAATTTCAGCCATAAGTGCCAGATTTGACTATTCCAATAATCTTACCACTGGTTCTTATCTTACCACAATTTGTAAATTTCAGCTCATCTAAAATGTTGCGATCACTATTGCATTGTAACCAAAATCCGAATTGGCTTCACTGTTGGCTGTGTTAACCAAACATGTTTCTCAGTTTCCTAACGTCTGAGATCTGAAACCTTCTCCTTCTTGTGTTTAAATCCATCTACAGTTTCTCCTTACTTTCATAAATTTCAGTTAGAAATATACTGCACCCATGGTATCACCTTTTGTAAAGTCAGCAACATCTTTGATTTGTTAAGCTTTCTGTGATCATCGTTCAGCTTTTACTTGATTTCCAAAATGCCATGTTTGCATCACCTGATATTCTGCAGTGCAATCAAGGTTAAATCTGTGCTGAATTTTCCAATACCTGATCAACTGGTAGAGAGACATTATAATTGGCTTCAGCAATGGGATTACAGTTGCCCAGATTTAGGATTACAGTTGTCAATCTTGTTGAAAATGAAATATACACGTGAGGAGCTAGGTTATCTTCAGTTGTAATATACTTCAAACAATCTATTATCACTTACTGCAATTTTATCTTTGAAGAATGACATGAGGTATCAGAAAATGACAGAGGTTCAGTAGGGAAATTTAGATGGAAGGAGAATTAATTCTGGAAAATATATGGCTACTTTTGGAATTTTCTGAATGTACATGAATATTTCACACAGTTCTGGAATATTTCAGGTGGAGAAAAAATAAACCACAATTATTTTGTCTCCCAGTGAATTGATATGAAATGAGAAGTAGCTTGCTGTACTCATTATTGTACTCCAGCTTCACCTGGAGAGAAGAGGCATTGTCTGCTGCAGCTCAGAAGGTGTACTGTCTCATCATTCCATTGGGACTGAATAAAGTAATCAATAGGAAGTGGACAGAAGAGCAGCCAGGGTTTCAGAGAAACCAGTCATGCGTCAGTTAGATATTTGTGTTGAGACTGCCAACAGGGAAAACTGGTGAATTTCAAATATATATGATCTTTAACTTTATTGACTTTAAACTTTTTGACAGCATACAGATGAACTGTATTGTACATTTCAAGGCTGTCTGGTTTTATACAGAAAGTTGAGGACACTAAGAAAAAAATGATCTGACATGAAGTTGATTTAGTTAAAATGAATAACAAGTAGAGTTAATTCAGGATTGCAGGCTAGGTTACACTAATTACCTATTGCATGAAGCTAAATTTAGAAATCAAAATTATTATTTAAATCAACTGTTTCAAAAATTATAAATAGTGATATATCGAAACTTGAAAAAGCAATTAATTAGATAAAAATACATCAGACAGCAGGGAAGGAGATGTGTTGCAGCTACAGCATGTGGAAAGGGATGGCTAATAGTATGATACAAAGTAAGCACATTGCCGTAATCGTGCACAGTTCGAGGACCTTCTTACAACTGATAAGCTGGAGACAGAACTTTAATCTCTGACATGCATCAAGAAGGAAAAATATTACTGGTGGACTTTGTTCCAAGAGGCAGTCGCTTCCTTAATTTAAATTTAAGTCATGATGAGGGACAATTTAGTGTAATTATAATTGATGAAGGTTTAGGATCCAGAAGATAGCTGTGGAGATGCCTCAGGCCTTTCACATGGCCAATAGTTACTAAACTCTTTCAAGTGGAAATTATTCTACAGGGCCATTGCAGTTTGGGCAGGAGTAGTAGTAGGACATTATCGGGCAAAATTGATATGCATCAGATTTAAGGTTTAGGACTGACATTGATTGAGAGCTGGGTACTGGGCAGGAAACAAAGAGTAGGAGTAAACAGTTTTTTTTGTGGTGGGCAGTGAGTCGTTGGGTGCCACAGGGTGTAGTAGTTGGATCCCATCCATTCACAATATTTATTAATGATTTGAATGCAGAAACTACACGTCAAATCTTCAAGTTAGCAGATGACACAAAGCTGGGTGACAAGAATCTGCTGTGAGGAGATGCTTCAGTCTGATATCGACAAGTTTAAGTCAGCAAAAACAAGGCAAATGCAGCATAATTTGAATAAATGTGAGGATATTCACTTTGGTAGCAAAAACAGGCAGGAAAATTATTATTTGAATGGCAATATATTGGATAAAGGGTCATGCAATGTGACTTACGTGTCCTCATAGACCACTCAATGAAAGTAAGCATGCAGGTGCAGCAGGCAGTGAAAAGGCAAATAGTATGTTGGCCTTAAAAGCAAGCTGATTAGAATAAAGAAGCAGGGGTATTTTGCTGCAACTGTACAATGCACTGATAAGATAACACCTGAAGTATTGTGTGTGTTTTTTGTCTCCTCGTCTACAAAAGGATGTTTTAGTTCTTAAGGGAGTGCAAAGATGGTTAACCAGACTAATTCCTGGAAAGTGGGAATAGTTTACTGAGTTGAATGATGAATCATGATCATATTGCATAGTGAAATAGGCTCAAAGAATTGACCCTATGACACTATCATTACGGTGAGAAGGTTACATTGTCTGTTGTCTACTTAATGCAGAGTTCAAGGCAGTTCCTTAAGGCTGGACAGGAAATTAGAGTGGGCATGTAAATATCCAATTGTTATCCAAGACACAATACACCTATGTCAATGGTAACTATAAAAATAAATCTGCTGAAGGAATATGAACAGCTAGAGACTGAACTAAAATGCAACAAAGCTATTAATCCCGAGTTCATTACCTGAGCCACTAGCAAATTTTTATAGTGCTAATTAGATCAAACATCTGAATTCAGGATTCAAAAATTGATCTATGACAATATATTTCAATTCAGGGTGCATTGACAGCAATATTGGAGGGGTCGGGGGAGTAGTTCTGTTGGGAGTGCTTCACCTGAACTGCTTTGTCTCCAATGTCCTGGCAATTCAAATAGCTAGGGCTGCAGTCAGGTTTTAAACTGAATAGAGAGGTGGGGTTGGCAGAGGGAAAGAGGAGCATAAGACAGGAAACAGTTGAGGGTAAATTTAAAAATTAAAGAGAGAAGATAAGGCCACCGTGCAGCGTCAGAGATGTGGGTACAAATAATCAGTGTCATAGAAAATGACATTGTGTACTGTTAGGAATAAAACAGCAAACAGGGTGTGAGTGGGATAAAGACAAAAGTAAACGTTGTTTTGAATGTGCACAGTCTTCTGAAGAGGACAGATTGTGATAGAAGATGGTGCAAAACATCTAATTGTCATTAAACAGACATGATCGGTGACCAAATATTGCAATTATTGTGGGTGACTTTATGAAAATTAAAGATTAGAAAAATCAATTGGCAAAGATAAATTGAGGATGAGATAGTACAATGAATTTAGTACAACTTCTTAGAACCATACATTAGCTGATACAGGAACTGTTTATTTTAGATCTGATAATATCTGTTGAAAGAGGACTTAATTATTGACCTCATGGTCAAAGATCCTCTCATCAAGGACAATCACAGAATAATGAAATTTCATATTCAGTTTGAGGTTTTTTTAGATTAGATTAAATTACATTACAGGCCCTTCGGCCCAACAAGTCCACACCGACCCGCCGAAGCGCAACCCACCCATACCCCTACATTTACCCCTTACCTAACACTACGGGCAATTTAGCATGGCCAATTCACCTGACCTGCACATGTTTGGACTGTGGGAGGAAACCAGAGCACCCGGAGAAAACCCACGCAGACACGGGGAGAACGTGCAAACTCCACACGAGGCAGGAGTTGAACCCGGGTCTCCAGCGCTGTGAGACAGCAGTGCTAACCACTGTGCCACTGTGCTGCCCACTTGCATCAGGTTGTTAAACTTGCGTCTGAAACTATTGGCCTCAACTTTAATAGAGACCAAGTTATGAAGACAGTGTGGCTAAAGGATGTTATCAAAACAAAAGACACACTCTGTTTAGTTCTGGAACAGAAAATTTGAAGTATAGAACTTAACATATAATGATAAAGTGAAAAATAGGTTCTGAGTATAAATTAGTTTTAAAATAAAATGTATGAGCATTTGCAAGTACTTAAAAGAAACAACAAAAGAGTACCTACGGTGGGCATTGGTCTCTTTGGGTGATACTGGGGAACTAACAATTGAAAGCAAGGAAATGCAAGATATTTGGAATAAATTTTGCGTCTGTCTTCTGGATAGAACACACTTAAAATATCTGAATAAAGGTAATGAAAGTATTATTTGCAATGTATCCATCTAAAATCAAATATTGTCCAGGCCTTGCTGCATATGGATACAGACAGCTTCATTAATCAATCATATGTCCATCCATACGTACGATCTCTAGAAGATCAATGATGAATCAGCTGATGATGGTTGGGCCCTGGACATTACCTTGAGGAACTCCTGCAATAATGTTCCGGGAGTGACCTGCTTAACCACGAACAAAAACATCATCTTCCTTTGCACTAGGTATGACTACAATAAGAGGAGAGTTTTGACAGTTACTGACTTCAGACTTGATTACATTTTTATGTCAAGAGCAATTCTTTCAAAATTGTTAGCGTATTCTCCTTAATGTTTCTACTGCACCTCTCTAAATGTTTAAACTTAATCTTGCCTGTCCTCTGTAATCCTGCTAATTGTTTCTATTTAAATAACATCCAATTTCTGCTTAATGACTCAATGGAATCTGCCTCACCACACTTCCAAAACCTAACTACTTGCTGTGAAAACACTTCACTCACCTCACGTTTGTTTCTTTTGCAAATTACTTTAAAGCTGTGCCTTTTTCGTTTTGATCCTTTTATGGGCAAGAACAATTTTTCAATCTATTCTGTTCAGACCCCTCAGGATTTTGAAAGTATCGATCAAATCTCTGAGCCTTCTCCTCGCCAAGAAAATCAGTTTCAATCCACTTCATAGAATCCCTACAGTGAGGAAACAGGCTATTTGGCCCAACAACTCCACACCGACCCTCCAGAGAGTAACCCACTCAGACTCAGTCCCCCACCCTATTATTCTACAATAACCCCTGACTACACATACCTGGACACTATGGACAATTCAAAATGACCTAACCTGCACATCTTTGGACTGTGGGAGGAAACCGGAGTACCAGGAGGAAACCCATGCAGACACGAGGAGAATGTGTATACTCCACAATTACAGTTGCCTGAGGCTGGCATTGAACTCGGGATATTGGTACTGTGAGGCAGTAGCGCTAACCACTGCACCACCACGCTGCCCCTGAACCACCGTGCTGCCCCTTGAGCCATCGTGCTGCCTATTCTTTCCTTATAACTAAAGTGCCTAATCTTGGAACCATCCATGTAAATGATCTCTGTAACTCTCTCCAATGGAGTCACATTCTTTCTTGATCATGCTGCCTGGAAGGGTACCCTCTTCTGCTCTTTCTCTGGGTCCCTATTTGTGAAGCCTGGAATATTATGTAGTTAATTAACAAATCTCTCACAACATTTCCTGTAATCCTTCAAAAATTATGTAGATATATCTGGTTGTATGTTCGTTCTTCTACTCCCTTTTGACGAGCACCTTTTTTTTTTATCATGTTTATTCATGTTGTTTGTACCAAAATGCCCACAACACCAGCTTTTCAATGAAATTCCACACAGTCCCCCTCAGTTTACAATTTTTCCAAGTATCCTATCATCCACAAACATTGAAATTGTTCTTTCCACACCAAGATCAAGATAATTTATATCTAACCAGGAAAGAAAAGATCCTAAAACTGATTTGTGAAAGTCCACTTTAAGCCACTTGCCAAACAGAAAAATAGCCATTACCCATTACTCTGTTTACTATCCTTCTCTCAATTTTACATCCATATTGCTACTGCCCACTTTATTCCATGATCTATAACTTTAAGGACAAGTCTGTTGTGTGACACTACATTGAAGGCTTTTTGGAAGTTCATATGCACTTCATCAAAGCCTTGCTCTAACTGACTCTTTGTTACCACAAGTCAGTCTGGTATGATATTCCCTAATGAATCAATGCTGACTCTTCTGAATCAATGCACAATATTTTTCCATATGACTATTCATTATATTCCAAATAATTGCTTCTAAAGATCTCCCACCACAGAGGTTAAAATTGTTGGCCTTCCCTTACAACTTTTTTTGAAATCGGTATGACCTTTGCAATTCTCTAGTTCTCTAATACCACTCCCAACTCCAGAAAAGTTTGAAAGACAATTGTCAGTGTCTCTGCAATTTCCACACACACTGTTCAATATCCGTGGATGTATGTCAGCCCTATCCCTATGCCTTATCAACATTGAGTACAGACATCTTATCAAATACCACATCTTTATCAATTTTTAACCTCTTCTAGACATTGTGTTTTTTTCTGTCACTATGGCTTGGGCAGCATATTCCTCAAAGGTAAAGACAGATGCAAAGCAATCATACTCTTGCCTCTAAATTTGAATCCCCTTTTTTGGTTTAGAATTTTCCTCCTTTTATCATTGTTTTGTTATTGATATGCTAATACAAGGAATTTATGATGTTTTCTGTTATCGGCCAAATATCTTTTTCATAATCCCTCTGCTTTGTGTTTGCTTTCCCCTCTGAATCTTCTGGATTCAGTTTGAGTTCTCAATCATATTTACCACCTGGAGCCAGTCATAAGAACACTATTTCTTATATGATTTATTGCTACTCCTTTGTCATCCAAGAAGTTCTGGTTTTATTTATCCTTACTTATCTTTTTTAGGGATTTTATTTTTATGGCCAACCCAGTCTCTCTGGAATGTTTCAGAGAACACCTCTGGGACACCTGGACCAACCAACCCAACCACCCCGTTGCTCAACACTTCAACTCCCCCTCCCACTCCATCAAGGACATGCAGGTCCTTGGACTCCTCCATCGCCAGACCAAAGCAACACGACGGCTGGAGGAAGAGTGCCTCATCTTCCACCTAGGAACCCTCCAAACACAAGTGATGAACTCAGATTTCTCCAGTTTCCTCATTTCCCCTCCCCCCACCTTGTTTCAGTCCCAACCCTTGAACTCAGCACCACCTTCCTAACCTGCAATCTTCTTCATAACCTCTCTGCCCCCATACCCACTCCAGCCTATCACCGTCATCTTATCACCCTCACCTTAACCTCCTTCCACCTATTGCATTTCCAACGCCCCTCCCCCAAGTCCCTCCTCCCTACCTTTTATCTTAGCCTGCTGGACACACTTTCCTCATTCCTGAAGAAGGGCTCATGCCCGAAACGTTGATTCTCCTGCTTCTTGGATGCTGCCTGACCTGCTGCGCTTTTCCAGCAACACATTTTAGCCCAGCTCTGTTCTTGCCCATTTTAAGTTGGCTTTTAAATGGTAGAATAGTTTTGCTCTGTATTGGCCAATGTCATTTTTTCACTGTCATCCTAAATTATGAGAAGCAATTCTCTCTTTCTTCTAATTATTCCTCCACTGTCACTTGATCTACATAGGCCCACCACATTGACAAGAATCTGATCTAGAAGCATCTCCTTTCTTGTTAGACTAGACTCATCTCTTGTGTTTGGGTCTTTTTTTGTGTTTGAATTGAGCCTGTATGAGGTCAGGAGCTGTGTGAGCCTGGCAGAACTTAAACTAAGCATTAATTAGCAGGTTTGTGCTCAATAAATGCTTTTGACAACCACTTCCATCACTTTACTGATGATTGAGAATAAGTTGGTGATGTGAAATAAGCGAGGTTGGATTTATTCTGTTCTTTGAGGAGAAAGTGAGGACTGCAGATGCTGGAGATCAGAGCTGAAAATGTGTTGTTGGAAAAGCGCAGCATCCAAGGAACAGGAGAATCGACGTTTCGGGCATTCCTGAAGAAGGGCTGATGCCCGAAATGTCGATTCTCCTGTTCCTTGGATGCTGCCTGACGTGCTGCGCTTTTCCAGCAACACATTTTCAGCCCTTTATTCTGTTCTTTGTAGACAAGACATACCTGGACAATTTTCAACTTCTCTTGCTTGCTTTTTCTCAGGAAAACAGCAAATGTGTAATGGAACAGAGAACAATAAAAGGCTGCTCAATTGCAGAGTTAAGAGTATCATATGGCTGTATGCCACTTATCTTTGTTTCATGTAATTTAGATATGTATATACTGGACTTTACTTCTGGGTGCCATATTTTATTTGCAGTATTCTTGAGCTCAAATATAATTTACACCAGAACTTACTGGAGGGATAAAATGTTAAATGTTGAAAGGACAATTGGGAATCTGAATGATATCAGCAATCTTGCTTTCTGCAATAATGTTACAAATTGAGAAAGAAACAGGACTGAGGGAGAAAAAAGGCACATTTGATGTCAAATCAGGCACAGAAAGAAAAGTAAAGAGAACAAAAGATTGGATTGCAAGACAAAAATAAAGCTGAAACAAAAAGTAAAGTAGAAAACCATGTAATTCTAAATGACATAAAGGGATGAATGACAACAGTAACCATTCCCTTTGGGCTGGAGAAGCTGAATTGCATTAATAATTGTAGCATCGTTAACATCCAATGTACCCACAGTACAAACCTGCTTTGTCAGACATAATAGGCAACTACTGTGAAAATAGAGCAAGCTATTAAATATAACAGGGAAACTAAGGGTAACCTGCAATCGTATGAGCCAAATGGTGGTTGTAAGGTGTGTGGAAGTTATGTGGATCCACAACTTATGGCTCAACCATATATGAAAATATAACTTTGGATCAAAAGTAGACCTTGGCTTGCTCAACCATTTGATATGATCATGTCTGGTCAGTTTATTCTTCAAATTCCACATTCACATCTACCTTGAAAAACCTTAGGTCCTTGTGAGACATGGAAATCAATTTCCACCATCCTGAAAATATTCAATATCCCTACTTACTCCAACTTCTGAGGCAGGTTTTTGTTTCAGCCAGCGCCAAAGGCTATCAAGTGCATTTTTTGTTGTGCAGACACATGGTTGCTTCCATGCTTTTCAGTAGGAATCTGGTGGTGGTGGGTGCAGGGAGTCACCTTCATATAAGGTACACTGAGATGTCAGTACAACACTTATATACTCATGCCAGCTGTACTTTCTTTTCAACTAATTGGCCATGTGAGAAACTATTTGGGCCTTATCCTCAGTCCAGTCAAGATGGAGGAGGTACACTGTCTGTCAGAGAGCCTCAGTAAATGGGGTAGTCGGGGGAACAGTCCACACACTGTCCAGGGCCTCGGCCATAATTAACTATTCCTAGGGATGTTCATGATGAAGGTATTCTGTCCGACTACAGTTCAGGGCATGGGCAGTGGTCGATAGTCAGGAGAATATTGTATTATCAAATGAGGATCTGCAAAGACAGTGCCCAAGGCCTAGTTAGCCATGTCTAGAGGATGTTTGTCCAAGTCAGTAAGAAGTCCAGGGTGAATAAAGGCCTGGGAGTCTGCCAAGTATTCAGAAAACTGCAAGGGTGGTCTACCGGGGCTGGTGAGGGATACTGCTACATTGCTAGAAAGCATAGGGAGGTAGCGACTGAGAGTTTGAGGAAGGAAGCAGAAGCATTGGATAAGGTGGAGACACTGGCGGTGATGGAGAGCTCCAGGGAACAGCATCAAAGCATATTGTAGGCTACAGGGTTGGAGCGCTGTTAGTGACAGTGGCGATCACCATGATGGCGATTAGTGTAATGCTGAGTCTGGGAGGACAATTGTCGAAAATGTTCTGTCAGGTGGGTTTCCATGTGGTAGGGTGAACACAAGAACACAAGAAACAGGAGTAGGCCATCTGGCCTGTCGAGCCATCTCTGCCATTCAATAAGATTATGGCTGATCTTTTTGTGGTCTCAGCTCCACTTACCTGCCCTCTCACCATAACCCTTCCTTTACAGTTCAGAAATCTAGTGTATTTTTGCCTTTAAAACATTCAATGAGGCAACCTCAACTATTTCATTGGGCAGGGAATTTATAATCCTTCAGGTGAAGAGGTTCTTCCTCAGATCAGTCCTAAATCTGCCCTCCCTTATTTTGAAGCTATGCCCCCTAATTCAAGTTTCACCCATCAGTGGAAACAATCTCCCTGCTTCTATCTTATCTATTCCCTTAATCTTAAGGGCTGTCAGAGTAGCACGAGCTATTATGGAGGGTCTGGTGGGGTTTTTGACAACCAGGCAGAGTTCACTGCTTATGATATCCACCATTGGCTGCATTCCCTGTCAACACTTGCTATTCTCTAAATGCAAAGTGCTACTAGAAATTGGCTGATACATCCCACAGGGTGGATGGAGTTTGATGGGCAAAAGTACAGGATCCACATTTCCTGCAGGATAGGATATTGAAGGAACAAATACTTGAAGCAGCTGTTGCAAACACCAACCACATTTAATTCATAATTCCTTCAACATCCATTTTTTATGCATGCAGTTTGGAGGGGGTCAGATGCTGGTCAAAGGTAACTTGCATCAATGCCATTGCTGCATTCGAACTAAACAACGTACCTCAATGATGATGAATTTAATTGTAATGATGTAGAAAAGGTCAATGCTGACCAAAGGCAAACCATTTTTTCATGCAACTTTCAAGGGTATTGTGAGAGCTGTTTTCCATCACTTCATCTGTCATGCAAGTTTAACAATGGTCTATACTGAATGCTGTGAGAAGTTGAATGATTGATGTGGTCTGGGAAAAGAAAGGTTTAGGCGTGCAGCAAGCACTTCTCTTTTTGATGTAATGTACTGGTCCCTCAGCCAGTTGCTGTACATGCTGAAGCTGAATAAATTATGGAGATATGGAGCTCATTATCAGTGTGCAGCCTATCTCACTATATGGAGAAGTGTAATCAGCATCTGCAGGTATGCTGCCACTGACTTGTTTTGATATCTATGAAGTTTGGCTCTTTATTTTCCCTCTGTAGATAATTTCCAATGAGAATCCTGTATTTGTTCACTGGTGGGATTTTGGTTTCTGTTTTAAGAGGTGCCTGCAGGAGGCCCAAGGACCAACAGCAATCACTGAAGTAGCAGTAGGCTGATGCAGAAGATGAAGAGCAGGAGCATGTTTCACTCAGTTCATGATTTATCGAGTCCACAGGAGGCCCATAGATTTTTGGTCCTGACTTAATTTCCTGGAGGTGAGCAAATCATGGTGTCAACACAGGATCCATATAAATAGAACACCGTGAAACTATCACTGGCTATGGGAGTTGGAGGTCATCCATTTCTAGAGGCTCTGAAGGCGACAGCAGCTCTGAACGTCTGTGACTGACTCCTTGCAGAAATGATAGTGACCTGTGTGAAATCTCTGTCTATAAATGCATCAGGACAGTGACTGACGTTATCTGGGGTTATGACTGTTCATTTAGATGGATGAACGGTAGCTGGCAAAGATGGAGCACTTCGTTTATTTTGTCATGGTTTGAGAGTGGAATGTGGAGGGTGTAGAGAGAAACATAAACATTGTTCATGTCATGGGATACTACTTCTTACTCAAGGTTTAATTCAACTGTTGATGTACAGTTAAGAATAGCAGCTTGGAAACTTCACATTGGATGGTTCTGGGTATCAAAGAACAAAGAGAGAGCAAAGAAAATTTGCAGCCCAGGAACAGGCCCTTCGGCCCTCCAAGCATGAGCCGATCTAAATCCACTGTCTAAAGCTATTGCCCAATTCCTAAGCGTCTGTATCCCCCTGCTCCCCACCTACTCATGCAACTGTCTAGATGCATCTTAAGTGAATCTACTGTGCCTGCCTCTACTACCTCTGCTGGCAACGCATTCCAGGCACCTACCACCCTCTGTGTAAAGTACTTCCCTTAATATTTCACCTCTCACCTTGAACATGTGACCTCTCATAATTGAATCCCTCACCCTGGGAAAAAAGGACCTCAAGCGTATCAGGTACACACATCATTAAAAAACTTCTGAAGAAGGGTCACTAGACCCAAAACCCATCTTTGCCAACTACCGTTCATCCTTCTAAATGACCTGTCATAACCCCAGTTGGATACATTGCTGAGGTCTTCTATACACCTGGAAAGTCTGCTGTGTCCCCACTGTCCACTGGAGACCCATACATCTTGTCATTATCCAATATGGGCCATCAAATAAAGGCAGATATTCAGATAATTCCAAACATGAACTCTTGTTTGTAGATTATAAAAGGGAACTAAACCTGAACCGATGGAAGCTGAGGTTCGCCCCCACAATGAAAACCAAATTTTAGCTTCTAGGCCAATGACTACATTCCATGCTGTACTCGGTTCTCATCTACAGGAATCACATGTCAACTCAGAGCCCAGCACATTTGAGTTATAATAATCTATCAAGACAGCTTCCTCCTCCACACTGTCCTTGTCCATCTTCTCAGAAGTCTGCTCCCTTTCTCCCAGTTCCTCAGCAACTAGCACATCATTGTTTGCTCCAACTGTGCAGAGCCACCTTCAGCACAGGCAGCTTTTGCTTGTTCTCAGCTCAGTGGCTTGTTCCACAAAGGAGTCAGAAACCTTACATCATGCAATCACCTCCATAACCCCTACCTCAATGACTGGGCACATCAATACGTATTATGCATATCCTTCTCCCATATGAGGAGAGGAGTATTAAGAGATATTCACCATGAGTGCATGATAACTCTACCTGCATTGATGGATACACAGACCTGTCGGTCCTCAGAACTGTGACTGTCCAAAAGCAGGATTCAGTACAGGAGATGTTGGGTGATAATAAGCTCTGAATGAAATGATCCAATATGATCAAACAGCTACAACTGATGAAGCATTTTGATGGAAAAAGAAACAATACTGGGGATGCTAGATGTCAGGAACAAAAACAGAAATTGCTGGGAAAAACTCAGCACATCTGGCAGCATCTGCAGAGGGAAAGAGTTAACTTTTTGGGTCCAGTGACCCTTTTTCAGAAGTTTTTTAATGATGTATGTACCTGATATGCTTGAGGTCTTCATCTCCAAAACCATCTTTTGATGTGTGCCATTGATCTCTGCAAGGCCTTGGCAAAATGCTATTAGGTGTGTATATTTTAAAAAATCTCCTTTTTGTGAATGTTAGGACTGTCCATGATGGAGCAGCTCAAAATGACCAATGGCTGCCCATGGCATTAGCAGCAGAACATGGCTGACAGTAGTTAGAAAGCTTATTAAAATAGTAGAACAATAGCAGACTCAAGTTAACAGAACTGAAATAAAATAAGCAGCTGCAGTTTATACATAATACATTGATAAGAACATCTCACACTACATTTAATTAGTGAATCTCTCTTCAATTATTTAATCAATTTTTTACGATACTAATAGTACGTTTGAGTTAAGATCCTTCAAATAACCCATAGGTATGGATTCCGAAGTAATTGTCGATTCACCTATATACAGTCAGTTCATCTATAACATGATGATTGCATTCCTGTGCAACTCTGCGTTATAGAAGAATTGCGCTTTAGAAACAGTGCTTAAAGTGTTAGCATTGTAATCATGTTACAACCAACAAATGTTTTAAAAGTTTGCACTTCACAAATAATGTCCCCTAAATTGCCAATTGCGTTATAGCGAATTAGCATTGAGGAAACACGCGTTATAGCAAAATGACCTGTCCAAAAATGAAATCACTAAAAGCATGAGAGGAAAAGATTCAAATAAATTAAGAGCAAACCAGTCTTAAACACTAAAAACAGCCCCCATTATCATGACAGAGAGAATTAAATCACTGGTACAGAAACTAGCAGATATTGGAATGTATGTGGAATGAATACATTGTAGGACACCCAAGTGTAAAGATAGCGATGTCTAGTTTAAAAAAAAATGATGCAGCTGGCAAATATCTGGGAAGGAGTGTACTTGAATGCAGTGTCAATTGGGAAAGCCCCCAAAAAGCGAAATAAGAGAATCTGGCAAAGACTTTGAGCCCCATGGAGGATCAAGAGTTGATCACAAGCCTGTTCATCGCTAGCCATTCAGTCATATGATTAGCTAATTGTAAATGTATGTAATTAATTAATAATATGATTGCTTTGTAAATGTTAAGACAGGATGGAACAAATGTACAAAAAAACATATTTTCTTTTGTTTGATGAAGACCTCTCTGGATTTTCAGAGGGCTTCTTCCCACTGGTTTAATTTCAAAAAGCTCTTTGAAGCTGGAAGTGAACACCTGGGGATTGAGTGAATCATTTGATCATTTCACCCCAACAATTAGAGAGACTCACTAATTAAATGTCATGTGAGATGTTCTTACTTATGCATAAACTGCAGTTACATATTCTGAGCTCTGTTAGCTTGGGTCCACAGAGCTACTATTGTTCTACTTGTGAGGACGACATCAATCAAATACTTTCCCAAGCTTTCTAACTACTGTCTACTAGGCAGCCATCGGCCATTTTGTGCTGCTAAATCATAGGCTGTCCTAACAAGAAGAAAGGTTAATGAGCTGATGGTTCACAGAGCTGACGTGCATTGGAATCTCTTTTTATGTTTAAGTATGAACCCTTGCAGATGTGCAAGAAGAAGTACCAAAGTGATGCTATTAGTGCTGCACTGGAGGCCACAATGAAGGGACAGACTGCACATAAGGCATCAGATGGCGATGACTAGCATGCAATCTTTGGTGGAAATCTTCTGCAGTGACAATTTTATACTGCAACTCTCACCCATGGGAGCATGAAGCATTGGTACAGTGATACATACCCTGGTGGAATTTAGCTGAATATATGTTGCCTTGTAGCATTGGAGCTGGGTTTTCTTGAGCTGCCCACAAGCACTGATCTCGACAGCCACCACTTCTTCTTCAATTCAGATTAACTCCTGTTAACATCCTTGGAAAACACCTAGGGTGGTAATCTAAAGAGTGGCTCAGCTTTTTGATTGGTCTTTTGACTGGGTGATGAATAGAGTTTGAATGATGCTTTCAGACTGCAGGAAATAATGTGCTATGTTGCACCTGGAGTTCAAGCCCAGAGGTCCCAGCAGTGAGGTGCAAAGCATTTTCCCTATTTGCCTGTAAAATGTGATGTTGCATATCCAACAAGCTGAGAAAAATGTAAACAGGCAGCAAAGCCTATAGATTAGATTCCCCACAATATGGAAACAGGCCATTTAACCCAACAAGTCCACACTGACCCTCTGAAGGGTAACCCACCTAGACCCATTTCCCTCCCTATATTTACCCGGACTAATGCAGCTAACACTTTGGGCAATTTAGTATGGCCAATTCACCTAACCTGCACATCTTTGGATTGTGAGAGGAAACCGGAGCACCTGAATGAAACCCACGCAGACACAAAGAATGTGCACACAGACAGTAGCCCGAGGCAGGAATCAAACTGAGATCCCTGGTGCTGTGAGGCAGCAGTGCTAATCATTGAGCCACCATGCAACCCGATCTGACCCCTCTGTTTACCTCCAGCCCACCCAGTGCAATCAACTTGGGCTTTTAAATCTGCTTCTATACTTGCTGTCAAAAATCAAGATTCCGCCTGATATAATGGTTCTCCACCAGAGAACACTCTTTAAACTGATAATCAGTACATTTGCATGTGGATCGAATTTCTCACTCAAACAAAAATACGACAAAACTTCTTCAGAGTCTTTAAGTTTGAAGACTTGTTTTCTTTTCAAGTTAGTAGAAGGAGGAATGACAAGAATTAAAATTTTCCCAAAAATCATAACTTTTACAGGCTAATTTTGAACATATAACATTTTCGCTTTTTAAAAATATATAAGTTAATCAATAATTGATATCAATAATTTTAGCTGATGCTATTCCATTAGATTTCAGAAACAAAACCTACCACATTCTTCTTTTGGCTCATCAGAACCATCTCCACAGTCATCCTCTCCATCACATTTCCAACGTGCAGGAACACATCTGCTTGTGCCTTGACAGTGGAAATCATCTGTGCCACATGCAATTTGAGCTGAAGTCAATCAAAAATAGAAAAACAGAAATAGTGTGTCTATAACCCACAGTTCAAAATGACTGTTATATAAATAAAATATGACTTATTTTCAATACAGTTAATATTTAAGATTTACATTGTCATACTTAATAAGAACAAATAAAGTAAGTTTGAGTTTCTCTGTCAATGATCATTGCACCAGTGCTCAGACAGTAAGTTCTCTTTACCACTTATTCCTGTTCCCCTTAATTCTTTCATTGCAAATGCCAAGATTTTAAATGGCTTCAGAACCAAAAACATGAAAAGTAAATTGGTGCAATTTACCATCTCTTATGCAAATGTATGCTTCCTACTGAAAAGTCTTTTCCTGGAAGATGATGACTGACATAAAGACAGAGTTGATGAAAAATACTAAATTTTATGGATTCACTATACCTGAGCTACTTGTACTATTTCATGTATTTGAAAAGTGATAAGATAAAGCTGACAAGAACACAATTTTGGATCTGTTGTCCTCAAGAATATTATCCCACAAAAATGCTGAAAACTTGAATTTATTAAATGTTTTATTTCCCAGAATCAGTGAATAGCAATTTATTTTTCATGAGAGAGATTTCCAGACAAATAGTGTAACTCATCAGTCGTTATCTTATGATCACATAATAGTATTAAAAGTAAATGTAGCAGCCAGCAAAGAAATATAATATTTAATATGAGTCTAACTGAATAACGTGTATAACCCCTCGTATTTCAATGCTTCTGTTGCCCTGATTGATTCCAGCACTTACTACTTCTTTCAATTCATAATCTCAGGAAATGTCTATTTGCTTAATGTCCCTCAAAACAACTTCCATTTTTGAAATGGAGCACAGTGAAATTTATGATATTCAATAAAACAAATACAATTACAATTAAAATTGGTCAATAACATTTTTCACATTTTGAAATCTCTTAAAATTCAATTCCCCAAATTGCACTCATTAGGTTCTGAAATTGTTCAGACTGGTACTCTGTCATGACACTTCTTCATAATAACACTTTGTCAAATGTATCCTACAGTCTTTATTGACACTAATATGTTTCCTTATTTGTACATGATTATAATGATACTTTCAACTTAATTGTTCCATGCTTTACTTCCGTTGTATTGCTTCTCAGTTTTTGATGTCTCACTTCATGTTCCTTGAAACATAATGATTTACTAATCATATTACAAGAATCACCACTGTATTATTAATATAGCCACCCTCTATAAAGTAAACTGCAAATAAGTTTGGAAATGTGTTACAACAGCAAACTGTTTAGAGAAATACAATGCATGTGGTTATAAATAACCATTGCATGAGTACTATGCTTGCATTTTTCCTTTTATTGAAGATGAAGCATAACATTGTTTCAAAATAGCCTGTTTCCAAAGTAGCCCTGTGCCTAATAATCAAATACTGCTGCTCAGGGGAAAATGAAATGCAAAGAGGAAAACATTGGAAAGGGGAAGTGTATACAGCATTAACTATTTTTTAAAAATGAATGCCCTAACATGCATTATATTTGTGACCATGTCTGAGCTACAGGTACTACTTGGGAAAGGATGCCCATTCAACATCTTGGGCAGATTCAAGGTTCAATTTTGATGAACATTAAATAGGTTTATTACATATTACTTAACGGTTATGTATATTACATCTAAGATTGTTTAATTTGTGACATCAAGCTAAAGTAAGAGTTAAGTTCACGTGACAACTAGTAAAACGTTCTCTCACAGTATGAGCAACAAGAACAAAAGTTGAAGCAAAATTGCTTCAGACACAAACAAGCTCCTGGTTAGCTCTTCTTAGGGACAGTCCTTTATTTCCTGATGGGCAGTGCTATTTTGCAATTTCAGTTAATGCTTTCTATCCTAACTATTTTTAATAAAACATTACATTATTATTTTCCCTGGAACAACAACAGATAATATTGGTAACAGGACTAATTTTGTGCAAATATTCTTTGGCTGACAAATTTCACTCAAGATTTATGGAAAATTGAGTAGGAATCTGAGGAAGGGTCACCAGACTCAAAATGTTAACTCTGATTTCTCTTCACAGATGCTAGCAGACCTGCTGAGCTTTTCCAGCAACTTCTGTTTTTCTGGGAAATCAAGCTTGTCATTTTGCTATGCATACAAATCTTGGGACATAGTCTGAATAGTAAAAATGTCATTGCAGCTTTCAAAAAAGTTTTCATAAATTATTGCATAAAGCTAATGCCTTTGAGTATCAATTACTGTCAAAATATACTGCTTTTTAACATTATGAATATTCTCAAATCTTTTACAACGAAATAATTTCTCACTTATTAGGCACATGTTTAGGAATACAAAGGTTTTCTAGTCATAATCTTTCACTTATTGTTTAATCCATCTATAAATAGCTTACTGCAATTTGATTCATCAGAGCCATCTGCACAGTCATGGTCCTTGTCACAAACCCATTCTTCAGGAATGCACCGTTTGGTTACAGCACACTGGAACTGGTTTGGAGAACAGGTAACTTCAGCTAAGGACAAAGTTTTAAAATATTCCGTCAGATGTTACTAGTGACATTTAAAAGCAAAAAGTTCCAGCATGACAATATTCAATTCACTTGACTCCTGAACATACCATTTTTTTTCAAATACTTAGGCTTTTGAAATGCCTTGGTTTTGTACTTAAATTACCTACCACTTTGAAGATATTTAACTAATAGTTACAAAATCCCTTTCCAAACTGCAGCCTTGCAGTTCTGAGTAATGACATTCAAATTAAGTTCACCAATATACATACAAATTGTCCAAATTAGATTATGCATTTTGAACCTTTTTTAAACCGATTCAACTGACTCATTCACAAGATTAGTTTTTTCAGTGGTTTCTATTTTATTCTCAAATGTGCAAACTTTTGATGTATTTAACCAGATCACGCACTGAGGTATCAACTGAAGAAACCATATTTTTCTGCTTTTTTTTCAACCACGCATAGCTAAATGACTTGTGACACAGCTTATTATCCTGACTTTTGATCTTAAAATCATGAAATGAATTTTCACTTCGATAATCTATAAAGTAAATCCTTCATGAAGTATATCAAAATTGCTGCAATTTTATTTGTGTAGATTCACACTTTATCTGACAAGTAATTGTTGTACTATCATGGCCAAGCTATCAATTAACTTTTATCAATCTCACTACATGTTAAAACTGTAAAATTGTGCAGAAAAATGGATTTGCACAATACTTTTACAATCAGGGAATTCAAAAAATAGCAATCTAATTATGAATGATTAAATGCATCATCGGAAGGAAATAGGAATGTATTAAACATTAATTTAAAAATGCATTTTTTTTCTTTCAAAGTACAAACTTTGTTTTGGCTACAATTGCATTAAATAGCATTGAAATCTATTGCTCCATCCATGTGATTATTCTGGGTAATGGAGGACAGGAAAAATTTCTAGCTGAAACAGCTGCTCCTTTTTTGAGGTATTTTAAATATTGGGGGTGATTTCCTCATATTCCAGGAACACCAATTACTGTTTTATATGCTGTTGCATTGTTTTGGAACTTTGGAGAAAAGAACATAGTCAAAACAACAGCACTTTTAAAAGGGAGAAGTACAGACAAAGGAAGCACATGGTGAGGTCAGTGCAGGAGAGAGAGAGAGAGAGAGAAATAAACCCACATTGTAACTGACACAACAGTGAACCTGCATAGTTACTGCCTTTGCTGTCTGAATTCATGTATCGCTGGACATTGGAGTATATCTGGGAAAATTAACAAACAGTGAAATTCACAATGAATCTTGGAGGAGCCTGTTTCAGAGTGCTCACAGCACAAAAACAGATAAGTGAATGTTTTAAGTGTGGCCTTAGAGTAAGTCTGCAGTAGTGAGTAGAGTGGGTTCTTCCTTGATTATATGTTTTATTGAGATATGTCTCTTGATTTATCTTACAAATATAAATCATAAGTATTAATTTAACCTGGGGCAGTGTTTTGTAGAGGGATAAGACAGTGCTATTTTCTGGGTCTGTAGATTGAAGCAAGCAAAAATGGCCTTTAGTAGAGTGTTAGATCATCTTGTTCAATATGGGAGTTGAGGGAGAGTTTCGTGTTACTGATGATTACATCTGCAATAAATGCCATTGGTTGCGAATCCTATCAGATTGAATGGATCAGTTGGAAAGACAGTTAGAGGCAATGAGGATATTACAAGAGCAAAGGGACATGATGGATGGTGGTTATAGGAAGGGGGGAAGTCACAGATGTAGCCAAGTAGATGGGTTAACTCAAGGAAAGGTAAGAGAGGTACACAGGTAATGCATGAGTCTTTTGTGGCTACCTTCATTTCAAACAAGTATGCTGTTTTGGAAAATGCAGGGGGTGATGGATTTTCAGGGGAACATAGCACGAACAGCCAAGTTTCTGGTCTTGAGACTGGCTCAAATACATCAGATTCCAAGAGATCGATTGTGTTCGGGAACTCTCTAGTCTGAGGAACAAACAGATGTTTCTGTGGCCAGCAGCGAAAAATCAGAATGGTGTGTTGTTTTCCTGGTGCCAGGATTAAGAATGTCTCAGAGAGGGTGCAGAATGTCCTCAAGGAGGACAGGGGACAGTAGTAGGTCATTCTACACATTAGAACCAATGAAATAGTAATGGGAAAAGGTTGAGATTCTGAAGGGAGATTACAGAGAGTTAGGCAGGAATTTAAAAAGGAGATCCTCAAGAGCAGTAATATCTGGATTACTCCTGGTATTATGAGCTAGTGAAGGCAGGAATAGGAGAATAGAGCAGATGAATGGCTGAGGAGCTGGTGTACAGGAGAAGGATTCACATTTTTCGATCATTGGAATCTCTTTTGGGGCAGAAGTGACCTGTAAAAGAAGAGGACTAATATACTGGCAGGAAGATTTCCTAGAGCTGCTCAGGAGTAATGAAACTAGTAAGGTGGGAGTTGGGACCCAGGGAAATAGTGTGGAAAGAGATCCATCTGAGATTGGTACAGTTGAGAACAGAAGCAAGTCAAACAGTCAGGGTAGGCAGGGACAAAGCAGAGAACAAGGTAGGACTAATAAATTAAACTGCATTTATTTCAATGCAAGAGGCCTAACAGGGAAGGCAGATGAATTCAGGGCATGGTGAGGAACATGGGACTGGGATATCATAGTAATTACAGAAACATGACTCAGGGATGGACGGGACTAGCAACTTAATGTTCCAGGATACAAATGCTACAGGAATGAAAGAAAGGGGGACAAGAGAGGAGGGGGAGTGGTGTTTTTGATAAGGGATAACATTACAGCTGGACTGAGGGAGGATATTCCCGGAAATCCATCCAGGGAAGTTATTTGGGTGGAACTGAGAAATAAGAAAGGGATGATCACCTTATTGGGATTGTATTATAGACCTCCTAATAGTCAGAGGGAAATTGAGAAACAAATTTGTGAGGAGATGTCAGCTTTCTGTAAGAATAATAGGGTAGTTATGGTAGGGCTTTAACTTTCCAAACATAGACTGGGACTGCCATAGTGTTAAGGGTTTAGATGGACAGGCATTTATTAAGTGCGTATAAGAAAATTTTTTGATTCAGTAAGTGGATGTACCTACTTGAGAAATCTTGACCTACTCTTGGAAAATAAATCAGGGCAGGTGACTGAGGTGTCAGTGGGGGAGAGCTTTGGGGCCAGCGACCATAATTCTATTCGTTTTACAATAGTGTTGGAAAAGGATAGACCAGATCTAAAAGTTGAAGTTCCAAATTGGAGAAAGGCCAATTTTGATGATATTAGGCAAGAACTTTCAAAAGCTGATTGGAGGCAGATGTTCACAGGTAAACGGGCGGCTGGAAAATGGGAAGCCTTCAGAAATGAGATAACGAGAGTCCAGAGACAGTATATTCCTCTTACGGTGAAAGGAAAGGCTGGTAGGTATAGGGAATGCTGTATGACTAAAGAAGTTGAGAGTTTGGTTCAGAAAAAGAAGGAAGCATATGTCAAGTATAGACAGGATTGAGTGAATCCTGAGAAGAGTATAAAGGCAATAGGAGTATAGTTAAGAGGGAAATCAGGAGGGCAAAAAGGGGACTTGAGATAGTTTTGGCAAACAGAGTTAATGAGAGTCCACAGAGTTTTTACAAATACATTAAGGACAAAAGGGTAACGATGGAGAGAATAGGGCCCCTCAAAGATCAGCAAGGAGGCCTTTGTGTGGAGCCACAGGAGATAGGGTAATACTAAAGGAGATGGAGGAGATACTAAACAAGTATTTGCATCAGTATTTACTGTGGAAAAGGACATGGAAGATATAGACTGTAGGGAAATAGATAGTGATATCTTGAAAAATGTCCATATTGCAGAGGAGGAAGTGTTGGATGTCTTGAAATGCATAAAAGTGGATAAATCCCCAGGACCTGATCAGGTTTTTAGATTAGATTAGATTCCCTAAAGTGCGGAAACAGTCCACACCAACAAGTCCACATCAACCCTCCAAAGAGCAACCCAGACCCATTACCTATCCTTAACACTATGGGCAATTTAGCATGGCCAATTCACCAAAACTGCACATCTTTGGACTGTGGGAGGAAACTGGAGCACATGAAGGAAACTCACGCAGACACAGTGAGAATGTGCAAACTCCACACAGACAGTTGCCTGAGGCGGGAATTGAACCCGGGTCCCTGGCTGTGAGGCAGTAGTGCTAACCACTGAGCCACTGTGCCACCCCAAGATGTACTCTAGAACTCTGTGGGAAGCTAAGGAAGTGATATCTGGGAGTCTTACTGGGATATTTGTATCATTGATAATCACAGGTGAGGTGCCGGAAGACTGGAAGCTAACTTGGTGCCACTATTTAAGAAGGGTGGTAAGGACAAGTCAGGGAACGATAGACCAGTGAACCTGACGCTGGTGGTGGGCAAGTTGTTGGAGGGAATCCTGAGGGACAGGATGTACATGTATTTGGAAAGGCAAGGACTGATTAGGGATAGTCAACATGGCTTTGTGGGTGGGAAATCATGTCTCAAACTTGATGGAGTTTTTTGAATAAGTAACAAAGAAGATTGATGAGGGCAGAGCAGTAGATGTGATCTATATGGACTTCAGTAAGGCATTCTACAAGGTTTCCCATGAGAGACTGGTTAGCAAGGTTAAATCTCATGGAATACAGGGAGAACTAGCCATTTTGATATAGAACTGGCTCAAAAGTAGAAGACAGAGGGTGATGGTGGAGGGTTGTTTTTCAGATTGGAGGCCTGTGACCAGTGGAGTGCCACAAGAATTAGTGCTGGGCTCACTACTTTTTGTCATTTATATAAATTATTTGGATGTGAGCATAAGAGGTACAGTTAGTAAGTTTGCAGATGACATCAAAATTGGAAGTGCCGTGGACAGCGAAGAAGATTATCTCAGATTAAAATGGGATCTTGATCACATGAGCCAATGGGCTGAGAAGTGGCAGATGGAGTTTAATTCAGATAAATGTGAGGTGCTGCATTTTGGGAAAGCAAATCTTAGCAGGACTTGTACACTTAATGGGAGTGTTGCTGAACAAAGAGACCTTGGAGTGCAGGTTCATAGCTCCTTGAAAGTGGAGTCGCAGGTCGATAGGATAGTGAAGAAGGCGTTTGGTATGCTTTCTTTTATTGGTCAGCATATTAAGTACAGGAGTTCGGAAGTCATGTTGTGGTTGTACAGGACATTGGTTAGGCCACTGTTGGAGTTTTTCATGCAATTCTGGTCTCCTTCCTATTGGAAAGATGTTGTGAAGCTTGAAAGCGTTCAGAAAAGATTTCCAAGGATATTGCCAGGGTTGGAGGATTTGAGCTATAGGGAGAGGCTGAACAGGCTGGTGCTGTTTTCCCTGGAGCATCGGAGGCTGAGGGGGTGACCTTACAGAGGTTTATAAAATCATGAGGGGCATGGATAGGATAAGTAGACAAAGTATTTTACTTGTGGTGGGGGAGTCCAGAACTAGAGGGCATAGGGTGAGAAGAGAAAGATATAAAAGAGGCCTAAGGGGCATCGTTTTCACGCAGAGGGTGGTATGTGTATGGAATGAACTGCCAGAGGAAATGGTGGAGGCTGGTACAATTGCAACACTTAAAAGGGTCTGAATGGGAATATGAATAGGAAGGGTTTAAAGGGATACCGGCCAGGTGCTGGCAGGTGGGAATAGATTGGGTTGGGATACTGGTCAGCATGGATGAGTTGTACTGAAGCATCTGTTTCCATGCTGTACATCTCTGTGACTCTCTGACTCTGTAAATCCTTTTCAAAATTTACAGAAATTTTGGGAGCAGTCTTCATCTTGGGAAACTGGCAGATTTCTTTTACTGAGCCTTGCTGCTAAAAGAATAAAGTGCTAAAACCATGGTGCCACACAGGAATCCACTGAAAAAAAATCACTTTACTGAAATAGTATTTTTTTTTAAGATTATTTACAGTGTGGAAACAGGCCCTTCAGCCCAACAAGTCCACACCGACCCACCGAAGCGCAACCCACCCATACCCCTACATCTACCCCTTACCTAACACTACGGGCAATTTAGCATGGCCAATTCACCTAACCTGCACATCTTTGGACTGTGGGAGGAAACCGGAGCACCCGGAGGAAACCCACTTTTTGTCTTTCCTTCTGAACAAAGTGGCAAGTATATTGAAATACAAATTCCTCATTATAAGACCATAAGACCATAAGACATAGGAGTGGAAGTAAGGCCATTCGGCCCATCGAGTCCACTCCGCCATTCAATCATGGCTGATGCGCATTTCAGCTCCACTTGCCAGCGTTCTCCCCGTAGCCCTTAATTCCTCTAGACAACAAGAACCTATCAATCTCGGCCTTGAAGACATTTAGCGTCCCGGCTTCCACTGCACTCCGTGGCAATGAATTCCACAGGCCCACCACTCTCTGGCTGAAGAAATGTCTCCGCATTTCCGTTCTGAAATGACCCCCTCTAATTCTAAGGCTGTGTCCACGGGTCCTAGTCTCCTCGCCTAACAGAAACAATTTTCTAGCATCCACCTTTTCAAAGCCATGTATTATTTTGTACGTCTCTATTAGATCTCCCCTTAATCTTCTAAACTCCAACGAATACAATCCCAGTATCCTCAGCCGTTCCTCATATGCTAGACCTGTCATTCCAGGGATCATCCGTGTGAATCTCCGCTGGACACGTTCCAGTGCCAGTATGTCCTTCCTGAGGTGTGGGGACCAAAACTGGACACAGTACTCCAAATGGGGCCTAACCAGAGCTTTATAAAGTCTTAGTAGTACATCTCTGCTTTTATATTCCAACCCTCTTGAGATAAGAGACAACATTGCATTCGCTTTCTTAATCACAGACTCAACCTGCATGTTTACCTTTAGAGAATCCTCGACTAGCACTCCCAGATCCCTTTGTGCTTTGGCTTTATTAAGTTTCTCACCATTTAGAAAGTAGTCCATTCCTATATTCTTTTTGCCAAAGTGCAAGACCTCGCACTTGCTCACGTTAAATTCCATCAGCCATTTCCTGGACCATTCTCCCAACCTGTCTAGATCCTTCTGTAGCCTCCCCACTTCCTCAGTACTACCTGCCTGTCTACCTAACTTTGTATCATCGGCAAACTTCGCTAGAATGCCCCAGGTTCCCTCATCCAAATCATTAATATATAATGCGAACAGCTGTGGCCCCAGCACCGAACCCTGCGGGACACCGCTCGTCACCGGCTGCCATTCTGAAAAAGAACCTTTTATCCCAACTCTCTGCCTTCTGTTAGATAGCCAATCCTCAATCCATCCCAGCAGCTCACCTCGAACACCATGGGCCCTCACCTTGCTCAGCAGTCTCCCGTGTGGCACCTTATCAAAGGCCTTTTGAAAGTCCAGATAGACCACATCCACTGGGTTCCCCTGGTCTAACCTACTTGTTAGCTCTTCAAAAAATTCCAACAGGTTTGTCAGGCATGACCTCCCTTTACTAAATCCATGTTGACTTGTTCTAATCAGACTCTGCTCTTCCAAGAATTTAGAAACCTCATCCTTAATGATGGATTCTAGAATTTTACCAACAACCGAGGTTAAGCTGATTGGCCTATAATTTTCCATCTTTTGCCTTGATCCTTTCTTGAACAAGGGGGTTACTACAGCAATCTTCCAATCATCCGGGACCTTTCCTGACTCCAGTGACTCTTGAAAGATCTCAACCAATGCCTCTGCTATTTCCTCAGCCACCTCTCTCAGAACTCTAGGGTATATCCCATCGGGGCCAGGAGATTTATCAATTTTAAGACTTTTTAACTTTTCTAGCACTATCTCTTTCGTAATGGCAACCATACTCAACTCAGCCCCGTGACACCCTTTAATTTTTGGGATATTACTCATGTCTTCCACTGTGAAAACTGACGCAAAGTACTTGTTAAGTTCTCCTGCTATTTCCTTATCTCCCATCACTAGGCTCCCTGCATCAGTTTGAAGTGGCCCAATGTCTACTTTTGCCTGTCGTTTGTTTCTTATGTACTGAAAGAAACTTTTACTATTATTTCTAATATTACTGGCTAGCCTACCTTCATATTTGATCCTCTCATTTCTTATTACACTCTTTGTTATCTTCTGTTTGCTTTTGTATCCTTCCCAATCTTCTGATTTCCCACTGTTCTTAGCCACTTTATAGGATCTCTCTTTTTCTTTAATACATTTCCTGACTTCCTTTGTCAGCCAAGGTTGTCTAATCCCTCCCCGGTTAATCTTTCTTTTCTTGGGAATGAACCTCTGTACAGTGTCCTCAATTATACCTACAAACTCCTGCCATTTTTGCTCTAGTGTCTTCCCTGCTAGCCTCTGCTTCCAGTCTATTTTAGTCAGTTCCTCTCTCATGCCCTCATAATTACCTTTATTCAACTGTAACACCATTACATCAGATTTTGTCTTCTCCCTTTCAAACTCCAGACTGAACTCTACCATATTATGGTCGCTACTTCCTAAGGGTTCCCTTACTTTTTGTTTTGGTCATCAGCAATGTCATAGTTGGCTCTGAAAATGTTATTACTTGATGGGGTAGTAACAGGTGTATTTGAAATCACAGAACTTTCGGAGCATAGCCGCTTTGTCAGATGAAGTGAGAGAGAAACACAGAGAATACACAATTTATGGGCCCAGAGACCTAGGGCAGAGAGATCAAAAGATCATCCAGACAGTGTGAGTGGAGTGTGGAATAATAAGTCTCTATAGGTAACCAAAGGTGTTAGACAGTGTGAGTAAAATGTCAACAGCTGAATAACAACCAGAGGGATGACCTATCATCCAATTAAATGAGGCAGAGAGATAATTACAAAAAATAAAAATAAGATAGTGATGGGAGACAAAGCAAATAACTGGGATAACATGGAAGAAAAACAGAAGCTGCTGGAAAAGCCCACCAGGTCCAGCAGCAACTGGGAAGAAATTGAGGAAGTCAGAAGTCACACAATACCAGTTTATTGTCCAACAGATTAATTTGAAATCACACAAGCTTTTGTAGCGCAGGCCCTTCATAAAGTGCAATGACAGAAGAGAGCACACAGACCCAAAGTTTAGAGCCAGAGAAATCAAGGGCAGAGAGATCAAAGCACCATTTAACTGGTGTGAGTCATGTCAGATAATTAGCGTCTGCAGGTGACCAAGAGTGTTAGACAGTGTGTAAAGTGTTCATAAAGTCAGTGCTGTGCTATCATGATTCTCTGTCAGAGCGATAGGAATATACAAAATATGACAGTCAGTCTCTGAATTGATTTGGAGATGCCATGTTGGACTGGGGTGCACGAAGTTAAAAATCACACAACACCAGGTTATAGTCCAACAGGTTTGAATTGTAGGTGTGAGGCCCTGTTCAGAATCTGTCTCAATGTTTCAACCTGGAATCAGGCTGGTTTTATTCTGAAAGTAGAAATTTATAAGATGCCACACTGACTGACTGTGACTACCAATTGTGTGTTTTTTTGAACAAAATATAATATAATTGAGAATAAATAAACATCTTGGATGAAATGCATCACCCAATAGATTTATATGTATATAATATATGTCTGTGTGTGTCCTTGAGAGAGAGCATGAGTGAGAGAATATATGTATGTGACAGTGTTTGTGTGAGTGTGTAAATTCTTCAAAGAAATTATTCATTTTGTTGGGATGCATTGTTGACAATGAAGACACATGGGCTGATCTTTAGAAAGCTCAAACCTTTACAGAGTTCCACACTCCAAAGTCAAGTTGAGGATCTTCAAAGGTTCTTGTATATGGTAAACCAGCTTGAGAAAAATGTTTGCCTAATCAGGCTAACATAATAGAATACTTGAGACAAGTCACAGGGCTGGGATTTGAATACACATTAAGTGAATGTTTTTCAGGAAATACATAACAATCCTTAATTTCCAAAATTAATAGAATCAAAATCTTTAGCTACTAGTTTAAGAGTAAGACTTCCAGGAGCAAACAAATTGGTGTCGCAAACCAATCTATTACTCATCACAGGCATTATGTTACAAAATATAGTATGCAGTGATTGAGGAGGCTCTTTTAGTTACATTAGCTTCTGAGAGACATTCAGATTATATCCTTGGTCTGAAAGTGGCCATCAGAACAAAGTTAAAAATCACACAACACCAGGTTATTGTCCAACTGGTTTAATTGGAAGCACACTAGCTTTCGGAGCGACGCTCCTTCATCGGGTGATTGTAACCTCACAACACCAGGTGAATATGTGTTTGTACCGAACCTTGTGAATATGTGTTTGTATTTAATGTAAAGTCTAACATTTATCCTCATTTATTATTTTACCTGATGGGTCATGGTAGAGAAATTGCCAGTTTTGGATTCGAGCATGTTGGAAATTCACTGGAATACCCACAACTTAACAGTGGGATGAGCACAGTTAAATCACTCTTGAAGAAATTTTACTTCTACATGGTGCTTTAACTTATTGGTCTACCTAACTTCAATGAGATCTTGATCAATCTGAGTTGCTGATGTATAGAAAGGAGAGACTCAATTCCCTATCCTGCCAAAGAAATTGTCTCTACACATATGCCATCATTAAATATTAAAACAGTGAATGATAAAGAAACAGACAAACCCAGAAACCTATAAAGTTCTAACAGATTGCCTTCACTGGTCAGTACATTGAGTATAGGATTTGAGATATTCAGGACACTTGGTAGGCCACTTTTGGAATACTGCATTCAATTTTGGTCTCTCTGTTATAGGAAAGATGTTATTAAACTCAAAAGGATTCAGAAAAGATTTACAAGAGTATTGTTGGGACTGGAGGGTTTCTGCTGTAGGGAGAGGCTGTATAGGCTGGGACTTTTTTATGGAAAGTGTGAATTAGCCAAGGTCTTTTTCCCAGGGTATAGGAGTCCAAACCTAGAGACCATAGGCTTAAGGTGAGAGGGGAAAGATTTAAAAAGAATTTTAGGGACAATGTTTTCACGTGGAGGGTGATGGGTGCATTGAATGAGCTGCCAGAGGAAATGGTAGAGGCCGGTACAATTACAACATTTAAAAGTCATCTAGATGGGAACATTAATATGAAGGGGAGAGATATGGGCCAATTGCTGGCAAGTGGGACTAGACAAGGTTAGGATGCCTGCTCGGCACAGACAAGTTGGACTGAAGGGTCTGTTTCCATGCTGTATATTTCCATGACTCAACTGAATAAATACAGAATGGATGCTCCCAATGACTGGGGAGTCCAGAACCAGGTATCACAGTTTAAGGATACAGGATAGGTCATTTACGACTGAGGGGAGGAGAAATTTCTTCACCCAGCAAGTGGCGAACCTGTGGAAATCTTTGCCACAGAAAGCAGTTGAGGCCAAAACATTATGCTTTCAAGAAAGAGTTAGATGTAGATCTTGAAGCTAAAGTGATCAAAGGATACATGGAGAAAGTAGGAACTGGGTACTGAGTTGGATAATCAGTCAGGATCATATTGAATGGCAGAGCAGGCTGGCTGGGCCGAATAGATGACTTCTAATTTCTGTTTATGCTTCTCTGTTGAGAGAGTGATTCTATCATTTTCAGCAGACAGAACGTTACAATAAACATTACTGTATGGACTAGGAACAGGGCACCTGATAGTGATCAGGCATTCAAACAGAAAAGGTACAATTATCCAAAAAGATGCCAATTCAGGGAGATCATATATTTTTCATACTGTCAAAAAGGTTGTGCTAAGATACTACTGGAACTTCAACCTTTATCCCATTATGATTGAGCCATCCTCCGTTTATTGATTAGAATGTACCAAATGGCAAACCTGGTAACAGAGGAACACCTCAGACCTTGGGATGTTTAGACAATAATCCAAAGCAATTATATTCTCCCCAACAATCACCTTTCTTCCACATCCAAAGAGAACACATTCAGGAAAAATAGTTAAACCTCCAGGTGATCTGGATTTGTAAAATTAAGGATTTGAAGAGACATGGATTGTGGCAAATATAATCATAAGAACAAATAGAAATGATAATTACCAGAACAAAGCTTGGGAGAAATTCTGTTTATGGGCCTGAAACAGTTAATATTTGCTTGACTGCAATAAGTACCATCCACCATGAACACTTGATGGGAAAGTAAAGTAGGATCTTTTGGGAGACAGATCTAAAACAAAGTCATCCCAACAAATTTCGAAGTCTAGAGGATGGAAAAGGGCCCTCTGTCCCATCAAGTTTATACTGGTAAAAAGAAAACAAGCATCTAACAATTTCAATGTTTAATATTTCTATTTTCCAGCAGTCTAAAAGATTAAGTTACTCCAATAGTGCTAGCAGTGAAAATCTAATGGAAAGAAACTTCATGTTATTTCCCATGCTCAATGTTTCTTCAGACCGATCATTAATTTTCACCGCGTGTGGATTTGTACCACCTTACATAGTTAAGATAGAAGATTGTAAAGTTTAGATAGGACTGGATAATTTCAGTTTAACTATGCTATTCCTTGAAGCATTAAACATTCTTCTGCAACCAATTTTGTCATTGTAATCCATTTTATGAAACTCATTCTTTCTCCAATTTATATCTTCACTTCTCTATCTTGTCACTACTTTCCCTTTCATACAATTTCAATAGGATTATTGTATCCAACTAGAGCCCATCATAATATGCACACTGTTGCAGAGATGCAATAAACTTTATTTTGTTTCTCAAGACGTTTTGTGTTAGATCGGAACGTGGCTACTCTCACTCACGCTAGGCCAAATCAATCCCTTAAGAACCCATATGCTTACAGCTGGCAGCATAGGCAATATGTATCCCCTCCAAATAGCCATTCTTGTTACAAACCCAAGGAATATGTTGACAGGATATTAACAGTTTAATGTTATTCTCTGCTAGCATTCAAAATTTCTATCTGCATCAAGAGTAAAAATATTGGGTCATGAGACTCTTTTGTGACAGGTTAAGGTTTTGTGCTTTTGTCCTTTTGATTTTCTGACCAATTAAGTGTATTGGTGAAAAAATGTGGATTAGAATGAGCAGAACTAGAAAATCATAGCCACTGAATTAAGTGGAGCAGCCTAACCTTGACCAAAATGCCAACTCTCAGGAGGAACAAGAACTGAACTTGGGACATCACTCATAATATTACTTAGTACCACCCCAAATGGATTTTTATAACGGATGCACTGGGAGCCCATTGTCTAGGATATATTCATATGCAAAATACATTAGCTTCAAAACTTGAATGTGAAAACTTACGACAATCACTTTCATCTTCTCCATCACCACAGTTGTCTTGACCATTGCATCTGAAGATTATCGGAATGCATCGTCTCTTCTGTGAGCACTTGAACTGACTTGGAAGGCAAACATGTGTCTCTAAAAAATTATGAATAAACACAATGTGCTCAATATTCAAAACTGAAATTGAACAAATGACATTTAAATATTTTCTCACTACAAAGTTAAGCAATTCTAATTCAGTACTTACCACAGTTTGCCTCATCGGAATTATCTCCACAGTCATTCTCACCATCGCAGATAAAGGCTGGTTTCGTGCATATTCCTGTGCCGCACTGAAATTGACCCGGTCTGCATTTAAATTCAGCTGAGAAGTCAAGGAAATGTTGCTTACAGAAAGAAAGAATCATGGGAGATTTGGAACACTTACCGTATTTATAAAAAAAAGTTCAGGCAAAAATGCAAAAGAGTTGTAAAAGTTTTCTGTTATTATTACCACAACATCTCAGATGATTTATGAAAGAAATGCTACATTCTCATTTACAACTTCTACCACCTGTTTTATTAATGATTTTGTAAACATATGAATACTTTCACACCATTGTTGGCACCAAAGATAGTACTGACTGCATATGAGGAGCAGGATGATGCAGCATTATTCCAAGAAAGGCATTTATCTTGTATTAACAAAGATCTCTATTTGAAACTTGCCAAATATGTTACAGATTGAATGGCTGATATTATTAAATACAAATATTTGCGCCATATTGATCAAAAATACTTACGGCAGTATTCAGGTTCATCTGATCCATCTCCACAGTCATCCTCTGTGTCACATTTCCACCAGAATGGAATGCATTTGTCATTGCTGCAGACAAACTGTTGAGACAGTATCATGAACTTACAATACAATTAAGATAATTAAATCTAAAATGAAATGTACATTTATAGTCATACATCGCACAGCATCAGCAGCAACTGGGCAAAACATTCAAAGGTGCTACTTAAGTGATATTCTTTGACCAAATAATGTTTGTTCTCACTCAAATTTACCAGATTGGTGGCTGTAATAAGCTGGAAAGTTGTCTTGTGTATTATTCATAATAGGTTTAAGGCATTTCTCAGCAAGGTGTCGAGCTCTTGGGGTTAATAATCAAATCATTCATTTATTTTTCTTCCTTATATTTTACTCTGTGCAAAAATAGTGACTTGTGCTGTTCCCCGCTTTTTGGGTGTTTAATGCAATGCCATATCAGCCTGTGGCATATTTTTCATCTGTGGGGCTTGATAGCAAGTAGTGAAGAAGGGCTCATGCCCGAAATGTCGATTCTCCTGCTCCTTGGATGCTGCCTGACCTGCTGCGCTTTTCCAGCAACACATTTTCAGCAAGTAGTGAAAGGCTAACTGATAATTGAGAACATTGCAACTATTTTCCAATTCTGTTCTCACCCAGTGTCCAGTGAACAATAAGAATATTGAATGTTTTTATTTTCCTTTCCCGAACTGAAGATTCTGAAACTAATTGGAATGTCATGTTAGCTCTCCTGCTGAAAACTCATGATCATAAAATATTTAGCACAGCCTACGAAATGATCCTGGGAATGTTCTGATCTTTATGTAAAAAAAGAAGGAAGTTAGGACACTTTCGCAATTTGACGATCAAGCTGCTATGCAGTAGCTGTTGGTCCCTTTCTGTTGCCCAGATGCTTAAATCAATTCCAAGATTAATTGCTTCAGTACCATTGGACTTGACAAGTACACCAGAAAATGAAAGAAAGCAACTGCCTGTGATATCAGATCATGTACAAATTTAGCAATGTTTTTGCATTCTAGTTGAACATAACCAATGGTAACCGTTTAGATTTGCCATTTTAAAAAAAACATGAGATGTGAGTGTCACTGGTAAAGGCCAGCATTTATTTCCTATCCCTAGTTACTTTTGGAAAAAGTAGTAATCCCATCCTTGAACTATTGCTCTCCATGTTGTGCAAGTGCTGTTGTATAGGCGATTGATCCAGGATCATAGTATCTCTGCAATTCAGATAGAAACTATTTGACAAATCGGGTCTGCACCAACCCTCTTAAGAGCATCCCACACAGACCCATCCCCTCACTCTATTCTCATAACCCTGAATTTAGCATGGCTAATCCCCCTTGCTTGCATACCTCTAGACACTACACGGCAATTTAGCATGGCCAATCCAACTAACTTGCACATCTTTGGACTTTGGGCGGAAACTGGGGCAACCTATAGAATCTCACACATCCATGAGGTGATTGTGCAAACTCCACACAGACAGTCACCCAAGGAATCAAACCCAAGTTTTTGAATTCTGTGAGGCAGCAGTGCTAACCACTGTGCCACTGTTCCACCCAGCATTTTGATACAGTGACAATGAACAAACGGTGATAGATTAGAGGGGACTGTAGCATAGTGGCAATACTACTGAATTCTTAATCCAGCCGCCCAAACTGATATTCTGGAGAAATAAGGTCAAATTATACCACACCACCTGGAGTATTTTTCAAGCAGTGAAATTCTCATGCATCTGCTCATTTTGTTGTTCTTGGTAGTGGAAATTGCAGTTTTCAAAGGAGTTCTTGAAGAATTCTAAGAGAGTTCTTTAAGACCGTAAAACCATAAAACACAGGAAGTAAGGCCATTTGGCCCATTGAGTCCACTCCACCATTCAATCATGGCTGATGGGCATTTCAATGCCTCTTACCCGCACTTTCCCCATATACCTTAATTGTTTGCGAGATTAAGAATTTATCAATTTCTGTCTTGAAGACATTTAACGTCCCAGCCTCCACTAAAGTGCATATTGTAAATGGTAGGTATTGAACTACAATAACAGAACGGCTGAGGTGCCAATCAACATACTACTTTATCATGAAATGGTATTAAGCTTCTTGAGTGTTACTAAAACACTACTTATCCAGCTAAGTATGGACTATTTTATCACAGTCCTGAATTGTCCCTTGTAGATGCTGGACAGGCTGTGGGGAGTCAGGAGGTGACAATGCATAGCATCAAATTCCTAACCTCTTACTGCTCTTGTAGTCACAGTATTTATGTGATTGGCACAGTTAATTTTCAGGTCAATGGTAACACTCAGGATGTTGATAAGAGGCAATTCAGCAATGAACATCATGGGGAAATATTTAGATTCTCTGTTAGAGAATATCACAGTTTATGTGATGCGATGTTACTCTGCTTGTCAGCCCAAACCTAAATGCTATGTATGTCTTAGTTAGTAAACAGACAGTCTAATAATCTAAGGAGTTGCAAATGGAACTGAACATCATAAGATGTAAGAGCAGAAGTAGGCCATTTGGCCCATTGAGTCTGCTTCACCATTCAATTAGATCATGGCTGAACTGATAATCTTCAATGCCACTTTCCTGCTTTATACTGATTGAATTCCTGATGAAAGGCTTTTGCCCAAAATATCGATTTTCCTGCTGCTCAGATGCTGCCTGACCTGCTGTGCTTTTCCAGCACTACTCTAATCTTGACGCTTGTGAATTAACATATCGACCTCAACTCTGAATATACCTAATGACATAACCTCTGTATCCCTGTACAACAAGGAATTCTCCAGATTCACCATCTTCTGAGGAAAGAAATTACTCCCTCTTTGTTTTAAAAGGAGACCCCTTACTTTGAGATTTTGCCTGCTAATCCTAGTCTCTCTCAGAAGGGGAACCAATCCCTCAGTATTTACCCTGCCAAGTCCCATAATAATCTTTTTTGTTTCAATAGAGTCTCCTCTCATTATTCTAAATCCAATAAGTACGGGCCCAACTTACTCAAAAGAAATGCGAAGAACGTTTAGCAGGGAAATCATAACAAGCTTCCACAGTTACCTTCAGCACAATGTGGAACAATTGTCCGTTAATGCAAATAGTAAAAAAATTGGTATGGTGTTCAACTTTCATGTACTGAATTTGGACTCAATTGAAGACAATAGACAATAGACAATAGGTGCAGGAGTAGGCCATTCAGCCCTTCGAGCCTGCACCGCCATTCAATATCATCATGGCTGATCATTCCTAAACAGTATCCTCTTCCTGCCTTATCTCCATAACCCTTGATTCCACTATCTTTGAGAGCTCTATTCAACTCTTTCTTAAATGAATCCAGAGACTGGGCCTCCACTGCCCTCTGGGGCAGAGCATTCCACACAGCCACCATTCTCTGGGTGAAGAAGTTTCTCCTCATCTCTGTCCTAAATGGTCTAACCCGTATTTTTAAGCTGTGTCCTCTGGTTCAGCACTCACCCATCAGCGGAAACATGTTTCCTGCTGCCAGAGTGTCCAATCCTTTCATAATCTTATATGTCTCAATCAGTCCCCTCTCAGTCTTCTAAACTCAAAGGTATACAAGCCCAGTCGCTTCAGTCTTTCAGTGTAAGGTAATCCAGCCATTCCAGGAATTGATCTCGTGAATCTACGCTGCACTCCCTCAATAGCCAGAATGTCTTTCCTCAAATTTGGAGACCAGAACTGCACACAGTACTCCAGGTGTGGTCTCACCAGGGCCCTGTACAGCTGCAGAAGCACCTCTTTGCTACGATACTCAATTCCTCTTGTTATGAAGGCCAGCATGCTATTAGCCTTCTTCACTACCTGCTGTACCTGCATGCTTACCTTCATTGACTGGTGTACAAGAACACCCAGATCTCTCTGTACTGCCCCTTTACCTAAATTGATTCCATTGAGGTAGTAATCTGCCTTCCTGTTCTTGCCACCAAAGTGGATAACCATACATTTATCCACATTAAACTGCATCTGCCATGCATCTGCCCACTCACCGAACTTGTCCAGGTCACCCTGTAATCTCCTGACATCCTCATCATATTTCACCCTGCCACCCAGCTTTGTATCATCAGCAAATTTGCTAATATTATTGCTGATACCATTTTCTATATCATTAACATATATTGTAAAAAGCTGCGGTCCCAGCACGGATCCCTGCGGTACCCCACTGGTCACTGCCTCCCATTCCGAAATGGAGTCGTTTATCACTACCCTTTGTTTCCTATCAGCCAAACAATTTTCAATCCAATCTAGTACTTTGCCCTGAATACCATGTGCCCTAATTTTACTCACTAACCTCCTGTGTGGGACTTTATCAAAAGCTTTCTGAAAGTCCAGGTACACTACATCTACTGGATCTCCCTTGTCCATCTTCAGAGTTATGTAATATCAGCCAGTTTTCAGCCAGTTCATTTTATATGCAAAATGAAGATTATTTGTAGTATGCTCAGGGTCCACCATTCCAATGTTTTCCATTGTTTTCGTACTTGGTTCCATCTTAGACTAATCGATAGAGGTTGATTGCAATGATAACCTGATTATCATTGCATCATGCAACTATCAGAATTGTAGAAGGCAAACTGAATGTACAACTTTCTACTGTATCCGACAAATTCTATTTGTAAATGGGACTGCATTCCATAAAGGAAGAAGATGTCGACCACTTATTCTGAAGGTGACCTAACATACCATTGAATTGAAGTGGAGGATCAACACAAAACAGTTTAAACTGTTAAGTAGTAACTGAGAGAATGTGATGGAAGCCCTTTGCTCAGAAATGTTTTCTTCTAGAATAATTTAATTTGTCTTGTCTCTCTTTATTACAAAAAGAGAATTTATAGTCGTGTGGTTCCATATGGGCTAGAGATAAAATTGTGAAAGTTGAAGTATGTTGTAAAATTAAGTTGTGCATTCAGCTATAAGTTGAAAGAATACAAGGTGAAATCTAATCTGATGTTTGAGTGTGATGGAAAGTAATTAATTTGAATATAAAAGATCCTCCAAACACAAAAGAATGAATGATTTTCACAACATGGGCAATTTTGTCAGATTATTTAAATTATCTGAGTTCTAAAGTTATAGCCTCAGGGAAACGTAAACCTGAGGGTTCAAAACAAAGAGAAACAGATACAGTAGATGAAAGAAAAGACAATAATAAAGCAATTAAGAGAGTTTCGATCAATACTTATGGCTCAATTCACTAAAAACCAGAGGGCTTTTTTCTCAGGAGGTCCAAGAAAACCCATTCTGCAAGCTGAGCAACACTGAGGGGGAAAATAGAACAGGAGTTATCACATTTATCTGGGCCTTTCAACAACCTGGGAGAAGGAAGCAACACATAGGATGGAGGTTTTAGTGTGACCCAACCAAATAAGATTGAACAAATAATGACAAGGGATACAAGAGGAAAGTGCTGACAATGCTGGAGGTCTGAAATGTAAAGAAAGTTGCTGGAAATCTTGAACAGGTCTGGCAGCATCTTGAAGACAGAAGCAGTGCAACTCAACAGATTCTGGTGAAATCCACAGACTCCTTACTTCCTGTTTCTCTCTTTACAGATGTTGCCAGAACTACAGAAGGTGCCTGAATGCCTATGGAAAAGTAGCTTGCAAATACAAATGAAATAACTAGTTATTGCTAACATTGGAGAACTTTTAGATGGTCTGTTTACTAAATCAGTACCAATGCCAACATTGTTGACTGTAGGTTGATCTTTGCAGTGAGATAGATTATCATTATTGCAACATGCGTAGTGTGTCAATCAAAAAATATTTTTTTTAAAACCCAAAAAGAACAGCCTAAATTTTCTGATGGATGAATAGACATTTCAGCAGTTTAGGTGGAGTTGCTCATGGGGACTCTGTGGAATCTCCATGTAGCAGAATTCAAGGGAGTTACCAGGGAATCTGAAGAATACAATGAGTAATTCTTCTGTTTGGAACCCTTCATTTCAGTTGAAAGATTCAGAGGGTTCCACTGCAGTTTCATAAAAATAAATGCCAAGGGAAGTTTAGATGATTAAAATAAAACTGCTAACTCTTGGGTAACCAAAGAACTGACACCTCCACCCCACCACCAAACCCTGACTTGCCCACAGACAATCTCAACTGCACTTTCCCAATTCCTTTTCCACCTGGGCTTTGATCTGAAACACCCCCCCCCCCCCCCCCGCCCCAGCGCACAAGAGCTCCTGGACATGACAGAGCATCTCTCCCATAGGGATTAGTGTCCAGATCACAACAGGCCATACATATTGAATGTATTCAAGATATAGCACTTGGGGCAAATGGGACGAAAGGTCATGGGGAGAGAGCCGGATTAGGCTATTGAGTTGCGATTGTGATGAATGGAGGAGCAGGCTCAAAGGGCCACATAGCCTCCTATTGCTTCTTTGTTTCTGTGTTTCTACTCCAATAGCACTCTGGGAGCTGATGCTCAAGAGTCACCACTCCCTTCTGCCCCCAGACCCAATAGTTCCATCTCCCTCCAGTACCTGGTGATCTCTCCCCTCTAGGACCCAACAACTCAACCTCCTCAGGACTCGACATCCCCTCTTTCCATAGGACCTGACAGCCTCTTCTCCATGGGACATAATGCCTCCCTCCCTGCTAGACCACAGAGCTCCAGTTCACCCTTACCAACTCAAACCTCTTTGTCACTTACCTGGCATCTTTCCCATTTGCACTCTAGCACTTCTTCAACTTGGCTCTCTGGCACTCAGCTCAAAAGGCAGCTCACCCTCTTGATACCATACTTCCCTGTCTTGCTGGTACTTTACTTACCTGGAATCCCAACCTCATATTTACCTTATTGACTTTCACAGGAGCTGTAAAATACTTGTCTGTCCTGCTGGGCCAATAAATCACAGAACACTGCAACCACTAAAATGAAAAACTGGGAGTGTTTTGCCTGCCCACAGCTAACCTATAATGCAATGTCACATTTAAAATACACTCTGTTTTGGTGCAGGACCAAGGATCAGATTTAAAAATCACACAACACCAGGTTATAGTTCAACAGGTTTATTTGGAAGCAATAGCTTCCGGAGCACTGCTCCTTTGTCAGGTGGTTGTGGAGTATAAGATCGTAAGACACAGATTTTATACTGGATTAGTGGTGCTGGAAGAGCACAGCAGTTCAGGCAGCATCCAACAAGCAGCGAAATCAACGTTTCGGGCAAAAGCCCTTCATCAGATTTTATACTCACAACCACCTGATGAAGGAGCAGCGCTCTGAAAGCTAGTGCTTCCAAAAAGACCTGTTGGACTATAACCTGGTGTTGAGTGATTTTTAACTTTGTACACCCCAGTCAACAGCAGCATCTCCAAATCATGATCAGATTCTCCTGCCAGAAATACAGGAAACTCTTCCCTCAGATGTTAAAAAAAAACAAATAAGTGCAAACTTGCAATCAGACACTCCTCAAAAGATTTGTCTCAAAATGTTTAAAGTGGTCAGTAAATGGGCACTGTTCTATTATTGATCGCTCTTTCTGTGTGCGGGATTTTTAAAGTGACTTACAGGGTAGTTACAGAAAATAAACAAATTGCACAGTGAATTCAATGTATTTACATGACATATGTTTAAAGACAATACCTGGCTTGCGGTACAGTTGGAAAGACAAGTCCTGCCATCAGCAGCCAGGTAGAAGTTTGTGGGGCAGGCACATTTGTGTTTTCCTCCAGGCGACAGCAAACATAGGTTGCTGCAACCTCCATTATCGACTTTACATGGGTGACCAGGCACTGAGACAAAGATAAATAGAAATCATTTGAGCTTTTAATCTGATGGACAGTGAAATCAAGTTTTGTACAAATACTTAAACTGGAAAACTTTGAAGGTCCAAAATTCATAATATTAGAAAGTAGAACCATAGGTAAAGCTTACAAACAATAATGAAATTATATTATAGCAAGAACAAACTAGCGTTAACAGTGTGCCTGCATGTTCTAATTAATGTGGAGGACACAGTGATTATCATCATCAAAAGATACCATTATAATTTCTGAGCCATTTCTGAGGCCAAGACTAGTGATGGAGCAGAAACCACTCGAGATAATAGTCTCCTCAAACCTTTCCTCTTCACATTCCAAGGAAAGTTGCAAATAGTGTAAGCTTGCACCTCTTTTTTCCCTGCTTCTCGTTGTAACCTACCTTTGTGTCTTTTTCCTTTTATTTCACCAAGAAGTGCAACTTGTTTAGGCAGTGGAGGAGCAGCAAGAAGTGAGTGATGAAGAAGATGCAAATTTGAATTTACTGTTTTTGGTTAATACTGTCATTATATGTAACTTGGAGCATAGCACAGTGGCAGAATCTGCATATGTTGAGACAGTGGGTCGAGGACACTCGCCATAGAGGGGTGGTTCATATAAGTCCAGGTGTGGATGACTCAGCAAATTTTTATTGAACAACAAAAGGAGCAGACTACAAAAACAGTAACTGTGGGAAAAACTCAGCAGTTCTGGTAGCATCTGTGGAGAGAAATCCAAGTTAACATTTTCAGTCAAGTGACCCTTCCTCAGCGCTGCAGGTTACTTAACCTGAAACATTAACTCTGATTTCTATTCACAGATGCTGCCTGAGCTGCTGAGTTTTTCCAGCAATTTCTGTTTTTGTTTCTGATTTAGAGTATCTGCCGGTTTTTTTTGGTTTTTAGAAGGAGAAGGCTGATGGGTGTAGATATCAAAATGCTTAGATGCTACAGTCACCTTCACAGCCACTGACAATACTGTTCTTGTCTTGCTCTGTGGATGAAATTTGTTCAGCAGCTGAGAGATTTCAATGTTAAGTCCCTTAGTGACAGCCAAAATTTGAGACATCTGCTCCAAGCCGAGCTTCAGGAATGAAGTATTGTTCCCTAAACTCTTGAGTGGAAATGGCTTCTTGTGAACAGCTTCTCCTTCTCCCTTTTCTCGTAGTTTGATCTCACCCAATCACCCTTGATGGAGGAGGATTGCACACTAATGGGCCCTATTGCTAGGAGCAAGTGATTTGTGCAGAACCCTAAAGTCAGTAAAAAGTACTACAGCACTCCTTGTATTCCTTTGAAATTAAAACCTTTATTGAAAGATCAAAAAGCATTTAGGAATTTAACAACAGTTAGAGAAATCAAATGGAAACTATTAGCTAAACAGGTGACAATTTTCTTGCATTGCCTGGGGTGAGAATGAGGTGAGTTTCTTTCTGCTGCATAATGCATGTTTAGCTTTGCAAGGTTAAGAAAGGGCGCAGATTAGGGTATGACTCTTAAATCAGTAATGACATGATGTGCCTGCTCTGGATGCTTCCAGCTGAGGTTAACTCCATGCTCAGGTGCATTTGGTGTGTTTCAGGTCAAAAGAAAGATTACGTACCACAAGCCCAATTATGGATCACTAATTGTAGTTGTAACACCTAAAATCCAGTGTTATCTAGCCAAACTGAACCTGAACAACAAGATATTCAGATTATACTACTCCATCATGTTGGCTCTGTTAATGTGCATCCCTCATATCTGTCATGTATTTACCAATTTCACCAATTTCTTTTCAAAGCCTGTACTATATTCTTCACTATTTACTCATATATTTTGAAACTGTACTTCCAGTATCTGAAACCAAGTCATTTACATATAAGAAAAGTTAGGATGCTCATACTGATTCCTGAAGGACTTCACTGCATAATTGTTTTGAGTCAGAAATGTATTCACTCACCACTGCTCTCTCCTTCCCATCACGTATTTGATGCCATTCATACATAACAACCATCTTTTTAATTCATGTGTTCCTATTTTCCTGTCTCTTCCATCTTTTGAAAGTCCATACAGACAATACTTATGTCATCATTTTCATCAATCTGTTCAATATTTCATCCAAACAGTTTAATAATGTTCGTCAGGCATGACTCTTTTTTCAAAAAACAAATAAATCCTGAAATAGCTGTGCCTTAATAAATCTTATTTGGAGAAGCATGGACTGTTTGTCCTTGACAATTGCTGCTAACAGTTTTCCCAACATGCTGGCCTTTAGTTATCAGGTTTATCTTCCTGTTTTTGAATTGGAATATAATACAGTATCAGCAATCATCCATGGCCCTGGCATATGTTGTTTATTCAAGAGGACTGAAAGAAAGACTGGGGTCAGAACCTATGCCGTGCACTTGGTTCACTCAGCAACCTTAGAAGCATCCCATCTGATTTAGTCAGCTTGTTAATTTTGATTGATGCTGACTTACTTACACTTTCTTTCCATGTTTTTTTTAGGAAGGTAAATCCAGAATACATACTCCTTCCTTCTTTACAGCATCATTGGCTGATCCTTACCTTTTGAAGAAATACTCATTCAGTGCTTGAAATGCCCTTTGCTTCCAGAAGAAATAAAATCCTCCTTTGACCTGAATTGAATCTAACTCTATTTGAACAATAATTTTCTCTTGTGTATGTTTACAACAGATTTTTAAATTTACTTTTATTTTACCTGTTATTCTTTTCTCATGTGCTCTTTTTTATTATTAAATCTTTTCCCAACATTTTCAGATTAGACTAGATTACATTACAGCGTGGAAACAGGCCCTTCGGCCCAACAAGTCCACGGTCTGGTGTTCAATTATATTTTACACCTGACAATTGCAACAAGTCTCCTTTTGTTAGGTTATTTTAACAAGTATTTCCATTGTCATCGAAGGCATTTGGGTAAGATATACTCTTTGGGGCAATATTTTTGGTTTGTATCTAAACAATCGACACACTGAAGGCCCATTTATTGCTTTTTTAACATTTTTTTTGGTTCCAGTCCACTATGACACTTTTCCTCCCAAATAATTGATATTGGAAGCCTTCCTGTTGTTGATTTTCATTTTTGATCATCTTATGCCCTTTTCCACAGCTACTTCAAATCTAATGTTATTATGATTGTGATTATCCAGATGTTCTCCACTTACCTGACTTCATTCCTCAGAACTAGATCTTAGAACTGTTTTCTTAGTTTAATACATCCATATTCATGTATCAACTCAGGCAGAAGAAAATGTCCTGTTTTATTGTCAAAATACTCCAGTGTACACTTTGGTTTCCACCTTTCCCTTTTGGATCCCTCCCTCTCCAGAAGCCAATGCTCTTCTGGAGAAAAGCTGAGCTATTCAGAATAAACTCCAGTCAGAATCACCTGCTCCCAATTATCACTGAAACCATTCAGGTTTATCTTCAAAGGGACCTGTAATTATAAGATTGTCTTTGTTCCTCATTGGACTAGAAATATACTGATCATGAACAACAGTCTGTATTTGCATAGTATTTTTAATATGTCAAGATGTCCCAATGAGGGAATGTTATGGTGCAAAATTTGACATTGAATCACGGATATATAAATGCAGATGAGCCAAACGTAGATCAGAAGTAGTAATTAAGGAACTTCTTAAAAGAGGTAGAAAGATGCAAAGTTTTAAGGAGGGAAGTCACAGGGTAAGACTTCAGCAGCTGACCACACAGGTACCACTGGAACAATTAAAAGTAGGACACTCAAAAGCCTGCACACATTTTAGGAGCTCTTGACTGTCATTGCCCTTTACATTTTTTGTTACCTTTGTCAGGGACTTGAAGTTTCATTATATTGCTCTTACTATTTTTATATCTGTCTGAAATTGACCCCCTCAAAACATTCCAAGAAGGTAGCCTAGACCCTAACGTTTTCTAATTTTAAAAGCAGATGTGAAGTGGATATTTCATGTGTGATGCAGCTGGTCAAAGCACTTGGCTTGAAGCAAAACAGAATTTATTTAAATACTACAGTTGAAACACGAACAAAAGAAAACAGAATTTAGAATATTTGAAAACCCAACCGACTCGATACTGCAAATTAACAAAGGAGCTGTCCCATTCCCGTAACACCCCATAAACACACTCCTTGGCAAAACACACTCGCCTTACAGGCAGGAGAGATTTCAGGGAGAATGCCAGTCAGGACCATCAGCTGAAGCTTTGAACTTTTCTGCAATGCAGCAGCTTCTGTTTGTTACTGCTAAACCAAACTAGAAAAAAACCTGAAATGGGAGAACTGACCACTCCCCTGCCATTGTTAAACTAAGCTTTTGCCCAGACATTTTGGCACCTCTGCCTTTACGATCTCTCTTGAATAAAACACAAGGACAAAATAACCTTTTTAAAGTGACAGCATTGTCACATTTACTGACAGATGTGTACTCCTATCTCTTACTCTCTAGCCATTTACAGAAGACATCCATCAATGTTATATTTTATGTTTTTATTCCTTAACACTAATCGAATAGAGTCTATCTTTAAATCCTCTATTGCTTCAGCAACCTGCTGAATTAAAGTATTTCCTCTCATGTAAATCTGAATAAATATCAGATTATATATTCACAGGAGCCTACACAAGGCACACTGGGTTGAGACAGACAGATTTTTAATCAAGAAGGAAATCCAGGGTTATTGGGAAAAAGGAAGGAAAGTGGAGTTCAGGGTTATCATGTCAGTCATGATCTCATTGAATACTGGAGCAGATTTGCAGGGCCAAATGGCCTCAGTTTAATCCTATGTATTATCGTTTTGTTTTTTGTCCATTTAAAGGCTTAATAATAGCTGTGTGCAGTTAGAAGCAGTTGTAATAATAAGAATGGATGACTCAGAATTTATGACTTGTAACTCTTTGAGTTTGAAATCCTTTCTGTGGATTGTAAATGAATGTCAACCACCTTATGAAATCCTGACATATCTTAGCAAAGACAAATGAGTCAGTGGATAACAGGTAGTTGTTGCTGAATGTAGGTGAATACCAAATGCATACATCTACAGTTTTGAAACAGAAGATTCAAAGGCCTTACTCGCAAATGCACATGAAGTTAGACAAAATCAAAGTTTCATTTTTACTTGCAGAAGTTGTCTTCAAGGCACTTATGCTAACTCTACAAAACTCCTGTTCATTCAGCAAGGTAAGTGTCAGTGCATATTCTCTGTACATCAATTCATACAATTTGAGCTGACTTCAGTCACCTATAGTTTTCATTTTTATGCATGATATAATACTTCCTTCATCCAACTTAATTTTTTTCCTTAAAGAGACAAAGTAAAATGACTTCTTACCCATAATTAAATAAATCATCCAATTACACAAATGATTTATACATTAAATTTGGAAAGCATATAGCAGGTTGTGAAGAATTACCATCTGGTTGTCTGTGAGGATGATACACATGGATATCCATTATCTGATGCCAGGAGCTGATTAGTGACATCTTGTTTAAACCTGTGGTTTTATGAGCACGGCTGACCGACTTAGTTTTCCAATCTGTCCAGTAAATGTAGTCTTCAAATAACGTCACCGCTAGAACATGTGGAATATCTTGGTTCTGAACTGCAATAGGATATGGATATATTAGCGCACTATATTGGAAGAATGCCAGCCTCGACATTAAATATTGCATGAACCATCAGATACAACTGGAACATAATTTTTAATGAATAGTTGCTGCAATAATATACTGGCTCCCTAGGGTTCTTCATTACCATTTGAAAGAACACAGAACAAAGCAAAGTTCTGTTAGCTTGTGGTTTCACTTGGTCCAACACCTGATAGAAAATGAATATGCCTGCTCATGAGAGAGTGTTTTGAAATTACTCAATATGAAATCATAATTTTATATTCCTTTATTTTTCTCTCTTCTGAAGGTGCCACACTGTAATGAACAATCTATCTTTAAAATGGTTTTAGAAGGGGGAGGTAGGAAGAGGGAGGATTTTTTTGGGGGTGCTTAATTACCATCAGGGACATTCCCAGACCAAATAATACCACACTTTCATCCTACCTGTCCACAATTCAAAATCCATCCTCTGACTTTCCTCTTGACTCTCTAAGATAGGCAAACACTCCTCACACAAATCCCTGAACTTATCTCACTGCAGTATGAATTATAACCACCACCCCTGCCACCTCATGGGCCCCTGCAGGCCTGCCAGCACCCATTACCAAGACATAGCATTGCACCATAGCAACTGACGAAATTCAAATTCAGTTAATATGACAGCCTGGGAAAAAAAATGGCTAATTTCAGTAATGAAGTCATGAAATCATCATCAATTCTTGGAAAACCCATCTGGTTCACTAATATCCTTTCGGAAGGAGAGTTGCTCTCCTTATTTGTCTTGCCTACATGTGAGTTCAGCCCAACAGACTTATGGTTGACTCCTATGTTGTTCTATGAAATGGCCTGATAAGCCCCTCAGTCTAAGGGGAATTTGCAATAGACAACAAATGTTGGCCTTGTCAAAAATGCCCATTCCCCATGAAGAAGTCAACTAAGAGAAAACAACAGCTGAAGGAATTACATTAATAATTTCTTTCCCTTGTCTTTTTTGATCTATTTTGAATAACCTTTCACTGTTACCAATCACTGACATTTTCCAGATGTCAATAAACTCAGTACAGATTTGTTCTATTGAGCCTAAACAGGCCTGATTATCAATTAGAAGATTGATCGACAATAGAATTCTAACACTTAAGTTGTCTTGCCTCTTGGATAATCTTGAGGCAGCGACTTAACATGAGCCTGGCTAGACAGTTTTTTTAAAAATCTTTTACGACTTTCAGAACCTTTGTGGTCAACATCTTGATAATCTCTTAATGAGAACAGAGAATTCATGGGACCATCTTAGTTTCAAACAGAACATGGTGCAGCAATCAATCACTGATCTCGGAATGAATTTTAATTCCAAGTAGTAATGTCAAGGAAGAAAGCCTTGAGCATGCCTTTAAATCAGACATTTAGAAGTTAGAATAGTGGGAATGGAGGTTAGGGCAATTGGATGTTCCTCCTGCAGAATGTGGGAGGTAAAGGTCATGACCAGTGTCCTTGCTGACTGCGTCTGCGGGAAGTGCACCCAACTCCAGCTCCTCAAAAACCACATTAGGGAACTGGAGCTGGAGCTGGATGAACTTTGGATCATTCAGGAGGAGGAGGGGGTTATTAAGAGGAGTTACAGGGAGGTAGTCACTCCTCGGTGCAAGAAGAAGGTAGATGGGTTACTACCAGGGAACAGAAAGGGAACTGGCAGGCAGTGCCGGGATCCCCTGTGGCTGTTCCTCTCAACAACAAGTATACCACTTTGGATATTGTTTGTGGGGGGGAGGGGGGGGGGGGGGGGGGAGGACTTACCTGGGGTAAGCAATGGGGCACACGTCTCTGGCAAAGAGTCTGCCCTTGCTGCTCAGAAGGGAAGGTGGAAGAGGAACATAGCATTAGTCGTTGGGGATTCCATAGTTAGGAAGAAGGACAGGAGGTTCTGTGGGAACAAGAGACACTCACAGTTGGTGTGTTGCCTCCCAGGTACCAGGGTTCATGATGTCTCGACATAGGTAGGATGAGAGGTGGGGATTTAAGACAGAAATTCAGGGAGCTGGGGTGGAAGCTTAGAGCTAGAACAGAGTTGTTATCCCTTGTTTGTTGCCCATGCACCGTGCTAGCAAGGCAAGGAATAGGGAGAGAGGAGTTGAACATGTGGCGAAAAGGATGGTGTAGGACGGAGGGTTTTGGATTCCTGAATAATTGGGGCTCTTTCTGGAGTAGGTGGGACCTCTACAAACAGGACGGTCTTCACCTGAAGCAGAGGGGTACCAGTATCCTGGGGGGAAATTTGCTCATGCTCTTCAGATGGGTTTAAAATAATTCAGCAGAGGGGGTGGGAACCAAAATTGTAGTTCAAGTAGGTAGGAGGTTTAAAGTAGTAAAGTCAGAACTAAGGTTTCAAGGTCGCAAGAAGGCACCAGCAAGAAGTTGGTTTGAAATGTGTCTACCTCAACGCCAGGAAGATCCAGAATAAGATGGATTAACTTGCAGCATGGGTCAGTACCTGGGAATTTGTGTTGTAGCCATTTTGGAGACATGGATAGAGTGGGGAAAGGAATGGTTGTTGCAGGTTCTGGGATATGTTTCAGTAAGAACAGAGAAGATGGTAAAAGGGGGGTACGTGGGGGCTGGTATGGCATTGTTAATCAAGGACAGTATTACAGTTGCAGAAAGGACGTTTGAGGACTCATCTACTGAGGTAGTTTGGGCTGAGGTTAGAAACAGGAAAGAAGAGGTTACCCTGTTGGGAGTTTTCTATCAGCCTCTGAACAGTTCCAGAGATGTGGAGGATAGGATAGGAAAGATGATCCTCGATAGGAGTGAGATGACAGGGTAGTTTTTATGGAGTCTTTAACTTTCCAAATATTGACTGGAAATGCTTCAGTTCGAGTACTTTAGATGGGTCAGTTGTTGACCAATGTATGTGGAAGGATTTCCTGATACAGCATGTAGACAAGCTAACAAAGGGTGAGGCCACGTTAGATTTAGTACTGGGTAATGAACGTGGCCAGGAGTTAGAGTTGGAGGCAGGTGATCACTTTGGTAATAGTGACCATAATTCGGTTATGTTTACTTTAGTGATGGAAAGGGATAAGTCAAAACCGCAGGGCAAAAGCTATAGCTGGGGGAAAGGCAATTATGATGTGATTAGGCAAGAGTGTAGACAACCGTGGAAATTATAGACCTGTGAGCCTTACTTTGGTTGTGGGTAAAGTGTTGGAAAAGGTTATAAGTGATAGAATTTATAATCATCGAGGAGAGGAATAAGTTGATTAGGGATAGTCAATGCAGTTTTGTGAGGGGTAGGTCATGCCTCACAAACCTAATTGAGTTCTTTGAGGAAGTGACCAAACAGGTGGATGAGGGTATAACATTTGATGTGGTGTATATGGATTTCAGTAAAGCGTTTGATAAGGTTCCCCACAGTAGGCTACTGCACAAAATACGGAGGCATGGTGATTAAAGGTGATTTAGTGGTTTGGATCAGAAATAGGCTAGCTGAAAGAAGACAGATAATGATGACTGATGGGCAATGTTCATCCTGGAGTTCAGTTACTAGTCTTGTGCTGGAAGGATCTGTTTTGGGTCCACTGTTGTTTGTCATTTTTATAAATGACCTGGACGATGGCATAGAAGGATGGGTTAGTAAATTTGCGGATGACACTAAGGTCGGTAGGGTTGTGGATAATGATGAAGTATGTTGTAGGTTACAGAGGGACATAGATAAGGTGCAGAACTGGGCTGAGACATGGCAAATGGAGTTTAATGTGCAAAGGTGTGAGGTGATTCACTTTGGGAGGAGTTACCGGAATGCAGAGTACTGAGCTACTGGTAAGATCCTTGGTAGTGTAGATGAGCAGAGAAATCTTGGTATCCATGTACATCGATCCTTGAATGTTACCACCCAGGTTGATGGGCTGTTAAGAAGGGATATGTTGTGTTCGCTTTTATTGGTCGAGGGATTGAGTTTCGGAACCATGAGGTCATGTTGCAGCTGTACAAAACTCTGGTGCATCTGTACTTGGAGTATTGCATACAGTTCTGATCACTACATTATAAGAAGGATGTGGAAGCGTTGGAAAAGATTCAGAGGAGATTTACTAGGATGTTGCCTAGTATGGAGAGAAAGTCTTATGAGGAAAGGCTGAGAGATTGAGGCTATTTCTGTTAGAGTGAAGAAAGTTGAGAGTAACTTCCTTGAGACATACGAGAAAATTAAAGGGTTAGATAGGCTGGTCAGTGAAAGCCTTTTTCCTTGGATGGCAATGGCTTGCATGAGAGGACATAGCTTTAAACTGAGGGGTGATAGATATAGGACAGATGTTAGAGGTAGTGTCTTTACTCAAAAAGTAGTAGGGGCTGGAATGTATTGCTTGCAACAGTAGTAGACTCAACAACTTTAAGGACATTTAAATGGTCATTGGATAGGCATATGGATGAGAATGGAATAGTGTCAGTTAGAAGGGCTGCAGATTGGTTTCACGGGTTGGCGCAACATCGAGGGCTGAAGGGCCTGGAATGCGCTGTAGTGTTCTATGTTCTATTTTAATTATAGTACCAAATGTTGGCCCAAAATCATAAGTCATTTTTATAACATACAGCTGGAGAACATAGAACATAATCTGACCTTGCTACCATTTATGAGTTGGAATAAATACATGCAAATGGTGTTGCACTCTACCTTTTTCCACAGAGAATGTTATGTGTATGTGCAAGTCTGGTGTCTTCACAGAAAACATTTCTGTTATCCACCACAAGCGAATGATATTTTTAAGCAGTAAAAAGCAAGAGAAAAAACTGGTTTGGACAAAATCCTAACATTTTACAAAAATGCAATTGATTAATCATTTGAGAGACTAATATTGTCTTTTTCTGTGTACCCCTTCTTCAGAACTATAAGCATTTTTTTTAAACCTGATCAGAATCTTTTGCACCTCTTCCAACCTCTTTTGTCAGGTAGAAGATTAAAACGTTTCAAGATATGAAGCAACAGATTCAAGAACAGCTTCTTCCTTGCCGTAATTAGACTTCTGACTGGGCCTAGCAGAAAGTGAAGACTGCAGATGCTGGACATCAGAGTTGAGAGTGTGTTGCTGGAAAAGCACAGCTTCTTTTTCTGACTGGGCCTGTCCATTTTAAATTTAATATTAATCTCACTCTTTGTACACCTTCTCTGCATAACATTGTATTCTTCAATCTGTTCTCTTACTCTAATGCACTTTGTATGGCATGATCTGCCTGTACTGCAAGGTAAACAAAACTTTTCACTGTACCTAGGTACATCATTGAATCATAGAATGTCTACAGTGTGGAAATAGGCCATTCAGTCTATCGTGCCCACTCCAACCCTCCGAAGAACATCCCACTCATACCTACTCTATTTACCCTCACCCAATAACCCTGCATTTCCAATCATTAATCCACCCAACCTACACAATCCTGGATACTATGGGCAATTTAGCATAGCCAATCCACCTAACATGCACATCTTTGGACTGTGAGGGGTAACTGGATCACCCGAGCACACCCATGGAGACATGGGGAGAACATAGAAACACCGCACAGTCGCCCAAAGCTGGAATTGAACCCGGTTCTGTTTCGCTGTAGGGCAGCAGCACATGTGACAATAACAAATCAAATCAATTTTTGAATGTGCTTTTCTTTAGTTTCATGAATAATTCAGTATTTGTTTTTGTTCTTTTCCCTATAATTTGTTTTGACCAGATTGACATCTAGCAAAGAGAAGATTCAATTTTAAAAATCCAAAGGCATGTTCAATTAGCAACAATATATGGTCTTACAAATGTAGCAATATATAAACCAGGAGCAGAAGTAGGCTATTCAATAAAATCACACTGATTGGATTGTAACTTCAAACTCACATTCTTGCCCACCGGAGAATCTATTTTACAAAAATCTATTTATGGGTCTTAAAACAATCCTCAAAAACTCTACTTTCATCATCTTTTCAGGAAAAGAGTTTCAAAGACTCATGAACCTCTGAGAGAAAAATAAGTGTCCCTAATCTCTGTTTTAAATTGGTGACCCCTGATTTTTAAACAACCACTTCTGGTTCTAGATTCTCTCATAACAGGAAACATTTCTCCACATCTACCTTGTCTCAACCTGTCTGAATGTTATGTTTTAATTAAATCACCTTTAAACTTCTAAATTAGCTTTTCCAATTGTTCTCAATCGGGAACTTATTGAACCTTCTTTGTTCTGTCTTCATCTGCCTGTCCTTAACTTAATTTGCCAACTGACTTTAACCAGCTCTATTTCATGTTCTCATAATTGCTCTTATTTAAATGTTCAAAAATTAGACTCAGATCCAGTCCTCCCTTCCTCAATCTGAACATAAAATGCAATCATACTGAGGTTGCTACTACTAGGAACTGCTTCATTATGAGGTCATTCATTCATAAATATTATTTTTTTGTAGGAAAGCAAGTCCAGTGCAGGCTGATTTCTGTTCTCAGAAATTGTCTGGAAAACTTACTATGAGCTCTTAATCTACACTACCTTTGCCCATCTGACTTTACCAGTTGGAATGTAGATTAAAATTCTCTTGATTATTCCGATACCTTTCTGACCAGTCTCATATTTCGTCCTTTATTCCACACCCAAATATGTGGTTGTTGTTAGGACATCTTTGGCAGAACTATGTTGAAATAGTTGACAATATCTAGTGAATTGCATGAGACTGTGGAGTTGGACAGAATGGGTTTGTTTCTGTAACTCCCAAAATGACAAATCTGCAGTTTGGCTGCAGTGGCAAGTGCCCAATGCGCAAAATAGGGTGAGTCATCTCAAATGGCATTTTCTTGGAAAATAATCAAATCTTGAATATGTTTTTCTTTACTTTTTGTGAATAATTCAGTGTTTGTTCTTGTTTCTTCTCCCTTTTCAAAAGACAATCAAAATCCAACATGCCGCACCTTTTAACTCTCTTTTTATTGATATAATTTCCTGACCTTCATCACATCACTATTCCAAGTAAAGCTTTAAAAAAAGGATGTAAAAGTAGCACACTTAAAAAAATACGTAATTGAACCAAAGAGAGTCAGCATGGCGCAATGAAGGGGAACTCATGCCTGACAAACTTTTGAGAAGGTAACAAGCAAGATAGATGAATGTGAACCAGTTTATGTAAAAGATTTAAATGTTAAAATGCATTTGATAAAGTGCTGCTCGTTAGGCTATTTAATGAGACAATCACCCAGAGTGTTGGGGGTCACATATTAGCTTGAATAGAGGATGGGCTAACTAACAGAAGACAGAATTCAGATAAGAGAGGCATGTTCAGAATGGCAATCCGTAACTAGTAGAGTGCAACAGGGATCGGTGTGGGGTCACAATTATTTACAGTACATATTTATTACTTGGATGAGGGAAGTGAAAGCACTTTGGCAGAGTTTGTGAATGTCACAAAGATCAGTGGGAGCACGTGGTGAGGATGACACAGAACCAACAGAGGGATAAAAGATAGGTGAAGTGAGTGTGAAAAACTTAGCAGGATGGAATATAATGTGAAACACTATGGGTTTATGTCTTTTGGCAGGAAGAGGACTAGATATTACTTAAAGGAAGAAAGACTGCAGAAAGCTACAGCACAAGGGATGGTGGTTCCCCGTGTATTAATCACAAAAAGCTAGATACATAATCAACAGGTTATAACAAAGACAAATGGGCTGTTTGTCTTCATTTTTAAAAAATTGAATGTAAAAACAAAGAAATCTTCCTAAAACTATGTAGGTCACTATTTAGACCATACTTCGAGTATTGTGAACAGTTTGATCATCTTATTGAAAGAAAGATATACTAGCATTAAAGTAGTCCAAAGAAGGCTCTCTCGGTCAATTCCAGTATGGAAGGATTTTCTTCGAAGGAGAGATAGAGTATATTGGGCCTGCGCTCAACAGATTTAGAACAATGAAAGATGACTTTATTAAAGCATGTAAGATTTGTAAAGGAATAGGCAGGATAGATGCTGAGAGGTTGACTTCTTTTATGGAAATATTTAGGACAAAAGGGCATATTCTGAATAAAAGGAGTGTCCATTTCAAGGACAGACAAGCAGGATTACTTTTCTCTCGGAGGATAGTGAGTCAATGATTTTTTTTATCACAGATTACGATAGAGGCTAGGTGATTGAATATATTCGAAGCTGAGATAGACATTTTTAATCAGGAAGGGAAGCAAGGATGGTGGGCCAAAGGCAGGAACGTGGAGTTCAAGATTAACAGATTAACCATGATATCATTGAGTGGCAGAGCAGACATGATGGGCTGAATGGCCTACTTATGTGTCTACATTTAATTAAGGATTAGTGGTTTGGGAATGAGGTGAATGAGAGCCATTGAGTGGACATGATACATGCACTAATGAGTGATGGAATCCTTGAGCTTTGGCACGGGTTCTTTGCAATAGCAGAATTAGAGTGATAGCTGGCATTATATATGTGAGGAAGCACAGAGAAGATGGTGGCACTTATCCTTGTGGGGAGTGGAAGATCATTGACCTTCTTTCTGCATTGCCGGATGTCCTGCCTTATTTAGGATACAGCACTATCTGATGTTACAATCTTTATCTCCCCTTGCAACACCCATCCACAAACACCTCCAGGTCTTTATCTATGAAATGGGAACTGTCTCTTCTGAGCCATATCTTCAGTGAATAGACTCAAGCACCACAGTATGATGAGTTATTCCTGGTTTGAAATATGGCACCAGAGGCATGTACAACAGAATGTCTCACCTATGGTAAGCACACGAGATACGTGAATACTTGAGAAATATGCTCAAAAGCCCATTTGCAAAATTAATGAAATGAAGAGTGAAAGATTCCTTGAAAAAATATTGCTCTTGGCCCTGGTGGACAGATCACCATGAAACTCACTCATCAACATACTTTAACTATGAATAGGAAGGTTCTGCCCTGTGTTTGATGATTATAATATAAATCTCAAACTTATCACAGCATTCTAAAGACAGGCATTATTATTTCTGAGTTTCATTTAAATTTACTAGGCCTGACTTTCATCCTAATGCAGTAATGACTACTGGTAAGTGGTAGAAGGTGGAGATGATCTTAGATGGGAGAGAGAAATCAATGGCTCTTGTTGAAACTCAAGGGTTACAATTTAACTTTTAAAAGTGAAATTAGTGTTTCAGACTGCTTTAGGGTTGATGTTTCTTCAGTCCCAGTGTTCTGGGAATAATGCCACCAGATGTTGTTTCTTGCTGTTAACATTTTGTCAGGTCAAAGTTACTTTATCAGATAATAACTTTTGAAATCTGTTGAGACCCTCACCTACTTGGGCCAAAGGTCACATTGTTGGCCCAAACTATACTTCTTAAAATGGTGACAGGCACAAACATGATATGATTAAGGACAGTCGCTCATTATTGTAGTTTTAATTATGCATATATATTGAGCACAAGAACTATAATATACAAACTTGTTTAAAATCACAAAGAAAGTAACATGGAGATCAAGAAAATCTCAAATCTTGAATAATGAAATACATCTTGGCAGACTGCATACATAGTATCAGTAAACTATTTTATTATACATACTGACACTTTATAATATCGCACAAGGTTCAGACAATCAATCGATAATTTTATACATATAGTTAGAAATATTTTCTTTTCACTAGGTTATTCAAATAGAAAAATTTCTATTTGAAACATAGAAACATAGAAATATTTAGTTTGAATAGAATTTACCAAATTTATCATTAGCAAATTTGAAGAGCATTATTGTCTCATTATTTATCATGAAGTGTGATGAATTAAAATATATGCACAAAACAAAATAATTCAAAATGGGGGAGAGAAAAACAGCCTTACCTACCTCTATGTCTATTGGATCCATCCAGGTCAGCAAACTCTATAGAACCTTCCTCATTATCAGCCCAGTATAGCCTATTATTCACATAATCCAGGCAGAGACCACTTGGCTTTGAGATTTTTCTGTCTATGATAATCCTTTGATTAGTTCCATCCATTCCTACACGGCCGATATGTGGATAATCACCATGGTCAGTCCAATACAAATATCTATTCAAAAATGTTTATTAAAAAAAATTAAAACTCAATTCAAACATAAGAATGGAAAATACTGGAATCTCTCAGCACGTCAGGTACTCTTGCAACTTTGCAATTTCATTAAATGAATCAGGTTTGCTCAGACAGTGGGTAGAATTTGGAATTGCTACCATACTGGACTGATTAGGATGTGTTTAAATGGAAGTAAGATAAGCCCATGAGAAGAAAAGGAACAGAATGATATCCTATAAAGTGAGGTCAGATAAGAGGGGAGGACAAATAAGGAAGCTCAAACCATTGCACAAATCAGTGGTCTGAATCCTATGTCATTCAATGCAATTCTAATCTCGATGACAAAGAAAAATAAGTTATCAAATGTTAACCCAGTATCCTCTTTTTGTAGATGCTGCCTTCAGACAGTTCTTCTGTAATGTGGTGGTTGCTTCAGAGGCAGCACTTAAGTGTTGGTGATGTAAGATGTGATAAAGTTCAAGATGTTAACAAAAACAGAATTGCTGGATAATCTGTGGACCGAACCTATTCTGAAAAGGGTCACTGCACCCAATATGTTAAACCTGATTTCTCTCCACAGATGCTGCCAGATATGCTAAGCATTTCCAGCAATTTTTGTTTTTGTTTCAGATTTCCAGCATCTGCAGTTCTTTTGGTTGTTTTGTTGTGTGTATAAAAACCTTTTTAATTCTGGCACCTTTTCCACAGAAGCTTATAGTATATTTTATGTAATTTGCCACAGGTGACAAAATTGAAGATAAAAATATCATGGTGATTCAGAATAAAATAGCAATGCTGCAGGCCTCATTAGGCCAATGAATTTAAAACAAAAGGTGAAATAAATTATTTAAATAGACTTATTGCTATTGCAAAACTACATCAATGATATTTCTCTATTTTATTCATCCTCAGGATGTGGATGCCGCTGGTTAGGCCAGCATTTATTGCCTGTCTCTAATTGCCAGAAGGCAGTTAAGTGTCAATCACATTGTCTGGAGTGATGCCAGATAGTTTTTTTTTCCCTGATAATCGACAATGGATTCATGGTCATCATGAGACTCTTAATTCTAGATTTTTATTGAATCCAAATTCCAGCATCTTCCATGGTGGGATTTGAACCCGGGTGCCCAGAATATTATCTGGGTCTCTAGATTAACAGTCCAGTGATAATACCACTGGATGGTTGCCTCCCATAATATGAACAATAGTACAAATGATAATTGCTACAGAAAGTTGAACAGTCAATGCAAAATGCAAACTTTAGGAATATAGTAAACAACACAAGCGATGTTTTTGTTTGCACGTCGCAATAGCTGAGTCTCATAGTTTACTCAAACACTGAGAGATTGAAATGTTGACACCCATCCTCTGCCTTAAGTAGTGGTTCTAACTTTGCAGATTTCTTTTATTAAATGTTAGTATTATTTCACACCTTTATATACATACACAGGTTTATTTGTTTCAGGATTAGTAACTCAGTCTTTGCGAAAATATTTTGATAGCTTTAACAGCAGCATAAGTGGTTATGTTCATACCCAGTGCGAGGATCTAACACAAGATGTTTAGGAGTCTTCAGCCCTGTGTTCACAAGGACTGTCTGATAAAGCCCATTAAGTTTTGAGACTTCAATAGTCAGCTTTGTTTTGTCGCACCAGTATAGATTTTTGCCAATCCAATCAACTGCCAAACCATCTGGAATAGCTTGTCCTGTGTGGTGCACCACCTAAGCAAGAAAAACAAGTATTTGTGCTGATTAACACTTTTGCCAAAATCAAGAACACAATTTTAACAAAAGAGAAACACAATGTAGCAAAGATCTTTAAAACAATTTGATTTTCCAGGTGGAGTGAAAGGTTGCAAATCGGTTCCAAAATATAATGATACTCCAAATTCAGTGAGTTCAGAAGGCTGATAGAAATTATGCAACTAAAACCTTTGTTTTTGTGGAGCTGTATTCAAGATTTTTAGCATTTCCAAATCAATTCATTATAATCTGTGGAAAATGAAAAACATTCAAAAAGAAAAATTGTTAATAATAAATCATGAGATCCAGAATTTACATTTTTTGTCATGTCCATTAAAGGTTGTGGCCAATCTGTTTGACAGATAGCTCTAGAGTGAAAGAAGTGCCAAAAAAACAACAGTAACCTGGACTGGAACTGCAAGTAGTCCTAGAATCCAGAATCAGTACGTATGGGGGTCCCAAGTTGAAGAGGAGTGGTAAGGGCCAGGGAGACTGGCACCTTAACAGACAGCCAGGAAATTATGGAGTAACTGTCAGTGGAAACCTAGGGATTTGGTCTTGACAGACTTGGACCCTGCTTTTCTTTCAAAACCTCAGCAATGACCTGCCAGGCTTGCCTTCTACCCCTCTTAGGGTTGGGTGTATTGCGTCTACACGACCAGCTATCCTTAGTAGCCACACACACAGATGACAAGCAACATGAGTTCGACTGGGACAACACTACCATTATAGGACAAGCCAAACAGAGAACAGCTAGGGAATTCCTAGAGGCATGGCACTCATCCACAGATTCTATCAATAAACACATCGACCTGGACCCAATATACCGGCCACTGCAGCGGACAGCTGCAATGGACAACCAGAAGCGGCAGAGACAAACCGCTATAAATGCCGGAGTAAACAATACAAAAACACTTCACAGGAGGCTGCCTAGCACTGAGGATGTCACCTAGACAGGGAACGAAACATCTGCAACACAAATTCCCAGCTCGGCAAACAGAACCACAACAACGAGCACCCGAGCTACAAATCTTCTCACAAACTTTGAGTATAGAGGCCTTGCTTGCCCCTTGTAAAATTGTGAACTGTAAAGTTATACTCTATAATTATTGCAGCATAAATATTCTGCCTTTGTTTTTCTGATCATCATCACAATCTTACTCCAGAAAATGTCTATCTGAATTCTCAAGAAAAATAGCTTATTTCCATAACTGCCCATCCAGAGTGTGTACCATCACTCCTCTGCCAGGTTTGTGAGGAGTCAGAAACTGCCCACATATCTGCATAATTTCTTCTAATTATTTTGCAAAATCCCCCCTCTGAAAGAAGGCCACCATGTGAGTTGAGGTATAAAACAGCATATCCATATTGCTGAGACTGACACTACGTTGAGGAGTTTAATAAAATTGAGATATTAAGTCAGTGAGACCTTCACCTATTTGCTGTTATGGAGGTTCTCTGAGGATGCTTGTTGCCATATGGCTTGAGTACTCAAGAAAGTTAATTTTGATCACACAGCAACTGATATTTTCTGAGTATACGCCCCACTGAGGCAGAATGCTCTGAGTTCGAGTCCTGTGTTGACCACAGAAGAATACAGCCACTAGTGCATTCGATGCCATCATGTGTCTGTACTGGTTCCAGCACAGATCGATGGGGTGAGTTAGCAGCATGAAACATGTCTGGCTGTAAAATTACTCATCAAACCCAAAGAATAATGGTTGCTGTGAAGAGTGATCAACCAGCATTTTGATAACACAAATAACATGCAAAAACGATGAAAAGGAGAGAAAAAAATAAATATCACAATAGAAAGAGATTTGATTAGAAGAATTTAGAGTGAGACATTTTCTGTTAACAAGTATCTATCTACTCAATGTAGCTACAGAGCCCAAGGGTGATTTTAAGGTTTATTTGCCCATCAAAACCTCAGAAGGTTGTTACCCCTTCCAAGCTTTTTAAGAGCTTCAACCATGGCTAAAATCCGACAGCCCGTTTCTCCCAGGAAAACATAAATGTCTAACAGTGACTGTGATAACTGTCTTGATTTTATTTGGCATTCAGACATTCTTCATGGCCTTTTTGGCCCTTTTAGTATTTAACTAATGTGCCAATCTAAATCAAAATTACACTATTGTAGTAAATGTGCAGTTTGCCATCTTTTCCATACACCTGAAAAGCAAAAGAGTGTAAAAATCTGTGTATTTATCAAATGTCACAAGAACAAGAAGAAACTAACAGTACAGATTTGGCCTTAAAATTTTCCATCAAACAATTCTGTCATTTTAATTTTTAGGTATGTTTCCTTCAATAGTCAATCGACATATTGAAGCACTGAGTCATGACTATGAGGCAGAAATTATGAGATGCTATTTTCATACAACAGTGAACCACGCCAACATTAAAGATGCACTTTCACATATCAGATTGTTGTGATTGCAAATTTACTCTGAAGTCATACTCTATGATTCCACAGAAATGTTGTTTTGGGTACATGAATACATCTAATCCAATTCTACAGTATGGTGCAACAGGATTCTTTGAAATTCCTGCAACTTGCTGTCTAACCCAATGTGGATGGTAGCCATGATGTGGAGGTGCTGGTGTTGGTATCCAGTGTGGTAAGTTTTCATGTTACGTACCATGTATAGGGTCCTGCCTCTATGGAATGCAGAAAGGAAATTTGGTAGGACAATAGTGTATCCCTTCAAAACCAACTGCATCTTCCATTTTTCATTTTGGAAAATCAGACAGGCTCTGAAAATGCCTCCTGAATTCCTGGGCTTGACTTCACCGTAAAATTTACAATCTCCTGGCAAATTTTCCTTTTCATTTTATCTGTTTGATGCTTAAAACCCAAGTATTCAAGTTGAAAATTTACTTAATTTTCACTTGAGTGGTAGAAAGGTTTGCAACTTCTTTACGCTGAATGAGATAACGATGGGAACACAGACGTTGGCCATTTAGTCCACTGAGCCCGTCCTGCTATCACTGAAATCATGGCTAATCAAACCAATGTCTTTTACCTATTCCATCTCCAAACCTGCATGTCAGTAGTAATTAGAAATCTACCCAATCTCCACAAACATACTCAGACTGAGCTTCTATAGCCCTCGGTTGTAAAGAATTGCAAAAGTTCACAACTATCTGATTGGAAAAAAGAATCCTTACATCGAACCTAACAGGCATCAGTTGATTTTTAAAATTAAGTATGCTAGTATTGAAAGTGCTTGACAGGATAGATGCTCGTAGAATTTTCTCTCTTATGGGGAAGTTTAGAATTCAGTTTGCTGTTTAAGATGACAATGATGAGGAATTCCTTCTCTGACTGTCCTTGGAGCTGTGCAACCCAGGAAATAGTGCAAACCAGGTCCTTAATATATTCAGGGCTGTGTCAGATCGGGAGTTAACAGTTGGTGGGTGGGGTGCAGATAGGAAAGTGGAGCTAAGGTGATATTTACATTAAACATTGAATGGCATAGCAGGCTTGAATGACCAAATGGCATTCATTGTTTATTATGTACTTAGATTCTTACGAAGATGAGGACTGTTTTTCCTGACAAGGTATGGCTAATCTGAAATGTATCACATTCATTTTGAATCTTTATCCAAGTAAGTGAAGATTTTATAAGTATATTATCCATTAGGAATGAATTTTTTTTCCCAACACAAAATAGGTATTGAAGTTTTAAAAATATTACAATGTAAATTCTTCAATAAACAATCCAATAAATCCAGCTTGATACATTCAGGTACAAAACCATGAAGTTTTAATTGTTGTTTGCAGCAAAGGTTTGAGCTGGAACTCATGGCAATCTTCACTGGATCAATTAACGCTGTATCTCATGACAGAAATGCCAAATCCTACAAAGTCAATTAGAACAGCTCTTTTGATACATTCTTCTGGTTCTCTCAGAGACTTTTCGAAGGTTAATATAGATGTGTCTTTTATTAGATAATATAGAAATCTATTGATAAAGTTCATATCACTAAAAGCCAAAAGATGAGCATTATGCTCAGTTTCTGATGCCACTGTCTTTATAGTTAAAATAGGCACAGCACATGCTCTGTCTGTAAGCATTTGTTTCTAACAATATTTGTCTCCAAGGAGATACATAGCTAATCAATGTTGCTGGAAGTTTCACATTGTGAGTGCAGCATTATCATGGGGTCAGGATTATTAAAATAGATAGGCTAAACAACTTTGATGACATTTGGTTCATTGTATCTAAAAACTGCTTAGACAATTATTGTATACATGGATGTTGATTCCTGAGATGCATGACCTCTTCTTCCCTTCTGTTTTTCTAAAACTTGTAATACTTTTGTATGCATTATTTTTCCTCTTCCACCACTATCTGCTGCTTACTAACAGGAAAGGTGATGAACTTTTTTTTTGCTTTGCAATATTTCCTTTATTATTTTTGCAAACTAGCTAGCTTTAGTGCATAGTGCATAAGGGAAGAATTGTATGTTATGCAGATCCGGGAGAGCAGAAATGATTGCAAACAGACGCAGAGATTTCCTTTGTGGAGTCTGTATCTTCAAAGCCTTAGTGTGATAGTTTCCTGAGCTAAAGTGCTGATTGATCTGTTGCAATTACTATTAATTCCCCTATCCCTGCTTCCAAAATTAAGTAGACCTGCTGGATTTCTAGAGCCAGACTAAAACTCACAAATAGTTTCCAGGTAGGAGTTATAAGCTTAAAATTCTCAGGGGAAATAATTTGTTGTTTGTTGTGCGATCAGTAGCATTCCTGAAAAAAAGGTTACTGACTTTGGCACAAAGTAGTTCTGCATTTATTAACCTTCAAACAGATATCCAAGATGTGGCAAAGCACATCCAGATGCATCAACATTATACAAATTACCTGACATTAAAAAGCCAGAGTGAATCATGACTGGTGAGTATGAACACTTGCTCCTCCATGTCAATAACTGTGGCAGAGCATGTGTCTTTGAGGATGGAAAGAACGATAGCCCAAAGTGCACAACACAGGAGAAAAATAAGTGATGGATGTAAACAAGATCACTTTTTTTTAAGAATCACAATGAATTTAAAGTGTAATTCTGTCAATAGCATTCTTGTCTATGAGTCAGAAAATTATGTATTTAAGTCCCATTCCTGAAATTTTAGCACAAAAATTTAGGCTGCTGCCCCAGTGTCAAGCTGAAGGAGTGTTATCTTATCAGAGATGGTAGCTTTTAAAAAAAGTTGAGGACCCATCTTCTCTTTCAGGTGTTGGACATAAAACAAGAGTCTTTGGACTTGAAATGTTAACCCTGTTCCTCTCTCTGCAGATGCTGCCAAGCCTGCTGTGTTTATCCTGCATTTTTTGTTTTATTTCAGATATCCAGCACCTGTAGTATTTTAATTAAGGATAGCAGATTTCCTTCCCACAACGATATTAGTGAACCAAATTTTTTTTTCCAATAATTTATGGTAGCTATCACTGAGACTAGTTTCAAAATTCCATATTTTGTTATTTGAATTTATTTTCATCAGATTATTTGGTAGAATTTGAACTTTTGTCGCACAGCATTAGCCTAGATATTTGGACGACTGGTCCAGTGACATTGCCAGTACAGCATCATCTCCTTCTTATATTGTACCAGAGACTGCATAACAAAAATTAATTGATTGTAAAAACACTTTAGAATGTTCTGACGACATGAAGACTTCATATAAATGTTAGTATTAATTTTTCTTTTTACTGTTTCTCAGATTAATTACCCTCCCTTCCCCTTCTAAATGTTACTACCAATAATTAGAGACAAATTTGTTCACCTAAATCCTCATCTCTGACTGTTCAAGCCCAATTCATGCACTTGGCTGTGTGGAAGCTTGAATTTTGCCTGTAAATACCTTGAAACTTTATCATTGTTTCAACAGGACCTGTATCCTGAAGATCTGTCTTTATTATTGTTAGCTGCAGTTGAATAACATGAAGTGGTGAATTAATTCTGTAACAAAATAAGCAAATAATGGAAGAACTCTTTGACCATAGCCATAGCTACATCTAAGTTTGCTTCAGCACACTGGTTCTGACAACCTCACACACTTACTTAACTCATTGATTCTTTTCTGCACCAGAAACAAATAATCAATTTTACACTACTGACTCCACCCCTCAGTGGAGTTCAAATGGAACAAGTGATGGACTGTCGTCTGGCACTTTGCAATATGATTAGGTGTTGGTTTAAACAGGTTTTTGCAAATATCTTTTCAAACTTTCCAAATGTATAATCTCTCCAACTAATATTTGAAGAATATAAATTTAAAGAATACCTATTTCATGAGATGTTGCTTTCTCTGACTAAAACAGCAGGTGATAGTGAGTGCCTTCTTGAGTTGCTAAGGTCCATCTGATGCAGGATTACCCAGAGTGCTATTACAAAGGGAGTTCTAAGAATGTGATAATGAAGGAACAAAAGTATAGGTCCAAGTCAACATGGTGGCTTGGAGTAAACATACTAGTGATGGTGTTGCACTCTTTGTGGTCCCCTTGGCTGTCTAGGTGGTAGAGATCATGGGTTTTGAGGGTAGTTTCAAGGAACGTTGGTGAGTTGCTGCAGTGCATCTTGTGTACAGTACCTGTTGCTGTATTGTGCAATGGTGGTGGAGGGAATGAATGTCTTGAATTGGTATGCCAATAAAGTGGGATGTTTTATCCTGGATGATGGAGAGTTTCTGAGTGTTGTTGGAATTGCACTCTTGCCCAAGAACCTGGAGAGTATTCTGTCACTGTGCCTTTTGGGTGGTCAGGAGTATCTGTGGAGTTAGTTGCTGTGTCATTGCAGATGGGACTGATTGTGGAATGTACAGCAACATATTCTTGTGGAAGCTTTATATTTCAGGTGCTGCAAATTTCCTTTGGGGTGAATTTAATTCCATACAGTAGAGGGACAATTCAAATTGGCCAGGTGATTTTTCCTTGATCTTAGTATCTTTAAATTTAACCCAAACTTATTAGTAATTGGCAGAATCATCTACATGAATCCAGTAAGTTTCTTATTTTGTGGTGATTCAATATCTCCTGAATTTCTGCTCTCGCTCAGTGGTTTGATGCCATTTCCAACCTCTCAGTTGAATAATTGACCCAGTATACATAAAGGAGCAAAAACTGATTAAGATTACTCAGGCTTAAGGTTGCCAAGATCAAAGAGGATTAGATCCCACTCTACCTGTTGCCCACCTCAATTCCACTCAGATAATTTTCTCCCTTTAGTCTTGGTGTGTTGGCGAGGGGGACTAAAGACACTTGAATTACTGCTTGAGCAGTTTGAAATAAACTTTCATTGTTAACACCTGAATTCGTGGAATGGCACTGTATCCTTTCTTACTGTCCCCTCTCTCCTTTAAATCTACTATTACCGCACTTGCTGCAGAAAACATTTGTCCTTGAAAACTAACGTCCATTCCCCTCCTCCCCTGTGTCTCCAAAATCCTCGAACGTTCTTTCATCAAAGGCACAAATTATATCTTATGTGACTGTAACAAAGCAAAACTATTCCTCCTCATTATTTGCAGCCTTTGACACATATGATCTCACTTTCATTGTCTAACACCTCTCCACTTGCATTCAGTTGAATGGTACTGCATTAGCCTAGTTCTATTCTATTCTTAGTCATGCAGTCAGGTCAGCAAATCACTGGCAATGTCTTCTCATCCCACTCCTGAACTGTTATCTCTGGCTCTATCTTCTTTCTTGTTTAAATCCTGCTCCTCAGCAACATCATTGAAAGACACATCAGTTTCCACATATTCACTCTCTGCAACTTTTCTCTCAGCCTGCTCTCTGTCTCTAATTCGCATGTCACTTATATGAAATCCCACAGTGAATGTATAGAAATTTCCTTCAATCAAATTTAAGGGAAACCAAAGTCACTGGGCTAATGTTTAATGCAGGCTTCAGGACCATGGTGTCAGAGGTCACTGAAGGCTCTGAGCCTGCTCTTGCCAGAACCAGTTCAGCAATTTTGCTGGAGATAGTTTCCTAATTGGCAGTCTCTAAGCACGGAGTCTTTATCCAAGATCTTGGTGATTTGCCTTAGTTTCTTTATTATGTGGCTCAGAATCACATTTTGTTTGAAAGCACTTGTGTGTAATATTTTGATTTTTTTAATGACTTTAAAGGCACTGTGTAAATACAATCTTGTATATAATTAAAAAACTGATATAAATGACTGGGCATATTATATCATAAGTTTTATTATGCCTTTGCTTAACATCTATGGGTTCCATGATAGGATCATGAATCATAATTTTGGCCATTATCTAAACTTCCTAACGAGAAACTACAAGTAGGGATGATGAGCTGAGAATGGATACCCCGCAGAGTAATCACAGTTATTGTACATTCACAAGTAAAATACTATGCTGAGAATCTCAAAGCACCTACAGGCTTACTGAATAGAAGCCTTTATGATGGCTGTAGGTATACAATTTCTTTGTGAATGTCTGCATCCCCATGCATTTGTACTTAACAACATCCAAAACCTTGAGGAAGGTGGCAATATCTTAAAGTTATTGGAGTCTCTTCAACTGTTTACCTGCACCTCAGTTGAAATGAATGAGTTTGTAGACCTCTGGAACAAATCAGTCATATTTTCAATGCAGCTTAGTATCGACCATTCTTTGGATAATGTCTGCTAAATCACCACCAGATGATTGAATTGCACCAGTGGGAGAAACAAAAAATGATGGGGTTTTGAGCTTCACAACCACAGCTGAACAGTTTTGGTCACAGAAGAATCTCTTAAGGGATATGCTGTTATTTGACAGTTCAGTAATTGCATCCCTGAACAACTTGCATTTTCTGCAACTTGCAATGCTGACTGATGGAATCACCCTGCAAATTTTCCTCTTCTGGATAAATCCTGAAATCACAGATGATCAATATTTTTGCTGGACTTTGCCAGGTAGGAAGTTAATTGTGGAAAGGACAAAAAAGGCTATGAAAGATAAAGATAAGTGAGTAGGCAAATGGAGTATAATGGGGAAAAATGAAAAAAATGTCCACTTTGGCAGTCATAATGAAACAGAAGCATTTTTTTTTAAATGGAAGAGGGATTTGGCTGTCCAGTGCATGAATCACAAAAATGCAGAGGCAGAAATTAATTAAGAAATTAATTGTTTTTATCATTTATCATGGGGAATTGAATACATAAGTATGATGCTTCAGTTCTGTAGGGCACCGGTCAGACCACAGTTTTCTTTTACTCCCTCACAGGATGTGGATATCACTGACTAGGCCAGCATTTACCTCAAATCTCTAACTATCTAGAGGGCAGTGAAAAGTCAGGGGAATGGAATATAAAAGTCAGGCCATTTTGCAAAAACAGTGCAATGCATAAGTCTGACAACAGTTGGGATGCTGTGAACAGTTTTGGGTCGTTTATCCACGGAAAGGTATACTGCCATTGGAGGCAGTCCAAAGACTGCTCACAAAGCTGATACCATATGTGAGGGACTGTCTTATGAGGAGAAATGCTTATACTTATTGGAAGATGAAAGAGTGTGAGGCAACCTCATTGACACATACAAGATCCTTTGAGGACTTGACAGGGGAGATGCAGAAAAGTTGTTTCCTCTTTCAGAGAGCCAAAAATAAGAGGACATAATCTCAGAATAAGTGATCACATGTTAAAGGCCGAAAGGAGAAGGAATTGCTTCTCTCAGTGGACAGTGCATCTGTAGAATTCTTTACCATAGAGAGCTGCCGAGGCCGGGTCACTAAGAATATTCATTTCTGAGACAGACAAATTTTAATCTATAAGGGACTCAAGGGTAAGAGAGAAAGGAAGAAAATTGCTTTAGGAATTGTCAGATCAGCTATGATCTCATTGAATGATGGAGCAGTTCTCAATGGCTGAATGGTCGACTTCTGCTTCTATGTTTTATGGTCTAACCATGTGATTGAGGGTCTGGAATCACATGTAGGCCAGATTAGGTAAAGATGGCAGATTTTCTTCTCAAAACGCCATCAGTGTTTGGACATCCAAACACGATAATCTATCCTTCAGAGTCAATTCTTCAGGAACACTGCTTCAACGCTGGCACACACAGTCCTGTGGAGGATGCTCATAATAGTTTGATGGTCCTCCCATTTGATCCCAAGGAGGCTGGTGAATACAACAGCCTTATAGAACAAGATCTCCACACAACAATCCTAGCAGCCTGATTCCATCACCAAGACTTTTCTTACATCAGGTTTAAGGCTGAGTTTCTGTTCTAATATAACCTTCTATCCATCAATTTGTTATTACCTGTAATGGGTATTTTTACAGAACTGTAGTTGATAATGGGCCACTGGGTATCGATGTTTAAATCACTTTGAAAGCAAACAGGCTGCACTTGCAAAAATGTTTTCTGTATAACACTCTGTTACCTGCAGTCATTAATCTGCCACTAACATTATAGGTGCTGGTAAGAGTGATTTGTTTTGTTCTGCTTTGTTGAAATGAACTTACTGAAGGTTTGCTGAATCCACATTAAAACTGCTGCTTCAACCACACTCAGAGATAATGTTTGTTCCAATGATAACATTCTAGGTTGTGGACAATTTCTCAGATTTGCATATTTTGCTGATGAAATATGTTGCTGAGTAAGATTGTAATTGTATTAGATGCTTGGTAGCTTCATTGGTAGACAACTGCATTATCAAATGCAACAATAATTGCTTTCATAATTCTGTGCTTGTTCTGGCACAAATGTTGAGGCTGCATGCAAATATGTTGCAAATGACGGCAGAAAGTGCTGAAATATACAGTATCCAGGGCACAGAAAATATATTCAGGGTTTGGAGCATACAGCAAGAGTGTTACAACCAAAGAGTGACTTTTAACATTTCTCTCACTGTTTTTGATAATATAGTTTCTGACCTGCTTTATCAGCACCCTGTGTAAGTGTATCGATAAATCTCATGGGCTGAATTTTATCAAAAATGTTCTAAGAGTCAATTTCAGGGAATTGCATGGGGGGTTAAGCTCCTCAAACTCAAGCAAGTTTTGTCACACAATTTTACACAATTATATATGCACCATACCCCTATGGTGTCTTGCTTACGCTACCTCAGGCTTACTAGTGGCAGTAGTACTTGCCACTGCCAGAACTTTCTGGGATTCCTGCTGGTGGTGTTGTATTTAAACCCAACTATGCACTTCATCAAGCATTCCCAGTGAGGAGATGCCTTTGCAGTTGCAGTGTCAGAAGAACTGCCTCAGAGATTGCTGAGAATAGTCAGTAGGCACCCTCATTTGCTGACAGGGACTTAGAGGACCTGTTGGACAGGATGGTGGAGAGGAGGTCCACGCTGTTTCTTCAGGACTTAACCAGAGGAGATCTTGGCACCAGACCTTGCCAGCCTGGTCAAACGTTGTGATGTCCACTTTGACCAGAGCAATGCCCAGCATGTTGTAAGAAGGTTAATGATCTTCTGCACACCATCAAGGCAAGCGTCACGATCTTCTCCAACCAAGGCTGAAAGGTCAAGCTCTACCACTATCAATATTGTAGGCTGTATCATCCCTCATCTTCTTTTCCCACCACAATTACCACGCCCCATCCCCCACCAGAATACTGCACTGCCTACTCCGCACCAACAGCTGTGCCTATCACATCCATCTCAATCTTTCCATTTGCCTTATTTTAGGATGGAAACAAATCCAACAATAAGAAAAAAGATGGTTGGTGGGATGTTTAACATCAGTCCTCTTACACCCTACAAGGAACAAACCCATGCCCTAGAGGGAGAGGATTGTGACTGCTGAGATCATCATGTCCCTGCAACTAAGAAAGATTCATTTTCAAATGCTTCATTGCTCTCCTGTTTGATCACTGCAATTGTAGTCTTAACATGAACAAACATCTATCTCTATTCTGCAGCTCATTATTACTCCTAGTGGCATCTCTACAATCACCGTCATGAAAAGATCAGCCCCTCAAGACTTCATCTTTTCCGATACCGCTGAGGGAAAAGTCACAGATCCCCCACTAGCAAGGATATCCTCTGCATCTTCCTTATGTTCAGATCCTGACACCCTGTTGGTTAAGTTACCTCGCGCAGCACACACCTGGCGAATATATCACTGACACCATTCTGGTGTCTGGCTGAGGAAGAAGCACTCCAGGTCACTGGAAATTGGAGGTCTGCTGAGGATGGGCACTTGCTGAGTGCCAGGCTGGAGGGTACTCCAAGGTATTGGCATTAACAACTTCATTCAAATGAACAGACACAAGAAAGGCAGGCAGAGTTTGAAGGTGCTTGGCAAACTAACAAAGAGATTGGAGGAGTCCACCTTATCTGTCTGTATGCTGCTGCCTCTGGCAAGCGAGAGTCTGGCTGCCTCTATAGATGGAATTAAAGAAATCTTCTGGATAGATGTGTCATCTGGAAAAATGTGTCTTCTGCACAAATGCAAAGCATAGTGTGATTAAAGGGAGTCAGCATGGCTTTGTGAGGGGCAGGTCATGCCTCACAAATCTTATTGAGTTATACAGTCATGGAGTCATAGAGATGTACAGCATGGAAACAGACCCTTCGGTCCAACCCGTCCATGCCGACCAGATATCCCAACCCAATCTAGTCCCACCTGCCAGCACCCAGCCCATATCCCTCCAAACTCTTCCTATTCATATACCCATCCAAATGCCTCTTAAATGTTGCAATTGTACCAGCCTCCACCACATCCTCTGGCAATTCATTCCATACATGTACCACTCTCTGCGTGAAAGAGTTGCCCCTTAGGTCTCTTTTATATCTTTCCCCTCTCACCCTAAACCTATGCCCTCTAGTTCTGGACTCCCCGTACCCAGGGAAAAGACTTTGTCTATTTATCCTATCCATGCCCCTCATAGTTTTGTAAACCTCTATAAGGTCACCCCTCAGCCTCCGACGCTCCAGGGAAAACAGTCCCAGCCTGTACAGCCTCTCCCTGTACCTCAGATCCTCCAAACCTGGCAATATCCTTGTAAATCTTTTCTGAACCCTTTCAAGTTTCACAACATCTTTCCGAAAACAAGGAGACCAGAATTGCATGCAATATTCCAACAGTGGCCGAACTAATGTCCTGTACAGCCGCAACATGACCTCCCAACTCCTGTACTCAATACTCTGACCAATAAAGGAAAGCATATCAAATGCCTTCTTCACTATCCTATCCACCTGCGACTCCACTTTAAAGGAGCTATGAACCTGTACTCCAAGGTCTCTTTGTTCAGCAACACTCCCTAGGATCTTACCATTAAGTGCATAAGTCCTGCTACGATTTGCTTTCCCAAAATGCAGCACCTCGCATTTATCTAAATTAAACTCGATCTGCCACTTCTCAGCCCATTGGTCCATCTGGTCCAGATCCTGTTGTAATCTGAGGTAACCCTTTTCACTGTCCACGATACCTCCAATTTTGGTGTCATCTGCAAACTTACTAACTGTACCTCTTATGCTCGCATCCAAATCATTTTTGCAAATGACAAAAAGTAGAGTTCCTTGAGGAGGTGTCAAGTGATGCATTTTGGAAGGTTGAACTCAAATACTGAATATAGGATTAAAGACAGGATTCTTGGCAGTGTGGAGGAACAGGGATCTGGGTGTGCAAGTACATAGATCCCTCAAAGTTGCCACCCAAGTGGATAGGGTTGTTAAAAAAGCATATGGTGTTTCGCTTTCATTAACAGGGGGAGCGAGTTTAAGATCCGCGAGGTTTTGCTGCAGCTCGACAAGTTCCTTGTGAGACCACACTTGGAATATTGTGTCCAGTTCTGGTCGCCCTACTATAGGAAAGATACAGAGGCTTTGGAGAGGGTGCAAAGAAGGTTTACCAGGATGCTGCCTGGACTGGAAGGCTTGCCTTAAATAAGCTCAGACTTTTCTCTCTGGAGAGAAGGAGGAAGAGAGGAGACCTGATCGAGGTGTATAAAATAATGACAGGAATAGATAGAATCAATAGCTAGAGACTTTTCCCCAGGGCAGGTTTGACTGTTACGAGAAGTCATAGATGGAAGATAGTAGGAGGAAGGTATAAAGGAGACTTCAGAGGTAGGTTCTTTACACAGAGGGTTGTGAATGCATGGAATGCGTTGCCAGCTGAGGTGGTGGAAGCAAAGTCATTGGGGACATATAAGCGCCTGCTGGATATGCACATGGATAGCAGTGAGTTGAGAGGTGCGTAGGTTAAGTTACTATATTTTACATTCGGATTAAGTCTTGGCAGAACATTGTGGGCCTAAGGGCCTGTTCTGTGCTGTACCTTTCTATGTTCTATGTTCTGTATCCACAAACCTGAAATGTATTACTTGCCCATTTGATGCTCAGCACCAAAGGCAAGGTAACAGGGAGATAAGAGACCTTGACTTCACTCCCCATGCTCCTTTCTCACAAGGAAATAGAGCACTGCTGGTGAACACCCAGCGAGAGGTGGAACATCTGGGCCCCCCTGTAAGTCTCCTCTCAGGCTGGGGTCCTCTGCCTATACTCTGCCTGTAAACTCTGATCCAGTGGCAGTTTAAGCTGGGATGGATGAGCCTGCATCTAGACGTGGCATGCGAGCCACAAAGACCCTGATATCACCTGACCAAAGCTCCAAGCCCAAGAGACCTCAGTCCAGAGCAGTATCCTACACTCTAGCTGCAGAGACTAGAACTGCACTTAGATGTGATGGGAGGGAAGGGGAAACAAATGACATCATGACTACAGACAGGTTGCACTTCATTGTATATACATTATCACAGTTGTACATATATGTTTACATTTCATCACGAGCTATAAAAAGAAATGTTGTTTTATCCGCAACTGCAAGAATAAAAGAATGTGAGAAGTTTTAATACTGTATCTGAGTGCTAGCAATTCTTCCCACTGTGCCAATACCAGTACGAATCTTTCTTCAGGATCAAAAGAGGGAGTATTAGACATTATGAAGATTTTAATTTCTCATGTATCTTAATTTCATTGAACAAGGTTCACAGAGAAATCGTGTCTGCATTGCTTTAGCTGACACATCCACATCGAGGATGTTGAAGATGCAATGTTGGGTCTCTAACAGATCCTCATTATTCATTACATGCCCTCAGTGTGTCCTCCAGTTATCTGGAACAGGGATTCCAAGGATCAAGTGGTGTACTTTTTCTACATGATACTGTTATGAAGTCCCAGATGTCACCTGTATGGAAACCAGGTGTGGAGGGACCAACCTTTTGCTTTCAGTAGTCACAGTGCATTGCAGATTTAGTGAACAGCATGATGTGGCATTCTGACCACCACCTCTAAAGACAGTAGAAAGATACAGCCCCTCTCTCATCCACAACATACTCAGTGGAAGACAGAGAACTATAGCCGTCCTGTGTCTTTACCACCTCACAAAGGCACCAACAGCTGGAAACCACACAGTTGGTAGGCTCCATATCAGCTGAAGGTTGATGCTGATTGTGGCCTTATGTGCCTCATTCATTTGTGCAGCAGCCCTTGTTGCAGCAGGCAAAGAGAATATCACAGCTTTTGTGCCTGGATTCAATGGCAATGGTTTCAATGAGCCTATCTGGGCTCAAAGGTCTGAGCAGTGAAGGCAAGTGTACTAAACGCCTTCTTAACCAGCTTGTCTACATGTGATGCAAGTTTCAAAACATGATGCATCTAAACTCCTAGATTTCTCTGTTCCACAGCACTACCCAAAGCCCTACTTTTTCTGACATATGTCCTGTCCTTGTTTGCTTTGCCAAAATGCAATACTTCACATTTACCCAAATTAAACTTTATGTGCCACTCCTCAACCCGCAGACACAATTGATCAAGGTTTCTTAATAATCTTAGATAATATTCTTCATTGTAGAAGGCATCATTAGTAAGTTTGTGGATGACAATAATTTGTTAGTATAGTAGACAATAAAGAAAGAGCTGGGATGTTACATTGATGTTGTACAGGATGGTGGTGAGGCCTCTTCTGGAGTACTATTTTCCCTTCTGATTGTCTTATTATAGGAAAGATATTATTAAGCTGGAGAAGGTTGCATGATTATTATCTTCTCTGTATCTCCGTCTGTTGCTTCTAATTGTAGAATTCCTACAATATAACTAGAAGCAGTTTGGCTCAACGAGTCTGCACTGACCCTCCGAAGACCATCCCACCTTCCAAGTAGCCTTGTCACCCTGCGTTTGCCATGGCTAACCCACCTAACCTGCACATCCTAGGACACTATGGGACAGTTTATCGCGGCCAATCTACCAAACGCACACATCTTTGGACTGTGGGAGGAAACCGGGGCACCCAGAGGAAAACTACACAGACACAGGGAGAACGTGCAAACTCCACACATCCTCCAAAGCTGGAAAGAAACCCAGTCTCTGGTGTTGTGAGGCAGCAGTGCTAACCACTGAGCCACAGTGCCACCCCAAACCAAACACCCTAGATGGGATCCCACACCTGGCTTTCTCAGCAGCCCCATCACAAAATTACACCTGATTTCTTTCATCATCCCAGTCTTTTGACAAAGGGTCAGTTAGAATCGAAACGTCAGCTCGTTTCTCTCCTTACAGATGCTGCCAGACCTGCTGAGATTTTCCAGCATTTTCTCTTTTGGTTTCAGATTCCAGCATCCGTAGTAATTTTCTTTTATCCCAGTCCTAAGTTGTTTCCCCATTATTTTAAAATTGTAGCCCTTGGTTCTAGACTCTGTAATCAGGCCTAATACCTTACCTACATCTCCCATGCCACAATCTCCTTAAGTAGTTTCCAGTTTTCAATGAGATCACCTCTCATTCTTCAGAACTCTCTCAAGGACAGAGTTTGCTCAATTTCTCCTCACAGAATAGTCCCACCACCCTGACAATAAGTCTGCTGAACCATCATGAGACTGTCTCTATGTCAGTCTCATTCATTCTCCTCAGAATTGGGATGGAGACAAGTGGAAACTCAAACGGATGGCATTGGCAAGGAGTGCAGGGAAGAAAGAAACACAAATGTTCACAGAATTACGACATCGACAGACGCAGTTTGTGATTCAATCTGCATTGCGCAACTTATGTTACCTTCCACTTTCAATTGAATCACATGTGCAATGCAAGTGAAAAACGGTCACCACTTTTCCCTGTGTGGGCGGTATAAGTACTTTTCCTCTCTTAGTACATAGGCTGTATGTGTGAGCAATGAGCTCCTTCAAAGAACAATTGCACTAATCAGGCACTTAACAGCAGACAGGTTTAAATCCATTTGTAATCATACCAGAATGCAAGTAGAACACATAAAAAGCCCATCAATGTGGGATACAAATCTTGGCCACAAGCAAACTGGAATATGTCATTGTTCAATACAAATTCTGTATCACAGAAGTTATCACAGCTACCATGAACAGTGGCACCTGTGAACCACAATTCAGACAGATAATCTAAGGTCTGCACAATGGCATGGAGCTGGTTTCATGTCACTTTGAATTGTAAACATTTGCCAAAATCCACTTAGATGCAATGCTGTCTTTCTTGGGTGATGATAGGGAGAGGGCAATGATCCATTAATGCTGCCCCATTTACAATCTGCAACTGTTTGTGCAGAATGGCTTGCGCTGCATACATTCTTCCAGGTCCCACCTTATCAAGGATTATGTTAAACAAGCATTTATGTGTGATGCAAATACTAACTGCTCTCATTACTGAGGACTTGTTCAGTTTCTGATATTCCGCACCCAGGTTCATTGGATCCATGAACAATGGATGCAGCTATAACAGGGACTATCTTCACTGTGACCAAGGTCATTGTCCACATTGGAACCAACGACATAGGAAGGGGAAAGGTTGAGATTCTGAAGGGAGATTACGGAGAGTTAGGCAGAATTTTTAAAAAGAGGTCCTCAAGGGTAGTAATATCTGGATTACTCCCAATGCTACGAGCTAGTGAGGGCAGGAATAGGAGGATAGAGCAGATGAATGCATGGCTGAGGAGCTGGTGTATGGGAGAAGGATTCACATTTTTGGATCATTGGAATCTCTTTTGGAGTAGAAGTGACCTGTACAAGAAGGACGGATTGCACCTAAATTGGAAGGGGACTAATATACTGGCAGGGAGATTTGCTAGAACTGCTTGGGAGGATTTAAACTAGTAAAGGTGGGGGTGGGTGGGACCCAGGGAGATAGTGAGGAAAGAGATCAATCTGAGGTGGGTCAAACAGTCAGGGTAGGCAAGGACAAAGAAGGACTAATAAATTAAACTGCATTTATTTCAATGTAAGGGAAGGCAGATGAACTCAGGGCATGGTTAGGAACATGGGACTGGGATATCATAGCAATTATGGAAACATGGCTCAGGGACGGGCAGGACTAGCAGCTGAATGTTCCAGGATATAAATGCTACAGGAAAGATAGTAAGGGAGGCAAGAGAGGAGGGGGAGCGGCATTTTTGATAAGGGATAACATTACAGCTGAGGGAGTCTATTCCAGGAAATACATCCAGGGAAGTTATTTGGGTAGAACTGAGAAATAAGAAAGGGATGATCACCTTGTTGGGATTGTATTATAGACCCCCCAATAGTCAGAGGGAAATTGAGAAACAAATCTGGCAGGAGATCTCAGCTATCTGTAAGAATAATAGGGTAGTTATGGTAGGGGATTTTAACTTTCCAAACATCAACTGGGACTGCCATAGTGCCATAGGTTTAGATGGAGAGGAATTTGTTAAGTATGTACAAGGCAATTTTCTGATTCAGTATGTGGATGTACTGACTAGAGGTGAAAAACTTGACCCACTCTTGGGAAATAAGACAGGACAGGTGACTGAGGTGTCAGTGGGGGAGCACTTTGGGGCCAGCGACCATAATTCTATTTGTTTTAAAATAGTGATGGAAAAGGATAGACCAGATCTAAAAGTTGAAGTTCTAAATTGGAGAAAGGCCAATTTTGATGGTATTAGGCAAGAACTTTCAAAAGCTGATGGGAGGCAGATGTTCACAGGTAAATGGACGGCTGGAAAATGGGAAGCCTTCAGAAATGAGATAAAGAGAATCCAGAGAAAGTATATTCCTGTCAGGGTGAAAGGAAAGGCTGTTAGGTATAGGGAATGCTGGATGACTAAAGAAATTGAGGGTTTGGTTAAGAAAAAGAAGGAAGCATATGTCAGTCGTAGACAGGATAGATCGAGTGAATCCTTAGAAGAGTATAAAGAAAGTAGGAGTATACTTAAGAGGGAACTCAGGAGGGCAAAATGGGGGCATGAGATAGCTTTCACAAATAGAATTCAGGAGAATCCAAAGGGTTTTTATAAAATATATTAAGGACAAAAGGGTAACTAGGGAGAGAATAGGGCCCCTCAAAGTTCAGCAAGGCGGCCTTTGTGTGGAGCCACAGAAAATGGGGGTGATACGAAATAAATATTTTGCATCAGTACTTACTGTGGAAAAGGATATGGAAGATATAGACTGTCGGGAAATAGATGATGACATCTTGCAAAGTGTCCAGATGACAGAGGAGGAAGTGCTGGATGTCTTGAAACGGTTAAAGATGGATAAATCCCCAGGACCTGATCAGGTGTACCCGAGAACTTTGTGGGAAGCTAGAGAAATGATTGCTGGGCCTCTTGCTGAGATATTTGTATCATCGATAGTCACAGATGAGGTGCCGGAAGACTGGAGGTTGGCAAATGTGGTGTCACTGTTTAAGAAGGGTGGTAAGGACAAGCCAGGGAGCTATAGACTGGTGAGCCTGACCTCAATGGTGGGCAAGTTGTTGGAGGGAATCCTGAGGGACAGGATGTATATGTATTTGGAAAGGCAAGGACTAATTCAGGATAGTCAACATGGCTTTGTGCGTGGGAAATCATGTCTCACAAACTTGGTTGAGTTTTTTTGAAGAAGTAACAAAGAAGATTGATGAGGGCAGAGCAATAGATGTAATCTATATGGACTTCAGTGAGGCATTTGACAAGACTCCCCATGTAAGACTGATTAGCAAGGTTAGATCTCATGGAATACAGGTAGAACTAGCCATTTGGATACAGAACTGGCTCAAAGGTAAAAGACAAAGGGTGGTGGTGGAGTGTTGTTTTTCAGACTGGAGGCCTGTGACCAGTGGAGTGCCACAAGGATCAGTGCTGGGCCCTCTACTTTTTGTCATTTACATAAATGATTTGGATGCGAGCATACGAGGTACAGTTAGTAAGTTTGCAGATGAAAACAAAATTGGAGGTGTAGTGGACAGCGAAGAGGATTACCTCAGATTACAACAGGATCTGGACCAGATGGACCAATGGGCTGAGAAGTGGCAGATCGAGTTTAATTTCGATAAATGCGAAGTGCTGCATTTTGGGAAAGCAAATCTTAGCAGGACTTATACACTTAATGGTAAGATCCTAGGGAGTGTTGCTGAACAAAGAGACCTTGGAGTGCAGGTTCATAGCTCCTTGAAAGTGGAGTCGTAGTAGATAGGAGAGTGAAGAAGGCATTTGATATGATTTCCTTTATTGGTCAGAGTATTGAGTACAGAGTTGGGAAGTCATGTTGCAGCTGTACAGGACATTGGTTAGGCCACTGTTGGAACATTGCATGCAATTCTGGTCTCCTTGTTTTCAGAAAGATGTTGTGAAACTTGAAAGGGTTCAGAAAAGATTTACAAGGATGTTACCAGGGTTGGAGGATTTGAGCTATAGGGAGAGGCTGTACAGGCTGGGACTGTTTTCCCTGGAGCGTCGGAGGCTAAGGGGTGACCTTATAGAGGTTTACAAAACTATGAGGGGCATGGATAGGATAAATAGACAAAGTCTTTTCCCTGGGGACGGGAAGTCCAGAACTAGAGGGCATAGGTTTAGGGTGAGAGGGGAAAGATATAAAAGAGACCTAAGGGGCAACTTTTTCATGCAGAGGGTGGTATGTGTATGGAATGAGCTGCCAGAGGATGTGGTGGAGGCTGGTGCAATTGCAACATTTAAGAGGCATTTGGATGGGTATATGAATAGGAAGAGTTTGGAGGGATATGGGCTGGGTGCTGGCAGGTGGGACTAGATTGGGTTCGGATATCTGGTCGGCATGGACAGGTTGGACCGAAGAGTCTGTTTCCATGCTGTACATCACTATGACTCTATGGCTCTAAGGTGTAACAAAACGAGGAAGGCTAGTTAATCAAGGACCAACAACAACCTCCAATGGCTACCAACCAGCCTCCCCATGACGAGGTTGTCGTAGAACATCCTTTCAGTGTGTGGAAATAGAAAAAGCCCATAGTCTCTCATCCCCTGTGTAATCTCATCCAGATTGCTGCCCCAACTGAGGATGCCCTGAGTCACTGCCACAGCGCCCAGCCATCTTTTGGAACAGGACTATGCCATTTACTGGAACAGCACTGTGCCATCTGTTGGAACAGGACTTATGATCTGTTGGCTATCCTATCTTGGCAGCCGTCAAGGTGACAGCTGCACTAAATTTGATGCAGTTCGGTGCTTCCAAGGAAATACAGACACCAGCGTGGGATCTCTCAATCCTCACCCAGAAAATATATCAAGACCATGACTAATGCAATTTGTGTCAGATTGCGTTGCTTCATTTTGTTTCCCCGTGACAAAGTCAGTGCTGCAGTCCAGGCTTAGCAACATTGGTACTTCCACAAGTTACAGGGTACTATAAACTGTATTCATGCCATGTTAAGAATGTCATATCATAATGTTGCTGATTTCATTCACAGAAAGGTTCCAGTCAATCAATGTACATTATCACATCCTGGAACTTTGCGTCAGGAATCCTAAAAGCTGCGATGATACTTATACCCTGAAAACTCTCATGTTCCTGCTTCTGTTCAAGGGCAGGGTGCCTTATAAAGATGGTTACTGAGATATAAAATGTAGCCTATTTATCTGAAGTGAAATGATCGTTCATTGACTGGAAATTTATTGCAGCTCAAAAGGCAAGCAACTCCTTTTTACTCCCAAAACCAAATGTAACTTTATGTTTCTTTTTTTTTCTTAACCTATATTGAACAACAGGAAAAACATGTTCAACTGTTTGAGGGCTTTTCAACATGTGATGCTCCCACATTGAACAATGATGAGATGTTATGTTACTCTTGTGGAATGATACTTAATTTAACATAATATGATATGAAGCCTAAGTAGCTTCATTCTTGTAGCTACATCAGACAGGTGATGATGTAAAGTAAGAAGTATGTTTACAAATGCAAGCTTCTGTTTCCAGTGATGGGTCACCAATATGACCTCCGCAGCATTTTTTTTCATTTCACTTCATGTACCATGAAGGGTTATTTGTAACTGTCAGTGATTGACCTGCTGTACATCTGGGATCTAAAAATGGTGCCAGCAGTGGAAGACTCAGAATATGCCAGTAGCAATGTGTTCTTCCATTGCCAGGGAGTGAATGGGAGCGGTAGCATGGAGGTACGGTGCATATGGGATAAGGTGAACAGCAGAGAATTGTGTGAGAAAACTCCAATGGAGAGAATCCTGTCATGACATTCGCAAAATTGACACTCCAATTTTTTTCTTGTTAAATTCAGCCAATTGAATCTTCAAACCCAATTCTAAATATTTGTAATCTGCATTCAATATTTATGAACAGATATTTCATTCTTTACAGTGTGCCTTGACCATGCTGCTGGGTTCGCTCTTGACATCCTATAAATGCTCACTGCTGCAACAATGTCAGTCTTAAGTTGCACATCGATGCAGGGGATAGAAGGAAGGGAATGGTCAGGGCAGAAACGAGGAGTTGATGCTGAAAGAGGTGAGAATTAGTAGGATGTCTATGACAGCCTTGACATTGAACCTATCTCATTATCTCCTGAGCAGCCACTTTCGTTAGTCTATAAGCACTGAGAGACCATGTCATAATCACCTTATTACCTCTCAGGAACAGCCAGGCTACTAGACCAAGGTCAGTTCAGTTAGCTTTGGGTGGTGGTGGTGGGTACATGTGCATGTAGTATGACATCTGATGATAGTGTTACCATCAAACTTTTAAAATATCATTTTCGGCAGGGAAACTTTGTGCATGTAGTATGACATCTGATGATAGTGTTACCATCAAACTTTTAAAAAATCATTTTCGGCAGGGAAACTTTGTGGAGGATACATCCAGTCTTCGTGGTAGCATGTGCTTGCCTGAAGTTACAGCTCATCACTGCGCTATGCTGCAGACAATAAATTGAACTCAATTTATATATGTACAATTATGAAGGCAACATCTCCAATGATAATGTGTCTTCTGATTGTAGCCTAGACCTTTCCTTAATAGGTTCTCTTGTACTGATAGATCCCCTCTTTCAGAACATAGCCTCTCATACTTCACTGGATTGTAGTGTATAGACTGAAAGGTAAATAAAGTTTCACCATGGAGGTTTGGTCATCCCTAGCTATCATGAAACAATTAGATTCATCAGACAACTTGAGGTTGAAGAGGATGTTGCTCCAATTATTTTAGTTTTAAAAGCTCCTACATAATTAAATAAATCATATTGTATAAGATCATATAAATCAATCCATAACTCATTTGGATTAATCATTCCAGGAATAACAGTTTAAGCACCCTTTTTACTTTAGAACTCTAAACCATAAGGATTTGTAATTGAATGGTTACACTGGGGCAAGTATTTACTCTGTGTATGATTACAAACTTGATGGAATCCCCACTTTGCAATACAATACATTTTTAATAATTCAGGAGTTGACTTGATGAGAATCAAATGAGTAATGTGAACAGGATGACCAAAATAACATTTCAGCCCAGTCAGAAATGATCTGTCAAAATGAGGCTTAATTTGTCAAAATAATTAAATGACTTATTTCAGATACCAATATATGCTATTGGTGTATTTTAAATATATAGACATTTTTAAAATTTGAATGAATTAATTAATGTTCCCTTCTGACAATTATACATGTATAATGTCCTTTCAGGAAGGAAATCTGCCTTCTGAGTAGAAGCAAAGATGTCATGGTATTGTCACTGGACTAGTAATCCAGAGATCCCAAGTCATGCTCTGAGACCTCTGTTCAAATCCCATGATGGCAGATAGTGGAATTTGAATTCACAAAATCTTCAATTAGAAGTTTTACAATATGCTTTGTTGTAAAAACCTGTCTGATTCATTAATAACCTGTAGAAAATGCAAGTCTGCTATTCTTATCTGGTGTGGCCAAGATGATTGACTTTTAACTGCTCTCTGACAGAGTCTAACAAGCCATTCAGATGGAACAAACCATGCCGATGTATCAAGTCACTCAAGGGTCTCAAAAGAATGAGCTAAACAGAGTATTTGACATCGATCAAGGTAGCAGAAATGACAATGACAAACTAAGCCCTGACTACCCTTCAAGTACTCTTTTCTCATATTGGGAGGGGAGGAGGTGAAGCTACAGCACAGGACTGCTCCATGTCAAACAGTATATACAGCAAGTGGTCGAAGAAAAAAAGAGTCAAATGAATCCAGAATCAACAGGTCAGATATATCAGTCCTGCCACTTTAATGATGGAGAAGTACAGCACATTAATGCAAAAGAAAAGGTTAAAGCATTTGCAACAATCTTCAGTCAGAATTGTTGAATGAATGATTCATCTAAGCATGCTCCCAGGTCCTAGCATAACAGATGGTAGTCTACCCATCCAACTGATGCACCATACTTGTTCAATAGAAATTGATGGAAGTGCATATCAACACTGCTTTCAAGCAATACTGGCTTAGCACTAATCTGCTCACAGACTCACAGATTATGTTCTGCCAGGGTCTCTCAGCTCTTGAACACATTACCACTTTAGATATTTTATCCATGTTTGAACCAAACTGCAGAGGGGAGGTGAGAGTGATTGCCCTTGACATCAAGATCCCATTTGACTGAGTAGAAAAACTCAAGTCAATAAGAATCAGACTGGAGTCATATCTAGCAGAAAGGAAGATGGTTATGGCAGTGAAGGACATTATTGCAGGAGTTCCTTAGTGTCGTACACCCATTCACCTTCAGCTGCTTCCTCACTGACCTTCCCTCTACAGTCAGATCAGAAGTAAGGAATGTTCACTGACTATCACACAATTTTCAGCAAAATTCATGACTCCTCAGATGCTGAAGTAGCCCATGTCCAAATGCAGCAAGACATGGACAATATCCAGGCTTCCGCTGACAAATGGCAAGTAACATCCATGTCAGACAAGTGCCAGACAATGATCAACTCCAATAAACAAGAACTTAACCATCAACATTTTGACATTCAATGTCCCTATAATTGTTGAATTACCCAATATCCAAAAATGTAAAATTATGCAATTTTTATCTACACCAGGCACTAAATGATATAGGAACAATTGGAAAATAATGATACATCCTGTCCAACATGAAAACAAAACAACACCATGTTTATTAATTGGGCTACAATGGTCTTAACAAGGCATAACTGAAAATTCTGAAATTATCAACAGACCAACTGTTAATAAAAATATTCCTACCTCAGGATTGCTTCCATTCAAATGAATTCTTGATATTGTACTACCTTGTGTAGTGAAATCAGCCCAATAAATGCATTTTTCCCTGTAGTCAAAATCTATCGCATGAACATTATTCAGCCCCTGTAAATAAGCAAACCTAGTTATTAGTGCATCAAAAGAGTTCAAATACAAAGCAAGGCACAACAATGAAACAGATGTGCAACTTGCCTGTTTTAATAAAGTGTAGTTGAATCCATCTATACTCATTTTTCTGATTTCATGTCGATCAGCAAAAATTAAAAATGGTTCATCAGCTGAATACAAAGGAAGAGAGTACCTTAGTAAGTTCAGCAACATTATACATATTCATAAAGCTATTTAAAATTTCACCCTGCTGATACATATGCTTTGCAAATGCTTTCTCAAATTTAATAAATACTTACATATAAAAAAATTTGCATTTAAATCTGGCAACAGGCAAATATTTCCTCACATTTAATCTGAACATAATCCATCTGCCATTAATGCAGCCTTACCACACTGAACTCTTTAGCTAAGATTGGATTCCCAAATCTGTAATATTCATAACCAAGTCTAACCTTTACCCCAGGAGCAAGGTTAAAGACAGCTAAGCAATCATAACATTAAAATTATGGACAATTTTGATGTTAAAACTACATACTAGATGAATGAATAAGGAAGGTCAAAAATAAACAAATGAAGATGGTTGTGGTTATTGGAGGTCAATTATCTCAGTCACAGAACATCACTACAGGAACTCCTCAGGATAATGCAGGAGGTCCAACAATTTTCAGCTGCTTCGTCAATTCCCACTACATCATAAGATCACAAAGGAGATTGTTTGCTGATGATTACACAACATTCAGCATTATTTGGACTCCTTAAATGCTAAAGCAGTCAGTGTCCAAATGCAACAAAACCTGGACAATATTTAGGCTTGGACTGATAACTGGTAAGTTAATATCATGCCATTCAAGTGCTAGCCAACAAGCATCTCCAACAAAAGAGAATACAACCATCTTCCCTCAACTTTCAGTGGCATTCCCCAGTATCAATGTTGACCAGAAAATTGAAATGGCCAAATCATTTAAACAGTTTGGCTATAAGAGCAAATCATATGCTGGGAAGTCTATCACCTCCTGACTCATCCAAATCCTGCCAACCCTATATAAGTCAGGAGATGAAAGAAGACTCTACATTTGCTTGAATAAGTGCAGCTCCAACAACACTCAGAAAGATCAACAATACCCAGGATTGACACCTCATCTATGATAGCCCCCCAAATAGTCAGAGTGGTTAGAGGAGCAAATATGTCAACAAATTTCTGAGGACAAAATTAATGAGGCAATAGTTGTTCTGAGCTTTAACCACCCAAATATGAATTGAAATGCATATAATATAAGGGTCCCAAATTCTTGAATTTCACTCAAAATAACTTTTTCAAAAAATCAAGCACAAACTAAGTCCAATGGAAGAGCATTCAATTCTAGACTTGGTCTAAAGAAATGAAATTGAGTAGGTGAATGAAGTAGCAGTGGGTGAACATTTTGGAAATAATAATCATAGGATATTTAAATTTAGAATTATTCTCGAAATGGACAATGATAGAACAGGAGTAACTAGGAAATCAGACTTTACAAATCTGAGAGGTAACCTTGCAAAAGTGGAATCATTCCAGCCACTTGAAGAAAGATCAGTGGCAAGTAAATGGGAGGCATTCGAAAGCAAGATTCTATAGGCCCAGTGAAGCAAAAAAAAGGGTGGTTCTATTCCCCCTGTTTATTCAGCAACTAACATTTGCACTTATGCATAACAGGACATTGCTACAATTGCATTTTCTTGTTGGAAATCATCTACTTATAAGTTGTTTTTAACAAGGCTTGTTAAAGCTGAGTTCAAACTCATGAGGGAAGAGAATGATGCTCATAAATGATGCACAGGGAGAATGTGCAATCTCCATACATCCCCCAACGCTGGAATCAAACTGGGTCTCTGTGCTGGGAGGCAGCAGTGTCAACCACTGAGCTACAGTGCCACCTCAAACCAAAGACTCCAGATGGGTCAAAGATGAGCGGGTTTGGCACAGGTTATTTCTTTCAGGGCACTTTACTAATCAATAACAGACTCTTCTCTGAAACAAAATTACTTTCTCTTATAAAGACGTTTTTTAGGTAATTTTGAGTGTCTATCATAGTATAAGGCAATAAAATTACGATGGTGTTTTGAAAAGCAATGGTTGAAATCCATCTTGCATTATTTGTTATGGACCTACCATTTATCCAAATGAAATTGATTTGCCCACTACTTAAAGAGTGGCCTTAATCATTGTTTTAAAATGTTAGTTGCAAAACAGAGCACAATTTCATTCCACTTGGTTCTAAAAATATCAGTTTTCTTCAACTTACAGTTCACATCCTGACACCTCTTATGAAATATGCAAGTTTTAATGCAGGGGGGAATAAATAGAAAATCATACCTGACAAAGCTTTGCAGCTATTGGGATTATCTGCTCGTATTTCATAACCTTCTGCACATAAACACTTGTAGGTTCCATAGGTATTGATGCATTGCTGGCTACAGGGGAAGGTAGTGGTACATTCATCAATGTCAAGGCAGGTTTTGCCATCATCTTTCAGTCTGAATCCAGGCCAGCATTTGCACTAAAAAATTTAATCATGAAAAAATTATGAACATCAGCAGTTCATTTAAAGGCCATTTTTTGATACATTCAAGGTAAAAAACAAGTGTAACTAAAGACCTTATTTTGGAAGTTACTTAATTTGAAAAGAACAAAACATGTTATTTAGAAAGTTCCTGAAGGAATGCATTTAGCCATACCATGGTTGGTGATACTAAGATGCTTTACACATGTAAAATGAACACTAACACTGTTGAACAACAGTGGATTCTGAGCCAGATGTACAGGCATCAAAACAGGCATCAAAACAGGCATCCAGGGCCCACGAATAACATCGCTATGATGCCCCTTCCAAATAAAAAAGGGAGCCTTAGGGCTATTATATAGTCTCCTTTATTGAACACAACCAGTCCAGCATAGTGCTGGCAAGGAAGTGTGCAATGTATGTGATTTCATCAATGGTACTTTCTAGAGATTGATGTCTGTAAATAAGATATGTTTCCCAAATGTACTTATCACTTTTTTAGTCCATGTACTGCTTATTAGCTAACTTTGTCTGAGGAAATCATATTATTCAATAAATTACTGAACTGGAGTATTACTAAATATTACTCTTTACTTATCATTATCTGTCCATTCCATGTGAAAGTGAGGGAGTTGACAGTGGAATGACTTTATTCACATGAAACCTCAGTTATTTTTAGAATTGTATTTTGCATCCGGTATATAGTATAGATTAAGGATTATTAGGAAATCAATAGGTTTATGAAGGCAAAGTTAACTTAAAAATTCTTGACCTAAAAGTTGAATGTTGTTTGAGAATTTCTGTTGCTATTCCATGTATTAAAATTAAGATAAATAGAAAAATTATATTGCTTATTTGTATTAGATTATCGATTTACAGACATCAAATAAAGAATTCCTTTTTTCATGAAATGCTTTGTAAAAATTCAAAGCAATATTTTACATATTAGTGACCATACTCACTTTGTACCCAATTTTCAGATCCTGGCAGTCTTGTGAACATTCACTGATTCGCTTACTCGCACATTCATTAACAAAACAATTCCTTTCATCTGATCCATCTTCACAGTCATTATGCTTATCACAAGTGAGGGTGTCATTTATACATCTTCCATTTTTACACAGAAAGAAAGAATCGCTGCAGATTTTTCCTGAAATTTCAAAAAAGAACGTGATTAGCTTGTAAAGGTTAACTGAATAAGTGAAATCTTAATGTTTTTGGGCTAAACAATATTAACAAGCAACCATCACTACTTATCAAATGACAACATCAAAGGATCCTCAGTTTTTTGAACCACCACAGTCTGGGAAATGTAAAATGTGACAGTTCTCAGAAACATAAATGTACTGTCCAAAGTTCAAAGTTTGTGCGAAGATTTGTAGCTCAGGTTCTCGTTGTTGTGGTTGTGTTCGCCGAGCTGGGAATTTGTGTTGCAGACGTTTCGTCCCCTGTCTAGGTGACATCCTCAGTGCTTGGGAGCCTCCTGTGAAGCACTTCTGTGATCTTTTCTCCGGCATTTGTAGTGGGTTGAATCTGCCACTTCCGGTTGTCAGTTCTAGCTGTCTGTTGCAGTGGTCGGTATATTGGATCCAGGTTGATGCTTATTGATTGAATCTGTGCTTGAGTGCCATGCCTCTAGGAATTCCCTGGCCGTTCCCTGTTTGGCTTGTCCTATAATAGTAGTATTGTCCCAGTTGAACTCATGTTGCTTGGTCATCTGCGTGTATGGCTACTAAGGATAGCTGGTCGTGTCTTTTCGTGGCTAGTTGGTGTTCATGGATGCAGATCGTTAGCTGTCTTCCTGTTTGTCCTATGTAGTGTTTTGTGCAGTCCTTGCATGGGATTTTGTATACTACATTGGTTTTGCTCATAGCCAACCTGCTGGACATACAGAACACAGAACAGGACGTTGAACCTATCAACAAAGACGGCATACTCAAACTAATTGACCTGTGCCTCACAACACACTTCACATTCAACAACCAAATATATGAACAAATCAACGGCACACACATGGGCTCACCCATCTCTGCACTCATAGCAGAAGCAGTAATGCAAAGATTAGAACAAACAGTCTTACCGCAAATTCAACCCAAACTCTGGGTCAGATATGTGGATGACACCTTTGTAATAATTAAAAACACAGAAATAGAGAACACACACCGGATCATCAACGCCACACTCACAGGAATTCACTAGAGAGGAAGAAAAGGACAACCAACTCCCATTCCTAGACGTGATCGTACAGAGAACACCTAATGGAGAATTCACCACAAAGGTATACAGGAAAGCCACACATACAGACCAAGTCCTGAACTACGAAAGCAACCACCCCAACACATATGAAAGAAGTTGCATCAAGACACTGTTCAAAAGGGCCACAGCACACTGCAGTACACCAGAACTGCAAAAAGAGGAAGAAGAACACCTATACGATGTATTCGCCAAAAATGGATCCCCCCACAATTTCATCAACAGTTACCTAAGGGAAAGACAATGGAATGAGGACATGCTGCAACCCAAAGGACTAGCCACACTACCATAAATTAAGAGCATTTCTGAACTGACAGCGAGACTACTGTGACCACTAGGATTCATAACAGCACACAAACCAACAGCCACTCTCAGACAACAACTCACCAGAACGAAGGGCCCAATACCCAGCATGAGCAAAACCAATGTAGTGTACAAAATCCCATGCAAGGATTGCACAAAACACTTCATAGGACAAACAGGAAGACAGCTAATGATCCGCATCCATGAACACCAACTAGCCACGAAATGACACGACCAGCTATCCTTAGTAGCCACACACGCAGATGACAAGCAACATGAATTCAACTAGGATAACACTACTATTATAGGACAAGCCAAACAGAGAACAGCTTGGGAATTCCTAGAGGCATGGTACTCATCCACAGATTCAATCAATAAGCACATCGACCTGGACCCAATATACCGACCACTGCAACAGACAGCTGGAACTGACAACCGGAAGCGGCAGATACAAATCACGATAAATGCCGGAGGAAAGATCACAGAAACGCTTCACAGGAGGCTCCCAAGCACTGAGGATGTCACCTAGACAGGGGACGAAACGTCAGCAACACAAATTCCCAGCTTGGCGAACAGAACCACAACAACTGTCCAAAGTTATTAAAACCATTCATTTTGGCTACAATCACAAATTATCTTGTCTCACTCTCTTTCTCTAAAGGGAAAACAAAAATTTCAACATATCATTGTCTTTGCCATGGTCACCTCAGCTTTGGAGTCTTCCATGCAGTCAGAGAACTAGTTCACAAAACACTATTATTATTATGTTTATTCATAATGGGTTGAAGCTTATATTTATTTAGCTAAATCTAAGTTGCATCATGTTTTTTTAAAAAATACTTTTGTGCCATAACTTTTGACAAGTTCTTTGCTGTATCTTACCAACTTCACCTCATTAATTATCTCTCCCATTGGTTTCCACCTCACATTAACACACGCTCTTCCTGAAATAATTCACTGCTCAGTGGATGACTTCAAAACAACTGAACCTTTGCACACATACCATCTTTGAAAGACTCTTGTGCACCCAGAACTGCTGTCAATCTGGAGATGCACTGCTTGGTTGCTAACATTTGCCCTGACATGGCAGACATGGGGAATTAAATGCCTCGCTTTGGGGGCAAAATCCTGGAGTTTCTGCCTGTGATCAGTGGAGTGTCACAGCGATCGGTGCTGGGTCCACTACTTTTCGTCATTTACAGAAATGATTTGGATGTGAGCATAAGAGGTATAGTTAGTAAGTTTGCAGATGACACCAAAGTTGGAGGTGTAGTGGACAGCAAAGAAGGTTACCTCTGATTACAACAGGCTCTTGATCAGATGGGCCAATGAGCTGAAAAGTGGCAGATGGAATTTAGATAAATTTAGATAAAAAGTGCTGCACTTTGGGAAAGCAAATCTTAGCAGGACTTATAAGGTCCTTGGGAGTGTTGCTGAATAAAGAGACCTTGGAGTGCAAGTTCATAACTCCTTGAAAGTGGAGTCGCAGGTAGATAGGATAGTAAAGAAGGCATTTGGTATGCTTTCCTTTATTGGTCAGCGAATGGAGTACAGGAGTTGGGAGGTCATGTTGCAGCTGTGCAGGACATTGGTTAGGCCACTTTTGGAATATTTTGTGCAATTCTGGTCTCCTACCTATTGGAAAGATGGTCTGATACTTGAAAGGCTTCAGAAAAGATTTACAAGAATGATGCCAGGGTTGGAGGATTTGAGCTATTGGGAAAGGTTGAATAGGCGATGGCTGTTTTCCCTGGAGTGTTGGAGGTTGAGGGATGACCCTGTTGAGATTTATAAAATCATGACAGGCATGGATAGGCTAAATAGACAAAGTCTCTTCCATGGGGTGGGGGAGTCCAGAACTAGAGGGCATAGGTTTGGATGAGAAAGTTAAGATATAAAAGAGACCTAAGGGGTAACTTTTTCACGCAGAGAGTGGTACATAAATGGAATGAGCTCTCAGAGGAAGTGGCAGAGGCTACTATAATTGCAATATTTAAAAGGCATCTGAATGGGGGATATGAAAAGGAAGGGTCTGGAGGGATATGGGCTGAGTGCTAGCAGGTGGGACTAGATTGGGTTGGGATAACTGGTCAGCATGGATGGGTTGGACCGAAGGATCTGTTTTGTGCTGTAAATCTCTGTGACGTTATGACTCTATGAGGTTGTAGGCAACACATAACTGTCCCCAGGCAGCATTAGATACTACAACACACAAACATGCCAGCCTGATCCAATATTGCCACCTGGATTAAAGTAGTCTCAGATATCTTGAAAAATGTACGAGAAATGTCAATGTTCCTCTCTGCTCTGACAGAGTAAGTGTCACTAACTTCTCCATGATGTATCCCACTCACTCTATTCATGGACGCAGAGAACTGTACAACACAGAAAAAAGACCACTCAATGCCACTCAAAAAACATCTACCTCATTGCTCTAATTATAGAATTATAGACTCCCTACAGTGTGGAACCAGGTCATTCAGACTATTGAGCTCACAATGACCATCCATAGAGTATCCCAATCACACCCAGCCCCCTACCCTACCCCTGTAGCCTTGCATTTCCCATGACTAATCCCCCTAACCCGCACACCTCTGAACACTAGAGGCAATTTAGCTTGGCCAATTCGCCACACCTGCACATCTTTGGACTGTGGGACAAACTGGAGCACCCACAGGAAACCCATGCAGACACGGGGAGAATGTGCAAACTCCACATGGACAGTTGCCTGAGGGTGGAATCACATCCAGATCCCTGCCAATGTAAGGCAGCAGTTCTAACTAGTAAGTCACTGTGCGGCTATAAATATACTTATGAAAGGTGCGATTTGTCTGGATAGCACACAAAACGATACTTTTTACTGTATGTTGGTACTTGTGACAATAATAAATCAAATCATGTCTAAATCCCATTTTCCAGCACTTGCCTCATAGCCTTGTATGCCTTGGCATCACAAGTGCACCTCTAAATATTTGTAAATGTGATGAACATTTCTGCCCTTACCACCTTTATTGGCAGTGAATTTCAGATTCCAACCACCTTCTGGGTCAAAATGTTTTTATTCACATCACCTCTAAACCTTCACCTGAAATCTGATTGCTGATCCTCCTCCCAAGAGAAAATGTTTCTTCCTGTCTCTCTATTTATGCCCCTCATAATTTTATAAATCTCAGTCATGGCTCCTCTGAATCTCCTCTGTTCTAAATAAATCAACCCTTGTCTGTCCAAGCTTTCTTCAGAACTGAAACTCGTCAGCCTGGGCAACATCCTGGTAAATCCCCTTGACATCCTCTCCACTGCTATAATATCCCTCCTAAATGTGAATTCTAGAACAGCACACAATACTCTTTCCTAACCAATATTTTATACAGTTCCAGTCTCCTCTTAAACTATATGTCACAGCTAACAAAGGCAAGTATCCTGGAGTCTTCCTGATCCACCTGCCCAAATATATTAGCGGACTGGCGTAATGCATACCAGGGTGTCTCTGATTCTTGATGCTTCATTATCTTTGTTACTGTATTCATCTCCCATCAAGGCTCATGTTCTACTGTGCTCATTATTGCCTGCAACTCACACTAACTCACAAAACCACCACCACTGCATGCCCTCTGCACTGCTCACTCACTTGCTTGGGACTCCTTCACCAACTGTAATAGCTGTGCCCTCCACTTATATCTCCCATAATACCTGCCTCTCATTCCAGAAAGAAACAGCCCACAGTTGGGCAGAATGAGTCAAGATGGATGATGTGCTGCCCTCATTCAGCTCCTCAGCTCTTATGTGCAAATGATTCTGGCGCTGATCACTGTGAGTCAGGCCTGGACTGATATTAGAGGTTGCCCTTGACTCACTGTGCTGGGAATATCTGAAAGAAGACTTGCCTTTTTCATTTGACTAAGGTCTGCTGACAACCATAACAAGCATCCTGAATTTGTGTCTACACTAAATGGCAAGATAGAAGCAATATTTAGCAAAGATCCTCAGACAGCATCTTTTAAATCCATGGCCACTTCCATCTGGAAGCACAATGGCAGCAGATACATGGAAACATCATTATCTGAAAGTTCTCCTCTGATCCAATCACTGTCTTGACTTGGAGATATATCACTGTTGTTTCACTGTTGCGAGGTCAGAATTCTGGAATTCCCTCCCTAAGGGTATTGGGTATCTCCCCACAGCATGTGGACTGCAGTGTTTCAATAAAGCAACTCACCACCACCTTATCAAGGGCAATTAGGGAGAGCAATAAAAACTGGCCAGCCAGCGATGCTCACATTCCACGAATAAATAGAAATATGAGCTTGATAACTCTAGCTGAGGGAGTAACACCCAGAAATGCATGGCAGAGATACAGACAGCATTCATGTAGGCTCAGAGTGAGCGCTATGACAATGAGTGAAGATTGGCTCTGTTCATCAGCTGGATGTGTGTCCCTGAGCATGCAGTGTCCTTGCAGCAGGATTACAATGACATAATGAAACAAAGAACTGTGGATGCTAGAGATCTGAAAGAAAAACAGAAATTGCTGGTGAAACTCAGCAGGTTTGGGAACATCTGTTCAACACCTACCTTAGGAGAGTTAAAGATGTATCCTGTAAGTGGATTGGAGATATGCCATGAGAATTCTCAGAGGCTGGCACATGGACTTGGAGTGCATGTGGCTGACCCTCATAGAGAATACCCTGAAAAGTTGGTGCCCAATGTCCAACTTAGAGATCACTGAGACACTAAGGGGCAAGCTGAATCCATCAGGTGCTCAGTCAGGTTTCCTTGTTAAGTCTTCCTGATATCAAGCTTGTTTGATAAGATGGGAGACTGAATATTAGTTAGTGTTGGACATTTAACATACAATAGTGAGCATCAATTGGCATCTCATTGTTGTCTAGTGAGTACCTTGCCACGCCAGTTGTGAAATCAGAAATGATGGCGTGACGTGATTTCGACATTGCCATAGGCCTCGCCACACTTCTTGCCTGAGTCTCCTATACATCACACCATAGTCCATGTCACTTAGATCATTATAAGATTCCACCTTATAGCTTCTGAGTTTTTGTTTATACCTGGAAAACCTTATGCTGGAATCAATTCTGTTCCTCTATCTAATGGTCCATTATTTGTTGATAATATTCAACAAAGAGAGAGTTAGATACTAACAACTATAAAGATATTTTAAAAAGAGGAAGTTAAATCACCTTTGCAAATTGTTCAAAATATTGTCATGGAAGGATAGGTAATTCATTCAATATTCATTGATGCTTCTGAGATTTTTTTGTTTCAGATTTAACCTTACAAGGGCTGTGACAAGGTAGAATATAGTATTAAAAGAGCTATTTAGAAAACTATTTTCTATCATGGGAGCACAGCAAAGAAAGAACAAGTGCTGAAATTCACAATAATTAGAATAAATGCTGAGATTACATGCAGGTTAAGTAGACCATTAAAATTCATTGTGTCTTTGATGCCAAAACAATTCATTTGCAGAATACGTCTTTTTTCTCAAAACGATGTTTTCAACACTGAGTGAGTTCTGTTGGAAGCTTTAAAAGTCTAACTTCATTAGTTTATGGACTCCCAATGTGAAATCTTAGATAATTAGGTTATCACAACTTTCTAGGTTATTCAGAATTTCTATTTTGAGTGACAGTTACATAACAGATGGAAACATTAGGCAAATATACAGATACGCCCACTGTCAGTTGGCATGTGGTTCAATATAACAGCAATTTAGAAGCAGGAAAGAGCAGTTTAGAGTCTGAATAATGAGTTTAAAATTAAGCAATAAAGCAAGAAATTGGTACAAGAAAGGGTTTGCAAGATACAATTCTATAATTTGGAAAAAAGACTCATGAGAAGTAGATAGACACCAAAACATGTCACATATCAGCAACTAGTCTCACATTTTAATAAGATTCACATACTGGGCTGGATCTCTCCTGGTGTAAAGGGAGAGGACATGGAAAAACAAGCTTGTGACTTTCCTGTTATCTACCTGCCTGCTCCTGAGCTGTTTCACATTTTGAGAGAGATTGCAGATAGGTCGGCTTGCCCGGATTGTCCTGGATCAATTGAGGCCCCAAAGTGGCCAAGAAATAAGCCAGCCAGGTTAAGCAGGCTTTCTACCTGCAGCCTCATCCCAACCTGGCTAAGTATACCAATACAGGGAATAGAGGCAGGAATCCCCAAAATAGATTCAGCCCGTCATTAGTAAAAGGCTCCAGAGGCAACACAAAGCCACAAAAATATGATCCATTGTCTCTGTAAGGTCTCTGCAAAACAATTAGTTAAAAGAAAAGCACAAAGTAGCTTGTCTTGTTCTTACAGATGCCAAATTTCCAGTCTAACATTCAATGATGCTTTGAATTTAGAATCCACTTTCCAGAGCAAAAGCCCATTGAATATTTATGGGTATTTTGAAGTGGAAGGAATAACTAACGCTCTTCATTCATCACTAATCACAAAAGCTTAGTTGATATCTCAGTGAAGCATGTAAACTTTGTTCGCACAAATACATAGGAGTATTAAAACAGATGAGCTTGCTGTCAGATAATTTAATGTTTTTCAATTTCGTTCAAGATTTAAAACTATCATGAATGAAATTATCAGAGATTAACTTTTCCACCCCCAAGGCTATTTCAGTTCATGCTGATTAGTTTAGCAAAGGGTCATAGTTTTACAATAATGCTTCATGTAATTGTAGACAGTTCAAATTGATTTACTTTGTTTCGCTAGCATGTTCCTGGACTACCCAATTTAAGAATATCAATTATTTTCCATACATTTGTCAATGATTTAACCAACAAAAAACTTCATGAAAGAAATTATTCTTTCATGGGATGTGAGATTCATTGGTGAGGACACCATTTATTCCTTATCCAAATTGTACTTGAGAAGGTAAACCACATTCTCGAATCATTGCAGTCCTGTGCTGCAGGTGCACCTGCATTGTTGTTTGAAGGGAGTTCCAGGTCCTTGATCCAGTGGCAGTGAAACTACAGTTGGTGATCAGCTTGGAGAGAAAATGGAAGGTCGTAGTGCATCTGATGTTCTCATTCTTCTCGGAGTTACAGGTCATGGATTCAGAAGATGCTAGATGAGAGGACTTGTGCGTCGTTGTGCATCTTGTAGATGGTACTGAATATTGTGCATTCATCAGCAACCATCCCACTCCTGTTCATAGGATGAAAGGATGATCATTGATGAAGCAACTGAAAACTGGTAAGCCTCGGACACTACTCTGAAGACATCAAATACCAATGTCCCAAAACTGAGAAGACTGACCTCCATCTTCCACTGTCCACGTTATGACTCTGACCAGTAGAGACTTTACCCTGTACATCGTCTCCACCGTCAATTCCTATTGACTCCAATGCTGCTAAATGTTACCGTGATGCAAAGGGCAGTCACTCTGACTTCACCTTTTAATTTTCTTTCTATTGTTCATGGTTGCATAATAAAATAATCAGTGAAAATGCTCTTGCATTAGACAGCTACTGTCAGCACCACTTTTCAAATATTGGATTAAAACTTATCAACAGATATCTTACCAAGAATCGATTGCAATTAGGATACGTTTGATGTTTTACTTAATTTGTTAAAATTGGTTCTGAGTAATATCTGAAATGTATACTTAAATTGAGTGTTACACGAGCTTTCATCTTCAGGTTACGTATGTTTCATTCTTGGTCAACAATGTCCACAAATGAAAAATCATCTGAGTTACAAAAAAATGTGAAGTCAAAAGGTATGTAGATGATGAGGACTTCAGATCTTGTAGCAAAGTGGAAAAAAAAATTCATTTGACCTTATTCTTATGTATCCTTTTAAGCCTGCCATATTGTTTTGGGCCATGTCAAGTTATTCTTAGCAATCAGGTTGGCAGGAAGTGAATGTAACAAATGAGTTACTCTTCAGAATATGCCAGCAAGTAAGTTATGTTAGTCAAATTTACATGCCTTTGCAAACTAAGGTATGAAACAGCAAAACAGTTTCTATTACTGTTTCAGCAATGACTTTGAGTTTTATCTAAGTTTAGGTTGAGCAGTTTAACAAAGGGTGGTGGTTTTACAAGAGTACTGGATATTCTTTCAGATATTTGGACATGGAGCAAATTAGTTCATTAAGCTTTTATTCATTCTTTCATTGGTGTGACTGCTTTTCTTGAGCTGCTGCAATCCATGTGGCACCCCAGTATGTATGTCGATAATGCAGTAGCGAAGGAGGGAGGGGAGGGATTTCCAGGATTTTGACCCAGCAACCATAAAGGAATTATAATTATAATTCCCAGTCCAGATCGTGTGTGACTTACTTGTGAACTTTTAGCTGATGATGATTTTATTACTATGACAGAATTGGAGGAGCAATATTAGAAGAGCATACTGTCTTTATCTTGTCCCGTCATTCCATGGATCACAAAATAATTTAATTGTTTTGCACCCTTCCTGTTATGACTAATTTGCTATATTAATATAAAATATCATATCTCTTAACTAATTTTTTTCACAAACACAAAATTATTGACTTATTACAAACAATATCAGACAGGTACGGTAGGTAGTATTTGGGCTCCTGAACCCACCCGCTCCAGGTCAGTGGCATCCTTTTCACTCTATTTTTACATTGTTTCTTACTCTTTCTTTTTTTTCTTTGTCTTCTGACATGGTGGGGAAGCCAGAACAGTGTAGTGGGGTGGTGGCTGCTTATGGCAGTGCCCAGATGGTGGACTCCTGGCTGCAGGAAGCCCAGAACGTGGACTTGGTGTGTCTTTGACTGCAACAGCAGCCGTGTCTGGAGCAGGGACTTCAGTGTGCTTGTAGCGTAGATTGTGGCTTTTTTTTATAGCAAGACTGGAAACTCCTTAAGGCCCAGGACACTTTGCAGAGACCTTGCAGAAGGCCTGGCGCTGTGTTTGAAGACACCCTGTACAGAAAATGAATTCTATTCATGTAGCTTCTTTTTATTCTTATTATAACTCAAAATAGTGCTGGATTGTGGTGACAAAATACTTTTCACTGTGTCTTTCCAGATGTATGTGGCAATGAATAACTCATACAAAACATGTTCAATTAAGATGCAACAGTCATTAACACACAGCTTGAATAAGTAACATATAGGCATTCATATTCTAAAGAATCCAAAACACAGACACACAACAGAAGAGAAAAAAAACTGATCTCTCTCTCTGCAGAGAATCATTTTTTGGGGAAGAAAGTCACTTTGGCCAATAAGAATGAGTTCTTAAAGAAAATAAAGAATAAAGTATCGAATGCATTTTGGCACCAATATTCAGGTCATTAACATGTGTATTTGTCCCCGCTGCTTTAGCAGATGCAGCTCAATCAGGAAACAATATTGAGAAGTCTGGGAGAAAGTGAGGACTGCAGATGCTGGAAATCAGAGTCAAAAAGTGTGGTGCTGGAAAAGCATGGCTGGTCAGGCAGCATCCCAGGAGCAGGAGAGTTGACATTTCGAGCATAAGCACTTCATCAGGAATGTTCACATGTGAATATTTCTGATGCAGAGTTTATGCTCGAAATGTCGACTCTCCTACCCCTGGGATGCTGCCTGACTGGCTGTGCTTTTCCAGCACCACAGTTTTTGACATTGAATATTGAGAAGTCATCCAGGCATTCTTCACAGGGACAGTTAGTTTCCATACTAGACTGGACCAAGGTTGTTTCAGAAACTAGAAAGATGTGAGTTGGGTAGCTATTTTATCAATATTCTTTTTCTACAACTAAGAAACTAAAGTCCAAGCAATACAATAGTGAAACAAGGTTTTCATAAAATCTGCACAACTGATTTCTAGGAAACAGGTCCAAATAGTTCGCAGAAATTTTGTGAATTTCGAGAAGCATCTTTCAAAAATAAGTGACCCAGTATGTCATTTCATTGACCATTTAAAAGAAAATCCAGGGGTCACCACTGAATTTGAAATAAATCAATTTTTCCACAATCCTTCCAAAGCATGACTTAAAAAAAGAGATGCCTTAAAAGTACATCTGCTGTTTTTTTTTCTTGTTGATGGTTGAGGTTGTGGGTTTAGATAACTCTATTTACTGAGCTGAGGTGAGTTGATGAGGTACCTCTTGTAGATGGTGTACCCTGTGGCGGGGGGGGGAGAAGAGAATGTTGCAGATGATAGATGAAGTGTGAATGTCAAGCGATGCTTTATTCTAGATATTGTCAAGCTTCTTGAATGTGATTGGACTGACGCTCATTTAACCAAGCAGAGAATGTTATATCACATTCCTGACCAAAAGACCATAAGACATAGGAGCGGAAATTAGGCCATTCGGCTCATCGAGTCTGCTCTACCATTCAACCATGGCTGATACGTTCCTCAACCCCATTCTTCCAAGTCCTCAAACATTCCTCATATGTTAAGTCTTTCATTCCTGGGATCATTCTCATGAAGGTCCTCTGGACCTGCTCCGGGGCCATTTCATCCTTCCTGAGGTATTGGGCCCAAAATTGTTCACAATACTCTACATGTGGTCTTACCAGAGCTTTACAAAGACTCAGAAGTACATCTTTGCTGCAAACTGAAAGAGGGGAGTGTGCAGTAGGATCTGGGAGCCCTTGTACACCAGTCACTGAAGGTGGATCAGGTGGTAAAGAAGACAAATGGTATGTTGGCCTTCATTGAGAGACGTTTCGAGTACAGGAGCAGGGATGTATTGTTGCAGTTATACAGGGCATTGGTGAGGTCATAACTGGAATATTGTGTGCAGCTTTGGCTTTGCCTTTTCTGAGGAAGGATGCTCTTGCTTTCAAGGGAGTGCAGTGAAGGTTTACCAGGCTGATTCCGGGAATGGCAAGACTGATGTATGAAGAGATTTGACCAGGTTAGAATTGTTTTTGGTGGAAATTAAGGTGTTATCATACAGACTTATTCAAATTCAAACAGGACTAGACAGGGTCAATGCAGGGCGGATGTTCTTGATGGTGGGTGTGTCCAGAACCAGCAGTCAGAGTCTGAGGATTCAGGGTAGACCATTTAGGACATGTTGAGGAGACATTTATTTACCCAAAGAGTGGTGAGCCTGTGGAATTCACTACCACAGGAAATAGTTAATGCCAAAACATTGAATGTATTAAAATGATGGTTAGACATAACACTTGGGGTGAACAGGATCAAGGGGTATTGGGAGAAAGCAGGATTAAGCTATTGAGTTGGACAATCGGCCATGATCGTGATGAATGGTGGAGCAGCTCGAATGACTGAATGGCCACCTCCTGCTCCTATCTTCTATGTTACCCTTGATCCCCTTGATAATCAAGAACTGATCTATCTCAATCTTAAATATACTCAATGACCTGGCCTCCACAGCCTTCTGTGGCAGTGAATTCCATGGATTCACCACTCTCTGGCTGAAGAAGTGTCTTCTTTTCTCCATTCTAAAGAGTCTTTCCTTGAGTCTTAGGGTGCACCCTTGGGTCTTAGTCTCCTATCAACAGAAACATCTTCCCAATGTCTATTCCGTCCAGGCCATTCAGTATTCTGTAAGTTTCAATTAGATCACACCCCCCCCATCCTTCTAAACTCCATTGAACATAGACCCAGAGTCCTCAAACTTTCCTCAAACTTTCCTCATGTGTTAAGTTTTTCATTCCTGAGATCATTCTCGTGAACCTCCTTTGGACCCGCTCCAGGACCAGTATATCCTTCCTGAGAAATTGCTCACAATACTCCAAATGTGGTCTGACCAGAGCTTTATGAAGCCTCAGAAGTACATCCCTGCTTATATATTATAGTCCTCTCAAAATAAATGCCAACATTGTATTTGCCTTCCTAATCCTGACTCAACTTGCAAGTTTAATTGAAGAGAATCCTGGACTAGAATTCCTGAGACCATTTGCAATTCAGATTTCTGAATTTTCTCATCAGTTAGAAGATAGTCCATACCTCTATTCTTACGAAAGTGCATGACCGCACATTTTCCCACATTGTATTCCACCAGCCACTTTGCCCACTCTCCTAACCTGTCTCAATCCCTCTGCAGCCTCACTGCTTCGTCAATGCTACCTGTCCCTCTACCTGTCTTTGTATCATTGGCAAACGTAGCCAGAATGCCCTCAGTTCCTTCGTCTGGATCATTAATGTACAAAGTGAAAGGTTGTGGTCCCAGTACTGACCCTTGCACAACATCACAAGTCACCCCTGCCATCCTGAGAAGGACCCTTTTATCCTTACTATCTGCTTCCTACCAGACAGCCAATCTTCTATCCAGTATGTACCTTGCCCCTAACAACATGGCTCCTTACCTTACTTAGCAGCCTCCTGTATGGCACCTTGTCAAAGGCCTTCTGGAGGTCCAGGTAGATAACATCCTTTGGCTCTCCTTGGTCTAACCTGCTCATTACTTCCTCCAAGAATTCTAACAGCTTTTTCAGACATGAACTACCCTTGATGAAATTATGCTGACTTTGCCCTACTTTACCATACACTTCCAAGGATTCAGAAATCTCATCCTTCACAATGGACTCCAAGATCTTACCATTGACCAAAGTCAGGCTAATCGGTTTATAATTTCTTGTCTTTTGCTTTACTCCCTTTTTAAACAAGGGGGTTATGTTAGCAATTTTCCATTCCACTGGGATACCCATGCCCTCCGCTCCCGACTCAGTGGATTCCTGAAAGATCACCACCAACACCTCTACTATCTCCTCAGCTATCTCCTTTGGGGTGTAGTACATCTGTTCCAGGTGACTTATCCACAGTCAGATCTTTCAATTCTTCAAGCACATTCTCCTTGATGATGGCCACCATACTCACCTCTGTCTCCTGACTCTCTTGAATTGTTGGGATGTTATTTGTGTCTTCCACTGTGAAGACTGATGCAAAGTCGTTATTCAATTCCTCAACCATTTCTTTGTTCCCTACTGCTGCTCCAGCGTACTTTTCTAGCAATCCAATGTCCATTTTTGCCCTTTATATATCTAAAGAAACTCTTGCATTCTTCTGTTATATTACTGCCTAGCGTATCCTCATATTTAATCTTCTCCTTCCTTATTTCTTTTATCATTGTCCTCTGTTAATCTTTTTATCTTTCCCAATCCTATGGTTTCCTGCTGCTCTTCACCATATTATATGCTTTCTCTTTTGCTTTTATGCTGTCCCTGCCTTACCTAGTCAGCCATGGTTGCTCATCCTCCCTTTTGTATGCTTCTTTTCTCGAGGGATGAACTTTTGATGTGCCTCCCAAATTACTACCTGAAATGCTATAGCTGTTCCACTATCTTTCCTGCTAGGCTCCTCTCCCAGTCAATTCTGATCAGCTCCTCTCTCATGCCTCGATGGTTGCCTTTATTCAGTTGTAATATTGTTATATCTGATGTGCCTTGTAGATGGTGTATAGGCATTGATGAGTCAGCAGGTAAGTTACAGATTAATAGACTTTGATATTCTCTTCTCATTGCAGTATTCATATGGCAAGTGTAGTTTAGTTTCTAGTGAATGGTAACTCCAAAGATATGGATAGTAGGGGACTCAGTATTGGTAATCTTATTGAATGTCAAGGGATGATGGTTAGATTCTCCCTTATTGAAGATGGTCATTGCCTGGTGCTGCACGGTGCTAATGTTACTTATTACTTGTTAGCTCAAGACTAAATGTTGTCCAGGCTTTGCAGTGTTGACCATGTACTACTTCAAAATCTCAGCAATCATGAATGGTGCTGAACAATATTCAATCATCAGTGAACATTTCTACCTCCAACGCTATGATGGAGGGAGAGGATTGTTGAAGAAACAGTTGATTATACTTGGGCCTAGAATACTACCCTAAAGAATTCCAATGGTGATGTTGGTGCCTAAGGTGACTGATCTTTAACAACAGAAGTTATGTTAGTTATGACTCCAACCAGCAGAGTTTTCTTCTCTCATTCCAATTGATTCCAGTTTTGCTTAGGATTCTTTATGCCATATTCAGTCAAATGATGCTTTGATGTCAAGGGCAGTTACTCTCATTTCTGCTCTTCATTTCAGGTCTTTTCTCCATGATTGGACCAAAGCTATAATAATCCCTGGCACAAGGCAAACTGAATATCAGTGTACAGGCTATTGCTAAGCAGGTCTGCTTGATAGCATTGTCAACGATTCCTTTTTACCCTTTTGCTGATGGTCAAGAGTAGACTGACTGGGGGATTATAGTTCACAGTGGACTTGTCCTGTTCTTTGTGTACAGAGTATACCTGGGCAATCTTCTACTTTGGCAGGTATATGCCAGTTTTTTGGCTGTACTGGAACAACTTGTCTTGCCTTACAGCCACAGTGGGAGAACAAAAGAACTGTTGTATCATTGCTATCAATGCTATCACAGACAGATGCTTCTTCTGTATATAGAATGCTGGGAATGTGTTAGAATATACTTCCCCCTTTGCCCTTAACACCTGCTTCAGGTCCAACTAGCAGCTTGGTCCTTTTGGATTTGGCCAGCTAAGTCAGTAGTCTTGTTGCCAAACCACTCTTGGAAAAGTACAGTAAAGTCCTCAAACAAAATATATTCAGTTTCCTTGCTACCTTCAGTGTATCCTCCAACTGGTGCACATTGTAGTGGAGAACTGATTCATTAACTGATTGCAAGTATCTCCTGATGGCATGAGACTTCATGGGGTTGAAATAAATGTTGAGGAATGTCAAGACAATTCCTTCCAGAGTATGCTGCCACCTCTGCAAGGTTTGACCTGTCTCACCAACAAGGATGGTGACTGTAGTGCCTAGGACCTTGTAACATATGTATACGTAAGATTGCCGAAGACAAGTTGTTGCTTGAATAATCAGTGCAACAATTATAATTTTGGCACAAGCAACAGATGTTAATAAGGAGGGTTTTGAAGGATTGATTGAACTGTTTATAGCATTATTATTTTCTGGACATTGATCAATATTGAGTGGTGTCTCCAGCTTCATTCCATATAGTATACTGTGTCGCAGTTATTTAGATGCAACTGAGTTGTTTACGAGGATGGACAATGTCGAAGAGCATTAAAGAGTCAACAATGTGTTTCAATTTCTGTTATTTTGGAATCACACATAGACTAGGCCAGAGAAAAGTGGCAGATTTTTCTTTCCAAAAGGACATTAGTGCCCCAGATGGATTTGTTTTGCATTAACAACTGACAATGATGTCATGGTTTCCATTAGACCTTTTTTTTAAATTCAAGATTTATTAATTGAATTCAAATCTCACCTACTATCTACTATAACAGAACTCAAATACTGGTCAATCAACAATGCCACTATGCCACTCCCAGAGCTATTATTCTTCTGGCAGTGTTGAAATTAAGTTTATCCATCTTTCTCTACATCTATTCATTTAATTTTCAGAACAGCCAGGTAAATAATGAGGTCAGCACTTTTATTGTAACCTGAAAAAATACAAATATTCCATTGAAAATGAAACCTTGTGTGCATGATAGAATACTGCAACACCTATTAACAGAATTACAATTATATCTCAGACCATCAGGGGCTCAAATATACTAAAAAAAACTATATCGTGAAAAGTGTGTAAAGCTGCTCTCAACACTTTAATTCATAGAAAAAAACAAGTCAGCAGATAACATATGAAAATTACTCTCAACTAGACAATGTTTGAGGGGCTATTTACTTTTATTTTAAATGATACCAGGTTGTTTAATTTGATGTAAGACCTCAGTATTTAGAAACAACCATCCCATTTATATTGTAAAGCCCTCCTCCAAACATAACCTTCAAACTCCATTCAAAAGCATCAAAAGGGGTGGATTTCCTTCAACTCCAGCATCTGCAGTTATTGTTTTTACCTCGTTGATTTTAACCCTACTGCGAATCCTCTTGCAAGGATGCCTGCCTTGAAGAAGTTTACCTCCTCTCTCTACAAGAATCTCAGGGAGTCCCTCTCCCACTGCAACTCCCAGGTCATTTCCTCTGCCCTGAAGGTCTTCAACCATGTTGTGGTACTCTATGCTACTCTCTACCCACCCCCACCCTCCTCTAGCTTATCTCTCCACGCTTCAGGCTCACTGCCTTTATTCCTGATGAAGGGCTTTTGCCCAAAACGTCGATTTCGCTGCTCGTTGGATGCTGCCTGAACTGCTGTGCTCTTCCAGCACCACTAATCCAGAATTTGGTTTCCAGCATCTGCAGTTATTGTTTTTACCTCTCAATTATTTACCACCACTTCCAGTAAATATGCCCATGTGTAAATGCTGTGAATGCCAGTTATGTTATTATTCCAATGTTTCTGAGGCTCTGTTGTCGAAGTTACTATGGGTGAGCTGGACAACTATCCTAAATATCAAAACAGCATGCATGTTCAAGCAGGGTACATTTAAATGATTCTTTCTCCCACTTGAAATGGACTGCACATTCTAATACTGACTGGGGAATATCCTGCTTTCTTGAATTTTCATTAAAATAATATTATTCATTTTCTGCTTTGGACTCTTAAGAAGATAATTGAGGAGGCCTCTGGGAAATGATAGCTCAATGAGGAAACTGCAGTTTAAGGAATATGTGCACATTTTTTGGAATACTTTGAAACTATTCTGTTACATTCACTCCAGTTTCCTTGCATATTCTTTTTAACCTCACAAAAAGCTTCACACGCTCGTTCAACAATTTTTAATCAAGTTGACGTCTGCAAGTTGGATCATGCAACATTAAAGAACTGAAACACCAAAATCAATATGAGATTGGATTTCCAACCATAAATTACAGAATTTAAAGTCCTTTTACTTAATTTATAAGCTATCTGATGTAAGTCAAGGAACAATAATAAACAGACAGCAGCAATTTAAGGCAACCAAACACAAAAACCTTGCAGATTTCTGATAAAATTACAGACAAATAATTACCCAAAAATGCACTAAGTGTCTAATACGTAAAGCAGTTCTTTTCCAAAGGTGAGAGATAAGTATTGGCAATAGCAGCAATGACATTAAGCCATTGATATGATAGGATAGCACTGCTCCTATTCAAAAGAAGTGTGTTACTTAAATTTTATGATGCTCCAATCAATAAATCATAAGACCTAGAGATAAGGTCATCAAATCTGATATTGTAACTTTTTTACTCTCATCATGGACATTGCCAAAGGTGCTGACTATTTCCAGCATTTTCTGTTTTTATTTCTAAGAGAAAGCTGTTTCTGTTTTTCCTACTGTTCTGTAGCTGCAGCATTGGCAATTAGAAACATAGAAAATAGCAAGAAAAGTAGGCCATTCAGACCATCCAGCCTGCACTGCCATTCAATATGATCAAGACTGATCTTATTTCTCAACACAGCATAACCTGTGTAATGAGATCATGGACACTCGTTCCAGAATCCCAGCCAGGAGAAACATCCTCCATGCATCCAGTCTACATTTTGTGTGCTTCCATGAGATTGCTTCTCATTCTTTCAAATGCAAGTGAATACAGATCTAATCAACCCAGTCCATCTACATAGGACTGACCTACCCTCCCAGGATTTGACTTGGTGAATATTCATTGAACTCCCTCTATGACAAGAGCTTTTTAAATGTAAGGAGACCAAAGCTGCTCACTCCAGATTTGGTCACATCAAGACAGCTATATCAATACACACTTTCATCTGTAGTTAAATCTCCTTGCAATAAAGGCCAAGTATTTGGCTTTCTATCTGTTTATTACATGCACATGCTTGTTTTGCGTGACCAGTGTAGAAGCACACTCGGGTCCCTTTGTAGTATCAACATTTCCCAACCTATCACCTGTTAATTGAACATTACCAAGTCGTAGATTCGTTCGCCAAGCTGGTGTGGTTTTCTGCAGAAGTTCGTCACCTCGCTAGGTGACATCGTCAGCGCATCTTCGATACAGTCTTAGCGGTCTGTCCAAACCGGTATTTATGTGTCGCTGTTTTTGATACTTTCCATTCTGTACCTGAGTGGTTTGTACATGGGGTCCAGTTCAATATGTTTACCGATTGACTTCCAGTTGGAGTGCCAGACTTTAAGGAATTCTCTCGCATGTGTCTGTTTAGCCTGGAAAGGATGATTACGTTGCCCCAATTGTGCCCTTCATTGTCTGTGTGGTTGGAAATCAGAGACACATAAATAGCAGTTGGGACAGACCATGAAAACCATATCGAAGACGCACTGATGATGTCACCTAGCAAGGAGACAAATCGTCGGCAGAAAGCCACACTAGTTCGGCCAATGAATCCATGATCTCATTCTCAATCTGAGCTACAAATCTTTTCAAAAGCTCTAAATACATTATCAGCCTGTTTTTTCTTTCAAAGTAGATAGTTTTACATGTATCCATGTTATACTGCATCTGCTATGTATTTGCCTGCTCACTCCATTTGTCTAAATACCACCTCTTCACAAGTCACAATTCTTCCTGGTTTGTATCATCAGCAAACTTGGAAATATTACACTTAGTTATCTCATTTAAATCATTGATAAGTATTATGAATAGTCCCAGTTCGAGTATTGATCCATGTGTTACCCCACTAATCAAAACCTGACACTCTAAAAGTAATCTATTTATTTCTACTCTCTTTTCCTGTATGCAATCAGCTCTCCTTCCACACCAGTACGTTACCCCAAGCCTGTGTGCTTTATTCTTCCCACAAATCTCTTGCGTGGAAAAAGTGAGGACTGCAGATGCTGGAGATCAGAGTTGAAGAGTGTGGTGCTGGAAAAGCACATCCGAGGAGCAGGAGAGTCGACATTTCAGGCATAAGCATCACCTGCAAGTTCCTCTCCAAAACCACACACTATTCTGAGTAGGTAAATTAAAATCCCAGGAACACAACTATACATCTGACTCCACAAGCAGATTGTGTGGTTGATTTTTTAAAATCTCTTTACAGGATGTGACTATCATTGGTTCGGCTAAGCTCTGTCCATTCTTAATTCCCCTAAAGGCAGTAGTAGTGTGTGACCATCTTGAACCACAGCAGTCATGAAGTGTAGGGTCGCCCACAAAGTTGATAGTAAGGGAGTTCCAGGATTTTGACCCAGCAACAGTGAATGACTGGCAATATAGTTCCAAGTCAGAATTGTGAATGACATGGTGGAAAACTTGAGTGACCTTCCCATGCATTTGCTGCTCTTCTCTTTCTAGGTGATAGAGGGTTTGGGACATGTCAGAGGAGAATCCTTGGTGAGTTTCTGCAATGCATCTTGTAGATGGTACACATAGTGCCATGGTACCACTGTGCATCAGTGGTGAAATGAGTGAATTTTGGAAGTGATTTATAGTATAATTGCACTTTCAAATGCAAACCACTCATTTGCAGACTGCTCACTTCCATTTATTCATGAGTATTTAGGGTTGAACAATAGATAACACCTTTACTGACAGTGCTCACAACACAAAAAGATTTTGTTATGATATTGAAATATTGTTTGGTGCTAAATGCAGTCTTTGTCTGACAAGTCTAATGAGAAATTCAAGGAGGGAGAAGAGGATAAATTGTAACAAATGAACTTCTGTGTTTTTTCTTTAAAATAATAATATCAGGATCAGAATAAGACATAAAAAGATAGGTAACATTTTCCAAAACAAGGCAGAAAAAGAATCAAATTTCTATTCGCCTGGTTGTCATTAGTGTAGAGCTTTATATTCATATCTTTTTTTGAATAGGCTCTGAGTGAGACCAATTACAGTCCCTGTGGTACTATTTAAACTTAATTTAACATGCCCCTTTAAACCTCTGTGGGAATATCAGGTATTGATTTTAATTCACTTCATGCAATTGTATAGGCATTTGACATTCTGTCCGTGTAAACATAAAACTCGAAACCAAAGAGAAGGATGCAGTACAATTTTACATGCATTTTGAGAACTTGGCTAAATTACTTCAAACCTTTCTAAAAACTTTCTGTTTATAATTTGCACTTACCTATATAAAATAAACATTGTAAACTACTTTAGTTGTAGTTTCAATTTGATAAACTTATCAGCTTCAAAAATTAGATGAATCACATTGTCAGGTTTAGGAATCATAAAGTATGGTTAACCTTAACCCCATTGATTGAGGCAGGCATATTACAACATCCATGCTATCTGTTCATTAATATGGTAATAGGATGCTTCACTGCATGCTTAGAAGTAGACTCTGAGCCTATATCTAACATGAAGCTAGCCTGCACCCTTTAAATAGGAATTTCACTGAGACTAAACTAGTTTCTAGGACAATCACATAAAGACTTTGATTAAATGAAGGATACTGAAAAAAAAACTTTAGACCATAGAGATTGCTCTCAGGTTCTCTCATACATCATTACAAGTTTTATGCTGCTGGTGGGAAATAGAACAGAGATAGTGATTTTACAGGGGCTGGGATTGCTAAAGGTATACAAAACAAAGCTGAGAGGAGAACTGAGCCCTTGAGATCAATTCCCAGAGGCTGCCCTTAAGCAATACCAGAAAAAGTTCAGTGACCTGACATGTTTAGTCAAGGTCAATGAATTTGCTTTCACATGACATCTGCTTCCCAGTGCACCAACAACTTCATGAGACCTATTGCAATTCAGCTCTGTTACTGCTATTTTAAATTCATTTCCATGATATGGGCCTCATTGGCTAGGCCAGCACATATTGCCCATTCTTAACTGCCTTTGAGAAAGATGTGGTGAGCTGCCTTCTTGAACCATGACAGCCGATGGGACGTAAGGACCCCACCAAGATGCTATCAGAGAGAACTAGTTCCAGGATACATACGAGGAATGGCCAAGGATCCTGGGATTGTATTCATTGGAGTTTAGAAGATTAAGGAGAGATCTAATAGAAACTTACAAGATAATACATGGCTTGGAAAGGGTGGACGCTTGGAAATTGTTTCCGTTAGGCAAGGAGATTAGGACCCATGGACACAGCCTTAGAATTAGAGACATTTCTTCAGCCAGAGAGTGGTAGGCCTGTGGAATTCATTGCCGCAGAGTACAGTGGAGGCCAGGACGCAAAATGTCTTCAAGGCAGAGATTGATAAATTCTTGATGTCACAAGGAATTAAGGGCTACGGGGAGAATGCGGGTAAGTGGAGTTGAAATGCCCTTCAGCCATGATTGAATGGTGTTCCCATGTCTTTTGGAGTAGCAAAGTTTGTGTGTTTGAAAGATGCACTCAAAGTAGCCATGGTGAGTTGGTGCAGTTCATTCTGTAAATGACACAAGCTGCTGCCACTATATTGGGTGTTGAGAAAGTAAATATTGAAGTTGGTGGATGAGATGCCAGTGAAATTGACTATTTTGCCTTGGATGGTGTTGAACCCCTCAAGTATTGTTGAAGTTGTTCTCATTCATGTAAGTGTGGATAGAATTCCATCACACCCCATCTTGTGCTTTATTGATGGTGGACAGGCTTTGCAAAGTCAGGAGAGGAGTTACTTGCTACAGAATTCCTATCGTTTAATTTGCCCTTGTAACTGCAACATTTATGGTTGATCTAAGATGTTAATGGTCATGGCTTCAGTGATGATGATAGCATCCAAAGTAAAGGGTCATGATTAAATTCTGTCTTGTCAGAGATGGCCATAGCCTGGCACTTACAAGGTAGGAAGGTTTACTGAAACTGAGCTTGAGACCAAATATCATGCACGTCTTGTTTCATTTGATGTAAGCAGTGGTGGAATTTGCTGAATTTGTGCCAGGTTTAACTCCAACCAGCGGGGAGGTTTCCCAAATTTCTCATTTTTGCTCAGGTTCCTTGATGCCGCACTCAGACAATTTAAGCACAGTTACCCTGTATTCCCTCCTGAATTGAGCTCTTTTCTCCATGCTCAGACCAAAGCTGTTGTCTATACCTGATAATAACAGAAAATGCCCTTGCTGAAAGGGTATTAATTGTCTAGATGTGCATTAACAGCAATAAAAATAGTCCCATGCCCAACATTACTGCGATTAGCATTCAATTCTAATTTATTAATTGAATTTAGATTCCATCATCTTCCATGATGGGATTTGGACTTGTGTCTCCAAAGCGTTAGATTGAACTTTTGAATTTCTAGCCAGTGATGTTACTACTTTGTCATGGTCTAGTCCTGAATAATTAAGCATCCATTCCCCCATCCTTACTTCATTCCAAAATGATCAGCCCCTCATCCCAAGATTTCTGTGTATTCGACCAGTGAAAATATCCCCTTAATGTTTACACGATCAAATCCTTCAGAATTATCCATGTCACAGTGAGATCCTTTTTCTTTCTTCTCAATTGCAAAGAACATCAGTCCAATTTATTGAGCTTTTCATCATAGGGTAACTTTCTCATGCCAGGTACTGATCTAGTGAACCAACACTGCACTATCTGCAAAGCAAATATATCCTGTAAACCTGTTCAGTGACAAGGACAAATTTAATCGAGCTAATTACAGTCCTATCAGCCTTATAATCATCAGCAAAGTAAAGGAAGATATCACTGATAGTGCCATCTTTGACAGGCTTTGCAAAGTCAGGAGAGGAGTTACTTGCTACAGAATTCCTATCGTCTAATTTGCCCTTGTAACTGCAACATTTATGGTTGATCTAAGATGTTAATGGTCATGGCTTCAGTGATGATGATAGCATCCAAAGTCAAGGGTCATGTACTCAGTTTGCATTCCAGCTACCACCTAATTAAAGTCTTAATCTGGGCAGAGACAGAAGAGTTAAGTTTAAAATGGAGGGGAGACTCACTTATCTGGACATCAAAGCAGTAATTGATCAAGTGTGGAAAAACTGAACTCAATGGGAGCCAGGGTGAAAAAGTTTCCACTGTTTTGTTATTACAAAGGAAGATGATGTGATTGCTGGAAAAAATAATCATCTCAGTCCCAGGATATAACTGCAGGAGTTCCTCAAGATAGTGCTCTAACTCCAATTATACTTAACTACATTATCAATTACTTTGTCTACTTGCCAACTAATCCACATTCCCTTCTTATGCTATATATGTTGCTTTCCTCTCCCTTGAATTTGCTGTCTTGTGAAATGTCCTGATCAGTGAAAGATGAAACGTTTTGGCAAAACATGTTGTCTTTCGGCAATATTCAAGTCCTAGGTGGGAGGTTTGTGAGAACTCTTCAGGAGAGTTTAGACTAGATTGGGATACGAACCTGAGCTATGGATCAGATGATGGAGTAGATAGTGAACAGCCAGATACAGCATGCAGAGAGTCTGTGAGGAAGGATAGGCACTTGATAGAGCAAAGGGGCAGTCAACGTGATGGGTTGAAGTGTGTCTATTTTAATGCAGAATTAAAAATCACACAACACCAGGTTATAGTCCAACAGGTTTAATTGGAAGCACACTAGCTTTCGGAGCGACGCTCCTTCGTCAGGTGATAGTGAAGGGCTCGATTGTAACACGGAATTTATAGCAAAAATTTGCAGTGTGATGTAACTGAAATTATACATTGAAAAATTGATTGTCTGTTAAGCCTTTCATCTGTTAGAATACAGTGATAGAATACTGTAGAAGTGAAACTATCACTGTATTCTAACAGATGAAAGGCTTAACAGACAATCAATTTTTCAATGTATAATTTCAGTTACATCACACTGCAAAGTTTTGCTGTAAATTCTGTGTTACGATCGAGCCTTCCACAATCACCTGATGAAGGAGCGTCGCTCCGAAAGCTAGTGTGCTTCCAATTAAACCTGTTGGACAATAACCTGGTGTTGTGTGATTTTTAACTTTGTACACACCAGTCCAACACCGGCATCTCCAAATCATGACTATTTTAATGCAAGAAGTATCAGGAATAAGGGTGATGAAGTTAGAGCAGGGATCAGTACTTGGAACTATGACATTGTGGCCATTATGGGGACTTGGATATCACAGGGATAGGAATAGTTGTTGGATGTTCCAGGGTTTAGGTGTTTCAAAAGGAATGGAGGTGGGGGGGAGGTAAAAGAGGTAGGGGAGTAGCATTGCTAATCAGAGATAGTATCACAGCTGCAGAAAGCGAGATCATCATGGAGGGTTTCTCTACAGAGTTAGTATGAGTGGTAGTCAGAAACAGGAAGGGAGCAGTCACTTTATTGGGGGTTTTCGGCAGCCTCCCCAGTAGCAACAGACACAAAGGAGCAGATTGGGAGGCACATTATGGAAATGTGTGGAAGTAAGAGTTATGGTCATGGGTGACTTTAAATTTCCTAATATTGATTGGAACTTTCTCAGTTCAAATACTGTGGATGGAGTAGTTTTCATCAGGTGTGCCCAAAAGAGTTTTCCTTAATCCTACCTGCTAAAGCTTTTTCATGCCCTCTTCTAGCTCTCATATTGACACAATATATAGATTGGCTGACTAGAGGGGAGGCCGTATTGAATTTGATGCTTGGCAACGAACCATGCCAGGTGTCAGATTTCTCAGTGGGAGAGCATTTCAGTGATAGTGATCCCAACTCGCTGACCTTTACTATACTTACGGAGAAGGATAGGAGCAGATGATATGGGAAAGGATTTAATGAAGGGAGGGGGAATTACAATGTTATTAGGCAGGAACGTGTGCCTAAATTGGGAACAAATCTTCTCAAGGAAATGCACAACAGAAATTGGAGGTTGTTTGGGAAGCACCTGCTGATAGTACTGGACAGGTTTGTCCCACTGAGGCAAGGAAGGGATGGTAGGTTTAAAGAACTCTGGGTGATCAGGAATGTGGAAAATCTAGTCAAGAGGGAGAAGGAAGCTTACTTAAGATTAAGGATGCAAGGATCAGATAGGGCTCTAGAAGGTTACAAGGTAGCCAGGAAGGAACTGAAGAATGCACTTAAGAAAGCTAGAAGGGGGCATGAAAAAGCTTTAGCTGGTAGGATTAAGGAACACCCTTAGGCGTTCTACACTTATGTGAGGAATAAGAGGATGACCAGAGTGAGGGTAGGACTGATCAGGGATAGTGGATGGAATTTTTGCCTGGAGTCAGAGGAATTAGAGGAGGTCTTTAATGAATACTTTGCTTTTGTATTCATAACGAGAAGGACCGTGATGTTTCTGAGGACAGTGTGAAACAGACTAATCTGCTAGAATATGAAGGAGAATGTGCTGAAAAGTTTGAAAACCGTAAGGATAGACAAATTCCCTGGGCCAGACAGGACATACCCAAGGTTACTGCTGAAAGGAAAGGAAGAGATTGCTGCATCTTTGGCGATGATCTTTGCATTCTCTCTGTCCACTGGAGTAGTACCAGATGATTGGAGGGTGGCAAATGTTAATCCCTTGTTCAAGAAAGGGAATAGGGATAATCCTGGGAATTACAGACCAGTCAGTCTTACGTGTGGTGGGCAAAGAATTGGAGAGGATTCTGAGAGACAGGGTTCATGATTACTTGGAAGAGCAAAATTTGATTAGAGATAGTCAGCATGGTTTTGTGAGGAGCAGCACATGCCTCACAAACCTTACTGAATTCTTTGAGGATGTGTCAAAACCTGTTGGTGAAGATAGAGCAGTGGATGTGGTGTACATGAATTTTAGCAAGGCATTTAATAGGGTTCCCCATGGTAGGCTCATTAGAAAGGAGGAATGGGATACAGGACAACCTGGCTGTCTGGATACAGAATTGGCTGGCCCATAGAAAACAGAGGGAAGGTGGTAGATGGAAAGTATTCAGCCTGGAACTCAGTGACCAGTGGTGTTCTGCAGGGATCAGTTCTAGGACTTCTGCTGTTTATGATTTTTATAAATGACTTGGATGAGGAAGTGGAAGGGTGGGTTAGTAAGCTTGCCGATAACATGAAGGCTGGTGGAGTTTTGAATTGTGTGGAAGGCTGCTGTAGGTTGCAAAGAGTTGTCGACATAACTGGGCTGATCAGTGTCAGATAGAGTTCAACCTGAAAAAGTGTGAAGTCATTCACTTTGGAAAATTAAATTTGCATACTGAACGTAGGACTAAAGGCAGGATTCATGACAGTGTGGAGGAAAAGAGGGATCTTGGTGTCCATGTCCATAGATTCCTTAAGGTTTCCACCCAGGTTGATAGGGTTGTTAAGAAGGAATATGATATGTTGGCCTTAGTTAGCAGGGGGATTGAGTTTAAGAGCCATGAGGTTATGCTACAATCCTGGTTAGACGACACGTGGGATATTGTGTGTTCACTTCTGATCGCCCCATTATAGGAAAGATGTGGAAGCTTTAGAGAAGGTGCAGAGGAGATTTACTAGGATGCTGCCTGGATTGGAGTGCATGTCTGATGAAGAAAGGTTGCAGGAGCTCAGGCTTTTCTCACTGAAGCAAAGAAGGATGAGAGGTGAATTGATAGAGGTGTACAAGATGATGAGAGATATAGGTAGAGTGGATAGCCAGAGACATTTTCCCATGGTGGAAATGTCTATCATGAGGGGCCATAATTTTAAGGTAACTGGAAGAAGGTTTAGGGGAGATATCAGAGTAATCGGGCGGCACGGTGGCACAGTGGTTAGCACTGCTGCCTCACAGCGCCAGAGACCTGAGTTCAATTCCAGGCAACTGTCTGTGTGGAGTTTGCACATTCTCCCCGTGTCAGCATGGATTTCCTCCGGGTGCTCCGGTTTCCTCCCACAGTCCAAAGATGCAGGTTAGGTGAATTGGCCATGCTAAATTGCCCATAGTGTTAGGTGAAGGGGCGAATAGGGGAATGGGTCTGGGTGGGTTGCACTTCGGCGGGTCAGTGTGGACTTGTTGGGCCGAAGGGCCTGTTTCCACACTGTAAGTAATCTAAGTATATGTTCTTTCCTCAGAGAGTGGTTGGTGCATGGAATGCACTATCAGCAATGGTAGTAGAGTCATTTAAGCGACTCTTGGATAGGCACATGGAAGTTAGTACATTGAAGCATATATAGGTTAGTCTGATCTTAGAGTAGGATAGAAGGCTGACACAACATTGAGGGCCAAAGGGCCTGTACTGTGGCGTACTGTTCTATGTTCTGTCGGAACACCAAATGACTAAAGGATATTTCTTTGGAGCCTTCCTAAAATTAATAGGAGCATTGAAATGTTTTTTGGAGTACTTTTTAAATTGTGAATCATTATTAGAGAAAAAGTAAGAGAAGTGTAAATCCCCAAAGATTATTGAAAACAGTTGGGAGACAATAAATATTAAAATTAAATGGTACTCACAAAATGAGCAACGTTTTAGTGAAAACGGAACAGCTGGCATAGACAAATGGATTTTAAGGAATTGTGGTACAGACTTGGGGTTTCCTGTTGTTTTCAATTCACAGGATGAATATTTTGGAACATTTGAAGCTGACAACAATGGCAAAGCACTAATAGGTTTAATGACTTGGCATTTAATCACATCGAGAATAGATCTTTACTGCATGAAATACTATTTAAATCAAGTTAATGCTACTGTACATGTTGCAATCAAAAATACAATAAAGTTCAAGTTGCTATTAAAAATAAGGACTTATTACAAGTCCTTTTGAAAATAGTCTGATCATGTCATTGGCTAGTTTGTTGAAATTGTACAGTGCCCTTGCATATTCATAGGATCATACAGTAATTACAGTTCAGAAATCCATTTGGCACACTGTATTCATGGCAGCCCTCTGCAAGAGTTGCTCAGCTAGTGTCCATTTGCATCACTCCCATCCCTACCCTGTTGCCTATTCCAGTTAGCATTGAAAGTATTTTTCTCTTCAGATAATTACAAAATGAAATTACTTTTAAAAGCCTTTATCTAACCTGTGGCCACCACACACTCAAGCTTTTAACTCCAGATCCTCTGCACACATTGTAGAACAAAATGCTTTTCCTCATATCACCTCTTTTTTTTGCCAGACAATTGTAAATTGATAAATTCAGGTCTTGACCTCTGCCAAAGGGAAACAGGCTTCCCTATCTACTCACGGCCACTCGAGATGCTGAGCATTTCTGTGGAATCTCCTCTAAGGAGGACAGGATTTGTTAAATTTTAAACCACTCAGATTGACTCTGATTGGCGAGGGCATCATCTCTTACTTTGCCTGAGGCTGAACCAGTTATTTCAAAAGATTCACCACAATCTCTTTGTTTTATACTCCATGGGTTGAATTTTCACCTTCGTTCTGTGGTGTGGGCAATACAGTTGAGAAAGTACAACAAGAATTAAATAAAAAATCAGAATCGAGACTTTGAGAAATGGCTTTGCAATTTTTCCCTTACATTTTTAATGTCAACTTCAGAATCCTGCTATTCAGTGCCATTGTATTTTTACACATTTCACCAGCAGATAATTTCTACACATCATTCAATTCTCCTGTCCTTGCCTGGGAAGCTGGACAGCACAAAATATCAGGAGAAATTGAGGTCTGCAGATGCTAGAGATCAGAGTCGAGAATGCGGTGCTAGAAAAGCACAGCAGGTCAAGCAGCATTCAAGGAGCAGGAGAATCAACATTTTGGGCATTAGCCCATCATCAGGAATGAAAAATGTCGATTCTCCTGCTCCTTGGATGCTGTCTAACTGGCTGTGCTTTTCCAGCACCATGCTCTTGAGCACAAAATACCAACCTGCATGTCAGAGTGGGAGCCTGGCAGCTGCAACTCACATCTTGCTTATCTCAGCAATCAGCCTACTCGGTTCTTCATCACAATATCCCCACATGCTCCATGGCCACGATCCTCCCCCATGCTTCATTCACCAAATTTCCCAGTGACAATCCACAATCCACAGCATGGCTGCTCTTGGACCAATTCTTACACTACTTCAGCTTTTCAACACTTGACTTTGAAGTTCAGTGGCTCTATAACTTGTGTGCTAATACCAGGCCATTGATAAGCAAGGACACACAAACATTCTGTACAGAATACTCTTTATGGCTCTTATCTTGCTAGTTCAATTGTCAATCACTTTACACTTATTGGAGACTTCCAGCCTCTGTGGCTTGAATTGCTTTTTAGAGGGTGCCTTATTCAGCTTGTCATGGTGTGTAATACTGAATAGACAAATGGCTGGATATGTTACAATATGATAATGGGCTATGTCAACATCAGAACTGCAGCATGTGCTGGCAGCTTACCGGGCTGTGTGGCCCCACTCTATGTGCTTCAACTAAACGGCCAGGTCTAAAAATCAAAGTAGGCCAGGCTGTAATGGGGTCAAGAGAGAATACTGTCAGGATAGGGGCTCATCCAATTCCAGTCCAGAGGGTTGGCTGCAGTCAGTCAAGCACTTGGTGCTGACAGATTCCAGGTGTCCGTGTTCTGGCCACAATCAGTCAGCAGGTCAAACACAAGCAATCTGGGAATTATAGGCAGGTCAGAGTTGAAAAATGTTGTGCTGGAAAATCACAGCAGGCCAGGCAGCATCCGAGGAGCAGGAGAATCGACGTTTCAGGCATAAGCCCTTCTTCAGGAATGAGGCTGGTGTGCCATGTGGGCTGAGATAAAGGGTAGGGGGAGGGAATTTAGGGGAGGGGTGCTGGGAACACAATAGGTGGAATACAATAGGAGGTGAGGGTGAGGGTGATAGGCCGAAGAGGGGGTGGGGGTGGAGAGGTCAGGAAGAAGATTGCAGGTCAAGAGGGCGGTGCTGAATCCGGGGGTTGGGACTGAGATAAGGTGGGGGGAGGGGAAATGAGGAAGCTGGAGAAATCTACTTTCATTCCGTGTGGTTGGAGGGTTCCTAGGTGGAAGATGAGGCGCTCTTCCTCCAGGAGTCGTGTGGTCAAGGTCTGGCGATGGAGGAGGCCAAGGACCTGCATGTCCTTGGCGGAGTGGGAGGGGTAGTTTAAGTGTTCAGCCACGGGGCGGTTGGTGCGGGTGTCCCAGAGGTGCTCCCTGAAACATTCCGCAAGTAGGCAGCCTGTCTTCCCAATGTAGAGGAGACCACATCGGGTGCAACGGCTACAGTAAATGGTGTGTGTGGAGGTGCAGGTGATTTGCGATGGGTATGGAAGGATCCATTGGGGCCTTGGAGGGAGGTGAGGGGGAAGGTGTGGGTGCAAGTTTTGCACTTCTTGAGGTTGCGGGGAAGGTGCCGGACCCTGACCACATGACGCCTGGAAGAAGAGCACCTCATCTTCCGCCTATTAACCCTCCAACCACACGGGATGAATGTAGATTTCTCCAGCTTCCTCATGTCCCCTCTCCCCACCTTATCTCGGTCCCAAGCCCTGGATTCAGCACCGCCCTCTTGACCTGCAATCCTTTTCCCAACCTCTCTGCCCCCATCCCCTCTCCGGCCTATCACCCTCATCCTCACCTCCTTCCACCTATCGTATTCCCAGCACCCCTCCCCCAAATTCCCTCCCCCCTACCCTTTATCTCAGCACGCTTGGCACACCAGCCTCATTCCTGAAGAAGGGCTTATGCACGAAATGTCGATTCTCCTGCTCCTCAGATGCTGCCTGGCCTGCTGTGTTTTTCCAGCACGACATTCTTCAATTTTCGGCAGGTCAGTCCTGGTGCTGTGGGGAATGGTGGTGGTGGTGGTGGGGGGCGCGGGGGGGCGGTGGGGGGTTGGTAGAATGCAAGAGGTGGTGGGGCTGTATAGTTATCCACTATATTCTGCAATGAGACAAAAGGATAGATTGAGCATGACAAAAGTGGACGGAGTGGGGGTTATTTGGTGACATAGAAGCAGGAGAGGTAGGGAGGTGACCTAGTGAGTAAGAAACACAGAATATAGGAAGGCAGGAAGGATTAGCAGTTATGGGGGACACAGTAAATGAGAGATGTTGAGTGGACATGATGCATGTCATACTGAGAGTCATACTCCATGAGCCTTGGTGAGATAACGTGTAGTGGCAGAGTAAAGGTGAATGAGTATATTTTTCTTTCCCTGTATTTTACTTCCAGTACATTATTTTATAATGTTTTAATTTATGGTTCCTAGCTTACTCAGTTTCCATCAGTAAACATTCTACTTATTGATTAAATGTTGAAACACCTCACAGCTGCTTGCCCTGTGGAGGACTACATGTTGGAAAAGATCTCTCACAGTCCTAAGATGCTGCTGAACAGCTTACACAAAGTTTATGGATAACTGTAATCACAATGAACAATACACGATGGTTCTTCATCATTCATAGTAAAATCCAGGTCTACATGAATTTATGTTGGTAATGTCAGTTTGGATTCCATTTATAAGAACAGACATATTTCTAGCCATTAATTTTAATTATATGTTGACAACCATACACAATATGATACCAAAAAGACATGAACCTTCAAACAAATATTGCTTCGTAGACACTCACCAGCAACAATAACCAAGGAACATTAAATCAAGGAACAATAAATAAAATGCTCTACCTGTTATGCACTTTAAATTTTTAGGTGCTTCATCTGAATAGTCAAGACAATCAAAGTCCCCGTCACATTCCCAATCTGCACTGATAAGGCATCTTCCATCGGCGCAACGGAATTCATGTGGGCCACAGGATTTGTATACTAAAAATCCACAAAAAAAGGAAACGTTATCTTAGTACACAACAGCATGTTGGTCTTTAATTGTAAATATATCATTTCATAGTTAATTAAAGTTTAAATCTCCGATATGGAGACATGATTGCTCACTCACTGTCTATCTCTTGACCAATTTCCCATGCAAAACCTTATCAAAGACCTTATTGATGTCCATGTAGACTACATCAAAATGACCCTCAACTACATACATATAGACATCTTCATGAACAATTCAACTGTTTTCCCTTTTTTTCTAAATATAGCATGAGGGCACAAATGGTGAATGACACTTTCCTCATTATTTATTGATTTATTAAGGTACAGTGAGCATACAGGACAGAACAATTTGGCTCTACAGCTTCTCTTCCTAACCTTTGTTGTGCTTCCCTATCACCACATTTTATTTCTATTCTTTTCTCCCTCATGTTCTTCTCGAGCTTCCCTTAAATGCATCTGTAGTATTTGCCCAGTTGCTTGTCATAGTAGCCTCTTCCATATTCAACCCACTCTTTGGGTAAATAAGCTTCTTATAATTTTCTGATTGGATTTATTACTAGCTATTTTGGAGGCATCATTATAATTTTGAACTCATCCAGAAGTGAAAACATTTCCTGTAACTCCACCCTATTTAACTCTTTCATAATCTGAAAGCTCTGTCAGCCCCCTGTTTTCGAGAATAATAGCTGTTGAAGGATTTCCTGGTCAGTTTCTCCTCCCTTCGCTAAAATCATCTCGTGAACGCTGTTGTTTTTGCAGCTTCTCTGATGTTTTCATGTTTTCTTATACCGTGGAGACAAAATTGTGAGCAATAATCCATGAGCAGTCTAAGCAAAGTTTAATACGCATTTAACACTTTGCACTTCTTTAAATGTGTTTTTAAAATTCAAATTCTCTGCATGTCAGAGAAAGGAATAGATTCAGCCATCAGGAACTCTATAACTTTCTTGAGATTAGATATCCTTGAATGCTATCTGAGGAAATGTTTACCTCACTCATAATTGTTTGAAAAAGGTCTCTCATGAAAGTATAAACACGAAGGCCTCACCTGCTCCAGAGGCATGTCATATATACCCAGAGAGATTGATTAAAACTATCTGGCCTTAACCCTAAGGCATAAGACACACATATGCCTAATGAAAAGGTATGACGGTATGTAATACTTCGAATTCCAATAAATGCATAGATTTAGGCAATCTAAAAGGGGAATTTTAAATTTGAATGCGGCACAATGGCTCAGTGGTTAGCACTGCTGCTTCACAGCATCAGGTTCCCAGGTTTGATTCCAGCCTCGGGTGACTTTCTGTGTGGAGTTTGCACATGCTCCCAATGTCTGTGTGGGTTTCCTCCGGGTGCTCCGGTTTCCTCCCACAGTCTAAAGATGTGCAGGTCAGGTGAATTGGCCATGCTAAATTGCCCATAATGTTAGGTGCATTAGTGAGAGGGAAATGGGACTGGGTGGTTTACTCTTCGGAGAGACAGTGTGGAGTTGTTGGGCTGAAGGGCTGTTTCCATACTGTAGGGAATTTAATCTACTCTAATAAGTAAAAGAAAGTAATTTCATTTTTATACAAAACAACATGATTAATCTTGTAACAAATATAATTATATTGCACATAATTGCCTGCAGTACTACATTGTCCATCCAAAGGCACCTCTACATCACCTCCACTTAAAATGGGAGGCCCTTTATTTTTACATTTTGCTTCCGAGTTCAGGGATCTCCTATGAGGGACAACATCTCAGTATCCAACATATCAACCCTGAAATGTAACAATGATTTTAAATTTCAGATATTCAGCAACCACAATACTCTGCTCCTGTAGATGGTTACAGGTCTTGATTACATCCTCAGGATAATACTAACATCAGTCAAAATTAATCCACTTTCAAGTGGATTAAGAATATTTATACCGACCACATTCTGGAGGTTCATCAGTTCCATCTCCGCAATCATCATCATGGTCACATACAAAATGTTGTGGAACACACAAATTGTTTTGACACTTGAAAGCTTTGTTGTCACATGTGCTGTTGTGTGCTAGAAGAGGAGGAAACAATACATGAAATTAAAGTTCATATGTGTACTTAATGTGTATTATACAAGTTGAAGTAATTGCAGTATATTATGGCTCAAGTCATATAATTTGAACATTTCCTTTCAAATGTTTATTCAAACAGTTCCATTTAGTAAAACGTTGCATGTTCACTCATGCTTTATCAAAATATTGATTATAAGAACTTTTATTACTCAATATTCTTTTAATTTCTGTGCACAATCACACAAAATCGGGAAATTATAATGGTTTAAAAAGTAGGCGCTAGGTGTTTATTGTTTGCTTTTATTCAGTGGTAGAAACTCTGTCTCTAAGCCTGACATTTGAACACTGAAGTTTTTACATTGCTGAAAATAAGATACACTGTCAATGTTTTTCTTCTTGCACTTAACAAAATAAAATTGCAAGGATACCAAATCCTAAATAGGAACAACAATTGCCACAATGATGTAGAACATTGAATATTAATTGTTAAAATTTCATTGATGACCTTAAAAGACTTGAACTTTGGATTTGAGAGAAAAAAAAACATTTTAAAAAATCGCTTGAGTACTTCAAAGTAGCCCCAAAATCACCTGATCTGAAAGCAGCAAAACTCATAGGGATATACAATGGAATGAGTAATGGCTACCATCCAGAAAAGCCTATTCAAGGGGTATCTGCCTGGGCATTGTAATTCATGATCTGGAATATACAGCTCACAATGAGATGTTATAATTCCTGTGAGGATGAGACAAGTTGACTACAGATATTTCTGGAACAACAATGTAAATCTACACCCTCATCATCGACAGGTTTGCTGATGACACCACTGTAGTAGAACAGATATCGAACAATGATGAGTCAGAACGCAGATAGGAGATAGAAGGCTTGATGGTGGTGGCATGATCATAACCTCTTTCTCAGTATCCCCCCACCCCGGTAATGTTCTCCCACAACCTTTTCTGCCAGTCAGAAGATACAGAAGCTTGAACACACACACGAACAGGTTTAAGAACAGTTTCGTCCCTGCCATTATTAGACTGATGAATGGAATCTCTAACTTTCAATAATGTTGATCTTGTTAATGTTGATCTTGCTTCATGCACCTCCTGTGTAGTGTAACCTGTATGCCTCACTCTGTCTAAGCACCCTATGACCTGTATGCCATTGCCTACTGTGACCTGCCTGTTCTGTTCACCAACAAAGCTTTTCATTGTACTTAGGTACATGTGACTACAATATATCAAATCAAAAATCAAATCAAATCCCAAAATTATTATGCAATGTGTACGAGCTTTTGTCTCTATCAAAAGATAATAGGTGTTCTCTGGCAATGGACAATCACAACTGTAGAAATAGATTATCCCCATTGTGGACCAATGATCACATTTATTTCACACATCCAATCACCTCCTGTAAGCAGCCCTCATGTAAGCTGTGACTTTTTGCTACAGAAGAAAAGAAAGATATCCAGGAACAGTGAGCAGTGTCAAGGAACATACACCAACATTGAAAAAAATACAACATGTGAAAGAGAAACTCAGCAGGCCTAATGACATCCGTGGAGAGAGAAATAAAGTTAATACCTTGAATCCAAGATAACTTTTATTCTGTTTACCCAGATGCCGCTAGACTGGCTGAGTTTTCCTGCACTGTCTGTGTTCTTTCAGATCTCAAACATGTGTAGTATCAAGAATAAGGACTCTGTCACTTTCTCTATTAGTGGAGGCCAATTCTGCAAGAAATGATCAGCCAGAGGAAAACCGATGACAGAACATGGAAACATTCAACTGTCTCCAGATGAACCACCAGTTCAACATATAAATCTTTCATTGAACTGTTTTTCTAATCTAGTCCATTTACTCTGTACATCATTCAACCTGTTTCCATGCTAGCATTTGTGTTTGACAGAAATCATGGTAGATTTTTACCTTCTCAATAACTTTTATGCCTCACTTCAGTGAGTTTCAGTAAATTAACTACTTTAATTCCAAGTAATGTAAGCAAATCTGATAGGTTCTTCATTCGCTTTAATGCATGTTGATGTCCGTACAGAATTGGAAAAAATAAACATAGAAAAAAAATGTATTCTATTATATCTATCTCAGGAGTGGCAAGATGAATTTATATATTTTTCCAGTCTTGGTCATAACACACTTTATGAATAGTGAGTACTGACTGTTTGGCAAATAGACTCTGAATTGCACTGACAACTACTTTAAGGTTGCCCATCAGGATCTCAGTATGACTAATTATGCATGCTGGAAAATACAGATATCCACATGTAGAGCATTGTTGTTTGTAAACACAAGGACCTTGTCTGCACATTTCATTTTTACAGCTTGGTGGACATATATTTGCATATGCATTATTTATAATGCTATCTGGACAAATTAAAACCTATCTGGTTTAAGTTGAAGCAAAAGCTTAGGAGTTAACTATTATCGGGTGCATTCTTCACAGGAATGCCTCAACTAATCTGAGTTCACTTGCCAGTTAATGAGCACTGCCTTCTATGTAGTATAGGTTGTTGTTCTCTTTGAGATTTGAAATTCTTGTGTTTCTGTCCTGATGAGGACATGATGAAAATATTTAACAGCATGTTTGTTTCTTCAGATATGCTCAACGTCTGTACAACCAAACAACTATCAAAGTTTCAGTCAGGAACTTAATCCATATCTCGGCTCCCAGTTGTGTTTTGCAGTTCAAGAAGGCAGCTGACCAAGACTTTCCTGCAGTAAAGTGAAGATGGGCAACAATGGCACATCTCTTGAAAAAAGAATGAGTTTGAAAAAAACCCGGATTAATGGGAATTTACCTCATGGCTTGGAAACTTCCAATGCAAATGAATCCAGTGAATTACTGTTATCTTACACTTAAGACATTAAATCAATCTCCTGACTTTTCAAGTTGTTTTGCTTTTCTTAGCCAACAGTCTGGTCCATGAACTGTTGATAAATATTGCTCAAGTGTAATGTACTTAGATAATATTTGTGTGTGTCATTTGTTACTTCAGTCATTTCATAATTTTCATCCAATTATTAGTTCAAGGCTTGACAACATACTATAATGGATGTCTGAGTCTAATAATGCAAGCTAACAGACCTTCGTAATAGATTTAATTGGGAAGACAAATTTCATCGATTTGTTCAATAGTCAACAGCTTCTCCACTATGTTTGGTTATTGATTTGTACAACTTTAAATATGTTTTGGTCCAGGCAATATAAGATGGTTTGAAAGTAACATACTTCTAAAAGAATGGAGTAAATCTCAGATGACGGACATTTACAATTTTCAGTTAGGATGTAGTGGTGTGCAGAACAAGCACTCCATTTATAAGTGAGTTGATTTTAACTTCCATCAATTTTACATCATTTTAAAAAGATGAAATATGTACATAATTTCACTTTATGTCCAGACTGCAAGTTTAAAATTTACCCCATGGTTTGTAAATTTCCAATGCAAATGAATCCAGTGAATTAACACTTAGATTAGATTAGATTAGATTACTTACAGTGTGGAAACAGGCCCTTCGGCCCAACAAGTCCACACTGCCCCGCCAAAGCGTAACCCACCCATACCCCTACATCTACCCCTTACCAAACACTACGGGCAATTTAGCATGGCCAATTCACCTGACCTGCACATCTTTGGACTATGGGAGGAAACCGGAGCACCCGGAGGAAACCCACGCAGACACGGGGAGAACGTGCAAACTCCACACAGTCAGTTGCCTGAGGCGGGAATTGAACCCGGGTCTCTGGCGCTGTGAGGCAGCAGTGCTAACCACTGTGCCACCGTGCCGCCCACTTGTCTGACACCATGAGTTAACATTTTTTGCATGGTTTACTGATATATCATTATTATATCATATGATATATTATGGAACTAGAGATTTGCTGGACCACAACAGAAGATGTTCTGCTGTCTGCTACACTGTTGTCTCTATCTACATATGAATTAATTGCAATTTGCATCGTATTTGTCATAACTCACTCTCAGTCTCTCTGAAAGATGCAGTTAATGCAAATTTATTGCTTAATTTTACAAAATTAATTGGTCCTGCTGTGTAACCACAATGAATTCTTGCCTCAATAAACCAAGACAATTGTTTTGGCGTTACTTACCGCAACCGGCTGTGGAGAGTTCATCACTTCCATCTGGGCAGTCTTTATCACCATCACACAGCCAATGTTTTGGGAGACAAACATGCGAGTTGGGACATTGGAACAAATCAGGAGCACAAGTGACTGAACCTGTGGTAGTGAAATAAGCTTTAAATAATACATTCGTGAAGTAACACTCACGATGTATGTGAGACTTGCCTTTATGATGTCTTTTTAGAAATACAAATCATGTTGAGATATTGTTTTTAATTTAAATTAATAAGTGGTTGCTAGCAATTAAAATAATATAAAGCTTTCACACACTTGACATCGATTATTGTTGTTACTCAACATCATCTTCTGATAACAAAATAAGTGTACTGAAATTTAAAAAGGAAAGGAAAACTGTGCTAAAGACTACTAAGGTGCTATTGATCCCAGTTGAAGAAAATCATGCGGAATTATGCTGGAATTCTGGACGGTAAGGGAAATGTATAAAGGAAGTATATCCACAACATGAATAAATCAAATTCTAGCTAAAGGATATATCAGTATAACATATAAATGTCTTCAATACATTCCAAAGGAAATACATCTCATTAATTCAGTAAAGTCACACTTTAAGGAAGTCAAAATTACGGAAAGCAAATATATCTGATAGGCGTATTGATTTAGCACAGTGTAAATTAGTTGGTACCAGATTTTGGAACCAAGGTTGCAAGATAATCTTAATGCATTCTGAACAGGAAGCCCAAAGCCAGATTGAATTTGATCTATTAATACAAGGCAAGTAAGTAGCCTTGTCAGAGAGCTTACTGACTGAAGATCTGGCAGGCTGCTTGTCTCATTGGCAGTTGTCCAAGAATAGGTCCTATGGCGTGGAAAGGAAGGCATCCTAGATGATTGGGATTCTGTAGACTTAATGGGGTTTAAAAATCTGAAAAGGTGGCTGAAATAACTCCACAGGAGACTGGTGTGCTGTCACCAAGTCACTCTGTATTCACATGTGTAGACTCCTTGACACTGATCCAACTCTCAGAGTGAACAGGATGTTTGATACTCTTGCTTTTGTCTGTCAGCCAAGTGGTCTCGAATTGGACCAAATTAACAGTCCCAATCAGTGAACTCATATTCCATATGATCTGGTTGCTTTCATTACAATCACTACTTTTAAAACCAAGACAAGCCAAGTTAGGATCTGTCAAACCAGATTTCAGTCTCAGGTCAAACTTGTCCTGTGAAAAAAAAAATAGCTGGGATCATAATACTCTTGTTAACACTATATGAATAAGCAGCCATCACGAGGGGCATTGTTTTGTTTTTGCAAGTGCAAGTGAAAGTAGAGCTGGATGAAACAGTGAAATTCTGGCCAACATTCAGATCAATGAACTTACACCATTGACACCTGAAGAAGCGGAAAGAACTTCATCAGAGTCTTCGCACCTTGCCAGATTTTCTTTTTCCTTTTTACTCTATTCTCTTCTGAAAAGAATATTAGGCTTACTTGTCATATGATAACATGAGTTACACTTCTGCTTTCATTTTGCTTTTCACTTCTGCATCCTCGCTGTGAATTGGAATCCTGCTGTTTATATTCTTATGTATTTACTTGCATAGATTTTACATTAAACACTCTCTCATCCAAAGAAACAACAGTTGTGGCATGGAATGCTTCCTCCATGGAACCTGTTCAAGTTTAAAACCAATGCCAGTGTCTTAGTCACAGAATCAAATACCACAGAAGAGGCCCTTCATCCATTGAGTCTGTGTTGATCAATTTACACTAATCTCACATTGCAACAGTTAGTCCATAACATTTAATATTATGAAATTTCCAAGACTCTTTTTAAAAGTTGTGAGGTTTCTCACTTCTTCTTTCCTCATAAGTAATGCATCCAGATTCCCCACACTCTGTGTCAAACATTCATTCTTCAAAGCCCCCCAAACTTCCTACCTTTCACCTTAAGATTCAGTCCCCTCATTATTGACCATTCAACCAAACTGTTTCCTATCTGCATTTGTACATGTCCTTCATATTCTTAGAACCTCAATCAGGTCCCATTCAGACTCAGGTGTATTTGGTATATTTTTTAAATTGTACACCCTAATTACTGGTAATTGATGTGGTGCCTACATATCTAAAAGCATAACTGAATCAAGCATCGTATATCAGTCCAAGAACTGAAACTGACATGCCCATTTGAAAAGATGAGAGACTTAACAAAAATTTTCAATATATAATTTCGTTACATCACATTGTAAAATTTTGCTGTAAATTCTGTGTCCTATGATCTTATACTCCACAACCACCTGATAAAGGAGCAGCGCTCTGAAAGCGAGTGCTTCCAAATACCTGTAAACCTGTTGGACTATAACCTGATGTTGTGTGTTTTTTTTAACTTTGTACACTCCAGTCAAACACTGGCAACTCCAAATCATCATATATCATAAAGCTGTCTTCACAGCACCTGCTGACTGATACAATAATTTTCCTCCAGTCCTCACTTTATCACTGTGTTTCCTTATACAGGTTAGTAAATGTTTGTTGATATTTCTGTGAGAGACCATAACTTTTGAATGTGTGATGTCAGTTGGCAGTCTATGCACTACATCGAAGTTGCTGAATATTGCAGACTGTGATTAATCACGATCAGCGAAGGGAACAGAGAATGTTCGGAGTACATAACTATTACCATTCATTTAGGCTGTGTAGAAGACCTGCTGTGAATTTGAGGATTGAGACATGATTATGCACATATTTTCCAACTCGGATGGCAAGCTTTGATGCTATTGGTAGCTCTTAATTTGGAGGCTGACATACTGGAGGCTGTAATACAGGCTTAATTTGGAGGCTGTAATGCTGTTGCAACGAATAACAATAATATCAGCCTCTAAATTGAGAACCAGCAATAGCATCAAAACTTGGGTGGCACAGTGGTCAGCACCACTGTGCTAGGCTTCAATTCCAGCCTTGGGTCACTGTCTGTATGGAGTTTGCATGTTCTCCCCAAGTCTGTATGAGTTTCTCTCTGGTACTCTAGTTTCCTCCCACAGTCCAAAGATGTGCAGGTAAAGTAGATTAGCCATGCTAAAGTGCCCGTAGTGTCTTGTGATGTGTGGAGTTCAGGGTGGAACTGGGTGGGATGATCTTCAGAAGTTTGGTGCAGGCTCAATAGGCTGAATGGCCTCTATCTGCACTATGGGGATTATATGATTCCATGACACTTCCCATTTAAATAGCTAAACTGTCTGGATAATTGATGTCCTTCATGGATTAAATGCATTCTGAAGTAAAACATCTACTTACAGAAGTCTAGTTCAGGTGAGCAAACAATGCAAATTGTCTATCTGGCCAATATCATACAATTGACACTGTTGTGAAACACCACATGGCCTTTGATGAAAAGTATGTGGTGAGTCAGTAAGTTCATTAATTTCTATTGAAGTAAGAAGTACCATTTTCAACGTTTGATCAATATATGCTGTACGTGCCTACATCTATTCTTTGCTGCTAATTTTCACTATGATCAAAGCCTTATCTTGATTTTTTTTTGTTATTTGTAAGGTTTGTTCATGACCTTCATTGTGAACTTTGTAGTGAGCTTATTTGGGCAGCTATTTATCACCTTGTTTGGCTCCGTGTGTCAGACGTGACTTCCCTGAAGCTTCCATCATTCATCCATCATAATCTTGTGGTCAATAAATTGGCCTGTCTGAATGGAACCTTTCACAATCCTTATGAAATAAAGATCTTACATTGTCAAGTAAACATCACTGTAAGAGTGCTGTGCTTGGCCTGGCATTGTTCATGTTACAGTTCATGTTTGCACTGAATGAAATGGACTATGAAAATGAAGGTCAACAACCATAAATATTTTTTAGAAGTGGGGTTATCAGCATTCTATTAAGAAGGTACCCCTTTGTGTATACTGAAAGACAGCATGATTAGGCTTGTTCTTTTGGCAAAACAAATGTTTAATTGCAGTGGCGAGAATATACCAGCTATGTTAACAAGCTTAGAAAAGCCTCCAGTTGAAATTTTTCAAATTGGCTGTATTTATTTGAGCCATAACAGTGGAAGAAGCACTTGCTTCACATGTTCAGTTGCAGTCTCAGCATCACCTGGCAGCATTAAAAAAAACAAGCTGGGTTGACACAAAATAACATTAATATTTAAATTGCCAATTTTTAGGTTGTGCAGTCATATAACCTTTTGCAACTTCTTACATGCACTGTACCTATGATTTATTAATTGTTCCCTCTAAAACACATTTCTGGTATTTCAGTTAAAGTTGGACATGAACAGTCAAGAAATTTCAGCAAATTAAAATTTTCAATGTCTAATGTGAAGCATTGGTTGTAATATTTTGGCAAACATTCACTGAAAAATACTTTTGAAGAAAAGTTGAAGAAACATTAATTACCAATTACAACCATAGTCCTGGGATTAATGTCCTTTTATCTACCTCATGACACATCCAGGGTAGAAACATAAAAAAACAGGAGCAGTGGTGGACCATCTGGCCCTGTTTTGTCATTTAACATGATCATAGATGATCATCCAACTCAATAGTCTGCTCCTGGTTTTCCACAATATCTTTTGATCCCTTTAGCTCCAGGTGCAATTTTCAATTCCTTCTTGAAATCATGCAATGTTTTGGCCTTGACTGCTTTCCTTGGTAGTGAATTCCACAGGCTCATTACTCTCTGGATGAAGAAATTTCTCCTCATCTCAGACATAAATGGCCTACCCTATTGGGCCTACCAGCAGCCATTTTTGCTGTTTCTTTTTGAGTCTTTTCCTAATCGGTCATAAAACAAGTAGGTTTTAATTAAGATTCTTCAAGATAATTATAGTTATAAATTCCGATGTGTTCAAAAAAGATATATACTAATCACTAAAATATTAGAAAGAAAGGTTTAAAACTAATTATAAGGGGCTTTCCTTATCTGTCCTAGTTGAGAGATAAAAGGTTACAAGCGATCGTTGAAACTAAAGTTTCCCACACTTCTAAAATAGTCAATTTGGAGCATAGCAACAAGATCACACATTGAATGATATTAATGTAGCTGAGATTGGTCATGTTCCTAGGAGTGATGATCACCAGAAATCTGTCCTGGACCACCTTTGTTGACATCACAGTTAAGAAGACACGACAATGACTCTTCTTCCTCAGAAGGCTAAGGAAATTCAGCTTGTCTGTAAGGATTCACATTGACTTTTAGAGATAGACTTTTATAGCAATTATGGATGACCAACCCGGCACTAATTAACCAATAGTATACATGGGCAGGGAATATATGCTGCCATGTTAATGGTATAAGAAAAATGTACGAAAGACATTTTAATCAAACAAGTGGCAAGCAACATTCGCACCACACAAATACCAGGATATGACCACTACCAACAAAACACAATCTAACCAACACCCCTTGATATCCAGTGGTGTTACCATCATTGAATCCCCTACTATCCTGGGAGCTACCATTGATCAGAAACTTTATTGGACTCACCACATAAACACAGTGGCTACAAGAACAGGACAGAGGCAAGTTATGGCAAGTAATTCACCGCCTGGCTCCCGAAAGCCTGTCCATCATTTGCAAGGTACAAGTCATGAGTGTGATGGAGCGTAGTCCCAACAACACTCAAGAAACTTGATACCATCCAGGACAAAGCAGCCTGCTTATGGGCACTGCATCAAAGAGCATCCACTCCCTCCACCACCAATGCTCAGTTGTAACAGTGTGCACTATCTACTAGATGCACTGTAGAAATTCACCAAAGATCCTCACACAGCACCTTTCAAACCCACGACCACTTCCATCCAGAAAGACAAAGCCACTCACCATCCTGATTTGGAAATATATCGCCATTCCTTCACTGTTGCTGGGTCAAAGTTCTGGAATTCCCTCCCTAATGGGCTTGTGGGTCTACTCACAACAGGTGGACTGCAGCAGTTCAAAAAAGCAGCTCACCACCGTCTTCTCAAGGGCAACTATGGATGGGCAATAAATGCTGGCCAGCCAGTGATTACCACATCCCATAAAACGATTAAGAAAAAAAATCTTGAAATTAGAGTGTCATTGAACTTTTCTTCTGATTTGCGCAGCAGATTTAGCGGGTAATTGAACCCTCACGTCAAGGCCAGATTTGAGGGAAGCTTTTAAGGCCTCTCTTTGTATTATACGGTGAAAAACATCAATAAAAGTTACCACATGCCTTTGTTTGTCTCCTGAAAAATTAGTGTCTCCATAAAGATTCGCTCCAACATACCCCGTATCCTTGGTCTATGATCCCCTGGTTCTGAACTCCCCTGCCACCAGGAACATCCTTTCTGCATCTCACTTATCTAAAATTTTATAGATTTCTCTGAGGTACGCCTTCTTTCTTCTGAACTCCAGCAACACATTCTTCACCAATTCAACCTCTCATCATATGTCAGTCCCACCATCCCAGGAATTAGTCCAGTAAGTCTTTGTTGCACTCTCTCTATAGCAAGAACATGCTTCCTCAGGTAAGGAGACTAAAATTGCACACAATATTTCAGGTGCGGTCTCAGCAATACCCTATATACTTCCCTGCTCCTATACGTGAACTCTCTTGTAATGAAAGCCATCATACCATTTGCCTTTTTTACTGCCTGCTGCACCTGAATCCTTGCCTTCAGCGACTGTTGTATGAGGTCACCCAAGCTCCGATGCATATTCCCCTGTCTATGGCCATTCAGGTAACAATCTGCCTTCTTGCTTTTTCTACCAAAATAGATAACCTCACATTTATCCACATTATGTTGCGTCTGCTATTCACTTGCCCATTCAATTAGCTTGTCCAAATCATGCTGAAGCATCACTGCACCCTTCTCACTATTCACAGTACCCCACAAATTTGTGTCATCTGCAAACTTAGAATATTGCATTTACTTCCCTCTTTCACATCATTAATATAGATTGTGAATAGCTGGAGTCTTAGCACCTAATCACCATAATATCACACTGCCATTTGGAAAATGACCCGTTTATTCCTATTCTTTCTTTCCTGTGTGGAAACTAATTCTACACGTCCCCAATCATGTGTACCTTAATAAACATCATTCACTTGTTCCCCTTCCTCAACTCTAGTAGTTCTGTCCTCAAAGATTTGTCAAGCATGATTTCCCTTTCATGAATCTACGCTGACTGTCTGATCCTGCCACTGTCTTCCAAATACTCAATTATAATTCTTTTAGAATTGACTCTAGCATTTACCAGAGTTGAAAAATGTGGTGCTGGAAAAACACAGCAGGCCAGGCAGCATCCGAGGAGCAGGAGAATCGACGTTTCAGGCATAAACCCTTCTTCAGGATTCTTTGCTTTATTATTATCACATGTAGCTAGATACAGTGAAAAGTTTTGTTTTGCATGCAGTACCTACAGATCATACCATACAAAGTGCATTAGGGTAACAGATCAGAGCAAAGAATACAATGTTACAGCTGCAGAAAAGGTTCACAGAGAGCAAGATCAACATTAAATTTGAAATTTGAAAGGTCCAGTCAGAAGTCTGATAACAGTGGGGAAGAAGCTGTTCTTGAATCTGTTGGTACATGTACTTAAGCTTTGTATCTTCTGCTTGACAAAAGAGGTTGGAAGAGATTATTACCGGGGTGGGAGGGGTCTTTGATAGTGTTTGGCTGCCTTTCTGTGGCAATGGAAAGTATAGATGGAATGAATGGATGTGTGCTGGTCTGGACTGTGTTCACAACTCTGTAGTTTCTTACAATCCTAGGCAGAGCAGTTGTCATTCCAATTCGTGATGTATCCAGATAGAATGCTATAAAAGTCTATCTCTAAAAGTCAATGTGAATCCTTACAGACAAGCTGAATTTCCTTAGCCTTCTGAGGAAGAAGAGTCATTGTCGTGTCTTCTTAACTGTGATGTCAACAAAGGTGGTCCAGGACAGATTTCTGGTGATCATCACTCCTAGGAACATGACCAATCTCAGCTACATTAATATAAATAGGGGAATGTCCTCCTTCTTGCTTCCTGAAGTTGATGATCAGCTCTTTGCTGACATTGAAGGAGATATTATTATCTTTGCACCATATCACCAAGCATTCTATCTCTTTCCTGTATTCTGTCTCTTCATTGTTTGATATGTGGCCTACAACAGTGTCGTCGTCGGTGAACTTGTAGATGGAGTTGGGACAAAATTTGGTTACACAGTCATGGATATGCAGAGAGTACAGTAGGGGATTGAGCATGCATCTTTGTGGGGTTCCAGTGTTAAGGACTGGATTGTTGTGGAGGAGGTGGTGTTGCCTATTTTCCCGGCTTGCCTCCATGGGTCAGGAAGTTGAGGATCCAGTTGCAGACAGTGGAGCAGAGACCTAGGACTCAGAGTTTGGAGATTAGGTTGGTTGGGCTTGTAGTGTTGAAGGAGGGGCTGCTGTTGATAAGTAAAAGCCTGATGTAGGTATCCTTATTATCCAGATGTTTCAGGGATGAATGTAGGGTTGGGAAATGGAGCTATTGCACCGGTAGGCAACTTGCAGGGGATCAAGGCAGGCTGGAAGGCTAGAGTTGATGTGAGCCAGGACTAAACTCATGAAATAATTCATACTTATGGAGGTCAGAGCCAATGGATGGTAGTTGTTGACACATGTTGCATATCTTTTCTTTGGTATCGGGATGATGGCATGGCAGCTGCTCCGCCCAGGACCATAAGAAACTATAGAAAGTTGCAAACACAGCGAAGTCCATCATGCAAACTAGTCTTCCATCCATTGACTCCATCTGCATTACTCACTGCTTCAGGAAGGCTGCCAACATAATCAAAGACCCCTCCTCCCCCCATCCTAGTTTTAATCTCTTCCATCCTCTTCTGTTGGGCAGAGGATACAAAAGCTTAAACATAAATACCAAGAGATTCAATAACAGCTTCTTTCCTGCTGCTACAGGACTTCTGAATGGACCCGGAGAAAGTGTGGACTGCAGATGCTGGAGATCAGAGCTGAAAAATGTGTTGCTGGAAAAACACAGCAGGCCAGGTAGCATCCGAGGACATTTTTCAACTCTTGAAGAAGGGCTTATGCCCGAAACGTCAATTCTCCTGCTCCTTGGATGCTGCCTGACCTTCTGAATGGACCACTCAAATTTTAAATTTAACCATGACCTTGCTCTCAGTTCATCTTTACTGCAGCTGTAACATTGTATTCTTTGCTCTGTTCTACTACCCTAATGCATTTTGTATCTTGTGAGCTGCATGTACTGCACACAAAACAAGACTTTTCACTGTACCTAGGTACATGACTAATCAAATCAAATCATAATAAATCAAATCAAATCAAGATAATTTCTGGTTTTCTATTTGCCTCCTTTCTTCAACAGATGAGTTATATTATCTACTATTTAATTTGTGGGAACTGTTCATTCGATGGAATGTTGGAAAATGACAACTCATGCATCCATTATTTTTAAGTTTACTTTCCTAAATACTCTGGGATTTAAAATATAAGGGCCTGGGAATTTACTGGTTTTCAATCCCATCAAGGAGGATGCAATGGACGAGTAGTATTATTGATGGACTATCAATCCAGAGACCCAGATAATGTTCTGGGAACCTGTGCTCAAATCCCGCCATGATAGATGGTGGAATTTGAACTCAATAAATATCTGGAATTAAAAGTCTAATGATGACCATGAATACACTGTCAATTGTTGGAAGAACCCATCTTGTTCACTAATGCCCTTTTGGGAAGGAAATCTGCCATCATAACCCCTCTGGTCTGGCCTACATGTGACTCCAGACCAATAACAATGTGGTTGATTTTTAACTGCTCTCAGTTAGGTGGGTAGTAAATGCTGGCCTAGTCAGCAATGCCCTCCTCCTGTGCATGAATAAAATAAATCCCCAAAAGCATTTCCCTAGTAATACTGATTTGCTTAGTATTTCACTTGCACTAAGGCCCACGTTCCCCAACATCTCTGGTATGTTATTTGTGTCCTCCTTTGTTAAAATAGAACCAAAGCATGTATTTAGTTGGTCAGCCATTTCTTTGTTCCCCATTATAATTTCCTTATTGTACAGTTCTCCTTCCGCAGAAGCTTAAAATACTGGGTCGAGGATAAGGAAAAACATTCATTTCTCATTGAGATTGGGAATCAGAATAAATTGTTGTCAACAAATTATATTTTTATTTTCATTCAATGATTTGCTGAAGTGAAATTGATGACAATTGCAGATGTTCCAAACTACAAACAGTTGTATCTTATGAGTCAGTAAATGATTTCATTGAACTATTGTAATTTCTGCACTGAAGGCAGCCATCACACCCATTGTATGTGTACTGGAGCATCTCAAGGTCTAACTTGACTGTTTTATTCACTTCCTATTTAACATCCTTTTATTTTCCTCTACCTCAAACAAGCAGCATAATATTTAAAATTTGTTTTCTTCTCATTAATGAGGGACATAAAAATGAGGAAAATCAAAGTCAATACAATATAACGAGAAAATTAAAGAAATGCAAGGTTCCTCAGACAGTGTAAAAATTGAAACAATAAATAGATGACAAAATTATACACAGACATTGTACATCCATATGAACACTGCTGAAAAATGTGTTGCTGGAAAAGCACAGCAGGTGAGGCAGCATCCAAGGAGCAGGAGAATCGACGTTTCGGGCATAAGCCCTTCTTCAGGAATGCCCGAAACATCGATTCTCCTGCTCCTTGGATGCTGCCTGACCTGCTGCGCTTTTCCAGCAACACATTTTTCAGCTCTGATCTCCAGCATCTGCAGTCCTCACTTTGTCCTCTTTTATCCATATGAACACACATACAAGAATAGACCACTCAGCTTTTGGAGCCCGCTCCACTATTCAATAAGATCATGAATGTTCCGATTGTAACCTCAACTCTATATTCCCATATATCCACGAGAATCTTTTATCCTCTTGGTAATTAAAGATCTCTCAACCTCTGCCTTAAAAAAAATTAAGTTTCTACACCCACTGCCTTCTGAGGAAACAAATACCGAAGACTCTCAACTTTTTGAGGGGAAAAAATATTTCCTTGCGTCTGTTTTAAATGGGCACCCCTTTATTTTTAAATCATGATCCCTAGTTCTAAGATTCTTTCACAAGAGGAAACATGTTTTCAACATCCTCCTGGTCAAGTTCCCTCAGGATCTTGTATGTTTCAACATAGTCACCCCTCACTCTTCTAAACTCCAGAGGATACTGGCTTCGCCTGTCTAGCCTTTCTTCATCCTTTCATTCCAGTTCTAGTAAATCGTTTCTGAACTGCTTTCAATGCCTTAACATCCTTCCATAAGTACTGCATTATTCTGGATGCAGTCTCATCAATGCTCCATGTATCAGAAGTATAACCTCCCTACTCTTGCATTCAGTTTCCCTTGCAATAAACTCCATATTCTGTAGCTTTTCTGGTTACTTAAAATAAACTTATATTATTCATCCTGAGATTTCCAGATCTCTCTGAATCTCGGATCTCTGCAATCTCTCACTATTTATATAATATGTTATCTTAATTTTCTTTTCTGCAAATCTGATCTCCCCCCTATAAGGCAGGTGTCACTTTAAATGGTTGAGATAAGATTTACAGGATGTTGCCAGGGTTGGAGGGTTTGAGCTTTAGGGAGAGGCTGAAAGGGCTGAGTCTGTTTTCCCTGGAGCATCAGAGGCTGAGGGGTGACCTTGTAGAGGTTTATAAAATTATAAGGGGCATGGACAGGGTAAATAGATAAGGTCTTCTCCCTGGGGTGTGGGAATCCAGAATAGAGGGTTTAGGGTCAGAGGGGAAAGATTTAAAAAGGACATAAGGGGCAACTTTTCCATGTAGAGGGTGGTACGTGCATGGCATGAGTTGTTGGAGGAAGTGGTGGAGGCTGGTACATTTTAAACATTTAAAAGACATCTGGATGGATATATGAATAGGAAGGGTTGAAAGAGATATGGGCAAGTGCTGAAAATGGAACTGGATCAGTTTAGGCTATCTGGTCAGCATGGACAAGATGGACTGAAGGGTCTGTTTCCATGTTGTACATCTTTGTGACTCTATGCCAAAATAGATAATTTCACACTTTTCCACATTGTACTCCAGTTGCCAGATCTTTGCTCACTGACTTAACTTATCTATGTTCCGTTGTAGGTTATTTATGTCCTCTTCACAACCCAGGGGTAGGGGTTTGATTCCAACATTGTGCAACTATCTGTATGGAGTTTGCACATTCTCCCTGTGTCTGCATGGGTTTACTCTGGGTGCCCTGGTTTCCTCCCACACTCCAAAGATGTGCCAGGTAGGTGGATTGGCCATGCCAAATTACCCCCTTGTGTCCAGAGGCATGTAGGCTAGGTGAATTAACCCTGGTAAATACAGGATTAAGGGGATAGGACGGGTCTGTGCAGGCTGGATGGGTAGAATGGCCTCTCTCTGCACTGTAGAGATTCTCTGATTCTATTTCAAGTTCAGGTTCAGGTTCCATATTTGCACAATTAGATACGATGTAATTGTCAACTGATAATTAAGCTGAATGAATCAATGCAGTTTACAAGGCCTACTTATAAACTACACAAGTTTCAGGTGAAGAAAATTCATTGTTTTCTCCCTCATAATCACAAATTTATAGCACACTTCCTCAGATCAGGTATTATCCTTGATCATGTCTGACTTGGATGATTGCACAATGAAAATCTTAACGTTGGAATGCAATCATCCTACTTACACTGGACTTTGAAGCTGGTGACAAAGATGCTCTTTCTTTATTCATTCATGGGATGAGGGTATCGTTGGCTAGGCAGCATTTACTGCCCATCCCTAATTGCCCAGAGGGAAGAGTCAACTACATTGCTGTTGGCCCAGAGTCACATACAGGTCAGACCGAGTAAGGATGGCAGTTTCCTTCCCAAAAGGACATTAGCGAGCCAGATGGGTTTCTCTCACAATCGGCATTGGACTCATGATCATTATTAGACTTTTAATTTCAGACTTCCCTCAATTGAATACAAATTCTACCATCTGCCATGGTGGGACTTGAATCCAGGTCCCCAGAACATTATCTGGGTCTCTGGATTAACAGTCGAGCAATAATATCATGAGGCCATCGCCTCCCCAAATAGAGAACCAGATGTTCTGGAATCTATACTGGGTATGTAGTACTGTCATGTTTGCAACATACATATTCAAAACCATTTTCCAATTTAGTTCTATCTTGAATAATTAATACATTGATAAAAAATGTAAGTGGCTCACATATAGAGGGGCAAGAATTTTAAGTGAAACCTGGAAACAACATACATCTGCTGTATACACCTGTGGTCTTATTGACAGAGTGGGAAAGGGAATGGGAAGTGCTTTGTTTCCTCACCCTTCCTAAGCTTTGAGACGTGGCTGGGCCATTTCTGTTGGAAAACCTACCAACTGCACCCTGCCTTTCACCCAGCTGAAAAGCTACTTGAAGTATTGTAACATGGTCTTCATACAAGTTTAGGCCAGAATTCTTGGTTACTGTTAAATAATCTTTATCAATTATATATGAATGGTGATAAAGTTGCAGAGCAACATGCTCTGTGCTGTACAAATTCCAACCTTCTAGCTGAGTACTAACACGTAATTACTGAAGTTACAGCGACATCATACCTTACTTCAGAGGCCATATTTGTGAAACCCTATTTCAACATAATGGTTCCAAACATCATTAGAAATATCATGTTTTTCCAATGGAGGGATTATGTTAAATATAAAAAATAAAATCTATGTTTACAAAGCAAATCTAATTCTCTAATTTGGAATATACGCCTTTGCACCACCACACGTGTAGATCGTCCCTACTAAATGTGAAACAAAATGCTCTAACACTATAATTTTGCTTTGGTGGTGACTCCAGAATACATCTCTTTGGTAATTGAACACAGACTATGTGACCAAAAAATTTGGACTTGAGTTGAAAACAAAATGGGATTTTCCGATATCATGGGTGTATTTGATATTTATAGAATTTGGTACCATCATGCAGATGGGTTAAGTACATTTTTAAGAATGAGATAACTGAACACTTGCTCATGTTATGTTTCAAAACTGGTTAAAAAACAACTGGGTATCATAAGAATTAAATTTTCCATTAGACATGAGCTGATACCACTAACTATGAGAGAAAACATGCAGTGGATTCATTATCATTATCTAATTTCTAATTGAAAACCTACCACAGAGGGAAACTGCTTCATCAGCACCATCCCGGCAATCATTCATACCATCACAGACCCAACGGTTAGAGATACATTTGTGATTTGGGCATTCAAACTGATCCCAAGTACAGAATGAATCTGCGAACAAAGGAAAATGTAACGTTAGTACCAATTTAATGCTTTGCTAGATTGTAGTAAGTTAGTGCCGCTCATACACTTTACAATTTATGCTTCATTGAGTCTGAGTCTGTCAGGAATGAAAATTGAAATAGTTATTTTCATAATCATTGAATTACCATCTTGCAGCACTGCAATTCATATAGTAAAATTTATGTCTAAGATTGAAAATTCTTAAATATGGGTGTTTAGTTAATAGACTCAAAACTCCCTGCCTTCTTGCAACCTTATCAATGTTAAAAGCTGTTGTCCAGAAGGCAAACAATGGCTCCAGCAGTGAATGGAATCACCATAAATTTTTGCAGGTGAACTTTTCTGGTTGGCCATAATTTTTTCATGTCATATTTCTCCATAATACTTTTGTCCATCTAGGAAATCTGAACTTTCTTTTATATCGGGGACTGAGTTAACAGTGAAGCTCGAAATGTAAAGTAAAAATCAGTGAGCTTAGCTTATTGTGTTGGACCCTTGAACGAGCAATATGTTCAAAATTATAAAATGAATAACAGTCAGTTGATGTGAAGTGTCTGTTTCTAGTGATCAAAAATACATTTTTTAATGAATAAAATTATAGACTACTCCGTTAGTTAATAATTCAATAAGTCCAAGCATGTTGTTTTAAAGCTGTCTATCAATCTAACCATAATGTTTCTTCTGGTTTCACTGAGACAGTAAAGAAGCCAAAGTTCAGGTTCAACTCTTTGAAAGAAGAAAATGAATCTTGCCTTTGTATAGTGCCTTTCATAGGGGGAAACGAAGGCCCAGTGATATGACTGCTAGAATAATAATCCAGAGATCTAGGTAATATTCTGGCTCCTGGGTTTAAATCCTGCCGTGAAAGGTGATTGAATTTGAATTTAAGAAAATAATTTTGAATGACAAATCTAATGGTGACCATGAAACCAATATTGATTGCCATACCGTTGTCATAATGTTTTTTTAGGGAAAGAAATCTGCCCACAACAATGACCTACCAAGCCATTCAATTCCAAAAAATCACTAGAAAATCTGAAAAACAATGAAACCAGAAAATGTATCACCATCCTTTTGATGTCACTGGATCAAAATCCTGGAATTCCCTCCCGAACAGCATTGTGGAACTACCTACGGCACATGGACTGTAGCACTTCACCATCACCTTCTCAAGGGCAACTCGGGCAATGAATGCTGGCCCAGATTGTGACATAGAGTCATTGAGATGTACAGCATGGAAACAAACCTCCAGGTCCAACTCATCCATGCTAAGTACATACCTTAACTTAATGTAGTCCCATTTGCCACGACTAGATTAATTTTGGATATCTACACAATCCCATGAGTGCATTAAAAAAAATGACCTCAGAACATTCCAAAGGGGTTTTGCCACCAAAAGAAAATTGAAGCAGGAAATAGTATTACATTGCAAATACTACATACAGTGATGTGACAATTCACAAATCAATTGACCTTTAGTGATCTTGGTTGAGAAACATATGTTGACTCGTAGGAGGAATCCGTGACTTTTTTCTTTGTGTTATGCTATTGGATTTTTGATAAGTAATAGAAATGGCAGACAGAATAATGCCTCAACCAAGGGACGCATCTTTCATGGGGAAGTGCTCCCTCAGTATTACAATGAGTTGTCAGCCAAGATTGTGTGTTCAAAATCTCTGGAGTTTGACTTGAAACAAAAATGACCTTTTGACTCAGAGTTAAAAATGTCATCACTGAACGGTGGCTGTAACCTGATAAAACATGAAGTGTAACTAATATAAAAGAGTGGGTACCACAATGGGATTCATCTGCTCCATCTTCACAGTCCTCTTCCTTATCACATATCCAAAAAGCTGGAATACATCGTCCATTTGGACATGCAAAGTAGTGTTCTTTGCATTTGAGTTTGTGGTGAGCTAAGAGAAAAATGAACCACAAAGTATTTAATTAGTATTTTAGAAATGTCCCCACTTACTGAAACAAAATATACCACAAAGCATTCAATTATGTCCAAAGAGAAAATAAATATACAATAAAACAAAAATATATTAACACCCAAAAAGGATAGGTTAATAATTCAAGTCGGTAAAAACAATGACTGCAGATGCTGAAAACCAAATACTGGATTAGTGGTGCTGGAAGAGCACAGCAGTTCAGGCAGCATCCAACGAGCAGCGAAATCGACGTTTCGGGCAAAAGCCCTTCATCAGGAATCCTGATGAAGGGCTTTTGCCCGAAACGTCGATTTCGCTGCTCGTTGGATGCTGCCTGAACTGCTGTGCTCTTCCAGCACCACTAATCCAGTAATAACTCAAGTCGCAGGAGAATCAACGTTTCGGGCATTTGAGGATTCCTGATAAAGTGTTTATGCTCGAAACGTCCATTGTCCTGCTCCTCGGATGCTGCCTGACCGGCTGTGCTTTTCCAGCACCACACTCTTTGACTCTGATCTCCAGCACCTGCAGTCCTCACTTTCTCCTAGTAGGCATCTATTATCACAGAGGTTTAGAATTTTCATGGTACTCATGTTCAGGTGGCTAGACAGACCGCAGTAAACAACATTTACTGCATCTGTCAAAATGTAACAATGACTCAATTTGATTGACTGATTGATTAACATGGCCAACTGAATAGTTAACATACAGCTTGCCTTTGTCAATGAATTGAAGGGAAAAAGTAGAACATCATTTTATAACATGACAAGACAAATTCATGGGGTCCTATTTACAATCATGTTGAACTACAAATAATGTACTTCGTTTCACAAGAGCTTCAACTTCTTAAGTGAATAACAGTTGCCTCGCTTGACCAATTCCTCTCTGCTTGACAGGTACATACTTATCAAGGACAGAAGAGGATTCTACAGCTTCTTCTGTACCTCCTTATTATGCAGCCCCATCTGTTTGCTTTAGCTTCCTTTGAAATTAAAGTATGAAATAAAAACATCTACGAACACAGAAGCTGTAAATTGTCATTTAAGGTGTGCTATTTACATGTACTTGAATATCAATTATTTTAGAGTTTGGATTCTGAACTTGTGGCATGGCTTGATTAAGAGATTTAATGAATTAACCTGTAAGTATTTCTGGTGCCACAGAAAAACACAGTAAAACACAGGATGAGAGTGAAACTTCCTAGACAGTAATGGGTTTTAGTTTTGATTGGTAAAGTTTTTTTTGAGTGAACTGAGTAAACAGTGGTGCATGAGGCTTCATGTAGAAATTTCCAGAATGGAATTTTATTTTTGCTTAGTTTTCAGTTTGGCAGTTTTGCAGAAAACTTGACAGAAGTTGGATGTGTAAAAGGAGTTGCGCCTAAAGAAGGTTTAAAACTATCAAGAAATAGGATTTCTCAGCGTGAAGATTTTAACTTTAAAGTTGCAGGCCAGAATTGTTTGGTTAAAATCTTGAAGGAGTTACTTGAAGCTGAGAAAGTCTCAGCTCAGCTGTATGAAGGTTCAAGGAAGAGGTGATCAGATTTTCCACATTGGGAACTGAAGTCACAGTTAAGTCCTCATGATTGAAACTGGAATTCTGACTGGTGAGTGCTGTTGGAATAAATTGAATTGTAGTTTACCAAGTCTTGTAAATTAAGAAAGATTATATATATAAATGTTTTTGTTATTCACTCATGGGATGTGATGTCACTAGCTGTCCAGTATTTAATGCCCATTCCTCTTTGTCCTTAAGAAGGTGAGTGTAGCTACTTTCTCGAACCATTGCAGTCTACCTGCTGTTAATAGACCTATAATTCCTTGAGGGAGGGAATTCCAGGATTGTGACCCAGTGACTGTGAAAGAACAATAATCTGTTTCCAAGTCAAAATGGTGACTGGTTGGAAGGGAACTTGCAAATAGTGGTACTCCTATGGATCAGCTGTCCCTGTCCTTCCAGAAAAACAGTCATGGGTTTAGGAGGTGTGTTGGAGGATTTTTGGTGAATTTCAGCAATGCATCTTGAAGATAACATATTCTGCTGATATTGCATTGGTGGTGGAAGGAATGAATACTTTTGATGCCAATCAAGCATTCTGCTCTCCTGGCTAGTGTCAATCTTTTTAAGTGTTGGCTCTGCATATTTCTGGATAAGTGAGGTGTATCCCATCACACTCCTAACTTAGCTTTGATTCATGCACAGGATGTGGGCATTCATGCAGGTCAGCATTCATTGCTAATCTCTAATTGTGCAGAGGGCGTTTTGGAGTCACATGTAGGCCAGACCAGGTAAGGATGGCTGTTTCCTTGCCTCAAGGACATTAGTGAGCCATATGGATTTTTCTTGACAATTGGCAATGGTTTAATGGCCATCATTAAATTTTTAATTCCAGACTTTTATTGAATTCAAATGTCAACAGCTACCATGATGGGATTTGAACCAACGTCTCCAGAACACTAGGTGGGTCTCCAGATTAATAGTCTAGTGACAAAATCACTAGGCCAAGAGCTCCCCTAATTTCTGCCTTGCAGATGGCAGACAGACTTTGGGGAGTCAGGAGGTGAGTTACTCACCGCAGTGTTACTTGTCTCTGCTCTTGTAGCCATTGTATTTTTTTGGCAGGTCCACTTGAGGTTTTGCTCAATAGTAACCCCCAGAATGTTGATAGTGGGGGTTCTGTGATAGTAACACCATTGAATGCCAAGGGAAGTGGCTAGATTGTCTTTTATTAGAAAATGTCATTGCCTGGTCTTTGTGTGCCGTGAATGTTACTTGTCACTTTTCAGCCCAGGCCTTGATATTGTCCAGATTGTTGCACTTGAACATGAATTGCTTCAGTATCTGAGGCCATAAAGTTTCAGATTGTGCTGGAGTACAATTCTGCTATTGTTATTGGCCCACATGAACCTTATAAGACCATAAGACCATAAGACATAGGAGTGGAAGTAAGGCCATTCGGCCCATCAAGTCCACTCTGCCATTCAATCATGGCTGATGTGCATTTCAGCTCCACTTACCTGTATTCTCCCCGTAGCCCTTAATTCCTCGAGACAACAAGAATCTATCAATCTCTGCCTTGAAGACATTTAGCGTCCCAGCCTCCACTGCACTCTGCGGCAATGAATTCGACAGGCCCACCACTCTCTGGCCGAAGAAATGTCTCCGCATTTCTGTTCTGAATTTACCCCCTCTACTTCTAAGGCTGTGTCCACGGGTCCTAGTCTCCTCACCTAATGGAAACAATTTCCTAGTGTCCACCCTTTCCAAGCCATGTATTATCTTGTACGTCTCTATTAAGTCTCCCCTTAATCTTCTAAACTCCAATGAATACAATCCCAAGATCCTCAACCGTTCCTCATATGTTAGACCTACCATTCCAGGGATCATCCGTGTGAATCTCCGCTGGACACATTCCAGTGCCAGTATGTCCTTCCTGAGGTGTGGGGACCAAAACTGGACACAGTACTCCAAATGGGGCCTAACCAGGGATTTATAAAGTCTCAGTAGCACATCGCTGCTTTTATATTCCAACCCTCTTGAGATAAGTGACAACATTGCATTCGCTTTCTTAATCACGGACTCAACCTGCATGTTGACCTTTAGAGAATCCTCGACTAGCACTCCCAGATCCCTTTGTACTTTGGCTTTATGAATTTTCTCACCGTTTAGAAAGTAGTCTGTGCTTTTATTCTTTTTGCCAAAGTGCAAGACCTCGCATTTGTTCAATCAGCCATTTCCTGGACCACTCTCCCAACCTGTCTAGATCCTTCTGTAGCCTCCCCACTTCCTCAGTACTACCTGCCTGTCCACCTAACTTTGTATCATCTGCAAACTTCGCTAGAATTCCCCCAGTCCCTTCATCCAGATCATTAATATATAATGTGAACAGCTGTGACCCCAACACTGAATCCTGCAGGACACCGCTCGTCACCGGCTGCCATTCCGAAAAATAACCTTTTATCCCAAGTCTCTGCCTTCTGTCAGATAGCCAATCCTCAATCCATCCCAGTAGTTCACCTCGAACACCATTGGCCCTCACCTTGCTCAGCAGCCTCCCGTGTGGCACCTTATCAAAGGCCTTTTGGAAGTCTAGATAGACCACATCCACTGGGTTTCCCTTGTCTAACCTACTTGTCACCTCTTCAAAGAATACCAACAGGTTTGTCAGGCATGACCTCCCCTTACTAAGTCCATGTTGACTTGTTCTAATCAGACCCTGCTCTTCTAAGAATTTAGAAACCTCATCCATAATGATGGATTCTAGAATTTTGCCAACAACCAAGGTTAGGCTAATTGGCCTATAATTTTCCATCTTTTGTCTTGATCCTTTCTTGAACAAGGGGGTTACAACAGCGATCTTCCAATCATCCGGGACTTTCCCTGACTCCAGTGACGCCTGATAGATCTCAACCAATGCCTCTGCTATTTCCTCAGCCACCTCTCTCAGAACTCTAGGATGTATCCCATCGGGGCCAGACGATTTATCAATTTTAAGACTTTTTAGCTTTTCTAGCACTATCTCTTTTGTAATGGCAACCATACTCAACTCAGCCCCCTGACTCCCTTTAATTGTTGGGATATTACTCATATCTTCCACTGTGAAAACTGACGCAAAGTAGTTGTTAAGTTCTCCTGCTATTTCCTTATCTCCCATCACTAGGCTTCCAGCATCAGTTTGAAGTGGCCCAATGTAAACTTTTGCCTGTCGTTTGTTTCTTATGTATTGAAAGAAACTTTTACTATCATTTCTAATATTACTGGCTAGCCTACCTTCATATTTGATCCTCTCCTTTCTTATTACTCTGTTTGTTATCCTCTGTTTGTTTTTGTAGCCTTCCCAATCTTCTGATTTCCCACTGCTCTTGGCCACTTTATAGGATCTCTTTTTTTCTTTAAAACATTTCCTGACTTCCTTTGTCAGCCATGGCTGTCTAATCCCTCCCTGGATAATCTTTCTTTTCTTGGGGATGAACCTCTGTACAGTGTCCTCAAATATACCCACAAACTCCTGCCATTTTTGCTCTACTGTCTTCCCCGCTAGCCTCTGCTTCCAGTCTATTTTTGTCAGGTCCTCTCTCATGCCCTCATTATTACCTTTATTTAACTGTAACACCATTACATCCGATTTTGCCTTCTCTCTTTCAAACTCCAGACTGAACTCTACCATATTATGATCGCTGCTTCCTAAAGGTTCCCTTTCTTTAAGATCTTTTATAAAGTCTGGTTCATTGCAAAGCACTAGGTCCAGAATAGCCTGCTCCCTTGTGGGCTCCATGACAAGCTGTTCCAAAAAATGCCTAGTCTTGAGCAGCTAGATTGTTTCAAAGTCTGCCTCATTTAACAAGGTCATACTGGTGCAGCATGGTGGCTCAGTGGTTAGCACTGCTGCCTCACAGTACCAGGGACCCGGGTTTGATTCCAACCTCGGGCGACTGTCTGTGTGGAGTTTGTACATTCTCCCAGTGTCTGTGCGGGTTTGCTTCTGGGTGCTCCAGTTTCCTCCCACTGTCCAAAGGTGTGCAGGTTAGGTGAATTTGCCATGTTAAAATTGCCCATGGTGTTCAGGGATGTGTAAGTTAGGTGCATTAGTCAGGAGTAAATGTAGAGGAATGGGCTTGGGTGGGATACTGTTCGGAGGGTCAGTGTGGACCTGTTGGGCCAAAGGGCCTGTTTAACAAATGTAGGGATTCTATGAAAAAATAGTGTCATGTGACACAATGGATGGTATTTTCCATGTGAAAATGGACTCCATCTCCATGAGGACTGTGTAGTGGTCGCTCTTATTGATACTGTCATAGATAGGTGCATCTGCAGCTGGCAGGTTGGCGAGGATGAGGTCAAATATATTTTTCCCTCTTGTTGATTCACTCACTACCAGCTGCAGATCGAGTCTAATAGTCATGTCCTTTAGGACCTGATCATCAATCTGTAGTACTGTTGCTGAGCCATTCTTGATGGTGGACATTGAAATCCCCCAACCAACTTACATTTTGCGTGATTGCCACCCTCAGTGCTTCCTTCAGGTGTTGTTCAACATGGAGGAACACCAATTCATCAGCTGAGGGAGGATGGTACATGGTAATCAGCAAGAGGTTTTCTTACCCATGCCTAACCTGTAAAAATCAGACTTCACTGGGTCCAGGGTCAATGTTGAGAACTCCCAGGGCAACTCCTTCCTGACTGTGCCACCACAGTGCAACAACCTCTGCTGAGTCTGTCCTGCCAGTGGGGCAGGAAATAGTGATGGTAATGGTGGTGTGTGGGACATTGTCTGCAAGGTATAATTTCACGAGTCAGCCTGTTGCTTGAATCATCTGAGAGACAGCTCTGCCAATTTTTACACTAGCTTCCAGATATTAGTGAGGAGGACTTTGTAGGATTGACAGGCTCTTTCTGCTGTTGTCTTTTCCGGTGCCTTGGTCAATGCAAGCTGTCCGTCCAGTTTCATTCCTTTGCTGAGACTTTGCACAGGGAAGCTGGTTATGAGCCATATTTCTGTGGGTCTGGAGTCACATGTAGGCCAGACCAAGTGAGGATGGCCGATTGCCTTTCCTGAAGTGTATTGGTGAGCCAGATATGTTTTTCTAACAATGGCTTCTTATTCATCAGTAGATTATTATTTCCAGATATTTTTTATTGAATTCAAATTCCATTATTTTCCCAGGCAGGATTCAAACGCAGGCAGGCTCCCAGAGGCATTAGAGAGCTCCTGTATTAAGGGCTTTTGCCTGAAACATCGATTCTCCTGCTCCTCAGACGCTGCCTGACTTGCTGTGCTTTTCCAGCACCACACTCTTGACTCCTGTATTAATTGTCTAGTGATAATACCACTAGGCCTTTGCTTCCCCTTAAGTTTGGTTTATTCTATTTTATCTTCAGTTATTTTGCTAAGAACTTTCTTCTTTACTAATAAATCCAAATGCAGCATGGTGCTCTTACATTTTAGTGAAAGACCACCTTGTTAAAATAAAAAAAAACAAAATATGATCTGCCAAGCTAGAGTTGAATGTAAGATTTGACTTGAATAGTAAAGACATCAGCTGAGAACATAACAAGTTACACACTTCTCCAATACCCACAATAGCCCACTTGACTTAGCAGTGCAGTCCATGCCAACTTTGAAGCTCAAGGTCTAATTTCCATAAATTTCTTGGGCCTATCATTCAGCCCCACTCTGCTCAAAATCTAATTTATTATCTAATGGTTCTATAAGTATGGTTCTAAAAACCTACTCTGTTGTCTAATGGTTCTATACATACTGTTTTCAATGATTTGTCTGCATATGAGAAATACCTTGAGAATCCATGCATATTATGAACATCTTGTTACCTGATAAAAAATGACTAGTGCTAGATGCATATGAGAAAGATATGAACATTTTAAGCAATATACCAAAGCTACCACCATGCTGCTTGTGTCTACATAATTAAAAAAAGAAACATTAGCTTTGCTAAAGAGTCTGTTCTGGGATCCATGTTCGAAATATGTCAATCATAATAAGTTTAGAATATGATATCACTCCTTCAGAAATTGCACAATCCCAATTCTCAAAGCACATCTGTTTAATGCTCACACATTTCTTAATAATGCAATTACAGGATTGTGTCGAAGGCTTTTCATACAACCTGCTGCTCATCATTAATGTGAAATGTGAATAACTGCATGCTGTCATTCTCTTTGATGGCAGACAATAGCAATAACGCTCAAGTTTTAACCAGTATAACACATTGTAATATGCCCAAAAAATTACAAGACAGAACACTTGACAGGTGAAAGTGGATTACATTTTTCAAAAGAAAATAACAAAATGTGATGTTGAAAATTAAAACAGTTTACTAGCAGTTTCATTTCAAACACTAATCTTTGGCACCATTCCAAAGCTTGAAATGTGTGCTTATAGCTAATTGAGACACTCGAGGGCATAAACTGAACCAGCAGATCAAGTATGGTGAATGTGATAATGCAATGACCTGCACCAAAATTGACTGGATCTTTCGGCTGCATTTTCTCATTTGCAGTTCAAGTGTGGTGATGAGTAAGTTTTATGTTGTCAACATTGCCATAACCTCGGGTGATGTTTTGTACACGATCTTCCATTTTTCAACTCATTAATTATACAGCTGGAACATTGGCTGTTTTCTCACTGAATATCTTGCTGGGTGAGATGGAAGTCCTTGCCCAGTGCCAGGAGCTTCTGGTTTACAGGCCTCTTGTGCCATATATAAAGGCAAGCTGCACACCACTTCAGATTCTGCAAGTCAACAATGTGTTGCTTATGTCTGAGTGTTAACACATGATTCTGAGAACTATTGAGTCATACAGTATGGAAACAGACCCTTCTTTCCAAATTATCTGTGCCAACCACCCTCAGTCTGACCTAGTCCTACTTGCCAGCATATCTTCCTCTTCATCCAGATGCCTTTTAAATGTTGTAATTCTACCCACCTCCACCACTTCCTCTGTCAGTTTGTTTCAAACATGCACCACCCCTCAGGTCCTTTTCAAATCCTTCCCATCTCACCTTTAATCTATGCACTCTAGTTCTACACTCTCCCACCCCAGGAAAAAGAAGACCTTGGCTATTCACCCTGTCCATGCCCCTCATGATTTTATAAAGCTCTGTAAGCCGCAACCTCCTAAGCTCCAGGCAAACAGCCCCAACTTATTCAGTCTCTCCCTTTAACGGAAACCCTCCAGACCTGCTGGCAACATCCTTGTAAACCTTTTCTGCACCCTCTCAGGTTTAACAACATGGACCCCATAGAAGGGCAACCCCATAGAATTGTATGCAGTATTCTAAAAGTGGCATCACCAATCTCCTGTACAGCCACAACATAATATCCCAACTCCTATACTCAATGTTCTGACTATTGAAGGCAAGTGGGCAAAACATCTTCTTCACCACCCTGTCTACCTGCGACTCTACTTTTGAGGAACTGTGCATGTGCACCCCTCAGACCCCTTGGCAACACTCTCAAAGGCCCTATCATTAACTATATAAATTCTGCTCAGGTTCGCCTTACCAAAATGCAACACCTCACATTTATCTAAATTAAACACTAACAGCCACTCCTTGGCCCATTGGCCCACCTGACCAAAGTCCTATTGTACTCTGAGATAATCTTCTTCACTGTCCATTGCACCATTGGTGTCATCCGCAAACCTACTAAATCATACCTCCGATACTAACATCCAAATCATTTATATAAATGATGAAAAGCAATGTATCTCGCACTGATCTTTGTGGCAGACCACTAGTCACAGACTTCCTGGAAAAGCAACGCTCTACCATCACCCTCTGTCTCTTACTTTCAAGCCAAGTTTGTATCCAATTGGTTAGCTCCACCAGATCCCATGTGATCAAACCTAGCTTCCCCTGGATCCCATGTGATCTAACCTTGCTAACCAGTCTATCATGTGCAATCATATCAAACACTTTGTTGAAGTCCATGTAAACAACGTCTACCACTCTGCCATCATTAATCTTCTATGTCACTTCTTCATAAAAAAAATTAATCACGTTAGTGAGGTACGCTTTCCCATGTACAGAGCCATGTTGACTAACCCAAATAAATCCTTGCCTTTCTAAACATATGTAAATCCCATCCCTCAGAAATCCCTCCAGTAATGTACCCACAACTGACATAAGACTCACCAGTCTATAGTTCCCCAGCTTCCCCTTATTGCCTTTATTAAATAATGTCACCACATTAGCTAACTTCCAGTCTTCCATCACCTGAATTGTGGCTATTGATGAAACAAATATTTCAGTAAGGAGCCCAGCAATGTTTTCCCTAGCTTCCCACAATGTTCTGGGAAAAACCTGATCAGGTCCTGAGGCTTATTCTACCTTTATATGTTTTAAGATCTCCAGCACCTGCTCTTCTGTAATGTGAAATCTTTTCAAGACATCACTATTTATCTCCCAAGTACTCTTAGCTTTGATGTCCTTCTCCACATAAATACTGATGCAAAATATTCATTTAGCTCCTCATCCATCTCCTGTGTCTCTGCACATAAAATCTAAGTGAGCTTCATGCTTCATGGACAAATATCTTGAGATTATCATGGATAAGGTGGTAGAAACAAGTTCAGTGCTTTTCCAGACTGACTGCAGAAAAGGCGAACTCCAAGACCCAGCCTGATGCTTCAAAGATGACAACACAGGTCATTCTGGTTTCCTCTGTGAAAAGTAGCACAGAAAGAGGGTAAATGATCTTCTGCACTCTGCAGGGTTACGTGGCAGTATCTACTATCATCTGCCTCATATTTTAGGGTCACAATCCACTCTAACTCTAGGGACAGGCAATAAATGCTGGCCAGCCAGCGACACTCACATCTCTCAAATAATTAAGAAAACTTCACATACAACTCACTCATACTGATGAACAACAATTCTCAGCGTTACCTTCATCATATCAACACAAGAGCTGACAATCTTAATCTTTTAGAACTACCAAGACTTCTTGCCCTCTGCCCTTCTGTCTCACTCACTGAGGACATCTGGCTACCTCTCCCACTCATGTATGATCACAAACTGCTCTTTCATTCACTTCCATCAGATTCAGTGCTTTCCTTTACTGGCAAAAACTGGCCCATAACCTAGGTCAGGATGATCAAGGAAGGTTGCGGGGTGAGGGGGGCTTCTCGGCATCAGGCATCTCATGAAGAAAGGATTGGCTGGGGAAAACAACAACTGCTCACGTATTGACAGTGAGACACAAAAGAACAACTTATTGGAAACAAAGCCACTGAATGCTCAGAGATGCACCAGCAAGGCTGTCACCTGCACCCTCCTCCACCTCAGAGATATTCATCTCAATGAATAATCTATCTAAGTTAGACTCAAGACAATATCTGATGAGTACATCACTGGCAGGTGTCCACAGCTGGTCAAAAAGGAATGCCTTGTGTTGGACAGCTAGTGACAAGGTACTTGCTCAACACCAGTCAGAGAATTTGTAAGTTTATCAGATGTACTCGTTAGACTGGAATGAGTCGTCTAACGTTGTCATTGCTGTGATGTCTCTGACATGTGAGTACTTGGCTGTCTCCATGCAAAGGGTGTTGATTCCTTGGACACCCAGAAATGTTCAATGTCTACCAGATATGCCATCAGACCTGCACTCTAATCCTTACACCATGGCTGCTGAGCGTCAGTGGCAAGGTGAGAGAGAAAAACAAGTACCTCAATCTCAAGGTGCCCCTTTCACTTATGGAGACAGGGTGGTATCAAAAGGCAACCGTAAGGAAGAGGTGCAGCTCACAAGCACCCAGATGTTCCTTCACTGAACAACCCAGCGGTTCCTGTCCTTCTATCTCTGTCCTGACTGTGATCCTAAAGCCTAGAACAGTACAGGCTGAGGAAGGTGAGGCTGCATGTGGGCAAGGGACTCTCAGCGGATCTAGAACCAAAGGGTGAGGGGGCAATTATCCAAGGTTTCCATGTCACAAGTCAAACAGAAAACTAGGCTTCTTCCACTCCAGTTCCAGAAGACAGGCTGCAGCTAGATATTGCGGGAGGATGAAGAAAACAAACTGAACACACCTGGATGGTATCAGTTCTAAATCGTTCAAAATACCCACTCACTTTTTGTAATGTATTTTCACTTGCACAATCACAATGTCGGCTGTAATATTATTTTCAATGCTGGTAAAGTCACACCCATGTAAGTGAATAGAGTAGATTTCAGGGAGGCAAGATATAGCAAGCACCCAGCATTTCATACAAATAACCAAATATTTGACTGTGATGTTGTCTGGTACTTGCTATGGACTGTTGATGCCAAATAGAAACTTTAGATAGTCCTAATAATTTCTTTGTTACAATAAGCTTATTGTTTAGCTTATATGAAAAGGAGCTGACTAGTGTGCACAATATAATGCTCATGATTGCTTGAGACCATAATGTAAAACGTGCATTCTGTAATTGTTGCTGACCTGCTAATGAAATGCAAACTGAAGTCAGATAGGTGGCATTAATGAACCAGTGAAGGCACGATTGCTGCAATTGCCTCTAGCAGGGCCTGAGAATCAAAGTTGTTAACTCTGTGCCCATAGGAAAGGTGGATAACTCACTCCACACACTTTGCGACCATCTTGTGAGCATGTTGTGCAGTTAACTTTTGATGTATTATGTCAAGTTTCCATCCTTGTGTTCATGTGACCCAGTTGCAAGCTTCACCTGTGACAGACTGACGATCCGCCATCTTTTACTTCACTTTTAATGTTGCTGGCTTTGTGGCCCCCATGTACCTTTGGATTCCACCATCTTGTTTGACCCATTTTACAGTACAATTAATTTGTCCACTTTATCCCCAGAACTCACAACCCTGGAAGTGGCCACGTTTTTGGTGGTCCTACACCCTCTCCATGGAGTGACCTGGGATCTGCTTGAACACCTCCTTTCAGAGTTCTCAGCCCCCTCCCGTTAACTCTAAGGTTCCATCTTCCTGTCTGTAATTGCTCCCTATCATCATGACCATTCCATTAGTGATCCAGTACAACGAGGTTCATCCACAGATTTGAGCCACCCACTTTCCCCAGCATGACATGGACTGTTGCCTGATAAGGCTGCTGACAGTCTGAGCCTCCACAATTGACCTCCACAAAGGATCCAGATTCCTTGACTTTAACAGAATCAAACATGAGACTGACTCTGATGACCCCCACACTGTAATTGGATAGGTCTCTTGAATGAGTGTGACCCACCTTCACCCCACTAAGGACTGGTCTCTTTTCATTTTCACACTTCAGTATTTACTTCCAAGGACTTGTCATGTAAACTGCTAACATGTATTGCAGTTCTGTTGTTAACATGCCATAGTTTGTCACATGTCCATCCTCTGTCTAATTGATATTTCAGTATTCAGAACTCCCCAACCTGCCTCTACCTCTACACTAAACTACAGATGCAGGATTCTAAGTAAGAATTGAAGTCACTGTGTGAAAAAGTAACGTCAACCACAGACGTTGGCTGCCTGTGACTCAGCACTGTTGTTACTATGCGCAAAGAAGTATGATAAGACCCATGCAATGCCCAGCTCCATGTCAGTGCAAAAAATCCTGCATATATCCACTTTTCTGAGTGCAAAGAAACCTGGCAAACACGTCCTCAGCTCCAAAGTAAATAGATGATGCCCTGAAGAAGTGTTTTGATAAGTCCCAGAGCAGGCGTGCAGATGTTGTGAAGCTGGTGCTTTGTTCATCCTGAGTTGAGTGAATGAATGGTCCACGAAGAGTATGCCAATTGACAAAGGAGACACCACCTTGTGCAGAGGAAGCAGTTCCATGTGAAGAGAAGTTAGAGGGCAGCACACATATTCTGCAAATTCCAATGGATGCTGACAATACAATTTGTCAGGTGCTGGTTCTGTTTTACCAGTCAACCTTTTGCTCCATTGAGTTTTTTGTTGGAAGATAGGAGAATTAGAAGTGCAGTACTAACAGGACACGCTGAGTTTTAATGAGATGGCAAAACTGGGCCATTATTCTTGATACCTAAAATTAGTTTTTTTTTAGTTTTGACCCATGTAGTTGTCATGCTCATGATTATTCTCATCAGACCAGGGAGGGGATAATTCCGTCTTTAGGTTAAATGGCCAATATCAAAATAAGTCGAATGCACCCTTATAAAATACATGAAATCAAATTGGAGCTTACATACAGTAAGTTACAACTACTTTTCAAGGTTCTCCAAAGGCCAAATCATTGGCTTTCTCAGTGTTGCTGGAAGCCTCCTGAGAAACAATAATCATAATTTTTTTCACTTACCCTAATCTGGAGCAAGGAAGGGGAACTCACACCTTCCTTCTACCTTCACAGCGATTGTTAACATCCTCATTAACATTAACCACCAATATTTATAGTGCACCTCCAATGTGCTAAAATACCCCAAGGTATTTGACAAAAGAGAAATCAGAAAATAATTGACTCTGGGCCAATGAAGGAAGGACTGGGATAAATGATGAGAAGGTTAGGCACAAGAATAGAATTGAAGCAGAGTCTTAAAAGAGGAATAAAAGATAGGAAACTTTAGTGAAGAGATCACAGAGCTAAATGCCTAGGCAACTGAAAACCCAACTTGCAATGATGGACATAGGAAGTCTGGATTGCAGAATACACATTTGCATTCCATCCATTTGACTGGTAAACTGGTTCTTATGAAAGGTCATCAACGTGAAACATTCTGATCATTTTTCTCTACATGTGTTGCCTTATCTGCTCAGAAATAGGAAGCTTTAATGAAATGCTCAGCATTTCTGGCACTTTAAGTTTTTGTTTATATGTTGTTGAAGTGGAGTTCCTGATTTTCAGTGACATTGAAGTGAACAAAAGTGAAAATCAGGCTGTTTATAAAATCTGTTCAACCAGTATAATGACCACGCTGTGTGTGAAATTTACCCCAGGTAAAACAGAAAACAATCAATATTTCCCATCAGTGGCGTGCAGCAGAATTATTTATCTGACAGTACATTGTAATAAAGCATGAAAAATGTTGCTGTAAGCTTTCCTCAGTGTTGTCTGTGCTCGGGGGTTTATGATGATAAACTTTCAAGTCCTAATACTTGTTTGTTATTTTTATCTTAAATCAAATTACAAAAGATATTTACCTTGGCAATTTAATTCATCCGTGTAGTCACCACAGTCATTGGAACCATCACAAATCCACGATGGGAGGATGCAAAGGGACGTGCTATTACATTTTATAAAGTTTACATCCTTGACTCCAACTCTATAGAAACCAGTGCAATCTGTGTTGCCTGAAGTAGAATTAATAGAAATCAGTGAGTCAATGTAAGCATTGTCTGCACTTGATTGATAAAATACGAATCATATTTCACTACTATTATCTACTTAATGTTATCAGAGGTTTTTTTTATATTCAATTAGTTCATGAAGAAATTCAAATGTGTGTTTTGCTAGCAGTAAAGGAAATTGTATTTTAGCAAGTGATTCCTTCCAGTTACATCTAATGGCCAATGAAGATGCACATGCTTTCTGTGAAATGCCTACAGCAGATCACACTGAATTGTTGCCAAAAGTTTACAACTTACCACAATCTGTTTCATCAGAAGCATCTATACAATCTATCACTTGGTTGCACTGTGCTGATTTGACAATGCAAGTCCCATCTCTGCAACGAAACTCAGCTGTGTTGCATGTAGAATCTGCAATACATAGACAGGACATGGGCAATGGCACAGTTATGCTCATAATTTAACTTCCAGTTATTCAAGTTACTTATTTTTTGAATAGTTTAAAACATCCAACATGCAGAAAATCCTGACAAATAATTTACTGCATTGCAAACTGGTTGGAATTAGTGTAAAATTTTTAATGCAACTTATAATGTGGAAAGCAAAAGGTCAGAAATCCAACTGAGTAATTTTTGGAAGGTAACGTGTTGGCAGCAAAATATATCTTTCTTATCTGAAAGTATTGTGCTTGGGGAAAGGCAAATGGATACGAATAAATCAGGAAGACGTCCATCAGAAAAACAATTACTAAAATCATAATATAAATATTTAATTTATGCTAATTGAATGCTGACCAAGTTATTTAAAAGACTAGGCGAAAGTGAGGAATGTAGATGCTGGAGAGTAGAGTCAGGATTAGAGTAGTGATGGAAATGCACAGAAGGTCAGGCAGCATCCAAGGAGCAGGAAAATTGACATTTTGGACAGGAGCCCTTCATCAGGAATGAGGCTGGAAGTCTAGGGGGTTGAGAGATGAATGGGATGGGGTGGGCATGGGGAGAAGGTAGCTGGGAGTGCAATAGGTGGGTGGAGGTAGGGGTAAAGGTGATAAGTCGGAGAGGAGGTTGGAGTGGATAGGTGAGAAGGAAGATTGACAGGTGGGACAGGTCATGAGGATGGTGCTGAGCTGGAAGTTTGGAACTGGGGTAAGGCGGTGGGAGGGGAAATGAGGAAACTGGAGAAGTCTACATTGATGCCCTGGGATCGAAGCGTTCCGAGGAGGAAGATGAGGCATTCTTCCTCCAGGTGTCCGGTGGTGAGGCAATGGTGGTAGAGGAGGCCCAGAACCTGCATGTTCTTGGCAGAGTGGAAGGGGGAGTTGACATGTTCGGCCATGGGGCAGTGGCATTGATTGGTGCGGGTGTCATGGAGAAGCGCTCTGCGAGAAGACATCCAGAAGACCACATTGGATGCAACAGATGCAATAAATGACATTTGTGGAAGGGCGGGTGAAACTTTGATGGATGTGGAAGGCTTTTTGGGGCCTTGGATGGAGGTGAGGGAGGAGGTGTGGGCGCAGATTTTGCAATTCCTGCAGTGGAAGGGGAAGGTGCCAGAAGGGGAGGATGGGTTGTTTGGGGGTGGGGTGGGGGAGGGGTGGGGGTGTAGCGTGGACCTGACCAGGTAGTTACAGAGAGAATAGTCCTTGCGGAAAGCGGATAGGGGTGGGGAGGGAAATATATCCCTCGTAGTGGGGTCCGTTTGTAGATGGCGAAAATGTCGGCAGATGATGCGGCTTATGCTGAGGTTGGTGGGGTAGAAGATGAGGACCGGGGGGGCTCTGTCCTTGTTGCGGTTGGGGGGGTGGGGTTTGAGAGCAGAGGAGCGGGACATGGATGAGATGCGTTGGAGGGCATCTTCAACCACGTGGGAGAGAAAATTACAATCTTTAAAGGTGGAGGCCGTCTGGTGTGTTTTGTGGTGGAACTGGTGCTCTTGGGAGCAGATACAACGGAAGCGGAGGAATTAGAAATACAGGATAACATTTTTGCAGAAGGTATGGTGGGAGGAGATGTAATCCAGGTAGCTGTGGGAGACAGTGGGTTTGTAAAAAATGTCAGTGTTGAGTAGCCACATGGCTGAAGACTAATCTTATTTAAAACACTGTCCAGTGCAAATAGGGCTGGCAATGCCAACCTAATACTTACTATTGCAAGATACTTCATCTGAGTTGTCTGCACAGTCATCCACTCCATCACACCACTTTGCATTGGACACACAACGGCCATTGTAGCAATGTTTAAATCCTTTTCGACAACTCCTGTTTGCTGATTCAAAGAAACGAAGGAAGCAAAAGTGAAACAGTAAGATGATAAATTCATCACACTGATGGAAAATGTGTCTAATTGGACAATGAATGTTTCAAGCATTTAGTGATCAATATTACAAAGTTAGATCATTGTTTAATTGGAATATTTGATTATTAACTTCAGCAATCCCACTTTGAATTCTTTCCCTCAAGAAAATGGCAACTGTATTTTTTTTCTGTGATCATTTCAAAATTCTCTCTCAAATTTCTTGTGCCACCAACTGACTTAGTGTTTGCATTATTAGGTGGCATTGGGGAGAGAATGTTTCCATTAAATCTGGATCGTTCTCCTTTTCTCTGTAAATCATAACTGTTTTGCCCTGTCATTTCTGGTGGGTGTCATTGCTCAAAACCTGACTTCATCAAATTACTCACTTTATAAACCTTCAAGTTATTTGCAAATTGATGACTGCTGTTAGGTCTCCCTGGTTAATCTCTCTTTAGCCACTAACAGTGAATTTCCTTTCATGAGCAGAAATCATGGGGTAAGTTGATAACCTGTCTTAGTTTCAATTTTTTTTCTCTCCACCTGAAGAATTGCATTCTTGTGTGTTAACACCGTTCCTCAAGTGGATCTGACATATCATAACTCCATTCAAGGACAGTCTTCAATTCTGTTCTAATCTAGGCAGCCATTTATGATTCATAAATAGGGGTTAATGTTCCTGCAATAGCACTGATAGTAACTAATATCCTTGTCATGTTTTGGCAGAGATTATGTCATTCAGTAGAGTTTGAGGATGTTCCTAGCAATTAAAACTCAGTTACTGTCTGAACTAACCTACTAAATTGCTTAACTGACAGCAATTTTACAACAGCCTGGTGTCATGTGGGTAATAGCTGTTACAAAATTGCAGTTGGGAAATCATAATATTGATTTCCAATTAATGGCTCTAACAAGGTGATAACATTTTAATTTTGGTGGCTAAAGGAATAAAAGACTTGATTCACAGAGTGTGTTAATGAACATCTCTGAGTCCTACAAGCCAATAAATTGCTTTCAAAATGTAATTACTGTTGTGATATCAGTAATTGAAAGAGCCAAGGTATACAAAGAGGATTTTCGGAAAAAAGTGAGATAAATGATCAGTTAATTTGCTTTACTCGTGGTTGAAAGAGAAATGTTAACCAGGATACCAGTAAAACCACCCACTTTCAGGTCTGTCTTCAGATTTCTTGGTTTGCTTTCAGCACACACTGCTTATTCTCTACAACCCTCAGATCGCGTTATCACTTATTAAGCTTCTGTTCTGTCCTGGCTGGCCATCTACAATCCCCTTGTTTACCAACTCCTGTCATATCTCTCTCTGGGCTCCATCTCCATCTATCCATTCACCAGTAATTTCTCTGCACCCCCCTCACTCATTGAAAACTATCTCCCTCTGACAGGATTCTCAGAGCCAATCCTAACTTTGTCATCGAGCCTGCTGACAAGGGTGGTACTGTTCTAGTCTGGCATGTTGACCTCCACATTGCAGAGGCTGAGCCCTCCTAACTCCCCGTGAACCATGACCCCACCATGAAGCATCATGCCATTGTGTCCATGATTATCATCAACCTCATCTCATTTGGGGATCTCTCCCCGAAATTCTCCAAGACATAGTCCCCCAACCCTGCTTCTCCTTCTCCACCCCAAAATCCACAAACTGGGCAGACCCATTGTTTCTGCCTGGCCCTGCCTCAGAGAACATATTTCTTTCTACTTTTACGCCTTTTTCTCCTCCCCTTGTTGAATCCGTCTCCACTTACATCTGTGATTCTTCTGACGCTTCACATCGGTTTCAGAATTTTCAGTGTGCGGGCTCCAGCCACCTCGTCTTTACCATTGATGTGCAATCCCTTCAAACATCCATCCCTCACCAGATGGTCTCAGTGCTCTCTGCTTTTTCCGGGAAACAAAGGACTGATTCATCGCTATCCACACCACATTTCTCTGCCTGGCTGAGCTCATCCTCACTCTGAACAGCCTCTCCTTTAATTCTCTCACTTTCTTAAGATCAAAGTGTAGCCATGCGTACCTGCATGGGCGGCAGTTATGATTGCTTCCTTATGGGGTACATGGAACATTCCTTGTCAAGTACATCAATGACATCATCGGTTGCTGCTTTCCTTTCTTGTTCTGAACTGGAAAAAAATTATCAATTTTGCTTCCAATTTCCACCCTGCTCTCACCTTCAACTGGTCCATCTCTGACTCCTCTGTTCCCTTTCTTGACATTTCTGTTTCCACTTCTGGTGATAAGCTAGCTACCAATATCCATTACAAACTCACCAATTCCTATAGTTACTTTGATTAAACATCCTCACAGCCTGCTTTCTGTAAGGACTGCATCCTATTCTCCCAATTTCTTCGCCTCTGTCGCATCAATTCTGATGATGGCATCTTCTGTTGGGAGCCTCAGAAATGTCCACACTTTTCCTCAACCAAAGATTCCCTACAACCATGGTCAATAGGACTCTTAGCTATGTCCAAAACATTTCCTGCACTTCTGCCCTCACCTCTTTCTTTCCCTCAAACAAAAAATGATAGGGACCCCTGGTCCTCACTTACCATCCCATCAGCTACACCATCCAAAGAATTGTAAGCCACCATTTCTGTCACCTCCAATGGGATGCCACAACCAGACACACAATCCCCTTCCCTCTCTTGTCAGCATTCCACAGGGGCTGTAACCTCTGGGACACCGTCGTCCACTCCTAATCCATTGCAAACACCTCCCCACACCTCAATGGCATTTTCCCATGCAATCACAGAAAGCATAATACCTGCCTGTTTACCTCCTTCCTCCTCACATCCAAGGCCCCAGATGTATCTTCCAGATGAAGCAGCAATTTACCTGAACTTCACTCAATATAGTCTGCTGTTGTTCGCTGTTCTACAATGTGGTCTCCTCTACATTGGGGAGATGAAACACAGGCTGGGTGACTAATTTGAATATCATCTATGTTCTGTCCACATAAAAGACCCAGAGGTTACATTTGCCTGCCTCTTCAATACAGCACCTTGTTCTGCAGCCAACATTTCTGTTGCAGACTTGCTGCAGTGCTCTAACAGACCTCAGCTCAAGCTTCAAGATCAGATCTCATTTTCTGCCTGAGGACCCTCGAGGACTCAATGTTGAGTTCAATAACCTAAGAGCCTAATTCCATCCTTACATATTTTATCACCACCCACACACCAGCCCTGTTCTGCCATGGGTTGCTTTTAGAACAGCTGACCCATTTTCACCCACTGTCAGGCCTATTATTACATCAGAATACTACCATCTGCAAATGTAGTTCCAAGGGAAAGACTTCCCTAAGTTGGAATGTATCATTATTCCTTTATTGACATGAGATTTAAATCCTGGAACTTCCTTTCTAGCCGTACTGCAGTTCACCACCATCTTCTCACGGACAATTAAAGATCAGCAAAAATTGCAAATAACGCTCACCACTCACATAAAAATTTTTTTAAAATGCATTAATACATTTTCCTACTTCTTTCAGAACAATGAGGTGTGCAATACAAGGCAGCAGAAGCTAACCTGATGGGTGCAGGTGTACTTTGATGTCCAGACCTCTATGGAAAAGAGGGAGCAGGACATTATTAGAATCTCCAAAGCCTCAGATAAGCACTATCCTGGGATAGTACGCCAAAGAAAGCTGGTGGACATGTAGAAGGCTAGGTTCATCAAGAAATGTACCAGATGGTGTGTTGTCTTTGTCAAGAAGTGCTGAGGAGACAAGTACCACAAGACTCAGGGTGTTGCTTAAACTTTGGAGCTTATCATGTCAGGCACGAGAATAATGTCCAACACCATTATTGTACTTGTCAACACAATGATGACCCAACATATGTCAAGCAAGCTCAGTTTCCACTTTATTATGATTTCAGCTGATGATAATAATGGGCAAATGAGATTTCAGAATGGACTCTGGCTTGATAGACCCTAAACTTAGCTTATTTTTAACTATGGAGCTCATTTTCTGAACATAGCCATCAGAAACTGTTTGGGTACTTCATGTTGTTTCTTTTTTAATGAACATATTATCAGTTACATTTAAACAATATTATTCGAGGCAACAAAGTTGGAAAGACTTCATTACAAACCCCAGAAAATGATTAAAACACAGATTATGCTTTTATCCAAGCAATGTGTTTACAAACACCCAATCCAACAAAGAGTTAGCGTTATTTCCACATGAGGCTCAGGCTGGCACGGCTACAATTGCTTTATTTCTGTTTCAGTTCTGTGCATTCACCAAACACTTTTACATTTCAGCTGATATCTCTCCCTGAGACACACTAAACAAACTGAAAGTGGAGTGGCATGGTGGCTCAATGTTTAGCATTGCTGCCTCAGAGTGCTATGAACCCGGGTCTGATTCCACCCATGGGTGACTAGGTGTAGAGTTTGCACATTCTTCCCATGTTTATGTAGGTTTCCTCTGGGTGTTCCAGTTTCCTCCCTCAGTCTGAAGATGTGCAGATTAGGTGGATTGCCCATTCTAAATTGCCCATAGTGTTCATGGATGTGTAGGTTAGATGGATTAGCCATGGGAAATAAAGGGTTACAAGGATAGGGTAGGAGGGTGGGTCTGAGTGGACTGTTCTTTGGAGGGTCAGTGTGGATTGGAAGGACTGAATGGCCTGTTTCCATACTGTAGGGATCCTATGAAGTAAGCTCATTATTACTTTAATATTAGAGCAAAAAAGTGTATCTAAACTCAATTTCCAGCAGTTTTACCAGGTTTCTTACTGGAGAGTTCAACATTTCAACCTCCACTGTCCAGCATATACAAACTGGCTAATACTCTTCTGGGTTGTTCTATGTTTGTTTGAACATGTAGATCTCTGTCATTAGACAACAGCTCAGATTTTTTTTCTATCTCTTATTTTTAATGCTGCGAACTACTAACCCCAATCTCTTCATTTCAATGCTTATAAAATCTCATTACAATGCAAGTAAACAAAGAGGCCTCCAGACTTCTCAGTGCGAAGCCCACAAGAACAATTTTTAAATAAACAATGTCTCCCTCTTCCAAACACACAGAAGGTCAATTAAACTTCAAGTTATACAATCCAACATAAACAGTTTCCATCATAAGTATGGGGCAGAAGTAGAAGTTCAGACTGAGGTTATGTAAGATTATCTTGCCATGATGCAAGCGCAAAATGTTGTCATGGCTGTGAACTGCAGAGGGCAGAAATTTTCTTTCAGGGCAGCCCAGCAGCCTGTTGTCCAAAAAATTACTAGGATTGCTGAAGCTGGAGCAGCACTAACTCCATAGAGTATAGACCAGTGTGTCTCTGTAAAAGACAGCATCTGTTCTTCCACTGCTGCTACTTCACCAATACCCTTGCTCTTGCTTTCCAACCAGCCTGGCCACGCTGCTGAGAAACATTCAATAGTGCAGACTAATAGTTAAAGCTCAGAGCTGTTTGACACTGTCCTCCAGGGCCAACTACAGACCCTCCACTGAAAGTCATCAGCCCATGAGGGCAACACTACAAAGAAGCAAAAGTAAAGACATAAGTATCACATGCAGGAATGCATGAATAATTAATTAATTTATGTATGCAACACAGAATTATTTGATTTATCATTTTTATTGGGATTTTTTGATTCTATGTATTTTTTTGCAATGCATACATTTACATGCTTTGATGATTGGCGACAGGGAAAAGGTAAAGTGTGAGATGGTTGGTGAATTTGAAATTGGTGCTGCAGCACTCAAATGATTTCTGCACACACAATCCAGGTCAGGGATGAGGAGATTTTACAATTTCGTTTTGGTGGCAATGTAACTTATTAGTGTCCTGTTGACCTTTGGGAATTGAATTCCAGCTTTCATAAGTCTTTACAACTCATGGATCTTTTTTCACAATCCTGTAAGATTAATTCATTTCCTGAACTTCTAAAAAAATGCATTTTAGTATGATCTTCTTTCGGGATTTTCTAACATCATTTTTGTTCAGCTGAATTGTTTTACATCAATAAATAATTCTAGCATGAAAAATGATGGCCACTGCTGTTTTCATATGGAGTCCATTATTCACCTGAACAATTAATATTGTCTGATATCAAATTTTTGTCATACTGTCATGTGGGTGTATAAAGTTAAAGTCTGCTATTGAGGTTGTTTTTTGTATTAAGTTGTAAAACATTTGGTTTCTCTTGGCTGTAAAATGCATCAGTGGACAGGCAGTTCACTTAATCTATGTGTAAATGAGATTGCCGCATGTTAATTCTTATCAGCAGCTACGCTGACAGGCAACAGTATGTCCGCATGCATTGCTTTAGACACAAAAGTGCCAAGGTGTCTGAAATTCCAGATCATTTACATTTGCTCATTCATTTGTATTGGATGAGATTTGCTCATAATATTACAATTAATCTTCAGGAAATGTTAAAACACTCATGTCTGATACTGAGGTTTACACTTTGATGCCATGTTTCTTTCATACTTTCATACTGAAATAACATTTTTAAAGCTGAAACTGGAATAGCCACATTTGTTTACCTTTTTGAATATTCATCAGCAAAGGATACATTGCCTTTTGTTATGTTGAGATGAGAAGGGGAATTGGCTAGCCAGTTTTTAACAATCACTCGTTCAGTCACAGCAATCTTTTTGTTTCTTTTTGGCATGCAGTTATCATACTTTAATTACAAAATGTTTAGTGGAAAATGATGGAGCCAATTACCAAGGCCTTTTTGAGCGAAAGAAAGAGGAATTTTTTCACCTTCAAATAATGTATAAGAAAATAATAAAAATGCCGCATCAAATACACATACACAAACACAGGTAATAAGTTTAAAAGGGATACTGTCTGCTACAGGCATAGAGAAAAAGAAAGGACATGCAGTTAAAAGTCCTTAGGATCTGTGGGTGTTAGACTTTAGGCCTGAGAAAACAGTTCTTTGATTGTTTACATGTATCCAGGGCAGCAAGAGACTCCACAGATAACTGAATCCTTGGGAATTAGTAGTATTACCAAGTTGCCTTTTCACCAGTCAATGTATTCCAAGATGCTTAATGAAACAGGCAGGGAGGGAAAGCTTTAGCTCCTGTTTATTTCCAAATTAATTTTCCTCATCTTTGCTGCTCAAAAACAGCTGTTAAAATATAGTTGAGTGCATATTCCACAGACTAACTCCATTGTCTTTCTAATATAGCGGAACATTTCATCTTCCAATAGGTGAAATTATCATACATGTAAATTAAAGAGGAAATGCGAACTTATTGAAGTTTATTCAGTTGCCTGGTTTCGATGTCTTCAGATAAAAATAGCCATTTCAGCACAGAGAAATGCATTTCCTCCAAATGAGTTTTACAATATATCCCTCAATCTATGGTCAGCTTCTATTACTATCATTGTTGATCTAGGTTAAAAATCACACAACACCAGGTTATAGTCCAACAGGTTTAATTGGAAGCACACTAGCTTTCGGAGCGATGCTCCTTCATCACCTGATAAAGGAGTGTCACTCCGAAAGCTAGTGTGCTTCCAATTAAACCTGTTGGACTATAACCTAGTGTTGTGTGATTTTTAACTTTGTACACCCCAGTCCAACACCGGCATCTCCAAATCATGATTGTTGATCTATGTTTCTTCCTTTATAAAAGTCATTTTCATCCAAGTATAACAATTAGATGACGGAAGTGAAAAATTGATAACCAATTCTTTCTACTATTGAAAGTAAATTCAATTTTTAAAAAAGAATAACACAACTAACATTGACATATTTCTCCAGTTTCTTTCCTACTTTTCTCTTCATTTGGCCCCCTCTTGTGATTTCATTTCCTCTAAATTGCTGATCACTCATTCACTGACAAAACAATGTCTCTTCTCCTCAGATAAGTTCTCTTCCCAGTTGTCATTACCCTTCATCCAAAACCTCAATGCTGGCCCCTTTGCCTTTGCTGAAAATGTGTTGCTGGAAAGGCGCAGCAGGTCAGGCAGCATCCAAGGAGCAGGAGAATCGACGTTCCGGGCATGAGCCCTTCTTCAGGAATCTGCAATCCTCACTTTCCCTTTGCCTTTGCTATACATCTCCACATCTCATATTTGCCTCGCTTCTTTCAAGTCCTTGAATGTGTTGTCATCTGTTAAATCTGCAAACTTGAAGCTTTAACCTTTCCAATGAGATTTCTGTCTCTGCTATAGGAATGAAACAGCACTATTCAAAGTCAACAATGACATCCTTGCGGCAGTGACTTTGTTGCATTATCCTTTTCTATTTTCACAATTCTATTTCTCAATTCTTACCCTTTTTTGTAGCCTTTGATGTAGTCAACATCTTCTTCTTCTCGAATAGTTGTCCTCCATAGTCTAGTGCAATATGATTGCCCTCTGGGTTAGCTGTATTAGCATCTATCAAGTGTTAATCCAGAGACAATGTGGGATGACAGCCCAATGCAGTAAGAAGGAACACTCATTAGTCAGAGGTGACATTTTAAGAGACTAGGTGGAAGCCCTGTCTTCCTTTTCAGATAAATGAGAAGCATTCTGTGGCACTATCATGAAAAAAAAGATGGGAGGTTCTTCACTGTATCCAACCCATTATTTATCTGTCAACCACACTGCTGAAACAAATGACATAATCATGAGCGCTTTTCCTTGTTAGGTACAAATTGGCTGCTGTGTCTCATATTACAACATTGAATATGCTTCAAAAATGACCTCATTGCTTGGAAAATGCTTTGGGATGTCCGGAGTTTGCAAAAGGTTTCATATAAAGACAAGTTGTAAATAAAAACGTCAATTATAGAAACCTCGGGCCTCCCATTTTGACAAAATGAATTGTTTGTTTTGGCAGAGTATTGTGTAAATGGCCTTCACATACAAAATGCATTTGAAAATTGATTAAACATACTTTTAGTTTCTTATTAATGTTACAATAATTTAAGATCACACGTCATACAACACCAGGTTATAGTCCATAAGGTTTATTTGAAACCACAAGCTTTCGGAGCGCTACGCCTTCGTCAGGTGCCGACAGCTCTGAAAGCTTGTGATTTCAAATAAACCAACGCACTATAACCTGGTATCATGTGACTTCTGATCTTATCCACTCCATGTCCAACACCAACACCTCCACATCATGGTAATAATTTAACAATTACATGTCATCTATAATGAATATGTAGCGTTTTTATTTATTTTGTTGTTGTAACCACATTCTTACACCTTCGATTTATACCCCGTGTTCCAATATTATGTGTGCTAGTCCAGTGACAATATAAAGGAATAAGTGTTATCAAAGCTGCTAGGTTAGATAAATGACATTAGAGACAGAGTTTGATAGCATTCAGGAAGTGGAACTAAGACAAATGAGAGATGATTTTATGATTTACACGTATGTCATAGACAACAAAAATGTTACTTCTGAAAATCTAGCCTCAAATTATTATTTGTCTTGATTACAGATAGAATTTTGAGAGTCATAATGCTGGGTGAAAAAGCTTACATCTACTTGCACACATTTCCTCCCAAATAGAAAAGATTACTTACCACAATATGATTGCTTTTCATCGGATTTATCTTTGCAGTGCACAATTCCATCGCATGCCAAATGGTATCCAATACAATCTTTGTTCCCACATTCAAATTCAGTGTGAATATTGCAAGATGAGTTTGCAGCTGAAACAAATGTCAACATTTATTTTTTCAGCAAATAATATTGGCACAAAATATTCCTTTGCTTGGAAGAAGACCAAAAGTAAATGGTTTCCAAATTTTGTAATATTTTACATACACGTTCTTTGCCAATAGCTAGCAGTAGTCCTGGATTGAATAAGGTAATTTCCATAATTTCCTTGTTTCCTTATCTAGATAACCTTGTTGAGTTTAGCAAACGCATCCACTAAAGTCCATTAAACTGAGACTTCATTTCAAACATGGATCATAAATTAGCTTCTACATGTGAGATTTGATCTACTTTCCTTTTTATTGTTAAGTTCTGGGCTTTCAAGAATGCTAACACGTGGAACGTACCACCCGAGAAACTATCACCGTGTGATAAAAGCTTTGAAATTTTTATATATTTTTATGTAGTCATTGATAATTTCAACAAAGTGTTCACCCATTTCTAACAAAACAATATTAAAATAGAGATAATGTGTGGACTCTTATGGGATCTGAGCAACATGCGTTATGGCAATAATGGCAGAATCAGTAGTCAAGAGCAGCAAAATCTATCTTGACAGTTACTTGCCTTTAAACAACCGCCAAATCTCAAACAGATCACTGTTTGCAGCAAGCTGCCCGGCTCTCTGGACAACTCCATACAACCCTGTCACAGTAGGCGCTGCAAGACATGTCAGAGTGTGGACATACATACCACCATTACGCGTGGGGACACCTCCCACCTTGTACATGATAGGTACTCATGTGACTCGCCAACATTGTCTATCTTATACATTGCAGGCAAGGATGCCCAGAGGCATGGTACATTGGGGAAAGCGAACAGAGGCTACAACAACGGATGAATGGGCACCGCACAACAATCAACAGACAGGAGGGTTCCCTCCCAGTTGGGGAATACTTCAGTGGTCCAGGACATTTAGCCTCGGACCTTCAGGTGACCATCCTCCAAGGTGGACTTCGGGACAGGCAGCAGCGAAAAGTGGCCGAGCAGAGGCTGATAGCTAAGTTCAGTACCCATAGGGAGGACCTCAACCGGGACCTTGGGTTCATGTCACATTACAGTTGATCACCATTGCACTATGCACACATACAGCTTTTCCTACACACACACACACACACACACACAGACGTGCACACAAACACCCACACACACCCTTACAGACACATACACTCCCACACTTATACATGCACCTCCTCACAGACTTAAGACACTCTGCACTCACTACACACACACTTTCTCACACTCACAACCCCCAACCAGACAGACATAGACACACAGACAGACAACGACCCACATGCACACATATATTTTGTGGGGTGAATTTGTACTTTCAGGGTTACATTGTACTTTGCCCAAAAACTGCATGAATTTATGTAAAACTCCGTTATCTCACTTTTTAGATTAGAATCAATCTAAACATCATGGCATAGACAGAGATCACAGGGGGCCAATACCTTCAACATATTGTCTAGCTATCACCATTGTTAACAGCTAACCCGAGAATGCAACTTTTTAAAAAAAAGATTTTGTGATTTACACATGAAAGAAGTGAAACTCTCACTGTATTCTAACAGATGAAAGGCTTAACGATCAATTTTTCAATGTATAATTTCAGTTACATCACACTTTAAATTTTTGCTATAAATTATGTGTGTTAGGATTGAGCCCTCCACTACCACCTGAGGAAGGAGCGTCGCTCCAAAAGCTAGTGTGCTTCCAATTAAACCTGTTGGACTATAACCTGGTGTTGTGTGATTTTTAACTTTGTACACCCCAGTCCAACACCGGCATCTCCAAATCATATCTTGACAGTGGTAATAACCCATGTCACTTTTAATGATTTTCACTAATGGTGTGGCAAGATTCTTGCTAGGCTGAGGTGAGTTGCTAATTGACAGTCATTATTGCTTGTTAAATGACTCGTTAATAGCCCAAGTCACTTCATTAATATTGAGTCTTCCTTCTTAACAAGCTTACCAATGGCAACATTGGGAAAAAACCCTGATTAGGAAACCAAAGGACGTCCCCTGTGGATTCAGTTCACTGCTTGCTCTGAGCAACCTCCATATTGTAGATCAGGCACCAGCATCTCAGGATCGACTCAAGGGCACTGGCCACATGCAGCCCACATTTATGGACATTGGCATCCACATGTGTCACCCTCTAAGTACCCTACTCATGGCACATTTCTGATCCACTTACAAGATGCTTCTGCATTTGAATGCTGCACCTCAGGCTGCATGAACAACAGAAATTAGGCCATTCAGCCCATTGAGTCTACTCCACCATTCAATCATGGCTGATAAGTTTATCAACCCCATTCTCCCACTGTCTCCCCATAACCGTTGATTCCCTTGATAATCAAGAACCTATCTATCTCAGACTTAAATATACTCAATAACCTAACCTTCAAAGCCTTCTGTGGCAGTGAATTCTGTAGGTTCACCACTCTCTGGTTGAAGAAGTTTCTCCTTATCTCTGTTCTAAAACGTCTTCCCTTTACTCGAAGGCTGTGCCCTCAGGTCCTCACCTCTCCCATCAATGGAAATCACCTACCACTTTTTTGTCGACTCTCCTAACCTGTCCAAATCCTTCAGAGCCTCTCCCCACCTCCTCAATACTGCCTGTCCTTCTACCTATCTTTGTATCATCAGCAAATTTCACTAGAACGCCTTAATTTCCTTCATCTAGATCGTTAATGTATAAAGTATAACGTTGTGGCCCCAACACTGACCCTTCTGAACGCCACTTGTCACCGCTGCCATCCTGAGGTTGTCCCTTTCATCCTGACTTTCTGCTTTCTGTCAGACAGGCAAGCTTCTATCCATGTTAGCACCTTGTCTCTAACAACATTACAATTATCATTGTAGTGTTGCTGCAAGGACACTGTGCATTCAGGAGCACCCACTCAGATTGTGGACTGGAGCAAGCTTTATATCTGAACTCTCTTCTTGCTCATTCACCTTAGACCTATCTGGATTCTAACAGCATTGATGTCTTGCCTTAGCTTTTCATTCATTGCCCCACAGACACATATCCCAGACTCACTATACTGCAGTTTTGCTGTGTTATTCAATGCAGACACAAAGCCAAAAAGTTTGTTATAACTTTTGTTTGCATCCAGGTAGGGACACTGAGCCTTCGCTTCTCAGTACACTAAGCCAAAGACAGGCTCTGATTCCAGCCCATGGTTTGCTCGGGATGGTCAGAGCCAGGGTCCTCCTTCAAAGAGATTGAGAATACAAATGATGGGCAACACCTGAGTTAACTGTTTCTGTCCTATTATTGGCTGCTTTCCTTTTGGAATGCAAAAAAAGGCAGATATTACATGAGATGCAAGTGGGTGACACAACTATTATTACTGGTATGGGTACAGAGGTGTCCGAAATGCGTGAGTAGGCAGCTCAGAGGATATGCAAGTAAATGGTATCACGGGTTAGTTTAGGTGAGAGTGAATGGAGAAGATGTTGGAGGCATTGTGACAGTTGTAGAGAATGAGTGGAGAGGGGCATTGATCTTCTCCCTACAATGTTGTTCATTCCTTCAGATGGCTGAGGCTATTTTAACCTGGATGGCAACCTTGGACTAGACTGGCATGGTCTAGTGTCATGGCCTCCACTGCTGCTCCTCAGGGTAGATGAAGTTGTGGCTATATATCACCTCATCCAGCAGGACCTCATGGATCTTGTACACAAATCAAGGCACTGAATTGCCCTCACTATTACTTCTGGGGCAAATGTCCAGAATGTGGTGCATGGCAACTCTGGACTGATGGGAGGTTATCAGGTGCCCCATGTCCTTTTAAAAATGGCATGGCTACAAGAGGTGCTGGTGAATTCTGGGACATGTACCTGATTAGTCAATTCTTCAGGAATTGCGTATGCCAAGATGGAGTGAAAATTATACATAAAAAATGCCATAGGAACATGGTAAGCAATTAATGAGGCAGATTTGCTAAGGTATTGCAAATGAGCTTGTTTGGCTTTGCGGCACAAACCCTCAAAAGAAGTTGAAGCAAGTCAGACATAGCCAAAAAACAAAATTCAGCCCAAAAAAATTTCTTATGAAGTTTTCATGTGCTTCTATTGCAGGGTATGGAACATTTACTGATCCTAGCCTCCCAGTGGGGATTCCCACTCAAAAGATAATTCAGATCAGAGGATCAAGATGAGAGTGTTTTGCTGTTAACTCCCAACTCAGCTCACTCAAGTCAAACTCCCTGCTGAAGGAATTTGATCATTATATTTCCCCAGAGTAATTTCATGCAAGTATATCTTTCAGCCCATGGAAGATGACATTTGGTGACCTCTCAAACGTGTTAAGCCTTTGTACACACATACAGCAGAAGGTCTGTGCTATCATTGATAATAGGACCAAATGTATGCAATTAAAATCACTTGAACTTTAGAATCATCAAGACAGGTAGAATTGAAAGGGCTAAATTAAAAGTTGGACCACATTTTTAGATAAAGTCAACATCCCCATACACCAACTCCTAATAATATCTTCAACATTTTACATTCAAACAAAACCAACACAACCAAAAGGCAAGGTGGCTCAGTGGTTAACACTGCTCCCTCACAGCACCAGAGTCCCAGATTTGATTCCAGCCTTGGACGACTGTCTGTGTGGAGTTTGCACATTCTCCCCATGTCTGCGTGCGTTTCCTCCGGGTGCTCCGGTTTCCTCCCACAATCCAAAGATGTGCAGGTCAGGTGAATTGGCCATGTTAAATTGCACATAGTGTTAGGTGCAATGCCAGAGTGAGATGGGTCTGGGTGGGTTACTCTTCGGAGGTTCAGTGTGGACTTGTTGGGCCAAAGGGCCTGTTTTCACACTGTAGGGAATCTAATCTAATCAAATCAAAAAGCATGTTTCAGAATATCAAGAATGCCTCAGAGAGCTAAGGAAATTTGGCAGGTCCACAACATCCCTTACAAATTTTTACAGATGCACCACAGAAAGCATCACAGCTTGATATGCCAACTGCTTTTCCCAAGACCCCGATAAATTACAGAGAATTGTGAATGCAGCCCAGTCCATCACAAAAGCCAGTCTTCCTTTTATTGACTCTGTCTACACTTGCCATTGCCTCAGGAAAGCAGCCAACATCGTTAAAGACCCCTCCCACCTGGCTATACTCTCTTCCACCCAAGGGACAGAAGATACAAAAGTTTAAAAACATGCACTGACGGATTCAAGAACAGCTTCTTCCCTGCTGTTATCAGATTTATGAATGAACCTCTCATATATTAGAGTTTATCTTGCTCTGCATGTTCTCTGTAACACTCTATTCTACATTTTGTTCTATTGCCCTGATGTACTTTTGTACAGTATGATTTGTCTGGATAACACGCAAAACAATACTTTTCACTGTATTTCAGTACATGTGACAATAGTAAATTAAATTAAGTCAAAATGCTCACAAGATACTACATTAGTTTGATCGACTGTTAATAGCTGAAATTGTTAAATCTTTGGGCAGGAGTGTGGGGGAAGTCAACTTACCAACACATCTGTTGTCATCTAACAGTATTCGTTCTCCTCTACAAGAACAATTTACTTGACCATCGACAGTCAACAAGCAAAGATCATGGCAACCCCCATTCATTATCTTGCATGGAGACAGTTCACCTAGTTTAAAAGAAACGGTGTCCTGTCACTATTGAAATATGCCTTTACTAACAAGGCAGAACAAGTATATTGCAGAGCTCCTTCACTATTTGTTATTAAAGAAACACAAGAACCTCCAGAGACTACTGCTCAGTCATAAATCCCAGAGATTATTCAAAAGAACTTGATATTTTGATTTTTACCAAGAAATAGTCAGTTTCAGAGTACAGTTCCTGCTTAAAATAACAATGCAACCTGTGTGCAATTACTCAATCATTAGTTTAGATGTCTAAAATTTTAACTTTGATTTTATTAATATAACTTTTCAGTCTGCAAACATACAAATCAACAACACCAATTCTCAAAATCAGGGACAATTGTTTTAATTGTTAACTGCATTGTTACGGCTTCAAATAAAAACTAGCTTTTGCTGGGAATCTGCCCAGTCCTTTTTCTCAATGTTCTCAATCAGATGGATTGCAATTTATTTGATGTTGCTTACTTCAAGCTATGTGCTGGAAAGTAAATGGAAATGTTATTGCCATCGATTGAGCAAAACATGAAGAAAAACATATTTCAGACTTCATTTGCATCAACAAAACTCAAAAAGTTACACATATGGCATGTAGTGCATAGAAACGTTTACATTCTGGAAAGCTGTTCTGAAATACAGATAAAATTGAAATCAACTGTCATTACAGGAACCGACCAGTCAGGAGCAGGATGAGGCATTCATGTTTGTCCTCCCCATGTAATAAGATTATGGTTGATTTGATTATACACACAAATCCACTTTCCATCCTACCCACAAGAAGTAAATACTGATTCAATATGCACAAGTGTGAGATGCCCACCTCTCGCACTATTTCTAGTAGGTTCTTAACATCAACTTTAAAACAACTCATCAATACTAAAAAGGGCAAGTAAATAATATTAATGAAAGTATAAATACATTCATTTATCATTTCAGGAAAAAGAAGACATACAAGTATCAGAATATTTAATGTAACTTACAGTTGTTGGTATCATTAGACACAACCATAATTCCCATTGGTTGATGTGCTGTATCTGAACGCAGCACTTTAACATCTCCTCCCGTGTACTTATCACAGCGCATTACAGATCTCTGCATCCAGTCTGTCCAGAAGATGTAATCACCATAAATAGCTAAGCCAAAGAAAGTGCCCGGTCCAGATTTCAGAACTACCTGTGTATTGGAAACCCAAGAAGGAGAAAAAAATTAAAACTATTTCTTGGCCAAAATTGAGTTACAAGAATGAAAATCATTGTCGAGCTAATGTTATGGACTGATCTGTTCAAATAACATCGGCAATTGGGAAACATATTCCTTCTTGTAACTTTTGCTCAATAATTTTCAACAAGTTGAAGAATTGTTCAAAACAGAAATGGATCATTTAGCTCAATTGATCCATGCCAAGCAGAAATTTATACCATTGGTATCAGTGAAGAATATCACAGAGGCTGCATAGGCAACAATCTTCATGTAAAGAAAAAAATTACATACCCAAAAAGATTTTCTCCCCCTTTCCCCAGCTCTGTTTTTCAAACAAGTTAGAGCAAAGAGCAAAGAGAATTACAGCACAGGAACAAGCCTTTCAACCCTCCAAGCCTGCACCAATCCAGATCCTCTATCTAAACCTGTCACCTGCTTTCTAGTAATCTGTATCCCTCTGCTCCCTGCCTATCCATGTATCTGTCTAGATACATCTTAAATGATGCTGTCGTTCCCGTCCCTACCACCTTCACTGGCAATACATTCCAGGCACCCACTACCCTCTGCGTAAAGCACTTTCCACGCGTATTTCCCTTAAACTTCGCCCCTCTTACTTTGAACTTGTGACTCCTCGTAATTGAGTCCTCCACTCTGGGAAAAGCTTCTTGCTATCCACCCTGTCTATATCTCTCATGATTTTGTAGACCTCAGTCAGATATACCCTCAATCCCCAAATTCCTAATAAAAATAATCCTAATTTACTCAACCTCTCTTCATAGATAGCATCCTCCATGCCTGGCAACATGCTGGTGAACCCCCCTCTGCAATCTCTCCAAAGCATCCACATCCATCTGGTAATGTGGCGACTCGAACTGTATGCAATATTCCAAATGTGGCTGAACCAAAGTACTATACAACTGCAACATGACCTGCCAACTCTTGTACTCAATACCTTGTCCGATGAAGGAAAGCATGCTGTATGCCTTCTTGACCACTCTATCGACTTGCATTGCCACCTTCAGGGTACAATGGACCTGAACAGCCAAATCTCTCTGTACATCAATTTTCCCCAGGGCTTTTCCATTTACTGTAGAGTTCGCTCTAGGATTGGATATTCTAAAATGCATCACCTCATATTTGCCCAAATTGAAATCAACCATTTCTCTGCCCAGTTCTCCACTCTATCTATATTCTACTACGTTCTCTGACAGTCCCCTTCACTATCTGCTACTCCACCAATCTTAGTGTCATCTGCAAACTTATTAATCAGACCACCCATATCTTCCTCCAGATCATTTATGTGCATCCGAGTCAAAACGTGGTGCTGGAAAAGCATAGCCACTGAGGCAGCATCTGAGAAACAGGAGAGCTGACATTCCTGACGAAGAGCTTATGCTCGAAATGTTGACTCTCCTGCTCCTCAGATGCTGTCTGAGCAGTTGTGCTTTTCCAGCACCACACATTTTGACTGATTTCCAGCAACTACAGTCCTCAATTTCTCCTCATTTATGTAAATCACAAACAACAGTGGTCCAGCATGGATTCCTGTGGAATACCACTGGTCACAGTTCTCCATTTTGAGAAATTCTTTTCCATTACTACTCTCTGTCTTCTGCTGCCCAGCCAGTTCTCCAGCTCATACATCCCATACCCCATGTGACTTCACTTTCTCCATCAGCCTATCAGGGGGAACCTTATCAAATGCCTTAGTGAAGTCCATTTATATGACATCTACAGCCCTTCCCTCATCAATCAAGGTTGTCTCTTCCTCAAATAATTCTATTAGGTTGGGAAGACATGGTCTTCCCTGCACAAAACCATGTTGCCTATCACTGAATAGTCCATTTTCTTCCAAATGGGAATAGATCCTGTCCCTCAGTATCTTCTTCAGCAGTTTCCCTACCACTGATATCAGGCTCGCTGATCTATAATCACCTGGATTATTCCTGCTAGCCATCTTAAACAAGGAGACAACATTAGCAATTCTCCAGTCCTCCAGGACCTCACCTGTGTTCAAGGATGCTGCAGAGATATCTGTTAAAGCCCCAGCCATTTCCTCTCTCACTTCCCTCAGTAACCTTGGATAGATCCCATCTGGACCTGGGGACTTCTCCACCTTAATGCCTTTTAGAACACCCAACACTTCTTCCCTTCTTATGCCGATTTGACCGAGAGGAATCAAACATCTATCCCTAACCTCAATATCCTCTCCTTGGTGAATACTGATACAAAGTACTCATTAAGAATCTCACCCATGTTCTCTGACTCCACACAAAACTTTCCTCCTTTGTCCTTGAGTGGGCCAACCCTTTCTCTGGTTACTCTCTCGCTCCTTATATATGAATAAAAGGCTTTGGGATTTTCCATAGCCCTCTTTGCTAAAGATATCTCATGACCTCTTTTCGCCAAGTTAGCTCCCAACTTCTTCAGTTAACACTTATCTATAACAGAAACAGAAAGTGCTGGAGAAATTCAGCAGGTCGGGCAGCATCTATGGAGAGAAGAACAAAGTTAACCTTTTAAGTCTAGTATACCTGTAGAATACAACTGTATTTTGTTAACTATTTTAACACAGCTAAACCCAAATGATATTTAATGGTACTAGAACCAGCTGTGGTTGAATGTAAATAATTCTCACTGAGATATAGTAGTCTCCACATAACTATGATTTTATCTAACTTGATAACATTGGTAATTGGTTATTTTCTGCTTAATCATACTCGAAATGATGATTGAATGACTGATAATTGCTACAAACAAATAGTTTTAATAACAGAAAATCTACATCTTTATTTATTAGAATGTTCTATTGCCATTTATTTTGAAGCCTAATTCATCATTTAGCACACAATATTGTGTAATGATCAAAATGCTGGAACAACTTCATCAGTCAATTCATTCTAAGACCTTAAGATGAACTTGAAATGGCAGATTTTAATGAGTTGGTAGTTGTGGAAAGAGGCATGTCATGAAAATAGGTTCAATTACTCTTTGTGCACTAAACAATGATTAATGGATTTCAGAACAATTATTATCAATGATTAATCAGTCTTAATCATCACAAATTACACCCTTAATCAATGCTGAACTGTAATTTACAATTACTCTGAGTGAATCGAAGTGATATAGATTTTCCAATACCAACAGTGGTATAGAAGAGTAAAAAAAAGGGTCAGTTTACTACTAGTTTGTGGTATATAATGTTCTGAATCAAAGATATTTGGTGCACTGTTAAAATTAAATGGGAAAAATAGGAATTATGCATAACTGGTGGAAGATCATCGGTGAGGGTGAATGAGAGAAAGTTGCATATAGAAGCCAAATTGTGATTTTTGTTATGCTTAAAATGTCCTGATATACCTGAAGTGTTAAGTACAAAGAACATGAGCCAAAAATGTCAAATAATGGAAGAAAAGAACAAGTAAGAGAAATGGTAGGAGCATGTGGGAAGGTACTTTCTGCAATTACATATTGTTCAAAGAGAAGGCAAGTGCTTCACTGTTTCACAAAGGAAACATTTGGTTTGCCCTCAGTTTCACTTTCATGGTGTTTATTATGACATAGCGCAGCACTCTCAGGATTGCAATGATATCAAATCATTCTGCAGCATCTCCTTCCCTGTGACCTCCACAATTGTGGATGATAAAAACCATAATTTCATGAAAACAGCATCACTTCCAGAAACTCCTCCAATTTGCACATTAACCTGACTTAGAAATATAACATTGCTCATTCACTGCTGCTGGATCAATATCCTCCAGTTCGCATTTAGTATTATTATGAACACTGACTGTGAACGTTGCCACAGTCTCAGAGGATTACAGACTGGGTTCTCATTAGAGATAGAGAGGGAGGGACCAGTGGTAGTGTTATTAACTTGAGGATCGACACATCTCAGGTAAAGAAAAGCATGGCCTTCACAATGACCTCAACTAGTATAGGGATTGAATGTAAACTGATGTATCATGCAACATTACAAACCAGCCATCCAGCCAGCTAAGCTAACTGATAGTGGCACACTACTATAGCAAGGACTGTAACAGTTCGAAAGGTGTCCCTAATTAATGCAACCTTCTCAGCACCATTCACATTCTGACAATAAAATTAAATGAACTTCCATTCTTAGCTGGTAAAATTCCAGCTGATTATCTAAGTTGACCTTATTGCTTGCTTCTTTTTAATTTGGCCCAAAGTGGATCTTAAATATGATGGTTAGCTGCCCCCTTTATTCAGTGGACTGTGAATCAAGGTTCCTGTCCACTGGTGAGGAACATCTCTGGCAATGGGAATGCACTGGGGAAATGTACCCACACAGCTCCCAGCCACAACATACTGTGAGCTGGCTGAAGGGTTGTTGAGTCAGATTTTTGCCAAACACTGGAGAGGAAGCTCTACTGTCTGGAGCTGCCACCTATTCTGAATCCCGGTTGCATGAGGCCTCTGCAGTGGGAGCTACTGGGTCTGCAGGCGGTGCATCAAGGAGGCCCAATGGATTCAGGATTGAAGTAACCCAGAGTATTTTAAAACAGGGAGGTGAAGGAGTAGATCTTGAAGTATAGGTGGGTAGGTAGGTAGGTAGGAGGGACAGTGTGGGTACTATTAATTCAAGGGAGGGGGCATAGACTAGAAGGGGTACTCTCCACTCATTATCACAGAGTAGGCAGGCTAATGCTCAGGTCAATTGAATTTCATTTATTGCACTTACCTACAATTGGCAGGTTATGTATTACAGCACTTACACACACTCGATATTCAGTGGATGAGTTCAGGGAGCCTGAGATGCTGATGGGCTGGGCACACACCCTACTGCCTGTGCCTCCCCTGTCAAAAACATTCCTGCTGGGAGCAGGTAATACGTAGTCCCTGGTTTCTCACCAAATATCATTCAGTTGTTGTCAATTTATTATTGGATCTGAATGCTTTACATTTCTGTTCATTCCCTTGAATACTGAAGTATGTTTTCTCGTACAGGTTAATTTAAAAATGCACTGGTTGTGGAGGATGCTGATATTAGTTCTCATGAAATATTCAATGTAGTGTGAATAGCTAGAGATCCTCTTGATAACTATACTTTCCGATGCTCACAGAGTGGTTCCATACCTACATGCATGTGCACGCACGTGTGCACACAGGCACACACAAATGTACATACATAAAGAAATAAGGTGTCCTGCCATGTCTGTTTAACATTTATCCTCCACACTGCCAAGTCAGGTTCCCATGTGGCTATTCTGCTCCACTATCGCTTTTCCTCTTTCGGTTAAACCACATATTCAACCTTTCCTTAAAATGTTGACATTCAGCTGTTGTTTTTCAGGATCTCACAACAGCAGCATATAAAAAAAATCAATGACTTTTTGTCCCAAGTCATTTACAAAAGTGAAACAAAACTTATGATCTATCAGGCCAGGTATCAGTCTGGGATCTGATTCATCCAGTCTGATCAGCAACTGGGATCACAACACCACAAAATCCAATTCTGATAGGGTTCTTTGATGCCTGATGAAGGGCTTATACCAGAAACATTGACTCTCCTGCTCCTTGAATGCTTTCTGACCTGCTTTGCTACTTCAGCATCACATTTTTGACTCTTTTTCTTTGATGCCACATTGGGTATAATGCTGCTTTGATGTCGAGGGTAGTTATTCTCATTTCACCTCTTGAGTTTAATTTTTTTATACAATGTTAGATCAAAATTGGAATGAGATCAGGAGCTGAGTGACGCTCTCCAGGCTTACACTGAGCATTGGTGAGCAGTTAAATCCTTTGCAAGTGTCACTTGCCAGTACTGTTGACAAACCTTTCCATTATTTTACCAACGACTGGGAGTAGACTGATGCCAATTGATGGGTTGAATTTGTCCCTTTTTTGTGTGGATAGGATATACCTGGGCAATTTGCCATATTTCCTGTAAATGCAAGTGTTGTAGGTATGCTGGGTCAGCTTGGCTGTGGGAGTAACTAGTTGAGATGTTTTTCCGTAATGGAATCATAATTAAAATTGCAGGAAGAAATCCTACCAGTTTCAGATGGGTGTCCTTGCCTGGTCAAAAGAGAAAGCAATGACAGTGGGATCCAAATTGGTGAATCACCCAGCTGAAATGAACTGCCTGCCTGCTTGTTTTCTATTAAAAAGCAAACTAGTCAGTCTTTTCATTGATTGGTTATGGCCAATAGACCTGGCTGAAACAAACCTTTGGCGCATCAGGTCTGTTCCATCATTCAATGAGATCTTGGCTGATCTGGTAATGATCTGATAATCTGGTCATAGGAAGGCGATGGCCTCATGGTATTATCACTGGATAATTAATCTAGATACATAGATAATGTTCTGGGGATCTGGGTTTGAATCCTGCCAGAGCAGATAGTGGAATTTAAACTCAATTAAAAATCCGGAATTAAGAATCAAATGATGACCATGAATCCATTGCTGATTGTCAGGAAAAGCCCATCTGGGTCACTAATGTCCTTTAAGGAAGGAAGCTACCATCGTGATCTGGACTGGCTGACATATATCTAGACCTTTAACTCTTAATTTACAGGCAATAAAGGTTGGCCTAGCCAATGATGCCCTCTCCTGTGAGTGAATAAAATCCTCAACTCCTGCCTTTTCCCATAACCCTTGATTCCCTTACAGACTGAAATAACATCTATCTCAGTCTTGAATGTACTTATTGACCCAGTGTGGGATTAAAAAAAAATCCACATCTTCACAAAACACTGCAAGTCAAAAATCTCATTCACCTTTGTCTTAAATGTGTGATCCTCATTCTGAGATGATTTCCTAATTCTGAGACTTTCCTACAAGTGGAAGCAACCTTTCTGCATCTACCTTGTCAAGTTCTTGCATCTATGTTTGAATCAAGTTGCTTATTATTCTTCTATATTCCTACCAGTTCAGGTCCAATCTATTCAACTTCTCCTCCATAAGACAATCCATCCAAACCTGCAATCAGCCAAGAGAAACATTTTATGGACGTCCATTAATTTTTTTTTATTATTATTATCTCATGGGATGTGGGCATCGCTGGCTGGTCAGCATTCATGGCTTGTCTCAAGTTGCATTTGAGAAGGTGTTGAACCATTGTTGTCCATGTGCTGTAGGATGACCTACAATACACTTCAGGAAAGAATTCCAGGATTTTGATCCAGTGACAGTAAAGCAACTGTGATATATTTCCAAGTCAGGGTGTTGAGTGGCTTTGAGGGGAACTTACATGTAGTCGTGTTTCCTTATATCTGCCCCCCTTGTCCTTCTAGATGGAAGCAGTCGTGTGTTTGGAAGGTGTTGTCTGAGGTTCCTTAGTGAATTTCTGCAGTGCATCTTGTTAATAGTACACACTGCTTCTCCTGACTGTCGGTGATGGCTGGAGTAGATGCTTGTGGATCTGGTGTCTATCAAACAGGCTGATTTATCTTGGATGGTATCAAGCTCCTTGAGTGTTGTTGGAGCTGCAGCCAATCAAGCAAGTTGGGACTATTCTATCACACTCATAACTTGTGCCTTGCAGATGAACATGCTTTGGGGAGTCAGGTAGTAAGTTACTTGTTGTTGTATTCCTGGCTTCTGGTGTGCACTTGTAGGCCCTGTGTTTACATAGCAAGCCCAGTTGAGTTTCTGGCCAATAGTAACCCCAAGGGTTTGATTGTGGGGGGATTCAGTGATGGCAATATTGTTGAATATCGAGGGATGGTGATTAGATTGTCTTTACTCGAGATGGCCATTGCCTAGCATTTGTGTGATGAGAATGTTATTTACCAGTTGGCAACTCAGGCCTTGATATTGACCAGATCTTGTTGCATTTGAACATGAAGTGTTTCACTATGTGAGGAATCACAAATGGCACTGAAAATTCAGCAAACATTGGCAAACATTCCCACTTCTGACCTTATGATGGAGGGAAGGTTATCAATGAAGCAGCTGAAGATGGTTCGGTCTGGGACACTACCCTTCCAATAAGATTGCAGCGGAGTAGAGCTTCTGAGCCCAAAGCTGGTCTTTTTTGTCCACTTTTCTTTTTAATTCTTTTACTTTTATCTCCCTCACTTCTCTTCCTTCTGTTCCCTTTTATTTTACTGTGCCTTTGTTGAAGAGGTTGGTCACAGCGTTGCATTGGCGGCGGCAAGTGAGCCCGGCTTAGACATGAGTGAGCACAGCATGGACTCAAATCAGCAGCATCAGAGGTGAGTTTAGGTTCCCGTTGGCTTCTGCATTGACGAGATGGTCCTAGCACTGACTCATGGCTATTGGGGGCAGAGGTGAGTTTAGGTTTCTGATGGCATCAGTCTCCAGTGCAGATTCATGGAGGCAGTGGTGGATGTGAGTTTGAGCCGATGTGTTACCCAGTGGCATCAGTAGCGGCTGCATTGGTGAGAACCAGCAAGGACTTTAGTAGAAATGTGTTGGCATCAAAGAGTGCAACTTGTGTTGCAGCAGCATCATGGCAAAGTTGACTCATGCCTGGCCATCAGGTCCATGGCCCATGGCAAAGAACTTAACAAGAAGGACTGTAACATTGGGCAGTTTTTCTTTATTTCATTATTTTTTTACTTTTGTATTCCATGATTTTGTTTATTTTTTCTGTTTTAAGATGGTGCTATAGAATTGCAAAACTATACAACACTTCTAATTGTATTTTGTGACAAAATGCATGTGACAATAACTAAATCAAATCATCTGAGGAACTCCTGCAGAGATGTCTTGGAGCTGAGATGCCTGACCTCCAACAACCACGACCATCTTCCTATGTGCAAGGCATGACCCCAACCAGTGAAGAGTTTGCCCCCGATTCCTATTGATTCCAATTTTGCTGGGGCTCTTTGATGCCATACTCAGTCGAATGAAAACTTGATGTCAAGGGTGACCACTCCCACCTGACCTCTGGAATTCTGCTCTTTTGTCCATGTTTGAACCAAGGCTGCAATGAGGCCAAGAGCTGAGTGGTCCTGGTGAAATGCAAATTGAGCATCACTGAGCTGTTTGACTGCACTTTTGATGACATCTTCCATCACCTTCAATCAATGATTAAAAGGAGATTGATGAGATGGTAATTGCTCAGATCGGATTTATCTTTCTTTTTATATATACATACTTGGGCAATTTTCCACATTGTCAGGTAGACATCAGTATTGTAACTGTATTAGAACAGCTTGGCTAAGGGAGTGGCAAGTTCTGAAGTATGTGTCTTCAGTACTATTGTCGGAATGTTGTCAGGGCCATAGCCTTTGCAGTCTACAGTGCCTCTAACTGTTTCTTGAAATCATGTGGAGTGAATTGAATTGACTGAAGACTGGTATCAGTAATGCTGGGGATCACTGGTGGAGGCTGAGATGGATCATCTACTTGGCACTTCTGGCTGAAGCTTGCTGTAATTTTTTCAGGCCTAACTTTTACACTGAGGTGCTGGGCTCTTCCATCATTGAGGATGGGGATACATGTGGAGCAGCCTCCATTGTTTAACTGTCTACAACCATTCACTACTGCATGTGCCATTCCAACAAAGCTTAGTTCTGATCCATGAAATTGCTTAGCTTTGTCTATCACTTGCTGCTTAGACTGTTTTGGCATGCAGGTAGCCTTGTTTGATAACTTCACCAGACTCACCTCTCACTTTTTGGAATGACTGGAGTTGCTCCTGTACTCTCCATTGAACCAGGGTTGATTCAGGTTATATACACCCAGGAATATACAGGGCCATGAAGTTTGAGAGTGTATTGCTGGAAAAGCACAGCAGGTCAGGCAGCATCCGAGGAGCAAGAAAATTGACATTTCGGGCCACAAAACACAATGGAGGGTAAGTTCAATGTGGAGGCAAGACTTTGTCTCCATGAGGACTGTGTGATGCTGACTCTTACTGATACTGTCTTGGACAGATACATCTACAGCTGGTGGATTCGTAAGGATCAGGTTAAACATATTTATCCTTCTTGTTGGTTCTCTTACCAGCTGCCGCAGACCAAGTAATAATTCAATTACTGGTGCTGCTGCCAAGCCTCTCTTGGTGATGGATATTGAAATTCCCCACCCAGAGTACATTTTGTACCCTCCTCATCCTCAGTGCTTCCTCCAAATGTTGTTCAATATGGAAGAGCAGTGATTCATCAGCTGAGAGAGTCAGAATCAGCAGGAGATTTCCTTGTCTATGTTTTACCTGAAACCAGGAGACTTCATGGGCTCCAGTTTCAATGTTGAGGGCTCCCAGTGCAACTCTCTCCTGACTATAAACCATTATGCCACCACCTCTGCTGGGTATGTCCTGCCAGTGGGACAAGACATATCTTGGGCTGGTCATGTGGTGTCTGGGACATTGTCTCTAAGACATATTTCTATGAGTATAATTGTGTCATGCTGTTGCTTGACTAGCATGTGAGATAGCTCTCACAGTTTTGGTGAAAGTGGGGACTGCAGATGCTGGAGATTAGCGTCGAGAGTGTGGTGCTGGCAAAGCACAGCAGGTCAGGCAGCATCCGAGGAGCAGGAAAATCGATGTTTCGGGCAAAAGCCCTTCATCATGAATGAGGCTTTTGCCTGAAACGTTAATTTTCCTGCTCCTCGGATGCTGCCTGGCCTGCTGTGCTCTCACAGTTTCGGCACTCACCCCAGTAAGGAGGACTTTGCAGAGTCAACAGGGCTGTTTCTCCTATTTTCTTTTCTGGCTCCTATGTCAACGCTAGGTCTGTTCAGTTTCATTTCTTTATTAAAATTGATACAACTGAGTGGCTTGCTAGCAGTTAAGGGCAGTCAATCACACTGTAATGGATTTGGAGTCACATATCAGCCAGATCAGATGAGGTTGGCAGAATTTCTTCCCTGAAGAATGTTATTGATCCAGATAGACTTTTCCAATAATCAGCAATGGTTTCATGGTCATCAGTAGATTTTTCAATCCAGATATTCTTTGAAGAATTCAACTTGCACCTTCTGCCATGGTAGAATTTGAACCCTGATTCCTTGACTATTCGCGGAATTTTAGATTAATAGTTTAGCAATAGTACTACTCAGCCATTGTCTCCCCTTTGATAAGGGGCCCAACAATCTCTTCACAGTATTCAAGATCTAGTCTGACTCATGCCTTGTACATTTTTAGCATAATCTCTCCACTTATGTACTCCATTCCCTTCAAAATAAAGCCAATATTTTATTTGCTTTCCCTATTATTACCTGCTGAACATTGATGCTGGCATTTTGTGATTAATGGATGAGGACTCCCAAATCCTTGGGTTCCATAGCTTTCTGCAATCATTCTTCATTTAGGTTATATTCAGCTCCTCTATTTTTCCTGCCGAAATGCATAACCTCATATTTCTACATTGCTACATGTACAAAGTGTCTGCATCACTCACTGATGTAACAGTCAGTTAAAACATTTCAAATTCATGGAGAAGCCCAAAGGATGGGATCAGATGCTACCACAACTCTCTTTTACATCTGAATATAAAATCATTGACTTACATATCTCTGTGTCCCATCATATTCACACCTTTCAATTCGCCCGACAGAGCCATCGGAGAAATACAGTTTCTCTGCTTTATGATCAATTGTAAGTCCATTTGGTGTGAAAATGTCTGTGCTGACAATGACTTGAACATTTCCTCCAGACAAGGTTGCTTTCATTATACTTGGTTGTTGTTCATTCCAGTTTGTCCAAAACATTAAGCTGTTGGGAAAAGCATGTCAAATTAAATTCATTTGTAAAGCATATCTTGAGTCTACTGCAGAAAATATCATTTGACAGTTTATCAATAAATTAGAACAGCACTGATATATAAATTACACAGTTCCATTTTTAGCTAGTAACACCGATCAACATTATGTCAGCTACAATTCATTCATCATTGCTTCGTGCACAAAAAGCAATTGAACTTGCTTTCATGGCAAGCAACGATTAAACTAATTTGACTCATGGTAATTTCATAATATTTTTACAGAATTACAGAGGATATATGACCCAGCAACAGGCTATTTGGTCCATCCAGTACTCACCAGCTTTAATGTCACAGTTGAACCTCATCCATCTTCCCTTATCTAAATCTACAATTCCTGCAACTCTATTTCCTTCTCTGTCAAATGCTTTTCTAATTTTCCTTAAATGTCCCGTAATATTCACTTCAAACACTCCCTGTAGTTGGCATGATAAACAGGTCAGGAAGGGTAATTTTAACCCCCTCGTTTTAATCATCTCTGCAACAATATTTAAGATGTACCAGCAACACTTCAATTAAACTTTGTAAACCAGATCAAAGTGAAGGAAGTCCATTTCTTGGTTTTGTTTGAGTGCTAGAGTGTGGAGCTTTATGATTTATTAACATCCCCACCCAAAACAAACATCATCTAACACATACATAGAGACAGGTAGTAAGCTTAGAAACAGCAGGGCTGGAAAGTGATAATTAATAGATGGGAAGGTACCCCAGGAGAAAGTGAGGACTGCAGATGCTGGAAAACAGAGTCTAAAAGTGTGGTACTGGAAAAGCACACCTGGTCAGTCAGCATCCAAGGAGCAGGAGAGTCAATGTGTCAAGCATAAACACTTCATCAGAAATGTGGGCCAGTGTACCAAACTACCACTGCGCCACCCCCCCCCCCCCCCCCCCCCATCAGCTGGTTTGATAGTGAGGTTGGGGTTGGAGCACAGGGAGTGGAGGGCTGCATGTAGCATGGGTGAGAGGTTGCAGTGGGTGAGAGGGGTGGACAGGTTGAGGAGGTCAATGTCGTGGTGACAGTTGGAGATGAAGAGATCGGGGGCGAGTAACAGATCAGTATGGGGTGTCCAAGTGGATGGGGTGTGTTGGAGGCAGGCAAAGGAGTCCTCGGAGGATGGGTAGGTGCCTTGATGGAAAAAGTAAGTACGGAGGCGGAGGAAGAAGATCTTGATGTCATGATGCACTTTGAATTCATCGATCTGAGAGTGTAGTGAGATGAAGGCACTCCTCCTCAGTGAGAGGAAGGTCTAACAGAATGGTAAAAAACACAGCAGGACTGGGGGTTAGGACCTGGTGTAGGGCTGGAATTGGGAATGGGGGTGGAGACTGTCTCGGGAATGGGTGTGGTCATGATATCATGGACGACCTCACCAAAGGAATGACACACACCGTGGGGGATCAGGGGTTGTGGAAGTGTTGTATTCAGTAGTATCCATGGGGGCAGAAGTGACGTTCCATGTAACATTTGTGAGGTCTTCAGTGGTGGCTGCGTGCTCATCAGTAGTGTTCAGGTGATTGACAACAGTGGGGGTGGAAGTGGCTGAGATGGTGGCAACTATGCGGGCAGAAGTGACGTGACAAGTAGTCTTCGCGGTGGTTCTGGTGACCATCGTGAAGGCAGTTACCTTCGCGGCGATTGCTGAGGTGGTATAGTCAGCAGTGGTGCAGTCTGTGGGTGCGCGGGGGCGGAAGTGACATCATCATTTGCCATGGTATTGGTGGCTGTAGCGTCCGTGTGGCTAATGGTACTCTAGTTACAGTTTAAAATTTTTATGAGTCCTTGAGATATTGTATCTTAGACATGAATCCTAAGTATCTAATTGTTGTCTTGTTTCTTCAGTTGCATTGAAGTAAAGATCTCAGTTAAAGGATATTGTTCGAAGTTCATTTTTCAATGGGTAGCGGTTTTTGAGGTTTTGAAAGAGAGAGACTATCTTCCAGTTATTGCTTACAAATTAATAATTCCTTGTTGTTTGCCTTGTTGCTCAAAAGTAGCTCTTATTAATAGGGTCACTTATGTATTTCTGAGTCTGCTGATTATCTGCAGTGTGTTCAGCTTGGGGAAACAACTTTTCATCTCAATGTGAAACTTCTACAAAGATGTGAATCCATGGGGAGATACAGATTTGTATTTCAGTGCCCTTTTATAAGTGTTAATTTGGATCCATCTGATTTTTTTTTTTACTGACAGTTTCATGAGCTTAGTTTCTTAGTCAGGTGATCACAACAGCCATTTAGGTAAGTATTTTTCTATTGTAATTGTATTTTTAGCCTATGAAAGGCCTCAGGTATTAAAACCAAATAATTGAAGTCAAGTACCAATAGGTTTGCCAGAAATTTCTGTTTTTGTAACAATAGTTTGCCTTTGCCATGATCATTACATAATGATTTCCAGGTTCTTGCCACTCTTTCAATAGAATCATAGTATCATCGTAGTATCCCACAGTGAAGAAACAGACCATTCGACCTAACAATCCAACACCAACCCTCCAAAGAGCATCCCACCCAGACCCATCCCTGTAACCCTGCATTTCCTTTGGCTAATGCACCTAACCTACACATGCCTAAATACTTTGAGCAATTTAGCCTGGCCAAACCACCTAACTCACACATCTTTGGACTGTGGGAGGAAACCGGAGCACTTGACGGAAACCCACACAGACACGGGAAGAATTTGCAAACCCCACAAGTGTCTTCTGAATTCACTACTAGGATGAAACATGATTTTTTCACCACTCTATCATTTTCTCGTGTTTAAGCCATGAGTCAGATCATCATGTGGATGATCCTGACCCTGCTACCTGTCACAATTTGCCATTCAACAGCAATTTGATTCATCAGTTAATGACCCGAGAGTTTGCTTGCCATCTCGATGGTAAGCATGGACACTTAAAGCTAAGAGCCAATGAAAGGACTTTCTACCATTGAAAGACCTTCTGCTTGTGGTTTTAATGAAGAGAGAGAGCAGGCACTTTGATTTTGAGGTGTCCTTTCAGCATCTTTATTAACTATTGGACGACGAACATGATGGAAAACTCTTTAAGCGCTGAATCCAGACTAGGTCAGTATGATGGATGTGCGATTCCTTAAAATGAATATGGATCTGTGGAACTTGCTGTCTACCACTGGAAAGCCACCCCTGCAATTTCAATGGCCTGCAGGCTGATTGAAACATTTCATGTGGCCTCTGATGAACGTGACTTTAATTTGTCCTCTAACTGAATTATTTAGCTATGTGTGGGAAATTCCTTTCCTGCTCCCATATTGGTATCAAAATACAGGTTCTATTTTCTAACTCAGTGTGCTCCCTTATCATTAGTGCATTAGGAGCTTAGAGAGGTCAGGCTATCTTTTTCAGTTTTGCTAATGGTAAATTGCTTGTATTTCATGGGATCTTTCCCCCTTCCACCTCCAGACTGATGAGTTAAAAACCCTCCATAAAATCATACAGCATGGAAACAGATCCTTCGGTCCAACTCGCCCATGCTGACCATATTTCATAAACTGAACTAGTCCCATTCGCTTGCATTTGGGTCCATACCCCTCCAGCTCTTTCCTATCCATACACCTCACCAAATGCCTTTTAAATGTTGTAATTGTACTCACCTCTACCATTTCCTCTGGCCATTTGTTCCATATACGTATGTCCCTCTATGTGAAAAAGTTGCCCCTCATATTCCTTTTAAATTTTTTCCCTCTTACCTTAAGGCCTCTCATTTTGGGCTCCTTTACTCTCAGGAAAAGACCTTGGCTATTCTCCCTATCCATGCCTCTTATGATTTTATAAACCTTTATAAGGTCACCCTTCAGGCTCCGACACTCTAGGGAAAAAAGATCCAGTCTCTCCTATAATGTGGAAACAGGTCATGTTGCCCAACAAGTCCACATTGACTCTCCAAAGAGCATCATCCCATCCAGACCCACCCCATCCCTGTAAACCTGCATCTCCCATTGCTAATCCACCTAACCTACACATCCCTGAACAATATGAGCAATCTAGCATGGCCAATCCACCAACCAGCATGTGTTTGGACTGTGGGAGGAAACTGGATCATCTGGAAGAAATCCATGCAGACACAGGGAGAGTGCAAATTCCACACAGGCATTCACCTTAGATTGGAATTGAACTCAGATCCCTGACACTGTGAGACAGCACTGTTAACCACTGCACCACCATGTCTTCCCTTATAACTCAACATCTTAACAATATCCTTGTAAGTCTTTTCTGCACTGTTTCCAGTTTAACAACATCCTTCTTAGAGCAGGGTGACCAGAACTGTGCGCAGTACTCGAAATGTGGTCTTACCAATATCTTGTACAATCGCAATGTGTTATCCCAACTCAATGAAGGCAAATGTGCTTAATGTACCTGAACCCATTGGTCTGTCTGTTGAAACTGTTCCCTCTATACAGCTCCTTCCTGTCCTAGCTACAAGTAATTCAACGTCCCATGTAATGAAGCAAAAAAAAACAGAAATTGCTTGAGCAATTCAGCAGATCTGGCAGAAACTGTGGAGAGAGAACAGAGTTAATGTTTCGGGTGCAGTGACTCTTCTTCAGAACTCACTCACTGGACCTGGAATTTTAACTCCGCCTTCTCTCCATGGACTGCTGCCAGACCCATAGGGCTTCTAGAGCAATTTCTGTCTTTAGTTTCAGATTTCCAGCATCTGCAATTTCCTATTTTTTTTTCTCCATGAAATGGAGCCATTTTTTTCCACACTGATGTTTAATCACATGTTAAATCTGATTTATTTGCTCCCATGCCAATTTGCATATAGTTTGACATCCTGCTCTTTAAATTAGAGCCTAGAATTTTTTTCTGTTACTACCTCTGTCATTTCTCTTAACATGGATCATGGCTAATTGAATTTTCCTTCTCTCATCCAAATTCCTTTCCGGATATTATTAGGCATCCCTTCCATTGGACTGGTCAGAATGTATGGAGTAAATCCAATGTCCTTACTAAGCAGTCTAGTCTGAGGGATGTTTGTGTTTGAGATAGGGCTGCACTGGTTAGAATTTTATGTTTCTTTACTTAGGAAAGTTATGGTGGATGGGAAGAGAGTGCATAAGATCATGTGGGATAGCAAGGGTGGGGGTTGGAGTATTATGTATTTTGTCAATGGCAGAGTAGAATCTACAGAATGCCTAAAGTAGAAATAGGTCCTTCGACCCTATAAGTCCACACTGACCTTGCGAAGAGTATCCTCCCCCAGACTCATTCTCCTATCTTATGAGTCTGCATTTACCCCTGACTAGTGGACTTAACCTACACATCCCTGAACACGATGGGCAAATTAGCATGGCCAATTCATCGCCAGCCCACTCACCCTAGGACCAATTCATGCACTTGATTGTCCAATTAATACAGGCTTCATAAGACTACACTTGGCAAAGTTTCAAAATGGTGGACTTAGAAAGCTTTCCCCTTGTAAGATATAACTGCATTACTCAGTGTTTCATTACAGATCAGGAACTTTGTGTAACATAGCACAAACAATAACATTATTCAAGTGATATAACTATATTAAATTTTTCCCCTGTAATATGTTTACCCGGTTTCTATTCAGATTTTCATTGGAAAGTAATTAAGTTATCCAATAATTTGATTTGAGTCATTAAAAAATGTTTAAGGGCCAATTGTGCATAGTTACAATGCAAAATAACACATAATTCCAATTTACCAATTTTCAATTAAATTCAGATTTCACAACAAAATGTAAAGTATAGGGATGTACAGCACGGAAAAAAACAATGGCCCAACTCGTCCATGCCAACCAGATATCCCAACCCAAACTAGTCCCACATGCCAGCACCCAGCCCATATCCCTCCAAACCCTTCCTAATCCAGGTGTCTTATAAATGTTGCAATTGTACTAGCCTCCACCACATCCTCTGGCAGCTCATTCCATGCACATACCACCCTCTGCATGAAAAAGTTGCCCCTTAAGTCTCTTTTATATCTTTCCCCTCTCACCCTAAACCTATGCCCTCTAGTTCTGGACTCCCCGTCCCCAGGGAAAAGACTTTGTCTATTTACCCTATCCATGCCCCTCATGATTTTATAAACCTCTATAAGGTCTCCTCTCAGCCTCCGACACTCCAGGGAAAACAGTCCCAGCCCTCTCCCTATTGCTCAAATCCTTCAACCCTGGCAACTTGCTTTTAAATCTTTTCTGAAAGCTTCCAAGTTCCACGACATTCTTCTTATAGGAAGGAGTCCAGAATTGCATGCAATATTACAAAAGTGGCCTAATTAATGTCCTGTGTAGCAGCAACATGACCTCCCAACTCCATTTATTCCTGATGAAGGGCTTTTGCCCGAAACGTCGATTTCGCTGCTCGTTGGATGCTGCCTGAACTGCTGTGCTCTTCCAGCACCACTAATCCAGTATCCTGTATTCAATACTCTTACCAATGCATTTTAATGAAAATGTTTTTGAGATTAGTTGACAGATTAATTGAAATGTCACAATGCTGTAAATTATCTCTCACAGCACAGATCTACATTTAAAAAAAGCAAATTGAATCAAATTAGATCTAATGGTCTATATTAAATAAATAATCAATAAAATACAGTACAGTTCAAGGTTTGGATTTTTCAGTCATAGAGTCACATGACATGGAAACAGTCCCTTTGGCCCACCATGTCTATGTTGATCAACACACATCAAATTGCAAGAATTCCATTTACCTACACTTAGCCCTTAGGTCTCTTTTATATCTTTCCAATTTGCGTAGATAATAGTAAACTGAAGAATGGGAAAAAGAAGAAATTGCTCTTTCACCTTTGAGTCAGAAGGTTATGAATTTAAGCCTCCTTCTCCAGACTGGGCAGAACCTTGGCCCTCATTTGGGAGTGGGAATGAGGCCAACAGACACACAATTGAAGAAAAACTCCAATTAAACGTGCAGGTGGACATAAGTTAAACCAAAGCACTAACTGAAGAAGAAAAGCAGTTTAAGTTCTGTCAATGTTCCTTGTTCAAGATTCCTTTGTCCCTCAGCACTCTTCAGGGATCTACCTTTCATCGTGTATATCACAAGACTTCCCAAAATGCATCATCTCACACTTCTCAGGATTAAATTCCACTGTTGCTCTAATTTACGAGCTGATCAATATCAGGGTGCACATTGTAGCCTGACACCATCCTCCTCACTATCAACTATTTTCTTGTCATCTGCAGACTTATGAATTATATCTTCAAGATTCACATCTAAGTCATTAACATACATAACAACTAGCAAAAGTCCCAACACTGATATTTGATTCTTGTTTGATTCCTATAACTAGAGTTAAAAAAAAACTTTTTCACCCAGAAAATAATTGATAAATGGAGCACTCTGCCAGAGAGGATGGTGGAGGCAGATGCTCTTGCAACATTTAAGAAGCATCTGGATGAGCACTTAAAATGCCAGGATACAGCAGGCTCTGGGCCAAGTGTAGGTAAATGGGATTATTGCAGTTTGATGTTTATTGATCAGTATAGACATGGTGGGCCAAAGGGACTGTTTCTATGTCATTTGACTCAAAACTCCAATCATGGAACTGTACAGTATTTTATTGATTAGTTATTTAAACTAGACCATTAGATCTAATTTGATTCAATACAGGGAGGATGCATCAATAGGATGATAGCAAAATATACAAAAATATTACTTCATTTAGAAAACTGCCCTCTTTTTCCCATATCCAAGAAAAATTGCAACACGATTTTTTGGATCAATGTATAGCTCTGCTTTAGAACTAGGGGCTATCTTTATGCAGACATACAAACATTTTGAATGCTTGTGCTTTGGATTATAAAACATGTTCTTTTCAAGGAAGGATGACAAATAGAAGATGAAGCTCATTACATATGTTTTATCAACATGAAGTAGAATCTATTACAACATGAAAGAGCTACAACAGTGAGCTGAACTGAAGCAGGTTTGTAAACATTACATATGCCCATTTCCTACAGTTTTTAGTTTAGCTTTATGAGTGATACTGTAAATTATCATACATTTCCGACACAGATTTACACCGTAGACTCAATGCCAGAGCAATTAATTCAAGACACAGACATCAGAGAGGAAACAATTCAACTCTGAGCTTATTGAATGCAAATTGGGCTGCAAACAATATTTGAATTTTCAATGCATCATTCCCACAGAATGCAGCTAATTCCTAATTAAAAAGTAGTTCTGCATAGCATCCATATTCCATAAATATAAACCAAAGGAATATAACTTCTGCAGAGGTGTGGAGACAATTAGAAATAATATAATTCTACCTGGGATTGATTGGTTCACTTTACAGAGAACTGTAATGGAAGTGGGAATTCTGATGTGCCATAATAATTCTACAGCTCAACATATCATGAGTACGATCACAATATAAATTATTTGTGAAAGCCACAATTGGATTTTTGTTTAAATTAATACACTAAATGCAAAGTGAACAATAAGAATTAAGACTAGTCCTTATGTTCCAGCTTTAACAATATTAGAAAGTTGCAAAACACTTTACAGCTAATGAATGATTTTACTGGGCATTGTTACTGTTTTAATACAGGAAATAAGCAGCTAATTTGTACAGAGAAAACTCCAAGGGAGTGAAACATGATAATAATCTGATAATCAGTTTTACATTTTGGTGTCTGAGGAATACATTTTGGATAACTGTCCTTTTCTTCAAAGTAGGGTTAAAGATCTTTTGAATTCACTTAAGAGAGCAGGTGCAGTTTTGGTTTAACATCTCGTGAAAAACAGCATTTCCAGCAGCACAGCAATTTATTAATGTTGCTTAGGAGGTCAACCTCCATCTCAGAACAGGTCTTGAACCATAAATTTCTGATTCAAAGACAAGAATGTAGCCAACTGAAACACAGCCTACTCTCAAAAATATTTTGCACCCATTTTACAAATGTTAACCATATTTAAATGTGAACCAGAAATACATAAGTGAACCTATTAATAAGAGTTGCATTTGAGCAACAGAGCAGATAACAAGGAAATATTAATTTGTAAGCAACAAATGGAAAATAGTCTCTCTCATTCAAAACCGCTACCCATTGAAAAATGAACTTCAAACAACATACTTTAACTGAGATCTTTACTTCAATGCTACTGACTAAAACAAAATGAAAGCACAGATAATTTCCACACAAATACAGTTTCTAAAATGGGTTGATGTGCCCAGTCTTTTTTAAACTGGGTTGCTTCATGGCTGAAACAATATGTTTTTAGCATTATATCTGAAAGTTAAGTTTAATATAATGTAATATTCTGAAAATCATACAAGAAAGGAGAAACAAATTACACCTAAATAGCAATATCTTAACTTTGGGACTTTGCAGAATGCTATCACTGTATATATGTTCTCTAAATGAAAGTGGTTTCCGGTCAGGCATGCATTTTATTCTATCTCCTTGTCCCTGGATCGTAAATTATAAGACTATAAGATGTAAGACTATAAGAGAGAGGAGTGGCAGTAAGGCCATTTGGCCCATCGAGTCCACTCCGCCATTTAATCATGGCTGATGGGCGTTTCAACTCCACTTACTTGCACTCTCCCCGTAGTCATAAATTCCTCGCAAGATCAAGAATTTATCAATCTCTGCCTTGAAGACATTTAACGTCCCGGCCTCCACTGCATTCCATGGCAATGAATTCCACAGGCCCACCACTCTCTGGCTGAAGAAATGTCTCCTCATTTCCATTCTAAATTGACCACCTCTAATTCTAAGGCTGTGCTCACGGGTCCTAGTCTCCCCGCCTAATGGAAACACCTTCCCAGCGTCCACCCTTTCTTAGCCATGCATTATCTTGTAAGCTTCTACTAGAGCTCCCCTCAACTTTCTAAACTCGAATGAATATGATCCCTAGATCCTGAGCTGTTCATTGTATGTTAGGCCTACCATTCCAGGGATCATCTGTCTGAATCTCCGCTGGACACCCTCCAGTGTCAGTATGTCCTTCCTGAAGTGTGGGGACCAAAACTGGACACAGTATTCTAAATGGGGCCTAACTAGAGCTTTATAAAATCTCAGAAGCACATCGCTGCTTTTATATTCCAACCCTCTTGAGATAAATGACATCATTACATTTGCATCCTTAATCATAGACTCAACCTGCAAAGTTAACCTTTAGAGAATCTTGGACTAGCACTCCCAGATCCCTTTGTACTTTGGCTTTATGAATTTTCTCACCTTTTAGAAAATAGTCCATGCCTATATTCTTTTTTTCAAAGTACAATACCTCGCGATTGCCTTCATTGAATTTTATCAGCCATTTCCTGGACCACTCTCCTAAACTGTCTAAATCCTTCTGCAACCTCCCCACCTCCTCAGTACTACCTGCCAGTCCATCTAACTTCGTATCATCAGTGAACTTCACCAGAATGCCCCAATCCCTTCATCCTGCTGCCCCAAAACTAAACCCTGTGGGACACCACTTGTCATCTTTGTGAGAAGATTTGTAGCTCGGGTGCTCGTTGTTGTGGTTCTGTTCGCCGAGCTGGGGATTTGTGTTGCAGACGATTCATCCCCTGTCTAGGTGACATCCTCAGTGCTTGGGAGCCTCCTGTGAAGCGCTTCTGTGATCTTTCCTCCGGCATTTGTAGTGGTTTGAATCTGCCGCTTCCGGTTGTCAGTTCCAGCTGTCCATTGCAGTGGTCGGTATATTGAGTCCAGATCGATGTGCTTATTGATTGAATCTGTGGATGAGTGCCATGCCTCTAGGAATTCCCTGGCTGTTCTCTGTTTGGCTTGTCCTATAATAGTAGTGTTGTCCCAGTCGAATTCATGTTGCTTGGTCATCTGCATGTGTGGATGCTGGTCGTGTCGTTTTGTAGATAGTTGGTGTTCATGGATGCAGATCGTCAGCTGTCTTCCTGTTTGTCCTATGTAGTGTTTTGAACAGTCCTTGCATGGAATTTTGTACACTACATTGGTTTTGCTCATGCTGGGTATCGGGTCCTTCGTTCTGGTGAGTTGTTGTCTGAGAGTGGCTGTTGGTTTGTGTGCTGTTATGAATCCTAGTGGTCGCAGTAGTTGGCTGTCAGTTTGGAAATGCTCTTGATGTATGGTAGTGTGGCTAGTCCTTTGGGTTGTGGCATGTCCTCGTTCCATTGTCTTTCCCTTAGGCATCTGTTGATGAAATTGCGGGGGTACCCGTTTTTGGCAAATACATTGTATAGGTGTTCTTCTTCGTCTTTTTGCAGTTCTGGTGTACTGCAGTGTGTTGTGGCTCTTTTGAATAGTGTCTTGATGCAACTTCTTTTGTGTGTGTTGAGGTGGTTGCTTTCGTAGTTTAGGACTTGGTCTGTGTGTGTACCTTTCCTGGATACCTTTGTGGTGAAATCTCCGTTCGATGTTCTCTGTACCGTCACGTCTAGGAATGGGAGTCGGTTGTCCTTTTCTTCCTCTCTAGTGAATCGGATTCCTGTGAGTGTTGCATTGATGATCCACTGTGTGTTCTCTATTTCTGTGTTTTTAATTATTACAAAGGTGTCATCCACATATCTGACCCAGAGTTTTGGTTGAATTTCTGGTAAGACTGTTTGTTCTAATCTTTGCATTACCGCTTCTGCTATGAGTCCAGAGATGGGTGCGCCCATGTGTGTGCCGTTGATTTGTTCATATATTTGGTTGTTGAATGTGAAGTGTGTTGTGAGGCACAAGTCCAGTAGTTTGAGTATGCCGTCTTTGTTGATAGGTTCACTGTCCTGTTGTCTGTTCTGTATGTCCAGCAGGTTGGCTATTGGTTCTCTGGCTAGTGTTTTGTCGATAGAGGTGAACAGTGCCGTTACATCGAATGAGACAATGGTTTCTTCCTTGTCTATGTGTATATTTCTGATGATGTCCAAGAATTCCTGTGTTGACTGTATAGAGTGCCTGGATCCGCTGATCAGGTGTTTCAGTTTCTGCTGTAGTTCCTTAGCCAGTTTGTGTGATGGTGTCCCTGGTATTGATACTATGGGTCTGAGTGGGATGTCTGGTTTGTGCACTTTAGGTAGTCCATGGAATCTGGTGGTGTTGTTGCTTTCAGGTTTCATTCTTTGTAGGTCAAACCTGGTTATCTGTCCATTTTTTTTGTAGGTTCCTCAATGTGTTCTTTATCCTATTGTCGACTGGGACAACACTACTATTATAGGACAAGCTAAACAGAGAACAGCCAGGGAATTCCTAGAGGCATGGCACTCATCCACAGATTCAATCAATAAGCACATCGATCTGGACCCAATATACCAACCACTGCAATGGACAGCTGGAACTGACAACCGGAAGCGGCAGATTCAAACCACTACAAATGCCGGAGGAAAGATCACAGAAGCACTTCATAGGAGGCTCCCAAGCACTGAGGATGTCACCTAGAGAGGGGATGAAACATCTGCAACACTAATTCCCAGCTCGGCGAACAGAACCACAGCAACACTACTTGTCACTGGGCTGCCATTCTCATAAAGAACCTTTTATCCCAACTCTCTGCATTCTGTCTGACAGCCAATCTTTAATCCATGCCATTAGCTCACTTCAAACACTATAAGCCCTCACCTTACCTAGCAGCCTCACATGAGGCACCTTATCAAAGGTCTTTTGGAAGTCTAGATAGGTAATATCTACTGGGTTTTCCTGGTCTAACCTATTTGTTACCTCTTCAAAGAATTCATGACCTCCCCTTACTAAATCTATGCTGACTTGTTCTAATCCAACCCTGCACTTCCAAGAATTTAAAAATCTCATCCTTAATGATGCATTCTAGAATTTTACCAACAACTGAGGTTATAATCAGCCTATACTTTTCCATCTTTTGTCTTGATCCTTTCTTGAACAAGGGGCTTTCAACAGTGATTTTCTAATCATCTGGGACTTTCCCTGCCTCCAATAACTTTTGAAAGATCATAAACAATGCCTCCGCTATTTCCTCAGCCGCCTCCCTCAGAACTCTAGGATGTAGCCCATCGGGGCTAGGAGATTTATCAATTTTTAGACCTTCCAGCTTTTCTCGCACTTTCTCTTTTGTAATGGCTACCATAATCAACTGTGCCCCCTGACTCTCCTTAATTGTTGGGTTATTACTTATGTCTTCCATTGTGAAGACTGATGCAAAGTACTTATTAAGTTCTTCAGCTATTTCCTCATCTCCCATCACTAGCCTTCCAGCATCAATTTGGAGCGGCCCAATGTCTACCTTTGCCTCTCATTTGTTTCTTATGTTTTGAAAGAAACCTCTGTATCCAAGTCTAAAAAGTGGACAATATATCCTAGAGGGCATAACCACATTTTTCCTTGACAGTGTAGTGAAGACTGCCTTTGCTTGATTTCGGAAGCATTTACCAAACTTTAATTATTTTCAATTGAACTCATTACGGGTGAATTTTAGCTTACTTTTTTTTCAAGATTGAAACTAAAGATTTAATAGCATGAAGAAACCAACTCTGTAATCTTACCAACTGGGGACACCCCAAATTTTGAAATGTACTGTGCCATCAAGGTGATAGAGTTGAAATAAAAGTTTTTATGAGCTTTGTGAGAATGTAATTTGTTAAAGTTTCAATTTGTAATTAAAGAGGGGTGAAATACATGTACAATTCCTCAGCTCTGAATTTTAGCCAATTAATTTGTAGGAACCATGAAATGGAAACAAACTGCTTTGTCACAGACAGAGTTCAATTTTTGTGTACATCCAGTCTCAAGTTCAAGAATATCATTCAAAAGAATTGAGAACAGATTAATTTCTTGCTTTCTTGTTGAAGAATAGGGCTGGCACAGTGGCTCAGTAGTTAACACTGTTCTCTCACAGCACTAGGGACCCGGGTGTGAATTCACCCTCGGGCAACTGTCAGTGTGAAGTTTGTACATTTTTCTTGTATCTGCATGCATTTCCTCCCGGTGCTCCGATTTCCTCCCACAGTCCAATATGTGCAGGTTAAATGGATTTGGCCATGCTAAGTTGCCCATAGAGTTTATGGATGTGCAGGCTAGCTGAATGAGCATAGGAAAATGCAGGGTTACGGGAATAAGGTGAGAGGATGGGGTTGGGTGGGATGTTCTTCGGAAGTTTGGGATAGACTCAATGGTCTGAATGGCTTGCTTCTGCAGTGGTAGGCATTCTATGATTCTATGAATGACACACAAATTTAACTATATAGTAAAAATTTTAATTTCTAAATACCATGAAGTGAAAATACACAAAGCAACAATGATAAAATATATTTTTTTAAAATTGTCCACTCTTTACGCAAGTACTAGACAATGAGAAAATAGTATTGTATCAAAATGGCAATTACATATTATGGATCTAATGAACTTTAAAAAAATGGCAAAAAAGCTTCTTACTTGTGGCACTCATCCAATGCAAGTACATGAGGATGGTCGTTAGGAGACATTGCAACAATGATATCTTGGTTGAAAGCTCCAAACCTGCTTTGGTCAATAGTGTGTCTTGTAATAGTTGAGGTTGTAGAACTTGTCCAGTAAAGTGTATCCCAGGCTTTGTGATATGCCAAACCCTCAACTGAGCCTACATCTGTTGAATTTAAAATCAACATGTCAATCACAGTTTACATGTTCCTGCATGTTTACACATGAAAACTAATAGGAAGGAAGTGTGAAGTTGTGCAAGTTTTGCATGATGGGATACAGACTTGTGCAGATCCGAACATCCATAGTATTAACTCAGAAAGTCAAGAAAAAGCCATCAAATTTTGTAACATGTAATGATCTTAACTGACAAACACTGGACCACCCTGTGGAAGGCCAATATGTTCTTATTCAGTAGCAATGGAGTACCATTTGCCATTTAAAGAAATACTCAATGTTTGAATAAAACTGTTTGGTATTTCCTTGCTTGCAGGACACAAGAAGGTGTTTTGCTTGAGGCCCAACAAGCTCACCTGTAACCAACCTCTGAAATTTTCATCCTGACATTCCTTACAATTACTGGTCCCTCAATGCCTTTGTGATTAGCATTTTCTTACCTCAGACCAAAAGATAAGGCAATTTGGCCTGTAGATACTGTGTGCTGGGAGTGGTTCTCTGCTTGCAACCCTCTTAAACTGATGTAGTTTCAGGGGCGGAAAATGGCTACCGTACAAAATTTTAAAAATAAGTAAGAGTTGTAGGCATTTATACATGGAAGAATGAAGTAATTTGGTAGCTCTCCTCATTAACTAGACAGTACAAATCCCTATAGTCCAGGGAGCTGCATTTGATGGCCACCTACTTTAGTTGAGAATTGATAATTTGGGATACTAATAAATCATAGCTTTCCCAGTGACACCCATATTTTGGAAACCAAAAATGGGAAATGCTACTTCAAGAACTCTGCGACACTAATCACATGAGTATTAGCATGAGTTAGGACATCCATAAGCTGGAGTTAAAATGCAATGAGAGTGGGTTTGAAATCTTTGGAACTTGATTTTAAGTTTGAACTTAACTTGTCAATGTTGGTTGACAAATGTGAAACCAATAATAGATTAGTTAAAATGATACGGGTGTGAATGTTGCAGGAAAAAAAGCACTTGGCATGACTTTTACCTCTCACCTGCATTAACCCTGCTGTTAAAAGGATTAAAATCTACCTTATTCTTATATACTCTCATAGGATATCAACAATCAGCACCTTATGAAAGCCACAGGGCACAAGAAAGGGAAATAGTAACTGTTCAATGAACACGACCATAATACTAATAAGTGATCACATCACAAAACTTTCATACTAAAGTAGTTGAGAAAATATAAAGAATTAAAAAAATTATGGCAACATGTAATAATCATTGCACAATCTACTTGAGAAATGGGTCTTAATATAGCAGGATTGCTAAATTTCTCAACAAGGGTGAAATTTAATGTCATGTCTAAAAGTACTTACATCACAATTTTGCAATCTAAGTTAATGGAATCAGTGAAATCGACAATGTCTTTAAGTGTTATATGGAATTTGACATCCTCTGTATTGCACTGAATGAAAAGATGGTTTTCTGTTGTCATATGCAGAGTCATTAAATATCTCAGGGATTGGTTAAAAATTGTAGTTTGACCTTAATTTTGGCTGAAGATAGCCCCAAGTGATCTTCCTCGAGCCTTGTCAAGCCATCTCCAGAGTCAAACTAATGGAAAATATATGAGAATAGCCTTGAGCACTGAATGATCCAGTCAGAACCTGTGTTTTACATTTAGTTAGCTCTTCACCTGCAGAATTGTGTCAGTTAAAAACCAGCACACACATGGTGCATATCACATTGTCTCAACGTTAACCTTTTAACATGTACTGTTCTTGTTAGATAGAGGGATTGAAAATGAGCCTCTTATGTCTGTTACAACTCATTGTAGTAACACATCATAATGCACACCTGCTATTCCCAGAATCACACCAAATGTTACAGATTTTTAAAAATACACTCAATATCCCAGATGTAGGTTTGTTCATTTCCAGACGTTTCGTTACCTTACTCGGTAACATCTTCAGTGGGCCTCATGCGAAGTAATACTGAAAATTCCTGCTTTCTATTTATATGTTAGGGTTTCTTTGGGTTGGTAATGTCATTTCTTGTGGTGATGTTATTTCCTGTAGTGAAGTCACTTCCTGTTCCTTTTCTCAAGGGGTGGTAGATGGGGTCTAACTCGAGGTGTTTGTTAATAGAGTTCTGGTTGGAGTGACATGCTTCTAGGAATTCTCGTGCGTGTCTTTGTTTGGCTTGTCCTAGGATGGATGTGTAGTCCCAGTCAAAGTGGTGCCCTTCCTCATCCATATGTGAGGATACTAGTGAGAGAGGGTCATATCTTTTTGTGGCTCGTTGGTGTTCATGTATTCAGGTGGCTAGTTTTCTGCGTGTTTGACCAATGTAGCGTTTGTTACAGTCCTTGCACAGTATTTTGTAAATGAAGTTATTTTTGCACATTGTCTGTGTAGGGTCTTCCAAGTTCATAGTGTGTTGGTGGGTTTGTGGGCTACCATGATGACGAGGGGTCTGAGTAGTCTGGCAGTCATTTCTGAGATGTCTTTGATGTAGGGGAGAGTGGTGAGGGTTTCTGGACGTGTTTTGTCTGCTTGTTTGGGTTTGTTGCTGAGAAATCGGCGGACTGTGTTCATTGGAGTTCTCAAAACTCACTAATTCAATATCCCAATTTCGCTGACTTTCAGTCCAAGGTTGGTAGAAGACATGGACCAGGTTTCTAAGAACAGTAATTCTTATTTATTACAAGTAATTAAACTATAGCTACAGATAAATATTGGCATATAACACTACTAGCTTAAAGTCCCCTTCTCAACTTTATGAACTTCCCCTTACAAGCATGCATGCACAGTGGCAAGCAAGAAGGGAAAATAGATTATTGGCAGATGTAGAAATACTGGGTCAGTTCAGCAGACTTTGCTTCTTGGTTTTCTTCAGCTGGTCAGACTCTATGTTGTTCAAATTTTTTTCTCTCTCTGGATGCTTCAATTGGTTTGTAAGTGATACAGAATGGTGATTCACCTGAAAAATATCACTAATTCAATTCTAAAGTCACAACTTGTAGAACTGCTGCAGGAAAGATAGATGATTTTCTTCAGGTATAAACTGAGTTTTTGAATGCAGAGAAGAGGCACCTGCTGGGGTGGGAGAAAGTCTGCATATTTATTTTCCCATATCCCTCTCTCTCTCTCTCTCTGCCTCTCTCTTTCTCACACTCACTCTCTGGTTCTGTAACAAGTTTCCACATCCAAGATGCTCATCTACCTAAGAACCCATGGTAGAGTTCTTGGGAAGCAAAAAGTATCTGTTATTGATATCTGTTACTTGTCCTCAGATTAACCAACTTCTTGTTGACAACAAGAGTTGCAACAATGCACAGTCTTTGTTCCAGATTGTCTATAATATAATATTCAATTATTGCTTATTAAAACAGTCATTTGCAATCATTGCAATGATAGATAACATAGTACTTGGTTTAAAAACTGTAACCACTTGTTCAAACACTAATTATAAAACAGTTCTTTCTCATTTCTACCTCCTGTTTATAAAACCACAAGAAGATTAAAAAAAGATGTGATCCTTACATTAAGGGCATACACAGATACCACAAGAGTTAAAGTGTCAGTTGTTGACATTAGTTGCACATTAATGGTGTCAGTGCAGTTAACATATTGCATATTTTCTGGTAATAGCAGTTTTCAGATCACTGCTGAACTAATCACAGAAATCAGTTCCTCAGCCAGTCAAAATATGTAATGAATTTTTAGAAGTCATTCTTTCCTCTCTGTTCAATATTGAAAGGCAAGTGTAATGAGATATATTTTACTACAAAGCTTTGCTGAGCATAACCTATGGGCAGAACTTTTCAGATAGCAGGCTGGTCTTCCCTGTCGATTACAATATTCCTACAATCATTAAATACATTGAAGAGAGAGGCTGGAAAATAGACTTCTGTCATTGAGAAATCGATAGGGTCCATTATTCAGGAGGTTCTCAACTGCCTTCTGAAATGGCCTAGCAAGCCAATTAGTTCAACAGCAGCTAGGGATGGGTAATAATGCTGACTAGCCAGCGATACCCATATCCCATGACCAATTTTTTAAAAAACTAATAACAAGGCACTTGGGAAGTTAAAATGTAATCCATCAGAATAGTATGGTTTGATGAAGGGCAGATTTTGTTTAACTAATTTGCTAGAGTTCTTTGAAGATGTAATTTACAAAGTGGATAATGTGTAGACACAATATTGCTGGACTTCAGAAGGCATTCGATAAGGTGCCACACAATAAATTAATACACAAGATAAGATCATATGTGATTAGCAGTAATATATTAACTTGGAGAGAAGTTTGGCTAACCAGTAGAAACTAGACAATCAGGACAAACGGATCTTTTTCTGATTGGCAGTGCCACAACTACTAACAATCTAAATTGAGGACTTGGATGCAGGGATAAAAGATATTATAGCCAAATTTGCAGATAGCTCTAAAATGGGTGAGAATGTAAATTGCAATGACTATAATAAAAAAACTTAAAAGTGGACATGAACAAATTAGGTAAATTGACCAATATTTGGATACTGAGCCTTAACATGGATCAGCATGTGGTTATTCATTTTGATAGTCAAATAAAAAGGTAATTTAGTGGAGAGAAACTTCAGATTGCTTCTGTGCAGAGGGATCTGGGTGGTCTCATGTATGAATCACAGAAAATTAGTACACAGGCACAGCAGGTAACAAGGAAAGCAAATGGAATTTTGGGGGGTTTGGCAAAAAGGAATAGAGTATTAGACTAGGGAAGTGTTGCTGCAACTGTACAAGCTATAAATGAGACCACATCAGATGTATTGCATACAATCCTGGTCTCCTTAATTAAGGAGGGATGTAGTTATTTTGGAAGAAGTTCAATAAGATACACTAGATTGATTCCAGAGATATGACATTTATCTTATGAAGATATGTCTATACCTATGCTTTCTCAAGTTTGGAAGAATGAGAGGAGATGTAATTGACATGTATAAGATACTAAAGGGGATTGAGAAAGTAAATGTGGACTGCATGTTTCCACTTGAAGGGCAATCTACAAAGACAGACCATAGTTTTAGGATGAAAGGTAACAGGCTGAAAACATAAATGAGAAGGAATCACTTTTCACAAGGGGTTGTGAATCGATTAAAGTTGTTGTCCGTGAGTGTGGTAGGAGCTGGGACACTGAGTAAATTTAAGGAGGAGATAGCATGTATTGAATGGCAGAGCAGACTTGATGGACTGAATTGTTTATTCCTGATCCAGTTCGTATGTTTTGTACTCCATTCAGGAGAAGGTCTCATCTTAGAGAGCTGTCAGGCAATCTGATTTGCAGTCAGTGCTTTATTTTATGCTTTAAACCAATTCTGCTACCTGCACAATGACACACCAGTCTGAATATCTCTGGCTGTGCACTATACTGTATATTTCCATAATTCTCCTTATCTCTATGTAAAGCTCTTTAGTTCCATAACTACAGTCAAACCCCTTTATTTTGATCTGTTCAGAGTAGTTTATCAAAAGCAGCCCTCTAGTACAATGTCTCAGATCTCTCTCTCTTCCATGTTCATTCCAGATGGCTATCTTCTCTCTTAGTCATGTCAGAGTCACATGAACAACTCCCTTATGATGATTTACAGGAATCTTATTATATCACAGCAGCCCTGTAATTTTAGCAGTATCTGTAGCTGCAGTGGTCAGATTGCGATAACAAGCAGTCCCCAGATTAGTGTTTATGACAATGGAATTCAGCAGGAGATAAATGCTGGGTTTGCCCACTGGGAAGATGAAACTATAGCTAAAGTTGGGATGGGGGCGAGGTAACTTGTGTGGGGAGCAGGGGTATTGAGGAGAGTCTGATGTATAGCATGGAAACAGACTCTTCAGACCAACTCATCCATACCAACCAGATATCCCAACCTAATCTAGTCCCATTTGCCAGTACTTGGCCCATATCCCTCTGAGTCCTTCCTATTCATATACCCATTCAGATGCCATTTAAATGCTGTAATTGTATTAGCCTCCACCACTTCCTTGGGCAGCTCATTCTATACACGCACCATCCTCTGCATGAAAAAGTTGCCCGTTAAGTCTCTTTTATACCTTTCCCCTCTCACCCTAAACCTATGCCCTCTAGTTCTGGACTCCTCCACTCCAAAGAAAAGACTTTGTCTATTTATCCTATTCATGCCCCTCATGATTTTATAGACCTCTATGAGGTCACTTCTCAGCCTTTGACTCTCCAGGGAAAACAGCCCCAGCCTATTCAGCCTCTCCTTCTAGCTCAAATCCTCCTACCCTGGCAACATCCTTGTAAATTTTTTTTCTACCCATTTAAGTTTCACAACATCCTACTGATAGGAAGAAGACCAGAATTGCAATATTCCAAAAGTGGCCTAACCAACTTTCTGTACAGTCGTAACATGACCTCCCAACTCCTACACTCAATGCTCTGACTAATAAAGGTAAGCATACCAAACACCTTCTTCACTATCCTACCTTCCTGCAACTCTACTTTCAAGGATCTTAGAAGCTGCACTCTAAGGTCTCTTTGTTCAGCTCCCTAGGACTTTACCATTAAGTGTTTAAGTCCTGTTAAGATTTGCTTTCCTAAAATGCAGCACCTTGTATTTATCTAACTTAAATGAGGTCTTGACGGAAAAGTCTTCGAGAAAAGTAGACGTTGATGGAGCAAATGGCCTGATTTTGTTTATACCCATCTACAGTTCTATCAACCTCATAATGTTCCTGTAGCAGTAACTTCAACAGCACTCCCAGTCACCGACATAATGATAGAATATGGCTCCAAGAATATCATGTGCATTCTCAGTGTATTTCGTAGAGAAAATTGCATACCTGCCATTTCTGACTGGTGGGAGCTTTATGAGAGAAATGTTGACTATTAGATGCCTGCTATGCAAAAACTTTAAAGTGTCTGTATTCTTTTTCTGTTGCTGTTAAGTTATTACCGATTTTTCTTTGGAAGTGACAGAAGCTATGGTCTGAAGCCATTTGATTTTGGCTGAAAGCACTAGCTGAAATGGGTAAATATTGCCTTATGAACATTCATTCAGTGTGCATGTGGGACATTTAGATGTTTACAATTCACAGGTGACTTATCACAGCACAGCTTTACGAAAGTTCACACATACTTTGTTGTTTGTCAAATTTTGCACACACTGGCAAAATATTGCAACACTCCAGCCAACTTGTTAAAAGTTAACAAAAACAGACAGATGGAGAAGACAGACATCCATAGGATGTAAACGGACCAAATCACATATCACCAGGGATGCAGTGCTGTCATCCATGATTGTTTTTTATAGTGAAGTTAGGGGACCATTATCACAACCTTGCATATTGTGCACTGTAACAAGGCTGATGCCTTTTTGTTGTATCACTTGAGGGAATAAGAAGCTAGCTCTGAATAAGTCACCTTGAAACTAGTACAGGGGATGCTCACATTCAATGGTTACAAAGAAAGGTGATTTTAACATTTTGAAAATAGGGAAAATAACTAAATCCAATTCAAAATAAAATGTTTATTAGAAGCATCGCAAAACATTTTTTCAAATGTGTTTATATTACACATTTTAAAGAAAGAACCCAAGAAGTATTCACTCAGTTACTGAACTTCCATCTAATGTACATTTTAAGAGGAGTTGATAGACTGTTGACACAAACTAACACTGAATAGTCACTGAAGTGATATGGTTAAATGCAAAATGGCAAGAACTCCCATCTTCAAGCATCTCGTCATCCTTTATCACTTGAACACACAGATACAAAAAGCAATCAAAATAAGGTCAATTTTCACATCTCAAATTTTTTTTTTGTAATTCAGAGATGTGGGTTTCACTAACTGGGTCAGATTTAATTGCCTATTCCTATTTACTCTTGAGAAAGTGATGGTGAACTGCCTCCTTGATGCACAGAAGTCCATTTGGTCTCGCTCCAACAACAATGATAGTGGGAGGGAATTCCAGTGATTTGACCCAGTGGCACTGAAGCAATAGTGATATGTTGTCAAGTCAAATTTGTAAGTAGTTTGGTGAGGAAATTGGGGTGGCACGGTGGCACAGTGGTTTGCACTGCTGCCTCACAGCGCCAGAGACCTAGGTTCAATTCCCGCCTCAGGCAACTCTCTGTGTGGAGTTTGCACATTCTCCCCGTGTTTGCGTGGGTTCCCTCCAGGAGCTCTGGTTTCCTCCCACAGTCCAAAGATGTGTAGGTTAGGTGAATTGGCAATATTAAGTTGCCCGTAGTGTTAGGTGTAGGGGAATGGGTCTGGGTGGGTTGCTCTTCGGAGGTTCAGTGTGGACTTGTTGGGCCAAAGGGCCTGTTTCCACACTTTAAGTAACCTAATCTAATAAGGAAATTGCAGGTTGACCCACAAAGCCATTAGGAAGAGAGTTCCTGGATTTTGACCCTGAGATACTGAAGAAATAGTACTTCCAAGTCTGGATAGAGTGTGGTTTGGAGGGTAACTTGCAGGTTATGATTATCCCACATATCTGCTGTCTTTGTCTTCCTACATGATTGTGGTCATGAGTTCAGAAGATGCCACCTAAGGAGCCTTGCTGAATTTCTGTAGTGCCTTTTGTAGATGGTACACACTGCTATCTTTGTCTTTCTGTGGTGAAGGGAGTGAATGTTTGTGGATGTGGTGCTAATCAAGTGAGCTGTTTTGTCCTGGATGATTTCTTGAGTGTTGTTGGAGCTAGACTCGAGCAGGCAAGAGAGGATATTCCAGAGCACTCCTGACTTAAGCCATGGTGGGGGGAGGGGGAGGGGCTGCGTGGTGGGGGGGGGGGGGGGGGGGGGGGGGGGTGGGTTGGGGTGGGGGGGGGGGGCGGAATGCAGGGAAAGGTGAATTATTCATTATACAATTCCTGGTCTCTGTCTTGCTACTCTAGGCACAGTTTTATATACCAAGTCCTGATCAGTGTTTAGTCAATGGTAACCCCATGATATTGATAGGGGTGGGGATGGGAGGCATTCAGCTATTGTAATGTTATTGAATACCAAAAGGCAATTATTACACTCTTCTTTTTTGTTAGAAATCATTATTGCCTGGCACTTCTCTGGCATGAATGTTAACTGCCACTTGTCAATGCAGGTCTGAACACTGTTCCGGTCTTACAGCGTTTCGACATAAAACTTCAGTTTCTGAAGTGTCACGAACGATGCTGAACAATAGTGTAATCATCAATTAACATTCCCGCTTCTAATCATGGTCTCAATATAACCTGCCACCTTAAATGACACATGCAGAGAAATGCCCAAGTTGCTGGAGTCACGACAACATGACCAGCAGCAGGGTAGAGCTCAGCCCATCTTCTCATGGCAATACCACATGCTGTCAGTCAATGTCTACAACATAGTAAGTACACTGGGAAACAGTTGCAACAGCAGATGTGCTGAAAGCAGTTGTGGATAACTAACTCTCAGATCCTTGAAGGCCTCCTTTTCAAACAGATTAGGAGTCAGAGCTTTCTGATAAAATGAACATTGAGGCGATTCACTTCCTCTCAGATGCAAGACAATATTTTAGATTCAGTAACAAACATGTTGAGGACTTTCTTGCTCTTACTGGATTTGAACTAAGCTCAGAGGCTGACATGTTCAGTTATAATTCTCTATTTTTCCACTTCTGAGTATTTCGGGGTCTTTTCCCAGCCCTTCTGTTGTTCATTGGCCCATCTGCACTATCCACATTCAATGTTACACTGGAGCTGACAATTGTCCCCCAGTCTCTGGCCTGACATTTCTCTGGACAACAACCAGCACCCAGCCCCACATCCAGATCAACAGCATTTCCCATAACCCCAGTCTATTCTAAGCAGTTGATCATTTAGCTTGTGCTCTACCTACCTGAACCAACTGCTACCTATATCCTGAACAAACTGTTACCTATATCCTGAACCAACTGTTACTCTATCCCCATCACTACTTTACACACTTACCCTTTCACTGGAGCTGCTGAAGTGATTGACTGAGTGGAATGTTACAAAAGTGAACAGAGTTGACATCTTGATTCTTTTTGCTGCTGAATTCCTGGGCAGGTTCATAACAGGAGTTCCTTCTCCAGGAATCTCCAGTGCAGAAGACATCTAGGATTCAATGAGTAAATTCAATCCAACAGAGAGGGAAATAAGATTTCCACTCTGATCAGAATATCTGGGCCATAATTTAGAGTGAAGCATGTTGGAAGATCCTAATATATTATCATATGAATTAAATTATAGAGAGACAATGGACTAATGCTATTAACATGAGACCATTAATTCAGAGACCCAGCTCATGGTTTGAATCGTGCTACAGCAGATGTTGAAATTTGAAAACAAGGAAAAATGTGGAATTAGGAGTCCAATGTGACCATAAATCCTTTGACAATTGTTATAAAAGCCATCTGGTTCATTAATGTCATTCAGGGAAGGAAACCACCATCCTAGTGACCTTAGACCCAGAGCACTAGGGCTGATGCTGAAACGGGCAATTGCAAATGGGCAATAAATGCTGACCTAGTCATCAAAACCCTCATCCCATAAATGGATAAAGAAAATTTAAGCCATCTTTTTCCTTTTTTGTAATTAAAATGTCACTCAACATGATTATTTTCACTGCATTATCATTGTAACCCTTATTATGGTGTTGTGACTATGGGGTTTCATCTGTCTGGACACTACCCACTATGAGCCTCCATTGTGATAGCTCATTCTGCATATCAGCATCATTTTGCAATCAAAGTATGGAATAATAGAATTTGTCCTTATATTTTAACCTCTATAAAAGGAAGGGAACCCAGGTGAATCTGTTTAAAATTGATTTGAATACCAATTGTTATCAAATAAAGTTTGACTAATTGGAAGTGTGTACTTTATGTTGGCATTTCACAAGAAGTATTTTGACTCATATAGAATGGCAGTATGAAGCTAGAGTTATTATGTCCCTAATGTATATGTAGAAACATAATTTTTAAAATGTTCAGCAAAAGTATTCAGAAAAGTCAGTCACAGGTCATATTTTGAGCTGCAAATATTTGTATCCTGCACCAACAACTCAGATTCTGAAACAAGCTATGCTAATATTAACGAAGCAGTGGGATTATAAAATGCAGCAAAATATTTATAAACATTGTTGGATTGACTTACAATAAAGCAGAAAAATGACAACAAAAATGTAGCACAGATAAGTCTAATGTATTGGTATGAGTGAAAACTTATCAACCCTGAACAAATCATGAATATACTGGACTGGAAAAATAGAACTAAGAAGTAATTGTAATATTATCACTTTCAATATCGAGACAATAGAATTAAAGATCTCAAACAAACAACTGTAGTTATGTTTGCAGAGGTTACATGCACTGCACAGTTTGAACTAATTACTCTGCCATCAAAAACACACTAAAATGTTGTAAAAAGTGCACAGAAGAGCTATGGTCCCTTGACTTCTGCAAGGGAATTATTTTCGCTCTTACATTGAATTTTTCAAATTACCATTCACTTTTTGGGGCCAACTAATCACAGCTTGTCATGGACCAGAGATTCTCTGAGGTATCAGCATTTTACACAAGCTAGCAAAGCACTCCTTCGCTGACATTCCTGCACAGATAAAACAGCCTATTTTTGACAATGAGGAGGACATAATGCAAATGATATATGGAGACTGCATCAATGGACAATAATCTCCTTAATGGATGCTGGCTGACTTTCTCTCCGCCCCTTCATTCATCAATGTCATTTCTCAGCTAAAGGTTGAAATGCAGATAATGCCTCACTAGCTCCTTGGACTGTATTCATTTAAAAAATAATAGGAGCCTTTGCACCACAATAAGTTTTACCATTTGCTAAATTATACAAACAATCCAAGAATTTGAGAACAAACAATTTTAGGGATATGGGAATTAGGAGCTGAAGTAGGCCATTTCAGCTCTTCAGAACTGGACCACCATTCAAACAGACCATTTACCTCTGTGTTAATTTTCCCCACTGTTCCCATATCACTTCATGCCATTTCTATTCGGAAATCAATCAAATTAACTCTCATTCCTCAAAACTCTAGCTAACACAGGCCCAGTTTCCTTAACCTCTCACTAAGTCTCTGTATTATTGCATTCATATATTTTACTCCTGTAATAAACTCCCAGCTGGTGAAAAGAAACACATTATTTGTCTTCCTACCTTCTATCGATGAGTGCCTCATGAAAATTATCACTCAGATTCTTTTGAACATCAACATTTCTCAACTCCTCACCATTAAAGAAATTATCTGAGTTTCTGTGTCTTTTTCCACAAAATTTCACACTTTTCACTATATATTCCACTTCTCAAGTTCTTGCCCATTCACTCAGTCCATTCAAATCCTCTTGGATCCTCTTCACAACTGATATTTCCATCTACTTTTGTCTCATCTAAAACATTTGGCTATATTTTATCCTATATCTTGTTCAAGTTGTAATACAAGCTGTCTTAATTTTGTAAGGGATGTGTCATTTCAAGAGCTTGATATGTGAATGAGCAAAGGACCAAATGTAAAACATATGACAACTGCCATGCACAGTCTAACAAGAAGCAGGCGAGAAAAAGGTTGCATACATGGTTATTCGTAATTGCAAATTATAGTCAAGGCTGCTAATAACCCTGTTTGGGCTTTTCAAGTACACTGTACCCACACTATTCGATACATGGCTCAAAACATACAACCAAAGACTATAATAGAGTGCAACCATGTACAGCACACTAGCAACAATAACGGGGAATATGTCAGAGACCTACAGGTCCAGGAGCATATCCATGAGAATCACAGAAAGAATAGGATGAAGGCTCAGATTCAAAACAATTATACCAGAAGGGGAGCAAGTTTTACATCATTGTAAATATGACACATTGCATGTGTGAAATCAAATGGTAAGAAGCTTTTGTGGCTATTAACATCATTTGCCAAAAGAAAAATAGCAAAAACATATTTAGGACATGGGGCAATTGCAAAGATTTTATCAGTCATAATTCTAAAGGGTGGTTATCTAGATCTTTGAAAGTCAATGATACAAACTTCAATATTAAAATTAGTTGCATATATGGGTCCCACATCTGTAGTAACTATTGCAACTCAGCGTGGAAACAAAAAGTATTCTACTTGGTGGATGTGAGTGGATCAGCAATAGAAGAATTATTGAGTTGCATGAAACTCAAAATTGTGATCATTGATGAGATCACCGATATAACAGATCAAAAATATTCACATTGAGTCAATGCGGGCTTACAAACATTTTACCCAGACAGATTTAATGTCATAGGAAACTTCAAGGAAAACTTCAGTGAAAATGTACTTCCATCAGTAAACTCTCCAAGAAAGACAGTATTCAAAAGAACAAAAAAAGTGATCTGGATAATATCAAGAGCAATGTCACAAACTTGTGAAAATTTGCACACAGATTAGTGCAGCTCTACTGCATGCATTCTGAAGCAAAGTAGTACAATTAGGGTTTGTTTGAACAAAAGAAGTCTATTCATTTTTCTCAAGAGTGGGCCTCATAGAATTCCAATATTAGAAATATGCAATGCCAAATTTATAAAGGAGCTAAATTCTTCTACAAGCTGGATGCCAAGCACAAATGCTCATTGCAAAAACAGAAATTGCTGAAAAGGTTCAACAGGTCTGACAACATCTGTGGAGAGAAATCAAAGTTAAAGTTCTTAAGCTCTGAGGAAGGGTCACTTAACTCAAATATTAACTCTGATTTCTCTCTTCAGATGCTGCCAGACCTGCTGAGCTTTTCCAGCAATTTCTGTTTTTGTTTCTGATTTACAACACCAGCAGTTCTTTCAGTTTTTACTAATGTTAGGTAATTCACTTGGTAATGAAATCTCACAAAATAATTACCTACAGAAGGCCATCTGGAAGGTGTTGCTTCCTGACACCAACTTTTGGTCTATCTGTTGGTCCTGATCTGTTCTAACCACATATGGACAAAATTACAAATAATAATCTTGGAGCTGTGTGTATCATGAACAAAAGCGCCATGATGGGCAAAGCCAAAGATGAAACACAAACAAAATCTTTGCTCACTGATGGTGGCAGCTAGTCAGGAGGAACTCACCTTCAGCATCAAGAAATGTCAGGTGAATGCAGGTCCAACAACATTTTTGGCTCTCTCTATTCAAACTACAGAATATATCCTGAGTCAAAAAATGGATGAAACAAGCCTGCTTGCTCCCCAAGAAAATGATTGCAAAGATATCTTGGAATTTTTAGCTCACTAGCATGATACATACAACCTTTTCCAACAAAGTAAACAGAATTCTTAATTAAAGATGTACCAGATGTAAGGCAGGAAGAACAGCAATAGGTGTTCAGCTCATTCAGAAAATTGAATGCTGCAGTGCTGTACCGTAAAAAGCCATTGCCCACAAAGTACCAGAGGCATCTGCTTCCATTAGTGATATATAATAGGTTATATGTATAGCTGAAGGATAACCAATTCAAACCCTTTGAAGAGGTACAGACCCTTAAAAATTAGGCGACAGATTTAGAAAGAGGATTGGCGCAGGCTTGAAGTGCCAGAGGGCCTGTTCCTGTGCTGTAATTTTCTTTGTTCTTTGCTCTAATTCACAAGTGTGGGGTAAGAAGAGGAAACATGACTACCACACCTGATACAGGGACTGAACCCACATTGTTAGCTTTCTTCTGCAAAATACCTTTGTCACCTTATCAACCAGATATGACTTCAATGTCTGCGACAAAACTCAGAGCAAATTGGCTACAGCTCATTCTTGTTGAAAGGCTTGTGCCCGAAAAGTCGATTCTCTTGCTTTTCAGATGCTGCCTGACCGGCTGTGTTTTTCCAGCACCATATTCTCGACTCTGAGGACAGTCTGCAGTCCTCACTTTCTCCTTGTAACGCAATTTAGAAGATCCCAGCCAAACTGTTACCTATCAAAAGTTAAGGACAAAGATCTTGAAAAATAAGGGAAAATGATTTACAAGTACGTTGCCAGGGTTGGAGGGTTTAAGCTTTAGGGAGTGGTAGAATAAGCTGGGATTGTTTTCTCTGAAGCGTCAGAGGCTGAGAGGTGATATTATAATGGTTTATAAAAACAAGAAGGGCATGAAAAGGGTGAATAACCAAGATCTTTTCCCCAGGGTAGGGGAGTTGAAAACTGGAGGGCATGTGTTTAAGGTGAGAGAGGAAAGATTTAAAAGGGACCTGAGGGGCAACCTTTTCACAGAAATGGTGGTGTATGTTTCAAATGAGCTGGCAGAGGAGGTGGTGGAGGCTGGTACAATTACAACATATACAAGGCACCTGGATTGGTATATGACTAGCAATGGTTTGGAGGGATATGGGCCAAGTGCTGGCAAATGGGACTAGATTAGGTTAGGATGTCTGATTGGCATGGATGGGTTGGACTGAAGGATCCGTTTGCCCGTAGCACATCTCTACGACTCTATGACTCTCAAGGAAATGTTTCATGACCAATGTGTAAGTATGGATCAACTCAATTTATGCACAAGGAAGAAGCTCAATGTCATACATCATACACAGAAAATATATTTACTTACAGAGTTATCAAAAGTATTCAGCATGCCTTGATCCTATGAAATCATGTCACCAAATTAAGCTACACTAAAGAGACATTGAAGCCAACTTGAGGAAAAGTATAATTCTTCAACAGCGTGTGAAACATATGCAAAAATAAGCTTGGATAACGAAATATAGAAAACCATCACAATAATAATAATCATGGCTACATATCACAAATATCTAAATGCAAAATTTCAAAATCTTTTTGAAAGGTTTGCTCTAACAAAATCTGGAAGGGTTGTCAAATTACTCATACATGACTCATGCTTCGATGTAAATTGTTTCACAATTGCCCGTTAAGTACACAATTGTATCTTGGGGCAAAAAAGGATGTTGTGTTATGATTTATGAATTGACACTGAATAAATTTAAGGAGGGGATAGACAGATTTTTAGTTAGTATTGGGTTAAAGAGTCATGGGGAATGGGCAGGAAAGTGAGGTTGAGGCTGAGATGAGATCAGGCATGACTGTAGTAAATGCGGCTGCAGGCTTGAAGGGTTGAACTAACAATTCCTGCTCCTCGTTCTTATGTGTTGCTTTAACATTTTGAGATGCTAATAAGTCAAAGACTAAGATGTACATCACATGACCAGCTGCCATGTGCAGTCCAGCAAGTAGCATGTCAGCAGCAGGTTGCAAATATGGTTATCTGTATCTGTAATTTGTTGTTTAAACTGCTAATTCTCCTATTAAAGCTTTGCAAATAAACTGAATCCACATTACTCAACCTGTATACAAGAAAACATTGACAATAACCTCACTTAATTAAGTAGGATAAATCTAGTTGGTGGAAAGGTGATATAATTATAAAAACAGCAGAAAAGTTTGAAGCAGGAGCTCGGGGGACTCCATATGTTACACTACTCGATGAACAAGTTTAATAACTTCACACTTTCAAGTTGACATAATTAGAATGACACATTATGTCTGTTGAAAACATTTGCATTGCCTGCAAGAAGTGGGATTAAATGTTAACAAGTTATGGGACAAATCTTCCTGGCTCCGGATGACTGGAGATGGAACATGTTTTGGGAGATATGCATCAGAATCTTGTTGAAGTCGTGAAGCACAGATGTGCGTGAAAATTTCCTGAGAACCTTCAATTCACTATTCTCTCTCACTTAGTATCATCCACAAATTGAGAGATTTGCCCTGAACATGCATTACAACGTCACTTACAGGAATCAAGAAAAACAAGGGCCCTAACACCGACCCCTGGAGAACATCCGTTTGAATCTTTCTCCAATCTGAGAAAGATTCATCCATACCTACCCTCTGTTTTCTATCTTTTAGCTGCCAAGGACCCATCAACCTCAAACATTTCTAATTTGCAAAGCAACCTCTCGTGTGCTATCATATCAAATGGTTTCTGAAAATAAATACAGAGGAACCTCGATTATCTGAATACCAATTATCCGAAAATCAGATTATCCGAAGGAGATCTCGAGGTCTCGATAGAAACATTACATCAATGACGTGTTTCCAACAGTGATGGCGTCTTTTGTTTACAGTGATTAAACAGGCACCGTCTCCAAATGTCTGACCTCCCACACACTCTCTCTCCCTTCACTTTCCCTGGAGTTCTACACAGGTGAACCCTAAACCCCCCCTTCCCCAGAAAATTTCTCTAGCATTGTCCTGTACAGGGCAAACGTGGAACCTGTCAAAAAAGTGCAGTAAGAGGTTGTGTGTGTGTATGCGTGTGCATGCACTATTTGGAGACTTACACCACAAAGGCAGCTGCTGCAGCAGCAGCAACAGCAATCTTGTTGGTGTCCAGTCCAGCTGCCCCGGAGAGGGGACAGTGTTGGACGGGTTTGGAAGGTGGGCAGGGGGCAGTGTTGGACGGAAGCAGGGGGTGGGAAACGGTGTTGGTTGGGCCTGGGGGGGTGGGGGCAGGGGATGGTGTTGGATGGGGTTGGAGGGCAGGACCAGATAGGGGATGGTGTTGAATGGGGTTAAGGGCAGGCAGCGGTATTGGACGGGGGCGGGGGTGGTGTTGGACGGGAAGCGGTGTTGGATGGGAGTCAGTGTTGGATGGGGATGGGGGCACTGTTGGCCAGAGGGCAGTGATGGATGGGGGGCGGTGTGCTGACAGGGCCAGGAGGCAGAAGGGGGTGGAGGGAATTTTGGATGGGGGGGGGCATTTTGGATGGGGAAGGGAGTAGTGTTGGACTGGGTCAGTGGGCAGTGTCGGACGGGGCAGTGGGCAGTGTTGGCAGTGGGGAGGTGTCACGGTGGTGGACGGGGCAGGGTCAATGTTGGATGGGGGCTGGGAATGGTGGTGGACTGGGGAGGGCTCATGTGCACTGTGTGCTGCTGCAGTCTCCTGAATGGGGAGCAAGACTTTTAAAAACTCCGAGCCCCTGAGGAAAGGCATTTAATTGATTAACCGAGTAATAGATTATCCAAATGAAATAGTGCCTGCTCATCTCGTTCGGATAAGACCATAAGAACATAAGACCATAAGACATAGGAGCGGAAGTAAGGCCATTCGGCCCATCGAGTCCACTCTGCCATTCAATCATGGCTGATGGGCACTTCAACTCCACTTACCCGCATTCTCCCCGTAGCCCTTAATTCCCCGAGACAACAAGAATCTATTAATCTCTGCCTTGAAGACATCTAGTGTCCCGGCCTCCACTGCACTCTGTGGCAATGAATTCCACAGGCCCACCACTCTCTGGCTGAAGAAATGTCTCCGCATTTCTGTTCTGAATTTACCCCCTCTAATTCTAAGGCTGTGTCCACGGGTCCTAGTCTCCTCACCTAACGGAAACAATTTCCTAGCGTCCACCCTTTCCAAGCCATGTATTATCTTCTACGTCTCTATTAAGCCTCCCCTTAATCTTTTAAACTCCAATGAATACAATCCCAGGTTCCTCAGCCGTTCCTCATATGTTAGACCTACCATTCCAGGGATCATTCGTGTAAATCTGCGCTGGACACGTTCCAGTGCCAGTATGTCCTTCCTGAGGTGTGGGGACCAAAACTGGACACAGTACTCCAAATGGGGCCTAACCAGAGCTTTATAAAGTCTCAGTAGCACAATGGTGCTTTTATATTCCAACCCTCTTGAGATAAGTGACAAATAGATAATCGAGGTTCCCCTATATATCATATCCACAGCACAACCCTCATTCACTGCCTGTGTCACTTCATCAAAGAACTCAATCCCATTTGTTAGACATGACCTACCCTTGACAAGGCCATGTTGACCATCAAGTATTAAATTAATTTTCTCTCCCGTGTATATTTACCTTATCCCATATTATGGCCCTTATCAGTTTCCCACTTTTGACATCATGCAGTTTTCTAGGTTATTCTTTGCCCATTCATTAAATTACTATGTCACAAGGTGGAACTGAGAAATAAGAAAGGGATGATCACTTTATTGGGTCTATACTATATTCAGCAGGAAATTCAGAAACAAATTTGTGAGGAGATCTCAGTTATCTGTAAGAATAATAGGGAGGTTATGGTCGGCGATTTAACTTTCCAAACATAGACTGAGACTGCCATAGTGTCTTGGATAGGGCTTGGATAGAGAGGATTTTGTGAAGTGTGCACAAGACAATTTTTTGATTCAGTATGTGGATGTATCTACTAGAGGAACAAAATTTCACTTACCCTTTGGGAAAAAAGGCAGGATCGATGACTGAGAAATCAGTGGGGGAGCACACTGAGGCCAGTGACTATTAGTTGTAAAATAATTTGGAAAATGACAGACTGGATCTAAAAGTTAAAGGTCTATATTGGAGGAAGGCCACCTTTGATGGCATTATTTACGCAAGAACTTTCAAAATTCATTGGAGACAGATGTTTCTGGAAAATGGGAATCCTTCAAAAATGAGATAACGTGAGTCCAGAGATTGTGTGTTCCTCTTTAGGTAAGGGCAAGGCTGATAGGTGTAGGGAATGCTGGATGACGCGAGAAATTGATGTTTTGGTCAAGAAAAAGGAAGTGTACATCAGGTACAGACAGGAGAAATCGAATGAATCCTTCGAAGAGTATAAAGGCAGTAGGATCATATTTAAGAGGGAAATCAGGAGGGCTAAAAATAGACATGAGATAGCTTTGGCAAATAGGGTGCAGGAGAATCCAAAAGGATTTTGCAAATACATTAAAGACAAAAGAGTAACTAGGGAGAGAATAGGGCCCCTTGAAGATCAGCAAGGTTGCCTAGTGTTGAACCACAGGAGATGGGGGAAATATTAAACAAGCATTTTGCACTGGTGTTTACTGTGGAGAAGGATATGGAAGACATAGAGCGTGGGGAAATAAATAGGACCATCTTGAAGAATTTCCACATTACAGGGGAGGAGGTGCTAGTTATCTTCAAACACTTAAATATGCATAAATCCCTTGGGCCTGATCAGATGTACCCTAGAACTCTGTGGGAAGCTAGTGAAATGATTGCTAGGTTGCTTGCAAAGATATTTGTAATGTCAATACCCACAGCTGAGGTGCTGGAAGACTGGAGGTTGGTGCCATTATTTCAGCAAGATGGTAAGGAAAAGTCAGGGAATGATAGAACAGTGAGCCTGACATTGGTGGAGGGCAAGGAGAAAATGAGGACTACAGATGCTGGAGGTCAAAGTTAAGAGTACTGCTGGAAAAGCACAGCCAGTCAGGCAGCATCCGAGGAACGGGAGAATCAATGTTTCAGACATCCTAAGTAAGGATGTACTGGCACTGTAGCAGGTGCAGAGGAGGGTCACTAAATTGATTCCAGAGTTGAGGGGGTTGGCTTATGAGGAAAGGCTGAGTAGATTGGGATTATATTCAGAAGAATGAGGGGGGATCTCACAGAAACATATAAAATTATGAAGGGAATCTATAAAATAGAAATACGTAGGATGTTTCCTCTGGTAGGTGAAACCAGGACAATAGGGCATGGCTTTAAGATTAGAGGAAGCAGGTTTAGAACTAAACTGAGAAGGAACTTATTCACCCAGAGGGTTGTTAATCTATGGTATTCCTTGCCCAGGGAAGTAATTGATACAACATCAATAATCGTTTTTAAAGCTAAGATAGCTACTTTTTTGAAAAATAAAGGAATTAAGGGATATTGCGAAAATGTGGGTAAGTGGAGCTGAGTCCACAAAAAGCTTAGCCATGATCTTATTGAGTGGCAGAGTAGGCTTGAAGGGCTGGATGGCTTACTCCTGCTCCCAGTTATTATAAGCCAAGTTGTTGGAGGGAATCCTGAGGACAGGATTTACATGTATTTGAGAACTCTACAGCTTTCTGGACTCAATATTGAGTTTACCACAACCACCTGATGAAGGATTGGTGCTCCGAAAGCTAGTGCTTCCAATTAAACCTGTTGGACTATAACCTGGTGTTGTGTGATTTTTAACTTTGTACACCCCAGTCTAACACTGGCATCTCCAAATCATGATTGCTATCACATGGTTTACCAGTACACACAACTCATTGTTAGCCATGACCAGTCCCCATTAACAACTATTCAGTCTCCCAGCCAAATCGTTATCCACTCCTTTGTCTGTCCAACTACTCTTTTTTCTCTTTGGGCTCAATCATCACCTATCATTTACTCTTTACCCCTTCCCCACCCTACCTTCTGCACACAAAAATAAATTCCTAGCTGCCATCAGTTCTGAGGAAGAGTCACTGGACCCAAAGTGCGAACTCTGATTTCTCTCCACAGATGCTGCAAGACCTGCTGAGATTCTCCAGCAATTTCTGTTTTTGATTCTCATTTCCAGCATCTGTAATTCTTTCAGTTCTTATGGTAATTATTTGATTTTAATTCATTCAAAGGTGTGGGCATCACTAGCTGGCCTGCATGTATTGTCCAGCTAGGCAAAAGTGAGTACTGCAGATGCTGGAGATTAGAATCAAGAGTGTGGTGCTGGAAAAGCACAGCAGGTCAGGCAGCATCCGAGGAACAGGGAAATTGACATTTCGAGTAAAAACCCTTCATCAGGACTTTGGTGATGAGCTGCCTCTTAAATCACTGAATCCATTTCCTGTATACCCACAGTAGTGTTAGGGAGTAGAATCCATTCCTGATGAAGGACCTTTAACCGAAACGTCGATTTCCTGCTCCTCAGATGCTGCCTGACTGGCTGTGCTTTTCCAGCACTACTCTAATCTAGACTCTGATTTCCAGCATCTGCAGTCCTCACTTTTGCCTACTCCATTTACTGTAGGTTGAACCATAATGGCAAGAGAGAGGGAGTTCCAGGATTTTGACTCACTGACACGGAAGAAGTGGTAATATATTTCGAGGACAGGTTGGTGAGTGGCTTGGAGGGGAACTTGCAGGTTGTGGTGTTCCCGTATAACTACTGCCCATCTCCTCCTAGATGGTAGTAGTTGATGGCCTGAGGGGACCAGTAAGCTCAGGTGGCTTAATGGCTGGTTTGCATTGCAGAGTGATAGCAACTTCATGGTTTAGCTCCCACTCCACCTGCATTACCATGAGGGTTGTTCCTTCTCAACCTCACCCCTTGACTGAGGCTTGGTAGCCCTCAGGTTAAACTCACTACCAGTCATCTCTCTCTAATGACAGAACAGCTTGATAGTCCTCTGGGACTATGGTGACTTTACCTTCCCTTTACCTTTGGTTGGGAGTTTTGAAGCTGCTATTTAAGAAGCTTTGGTGAGTTACTGCAGTTCATCTTGAGGATGATAGACACCTCCATTACAGAGTGGCGTTGGTGGTAGGATGAATATTTGTACATGCCAAATATAATGCTACAAATCATGTTTCACACACAATACTGGGCAAACTTGAGTATGCAAGGTCATACTTTCAGTTTAAATCTCCAGGCAAAAAAAAATATTAATCAGTGTTGCTGATTACGATCAATATCTAATAGCCCCAGCTGACAAGTGTGATCCATTGCATCACCCAATCACCCACACTCATTGTTTAGGCTTACTAGAGAACTAGGAGAAAGTGAGGACTGCAGATGCTGGAGACCAGAGTTGAAAAGTGTGGTGCTGGAAAAACACAGCAGGCCAGGCAGCATCCGAGGAACAAGAGATTCTTCAGGAAGGGCTTTATGCCCGAAACGTCGATTCTCCTGCTCTCGGATGCTGCCTGGCCTGCTGTGTTCTTACTAGAGAACTGCCAATAGTAGCAAAGCTGTACTAATATATCAGTCACTGTTGTAACAAAAGAAGAGTGCAGCAAAATATTCTAACCTAGAAACATATTGTCACAATGTCCATAAGTATATGCCCACTTTATGAACATTGGTTCAGCCCTTATTTAGAAGCCAGCATAACATAAAACTGTAAATTCATCTAGTACACAAATCAGTCTGCAATTTGAATTTAGTTCAATTTCGAATTAACACACTTTTGTCTTTACATCAAGCCTCAGAAAAAAAAGAATAATTTTGACGTGGAGGTTTCATTCATGGCAAGGAATTTAATGTAAGGAAAATGAACCATTTTTTTCAGGTCTGCCAGACAGTATCATCAATAGTGATTCCTTTACATTATATTGCTGTACATATGTTATTTATTTGGATGAGATTTTAACAATTTATCACTACTTATCTTCTGCTTGTTCAAGGCTTTTATGTTGTTCAAGTATATGTGTGGGCTTCTTTCTCCTTCAGTTCCTAACATAAAATCAGTCCAAGATACATTTCCCTTCAACCAGAAATTCTATGCATAATAACTGTTCAGATTTTCAATGAACAAGAAGATTTTCAATGGTAGCGTTCATAGTAATCACCTCCGGACCAGGAGGGCCAAGTTAAAGTCCCACCTGTTCTAAAGGTAACATTTCTGAACAGGTAGGTTAGAAAATATTTGCACAAGACATATGGACTAAAATTCCATGAATCTTGCTTCATAAAGCAAAAGCTAACAGAGAGGAATTTGTATCTACCTGTGTACTTAACTCACAACTCTGTCTCAAATTCTGATGTCAGCAAACTTGCATTGTTGGGGCAGGTCAACAGCACTGACAATGGCTGTCATTGAATGGCCCAATCCCTAAATTTTGTTTTCCATTCATTCAGGGGATGTGGGCTCATTTGCCTGGGCCAGCATTTATTTAATGCTAATTTACTTTCAGAAGGTGGTGATATTCTGCCATCTTGAATCGCTGCAGGCCATTTGATATATTTACATCTACACTGTGGTTAAGGAGTGAGTTCCAGGATTCTGACTCAGCAACACTGATATTTTTCTAAGCTGGGATGGAGTGTGGCTTGGAGGGGAACTTCCATGTGGCAATGTTTCCATGCATTTGCTTCCCTTGTCCTTTTAGATGCTAGTCATACAGTCATACAGCTTCAGTGCTGTCTACGGAGACTTGGTAAATTCAGACAGTGAACCAGGTATATGATGTACACTGCTGTTACTAACCATTGATGGTGGAGGGACTGAATGAGAGATAATGTGGTGCCATTCAAGACAGCTATTTTGATCAGAATGGTGTTGAGTTTCTTGAGTGTTATTGAACTTACAATTATCCAGGCAAGTTGGAAGTATTCCATCACACTTCTGACATGTGCCCTAATGGTGGGGGTCAGGCTTTGATGACTCAGGAAGTGAATTACTCACTGCAGGACTCCTAGCTTCTGACCTGCTCTTAGAGCCACAATATTGATATCGAAAGTGCAGCTCATTTTCGAGTCAACAGTGACACTCAGGATGTTAATAATTGGGGATTCAGAGAACATAATTCCACTGAATGTCAAGGAAGTATGGTTACTGTCTGGCACTTGCATAGCACGAATGTTACTTGCCATTTGTCAGCCGAACCATGAATATGGTCCAGGTTTGGCTGCATTTGGCAGTGGACTGCTTCATTCTCTGAGGAGTTGTGAATTGTGTTGAACATTATTACTCATGGATGAACATTTTTACTTCTCTCCTTATGATGGAGCAGCTGAAGGTGGTTGGGCCAAGGGCACTACTCTGAGAAACTACTACAGAAATATCCAGGAGCTGAGTTGACTGACCTCCAACAACCAAAACCACCTTCCTTTATGACACTACCAAGTGGAAAGCTTTCCCTTTAGTTTCCATTGACTAGAATTTTGCTAAGGCTCTTTGATGCCATACACGGTCAAATGCTGCCATGATATCAAAGGCAGCCACTCTCAACTCACTTTTGGATCTTAGCTCTTCTCTCCGTCATTGGACCAAGCCTCTAATGAAGTCAGATGCTGAGTGCCTTAGACAGAACATAAAGTAAGCATCTGTGAGCACACTTTTGCTAAGCAAGTGCTGCTTCATAGTATTGTTGATGACTCCTTCCATCCTGAGTAGATTCTTAGGATGACCACATTGGACTTGTCCTGCTTTCTATGTACAGAACATACTTGGGCAATTTTTCACACTGTTAGGTAAATGCCAGTGTTGTAGCCATTCTGGAGCAGCTTGGTTAAGAAAGACTAGGGACCAGGTCTTCAGAACAATTTCGAAATTATTGTCATGCCCTTAGACTTTGTAATATTCGGCCATTTGGGCCATTTCATGATATCACATAGAGAGAATCAAAGCCTTCCTTTTATATCTGAATATCCCATAAGACTTGTCAATCTAATGAGACAACAGAATTCTGCATCTAACGATTTAATTTACGAGTGCAGTAAAGGTTACCAGTTCATTTTGGAGTGACTAACTTTGAAGGGGTTTTTAGCCCGATCCAAATCTGTCAGCTGACGACAGACTAAATATGGGTTCTGTGTGTCCCTACCTCTGAACCTGGAGGCCTACTAATGTATAAAAATAGCTCTGCATGTTGATTATAAATAGCTGGAATAGCCTAAATATCACCAGGTATGCATCCTTGAAACTGGAAGGGGTCAAGTAGAGGCACTCTCTACCTCTCTACCTTGAAGTCATTCCCACATTATGCCTTGTTTGCCAATTCTGCAAGTGAAGTATGCAGTTGAAATTTTGGGCACTCAATACTTTTGACTGTCACCTTTCTGTCTCAAACAATTTTTCATTGTCATGATATGGTTTTGGGAGGAAAAATCAAATTATTTTCTGCCATCAATTCTTGGAAAAACAAAATGTTTCTTTTACTGAAGTTGCTACAATTGCCCTTGACTGTCTTTGGAAATAAGAGAACATGCATTTATAAAATGCCTTTTACAACTTGTGGGCATTCCAAAGGCATTTAGATTAGATTAGATTCCTTATAGTGTGGAAACAGGCTCTTCGGTCCAACCAGTCCACATTGACCCTCCGAAGAGTAACCCACCCAGAACCATTTCCTTCCTAACACTAACACTAGTGGACAATTTAGCATGGCCAATTCATCTGACCTGCACATCTTTGGATTGTGGGAGGAAACCAGAGCACCAGGAGGAAACCCACGCAGACACGGGGAGAATGTGCAAACTCCACACAGTCACCCGAGGCTGGAATCAAACCTGGGACCCCGGTGCACTGAGCCACCGTGCCACCCTTATTACAAGCCATTTAGTACACCTGAAATATGGCTACTGTTGTCATGTACAAATAAGGCAATCAGTTTGCACAAAACTAGCTCTCAAAATCAGCAAAGAAATTCTAACCAGAACTGTTTTAACAATGTTGGTTGCAGAATGAATATTTAATAGGTCTTAGGGAATATCTCCATGTGCTCTTTCAAATGCTATCACGGGCCCTGTTTAAGCCCACCTCAAAAAGCAAACTGCCGTTTGATTTCACATTTGTTTCAGTAACAGTAACCACTAACAGAGCAGTACTTCCTCAGCAGTGCACTCATACACTTATAAAACTGCTTAGTTTTGTCCTCAAGCCTTGAGAATACTATACTACCCACTGAGCCACAGTTCGCACCTTTGGCTGAATCTTTATTTTAGGTTTCAGACCATTTCTGCTTTGAGTCGTGATGTGAGCCACTTCCTGAAAGCCAATACGCTTCTTAAAGAGGTGGTAAGCTAATGGCCTAATGCCAGGATTATAAAACAATTAGTGGTAACAAATGCAGTGAGAACACTGAGGTCAGACATGGCAGACATGATCAAAACAGCAACGACTATTGTTGTCAGTGATTATGCAAGAATGGAGAAAAAGGAGCAGCAAGTCAGGGTACAATGAAAGAGCAGCCTCATCACCTACCATTTCCCTCTGGAGGTCTGTGTCTGCAGACAGGAAGTTACTGTTTCCCAGAATGCAGTCAGGAGAAGGCCAGGAGGAAAAGGCAGCGCTGGTTGGAGGCATCTCATGACAGCTGCAGTATTGTCAGCAGCCCATGGATACAGTACCAGCAAGGTGAAAGGAATCTGTCTTCATAATGTTCATTAGCTGAGCAACCTGAGAGTATATAAGACTAAGGAGCATGATTTCCTTGGAGTATTTCTGAGCACTTAGCAGAGATCACACCACAGGCACTCATGGAGGAGACAACAGTGAAGACAATGAGCTTAGAAGTTCTTGACCTGCTGGAAGTGTTAATGAAGGCACCATGATCAAATTCACTGATTTTGGTTTTGTAATCTTACAAGAGAAAACAGTTCACCAATTCCGAGAAAGGGCTTGTTTACTTAGTGGTGTCCACAAATAGTAAATCTGACATTCATTAAACAAGAAGCCCTTCACGTCAGTGATGGCAAGGTAAAAGTTTATCAGAGACAAGATGGTACTATCTTTCCATCTCCAGGTGAGGTGATCGTGTTTCTTCCTACTTGCAGACACCTAAACTAAGAGCAGGAGTCGGCTCCTTAGTCTACTCTACCACTCAATAACATCATGGCTGACCTGTTCAGTTTGGAATTCCATGTTCCTTTCTATTCCCAATAACCTTTGATTCTCTTGCATAACAGAAGTCTATCTACCTTTTCCTTAAATATATTCAAAGATCTGTCATCTAAGGCAGCATGTTTGAAATTTGTACAAATCACTGAGAGTAAAAAAACTTATCTATCCTAAACAGTGCTGCTCATTCTAGATTCACCCACATGAAAAAACATCATTTTCACGTGCATCTTATTGAGAACATTCAGGATCTCATGCATTTTAATCAAGTCATCCCCTCTCCTTTTAACATCTAATGCAAACAACCTGAGTCTGCCCAAACTTTCCTCATTAGACAAACTTCCTCTTTCCAGGTATCAATCCAATAAACCTCCTCTGAACCTCCTCCAAGACATTCACTTCCTTCCTTTAATAAGGAGATCAAAACTGTACACTGTTTTCAAGATGGACATATTTGGCTTTTCAGAAGGCGTTTGATAAGGTACTACACATCACCCTCCATCATAAGGTCCCATAGTGTGGGAATTAGTATATTACCATAAATTGATTGGCTACTTAATAGAAGACAGAGAGATGGGATAAGAGTGGCCACTTCAGGATGGCAATTTGTAAGTAGTGGTGTGTCATAGTCATCAGTGCTCAGACCACAATTATTGACTATATATATTTATACATTTATTACTTGGATGAGGAAAATTAAAATAATAAAGCCAAGTCTACAGATGACAGGTCATAGACAGGTTAAGTGAATGGGCAAAAACTTGGCAGATGGAACATAATGTCGGGAAATGTGAAATCACGAGTTTTGACAGGAAGAATAGAGGAGTTAAACATTACTCAAATGGAGAGAGGAAACAGAAAGCTACCGATCAGAGGGGTTTGAGATCTTTGTCCTTTAATCACAAAAAGCTAACATTCAAATTTAGTGGATAATGGGAAGGCAAATGGAATGTTGGCCATTATTTCATAAGGAATGGATTATAAAAGGAGGGGTTTCTACAGCAGGCAATAATCAGACCATACATTTAACAGTTTTTGTACCCTTTAATCATAGAAAAAATATACTGGCATTGGAGGCAGTCCAGAGAAGGTTCACTGAGCTGATACCGGGTATGGAGGGACTGTCTGAAGGGAAGTTGAGTAGATTCGGCCTATACTCTTTGGATTATAGAAGAATATGACATGACATTTTGGAAACAAAAAAGGTTCTCAAAAGACAAGACAGGGTATATGCAGAAAGGTTTTTTTTAGATTACTTACATTGTGGAAACAGACCCTTCGGCCCAACAAATCCACACCGCCCCACCGAAGCGCAACCCACCCATACCACTACATCTACCCCTTACCTAACACTACAGGCAATTTAGGATGGCCAATTCACCTGACCTGCACATCTTTGGACTGTGGGAGGAAACCGGGGCACCCGGAGGAAACCCACGCAGACATGGGGAGGACGTGCAAACTCCACACAGTCAGTCGCCTGAGGCGGGAATTGAACCCGGATCTCTGGCGCTGTGAGGCAGCAGTGCTAACCACTGTGCCACCGTGCCACCCACCGGCGGATGTTTCCCCTTGTGGGAGAATCTAGAACCAGAGGACATAACCTTAGAATAAGGGGTTCTGTGAGTAAGAAGGAGCTTCTTGCAAATTAGAAAATGTCATTGTATACATACCAAGCCTCCTGTAAAGTCTAGCCATGAAACCTAATCACTCAGAGATGGGGTTGGATATCACCTGCAATTTCCACAACAAATTTGCTACAACATAATGGATTAAAACTTGTTCGGTATCTTAAATCCTACTGACAGTTGTTACAACTTTATATAATTGTGCTACACGTGTGGCAGTTACTTATTAATTTTTCTTAAAAATCAAAGTTTTCATTATCTATTAATGACATACAACGTCAATTTGATGCCACTTCTGTGAAGAGACGATTTTCACATTAAATCAACTTGTTAATCCTTAAAAGGCTTATTAAAATTGAAAGCAGAACAACTACTAGTCTCAGCCATATTATTGCATCACCATCATTTTCTAGCTGGTGTGAAACTCCTAGGAATTTCATGCATAACTGCACCAGATTAATTTCAGTGTATCTAGCATTGAAAGAAGTTTAAATCAGGGACACATGGTGAAAAAGAAAACAAAGATTTCTGAATACAAACCTTTCTGATTCCAAAACAAAAACATAAATTGCTGAAAAAGCTCAGCAGGTCTGGCAGCATCGGTGGAGAGAAATCAGAGTTAACGTTTCAGCTCCAGTGATCCTTCCTCAGAACGGATGACAGCTAGGAAAATGACTTTTTTATGCATAAGATAGGATGTGGAGGGGGTAAGGGGTAAATGACAGGTGGAGACAGTGTTCAAAGAGAGAGAAGAGCAGCTGCACAGGCAAAGGAATGGATCGTAATCAGGCTAGGAGTGTGAATCGCTGTTAATGGGGCCTTGTTAGGGGGTAACAATGGTTTTATGTAATAGCAGACCATGTGATAACAATGCCTAGTGTGAGAGGGTTGGTGAGAACTCAAACCCAACAATTGTTGAAGCGATGTTGAGTCCATAAGGTTGTACAGTTCCCAAGTGGAAAATGAGGTGCTGTCCTCCTAGCTTACACTGAGCTTCACTATAAGATGGAGTGTTGAAGTGGCTGGCAATTGGAAGCTCAGGGCCTTTTTCTGGTCAGAACATAGGTGTTTTGAAAAGTGGTCACCCAGTCTACGATTTGTTTCACTAATGTGCAGGATGACCACACTGTGAGCAGCGAATGTAGCAAACTAGATTGAATGAAGTGCAGGTAATGCGTTCCTTTACCTGGGAAAGTGTGTTTTGGCTCGTGGATACTGAGGAAGAAGGAAGCAAACAGACAGGTGTTACACCTTCTGTGGTAGCAGGAGAAGATGCCATGGGACTGTGAGGAGGGAAGTGGGAGTGAAGGAGGTGTGGACTGGGGTGTCCAAGAGGGAACGGTCCCTGCAGAATGTTGACAAGTGAAGGAAGGGGAATACATGTCTGGTGGTGGCATTTCGCTGGAGATGGCCAAAATGTCAGCTAATCATCCTCGTTTCTGATTCCCATTTTGGTCAGGTTTCTTGATACCATATTTGCTCAAACACTGACGTGGTGTCAAGTGCAAGCCAGTTACACCTCACTTCTGGAGGTCAGCTCTTTCAGACATATTTGCAACAAGGCTGTAATGAATTCTGGAGCCATGTGGCTCTGACAGACCCCAGACAAAATACCCGTGAGTATGTTATTGTTGAGTAAGTACTGCTTGATAGCAGTGCCAATGATATCTTCCATCACTTGAGCAATCATTACTATTCTGCATTTGAGATTATAACATTATTATTTGCCACAGGGAAATATTGCTGAAAAAAATGTTGTTTGTTACAAAATTCACAGATGACAAATAATTTCTAATATATGGGATAGTCAAGATTCCTCAATCACTTTTCTGTTTTCATTCTGCATTAACTTGGATAGAGTTCTGTGGCAGCTGTTTCATTGTTGATGTTCAGATTTGTTTAATTGGAACATTTTTCATGAAAGAGCTTGAGGATTAGGCTTTACCTGCTGGTTTTATTTTAAAGTGACTGACATCAAGATGAAATTACTGATGAATGTTTAGGAATTATTTTACAGGATACCAATTTAACAATGTGAAAATTTACAAATCTTGGTGTATCATCGATCTAACAATGGTATGACCTATCCACAAACATGAATCAAAAGAAGTTGTCATAAATCCATTATAACAAATTGAAATTCATTTCCATATATTATGGAAAAAATGTTGATAACTGATGATGTAAATAACAGGACAGGGTAATACATCAAAGATATCAACACCAACACTTCCATATTCATTAACATTTGAGCATTTGGGTGAAAGCAGTTCCTTCCTGATTTGCTTTGCTACATTGAAGATCAATTGTATTCTCTGTCAAGGAGAGGGTGCTGAAAGGGTTCAGAAAAGGTTTACAAGGATGTTGCCAGGGTTGGAGGGTTTGGACTCTCTGGAGAGGCCAGATAGGCTAGGGCTGTTTTCCCTGGAGCGTCTTTGGCTGAGGGATGACCTTATAGAGGTTCATAAAATCATGAGGGGCATGGATAGGGTAAATAGACAAGGTCTTTTTTCCTGGGGTAGGGGAGTCCAGAACGAGAGGGCATAGGTTTAGGGTGAGAGGGGAAAGATTTAAAAGGGACCCAAGCAGCAACTTTTTCACCCAGGAAGTGCGTGTATGGAATGAGCTGCCAGAGGAAGTGGTGGAGGCTGGTACAATTACAACATTTAAAATGTTGGATGGGTATATGAATTGGAAGGATTTAGAGGGATACAGGCCAAGGGCTGGCAAAGGGAACTAGATTAATGTAGGATATCTGGTCAGCATGGACAAGTTGGAACAAAGGGTCTGTTTCCATGCTGTGCGTCTCTGTGACTCTCAGTACCCAAGCAAACTAGGAACATATTCTTTCCTGCTTAGGTCATACCAATGAGATCATTTTAAGCAAAGGTTAATTTCATGAACTTGTATCACATAATTTTTAATATATGTTCAACTGTTGTAAAGAAATGTATCTTACTGAGATAGTGAAGTAACTCCAAGAATGTTATGCTCTTTCTATCACATCATTGTCTTCAACTAACACACAAGGGGCTTCACAACCAGTGGGCAAAACAACCTGCTTGATTCATACACCATTTGTCCATCTAAACATTCACTCTCTCCATCACCAGAGTATTGTGGCAGTAGTGTTTGCTAACGACAACGTACCCAGCACCAAGCCTCTGCAACAGAACATCAGACCTGTGGTCATTGTCAACTAAAGGCACAAAGGTAGGAGAAACATTGGAAACTGTCAAACTAGAATAGAAGCATGCTCAGATTTGGATTTTAATAAACTGGCAGACAATAACTTGATATTTTATGTACAATTAATTCAATAAATTCAAAACATATATTAAGCTAATAACGATGAAATTTCACAAATGGCAAATTATTTTCTTTATGAGAGTGTTGATAATCCACCATGGTTCTTTAAAACTATGTATCTTTCAACTTATCGAAAAGACAGGGAGGTGGGCAAAGGGGGCGGGGTTGCCTTGTTAGATTAAGGACAATATTAAATCTATGGCACTGAATGACATAGCGTCGGATGATGTGGAGTCTGTGTGGGTGGAATTGAGGAACCACAAAGGCAAAAAAACCATAGTGGGAGTTATGTACAGACCTCCTAACAGTGGTCAGGACCAGGGGCGCAACACGTACCAGGAAATAGAGAAGGCATGTCAGAAAGGCAAGGTCACAGTGATCATGGGAGACTTCAATATGCAGGTGGACTGGGTAAATAATGTTGCCAGTGGATCCAAAGAAAGGGAATTCATGGAATGCTGACAGGATGGCTTTTTGAAACAGTTTGTCATGGAGCCCACAAGGGAGCAGGCTATTCTGGACCTAGTGCTATATAATGAACCAGACTTCATAAAAAATCTTAAAGTAAGGGAACACTTAGGAAGCAGCAATCATAATATGGTAGAATTCAGTCTGCAATTTGAAAGAGAGAAAGCAAAATCGGATGTAATGGTGTTATAGTTAAATAAAGGTAATTATGAGGGCATGAGAGAGGAACTGACAAAAATAGACTGGAAGCCGAGCCTAGCAGGGAAGACAGTAGAGCAAAGATGGCAGGAGTTTGTGGGTAAAATTGAGGACACTGTACAGAGGTTCATCCCCAAGAAGGGAAAGATTATCCGGGGAGGGATTAGACAGCCATGGCTGACAAAGGAAGTCAGGAAATCTATCAAAGGAAAAAAGAGAGATCTTATAAAGTGGCCAAGAGCACTGGGAAATCAGAAGATTGTGAAGGCTACAAAAAACAAACAGAGGACAACAAAGAAAGAAATAAGGAAGGAGACGATCAAATATGAAGGTAGGCTAGCCAGTAGTATTAGAAATGATAGTAAAAGTTTCTTTCAATACATAAGAAACAAACGACAGGCAAGAGTACTCATTGGGCCACTTCAAACTGATGCTGGAAGCCTAGTGATGGGAGATAAGGAAATAGCAGGAGAACTTAATAAATAATTGCATCAGTTTTCACAATGGAAGACATGAGTAATATTGCAACAATTAAAGGGAGTCAGGGGGCTGAGTTGAGTATGATTGCCATTACAAAAGAGAAAGTGCTAGAAAAGCTAAAAGGTCTTAAAATTGATAAATCTCCTGGCCCCGATGGGCTACATCCTAGAGTTCTGAGCGAGGTGGCTGAGGAAATAGTGGAGGCATTGGTTGAGATCTTTCAAAAGGCACTGGAGTCAGGGAAAGTCCCAGTTGATTGGAAGATCGCTGTTGTAACCCCCTTGTTCAAGAAAGGATCAAGACAAAAGATGGAAAATTATAGGCCAATTAGCCTAACCTCGGTTGTTGGTAAAATTCTAGAATCCATCATTAAGGATGAGGTTTCTAAATTCTTGGAAGAGCAGGGTCGGATTAGAACAAGTCAACATGGATTTAGTAAGGGGAGGTCATGCCTGACAAACCGGTTGGAGTTCTTTGAAGAGTTGACAGGTAGGTTAGACCGGGGAAACCCAGTGGATGTGGTCTACCTAGACTTCCAAAAGGCCTTTGATAAGGTGCCACACGGGAGGCTGCTGAGCAAGGTGAGGGCCCATGGTGCTCGAGGTGAGCTACTGGTATGGATTGAGGATTGGCTATCTGACAGAAGGCAGAGAGTTGGGATAAAAGGTTCTTTTTCGGAATGGCAGCCGGTGACAAGCGGTATGCCGCAGGGTTCAGGGTTGGGGCCACAGCTGTTCACATTATATATTAATGATCTGGATGAAGGGACTGGGGGCATTCTAGCGAAGTTTACCAATGATACAAAGTTAGGTGGACAGGCAGTTAGTACTGAGGAAGTGTGGAGGCTGCAGAAGGATCTAGACAGTTTGGAAGAGTGGTCCAGGAAATGGCTGATGGAATTCAATGTGAGCAAATGCGAGGTCTTGCACTTTGGAAAAGAGAATACAAGCATGGACTACTTTCTAAACGGTGAGAAAATTCGTAAAGCCAAAATACAGAGGGATCTGGGAGTGCTAGTTGAGGATTCTCTAAAGGTAAACATGCAGGTTGAGTCCGTGATTAAGAAAGTGAATGCAATGTTATCAATTATCTCAAGAGGGTTGGAAATATAAAAGCACCGTTGTGCTACTGAGACTTTATAAAGCTCTGGTTAGGCCCCATTTGGAGTACTGTGTCCAGTTTTGGTCCCCACACCTCAGGAAGAATATACTGGCACTGGAGTGTGTCCAGCGGAGATTCACATGGATGATCCCTGGAATGGTAGGCCTAACATACGAGGAACAGCTGAGGATCCTGGGATTGTACTCATTGGAGTTTAGAAGGTTAAGGAGAGATCTAATAGAAACTTACAAGATAATACATGGCTTGGAGAGCGTGGACGCTAGGAAATTGCCAGTGGAGCAAATGCATTTTACATGCTAAAAATCCAAATCTCGAGTTGTGTATGTCGTACATCAGGGTTATGTATTTCGACTTATCCTTAGCACAGAAATTCTATATGCCAAGAGTAAAGTTGATATGTGGATCTGAAATCTATGATTAGCTGTTCCTTATGAATGACAAGAACACTACCTAAATCGTTTAATAGAGGTAGAATCACCAAGTTAAATCTGTGCACTTTACATTATCTAAAGGCAGAATACAACTTGGTCAAATTTTAACAGGGCTGTTTTAAAGTAATTACACTGTGTCATCTGGAGACAGAAGTTACTATCTGTAGAGCAAACCATTTTGAAAATAATGATTGAAAACATTTCAGAGGAATCACTGCTGATACATTTTCAGCTTTGTTACTAACCTCATAAACAGCTATCCATTTACTTCCATTCATAAGATAACAATGAATTTCCAGAATCGAGAACTTTTAAAATATAAACTTGATTTATCTATTAAAAAGAACACCATTATACATACATTAATCTAATCAGGAGAAAATGTGCCCAAGTCTGAATTATCTCAATTAATTAACCAGACGGGCTAGCGTAAGATAATTTTTAGGTTAAACTGTTGAGTTTCTTTAGCATCAGTTATGAAGCAAATTAAGTATTGGGAAATACCAAGTACAAACACATGGAATTCATGGAACTCAAGTGGAGACCTTACTGAAATGAGCAATGGAGGGCTGGTTATCATTGTCAAGTGTCATATCTGCAGGAACAATACTTCAGGAAAAGAGAAATCTGAAGTTTAAAGAAAGGAGTGAAGCCTGAATCAGAAGAAAGATAGACTAGCTAATCCAAAATTTGTAAAGGGATAAGATGGGGATGCATGGTGTAATGTTATAATGTCTAAAGTATTAATCAGGTAGGATAGATCCTCAGGCCTGAATAAAAGCATGTTTTCACTTTTGTTAATATTTGCTTGTTTGAAACCTTCTTGAATGTCTTCTTGAAATCAATATAAATGACATTTGTCGACATTCCCTTATTTACAACAGTAACCACCTCAATAATTCAACAAGGTTATTCATTACAAATCCCATTCTGCCTTTGTTTAATCAGTTCATATTTATCAAAGTGCTCAGTCACACTGTCTCAAGTAACTGACTGCTTGTCTATATAATGTCTGAAGTTAAAAAATGAAGGAAATCACTTGACTTACCACCACCTTTCAGAAGGATCAACAATCCCAAATTGATGTTTAAACTGTTTCCTATATCCTTGTAATTATTTTGCATTTATTTCTGTTATGATGAAGAATCAGAACCCCAAAGCACTTATTGACATTTTTAACTTTTAATTTCAAAATGTGTTATTTCTAAAGTAGGACAGCCAAACAATAACTGTGGTTTTATTATGAATGGTTATCTGGCATAATGATGTATGAATCCAATGAAAAGGTGTACCTGTAAATTGTCAGGAAAACTTTAAAGAGGAAGAGCCTTAATAAGGAGAAATATTACGGAACAAACACATATATACAACACTGAGTCATATCAAACTCAAAACATGAACTCTGTTTCTCTCTCCAAAGGTGCTGCCAGAGCTGCTGAGTTTCTCTGGAATTTTCTCTTTTTACTTGACATTTCCATAATCCACAGTATTTTGTTTTATTATCTGAGAGACAATGAGAGGGCTGATTACATCTCTTCTTACAGCAGACAGCCAACCCTTTCAGGCATATTTGCTTTGATCTCCAGGATTATATGAAAAAATGGATTAAAAAGCCTGTTTCAGCTGAACTACAGTGGACTGAACTCTGTTGTACATATCAACATTTTGCATGCAACTCTGGTCTCCTTCCTCTCGGAAAGATGTTGTGAAACTTGAAAGGGTTCAGAAAAGATTTATAAGGATGTTGCCAGAATTGGAGGATCTGAGCTATAGGGAGAGGCTGAACAGGCTGGGGCTGTTTTCCCTGGAGCGTCAGAGGCTGAGGAGTGACCTTATAGAGGTTTACAAAATTATGAGGGGCATGGATAGGAGACATATCTGTTGTCTCATCCTCTTTGTTACTTCCTCAAAAAAACTCCGTCAAGTTTGTGAGACATGATTTCCCACGCACAAAGCCATGTTGACTATCCCAAATTAGTCCTTGCCTTTCTAAATACATGTATATCCTGTCCCTCAGGATTCCCTCCAACAACTTGCCCATCACTGACGTCAGGCTCACTGGTCTATGGTTCCCTGGCTTGTCCTTACCACCCTTCTTAAATAGTGGCTCCACGTTAGCTAACCGCCAGTCTTCCAGCACCTCACCTGTGATTATCGATGATACAAATTTCTCAGCAAGAGGCCTAGCAATCACTTCGCTAGATTCCCACAGAGTTCTAGGGTACACCTGATCAGATCCATGGGAATTTATCCATCTTTACCCGTTTCAAGACATCCAGCACTTCCTCCTCTGTAATATGGACATTTTGCAAGATGTCACCATCTATTTCCCTACAGTCTATATCTTCCATATCCTTTTCTACAGTAAATACTGATGCAAAATACTCGTTTATTATCTCCCCCATTTTCTGTAGCTCCACACCAAGGCTACCTTGCTGATCTTTGAGGGGCCCTATTATCTCCCTAGTTACCCTTTTGTCCTTAATGTATTTGTAAAATCCCTTTGGATTCTCCCTAATTCTATTTGCAAAAGCTATCTCATGCCCCCTTTTTGCTCTCCTGATTTCCCTCTTAAGTATACTCCTACTTCCTTTATATACTTCTGAGGATTCAGTCGATCTGTCCTGCCTGTGCCTTACATATGCTTCCTTCTTTTTCTTAACCAAACCTTCAATTTCTTTAGTCATCTAGAATTCCCTATACCTACCAGTCTTTCCTTTCACCCTAACAGGAATATAATTTCTCTGGATTCTCGTTATCTCATTTCTGAAGGCTTCCCATTTTCTAGCCGTCCCATTACCTACAAACATCTGCCTCCAATCAGCTTTTGAAAGTTTTGGCCTAATGGTGTCAAAATTGGCCTTTCTCAAATTTAGTACTTCAACTTTTAGATCTGGTCTATCCTTTTCCATCATTATTTTAAATATAATAGAACTATGGTCGCTGGCCCCAAAGTGCTCCCCCACTGACACCTCAGTCACCTGCCCTGCCTTATTTCCCAAGAGTAGGTCAAGTTTTGCACCTTCTCTGATAGGTACATCCACATACTGAATCAGAAAATTTTCTTGTGCACACTTAACAAATTCTTCTCCATCTAAACCCTTAACACTATGGCAACCCCAGTCTATGTTTGGAAAGTTAAAATCCCCTACTATAACCACCCTATTATTCTTACAGATAACTGAGATCTCCTTACAAGTTTGTTTCTCAATTTCCCTCTGACTATTGGGGGGTCTATAATACAATCCTAATAAGGTGATCATCCCTTTCTTATTTCTCAGTTCTACCCAAATAACTTCCCTGGATGTATTACTAGGAATATCCTCCCTCAGCGCAGCTGAAATGCTATCCCTTATCAAAAACACCACTCCCCCTCCTCTCTTGCCTCCTTTTCTGTCTTTCTGTAGCATTTGTATCCTGGAACATTAAGCTGCCAGTCCTGCCCATCCCTGAGCCATGTTTGTGTAATTGCGATGATATCTCAGTCCCATATTGCTAACCAGGCCCTGAGTTCATCTGCCTTCCCTGTTAGGCCCCTTGCATTGAAATAAATACAATTTAATTTATTAGTTCTACCTTGTCCCTGCCTGACCTGACTCTTTGACATGCTTCTGTTCTCAACTGTACCAGTCTCAGAATGATCTCTTTCCTCATTGCCTCCCTGGGTCCCACCCCCCAACCTTACTAGTTTAAATCCTCCCGAGCAGCTCTTGCAAATTTCCCTGCCATTAGTCCCCTTCCAATTTAGGTGCAATCCGTCCTTCTTGTCCAGGTTACTTCTACCACAAAAGAGATTCCAGTGATCCAAAATGTGAATCCTTCTCCCATACACCAGCTCCTCAGCCATGCATTCATCTGGTCTATCCTCCTATTCCTGCCCTCACTAGCTCATAGCACTGGGAGTAATCCAGATATTACCACTCTCGAGGACCTCCTTTTTAAATTTATGCCTAACTCTCTGTAATCTCCCTTCAGAGTCTCAACCTTTTCCCTTCCTTTGTCATTGGTTCCAATGTGGACAATGACCTCTTGCTGGCCCCTCTCCCCTGTGAGAACATTCTACACCATCTCTGAGATATTCTTGATCCTGAAACCAAGGAAGCAACATACCAATCTGCTTTATTGCTGCTGGCCACAGAAATGTCTGTCTGTACCTCAGACTAGAGAATCCCCTAACACAATTCATCTCTTGGAAGCCAGCGCACCCCTTTTTGCATTGGAGCCAGTCTCAATACCAGAAACTTGACTGTTCGTGCTACGTTCCCCTGAGAATCCATCACCTCCTACATTTTCCAAAACAGCATATTTGTTTGAAATGGGTATTCTGCACTAGGTGCCTAGCTCTCTTACCCTTCCTGGAGTTAACCCATCTATGTGACTCTATCTGAGACTTTCCCCCCTTCCTATAACTACCATCCATCATATCCTGTTGCTGCTGCAAATTCCTCATTGTTTCTAACTTTCTCTCCAACCGATCCATTCGATCTGATAAGATTCACAGCTAACAGCATTTATGGCAGATATAGTCTGCAGTAACCCTTAAACTCTCTTTAAACTCCCACATCTGACAAGAAATACACATCACTCTATGAAAGGCCATTTTTGCTCCTTCACAATCTACAGACCCAGAAATTAACACCGTCTTATTCCTCTCCAAACACTGCCCCAGGTTACATGACTAGTTATAACTTTTATTTTAAGTTTCATCGAGAGACATTTCTCCAAAAACATATAATCAAGAACCCACTCTACTCACCACTGAAGATTCTCTGTTGGCCACACTTATAACAACAATTAACTTATCTGATTCTGTGCTGTGAACTTCGCCAACAGTTCCTCCAAAATCAGTTATGAATTTCACTGTTTGTTAATTTTCCCAGATGCACTCTAATATCCAGTGATACATGAATTCAAACAGCAAAGGTAGTAACTGTACAGGTTCTCTCTCTCTCTCCTGCACTGTCCTCACCATTTGCTTCCTTTGTCTGCTCTTCTCCCTTTCAAAACTGCTGTTGTTTTGACTTTTTTTTCCCAAAGTTCCAAAACAATGCAATAGCATATAAAACAGTAATTGCTGCTCCTGGAATTCAAGGAAATCACCTCCAGCACCCAAAATACCTCAAAAAAGGAGTAGCTATTACAGCCAGAAATTTTTGAGGATGCTGTCCATATAGAATCTTATAAAAGCTGGTTAAATTGTGTCTTCATTTCAAAGCTGCAGGAATTGCTTTTCTCATCTTCCTTCATAATGCAAACCACTGATGCTAGAATTGGATTCATAGCTCCTCTTTGAATGGTTTTCTGGGCCTAAATGCCTCATTTGCATTACTGACTGAAGTGGGAAAAGTATTTAAACTTCATTCTAACCAAGGTTATTCCTTCATCTGAAATGTATTAGGTTGTGCTCTATTTGTTTTGTGAATTGTGGGGCTTCATACACACCAAGTTTGTCAAAAATACCCACATTTATTTCAATTTCATCATTACTGATGACAGATTATCAAAGTCACATATTTTGTTCTTCTATGTTGGAAATTGTAATATTCAGTTAGATTGACCATTGGGACTTTATTTAATTATTTCCTCAAGCTCAGTTAATATTTGCATTTGTTTCTTAAAATTATATTCTCTTTGCTATCATTCCCTCAGCTATGTGTGCAGTCAGACTTTATATACAGAATTAGATTCCAAAATAGAAGATGCTCAGATTACTTAAAAGTGTGATTAGCAGGTTTCTGAAGCCATACCAACAACAAAATCTGAAATGTGTATTAAAGTGCAATTGGTTGGTAAGTTTAAAAGCCTTTTCAGTATTATACAACAGGTCAAAACTGCTTCATGCTGCAATTTCACTTGGCAGCTCCTCAAATTTAAGGGTTAGGGTTTGCTTTAATCTCAAAGAATTAATGTTTTGAAGTTTGCTTTACTTATAATGGCTTTCTAGATTCATACTAAAATAATCAAATGGTTAACTTTTTAACCCTAAGCAGGTTTAATGTTTCAGTGGGTGGTTAAACTGACAACACTAATTAATTTCGCGGAAAATGCAGAATGTGTAATTTCTGTCGGGTGACTTCTTTCCTCGCCCCATATAGTTAAACAATATAGCCAAGGTAGTCTTGGGATAAGAATCAGAAAATAGCTTCCAGTTCTTCGGGCAAGTAAGACATGCTGTGAATGTACAGTACAAACTGTAATGACAGACTTAAATTACAGATAGCCCAAAGATCAAGAAACACGATTTCTTATTCCTCTGGCATCAGATCTTCAGAAGCATGAAAGAAATAAAGAATATTTAAATGGAATTAAGCAAGGAATGGTGGGTTGCTTATTGTGGAAAGTTTGGACGGGCTGGATTTGTGATGTTGGGGCTCAGAAGAGCATGAGGTGACTAGATTGAAATATGTAAGATCCTGAGGAGAATTGACCATATGCATATGGAATGAATGTTAAAAATAAGAAGGAAGAGATAAGGAGATCACAGAATCATAGAAACCCTTCAGCATGGAAACAGGGCATTCCACCTGTCAAGTCTACACTGACCCTTCGAAAAGCCTCCCACCAAGACCCACCCAACCTACCCTATCCCCAAAACCCTGCATTTCGCTAAAGTTTTTTTTCTCATTGCACGTTGAGAGTCGTTGGAACTCTCTTCCACAAAAGGTGGTGGAAGCAGAGTTGTTGAATATTTTTAAAAAGTAGAGGTAGATAGGTTCTTGATGATCAAGGGGTGTAGGGTGTGGTAAGAAGCTTTCGGGATTAGGTGGGAATACAGCACCTTGGATGCTGCCTGAACTGCTGTGCTCTTCCAGCACCACTCATCCAGAATCTGGTTTCCAGCATTTGCAGTCATTGTTTTTACCTACAAAGTAATCAGGTCAGCCATAATCTTACTGAATGATGCAGCAATCTTGAGGGGGTCAAGTCATGGAGTCCTGGTCCTGTTTGTATTTTCATAGGTATGCCAGGATAATAAACAATTTCTCAGGTTTTATAGAAATACCTTATTCTCTAAGGTCTTATTTACAATAACACTGGTCCTGTCTTTGTGTGGGGTGAGTGCCTGATAAATATTGTATTTTCCTTACCAATTTGTGGAGTGTGTCAGTATTGAAAGCATCAACAAAGACTTTGCCTCTATCCTGGACAAAAAGAGATAATAGTGCGTATTTCTCTGTATATCCATAGCTTAAATATGCTGTGTGTGACTAGATTTTATCAAACATAATAAAAAGATTATTTTACAGCCATTTTTTAATTTGATAGATTTGAATTGTCCTACACTTTCTCATCATTGCGTTTGTCTTCACAATGATGCTGAACCCAAGTCTTGGATGCATATCCAATACTAATTCTGAATCATGACAATGCAATATACCATCATTACTGCAACTGTCAGGCTAGGTTGCATGCTTAAGTGCTGAAGTGTATTTAAAACAAAGGGTTTCCAATACAGATTCAAAATGCTCCTAACACAGCTAAACTAATGTTTGGAAAATGAGAAAAGAATTTTGGTGAAATCATATTGGAATATTGTGGGTATTTATTGTCAATTCATTAAGAAGCATTTAGAGGAGTCCGCAAAAAAGATGGTCCTTAGATTCTGCAGTTTTAATGAAAGATTTAAAAAATGATAATTGCATTCTTCACAAAAATATACAATTGAAAATGAATGCTCTAGTTCAATGCAGTACTGACAGGCGTAGATGTAGAGTGTTTATGCACCTTGACTGCTTAATTTCTCATAGAATCTTAGACTCTGTACAGTGTGGAAGCAGGCCAATTGGCCCATCGAGTCCACACTGATCCTTTGAAGAGAGTCCACCCAGACCCACTCTCTACATTGTCTCTATAGCCCTGCATTTCCCATGGTTGATCCAACTCACCTACACATCCTTGAACACAATGTGCAATTTAACATGGCCAACTCACCGAACCTGCACTTCTTTGGACTGTGGGAGGAAACTGGAGCACTTGGTGGAAACCCACGCAGAAAAAAGGGAGATTGTGCAAACTCCACATAGACAGTCATCTGAGAGTGAATCGAACCCAGCGCTAAGAGCTAAACACTGAGCCACCAATGACATCCAAGTTCTTGCCTTAACCCACTTTGTCTGCCATAAATCAAGCAGGTAGTTCAAAAGGATAAAGGAGATTTGATCACTCTGCGATAAGTATTCTCACCTATGTCATTTCAGAAGTAGGATTTTATTTAATTATCTTTGCAGAACCAAATGAGTGCGTCTGTATCATGGGAAATGGTAGGCATACATTCCAAGAGTTTTCTTTCATTAAAATTAATAGACCTGCTACAATTCACTGGCCATATAATTAGGTGCAGCCAATATAACCTGGCTGTCATGAGTGAAATGAAGTTGTGAAATTTTCTATTTTGAGATAAGTTAGTAAATGAGCTATGCAATATGACCAAAACACAATTTCTATCAGTATTGAATTCTTAATGTGGTAAATAAATAGTTAAGCTATGGACACTTTGTTTAGTTGGAAAATAGTTTTTTTCAAAATAATAAACTAATGATTTTGAGATAAATGATGTAAGTTGGGAAGCTTAAATTCAATTGATTAAATAAAATTTGGAATAAGTTCTATATCATTATAAAATTGTATCATTAATTGTATCATTAATTATGATGAAGAAACTAAAGATTGTGATAGAAACCCATCTGATTCATTAATGTTCTTTAGGGAAGGAAATTTATCTTTCTAGTCTATACCTGACTGATATACACGGCAATGTCGTTAACTCTTAAATGTTCTTTGAAATGGGATAGAAAGTTGCCCAGCACTATTCATGAAGGCAATTCACGGCCAAACATTGCTAGCCTTAATAGTGATACCAACAACTTCGGAATAAATAAAAAAAGTTTCCTCCTCTGCTATTGGAGTCAAATATCTCAATTCAAAATCATAAATAGTAACCTACATAACTCTGCCACTGGGGTAGTGCAAATTACCTCCTCACTCTTCACCACCTGTGCATAGACTTTGGGCGAGGGTTGACCGCATCATTCTCCAACAATGCCTCCCCTCAACTATCAAGCTAATTGGGATTTCCCTTCAACCCATGGAGCCCATTCAAAAATTGGATTAAGTGCAGAATCAGGGTGAATAACCTTCAGTGCACCGTATGGATAAATAATACCATTTATTCACTCCAGATGATAGACAAAGGAGCATCACACAGTCTAACTACAAGAGCATCACTCAGTCCAGCTGTTTCAATGCATACACATGTCACATACCTGGAATGATGGGTTTATCTTTTGATAAGAGACTGAACCAATTGGGCCTGCATCCATTGGATTTTCAATAATAAATGATAAGATAGGCAGCTTAATATTCTGGGATTTAGATGTTTCAGGTGTATTACAGAGGGATGTAAATGAGGTGGGGGAGTTGCGTTACTAATTATGGAGAATATCACAGTTGCATTGAAGGAGATTCCTTGGAGGCTCATCCAGAGAGACTATATGGGTAGATCTCAGGAAGAGAAAGGGTGCAATCACTTTCATGGGATTTTACTACAGGGCTTCCAATGGCCAGTGGGAGATAGAGGAACATATAGAGTCATAGAATTATACAACATGGAAATAGACCCTTCAGTCCAACTCGTCAGCACTGACCAGATATCCCAATCTGTCACAGTTCCATTTGTCAGCATTTGGCACATATCCCTCTAAACACTTCCCCTTCATATACTCATGCAGATGCCTTTTAAATGTTGTAATTTTAACCCCCTCCATCATTTCTTCTAGCAGCTCGTTTCAAGCACGTATTACCCATAGATTGAAAAGGTTACTCCTCAGGTCCTTTTCAAAACTTTCCCCTCTCACCTTAAACTTACACCCTTTACATTTGGGGTCCACCATCCCAGGAAAAAGACCTTGGCTATTCTCCTTGTCCCTTTCATTTTATAAATTTCTCAGCCTCTGACACACCAGGGAAAAACATCCCAGTCTTTTCAGTCTCTCCCTATAACTCAAACCTACCAGTCCTGGCAACATCCTTGTAATTCTTTTCTGTACCCGCTCAAGTTTAACAACATCTTTCCTATTGAAGGGCAGCCAGAATTGTACATATACTCCAAAAGTCATCTCATCTGTTATGAAGGTAAAGGCATGTACTGGACCTTTGCAAGAGCACGAAGGTTGTTTTGGCACTAAGAGCTAGCTTGCAGGCACCTGTCATGTGACTGACTAGCAGTCTCAGAGTGTCCTGGAAAATTGAAAATATGTACCATTTGGCTGTGAAACAAACACTTGAGTTTTGGTTGCTATTTTTAAAACAATTTGAATTGAACCAGTTTAAATTATGCCCTAGGATACTAATAACCAATCAACTTTGAATTTATTGTTTTGCCAACATAGAACCAATGAGACGATCTAATGTTTGGGGTATAAAGAAGCAGACATTTTGACAGTTAGAGAGAAACCAACTGCCATTGCCAGAGTAACTGCCAGCAACACACTTCCTATCAAAGGTAACTTTTTCATATGAAACATCTTTGCAGGAAAAGACAGAAGATGACCCGGAAGATCGACAGCCAGAGAAAGACAGACACCAATGACATCAGAGGAGCAGCGGCTGCTCCTCTGATGCTGCCTGAACTGCTGTGCTCTTCCAGCACCACTAATCCAAAATCCAGTTTCCAGCATCTGCAGTCATTGTTTTTACCTAGACACCAATGACGGCAGTCGCTCTGTGGTTTTGAAATTAAGTTGATGTAATTTTAACACGGGTTTTTATCAAAACAATATATTGCTATAGACTGGGAGGTAGATAACAAAGAGTTAATGGGGGGTGGGCTTAGAGTTGTGAACAGTTGTTGTTTAATGTTCAATTTTAGAGTTTAGGAATACATTGATATTATTTTTCTTCAAAATGGTGGAATTTGGGAGTTTTCTGTCACTCATACTTTAACAGATTACAGGGTCAGGTGAGCTTTTCTGGGGGTTTGGTTTAATTAACAGAAGGGTTCACTGCCCTGTCATAACACACCAATGTCCTGCACAGCTGCAACATGACATCACAACTCCTATATGCAGTGCTCTACCAATGGAGGCAAGTATGCTAAATGATTATGACCATCCTAGAATCTTTAAAGGCCAATTTATTTGAGTTCAGGACTAGCATGTTTCTTTGAAAATGAAGGATAAGAATGGCAAGGTTTGGGAACCTTGGATGACAAGAAAAAATGAGAGCTTAGTCAAAAATACAAAGGAAGAACATGTAATGTTTATGAAACTGAAGTCAGAGAGATAAAAGCAATGACTGCAGATGCTGGAAACCAGATTCTGGATTAGCGATGCTGGAAGAGCACAGCAGTTCAGGTAGCATCCAAGTAGCTTCGAACTCCACGTTTCGGGCAAAAGCCCTTCAGAGCCCATTGAAGAATATAAAGAAAGCTGGAAAGAATTCAAACAAGGAATTAAGGCTAAAAGGAGCCATAAATGTCTTTGGCAAGCAGAGTTAAGGAAAACCCCAAGGCATTTTATGCATCTAGAAGGAGTAAGAGGATAGCTAGGGAAAGGATAAGTCCACTCAAGAAAAAAGGAGGAGGTTTATGAGTGAAATTGAAGAAAGTGAATGAGATTCTTTATGAATACTTTGCATCAGCATTCAAAAAGGAGAAGGAAATGGTGGATGGTGCACCCTTAACAATTTCTCCTTTGAATCCTCCCACTTCCTCCAGACCAAAGGGGTAGCCATGGGCACATGTATTGGCCCCAGCTATGCCTGTTTCTTTGTTGGCTACGTAGAGCAGTTGATCTTCCTTAATTTCACCGGCACCACTCCCCACCTCTTCCTCCGCTACATTGATGACTGCATTGGTGCCACCTCGTGCTCCCGCGAGGAGGTTGAGCAATTCATCAACTTCACCAACACATTCCACCCTGACCTTAAATTTACCTGGACCATCTCTGACACCTCCCTCCCCTTCCTGGACCTCTCCATCTCCATTAATGACGACCGGCTTGACACTGACATTTTTTACAAACCCACCGACTCCCACAGCTACCTGGATTACACCTCTTCCCACCCTACCTCTTGCAAAAATGCCATCCCGTATTCCCAATTCCTCCGCCTCCGCCAGATCTGCTCCTAGGAGGACCAGTTCCACCACAGAACACACCAGATGGCCTCCTTCTTTAGAGACCACAATTTCCCTTCCCACGTGGTTAAAGATGCCCTCCAACGCATCTCGTCTACATCTCGCACCTCCGCCCTCAGACCCCGCCCCTCCAACCGTAACAAGGACAGAACGCCCCTAGTGCTCCCCTTCCACCCTACCAACCTTCGCAAAAAACAAATCATCTGCCGACATTTCCACCACCTCCAAACAGACCCCACTCCCAGGGATATATTTCCCTCCCCACCTCTTTCCGCTTTCCGCAAAGACCGTTCCCTCCGTGACTACCTGGTCAGGTCCGCGCCCCCAAACAACCCACCCTCCAATCCTGGCACTTTCCCCTGCCACCGCAGGAACTGTAAAACCTGCGCCCACACCTCCTCCTTCACTTCTATCCAAGGCCCTAAAGGAGCCTTGCACATCCATCAAAGTTTTACTTGCACATCCACTAATATCATTTATTGTATCCGTTGCTCCCGATGCGGTCTCCTCTACATTGGGGAGACTGGGCGCCTCCTAGCAGAGCGCCTTAGGGAACATCTCCGGGGCACCCGCACCAATCAACCACACCGCCCCGTGGCTCAACATTTCAACTCCCCCTCCCACTCTGCCGAGGATATGGAGGTCCTGGGCCTCCTTCACCGCCACTCCCTCACCACCAGACGCCTGGAGGAAGAACGCCTCATCTTCCGCCTCAGAACACTTCAACCCCAGGGCATCAATGTGGACTTCAACAGTTTCCTCATTTCCCCTTCCCCCACCTCACCCTCGTTCTAAACTTCCAGCTCAGTAACTGTCCCCATAACTTGTCCGGTCTTGTCCTACCTGCCTATCTTCTTTTCCACCTATCCACTCCACCCTCTCCTCCTTGACCTATCACCTTCATCCCCTCCCCCACTCACCCATTGTACTCTATGCTACTTTCTCCCCACCCCCACCCTCCTTTAGCTTATCTCTCCACGCTTCAGGTTCACTGCCTTTATTCCTGATTAAAGGCTTTTGCCCGAAACGTCGATTTCGAAGCTACTTGGTTGCTGCCTGAACTGCTGTGCTCTTCCAGCACCACTAATCCAGATTCTCAGGAGGGGTATGTTGATGGTTGATGAAAGCTTCGAAAGCTTGTCTTTCCAAATAAACCTATTGGACTATAACCTAGTGTTATATGATTTTTAACTTTGCCCACCCCAGTCCAACACTGTACCTCCACATCGTTGATATTTGAGGGCATGTCACTCTGAAGAAAGAAAGTGGTGTTAGGTGATTTGAAAAGTATGAAGGTGGACAAGTCCCCATCATTTTGGGATCTATCCCAGGAAGGCAGATGAGAAAATTGCTGAGGCCTTGGACAAAATTTTTGTGTCCTGCAGAGGACTGGAAAATAGCCAAAGTTCTTCCTTTATTTAATCAGGGCAACAGGGATAAACCAGGAAATTTCAGACTGGTGAGTCTTAAGTCATTGGTGGCGAAATATGGATTTGTTAGCGACAGGCAGCCTGGCTTTGTGCAGGGGAAATCATATCTCATAAACTTCATTAAGTTTTTTTGTGGAAGCGGCAAACATGATTGATGAGGGCAGGGCTGTAGATGTTGCCTTAGCAAGGCCTTTGACAAGGTCCCTCATGGCAGGCGAATACAAAAGGTGAGGTCACATGAGATCTGCAGTGAGTGAGTAAGATGGATACAGATCTGACTTGGTCAGAGAAATGGCAGATGGAATTTAATCTTGATAAATGCAAAGTGATACATTTTGGAAGATGTAATGCGGGAGGGAAGTTTATAGTAAATGGTAGAACGCTGAGTAGATCAACATGCAAAAGGATCTAAGCATACAGGTGCAGACTTACCTGAAAGTGACAACACAAATGTATAAGGTGGTCAAGAAAGCAAATGGTATGCTTGCCTGCAAAAGTCAGTGTATAAAAATTGTCAAAAATTGCCAACTTTATTTAGGCCACATTTATAATATTATGTACAGTTCTGGCTCCCACACGAGAGAAGAATTTGGACACTTTGGAGAGGGTAGAGAAATGGTTTACTAGGATATTGCCCAGTTTGGAGGGTTTTAGCTATATCAAAAGATTGTACAAACTTGGTTAACTTTAATTTGAACATTGAAGAATGAAGGATGACCTGATAGCAGTCTACAAAATTATGAGAGAAATGGATAGAATGGATAGTTGGAGCCATTTTCCCAGGATAGGAAAATCAATTACATAGGTGATATCAATTTAAGGTAAAAATGGATAACTATAAGGGAGATGAAAGAGGCACTTTTTATTTTACACAGAGGGTGTTAAGAGCCTGGAATGCACTGCCAGAGGGGATGATGGAGGCGGATACAATAGCAATGTTTAAGATGCATCCTGACAGATACATGAAGAACAAGGAACAGAAAGATGTGAACCACGTAGAGGTTAAAGATTTTTAGTTCAGAAAGACATCATATCTCAGCACAGTCTTGGTGGGGGCGAAGAGCCTGTTCTTGTTTGATTCCATTATAACAGAAAAACACAAAAATGGATAAGTACACCACGGTGCCAAACCTATCAAACAAAATAATACTGACTTGAATAAAATCCATTTTGATGTTGTTCATAACCATATAAGAACATCTAGGAATATCTAACAATAACTATGCCCAAAATATCTAGCAATGTCCAAGAATAGGAAATCCATCAACATTTAAAGTAAAGTTGTAATACAAAGCCTCAAGTGTGTTCAATACCTTCTCCTAGTGGGGAAAATATCTTTTGAGATACTATCTGAGGGTTTTTTAGTATTTCAAAATCTCAGTCTTACTTTTCTGATGTTCAAATTCTTCCTGCTTTGCAAATGTGGATGTTGGCCCTCTGTGTAAGTTCCTCCCACTTTCATCTGACTCTATAACAATTAAATTATTGCTTAAATGTTCAGTGAAATTGAGCTTTTATCCAGCCAATTTATTTGAGAAATTTCATACTCTTATGTGGATATTCTTGCATCTCTGCCTATTGTTTCAATCTTTTTAAAAAAAAGACCCTTCAGTAATGGTTTATCAGTTCCATTTTGCTGTTGTTGAGTGTTGCATGTTTTGGATATCTTATGGTATTCAGGTGATAAGAATTTTTCCACCTCTTCTCAGTTGGATTTTTGCAATATTCCGCCTGTTTTTAACATTTTATTTTCACACCCAGATACGATGTTGCAATATCTCTTCATAGGTTTTCGTTTTAGTGACTAAGCTATTGTTTATACTATTTTAATGTTTGTGCTGTGTACTGTTCTGTTAATTGTATGAATAGCATATGCATGCCATTTCTATACAAGCTTCTAGGTACATCCTAATTTCAATGCAGACCATTTATCTTTCAATGTTAGCTGTAATGGTGTCTTTAATGGTTAACTCCTAAATGAATCTTTATCATTAAATGATTTTAACATCTATCTGTAACCTACTTATTTCTTAATCTTACTTATATTTCTAACCAGACATTGTTAAGCAATGCTTCTGTTATAATAATGGAAATGTTCTTATAAATTTGTTATAAACATAAGAACAAGGAACAAGATTTGGCTGCTCAGACTTTGAGTTTGCTCCAGCATTTAATAAAATCATGCCTGATCTGATTTTATCCTCAACTTTACATTTCTGCATATCCCTGACAAACTTCCAACTGCATAGTAATCAAGAATTTATCTGCCTTTGCCTTAAAATATTTAAGGATTCTGAATTCTCTACCTTTTGAGGAAGGGAATTCCTAGACTCACAACCTACTGCCAGAAAAGAAAAAAATCACTCATCTCTGTTTTAAATGGTCGTTCACAATATTCCTCCAGGATTATCTGAAGCCTTAAAATTTTTTCACATAAGGTCATCGTTACATCACTAAATTCCTGACTACACTAAATTCAAACTTAAGAATGATCAGTTAAGTGTCATATTTTGTCAAACTTGTTATGCAAATGCATGTAAATTCCAATGGCAGGAAGAAAATCAGTGATTTCACCTATCATGGGCACTTTGAATGAAAACAGATATAGGAAGCAATGCTGATTAAATACCTACAAGACAGAAAGTAACAGCTTATGATTTAGAAAGGCAATGCTACAGTGATCACATCATTATCCTGCCAAATGCCATCTATCACATTTACAGAGGTTAACGATGATGGATTACAATCCAGAATGAAGATGCAGCTTGTAAATAATGTCACACTGCTCTTCAACTGACTTTCCTGAAGCACATACAGACAGCTAATCAATGCTGGAAAACCTATACTAAACAAGTTTTTCTTCAAGATGTACTGAGGGGATCTAAAAGAGTGATATCGTGGGAACAGTCTTTGTCACAGAGATCCTGCTGCTGAACTGGAGCACTGCAGAGACAAATTTAGTTTCACCCATTATTTATTCCCATGTCTGCTACTGTTGGGAAATGCAAAGTGCTTTTACCATCCTATTTGATAAGTATAATTATCAGTCTTATGCTGCCTTTAGCAAATGCTTCATGAAATCCTACTGACACTATTCAATCAGCATAATGTTGCTTCTCAGAGAGAGAGAAAAAAAATGATGGATACCAGAAAATACCAACCTTCATGAGAAATGATTGATACTTTTTTCTGACTGGGTTATTCAATGATCTGATCAATGGCAGCAGCGCCATGTAAATTACTGCACATCTGAGCAAACAAATTCAAACACAAGCTTAGTTGTCTTTCCATTACTCCTCATACTTAACCACATTTATAGATGGATGTGATAGGAAATAACCTGATGTATCACTACTGTTTCCTTATATTAAATACAGCAGCAATCAATAATTTCTAAAATGTATTCAAAATATCAGTACAGACAATTCTAAATAAAATTTCAGACCATTATCTAATTTAATAATAGTTATTAATATCAATAAAATTTAAATTAGAAAATAAACTGTATGACTAAGCTCCCAGTTCATTGACAAATCTCACATTTGATATTTTAAAAATAAAATCTGTGATGAATGATTGTTTTGTTCATATTGATTTTAAATTTGATGATGTTTGCTAGGTGGAGCTGCCGATGAGTTGTTTAACAATCAAAAATAGCAAGTATAAAAGCTTAATTACAATTTGCAACTCATTTTTAAATGTAATGCTACTGTAAACACAGAATTGCAGCTCCTGGTTTTTCTAATGACATCTGATTTAAGTAATTTGTTGTATTTGGCACAGATGGAGGATCAATTAAACCAATATGACTGATACCATCTGTTAATTTTCCTCTCCTCATTCACTATGCTAGCCAAATAGGCTAAACCTTCTCCAATATTGTTCCCTACTCTCGTTCTAAATCTATACATTTGTCTAGTTTCTTTCCATTGTCTACCATGTCATCTTTATCCTTTGATCTTGTTCCTATGCTGTCATTACCAGTAAACTGCTGACTAGCCAGCTTCACTTTCCATACCCTCTAATGACTGACAGTGAAAAGTTTCTTCTCCATTAGTACTGACCTGTTCGCCATTACAAAACCATCTTTGTTACTTCTTCTTCAAGAAGATAAAACCTGTCTTTGTAAACTACTACTTCATCTCAAATATCACCATTCTCTCCAAAGTCCATGCAAATATTGTAAGCTCCCAAATCCATGCTCACATTTCTGACATATCAATATCAGATCTCCAATTTAGATTTCCACTCTGTATAAAGCACCCCAAAATGACCCTAGTTATTGTCATGAATAACCTATGACAATGACCACTTGCATTAGTCCTATTTAGTCTTTCTTAATTCAACCAATGCTTGGATTCTCCACTTATTCTCAGGTCGATACTGCCCTTCATTCCCAGAAAAAGAAAACACCAGCTTGATGATATTTTTGTTCAATGCTTTTGAAATGAAGAGAACTAGTGCTGGAAATGAATAAATTAAATTGGAAGAACCCAAAAAACTCTTTTAGGTAAATACCTATTATATCACCTACCATGGTGGGATTTGAACCTGTGTTCCCAGAACATTAGTCCAGGCATCTGGATTACTTGATCCAAAAATTATCACTGTGCCCACTCTGGCCCATGATGACCACACATAACCCCTGCTGCCATTCATTCACCTTGCTGTACACTTCACCTGATAAAAATGGTGGCCATGCATTTATTTTGCTTCACATTAATCCATATAAAGTTATATGGAAACAACCCAAAAGCTTCCCTGTGAGAAGATCTGCAGTTGCTTCCCCAAAAGTGTTAGTTCAACATTTCTCCTGTTCATTCTATCTTGGAATGAGACAGACTGAAGTTCAGGGTATTGCATGCAATTCTGGTCTCCCTCTTATACGAAGGATATTGTGAAACTTGAAAGGGTTCAGAAAAGATTTATGAGGATGTTGCCAGGATTGGAGGGTTTCAGCCATAGCGAGATCGGAATAGGCTGGGGCTATTTTCCCTGAAGCGTTGAAGGCTGAGGGGAGACATTACAGAGATTTATAAAGTCATGAGAGATATGGATCGGGTAAATAGGCAAGGTTTCTCCCCACGGTGGGGGATTCCAAAACTAGAGGGCATATGTTTAAGGTGAGGGGGAAAAGATGTAAAAGGGACCTAAGAGGTAACTTTTTCATGCAGTCTGTGCGCGTACGGGTTGAGTTGCCAGAGGAAGTGGCGAAAGCTGGAATAATTATAACATTTAAGAGGCATCTGGAGGGGTATATGAATAGGAAGAATTTAGAGGGATGTGGGCCAAATGTTGGCAAATGGAACTAGATATACATAGACTATCTGGTTAGCATGGATGAGTTGGACTGAAGGATCTTAAAGATAGTGGAGTCAAGGGGTATGGAGATAAGGCTGGAACAGGATACTGATTAGGAATGATCAGCCATGATGATATTGAATGGCGGTGCAGGCTCGAAGGGCAGAATGGCCTACTCCTGCATCTATTGTCTATTGTCTATTGTCTATTGATCTGATTCTGTGCTGTATATCTCTATGACTCTATGAGAGAATGGAATTAAAGAGTGGGGCTGAACATGGTCTGGGCCTTGGTACCATAAACAGCATGCTCTTGGGTAAGAGGGCACTATGTGATTGTGTACAATATTTTTGCAAGCCCAACTTGGATCATAACCCACAGTTTGATAAGTTGCAGTAGAGAAAGTTAGCTCACCAGACAACAAGATTAAAAATTGTTGTTTGAGTCTACGTGAAAAATTTATCATAAAGCAACAGGGTAAAAATTAAAAATCATGGGTTGAATTTCTGCTTTAGGCCTTATTGGCAAACTGAGAGCAAATTGGAAAATCGAAGCATGCTTTTATTCAGGTTTCTTCACAAATTCATTTACATAATGTCAAACAGAAGACGCACCAAAAGCAGGCACTATTGGGTAATGCTTACAGCGGAACAAATTTGTTTGAAATATTTTCTTTCAGTTAAATTCTTTGATATATTTGTGAACAGCAACTTTGTGCAGTTTGATTATCACATCTAAAAATATATAAGACAAAAATAAATGTTGGAAAGTAACTGAAATAATGGTTTAAAATGAATTGAAATTACATTTAAAATTGCTTCTAAACACAATGCAGAACTACTTTCCTCATTGTATTGAGTATCATAGTCAGTTTCTCAGTAATTTGGAAATACGTGAACAATCTTTTTTAAATACATCTATTAGTGTTCCTGTGACTAAAAATTGCATTTCAAGTTTGGAGCCTTCTCAAAGTCTTGCAAATGAGTAAGAAGAACAGAAATTCCAAACTGGGCCTTGACCAGCTTTGTTGAGAGAACCCACTCCAAATGGATACTTTTCAAAACAATATGCAACAAATCAGAAACTTGAGTTATGATGAACAACATTTATGCTTACAATTCCACAATTATTTATGTTGAATATGTTGATTTGGGGCAAATTGCCCAAGATGAAATTTTAGGTCCATCTCTATTTTATTTGGCAAATGATGCACAGTGTACCAAATATTTAGAACAGATAATGGGAATGAAAATGCATGAAAAAAACTTGATTATATGTAAATGTCCCATGTGCCCCATCACTAAAACTATGACAAACCCCTAATAAATAGAATACATACAAGATGTTCCTACCACCCCTATCTATTGCTTTCTTTATTCTAGGTACTCTTTTTCCATTTTCTTTCTAGTCCATTTCAATACCTTTTAATCTATCCCCAAGGTGGTTATCTACTCTTTTTACAGGATGATGATTTGCTTCTGAAGAGAGAACATGCACATCATGCAAATAATGAATTACCTCTTTGATTGAAATATGGTCAATGTCATGTGACTGTCATTAACAACAACATATGCAGCATTATCAATTATAACTATTTTCAGGTAAGCAGTTTCTGTATATTTTTGCCTGTTGCATATTCATCATATCAGTTCCATTCAGAAGACTGCTATGTTCAATTTTCCCATTTCTTGCCTCTGCTCCTATTACCTGTACCATTTGAAACGCCTAACTCAAATCATTATTACCTTGGGTCTGACTGTTCAGTTGCACTCCTGCTTAGTTCTGAACTGTAACAAGATCTAATCTATCAACAAAATATGTGTATTTCATCCTTTTTCTAAACACGACTAACTCCACAAACCATGAATCATTTCACATAAAATCATAACTCTGTTTTCTCATTCATCGCAGGATCGTGACATCCTCCACATCAACAATGCATTTTTTTTGTCACACATCACTTGACTTAATCTGAATTACTGGTGTTCTGTTCACTCCTCAGTTCACACACTTGATCAACCCAAGTAGCGTCCTTTTCAGTCAGGACACATCTGTCCTGAAATTACATCTTATGATCTTAGCTGATATCATTACCAGACAAGTTGGATCCAAGGTTGAAACTTCAGGGACTCCCTTTCTCATGCACTTTTAAAAAAAACATCTAATTTGATAGTTTTTTAAAAATATAATGACTTTTTTTACTGAAAAAGGCAGACAATGTTGCACATTTAGTTCTAGTAATAAACCAAAATACACCAAAGACGATAAAATAGAATAACCAAGCTATTTACATATAACACAAATTGAAAGATTTCACAACACAGAGCAAAATACAATTTCTATCCTGAGATCACTTTAAACTGTTCAAACAATAGACACATTTTGCTTCTCTGACACATCTATAAGTTTATCATAACTGTTTCTTTCAATTTCCAGTATTTAGAGTTAGGTAGACTCTTTCTTGATTATTAAACAACAAAGCTTAGGCTTTCTCAACTTCAATCTTTCGTGTTTTAACCAAACACTTCTGGTATGGAACTTTCACTGAAGTAATATAGTCCTTAAAAGTTCTAAATTGTCTCCTCTCTTCAGAAAAAATAGTTTCCCACATCTAACTTCCACTTGGACATTTGCAAATTAGAAAACAAAAGTTTTCCAAACTATGGATGCTTTCCTCCAAACCAAATAAAGAAAAAAAAAGTCCTTATCCTTCCATTTGGAAAGCATGCTGATGTATTTCAAAAGTTACTCTGTCCACTTGTAAAATTCTTCACATGGAGAAAAGCTCCCATTATCACTCAGAGACTTCCACTCTCATACTGATTTTAATAATTTAAAAAATCATAACTCCAGCAATACTGAGAAGTTAATCCACACAGACAAAAAAAAACTAGTTCAACCCCAAACTCGAAATTAAATGATATGAAAATATATATATACATATAAGTCATACATGTTACATCACAAAGTATAGCTCTCTCTCTGTCTTCCATATGCTCTCCTGTTTAAGCATGTACTTCCTTCTCATTCACATATAAGCTTCACTCAAAGACAGAATTAACATTTTAAAAATGTAAGTTGTATCACATCAATGAGCATTAGCTATGTTCATGTGGTAACTGTTTAATCGCATAAAATTATCATGTAAGTTTCAATTACATCGTTGTATAGTCAGATATTCACTGTGAAACTCATTTCTTATGTGCTCATTCCATGAGATGTAAGCTTTGCGGGGTAGGAACTCATTATTCACATTCCTTGAGAAGATAGTGAAGCGTTTCTTTCTGACTGCTAATGTTGTATTGATAAAGATACTCCCTTAAAATTGTTGGGTTCGAAGTTCCAGCATTTTGATCAAGTGAGAATGAATAATAATATTTTTCCAACTCAGTGTGGTGAGTGATTTAAGTTCTGAGGAAGGGTCACTAGATCCGAAACATTTCTCTGCACAGATGCTCCTGAAATGCTGAGCTTTTCCAGCAATTTCTAATTTTTGTCCTGAGTTATAGCATCCACAGTTCTTTTGGTTTGTATTGTGCAATATAGTTCCATGTTATGAGGTTTGAAAGGCAGAGCGATTGATGGTTTTCCCATGCATCTGTGGTCCTTTGCCTTCTAGGCTCTAGATTACCCAGGATTGGAAGGTGATAGCAAAAAGAGCTTTTCTGAGTTACTGTAGTGCACCTTTGAAATGGTACATACTACTGCTATTATATGTTGTAAAGGGAGTGAATGTTAAAGGTGGATAGAGTGCCTCTCAGGTCGACTGCACTCTCCACGATGGTTTGGACCAAGTTGTGTTTTATGAAATAATAGCTCTGAAATGCTGAGAATTAGAATCCCTAATTCAACCCAACAAGTCCACACCAACCCTTTGAAGAGTAACCCACCCAGACCCATTTCCTTACATTTACCCCTGACTAATAACCTACATATGGACAACTTAGCATGGCCAATTCATGTAACCTGCCCATCTTTGGATTGTGGAGACTATAAAACAGTTGCCTGAGGCTGGAATCAAACCCAGGTCCCTGGCACCACAAGGCAGCAGTGCTAACTACTTAGCCACCACACTAATTAATGTTGGAGACTTCCTTAGGCTCTACCCAATTTGATATTCTCATACAGTCCTGGGGTGGAAAATGTTTTGTGTGAGGTCCCAATGGAGTCAGGCATATCATCTGTGGATCTTGATAATCTCAGTAATTATGTCAATAATGATGGTATCAGCAATAACATTAGCAAATTTGCTGATGATACAAAGCTGGGTGGCAGGGTGAAATGTGATGAGGATGGTAGGAGATTACAGGGAGACCTGGACAAGTTAGGTGAGTGGGCAGATGCATGGCAGATGCAGTTTAATGTGGATAAATGTATGGTTATCCACTTTGGTGGCAAGAACAGGAAGGCAGATTACTACCTCAATGGAATCAATTTAGGTAAAGGGGCAGTACAGAGAGATCTGGGTGTTCTTGTACACCAGTCAATGAAGGCAAGCATGCAGGTACAGCAGGTAGTGAAGAAGGCTAATGGCATGCTGGCCTTCATAACAAGAGGAATTGAGTATAGAAGCAAAGAGGTGCTTCTGCAGCTGTACAGGGCCCTGGTGAGACCACACCTGGAGTACTGTGTGCAGTTCTGGTCTCCAAATTTGAGGAAAGACATTCTGGCTATTGAGGGAGTGCAACATAAGTTCATGAGGTCAATTCCTGGAATGGCGGGATTACCTTACACTGAAAGACTGAAGCGACTGGGGTCATATACCCTTGAGTTTAGAAGACTGAGAGGGGATCTGATTGAGACATATAAGATTATGAAAGGATTGGACACACTGGAGGCAGGAAACATGTTTCCGCGAATGGGTGAGTGCCGAACCAGAGAACACAGCTTAAAAATACGGGGTAGACCATTTAGGACAGAGGTGAGGAGAAACTTCTTCACCCAGAGAGTGGTGGCTGTGTGGAATGCTCTGCCCCAGAGGGCAGTGGGGGCCCAGTCTCTGGATTCATTTAAGAAAGAGTTGGATAGAGCTCTCAAAGAAAGTGGAATCAAGGGTTATGGAGATAAGGCAGGAAGAGGATGCTGATTAGGAATGATCAGCCATGATCATATTGAATGGTGGTGCAGGCTCGAAGGGCTGAATGGCCTACTCCTGCACCTATTGTCTATTGTCTATTGTCTAAATTATCCAATGTATCTTACACAAATTATTATCATGCAGTAAACTGCATCTTTTGTAAAGACATGAGGTAAAAACAATGACTGCAGATGCTGGAAACCAGAATCTGGATTAGTGGTGCTGGAAGAGCACAGCAGTTCAGGCAACATCCAAGGAGCAGCGAAATTGACGTTTTGGGCAAAAGCCCTTCATCAGGAATAAAGGCAGTGAGCCTGAAGCGGGGAGAGATAAGCTAGAGGAGGGTGAGGGTGGGGAGAAAGTAGCATAGAGTACAATGGTTGAGTGGGGGAGGGGATGAAGGTGATAGGTCAGGGAGGAGAGGGTGGAGTGGATAGGTGGAAAAGGAGATAGGCAGGTAGGATAAGTCCGGACAAGTCATGGAGACAGTGCTGAGCTGGACGTTTAGAACTAGGGTGAGGTGGGAGAAGGGGAAATGAGGAAACTGTTGAAGTCCACATTGATGCCCTGGGGTTGAAGTATTCTGAGGTGGAAGATGAGGCATTCTTCCTCCAGGCGTCTGGTGGTGAGGGAGCGGTGGTGAAGGAGGCCCAGGACCTCTATGTCCTCGGCAGAGTGGGAGGGGGAGTTGAAATGTTGGGCCACGGGGCAGTGTGGTTGATTGGTGCAGATGTCCCGGAGATGTTCCCTAAAGCGCTCTGCTCCCTAAAGCACAATGTAGAGGAGACCGCATCGGGAGCAACGCATACAATAAATGATATTAGTGGATGTGTAAGTAAAACTTTGATGGATGAGGAAGGCTCCTTTAGGGCCTTGGATAGAGGTGAGGGAGGAAGTGTGGGCGCAGGTTTTATAGTTCTTGCGGTAGCAGGGGAAAGTGCCAGGATGGGAGGGTGGGTTGTAGGGGGACGTGGACCTGATCAGGTAGTCACGGAGGAAAAGATCTTTGCGGAAGGCGTGGGGAGGAAAATATATCCCTGGTGGTAGGGTCTTTTTGGAGGTGGCTGAAATGTCGGCGGATGATTTGGTTTATACGAAGGTTGGTAGGGTGGAAGGTGAGCACCAGGGGCGTTCTGTCCTTGTTATGGTTGGAGGGGTGGGGTCTGAGGGCGGAGGTGCAGGATGTGGACGAGATGCGTTGGAGGGCATCTTTAACCACGTGGGAAGGGAAATTGCAGTCTAAAGAAGGAGGCCATCTGGTGTGTTCTGTGGTGGAACTGGTCCTCCTGGGAGCAGATACGGCGGAGGCGGAGGTATTGGGAATACGGGATGGCATTTTTGCAAGAGGTAGGGTGGGAAGAGGTGTAATTCAGGTAGCTGTGGGAGTCAGTGGGTTTGTAAAAAATGTCAGTGTCAAGTCGGTCATCATTAATTGAAATAGAGAGGTCCATGAAGGGGAGGGAGGTGTCAGAGATGGTCCAGGTAAGTTTAAGGTCAGGGTGGAATGTGTTGGTGAAGTTGATGAATTGCTCAACCTCCTCGCGGGAGCACGAGGTGGTGCCAATGCAGTCATCAATGTAGCGGAGGAAGAGGTGGGGAGTTGTGCCGGTGTAATTACGGAAGATCAACTGGTCTACTTAGGCAACAAAGAGACAGGCATAGCTGGGGCCCATACATGTGCCCATGGCTACCCCTTTGGTCTGGAGGAAGTGGGAGGATTCAAAGGAGAAATTGTTAAGGGTGAGGACCAGTTCGGCCAAACGAATAGTCGTTGGAAGGGTACTATTGGGGACATTTGGAGAGGAAATAAATGGAGGGCTTGGAGGCCCTGGTCATGGTGGATGGAGGTGTAGATGGATTGGATATCTAGGGCGAAGATGAGGCATTGGGGGCCAGTGAAACGGAAGTCTTGGAGGATGTAGAGGACGTGGGTGGTGTCTCGAAAATATGTGGGGAGTTCCTGGACTAGAGGACAGTGTCGAGGTAGGTAGAGATGAGTTCAGTGGGGCAGGAACATGCTGAGACAATGGGTCGGCCAGGGTGGTCAGGCTTGTGGATCTTGGGAAGGAGATAGAACTGGGCAGTGTGGGGTTCCCGGACTATGAGGTTGGAAGCTGTGGATGGGAGATCTCCTGAGGTGATGAGTTACTGTATGGTCTGGAAGACGATGGTTTGGATGGGGGGTGGGGTCATGGTCGAGGGGGCAATAGGAAGAGGTGTCCTCGAGTTGGCGTTTGGCTTCAGTGGTGTAGAGGTCTGTGCGCCAGACTACCACTGTGCCCCCTTTATCCGCTGGCTTGATGGTGAGGTTGGGATTGGAGCAGAGGGACTAGAGGGCTGTGCGTTGTGAGGCTGAGAGGTTTGGAGTGGGGGATGGGGGTAGACAGGTTGAGGCGGTTAATGTCCCGGCAGTAGTTGGAAATGAAGAGATCGAGGGCAGGTAATAGGCCAACGCTGGGTGTCCAGGTGGATGCAGTGTGTTGGAGGTGGGCGAAGGGGTCCTTGGAAGGTGAGCGGGAGTCCTGATTGTGAAAGTAATCTGGGAGGTGGAGGCGGAGGCGACAGAAGAATTGTTCGATATCATGGCATTTATTAAATTCATTGATGCGTGGACAGAGAGGGATGAATGTGAGTCCTTTGTTGAGGACTGATCGTTCATCCTCAGTGAGGGGGAGGTCTGGGGGGATGGTGAAAACTTGGCAGGGCTGAGAGCTGGGATCTGGTGTGGGCGTTATGCTGGGAGTGGGGGCGGAACCTGTAACTGGAGTGGGTGTGATAGTGGGGGAAATGGGGGTGGAGTCATGAGCAGCCTCTTCTTGTTCCCCTCGGGGTTCTGGGGGGTGGAGATAGTGTCAGTGGGGTCTGTGGGGGGCATGTCAGCAGAATGCAGGTGAGTGGCGCTGGTGGGGGCGGGAGTGGTGGTGACCATGGCAATAGGGGTGGTGGAAGTCACTGAGCGTGTGGCATCAGCAATGATGTGACGGGCGGAAGTGATGTCATGTGTGATGCATGAGGAATTGTGAGGGGTGGAAGTGGTTGTGGGAGTGGCCATGATGGGGTCGGAAGTGACATAATCAATCAGCATGGGGATGGCAGCTGCATCAGCCACATGGCTAATGGCGTCTGAGTAGATTCTGAGGCCAGGGGAATCTTCTGGAATGTTTGAGGAGCGCTGGTTATGGAGGTGGGTAGATAAAAGTTTGTTGTACTTACAGTTTTTGAGGTTTGAGATGGAATTGAAATACTGTTTGTTGAGAGTATGAATTCTCCTGAGAATGTAGTACAGAGTGGGTCCTTTGCAATTCTGAGAGAGTGTGGCCCTCAGCTGAGGCAGGGCTGACTGGAGAGAGGTTAGGTGCCGACGCATTGCTGCAAGCGTGGAGTGGAGTAAAGACATGCCTCTTCTTGTTAATACTTATTCATTCACCTTTATAATGCTGTTAACCAAATAGGTCCTTCGACTCAGCATAAAAAGGAGGAGTGGGGTCTCCTGCACCACAGTGGTAGGGCCCATGCCTCTGACCCAGGAGACCATGGTTCAATTCCCATTTATACTAGAGATATGTAATGACATCTGTTAAATAGGTTGATTAAAAAAAAATTATAACATCACAGTGCTTGGGAAACTGTGACACTCCTGTCATTTGCAATGTTTATGAGCATTGATGTGTTAAAAGGGGGGTTGGGTTAGCTCATTTGGCTGCACGATTCTTTCGTGAAGCAGAAATATGCCAAAAAGTTGGGGTCCTATTCCACACCAGTTGAGATTACCACAAAGATTCCACCTTCTCAAACTGACCTAATGTGTAGTGACCCTCAAGTTAAACTCACCACCAGTTGTGTCTCTCATGAGAGCATAGGACTATGATGACTTTATCTTTATCCTAAGCTCCTTTCAGCCAGTACTTTCATTCAATTAATGTTATTTTGATTTCGCAAGTTTCCATTTCTCTATATAAGTTTCTGGTAATGGTTAATTTGCATTTTTTTTAACAGGACCTCCTTAATCCAATTTGGTAAAAAGAGTAGAATGGAAGATTGGAGCCTCTTATAGTGCAGTGATAGTGTCTTTAGCTCTAAACAAAGAGGTCTGGGTTCAAATCTCACCTGGTCCAGAGATATGTAATAACATCTCTGACCTGGTTGATTAGACACTAACTAGAAAGAAGGACTAGGATCTTGTGGCAGAGGGGGAGTGCCCCTACCCTCCGGCCAGAAACTCCAGGTTCATGTCCCATCTGTGCTGGAAATTGATGACAACATGTAATCTATGGGAATCAGAGGTTGATTATTAAAAAGGAAGATTGGTGGCAGCACCCTATATAGCCAATAAGAAGTGGTCCACAGCACATCTGATCGGCAAGAATGAGGTCTAGGAGATCCCAAATTAATCTTTACTGAGGTGGTTGTTAATGAGTAAGTACCCCTTGATAGCACTGTAGATGGGACATTCTGTCAACTCACAGATAACTGAAGCGTTATAAGGGTAGTCAATCATATTCAATTAGTCCTGTCTTTTTGTGGAAAGGGCAGTTTTCAAATTTGTTGGGTATGTGCCCCTATTCTTGTTGTATTGTAAGAGCATGCACAGAGGTGGGACTCAATACAAATCTTACTTTTAACAAGATAAATAACTATTGAGCAGTTTTCAATCCAGACTTAGCAAGTAGGCTGGAAGGTGAGGTGAGGTCATATTGGGGGGAAGGAAGGTAATGGTAGCATGTGCCTCATCTTACTAACAGCCTCCATTTAAGACAGAGAATCCTTCTTATGTATTCTCCTCACCAATTATTAACCAATTAAGGGTCTCACTGCACTCCTACTGTTTTTCAAACTGTTCAGCTGGAGTGCAGATTCTCTGCAATATAGGAGATAGTCCATTAAAAGCTGCTGTTCTCCTTCCCAATCTTGTTGATTGGGTTCACTGTGGCTGCCTCTTTCAAAAGGCCCTCTTCCCTCAATGTTGGCCCTTCTTGCACTCATGAGGAATTATCTGACGACCAGAGTGAGCCGGTTCCATTTATATGATTTCCTCCATTGTTACTGGTACAGATGACGTACAATATCAGAAACGATTACTGCTCTGATTCACTGACAGTATTTGGAGGTGGAGTTGCCCTCTTAAAGGTACAGATTCTCGGATTCAATGTAATTGATTGCCTAACAGCCTTAGAGTTGTGTCAGGGTTTGTAGAAATAGCTACAGCAGGCTCTCATCAACTTGCTGGCTGATATATGAGCCCACCATTACTGCCATTGTATACAGATTATTGTATCTGCATTACTTCTATTACACTTTCCCTTATCTGTTTGTCACCAGCAGCTTCACAAGAAGAATCAAGTTCAATTTTGAATCAAATGAATTCTTTGATAATTGAGTACATCTGTGAATTGGAAAAGACAAGTATTTCTTCAATCAGAGGAACAGCAGAGAGCAATCAATCCATGGAATCAGAAAATCATATTGTGCAACAGGATGCGAATCAACCCACTGTGTCTGTATGTACTCTTTGAATGTGTGATCCAATTAATCTTGCTTTTAGCACACAGTCTGTGCGTGAAGGCACAAACGTTTTGATTTGTGGTCAGGTTTTTCAGCATTTTTGACAGCCAGTCCATGATTATCCACCACTCCCCTCCCCTTTCAGTTTAGTGTTGAAGAATTATAGGCTGAAGAATGCCATGCAGAGCCTTTAGCTTTGATCTTTATGTTGTCATTGTCTACAGGAATAGTGCCAGAAGACTGGAGGATAGCAAATGTTGTCCCCTTGTTCAAGAAGGGGAATAGAGACAACCCAGGTAATTGTAGACCAGTGAGTGTTACTTCGGTATTGGGTAAAGTGTTGGAAAGGATTATAAGAGACAGGATTTATAATCATCTAGAAAGGAATAATTTGATTAGGATAGTCAACACAGTATTGTGAAGAGTAGGCCATGTCTCACAAACCTTATGGGGTTCTTTGAAAAGGTGAACAAACAGGTGGATGAGGGTTAAGCAGTTGATGTTGTGTATATGGATTTCAGTAAAGCATTTGATAAAGTTCCCCATGGCAGGCTGTTGAAGAAAATATGGAGGCATGGAATTGATATTGATTTAGTGGTTTGGATCAAAAATTGGTGAGTTGTAAGAAGACAGAGGGTGGCAGTTGATGGGAAATGTGCATCCTGGAGTTCAGTTACTAGTTGGGTACTGCAAGGATCCGTTTTGGACCACTGCAGTTTGTCATTATTAGAAATGACCTGGATGAGGGTATAGAAAGATGGGTCAGTAAATCTGCGGATGACACTAAATTTGGTGGAATTGTGAACAGTGCAGAAGGATGTTGCAGGTTACAGAGGGACATAGACGTGCTGAGCTGAGAGGCGGAAAATGGAGTTTAATGCAGAAATAAGTGTGAGGTGATTTACTTTGGAAGGAGTAACAGGAATGCAGAGTATTGGGCTGATGGTAAGATTCTTGTGATTGTGTATGAGCAGAGAGAGGAGACCACATCGGGAGCAACAGATCACACACACAAAACAAGCCCACTGCTTGGTAGCCAAACACATTAACTCCTCCTCCTACTCCACCAAGGACATGGAAGTCCTGGGCCTCCTCTCCTGCCAAATCCTAACCACTCGATGCCTGGAGCAAGAATGCCTCATTTTGTGTCTTCAGACCCTGCAACCACACAGGATCAATGTGGACTTCACCAGTTTCCTCATTTCCCCTCACTCCACCTTATCCCAAGTCCAACCTTCCAACTCGGCATTATCCACTTCAACTGTCTTACCTGTTCATCTTCCTTCTGCTCCACTCTGTCTCCAATCTATCACTTTCACCCCCATCTTCATCTACCTGTCACATTCCCAGCTACCTTCCTCCCAGCCCCACTCCCCTCTCATTTATCTCTCAGCTCCCTTGGTCCACAAGCCTCATTCCTGATGAAGGGCTTATACCAAAATGTTGATTCTCCTGCTCCTCGGATGCTGCCTGACCTGCTGTGTTTTTCCAGCACCAAACTCTTTGACTGTGATCTCCAGCATCTGCATTACTTCTCTTAACGGAGTAAAGTATGTAAACAAAATGCCAAGTAATGACCAACTTCAACAAGAGAGAAGTGAACCAGCTACTCTTTATATTCAATGCAATTATCCACTGGTAAATTCCCCACCATCAACATCCTAGGATTATCAGTGATTGAAAATTCAAATGGATTAATTAGAAAAGTGCTGTGACTACAATGCCAGGTCAGACTTTGGAACTTTAATCATGACAGTTTAATATATGGATTTACCAAGGCCTTTCCACCATTTACAAGGAGCATGTCAGGAGTACAAAGGAAAATTCACTCTTTGTCTGTTCAGCTCCAGCAATCAAGAAATTCAACATCATTCGAGAGAAAGAATTTGGCTTATTTGGGACGCTCACTGAAATACTGGTGGGCAATGTGACATATGCAGATTGCACTGCAGCAACCCATCATGGTTCCCTTAACAGTATTTCTCAAACCAATGACCTCTACCACCCAGAACAACAAGGAGAGCAAATGTTTGGGAGCACTTCCTGTAAGCTTTCCAAATCATACACAGTCTTCACTTGGAAATATTCCATTCCTTCACTATCATTTGGTCAAATTCCTGGAACTCCCTTGTTAATAGCAAAGCAGGTGTACCTCAGCGCATTGGTTGCAGAGTGGTGGTTTGGAGATGCAGGTGGGGTGTACAAAGTTAAAAATCACACAACGCCAGGTTATAGTCCAAAGGGTTTATTTGGAAACACTTGCTTTCGGAGCGCAGCTCTTCATCAGGTGGTTGACATCAGGTTGACAACCACCTGATGAAGGAGCAGTGCTCGGAAAGCTAGTGCTTCCAAATAAACCTGATAGACTATGACCTGCTGTTGTGTGATTTTTAACTTGATTGCAGAGGTTTAAGAAGGGCAATTAGGAATGAGTAGTAAATGTTAGCCTTGACAGTGGCATTAACATCCAATGAACAATTATTTTTCAACAAAACTAGCTGAGTATAGTAGACACTGTGCAATGATTAATAATACTCCTTCAGAAATAAACTGCTGTGGTATTTATCTTGGTTTTGAATGACTCAATAATTAACCTCAAGGTTTCAGAGGACAAAATTACTGCTTGCAGCGAGAACAGCAGCATTAACAATCTGATAATCAGTTGAGTACTGGAATAAGAAGTTCAAGTGGCTAGAACTGTGCATGCTTTTACTAAACATTAGTTTTTTTAAGCCGATCCAAGGAGAAGCCTATAATGTCATTCCAAGGGCTGACCTTATTAATTAAATGGAGAGGTTTCATCTGAATGATTGCTTTTTACAGGTATAGTTGAAACTTGTAAAATCATAAGCTTCTTCGATCTGTACACGTGAATGGTGATTTATTAGTATGGATTTTATCCTTATTAAACAATAAGTTGTTCATAAAATCCTATTCTCTGAAGTTCAGTGTTAAATTCCCAAAATGCTTTTTATCACAAAACAATGATTTATGTCTGGCAAAGTAGAATCACAGAAATCAGTTAAAAAAGTAATTTTTAATTTTACATTTCTTTTCATTAAAAAAAATGTTGCTAATATATCCTTTAGTGTTTAAAGTGTCTCATTACTTTAAAATATAAAATTTCCTACCCAAGTAAATCCATGAGCATTTATAACAGGATAGTAAAATTAGACTGTACTATTCATCTGTACTTCATTTCAGAGATTGGCAGAGACTGTATTAAATACTTTAGAAAGAAATTATGTGAGCCATGAAATGTTGCGCATTCAGTTCAATTTGTAATAGCAGATGCAGAAAATAATCTGCTTTCACTAATTTTACATCAAAATTTGAAGTAAAAGCACAGGATCTTTAAGTGCCAGTGGGAGATTTGCAATACACAAAGGACTACAGTAAATTAAGAAAGTATTTCATCACCTCCCTCTTCAGGGAAATTTGGCAATAATGCTGGTTTACCCAGGGGTGTCGACTTTTCAATCGCAGGATGTGGGTGTTGCTGGCTGGGCCAACAGTTTTTGTCAATCCCTAATTGCCCAAGGAATGATTTAGAGTCAGTCACAATCCTGTGGGTTTAGAGACATATGTAGGCAAGGCATGGTAAAGATGGATGATTTTCCTTCACAAAGCTTTTACTGCACGGATGGATTTGTACATTATTGTACCTTAGTTATACGGTTCCCATTAGACTAAAATTAAATCCAGATGGTTACTTAATTCAAATGTCATCATCAGCCCTTTTGGGATCACTAATATATATTTTGGACTGTTATTTTAAAAACACATGGTTTAAGGGGTGAAATTTGTTTTCAGCAGAAACACAAAAGAATGGGCAGCACAGTGGCAGAGTGGTTAGCACTGCGATGGCTCAGTGGCTAGCAGTGTTGCCTCATAGTTCCAGGGACTGGGGCTCAATTCCACCTTCAGGTGACTGTCTCTGAGGAGTGTGCACATTCTCTTCTTATCTGAATGGGTTTCCTCCAGGCCCTCTGGTTTCCTCACACAGTCTAAAAATATGAAGATTCAGTGAATTGTACATTTAGTCCAGGGACATACAGACCACGTGGATTTGCCACGGGAAACTTAGGCTTATTGGGATAGTGTATGGCGGTGGATCTAAGTGGGAGGCTCTTCCTAGGGGTTGATATGAACCTGATGGGTTGAATGGCCTGCTTCCACACCATAGGGATTCTGTAATTGATGCTGAATGAACAACTTCAACGGTAAAAGCACGTCAGACTAAATATAAAAAAAAGCCAGATGATTCTGAACCACAGCATTGTGCTGCTGGTAAGGACTAATCCCACTTTACTCCCTAAAATTGCTGTTAACCCTTCATCAATTCATGATTCACTGCTGCTTGGGAAGGATTTTTCCAGACTGACAGGTTCACAATTTTATGTGTCAGCACAGCAGAAACCAGCACGCCTTCCTTTCTCTTTGCTTCTGAAATTAGGTTGATATTTTGAAGTTTGATGAATGAATGCCAGATGAAAATGACATATAGAATGTATTTACATTGATGTTAGATCAATGGGTAAAAGTTACTCTTACATTTGGCTGGTACATATTCATTTCTAGTGCATACTTATTATGTCGAGATAACAGCTGGTATTTGTCCATTGCTCAATGTGGCACATGATGCATATGACCATTATTTTTAATTGTAGCTTTTCTCACTCATCATTAAGAAGAAATATTCAAAAATCTTGTATATTAAGGAGACAGCTGCCACATTCATTGAAATTGCATTATTTAAATTCTTGCCTTTGAATAAATTATGATAAATAACTGAGGGCAGATTGGGGGAAAAAATCAGGTCATTGTCATCTGGTTTGCAACTGACTAAATGTAGGGGAAAAATATTTTCCGACACAGACCCTGCTGTGGAAATCCAATAAACACTATAGTAAACAGATCAAAATGACTCAGAGTGCTTCTCAGTGCAGTGTCTTATTTAAAAAGCTTGAAATTCATCGAGCCACAGAAACATAGAACTCAGAAATAGACTGTTCAGTCTAACTTTTTCATGCTAAGCAGATATTCCAAGTTAATCTAGTCCTATTTGCCAGCATTCGGCCCATATCCCTCAAAACCTTTTTTCATATACCCATCCAGATGTCTGTTGTAGTTGTACCAACCTCCACCACCTCCTCTGTGTAACTCATTCCATAATATGCACCACCTCTGTCTGAAAACGTTGCCCCTCAGGTCTCTTTTAACCTTTCCCCTCTCATCTTAAACCTAAGCCTTCTAGTTTTGGACCCAAGCACCCTTGACTATTCATCCTATCCATGCCCCTTATGATTTTACAAATTTCTATAAGGTCACTCCTCGTCATCCAACATACCAGGGAAAGTAGCCCCAGTTTATTCAGCCTCTTCTTATAGCTCAAATATTCCAAATCTGGCAACATTCTTGTAAATCAAGTTTCACAACATGCTTCTTATAGGAGGGAGATGAGAACTGAATGTAGTATTCCAAAAGTGGCTCAATCAATGTCGTGTCCAGCCACAACATGACCTCCGAATTCCCACACTCAATACATTGGCCAATAAAGGCAAGCATATCAAACTCCTTCTTCACTACCCTATCTGGGACTGCTTTCAAGGAACTATGAACCTGCACTCGAAGGTCTCTTTGTTCAGCAACAATCCCCAGGATCTTATGATTAAGTGTATAAATCTTGCCATAATCTGCCTTACCAAAGTGCAGTACATCCCATTTATCTAAATTAAACTCCATCTGCCACTCATTTACCCATCTGATCAAGGTCCTATTGTACTCTAAAACTGCTAATTTGAAACTGCTTGACTTTACATGCTTGTATTCAGTGTTGGGAGGACCATCTGTTTTTAGGTAATCCAAGATGGAGGACAGGAAAAATTTCTGGCTGTAACAGCTGCTCCTTTTTTGAGGTATTTTAGGTGCTGGAAGTGATTTCCTTAAATTTCAGGAGCAGCAATTACTGTTTTATATACTGTTGCATTGTTTGGAACTTTGGAAAAAAAAGTCAAAACAACTGCAGTTTTAAAAGGGAGAAAAACAGACAAAGGAAGCACATGGTGAGGTCATTGCAGGAGAGATAGAGAAAGAGATCCTGCATAGTTATTGCCTTTGCTGTTTGAATTCATGTATCGCTGGACATCGGAGTGCATCTGGGAAAATTAACAAACAGTAAAATTCACAACTGATCTTGGAGAAACTGTTGGGTGAATTTCACAGCACAGAAACAGATAAGTTAATCATTGTTTTAAGTGTAGCCTGCAGAGAATCTGCAGTAGTGAGAAGAGCGGGTTTTTTCTTGATTATATGTTTTTGGAGATATGTCTCTTGATGAAACTTAAAATATAAGCCATAACTATTAATTTAACCTGGGGCAGTGTTTGTAGAGGAATAAGATGGTGTTATTTTCTGGGTCTGTATATTGTGAAGGAGCAAAAATGACCTTTAATAGAGTGATATATGCTTCTTGTCAGATGTGGGAGTTTAAAGAGAGTTTAAGGGTTACTGTGGATTATATCTGCAATAAATGCTGTTGGATGTGAATCTTATCAGATCGAATGGATTGGATGGATAGACAGTTACAAACAATGAGGAATTTGCAACAGCAACAGTATGCGATGGATGACAGTTACAGGAAGGAGCGGAAGTCTCAGATACAGTCACATAGATGGGTTGACTCCAGGAAAGGTAAGAGAGGTAGGTAGCTCGTGCAGGAGTCTTCTGTGGCTCTACTCTTTTCAAACAAGTCTGCTGTTTCGGAAAATGTAAGAGGGATGGATTCTCAGGGGAACGTAGCATGAACAGCCAGGTTTCTGGTATTGTGACTGGCTCTAATGCAACGAGGGGTACGTCGAGTTCCAAGAGATCAATTGTGTGAGGGGATTCTCTAGTCCGAGGTACAGACAGATGTTTCTGTGGCCAGAAGCGATAAAGCAGAATGGTGTGTTGCTTCCCTGGTGAATATCTCAGAGACGGTGCAGAATATTCTCACGGGGGAGAGAGCCCAGCAAGAGGTCATTGTCCATATTGGCGCCAATGACATAGGAAGGGAAAAGGTTGAGATTCTGAAGGGAGATTACAGAGTGTTAGGCAGAAATTTAAAAAGGAGGTCCTCGAGATTAGTAATATGTAGTGAGGGCAGGAATAGGAGGATAGAGCAGATGAATGCATGGCTGAGGAGCTGGTTTATGGGAGAAGAATTCATATTTTTGGATCATTGGAATCTCTTTTATGGTAGAAGTGACCTGTACAAGAGGGACCGATTGCACCTAAATTGGAAGGGGATAAATAGATTGGCAGGGAAATTTGCTGGAGCTGCTAAGGAGGATTTAAACTAGTTAGGTTGGTTGGGGGTGGGGAGACCTAGGGAGATAGTGATGAAAGAGATCAATCTGAAACTGGTACAGTTGAGATCAGAAGTACGTCAAACAGTCAGGGCAGGGAGGGACATGGTAGGACTAATAAATTAAACTGCATTTATTTCAATGCAAAGGGCCTAACAGGGAAGGCAGATGAACTCAGGGCATGGTTAGGAACATGGGACTGGGATATCATAGCAATTACAGAAACGTGGCTCAGGGATGCACAGGGATGGCAGTTTAAAGTTCCAGAATACAAATGCTACAGGAAGGACAGAAAGGGAGGCAAGAGAGGAGGGGGAGTGGCATTTTTGATTAGGGATAGCATTACAGCTGTGCTGAGGGAGGATATTCCCGGAAATACATCCAGGGAAGTTATTTGGGTGGAACTGAGAAATAAGAAAGAGATGGTCACCTTATTGGGATTGCATTATAGACGCCTCAATAATCAGAGGGAAATTGAGAAACAAACTTGTAAGGAGATCTCAGCTATCTGTAAGAATAATATGGTGGTTATGGTAGGGGATTTTAACTTTCCAAAGACTGGGACTATCATAGTGTTAAGGGTTTAGATGGAGAGGAACTTGTTAAGTGTGTACAAGACAATTTTCTGATTCAGTATATGGATATACTTACTAGAGAAGGTGCAAAACTTGGCCTACTCTTGGGAAATAAGGCAAGGCAAGTGACTGAGGTGTCAGTGGGGGAGCACTTTGGGGCCAGCGACCATAATTCTATTAGATTTAAAATAGTAATGGAAAAGGATAGACCAGATCTAAAAGTTGAAGTTCTAAATTGGAGAAAGGCCAGTTTTGATGGTATTAGGCAAGAACTTTCAAAAAGGTAAAAACAATGACTGCAGATGCTGGAAACCAGATTCTGGATTAGTGGTGCTGGAAGAGCACAACAGTTCAGGCAGCATCTGAGGAGCAGTAAAATTGACATTACTGCAAAAGCCCTTCATCAGGAACCTGCTACCTGAACTGCGGTGCTCTTCCAGCACCACTGATCGATAATCAAGAACTTTCAAAAGCTGATTGGAGGCAGATGTTCGCAGGTAAATGGACAGCTGCAAAATGGGAAGCCTTCAGAAATGAGATAACGAAAATCCAGAGAAACTATATTCCTGTTAGGGTGAAAGGAAAGGCTGGTAAGTAAAGGGAATGCTGGATGACTAAAGAAATTGAGGGTTTGGTTAAGAAAAAGAAGGAAGCATATGTAAGGTATAGACAGGATAGATCGAGTGAATCCTTAGAAGAGCATAAAGAAAGTAGGAGTATACTTAAGAGGGAAATCAGGAGGGCAAAACGGGGACATGAGATAGCTTTGGCAAATAGAATCCAAAGAGTTTTTACAAATACATTTAGTACAAAAGGGTAACCAAGGACAGAATAGGGCCCCTCAAAGATCAGCAAGGTGACCTTTGTGTGCAGCCACAGAAAATGGGGGAGATACTAAATGAGTATTTTGCATCAGTATTTACTGTGGAAAAGGATATGGAAGATATCGACTGTTGAGAAATAGATGGTGACATCTTGCAAAATGTCCATATTACAGAGGAGGAAGTGCTTGATGTCTTGAAACAGGTAAAGGTGGATAAATCCCCAGGACCTGATCAGGTGTACCCGAGAACTCTGTAGGAAGCTAGAGAAGTGATTGCTGGGCCTCTTGCTGAGATATTTGTCCCATCAATAGTCACAGGTAAGTTGCTGGAAGACTGGAGGTTGGGAAATGTGGTGCCACTGTTTAAGAAGGGTGGTAAGGACAAGCCAGGGAACTATAGACCAGTGAGCCTGACATCAGTGGTGGGCAAGTTGTTTGAGGGAATCCTGAGGCACAGGATGTACACGTATTTGGAAAGGCAAGGACTGATTAGGGATAGTCAACATAGCTTTGTGCATGGGAAATCATGTCTCACAAACTTGATTGAGTTTTTTGAGGAAGTAACAAAGAGGATTGATGAGGGCAGACAAATAGATGTGATCTATATGGACTTCAGTAAGGCGTTCAACAAGGTTCCACATGGGAGACTGATTAGCAAGGTTAGATATCATGGAATACAGGGAGAACTAGCCATTTGGATACAGAACTGGCTCAAAGGTAGAAGACAGAGGATGGTGGTGGAGGGTTGTTTTTCAGACTGGAGAACTGTGACCAGTGGAGTGCCACAAGGATCGGTGCTGAGTCCTCTACTTTTTGTCATTTACAATAATGATTTGAATGCGAGCATAAGAGGTACAGTTAGTAAGTTTGCAGATGACACCAAAGTTGGAGGTGTAGTGGACAGTGAAGAGAATTACCTCAGATTACAACAGGATCTTGACCAGATGGAATTGGGCCAATGGGCTGAGAAGTGGCAGATGGAGTTTAATTCAGATAAATGCGAGGTGCTGCATTTTGGGAAAGCAAATCTTAGCAGGACTTATACACTTAATGATAAAGTCCTAGGGAGTGTTGCTGAACAAAGAGACATTGGAGTGCAGGTTCATAGCTCCTTGAAAGTAGAGTCACAGGTAGATAGGATAATGAAGAATGCGTTTGGTATTAGATTAGATTCCCTACAGTGTAGAAACAGACCCTTCAGCCCAACCAGTCCACACCAACCCTCTGAAGAGCAACCCACCCAGATGCATTTCCCTCTGACTAATGCACCTAACACTATGGACAATTTAGAATGGCCGATTCACCTGACCTGCATATATTTGGACTGTGGAGGAAACTGGAGCACCCGGAGAAAACCCACGCAGACACGGGATGAATGTGCAAACTCCACACAGACAGTCCAAGGCTGGATTCAAACCTGGGACCCTGGTGCTGTGAGGCAGCAGTGCTAACCACTGAGCCACCGTGCCTTTCCTTTATTGGTCAGAGTATTGAGTACAGGAGTTGGGAGGTCATGTTGCAGCTGTACAGGACATTAGTTAAGCCACTGTTGGAATATTGTCTGCAATTCTGGTCTCCTTCCTATCGGAAAGATATTGTGAAACTTGAAAGGTTCAGAAAAGATCTACAAGGATCTTGCCAGGGTTGGAGTATTTGAGCTAGAGGGAGAGGCTGAACAGGCTAGAGCTGTTTCTCCTGGAGCATTGGAGGCTGAGGGGTGAGCTTATAGAGGTTTACAGAATTATGAGGGACATGGATAGGGTAAATAGGCAAAGTCTTTTCCCTGGAGTCAGGGAGTCCAGAACTCGAGGGCATAGGTTTAGGGTGAGAGGGGCAAGATATAAAAGAGACCTACGGGACAACATTTTCACACAAAGTATAGTATTTGTATGGAATGAGCTGCCAGAGGAAGTGGTGGAGGTTGGTACACTTGCAACATTTAAGAGGCATTTGGATGGGTACATGAATAGGAAGGGTTTGGAGGGATATAGACCAGGTGCTTGCAGGTGGGACTAGATTGAGTTGGGATATCTGGTTTGGACCAAAGGGTCTGTTTCCATGCTGTACATTTCTGTGACTCTGTGACTCTACAACTAAAAGTGATTTGGAGCCCCCGTGCCATCGATGAACTCTGATTTGAATAAATTAAACAGATCATAGAAATCATAGAATAACTACAGCGAGGAAACAGGCCATTGGTCAATTTAATCCACATGGACCCTGTGAAGAGCATTTCACCCAGACCCACACCCTCCAGCCTATCAATGTAACCCTACATTTCCCATGACTTATCCACTTGCTAACTCATGGGCAATTTAGCATGGCTAATCCACCTAACCTGCACATCTTTGGACTGTGGGAGGAAACCAGAGCATCCAGACAACCCACACAGATACAGGGAGAATGCGCAAACTCCACACACACAGTCACCCGAGGTTGGAATTAGAACTAGGTCCCTGGCACTATGAGGCAGCAGTGCTCACCACTGAGCCACTGTGCTGCCCACCAGATATCCACCTTTTTCAGGAGCCCCATGTCATCCCAATGAAAACTCTGGAGTTGAAATGTTAGCTGGTAGGAAGAAATGGAGTAGCAAAGTTTCTTTTGAGATTTTAACCAAAAGAAGAGAGAATTTCAGTCATTCATACTTAATGCTGTTGAAAGTCAAGAAAACCAGAGAGGATTAAATGACCATTGAAATAAGATAAGGCCAATTCATTCCTCAAAACAGCTGTAGTATTCAGTTAAATCATGGTTATTCTGCACTACAACTTCATTCTTGTGCCTTTGTTCTGTATGCCTCAATTCCTTATCTAAAAAATACTATTGATTTCAAAACACAGAGCTTAATGTGGCTAAGCATCTTCAGGAAAATGACAAAATCAGTTAAAATTGCAAAGATAGAAGATGTTGTTACATTCAATTGAAAACACCTTGCCAATTCCATTTATCTGTAAATATTGTTTTATTTGGAGAAGCTGTTTGGAAAATTTAAAATTTATAGTCCTTGATGAATAGTTACAGTATTCACCTTTCTCATAGATCAGAAATTCAGCCACAATTCTTTTGGTAAATGGCTTATTTCATCAAGCTTCTAATACTAAAGCTTCAAAGTGGCAATCGTATTTCAGGGAATAACAGTTCATTTGCACTTTGTCTGCTGTAGAACTGACTTGGTGCTGAACATAACAATGTCAAGACCAATTTTTTTTTTTAAGTGCCCTCTGTATGCAAGCTAATTCCATACGGAAATGTCACATCTTGTTAACTGAAACCATTAGCCTCGTTCTGTCTAAATATCATGGAAAGAATATATTAAAATGAAAAATCTGGAGCACAGATTTTCAATTTGATTAACCCCAATGTCGCTTCTGCACGAGTGCAGAATTGACATAGCTAGTTTAGAAAATTGATGTCTCGCTGAATACTCTTTAGAAAAAAAAATTAACCACTGACCGACTCACATTAAGTACTTGTAGTAAACAATACGATGGCTGGAGTCTTACAGGGGACTGACTGATGTAGGCTTTTCAGAAATTTGTGGCAGAATTGGGTGAGAAGTCCTGCTAGATCTATCTTGATATCAGGAATAACTCGTTGCATAATTCATGCATTTGCTCGGTGATGAAGTGAGATTCTCATCAGGCAGCGGCAAGTTTTTAATTAAAGGGGATCATAGCCAAAATTCCCTCTTTGCCATGTGGCAGCACACACAGGTGCTTCAACATTTGATGCATGGTGATCGACATGCCGGAGTTCTGCTTCTGGAATTCATTGCTAGTTTATCATCAGATATCTGCTGAGTGGTGAGTTGCTCTGGGGCCAGGGAATAGCCCATTTTTCATGGAGGTGGGGTAATTAGCTAGTAAGACATGTTTGGAAAGATACACGAGAAATCCTGCTGGACCTTACTGGAAGTATCCTTCCCAAACATTTGATACAACTTGTGTTTAGCTAAAATACCTCAAGAGTCAGTCTTATGTTTAACTCATTAGAAGTCAGGATAAATTCTTATGGAACATGGAACATAAAACACAGAACAGTACAACACATTACAGGCCCTTCGGCCTTTGATGTTGTGCCGGTCTTTTATCCAACTTTAAGATCAACTAGAAAAAAGTGAGGACTGTAGATGCTGGAGATCAGAGTCAAGAATGTGGTGCTGGAAAAGCACAGCAGGTCAGGCAGCATCCAAGGATGACGATAATCGGCATTTCGGGCATGAACCCTTCATCTGCTTCCTGATGAAGGGCTCATGCCCGAAACATCGATTCTCTTCTTCCTTGGATGCTGCCTGACCTGCTGTGTTTTTCCAGCACCACACTCTTGACACTATTCTAAGATCAGAGTCTTCATTGTACTATCTTCCATGTGCCTGTCTAAGAGTCATGTAAATGTCCTTAATGCATTTGACAATACTACCACTGCTGGCAATGCATTCCATGCACCCATCACTCTGAGTTACCTTTGATATCTCCCCTAAACCTTCCTCCAATTAAAATTATTCTCCCTCGTCCAAACATTTCTAGCCATGGGAAAACATCTCTGGCTATCCATTCTATCTTTTCCACTCAACATCTTGTACACCTTCATCAAGTCACCTCTCGTCCTTCTTCACTCCAAAGAAAAAAACCCTTGTTTCCACAAGACGTGCCCTCCAATTTAGGCAGCATCCTGATAAATCTCCTCTGCACCCTCTCAAAGCTTTTACACCTTTCTTATAATGAGGTAACCAGAACTGAACACAATACTCCAAGTGTGGTCAAACCAGGGTTCTATAGAGCTGCAGCATAACCTCACGGCTCTTAAACCCAATCCCCCTGCTAATATAAGCCAACACAATTTAGGTAGCAATTTTGAAGGATCTATTGACATGGACCCCAAGATCCCTTTGTTTCTCCACACTGTCAAGAATCCTGCCTTTAACCCTGTAATCTTCATTCAAATTTGACCTTACAAAGTGAATCACTTCACACTTTTCCAGGTTGAACTTTATCTGCCACTCATTTGCTCAGATCTGCATCCTGTCAATGTCCGGTTGCAACCTACAACAGCCCTCCACACTATCCACCACTCCACCAACTTTTGTGTCATTGGCAAACTTACTAACCCACCCTTCCACTCACTCATCCAAGTCATTTATAAAAATCACAAAGAGCAGAAGTCCCAGAACAGATCCCTTTGGAACACTGAACTCCAGACTGAATACTTTCCATCAATCACCATTATCTGTCTTCTATGAGCCAGCCAATTCTGTATCCAGACAGCCAGATTTACCTGTATCCCATGTCTCCTTCCATTCTGAATGTGTCTATTGTGGGGACCTTATCAAACACCTTGTTAATATCCATGTACATCACATCTTCCTCAAAGTATATTTTCACATCCTCAAAGAATGCAATAAGGTTTGTGAGGCATGACCTGCCCCTCACAAAGCCATGCTGACTATCTCTAATCAAACTATAATTTTTCAAGTAATCATAAATCCTGTGTCTCAGAATCCTCTCCAATAATTTGTCCCCCACTGATGTAAGACTGACTGGTTTGTAATTCCCAGGATTATCCTTATTCTCTTTCTTGAACAAAGGAATAACATTTGCGACCCTCCAATCATCTGGTACTAATCCAGTTGACAGTTAGGATGCAAAGATCATTGCTAAAGGTGCAAATTCTCTTCCCTCGCTTCAAACAACCTCCACATTTCTGTTGTGCATTTCCCTGAGAACATCTGTTCCCAATTTAGGCACCCCAGATCCTGCCTAAACAGTACTATTATTCCCGCTCCCTCAATTAAATAATTTCCCATTCTGTCTGCTCCTATCCCTCTCCATGAGTAAAGTAAAGGTCATGGAGTTGTGATCACTATTGCCTGCCAAGAGATCGGACACCTGGCATGGTTCGTTGCCAAGCACCAAATTCAATATGGCTTCACTTCTCATTTGCCTATCTACATATTGTGTCAGGAACCTTTCCAGGACACACCTGAGAAAAAAAAATTGCTCCATCCAAACTATTTGAACTAAGTAGTTTCCAATCAATATTAGGGAAATTAAAACCTCTTATGATAACAACCCTGTTACTTCTGCACCTTTCCAAGATCTGCCTCCAAATCTGCTCATCTGTGTATCTGTTGCTATTGGGAAGCCTGTAGAAAACTCCCAATATAGTGACTGCTCCTTTTCTGTTTCTGACTTCCACTCATCATGACTCTGTAGACAAACCCTCTTCAACGATTTCCCTTTCTGCAGCTGTGATACTATCCCTGATTAGCAATGCCACCCCGCCACCTTTTTTACCTTCCCAACCCCCACCCCATTCCTTTTGAAACATCTAAACCCTGGAACATCCAACAACCATTCCTGCACCTATGATATCCAAGTCTCCATAATAGCCACAACATTATAGTTCAAAGTATTGATCAATGCTCTGACTTCATCACCCTTATTACTGATATTTCTTGCATTAAAATAGACACACTTCAACCCATCACACTGACTGCATCTTTGCCCTATGAAGTGCCTATCTCTTCCCACAGAGTCTCTGCATGCTGCATCTGGCTGTTCACCACCCATTCCTTCATCTGATCCATAGCTCAAGTTCACACCCCTCTGTTAATCTAATTTAAACCCTCCAGTACAGATGTAGCAAATTCCCGCCCAGGATATTGGTGCCCCTCCAGTTCAGGTGCAACCTACCCTTCTTGTACAGGTCTCACATTCCCCAGAAGGTATCCCAGTGATTCACATATTTGAAGCTCTCCCTCCTACACCAGGTCTGCAGCCACATGTTCATCCGCACTTGCTCTCTATTCCTAGCCTCAATAGCCTGTAGCACTGGCAACAATCCTGAGATTACTAGTTTGCTTGCCCTGCCTTCAAGTTTCCAACCTCACTCCCTTTTCAGGTCCTCATCCCTTTTCCGACCTATGTCATTGGTACCAATGTGCACCACAACTTCTGGCTGCTCTCCCTCCCTCTTAAGAATCCTGCAGACTCTATCCGAGACATCCCTGATCCTGGCACCCGGGCGGCAACACATCATCCCCGGAGTCACGCTTGCAACCACAGAATCTCCTGTCTGTTCCTCTCACAATTGAATCTCCTATCACTATGCTCTACTATTCTCCCCTCTTTCCTTCTGAGCCATAGATTTAAAGATTTATATTTTGCAGTTTTTTTTAAAAATGTCGCTTCAGCTGCTGTAGGGTGTGTATATTTTCTTTCATAATATCTCTCAACAAACCAGTGGATAAAATTTTTCTTTGAATTCGGCATTCAATAAGTAGTGGATGACAATGCTGATATTTTTCAATGTTTTGCATTAAAATTATCTGGAGTTTGGCACAGATCTGTTTGAGACAAGAAAGTACTCCATTTCCATTTGCAATTCTTTACTGCATTTTTGCCACAATTATATAATGTAGCAACATAATTGTTCTGGTTCCCACGTTAGCTCCATGTGCAGATTGAACAACCAACCTAGTATTATATTCTATGTTAAAGATTAAAAGTAGTCAGGAATTAGAAGTAGTAAGAGTAATCATTTTAATTGTGCTGAAAGAAAGACAAATTGTCAAAGCTTTTATCATACACATTGAAGAACAAATGCAGAATGTCAAATTTCAAACAATCTCAACAATATGTGACTTCAAGAGAATAGGGAGATGATTGTTTTGGCAAGTTGACTCTGATTTGCAGTTGCTTGGCTGGGAAACTCTTGGTTCCCCAAGAACAGATAATTCAAATGTCACATGGGTTGAACAAATCCCATTTGTTTGCAGAGAATAGTAGTTTGTTTATGAATATGTGTCCCTTCCAGAAAAGTTGAATGATCCAAGTTACAAGCTGAACTCAATACCTACACCTGTAATGAACCAGGCCAGGTGTTAGATTTGGAGGTCGGTGAGCACTTTGGTGATAGTGACCACAATTTGGCTACATTTACTTTAGCGATGGAAAGGGCAAGAGTTATAGCTGGGGGAAAGGTAATTATGATGCGAGTGGGTGAGACTTAGGATACATAGGATGGGGAGGGTAATTGCAGGGGATGGCCACAATTGAAATTGTTTAAGGAACAGTTACTGTGTCCTTGATAAGTATGAACATGTCAGACAGGGAGAAAGTGGTCGAGCAAGGGAATTGTGGTTTACTAAAGAAGTTGAATCTTTTGTCAAGTGGAAGAAGGGGGCTAATGTAAAGATGAGATATGAAGGTCATGAAGACTCACGACGGAGTTACAGGTTAACCAGGAAGGACCTAAAGAGAGAGCTGAGAAGAGCCAGGAGGGGATATGAGAAGTCTTTGGTGGGTAGAATCAAGAAAAACTCCAAAGCTTTCTATAGGTATGTCAGGAATAAAAGAATGACTAGAGTAAGATTAGGACCAATCAAGGATCGTAGTGGGAATTGTGCATGGAGTCCGAGGAGATAGGAGTCACACTAAATAAATATTTTTCATCAGTGTTTACACAGGAAAAAGACAATGTTGTCAAGGAGAATACTGAGACACAGGCTATTAGACTAGATGGGATTGTTGTTCATAAGGAGGAGGTATTAGCAATTCTGGAAAGTGTGAAAATAGATAAGTTTTCTGGGCCAGATGGAATTTATTCGAGGATTCTCTCAGAAGCTAGGGGGGAAATGGCAGAACTTTTGGCTTTGATCTTTGTGTCATCATTGCCTGGAGGAATAGTGGCAAAAGACTTGAAGACAGCAAATGTTGTCCACTTGTTCAAGAAGGGAAGTAGAGACAACCCTTACTTCGGTTATGGGTAAACTTTTAGAAAGGATTAGAAGCGATAGGATTTATAATTATTTATAAAGGAATAATTTGATTAGGAATAGTCAACATGGCATAGGTTGTGCCTCACAAACCTTATGGAGTTCTTTGAGAAGGTGACAAAACAGGTGGATGAGGATAAAGCGGTGATGTAGTGTATATGGATTTCAGTAAAGTGTTTGATAAGGTTCCCCATGTTAGGCTATTGCAAAAAATACGAAGGCATGGGATTGACTGTGATTTTGCCGTTTGGATCAGAAATTGGTGAGTTGTAAGAAGACAGAGGGTGGTGGTTAATGGGAAATGTTCATCCTGGAGTTCAGTTACTAGTGATGTTCTGCTATTTGGGGGTACTGCTATTTGTCATTTTTATAAATGATCTGTATGAGGGCACAGAAAGATGGATTAATAAATTTGCAGATGACACTAAGGTTAATTCAGTTGTGGATAATGTAGAAGGATGTCGCAGGTTGCAGAGGGACATAGATAAGCTGCAAAGCTGGGCTGAGAGGTGGCAAATGGAATTTAATGCACAAAAGTGTGAGGTGATTCACTTTTGAAGGAGTAACAGGAATACGGGGTACTGGGCTAAAGGAAAGATTCTTGGTAGTATGGATGAGAGATCTTGGTGTCCTTGTGCATAGATCCCTGAAAGTTGCCACCGAGTTTGATAGAGTTATTAAGAAGGCATACAGTGTGTTAGCTTTTATTGAGAGAGGGATTGAGGTTTAGAGCCATGAGGTCATGTTGCAGCTGTACAGGACTCTGGTGTGGCTGTACTTGGAGTATTGCATACAGTTCTAGTCGCTGCATTATAGGAAGGATGTGGAAGCACTGGAAATGAGGCAAAGGAGATTTACCAGGATGTGGCCTGGTATGGAGGGAAGGTCTTATGAGGAAAAACTGAGGGACTGGAGGCTGATTTCATTAGAGAGGAGGTTGTGAGATGACTTAATAGAGACATACAAGATGATCAGAGGATTAGGCAGGGTGGACTGTGAGAGCTCTTTTCCTCAGATGGTGATGGCTAGAACGAGGGGACCTAGCTTTAAATTGATGTGTTATATATATATATATATATATATATATATAATATGACGATGTCAGAGGTAGGTTCTTTGCTCAGAGAGTAGTAAGAGTGTGGAACACCCTGCCTGCAATAGGGGTAAACTCGCCGACTTTAATGGCATTGAAATGGTCATTGGATAAACATATGGATGGTAATGGAATAGTGTAGGTCAGATGGGTTACAGATTGGTTTCACAGGTTGATATAGCGCGGGGGCCAAATGTTCCATATTCTATGTTCTAAATTGTTTGAGTATCCATTAGCAAAATTAGGATTATTTTGCAAATGTTGCCCAATTAAAGAATCACATCAAACAAGAGACATTTTATTTTGGGTTTTACAAATGCATTTGCATTGAATAGTGTTGGTTTTATATCAATTATAAGCAACCAAAGAAAAGGACTCTTTCTTTCATTCAACCAATTGCTGGCATTTATGACTTATGTATGTGGCATCACACTGGCACTGAAATTCAGACACAATAATTGTGTGGCAGTAAAAAATATTTTTGGATGTGATTCGGTAATTTTTGTTTGCTAAGCATTTTACACAACTATATTCCCTTTTATATGTTAATGTCAAAAATTGGAAAAAAAACCAGCATGTCTGTGACAAATAATATGGAATGAGTGAGATATGGAATGTGAAGAAAGAAATGTGAAGGAGAAAGTTACGGCCAACAAATTGGCCCATTGTTTAAACACACGAGCTCAGTCTGCTGACACTGAAGCAGTCTTTGACTGCTGTCATGTTAGAACTGAGGGGGTCATGAGTGAATGGAGACCCTCCACAGACATGCAAATGAGGAGTGGACAATGACCTATCAGCTAGAGGTGCAGCTTAGGTACCTTGGGAAATGTTACTCCAAGATTACAAAATTCCAATGGCTGGGGATGTCAAAATGCACAAGATCCACGCTCTTAATAACCAGCATTTCTATTGGTCATAGCTCCATGAGAATGTAATATTGTTTTGCGGAACTGATCACATTCGCCAGTTTATGGGAAAATCCCAATCTAGAATAAGAGATGCAGCTGTTTGACATTGGCAATCATACGCATAAACTATGAAATACTCCCATTATTATTCCATGTTTCATTATTTCCTCGACAACCCTGAGATCAGATATGACAACAGAGAGTAAAGAAGACCGGTGCTAAGCTCCAGTATATAGAATAGGCTGCCAAGCTATTTGAATGTATTTTTTTAATCTTACTAAAACTCATCTGAATTATAAATAATTTTGTAGTTTAAAAGATAAAGTTTTACCTAACCATCTTCAGCTGCATCATTAATGACTTGCTCCCCATCATAAGGTGAATTATACAGTTGTTCATTGATGATTGCACAGAGTCTAGCATCAAAGTGCATAAGCTTAAAGTAAGGGGTTGTTCATTTCAGTAAATGAAGATGAGGAACTTCCTCTTTCAAAGGGTAGTAAATCTGGTGAATTATTTACTGCCAACGGCTTTTGTGAAATCATTCAGCAAGATGTCAGTGTGGCATGTGGGACCTCTGCCCAAATCAAAGTATTTCCTTTCATCATGGATGTGACTAACCATTTCCCAGAGGCTACTCCCCTCAAAATCAGATCTGCCAAAATGATGGTGAGGATATTGACCCAATTCTGCATCCAGTGTGATCTAGGTGTGAAGGGCTTTTGCCCAAAATGTCGATTTTCCTGCTCCTCGGATGCTGCTTGACCTGCTGTGCTTTTTCAGCACCACTCTATTCTAGAATCCAGTATGATCTGGCCACCAAGATCCTGTCGGTTCAGGGTTCAATTTAATGTCCAAGTTCTTCCAGGAAATCATGCATTACCTGTGCATGACCCAATTGAAGTTTTGACACATTATGGGGCACTAGATGCCCCATGATCCTAAAGACCATTTTCAATGCACACTGCCACAAGTACCCCAATGACTGGGATAAAGCGTTATGTTATCTGATGTTCTTCACCAGGGGCACACTCAATAATTCCATTGGTTTTATTTTATTTGAATTACTTTATAATCACAAAGTGTGAGGCCCTCTGAAACTAATCAAGGAAAGGGTTTTCGAATGAAAGGAGGAGGTTAGACTGATTCTAACAAACCTCTGAAGTGACCCAAGAGCATTTGAAAAATTGCCCAGGCGGTAATGAGAAAACCAGCCAACTAAATGCCAGGGCCCGATCATCCAGGAAGCTACAATAAGCCAATAAGGCATAGTATAAAAATAGGCTATTGGTCCAATGAATCTGCTTAAACACTTATGGAGATCACAGTTGGTCTGGTAATTCTTAGATTTCTTGCCTCGACCTTATAACTCTTGATTCTCATCATGATTAAAAATCTATTTCTGCCTTGAATTCATACTCGACAGCCTTTGGCAGTAAATAATTCACCAGATTTACTACCCTTTGAAAGAGGAAGTTCCTCATCTTCATTTACTGAAATGAACAACCCCTTACTTTAAGCTTATGCACTTTGATGCTAGACTCTGTGCAATCATCAATGAACAACTGTATAATTTACCTTATGATGGGGAGCAGGTCATTAATGATGCAGCTGAAGATGGTTAGGTAAAACTTTATCTTTTAAACTACAAAATTATTTATAATTCAGATGAGTTTTAGTAAGATTAAAAAAATACATTCAAATAGCTTGGCAGCCTATTCTATATACTGGAGCTGAGCCCCGGTCCTCTTTACTCTCTGTTGTCATATCTGATCGCAGGGTTGTCGAGGAAATAATGAAACATGGAATAATAATGGGAGTATTTCATAGTTTATGCGTATGATTGCCAATGTCAAACAGATCACAGTTCATTACATAAATATCAATTCCTAAAATATTAACTCCAGTAGTGAAATATGACAGCTGTCTACCTCAATTACCACCATACCCCAAACAGGCACAAATAAACAGAATTCTTTCAAGACTCATTGAAAATAAAACTTAATATTGGAGCAAAAGGTTACATAAAATGCAGTAGGGAAATGAATTTAAACATTGAACAAGATAAAATTTAAATACGTTGTCATCTTCCTGTCAAAAATAAATTCATTAATCATGAGTTCTCAGCCAGTGGGCTGAAACCCTGGCCTGGGGCAGAAAAATAATAAATAAACCTGAGATTTCTCTTTCCTGTTCACAATCCAGTTCCTGTCCTAGAGTGTGATATGTTGTCTCTGTTCCTTCAATGGGTGACTATTTAACAAGGAGATCAGTTCTTTACTGGCTAAGTTAGCACTGATTCATATGCACTGTTCACTCAAACCTTGATTTACAAATATGGCAGAGGAAGATATTATTTAAGTGGGGTGGGGGGCTAGAGGCACAGGCAGCATGTTTGCTTGCTCTGAATTTGTTATCCTCAAACATTGAAAATGCTTGATGACAGCGATTAGAAGGCATTCCTCCAGATATTGTGTCAGGTCAAAATAAGGTAAAGCTTTAATTGTAAATAGCCAAAAAGATTCTTGGGGGTGGGGGAGGGGTGTGTAAATGCTCTCATCCAAGGACATGAAAACAATGCCAGATGAATGTTAAAGCTTACTTGAAATGTAGCAAAACTATAACAAATTTTATCGCTCCGGTCTTAAAGGGCTATAGGGATTTTATCATTTGAGAAAATGACCGTTGTTTTTTGATAAGAATTGTCACCTGTTATATACATGACAAAACGAGATGACAACATTAAAGGAAGAGTATAGGAAGCAAACCTACCGGAGTAATCCTTGTTCGATGATGTAGCATCGATTCTTTCCAAATTTTCTGAGATCGCAACAAAAAAATACCACAATCCAGACTTCATTAGTGAATAAGGGCACATTTTGCCAGAACCTCCCATCTTGTTCTCTTCAGAACAATTCAAAAGAGTGCCAATAGATGAAAACTAAAATTTTCTCTGCAGTCATTATCCGTTCTTTGCCAACAGAAAGAACTCAACAAAATAGGTGACAGCCACTTACTGGTTTATTTATCTGGACAATGCCCTGACCAATCACAGTCAATCTACCTGGTTTAAAATTTAACATAATTTGGTACTTAGCTGTCAATCAGCATTAATGAGTACATTCTTTATGGCAACCATTCTATCAAACAGAGTCTATTTGACAATCAGTCAATACTCTTCCCTCATGTGAAATTGCAGGTAGACAGGCTAGTGAACATAGAACATGGAACATTTCAGCGCAGTACAGGCCCTTCAGCCCCTTGAAGTTGCACCAACCTATGAAACCAATCTGAAGCCCATCCAGCCTATACTATTCCATTAGCATCCATATATTTATCCACTGTTTAAATGCCCTTAAACTTAGCGAGTCTACTACTGCTGCAGGCAGGGCATTCCACACCCTTACTACTCTCTGAGTAAAGAACCTACCACTGACATCTGTCCTACATGGTTGCCTTTATTGGTCAATGCATTGATTATGGAAGTTGAGAGATCATATTGTGACATTGGTTCGTTCACTTTTGGAAAATGGCATTCAATTCTGGTCTCCTGGCTAAATTAAAGGTGTTTTTTTAAACTTGAAAGCATTCAGAAAAGATTTATAAGCATATTATAGAGTCATAGAGCTGCACAGCATTAGATACAGACCCTTTGGTCCACTCGTCCATGCTGACCAGATATCCTAAATTAATTAATTCCCATTTGCCAGCATTTGGGCCATATCTCTCAAAAACCTGCCAATTCATATAACCATCTGGACACCTTTTAAATGTTGTCATTGTATATGCACCACCCTCTGCATGAAACATTTGCCCCTTAGGTCCCTTTAAAATCTTTCCCCTGTCACCTTAAACCTATGGTCTTTAGTTTTGGACTCCTGCACAACAGATCAAAGACCTTGGCCATTCACCCTATTCACACCTCTATAAATGTAGACATTTTACAAGCCTCTAAACCCCTCAGCCTTCAACACTTCAGGGAAAATAGCCCCGGCCTATTCAGCATCTCCCTATAGCTCAGACCCTTCAACCCTGGCAGCATCCTTATAAATCTTTTCTGAATCCTTTCAAGTTTCATGACATCCATCATAAAGCAGGAAGATCAGAAATAGATTGGAAGGTTTGTAGGGAGAGACTGAATATGCTAGGACTACATTTCCTAGTGCATCAGAGGCTGAGGGGTGACCTTATAGAAGTTTATAAGGTCATAAGGGGCATGGATAGGGTGAATAGACAAGGTCTTTTCACCAGGGTGAGGGCTCCAGAGCTAGATGGCAAAGGAGAGAAAGATTTAAAGAGAGAACAAAGGGGCAAATTCTTCATGCAGAGGATGGTACATGTATGGGATGAACTGTGAGAGAAGGTGGTGGAAGCTTGTATAATTGCAACCACATGGGGGAGGTTCCGCCTAGGAACCTTCCAACCACAAGGGATGAGCTCAGACTTCTCCAGTTTCCTCATTTCCCCTCCCCCCACATTGTCTTAGTCCCAACCCTCGAACTCAGCACCACCTTCCTAACCTGCAATCTTCTTCCTGACCTCTCCACCCCCACCCCCACTCTGGCCTATCACCCTCACCTTAACCTCCTTCTACCTATCGCATTTCCAATGCCCCTTCCCCAAGTCCCTCCTCCCTACCTTTTATCTTAGCCCGCTTGGCACTCTTTCCTCATTCCTAAAGAAGGGCTCATGCCCGAAATGTCGATTCTCCTGCTCCTTGGATGCTGCCTGACCTGCTGTGCTTTTCCAGCAACACATTTTCAGCTCTGATCTCCAGCATCTGCGGTCCTCACTTTCTCCTACATATATTTAGAGTTGAAAAGGGGGTGCTGGAAAAGCATAGTAGGTTAAGCAGCATCCAAGGAGCAGGAGCGTCGACGTTTCAGGGATAAGCCCTTTGGATGCTGCTTGATCTGCTGTGTTTTACCAGTGCCACCCTTCTTGACTCTGACTTTCCAGTATCTGCAGTCCGCACTTTAAAATTTAGCCTTATGAAAACAATGTGTAAGCTATAGTTTGAATCATGCTTCCAATTGGCAGATATGGACCCCAAAAACACATCAGTAATGGTACTGAAGATATGTGTTTCAGACCTCCAGAGTCCCTACCCCAAGTTGTTCCAGTCTAACTACAACACAGGATCTACCCAACAATATGGAAATTTGACTAGGTATGTCTTGCACACAACAGGCAGGTCAAATCTAACTCAGTCAAATACCTCCCTATACATATTGGCTCAAATATTAGTTAATTGAGGAAAGCTGTCATCAACAGTGCTATTGAGCAGCACTTAATTAGCTAGCCATAACCTGTTCGCTGACAACCAGTTTGTGTTCCAACAGGGCTGGTGAGCTCAGACCGTACTACAGAATTAATTCAAAATGGATAGTAGAGGTAAACAAAGAACAAGTGAAAGGGACTCCCCTCACATCAAGGCTGCATCAGAAAGACTGAGGAAAATCAGAGTCATTAGAAATTGGGTGAAATCTTACCATTGGTTATCTCATACTGAGTACAACGTTTTTTTTTTGGTCAATTGTCTCAGTTCTAGGACATCTTTACAGGAGTTCTTTAGATAATATCCTAGTCCTAACCATCTTCAGATCCTTTATCAATGACTTTCTCTCCTTCATAAGTCAGAAGTGCGGTTGTTCACATGTAATTGCACAATTTTCAGCACCATTCATTACACTTTAGAAACCGAAGCAGTCTGTTTGCAAATGTGGCAAAACCCAGACAATGTCCAAGTTTAGGATGTAAAGTGGCAAGATATATTTGCATTGCACGCATATCTGGCAATGACCATCTTCTAAGCGTCAAACTAATCACCACCACTTAACTTTCGAATTACCAACACTGAATTTCCATCTCGATCAACATCCTGCAGTTACCATTGACCCATAAACATAATTGAACTAGCCATATAATTACCGTGCTGACAAGAGCAGGTCAGAGGCCAGGAGCAACTTTTTCATGACTCCCTAAAGCTTGTCGGGAATCTACGAGGCACGTATTAGGAGTATGATGGAATACTCCCCACCTGGATGAGTGCAACTCCAACAACACTCAATAAGCTTGGTACCATCTTGGACCACATCCAAACATTCCCTCCCTCCACCACTAAGAAGCAGTAACAGCAGTGTGTACTATCTACCAGATACACTGCAGAAATGCTCCAAAGCCCCTTAGTCCATAAGACCATAAGACCATAAGGACCATTAGTCATCACCTTCCAAAATAGTAACAAGTTTTATCTTAAAGGACAAGGGCAATGGATACTCAAGCCATTCACTGTCCGGATTCTGAATTATATTGTGGGTCAAAAGCATGGAACACCCTTTCTGAGGGCATTATCGGTCTAACAACAGCACATGGACTGCAGCAGTTCAAGAAGGCAAGTCACCACCACCTTCTTAAGGATGATGAGAGATGGGTGGTAAATGCTGGCCCATGAATAAAAGTGCCCGACCAGTAAGAGATGGGAATTTTTATATTACAGCAGCTATTACGGATCTGTGTGGTTTCTTTGTGATGTCAGATGTGTCAGGAGGTAACTTTCCAGATTAATACAAAACAAAAATCCAATGATCTTCTAAAAAAAATATTCTGGCCAGTTCCACAAAAAAAAGCTTGTGCAGCATGTTGATGTGAGTGGACTGGCTCATGAACTCCTACTTTTAAAATCATTCTAAGATTGCCTTTGGAGTTTTTGTTTTAACATTTTTCTGTCAAACGGCATCATTTCACAAATGCCATTGTGCTGTTCCACAACACATTCTGCAACAGCATAGTGATGATTACTGCCATTAGAAAACTCTACAGCCATCAAGCTGATATTTGGGTTTGCTCCTTTCAAATGTCACTCAGTACAGCACAATACATCCTTCTGGTAGAGACGACAATGGAGAAAAAGATCATGACAGACAACTGCAATCATTGCTTAGTGTGCTTGACAATTTCTCCAACACATTTACAAGTTTGGAAGAGTCCACATCATGAATGTATGAAATGCTGATGCACAATTTTGAAATTAGGTAGGCGCTTGGAATGTGAAGCAACTCCATGCAAGCTGCTGCATATTCTCATAAAAATAAGATCACGTTTTGAGCCTTAAGTTCTCTTATCAATTCTTTTGACAGCTCTAAAACCTCTAAACCCTGGCAGTCAGAGAAAAACAGGTGCTATATAAATGAAAAAATAATGTCTGCCTTGAAGTCTGCCAATCTGACTGACAATGTCACAACCATAAAAGATGCAGGCAGAGAAACTGGGATAAAGTCAATGATAGAATTTATCATTGTCATCTCTCTCTTCATAGACTCCACTATGATCTATTAACTTTTCATCACCAACTGTGCAGGAGAAAGAAACAACACGGAGTTTGCCTGTCTCCATGGCAAAAGAAGAGCTGCCAATGAAAGCAGCCTTCTTAAATATATTTGCACAGAGAGATAGGTTCTGGATTTCCATAATAGAATCAAGAATTGCCAATCAGGTCATTTCCCCAACATTTTGTTCTCATGTCTTGAGCAAATCCATTGCCATAACCTATTACCTTCTCTTCCCTGGAAATCTGGCTCAGGCCAGAATCAAGTCTGCCTACTCTGAAGCAGACCTAAGGGGGTGGAGGTGTGGGGGGTAATAGATAGATGCCGCAATCAGCAGGTTGCTAGGCCCATCTCCATTCACAGCATCATTATTGTTCAGCTCCTAACCCCTGAACCCTCACATTATGAACCCATCATATCTCCCATGGACCTCCATTTTCCTTATTTTCTTTTAATCCATGCTCCACATGAATGTTCCCTTCCAACTCATTCATTATCTAAAATGGACAAAATCGTGAGTCATTTAATAAAATTGAGTACTCTTTGAAATGCTCATAATGGTATTAAAATAAACAATCATTCATTCAAATTCAACTTGCAACAACGATTTGGAAGAAATGTACCTCATAGGGTCTCATAAAACCATCAAATTAACACACAGTCATTTAACTTCATTTGAATAAGAACTTACTTGCCCTTTCTGTACAGAAAACTATCCAGATAAACAAATGACTAATCGAAAACAAATTCAAAGATACATAATCCTGCAATCCAGTTAAATGGTCATCAAACAGTCAAACAACTAAAGTTTCAGTCCCCTTAACAGCCTCATGAGGAAAATCCTTGGACTGGCATGTGAACTTAGCCAAACATTCATAATAAGATTCTAAACCATTCAGAGCTGAATATAATACAGTCTTTGAAGAGATACGAACAGATGGTTAACCATCTGGTCAGTTTTCTCAAAGACTCAACAGATGGACAATTAATCAAATGCATCTGTCAATTTGTTCACAGGTTCAACCAATGTTTGGACTTTAAATCTGAGAAAAATACACATTTTCTCAAAGCTTTCTGTCATGTACTCATCAGGATATTTCACAAGAATACAAATTCAAGGGGTAAACCAACAGTTATACTGCATAACACCAGCGTACTGACTGATTAGCAAGTGGATTCCGATTGAAAAGGGCATTGTCAAAGAGAATGTACTCAATAAAGCTGATTCACAGCTAGGTTTCATTAAATATTAAACCAGACATGATGGTACTAGTCAGTAAGTGCATTGACCAGATAAATTCATCCATGATGACTATCAATTACTTTGTTGAGATGAAACAGGTACGGTACATGAATATGTTCTTTCTATCTGCAATGAAAAAGGCTGTGTATAGCATGTATTGGTTCCAGTCCAAAGTGGGAGCAGAATATGTCTCCTGTACCAGACCTTGTCTGCTCCAATACCTTTTCTTTCCCTTTTGTTCCTCCTTTTTTTTTACGTATGTACTTTGTCCTGAACTTGGATGGCAGTGGCATTGGTGAGAACCTAGCACGGGACCTCGAGCATGCCTGCCACAGCCCTTGAGTGGCAACAGGGCACAGACCTTGGACGGACCTGAGCCAGGGCCAGGGTGTGGACTTGAGCAAGGTCAAGCCAAGCCAAGGGTGTGAACCTTAGGCAGATGTACCACAAACCTTGAGCAGCCGATGGCGCAGGAGAGAATGAGTCCAGCGTGGACCTCGAGTGACCTCTTTCTTACTTTACTGAGCAATCAAGGAACCTGGAATTGGTAGCTGCTAAATCCATACAGACAACATCAGAGAGGTAAACCCAGCAGCAAAAGATAGCACCTAAGGATTGGTGACTTATTTATTAGTTGAGTTTGGCATTGGCAGCAGTGAAACGGCAGTGGAAGGGCATCATGGTAGTAATGAAGTGAGCCCAGTAGTGGGAGATATGACTCTGATGTTGGTTTGGCAGGCATAAGCGGTTGTGAAGGAATATCAGACCAGCAGCAAAGGTGACACCTAAGGCTCACTACTTTGATGTTTGTTGGGTACTGGGTAGATGGTGGCAAAGTGGTGGTGGAGGGATTACGGTGTAGGCGCCATTGATGGTGATGAGCTGGCTCATCATTCTTGATTAAAGGATTATGCCTGAAACATCAACTTTCCTGCTTGTCAGATGCTGCCTGATCTGCTGTGCTTTTCCAGTGCCACACTTTTCAACTCTGATCCCCAGCATCTGCAGGTCTCACTTTCTCCTCGGGTCTGATAGACTGCCTTCAAGCTATATCTTCCATGTTTCTCCTCATATTCTAATATTATTCAAAATGGTGCCATATCGCGGTGACAAATAAAAGCTTTCACTGTATTTTATTGTATTTCTACTCTAAAATATGAGTGACAATATATCAAAATCAAATTAAATCTTGCAGTTTATGCATTTGTACCACACTGAGTCCAACTGATGATCCTAAATTGGTTGTCAGGGTAATTTATCACTGATTCAGGATTAGCCAGTGAAAGTTGTCCAATTACAGAATCTGATTCTGAGTTTTGCAAGCATGGGCTAAGTAGGTTTGGTCAGTGTCTTGTTTATTGCAAATAGTCAAAGGGACATTGTGTTTGATATAGTCTACGGTATTTTGGAATGTCAAGCTCACATACCTATCATTACACAGATACTGAAATTCATATATCATATTCCTCATTTGTGTGATTGACAGAATGTGTTTTTGGTTGGCAGCTGCATCTCATAAGTGGTGAACATGTATTATATATGGAGCTTTTTCGCTTGAATTTGCATTCTTGTAAAATGTTCTGATCAGTGCAAGACAAAAAGCTTTGATCAAATGTTTATTTTTACCAATACTCATGTTCTTCACCATCAAATGACTATTTGCTTACCTGAGACTGAGGTAAAACAAAGACCAAATTGAGTGTATCAGCAACATAGTTCACCTTACAGCTAAATTAAGAGTGGGAAAGATTTCTATGAATTTCTTCAAGAGTACATTAAACCCAAGGTTGTGTCAATTTTAATTACCAAATGACAATGCAAAATGAGACATCGTCCGAAGACTGAAAGGGTATTTATGCAAGATGCGATTGAGCAGAATGGGAGTAAAATTACAAATATATGCCATGCCCTATGCTAGATTTGGTCTGAAATACACAATTGTTTTCAATTTTGATGTGATCCATTCATGCCACTGCATTGCTTTAATACTTGACAGCACCATTGTGGGAGAAAGTCAGGACTGCAGATGCTGGAGATCAGAGTTGAGAGTGTGGTGCTGGAAAAGCACAGGAGGTCAGGCAGCATTCAAGGATCAGGAAAATTGACATTTCAGGCATAAGCCCTTCATGCTTACCACAAACTTAAGCAAAAGAGTTTTAGCAATGTGCCTAAAGATGCAGCTAAACAAGATAAATCTCTCTGACCACGTAATGTCCGAAAGCAATTAATTTGTTCTTCCTCCTGGTTTTTTCATTCCACCTCAGAAAGGTAGAGATATTGTTGCATTTGACTCCTCAATTCCCAGTTATCCCATCACAAATCAACGTCCACTGAGAAGGACAAATCCTTGAAAGAGTGCCCAGCCAATCGAATGCACGGATATTGTGGGATTGTGAATGACTCATCTGATTTTCATATGCTGCATGAATATTTGGCAACATTGCGAGACCTCATGTTCACAATGGACTTACATATCAATAACCTGAAAAAGGGATTAGAGTATTCATCCTCAAAAGCATGACTATATCTTCGATATCTGCATCTTTATGAACCACAGGTTAAGCAACATCTGAGGAGCAGGAGGAAGGGCTTATGCCTGAAATGTCGATTATCCTGCTCCTTGGATGCTGCCTGACTGGCTGTGCTTTTTCAGCATCACACTCGTTGACTCTGATCTCCAGCATCTGCAGTCCCCATTTTCTCATGAACCGCAGGTTAAATGTTGTAGCCATTCAACCTGTCACTCAGAGTAACCAGAGAGCCTTATTCAATATCAAATGAAAAAAATAACCTTGGCTGGACTAATGCAAGAACAATGAGCTGTGGTGATATGTGATTCGGTTTATCCTCCCATCTCACTGTGTCTATGTGTGCATGGGTTGCCCAAAACAGATCAAAGTTTATGCCCCTTCCTAGTCTTTCTGTTCTCTGACCAATTCAGAAGTCACACAACACCTTACGAAGGAGCAGTGATTCAAAAGCTTGTGATTTCAAATACGCCCTGTTGGACCATAACCTGGTGTTGTGTGAATCCTGACTTTATCCACTCCAGTCCAACACCAGCATCTCCAGATATGACTAATTCAGCACAACATGAACTGGTTGAGTAAACTGCCAAACCCATCTTGAGCAGGTTCTTGACTGACACAGTGAAGGACTTCTTCATTTTGGTGAAAATCAGACATAGTTGCAGAGCTACAACAATGTACTGTGTATATCCTCATTTGATATTGATAACCTATTCAATAATCCATATCTTAAGGAAGTTATGGTGATCGAGACCCATTGCATGATTTGGTATTCACAGAAGTTATGAACTCATTCATTACATTTTTACAATATGTAGGTGATATAGTTTCCATATTTGAATCTACAGTTGCAGGTGAATGCTGTCCTGCGCTCAATTCACTCAATGCATATGTATTGTAATGGCCATTTCAAAAACCTCACAAACAGGGTCTGCGTCATTTGATCACTGGGCATGAGAGGGGGTATTAAAGCCATTTTATGAGTAATGGATACTTGATCAGATGATTTCTCATTGTATATCACACAAGTTCATGGAAAACTCCAAATGATCAAACTTGGTCTCAAAGAGTGCCCAGTCTATCTCAGATTACCCTTGCGAATATTGCAAATGTTTGAAACTAGCTGTATCATACTCCTATGCGGAAGCAACATGAGTGTAATTCACCATTAAAGGGATGCCACTATCATGGCAAAAAGATATTTTATCACAAAAATAAGTAATGAGGAATATGAATTTTAATGCCTGTGTGAAGCCAGGAATGTAGGCCATAAATCTCAAAGATTGGCAGATCACGTCAAACAGCATGTCCCTTTGGGTGTTTGCAAAAAGCAAAATACTAACTGTACCCAGTCAGTTCTTGCTTGCAAAACCACAACAAAGGATCTATCATTAGAAGTGTTTCTGTATTTGGACATTTGCTCTAAATCATGAATGTATGCAAAAGTATGCTGACAACCAATTTAACGTAGTTAGTGAGGCTGACAGCATGGTGCACTTGCTGGCACTGGTGGTTACCTGGCCTTGCACTTTACAGTCAAAAAGAACATGTACCTACACTGTGCCTGTTCTAATTCAATGAAATAAGTGGCCGTCATGTTGCCACTAGCTATCAATCAACATTGCTGCATTCTCCATGACAATGCCTCGACCAGTCAGAGTCCATTTGCCAGTCAATCAGCAGTTTCCTCTCACGCAGTATAAGTGCTGGTTTTATCCATGAAATTTCATTCTTGTGAAAAGTCTTGATGATTGGAAGATGTGAAATATCCACAACATGCATCTTTTTTCAGAAGTACTTAAGTTCTGTAATACAAATGAGTATTTGAACTTTAAGTGTTTAGATCAATGTTAAAAATTGTAAGTCACAGCATAGGGTCCAGATGACATATTAATATTTGACTCGCAATAATGTTTAGTATGTGAGAGCTGTTTATCAACTGGAAAAAGTGCTCTATCACCTCTTAACACATATGCTGGCAAATTAAATAGTCATGGAACCTTTAAGTACAGACTTTCATAATTGGTTATTACATTAAAAATTGACTTAAATTACTATGGACTATCTAATTACAAAGTTGATGAGATCTTTTAAGCTTACCTGTCAACAGTTCCTGACTCCACAATAAACTCACCCTGCCGTTGATATTGCATAAATTGACTTGATTGACAATTTTACAGAGACCTTTTCACTAAAGATCTTAATCTTCTGGAAATGCAAAGTTGAGGCAGGTATTTAAAAGGCTGAGCCCAACATCACTCTCAGTGTGTGTCAGCTCGTGATTCTCCCTGTTTGCTGCATCAGTCAGCATGACAGCCAGCAGTGGTCAGAGGGGACATTTAGACTATGACCCCCACTGCGGAAGTTAGAAAGCCACAAAGGGATCAGTTCCATGTTTTACTTCTCTTTCAAGGTATACTGGGATTCAAGGACCAATCTCACTGTTGAATGTGGATCACAAAATTCTGTCAAAGGTATTCGCCAACCGGGTCAGGTCTGCTTTGGGGTCGATGATTCACCCTGAACAAACCTGTGCTGTACTGGGCAGAAAGATCGCTGAGAGTCTCGTACTCCTCAGGGATACGATCGCCTACGTGCAGGACAGAGGGTGGGACACCTGCCTGATCAGCCTGGACCAGGAGAAAGCCTTTGACAGGATATCACACAGGTATATGAGAGATGTTCTCTCCAAAATCGGCTTTGGGGAGGGAATCTGCAATTGGATCAGACTGCTCTACACCAACATTGTCAGTGCAGTCTCAATCAATGGGTGGGAATCAGATAGCTTTCCAGTCAGATCTGGAGTCAGGCAGGGCTGCCCTCTCTCTCCTGCCTTGTTTGTGTGCTGCATAGAGCCATTTGCCGAGTCCATCAGGAAGGATGCGAGCCTGAGAAGGGTGACTATTCCTGGCAGCGGGGGTCTGCAGGTTAAGGCCACCCTGTACATGGGTGACGTCGCCACTTTCTGCTCGGATCTGCTGTCGGTGTGCAGACTCATGTGCATGTGTGACCAGTTCGAACGGGTCGATTTCGCTGCTCGTTGGATGCTGCCTGAACTGCTGTGCTCTTCCAGCACCACTAATCCAGAACTTGGGGGCCAAGGTAAACTGAGGCAAGAGCGAGACCATGCTTTTCAGGAACTGGGCCAACCAATCCTCGATCCCCTTCACTGTGCTGGGTATTTGGTTCAGGGGGGCTGGGGCATGCGTCAAGTCTTGGGAGGAGCGTATCAGCAAAGTGAGGCAGAAACTGGGCAGATGGAAGCTACGGTCGCTCTCCATCGCGGGAAAAAACCTGGTCATCAGGTGTGAGGCACTGTCATTGCTATTATACGTGGCACAGGTCTGGCCTATTCCCAGAACCTGTGCCGCTGCAGTTACCTGGGCCATCTTCCAGTTTATATGGAGGTCAAAGACATGGGCAACGGGGGAAAAAATACACCCAATGCCACCCTCACCCTGATGGCCACCTTTGTATGTGGCTGCATCAAGCTGTGTGTGGATCCCCGGTACACAAACACCAAGTGTCACTATGTACTGAGGTTCTACCTGTCCCCAGTGTTGCGAAGGATGGGCCTGGCCTCGCTGCCGTGGAATGCTCCAAGTAGTTGGACCATTCCGTATCACCTGTCCTTCGTGGAGAAGTTTACGAAGAAAAACATCTTTGACCACAAGTCCATCAGGAAGTGGTCAGCACGTAGTGTCCTTGAGACCCTTTGGGAAAAGGAAAGGGCAGATCCTATCGAGCGGTTCCCTGAGCAGATTGTCAAAGACATTTGGCAGAATGCCTCATCGCCAGAACTTTCCAACAAGCACCAAGACATGGCTTGGCTAGTGGTGAGAAGGGCTCTGCCTGTGAGATCCTTTATGCACGCCCGGACTCTCAGCCGCACCGCACGCTGCCCTCGAAGCAGCTGCGAGGGGAGCGAGACTGTCACACACCTCCTTCTGGAATGTGCCTATGCAGAAGGAGTCTGGAGAGGAATGCAATGGTGTTTGTCAAGGTTCGTCCCCGAGCAGTGCCGTGACGCGGGACTCCGTGCTCTACGGCCTGTTCCCCGGTACGCACACTGAGACGAACATCAGCTGCGCCTGGAGGATCATCAACTTGGTGAAGGACGCTCTCTGGGCGGTCCGAAACCTGTTGATCTTCCAGCTGAAGGAGTTGACCCCGACTGAGTGTTGCAGACTGGCACATTCCAAGGGTCCAGGACTATGTGTTGAGGGATGCGCTGAAGCTTGGGGCAGCTGCCGCCAAGACACGGTGAGGAAAGACCACCGTGTAACATCTGCCTACCTAAGAAGAACAGGGGGCCCACGTAGTCATTTGGGCTCTGGTGACGCCTCAGCTAAAAATGTAATCGTATAGACCTGTAAATAGGAATGATTACTCTGTTTCAGTATGCAAAAAAATGGAATGTTTACATATGTATGGCATGTCCAGTTGTATAGATCATCAAAGTATTTTATGAATAAAGTATATTTTTGAAATATAAAAAAAACTGGGATTCAAGGGTTAAACATTCCACTACCAAAGAGACTCACTGTGGTATAAATTGCATGTCTGCCCCCTTACAGTATGGGCAGAACATTTCAATCGGGAGGAGGCTGACTGAATCCTACAGAAGGATTCCATTGGAGCCACACACATGGATCCCTCTGCAGCCTCACGCAGATATTTGTCCTCCCCAAGAAAGACTGATAGCCTTGGCTATAACCCTGTTAAACTAACTTCTGCTCCCATTGTCTTGCTTCTCCTCTGTATTGGCATAGGTATATGAATCCCCCATTGAGAACAGGCAAGAACCTTCTGTTTAATCTCTTCCCATCAACACATGATCATGAAGAATACGATAATCAGTCTCTGTATTCCATTCACTAATTACCACAGGACATCGACATTGAATGGGCTTTGTAAATTTATAATTGCCTACCTTAAACTATATAATACTTTTGACCATGTAACTGATAGACCTTTTGGTTTATTCCTTTACAAAATACTGTCTTTGTGTGTAGGGCAGAGATTCGTGAAGAAGTGTCACCATAAGTAGACGAATGGCTACTTCTGGTCACATTGAGAATCTCTCACCGACTTTCTGATAATAAAGCATTTACCTTTGTGCAGAAACTTGTGTCATCTGGATTTGTGGGAGAAAAGGACATCAACATCACATTCATCTTTGGCTATTCGTTTTTTTTTTAAATTTGAACAGAGGTGTTTTAGTATTATCGGGCAAGGATGTTACCTTGTATCCCAGAATCCAATAGCGACAACCATTCCACAGCCCTAATCCTGCCCATTGAGAGCCATTTTGATAAATTATTGGATTAATATGCTGTTTAAAAAAAACCCAGCAACATTAGAAAGGGAAAACACAATTGTGCAAATTAGATCAAAATTATTCAAGCTTCCAGGTTTCAGTGGAAGATCCAGGATATAATCTCTCTTTATCCTGTGATATGGTATTTTTAACTAAGTCCACAAATGGGTAATGGTTTGTCTTGTCAATATATCTGTTTCTGTACAGGCTGGCCTGGAAGGAGAAATCAAAGAGGGTCTTTGTAATATTTGCTTGACATATAATATAATTTTATGTGATTCTCTACCATAAGAAAAATCATGTTCACAGTTTTCAATCTTTTACTTCTCCTTTACCAACCATTTATTTCAACTTTACCCTTCATTGCTATTCCTGTGCTTGCTTCAGTGTCATTGACTCTCCAGCACATTGCTCAGGATGCTGGATTTTTTCAAAACTGGCTTTTAATACTAGCTTGAAGGAAAATTAAAAGAATGGTCGAGAAACCCTGGATTGCCACTAACTTTGTAAAATATTGTTATTTCTTATCAGCTACTACTTTTGAAAGTCACAATCCCAGCTGGAAACAGGAGGAGAGTGGTTCAAGCTAAAGCTGGCAAGATGAAGAAATGACCTTGTTTGAAGCAGCAAGAGCAATACAACAGCAGCTATTTAACATAAAAGGAGAAGTCAGGCTAGAAAGGGATTTATATGGATATTAATATATCTTTGGTGAAAGAGAATAATTATTTATTCTAAGATTTGAAATACTTTGCTTACTAAGGTTTTAAGCCTCTCCAGCTGCACAATTGATCTTTAGTTGCTTGACATTAGAAGGTATCAAGCAGTACCTGCTCAGCAACAATCTGATCACTGGTTCCAAGTTTGAGTTCTGATCTTATGATAGCCTTGGTCCGAATTTGGATGAAAGAGCTGAATTCCAGAGGTGAGGTTGGAGTGACAGCCCTCAACATCAAAGGCCTCATTTGTGTGGGTGTGGTGTCAAGGAACTCGAGCAAAATAAGAGTTAATGGGAATCAAGTGGGAAAACTTACCTCTCATTGCAGTCATATCTGGCACATTTGAAAATAGTTATACTTGTTCGACTTGAGTTATGCCAACTACAGGACATGTCTGCAGAAATTCCTCAGTGAAGTATCCTTGACCCAACCACATTCAGGTGCTTCAAAGATCCTCCCTCCGTCATAAGACCAGAGCCATTGGCTGCATATTATTAAGCAGTATTCATGATTCCATAGATACTAAAGTAAACCAAGTCTAAATGCAACAAGATCTGGACAATATCAAGGCTTCTGCTGAAAAGTAACAGTCGTGCCACATAAATGCCAGGCAAGGGTCATCCCAAATAAGAGAAATCTAACTATTGTACCTTAAACTTCTGCAGCAGTACCATTAATGAATCCTCACTATCAACATCCAGGGAGTTACCATTGGCTAGAAACTGAACTGGACTAGTCATCTAAATGCAGTGGCTATAAGTTCAAGTCAGAAGCAAGGAATCCTGCAAGAAGTACAGTTCCTGACTCCCCAAAATCTGACAATCATCTGAAAGGCACAAGCCAGGAGTGTGATGGAATACTTCTCCCTTGCTGAGACCAATGCAGCTCCAATAACACTCAAAAAGGTTGACACTATCCAGGGTAAAGCTTGATTTGCATTATATCCACAAACATCCAGTCTCTCCTCCATCGACACTCAGTTGTAGCAGTGTCACAAAGCTAGTCCCTTTTTTCTAAAAGCTGCTCCTTGGCTCTAGGAAACATTGTCCTTGACTTTGCTCACAGGGGCAATAAACTGGGCCGGACTCTGGTCAGTCTGGATTGGTACAGAGATGAAAAGGATTTTGAGAGACCTTTTGTTTGTATATAAACAGATGAGACTTCAGGCCAAAGTGGTCATGCTTTAGAAGTGACCTGTATAAAGAGAGGGGAGTGGTCAGCTCTTTGTCTAACTGAACTGAGATTTTTTAGTTCAGTCCTGAACTGGTAAGTTCAAAGGGGAGCTGTGTGGAAGAAGGGCTCATGCCCGAAACGTCGATTCTCCTGCTCCTTGGATGCTGCCTGACCTGCTGCGCTTTTCCAGCAACACATTTTCAGCTCCAGTGAATACAGGCCAACTTGACCCAATTTCCCTTCATACGACAAAACTGTTATCCCAGGAATCAGCCTGAGGAACCTTTGTAGTGCTCCCTCTCTGGCAAGACTATAAGACCATAAAATATAGGAGCAGTAGTAGACTATTCAGCCCATTGAATCTGCTCTTCCATTCAACAAAGTCATGGCTCATCTGATAATTGTCAACTCCACTTTCCTACCTCATCCCCAAAAGCCTTGCTTCTCTTATTCGTTAGACGTATGTCTATCTCAATCTTGAATATACTTAATAAACCAGCCTCAACAGTCCTCTATGGTAAAGAAATTCCACAAATTGATGATTTTCAGAGAAAAAAAATTTCTTTCTATCATTGTCTTAAACAAGCATTCCATTAATCTGAAATTATGCCCTCTGGTCCTGAACTGTTCTGTAAAAGAAGCAAATTCTCCACATTTACCCTGTCAAATCTCCTAAGTAATTTAAAGACATCAAGGAGTATGGGCAGAAAGTAAGTGTAAGGTATTGGAAAGAGGAGCAGTCATATTCATATTGATGGCATAGTAGGCTCAGAGGCCTTAATGACCTGTTCCTGAACCTAGTTTCTCTGCTTCTATGCTAATCTTAAATGTTTCAATAAGGTTTCCTTTCATTTGTCCAACCTCCAATGAGTATGAGCCCAATTTGGCAACTTTTGCTTGCTTTCAATGATCAAGTTTCAATGACATCTCAGTCATTTTGTACCTAAACTTTCCCAATATATCAGCATTTGGCTAGACAGCTAATTCATTCAAAATATTGTTAATCCTGGACTGATCCCAATACTTCACAATTCTAGAGTTTAATAAAAACTTCCAGCCTGTGGCTATCAATCTGCAAGAATTACTGGAAAAAAAGGCATGTGTTTGGATTGTTTATATTTTTGTAATTGAGCAGAATTCTGCTTTGTTCAAATTAGAAATTATGGCTTAAGTCTTGTCTGATTGGAAAGTAGTCACGATAGCAAAGTACACTAAGAATCCCTTAGATGCACCAATGCATTGATTACTCATGAATTGTCCAGAAAGTTTAAACTTTCGATGATGAATTATCAGGCATCTGGATCCCTCTAGAAATGTCCCCAACACTTCAAAAGGTTTTGACTCACTAATCTGGATAGTATTATTATTATTGATAGTATTATTAATATTAAAGATTCAGATAAGGGAACTAAATGTAATGCCTCCATGTTTGCAGACAACACAAAGCTGGGTGGGAGGGTAAATTTTACAGAGAATGCAAAGATGCTTCAGTTTGATTTAGACAAGACGATGGATTGGGAAAGAGAATGGTACAATATGACCTCAACATTGTTGTATACGAGCCACTGAAAGTAAGAATTCAGGTGCAGCAGGCAATGAAGAAGGCAAATGGCATCTTGGCCTTCACAGTGAAAGGATTCACATATAAGAGCAGGGATATATTTTTGAAATTGTATCAGGCCTTGGTGAGAACACACCTGGGCATCAGTTTTGGTCCCTTTATCTGAGCAAGAATATTCTGGCTATAGAGGGAATGAAGGTTTAACAGACTGAATTTTGGGATGGCAAGGCTGATGTATGAACATAAACTGGATCAATTTTGACTATATTCACTGAAGTTTAGAAGTCAGAGGGGTGACCTCATGGATATTAATAAAATTCTAAAAGGATTAGATAGGATAAATGCAGGAAGGATGTTCCAATGACTGGTAAGTCCAGCAACAGTGGCCACAGTCTAAGGATACAGGGTAGACCATTTAGGACTGAGATGATGAGAAATTTCTTCACCCAAAGAAGACACAGTCTGCAGAATTCTCTACCACAGAAAGCAGTTGAGGCCAAAACACTGAATGTTTTCACAAAGGAGTTAGATATAGTTCATAGGGCTGCAGGGATCAGAGGGTGTGGAGAGAAAGCGAGAGCATGGTACTGAGTTGGATGGTCAACCATGATCATATTGAATGGTGGAGCAGGGTTGAAGGGCCAAATGATCTATTCCTGCTCCAAGGTAAAATAAAATGAATAGAGTAACAAGCCAACAATGATTGCCTTTGCTTGGAAGATTCAATCTATTATATTTGCTTATGTTTTACATGTAAATTATGGTACAATCCGACCTGGGAATGATACAGTACCATCTAATATTGGTCATTTATGAAGATAAAAGCTCATCAATTATGTAATTCAAATATGAATTGTACGCTGCTTACAGAAGATTAACTTACAGTAGACAATATAAGCATTTGTATAAACTTTCAGCATTTGTTGCTGTTCTAGTTTAATATTTTCCTAGTTGTTAGATTCTTCCTATGAATCAAACCATTAGAGATAAAATCTACCTTGAACAATCCTTCATGAGGATTTAATATCTCAATAACGAAAGTAGACATTGCACTCTTGTCCTGGTGATTCTCACCTTATTCATAATCCTCGGTAAAACTGCGTGTGGTGTCTATTTTACTGTCTATTCTGTTCCAAGTGATCAACAGATGAGTTGGAAAATAGCAGTGCACATATTCCATAAAATTAACTTTCTAATAATATAATTTTGTCACAAGGTGTGAGTCATAATTTATGTTTATATGTATAGAACATGTATATGGAATGTGACAACATACAGTGATGTTCCCATGGGCTGTGATGACTTAGATTTATTATTCTCAACATCATTTGACTGTGGCAGCTCCAAGCAAAGCTTTTAGTGTCAAATATATTTTTCAACTGTCTTGGAAGCACTTATGTTTAGTTTTAAAGCTTTGACAAATGTAAGAAGAAGATAGAAATCTATAATCAGAACATTTTTCATGTCCCATCAATGTTCATGTCAAAATCCAACAGTTTGGGCTAACTAACTTTCTGTCAAGTATGTCACTTAAATAATGTCAGGATGAATATTCAACCTAACCCCACATAATAACATGACAAAATAGATTAGCCTTGTTTGCATTTAAAGGATAGTGTTTGTTAGATTATATAATGAACAGGAGACTTAAGTCCCCCAGATCTGTGAAATAGAAAATTTATTCCATACAATTAGACAAGCATATTCATTACAAATAAATTCCTCTACGTCTACACTCAAATTTCATATGATTTTACTTTGGCCAGAAATAAAATGTGGAAAACATAACAAATAAACTGGAAACAAAGTCAATGCTTACACCAGAGGTTTGCCCTTTAAAATACAGTAATAGTCACCAATATTTCATCGAAGCCATGTTTTAGAGCATACTTTAAGGTAGCTCATATATTTTTACAGCTCCATTATTCTGAGAGAGGCTCAGCTGGCTATAAATACTTTCAGCCATACAAAGCAGATTATTCAATCATTAATTCACTATTTCCACAGTTAGTTAATCCATACAGAAGAAGGGATTTTATAATTTCATTCAACAGCTCTAGAGCAGAGAAGGAAACAGTATTAGTGTCCCCATATTGATCACTAACCAGCACTTCAATTGCAAGTGCTGTGTTGACCAGTCTCTCATTTTCAAATATCTAGCCAAAACAAAATCAGAGACTATTACAGTAAAGGAACAAGCCAGATGGTCTTTCAAATCTGCCTTAGTTCTGTATTCAAATCTTTTCTCACCCACCTGCTTGGTCCCCATGCCTTTCATTACTTTTTTACAATTTATTTTTAAAAATAAGAGCATATTATATGTGCTCATTTATGAATCAAGACTTGGGTGAAATCATGGAAGGTGACTGGCAGTTACTAAGTGATATCCCAGCCATCAGTCCATACCTTGGAGAGTGCACTGGGAGGAAGGAGCAGGTGGGAGAAAACACATTTAACAAAACTGTACAACTTCAGATTAGTTATCAAATGAAATTATTTTGTTTTAGTTATGTTTAAAGAAAAAAAATGGAATTTAGAAAATAAAATGGTGATAAATGTTCAATTTACATGCAGTAATCTTTTTTTTTAACTCTTAGCAACAATTTGCAAAGAAAATATAAAACTCAACATGACTTGCAAAGCTCAAGTCATGCAAATACCCTTCATTAAGCTAATTGAGATATACATATTGGATGAGTTTTGAATTTTTGAAGTCACAAATATATTTTCAGGCCTTTTAAGTTTCCAAGCAACATTGAACCTTACACCAGGACTGCAGAGTATAGGCAACTCCCAATTCTATGAACACAAACCAGGATATTGTTGTCCTAACAGTTCAATATTCATTTTGAGGTGGTGTGTCTTCTTGGGCTGGGAAGCTCTAAGTGAGAATAAAGGATGCCTTGGTGCACCAGCACTGTGTTGAAGTTTAACTTTAAAAAAATACTCTCCAAATTTAACAGTTACATCCCTGACAGACTCACTGTTCACCCATATCAACCCATTCTCCTCATGTCCCCAACCTTTCATGCTTCCTCTTGCAACCACTCCAAGCCAAACCCCAAAATAGCTTGTATAACTCTTCATGGCTCCTTGCTAAAATAAGCATTTCCACCCAACTTCTTGCTGTTCATTAAAGCTCCAAGGCAAACTTGTGTCATCCCATTCACTGCCATTTGCCTTCAAATCTAAAACACTAACTCAACTTATATCCGCTGTGACCAAACCACAGGATTCATGATTAAATTAGATGAAATAAGATGTTATTAAATGAAGTACTAAGTGTCACTTACTAACTTTTCCACATTGAAACATTCATTCATAAAAGGAGAAAGTGAGGACTGCAGATACTGGAGATCAGAGCTGAAAATGTGTTGCTGGAAAAGCGCAGCAGGTCAGGCAGCATCCAAGGAGCAGGAGAATCGACGTTTCAGGCATGAGCCTGAAGAAGGGCTCATGCCCGAAACGTCGATTCTCCTGCTCCTTGGATGCTGCCTGACCTGCTGCGCTTTTCCAGCAACACATTTTCAGCATTCATTCATAAAAGCCCATTTACTACATGTGCATTCCTTCAACTAAACAATGTCTTATAACAGACATTTTATTTAAGAATGTGACAAGCACTAGAATCAATCGTCATACACCAAAGATCCTATATAACCACATGTGGCTGTGAACATGGGAAAGTGAATGGAAGAAACTGAGAAATGAAAGACAGTCCATTGTGATCACAGGTGATTGTGAAATCAATCATTCAGTAGTGATGTAGTAATGATGGTGCCCAGGCTTATGTCAACAGGCACTGAAATTGCAAGAATTTCTTTTATCTAACATCCCAGATGTTTTCAAGTTATTTACAGGGCAGGACATTTAAATGTTTTGAAAGCTTGATAATCCCCTTTGATGGCTGCTTTTGACAGATCTTCTTGACACTACAAACAGATTTAATTGACATTGTTTAAAAACCCTTGTTGATAGTTCCCTTTGATAGGTCCTCTTGAGAGTGCTTCAGGCATTTGGGGGAAGGTAATGTCGAAATGAGAATAGTAAAAAATGGGAACATATTTGCATATAAGAGGTGCATTACTGTAAAGATAATTTGAACTTTCAAAGGTAACCAAGAACCACATCCAGAATGATGATTTATCTCTCCAAAGCCATACCTTGGCTATTCTAAAGAATTGGAAAAGTTCAGATAAATTATGTGTAAATTTAATCTGCACAGTTTGGATTTCAACCTCTTAGGCTACCAAAGCCCTATTTCAAGCAGTTTTCAGACAGTTTCAACATGATGAGAAGCTTTCCATTGGCAATCTGGATCATTAATTTGGCACTGAGTATTACACTAAATTTCTGATGATACCATCACCATGACACAAGTTAGATATCATCATTGAACATTCCCTAGATAAAGAACGCATGCGTACTGATTCATTCTCACATGGCAGCCCATAGTAAGGTTGCCATGTTTGTGCTGTCCCTGCATTGGACTGAGGTGGCAGCGATGAATCTTTTTCTTAAGCTGCTGGCAACAATTTTCTTGACCACTCCAGAGAGCTATTAAGAGACATTCACATTGGTGTGGGACTAAGCTCAGACTCGTTAAGGTCACCAAACTTCCTCCCACATGTGCTTTTAATCACAATCTAACAACTTAATGGTCACTTTACTCTTACCAGTTTCCCATTTTTGGATTTTTAGAACCAAGTTCAAATTCTCAGGTTAGTCAGTGCCTTGGATTACTCAGTCAAATACAATACATCTGCAATACTCTATTCCTGGTGCAACAGTGAGTGAGCATCATGTGTCTATGGATTTCTTATTTTGCTGATTGAACATTAGAGTCAAATAACAAATAAATGATTATTGGTAAAATATGTGCAATAAGAATAATATTCATTCATTTCAGGCATATACTTACTCTCCACTATTATTCTTCTGTCTGTCCAGTCATCATTGATTACTTGGATATTTCCAAAATGAACATCACTCATAAATATTCGATTGGTGTTCTTTGAACTTTGCCGGTAATCAAAAGTCAGGGCGATCACATTTTTGAAGTATTCTGGTTTTTCATATGGTCGTATTGGAGGATTTAAATTTGTTTCATCTGTAAGGTGAATGCTCTTCAGTATTGTTCTCTCCGAATAGATCAAGTATCCATCATAATCATGGCAGCTGACTGCATCTGCAGCAAGAACACTGTAGGAACATGCACAGGTTTTTCGACCCTTTCCACGATACAAGCAAAGCTGCTGGCATCCACCATTGTTCTTTGCACAAATATTGGTACCTGTCATGATATAGTTTTGCATTGTTAGGTCATCCATATTACTTAATAAGCATTAACCGACTGAATACATGCAGCAGGGAGAAAACACAAAATGATTTTAAACTCAGTACTTTTAGTCTATTAGGGAATTGGTATTATCTGTGTGAAATTTGCACATTCTCCCCAGGTCTGCATGGGTTTCCTCCCACAGTCCAAAGATATGCAGGTTATGTGAACTGGCTATACTAAATTGCCCATAGTGCTCAGGGATGTGCAGGTTAGGTGCATTAGTCAGGGCTAAATATAGGATAATAAGGTAGGGAGGGGGTCTGAGTGAGTTGCTCTTTGGAGGGTCGGTATGGACTTATTTGGCCAAAGGGCCTGTTTCCACACTGTAGGGATTCTATGCGTTCTATGCTAAAAGCATGAAAGTTACTTGGATTCCAAAATTTAGGTATTCATAATGCAAAACTTAAAGATTCAATGCTGAAAGTAAGAACATGTATGACCCCTAATAAGATTCACAGTGTAGAAATGTATACTTCTCTCTCTGAAAGTTCATGTATCAATCCCTAGGATTTATCACTTGATGCAAGAATGCATGACTAGGCTTATGCGTAATCCTAGATAAGTGTGGACTGGTTGGGCACGAAACACTCTGACTGGCATAAGTTTCAGGCTCCGGATACTTTAACAGCAAGGCTTCATTTAAATATTACGCAGCCAGCAGTATGAGAGCAGAGCATTTTAAGGCAGGAAAAGATCAAATGGTTTTTGCTTGTGTATTACTTACCAGTTAAGAAAGGAGGAAGGGGATTTGATAGGATCGTACAGAAAGGAAGGGATAATTCTGGAACAAAGGTGATTAGGTCTTAGGAAAGACCTCACTGGTCTTTAAAAAAAAATCACAAAGCACTCCTGTTCAGGCTACAGTAAAGTAACATCTTCATTGATGGATCTTGATGGCAAAACATCATCCCATTTTTAACTGATAATATACTTGGAGTCTGCCAAGCACGAAGGGTAAAAAATTGAACCTACACTATTACCCTTGGGCCAGTGTTGCAGCCATTACCTCTCTGGTAGCCTTATCAAACTTTACAGGAACAGCATCACCTCAGCACTCTTGTCCATGCAATGCCTTGTCAAGGGCATGAAGTGCATTGGTATGGGCTGCTGACTTGAACCAGCTCCTACAAGGGGGTGCTATTCTGCCTCATGCCCAATTGCAGCAAGGCAGAGAGGAAATCAGCCTTTCAGCAACTACAATGTTGGAATATCTGAGTGGCAGCCTCCAGCAAACTAAAACACTGTAACTAACATTTGTGATATAATACGTTCTTGTTCTGATCACCTAAATTAATACTATTATGAAGTGACCACCATAATAATCACTACCATCATATTTTTAAGAACTTCTATTCTTTAATGCACATTGGCTTGACATTTTCACAGTCATTTATGTTACAGTATGTCCCCATTAAATCCCCATTTCCCTTTCATTGATGCTGCTGCTTTGTACTTTCATAATCACCTTGCATCTTCAGCTGGGGTTGTCTGACAGTAGCTCATAACTCAGATTAAAATGGCAAACCATTAATCAACTTCAAGATGAAAACCTCCTTTCATCATGCTAACAATTAAATTTACTTTTTCAAAAGAAAATATGTGTTTTTAGCAAATTGAACTAATTCTACAGCCAGATCAAGATGTAATAATACTAATTTCACAAACTGGTGAATTGAATTGTCAGGTACGTAATGACATATTGCTTATTTTTGAAAGATTATCTAAATATTCCCTCAAAGAATGTCGTACATATTATGCAAAACAGTATATATTTTCATAATTGTTCACAAACACTTTAAATTTCACTAAAATTGAGGTATCTATTCAATGTATTCATTTAGAATACAGTATTTAGCAATTCTGAATGTCTCCCATGTAAATCAATGATAAAAAAGAATAGACCTTTCTCTCTGGCTCGGTTGAAAACCTTCACACCTTTCAGGTTTACCCCAAGATGGGTTCTCACGGTAACAGCATCAGTAGCATTGTTTTTATGCCCTCTTTTGATGGATCCATTGGCATGTGCTCTGTCAAAAGTACAAACAGGTAATTAACACAATTGTTTAATTTATGTAATGATTTATCACAGTAAGGAGACACGGAACCCTGGCAGAATGTTAAGACACTTCTGAGGCTCAAATTCCAATATTAGAAATGGCTCACCTCTGGAAATTATATCCATTCAGGATTTCTATAGTGGCCTTGCTCATAAAGAGCTAATCCTATACGGATAGGAAATCAGGCACTACAAGAACATTTTGAATCCTGAACACTTATGGGAAAATAAATTACCTGTCAGACCAGAAGATGTAAACCCCAAAGACTGCAACTGAAAACATATCCATGTTGTTGCCTGACAGCACAATCTCTCGGCTTTCTCCAGTTTCAAGGTCAATTCTCTCTATCTTGTCTGTACGGGCATCACACCAGTATAATTTATTTTTCTGTGGATCAATTGCATAGCAAACATGAGCAGACTTTTATGAGTGGCTTAAGCATCTTATTCAATAAAAAAAATACACAGCTCAAGGAAGGAAACTAAAATGCTTAAATGTGCCTGCAGAAAATATTATACACATTCTTTGGAGAAGGCTCAATAGTCAAACCTCATAGTCGATTGATATCCCATTTGGCCACGCAATATTGGAGCTCACTAGGACAATTTGTTCTGATCCGTCCAAACGTGCCCTGCCAATGCAAGGCTTTCGTCCCCATTCAGTCCAAAACATGTATCTATTGAAAAGATAGACAAGAAAATATGTATTATAAAATTCTCAATTCATTATTTGCATGATTATAGACTGTTGTCATTATCATTCAAAAAGCTAAGTCCTGTGTACAAACTCATTCCATACACTGTACTCCCTTATTATTTGCCACAGACCACTACGACATAATATCTCTACAACTATATTTTTAATATCTTCATCAATGATTCAGTATATACATTTCAAATACAGCATTGATCAATACAGAATGTAATTGGTCTCCAATACAAAACAATGAAATACAAAATGAATGGACCTTTTTCATGAGCTTGATTAAAAACCTTCACACCCTTCAGATTGACCCCAAGATGGGTTCTCATTAATTGTAGAATGAAGCTTGTGTTATAAAGGCTTGTATCATTGAGCACATGCATACAATGGTAGCCCTGTTGAGTAAGCCGTTGAAGCTGTACATAATGATTAACCTGGAAGTGGTTTGACCAATTTTAATTTTACAGTTAATAGTTGGAATGTTTCAACACGGAAGGTATATTATTTTCAACGATATGTAAGTCAGTTAATGAGAAAGAAAGCTGAATTACCCTTTGCAGAATTTCAAAAATAGACTTGGATTTTTGAAAACTATGTTTCATTCAACAAATCAAATATTATTTCTGAAACTGCAAACTGCCATGATGTGAGTAGCTCAAGTTTCCTTACAGGGAAAATGACCAATCTTTCTATTGCAGATGAAATAAAATCCCAGCAGAGACTCAAATCAATGCCTGAAACAGACATGTCAGTGTCTGCCAATTGGTTCAGAGATATTTCCTGAGGAATGAATACACAGATAAAGTATCTCAAAACTGGCAACCTCAGAACTGAGATTGTGCTGCACTTTAGGCATTCCAGTTTTGGAACAAAGGTCCAGAGGCATTTCACAGTACCCAAAGTATAATTAGATAAAAACTGATAGTGATCAAGTCTAAGTTTAAGATAGAAACATTAAAGCTGGATAGTGCTTTGGATAATGCCACAACTAAAAAAAAACTGTGTTCACCTCAGGTCACTGAAGCCCCAGATAAACAGTCAGGACAGAATTTGCACAGAGAAGTTCAACTCCCTACATTCTGCTGAGTTGTGTCAGGTGGAGTCAAAGGTTACTCCAAACACTGGGATAACAGATCACATCAGGTGTGCAAAGTGTAGCACACTGTAGCACTGTAGCACTACAGCAGCACTACAGCAGCTGCCCCAACAAGCCAATGCATTTTAAAAATATATTATTAGCCCTTAAAATTCTTGCATGATCTGATCAAAGTAAATTCCACTTCTTGGACATTGCAGGTTTTCAGATAGCCGGATTTCAGGTACAATAATTATAATCTATTTTGCTTGAAACCAGTTGCCTCTTGACCTTTCTCACAATATTCTTCGTATTTCAGAGAAAGCCTAAATTCAGCCACAATTTAAAACAAAACGGAGCAAGTCTTTACGTCTATTGGATTTCTCATTCAATACAGGTATGGTGGGCCAAATGGCTTACCTCAATGAAATATCCTCAATAAGGAAATTTTAAACAAGAGGGGCTGGATTTTCTTTTATTTATTCATGTGGGCTTCACTAGTTAGGCCAAAATCCGTTGCCCAGGACTGAATACCCAGATGGCAGTAAAGAATCAATCACATTGCTGTGGCTCTGGATTCACGTACTGGCCATTGTACGTAAGAAAGGTAGATTTATTTCCCTCAAGGACATAACTGAACCAGCAATGATTCCATGGTCATCATTTGATTCTTTTGTTTCCAGATTATTATTGAATTCAAGTTCCACCATCTGCCATGGCAGCATATGAACCAAGTCCCTGGAATACTATCTGGGGCTCTGAACCGATAGTCAAGTGACAATACCATTAGGCCATCGTTTACCAGGCACCGGATTCCTTGCCCCGGCTAAAAGACAGAATGGAGCCCACTGAAGAAAAGATTGGCTAACAGATAACTGGCTGTTATCTGCTAAAGGCAGGACTTCTGTCTTTTTGGATCAGGAAATTTCACCTCACAGACAAGCTGGCCAATCAGAGGCTAACTAGATTGGTATTTAGGAACATTTTTGGTGATTAAGTTAGGCAAATTAGGGGAACAGATAGACATTTCTGTGGTTAATGACACCATGATAGTATATTGCCTCCCTACTGCCAGGGTCACGATTATCACATTGGTACCAATGATATAGGTAGAATGAGCTATGAAGTCGAAGAGTGTGGTGCTAGAAAAGTAAAGCCGGTCAGGCATCATCTGAGGTGGAGAATGAAGGGCTGATGAAGGGCTTATGTTGAAACATTGATTCTCCCACTCCTCGGTTGCTGCCTGACCGGCTGTGTTTTTCCAGCACCACACTCTTCGATTCCGATTTCCAGCATCTGCAGTCCTCACTTTCTCCTAGAATGGGCTATGAAGTCTGGCATCAAGAAATTAGGGAGTTAAGCAATAGACTAAAGAACAAATACTCAAAAGTTGTAATCTCTGGAGTACTCCCCATGCCACATGCTGAAAAGTACAGAAACAGGAGAATAGGGAAGATAAATGTGTGACTTAAGAGCTAATGCAAGAGGGAGGATTTCAGATTCCTGGATCACTGGGACTGTTTCTGGGGAAGGTGGGACCTGTATAAGATGGTCTCTCTGCACCTGAACAAGACTGAGACCAGCATCCTTGCAGGTGGATTTACTCATGCTGTTGGGAGGAATTTAAATAACTTCAGGAGGGGGAGGAGACAGAGTGTCAGTACAGTGGGTACACAGCATACTTTACTAAAGGAACCAAGGCAAAGGAAGTTCAGCTATGTGTGTTTCAAGGGAATAAGGCAGGATTTGAACAACCTCTTATGCTAGGAGCATTATGGGTAAGACAGGTGAACACATAAGATTACGGTGTTGTTGCTATCACAGAGACATGTTTGAATAATGGGCAAACCTGGTAAATCAACATTCTGGGGTATAGGATGTTTGAGCAGAACAGAGGAGAGTGTAAAAGAGGAGGTGGGTGCACTAATAGCCCACTTAAAGGCTTCATTGTGCCCATTAACAGACAGGTCTCCATGTGCTAAACTACATTAAATAATTGCAACGACAGCAGAGGCAGTTGGGTAGAAAGTGGGAAGGTCAGCAGTGGATCTAACGAGACCTTGCCCACCTTCAAAACCCTCAATAATGAGATTCAAATACAGCATCAAATTTGCCCATGATAGAAATACCCAGTACAATGTCAAGGATTATTTGGCATTAATTTATTTTAATTAAAATTGACTTTGTATTACATTCAGAAGTCCAGAAGGTGGTGCTCATTTAGCAGCTGCTCCTGGACAGGGATTCTCTGTGCAGTTTAAATTATGCTGCCAATACATTGATTAATCCCCTTCCTGCTCGTTGTATGCTAATCATTGCTTCTGAAGTATTTGACTAGTTCCATGCTCCGTTGGTAAGTTCAACCAATTCGATCTTTTCTATTGGATAAAAGATGCTCATCTATAGCTGAGAAGTATTTAATATAATTTGCTGCTGAAATAATTGTGCAACAATAACTATATTTTTGGACAAATTAATTGTCGGCTTTATCCCTTAAATATTCAGTTTATCGCCATTTCTAAACTGTAGCTCAGTATTACGTTGGAGAGAAATAATACTCTAAAGGAACTACTTTCAACTTGTGACATATTTTCACCTGGAGAAGTAACACAGTATGCATAATTCCCCTTGTTGGAGAGAGGTGACATGTTCTGATCCTTTAACATCAGATTCTTTGTAGTTCTGGGTCAGGTAGGAGCAGGCACTCTTCTGGTTCTCTTTTGATTGTTACCACTTTCAGATGGTAGGAAACTTTAGGGCAGTGCAGTGGCACAGTGGTTAGCACTGTTACCTCAGTGTCAGGGACCCGGGTTTGATTCCAGCCTCGGGTGCCTGTTTGCATGGAGTTTGCACACTCTCCCAGTTGCCTTCGTGGGTTTCCTCCAGGTAATTTGGTTTCCTCCCACAGTCCAAAGTTGTACAGGTTAGGTGGATTGACCATGCTGAAAAAACAATTGCCCTGTAGTGCACAGGGACATGGGCAAATCAGGTGGATTCGCATGGTAAAAACTTCATGCAGGATTAAAGATGGGAGGGCTGGGTCAAGGTGGGATGTTCTTCAAAGAGGCCAAATGGCCTCTTTCTGCCCTGTCAATGCTACCCCAATGAATTCACTGATAGGATATGATTCTTAAATGTTCTCGAGATTTCAGAGTGGTTTTAGCAAACAATGATCGACAGGTCAGTTAGTTGATATCAGGCTTTGTAAAAATACTGGAATCTACTGTTAAGGAACTCTTAATAATGCATGTACAAAATCATAATTATAAGACAGAGTCAATATAATTGTTCAAAAGCGAAATCATACTTGAAAATTTTAATACAGTTTTTGGTAATACATCACCATGGATAGAGGATTGGTGAATGGAAAGGAAGTGAAAAATTGGGATTAACAGGACAGTTTCAAATTTGTAGCTGTATTGTGATGTACTACTTGGATGAATTTCAGAGTCTCAACTATCTACAGTTTATAACAATGACTTTGATAAAGGGACTGAGCGCAATGTCTCCAATGTTTCCTCATTAGGTGAAATGTAGGTTTCCACAAAGACCACAGAGAGATATGGATTACTTTGTGAGTAGATAGTAAAGGTGTAGATGGAACATAGGTGTGAAATTATCTGTTTAATTGTAAGACTAAGAAAATAACGTATTTTAAAAATAGTATGAAATGTCTAATTTCTGATGTTCAGAGACACTTAGTGCACAAGTGTAAGTAACACAGAAAGTTAATGGGCGGTACCACAGACAATCAGTAATGCAGTAACATGCCTTTGGTATAAACAAATTGGCATATAAGATTCAGTATTTATTTCTACAATTGTGTAAGACTTTTGTCAGACAACACCTGGCATACTGTGTGCAGTTTGATTCTCCATATGTAAAGAAGCATTTTTTTCTTCCTTATTCATTATGGGATGATTGTATCACTGACTAAACCAGCATTTATAGCCCATTCAAGGGGGCAGTTAAGAGTCAACCACATTGCTGTGGGTCTGGAGTCACATGTAGCCCAGACCAGATAAGGATGGCAGTTTCCTTCTCTAAAGGGCATTAGTGAACCAGATGGATTTTTTTGACAATTGGCAATGAATTGATAATCATTGGAAGACTCATTACTCCAGATTTTTATTGAATACAAATTCTACCATCTGCCGTGGTGGAATTCAAACCTTGGTTCCCAGAACATGGCCTCGGTCTCTGGATTAACAGTCCAGCAATAATACCACCAGGCCACCGCCTTCTCTTCCCCATACACATGCATTGTTGTTGGTACAGCAAAATTTCACTCAAATCATTTCTGGACTGGAAGGAAGGCCCTCTGGTGAAAGGGTGAGTGAAGTTCTTGGAGCTTGGAAAGATGAGAGGAACTTTAATTCAATACAAGATACTGATAGGATTTGATCTTTTCTGGGCATGGAATGCAAAACGTGAAAGCATAGACGCAGCATAATATTTAGCGTTTAGACAAGGAGATAATTCTGCTTTTGGAATGTTTGGAATTCTGCATTCTACAACCCAGAGGACATGAGTGAACCAGATGGGTTTTTCTGACAATCAACAATGAATTGATGATCATCATTAGACTTATAAATCCAGATTCTTAGTGAATAATAATTCCACTATTATTGAGTATATTCAGATTGAGATAAACAGAACTTGGAAAGCAAAGGATTTGGACAGCAGATGGAAAAGCAGATTAAGCAAAATTAATAATAATCATATTGAAAGATGGAGCAGTCTCAAGAAAACATACTTCTATTCCTTTAATATTATGTACCTGGCACTTTGAGGTTGTAAAGAGCTTGGAATCATGGGATATATGAGGAAAAACTGCAATAGCACTGTGGTAATGTCACTGGGCTAGAAATCTGAGACCTAATGTTCTGGGACTAGGATTTGAATCCTACCATGACATATAGTGAAATGTGAATCCAATAAAAATCTGAAATTAAAAGTCTTATGATGACCATGAATCAGTTATGTTAAAATTCCATCTGGTTCTCTAATGCACTGTAGGGAAGAAAACTCACTGGCCTCACCTGGTCTGACCTGCACATGATTCCAGATCTACAACAATGTGGCTGCCTCCTCACTGCTCTCTGAATTGGTTTAGCAAACCATTCAGTTGCTAAAAAGCCTCAAAAATAAAACCCAGATAGAGTATCTGTCATTGACTAAGACACTGGATACGACAATGTCAAACACAGTCCTGTTGAACCTGCACGGTCACCAGCAGGCTAGTCACAGAATTGGGAAAGCTGTATCATGGACTAGTCAAGCAACTGTGTGACACAGCCAAATTCACAGCATCTTTGCTTACCACAGACAAAACTATATCTCACCACACCAAGATTATTTGGTTTTAATGGCATCTGTTTGGGAATGATCTTATTACTAGCTGCACTGATGGAGGAGTTACCTTTGTTAAAACAAATGGCAAATTTGACTGTAACCTGATTCCATTGAGGCCAAGGTAGCAACATCACCATCCCTGAGCATATCCAAAAAGACCCCTGTAGACGTGATGACACAATGGTAGAAAGTCATGAGGAAGTTGTCCTGGGAGACCCTACCATTGACTCTCGACCCATGATGTCTCATGATAGGCTGCCAATCATTACCAAGAAAAACTCTGGCAGGTGACTAAGAACTATCTCCAACATTTCCTCCAAATTTCATGCATTCACAGCCAAGGGTCTGCTCTCAGTGATTAGAGTCAGCACACCAATTTTGGCATTGATTTCCAGTTCCAGAGTAGCTGCAGTGCCCAAACCTCTGGGGTCCATGTAGCCTGAAAGAAAATTAGAGGAAATGCTGACGCCCATCCCCACACATACCACCTCAGTTGATAAATAAGTACTCCTGTATGTGGAATACCACTTGAAGAAAGCACTGAGTAACAAAGGTGCAGAATGCATTCTGGGTGGTGATCTTCAATGTCCATCATCAAAAGTGGCTCAGCAGCACCTTTAGTGATCAAGCTGGTAGGGTGCTAAAGGACATAACTGCTGGATTGAGTCTATAGATTGTACTGAAGGAACCAATAAGAGGAAAAAGCATAGTTGACCTCATCCTCACCACTCTGCCTACCAAAGATAATATCAGGAAGTATAACCACCATGTATTCCTTATGAGGATGAAGTCTCATCTCCATTTTCAGGACACCCTCCATTGTTTTATGTACCACTATGACCATGCTAAATTGGATAGACTTCAAACAAATCTTGCAACTCAACACTGGGCATCCATGAGAACTAGGGGTCATCAGCAGCAGAATCATATAACAATACAAGCTGTAACTTCAAGACCAATCATATCCTTCATTGTACCATTACCATCAAACTAGGGATCAACCAGGTTCATTGAGGAGTGCAGGAGGACATGCCGGGGTAGCACCAGGCATAACTATAAAACATGGCGTCAACCAATAACATACCAAAGAGCACAGGCAGCAAGTGATAGATAGATAGATAGAAATAAGTGATTTCACATCCAACGGGTAAGATCTGAGCTCTGCAGTCCTGTCACATTCAGGCATGGATGGTGACAAACAATTAAACAAAAAAACAACTCAAGTATCTCCATTTTCACAATAGATAAGGTTAAAGCGGAAGTCAGAGTGGCGTGTATTCTGAGGACATGGCTTTGAATCCCACCATGTCAGGTGGTGAGATTTAAATTCAATGTTAAAAAGCCCGGAATAAACAGCTAGTCTCATGGCAACACTGTCAATTTTTGCAAAGACCTATCTGTTTCATTAATGTCCTGTCGAGAAAGAAACCTGCCATCCTTACTTTGTCTGACCTACAGATTGGCAGGGGGTGGGAATTAGAGCCACATATCTGAGAGGTGGACATTTGCAGCTGGGGCAGTGACAGAATGTAGTGAATCTATTGGGAAGGTTTCTCATGTGATGAAACAGAGGAATTGATTAAAGTGTGTCTGCTTCAATGCAAGGAGTGTCAGAAATAAGAGTGACGAATGTAGAGCATGGATCAGTACTTCGGGATACGATGTTGTGGCCATAATGGAAATGTGGATTTCACAGGGGCAGGGATGGTTGCTTGATGTTCCAGGGTTTAGAACATTTAAAAAGAATAGGGAGGGTGGAAAATAGGGAGGGGGTGTAGCATTACTAATCAGAAAGTACATCACAGCTACAGAAATGAAAGCTGTTGAGGAAGGTCTGTCTGCTGAGTTAGTATGGGTGGAAGTCAGGAACAGAAAGGGAGCAGCTACCTCATTGAGGGTTTACTACAGAACACCTAATAGCAGTAGAGAGATTGAAGAACGCATAGGCAGGCAGATTCTGAAAAAAGGCAAAAGTAGCAGGGTTGTAGTTAGGCGTGATTTCAACTTTCCCAATATCAACTGGAACCTCCAAAGCGCAGATAGTTTGAATGGAGCCATTTTTGTCAGGCGTGTTCAGGAGAGTTTCCTTACTCAGGATGTAGACAGACCGACAAGGGGAGAGGCCATTTTGGATTTGGTGCTCTGCAATGAGCCAGGGCAGGTGTCAGATCTCGCGGTGGGAGAGCACTTTGGTGACAGTGATCATAACTGCGTAATATTTAACATAGCCTCAGAGAGGGAAAGGAGCAGTTACTGAGGGAAGATATTTAATTGGGTAAAAGGAAATTATGACGCTATCAGACAGGAGCTGGGAAGTACAGACTGGGTAAAAACAATGACCGCAGAAGCTGGAAACCAGATTCTGGATTAGTGGTGCTGGAAGAGCACAGCAGTTCAGGCAGCATCCAAGGAGCAGTGAAATTGACGTTTTGGGCAAAAGCCCTTCATCAGGAGTAAAGGCAGTGAGCCTGAAGTGTGGACAGATAAGCTAGAGGGGGGTGGGGGTGGGGAGAAAGTAGCATAGAGTACAATAGGTGAGTGGGGGGGGGGGATGAAGGTGATATGTCAGGGAGGAGAGGGTGGAGTGGATAGGTGGAAAAGGAGATAGGCAGGTAGGACAAGTCTGGACAAGTCATGGGGACAGTGCTGAGCTGGAAGTTTGGAACTAGGGTGAGGTGGGGGAAGGGGAAATGAGGAAACTGTTGAAGTCCACATAGATGCCCTGGGGTTGAAGTGTTCCGAGGCGGAAGATGAGGCATTCTTTTCCAGGTGTCAGGTGGTGAGGGAGCAGCGGTGAAGGAGGCCCAGGGCCTCCATGTCTTCGGTTGAGTGGGAGGGGGAGTTGAAATGTTGGGCCACAGGGCGGTGTGGTTGATTGGTGCGGGTGTCCCAGAGATGTTCCCTAAAACGCTCTGCTAGGAGGCGCCCAGTCTCCCCAATGTAGAGGAGACCACATCGGGAGCAATGGATACAATAAATGATATTATTGGATGTGCAGGCGAAACTTTGATGGATGTGGAAGGCTCCTTTAGGGCCTTGGATGGAGGTGAGGGAGGAGGTGTGGGTGCAGGTTTTACAGTTCCTGCGGTGGCAGGGGAAGGTGCCAGGGTGGGAGGGTGAGTTGAGGGGGGGCATGGACCTGACCAGGGAGTCATGGAGGGAACGGTCTTTGCGGAAGGCGGAAAGGGGTGGGGAGGGAACTATATCCCTGGTGGTGGGGTCTTTTTGGAGGTGGCGGAAATGTCGGTGGATGATTTGGTTTATGTGAAGGTTGGTAGGGTGGAAGTTGAGCACCAGGGGCGTTCTGTCCTTGTTACAGTTGGAGTGACTTGTCCGGACTTGTCCTACCTGCCTATCAGTGTTGAGTGAGGTCCCGCAGGGCTCTGTTATTAGGCCTCTGCTCTTTGTAGTTTTTATAAATGACTTGGACGAGGAGGTTGAGGGGTGGGTTAATAAATTTGCAGATGACACAAAGGTTGGAGGTGTCATCAATAGTATCGAGGGCTATTGCAGGCTGCAGCGCGACATAGACAGGATGCAGAGCTGGGCTGAGAACTGGCAGATGGAGTTCAACCTGGATAAATAAGAAATGATGCATTTTGGAAGGTCGAACTCAAATGCTGAATATAGGATTAAAGACAGGATTCTTGATACTGTGGAGGAACAGAGGGATCTGGATTTGCAACTACATAGATCACTCAAAGTTGCCATCCAAGTGGATAGGGTTGTTAAGAAAGCATATGGTGTTTTGGCTTTCACTAACAGGGGGATCGAGTTTAAGAGCCACAAGGTTTTGCTACAGCTCTACAATTCCCTGGTGAGACCACACTTGGAATATTGCATCCAGTTCTGGTTGCCTTACTATAGGAAAGATACAGAGGCTTTGAAGAGGGTGCAAAGAAGGTTTACCAGGATGCTGCCTGGACTGGAGGGCTTGCCTTGTGAAGAAAGGTTGAAAAAGCCCGGACTTTTCTCTCTGGAGAGAAGGAGGAAGAGAGGAGACCTGATCGAGGTATACAAGATAATGAGAGGAATAGATAGTCAATGGCCAGAGACTTTTCCCCAGGGCAGGTTTGACGTGTACAAGGGGTCATAGCTTTAAGATATTAGGTAAAAGATATAGAGGAGACGTCAGAGGAAGGTTCTTTATGCAGAGAGTTGTGAATGCATGGAATGCATTGCCAGCGGTGGTGGTGGAAGCAGAGTCATTAGGGACATTTAAGCGACTGCTGGACAGGCACACGGAGAACAGTGAGTTGAGGGATGTGTATGTTAAGTTATTATTTTTTACATTAGGATTGAACCTCAGCACAACATCGTGGGCCAAAGGGCCTTTTCTGTGCCGTACTTTTCTAAGCTCTATGTTCTAAATTTGACCTGAGACCTCAGCAATGTGTTTCACTCTTGACTGTCCTCTATACAGTTCAGGATGGGCAATAAGTGGTGATGCAACCATCAGTATCCACTTCTCATGACAATTGAAGAAAAAAACAAACTAGTTCCTGCATCAGGTGCCCTGGAATGAAAGTTTATCTCAGAGAGAAGAGAGGGAGGGGAAAGAAGAGCAGTAAACAATAAGACAGGACATGAACTTTATTTATTGTCGCTTCTAAAATTTTATTATCAAGAATTCGCAATTATTTATATTTATGGTTAAGGGCTTGCAATGAAAATGAAATTTGGACTGTGCAGAATTAATTCTGAGATGATAAAATACTTTTTTAAAAATGCAAAATGGCACTCACAAACTATCAAAGTATTCTGTGGCAATTTAATTTTTATCATATCTTTTCATATTCTTCATGCCTTTGTATAAACAGCTTCTGCAGCTCTTTGCCAAGTGGATCAATCCACAAAATCATGAACATATCCTGTATAACTGGAGCTGACTACTCAGAAGCTTTCAGCCATGAACTTAGGAGTGACTGAATGAGAAATTGAGGCTGACATTGCTCAGTTGAAGTGAGCAGGCAAGGATGTAAAAATAGATCAGTTGATTGAAATGAAGAATAGCACTGAATATGGCCATCAGGATAATTTTCTCGTATGAAAAGAAAGCTGGTTTACCCTTCTTCTGGATGGACAGCTATTGCACGTGGCTGATCAAGCCCTTGGGAGATGACCACATAGCGAAAAGAACCATTAAATCTTGCAACTTCTATTATATTGAAGCCATAATCTGACCAATATATATTACCTGTGAAAGATGTAGAAGAGATAAATGTTAATGTTCCATCAAGCTACAACATTAGGAAGTAATTGAAAAAATGGATAGAAAAATCTCATACCAGCTATCCAATCAACCGCAATGCCTTCAACCCGTCCAAGGCCATTTGTGATAATATCATCCCTCCAGGTCTGATCTCGTTTAGCTCTGCTAATTGTACTCCTTCCCATATCTGTCCAATAGATTGTATCATTCCCTGTAAATAAAATTAGATAATTGAAATTTCAGAAGGTCACTAATTTTACAGGATGTTCACAAGTCAAAGTCTAACAAGAATGTTTTATCTTTTCAATGAACCTTTATTTTGGCGCATACTTCCTCAAGTTCACATCAATTTTCTTTTATCTGCCAGCAAGGTATGCATTAACATGTTTCCCTTGCTGAACTTCAATGCTGTTCTTCATGTATGAGACCATGTATAAACATGTGAGCAACCAATACTGAAAGCACAGTCAAGTTCCATTTTGTCTCATTTGTAAAAATATCAACACAAATATACAGAAACATTTTCAACAGGGGGTCAGGATCTGGAATTTTGAACTTTGACCTAAATTGGGTACAAGCTTGACAGTGCCTCCCCAAAGGCTGCATTGAGAAGATGTGGTTTAGGTTTTATTTAGATCATAAGAATGAATCATAGGAGCAAAAAGAATGGCCCATCAATAATTCCAGAGGCAAAAAATTCAGATAACTCTGTATTTGGGGAGGGTGGTGAAGGATAGGCTACCAACAGGCTGGGAGACATAAGACTGAGTGAAGGTTGCATGGATGTTCCTCCTAATTACATTAATGTGTTATTTTTTCTTCATAAAAGTAGTTGATTGGTAGTGCAGAACTTGGGTATTGCTGAAAACTGACATATTTTGTGTAAGCATTTTGTCTTGTACTCATCTGGACAAAGAGCAAGAAATGTCAATGTAAGAAGTAAACAACATTAATGCTATATGAGAGGAGAATGCTGATGAGTTGATATGTGAACTCTGAGCACAGAGATGTTGTTTGAGAAATAACTTGCCAAGCTTTGCATTTTTTTTTAATTTTAAACCAGGCAGATTGATTCTGATTGGCCATGACATTGCCCTAAAGAATGAATAGAGAATACCTTTTATCTCCTTTCTCTATGACAACACTTCCACCAATTTGAGTATAATGTAGTTTCCTTTACATTCTTCATAAAGAGTCAGATTTTCCTGAGCATCATCCAGACTGTGAGGACATCTTCCATTTAAAAACAAAGGTATTTTCCCTATTGCTTGTGGACCGGGAGGAGTAGCAATCTTTCCAATCAGTTCCCAAATAGCTGGGCCCCACCCCTATCCCCCACCCCCAAATGGTCCTTGTAGAGACGCTACCCCATCACCACCCACCCTGTGGTCTAGGATTAGACCTCCCTTCCTAATCAGCATGGGTGGCACGGTGGCTCAGTGGTTAGCACTGCTGCCTCACAGCACCAGGGTCCCAGGTTCGGTTCCAGCCTTGGGCGACTGTCTGTGTGGAGTTTGCAAATTCTCCTCGGGTACTCTGGTTTCCTCTCACATTCCAAAGATGTGCACATCAGGTGAATTGGATAAAAACAATGACTGTAGATGCTGAAAACCAAATACTGGATTAGTGGTGCTGGAAGAGCACAGCAGTTCAGGCAGCATCCAACGAGCAGCGAAATCGACGTTTTGGGCAAAAGCCCTTCATCAGGAATAAAGGCAGTGAGCCTGAAGCGTGGAGAGATAATCTAGAGGAGGGTGGGGGTGGGGAGAGAGTAGCATAGAGTACAATGGGTGAGTGGGGGAGGAGATGAAGGTGATAGGTCAAGGAGGAGAGGGTGGAGTGGATAGGTGGAAAAGAAGATAGGCAGGTCGGACAAGTCAAGGAGACAGTGCTGAGCTGGAAGTTTGAAACTAGGATGAGGTGGGGGAAGGGGAAATGAGGAAGCTGTTGAAGTCCACATTGATGCCCTGGGGTTGAAGTGTTCCGAGGCAGAAGATGAGGCGTTCTTCCTCCAGGCGTCTGGTGGTGAGGGAGCGGCGGTGAAGGAGGCCCAGGACCTCCATGTCCTCGGCAGAGTGGGAGGGGGAGTTGAAACGTTGGGCCACGGGGCGGTTTGGTTGATTGGTGCGGGTGTCTCGGAGATGTTCCCTAAAGCGCTCTGCTAGGAGGTGCCCAGTCTCCCCAATGTAGAGGAGACCACATCGGGAGCAACAGATACAATAAATGATATTAGTGGATGTGCAGGTGAAACTTTGATGGATATGGAAGGCTCCTTTAGGGCCTTGGGAGGAGGTGTGGGCACAGGTTTTACAGTTCCTGCGGTGGCAGGGGAAAGTGCCAGAATGGGAGGGTGGGTCGTAGGGGGGTGTGGACCTGACCAGGTAGTCACGGAGGGAACGGTCTTTGCGGAAGGCAGAAAGGGTTGGGAAGGGAAATATATCCCTGGTGGTGGGGTCTTTTTGGAGGTGGCGGAAATGTCGGCGGATGATTTGGTTTATGCGAAGGATTGTAGGGTGGAAGGTGAGCACCAGGGGCGTTCTGTCCTTGTTACGGTTGGAAGGGTGGGGTTTGAGGGCAGAGGTGCAGGATGTGGATGAGATGTGTTGGAGGGCATCTTTAACCACGTGGGAAGGGAAATTGTGGTCTCTAAAGAAGGAGGCCATCAGGTGTGTTCTATGGTGGAACTGGTCCTCCTGGGAGCAGATACGGCGGAGGCGGAGAAATTGGGAATACGGGATGGCATTTTTGCAAGAGATAGGGTGGGAAGAGGTGTAATCCAGGTAGCTGTGGGAGTTGGTGGGTTTGTAAAAAATGTCAGTGTCAAGTCGGTCGTTGATCTTCCGTAATTACACCGGCACCACTCCCCACCTCTTCCTCCGCTACATTGATGACTGCATTGGTGCCACCTCGTGCTCCCGCGAGGAGGTTGAGCAATTCATCAACTTCACCAACACATTCCACCCTGACCTTAAATTTACCTGGACCATCTCTGACACCTTGCTCCCCTTCCTGGACATCTCCATCTCCATTAATGACGACCGACTTGACGCTGACATTTTTTACAAACCCAACATTTCAACTCCCCCTCCCACTCTGCCGAGGACATGGAGGTCCTGGGCCTCCTTCACCGCCGCTCCCTCACCACCAGACGCCTGGAGGAAGAACGCCTCATCTTCCGCCTCGGAACACTTCAACCCCAGGGCATCAATGTGAACTTCGACAGCTTCCTCATTTCCCCTTCCCCCACCTCATCCTAGTTTCATACTTCCAGCTCAGCACTGTCTCCTTGACTTGTCCGGACTTGTCCGACCTGCCTATCTTCTTTTCCACCTATCCACTCTACCCTCTCCTCCTTGACCTATCACCTTCATCTCCTCCCCCACTCACCCATTGTACTCTATGCTACTCTCTCCCCACGCCCACCCTCCTCTAGCTTATCTCTCCACGCTTCAGGCTCACTGCCTTTATTCCTGATGAAGGGCTTTTGCCCAAAACGTCGATTTCGCTGCTCGTTGGATGCTGCCTGAACTGCTGTGCTCTTCCAGCACCACTAATCCAGTATCAGGTGAATTGGCCATGCTAAATTGCCCCTTGTGCTAGATGCATTAGTCAGAGAGAAATGGGTCTGGGTGGATTACTCTTCGGAGGGTCAGTGTGGACTGGTTGGGCTAAGGGTCTGTTTCCACACTGTAGGGGAATCTAATATAATCTCCCACTAATTCAGCAAAAGGCACCTATTTGTTACTCTTCCCAGAATGCTCTCTGCATAAAATGGTGCCATGACTATAAATCAGGAAGGTTTCCAGACAGCATGGTTAATAGAAAAGATATTGTACCCTGTGGAGTTAAAGTTCCATGTCAAGGGGCCAGATGGAAACTCTTCCCCTCACCTCCCACCACCAGAAGACACTTATAAAACTTACTCCTAGCAATATCAAACAGCTGATTACATCTAAGTTATATTATTTACAATATTGGTGTCAGAGATACCTTGCTCCTCCACAGTTGTAGTATTTTCCAATAGAGTCAATCTAAATAACATTGTTGAGGCATGAACTTAAGTTAACTAATAAATCATAAATAAACTAGATAATCTCCCTGGCACTGAAACATCATCTTTAAGCATTCAGTGTCATTCTCTCAGAACGTTATTGTTTAAAATATGTCTGCTGATTTTTGTATTTAAGTTTTTTTTTCCCTTAATTCTTTTTTGCTTTCTATATCATGGTATTTATGTTTCCTGCTTTTATCCCTATGAAGATTTGTTAACATGATCCATTAATTGGCTTTCCAGATGCTGTAGATTGCTGCGGATGGGGGCAAATTGAAAAGACAAAGTGAACACTCTGGAGCTCATTTAAAATTTATGGAAGACTTTTTCAGAGGTGAATGTCATGCACCGTTCTCTAACTGCTAATATGTTTACTTTTGACATCAATATTCTTGAAGTTCAGAATGGTTGTGATTTTTTTCTGTATATATATATATATATATATATATATTAGCAATGTCCACATGGTACGTTTTTGTCTTTCGCTATCTATTATAAGCAAATTCATCATGAAGGTAAATTTCAATGATCAGTGACAACTGCACTTAAATCACTGATCTATAACCTTTGACCCCAAGTCCCAGATCTGTAGTTGACACCAAGATCTTGGCAATGATCAGAAATTGGCACTTTTAAGTTTTAAACCACAAGTTGCTAACATCAACTTTGAAAGTGGAGGATGGTTCCTTATTCAGATTTCTTATTCAGAACTAGCAAACAAATGGCTCCAACACAAATTGAATCTGGTTCTCTCTGGGGCAATGGTTGAACAATTACTTTCACATATTATGTAGCACAAGTCATTATGACAGCTGGAAAGCTTTTATTTGTAGATGTAGAGAGGATTTGTTTAGGCTTCAGTTGCAGCACAGAGTCTTGGTAGGCAGGTGTACAATTTTCAAAACCTGCCCTTTAGTGCTATCTCCAATGCACATGTCAATTTACTGAGATTCCACACTGGAGCAGACCCTTACAAAATTACCAGGTTAGTCTTCATGCTCACATCAATGTATTCCAAACATGCAAGGACAGAGAGGTAAAATATCTGGAAGCTTATATATTTTCATAAAGCACAGTGGAAGGAAGAAATATTTATCAGTAGCATTTATCTTTATATTGAGTTTACCATGCAATTATTTACAGTCAGTTAAATGATAACTTAGATTTATATGGAGGATTATATGAATTTATTAAGCCCTTAAGTGCAACCAAGCTTCTTGATTTAACAAAAAAAAACTGCCAGCCCAGGAAATGGGCTGAGCTTGCCGCCTCATCCCCAGTCAATAGAATCTGTCACCTCACCCCTTTATTTCCACTCTAAAGCATTTCTTTCTGTTCTGGCCAATAAATGTTTCCCATAGATGTTTTCTTCAAACAGTCTGTCCTCAATGCCACTATCCTGCTGAAAGAAGTAAAGAACGTCTGGATTTTATTGATCAGAAATAGACTCCTACCCATTTGCACTCTTGAGTATCACAGCTATATGGAAAAGGAAGTTTTAGAACTGCAAGGCTCAACCCCTCGGAAGGCAAGGTGCCTTTCCTATGGTTGTGAAGCACTGTGGGCAGGTGCAGTGGGACGTCTGACTGTTATAGAGAGGGAAGTCCAGCTTCTGAATGTGCCAGCAACATCAAGAGTCATGATTATGTGAGATCTGCTGTGGGTATTGCTGGGACTGCAGACAAGCTCAGACAAGAGGCCCAATAGAATCCCTAAAGTGAAGTACGTCTTGGGTTTCAGACTGAGATTTTTTTGCATGATTGGGGGGGGTAGATAGGGGTGGGGGCTTGAAGAACATGTAGTTTGGAAGGAACAATGTATTACCTTCTTATAATCATGGAGCACCCTGCAATGGCATTAACCACGTGTTTTCTACCATTTTAAGCACTTTTAAAAATATATATAAATCCCCAGTACTACCTATCTGCCCATTCTAAGCATTTTGGAATCCAGGCAGCGTAATTTTGGTGTCAATGGAGTTTTCAATTCACATATAGTTATTTTGCTACACATGATAGGTAGGCTGTTGACTTGAATAACCTCCCCCCCACCCCCCCACCTCTGTAATTCCCACCCTCTGTAGAATGGGAGTGCGTTCACGAATGGGTGGAAAGATGGTGGGTTTGGCACTCTGTCTGTATTCCATCCCCATCCCCAAAAACATGTCCAGCTTGTAAATGTCTAGTCTGAAATTTCAGCTGTGTGTGGGTTCCTGGGAAATGCAGATTTCTGCAGTGACTATGGGAATGTTATTGTTTGCATTGTGACTGTTAACTCAAGTTGCTGAGCATGGAGAGAATACTGAAACATGAGGGTAGAAGACAGTAGTTCTGATATTCTTCAATTTGACTGTCTTCTTATGAAGAGCTAGGCTGGTTAATGCCAAAATTTGAAAATAATCACAATAAACAATTCAAAGTGTAAAGGACTTACCTAATGAAGATAGACGTTATATCATATTGTTCAGATAGACATGATATTTTATTCTAAATGCAGCTAAAATATAAAGCACTGGAATTTTAACAAAATAGTCTTTCTATGTGTTTCACAATGTTTAATTATTATGTATTTGCCAATAATACACTCAGAATAAATCCTGCAAACTTCTATATTTTCCAGATGTAGAACAGTTTGCTGCACAAATATTAGAACTACATTGTATCCAACTTGTGTTGCACAAAATAATGTTAGTGCAGTAATGCTTATGATTTTAATTTTGTTGCATTCATTTGAAGATGTATTTATGTTAATAATAATGTAATTACTTTAAACTAACCATAATTCCTGTCTGACATATTATGAAGTGTCTTACTCCCAAGGTACATAATTGCTTCTTTAATAAGATGTGGATGGAAAATGCTGGAATAAGACCCAGCATGTCAGGCTAGTTGGAAAACGCCGCATGGAATTAAATACACCCTCCTCTTCCACACCCACTAGGATTGAGCAGAGAGGTGGAGGTGCCTTTACTGGTGCAAAGGCTACAGCTGGAAAGCGGATTACCTTCCCATCTACTTTTACTTCAGCCTGGGGGTAGAGATCAATGTCAGTCAACTGCAGACTACTGTTGCAGATATTCTATACACCACTCTCAAGTGATTTCTTGCCTTTATTATTTGTCAACTGTGGCCTTTATTTTATTCACTCATGGTACAAGGATGACAATGGCTGGTCAGCATTTATTGTCCATCCTTAGTTGCCCATGAGAACATGATGGTGAGCCAGCTTCTTGCAGTCTGAGGGAGGGAATTCCAGGATTTTGACTCAGTGATAGTGAAGGAACACCAATATATTTCCAAGTCAGGATGATGAGTGGTTTGGAGAGGAACTTGCAATTGGTGGTGTTTCCATATATCTGTTGCTCTTGCCTTTCTAGATGGAAGTGGTTTTAGGTTTGGAAGGTGCTATCTAATCTTTGACAAATTTCTGCAGTACATCTTACAGAAGGTACACAAGGCTGCTGTCAGTAGTGGAGGAAGTCGATGCTTGTGGTTGTGGTTGAAGAGTGTGGCGCTGGAAAAGCACAGTTGATCAGGCAGTATCTGAGGAGCAGGAAAATCAATGTTTCGAACATAAGCCCTTCATCAGGAATGAGGCTTGTGACACAAGGGGGCTGAGAGATAAATGGGAGTGGAATAAGGTGTGGGGAGGGGAAATGAGGAAACTGGTGAAATCCACATTGATCACATGTGGTTGGAGGGTCCAAGGCAGAATATGAGGTATTCTTCCTCCAGGGGATGGGTGGTTAAGATTTGGTGGTGGAGGACGCCCAGGTCTTACATGTCCTTGGCGGAGTGGAAAGGGGAGTTAAACTGTGTTACGTTGGTGGTTCAGTGGTAGAATTCTTGCCTGCTTGTGGTTGTCGTGTCAATCAAGTAGACTGCTTTGTTCTGGACAGTGTCAATGTTGGAGCTGCATTCACATAGACAAAGTAGGGAGTATTCCTTCCTGACCTTTGCCTCATAAATAGTGGACAGGCTTTGGGTCATCAACAAATAAGTTACCTGCTGTTGCCACTACTGCAGTGAGTCCAGTTGAGTTGCTGGCAAACTTCAGGACGTAGATAGTGGGGAATTCAGAGATGGTAACACCATTAAATGTCAAGAAATGGTGGTTAGATTGTCTCACAATAGATACGGTCATTTTCTGGCAATTGTGTTGCATGAATGTTACTTGCCACTTAGAATAGAAATCCTACTGTGTGGAAACAGGCCATTTGCCCCAACAAATCCACACCAACCCTCCAAAGAGTAACCCATCCAGACTCATATCCTATTGCTCTATATTTAGCCCTGACTAATGTACCTAACCTACAGAACCCTAAATGCTGTGGGCAATTTCGCACAGCCAATTCACCTAACCTGCACATCTTTAGACAGTGGGAGTAAACTGGAGCACCCAGAGAAAACCCATGCAGACACAGCGAGAATATGCAAACTCCACACAAAGAGTCACCTGAGGCTGGAATCAAACCCGGGACCCTTGCTCTGCGGGACAGCATTGCTAGCCAGTGAGCTACTGTGCTTGTCAGTCCCAAGTCTGCAATATTGTCCAGGTCTTGTTGCATTTGAATATGGACTGCTTCAGTAACTGAGGAGTTACAACTGGTGCTGAACTTGTGGTGTAATTGCAGCCAATTCACAATTTTGAAAGAAAATCGAATAGATACTTGGGGGAAATAAACATGCAGAGCTATGGGTATACAGCAATGAAATGGAATTAAGTGCATTGGTCTACGGAGCCATAAATACTTGATGGCCAAATGACCCACCACCTACATCATATTTATTCTATGACTCTAAAACTACTCAGTATAAAATTTTGAAAATTCTCATGTAGTCCTAAGAACATCATTACATTATTGGATTTTATACTGTTTATTGAGGTGGCACAGTGGCCCAGTGGTTAGCACTGCTGTCTCACAGCGCCAGGGACTCAGGTTTGATTCTAACCTCAGGCGACTGTCTGTGTGGAGTTTGAACATTCTCCCCATGTCTGCGTGAGTTTCCTCCTGATGCTCCAGTTTCCTCCCATCATCCAAAGATGTGTAAGTGAATTGGCTGTGTGAAATTGCCCATAGTGTTCAGGGATGTGTAGGTTAGGTGCATTAGTCAGGGGTAAATGCAGATTAATAGGGCAGGGAAATGGATTTGGGTGGGATACTCTTCAGAGGGTTGATGTGAACTTGTTCGGCCAAAAGGCCTGTTTCCACACTGTAGGGATGCTACAATTCTGGTGAGGGTTAACACTATTATCACTCAGTAGGTAATTCTTGTGTTCTCAAAGATCCAAAATATCAATTTTCCATCATAATTAAGGATAGTGCTGGGAATATTAAAGATAAAGAAACACTGCCACTATCTACTAATTTAGCTTTGGAATTTACAGTCATAGAGATGTGCAGCATGGAACAGACCCTTCGGTCCAACTTGTCCATGCCAACCAGATATCCCACCCAATCTAGTCCCACCTGCCAGCACCTGGCCCATATCCCTCCAAACACTTCCTACTTATATACCTATCCAGATGCCTTTTAAATGTTGCAATTGTACCAGCCTTCACCACTTCTTCTGGAGGTTTCCTTAAGCATAGTAACAAAGACAAGATTGAAAGGTTGGGGACCCATGAGTCTAATAAAATTGCTTGTGACAATCATTGGACATTTCACAACAACTCATGCTACATTCAGTAAATGCAGAGTATTGTCAAATTTGTTCAGATATTCTAGTCTAGAAATTACGCACCATAAAGCAAGTAATCTTATATTGTCAAAGGCTTTAGTTAGGTCTACGAACAACAGATAGAGATCATGATGTTGTTCTCTTTTATCAGGCTTGTTGTGAAAAAAATTGTATTTGCCCTCTGTCACATGATTAACCTTAAAACTACACTGGGATTGCAGAAGAACACCTTCTTTATGCTGGACTTTTAGACTTTTGAGTCGAATCCCTGTAAGAAGTTTCCCTTAAGGTTGGAAAGGACTTATTGATCAGCAATCGATAAATACATTTTTGGATTCTTTTCCTTTTCAGATGCTGACTACTTCAGGACTTTCTTTCACTCCAGATATTTTTTGAAGATGACTGTAAATTTTTTAACAAAACCATTCCTATTCCACTTCCAAACCTCTACTGCAATGCTGTCAGCACCAGGGGCTTTGTCATGTTTGTTTGAGTTGATTATCTTTATAACCTATTTCATAGAATTGAGGAAACAGGCTTTCTTTCTCAGACAACTGCTCAATTTGACAAAGAGAATCCAAGGAGAGTGGGTGCCTCTGTTTATGGCCTCAGTAAAATGTTCTTATCTATCTCCCAAGACTAAAAATCTCCACCAAAGTTACAGAGCTGGTAATCTGAAAGGTCTATGCACAGATTATAGTATCCTAATTTCTTACAAAGGAAATATCCAGACCATGGCAAAACTATCACAAGTGCTCCCAAGAACCTTGATTTCCAAATCAGAGTCTGAAGACCATGCAAATACTGTGGAGCAGTTGGCTGTGCCATCACTCTCAAGTTTGTTGAAACATTATCAAACTTTGATATAATGCTCTCTAGAGTTGCCACTATTGACAAAGACCCAGTGGACACATCCAGAAAAAAGAAATCCCTTGTACATCCTTGTTTCCTGAATTTAGGTCACCACCCTGCCAACCTCCCCCTCCATTGTGCTAGTTCTAATATTAATTAACTTAGCCATCGTTGCACCTTTTGCGAACTTTCTTTCCTGCTGAAAAATCATGTACCCTTCAATACTTGTCCTAATCCTCAATCAATGCCATCATGAAGCAATATCTCTGTATTGGCTATCAGATTGTATGGATTTATTTCTATTTGTAATATCAGTTCATCTGTTTCATTTGAAATGTGCTATGATTCAGACACAGAACCTTTAGTTTAATTCTTGTCTTATTTTTGTGATGTTTAGCCCTATCTGTTAATTTAGTTTTACATTAATACTGTCCATGCTTTCCTGCCATGATCTGTTTATCATTTTCTGTATTAATACCTTTCTTTGTTTCCTTTCTTCTACTCTTTGATTTGTCATACTCTCCAAAACCTGATTCCTTCCTTCTACTTTATAGTTTACAACCTTACCTACTTCCTGAATGATGTGGTTCACTAGATCATCAGTCCCAGCACAGTCAGTATATATCTTTTCCAATGGTAGAGGCCCCACTTTCCTCAGGACTGGTTCCATGTCCACAAAGCAGAATGTAACTTCCATCACACTTGTCTATGAACCACCCATTAATTTCTCTAATCTAATTTGGCCAATGCCAATTTCTCAATAAATTATCACAACTTACTTAGTGGTATCATGGAATGGATACATCAACTGATGAAAGTTCCCTTTTGTGCTCTGAGTATTTTTCAAAAGTATATTTAAACAATTTTTTTTCTGTTTTATTCAGCTCTCACTGATTGAGCATTGTCTCTTATCTTAATCAAGGAGAACATACTTTGACATTTTGATAACTCTCAAGGCATTTCTTTAGTGTTATTGCACTTTTATTCTGCAATGTTTTGTATTTCACTTCTATAGAATAGAATTATGGTCCCCTTGGCTCATTGCATAATGCATACTATCTATCTCTAAATTCTCTTATTCTATATGTGTACCACATTGGACAAGCCAAAGTTGATCAGCACAACAGGAATCTATAAGTTATACACAGTTATAATGACACTGTTTCTGAAAGCAGACAAATTAAAGAAAAGAAAGGGAACAGTTAGATTTCATTTGTGTCTAGGTAGAAACAAAGCAGAATATAAGATGTCACTGGGCCACAGAACCCAGTTTTGTAAGTCATAAAGTCATAGAGTCATAGAGCTGTACAGGATGGAAACAGACCCTTCGGTCCAATCCGTCCATGCCGACCAGATATTCCAACCCAATCTAGTCCCACATGCCAGCACCTGGCCCATATCCCTCCAAACACTTCCTATTCATATATCCATCCAAATGCCTCTTAAATGTTGCAATTGTACCAGCATCCACCACTTCCTTTGGCAGCTCACTTCATACCCATACCACTCACTGTGTGAAAACATTGCCCCTTAAGTCTCTTTTATATCTTTCCCCACTCATCCTAAACCTATGCTCTCTAGTTCTAGACTCCTCCACCCCAGGGAAAAGACTTTGCCTATTTACCCTTTCCATGCCTCTCATAATTTTGTCGACCTCTATAAGGTCACCGTTCAGCCTCCGACGCTCCAGGGACAACAGCCCCAGCCTGTTCAGCCTCTCCCTATAGCTCAAATCCTCCAACCCTGGCAACATCCTTGTAAATCTTTTCTGAACCCTTTCAAGTTTCAAATCTTTCCGATAGGAAGGAGACCAGAATTGCATGCAATATTCCAATAGTGGCCTAACCAATGTCCTGCACAGCCGCAACATGACCTCCCTACTCCTGTACTCAATACTCTGACCAATAAAGGAAAGCATACCAAACACCTTCTACACTATCCTATCTACCTGCGACTCCACTTTCAAAGAGCTATGAACCTGCACTCCAAGGTCTCTTTGTTCAGCAACACTTCCCAGGATCTTACCATTAAGTGTATAAGACCTGCTAAGAATTGCTTTCCCAAAATGCAGCACCTCGCATTTATCTGAATTAAACTCCATCTGCCACTTCTCAGCCCATTGGTCCATCTGGTCAAGATCTTGTTGTAATCTGAGGTAACCCTCTTCGCTGTCCACTACACCTCCAATTTTGTGTCATCTGCAAACTTACTTTTATGTTCCTCTTATGTTCGCATCCAAATCATTTATGTAAATTACAAAAAGTAGTGGACCCAGCATCGATCCTTGTGGCACTTCACTGGTCACAGGCCTCCAGTCTGAAAATCAACCCTCCACCACCACCCTCTGTCCTCTACCTTTGAGCCAGTTCCTCATTCAAATAGCTAGTTCTCCCTGTATTCCATGAGATCTAACCTTACTAACCAGTCTTCCATGGGGAACCTTGTTGAATGCCTTACTGAAGTCCATATAGATCACATCTACTGCTCTGCCCTCATCAATCCTCTTTGTTACTTCTTCAAAATACTCAATCAAGTTTGTGAGACATGATTTCCCACGTACAAAGCCATGTTGACTATCCCTAATCATTCCTTGTCTTTCGATGAAATTAAGTGGAGTAGGAAAAATTACATTCTGCTTTTCCAATCTTTTATACAACAGAGATAAGTTCCTTGATTTCCCTATGCCATTAGTATTGTATTTCAAGTCGTGAATAAAGGCTTAATGGTATTAATGCATCATTTGCCAATCTATTCCTGGAGAGATGACAATAACTTGGCATGAAATATGGAAATTTTGTAATTTATTTACTTGTGCTACACAATATATAACTAAATAGATGCATAGTTATTTATTTCTGACAGTTCCTTTATGTTAACTAAAATAGTACTTATAACAATATAAAAATAGTTGTTTGCCATCAATACAGATTGCTTATTTTTAGTTTATGCAATGAACCTTTTTCTACAATGATTGTATACAGATGAGAAATGCCTGCCTTTGGACAGAGATTAATTTATGAACAGAAGATGTTTTTCATTTAGCTGGTAATTTACTTTGACATACAGCAGCAAGGAAAAAAGACTAATCATTTTCCAAACCCCTTAGCACAGGCATGTATAAAAATATTGTTTTCTGAGAATTAATTTAATGATCAAACACTTTCATACAAGTGAGCTTAAATTGATGTAATCCAATCCTATCACCTGCTTGGTCCTATAAGGCTAAATTATTGATCCCAATTGCTTTTACGAGAATACATGCAATTATAACAGAATTTTATCTATATTTGAAGTCAAAACACGATGGCTTAACGTAAACCTAACAATTACCTTTAAATTTCATTGTTCAACTTATTTAATCAAGTTAACACGGTAAAACAAATTATGTGTGAGAGAACTGAGGTTAATTCTGTCAGGTTCTTGTTTACAGAATGGATTGAGATTCAAAACCTTAAACAATTTATGAGTGAAAATATCATATGAAAATATAAACTGTTGCACACTAACGTGTTTCAGTATATTCTTCACTCCAATTTTTATGTAACTGTACAGATTTTTTAGCCACGATAGTACGTAACTAATTTCCAGCACTATTCCACTGCACCTTGGCAATCATTGGATAGTCACATCTCTTGGGTCGTCCTATGCAGACCCTTTGTTACACAACCTTGCTGTATGACGAATAGTTGCTTTCACAAATGAGAGATAAAGGTCAAGTATAGGCTGCTCTGTGCACATACTCCTCTAACTTATCGTATGAACTACTATTTTCATGCATGACAAGATGGGAGATCAAAGTTAATTTGAATTAAATAAGTACTTCAAAAGTATGAGCATTAGATTCTCTTGGTGGAAGCTACCCTAAATTCCCTTCCACAGGAAAATATCAAGTGAATACAGGCTAAAACCTTATCTTCTTCTCACTTATTCCCACATAAATACATGCACCATTTTAGCATTAGCTGTAGTTCCCACATAGCTCATCATACAATAACTCACATTTTATACAGTGTATTTCAAAGATAGATTTGTGCCATGCAGCCAGTTTTCTAATCCATATCCTCTTTCTGCAGGAAAGATTTGAAAAAAAATCCAAAGCAAAATAATATCACATTGCATCCTCAGTTCATTTCCATTAGTTTATAAGTATCAGAATATCGATCTGGAAGTTGTATTTGGTAAGCTTGTACGGACAGAACCAAGTTATTCACAACACTTTGTTAGTAGCTAGGGGCTTGAGAGGAAGCTACTGCCTGGAAGATTATTATGCAACTGCCATCATGACTGCTATATTTTGGGGACAGGACTGGAACAGCATAATAACACTGAGAAGTCAAGCCATGCTACTGCTATTTAGTAGAGAAAGAGATGACTAATGTGTCAGCCATCTGTTTAGTACATGTATGAACACAGCATGTTGACTAATGCTATTATTGATCCCAATGCTAGCTTGTAATGAGGTGAACTGGAAAGGTTGACGGCATAGGTTACTTTGACCTCCACTAGCAGTGGCATCCCTACGGTTAAGGTTGGCTGTAAAAATTGTTTCAGCAGATGTCACATTTATTCAATTGTTTCCCTGTGGATCCAAGGCCTCCAGATCACCTAATTCATTGCCAGCTCAGTATGCCAGAGCCTGCAAAAACAAATGGTGACAGGTTTTGGAAGCCTTGCTCGGAAAATTCTGCTGAGGTCTTGAACACACTATCTTCCATGCTTGACTACTTCAACAATAAAATTCTATATTTGTGCATCTTAGGTCAACTTCAATCACTCATTTTAAATTGTGAATTTCTCCAGGATTCAACCATTCTTGCTATTGTCTTTTAACATCCATATATTACAAAAGTCCTTTCTTCAGGTACCCTTGGCTATTTTAGTTCCCATGCAGTCTTATGGCAAATTCTTTCATGCAAAATGCCAAAAAGTATTTGCAAGACTAACAGCAAAGACCTACTGTAAATTTGGAAAATACAAAAAAATGATGAAAGTGTCTCTGCTTAATGCACATTTAGCTTTCCTTACACTTGCATCGGTTGGACAAAAGATGAACTTGGCTCATTCTTTCCTACACAAAGGGGTAATTGGACTTTGCTGCAAGCGTCTGTCAATTCTTAATCCCAAACCAGGCATATCAGCGCAGCTGTAAGATTGTGCAGAATGCAAAATGGTTCAGACCTAGATATATCAATAGGTATCTGATTTATTACATCCATCAGCCAATTACACTCCATTTGCTTTCAGCATTAAAATTCTATAAATGTGTCTTTTCATTCACCTATGTAAAATACAGTTCAAAAATGCTGTTTTAGTCATTTTCGGAAAGGTTTCTTTTCAAGGGTGTGTAAATCTACAGGAAAGTTGTTACTCTACAATAGCTGGAAACTGTAAAATTAAAGGATTTGATTATGTTCTGTAACCTTCTCCACAGTTGAATCTTGAAATTATTAAATATGCCAAATAGTGTATGCTTGAGAAACATCACAGCAATTTTCCAGCCAGTAATATTAACCATCTGTGAAATAGGAAAATGCTTCCAAAATGATTTGAGTACAAGTAATCTGCTTGTTTGTCAGAAAACAGGGGTCTCATCTGTTAAACTTGCACAAAGTGGCAGTTGGTCGATAGGGGAAGTAACATCTCAAGCAGCTGGAAGATCACACTTGGCAATAAAGGATGGCTTTCCATTCAGTAAGTAATTTACTGGAGTGAGGAGGGTCTCATGGAATGGAAGAGGAAGGAAGTATAGGGGAGATTGAGAATTCCTTGTGGAAATCATTTTACTTATCTATGAAGGCCTCATGAAAACAGCTTCCCCTCTTGGCCTGGGTCAAAATACAATCCAGATCCCATTTGATGCCATTATGGGTTAATCTATGAGCCTCTTGCCTTGCCAACTGGTACCTTAACCACATATTTACAGTTGAAATATGAATCATCAGTAAGAGTCAAAGAAGACTATAGAATTAATGCTCCATTTTAATTCCCTCCCACCCCTCTCCACCCTGGCAACCTTCAATTAGAGTTGGAATTACAATAGCCCACATACAAGTTTGAAACAGAGAAGGGGTCCATATGGTTGACATTGTTGGGACTGGATTATTGACAGATATATTAAACCTTCAATTACGACATGTGTTTTATTCTAAAGAGGACATGCAGCCAGGAGATGACTGCAGATGTAAATCCAATGACTGTCTCGCAAAATGCTGATGGGAACCATGTAAATTAACAGCTGAGAAGCTATCAAGAAACTTCAGTCTGCCATCCTTCAAAAGGAGAAATATAATTCATAACAAACTGGACTTGATCTCTTGTGGCTGCAGAGAAAATGAGGAGCTGACTACCTCTCTTAAGATAAAACCAACTTTTATGGATTCTTTCCCAAACCTCAGACATATTGACATTACACTCTTCCAGGAACGCAGAAAAAAAAGGGCTGAAAACCAACTGCAATCTCTTGGATTGTGTGGATTAGTGTGCAGTGAGTAAAACAGTTTGTGACTAGCCATTAGTCACTTCTGTGTTCAAAGTGAAGAACAACTCTCATTCAGAGTGCTGGAAGCCAGACAAGCCTGTGAATCACCATTAAAAAGGGAACAGGACAAAAGGTTTTCATCTAATTCACAGAGCTAGAAATCTCCAAACCAACTGCTTCAATATCATTTTTACTGGTATCACCCAAATTAATAGCTACAATGTCACATTTCGTCACATTTCTAATGTGTGTGTGCAGAACACTTTATTGTCTTTTCCTGCATTTAGAAACTTATAAACTCACCATTTCTCTAACGAAAGAAAGACTGGCTCATATGGCTCCCTTTAAAACATAAGTATATTTGGATTGGGAAAAGGCATCCATGAGGGAAGGGATCCTTTTAAATTAACCTTAAAGCAACCAAGTGAAAGTCAATTAAATTAAGGGGAACCAATTCATCCCTCCTCACCAAGGGGTATGATCATTTTAGGGATAATCCATCTGGAATCGTAACCGTTTGAGAACTGATTGAAATTCCACTGGTTTCTAGCCAGAGGAATCTTAAAAGTATGCCCTGTTCTTTTACAACTTTCATCCATTATTATATAGCCTGCATTCTCAGAATATCTCTGTCACAGTCAAGGCCTATGGAAAAGTACTCCAGCAGCCAATGGGTAAAAAACATTTCTCAAAGTGAAAGATCTGTTACATGAGTTTGAAGACTTTATCACATACAACTTTCTCCAGTTAGTTCCATTAAATAAGAAAGATTTGTAAAAGACACATGGTTCTAATTATTCACCAAAGAAAGAATTTCACAGGAGCTTTGAAGCAGTCCAGCTATAGTTAATCTAACCAAATAACTTAAACCTCACCTGAAGTTCTTGAAAAGTGATCTTCACTTCTCCTGCAGTGCACAGTACCAGATGCATTTGTAATGCATTGATTACAGATGCCATTTCTTCAGGTGAGAAGCTTACAAATACGTTTGAACTGGATTTAGCTACTTAAATGTTAAAGGTAGAAAAGTTTTGAGCTCAAGCCACCTGCTACTAATCCTGAACTTCAAAAGAATTAAGTAAGGGGATCTGTGTTCAATTTTTGTGTTCCTAATCAGGATTCACAGTCATGATAATCTAAACTACAAAGGCTCTTCTAAGTAAGTGGCAAAAGGTTAATTTAAGCCAGTTGCAGACTTCAAGATGGCTTCTGGAATTGACTTTAATTCTTCATCATGCTTAAACACTGTGCTTTTGAATATTTGTTCTTCAATACAGTTAAAGAAAGCTCAATAAAATTACTGCAATTAAAATCTTGGATTCAAAATTTTAATTACTTAGGATGATTTGAACATTTAACATACCAAAGTCTTTGTCTTTGTTGCTTGTTCACACAAGGTGTATTGAAAAATTAGTTACTATCAAGTATAGAATGAGTGACTACACGTGCAAATCCATGCAGAAAACAGATGGAAATTACCAAGTATTGCATAAGATAGGAATAAGATCAGAGACATCAAATGTTGGTTCATTCATGAATAGCTTCATGTCAACCTTTGATGTGTAAAAATGTTATACCGCGAAGAAATGTTTCCAGTGAATACATTTTTGAGTGCTCCAATATATCACCAGTACATACATCATGTATATCCTTTGATAGTAGAAGGCAAAATAAATGAACCTTGGTGTTTTATTTTTGAGTAACTTTGATAAGGCTGAGATGAGGAAGAATTTCTTCTGATAGAAGGTTGAGAGTCTTTGGAACTCCTTGCCACAAAGAGCTGTGGGGGCATTCATAGAAACGTAGAAAAAAGGTACAAGGGTAGTCCATTTGGCTGTTCAATATGATCATGGTTGTCCATTTAAGTCTGAGATAGATAGATTCTTGATTAGAAGGGGAATCCAAGATAATGGAGAAAAGGCAGGAAAATGGACGTGAGGAGTGTCGGATAAACATCATGATCCTCTTGTTTGGGAAAGTAGGCTTGAAGGGCAAAACTGTTCCTTTGTCTTATGGCTTAATGTGCATAAAACAGAAATTGCTAGAGAAACTCAGCAGGTTTGTCAGCAACTGGTGCTTTAAGTCTACTGATCCTAGAAGGGCTTTGCACTTGGCAATGCCTTGGAGAAGGACTTTGCTTGCTGCTGATAGGGTGCCCTGAAACACAGAGGACCCAGGAGTATGGTATCTGTGGCTCAAGGCAGTGTGGATTTCTGAAGTTGGGATTCATGGGGAATGGGTGGAATAGGGGATTTGCCATGTGTATGCCCCTTAAACTTTCCACCTCTCAGCTTCAAAGCGTGACCTTTCGTTATTGAATCCTTCACCCTGGGAAAAAGCTTGTCCCTATCCACCCTGTCTATACCCTTTATGATTTTATAAATCTCAATCAGGTCTCCCCTCAATCTCTTTTTTTCTAATGAAAATAAACCTAACCTACTTAACGTCTCTTCAAAGCTAGCACCTTCCAGACCAGGCAACATCCTCGTAAACCTTCTCTGCACCCTCCACATCCTTTTGGTAATGTGGCGACCAGAGCTGTACACAGCATTCTAAATGCGGCCGAACCAATGTTTTATACAATTTTAACATGACTTGCCAGCTATTATACTCAATACCCCGTCCAATGAAGGCAAGCATACTATATGCCTTCTTGACCACTCTATCCACCTGTGCAGCAAAATTCAAGGTACAATGGATCTGCACTCCTAGATCTCTCTGCCCATCAACTTGTCCCAAGGCTCTTCCATTCATTGTATAATTCGATCTAGAATTAGTCTTGCCTAAATGCATCACCTCACATTTGTGTGGGTTGAAATCCATCTGTCACTTTTCCGCCCAACTCTCCAGACTATCTATATTCTCCTGTATTCTTTGATAATCCCTTATGCTTTCTGCTACTCCACCAATCTTCATGTCATCTGCAAACTTGATCATACCAACAGTGCCCTCTTCCAGATCATTTATGTATATTATAAACAGCAGTGGAGCCAACACTGACCCCCTGTGGAACACCACCTTTCTCCATTTCGAGAAATTCCCTTCAACTACTACTCTGTCTCCTGTTGCTCAACCAGTTCTTTATCCACCTAACTGGAACACCTTGCATACCATGTGACTTCACTCTCTCCATTAGTCTACCATGGGGAACCTTATCAAATGCCTTACTAAAGTCCATGTATATGACATCAACAGCCCTTCCTTCATCTATCAACTTGGTCACTTCCTCGAAGAACTCTATTAAGTTGGTAAGACATGATCTCTCCTGCACAAAACCACGCTGCCTTTCACTGATAAGCCCATTCTTTTCTAAGTATAAATAGATCCTATCCATCAGTACCCTCTCCAGCAACTTTCCCACCACCGACATCAGGCTCACTGGTCTGTAGTTACCTGAAATATCCCTACTACCCTTCTTGTACAGCGGGACAACATAAGCAATCTTCCAGTCCTCCAGCACCTCACCTGTATTTAAGGATACCACAAAGATCAGGGCCCCAGCTATTTCCTCTCTCGCCTCCCTCAGCAACCTGGGATAGATCCCATCTGGTCCTGGGGATTTCTCCATCTTAATAACCTCTAGCCTATCCAACAATCTTCCCTTAAACAGCAACTCCCCGTCAAAGTATGAATTTTGCCCATTTACTCATTTTAAGTATTGAGAATGTTACTCTGGGAGAAGAATTATGCACCCAAAACACAACTATTAAGCTCACTTCTGTGGCGGCATCAGAGAAATGAATATTTCAGCCATCACACTGGCACAGGTTCTCTCAAAGACTGATTCATTTAGTTTCATTCTTCTGCCCATTTTCAATCCCTTTTGGAATCAGGGTTCCAGCCAGGCAGTATAGATGGCTTTCATCCTAACTGAGACTGAGGTGGCTGTTGCAGAAACATGACACTTCACAACTTTGATCATTGTTGTGTTAGATTCTTGTCATATTGTTTACCATGAAATATCTGTATGCATGACATTTTTGACTTCCTATTTAGGAATTCCAGATATGCCTCATTTACTGTGTTTATTACATTGCTGAATCAAATAAAGACTAGTTGCCTTCATGGCTGATGTTTGTTACATTTTACTTGGTCATTTTGAGATAAGTAGGAAGCTAATTTATTGACAGATTAAAGTAACAGTATTAACAGGAGTGTTATGCATTCAAAATGAAAAGTCATACTTTAAGACGTAAATGCCCTTTTTTTAATTTACTTCAAGGTCAGCCAAAGATTTTGACCCATGTTCAGATAAGGAAAAGAAGTAATCTAGCATACATTAATACTCATTACAATTTTCAGCCAATACATCAGTCAAACACCTATTTATTAATTATGGTCACATATAGCAATCACACAAGGGTTTATCTGAGTCAAAGCTTGTCAATTTGTTTTGAGTTACATCCACTTGTAATAGAAGCTTCTTTCAATGAATAAGGAAAAATAAAACAAAAGCCAAGCCAAAGACTCATGGGAAAGTTTCATGCTGGCAAATAGGTAATTAAAAAATATGTTCCCTCTTAAAGATAGCTGAGACTTCAGCCTGTAATTTTATTGTGACAAATAAAATTACATCTTGCTCCGATGAACATGCATTCATTAATCCTTCAAATATGAACTAAATCACCAAAAAATGATACAAACCTGCATGGAAGTCTATTCCTACAGTAAGCGATGTACCGGAAATTGGCAGCAAGGCATCCGATTTATCATTGGGTTCAAGTGATATTCCTCTGATTTCTTCATGAAGAGAATACATCAGGAAAGATTCAAAACCTAGACAATAAATAAATCATGTAGGAGAGTGAGGACTGCAGATGCTGGAGATCAGAGCTTTAAAATGTGTTGCTGGAAAAGCGCAGCAGGTCAGGCAGCATCAAAGGAACAGGAGAATCGACGTTTCGGGCATAAGCCCATCTTCAGGAATGAATAAATAAATCATGTTTCTTTATGTTATTCCCTTAGAAAATAAGTAAATGGGAAAATAAGATTTGTTTAGCTATTGATTTCACAATTTATAATTTGACAATATTGTTTTCAAGCATATACAAATCTAGGCATTTCTGACTAGGCTTTGACTGATGTCAAGTTATATCAGAGCAGAAATAGTTCAAAATAGTATTAATTTGCAATGCTCTTTCACTTTCCCAACATCAATATTTTTGTATGATGCAATGTGCTTTATTTTCCACAATTACTACTACAAGTTTAAAGCAGTACTTCTATCACTATATTGGATGAAGAACTGTAAATGAATAATCACTTTACTGGAAGAGAAAATCAGACCACTTCTATGACAACCAACTGGTCTGCACAACCTCTTTACAAGCATGTGAAAAGTTGAAAAGTTGCCCCAGGCATAAAAATTTACTGCATCGTGTCATTTTATTGTACAACTATCAAAACTGGTCTATCAAAAAATATTTCTAATTTATTTTAACAAATGTATTCCTTTCAATATTCTATTAACATTGCTATTGGTTACAATTATAATTTAGGAAAGGTGTGCTCTTCTTGTCAATGTTAGATCCTTTTGAGCCTTTAGTGACTAATTTCAATAGCATTCTTTGAAGTGAAGGCAGTGTGATCTGAAATTCTTGATAGTAACTGCAGAACATTTTATTCAGCAATTTAAAGTGTATTTTCAATTGTCATCAGTAATGGAGCAGAAAATTCACACTGGACATTTACTTTTGCAATCAAAGCTACCAGACCAAATAAAAGGGGGAAAACAACTATGCAAAATAGATCTGGAACAAACTAAATTCCAATTACCGTTGGAAAATATTTGCTTCAAATTTAAATATAATTTTTTTTTTGCATGACCCTACAAAGGAAATTAACTGTTTTAATAGAAACTTTTCAAATTAGAAATAGATCTCTATTGAAATTAACTTCATCCTGGATTATAGAATCAACTCAGCTTATGCAATTATCAACTTCTTGCTATGCTCCGCAAGCTGCATCTACACTATGTTCTGAATGCATCTTTTTCCTTCATCAGGGAAGAATACATGTTAGAATTAATTGAGGGCATTACTGTGTAAACAGTGTGTGTATTCCTCTGATAGCTGCATCTAACCATCTGCTGGGTTGTTACAATTTTATTTTTGCTGTGACATACAGCCACATGTATATACAGAAAGAAGCACAGCAATCTTTATGAGTGATGTGTTTTATTGTTTTAAAGCTGCCTCTCACATCATTTGTCACTGTGTCTTCCAAGGGTTATGTGAAGATACAAAAGCGAAGGTGGTAAACATTCTGTTCTCCACACATCAGCTGCACATGAGAATGTAAACCCCTCAATTTACCTCATGGTGGACGGGATTTGTTACTGGATTTTTTGGGAATAGGTACCAATTACACTTTTGTCTGGTTTCAAATGGAGAAAGACCTCAGTGAAGGTAAATGAGCTGAAAGAGCAACAGCAGGAAGCTGATACTATACGGCTATCCTGATTACCAGCACCAAAGGTAGTTGAGCTTCTCTAACTAGAATCAGGATAAAAAGAAGTTCATTCCTTTCCTCACACAGAAAAGCTGTTGTTTCCTTCAGTTGACAATAACACTTACCCTCACATGACATTTTATCACTGCGTAGCTGATATCCCACAGTGCACTTGCATGTTTTCCTTGTTTCTGAGACTGGCAAGCAGAGCTGGGAGCATCCACCGTTGTTCACACTACACAGATTAGTACCTAAATGAGGCATATAAAATCAATGTTCAGGAGCCTACCAATGCTTCAGTTAGCTTCCTTCTACATGAATAATGAGACTTCTCTTGACTGTACAGTGATCTACGCCATTATGATTGATGAATAGTCTAACTTCTTTTGAAATTGGAACTGAACTTTCTACATCAAATAGCTCTGAAAAGCACATTTTGCTAGAATAATGGAGCATTACATCAAACAGTAGTAATGGCATTAGTCTATCTAGCATTAAAATTTATGATCATTGTGCTATCATAGCAAAATGGTAATGATGTTTTTGTAGCATGTTGGTCTTTTTAACCTCACAAAATAAATTGTTCTACAGACAGGAAAGCTCTACCTTTTGTCAGCTGTATTTGAACAAGCAAGTTATAGTCATACAGCACGGAAACAAACCCTTTGGTCTGACTCGTCTACACCAACCAGACATTCCAATCTGGCCCGTTCAATTTCCCAGGATTTGGCCCATATCTCTCTAAACCCTGCCTTTCAAATGTTGTAAATAGAATTCAATTTCCACCATCTGCTTTGACAGAATTTGAACCTGGGTCACTTGGATATTAGTTGAATTTTTAGGTTAATATTTTAGCAATAATACCACTAGACGATTGCCTGGTTGGTGCATTGACTAAGTTTGAGTGAGGAGACAGGAATACCATTTAAAGTTCTTATTCACCATTGAAAGCAACATTCAGGGTCATAACAAAAATATTTATCTTAGGATTTTGTAGCTCTCTGTCCAAATGGTCCTAATGCGATTCTTCCTGAATGATTCATCAATCTCAGTCATGAACTCTTTTTTTCTTCTCATGAATGAACATGAATAGTTCCAGTATTTTTTGTCTTTATTTCAATTTTCTAGCATCCACAATATTTTACTTACGTGATCCTGGAGTAAAAAGGGATGAGTAAATTTTCACAATCAAATTAAAATTGCTGTATGACTATATGGATACTAATTATACCTTATGACATGCAGTTCCATTACATTATCGCTGGATTTCTCCAGGGTCCTGAATCTCTTGTAAAACAGCCCTCAATTTGTCACTTCAGGCTAAGATGTAATAGCCTCTGGGCAGGAAGAATGCTCTCTACCTCCCCCACTACTATTAGATATCATGGCCTCGGGAAGTGAACAAGTACACTACTCCTCAGCTTTCCTCCAAATTCTCTCATCCCTACCAGCTCATCAAATTCCCTTGCAATTGCTCAGAATTCTACCAGAAGAATATTTTACAAAATACCTTAAAACTCTTAGAACTAGCTAGCACTGGGAAGTTCTCTCCAATCCAAAAAAAATAAAGGAGATCATTGAGGCTGAGTGATATATCCCTAATAATCCATGTTGCTTCCATAGGTTGAGGTCCTGACTACATTCAAGAACATGTTTAGCTCCCTTTTAGAATGCCTTCACACAACTGTGTTCACTGCCTATGCTTATCAAAACATAATATGTCCGACAATATAATCTTGTTCATGAACTTTTGTTTCCCATATACATGTCCCTTGGTGTATTATTTAGTTCATATGGCCGAAGAGCTGATTGGCAATATAGGGTTAGACCAACAGTCAAAAATGTAGTGCTGGAAAAGCACAGCAGGTCAGGTAGCATCCGAGGAGCAGGGGAATCGACGTTTCGGGCATAGGCCCTTCATCAGGAAGGGTGTAACCAACAGTGTGAGTTCAATTCTCACACAGGCTGAGGTGACCATGAAAGGTTCTCCTTCTTCACCTTTCCCCTTGTCTAAGGTGTGGTGATCCCCAGGTTAAATTGCAACGAGCTATCTTTTCCTAATGAGAGAGTAGCCCTCTGGTCCAATAGCCAAACCATCATCTCCCAGACCATACAGAACCTCATCACCTCAGGAGATCTCCCACCCACAGCTTCCAACCTCATAGTCCGGGAACCCCGCACTGCCCGGTTCTACCTCCTTCCCAAGATCCACAAGCCTGACCACCCTGGCCGACCCATTGTCTCAGCATGCTCCTGCCCCATTGAACTCATCTCTACCTACCTTGACGCTGTCCTATACCCCCTAGTCCAGGAACTCCCCACATACGTTCGAGACACCACCCACGCCCTCCACCTCCTCCAAGACTTCCGTTTCCCTGGCCCCCAACGCCTTATCTTCACCATGGATATCCAATCCCTCTACACCTCCATTTGCCATGACCAGGGCCTCTAAGCCCTCCGTTTTGTCCTCTCTAGACGTCCCCAACAGTACCCTTCCACTGACACTCTCATTCGTTTGGCCGAACTAGTCCTCACCCTTAACAATTTCTCCTTTGAATCCTCCCACTTCCTCCAGACCAAAGGCGTAGCCATGGGCACACGTATGGGCCCCAGCTATGCCTGTCTCTTTGTTGGCTATGTAGAACAGTTGATCTTCCGTAATTACACCGGCACCACTCCCCACCTCTTCCTCCGTGACATTGATGAGTGCATTGGCGCCACCTCGTGCTCCCACGAGGAGGTTGAGCAATTCATCAACTTCACCAACACATTCCACCCTGACCTTAAATTTACTTGGACTATCTCTGACACCTCGCTCCCCTTCCTGGACCTCTCCATCTCCATTAGTGACGACCGACTTGACACTGACATTTTTTACAAACCCACCAACTCCCATAGCTACCTGGATTACGCCTCTTCCCACCCTATCTCTTGCAAAAATGCCATCCCTTATTCACAATTTCTCCGCCTCCGCCGTATCTGCTCCCAGGAGGACCAGTTCCACCATAGGACACACCAGATGGCCTCCTTCTTTAGAGACCGCAATTTCCCTTCCCACGTGGTTAAAGATGCCCTCCAATGCATCTCGTCCACATCCCGCACCTCCGCCCTCAGACCCCACCCCTCCAACCGTAATAAGGACAGAACGCCCCTGGTGCTCACCTACCACGCTACAAACCTTCGCATAAACCAAATCATCCGCCGACATTTCCGCCACCTCCAAAAAGACCCCACCACGGGGGATATATTTCCCTCCCCACCCCTTTCCGCCTTCCGCAAAGACCGTTCCCTCCGTGACTACCTGGTCAGGTCCACACCCCCCTACGACCCACCCTCCCATTCTGGCACTTTCCCCTGCCACCGCAGGAACTGTAAAACCTGTGCCCACACCTCCTCCCTCACCTCTATCGAAGGCCCTAAAGGAGCCTTCCACATCCATCAAAGTTTCACCTGCACATCCACCAATATCGTTTATTGTATCCGTTGCTCCCGATGTGGTCTCCTCTACATTGGGGAGACTGGGCGCCTCCTAGCAGAGCGCTTTAGGGAACATCTCCGAGACACCCGCACCAATCAACCAAACCGCCCCGTGGCCCAACATTTCAACTCCCCCTCCCACTCTGCCGAGGACATGGAGGTCCTGGGCCTCCTTCACCGCCGCTCCCTCACCACCAGACGCCTGGAGGAAGAATGCCTCATCTTCCGCCTTGGAACACTTCAACCCCAAGGCATCAATGTGGACTTCAACAGCTTCCTCATTTCCCCTTCCCCCACCTCATCCTAGTTTCAAACTTCCAGCTCAGTTACTGTCTTCTTGACTTGTCCGACCTGCCTATCTTCTTTTCCACCTATCCACTCCACCCTCTCCTCCTTGACCTATCACCTTCATCTCCTCCCCCACTCACCCATTGTACTCTATGCTACTCTCTCCCCACCCCCACCCTCCTCTAGCTTATCTCTCCATGCTTCAGGCTCACTGCCTTTATTCCTGATGAAGGGCTTTTGCCCGAAACGTCGATTTCGCTGCTCGTTGGATGCTGCCTGAACTGCTGTGCTCTTCCAGCACCACTAACCCATTATTTGGTTTCCAGCATCTGCAGTTATTGTTTTTACTCTGGTCCAATAGGACTATGGTGACTTTACATGGCACTTAGAACTTCTGAAACTAGTGCAATTAATCAGGCTTTTCCAAAATCATTAAGCCTTTCATTATTTTAGCTGCTAGTATTCAATCAAAGAGCAGGTTTCCTAAAAGCCACATTCTCACATAAATTGTACTTCTCTTATGATCCTTAGAGGTCCATATCCCCCAAAATTTTTAGGGAGTATCAGTTGAGACTGTTCAAGTTTTACTTTATTTTACATTTCTAAATACCATGGAGGAAAAAAAATCCTAATTTCAGTTTGCAAAGAAGGTAAACACCTAACTACAAGACTAGATGGAATGAGAATGTACAAATACCAGGGCCCTACTACAGAACACAGCAGGGATCATTCATGTTTCCTCCTCTAAAGATTTTATAATTTCTCATCTTCTTTATAATGCAGAGCATATTTAAAACTATTAAGTTTAGATAAAATAAACTCCATGACTTAACAATGATAAATGTTGAAACAATACTTAACATGTCAGGCAGTAGATGAAGAGAGAAACAGAGTTAAATTTTCATGTCAATAACCTTTGAGGGAATGAAAGTTCAATGAGTTAACAATTTAGATATACAGAAACATAGAGGATAGGAGCAGTAATTCAGTCCTTCCACTCTGCCATAACATTCAATATGATCATGGGTGATCATCCAATCCAATACTTAGGTCACATTTTCTCCTTGTACTCTTTGATCTCTTTAGCCCTAAGAACCATATCTAACCTTCCTGAAAAAAATCAATGTTATGGTCTCAACCATTCTCTGTGGCAAAAAAATTCAATGGGCTCATTACTCTCTGTGTGAAGAAATCTTTCCTTTGGCCTGTGACTTACCTTTAGACTGTGACCTTTGGTTCTGGATTCCCAGAATATTGGGAACATCCTTCTTGCCTATTCCTGTTGGAATTATATGGAGTTTTATTTTATTCTCCTCATTCTTCTAAACCTCAGTGAATACAATTTTAATTGCTCTATACGTCAATCCTGCTATGGCAGGCAACAGTCTAATAAACCGTTGTTACACTGCCTCCATAGCCAGAACATCCTTCCTTAGAAACAGACACCAAAATGGCACACAATATCTAGGTGTGGTCTGTACTTTTGCAGCAAAACATCTCTGCTCCTATGCTTGAGTCCTCTTGCTTTGAAGACCAACAGTTGCTTTCTTCACTGCCTGCTGCACTTGCATGCTTACCTTCAATGACTGGTGTACAAGGCTAACCAGGTGTCATTGTACCTTCCCTTTTCCCAATCTATCACCATTCAGATAATAATCTATATCCTTTTGCTTGCTACCAAATTGGATAATCTCACATTTATCCACAATATACATCATCCTCCATTCATTTGCACAATCACTCAATGTGACCAAATCACACTGACATCATTTCTGCATCATCCTCCCAGTTCACCTTCCCACCCCACTTTCTGTGATTTGCAAACTTGGCAGTATTACATTAGTTTCCACATCCAAATTGTGAAAATATACTGTTAATAGTTGGAGTCCTAGCACTGATGCCTTTGGTACCCCAAGAGTCACTGCTGCTAGTCAAAAAAAGACCCATTTATTCCTAAACTTTGTTCCCTGTCTGCCAACCAAGTTTTCAAACTTTGTTTCCTGTCTGCTGACTCAATTTTCAATCCACGTCAGTAAATTTCCCTCAATCCCATGTGCTTTAGTTTTTCATGTTAATCTCTTATGTAGAACAGTATTGAAAGCCTTCTGAAAGTCCAAGTAAACCACATCCATATACCCTTCTTTGTCAACTTTAGGAATTACATCCTTGAAAAATTAAAGTAGATTTGTCCAGTGATTTAAAAATTTATGACAACCTTTTTGAAAATTCTTCCTTATGTTTATATACAGCATATTTTGATATATCTGTTTAATTTTCACTGATTTGTTGTTCTCAGTAAACTTACAGTCTATTTTTACTGACTCTACATTTTCTTTGTTCTCTTTAAATGAATAGAAATAGGGGGAATTACTGATAGCATACCCTATTATTGATGATAGAGTAACTGGTTTATTTTTGCCCAGTCATGACCACCATAAAATAATTCTTGTTTATACTTTGTTGACTTCAGGCACAGCATTCCACGACCATCAATACCAACTCTGTTTTCCACTGCACTTTCCCATGTAACTGCACCTGCCCATTCACCTCCTCCCTGTTCACCATCCAAGGACGTAAACAGTCTTTCCAAGTGAAGCAGCATTTCACCTGTACCTCCTCCAACCTTTTATATTGTATTCACTGTACCTAATATGGCCTATTCTAAATTGGAAAAGCCAAATGTAGACTGGATGACAGCTTTGCAGAATACCCCCGGTCTGTGTGCAAGCATAAGATCAACCTTCCTATAGCTGGTCATTTTAACACAGCATCCTGCTCGTATGCCATGTCTGTCCACGGCATGCTGCAGTGTTCCAGTGAATCACAGTGCAAACTGGAGGAACAACATCCCATCTCCAGACTAGACACTTTGCAGCCTTTTGGACCCAATATTGAGCTCAAAACCTTTAAATTTTGAATCAACTCCCATTTCTTCCCTTGGCTTTACTTGTTACATTCTCTGTCACCATATCCTCCTTCCCTCCCTCCACCCTAGTGGGACTGTCTGGTCAGTTAGACACACAATTGTTCTGCCATTCTCACATTCCATTCACTTAATCTGAACTAACAACATATTTTCTCCACCAGCACTCTATCACCTCCACATAGCACCTCCCCCTCCCCCCCCAAATAGAGCATAAATGCTGCCCCCTCCACACTTCTGTTCTGACGAAGTCATCAAGATGCAACATGGTAGGTTGCTCTCTTTCTTTGGATGTTGTCTGTCCCCCTTTTATCTCCTGCATTTGTTTTTTATAGTACAGATTTCAGAATCTGCAGTAATTTACTCCGTCATTCTAAGTTTTCATGTCAATCACTTATTGAATTAATTCACTTGACAATTGAATCCCAATGAAAACAAATGTCTTCCGTCCAAAGCCATTCTTTGCCCTTCTTGTTGGCTTTTTTCTTACCTTGCTGCATCTCTTTCCCATAGACTTTCATATGCAATACAGTTGCAATATTTTTCCGCATGATGACAGGCTCTGAACCATCCACTTTATTGCAGATTCCAATCCATCCAGATGCTTGATCTGCCCACCACAGCTTGTCTCCTTCAAAAACAAGCAAGATGCTCCTTGTTAGAAATGTTTTATTTTTGTTTTCTTTTCAATTTTACTTTCAATCTAAATGCATTTTACATTAAGCTATTTTATTACTTTAATTTCCAAATGTGTCCACTCTATGCATAGTACACAATTAAAGCGTGAACGATAAAACTATTCTTTGTACAGATTTTGTTGACTCATAAAGTTACAATTTTGCAGTAAGATTGTATGGTTGTTGCAACAGTTATGGTGTTAGAGGTTTCTTGCTTCATGGATCACTATCAGAAGACACCTCAATACAGAGGTGATTCCTGAAGAAGGGCTAATGCCCGAAACGTCGATTCTCCTGCTCCTTTGATGCTGCCTGACCTGCTGCGCTTTTCTAGCAACACATTTTTCAGTTCTGATCTCCAGCATCTGCAGTCCTCACTTTCTCCCACCTTAATAGAGGTCAATAACTGTATTTGCAATAAAAGAGGTTGTTTACACTTAAGCAGATAACTAAACCTCTAAATGAATTAAATCAATTGTGAAGAACTTTTTTTTATCTGAGGCAACATAAAGGCCACTTCCTTCTTTGTACTGTATTTATTGTAATTTCACATTTGTAGGTCATTTTTATGACAGAACAGAGCAATGCCCTAAATCTTTGATGAAAAGGGAAACTTGATTTTGATGGCAAAATCTTTTTTTTTTCCCAAAATGGGAAATTTCATACATTACTCTTTTGTTGCTTGGAAAACGGTGCTGCAATTACCTCTTTGCTTTACCTTCATTAAAAAAAAACTTTGTCTTCAGTTTTGAAAAATTTATATTTTCAATTTGTTTTCTTTAAGATTTTCCTCCCCCTTTCATGATTATGAGAGTAAGAAGCTTTTGACTCTTTTGACTCAATGTCACCATGAACTACTGCTCAGCCAGGTATGGAGTGATATATGGAATCAAGTTCATTGCTCTTCCTCGTGATAATCTTCTACTGCATCAATATGACATTTCTATTTTCTGTCCCAACTACTCTTATAGTACCTAAAAGAGATTGCCAATTTAGAGACAATTAGTGTCATATTATAGAGAGTTTTGTGGACATAAGCCACTTGGAACTGGGTCAAATTCATTACACTTACAACCCTCACAGCAGTCAGCAAAATCAGGCTTTCATTCCTTCAGTCTGCACTGTTTCACATTCATATGCACATTTATGATATGGCGAAATAATGCTTTAAGATATTAGACTTCTAGATATTATTGACATTGTCAGTATTGATTGCAAATTCAAACAAATTCTTCAGATGAACAACAATGAATCAAAAGACAAAATCTTCATATGATATTATTTTAATTCATTCTTTTATGGGATGTGGGCAGTGTCAGCATTTGTGCCCATCTTTAATTTTGAACTGAGTGGCTTGTTTGGAGTATTTCGGAGGACATTAAACAGCATTATGATGAGTCTGGAATCACACTGAGGTCAGACCAAGTAAGGATGAGCAAAATTGTTCTCTCAAGGATATTAATGAACCAGATGGGTTTTTATAGTGATTGACAATAGTTTGATGTCATAGTAAGTGAGATCAGCTTTCAATTCCAGATTTATTCATTAAATTTAAAGTCCAGCAGCTGCTGTAAGAGCATTAGCCTCAGCTCTGGATTACAAATATTTCCACTATTCCAATATCTCCTCTTCTCCAGACAAGACGTGCAGTAGAGGAAACATTTCATCAAATTCAAGAGAATTTGGAGTTGAATTGATGCTATTACAGTCACTTTAAATTTTCTATGTTAAAAACTGACATCTTCCTTTGAGGGTAACTTCATATTGGTGTAATGCCCTCTCTTTCTCCTTTACAAACCAACAGCTCACACCTTGATCAGTGGGGTCACTGATCCATCACTGATCAAGGCTCTGCTGGCTCAGAATTGGGAGAGGAGCTTGGTTCCTTCCAATAATTAGCCTGTACCTTTAAAAATTGATTGCATGTGCTAAGAGCATACTGCTTGGATTTGGGATTTGAAAGTAGATTGGCAACTATGTTCCCAGCACAGAATTGAAATTCCTGGTCTACATTGCATTTAGAAAGCCTGCACGGATCACCCTCCAATTGAAATGGGATCAGATGGGCAAAGAGGTCAATTCCTGCTGACTGACCCCAAAGCACTGTGTATATCATCACACATCTCCTGCTTACCACACAACCAATCTTTCATGCTGTTCGATGTTTCTATCACCCACCTAACTAGCTCCTTGGCAATCAGAATTCAAGTCTAACATCCAGATACTTCCGCTCATCTTCACACACATTCGCCAATGTTGCCAGTCACACATTCACCTCCTACTGCCTCCACATAGCACTAGCTATTCAACTACAGAATACACATTGGACAAAGAAAATACCACACTACCACTGGCATTTAGTTTCTGTCATGTAGGACAGAAGGAAGACCAGAACCAGCATGGGACTAGAACATCTGAGTGGAGATAGCAGCTGTTGGCTGTTGATTGTGAATGAATCCAGAGCAACCAGAGTCAATGAGAATGACGGTGGGCCTTCTCACCTTGTCTTGCTATGTGGCACAAGAGGCAAGCTGCTCATGCTGTGGCTGTGGAGTTTTTTGCTATGGATTTCTTCCCTCACTCGAATTTGCCCCTTCTGATTTACTGCTTTCAAATACCTAAGTACAGTCACTTTTCCAATCCCAACAGCCCAACAAAACAGTGCAGCTTTAATCTGAAATGTGCAACTTCCATTTCAGCTATTGGCCAGTTGTATTAGCCTGCTGTATTACCTTGGAGGTAAGCGTATAATTGGAATAAAGGCAAAGTCACCATAATCCTAGAGGCCCACAGGGTTATCCTCTCATTAGGGACAGACTTGAAGTTCACTATGCCTCAAGTGAAGGGAAACATTGAGAAGAGTACTTCTTCATAGTGACCTCAACCAGTATGGGAATTGATCCCATGCTATCGATTTCACTCTGCATTCTACACCAGCCATCCAGGCAACAGAACTCATCGGCCCCATAAATTGAGGTAAATCAACATGAACTGGTGAGTTACATTCAAAATTATCGAATCCCTACAATGTGGAAATAGGTCATTCGGCCCATCAAGTCCTATCCTCTGAAGAGTATCCCACCCAGACCCACCCCACTTTTGTAACCTAACATTTCCTATGGCTAATCCACCTAACTTACTCATCCGGGAGATGATGGGCAATGTAGCATGACCAATCAATGTAATCTGCACATCTCTGGACTGTGAGAGGAAACCGGAGCACCCGGAGGAAAACCACACAGAGAAAGTGAGAATGTGTAGAATCTACACGGACAGTTGCCAGAAGATGGAATCAAACCCAGGTCCCTGGTGCTATAAAGAAGCAGTGCTAACTACTGAGCTACCATGTCACCCACAGAGACAAAGCTAGGATTATTTGATATTTCACCAGAGAATAAGGATATAGACAGGTTCTGCTGCAGATAACTCAGATGAAGAACTTGATCGGATACAGCAGGTACCTGATGGGCATGAATGCTGGCTGCATTAGCTAGGGCCTGCCAAACAGCTCTCAGTCACCATCAAGGAGCATGAATGACCTTAGCTTCAGACAGGTGGATAGCATTGTGCAGAGCACCCCTTCTCCATGCACAGCCTCTGCTGTATCTTCTTGTGCTGTTGACATAGAGACATAGTCACCTTCCCTGCCATATCTATGTGAGCCAGGTCACTTACTTCTTCAGTTGCTTCCACTCCTCCAACATGATCTCCCACCCTATATAAATGCAGCAACCTCACAAAGGCAATTAGGTTTCTTGATGTCATGTTGAGCGAATGAAATTGGCTAAAGACCAGCATCTGAGATGCCAACAGACATGAGGAGGATCTGAGATGGATTGTCTACTCAGAATGTCTGGCTAGAGACTGTTTTGAATGCTTCTGCATTGTCCTTTGCATGGGTGTCTCACATGTTGACTGAAAAAGCAGGGAGACACTCATGCTGACACTCACAAGGAATGCTGGCCACATCTTCTGCCCAATGGGCAGTTAAGAAGACCTTCATGTGGAATCAGATTCCCAATGGCAGCTATCCCTCCTAACAGGTACTGACAGGAGGCCAGAAATTCCTATACTTGGCAGTGCCACATACCATGTCTGGGCTGCTGTTGGGAGGGATTGGCAGTGTGTGCAGAAGCAGGCCAGGGGTATGCTTAAATTCCAGTCCAGCCAGTGAATTCTTGCTGGATATCAGCTGTTAGCACATTTTCTTGCTCTTTTTTCAAATTCTCCTTTTCCTCCTCCTCTGAGCTGAAACCTTGCTGCAAGATAATCTAACAGCAAATGCTACTGGTGAGGTTTTGCAGGACAGAACAGATTTTGCTCAACTTGTGGGGTAAGATCTCACCTTGATTTGTGTATAGGGTGGTACTTTCTAGAAACGTTTGGGCACAAGAATGTGTATCTATGCACTTTCTTATGACAGTTTAGAGAACTTCTGGACAGTTGACAATATTTCTGATCCTGTAGCGAAAATTCAGTTCATTTTACAGTCTCTTTCAAATTATTGTGTCACCTCGTATTATCATGAGATGAAAGTGTATAAGGCAGCTGCCTGGATAGCCCGTAGCTCACGAATGTTGTTTTGACAGCACCTTTACCAACTAGAAGGACAAGGCGGTAGATTCATGAGACACCATTACCTGCAGGTTTACCTTCAAGCCACAAACCATCCTGACTTGCTCACAATAATCCTGGCAATCCTTTCCTAGCAGCACCCTACTCCTCAGGAACTGCAATGGTTCCCAATGGCCACACCCCTGCCTTATGTGTCTGCCTTTAATCAAGCACTGAGTGCCTTTGATTGAACTAACCCTCTGTCCACAAAATCTCCTGGACCTCCAGAAAGTTAAAAAGCATCCCACATTCTTTTTAATCCCATTTGTGGAGGGACTGTTTGTCAGTAGACCTACTTGTAGCTGCATTAACATCAGCAGTGGAGAGTTGAACCTTTTTTTATTGGTATCTAGAAGTGCTCTCACACATAACTGAATTTGCTTTTCTCCATCACCAAATCACCCATGGTATTTATTTTCATCTATTAACCACCACCAGCAAATCATCTGTGTCCAATGGAATAATTTACATGCAAAGCCCATTAATGGCGATGCAAAAGGGGATGGAGGTATTTATGTGGTTGTTAAATAGCCACTTAGTTAGTAGTGAAATAGAATGGTTAGCCTATTGACATTCCTGACCAGAACTTAATTCTGATGGAGTTTTCAGGAATTAGGCATGACACCAACCTACTGAATCAAGTGTTTTTTCTGCCTCCTACCTCATCTCCAGCAGGACTAGTACTTTCCACCGTGATTTGGTACTTATCCTTCGTCTACAGGGCAGTCTTGGATTGTGGTACTCATATTAATTGGACAATTACTATTAAATGAAGATGAGCACTGGGAAACATAAATTGGACAGTGTCACTAAACTGCTATACCATTAAATGCTCTTTGTGTAAAATTATGAGCAAGAAACCAATTTTTGATGGGCCATTAGTTTCTATTTATGGTTTTATTATATGACTACTTAGAGAAAATTGCTGTGTCATTAGTACTGGGCAAATTGCCCACCTTCATTTCTGTCTTAATGTTAATGGTATATAGTGGATCAAAAAGGACAATTAAAAGGTCTGACAACTTATTAAGAACAAAGCCCCACCATTTTTATCATAGAATATTTTAAGAATTTGATTATTTTCTCATTTACATTTTTCAAATAGTATATAAACGACATGCCAATCCAAAATGTGATTCTGGTTTTGAAGATGATCGTCTATGATTGATATCATTTGTAAAGTGAATACCATGATGTATCAGTTAATGCAAATGACTCAATAGGAAAGCACTGTTCAATCAATACTTTTGAAAAGCTTTAGTAGAAATAAATGAGTGATTATTTGGAAGATAAATCATTCATTATAAGTAATTAATAAATGAAAACAAATATATAATGATCTAATATACCAGATTGTTTGCATCTGGTAAAACTTTGGGATGGAAGAGCAACTGTTATTAATTACATTCTGACAAGAAACAAACAAATATATCTGCTGCTGGATTATATTCTATCTGGTATAAAGATACCATACAAAGCATCTTGTTGGACAATAGAATGTCATTACTTATTACAACAGTCTCTGTAGCAAACACAAAATTAATGACAAGCAAATAACAAAGAAATTTACATTCGTAATATGTTCCAATTGAGCATTTTTAAAAATATAATGTTGTCACTTCACTTCAAAATGCAAAAAAAGGTTGATAATTTGCTTGTACACAATCACTATAAAATCAATGTTTCCTCTATTGGTGATACTTGTTATTGAAGAAATTACATATTCTGTAATTACAATTATATATTCTACACCTGTGGTGGATAATTTAGTTAAATCACATTACATATTAAAAGTGTAATATCATGAAACATTTTAATATATTCATCAATATTAGTGACAATAATCCAATTACACTGTAGAAGGTTTCATTTGAGAATTCCTGTTCAACTTTTGTTTTGGTAGCATAATTATTTTTCGCATCCAGAGTTGGCTGATTTAATCAATCATGTTTCCTGGGACAGTTAAGTAGAGAAAGAAGTCAAGTTGATGGCAAAGTCTAGAGCATAAATAATCTGTAACTTAAACACAAATAAAATGTATTGTACATCTAAACATTGTTTCAAGGGAACAGACCATCCAGCAGAATCTGAAGTGAGTTTGGCTCGGTCTGAGCCTCGACATGTTGTTTGGAGTTATACTCACTACAAAACCCAGCAAACTTTTTTATGGTATCTTGCCAAATGCACCTCATTAACTACTTCATGTTCCTCATGAAAAATTCTCACTCCATATTACCACACATCAGTTCTGTCAAATGATCCACATCAATTGTGTCTGGCCATTTTTGAGAGCTACTGGCATATGCTTGAGGTACTAGAATAATGTCTTGGTGTGCTGAACATTAACATGTGCCCATTACTATTTTCCCCCAACAGATTCCAACTGACAAGCATATAAGCAGCTTGCCTGTGCATCTGCACAAAAAAATGTCAATATGGCAACATGATAGTCTTTAGCTTTAGTTGCCTGAAGCACCAACTTAGCAGACTTCGCAAGGCAAGGCGTAAATGTTTAGATCATCAGGTAGGTGCTAAGTGAGTAAAGGCTAAGAGAGCAAACTTGCAGCCCTGAGATGCAGCCTCATCCTGTCTGTCCGAGTGTACAAAGTGTCCCTGCTGCAGTCTTTCAGCATTACCTACTGGTGTGCCCTGAAATGCAGGCCTGCTCTTCCTAAGCAGTCCACAAGTGGAAAGGACAGGTGCCATGATGGTCATGACGAATTGGCAAATGCTGGATTCCAGTGCCTGTGGATCTGCTTTGAGATGCTGTTTGGTACCGGTCAACATGGAGGTTGTTCACAGACTGTGGTGAGCTTAAGTTGCCAAATACTCACTTTGATTTCTACATCATGTTTTCTCGGCATTAAGTTTGTTTGGCAAGTTTGAAAAGCTAGGAAGTTGAATATGAATGAGCCAAGTTGCAGTGTTAATAAGACCAAGCAAAAATTGGCAACTTGCCACTGCCTGGTGAGAAACTTGCCATGCCACTTGCAAAAGCATGAAAGAGGGAGCAAGATGATCATGACATTGAGATAGCCCTTTTTGGACTGCTCATCCAAATCTGCCACAAATCAATTCATGCCTCACATTGCTCAGACCTCCATAAGACTGCACTCAACATATTCAAATGTGATATAATAAAACAATCATATATAAATTGTGATCATAGTATATTTCCTTGTCCAACAGGTATGAGATATTTGTATGGATGAGGCAAATGGCTGTGGACAGGATGAGCCAGCTGACCGCAGCACCATGGTGCAGAAGGCCATTCAAAAGTGGGGAAGAAAAAGTAGTTGTCGTGTGTTGCCTGGTTGGTGCCAGGGTACAGGACATCTCCCAACTGGATTGAAAGGATATTGGAGCGGGAGGGAGAAGATCCCGTTGTTGTGGTTCACGTTGGCACTAACAACATAGGCAAGGCTAGGAAGGACGAACTGTTTGGGGAGTACCAAGCGTTAGGAAGGAAATTGAATAACAGGTCCTTGAGGGTCATAATCTCTGGATTACTGCGCAAGCCACGTGCTAATTGGCATAGGGACAAGAAAATTAGGAAACTAAACACGTGGCTAAGAGATTGGTGTGGGATTCCATTTCATGGGACAATGGCATCAGTTTTAGAACCGGGATACTGATGGGATGGTCTCCACCTGAACCGATCTGGAACCAGCGTTCTGGCAAAAAGGATAAGGAGGGTGGTCACTGGGACTTTAAACTTGTGAGTCGCGGGAAGGGAAAGGAAATGCAACAGGGAGCATGGAGTCAAGTTGAAAGATAAGCAGCAGGTTAGCATATGTGCAGGGTTTAAGTTCAAGGCAGACTAGGAATGAAGCAAAAAGGGAGAATAACTGAGGACATATTGCCAGAGATGTTGGAAATCATGAGGATACAAAAATTAGCATTAAGGTGCTTTACCTGAATGCTCATAATATTCGTAACAAAGTAGATGAATTAACAGCACAAGTCATCGTGAATTATTATGATGTAGTAGGAATCACAGAGACGTAGTCGCAGGGGGTTCAGGACTGGCAGTTAAACATCCAAGGATTTATAACTTATCGAAAAGTCAGGGAGGTGGGCAGAGGGGGCGGAGTTGCCTTGCTAGTTAAGAATGAAATTAAATCTATGGCACTGAATGACATAGGGTCAGATGACATGGAGTCTGTGTTGCTGGAGTTGAGGAACCACAAAGGCAAAAAAACCATAATGGGAGTTATATACAGACCTCCCAGCAGTGGCCAGGACCAGGGGCGAAAGATGTACCAGGAAATAGATAGGGTATGTCAGAAAGGCAAGGTCACGGTGATTCCAAGCAATGTCTAACTGAGGCACTATAGAGCTGCAGTATAACCTCACGGCTCTTAAACTCAGTCCCCCTGCTGATGAAAGCCAACACACCATACGCCTTCTTAACAATTCTATCAACTTGGGTTGCAACTTTGAGAGACCTATGGAATTCCTTGACATTGCCAAGACTCCTGCCTTTAACACTGTAATCTACATTCATATTCAACCTACCAAAATGAATTACTTCACATTTTTCTAGGTTGAACTCCATCTGCCACTTCTCAGCCCAGCTCTGCATCCTGTCAATGGCCCGTTGCAATCTACAACAGCCCTTCACACTATCCACAATTCCACCAACCTTCATGTGATCAGCAAACTTACTAACCAAGCCTTACACTTCCCCATCCGAGTCATTTATAAAAGTCACAAAGAGCAGAGGTCCCAGAACTTCACTGGTCACCGAGCTCCAGGCTGAATACTTTCCAATTACTACCACCCTCTGCCTTCTATGGGCTAGCCAATTCTGTATCCAGACAGCCAAATATCCCTGTATCCCATGCTCCTTACTTTCTGAATGAGCTTGCCATGGGAATCGGACCAAATGCATTGCTGCAATCAAAGTACACCACATCTATTGTTCTACTTTCATGAATCTGTTTTGTCACATCCTCAAAGAATTCAATAAGGCTTGTAAGGCATGACCTGCCCCTCACAAAGCAATGCTGACTATCTCTAATCAAACTATGTTTTCCAAATAATCATAAATCCTGTCTCTCAGAATGCAATAATTTGCCCACTACTGATGTAAGACTGACTGGTCTGTAATTCCCTTTCCTGGACAAGGGAATAACATTTGCCATCTTCCAATCATCTGCATTACTCTGGTGGACAGTGAGGATGCAAAGATCATCGCCAAAGGCAAAGCAATTTCTCCCCTCGCTTCCCATAGTAATCCTGGGCAGCAGAGTCCTAAACTAGAGGGCATAGGTTTAAGGTGAGAGAGGAAAGATTTAAAAAGGATGTAAGGGGCAACTTTACAAGCAAGGGGTGGTGCATGTATGGAAGGATCTGCCAGAGGAAGTGGTGGAGGCTGGTGCAATTACAACATTTAAAATGCATCTGATGGGTATATGAATAGCAAGGGTTAAGAGGGATATGGGCCAAATGCTGGCAAATGAGACCTGATTAATTTAGGAAATCTGGTTGGCATGGATGAAATGGTCTGAAGGGTCTGTTTCCATTTTGTACAGTTTGATGACTCTATGATTCTAATTCTCATCATCAATGCCTCTACCAATCAGAGGCTTCTTGATAACCAATCAGCATTTTCTTCTCATACATTATAAGCATTGGTTTCCTTGCACTTTGATATTTCCTGTGAATGGTCCTGGAGTGCAAAGTAAAAGTTTCAATAAAATGTATCCTTTTGCAACAATATTTGATATTTCTATATTTAGCTGTAGAGTACTTCTGGTGACTCTAACAGTTCTCAGAAATACATATTCATCATCAGTTCGCAAACAAATTTGAACCACCTTCCTATCCATTAAGATTCATTTTATGGGATAAAACAGAATGAATAACAGCCATTTTAAACAATTTGGTCTAAGACCAAATAAATTAATATTGAAAGTTAATGTATATTATTTTGTTTTCCCTGAGGTCCTTAGATCTGCTGGAAGAAATTTTCTACAATAGGCACTAATGTTATTCAAATGTAAATAAGACTTGGCTACTCTCAAGCTTCACAGTAATTGCCAAAGCACAGTTTGTTGTAAAGGTTCCTCTGAAGGTTGAAAAATCTATATTTAAAAACATTTAACTGCAAGTTCAATAAAGACTCTATTAGTCAATATGATAATGAGAATAATCTTAGATAAATAAAGGAATCGTTTGAAAAAATGACAAGTCTTGAGCATGGAACCTCCTTTCTAACCATAGTGCCTCCTGGAGGCATCAGCCAAAAAGATGGTGAAGTGAATTTCACCTCAGAACAGACTTGTCATTTCCTGATAACAACTCCATTACTCATTTTATAGGTCTTACCTTCTGACTTCTGGCTTATAAATCAAGAAGGTCACGGTCGCTAAGAAGGAAAACTACTAATGAATTCCTTCAATACTTTATGCAATTCTTTTTTAAAAACTGGAGAATAGCCTTTGCACTGAATTGAGTCATGTCACTGCTATGAATTAGATTCCCTACAGTGTGGAAACAGGCCCTTCGGCCCAACCAGTCCACACTGACCCTCTGAAAAGTAACCCACCTAGACCCATTTCCCTCTGACTAATTTACCTAACACTATGGACAATTTGGCATGGCCAATTCACCTGACCTGCACATCTCTGGACTGTGGGAGGAAACCGGAGCATCCAGAGGAAACCCACGCAGACACGGGGTGAATGTACAAACTCCACTCAGACAGTCGCCTCAGGTGGGAATTGAACCTGGGACTCTGCTGCTGTGAGGCAGCAGTGCTAACTACTGAGCTACCATGCCGCCCCTAAAAAAGAAAGTTCCTAATTTAAGGTGCATCCAATTCGTTCTATAATCCTCAGAAAAGTGCTTTAAAGCAAAGTGGTATTCTAACTAAGACTGTATTTAGGGATTAAAACTAATTTGCACCAAAATCAAGTGTAGACAAGGTACAGGGAATAATCCCTGTGCTGAAATGGACAGGCTTAATACTGATACACCCAACATTGTTCCAAGAGCCCCGTTAATATTAAACTAGCAAGCTGTGGACATATCCTTAGGCAAGTCACCAGTGTGGAACCCAATAGGCTCTGCTGGTGAAAGCCTTTATACATGTACGTAAAAGGGTTGGGAGATGACATATTAGCATGAAGGAACAAACAGGGAGGAGGGAAGGAGGCTTCTTGTGGACAGGATTAGTCAGAGGGTATAGGGAGGATATAGAGGGGAGATTGAGATTTTTAATCCATACTAACAGCAGGCCATGCGTTTTAAAATGGAGCTGGGGGAAGCACTCCTGTTCCTGAAGTATCTGGCTTCATAGTGCAGATATTATTAATCAACCCTGTTCAAACACGTTACGGCATATCTGTGGAGTAGGTGGGACTTGAACCCAGGCTTTCTGGCTCAGAGGTAGGAACACTCTCACAGCACAAGAGCCCTATAGTTTCAAAGCATCAAAACAACCAGTTCAGCATGTTATTAAACACCTCTAAAGCAGATGAGACCCTTGATCTTAGGTTTCTAGATTCAGAGATATGGACAGTACTGCTTTGCTTTAAGAACAGCTTATTTCAAAGTATAAGTGTTTTAATCAATTTGTTCAGCCATATGACACAACCATATCTGGAGCAGGTGGGAGTTAAGGCTGGACCTCCTGGCACAGAGTAGGGACAGCGCTGTGGCACAAGAGCCCCTAGTTTCAAAGTATACAAATTTCAGGCGTATTATGAAACATTTTCAGTCCAGGTAGGACTTAACCCAGGTCTTCTGGCCTAGAGACAGGGACACTACCACTGTATCATGAGCAGAAGTTTCAAAGTATAGATACCTTTCTTAATCAATCTGTACAGAAATGCTATTACACACCCTTGGAGCAGGTGGGACATGAACCTGGTCCTACTGGATCAGAAATAGGACACTATCACTGTGCCACAAGATTCCTCTCAATTTCAGAATATAGTATTTTTAGTCAACCTATTCAGAGGTTCTATTGCATACATGAGGAACAAGTCCCTCCTATTCTAGTGGGGACACTACCACTGGTCATGAGCCCTGTCAGTTTCTCTATATGAGTTGCTAAAGGAGATGGTGCAGGTGGTCTTGTTTTAAGAAGCATCTGGATGGATACATGAACAGGAAAGGTTTAGAGGGATATAGATCAAATGCTGGCAAATGGGACTAGTTTAAGATATCTGATCAGCATGAACCAGTTGCACCAAAGGGCCTGTTTCTGTGCTGTATAACTCTTTGATTCAAAGCACATATTCTTTTTCCTCTAATAAACTTGCTCAGAGATGTAATTACTTACCTCAGGAGGACTTGGGATTTGAACCCATGCCGCTCTAGTCCAGAAGCAGAAACACTACCACTCCCACAAGAGAGACCCCAGTTTTTTTTCCTAATCAACCGGTTCAAAGATGTTACTGCATACCTCTAGAGCAGGTGAGTCTTGAACCCAGGCCTCCCTGGTCCAGGGCAGGGACATTACCACTACACCTCAAGAAGGCTCCAGCTTCAATGTATAAATTTTTTATTCAGCCTCATTTTCCAAATCAACCTATTCCAAGATATTATTATATATCCCTGTGGCAGTTGGACTTAAACCAAGGTGTTTCAGCTCAAGGGTAGGGACACTACCTCTGCACCACAAGAGGGCCCCAGCACTCATGCCACATAAGTACCAGGCATTGCTCATCTCCAACAAGAAAGGATCTAACTCTCTCTTTTTGATATTCAATGATATTACCATCAATGAATTTTCCACTATCTAGGGAATTACCATTCAGCAGAAACTAAATGGACTAACGATACAAATACTGAGACTGCAAATGCAGTTTGAAGGAGAGTCGTGCAGTGACTAACTTTCCTCTTGAGTTCTCAAAGCCTGTCTTCTATCAAAATCACACATCAGAAATGTGATCCAATACTCCCCACTTGCATGAACACAGTTCCAACAACATTCAAGAAACTTGACACCAGCCAAGTCAGAGTATCCTGCTGGATTTGCATCATATTCAATCATTCAAATATTTAATCCCTCCATTACTAACACCCTGGAACATCACGGTGTTCGATCTACAAGATGCACTGCAAAAATTCTTCGAGTATTCTGAGACAGCAGCTTCCAAACTTACAATCATTACTATCTAGAAGGACAAGGACAACAAATATATGGGAACACCACCATCTGCAGGTTTCCCTCCAAGCCATTCACCATCCAGACTTGGAAATGTATTGCCATTCTTTCTGTGTCACTGGACCAAAATCCTAGAACACCACACACCTCCACCCCCTCCCCCCAACAGCATTATAGGCATACCTACATCAAATGGACTGCAGTGATTAAAAAAAAAGCTCACAACCACCTTCTCAAGGGCAACTAAGGACACACAATAAATGCTGGCCTAACGAGTATCACCGATGAATTAACTTTTTAAAAAATACATCTCAAACTCAAAAATTTTAACCCTATTGAGAATACCAGTCACCAATTAAACAATTGTGATTTCAAGTGATCACACCTCAAAGACTCGAAGGACTTTTAATCTATGGACACTTTATTCTTTCTGTCTCAAGCAGACACTGGCCCTTTTTAAACTTATGAACTGCATTTGTATTTTTAGAGTTTGCATTTTTAATAAGGTGCATTTATTATTCTTCCTGGTGCTGGTAGGTAATAAAATTGCTCTTTATTGCATTCAAAAAACATTTTTGCGAGTGGAAACTTCAATTTGACTTGTTAACTAATCTTTGATGAAGTGTGAAAGTTATGTGGCAATAAAATGAAAATAAGAATATTGTGATCAATTGAGGAGGGGTCAAAATAAATCCTTCATTACTAGGTCATAATTACATACTCCTTGAACAGACTGACATTCTCACCTATTTTGTGCTAAACAAGGTGACAGCAACAGTACACAAGTGAAAACAAATATGGTTGCACATCTTCACCCTACTGAAGAAGATGATGCTTGTAATATTGGTATCACTGTCAAGGTATCTAGGATGTTGAATGTTCCTGCTTTATGCACATTCTCAAATCTTACTTCACCCTCTTCTGGCAATTCAATATGATGGGACAACACTACTATTATAGGACAAGCCAAACAGAGAATAGCTAGGGAATTCCTAGAGGCATGGCACTCATCTGCAGATTCAATCAATAAGCACATCGACCTGGACCCAATATACCGTCCACTGCAACAGACAGCTGGAACTGACAACCGGAAGCAGCAGATTCAAACCACTATAGCCGGAGGAAAGATCACAGAAGCGCTTCACAGGAGGCTCCCAAGCACTGAGGATGCCACCTAGACAGGGGATGAAACGTCTGCAACCACAAATTCCCAGCTCGGCGAACAGAACCACAACAATGATGCAAACACTGTAGATGCTGTAATCCTAGTCATTCTACAATGGCTTTCTATTCACTGCTGCATTGCCTCATCTCACTCAATGACTATTGTCTAGACAATGGTGGTGTTGGAGGACAAAGAACCAGAAGAGGAACATTCTTCCAAGGAAAAATAAACAGTATTACTTGGTCAGGCAAGTGTAGTTATCAGTTCAAATATTGGTATTGTTTATATATGACAGGGTTGGCTTGTAAACAGACAGGATCATTATCTGTGAGTCATTAGGCATGAGTGGATTCTAATCAGTTCCAGTTGTTCTGTGCACAATAGTTCCAGGAATTCAAAGTCAGAAAAGAGTTCTGCTGCCAGAAATTCTTTGTGCAAATTGGAAGGTTCATCTGAGCACAAGCTAGCAGTGTCAAAGAGAATGGAGGTCTCTGGCTCCATATTGACACAGGGCTCCATGCAGAGTTTTAGAGCTCATTCTTTTCTGGGTGAAGGTGCTGGTCAGCTTGATGACAACAATTTTGGATCAAGTTGTTGTTCCTGCCTCCATTACAGCCTGGCAGAAGCCACGCAACCTGGGAGTGTTGCAGTTTGAGCTCATGCTGAAGTGAAAAGATCACGGCTTGTTGTCTCACAAGCCTAGCTTGCTGCCACGCAGACTCAGACTGCTGCTATCACATTGTCAGAAGCACTGCAGGTTACAGTGCTGGTATGGACTTGCAAACTCTGACTGAAGTTCAGCAATTTGTCCTCCAGTAGTTGCACTGTTAAGCTTCCTCCCAGGGCTATGACTCTGTTCTACAAAAACCTGCTGCTGCTTTTCAGTATGATAACAACCATATTCTCAGCACTGGCACTTTTCTACCTATCAACAATCAGCCCAAACTGTTGCCTCTCACATTAATGTGATGCAGCCCAAAGCTGGATCCTCAAGGTTCCATATTGCTCTAAGTCATTCTACAACAGCATCAGCTGTTTTCTCCCATCTCCCACTGACTGCAGTGATTGTGGCAGCACTCAGGAAAACCACGAGATCAGACAAATGCATCCACATGACAGGTATTGATAGGACATACAAAGGTGAGTAGGAGAATATTTTATAGATAATTGAAAGAATTCTTGAATAAAGCCAAATCTTGATTGTGACCAGGACACTGATGTGATGTCCTGCAACTGAGAAAAGGAACAACAAAGAGCCAGGGATTTATTCAGGGAAACCAGAGTCTGTTGATATGTCCTTGGACAACGTGTCCATGGGATGTGCCAACTTTCCCCCTTCCCTTCTTCCACCTCCTCTCAATGTGGCCATTGAAATTGTGATGGTAAGCACTCTGCCCTTATGGTGGCCAGATTGTGGAGGATGCAGCATATTCCTATAAATCATGAGACAAGTTGTATTGTGGTTCAGGCAATGGAACAGTTGCTTCAGGATAATGCAGTGATACTTGTTACAGGTGAAGGAAGCAGGTCATCATTCACATGTACACTGGATAGCATTTGTTGTCAGTCACCCACTCTCTGTCTCAACACTGTGGCATTGTCAGGAAAGCAGACATTCACTGATATGATGTTCTGGGCATACACACCACCTGCATCTTGAGTAAATGGTACTCTGAGGTGTCAGTACACACTCTTATTGACATATAACATTCACAAAGCCTTGTGTATGTAGTTATGGGGAAACCTGTTATTTGTATGCAAAGCTACAGCCTGTTCCTCACTCATCTTTCTATTTAGAGAGAAGACACTGACAGCCCTCCTCTGCTAAACAGAACTTCTGTGACACCCGGGATAGAACAATAGATTGAAAACAGCAATATGTTAGTGATGTTGCCTGCTCTACCGTCAAAGGATCTAAAGGGTAGAAATTAAGGGTCATGGTCTTCTTGATTGCCATTGACAGTACTATCCTCACATGCTGTCAAGTTGCAGGTTTGCTTGAGGATGTATCTTGTTCTTGGTGACACAGCATCTGTATGTTCTGTGCCTGGCTGAGGTGCAGTAGAAGTGCTCCCAGTAGACCTGACTTTGTAAGACCTTCTGTTGTGATTGTACCTCTTCCTCCCTTTATCAACAGCTTGTTCTTTCTTGCTTTTTTTTTGTTATTACTCACTTGTGGGACATGGTTGTTTCTGCCTGGCCAGTATTTATTTCCCATCCCTAGTTGCCCTTGAGAAGGTAGTGGTGAGCTGCCATCTTGAGCTGCTGTAGTCCACTTGGCTTTGGGTTGACACACAATGCTGTCCAGGAAAGAATTCCAAGATTTTTATCCAGTGACAGTGAAGGAACAATGATATATTTCCAAGTCAGGATGGTGACTGGCTTGGAGAGGAACTTGCAGGTGGTGGTCTTTCTATATATCTGCTGCCCTTGTCATTCTAGCTGGAAGTGGTTACTGCTCCATTTTTTCTCAGATACTGCAGCCAAAGGGTGACTGCATCTATAAATGCCAAAACTAAGAGAAACCAACCTCCTAAAGTCTTTAAAAAAAACCTCATAACTCCATCCAAGGGTCCAGCATGCTCTCTTCTGACCTGAACAGCTTCCCACAGCTCCTCCAACAAAACAGCACTTCCACACACTGCGGCAGCAAGTAGATAGTCAATATAATCTAACTTGCAACTTTAACGTGAATGTTTGTAAGAGTAGGAGGTCCATTGTGCAGATGAATGCATGTTCAGCTGTGTGTTTCTGAAAAGATTGTTAAGGGTAGTGTCAAAAACCAAAATGATAGGTTCAGCATCAGTACTGATTGATGTCACTGCCACACTCGACTGGTCATGACAGCAACTCTGTGAATCCACAAATGCACAAAAGAATATAGAAATCCAAAAGCATTTGGATCTAGCAGTATACTCAATTTTCTAAGTGACTCGCACAGTTCAAAGCCACGCAGACTACAATCAATAAGAAAACATTGAACTGTTGAGAAATTCCATTTTTATACTAATAACTTTCGCTGTCAAAACAAAAGTCTTTGTAAAGTGGAAGTGAATCTTGTTGAATGAGGTGTAACTAGGTTTTTAATCATGTAATCATTTCATAATCACTGACAAACACCCTCATTGGTCTCGGTACGATGTGTTTTTAAAAAAATAAGTATTTAATGCTAATGTTAATCTTAAGCAAATCAAAATAAGTTATTCTGCTGTCTGAAACTTTAAAGGAAAGGAGCAACAAAGATTTAAAAAAAAAGACTTCCTGACTTGTTCTTTCCTGTGATTTTTCAAAACAATTGGCTGATTGGTGAGAACACTGCTGCAGTACAGTTTCAAATCCCCTTATCTTGGCCTGAATTTAAACTGATGTCAGCACATTGGAAACTTGTGCTGCAGAGACTGCTAAATCTTTGTGAGATGTTTTCTGTGAGGTCAGCTGAGAGTGCAAATGGTTCACGGCTGACTGCAACAAACCTTTCGGTCTAATTCATCCATACTGACCAGATACCCTAACCCAATCTAATCCCATTTGTCGGAACATGGCCCATATCCCTCTAAACCCTTTCTAATCTTACGCCCATGGAGATTCCTATTACAGTCATTAAGGAACAGAAAATATTTCAGTAGTAACATTGCATTTAGAAAACTTCAGATAGCAGTTTGATACAATGAGATGTTTATTCAGATTAAGAGCTGTATTTTAGTGACTGAATTCAAAGTTGACCCATGCATATAAATATCCCAGTGTAAGACCATAACATAACAGCAATCATTTTTCAGACTGACCTACCTGTGTATTCTTACAGGTGTTTCTTGGCCCGAATCCAAATTTTTTTTAGAAATATTTATTACTGAGATAAAAAAACTCAGCTAAATCAAAACAAAAGACAGAAAATTTTAACAGTGAGCATTGTTTTAAGGGAACATTCACAAGCAGTAAATGAGCCACAACCAGTACAAATACCAGAAAGCTCATTGAACTTTTATGACAGAAAATAATCTAATTTCAAAAGATTCTTTGCAAAATTCATAATGAAGGACCAAAAAAATTGCTTCACTGCAGGAGTAAACTCATTGGAATTAAAGATTAGCAAGTAAAACTGTAACTGTAAAATGGTCTGCCTTTACAGAGCAAACATTTCAAGCAAGTTGAAGATATATATTCCGATTAGAAGGAATGACAGGCCAAACAAATCCATAGGTCGCTGGATGAGACCTAGAGATTGAGATTGTGAGAGAGCTGGAGATTGTGAGGAAAAAGAAAACATTTGCTCATATGAGGCATCAAGTGGCCAATACAATTGAGAAGTAAACCAATTATTTATGACTTCAGAGGAGAATTGAAAAAAGCAAGTATGAGTTAAAAAAAGGGAATTTGAGAAGAGATGAGTAATTAACATTAAAGGGAATCCAAAGATCTTCTCTTTTCTAAAAGATTGGGAAGAGAAGAGTTCGGACCAATTAGGGACCAAAACAGGGATTAAAATATGGGGTTTGGGAGCACTGCTGTGGTATTAATTGATTGCTTTGCATCTGTCTTTATCAAGAAAAATATGCTATTCAGGGCATGGAGAAAGCAAACTTAGTTAAGGTACTCAAAGTGATCAAATGGAATAAACAGGAAATACTAAATTGAATGTCTGAACTTCAAATTTATAAGGGATCAGGCTCAGATGAGAAGTATTCAAGAACACTGAGGGAAGTAAAATTGCGGATGCAAGAGCCATCATTTTCTAATCTTCCTTTAATTTAGGAGTCAAAGAGATGAACAGCACGGAAACAGACCCTTTGGTCTACTAGTCCATGCTGACCAGATATCCTAACCCAATCTAGTCTCACCTGCCAGCATCTGGCTTCGTGCTGGAGGACTGAAGAATTGCACACTTGTTTAAAAATGGGTCAAAAGATAAGGCCAGCATCTATAGGTCAATCATGCAACTTCGGTGGAGGTGAAGGTTTTACAATAAATAATTCAGAAGAAAATTAATAGTCACTTGGGAAAATCGAGATTAATTAAGGAAAGCCAACGTGGATTTGATAAAGTCAAGTCATGCTTGGCCAATTTGGTTGAGTTTTCCATGTCGTAAAAACAAGTTGCAGTAATGCTATTGATGTGTTTAGTGTTGACTTCAAAGGCATTCAGTGGAGTGTTACAAACAAACTTATGAGCAAAGTTAGAACTCATGAAGGAATAAGTAACAGAAGCAACATGGATATGAAATTGGTTGAGTGACAGTTCAAAAAAAAGAATATGGTGAATGGTTGTTTTTCTGGATTGGAAATGGAAGTATCCAAGTACAGGTAGTTCTTCTAAAATGCAATGGTTGCGTTCTTGTGCAACCCTGCATTCGAGAAAATTCGCACTTTTGAAAAAGAGCCTAAAGTGTTGGCGATATAATCACGTTCCAGCTAACACATGTTTTAAAAGTTCATGCTTTAGAAACAGTGTGTTCAATTTGTCAATTATGTTCAGCGAATTCGCATTAATAAAACGTGCCTTACAGCAGAACAACCAAGCCAATGCTTTTCCTGATATATATTAATCACTGAGATCATGGTGCAAAGGACACAATTGCAAAATTCAAGAGTTAAAAAAACCTTCAAAGTTTGTACCAATCATGAGGAGGAATTTTAAACAGACAAGGACAGGTTGGTAGAATTGATGGGAAAGGGACAGATAAGATATAATGTAACAAAATGTGAGGTCATTAAATCTATTTGGAGGAGTACATAAAAACAACGAAAACTAAAGAGTTCAGTTCTAAAGTGGGTGCAGTAACAGAGGGACCTGGCTGCACACGAACTAGGCCACTCTGACCTTCATGCCTGCTCTGCCATTTAATAAAATCATGGCTGATCTGATTTCAACTTCAACTCCACACCTCTGCATATCCCTGATTTTTTTTCATTCTTGTAGTGTGCTACTGCAAGTAACAGGGCATATGGCATTTCTGGCTTTGTAAATTATGATACAAAGTACAAAAGCAAGGTAGTTGCGCTCAATCTGTATAAAACACTGGTTTAGCCTTAACTGGAGTTAAGGATACCATACTTTCTGAAGGACATGAAGACAATAGAAAAGATGCAATAAAAATTCACATGAATGATTCCAGTGAATTGAAGAGCTTCAATGCGATGGAAAGACTAGAGCAATTTGGGCTGTTCTTCTTTGATGAGAGAAGATTGAGAAGAGACTTGACAGAGGTATTCAAAATCATGAGAGGTCTGAACAGAGTAGATAACAAGAAGATGTTTCAATAGGTGGAAGGATTGAAAACCAGAGACAAAAATTAAAAGTCATTAGCAACAGAAACAATATGACATGAGGAAAATGAATGAGTAGGATCTGAAACACACTGCTTGAGAAGGTGATGGAGGCTAAGTCAATTGTGCCTTTCAAAAGAGAACAGTGTCATTGCCTGAAAAGGATGACAGAAGTGTTACATTATCTGTGGGCTAGCACAGATACCATTGGCCAAATGGCTGAATGTTTCAAATACCTGAATGAAAAGAAGGGCCAAATTATTTGATGTAAGGAAAAACGCAAAAGATAAGGCATGAATATTACTGGAATGCAGCAGTAAGAGTGATGGACCAGAATTCATTATCAAAGTATCAGAAATGCCGACAGCTCTTGCCATTATTTATATACACATGGAATCGATGCACATTTGAATACATATGAATATCCAAACGTTTCTATCAGAATTGTATCTCTCTGCCATTTGTTGCACCAACTCATCAATGATACATATTTAGGATCATAAAGTTGATATATTTGTATAGGATATGCAAACAAATACCATATTTCGATTAAGCTTATGTATTAATTTAACAACATGAACATAAACAAAGAACAAAGAACCTTACAGCACAGGAACAGGCCTGTCAGCTCTCCAAGCCTGCGCTGATCCAGATCCTCTATCTAAACCTGCTTCCTATTTTCAAAGGATCTGTATCCCTTTGCTCCCTGCCCATCCATGTATCTGTCTAGATACATCTTAAATGACACTATCGTTACCACCCCTACCACCACTTGCAATGCATTTCAGGCACCCATCGCTGTCTGCATGAAGAACTTTCCACGTATATCAACCTTAAACTTTTCCCCCTCTCACTTTGAACTCGTGACCCCTAATAATTGAATCCTCAACTCTGGGAAAAAGCTTCTTGCTATCAACCCTGGCTACACCTCTCAATCAGGTCCCCAGTCAACCTTCTTCTTTCCAATGAAAATAATCCTAATCTACTCAACCTCTTCTCATAGCTCGTACCCTCCATACCAGGCAGCATCCTGGTGAACCTCCTCTACACCCTCTCCAAAGCATCCACATCCTTTTGGTAATGTGGCAACCAGAAATGTATGCAGTGTTTCAAATGTGGCCAAACCAAAGTCTTATAAAACTGTAACATAACCTGCCAACTCTTGAATCTGATGAAGGAAAGCATGCCGTATGCCTTCTTGACCACTCCACTAACCTGCATTGCCACTTTCAGGGAACAATGGACCTGAACATCCAGAAGTTGTTAAGTACTGTCAATAAATCTCATCGCTACTGAAAATAATTATTTCATGAATTGTTTCAGTCCTTCAGACTCTGAGTTTTTGAAGAAAGTTTAAAAGTAGCACCTTTTTTCTGTGTTGTTTTCCCCGTCGACTTGCATTGCTATTGCCTTGTTTTTCACGTGACACTGTTATAAGTTTGTACTCAGCAAATGCTTCTAGATGCTCTGCTATTGCAATAAAATTGTTTCAACATTCATTTTGAACCTCAATTAGGACAATTACAAAGAACACTATCAACTGATATTTTAGGTAATATAAAAAAGATAAGGTGATAGTTCTTCTGTGGCGCAGGAGCAGTGTCCCTACTTTGAGCTAACACTTCTGTGTTCAAGTCCCACCTGCTCCAAAAGTGTGTAATAGTATTGCTGAACACTTGATTAGAAAATATCAAAAGAAGATAGAGGGTTGCATATGTGGTTGTATCAAAATGTTCCCACCTCTGGGCCAAAATGTCTGACATCCTATCTCACCTGCTCAAGATGTGTGTCAAGACAAATTTGAACAGGTTGATTAAAACTATATGAGAAAGGATACAGTAGCTCCTGGATCATGCCAGTGACACAACTACTCTTTAGGGACAAGCAAACACTTGCTGCTAATGACACAAGTTAATTCATGTGCTCCAGGCACCCCACAGTTCCTGATGTTCTCAAATTTTCACTCATTCAAGTTGCAAGTTTACTGTTTCTAGAAACAAGATTACTGATTTCTTTTGAAGCAAAGGTAGAAGTCAGAATTTCTCATTTCAAATTAAGCTTATTTAGAGGTCCTTCTGCAGAAATATTTTAAGAGGTTTTTGTTTATCTATTAATAGCAGATAGCTGGCCTTTTCTGAGTGCTCAGCTTACAGATTGGAAATGTGGACATGTCACTTCATCGAAGACCAATGAGTCCTTAAGAATAACTGGCCCTGGGGATGATAAGTACAGAAGAATTAGACAGTCTGAGAAATGGAGACGTTGGAGCATAATATTAATCTTTGTCACTAAATTGTTAGCTTGTTGCTCGTTCACTTCCATACATCTAAGAATTCATTACGAAAAAAGTTTCATTCCTGAGGACTGATGGATAGTTAACTTTATTCCTATATTTAAGAATGGAGCTAGAAAATATCAAGCGAACTATAGATCAGTCAGCTTAGCATCAATAGCAGAAAAAAATGGAATCACTACTCATGGGAAAAAATAGTACATCTGGAGAAATAAAATGCAATAATAAATAATCAACATGGATTATTTTTCAAGAGTTGATAGTAAAAAAGAGTAAGAGAGTGGATAAAATCGATCTGGAATTCCAAAAAGCATTCAATTAAGTCAAAATGCACAGTGCCAGGGGACAAGAACTGCATGAGATAACTTGCCACCAAAGACACAAAGCAGCAAGGAATAAATGCAGTTATTCAAATTAGCAAATGGTGAGAATCATGTCCCCCCCCCCCCCAGGATTAATACTGGAACAACAGTTATGATTTAGACTTCAAAATAAAAGAGAGATCCATTTCTAAATTTGTGGATGACTAAATTGAGTTTGAGGCAGAACACCACACAACATCAATAAACTTGAAGAATGGGTTTATAATTAATTTCAACATTTGAGGGATTTTGGTAAGAAAAATGAGGACATCACTCATTATTTCGAAAATTAAAATCTAAATGAGGTGGAGACGCAATGGGATATGAGAGTATAAATCAACAAATCTTTAAAGGTTCTAACACACTTCAATAAGGCTATAAGAAAGTCAAATGTGTGGGAAAAACAGGCATTACAAGTTCCTTTCCATGTCACATCATCCTAACTTGTAAATACATTGTGGTAGAATCAAAACCCTCAAACTACCACCCTAACAACACTGTGGGTGTATTTGCATCCCATTAACTATAGTGGTTAAAAAGGCTGCTGACCACCACTCTTTTAAGACCAATTACGGGCAAGCAACAAATGTTGACATTGGCAAGTTTATTCATCTCTAAAAGAAAAATAAGGGAATTCTTGTGGAAATTATACAGGACACTGGTCAGACCACAGACTGAATAATGTGAACAGTTTTAGTCCTCTTGTCTAAGGAGAAATATCCTGGCATTAATAGGTAGTTCAGTGAGGTTCATGAGGTTGATCTTGAACAGATGCTTAGGAATTGACCAACAGTTTTAGACAGTACATTTGGATTGGCTCAGGCTTGGAGGGCCGAAGGGCCTGTTCCTGAGCTGTAAGTTTTCTTTGTCTCTGTCCTTTGTTCTTTGAAAGGACTGTCTGAGTAGCTTGGACCTTTACTCACTGGAGTTTATAGAATGAGAAATGACCTTATTGAAACATACAAGATTTACAGGGATTTGACAGGGTAGATGTGGAATGCTTGCTTCCCCTTGTGGGAGAGACTAGGACCAGAGGACATAAACTCAGGGTAACAAGTTATCCACTCAGGCAGAGATCGGGAGGATTTTTTTCTCTGAATCAGTGGATTTTTTTTTACCACAGAGGGCTGCAGAGGTTGATGTCATTAAGCATATTCAAATAGGCAGATCTTTAGTCAATATGGGAATCAAGGGTTATGGGGTAAAGATAGCAAAATGGATTTAAGAATGATCAAAACAATTGTGATCTGATTGAATGGCAAAAGAGACTCACTAGGCTGAACAGCCTATTTCAGTTCCTGCATCTTTTATCCTACAGGGATAGAATTCAAAAGTAGATGATGTTCAATGTAAAGACAGTATAATCAGCATATCATAAAACATCTTGCATTGTGAATCACACAAAAAAAATGTAAGAATGTTACTAGAGTTAGATGATCATGCCTATCAGGAAGGGTTTACAGACCAAGTCTTCTTTCTACTGAAAAATGTAACGTAGAGGGGTCATCAAATAGAGGTTTGTCAAATTATGAACGAACACAGAAATTGCCAGGAAAACTCAGCAGGTCTGGCAGCCTCTGTGCAGAGAAATCAGAGTTAACATTTTGAGTCCAGTGGCTCTTCTTCAGAATGATTCAGAACAGTTCTGAAGAAGAGTCACTGGACCTGAAATGCTAACTTTGCTTTCCCTCCACAGATGCTGCCAGACCTGCTGAGTTTTCCCAGCAATGTCTGTCTTTGTTTCTGATTTCCAGTATCTGCAGTTTTTTGTTTTTTTTTAAAGTATACTAAAAGTATTTTCACAGACAATGTGTTGCTACTTAAAACAAAACAAAATTAGAGACCAACAATAACAATAAATCATTAAGTTGATTAATGTAAAATTCAGCCTAAACCTCTTTATCCAGAAATTGATGAGATTGTCAAACTCATTACACAGGAATTGTTCAGATAAAAAAAGTAGTAGATTACCCATAGCTTTGATGGATGAGTGTTTATTTTTAAAACATAAAAACTTTAAATTCCAGGATGATGTTGTCTTCTTATGTTTGACATTATGCCAAGTCCTGATTCTCATAACTGATTGCAAATATAGCCAATGACTTCAGGATTGGAGCGATGGAAGGGACATTGGCTTTGTACTGCACTCACTTGTCCTGAAGACACATCACTCTTCTCCTCAAATGTCAAAATCACTTAAAGGCAGAAATCAAATCTTTCCATGCTTGTTTTTTTTTTACCCCATTGATTGGAATCCAGTTTTCATGGTCTAAATAAATACTGGAAGAACTGTGGATGCTGGAAATCAGAAACAAAAACAGAAGTTGCTGGAAAAGCTCAGCAGCTCTGACAGCATCTGAGGACAGAAATCAGAGTTAACATTTCAGATCCAGTGACCCTTCCTTAAACAGGGACCTGAATCTCTTCATAAATGCTGCCACACCTGCTGAGGTTTTCCAGCAACTGCTGTTTTTGTTTCAGGATCTCAAATTAGCTTTCAATTTATCTTTACATCTAAGCTAATGATAAAAGTTCTCCTTATAAACAAAGCGATTCAAAATTACATAAAGGTTTCAGAAGCAACCATAGAGATAAGTCCAAATAAATTTGTTAGTGTTTTAAGCATGCGATTGCATTATTAAATTATGAGAATATAAATGCATACATCTTGACTTTCAGAAGGCTTGTGGCAAGTTCACTAAAATAAATTCCATGAGAACAGTGGTACATTGGAAACTGAACAGAAAATTAACTTGATATTGACAAGTGGCAAATCACCAGGACTGAAATAATGCACAAACTGGGCCAATAAGATCACTCTGAGATTTGACCCAAAAATTCTTGGCTGCCTAATGACCAGCGATGGTTAATAATCCAATCATTTTAATGCTAAGTTTTGCGAGAAAGCAAGATATGCGTTGGAGGGTGATTTCCTGTAAAAAGATTTAGAGTTTTACCAGGGAAATGACTATGGATATTAAGAAACATAGGGAATGCAGAACAAATTGAACATGAAAAATGAATAGTTAATTGAAAGCTTGACTGAATGCTTTGAAAGGAGTATGGGACTTGTCTGTGAACGTTTATAAACAACTGAAAGCAGTACATCCAAAATCACAATGGTGATTAGACTTCAAAATTACTTCATTGGATGTAAAGGGCATTGGACATCCAGAGGTCATGAAAGGCACTTTTTAATGCATGCATATTTATCCATCCTTGGAAGGATCAATTGTAAAGACAATTAAAATATATGTAGTGGATTTTTTTGGGTGGGAGAGGAGGGAAGGGGAGTGACAGGTGTCTTACACACTGATTTGAGCCAGTGAAAGCAATTGTCTGTTTTTAGTGAAGGTCCAGAAAAGATTTTTTACTCAGGTACTTGACAGGATAGCAGTGGGCCTTTGCCCAAGATCTCAAATGCCAGATACTCAAGTCTTGCCTGCTAAGTGCCATCAACCAGTTCAAGGCCAGCAGCTCACGGCCTAGAATCATTGCTGAGTCCCAGGTCAGCAGTGAGTGAAGAGAACAAGAAGGTCATGGGGAAGGTGTCAGCAGCAGGGTAGCTTGCAGTGGGTCAGTAGCTACCTGATGTTGGGACCTTCAACAAGACATTGCTTGCCTTTGAACAAGGGACTCCTCTGCTAGAAGTCCATAAGCAAGTGTGCACATGATTTCTTGTGGTTCTTCCTTCATAGTAAACCCCTCGTCAGTCACTGGTAGTGGAAGGATGAATGCTCCTCAGTGTGTTTTAGTTGTCTATTTGAGGATATCACTTAGTACTTGGATGGAATGCCATTCATAGATCTTCTCACTGACATCTTACTTGAGATGCACATGGTATGAAAAGAATGCTGCATTGCCAGAGATATTTTTGTTTAGTTGAACCATTCAACTGACAGGCCCAGTTGCCAGATGTGGAAGATTCCTTGGTATTATTTAAAGAAAAGCAGTTTACTGTTTCTCAGCAGTCTTCCCTCAAGATAGCACCTATTTATATAGTTAATCAAAGTACAAAGAATAGTACAGCATAGGAACAGGTCATTCAAACTACAACACCTGCACTGACACATGAAACCTTTCTAAACTAAACATTTTTTACCTCTAGGTGGCTTTATCCCTATTATCCCTGCCTATTCAATAACCATCAAGATGCCTCTTAAACTTTGCTATTGTACCTGCTTCTACCATCATCTCTGGCAGCATATTTCAGGCATCTGACACCCTACATGCAAAAAAAAAATTGCCTCTCACATTTCCTTTAAACTTTCTCCCTTTTATCTTAATCTTACGTCCACTATTAATCGACATGTCTATCCCTGAGAAAAAAAATCCAACAAACTATTTTATCCATATCTCTGAGAATTTTGTAAACTTATATCAGGATGCTCATCAGCCTTTGATGTTCAAGTGAAATCAAATCAAGTTTGTTCAATCTCTCCTCATAACTATTACTGTCCATACCAGGCAACATGCTGTACCCTTTCTAAAGACTCCACATCCTTCTAGCCTAGATTACACAATATTCCCATCATGACCTACATAAATTTCTCTCCTACAAAAATTTCTACCTACAAAATGATATTCCAATTTTTATATTCTGTGCCTTGAATGATGAAGGCAAGCACACCAAATGTCTTTTTGACCACCTTATACTTGTGAATGTTCCTACTTCTAATGGTTCTGCCATTTACTGTGTATTTCCTTCTTGCATTAGACCTGTCGAAATGCATCACCTCATCTTTGTTCAGATTAAATTCTATCAGTCACTCATCCGCCCAAGTCTCCAACCCATTTATATCCTGCTGTATCCTCTGGCGATCCTTCTCACTATCTGCAACTCCTGCAATTTTTGTGTTCTGCAAATTTAGTCATCAGATCACAAGCATTCTCCTCCAAATCAGTTATACATATTACAAATAACAGTGGCCCCAACACTGACCCATGTGGATCATTACTGGTCACAGATCTCCAATCTGAAAAACACCCTTCTACAGCTATTCCCTGTCTTCTACAACCAAGCCAGTTTTGTATTTATCTTATCAGCTCACCGTAGATCCCAAGTGACTTCACCTTCTATTACAGCCTGCCATGATGGATCCTCTTCATGGTCTTGCTAAAGTCCATGTAGAAAATATTTACGCTCCTTCCCTCATCAAACATCTTTGTCACTTCCTCAAAAATCTCAATCAAGTTTGTGAGACATGACCTCTCTTGAATAAAGTTATGCTACCTATTGCTAAAAAGTCAATATTTTTCCAAATGTAAGTAATCCCTGGTCCTAACAGTCTTCTCCAATAATTTCCCTACTACTGAGTTACTGCTCAATGGGAATTACTTTCCTAAATTATCCCTGTCTACTTAAATGAAGGAACAAAGTTAGCTATTATCCAGTCCTCTGCGACATTTCCTGTGACTAAAGAGGATACAAAGATTTCATACAAGGTCACAGCAATACCGCCCTCAATATTCTGAGATAAATCCCATCACATCCTGGGGATTTGACTGCCTTAATGCTTTTCAAAACACCCAACATCTTTTTAATGTCAACTTGTCTAAACTATCAACATACACCTCTCGAGAATCACCATCCACATGTTCGTTTCCTCTGTGAGTACCAATACAAAGTATTCATTAAGGACCTCACCCACTTTCTAAAGCTCCACACATAAATTCCCTCCTTTGTCCCTTTCCTTAATTACCCTTTTGCTCCTTACGTAAGAATGAAATGCCTTTGGATTTTCCTTAATCCTGTTTGCCAAGGTTATTTCATGGTCCTTTTTAGCTCTCCTAACTCCTAACTGTCCTGAGGAAACATTACTTGACCCGAAACATTAACTCAGATTTCTCTCCACAGATGCTGCATCATCTGCTGTGCTTTTCCAGCAATTTCTATTTTTGTTGTTGATTCACAGCATCCGCAGTTCTTCCAGTTTTAATTGAATTCCTGCTTTCTTTGTCTTCTGCGAGGACTCTGTCTGTCCTCAGTTTCCTAAATATTATGTATGTCTCCTTTCTCTTTTTACACAAACTCACAGTTTCTCTTTACATCCAAAGTTCCCAAGTTTTGCCGTCCTGATCCTTCATTTAGGTTTAATGTCACATGTATAAAAATACTGTGAAAAGTGTTTTATCGTGTGTTATACAGAAAGTGTCACCACGTTCCAGCGTTGTTTCGAAATGCTGTAATATTGCAAGACTTCACTACAAGAGTTCATCTTCCTCTCTTTTCTTGTTCCACCTCCGATTGCTGACTGATTTTGGCCAGAGTCTCTGTAACAGCTCTGGCCTCTCTGAAATGTGCTTTCAGTTACAAGCCTCCACTGCCTTTCCCGTGATTGCCGTGTCTGAGCGAGAGCCATCGGCCTGGGGAGACACAGGTTCCATCTGACGCTCCTCCGGTCACTGCCGTCTGTCCACAGTGCGTCTCTTTCGCCGATGCTTCCACTCCTTCAGGTGCCCGGACCGAGCTGTGGACCTGGAGCCTCATCTCAGCTTGTGTTTCCAGGCTGGTGGAGTCCACTTGGGAGGTGCTCCTCACTCGCTGGGAGACCCCAGCTCATCCTGGTGTTGCTGCCACTGCTACCAGAGACCTCCTCCTTCACCCACTACTCTCCAGGCTCCACCTCTCCACTCTCCGAGAAAGAAAACAAAGAAAAATGCAAAAAAAAAGAGAAAGGGCAAAGGTAAAAATAAGAAAATGAAACAAAAAGAACGAAAACAGACAGGAGCTCTGCTAATCCACCACTATTTCAGACTAGAGTGGTATTCCACTGCAAAAATACAGGAACATGCTACTCCTAAACTCTAATAAACTGGCCTTTCAATCACCAGGTATCTCCTCTACAGCAACAGGCTAAGACAATGGCCTTAATCAGGATTTCTGAATGTAAAATAGGAATAAAACCAAAGATTAAAAGTGGGTGGCACAGTGGTTAGCACTTGCTGCTTCACAGCACCAAGGACATGGGTTCAGTTCCAACCTTGGGTGACTGTCTGCTTGGAGTTTGCAGAGTCTCCCTGGATCTGTGTGGATTTCCTCTGGGTGCTCCGATTTCTTCCCACAGTCCAAAGATGAGCAGGTTAGGTGGATATTCTACGCTAAATTCCCTCATAGTGTCTCAGGATGTGTAGGCTGGGTGGAATAGCCATGGTGAATGAAAGGTTGGGGAATTGGTCTTCAGAAGATCGGTACAGATGGGCTGTACTGTGGAGATTCTATGGTTTTGTGATGCTGCACAGGCATTTTTATCCATGACTGGATTGTACATGGAAACAACCGCTGCTCAGAGCAGGAAATGTTAACACAGAGGTGGCCTTGCATAACTAATGTGAGCTTGATTTAAAGCATTATCTTGTCTGGTAAGGGACCAATGTCAGAAAAGGCAACAAAGACACAGCAATTGAAAATGTTATTGGTGCAGCTATGAAGTGTGATGTAGTCAGTTACAGGAAGATGTGGAAAATTCATTGGCAGTTGTTAGCAACCACTCAGAAGCAAAATCTCACTAAGCAATTGGCACTGTGAGCATAGCTACTTCCATATCCACAGATTTTTTTTTTCCCTAGCCATTGATATTTAGAGTCGAAGATAATGACCTAAGAGGGAAGGTGGCCCCCTGTTTGAGAATCTTACAAGGTATCGCCTCTTTTCTTTTTCAACTGGATTTACTTCTGTTATCTTAAGCATCAAAAACATACATAAAACAATTAAAGGATCAGCATTTATGGGAGAGGTTGTAATAGGAAAGTCAAATGTGCTTGGGGTAATGGGGGTTTGGGTACCTTCTTCATGGGTGTTCTTTCCTATTCAGAGTCCTCAACCTCTTCTTGACTTAGTTCCACTACGATCCCTTCTCTACCCCCAGAGGGACCTCTGACTCCCAGTTCTTTGGCTTCTGGGACTGGATGTAGACTCAGTATCCTCCTATTAATGGTGTTGGGACCAGAAGGCTGACAGCCAATCAGATTGGCTGGCAGTTCTGAAAGACAGGCCATTTTCCCACATATCCAGGTAATTAATCGTCTCGAGAACATTAAATGCCTGCAGGGCAAAACCCAAAGGATGGAACTGATGCTCCATCAACCATTTAATTGGTAGGGCAGGAAATCATGACGGGTCTGCTGATGAGTCCTTGAGGACGTCCAAGTACACAAAGGAGTTCATGGTGATAGGTCTCATTAACAAGCTCTCTCAATGGAACATTAAATTACTGAACAAAATGATCTATAGGGACACGTTTCCAGAGGTGAAAGTCATTTCCTGCCAACAAAACAAAATATTTTTAAAATTGCACAATTTATTTATTCAATGGGAATATTTAAGCTTCGAGCAATAACTATATTTTGGTCACAATTTTAGTTAGCTCATTTTCTTACCAATTGCAAGAATGATTTTAGATGGTTGGCTTGGCTGTTACACAATGCTTTTGATTACTCCTCACTTGACCGAGATATATTTGCCGTTGTTCAGCCGTGTTGTGAAATCTGATTCTCAGAGTATGAAATCATTTGGAAGACTGTTAGACAAATAACTTACATAACAGGTAGCGAGAGTTTTTTCTCTCTCTCTGTGACCTTGTATATTTCTTCAGTTTTCAAAGTAAACAAAATTCCAGCAGCTGTTTGGCTCAGAACAATGTTCACTCTTCTCACTATTCCATTTTTCTTTTCAACACAAAGCTTTTTAATTTTAATAGATTTTTCAGAGGAAAGAAAAGATAATTTCCTGTTTTGCTGTAGCCTGCTACTTCTGTGAATGCAAGACATTTGTCTTTCCTGACACAAAAGTTGCATTTTATAATAGTGTGCAGATTTCCATCAGCATTTTCACTTTAATGGATAAACCTGCTGTACTCATGATAATCTTAATTATTTATTTTAAGTCAGCATTAAAGTAAGTGTAGCAACAACAGATCTATCAAAGTAAATGGACGAGTTCATTGTTATAAATTTTCTGCCCTGGTCAATTCATTTGAGAATAAATGTCATTGCATAACAGCATAGCTTAAGTTCTTGTGAATTAAATGCTTTAAGAATGTGGGAGGACTATCACAAAACATTTTCAATTCATTCAGAAGATGTGGGTGTCATGGCCGGGGGCATAAGTGAACCAGGTGAGTTTTTCCTGAAAATCAACATCAGTTTGTTACCTGGTCTCTGGAGTAATAGTCTAGCAAGACACCACTATGCCATCAGCTCTCCTTGAGCACTTAGTGAAAATACTTCTCATGCATACAGCCACAACAACTTATACTTGCAAAGAGTTTCAAAAGATTATTGTCAATTGATCTCAATACATAGGTATGAGTTTATGAACACAGAATTTAAAAACAAAAACTTTGATTCAGACCCCACATCCAAGGTAGCAGACCTTTAATGAATTAAGCAAACTCTGGACCTAACACCGCTGCTGAGATAATGCAGCTTTTGAATCAGAACCCAGCATTCATGATAATATAATATTAGTCTATGGGAAATGTAAATAAAAACTTCTGTTGAAAATGCATGAACATTTTTTTATGTCTAACTTGCAGCAAATGATCATAAAAACACGTCAACAGAGTGATTTACAATATTCTTAATGAGGCTTAAGTCTCTTCATGTTTGAAGAGTGGATGACTACAGAAAAGTTTCATGACAGTTAAACAGACATTTCTCATTCTTTTAAAGGGCTGCTTAAAAACAAAACTATTCTATCAATTCATGATGCCTCCATTATAGATTAAGATTCTTGGTGCAGTCAAAATTAAGTTTTATTGAAATCAGTAGTGAATTCAAACAGTTCAACTGAGTCTGAGTTTCCTGCCTGTGTGAATCACACACCATCCCCTTGCCTCTACTGGGAAAATTGGGTCTGACATAAACGTCGGCAATGCTTTCACATTCAGTCTTAAGTGCCATTTGTTAAAGGTCCAAGGAGTTTTCCTGATCCTAGAAAATCTAGCCCTTAATTGCAGTTTTCAACACCTAACTTCATTTCTGGCAGCTCCAAAGCTGCTTTCCTGATGAAGAGCTGATGCCCGAAACATCGATTCGCCTACACCTTGGATGCTGCCTGACCTGCTGTGCTTTTTCAGCCCCACACTCTCGACTTTTTGATTGACTTCATTCCTGCAGAAACTTGAGACAGGATGGGAAAATTTCAAGATCCTAACCTGATTTCAATTTTAATATCTCCCATGGATCCAAACCCACATCCACTTGACTATTAAAATTCTACCCATTCACTTGAATTTGTGATTACCTGACTATGCAAGATAAGGAGTGGAGCGAGTTTTTTTTAAGAACTGGATTACAAAGAGTTTCAGTTAACAAGTCATTCGTCTTATAATAGACTGTTAAGATTACATTGTTACCAAACACGCCCACTTTTCTTCAATAACAGCTAAAAAATACAAAGGATCTAAAAATTCGACCAAGTTTGTCTCTGAACCTTCAGGCAATCTAGCAAAATGCCAGAATATCAACCTGTTGTATAGATCCACATGTTTCTATAGAAACTTAAGATCGTACTTTATCTTCTGATCTTCCATCCCATTGCTTAGCAGGCAGTCAGTTCTTTATAAGAGTTCACTGAGAGGTTTTTGACATTCATTTCTAATCTATGTTATTAACAGCCACTAATCTCCAGTTTTACTTCAGCTGCTCAATTTTGTCATCCTGTCATTCTGTGATCAAAGCTTTAGATGAATAGTCACCTTAGATGTGAATTATTCATGTTTTCTAGGACTGTTAAGATGGGAATTAGTATCCCACACAATCAATTTTTCTCTTATTATGAGTGGATTATTACTGCAAATCTCTCATTCATAAAACAAACTTCAGCTTCTTATAAAGGGAATTGTGAATGGAAGTGACTCTGTCTTCTGAAGCAGTCAAGGGGGAAGTGAAGCAACCTGCCCCAAATTGCCAAAGTTGCTTCTGTCGCGAGACTACGGATTTCGTACAAATACTCAGCACCCACGGACCAGTCGAACCGGGAACATTCATCATCACAATGAATGTTAAAGCACTCTACACCAGCATCCCCCACAATGGCATCGCTACAACAGCTCAGTGCTCAACACCAACAACTGCCAATCTCCAGACACCATCCTACAACTCATCTGCTTTTTCCTCGATCACATCTTCATCTTTGACAACCAGTTCTTCATCCAGACACATGGAACAGCCATGGGGACCAGATTTGCACCCCAATATGCCAACATCTTCATGCACAGGCTCGAACTCCTTCTCTACACAGGATCTCCAACCAACATATTACACCAGGTACATTGACAACAATTTCTTCCTCTGGACCCAAAGCGAGGAGTCATTGATAAAACTACACAGTGATATCAACAAGTTTCATCCCACCATCAAACTCATCATGGACTACTCTCGACTACTTGCCTCATTCTTGGACACATGCATCTCCATCAAGGATGGACACCTCACTCTACCTCAAACCCACAGACAACCTCACAATGCTACACTTCTCCAACTTCCACCCAAAACATATTAAAACAGCCATCCCCTATGGACAAGCCCTACGCGTACACCGGATCTGCTCAGATGAGGAGGAACGTGACGGGCACCTGGTAGCACTCAGGGATGCCCTCACAAGAATGGGGTACAATGCTCAACTCATTGACCGCCAATTCCGATGTGCCATAGCAAGAAGCCATAATGACCTCCTCAGGAGACAGACATGTGCTGCAACCGACAGGGTACCCTTCGTTGTTCAGTACTTCCCAGGAGCTGAAAAACTACACCATGCTCTTCATGACCTGCACACATTATCAAAGAGAATGAGCACCTCGCCAAGACCTTCCCCATACCTCCACTGTTTGCCTTTAATCAACTGCCAAACCTCAAACAAATCATTGTTCGTAGCAAGCTGCCCAGCTTTCAGGACAACTCCATATAACCCTGTCACGGTAGGTGCTGCAAGACGTGTCAGAGTGTGGAAATGGATTCTACCATTACACGTGGGGACACCTCTCACCTTGTACGTGGCAGGTACTAATGTGACTCAGCCAACATTGTCTATCTTATACTTTGCAGGCAAGGATGCCCTGAGGCATGGTACATTGGGGAAACCAAGCAAAGGCTACGGCAACGGATGAATGGGCACCGCACAACAATCAACAGACAGGAGTGTTCCTTTCCATTGGGGAACACTTCAGCGCTCCAGGATATTCGACCTCGGACCTTCGGGTGACCATCATCCAAGGCGGACTTCAGGACAGGCAGCAGCGAAAAGTGGCCGAACAGAGGCTGATAGCTAAGTTCCATACCCATAGGGAGGGCCGCAACTGGGACCTTGGGTTCATGTCACACTACAGGTGACCACCATTGCACTATGCACACACGCACAAATATACACATATGTTTGTGGGATGAATTTGTACTTGCAGAGTTACATTGTATTTTGCTCAAAAATTGTATGAATTCATGTAAAACTCTGTTATCTCACTTTTTAGATTAGAATCAGTCTAAACATCATTGCACAGTCAGTGAACACAGGGGGCTAACCCCTTCAACATATTGTCTAGCTAACGGCAATTATTACAGTTAACCTGAGAATGCAACTTTTAAAAAAAGCTTGTGATTTACACATGAAAGAAGTGAAACTATCATGGTATTCGAACAGATGACAGACTCAACAGACAATCAAGGTATTTTTCAATGCATAATTTCAGTTACATCACACTGTAAACTTTTGCTATAAATTCTGTGTCTTAAAATTGTGTCCTCCACAACTACCTGATGAAGGAGCGGCACTCCGAAAGCTAGTGCTTCCAATTAAACCTGTTAGACTATAATCTGAGGTTGTGTGATTTTTAACTTTCTACACCTCAGTCCAACACCGGCATCTCCAAATCATCAAATTGATCGTCATTATTCTTCATGGTAAATTTGTCAGGGGTGCACAAGCTTTAACGTAAATACTTGGATTCCACAGTGAACAACCAGGCAATTATATTTGGTCTATCCTGAAGATAGATTTGGTCTATCCTGCTGCCTGTCCTGAAGAATTATACTTCTTCTAAAGTTCTGTAGAAACAATTTATATTAACCCAAATAGCCAGAAAGTAACTCAAAGATGATTTTCCAACACATTTGTGCCCTTTAAGGAACTTGCTAAGTGAGATGTGGTGGTACCTTATATCTCCAAGGAGCCAACGTTACATTCTTTCCCCTCAAATAGATAAGAAATGTTAATTTCTTTGTTTCACAGTCAGTGTCCCCCCGAAACTAGCCCTAATTGCTATATTTTTCCAGTCATGCTTGAATGTTAAGCAAGCATGAAAAATTTCAGTTGATAAAAGGGAAGGTACATGTATCTACAGACATGTGAATGTCAATGTAGTCAGTCAAATCTGTACCTGATAATGACAATCAGCTGAAAGCAAAATTGGAGTTTCCACTCCTGCTCGTGCTGAATCTGATATATGCTGATAGCAAAATAAAGCATCTGTTCCTTCATTTATGTAGTACAGAATTGTGTGCTGACTGACCTACAAAATAACACTTGTCAGTGGGAAGCATGCTCCTGTGGTGTAGAAGTTGCATGTGGAGGCAATTTTTCTTCCATTCAGAACACTGTTTCAATATTGCTTCTTTCCAGAAAATTGAGCTACGATAGCTGACAAAGATCAGATCAGAGTGCAGTTGAAATGAAATACTTTAACACATTTCTCTCCACGAAGATCAAGTAACACCATGTTATCAGTACAGTGATATGGCATGGATTCCACAACAGACAGGCCTGTATATTTAATAGTTACATGATGTTAGTATAATGATACCTATTTCACCTTCAGTTGATCTCTGTGTCAATGCAGTATTTTCAATCAGTCAGCTATGTGTGCACAATCTACAGTAACATCAGTAAATATGGAGCCCAGATTACATGCATAAGTCTGAAATATTGAAATATTATCAATACTGAATAAATACAGAGTCTTCTTAATAAACTTCAAATATCTCACTCAACAAATGTGTAATGCAGTCTAAAATACAATAAGCCACAAAGTAAATCATGCGAGGAGCAAGTGGGCACAGAAAGCTAATTGTCACAGCTAATAAGTGAACACTAGTGTATTGGAAGATCAATTTAAAGGATAATTTTAGGATACACAGGTGTGATTTCATGTCACAGTAACAACTGTTAGATGAAACAATCAATCAATTTGTACATAGATACTGATTTAAAAATACAGAATATGATTTTAGCAAAGCTAACAACCTGAGAGGTTTCTGGAGCTGATAATTGTTTCTACCCTCATCAAGTACTTCAGAAAAACACTTCTGGACAAGAAGAATATATAGTAAAGCCATTATACTCAGAGGACCCTGGGCTGTCCTCTTATTGGAGAGAGACAACTGGTCATGAGCTTAACATGACGGTCACCATACCTCAAGTGAGGGTGAGATTGAGAAAGTGGAATCTTCATGGTGGCTTCATCCAGCATGGGAATGCCAAGCAGTGACCAAAGAATAGTGACAATAAGTTAAAGAATACATCATTAGAGGACGGTCTAGAATTTGAAGCAATTAAAGTAGATAAGCAACACCTACAATGGTTCAACTCTGGAACAACGTTTAGGACTATCAATAGGAACTGTACAACTTATTTTTCTTTTATTTGTTTCCCAGAATGTGAACATCATTGGCCAAATACTGTTCAGCATATTGCAAAGTTTACAAATTATCTTTTACCAGAGAACATTAGAATAAAATGTGAAAGAAATCTAAATGTCCAAAATAAAAACAATGCTTCTCAACAGCATGTGAACAAGAGCAAATCAAGGAAATCTACCAATGAAGCATCCAAAGTTCTGTCCACAGTGTGCAAGCATGTCAACAAAGTTCAAGAGGTAACCACAATGCTACAGCTCACAGACCCCAGTCAGATAGTACATGGCCAAACTAACACACCACCTGGGCACCATCAGAAAAGATAAGTCTTTAATTTCATCCAAGTGACAAGTCTCAAAATGAGTAGATAATAAGCACTATATACCATTACATCCATCTTAAATGGCAACAGTATTTGGGGGTGTGAGGCAACCAACATCACGTACATAGGCAAGGAAATCTACTGTCCTTACCTGGTCTGACCTACATGTAACTCCAGAAGCACAGCAATGTGGTTGAGTTTTAATTACCCTCTGAACAAATAGGAATGGGCCATAAATGCTGGCTTGGCCAATGATGGCAATCCTCAGAATGGGATGGTTTATATTATTGGAACAGATGGATCAGCAATTACTGATTTACCATTACATATCATTCTAAATATCATCACTATCCACGCGGTGACAAATCCTTCTGCAACATTGAATCTATTTATCACCTGACTCATCTTTATCCAGACCAGCTTGATGATTGTCACATTTAAAATGACTTGCCAAAAGTTTTGGATAGCTATGTTAAATCTACATATTACTTTGAGGCCTTCACTACCTTCACAGGCAGTTTTTATATTTGGAAGACAGATGCACACAATTCTTCCCAATGACAATCTCACCACCCAACCACATATTTTAGAATCCCTACAGTTTGGAAATAGGTCCTTTAGTCCATCAGGTCCACACCAACCCTTCAAAGAGTCTCCCACCCAAATCCATTACTCAATATTTACCCGTGACTAATGCACCTAACATATACATCCCTGAAGACTATGGGCAATTTAGCATGGCCAGTTCACCGAACCTGCACATCTTTGGAATAGGGGGGAAACCCACGGAGACATGAGGAAAATGTGCAAACGCCACACAGACAGTTGCCCGAGACTGGAATCAAACCCAGGTCCTGGCGCTGTGAGGCAGCAGTGCTAACCACTGAGCTACCGTGCCACCTGTGACACATATGCATGACACATTCTTGGAAAAAAGGGAGAAAATGGTATAACTACATGATCAATACACAGACAGTTATCTAAAACTGAAACAACCCAAAACATACATTGTTAAGATTTTCATATGAATACATGGATTCATGGAAGCATTCTGCAACACTGTGTCCAGCCACGTCATTATTAATGGCCAATGTGAAGAAGTAAATGAGATAGATAAACTAGCTGTTAGCAATCAACCATTATAGGGGAAGATTTCTTGGATACAGATGATATCATGTGGGATAACAACTACACACATCCATTCTCAATGACAGATATGGTTAGATCCGGTTTGTCGTACTTCCACCAAGGCATTATCTGAATGTACAGGCTTAACAAATCTATATAAATCCTTGCACATGATTATCAAAAAAGTGTTCTTGCTCTTTAAAGGGAGAAGGGCTAATGTTCTGTTATGGCATAAATTGCAGTTAGACATGCCTGTCCACTAGAACCTTTAGAATTGTTAGACAAGATCACAACATGTGATGCTCTAATATAAAGATATCTGCCTGCACCTTCAATCATGCTCCCTGAGTCACAGAAACAGTGTAGTGTCTTCAGTCAGCTATAAGTGTGCAAATATAGTAATTATAGAATTATAGAATTATATAATTTAGTAATTATAGAAACCAGATTATGATTGTATTCTTGAATGTTATTGCATTATAAATACTTGGTGTGCTAATAAACTCCAAGATATTTCACTCAATAAGAATCCAGTCTTTGTAGTATTTATTATTTGGGCTCAGGTAGAGGAAAGCACAAAGTGATTCAGCCGGTACTCTCAAAAATATCTACATGTCCTGAGGGCTTCCCTCTACCACAATCCCTTCAGATCTTTAAGTTAATAGGCTTTATTCCTTCAAAACATTTAACAAAGACTGAGAGTTTCATTTTGGGAATGGAAGGGAAATGGAGAGAGTTTTATAATGGGCAGCTGATATCACCTATTTTGCACCTGCACCCAGTCATAAACATTCCCTCTAACTCTTTCCACAAGCCATCTTTTGGCCCACTGATCCCTCAAGCTCTATTGGTTTCTTCTGGTGTTTGCTTCACTTAGGGGGAAATTATATGAATATGTGACTCAAGTAAACTTGGAGAAAATTATTTATATTTCCTATTAACTGCTACCTAACATGACATAAAGAGCTCAATGTGGGGTTAGTAGCTTAATGTGGTCCTCACTGTCATTTGAAGGAAGATTTGCATTGTTAACATGAACAAGATGCTGGGACTGTACTCAATAATTAGCACTAACATTTAGATGCAAAAATCATACTTAAAATGGCACTTACATCTTTTAATTAAAGATGTTGTGTACCACATTATTCTTTGTGGAAATCACTTTCTGTACTGTTCTGATGCCAGATATCACAAAATAGAATTAGATACATATTAAAAATCACAGAAGACTTGGGAACTGAATTTTAATCATTTTGGAATATTTTCACTGGTATCTAAACTCAAACTGATCAGTTGCAGTTGCCAATATATCTTGCTTTTCCTTTTTCACAAAATTACAATTTATAGCAGAAATGCTACTAGATTAGATTACATTACAGTGTGGAAACAAGCCCTTCGGCCCAACAAGTCCACACCGACCCACACCCCTACATTTACCCCTTACCTAACACTACGGGCAATTTAACATGGCCAATTCACCTGACCTGCACATCTTTGGACTGTGGGAGGAAACCGGAGCACCCGGAGAAAACCCACGCAGACACGGGAAGAACGTGCAAACTCCACACAGTCAGTCGCCTGAGGCGGGAATTGAACCCAGGTCTCCGGCGCTGTGAGGCAGCAGTGCTAACCACTGTGCCACTGTGTCACCGTACTAACACTGTTTTCCAATATTTTTAAAATATGGATGAATTTGGCAAATCTTTGGGTTTTATTTCCTAAAATGAAATTATTGTTCAATCTTCAAAAGATTAACAGCATTGATCTACCAACAAAATGCAAGGAACTTCAGAAATATGATCCTAACATGGATTAACCTGCTGGTGAGTTACTGCTTTTGGCATGTAGTCTTGTGTGGACAGCATTCAAAAACTACCATTTAGTTAATGCAGTTCTGAATGCACTTTGTTCTGCTGAAGGAGTTAATCAGCCAAATGGAATGCCACAATGAAATTTCACAAACTGAAAGAGTTGTTTTTCTGGCAAAGAAAACAACCTGCTTTTGAAAAAGTAGGAAGGAATGCACAGTTGATTATTCCAACTTATTTCGAGCACCAAAGCACAAGTTTGAGTTCGTTGAGGAATATAAGCAAAATATTATTAGATTAGATTACCCTACAGTGTGGAAACAGGCCCTCTGACTAATGCACCTAACACTATGGGCAATTTAGCATGGCCAATTCACCTGACCTACACATCTTTGGACTGTGGGAGGAAACCGGAGCACCTGGAGGAAACCCACGCAGACGCGGGGAGAATGTGCAAACTCCACGCAAACAGTTGCCCAAGGTTGGATTTGAACCTGGGACCCTGGTGCTGTGAGGCAACAGTGCTAACCACTGAGCCACCGTGCTGTCCTTTGAACCACCGTGCCACCCTTTTTGCATACTTTTTTTCATTTAGCAGAAGTGAATTGTATTTCAATATACAAAATATCACTTCAAGTGAAGCAATCACTTAGGAAACCATTCCAGATAATTCTTCACATGAATTGAAATACAACAGCAACAAAACAAAATGTATGACTTTTAGTCATCATATTGACTTATTTCTGGTTTCACTATACTTTATAATAATTAGATTCTTACTTTTTTGAGAAGCTAGTTGCATATTCTCCCTGATTCCAAATCTGACCTCAATGATTGCAGATTGATTGATTGATTGATTTGGATTTTTAAAAATAATTAGTATATTTGCAGACAACACAAAGATTGGGGGAGCTCCGGATAGTAAGGGGTATTGTCAAATGATACAGAAGGATACAAACAGGGTGGAGATTTGGGTGGAGAAATGGCAAATGGAGTTTAATCTGGACAATTGGAAGGTGATGTGCTTTGGCAGATCTAATGCAGGAGTGAAATATATAGAAAATGGTAGAACCCATAGAGATATCAACATACAGAGGGATCTTGGTGCACAGTTCCACATTTCCCTAAAAATGTCATCATAAGTGTATCAGGGGGTCAAGAAGGCACATTGCGTGCTTGCCTTCATCATTTAGGGCATAGAATATAAAAACTGGCAAGTCATATTGCAGCTGCACAGAAATTCATTTCGGACTCATATTTGGAATATTGCATATAGTTCTGATTGCCACACTACCAGAAGGATGTAGAGGCTTTGGAGAGAGTATATAAATAGTTTACCATATGTTGCCTGGTTTAGAGAGCATTAGCTATGAAGAGAGATTGGACAAGCTTGGTTTGCTTTCACTTGAGTATTGAAGAATGAGGGGCGACTTGGTAGACCTGATAGATGACGTGAGGGCTGGCAGAGTGGCTCAGTGGTTAGCACTGCTGCCTCATAGTGCCAGGAACCTGGTCTTGATTCCATCCTCAGGTAACTGTCTGTGTGGAGTTTGCACACTCTCCCTGTGTCTGTGTAGGATTCCTCCCACAGAGCAGACATGTGCAGGTTAGATGGACTGGCCATGCTAAATTGCCCATTGTGTCCAGGAATATTTGGATTAGCTATGGGAAAAGCAGGATCACAGGAATAGGGTAGGGGTTTGTTCTGGGTGGGATGTTCTTTGGAGGGTCAGTGTGGATTCGATTGGCTGAATGGACTGTTTCCATACAGTAGGGTTCTATGATTCCAGAAGGCTTACAAAATTATGAGAGGCTTGGATAGAATGGATAGTCAGAGTCTTTTTACCTGGGTAGAAATGGTAATTACTAGGAGATAAAGATTTAAAGTAAAAGGAGATATGAGAGGTAAGTGTCATACACAGAGAGTGGCAAGTGCCTGGAATTTGCTACCAGAGGTGGTGGTGAACATGGATACAATAGTAACCTTTAAGAGGAATCTTGTAGATATGTAAATAAGCAAGTAATAGAGGCTTAGGGGCAAAAGATTTTTAGCTTAGAAAGGGATCATGCGTCGGTTCAGTCTTGGTGGACTGAAGGTCCAGTTCCTCTGTTACACTGCTATTTGTTCTTTGAAGTGGTTAACTAGAATTACAACTTTTGTAAAAAGTAACGTGGCAGCTTTTGAAAAGAGTGAACTTCCATAATGCAACAAACACAGATGTAATAAAAATCCAGTCAAACTGGACCAGAATATGAGTTGTCCAGAAAATAGGGGTCAGAGTATAAGGGACTGAAAAGATACAACTGTAGATTGTTCATTTCTAGTAATCAAAGATAGTGACATTCAAAAATTAGCGCAAGCACAGATCTGCTTTTCATTACTTTTCTCATTGAAAAGTATGAACTCTGCTGCTCTTCAGTGTTTTAGGTTATGTTTTTTCCATTTACATTCTCCAGCTGCACACTCATCAAGTCTGTACAACATAATGTCTTTCTAAACGATCAAGGGTTATGTTTCACCTGATTGATAAGTTGTGTGAAAAAGTGACTTAAAGTTTTCAATGTCAAATACTTAGTTTGCTAAATTATAGAATTAAGGAATATTGAGTCTGTTTGAATATTAAGTGCAAAATTGTATTTAGAAGAATGCAATGTGGCAATATTGCTCTGAGGCTATGGCAAAAGAAAACATTTTTTAATTAATCTGAATTAGTTATTGACAAATTCAATTAACTGTAAAATCAACAAGATGTCAAAAAGAATGAGTAGATTGTGTTGCAAGATTAAAGCTGAGCATACAGTGGAACTGGGAGAAGGAGAAGTGGGCTTGAAATAGTGTAAGGCAAGAATAAGTTAAATACAAGCAAAATACTCTGGATGGAAATCTGAAATCAACACAGTGAATGCTGGAGAAACTCAAGAGGTTTGGCATTATCTATGGAGAGAGAAACCAGTATAACTACTTCAGAATGAAAATGTTGAACTCACCTTGTGCGGGTTAAAACCAGCCTCCACCTTTTCAAAGCATTTGAATTCTGACAGAGAAAGAGTTGGAAATGGATGGGGTAGAGTACTTGCCTTGCAAGGTTACCTATGACTCACCAAAATGCCAGATCCCACCAATTGCACGGGTAACTCATCACATTGCTCAATTTACCAAAATGCTATCGCTCACTTATAAACAATCTCCAATAATCAGGAGGAGTACCTCACACACAGATGCTTCACACCCACCAACAATGGAATGGTGCTGTGCAGCACTGAACTGCTGTTGTCCCTCAGCTTCCTCTCTTTGTTGTTAGTCATGTCAAGGTACTGCAATTTATGAATGAGGTGCCAGATGTCTGGGGAGTGGTTAGTATTGTGCCTTCATCTATGATGTCAGTTTTTGTTCTCAAAACAAATCTCCACTGAATTTGTTGAACACTATTCTCCAATCAGAAAACTACTTTGATTTTCAAACTGTCCATTATCATGTCCCTCATAACTGATTATAGCATTTTCCTTTGTGTTATTGTTATTCTCTAAAATTGTTAACAGCAGCATCAAGGCTTATATTTTGTAAATCATTATTGATATTTTATCCTAGGACCAGATCACATTTCTCTGGTTTGTGTCTATCTTACTATTTTCTCACCTGTCTAGCAGGCCACATTTAACACAAGGCATGATTGAAAACATAGGCTTAAGTGAGAACTGCAGATGCCGGAGGTTAGAGTTGAGAGTGTGGTGCTGGAAAAGTACAGCAGGTCAGGCAGCATCCGAGGAGCAGGAGATGTAAAACATTTAAACATACTCTTTCTGGACAGTGAAAATGCTCTGTGGACCGTTCAGCTTCCTCATGCTCCTATTTCTTATGTTCTTAATGTTTGAAAGTCTTCTCTGTCTGCTATTTTAAGAGACATTAAACAAAATAATGCCTGTATTAAATCAGGAGAGTGGCAAAATAATAACTCAAACACAGGTGGGCTTGCAAAAGGGCCTGACAGGGTAAACACTCAGACTCATTTTCACTGGTTGAGTAATCTAAAACACAGGAGAGCAACAGGTGTTAAGTTGAGGGATTGATGATTTAGGACTGAGATAAGGATAAAATCCTTCATTGAACCACCTGTGAACTGTTGGAACTCTCTACCTCAGAGGGTTGTCGGTACATCTTTATTTAATACATTTAATACTGGCATAAAAAAGATGTTTTGTCCCTCAGGAAATAAAGGGGTGAGGAGCACAAGTCAGAGATAATTGCAAAATAATACAGTAGACCAACAGGTCATATGATTGATTTCTGCTTCATTTTCCTTGTTTTCTTATTTTGGTCAATGAAAACTTTGTGACCTACTTTAAGAACTTATGAAAAACTTTGTAAAAATTTTTTTTGAACAACTGATGATTGAGATTGTAATTTCTTCAAAAATTAAAAACAAAGCAAGGCATATTGATATTGCGTGTCAGGAACTATTTGTAATGGGAAGATGTACGTAGGGAGGCATTGAGGTTATGAGGGGCTATGAAATGTAATTGACTAGGCCAGACTACTCTGAACATTTCAAGAAGTTAGCCCAGATCCTAACCTAGCTAGTTGGTTCAAGCAGGTGTAAAGTGGTTATTCCAGGACAAATGCCACTGGTCAAACCATTTATTTTAAAACAAAACAGAATTTATTTACAAGAATACTGAATGAATCACCAACAACAGAATACCAAATAACTTAACCTCTCTGAAAACTCAACAGATCATCCCAACTTAACGATGCTGTTCCAAATACTTGCAACAACCTCCATAAACATCACTTGGCAAAAAAGGTAAAATCAAACGCAGGTTCTTACAGGGTAGATGTTAGAGAGAGAGTACCAGCCTGGACCTGCTGCTTTGGGTCTAGCAGCTTTTTCCCTACTACTGCTAAAAACCAAACTCAAACCAAAGGAGCTGAGCTGGGCGAACTAGCCACTCCCCTTTCATGTATAATGTGTTTATATTTTAAACTTGAAAGCCTTCTGCCTGAGGCAGAATCTGTTATTTATTATCAAATTGGCCCTAAAACCCTTCAAACCCAGATTTTTCAGAGTCTGTATCATTTACAATTTCTCTGGAAAAAAAAAGCCAAGGATAGCATTACCTTGTTAAAGGAGCAGCTTTGACACAGAGATGCATATAAGAACATAATTGACGTGGGGTATGGAGGCAATAGGGGGTGGGTATAGTGATATAGGTTGGCAATGGAGGCGTGGGAGCCACAGAAGCATAGAATGACATTAACAGTATTGAGGAATGGGGTGATTACAGGATATTAGGGGAGTTGATACGGATAGGGCAGGTGTAGGACAGGGAGTGTGTCTACTTGCTCCTTCTGTCTGCTAGAAGGAGACATTGTGTAATGTATTTTTCCAGTACACTTGGCCATACTGCAATCCCAACTGTCAATCCGAATTTGGTAGTCAGCATCATTACTTACATACCCATGATCACCTACCAGGTTTAAAATTTAAGCAAAGCTCTTAACTGTCAATCAGTATTCACAGGTGCATACTCTACAGCAATGCCTTTTTTTTTCATCAGTACTCAAGTTATGTACTGGTCTTTCTGCTATAACATCTCATCAATGTGAATTTGCTGTAATGCGAATGATGAATTGGTAACGTTGTTTCTAAAGCGCAAACTTTCAAAAAGTGTGTTGGCTATAACATGATTACATTACCAACACTATAAACATTATTTCTAAAGCGCGATTTTTCTACAATGCTTTATAAAAGAATGGACTTTATTACCAAGCTACCACTCTTTTCAGCATGAAAATTAGAATTTGCTATTAATCTTTAGTTGTTAGATTGCAAAAGTGTTATTTGACTCTGTTGAGAGAATTGCCCAGGACCTCTGAAGATGGGATTCTGGATAATCCAAGATGGAGGATGGGAAAAATTTCTGGTTGCAACAGCTGCTCCCTTTTGAGGTATTTTAGATGCTGGAGGTGATTTCCTCGAATTGCAGGAGCAGCAATTACTGTTTTATATGTTGTTGCATTGTTTTGGAACTTTGGATAAAAAGGTCAAAACAACAGCAGTTGTAAAAGGGAAAAGAACAGCCAAAGAAAGCACATGGTGAGGTCAGTGACATTGCCTTGGCTGTTTGAATTCATGTATCGCTGGACATCGGAGTATGTCTGGGAAAATCAACAAACAATGAAATTCACAACTAATCTTGGAGGAACTGTTGGGTGAAGTTCACAGCACAGAATCAGATAAGTTAATTCTTGTTTATAAGTGTGGCTGACAGATAATCTTCAGTAGTGAGTAGCGTGGGTTCTTTCTTGATTATATGTTTTTGGAGATATGTCTCTTGATGAAACTTAAAATATAAGACATAACTATTAATTTAACCTGGGGCAGTGTTTGGAGAGGAATAAGACGTGTTAATTTCTGGGTCTGTAGATTGTGAAGGAGCAAAAATGGCCTTTAAAAGTGATATGTACTTCTGTCAGATGTGGGAATTTAAAGAGAGTTTAAGGGTTACTGCAGATTATATCTGCAACAAATGCTGTTAGCTGCGAATCTTATCAGATCGAATGGATCGGTGGGAGAGACAGTTAGAAGCAATGAGGAATTTGCAACAGCAACAGTATGTGATGGATGGCAGTTATAGGAAGGGGGGAAAGTCTCAGATACAGTCACATAGATGGGTTAACTCCAGGAAGGGTAAGAGAGGTACGCAGCTTCTGCAGGAGTCTTTTGTGGACATACACATTTCAAACAAGTATGCTGTTTTGGAAAATGTAGGGGGTGATGGATTCTCAGGGGAACATAGCACAAACAGCCAAGTTTCTGGTATTGAGACTGGCTCCAATGCAACGAAGGATACATTGGATTCCAAGAGATCAATTGTGTTAGGGGATTCTTTAGTCCAAGGTATGGTCAGACTTTTCTGTAGCCAGCAGCGATAAAGCAGAATGCTGTGTTGCTTCCCTGTTGCCAGGATAAAGGATGTCTCAGAGAGGGTGCAGAATGTTCTCATGGGGGAGAGGGGCCAGCAAGAGGTCATTGCCCACTTTGGAACCAATGACATAGGAAGGGAAAAGGTTGAGAGTCTGAAGGGAGATTAGAAAGAGTTAGGCAGGAATTTAAAAAGGAGGTCCTCATGAGGAGTAATATCAGGATTACTCCTGGTGCTACGAGCTAGTGAGGGCAGGAATAGGAGGATAGAGCAGATGAATGCATGACGGAGGAGCTGGTGTATGGGAGAAGGATTCACGTTTTTGGATCATTGGAATCTCTTTTGGGGTAGAAGTGACCTGTACAAGAAGGACGGATTGCACCTAAATTGGAAGGGGACAAATATACTGGCAGGGAAATTTGCTTGAGCTGCTCGGGAGGATTTAAACTAGTAAGGCGGGGTGGGGGGGGGGGGTGGTGGTGTGGTGAGACACAGAGAAACAGTGAGGAAAGAGATCAATCTGAGACTGATACAGTTGAGAACAGAAGTGAGTCAAACACTCAGGACAGGCAAGGACAAGGTAGGACGAATAAATTAAACTGCATTTATTTCAAACCACTATTGGAATATTGCATTTATTTCAAAGCAAGGGGCCTAACAGGGAAGGCAGATGAACTCAGGGCATGGTTAGGAACATGGGACTGAGATATCATAGCAATTACAGAAACATGGCTCAGGGATGGGCAGGGCTGGCAGATTAATGTTCCAGGATACAAATGCTACAGGAAGGATAGAAAGGGAGGCAAGAGAGCAGGGCGAGTGGCATTTTTGATAAGGGATAGCATTACAGCAATGCTGAGGGAGGATATTCCTGGAAATACATCCAGGGAAGTTATTTGGGTGAAGCTGAGAAATAAGAAAGGGATGATCACCTTATTGGGATTTTATTATAAATTCCCTAATAGTCAGAGGGAAATTGAGAAACAAATTTGTAAGGAGATCTTAGTTATCTGTAAGAATAATAGGGTAGGGGATTTTAACTTTACAACATAGACTGGGATTGTCATAGTGTTAAGGGTTTAGCTGGAGAGGAATTTGTTTAGTGTGTACAAGACAATTTTCTGATTCAGTATGTGGATGTGCCTACTAGAGAAGGTGCAAAACTTGACCTACTCTTGGGAAATAAGGCAGGGCAGGTGACTGAGGTGTCAGTGGGGGAGCACTTTAGGGCCAGTGACCATAATTCTATTAGTTTCAAAACAGTGATGGAAAAGGATAGACCAGATCTAAAAGTTGAAGTTCTAAATTGGAGCAAGGCCAATTTTGACGGTCTTAGGCAAGAACTTTTGAAAGCTAATTGGGGGCAGATGTTTGCAGGTAAAGGTACGGCTGGAAAATAGGAAGCATTCAGAAAAGAAATAACGAGAATCCAGAGAAAGTATATTCCTGTCAGGGTGAAAGGAAAGGCTGGTCGGAATAGGGAATTCTGGATGACTAAAGAAATTGAGGGTTTGGTTAAGAAAAAGAAGGAAGCATATGTAAGGCACAGGCAGGACAGATCGACTGGATCCTCAGAAGTATATAAAGGAAGTAGGAGTATACTTAAGAGGGAAATCAGGAGGGCAAAAAGGGGACGTGAGATAGCTTTGGCAAATAGAATTAGGGAGAATCCAAAGGGTTTTTACAAATACGTTAAGGACAAAAGGGTAACTAGGGAGAAAATAGGGCCCTTCAAAGATCAGCAAGGTGGCCTTTGTGTGTAGCTGCAGAAAATGGGAGAGTTATTAAACAAATATTTTGCATCAGTATTTACTGTGGAAAAGATTATGGAAGATATAGACTGTGGTGAAATAGATGGTGGCACCTTGCAAAATGTCCATATTACAGAGGAGAAAGTGCTGGATGTCTTTCTCCAGCAGTAAAAGTGGATAGATCCCCAAGGATCTGATCAGGTGTACCCGAGAACTCTGTGGGAAGCTAGAGAAATGATTGCTGGGCCTCTTGCTGACATATTTGTATCATCGATCGTCACAGGTGAGGTGCTGGGAGACTGGAAGTTGGCTAACATGGTGCCATTGTTTAAGAAGAGTGGTAAGGACAAGCCAGGGAACTATAAACCAGTGAGCCTGACATCGGTGGTCGGCAAGTTGTTGGAGGGAATCCTGAGGGACAGGATGTATATGTATTTGGAAAGGCAACGACTGATTAGCGATAAGCAACATGGTTTTGTGAGTGGGAAATCATGTCTCACAACTTTGATTGAGTTTTTTGAGGAAGTAACTAAGAGGATTGATGAGGGCAGTGTGGTAGATGTGATTAGATTAGATTAGATTAGATTAGATTACTTACAGTGTGGAAACAGGCCCTTCGGCCCAACAAGTCCACACCGCCCCGCCGAAGCGCAACCCACCCATACCCCTACATCTACCCCTTACCTAATACAACGGGCAATTTAGCATGGCCAATTCACCTGACCTGCAGATCTTTGGACTGTGGGAGGAAACCGGAGCACCCGGAGGAAACCCACGCAGACACGGGGAGAATGTGCAAACTCCGCACAGTCAGTCGCCTGAGTCGGGAATTGAACCCGGGTCTCTGGCGCTGTGAGGCAGCAGTGCTAACCACCGTGCCACCGTGCCGCCCACCATATGATCTATATGGACTTCAGTAAGGCGTTCAACAAGGTTCTTCATGGGAGCCTGCATAAGAGGTACAGTTAGTAAGTTTGCAGATGACACCAAAATTGGAATCGTAGTGGACAGCGAAGAGGGTTACCTTAGATTACAACAAGATCTTGACCAGATAGGCCAATGGGCTGAGAAGTGGCAGATGAAGTTTAATTCAGATAAATGTGAGCTGCTGCATTTTGGGAAAGCAAATCTTAGCAGGACTTATACACTTAATGGGAAGGTCCTAGAGAGTGTTGCTGAACAAAGAGACTTTGGAGTGCAGGTTCATAGCTCCTTGAAAGTGGAGCCGCAGGTAGATAGGAGAGTGAAGAAGGCATTTGGTATGCTTTCCTTTATTGGTTAGAGTATTGAGTACAGGAGTTTGGAGGTCATGTTGCGGCTGTACAGGACATTGGTTAGGTCACTATTGGAATATTGTATGCAATTCTGGTCTCCTTCCTATCGGAAAGATGTTGTGAAACTCGAAAGTGTTCAGAAAAAATTTACAAGGATGTTGCCATGGTTGGAGGATCTGAGCTATAGGGAGAGGCTGAACAGACTGGGGATGTTTTCCCTGGAGTGTCGGAGGCTGAGGGGTGACCTTATAGAGGTTTACAAAATTGTGAGGGACATGGATAGGGTAAATAGAGAAAGTCTTTTCCCTGGGATCAGGGAGTCCAGAACTAGTGGGCATAGTTTTCGGGTGAGAGGGGAAAGATATAAAAGGAGCAACTTTTTCTCACAGAGGGTGGTACATCTATAGAATGAGATACGAGAGGAAGTGGTGGAGGCTGGTACAATTGCAACATTTAAGAGGCATTTGGATGGGTATATGAATAGGAAGAGTTTGGAAGGATATGGGCCAGGTGCTGGCAGGTGGGATGAGATTGGGTTGGGATATCTGGTTGGCATGGACAGGTTGGACTGAAGGGTCTGTTTCCATTCTGTGCTTCTCTATGACTCTGAATGTATGTATGGTTGGAGCTAGCACTCCAAGCATAACTGTGACCTAGAAATTTGGTGCCACAGATTCTGAGGCAGCAATGGTTGCTGTGGGACTTCGACTTAGTCCCAACTCCAAGGATCCCATAAAGTCTGTTTTTGTTAACGCTCATGAGTCCTAATAACCGGTTCTTGGAGGTCTGATTCCTGCTGCAAAAAAAAGGTCCAGAAAAGACAGTTTGAAAATAAACCTTAAAGTTTAAGTCTTCACAGCACGCTTGGCCTCACAACCTGCTTAGCAATTGAAGTCTAACCACTCTCCACAGAATAACTCTTATCCCCTTACTCCCAAACCACCTCCCATAGCCCAGATTTTAATTTCGGAGTCTTGTGAATTCTAGGACATTAAAATTGAGAAGAGGTTTGTGAAGACAAATATTGGCCATAAATAAATGAATAAATGCAGAAGAGGGAGTGAAAGAAATGTATTTCGACATATTTGTAAGGCTCTGGATGAGAGTGGTGCTGGAAAGCACAGCAGTTCAGACAGCATCCGACGTGCAAGGAAATCGACGTTTTGGGCAAAAGCCCTTCATCAGGAAAGAGGCAGAGAGCCTGAAGGGTGGAGAGATAAATTCTTCAGGCAGTCTGCCTCTTTCCTAATGAAGGGCTTTTGCCTGAAATGTCGATTTCCCTGCTCTTCGGATGCTGCCTGTACTGCTGTGCTTTTACAGTACCACTCTAATCCAGAATCTGGTTTCCAGCATCTGCACTCATTGTTTTTACCTATTTGTAAGGCTGCCACATTCACTATAAGGTTCAAAGCTGAGGGAGAAACTGTCAATGTTCAGAATTTGGTTGAAAGGGCCATGGAAAAGATGGGTATATAAATGTGATATCGGCTATGTCCTCAATATGGAGGGTAACTTTCAACTTAGACTGGTTAAGCCGTATAGCTGAAAATGTGTTGCTGGAAAAGCGCAGCAGGTCAGGCAGCATCCAAGGAGCAGGTGAATCGACGTTTCAGGCATGAGCCCTTTTTCAGCTCTTCATTCCTGAAGAAGGGCTCATGCCCAAAACGTTGATTCTCCTGCTCCTTGGATGCTGCCTGACCTGTTGCGCTTTTCCAGCAACACATTTTCAGCTCTGATCTCCAGCATCTCCAGTCCTCACTTTCTCCTCTAAGCCATATAGCTGTTTGCATGTTGTAAGCTTTGAAAGCAAAGAGTACTCTTTCAGTGGTGCTAAAAGACAAGAATATGCTTCAGTCAACACAATATCAACAAAACTCTATGGAAGTATGTCCAACTAAGAAATGTATTTGGCAATAATCTATAGGGGTAAAATTCCTTCTGTTGATATTAATTTGTAAGTATGCTGCTGAAACTATCAACAGGCAGAATTAATGCCACCAAATTAGCCAGTGGCAGAGGCCAACAATATTCTTGTTGTGATATTTGCATACTTACCCATAATAGCCAGGGCTGTTGCTTTGGTTAAGTATTGTGCCATCGAACCGATCACTTCTAAATTAACGCCTTCCAGGTTACATCTGCTTATGATTCCAGTTCCAGAATTAATCCAGTATAGTTTATTTTCAGCATAATCAATTGAAAGACCTGTAAGTAAAATCAGCGTTTTAAATTATATGCATAATTTAGCTGAAACAATGTTTAAAGACATAGTTGTAGTTTTTAGAAAATGCACGCAAAATGCTTGGTCGATATCTTAGTTAAAAATTCAAAAATAAATCACTAGACTTACTTCAAAACTCAGTACTGTAAATTACTACTGTCACTATTTGCCTGTAACCAAACCAAAAGTAACTTTAAAACTTTTGACTTGGAGGAGCCGGTGTTGGACTGGGGTGTACAAATTTAAAAATCACACAACACCAGGCTACAGTCCAGCAGGTTTATTTGGAAGCACTAGTTTTTGAAACACTGCTCCTTTATCCTGCTCTTATGGAGCAGGACCATAAGACACAGAATTGATAGCAAAAGGTTACAGTGTCATGCAATTGAAATGATATACTGAACGAGCCTAGATTGCTGTTAAGTCTTTCATCTTTTAGAATGGGTTTCAGAGTTCTGAGATGTCAGTTTTTTTTATAAAACTTTAAGTTATCTCGAAAATGTGACTTTAGATTAGATTATTTACAGTGTGGAAACAGGCCATTTTGCCCAATACGTCCACACCAACCCTCCGAAGATTAACCCACCCAGCCCCATTCACCTACCCTATACTTACCCCTGATTGATGCACCTGACACTATGGGCAAGTTAGCATGGTCAATTCACCTGACCTGTACATATTTGGACTGTGGGATGAAGCCAGAGCACATGGAGGAAACCCCAGCAGACACGGGGAGAATGTACAAACTTCACACAGGCACTCACCCAAGATGGGAATCGAACTCAGGTCCCTGGCGTTGTGAGGCAGTAGTGCTAACCACTGAGACACCAAAACCTGTAACCCATTCTCAAAGATGATAGACCTAACAGCAGTCCAGGTTTGATCAATATATCATTTCAGTTGCATGATGCTGTAATCTTTTGCTATTAATTCTGGTCTTGTGTTCCTGCTCCACAGCTACCTGATGAAGGAGCAGTGCTCTGAAAGTTAGTGCTTCCAAATAAACCTGTTACACTCTAACCTGTGTTGTGTGGTTTTTAAGTTAAAACTTTTGGGGCAGTTTAAGTAAATATACCTTAAAAATTCAAAAATGAATTTGCTGCCAAAGAACAAATGCCTTACCATATTTTCTGAGGGTCAAAATTCTATCTGGACCCCCAAAAGACAAATATGTGTATGGATGATACTTATAGGTTGCAAACAGACATGTTAATTCATTACACTCAAATTCAGTTTTGATGGAAGATTATCAAGCTGAAACACCTACTCTCTTTTACTCTTTTCACAGTTAGTGTCTGAATTATTGTGCATTTCTAGCATTTTCAGTTTCCACTTTAGCTTGCTGCTGTTAATAGATTTATGCCCTGCACTTGAAATTTGCTGTTTTATAAGAAGTCTGAAACTTTGCTGTGGAATAGTTGTCAATTAAAGCTCATACAGTTCCCAAAATCCTCTATTTCATTATTCTGATTGAAATGCTAACTGCTTATGGAAATACACAGTACAATACAAAACAATACAGCACAGGAACAGGCCCTTCGGCCCATCAAGACTGTGCCCATCCTTAATCATTATTTAGACCTGCTGCTTTTTGCCCATGTGCAATATCTATCTCTCTGTTTGCCTCCTGTTCATGTGTTTATGAAGATATGTCTTAAACGTTGTAAACTTGCTTGCTTCTACAATTAATGCTTCCTCCACATTAATAGAAAAATGTTAAGCATTCATACGAACAGCATGTAAATTACATCACTGGAAATATTGCCTTCAGTGTTGGACTTATAAAGACAGAACATAGTTTGTTTGGTGTAACATAATATGTTGTAATATTACAAAGTACTATGTTTGGAACCTTAGAAGTCATATAATGAAAACATCTTTTCACCATACATCCTGTAAGTGTGAAATTTACAACCCACAGGGAATGTTTTAGCTACTTGTAAACATTTAACAGATGGCCTCAGGATAGAGAAGTAGAATTTCTCCAGGGTTTTTTCTTCTTGCCCACCAAAGTTATATCAGAAAAATGGACAAACACCATCACAACATCATAGAAAACTGGATCTGTGAATGTGACAAGCTCATAATCCATCTTGCTTGTCCCATTCCTTGTAGTCAGATGATAGTGATAATGAAGTTGCCGCTAATTCAGGCAATATATCTCAAACACTTGTCTACAAGACAACTAAAACATCAACATGGTAGCCTGAGTGTTGGACAGCTTTTAGAACTCTCAATTCAAAGTCATATTTTTTCTTCCAAAAACCGTTATACTTACAGTAAGTGTAACATTCATTTTTAAAACTAATCCTAAGAAATCATTTGAGTTCTGACCTTATCGATATGACTGATGTTTCCCAATGAAATATTTAAATAATTTTGTGAAAGTATTCTATCATATCATATTTTCAACAACATATTATATTGTGTAAATATTTTTTCAGGAATCAAATTCAAACCGCTACACTTAACTTTGATCTTAAGTGTAAAAAATGTTGTAAATTCAACTCATTGTTAAGAAGACACAATTTCTACAGCCAGACATTTTACCAGCTACATTTTTTTGAAAAATGAAATCAATTGTGCTGAACATTTAATACCTTAAAGGTACATATTTGAAATATTAATCGAAGAAAAGGATGCTTGCTTTCTCAGTCAGTGGTGGTGAATCTTTGGAACTCATTGCTGCATAAGGCTGTGCGGGCCAAGTCATTGAGTGTCTTTAAGCCAGTGATCAATAGATTCTTGATAGTAAGGGGTTAAAAGGATAACGTGAAAAAGGCAGGAGAATAGGGTTGAGAAAGGTATCACACATTATCGACTGGTGGATCTGACTTGATGGGTTGAGTGGCTGAATTCTGTTCCTTTATCTTAACAATCAAAATGTTAATGGTGCAAAGCAAAATCTTAATGATGCAAAGTTAGCTGGATGTTAATGGTTTGTGAACAACAAATGTCATTCCTAATATGCAAATCAGCCAGCAATCAATGGCAAGGATGAGATAGCCCACAAATTGCAGATCACCACAGCTTGATGGCCAGTCTGTATCACACTACTGATGACTTCAAGAAAATGTCATTTTCTGCCTCATGTCCAGGTGATTTTCATGAAGTTGCAGCATTTGTGCAGAAATTGCACATTAATTGTGCCATGGAAAGTTAAATTGCTGAATTAAAAGCATAAGAACCATTTGAATGACATGATAATTGTCATTGATTGCTGCTTAATATTTATTTTCCAGAAGTGAAAACAAAAATTGTGACTTCTTCCTACTCCTCCAGGTAGTGAATTCATTTGGATTGTTTTTCATACTTGTATTCAAGCATATATCGCTCTTACTGTACCTAATGACCTAAGACTTCCAGTAACTTTCTGAGCAAATAAAATATAGATAAATATGAGGCTATCTAATTTGGTAGCAAAACTGGAATGTAGACTGTTAACTGAATAGCGATAGATTGGGAAAGGAAATGTGCAAGGGGACTTGGGTGTCCTTCTACTCCAGTTGCTGAAAGTAAGCATGGAGGTAGAGCAGCAGTGAGGTTATGTTGGCCTTTAAGAGAGTATTCGAGTACAGGAGCAAGGATGTGATGCTGCAATTGTACAGGACCTTGGTGAGACCACACCTGGAGTATTGTATGCAGTTTTGATCACTTTATCCCTCTGGCTATGGAGGGAGTACAACAAAGGTATACTAGACAGATATCTTGGATGGTATGACTGACATATGAAGACACATTGGTTCAATTAGATCTGTATTTACTGGTGTTTAGAAGAATGAGAGAGGATCTCATAGAATCTTACAACATTTTAAGTGGACTAGACAGCATTAATGCAGGAAGGGTGTTCCTGATAATTAAAGAGTACAGCACCAGAGTTTACAGTTTCAGGATATTGATAAAAACTGATAGAACTGTGGATGATGTAAACCAGAGATAAAAATAAAAATTGCTGAGGAAGGGTCATTCGACTCGAAACATTAAATCTGATTTCTCTCCACAGGTGTGACTGGACCTTTTGAGCTTTTCCAGCAAATTCTATTTTTGTTCAGTGTATGGAGTAGGCCATTTAGGACTTAGATGAGGAGATACTTAGTGAGTGATGAACCAATGGATTTCTCTGCCACAGAAAGTGGTTGAGGACAAAACACTGAATGTTTTGAAGAAGGAGTTAAATTTCGTTTTTAGGGCTAAAGGGATCAAATGGTTTAAGGAGAAGGTGGGAATAGGATACTGAGTTGGATGATCAGCCTTGATCATAGTGAATGGCACAGTGGGTGTGAAGGTCCTGCTGCCCCATTCCTGTTCCAACTTTCTATGTTTCTGTATATTTTCAGCTGAAGGATACAGGAACAGGTCAAAGTAATAATTCCATTCCATGAGGATCTGCTCTATTACTTTACTTGAGGTGGGATGGTTTTGCCTGGAGTGAACTTGCCATCATGCAATGAATGGGAATTTAGTTGGTAAAACAAAGCCTCTAAATTGAAGGTAGCCCTGTAGAAAAGCAGATGGCCCGACCACTGATCAGAGAACACAGATTTTTCTTTCTTTTGCTTTTCAACACAGTGCAGTTGTAAACTTCTCAGTTGTTTGGAAATGCTAAAGATCTTACCAGCAAGATTTTGCAAGACAGTGATTAAGCTTTAATGCTGAGAGTATTTATTTGACTGCAAATTGTGGCAAATTAAAAGTAAATATTTGAAGATCACAAATGACAAAGAATACGAAAACTTCAAAGAGAATTAATAATCATGCAAATGATAGATCATTTAGCACAGATCTATTAGACTTTTCATTAATAGCATGTTTGTGGTGCCTTTGGTGCTTCAATTCATGATTAATAAATATTCTTATACTGCTAAGTGAAGAAGGCATTTGGTATGCTTTCCTTTATTGGTCAGAATATTGAGTACAGGGGTTCGGAGGTCATGTTGTGGCTGTTCAAGACATTGATTCGGCCACTTTTGGAATATTGTGTGCAAATCTGCTCTCTTTCCTATTTTAAGGATGTTGTGAAACTTGAAAGAGTTCAGAAAAGATGTACAAGGATGTTGCCAGTGTTGGAGGATTCGAGCTATAAGGTGAGGTTGAATAAGTTGGGGCTGCATTCCCTGGAGCATCAGGCTGCGGGATGACCTTATAGAGGTTTATAAAATCATGAGGGGTATGAATAGGATAAATGGAAAAAGTCTCTTCCCTGGGGTGGGGGAGTCCAGAACTAGATGGCATAGCTTTAGGGTGAGAGGGGCAAGATATAAAAGAGACCTGAGGGGCAACTTTTGCACGTAGAGGGTGGTGTGTGTATGGAATGAGCTGCCAGAGGAAGTGGTGGAGGTTAGTACGATTGCAAAATTTAAAAGGCATCTGGATGGGTCTATGAATAGGAAGGGTTGAGAGGAATATGGGCTCGGTGTGGGACTAGATTGGGTTGGGCTATCTGGTTGGCATGGACAAGTTGGACCAAAGGGTCTGTTTCTGTGCTGTACATCTCTACAACTCTGTGACTTGATGCTGCCTTATGCTTTTATTTTGATAATTTAAATGTCTGATGCCAGTAGGTATCCATCACAATGCTTAAGGTTAAATAACAAACAAATTTGTCCTGAAGAAAGGTCACTGAACCCAAATGTTAACTCTGATTTCTCCCTACAAATGCTGCCAGATCCGTTGAGTTTTTCGAATAATTTCTGTTTTTATTTTTGCTTCTGATTCCTAGGATCCACATCTCATTCTTTTTTAAACAAAGAAATCAAAGATTTCTTTTGTTCTTAGGAGCAAAGGTAATTTATTCAAGTGTCAAAAACTTCTTCTTCCAGTTTGAGGAAAGCTAATTTTAGAAAAGGCTAGGTATACTGCAATGAGTAACTTATCTTCTTATTTCACAAATTGCATGCACCATCTACATGGCATAAGTCAAGACTGTGATTAAATGCTCTCCACTTGCCTAGATATGTGCAGCTTCAACAGCATTCAAGGTGCTCAAAGCCATTCAGGACAAAGCAAAAAGCTTCATTGGTAAAGCATTTAACATCTTAAACATTCTCTCCCTCTACTGTGGGTAGACAGTGTGAGCATTGTGTACTATCTCCAAGCATGATTGTAGCAATTCACTGAGGTTTAGTTGACAGCACTGTGCAAACTTGCAACCTCCACTAACTGGAAGGATAAGGTCATCTGCAAGTTCTGCTCCAAACAACACATCATCCTATCTTGATAAATCGGTGTTCCTTCATAATATAGGTACATTCACAGTGCTATTCAGTCAGAGTCAGGGAACTCCCTTCCTAATAACACTGTGAATGTACCTACATCATAAATACTACAGTGGTGCAAGAAGCTGATTCACAACCAACTTTACAAAGTCAGTTAAAGATGAATGATAACTAGCCTAGACTGTGATGCCCGTAACCTGTGAATGAATAAATTAACTTCCAGCTGTTATTTTTGCTTGTAACGTTATTATATCTATCACTGTCAACAACTCTTAAATTGATTCATTAAAATGTTATTATTTCAAAATCCAACATTTATGCGATAAATAAAAGCTAATGGTTCATGCAAAAAAATCTTTGTGTAAGTCCACAAAAGATATATACATATAAACCACTTGCGATCTCATCTGCAAGATCTAATAGATTCAAACTCATCGATTCAGAAACAAGAACAGAAATTGCTGGAATAGCAGATCTGGCAAAATCTTTGAAGAGAAATCAGAGTTCATGTTTCGGGTCCGCTGACCCTTCCTGAGAACCATTAGTTCTGAGGAAGAATCAGCAGACCTGAAAGCGGTAACTCTGATTTCTCTTCACAGATGCTGCCAGGCCTGCTGAGCTTTCTGCCTTTGTTTCTGATTTACAACATCTGCAATTCCTTCAGTCTTCATAGATTCAGATCATTGTTCCAGTGCAGAATGAGGCCTTTCAGCCCATCAGGTCTGCATCGACTGATGAAAGAGTTTGACTGGTGCCAATCTCCTGCCCTTTCCATGTTATCTGACAGGTTGTCACTACTTAAATAATGGTACAAAGTCCTATTGAATTTCTCAACAGAAAAATGGCTGTCCTCACTAGCCAAGAGTTTATGGGCAATACTTGCTCAGTCCACAATTAGAAAGTCGAGCCTTTGGCTGGTTCTGACAACCTTGATGCATTATATGTGTTGTAGGCGATTAACTGCTTGCAGGTGGGTTACCAGAGGGAGAACTGGGAGTGGTGGCAACTGCTGGGACAGCACTCTGGTGCCAGCAGCATTGGTGGATGAGTCCCTACTATCCCGATAAATTGGTCAGGCACGCTGGAGCCATTAAAGCATGCCGTTGTAGGAGGAGGTTGTGGTTGGCCTTTCCACCGGGCCAGCCCTAGCCACTGGAAATGGATGCTGTGTCCATCAGGAGATTCACAAGACAGCCCTATCTGGTAAAATGCCCATTCATCATTGGTAAACAAAAACAGCCACAGCACAGAAACCCTTAAGCGTCTTTAATTACCCATTTAACACCATCAATTGACCTATAATGTGCAATACCATCAAAGACAGAAGGGTGATTGCAATAACACCATCTTATCCAACTTCCATGCTTTCCTCCTGCCTCCCAGAGGCCCCTCTGGGCCCTCATAAAGCCTCACCCATGAAACACCCATGTTTCAAATAATTTTCCACAGTATTTGTACCTCTTGGCTTCCATGTCTGAACATCCCACCCCAATACCACCCTCATCTGGCTGGAGAACTGATGGGAGGCCTCTGTTGCTGCATCCATGAGGTTGAACAATTTGCAAATGCAATCAGACAATTAAATAGCATCCCATCTGTGTAAAGTTTGAGTGAAGTGGAAATTCTGACCCTAAAATCTGATGGCCGATGAGAAGCAGACAGCGATCCATTTCCACTCCACAGAAACTGGAATCAATGGTTGTTAAAGGTAATGCTGCCACGCCGTCATTGGGAATTTCAGCTGGATCTATTGATACAGATGAGTACAACAGACCTGGGGTCACGGGAGAGGTTCCACAGAAAGTTGGATACAAGGGGCAAAATGATGTTTTTTTGGCGTCCCTTCACCCACTTAATGATACATGGTTTTATGATCAGGCAGGAAATGCCTTTCAGTGAATGATTCCAGTTTGTTAGGCTGCTGGCAAATACCCAGGATTTTCCTGCTGGGCTGCTGGCAAATATCCAGGATTTTCCTGTGAGGCTGCTGGCAAATAACCAGGATTTTCAGAAGGACCTTCAAGAATCCCATGTGAATCCATTAAATCACTGAACCATGAAATTCCAGTGAGCAGAGGAATAATTGGCTTTCAGTGACACATTAATGAGAATTCATTGACATTCCCATCCTACTTTGAGTCCTTCCACCTCACACTAAATTAGCAAAAGTTATTCTTGACACCAGGATTTGGACACTGGGTACTTCCATCCTACTCTTTCATCATCCTTGTGGTCTGGTGGGCTCCATTACCTTACACATTCCCTCATATCTGTGACTGAAATCACATTGTACACAATACTTGTTTACAAATTATTCAACTCAGCTGTTTTGTTTACAGCTCAGAAACAATGACAAAGAACAAGTAAAAAACTAGTTTTGAACAAAGCGGGATCAATGCTGGGGAGGAATAACTGGAATGATGCCAAATGCACGAGTTTACATAAAGCACAACAACAAATTAAATCCATACGATGTAGTTATATCCTCAAAATTAAGATACAGATTGAAATCTGGCAGAAATGCTCATTCTGCTTATCCTTGAACTGGAGTAGACTTACTAACACTTAACCTGTCTATAGCTAATAAATCAAAGCAGTCTACAAATCAACTTGATTTAAAATACACAGGGGTCAATTTTCATTGCTTTCACCTGGAGTTAATGGAGAGGTAACAATCTCCAGATGGTATCAGTAGCCTTAACATACTGTTAACACCAGCAATGTGACTGGCTCCATTTTAAAGGGTATCGAGTTTCAGGCAATCAGATTTTCTTAACATGGTGAGCGAAATCCCATCATGTATGCCTGGGTAAGATTCTGTGACTTTGAGGGCCCTTGCAGTGCTCCTATCCTTGATCAGGAGGCCAGGGTTCCAATCCCACCTGCTCTAGAGGTGTGTAATAACAGCTCTGAATAAGTTGATTAGAAAAGGAGACTAAATTTTAAAAAAAACAAACATGTGACATTGAGGGACCCTTGTGGTGTAGTGGAAATATTCCTGACTCTGAGGGAGGAGGCCTGGGTTCAAGTCCCACCTGCTTGAGAGATGCTTTATAATATCTCTGGAAAGTTGATCAGAAAATATGGCATGCATGTCATAATCAGTCCGGCAATAGAACTGACCAGGTTCCCAAAAGGAAAAGGGCTAAGTGACAGTAGATTTAGAGTTGCTGCTTCTTTGAAACCCCCACCATCTATGATCCTGAGATCTGCCATCATAACATTTCTGGCTGATGATTATAAAAAAGCTGTGAGTCCTACAGCTCACCTTCAGCAATGTTGCTTTGTAGCTGAGAGCTTAAAATTGCAGAGAACTACTTCAGTATTCAGCCACCCACTAATTCAAAATTCATGCCACACAATTCAAACATTTTAAGAAAAGACAAACAATGATTGAAATACAAAAGAAACTATTCAATTTCTGGCAGTTGACTCTAATACCTGAAGTAAAATACTACAAATGCTAGAAATCTGAACCAACATCAAAAAATGTTGGAAATGTGCAGCACATCTGACAGCACTGGTGGAGAGAAACATAGTTTCTCCGATAAGGCCTAAAGTGGAATCCTATAGGGCCCTAAATAGTGTGGGCTATCGTGAGAAACCGAGGTGTTCGGCCTTTCAGAGAGAAATACTGCAAGAAACGCAACAAAAAAAGAAACTCAGCCAAAGTATCTTAAATTTAACTCTTGCTTTCAGCTCCATGAACTCGCAGAAATGTAATAGATTTGATGCAAATTACAAATTGAGGGAGGAGGAAGAACAAAGGATCTCTTTAAGGATGGAAGGCAAGAAAGATTAAAATAGTCAGTTATATTTTCCTATAGAATACTGAACTGTAACCTTATAGAAATGGTAAAGATTTGTTTCTCAATACCTAATGTTTACAACGGATTATAGTTAAAATGAAATCCTCAGACTCATCTCATACCAAGAGTAATTTATCTCTACACAACAATTTTCATTTAAACCATATCAGCAGAAATCTCATAAAAAATAAAGTCTGTTAAGACCTCAGTTTTTCTTTTGTTTATCAAATCTTACTGCTTTCTTACTGCTCTGCAGCTCTGGTCTTCAAAATTGGCTTCTGAGATTTGATTCTTGAGAGTTCTGAGATGAAAACTAAACAGGTCAGTAAACAGGGCTTTAGTATTTTCAATATATCCTACGAGTTTTGCAGATTGACTGATGGGAACATAATACTCATACCTCTGTGAGAACATTTACATTTTCTATGCATTTAAAATTCACACTTCTCATGTTGCAATTCCTATCTCACCTGGCAATCATGTATATTAACAATTTACTCTAATCTATCTAATAACTGGATTTCTGTTTTCACTTTTTTACACATTTTAGAACAGTTTTAAAGGTATCAAATAATGCAAGGCTGAATACTAATGTATAAGCATGACTATTCAGGAATAAAAATGTATTTATTCAAAACGTTATTAGCATTAACTAAATAGTGAGCATATGACAGTTGCTTCATTAATATTTTTACTAAAATTAAAATAATACAAAGTAATAAATTATGAAGAAATGCAATTGAATGTTTTGAAATGGTAAAGATTTTTCCCTCTTGACGCCTGGGACTTTCTGAGATTCCAGAGTTAAATTCTGATCTGTGGAAAAGATGAGATGAAGCAGCTTTATTTGCTGAGTTGGGGATGGGAGAGGGCTTTAGTTCCTTTCTAGGTGTGTTGGAGAAACAGAGATTGAGTTTTGGAAGAGTTGAAGATTAAACAGGGTTTCTCTGAAAGGAAAGCAAACACTGTGTTTTTCAGAGGCTCTTTTCTTTTGGAAAAGTCAGTCCTTGAAAGAACAGTGCATTAGACCACCGAATAACAGTGAAAAAGGATGAGATTCTGAAAAAGGATTATGATTCAGCCATTGTTGTTTTGGAACTCACAGCAACAAGATTTTGTATCATGATTTGGGGTCAGGACTACTATGATCTTGGATCAGACCAATAAATTTAATCTATGTTTTTTTTTTGCAAATGTCAATTTATATTTGTTAAAAATCTTCAAATGTGAGATCCAGGCACTTATTGAAATATTAAAGCATAAGATGCCACAGTTTTGAACAAATCACAATTAACTTTATTGTACTAGAAGAGTAAAACAATCTATTAAATTAATATTTTAGCATGTAGAATTAGCATGATGCAATAAAGGTAAGAGAAAAAAAAACATCAAACATACCCCACAGAGGTGTGGTCAAGCCAGGTCTTATGAATATCTCCCCATCCCTCCACATGTTAATGATATGGTTGTCATCAAAATTCATTAAAACTTTACAGGAGATTCCAATTCTTCTCCTTTGAAGAATTAGCTTTGGATCTCGCTCAAAAGCTATATCATTATGGAATGCCTCAGCGAAGCATCCCACTGGGTAATCCACTTTCCTTTCCTAGGACTGTGCACCCTGAATTGTTGAATTGACATGACAGCATCTACTCACAGACAAAACTTGAGCTTTTCTTCCAGACAGCTAGCTTTACTAAGCTGGTATTGCCCCTACACTTCACCAAGCTCTACTGTTTCTCAGCTGGACAAAACAAACATTGTGTGTGAACCTCCTTTACTCTTGTTCTCAGCTGCGCTAAACAATTCATGGCACATAGCATCCAGTCTTTTCCAAAATGTAACCAGTTTTAGGGTTTTTTTTTCCTGAGCCTGAACCCAAACTCATAGCTGCACCTTCTGGCTTCAAAGTCCTGAGTCATAACTGTACAAAGCCTGGTACAGAAGCATCTTTTCAGTATGCTTCCTCACAATTACAGGACTAACTACCAGCCAGAGGTCTTTTCCTATTTGCCTTCACTCACTTGACTAAAACTGACTGTCCAGTAACATTTGAACTACCCTGAGCCATATATTGACCTCATAGTGTGCCTGCCTTTGTTCCTTCGGAGGAATCAATAGTTAAGCTCAAAATGTTGACTCTCTTTCTCCTCAGATGCTGCCTGACATGCTGTGCTTTTTCCAACGCTAAACTTTATTGAATCAGGATTCAATGTAGCAACCAGTTGAGCTGTTGAATATGTCAATCTTTGAAAGACAGCATTTCCACAATGTCACAGCACTCAAAGGTTACTGGAATGTACAGATTCATATTTATAAAAATGGATTTCATCACATTGCACACAGTTTGGAAAAATCTGGGTAAGTAATAATATGCACAGCAATACTATGCAACCAAATTTTAATTGCTTCATCTTTTTCTTTGTTGTTTTCTGCCAAATATGCATCCATTCATTGTGAAGGAAGTCAAATATCATGAAGGCTTTGCAAAGTTAGTGACGTTACAAAAACTGAGGTCTCAATTCCTCTCGACTCTCAGCTTTTCACACATGAGCTTCCTGATGATACTATGATACCAATTACAATGCACATTTCTTAACAGGAGTATTTTATCTGTTTGTTCTGTTTTTACATGTATTTGATGATTGGTGATCAAAATGGAAAAGTATACTCAAATTTACGTCAGCAAATTAATTATGCATGAGTGTAGTGACTGTAGTGAGGTCAGGCAAGTGGACCTCCTAGAATATGAGATCTCTGATTGGGGCTGTTACCGTGGTCCAATTAGGGAGCCTTGGCTGATGGATAAAAAGAAGAGTCAGATATTCTGACACTCTGAGAGCTGGCCCTGAGGCAGCTCGACTACCATCCAGGACTTTCCACGTGTAAATAAAGGGTGATTGATGATGGGATACCAGCCTCGAGAGTTATTTCACGCTGAACCAGTTGGAGAAAGTCAGGGAAATAGAGACGGATGATGCAATGGAAACATAGAAACACTGAAATATAGAAAATAGGAGCAAATATAGGCTATTTAGGCCATTGAACTTATTGGGATTTTTTCTTTGAGTCCTTCAGGTGGTCAAGCAAGACACCAGAAGATTACAGCAGGTTATAATGCTGCAATTTTATCACAAATTAATTATAAAACCACAATTTTCAGAAATTAAGCCAAGCATATCACATTTCTAATGTAATCCTTGTGTTTCTGAAGTAGTTAGATTGATGTTAGAATAATCAGATTGCAATTTGGTACACACAGCATCACTGGATAGAGACACGTTGTCATCTTATTTGAAGATGTCCATGAAGATAGGTAAAACTTTGATGGATGTGGAAGGCTCCTTTAGGGCCTTGGATGGAGGTGAGAGAGGAGGTGTGGGCGCTTCCTCCGCTACATTGATGACTGCATTGGCGCCACCTCGTGCTCCCGTGAGGAGGTTGAGCAATTCATCAACTTCACCAACACATTCCACCCTGACCTTAAATTTACCTGGACCATCTCTGACACCCCCCTCCCCTTCCTGGACCTCTCCATCTCCATTAATGATGACCGACTTGACACCAACATTTTTTACAAACACACCGACTCCCACAGCTACCTGGATTACACCTCTTCCCACTCTACCTCCTGCAAAAATGCTATCCGGTATTCCCAATTCCTCTGCCTCCATCATATCTGCTCCCAGGAGGACCAGTTCCACCACAGTTCCATCAGATGTCCTCCTTCTTTAGAGACTGCAATTTGCCTTCCCACATGGTTATAGATGCCCTCCAACGCATCTCGTCCGGCAATCACTTCTCTAGCTTCTCACGGAGTTCTCGGGTACACCTGATCAGGTCCTGGGGAATTATCCACCTTTAACCGTTTCAAGACATCCAGCACTTCCTGCTCTGTAATCTGGACATTTTGGAAGATGTCACCTCTATTTCCTTACAGTCTATATCTTCCCATATCCTCTTCCACAGTAAATACTGATAAAAATATTCATTTAGTATCTTCCCCATTTTCTGTGGCTCCACACAAAAACCGCTTTGCTGATCTTTGAGGGGCCCTATTCTCTCCCTAGTTACCCTTTTGTCCTTAATATATTCGTAAAAACCCTTTGGATTCTCCTTACTTCTATTTGTCAAATCAATCTCATGTCCCCGTTTTGCCCTCCTGATTTCCCTCTTCAGTATACTCCTACTTTCTTTATACTCTTCTAAGGATTCACTCGCTCGATCCTGTCTATACTTGACATATGCTTCCTTCTTTTTCTTAACCAAACCCTCAATTTCTTCAGTCATCCAGCATTCCCTACACCTACCAGCCTTCCCTTTCACCCTGACAGCAATATACTTTCTCTGGATTCTCGTTATCTCATTTCCGAAGGCTTCCCATTTTCCAGTCGCCCCTTTACCTGCGAACATCTGCCTCCATTCAGCATTTGAAAGTTCTTGCCTAATACTGTGAAAATTGGCCTTTCTCCAATTTAGATTAGATTAGATTAGATTACTTACAGTGTGGAAACAGGCCCTTCGGCCCAACAAGTCCACACCGCCCCGCCACCCACCCATACCCCTACATCTACCCCTTAACTAACACTACGGGCAATTTAGCATGGCCAATTCACCTGACCTGCACATCTTTGGACTGTGGGAGGAAACCGGAAATAGAACTTCAACTTTTAGATCTGGTCTATCCTTTTCCATCACGATGTTAAAACAAATAGAATTATGGTCACTGGCCCCAAAGTCCTCCCCCACTGACCCCTCAGTCACCTGCCCTGCCTTATTTCCCAAGAGTAGGTTAAGGTTTGCACCTTCTCTTGTCCACACTTAACAAATTCCTCTCCATATAAACCTTTGACACTATGGCAGTCCCAGTCAATGTTTGGAAAGTTAAAATCCCCGACCATAACTACCCTATTGTTCTTACAGATAGCTGAGATCTCATGGAACATAGAACATTAGAGCGCAGTACAGGCCCTTCGGCCCTCGATGTTGCGCCAACCTGTCTTACTAATCTGAAGCTCATCCCACCTACACTATTCCATGTACGTCCATTTGCTTGTCCAATGACAACTTAAATGCACTTAAACTTGGCGAATCTACTACCGATGCAGGCAAAGCATTCCCTACCCTTACTATTCTCTGAGTAACGAAACTACCTCTGACATCTGTCTTATACCTATCTTCCCTCACTTTAAACTTGTGTCCCCTCATATTTGCCGTCCCCATACTTGGAAAAAGGCTCTCCCTGTCCACCCTATCTCACCCTCTGATTATCTTGTATGTCTCTATTAAGTCATCTCTCAACCTTCTTCTCTCTAATGAGAACAGCCTCAAGGCCCTCAGCCTTTCCTCGTAAGACATTCTTTTCATACCAGGCAACATCCTAGTAAATCTCCTTTGCACCCTTTCCAAAGCATCCACAACCTTCTTATAATGCGGTGACCAGAACTGTACACAATACTCCAAGTGTGGCCGTACCAGAGCTTTGTACAGCTGCATCATAACCTCCTGGTTCCGGAATTCAATCCCTCTATTAATAAAGGCCAAAACACTGTATGCCTTCTTAACAACCCTGTCAATCTGGGTGGCAACTTTCAGATGACATGGACACATGTGTACATGGACACAGAGATCTCTCTGTTTATCTGCACTCCCAAGAATCTTACCATTAGCCCAATACTTTGCATTCCGAATACTCCGGCCAAAGTGTATGACCTCACACTTGTCCACATTAAACTCCATTTGCCACCTCTCAGCCCAGCTCTGCATCCTATCTATGTATCTCTGCAATCTACTACATCCTTTGTCACTATCCACAACTCTACCAACCTTAGTGTCGTCCGCAAATTTACTAACCCACCCTTCCAAGCCCTCATCCAGGTCATTTATAAAAATGACGAACAGCAGTGGACCCAACACCGACCCTTGCAGTACACCGCGAGTAACTGGATACCAAGATGAACATGTTCCAGCAACGACAACCCTCTGTTTTCTTTCAGCAAGCCAATTACTGATCCAAACTGCTGTGTCCCCCACAATCCCATTCCTCCGCATTTTGTATAATAGCCTACTGTGGGGAACCTTATCACACGCCTTGCTGAAATCTATATACACCACATCAACTGGTTTACTCTCATCTACCTGTTTTGTCACTTTGTCAAAAACCTCAATAAGATTTGTTAGGCACGACCTACCCTTTACAAAACCGTGCTGACTGTCCCTGATCAGATTATTCTTTTCTAGATGGTTATAAATCCTATCTCTTATCACCTTTTTCAACTCTTTACCAACAACAGAAATGAGACTCACTGGTCTGTAATTACCAGGGTTGTCTCTACTACCCTTTTTGAACAAGGGAACCACATTTGCTATCCTCCAGTCCTCAGGCACTATTCCTGTAGACAATGATGATTTGAAGATCAATGCCAAAGGCTCGGTAATCTCTTCCCTTGCTTCCCAGAGGATCCTAGGAATGGTCCCATCCAGACCCAGGGGACTTGTCTATTTTCACACTCTGCAGTCATTCTAATACCTCTTCCTTGTGAACCTCAATCTCTTCTAGTCTAGATGCAAGTATCTCTGTATCTTCCTCGCCAACATTTTCATTTTCTATAGTGAACACTGTCGAAAAATATTCATTTTGTGCTTCCCCTATCTCCTCTGACTCCACACACAACTTCCCACTATTATCCTTGACTGGCCCTAATTTAACTCTCGTTATTCTTTTATTCTTGACATACCTATGGAAAGCCTTAGGGTTAACCCTGATCTATTCGCCAACAACTTCTCATGTCCCCTCCTGGCTCTTCTGAGCTCTCTTTTTAGGTCTTTTCTGACTTCCTTATAACCCTCAAGTGCCCTAAACTGACTTTTCACATTTTGTCCTAACATAAGCCTTCTTCTTCTTCTTGACCAGGGGTTCCACTTCCTTAGTAAACCACAGCTCACGCGTTCTATATCTTCCTCCCTGTCCGACAGGTACATACTTATCTAGGACACACAGGAGCTTTTCCTTGAATAAGCTCCACATTTTTAATGTGCTCATCCCCTGCAGTTTCCTTCTCCATTCTACGCTTCCTAAATCTTTCTTAATTGCAAGTTTGTTTCTCAATTTCCGTCTGACTATTAGGGGATCTATAATATAATCCCAAAAAGGTTATCATTCCTTTCTTATTTCTCAGTTCCACCCAAGTATCTTCCCTTGATGTATTTCCGGGAATATCCTCCCTCAGCACAGCTGTAATGCTATCCCTTATCAAAAATGGCACTCCCCCTCCTCTCTTGCCTCCCTTTCTATCCTTCCTGTAGCATTTGTATCCTGGAACATTCAGCTGCCATTCCTGCCCATTCCTGAGCCATGTTTCCGTAATTGCTATGATATCCCAGTCCCATGTTCCTAACCATGCCCTGAGTTCATCTGCCTTCCCTGTTAGACCGCTTGCATTGAAATAAATGCAGTTTAATTTATTAGTCCTACTTTGTCCCTGACTGTTTGACTCAATTCTGTTCTGAGCTCATATCGATCTCTTTCCTCACTATCTCCCTGGGTCTCATCCCCCCACCTTACGAGTTTAAATCGTCCCAAGCAGTTCTCGCAAATATCCCTGCCAGTATATTAGTCCCCTTCCAATTTAGGTGCAATCCGTCCTTCTTGTACAGGTCACTTCTACCCCAAAAGAGATTCCAATGATCCAAAAATGTGAATCCTTCTCTCAGACACCAGCTCCTCAGCCATGCATTCATCTGCTCTATCCTCCTATTCCTACCCTGAATAGCTCATAGCACTGGGAGTAATCCAGATATTACTACCCTTGAGGACCTCCTTTTTAAATTTCTGCCTAACTCTCTGTAATCCCCCTTCAGAATCTCAACCTTTTCCCTTCCTTTGTAATTGGTTCCAATGTGGACAATGACCTCCTGCTGTCCCCTCTCCCCCGTGAGAACATTCTTCACCCTCTCTGAGACATCCTTGATCCTGGCACCAGGGAAACAACACACCATTCTACTTTTTCTCTGCTGGCTACAGAAACGTCTGTCTGTTCCTCTGACTACAGAATCCCCTAATACAATTGATCTCTTGGAAGCTGACGTACCCCTCGTTGCAGAAGAGCCTGACTCAATACCAGAAACTTGGCTGTTTGTGCTATGTTCCCCTGAGAATCCATCACCCCCTACATTTTCCAAAACAGCATACCTGTTTGAAATGGGTATATCCACAAAAGACTCCTGCACTAGCTGCCTACCTCTCTTACCCTTCCTGGAGTTAACCCATCTATGTGACTGTATCTGAGACTTCCCCCCCTTCTTATAACTGCCATCTATCACTTACAGGTGTTGTTGCAAATTCCTCATTGCTTCTATCTGTCTCTCCCACCGATCCACTCGATCTGATAAGATTCGCATCCAACAGAATTTATGGCAGACATAATCCGCAGTAACCCTTAAACTCTCATATCTGACAAGAAGTACATATCACTGCAAAGGCCATTTTTGCTCCTTCACAATCTACAGACCCAGAAATTAACACCTTCTTATTCCTCTACAAACACTGCCCCAGGTTAAATTAATAGCTATGGCTTATATTTTAAGTTTAATCAAGAGACTTATCTCCAAAAACATATAATCAAGAAATAATCCACTATACTCACTCCTGCAGCCTTTCTCTTGTACAGACTTAAAACAACAATTAATTTATCTGATTCTGTGCTGTGAACTTCACCCAACAGTTCCTCCAAGATTAGTTGAGAATTTCACTGTTTGTTAATTTTCCCAGATGCACTCTGATGTCCAGCGATACACGAATTCAAACAGCAAAGGCAGTAACTGTGCAGGTTCGTTCTCTCTCTCTCTCTCTCTCTCTCCTACACTGTTCTCACCATGTGTTTCCTTTGTCTGCTCTTCTCCCTTTTAAACTGCTGTTGTTTTGACTTTTTTTTCCAAAGTTCCAAAACAATGCAACAGCATATCAAACAGTAATTGCTGCTCCTGCAATTCGAGGAAATCACTTCCAGCACCTAAAATACCTCAAAAAAAGGAGCAGCTCTTACAGCCAGAAATTTTTCCTGTCCTCCATCTTGGATTGCCCAGAATCCATTACGGAAAACATCTTTGAAAATTCTGCTATTTTTCAATATTTTCGAGAGCACATCTGATGATTATAGATTATTTGGCCTCTTGAGCTTTGCTATTCAACAGGGTCACAGCTGATCTGTTGTGTTTTGAATTCCACATTCCAATCTACCCACTTAACCTTTTTCTCACTTTCCTGACAACAATGCATCCACTGATCTGTCCTCTGATGGAAAGAAAATATCCTCACCTGTGTTTTAAAAGGGCAACTCCTAATTTCAAAATGGTGCCCCAAATTTTGGACTTGCCCACAGAGAAAACATAAATTCCACTTCATCTTATATACCTCAAATAAGTCACCCTTGCTTTTTTAAACTCCAGTGAGGAGGAAGGGAGTACTTGACCTCAAAACCAGCACCAAACTCACGGTCCCAAGAACACTGGTGATATCCGCCATTCAAAATGGCTATATGAGGAAGGAACAAGGGCTCAGAAAGCTTACAGTTTCAAATAAACCTTTTGGACTATAACCCAATGTCGTGTAATTTTTGACTTTGTCCACCGCAGTCTGACACCAGCACCTCCACATCATCAAGTTTAATAACTGAAGCAGGTTGTATGCCGAGTGGTTAGTTTTCCTGCATGCCACACAGAAGGCCTTGATAATGAGTTGTGAGTGAAAACAAACACATTACCCACATACTGTAGTTCAATGATAGTGAATGAGGCAACTAAGGAGCTGGCCTACAGGCAGTGGAGATTAAACAGGTTTCTGTTTGTTCTGTAGATTAGTTTCTGTCCAGCAGGCACCTTACAGACGGTTAAGTGAAGTATGTAGTAAGGAAGAATGAGAAGGAAGTTGGGGCTATGACACAGCCTGACTTGAGGCCAGACTGAATGTAAATTGGGCTCATGGTGGATCCATTACTTAGAATCATAACGATGCATCATGGAGCAGGTGGATGACAGCAACAACTTTTTGAGTACAGCTGAAACAGAGGAGGGTACTCCATAATCCCTCATGGTTGACAGTATTAAAGGCCTTAGTAATGTCAGAGAAGGCTTCGTGCAATGTTCCCTGCATTTGTTGTGCACCTGCTGAACAAAGAAAATTCTGTCTGTTGTGTCCTGTAGATGGTGGAACTCAGGAAGGAGCTGTTTAGTCATAGGAAGAGGGACACCAAAAGTGATTTTTGTGATAACATTCCCTGTGACCAATAGCAGACCAATCACATCATCAGTGTCCAAATAGGTACCTGAAGTTATTTGTCGTACTAGCAAAACTTTCAAGGTGTACTTTGTTCTGTTTTTATGCATCGTTAATACATAGTTGACGATGCAAATGTCTTATAATGACACATCAGGTAAGGGAAGCAAAGGCAGAACCAATTAATCATAATTCCAGAAAAAGTTACTGAAAAAATCTCATTTTGCTGCCCTGACTGAACATCTGAAATCAAACACAAATAACTTGATTTTCAAATACCTTTCCACAAATATATATAAAGATATAACTGTTTTTACATTGTTTGGCAGTGTTGAACAGTGAATAAATCTTCATTAAAGCAATATGAGTTTGAGCAATAGCTCAATCAGATCACAGAGTCTGAACACAAGTGAAAGACAAAAAAAAAGCCATTCAGCCAATATGAAGCCTAAAGGCAATCATTAGTCATTGCTTGTCAGCAAAAGACAATTGTAATTTTGGATAACTTTGATATTATGTGATATAGCTGCATGAAATTGTGATTCTGCTCCAATGCTTTGGTCCTTCAGGTGGCTATCCATTTGTAACAATACACAATGTATCAAAAGTAGGTAATTTCAGTGTGTGCCTTATTACATTGCTGGAGTCATCCCAGTTGTAATATTGTGTTTTTAAATTGACTTCATACAACATCTGTATTATGAAAAATATAACACAAAGAATATTGAATATAGTTAGGAAACACGTCTGAAAGAAATAAAAAAAAGATACAAGGTAATGGATTCCCCGCAGTGTTGTTCAGGTACATAATACACAAAGTATTATTCTGCTGCAAAGTAAATTCAGGCATTTCAGTACATTAAACTGAAAAAAAAAACAGTATTGAAGCAGATGAATGGGTTTGCATGTTGGTACTAATTTCCAAAGACACTCAATAGGCAACTCTGTTTCATAACCTGATTGATCTTTATTCATTAAGCTGGGTCAGATTTACTCAACCATTTTGTGGATAGCTAAATGTTCTGTTTAGCGATGTTCTGTTAATTGTAATGTCAGTAATGAGGAACTGCGTCTCAATATCACTTTTTTGCAGATGCGCAAGGAATTTTGCAGTCAGTCATGTCCTGCAGAGAAGCAAGTTGTTGAATAATAGTTATCTGATTGCCATTGACATTGGCTTGAGACCTCAAATTTTGTATCTGTGTTTTTACACATTTTACATGATTTTTAAAAACCACAAGAGAGGTCGCACACAATTAAGAACAAAGGTAAGGCCAAGAATCAATTCAGTCCATCTCTCAATTCCTGATTATGTTAGCTAATTTTTATTTTGCCTTCACACTTTTGCACAAAGAAAAAGCCAAGCAATTGCAAAAATCATTTTTCACAATTCCAGAATAATTCTGCTCCATGATGATTTGAAAATGAAAGGAACATAGATCTGTCAGGATGTGGCCTATTTAGAAGTGCTCACTGTGAAATATATAGATAGACCACCCATAGAAACCTTTTCAGGAATTTTAGATCCTGGAAGTACCCCAGTGTGCGATTGAAGAAGGTTAACTAGCCCTTGACGAGATACACAAGAATTCCTGACAATAACCTGACAAATAGACTGCAAATAACAGATGGAGGGTCAACACCTTGTTTTGATATATAAAGCTATTAATCTCCCACAAATAGCTAGTCTAAAAAGACTGTGGTAAACTGTACATGAATTTCCACTAAAATAAAAACAAAGACCTGTGTATGCTGGAAATCTTAAACAAAATCAAAGCCTTCCCATTCTGTCCCATAATCCCTCACATGATCCTGTCATAACTCTCTCAAGACACTCATCTAAACACTGGGATACAGCAGGAGGTGCTCTTTCCAAGAGATGAGAACAAAAGACCCTCAATTCTGAGCAACGTCGTCTGGAAAAAGATTGCAGTGGAGGTGAGCAACCATGGGATTCAAAAGAGAAACTGCAACAATGCAGGAAATGTTTGAGAATCCCTTCGACTTGGCTGTGTAACTCTTGGACTGATTGACAATATTGATCAAGGAAATATTTGTTTGAGGGTGCAGCCAGTCTAGGTGGGTGAACGCATTATCAGTCTTGGGATTGACTAGTATATATGACAGTATGGCTTGGGCGAGTTTTTGGAGAGACATGTGTAGATAAGAGACTTAGTTGGCATTTGTAAAGTCATTAAACCTTCACTTTCTCTTGCAGTAAAAGCAGAATTTACAAGAATGAGGGGAGATCAAATTGAGGTATTCAAGATGATAAAAGGTGTGGATAAACTAGACGTGGAGCAGATGCTTCCTCTTGTGGGGCATTCGAGGATGAGATGTCATAGTCTTAGGATAAGGGGTATTAAATTTAAAACAGAGTTGAGGAGAAACTACTTCTCCCAAAGGGTTGTGAATCTGTGGAATTCACTGCCCCAAAATGCAGTGAATGCTGTGATATTGAGTAAATTTAAGAAGGCGTTAGACAGATTTTTAATTGGTAATGGGTTGAAGGGTTTTGGGGAGAAGGCAGGAAAATGGGTGTGAGGAGTATTTCAGTCATGACTGAATGGTGGAGCAGACTTGATTGGCCAAATGACCTAATTCTGCTACTATATCTAATGAACTTATGAATCAGGCACCTGCTGAGTCCCATGCTAATGATGACTCTCTGATCATTGCCACAAGATGCTTGTTGGAAATGCAGCAGAGATTAGCAGAACATATGGTAATGAGACCAAAGGTTATGCATAACTTTACGTTGATTCTTATGCATTTGAGCACAAGACTTCCTCAAAGGAAAGTTTGACAACTGAAATAGAAAGCCAAACTGTGCAATTGACACAGACACATGCTGAACTTTATTCCAACACTCTAGGCATGGACTCAGTGCAACAATGACTAGGCAAGAGTGGGGCTAGGTACCTGGACCTCCCTCCAGATGCCACTTCTGAGGGAGAAACCATTTGACATCCATGTGGAGGAGTGGGTTACAGCTGTCCCATGGGTTTTCCTCTGAGGAGACCACCCCTAGGGTAGTGATCTCACATCAGCATGTCTGCCAATGACTCATGGAGTCATAGAATCATAGAGATGTACAGCATGGAAACAGACCCTTTGGTCCAACCCGTCCATGCTGACCAGATATCCCAACCCAATCTAGTCCCACCTGCCAGCACCTGGCCCATATCCCTCCAAACTCTTCCTATTCATATACCCATCCAAATGCCTCTTAACTCAATTGCCTCAAGTAGATATGGCTGAGAAGGTTGGCCCTGCATCTGTGAGGGATATTTGGAGTAGTCCACAAAGTCTCTTCAGCTCCACATGATCCAGACAAATATTATTACAGGCAACAAGGCATCAGATTTAGGAGCTTTCTACAACATTGCCGCTCATGCTAGGGTCACATCAAATTGTGATAGCAGAAATAGAAAGCTGACAAATTTGAGAACACAAAGATGGTACAAATGATTCAACAATGTCACTTTGCCACATGAATTGTTCATAGTTTTTCTTCTACTTTATTCACAGATGCAACATATTCTTTTTCAGAGACTTAATTAGCCAAAGACCAAAGTAAATTGATATGCCTCATAACTGGCTTTCATTAGTGGCTACAGGGGAATGATAGGCATTTCTTTTATTCTGTGAGAGAGAATGATTTTATATGTTTGTGATCAGTATTTAACACTCATGCACTTTCACTTTGATGGTCTCCAGTCTGTGGGATAAAGGAAAATGTGGGCTCTGCAGATGTTATATTATTTGCAGCATTAAGGAGATTGACTGAGATCATGTTGCACAGATAGAATTGAATTGCTTTCTGTAAAGCCATTGACCTGCTATAATACAACAATTTCTGCTTTACTAATTACTAGAGTCATATTGGTTGTTTAGCCTATGTCCATTAGTTCTTAAGTTCTCCTGGGTGACAGTCTTCCTTATTGAGTATATATGACAGACAGCTCATCGCTTGCCTATTTTAGGTGGAAGAAGACATACTTTCAGTGGTTGATCTAGAGGTAGAGGAAGGCTGGCAAGGATTGGTGGAAAATTTGAGGAGGCAAACCTTTTGATTTTTCAAGTTTTGGTCAAATCTTGTGAATATGACATTGAGCATGATAGCTGTGCCACATCTCTCCATGGCCCCACCATCTATCAGTCACAAGCACAATTGTGTTCTCTTCATAAGGCTAATCTTGATCATTGATGTCTGAAAATGAGTTTCACCCTGATTCACGGAGTTTCCACGATGCATGATGACTATGTGCACTGCATTACAGAACACAAGTAGTCATGAAACATTGTATGATACATACTGCAGAAAACCTCTGAATCTGTCAAGGCAGCAGAAATACATTTTAAATTTTTCATCATCTTCACAATGATGGTCTTGATGGTGGTATGGGATTTATTGTAGTGTTGCCCTACCTGCCCCCATCCACCCCCCCCCCCCCCCCCACTCCCACAATGCTGTGGGAAAGTCTAGCAAGTCTGAAGAGGTTAGTCCTTGTTATTCAGGATCCAATTATGAATCTATTATCGATCTCAATGCTGAGTTCCACAAGATACGAAGCATAAGAGCTTAATGGCAAAAGAAAACAAATGCTCATGATTTGTCTGTTGTTGCAGCTGAATTAAATGTTCAGAAGGTGGAATGCCCAGCAGTTCACACATATCACAAGTCTAAATATATCAGATCAGGCCAATTCTTGACCCAATGGATATGTTGTCCTGTGGGACAGGACATCCCATGAGGTAATGGGACCTAGAACTCTGTGTTTTCTTCCTCCTTATTTCTTTTTCTGATGCTATGCTACCTCATCACCTCGGTTGACCAACTCTTGGGGAAAGGAAGAACACGCAATTTGGTATTGAGATTGGTAGGAGCAAAGACAGGCATATTTTCTGACCAAACACTAAGACCACGAACATGGAAAAGAATATTGGCAGAATGCTTTAACACTAGGATAGGGTGTGTAGGAGACCCTGTGGTTGGGATAGGGACAGTACAGGAGGCTGCAATGTGCATGGGTCAGCACTGGTCATGTAGGTCATTACTGTGAGGCACTGAAATCAAAGACCTTCCAGTAGTAACATGATAATAATTGCGGAGAGTGTTAAAGCTTCACAAATTCAGGACAAAACCTGTCCCAGCATAAAAGAATCTGATAAATTAGACAGCAGCCCCAATAACAGGAGGGTCCCAGAAAATTCAGGGTGATTGCTCACTCACTGATCATTAAAATTTTGGAGTTCAACATACAGCACAAATTTACAGAAACAGAGTTATAGAATTGTACAGCATGGAAACAGACCCTTTGGTTCCAACCCATCAATGCGAACCAGATATCCTAAATAAATCTGGTCCCATCTGCCAGCATTTAGCCCATATCCTTCTAACCCTTCCAATTCATATACCCATCCAGATGCCTTTTAGATATCATAATTATTCCATCTTCCACCACTTCCACTGGTAGATTATTCCATGCACTCACCACCATCTGTGGTATCTTTTACATCTTTCCCTGCGGGACCCCACTCAACACTGCCCTCCAGGCAGAATACTTTCCATCTTCAACCACTCTTTGCCTTCTCCCAGCCAACCAATTCTGAATCCAGATAGCCAACTCTCCCTGTATCCCATACTTCCTGACTTCTGACTTTATGAATGAGCTTACCCTGGGGAACCTTACCAAATGCCTTGCTGAAGTCCACATACACCACATCCACTGCTCAATCTTCATTGACCTGTCTTGTCACCTCCTCAAAGAACTCAATAAGATTTGTGAGGCATGACCTGCCCCTCACAAAGCCATGCTGACTGACTTTAATCACGGTATGCTTTGCCAAACAGTCATAGATCCTATCCCTCAGAATTATTTCCAAAACTTTGCTGACCACACATGTAAGACTGACTGGTCTGTAATTGCCAAGGATTTCCCTATTACCCTTCTTGAAAAGAGGAACAACATTCACCTTCTTCCAATCCTCCGGTATGACTCCCAGGGAAAGTGAGGAAGCAAAGATCTTCACCAGTGGCTTAGCAATCTCCTTTATCACTTCCCGGAGCAACCTAGGATAAATCTGATCTGGCCCTGGGGACTTGTCACTCTTAATGTTTTCTAAACTTCTAGCACATCAACTTTATCAATCTTGATCTGGTCAAGGCTGTATCCCAGCTCCTCAAAGTTCTCATTCACAACAAGGTCCCTTTCCTTAGAGAAAACTGAAGCAAAATACTCATTCAGGACTTCCCCAATCAGCTCAGACTCCATGCACAAGTTCCCTATGCTATCCCTGAATGGCCCTACCTCTTCCCTGATCATTCTCTTACCAATTTGGGTGTCATCTGAAAATTTACTAACCATAGCTCCTCTGTTCACATCCAAATCATTTATGTAAATGATGAAAAATAGTGGGCCACTGGTCACAGGTCTCCAATCTGAAAAGCAAAACCTCCAGCACCATTCACTTTCTTTTACCTTCAAGCCAGTTCCATAAATAGATGGCTAGGTTCTCCTTGTATTCCATGTGATCTAACCTTGTTAACCAGTCTCCCATGGGGAACCTTGTTGAATGCCTTACTGAGGTCCAAATAGATCATGTCCATTGCTCTGCCCTCATCAATCCTCTTTGCTGCTTCTCCAAAAAGCTCAACCATGTTAGTGAGACATGATTTCCCATGCACAAAACCATATTGACTATCCCTAAGCAATGTGTTTCCAAATACATATAAATCCTGTCCCTCAGGATTCCCTTCAATAACTTGTCCACCAGCAATGTGAGCACCATTCTGAACAGCTGGTAAAAACCTCCCAGTCATTCACATCAATGCTGCCACACATTGAGGCAAGCTTCAAAGTGTCATTGAAGCTTTTTTTTGTGTTGCCCTGGAAACAAGAAATCTGAGAGTTGAGAAAACAAATTGAAGAAAGTTTTCAATTTTCTGAATATTGTTTCCAATTCACCAATGTTGATTCTGCTGCAGTTTTTTCCTGACCACACATGATGCTGGCTTCAAGAGAGACAAACATAGGTGATGCAACTTTTGTCCTTCTACCTGTCACTTTGCCACCGTTCAATCATTTTGTGAGCTGGAGGTCATAAGAATTGCTTTCATTTTTGGGGGCAGCAAGAGGTAACAGTTGACTTTTGCTGCCATTTAGGCTTCCTTTGATCAACATCCCCTTTCATCATTACATATTAACATGAAATATAGGAGCAGAAGTAAGCTGTTTAGTCCCTCGAGCTGACTCTACCAGTCAAAAAAATGATGGCTGATCATGTTTCAAATTTCATATTCCCATCTACCTCCAATAATCTTTGATTTCCCTTGCTTAAGAAGTTTATATTCACCTTTGTCTTAAAATATTCAATGATCCTGTGTCTACCATCTTCTGACAGTTATAAATTGCACAACTCCCTGAGAAAAAATCTCTGTCCTGATTGGTTGATGCTGAATTTCCAAACTGTGTCTCTCATTCTGGACTCACTGACAGGAGGAAACTTCCTTTCCACATCCACTTTGTCAAGACTATTCAGTCTTAAAGACTACAGGTCCATCAGTTTGCTTAGTACCACTTCCCTCATGATTTCAACAAGTTACTATCTCCCATCCATCTCTTGATTTACAGCCATTACTGGAATGGTTTTTGTATCCTCTACAAAGAAGACAGAAGCAAAATATTTGTTCATTTCATCCACAATTTCCTTTTAACTCTCAATTTTCACTCTTCAGATGACCATCATAGAAACATAGAAAACATGAGCAGGAGTAGACCGTTCAGCACTTTCAGCCTATTCTGGCATTTATTGAGATCATGGCTGGTCCTTTATCTCATAGAGTCATAGAGATATACAGCACAGAAACAGTCCCTTTGGTCCAACACATCCATGCCGACCAGATATTCCAACCTCATCTAGTCCCATTTGCCAGCACTTGACCCATATCCCTCGAAACCCTTCATATTCATCCAGATGCTTTTTAAATAATGTAATTATACCATCCTCCACCACTTCCTCTGGCAGCTCATTCCATACACGCACCACCCTCTGCATGAAAAAGTTCTCCCTTAGGTCCCTTTTACATCTTTCCCCTCTCACCCTAAACCTGTGCCCTCTAGTTCTGGACTCACCCACCCCAGGGAAAATACTTTGTCTATTTATCCTATCCATGCACCTCACGATTTTATAAACCTCTATGAGGTCACCCGTCAGCCTTCAATTCTCCAGGGAAAACAGTTTTAGCCTATTTAGCCTCTCCCTATAACTCAAATCCTCCAACCCTGGCAACATCCTTGCAAATGTTTTTGAACCCTTTCAAGTTTCACAACACCTATGATCCTCCACTCCAATGTCTCTTTGTTCAGCAATACTCCCTAGGACTTTATCATTAAGTGTATAAGTCCTGATAATATTTGCTTTCCCAAAATGCAGCACCTCACATTGATCTAAATTAAACTCCATCTGCCACTCCTCAGCCTATTGGCCCATCTGATCAAGATCTTGTTGTAATCTGAGGTAACCTTCTTCACTGTCCACTACATGCCCAATTTTGGTACCACCTGCAAACTGATTAAATATACCTCCTATGTTCATATCCAAATCATTTATATAAATTATGAAAATAGTAGACCCAGCACTGATCCTTGTGGCACTGCACTGGTCACAGTCTGAAAAACAACCCTCCACCATCACCCACGTTCTTCTACCTTCGAGCCAGTTCTGTTTCCAAATGGCTAGTTTTCCCTCTATTCCATGAGATCTAACCTTGCTAACCAGTCTCCCATGGGGAACTTTGTCAAACGCCTTACTGAAGTCCATATAGATTACATCTAATGCTCTGCCCTCATCAATCCTCTTTATTACTTCTTCAAAAAACTCAATCAAGCTTGTGAGACATGATTTCACATGCACAAAGCCATGTTGACTATCTCTAATCCCTAAAGTCCTTGTCTTTCCAAATACACATAAATCCTGTCCCTTAGGATTCCCTCCAACAACCTGCCCACCACCAACGTCAGACTCACCACTCTATTATTCCCTGACTTGTCCCTACCATCTTTCTTACTTAATGGTATAACGTTAGCCAATCTCCAGTCTTATGGCACCTCACTTGTGACTATTTATGGTACAAATATTTCAGCAAGGGGCCCAGCAATCACTTCCCTAGCTTCCCACAGAGCTCGAGGATACACCTGATCAGGTCCTGGGGATTTATCCACTTTTATGCATTTCAAGACATCCTGCACTTCCTCCTCTGTAATATCGGCATTTTTCAAGATATCACCATCTATTTCCCCACATTCTATAGCTTCCACATCCTTCTCCAAGCTAAACACTGATGCAAAATACTTGTTTAGTAGCTGCCTCATCTCCTGTGACTCCATACAAAGGCCGTCTTGCTAATCTTTGAGGGGCCCTATTCTCTTCCTAGTCCTTCATGTATTTATAACAATCCTTTGGATTCTCCTTAACCCTATTTGCCAAAGCTATCTCATGTCCTCTTTTTACCCTCCTGACTTCTCTCTTAAGTGTACTCCTACTGCCTTTATACTCTTCTAGGGATTTACTTGATTTCTCTTGTCCATATCTGACCTATGTTTCCATCTTTTTCGTAACCAAACCCTCAATTTCTCGAGTCATCCAGCATTCCCTACACCTGCCAGCCTTTCCTTTGACCCTAACAGTAATATACTGTCTCTGAAGTCTCATTGTCTCATTTCTGAAGGCTTCTAATTTTCAAGTCGTCCCTTTACCTGCGAACATCTGCACCCAATCAGCTTTTGAAAGTTTGTGCCTAATACTGTGAAAATTAGCCTTCCTCCAATTTAGAACTTCAACTATTAGATCTGGTCTATCCTTTTCCATCACTATTTTGAAACTAATAGAATTATGGTCACTGGTCCCAAAATGCTCCCCCACTGACACCTCATTCACCTGCTCTGCCTTATTTCCCAAGAGTAGGTCAAGTCTTGCACCTTCTCTCATATATCCACATACTGACTCTGAATTTTTTTTTGTACACTCTTAACAAATTCCTCTCCATCTAAATCCTTAACACTACAGCAGTCCCAGACTGTGTTTGGCAAGTTAAAATCCCCCACCATGACCATCTTATTTTTCTTATAGATAACTGAAATCCTTCCAAAGTTTTTGTCAATCTCCCGTTGGCTATTAGGTGGCCTATAATACAATTCCAATAAGGTGAACATCCCTTTCTTATTCCTCAATTCCACCCAAATAACTTCCCTGGATGTATTTCTGGGAATATCCTCCCTCAGTACAGGTGTTGTGCCACCTGTTATCCAAAACACCACTCCCTCTCCTCTCTTGCCTCTCTTTCTATCCTTCCTATTGCTTTTGTAAGCTGCCAGTCCTGTCCAACCCTGAGCCACATTTCTGTAATTTCTGAAATTCTTTATGCTATATTCCCACTTTGCCCCCAAAACACTTAATGTCTTAACAAGCTAAACATTCATCTATCTCTTCCTTGACTTCAGTGACTTGGCCTCCACAGTCTTCTGTGGTAGAAAGTTTCACACATTTATTAATCTTTGAGTGAAGGAATCATTCTTCATTTCAGTCCTAAACAGTCTAGCCCTTATCTTGAGATTAAGTCTGCTGATTCAAAACACCCTAACTAGGAAAAAAACATTTTCCTTGCATGTAGTTTGTTCAGCCCTGTTTGCATTTTATGCATTTCAGTGACATCCCTTCTCATCCTCTAAGCTTTCGTGAATACTGGCCAATTAAAATCAATCTCTCTTCATAGGACAACTTTATCTTCCCTGGTGTCAGCTGAATGAATGTCAATTGCATTCCCTCTCTGGTAAGATAGGAAGAACAAAAATGCACCAGTACTCCAAGTGCAGTTTCATCAAGGTGCTGTGTAACTGCAGTAAGACATCTTTACTTCTGAACTGAAATCCTCTTGCAATGAATTTCAATATACGACTGACCTTATTAATTGATTGCTGCACCTGCCCTTCTGCTTTCATTGACTCATGTGCATGGATATCCAGATCCCCTTGAAAGTCCACACTTCCAGTATGTCACCATTCATGTAATATTCTTCCTTTCTGTTTTTCACACCAAAGTACCTGACTTTACATTTAGCCACATTGTTCTGCATCTGCCATGTATTTAGCAACTTGTTCAACCTGTCTAAATCATAGTAAAGCCTCCTTGCATCCTTCTCACAATTCATAATCCAGTCCAGTTTTATGTCATCAGCAAACTTTGAAATGTTGCATTAGGTTTCCTCATTCCAGTCACTTATGCATGTATAAAATTATATATAATTATATATAATATATATATAATTGTAAATAAATTGTGCCCAAATACTGATTCTTACTGTACCCTACCAGCCACTACTTGTCAATTGGAAAAAGACCCATTTATTCCCACTCTTTGTTTCCTGTCAATTCTCAATCCATGCCAATGTGTCAACCCATATTCCATGTATTTTAACTTTGAACATTAAACTGTTATGAGGGATCTTACCAAATGTCTTCTAAAATTCCAAATACAACATATCCACTGGTTCTCCCTTGCTTATTTTACCACTGACATACTCAAAAAATTCCAGCAAATTGGTTATGTATTATTTGTCTTTCCTGAATCCATGCTGGTTATGTTCAACCCCATTACAGCTTTCCAAATGTTCCATTATCACATCTTTTATAATAAACTCTAACAATTTTTGTCACTACTGATATTATAATACTCAAATCACTTACTCTCTTTATTTTTGGCACATGTAGAAACACTTGCTATCTGTTTTTATGCTCCTTACTAACTTCCTCTCATACTCTAATTTATTCCTCCTGATTAACCCTTAAGTCATTCTCTGCTCCTCTTTACATTCTGACCGGCCACTCATCTTTGCACAGTTGTTTTGTGTTTTTCCTTATGTCTGGTGCTTTCAGTTCTGAAGAAGAATCACTGGACCTGAAACATCATCTTTGCTTTTTCTCCACAGATGCTGCCAGACCTGTTGCCTTTTCTATTTTGTTTCTGATTCCAGCATCCACAGTTTTTTTTTGCTTTCCCTAACTTCTTTAGGTGATAGGTCCTTCATTTTAGAATTTTATCAAGAGTGGGAGTACGCATCTTCTAAAATATCCCCTGAAATGTATGTACTATGTCTCTGTTGATCTGATTTCTTGTCTGGTCTGCCAGTTTATTTCAGCTAGTTCAATTGTTATCCTCATGTAGTTGTCCTTATTTAGTTTAACACACCTCTTCTACCCAGTCTTCTACTTTTCCAATAAAAGGTAAAATTCAATTATATTGTGGTTGCTAGGTTGATACCTAGGTATGTCTTAATTATGAGATCATTTACTTAATTCTGTCACATAACACAATATGTTGTCTAATATAACCAGTTCTCTGGTTGATTTCAAAACATACTGATCAAAGAAACAATTTTAAAAGCATTCTATGAATTCCTCACCCTGCTATTACTGCCAATCTGATTTTTCCAGTATTATTCTGCTTAGATGTTTCCTTTGTTCTTTCCACCTGGTGACCTGACCAGTCCATTTCCAGCTTTTCTCTGCCTCCATATTTAATTGTATACCGTTAATTGTTGAAATTCTTTTAAATATGACTAACAATTATTATTCTACAAGATTAACTCTGCTTCTCTCACCATAAAGTTTGGCTGTCTTGTTGAACTTTTCCAGGTTTTTTTTTAATTTAAGTATGTTCACTTAAGTATTTCTTTTATGGATTCATTGAACCTCTGTTATGAAGTCACTAAAAAAAACCTCAATTATCCTAACATAGGGTCCTGTTTTCTTTGTCATTCAGCATTGTCTTTGTAATTTTAAAATTTATATTTTCTGAAAATTCCTTCCGGTAAAACGGGTTCTGACATTCTGCTTGGAAACTGGAACAATTTGGTTGGATTTTCTGAGAATTTGCCACCAAGGAGCTGTCCAGCTCTTACTATTGAGAGCAAACTGATGTCAGCTTCCAAGAAGAAAAACAAATCAATGCTGGAAACAATTAACAGACTACAACAGGGTTATTCAACAAATCTAATTGGGAGGACAAATGCTTATGTATTGGCTGTTTTCAGAAAACACCGATGACTTTTCCCATCAAGAAATCTTATTTGCTGCCTTTTTGTCATTTGTGTTTCTAAGTGGCAAATGCACTGGGTCTTAATTGAGGCTATTATCCTTGCTTCATTGATTCACTTTTCAAAGCCAAGTTATCTTTCAAATGTCCTCAGAGACAATAAAGATCAAAAATTTAAGTCAGATATAATTAAGATCAGCAGATTTTCTGGCTTCCCAGAGAAAATGTTTTCAGTGGAGGAGGGAGAGGTGACATGTGAAATATCAGAAATGACTAGCCCACTATCGTCCCTGTCCAACTTATACCAATAGGTGGATGGGGACCAAAATCAGCCACACTCTTGCCAATATGAATAATTCATTAAGATTTCATTGACCTTGTTAACAAGCCAGTTGACCTGAATATTACATTTCCATGCCAAAATGGGAATGAGAGTCACAAGAGTAGGGAGGTAACTATGGAAAGTACAATTGTTGACCACCTGAGGCGACAAAATTAGAATTAAGGAGGGGCTTTCACTTTTTGTGTGTGTGTGTTCCCTGTCTTCATCCAGGGCACTCCAGGTGAGAATCCCCATAGGGATCCCTTAGACCTCCAGAACCCACCCCCCACCCACACCTGTATTCCCCCATCCCATCCCTGTAGAAGGGGTTGATATTAACCTAAAGTTTGCTGGATTAGAAGAAATGAAGTTAAATGTAAAATGAATTTAGATCAGAATGAAATGGGAAGGAAGAAACATATGAAACTTGGTGATGACCCAATGATTAGATGTGTCATGGGTTTTTTAAGTTTTCAGCTGAAGGGATGTATGTCTTTGTTTATATCAAGTTCTGGAACATAAGCAGTAATGAGCAAGCTGTCACAGTAACTTTGAAGAAGGTGAAATTTTGTTTAAAATGGGCACAGTAAATCAGATGTCATAATGTGGACTATTTATCAGCCGAATTTGTTTTTATCATGGAATTATGCTGTGTATAAAGAAAATAATTTATTGAACCTTTGATTGACCTTTGATTCTGTTGCAGCCAGGTCAAAATTGTCAACCTAAAGTGGACCTCCTGAGGCCTAGCACTGTTGAGACAGCAGTATGTGCCAACCAATCAGATTACTGGCTACTCTCAAGCTATGTTCAAGGTCCGTGTGTGGCAGCAATTTCCTGAATGAGAACTCAATGCAACAGCATGCCTGGGACCTGTGAGTGGCTAGCCAGCCACGCAGCTCACAGGGAGCATTAATTCTGGAAGCCAAACTTCCTCCAACTGAGATAGGACCCTATCTGCTTGATAGGGTCATATATAGCATAATATCAATGAGCATGACTTTTTTTAGCCAGATGGGCAGGAACACACCTCTGAACCAATAGGGTGGGGACAACCTGATATTCAGCTGAATTATTCCACTTCTCTCTCCTTGTACATGAACTGACCTGCCGATTGTGGTCCAATTTGTACAGTTTTTGTTTCAGAATTGCAATATCCATAGTTATGCACTTTGGATTTATGATTATGATTTGGTTACATCTGAAGCAAAGGCAAAATACTACTCCGAAAGTTGAAATACCTTTCTGCTTCAGATAAAGTCAGGACCAGTAAAGAGGAATCAGCAGTTAACAACATTGGTTTGGCCACTATTGGAATATTACGTGCAATTCTGATCTCCTTCCTATTGGAAGGATGTTGTGAAACTTGAAAGGGTTCAGAAAAGAGTTACAAGGATGTTGCCTGGGTTGGAGGATTTGAGTTTCAGGGAGAAACTGAATAGGCTGGGGCTGTTTTCCCTGCAGCGTCGGTGGCTGAGGGATGACCTCATAGAGGTTTATAAAATCATGAAAGGCATGGATAGGATAAATAGACAAGATCTTTTCCCTGGGGTGGGGGAGTCCTGAACTAGAGGGCATAGGTTTAGGGTGAGAGGAGAAAGATACAAAAGAAACCTAAGGGGCAATGTTTTCACACAGAGGATGGTGCATGTATGAAATGAGCTGCCGGAGGAAGTGGTGGAGACAAGTACAATTGCAGTATTTAAAAGACATTTGGTTGGGTATATGAACAGGAAGGGTTGAGAGGGATATGGGTTAAGTGCTGGCAAATGGGACCAGATTAGGATAGGATATCTGGTTGGCATGGATGAGTTGGATCAAAGGGTCTGTTTCTGTGCTGTACTCATTCATGACTCTATGACTTTCCTGTCAAGAGTTTTTCAAAACTTTGAACCAATCTGTAAAACTAACTGTTCAAATGAGTTCAACTAACAATATATGAATTCCGTTTTGGACTTTGTTCAAAGTTGCTGGGTTATTTGAATGAAATTAAAATGATGTTACTCTTGCAGTTTGGAATGATTTTATCTGCAAATAAAGCTGTTGGGTAACTTAGCCTCTTGCAAAATTGACTGATGTAACTAAGATTAATTGCTTTCTAAAGTGACAGGCATTTATAATACAAATGCAACCACTAAGTAGCAAGTGAACCAATACCAATATATTATGAGCTTTGGAGAGCAAAAACATTTAGGTGTTCATGCACACAGACTGTTAACAGCTAACATGCAGACACAAAAGGTAATTATAAAAGGTTAATGCAGTATTGTGTTCAATTTGGCATACCAAGCATTTGTTATGGAAATGGATCAGTGTACAATAGCAATTTAAAACAGTTCAACTATCAGGACAAATAGCATAAACCTAATTTGAAATCCTTTGAAGTTAAAAGTTTGAGACATAATCTAATCAAGTTATTTAAAATGATTAAGAAATTCCATATGGTCCATGCAGAGAAATGACTTTCTCTGGTAGGTGTATTCAGATAAGAAAGCATTAATTTAATTTTACAGTTGGCACATAAAGGAGTAAAATTCAGAAGCACATTATCCATACAAACAATAAACGAACTTTAGTATTTGCTGCCTCAAGAAGGTTATGGAAGCACTGCAATTGAAGATCGTTGAAATCAATAGATTTTTATTCAGGAAGACTAATAAGGGATATAGTTCAAAGTGGATAAATAGAATTGAAATGGAGACCAATCATCAGTTAAGTGAATAGTAAAGCAGACTTGACGGATGTACTATCTTACTCATATTCCTTTGACAGTTTGGATTGCAGTTATGCATTCAAGACACACAAGGAGAAGAGAGCTTCGCCTGATCAGGATGGCTTGCAATTTGGTTTTCACTTCTTGACCATGTGGAAGTTCTGGCATACTTATATATTTTTTTTAAATGCCTGTCCCAAAACTGCCCTTGATCAGCAGTTTCAGACCATAAAACATAAGAATAGGAAATATCACAATAAATGCAAAATAACTTAATTTTAAGTTTAACATTTAAATAGATTGTTTATTATTCTTTTGAGGCATGGAGGTGTCTCTGGTAATGCCTTAACTACCCTTCAACAATGCCATTTCAGGGGACTGTTAGGAGTCAACATCATTGCTGTGTATCTGGAGTCACATGTAGACCAGACTAGCTAGAGATGCCAGATTTAGGGATGGAAATCTGGCAGATGGATTTTTACAACAATCAATTCTAGTTGCCATGGTCACCAGTAACTGAGATAAGGGGCAACATTTGATTCCAAAGTTGGCTGCATCAATGGCAGTGCAGTCCACAATCTGTGAACCAAACAATGACTGCTCACAGTTACCATTTTCCATCTAGATGGTCGGGTAGGGTTTTGATACTGGGAAAGCAATCTGGGAAGAGCTGAAGCTGCCTATTGATTCCCAGGATGGGCTACGCGAAAAGTCTGCCTCAGTATTTCAGAATTGCACCCATGGATCAAAAGCAAGTAAAATAAAATATAAACATAACTCCTCTCTACCCCTCACAATCTCCATGCTATAAAATGTCACCTCTCATCTTCCATAGTACTCAATAACCTCTATGCCACCTCTACATGCCCTTGGCTCCTATATCACTGACTGGGTGTTGCTGGGTCAAAATTCTGGAATTCCCTCCCTAAGGGCATTGTGAGTCAACCCACAGCATATGGGGTGCAAAGGTACAAGAAGGCAGCTCACCACCACCTTCTCTAGGGTAACTAGAGACTGGTAATAAATGCTGTCCAGCCAGTGGTGCCCATGTCCCACGAATGAATTTTTTAAAACTCCAAATTAACATCTGCTTCCACCCATTATCCTTACCCCCTTCACTTCCCATGCCGACACATACTGTAATGTAGACTGTGTGACTTATTTACCATTCTCTAAAGGTAAACATGCAGGTTGAGTCCGTGATTAAGAAAGCGAATGCAATGTTGTCTCTTATCTCAAGAGGGTTGGAATATAAAAGCAGAGGTGTACTACTAAGACTTTATAAAGCTCTGGTTAGGCCCCATTTGGAGTACTGTGTCCAGTTTTGGTCCCCTCACCTCAGGAAGGACATACTGGCACTGGAACGTGTCCAGCGGAGATTCACACGGATGATCCCTGGAATGACAGGTCTAGCATGAGGAATGGCTGAGGATACTGGGATTGTATTCGTTGGAGTTTAGAAGATTAAGGGGAGACTTAATAGAGACGTACAAAATAATACATGGCTTGGAAAAGGTGGATGCTAGGAAATTGTTTCCGTTAGACGAGGAGACTAGGACCCGTGGACACAGCCTTAGAATTAGAGGGGGTCATTTCAGAACAGAAATGCGGAGACATTTCTTCAGCCAGAGAGTGGTAGGCCTGTGGAATTCATTGCCACGGAGTGCAGTGGAAGCCGGACGCTAAATGTCTTCAAGGCCGAGATTGATAGGTTCTTGTTGTCTAGAGGAATTAAGGGCTACGGGGAGAACGCTGGTAAGTGGAGCTGAAATGCGCATCAGCCATGATTGAATGGCGGAGTGGACTCGATGGGCCGAATGGCCTTACTTCCACTCCTATGTCTATGGTCTTATGGTCTTATTTATTGTAAGTTTGTCTTTTTATACTTTTTCTGTACATTTTAAAATCTTTTGAGTTTGTGTTATAATTAGATAGTCTAGTTTTCTCTATTTTATCTTAATTTCTTTTGTTACAAAGCTTTTGTGCTTTCTGGCTAAAGCAAACCATATAGCATTAAGTGCATATATTTCACCAGGAAATTGCTTTGTTAAAAGCAAAACAAAACAAAAATAAATCAATCAAGCCAGATTTTAGGCATGGATTTGGCTTGCTGAACAATAACATCAATTTTGATCACAACAATACCTAGTAACCATGCACACAGGAGGAAACATAAAGTTCTGTTTGTTGTAGTTTGGAGGTGACGTGGTGTCTCAGTGGTTAGAACTGCTGCCTCACACACACTGTGAGGAGGGTTCTATTGCAGCTCACACATTCTCCCCATATCAGTATGGGTTTCCTCTGGGTTCTCTGGTTTTCTGCCCCAGTCCAAAGATGTGCAAGCTAGGTGGATTAGCCATGGGAAATACAGAGATAGGGTGGGGGGTGAGTCTGGTTGAGATGGTCTTCATGGAGTCAGTGTGGACTTGTTGGGCTGAATGGTCTGTTTCACACTGTATGGATTTTATGAAGTTATTCTTCTTAAGTAAGCAGTTGAAAGATTGACAGAAGTTTGGATTTGAGGTTGCAATTAAAATAGTCTTGATCTTATTGAATGGCCTCTGCTCCTAATTTTATGTTTTCTGTTTAGATGTCATGTTCGACATTGCTGACAACAATCTATTCAGAAAGGCCCTCTCAATAATTTAAAAAAACATTTTAATGAATCCTCGTTGTTGCGATACTACTTAAAAGGCTTTGACAATTCTTGACGTGGCTTCACAGATCTTGACTATTTGGATATTTCAAAGAATGTATTCATCTTTTATACATAATCATGTGACAATCTAAAGAGTACCTGACCTTGCAAATTATACTTGACCACTACCTCATTGTGTCCTGGAACCATATCCAAAAGGGCACCTCAACTCTCTAATGTCCTGGTTATCCGATAGAAATATTCTGAGAACAAGTAAGTTCTTATGTGGTCTAATCACTTTAATCTGGATTTCAGACATGAGGAGCTCCCAGAATTCAAGCTGAATGGGGACAGCTGATCATTTCAATGTCCCACATACAGGTTGGTCTGCTTTAATGTGTGTTTCGCCAATGTGAATTTGCTGTAACATGATTGACGAATGGGGACGCTATCTCTAAAGCTTGAACTTTAAAAATATGTGTAGTCATTGCATCGCCAACGCTTTAAGTGCTACTTGAATTGCACAATTCTTGAATCGCACGGGGCTGCACAGGAACGTAACTATCATGCTATAGAAGAAATGACTGTACCCATGAACCACTGCCCACCCTGAGCCACTCCACTATGAAAATGAAGAAAATCAGCTTTAGGACAGAATTTAGGATTTCAGATGTCTTCCTTTGTATTATAATTGGAGATTTATTTATTGAATTTAAATTCCAGCTGCTGTCCCCAGAATATTAGAGTGGGGCTCTGATTTATTTGTCCAAATACATTAACATTCTTATATTAAGGCAGACTAAAGGTGATCCAACACTCCTGGTGAAAGTGACATTTACTTTACTCTTTGTAAAATTGAAATCTTTATCATTAAGAATTGCAAAAAAATGTTGAAGCTGTCAGAATCAATCACTCATTTTCATCTCACAAATAAATGTTCACAATGCATTAACAGGATTGACATTTTCGAAGACCAACAATTGGATTAATACCTTGCAGGTCTCTTGTATTCTATGAACTGCAAATTATTCATTTGTAATACAAAGAGTTCATGATCATATTAAATGGGTACTATTAGTACACTTGAAATGGTTTCACTTTTGTGGGAAAAATGTTTTTAATTATCATAACAGTTCCCTGTAATTTTGTAAACAGGTTCAAATCCAAAAAAAGGAATTCTGAAATAAAGTGCTGATATTACATCTGGGACTGACAATATAATTATTGTATTGTATTTTCCTCCTAAATTTTTAATATGCTTAGCTTGATTTTTTTTGTGAGATCTAGTGAAGCTACTGCAGAAAAATGAGCCTCAAAATTACTTAACTTCCTTATCTTTACATGAAAAGAACTGTAATTTCCAACACAGTATACTAGCTGGAATTATACTGCAACTGGAACTCACTTGCATTTCAATTTGCACAATGTACTACAAGTGTCTGTACTGGAGACACCTTTTATTTGTCAAATTGAGGATGGGTTGCATCACTGAATGGCAAGATCAAATGCGCCAAATGGCAAATCTCCAGCTTATTTCCAGTGTTAGCACTAGAATACACACAAAATTGATTGCTCATATTCAAGCATGTTTTTGGAATCTTTGAATAAGTTCTTTCACTTTAAAGTATGATTTTTTAAAATTCACTTGTGGGATGTGGGCATTGCTGACTGGCCAGCATTTATTGCATATTTCTAATTGCCCTTGAGAAGATGGTTGTGGCCTGCTTTCTTAAACCCTTGCAGTCCACCAGCTGTTAGTTAACCCATAATGCCATTTGGGATGGAATTCCAGGATTTGTGACCTAGTGACATTGAAGAATGGTGCTATATTTCCAAGCAAATTAGAGAGTGGCTTGGAGGAGAACTTCAAGGTGATGGTGTTCCCAAATATCTGCTGCCCTTGTCCTTCTAGATGGATGTGGTTGTCGGTTTGGATGGTACTATTTGAGGATCTTTGGTGAACTTCTGTAGTGCATCTTGCAGAAACTACACACTGCTGCAACAGAACACTGGTGATGGAGGGAATGGATGCTTGTGAATATGGTGAAAGTCAAGTGGGCTGCTTTGTCCTGGATGATGTCAAGATTCTTGAGTTTTGTTGGACCTGCAATCATCGAGGCAAGTGGGGAATATTCCATCACACTCCTGGCTTGTGCCTTATAGATGGTGGACAAGCTTTGGAGAGTCAGAAAGTGAGTTACTTGCCACCGTATTTCTCACCTCTGATCTGATCTTGTCATCATTGTGTTCATGTGGTGAGTCCAGATGAATTTCTGGTCAATGATAACCTCCAGGATGTTGTTTATGGGGAATTCAGTGATGGTGACACAATTGAATGTCAAAGGACAGTGGTTACATTGTCTCTTACTGGTGATTGTTATTACCTGGCATTTGTGTGGTATGAATGTTACTTGCCAGTTGTCAGACCAATTCTGGATATTGTCTAGATCTTGTTGCATTTGAACATGGTGCAGTATCTGAGAAGTCACGATTGGTTAACATTATGTAGTCATCAGTGAACATCCCCACTTGTGACCTTATGTTGGACAGAAGGTCATTGATGAAGCAACTGAAGGTGGTTGGGCCAAGGACACTATCCTGAGGAACTCTTGCAGAGAAGTCCTGGAACTGCGGTGACTGACCTCCAACAACCACAACCATCTTCCCATGTGCCAAGTATGACTCCAACCACCAGAGAGTTTTCCCTGATACTCAATGATTCCAGTTTTGCTCAGACTCCTTGATACCACAATCAGTCGATTGCAGTATTGCTGTCAAGGGCTGTCACTCTCACATCACCTCTAGAATTCAGCTCTTTTGTCTATGTTTGAACCAAAGTTGTAATGAGGTCAGGAGCTGAGGGCCCTGACATAACCAAATTTGGGCGTGGCTGTGCAGGTTATTGCTGAGCAGATGCTCTTTGATAGCACTATTGATAACACCTTCCATCACTTTACTGATGATTGAGAGCAGACTGATAGGGCGGTAATTGGCCAGGTTGGATTTGTCCTGCTTTTTACATACAAGACGTACCTGGACAATATTCCACATTGTTGGGTGAATGCTAGTGTTGCAATTGTACTGGAACAGCTTGGTTGGGAAGCAGCAAGTTCTGGAGCATTAGTCCCTAATCCAGCAATAATATTTTATTTTTACATATTGTTTTGCCTGACACAGTGTAATTTATAGTTGGACCACTGCTAAGTTTCATTTAGGTCAGTGCAGAATGAATTGATTGTAAAATAAAGTAAAGCTGCATCCAATTAATAGCGAGTCCACACCATTAATATTCCTCCCTCACCATTAATAAGTAGACCAACCTTCTATTATTATTCCCTATGCAGCAATTTAACTTTTTCAATTGCTACAATCTGCCCAAAAATGGCAGTTATTTCTAAATATACATGTGTAAGACACTGACAAGACATTCCTCCTAATTGGAGGAAGCAAAACATGATTAATGCAAACCTGTATAGAGGCTAATATTAATCTGTGACACGTTTCATTTCTGCATTAGTTGATGCCAGCAAAAGTATTAAAAGTCTGTGAAAAGGCACACTCTGTCTCAGCTACACTGACAGGTATGAAAACAAATACAGTTGATATTGGCAATCTGAACTAATGCTGGCAAGTCATATCAATCTGTGGAGGCAGAAATGGAGCTAATATTGCATATCGATCTTTTGTTAGAACATGAAAAAAAGAGAAATGTCTCCAGAAATGTCTTTTGTTTTTTTGTTTGTTCCTTTTACCTTGCACCAGCTTCACTTTTTTTGTGTAACCACTTTTGCCTTCCATATTAATCCAACTTTGCCTTTTGATCTCTCCGCCTTCCCCCATTTTCCTGTGTCTGTTCTCATTTAACACCCATTCTGTTGAAAGGTAATTAATCTAAAGTAATGGTTGAGAACTTGTGACTAATCTTGAAACAGATCCGTCTGAAAGTAATCAGATCAGAAATTGCTCGTTGATGTTTCCATGTGTTTTGAAGTTAGACTATCAAGTCTGGCCAATGCTGGCTGCTTCCGCTGCAGTCTGCCGTCTTGGTTTTGTGCAGCGCAAATGAGATGAAGTCATGTCCCACAAACCCCAAAATGCCCAATGATCTGGGATAGCCTGTGAAGAGCAGCAGCAATCAACAGAGAAAGCTAAATGTGATTAAAACAATGCAGGTGATAAACAGCTTCTTTAAAATCATTTTATTTGTTCTTTTTAAAATGTTATTGTTATTTCTATTGATTGATATTAATTTAAGGCTATTTTAAATTTATTAGAAAGATTTAATGTTGTTGCAATTCTCAGTATATATTTTTTTTCTTATGTATTTAACATGCAATCTTATTAATAATTTCTGGAGAATGAGTGTGGATGACTGAAGCAAAAGGGTAAGGGTTGTAGGATAATCCGATAAGGAGTAGGGTGACAGGTGGGTGCAGGGTTAGGTAGGGGGTTTTATTTTGGATCTGAATGGTTCCTACTTGATTTAGTGCACAATAATGACTCAATCTGATGTAACAGGCTCATTGTCAGAGTATAGAGGAAGTAGGAAGGACACAGATTTTGGACTAATGAATGCATAACGGTCTCTGTCATAATTTAGGTCATGTTCAAGCAAACTGCAAATTGTTGCATTAATGCAATAAATGTATTGTTGTTCACAAGAGAAGACTATTCAATTAGCCCGGAAAGGTGGTATTCTCCTTGATACTATACCACTTCAGCTTGAATGAAATTGCATGCATAACAGTGAGTAGGACGACAAGTTAATATGTGGAAAGTGTGACAAACAGTCAGGTGGTTGAGGTAGCAGTTGTGTACTGTAGCATGGTTGAAATTGTCAGGGGTCAGATATGTTGGGTCATAAAATGGCAGGTGACAATATGGTATTGGACAGGGTGATGGGTAGGCAGGTTGATAGATGGGGATGGTGTCTGTGTGGTAGGTAAGCATGGGATGTGGGATATTGGTGGTCAGGTGGAAGGTGGGTGTACGTACAGCATAGTGGGAGGCTTGGACAGAGCGGTGAAGATACTTCCACTAGTAGGAGGGTTTAGGACTCAAAGGCACAGCTTCAGAGCAAAGGGACAACCATGCACAACTGAGATGAGGAGAAATCTCTTTGGTCAGATGGTGGTGAATCTGTGGAACTTATTACCACAGAAAGCTGTACAGGCCAAGTCACTAAGTATGCTTAAGAAAGGGATTGATGGGTTCTTGAATAGAATGGATGTTAAGGGTTACAAAGAGAACGTAGGACAATGGGGTTGAGAAATTTATCAGCCACGATCGAATGATGGAGCAGACTCATAGACTGAATTGCCTAATTCTACTCCTAAGTAATGTGGTCTTGTGGGTAGGCTAACAGAGCAGCAGAATGATAAAGTGGCAGAGGCAGCAAGTGGGTAAGGTGGCAGAGTGGCAAGTAGGTGGCAAGGTGAGGTAGCAGATAAGGACTTAGCGTGGGTTGGGGAGAGAAGCATTCAGGGAGGAGGATCAGTTAGTGAGTTAGATCAGTGGGGGGACACCAGAGGGGAGGAAGGTGTTGGGTCAGGGATTATCGGGTCTCCGACAGGCTTGTGGTGTCAGCCTAGTGGATCCAGAAAGGAGTCAGGTTGATGGGCCCAGAAGATTGATTCAAGTTAGGTGACCTTGGATGTGGGCATATGGAGGGTAGTTGGGTAGGATCACATCCAGAAGGATATTAGGTTTAGTGTCAAGTCAAAAGGAGAATTGTCATGCATCTGCGGTTGGGGAAGTCAGACAGGGAGGTGTGTCAGTTTTATAGTTGCACATGAGTTAGAGTAGATTTTTAATCCTTCAATGTTTCCTGAATAACTTCTAAGTTAAGTCATCAGACAATTTGAAATCAATGACTCTAACTTGGAGACAGGGGTCATTTTGGAGGATTTCAGAAAGCAGATAATTGCCAACCAGAGGTTTCAACTTCCTGAGCAATTCAGGCAGAGTCCACAATGTTGGGACTTCCACATGGATCTGATGCACAATTACCTGGGTCTGATCCACAACTCATGTCCATGCTGCTGCAGCAATGATTTCTGATTTGAAGATGTACATACTTAACTTTTCTCTGTACACATTGTCAGACTGATTGAGTTTTTTCTGTTTTTAATGCACTGATACCTAGTGCACGTATGGTGGAAAAATACTTGCATTGTGCACTCTATAATTGGAGGAATTAAAGCTGCTTTCACATGAGCCATGTCAATGATGATGGTCTAGAAATTAATCACTTGTCAGGGTTTAAGACCCTGGGTTAGTTTATTTTGTTGAAGTAATAAAACACATTTCAAGTTAAGATGCAGATTTTAGAGAAAACTAATTGATTTAAATCAAGGGTCACTTGCAAAACCAGAGCAGTCTGTCAGGAAAAATCACAAAATTGTGTTCACACAACAAACGGAGTCCTCAAAGCTAAATTCTCATAAAATCAAGGTACACGAACAAGAATTTTGGATTCAGTTGCAGGCTAGTGATATTAGATCTCGAAACATTGGTTTTGTGCAGGACATTCTTGTAGTTCCTGGCAAACATTCCCCTCTCATTTAAACAGACCTACACTTTCCAGAATAACAGTTGCTGCACGAAGTATCAACTTAGATTGATATTGCAGCCTTAATGTAATAAGACATTCACAGGAGCATTATAAAGCAAAATTCAACACTGAGTCACATTTATATTCATTCATGGGATTTGGGCATTGCTGGCATTTATTGCCCAGTGGGCAGTGAAGAATAAACCACATTGCTGTGGGTCTGGAGTGACACGTAGGCCAGACAGAGTATGAATGGCACTTTTCCTACGCAACAGGCCATTAGTGAAGCAGATAGGCTTTTCCCAATGATCAATAATGTTTTCAAGGTGATCATTAGACTGTTAATTCCAGATTTGTATTGAATTCAAATTCCACCAATTGCCAGGGAGAGATTCAAACCCAGGTTTCCAGAACGTTCCCTGGGTTTCATGATTAACAATTGGGTGATCATAGGCCATTGCATAAAGCGATACACAGGCAGTTAACCAAAACCTTGGTCAAAGCAATAAATTTTATGAAACATTTAAATGAATAAAGAGAGATTGATCGGCAAAGGGTTTCAAAGAAGATTTAAGGCCCGAGAATGCAAAAGAATAGCCACGAAAGGAGAAGCAATTAAATTCAGGGTTGCCCAAGAATAAAGAATTCGATGAGCTCAGATGTCTTGAAGGGCTGTTGGACCTGGCAAGTATATCAGAGATAGGGATAGGTAAAGCCATAGATTGATTTTAAATTTTTGTCCATCTTTTTAAGTCAGTGTGAATCTTGACTGGGAGCTAATGTGGGTCAGTAAGTACAGGACTGATACATGAAAATTATTTGGTATAAGTGGGGACATGGCCAGCAGAGTTTATAGATGGCAGAATGTGGCAGACCAGTCAAGAGTCCATTGGAATAGTTTCAGTACCTAACAAGCTGAGACATGGATGAAGTCTGGCAATGTCATGGACTACATTAACAATGGCACACATAGAATGTTAAAGCTCATTGAAGCTCATTGATTGTTCTAGATAGCAAACTGCTTGGTTTAGACTTTGGCAGTTGCCAGGAAACAAAGGAGTTAGTGGCTAGTAGTGGAGCTTCATTTTTCCAATGTTGAATCAGAAAAAATAATTTCTTCTCTTCCACTTTTGGATGTTCGACAAGCAATCTGTACCATTCAAGGTCAGAGCTGGTTTCACAGAGTAGTGAACTCAGCCTGGACAATCACAAAGGCCATCTATAGAATCCATCTACCAGGCCTGCTGTCAAAGAAAGGCCACCAGCATTCTCAAAGATCCATCCCACCCTTGCAATGTTTTTCTATAACTTCTACCAAAAGGTACAGAAGCCTGAACACACGCACCAGCCGGTTTCGTAACAAGTTTCTACCCTACTGTTGTTAGAATACAAAATGGACTCACAAACTCTTAACATTTGCCTGTGTTTTTGTTTTTGCCACTGATTATCTATTATTTACTTATCTATGCTATTTAACAATGTGATCTGCCTGTATTGCTTGCAAGACAAAGTTTTTCACTGTGCCTCGGTACACGTGACAATAAATTCACTTCACTTCACTTCACTTCAATTCAATTTAGTAGTTTATTAATAGTACAGGAGCTAGGAATGATGGTGATAAGACAGAGCTGGTTGTCATCCATATGCATGTACAAACCAAAGCTGTGATTTTGGGTGATGTTGCCAAGGGGCAGCATGTGGCTGAGAAGGAGAAGCCAGCCAAGATTGGATTGTTAGGCAATATCGGAGGAAAAGTTACAGGCAGCGACAAAACTATTATCAGTGATAATCTGGCTATGATTTGTACATTTGGTTTGAGTCCCTGCATATCGTATCTATTTCAAATAAAAAAAAACTAACTCTGATCTAAATAATTTATTTGCTTGATTTTGAACATCTTAAAACTTAATAGAATTTTGAATATACATGCAATAATAGTCAGAAAAAGTATGTCTTGTCTCTAACCATGATTTAACATTAGTCACTCAACTCATGAAATACTTGCAAAGTCTGAAGTCACATAAAAGATTTTGTGATCAGACAATTTTTACCAAACACAATTTTTCGACAGACAAGAATGGAAACTGGTGGATGAAAGTGGAGAGATGTTGGAGTAGGATGGAGTGGCCAAAGGCTACAGACAGGTCAAGAAGGACAAGGAAAGATAATGAACATTTGTCACAGTTTGAAAGAATATCACTTTGTGATTTTAACAATAGCTGAATTGGTACTGTGGTGGCATGGAAAACTGATTCTTGGTATTCAAACATGGAATTCTAATAATGGTGGCCAAGTATAGAGGAGGTGATAGTGCATTCAAAGGCTTTTGACAGGAAAAGGAATTTGGAAATGGGACCATAGTTTGCATGGACAATGGAGTATTGACAATAGGATTCAGGCAAACGATAATGCATTTAAAGGAGGTGACAACACTTTCAACGAGAGAACTATTAAAAATAGCAGCTAAAATGAAGACTAGAAAGCAAGTTGATTTCAATTAGAATAAGAGTTGATTTTTTTCTGGACAAGATGAATGGGAGAGGAGATGAAGGAAAACAGGAGCAAAACAAGAGAAAGGTGCAAGTTCAGGGTGAGTTTAGGAGGATTTTAGAGCTACTGATATGTAGCATTTTGAGCCCTTCCTAAAACTTACTTATTCGCATTTGCATCAATTTTTGGAAACAACCAGAATCAAGCTGAAGTGAATGTTTTATTATGAATTAATGAGGCTAATGTCCCTTTATATTATGACTGAAAGTTTTGAAGAACTGCACTGTCGCTGTTTGTTCCCTTTAAGTTTACAACTACATGTCTTCTCCATCAGTCAACATGTTCTTCCTTTAATAAAGGAAAAGCATCTTGTTGGAAGGTTAGAGGGCTGATCATACAGGAGCAACATCAAAAGAAGTACAGGAAATATCGCAGACAGATCATGAAAAGTGTATAAATTCATCTGATTTTTATCAGCATGTACCTTCTGCTTCTGGAAACATCATAAATATGTTTCTTAAAAAATGTATCAAAGGTCCAAACTTTTTTTTTAATCAAAAGCTTGCTTCATTCAGAGTTTCATCATGTTTTGATTAATCTCAGCTTCTTCGAGGAAACAGTAAATTATTCACAAAAAACTATTAATGCACTGTGACATATAACAACTGGATTATCTCTCAGAACAGCATATGGAGGTCAAATTTTAAAAATTGATCTTGAACACCAGCCTTTGCCCTCTAAATTATGTCGAGCCGACTATTTGGAATCCAGAGAATGAATTGCCAATCCTTTTATTTATTTCTAAATTGAACGAACATTCATGATAGCTTCCCTGTACTAGTAGGTTCAGCTGAAAAATTATTTCTTTCTTTGAAAACAGCATGTGTGGTAACATATACCAACTGAAATTATTTTAGTATTTGTATGGCTATTATTTTCAGTTGGAATGCACAGGAGATTATGATGACCATAATCCTGAAAAGATTTATTATCAAGTAATAATTCACCATGTGTTACAATTATTCAAAAAGGAAATCAGGCTTAAATGAAGTAACAAAAGCTGGTATTTTATGCAAAGGGTCATGATTCCAGTCAGGCAAAATCCAAGGAACAGGAGAATCGATGTTTCAGACATAAGCCCTTCATCAGGAATGAGGCTTATGGGTCAAGGGGCTGAGAGATAAATGGGAGGAAGGTAGGGTTGAGGGGAAGGTAGATGAAGTGAGGGGGAGAAGGTGATAGATCGGAGAGGAGGTTGAAGCAGACAGATGGGAAAGGTGATGGGCAGGTCAAGAGGGCAGTGTCGAGTTTGAGGCTTGGGAATGGGATAATAGGTGGGGGGGGGGGGGGGGGGGGGGAAGGGAAAGGGAAACTGAGGAACTGGTGAAATCCACATTAATCTTGTGTGGTTGCAGGGTCCCAAGGCAGAAGGTGAGGCATTCTTCGTCCAGACGTTGGGTGGTTAGGGTTTGCAATGGAGGAGGCCCAGGACCTGCATGTCCTTGGCAGAGTGTGTAGGGAGTTGAAGTGTTCAGCCACGGGCTGGTGGGTTTTGTTGGTGCAGGTGTCCTCCAGGTGTTCTCTGAAATGATCCACAAGTTGGCATCCTGTCTCCCTGATATAGAGAAGACCACATTGTGTGCAATGGTTACAAAATATGACATTGGTGGTGGTGCAGGTAAATTTCCATCAGATGTGGAAAAATCCTTTGGGGCCTTGGACGAAAGTGAGGGGGAAGGTATGGGCGCAGGTTTTGCACTTACTGCGGTGGCAGGGGAAGGTGCCGGGAGTGGAATTTGGGCTGCTGGGGGCAGGGATTCAAGGAGGGTATGGTCTCTACGGAACGCTGATAGTGGTAGGGAGGGAAATACGTCTCTGATGGTGGGGTCCATTTGGAGGTAGCGGAAGTGGTGGAGGATGATGCAGAGATATGTATACAAAGTTTGGTGGGGTGGAAGGTGAGGATGATGGTCAACAATGCCCTCCACTTCCTGCACCTCCACCATTGAACCCCATCCCTCCCAATGCAACAAGGACAGAACTCCCTGGTCCTCACCTTCCAGCTCACCAACCTTGTATACACCACATCATCCTCCACCACTTCTGCCATCTCCAAATGGACCCCACCACTCGGGATATATTTCCCTCCCTACCCCAATCAGTGGTCCATACAGACCATTCCCTTTGTGACTCCCTCATCAGATCCATGCCTCCCACTAACCCAGATCTACTCCCGGCACCTTCCCTGCCACCGAAGGAAGTGCAAAACCTGCGCCGACGCCTCCCTCCTCACCTCTGTCCAAGGCCCCAAAGCATTCGTACATAACTGACAGAAATTTACTTGCATCTCCACCAATGTCATCTACTGTATCTGTTGCACCTGATGTGATCTCCTCTACATCGGGGAGACAGGACGCCAACTTGCAGATCGTTTCAGAGACTGCCTGTGGAACACCCGCACCCACCAACCCCACCGCCCCGTGGCTGAACACTTCAACTCCCCCTCCCACTCTGCCAAGGACATGCAGGTCCTGGACCGCCTCTATTGACAAACCTGAAACGCCTGACACCTGGAAGGAAGAACGCCTCATCTTCCACCTTGGGACCCTGCAACCACATGGGATCAATGTGGATTTCACCAGTTTTCTCAGTTCCCTTCATCCCCCATTATCCCATTCCCAAGTCTCAAACTCGACACTGCCCTCTTGACCTGTCTATCACCTTTCCCATCTCTCCGCTCCAATCTCCTTTCCTACCTATCATTCTCACCCCCACCTTCATCTACCTATCACATTCCCAGCTACCCTCCCCCACCCCCAGCCCTATCCCTTCTCACCACCCCAGCCCACAAGCCTCATTTGTGATGAAGGGCTATGCTCAAAATTCGATTCTCCTGCTCCTCGGATGCTGCTTGACCTGCTGTGCTTTTCCAACACCACACTCTCGACTCTGAACTCTAGCATCTACAGCCCTCACTTTCTCCAAGGGGCAAAGATTTCCATTATCGAGTCATAGAGTCATACAGATCGAAACACGGTGCATTGGCCCACCATTCCAATCAATGAGAAACAAGATACACTCATCCCATTTTTTTGCATTTGGTCCATAGCCTACTATGTCCTGGCATTTTAAGTGCTCATCCACATGTTTGTTAAATGTTGTTAGATTACTTGCCTCCACTACATTCTCAGGCAGCATGTTCCATGTTTTGACCAAGCCTTGGGTGGAAAACAAAAAAACTTCAGATACCCTATAAACCACTTGTTTCTCAGTTTAAATTTATATGTTAGAAATGTCTGCTCTGGTGAAATGATTCTCATATCTATGTATTTCTTTCAGGTCCCCTTTCAATCTCATCTCCATGGGGATAAAAATGCCATGGCCTTCTTCTTCAAAGACCGCAATTTCCCCCCCAGACGTGATCGACGATGCTCTCCACCGCATCTCCTCCCCTTCCCGCTCCTCCGCCCTTGAGCCCCGCCCCTCCAATCGCCACCAGGACAGAACCCCACTGGTCCTTACCTACCACCCCACCAACCTCCATATACATCGTATCATTCATCGTCATTTCTGACACCTCCAAACGGACTGCACCTCCAGGGATATATTTCCCTCCCTTCCCCTGTCAGCGTTCCGAAAAGACCACGCCCTCTGTGACTCCCTTGTCAGGTCCACATCCCCCACCAACCCAACCTCCACTCCCAGCACCTTCCCCTGCAACAGCAAGAAATGCAAAACTTGCACCCACACCTCCCCCCTCACTTCCCTCCAAGGTCCCAAGGGATCCTTCCATATCCACCACAAATTCACCTGCACCTCCACACACATCACTTACTGCATCTGCTGCACCCAATGTGGCCTCCTCTATATTGGGGAGACAGGCTGCCTACTTGCGGAACGTTTCAGAGAACACCTCTTGGACACCCGGACCAACCAACCCAACTGCCCCGTGGTTGAACACTTTATCTCCCCCTCCCACTCCACTAAGGACATGCAGGTCCTTGGACTCCTCCATCGCCAGACCATAGCAACACAACGGCTGGAGGAAGAGCGCCTCATCTTCCGCCTAGGAACCCTCCAACCACAAGGGATGAACTCAGATTTCTCCAGTTTCCTCATTTCCCCTCCCCCCACCTTGTCTCAGTCCCAACCCTCGAACTCCGCACCACCTTCCTAACCTGCAATCTTCTTCCTGAACTCTCTACCCCACCCCCACTCCGGCCTATCACCCTCACCTTAACCTCCTTCCACCTATCGCATTTCCAAAGCTCCTCCCCTAAGTCCCTCCTCCCTACCTTTTATCTTAGCCAGCTTGGCACACTTTCCTCATTCCTGAAGAAGGGCTCATGCCCGAAATGTCGATTCTCCTGCTCCTTGGATGCTGCCTGACCTGCTGCGCTTGTCCAGCAACACATTTTCAGCTCTGATCTCCAGCATCTGCAGTCCTCACTTTCTCTTAGGAAAAAAAAGCCAACCTATCCAGTCTCTCCTCATAACTAAGACATTTCATCCCAGGCAACATCCTGAATCTCCTCTGTACCCTTTCCAGTACAATAATGTCCTTCTGGTAGAATGATGACCAGGACTGCACACAGTGTTCCATCTGTGACCTAACCAATGTCATATGAAGCTGCAACAAGACTTCGTGACCCTCTATTCTATGCTCAGGCTAGTGAAGGCAAGTATTCCATATGCCTTCTTCACCACTTTATCCACCTGTGCAGACATCTTCAGGAATCTCTGGACTTGTACATCAAGTTCTTTTAATTCCTCAATTCTGCTGAGGGACAAACCATTCATTGTTTAAATCCTTACCTTATGAAATCTCCCAAAATGCAACCTGTTATATTTATAAGGATTACCAATCTGCCAATGCTCTACCCAATTTGCCAGCTGATAAATATCAGACTGTAGCCTGAAACCATCGTCCTCACTATCAACAGCACCACATATTCTTGTGTAATCTGCAAATTTACTAATTATACCTTCTATATATACAAAAAAATCATTAATGTATGTAAAAAAACAGCAGGGGTCCCAGCACCAATTCCTGTGATACACGGCTGGTCACAGGCTTCCAATCACAAAAACAACCTACACCATCACATTTTGCCTTCTGTTTGCAAACCCGTTTTGGATCCAGTTTACTAACTTGACTTGGGTCCCATGACTTTGAACATTTGGACCAGTCTTTCATGTGGGACCTTGACCAAAGGCCTTACTGAAGTCCATGTAACCACATCAACTGTATTTTCCTCATTAAAATATGTAGTCACCTTTTTAAACAAACTCAATGGAATTAGTCAGACAGGATATCCCTCTGACATATGTGTGCTGATCTATCCCTGATCAAACCCTACCTTTCCAAGTATTGATTAACCCTGTCCCTCAGAACTTTTTCCAATAATTTCCCTCACATCAAATATTTTGCTGAGTGCATGAAATATCATAACATTTGAGCATATGGGAGAAGCACAGGGAATTGGGAATAACATGCCTTTTAGTGGTAGTTATCTCAGGGCAGACTCAATCGGCCAAAGGGCCCTTTTTTTGCTTTAAAATAAAGTGGATGTCAGATTAACTGGTCTGTCATTAACTGACATAACCCCTGCTACCCTTCTTGGAAAAAAGGAACCATATTTGCCATCCTCAAGTCATCTGGCTCACACACAGATTGTCCATTTGGGTCTCTAATTGGTCTTACTCTTTTCTTGGTAATCCTCTTTCTTTTAAGATACTTATAAAATACCTTGGGGTTTTCTTTAATTCTTTCTGCCAAATATACTTTTTGTGGGCCCTCTTTGCCCTCCTGATTTACTTTTTAACTATTCCCCCATACTCTCTGTATTCCTGAAGGATCTCCTCTTTTTTAATGCACCGTTCCTCACACATATTTTTTCTCTTCTTCAAATGTAATATTCCTTGAGAGCCTGGGTGCCCTGGACTTGCTACCCTTGCTCTTCACTCCAAGAGAAACATGCTATCCTGAACTCTCACCATGATACTTTTACAAGGCTCCCACTTTACTAGTAAAGACTTATCTTCAATTAGCTCCTTCCTGTCTATGTTTGCAAATCCTGTTTAATTATATCAAAGTTGGCCTTACGCCAACTTAGATGCTTAATTTCTGCATTACCCTTATCCTTTTCCATAATGACTTAAAAACTTAGAGTTATGATCACTATTCCCAAAATATTGACTTATGGACACTTCAGCTATTTGACCCCTTCATTCCCTATGATTAGCTTGAGTACAGCCCCATCCCTAGTAGGACTACCTATGTACTGGCAGAAAAAGCTGTCTTGGATGTACATTAAAAATTCCACCATCTCATCCTTTTGAACCGATGCAATCCCGGTTAAACTAAGCCAAGCTGAAACCTCCAAAACTATAACCTTATTCCAAAGATTTGTTCGTGCATTAAAAAGAGAATGCCCTTCAGGAGTACAGAGAATGTGGGGGAGTGGTTAAAAAATAAACTAAGAGGGCCCGCAAAATATATTTAGCATGTAGGATTAAGGAAAACCCCAAAGTATTTTATAAGAATCTTAAAAGCAAGAGGATTACCAAGGAAAGAGTGAGGCCGATTAGAGACCTAAAGGAATGATCTGTGATTTGCCTACATTTCTGCTCCCTATCTCCTTCTGATTATTTGGAGATCTATAGTTTAATCCCAGGAATATGATCATCCTTCTATATTTCCAAGCTCTACCCAGATGGCCTCATTTGAAGAAACTTCGAAAATATTCTCTCTCATTGCTGCAGTGATGGGTCTCCTTTATCATTATTGATAAAGCATTGCGCCCGCCTCTTTTACATCAGCACCCACACCATCACAATTCAAACTTCTATACCCTGGATTGAGAGAACTGCCAGTTCCTTCAACCATGTCTCAGGGATTGCAGTATATCATCTTCTCAAGTGTTAGTCATCAGAACCATCTCACTTCGACTAATGACAGGAATCTGGGAGCATAATACAAGCGATAGACAACTAAATGGTGAATCACCAGGGCAACCATTATATTTTGGATGGCAGCCCACTCTCAGGTGATGCTGCCCTGGCAGATCAACAGCTTCAGGAGATCCTGCAGCCACTTCTGGACAGATACCTGCAGAATAAGGACACGGCTGCAGCTAGGCTTCCTTGAAGCAAGGTAAGTTAGGTCTGGAGACCCAAGGTTAGCCAGGCAATTGTTGGGTTTTAGGTAAAGGTGGTGGAGTCACTGAGGGCATGTGGTATCAATGGGGTGAATTGTCTTTGGGCAATAGGGTGACCAAAATGGAAAGGGCCCCTTTCTGACAGAGGCACTGAGAGGGCACAAGGTTCTACTCCATGGTCCCTCCCATACAGCAGTGGGTCCTGTCCTCGTTGGAAAGCACAGACGTATGGCACAATGTCCTTAATCGATCACTTAAGTAGCTCAATTGAGACAATCTGCCTGCTTTCCTGCCATTAATAATACACCATACCTTAAAAATACTTCCCTGGAGTAGAGAAATTACGCCATGTGCTTTGCAACCTTCAACATGTCATGGATGATGACAAACATCTCGCCAAAATCATCCTTCCGTCTCCACTTCTCTCCTTCACACAATGGCCAAATCATACACAGACCATCATTCACAGTAAACTGACCAGCCTTCAGAACAACATCGACCATAACACTGCACAACCCTGAGATGGCAACCTCTGCAAGATATGGCAGGTTATCGACATGTGTACTACCATCAGATGTGGGAACACCACTCTCCATGACTCATGTGACTTGGCCACGGTCATTTATCTCATATGCTGCAGGTAAGGATCCCCCGATGCATAATATATTGGCAAGGCCATGCAAATGGTAAAACAATGGATGAATGGACACCCTGAAAAAATTGCCAGTATGATGATGCTGAAACATTAAAAAGCTTATTTTCTCCTTGGTTTTTTTGAAGAAAGATCATAAAGGCAGAGGTAACGAGTCTAAGGAGTGGCCAGTACTCAGCTTTTTCCCAGAGTGAGGGACTCAATTACTAGGATTCACAAATTCATGGTAAGAGGGAAAAGTTTAAGGGAGATATGCATGCAAAGTTCTTTTCACAGAGGGTGGTGCATGTCTGGAATGGGGTCCCAGCGGAGGTGGTAGAGGTGGGCAAGATAGTGTCATTTAAGTTGTATTTAAACAGATACATGCATGGGCAGGGAGAAGAGGGATACACATCCTTAGAAAATAGGTGACAGGTTTAGATAGAGAATCTGGATCGGTGCAGGCTTGAAGGGCCAAAGGGCCTGTTCCTCAGCTGTAATTTTCTTTGTTCTTTGTTCCCTCAGTTTGGTTTTTTAAAATTTTTTTTAGCTGTAGCAGTCACAAGATATTGAAGTCCAGAAGTGTTGCTAACTTCAGGAAAGGATTCCTCTGAAATCTCTCTCTGGATGATAGTCCTTCTGTCCGTAAGTATCTATGTTTGAATTTACCTTTTTGACAAAGGTTGTTTTTATGGGATGTCACTGTATTGGAATAGTTAATTAGTAATTGTTACTGTAGTGGGTTGGTTAAGTTTTCCAACAGTTAAGTTATTTTAAATCTCACTTGCTTTTATTTGTGTTTCAACTGTAGTATTTAAATAAATTCCATTTTGCTTAAAGCCGAATGGTTTGACTAGCTGCATCACACCTGGAACACCCATTTCACATCTGCCTTTAAATTGAGAAAATGTTAGGATCTCGGTTACCTTCTTAAAGTATTTGAATGGATCTGGCCTGGTCCATAACATCAGACAGGAATTTACCTTCCCAGTCAGCCTCTGATCTTTGCGTAAGAATTCCCCAAGGCAGCCTTCGATAGCGTAGAATTGCTGAGCAGAAACAAGTTCTGTGCCCATGAAGGTGGCATCAACCATGATATTGGGTTCATGTTGTGCCACATGTGTCCCAAACATCCTGTCCTGTTTCACCTTGATCTTGTTATGATCTCCCTACCCTAATTCGTTTGCACAGTTTTGGTTCACTTATTACTTTGTTTAAACCCTCAGTGTGTGACTTTTCTACCTGGCATGTTATTCTAGTTATTTGCTTTCCCTTGCATCACTGCCTTACTTTTAATTTTTTGTAATTATCTCATTGCTTCAATTAATTGAATTATAGATCATCACTTCATGAGATTTTCAGCTGTTGACACTTTACTCACACCATCTGATACTCTTGATCACCTGCAGAGACTTATTATTCGGCCTGTCGACAAGACACTCACAATATTTGCATGATCTTTTGGCCTCTCTAATTATAAATTCTGTGCCTGAGTGCTCTTTTCACCACCTGACAAAGGGCAGCGCACTGAAAGCTTGTGATTTCAAGTAAACCTGTTGGACTATAACTTAGTGTGACTTTTGACCTTGTACCTTTTAAAAGAGGATCAAAGCACACAGAAAATTCCATTGTCATGCTAATCCCATTTTCCATTATTGGCCCACTGCCTTGTCAACCTTGGCATTGCAAGTGTACATCTCAAGACGTTTTCAATGTTACGACAAGTTCTTACCACTTTGACAGGCAGTGAGTTCCACATTCTCACCATTCTGTGGGTGAAAATGATTTTTCCTCACATTCCCTGTAACTCACCTGCCTCTTATCTCAAATATCAGACCCTGTTAACTGATCTCTCCAGGAAAGGGAAATGTTTCTTCTGTCTACCTGCCTATGCCTCTCATTATTTTTCTTTCAGATCCCTCGGTCTCCTCTGCTTCAAAGAAAACAACAGCGGTGTGCCTAATCTGTCTTCATAATTAAAACCTTCCAGCCCACAACATCCATGTGAATTTTCTCTGCACTCCTCCAGTGCAATCACATCCCTCCTTTTAATATGGATTCCAGAATGACATGAGAGGCATGTATCAGGTAAATAAATAAGGTCTTTTCCCTTGGGGTGAGGGAGTCTAGAACTAGAGGGCATAAGTTTAGGGTGAGAAGGGAAAAATTTAAAAGGGACCTGAGGGGCAACTTTTTCATGCAGAGGGCAGTGTGAATATGGAATGAGCGCCAGAGGAAGTGGTGGAGGCTGGTATAATTATAACATTTAAAAGGCATCTGATGGATATATGAATAGGAAGGGTTTAAAGGTATATGGCCCAAGTGCTGGCAAATGGGACCAGATTAGTTTAGGATATCTGGTCAGCATGGACGAGTTGGACCGAAGGGTCTGTTTCCATGCTGCACACCTCTATGACACAATGACTCTATAACTACATACAATACTCTAGCTGTGGCTTAACCAACATTTGTAGACCTCCAGCATAACCTGATATCATATCATCGCTGCATCACAAAAATGTGTCCTGAGAGTGTGTTACTGGAAAAGCACAGCAGGTCAGGTAGCATCCAAGGAGCAGGAAAATCGATGTTTCAGGCTGGAGCCTTTCACCAGTAAGGGCCTTCCTGATGAATGGCGCCGGCCCGAAATGTTGATTTTCCTGCTCATCGGATGCTGCCTGACCTGCTATGCTTTTCTAACGACACACTCTCAACTCTGGTCTCTAGCATTTGCAGACCTCACTGTCTCCTTTGTGCCCTGAGAGTATGAAGGCTTCAGATTTCTTAACTTGAGCCATTGAAACATGGCATGCTGATGTAAGAGTTTGCTGCTGTTCATATGTGGATAGTTTAGTATCAACCCAGACACTGAAATTCCTGTGACTAATGCATGTACCAGAAGATGGAAGAAATGCTTCTTGAGTCTTTCAGTACGATGTTACCCATGTAACATCATAATGTTATGGGAGCTAACATAAGTATTGTTTCTTCAGGTACAAAATTTCTTTCTGAAAGCAAAAGTCCACACCATGGTGGTCATCCAATTGGCTGCCAGTTGTGTATTGAATTATTGGGTTATTGAAAGGGATTATGTGGAGGTTCAATCCCTCCCAGATCAGTCAGAAGAACATTGATCCTGAGGCACCCAATAAACTTGAAATTAGTGCTCCAAATGCAATCTCACCAAGGTTAGAACAAACTTCAAAATTTCTTTTTATCTATATGTCAACATTACATTCCAGCATGTCATGTTTTCTTGAGGTGACACTACATTTATGTGATTTAATGATAATCAGCAAAAGAACAGATTGCTTTCCTGATTTTTTATCTCCTGCAGTTATTTCATCTTTGTCTTGTATTCCCACTTATTCCACTGAATTGCAAAATTTGTCATTAATGAATGTTGAGTTTTATCTGCACATTGATTTTAGCCTCTCTAGGTGTATTTGCATTATAATATATTGCTTACCAACATACCTACACAGTTAATTTATGATCATTTACCAAATTAAGACAACAAATATATACCGATTGTCCAAAATTCTCTGACATCAAAAGTGTAGCAGTAGAATAAAAGTAGCAGCCAAAGAAACCTTAAGATACCACAAAACGCTTTACATCCGATGCAATATGTCAAAGTGTAATCAGTGTTTAAGTATAAGAACAAACAAAGCCAACTGGAATGCAGCAAAGTCCCTGAAACAAGAATGTGACAATAACCAATCACCTGCTGTTTTTCTAGTGATGTTGGTTGAAGGATAAATATGGGGCAAAACATTGCATCCAGATTCACTGCTTTTCTTCAAATATTGTCATGGGGATCTTTTACATTTATTTGTTTAGTATCTGATCTGAAAAATTCTCTTCAACATCAGAACATAAGCCAAGACTTTGTGTTTCATTCTCAGGGGCTTGAATCCGTGGCTTTCGGAATCAGAGGTGAGTAGGCTACAACAAGTCAGTAAACACCCACAATGATACCAATTGTGAGATCCCAATCTAATAACTCCTCACAAAATTACAATGTTTTATGTCCAGCTTCCAGTGATATTTCAATGCACCCTAATATTTTGTCATTTAGCTTCTGCCATACAAAGGGTGAATCAGTTTGTTATGTTAGACAGCATCAATAGAAAGACAAGATCCAATACTTCACTATTATTCATAGATCCTCCTCAAAGAAATAAATACATGTTTAAAGGATAAAAATATTCCTAGCAATTAAAGCTGTAATATAAAAGGAATCCATTACTGCATAAATTATTCACCCAGTCATTATCACAGTATCTTTTTAGAATAAACTATTCATGATATTGATCCTGACAAAAAACAGCTTTTATGCATTGTCCCTCTTCAAACAAATTGCCTGTGTTTCAAGACAATAATGTTGTTATTAATAAAGTTCCAAAAATCTTTAGTCAGTGTTATTTTGTAACTGAAACTCCTGATTGCTGCAAGTGTTGTTTGAAAATATATTATTTTTAACTCACGATTATTATGTATATTCCATAAGCAATTACAGACTCAGAAGGCTCAATAATTTAATAAACGAAACCATTAAAAAGTAATTTTGTTACCATAGTTACATAGCCCACTATCACAAGTGCAGTAATTAAAAAAAAAAGTAAATGTTTGAATTACCAACAGGCTCTCTTTGATTTGAAAAAAGATTCTTCATGTTATTGCCATCCATGTTTGCTGCACTGATATTGTTCCCATCAGTCCAATAGAGCTTGCTGTATTGGAGAAAGGAATGCATCTATTAATTAAAGTTTACAATTAGTCACACAAATAGCATAAGAAATGTTATATGTTATAAACACTTGAAATGTTTTAAGATTTGCACTTCATCATCCCAAAGGTGTTTTCAGGTTAATTTATAATATCTAGCTCAACCACTTACACCATCCACTTATCTTTGGTAGTAGCTGATTTTGGGCAAATGAAACAAACTATTTGCCGTTACTATTGACAACACAGACGACCTCTACAAAATATTGGGTGTACAGTGGCTGAGTGGTCAGCACTGCTGTCTCTCAGTGACAAAGACTCAGGTTTGAATCCTCCCTTTGGTGACTATCTGTATGGAGTTTGCAGGTTCTCCATCTGTTTTCTTCGGTTTGCTCTTGGTGCTGTGGTTTTCACTCACAGTCCAAAGATGGGCAGTTTAAGTGGATTAGTGATGGTAAACTATCCAGAGATGTGCAGGCAGGCAGATTGGCCAAGGGAATTGTAGCGGGATGGATCTGAGTGGGATGCTCTTAAGAGGGTTTGTGTGGGCTTGATGGACTGAATGGTCTGCTTCTGCATGTAGGGATTTTATAATATTAAGTGCATTGACTAAATTGGGCAACCATTTTTAATTTTCTTTTATTTTCAGCACCTAACAGCAATGTGTACTCTACACAAGATGGAAGGAAAGTGAGGGAAATTTTAATAATCTACCCATTATCACACTAATTTACACACTATCCCAACTTGGATGTACATAATATCTTTTTGCAAGGCTGCTGAGACAATGACCCATCATTTTTGATCTAACAGCAGCCTAGTCCTTGGATCTCCTAAGTTCAAGAAGGCCAATAGATACTTCAAGGATAACTAAGGATGGGCAATAAAACTCTGGTCTTGACATTGATACCAACATCTTGAGAACCAAATGTTGCAGTATTACTAGAAACCTTTTTTTTTGTTGGGAATGCTGCAAATTTATAGAAATGAGATTGTGTCAGTTTTTAAGAGCATAGGAGAATCTCATGGAATACAGAGAGAACTAGCCATTTGGTTACAGAACTGGCTCAAACGGAGAAGTCAAGAGGGTGATGGTGGAGGGTTGTTTTTTAGACTGGAGGCCTGTGACCAGTGGATAGCCACAAGGATCGGTGCTGGGTCCACTACATTTGTCATTTACATAAATGATTTGGATGTGAGCATAAGAGGTACAGTTAGTAAGTTTGCAGATGACACCAGAATTGGAGGTGTAGTGGACAGCGAAGAAGGTTATGTCAGATTACAACAGGATCTTGACCAGATGGGCTAGTGGGCTGAAAAGTGGCAGATGGAGTTTAATTCTGATAAATGCGAGGTGCTGCATTTTGGGAAAGCAAATCTTAGCAGGACTTATACACTTAATGGTAAGGTCCTAGGGAATATTGCTGAACAAAAAGACCTTGGAGTGCAGGTTCATAACTCCTTGAAAGTAGAGTTGCAGGTAGATAGGATAGTGAAGAAGGCATTTGGTATGCTTTCCTTTATAGGTCAGAGTATTGAGTACAGGCATTGGGAGGTCATGTTGCGGCTGTGCAGGACATTGGTTAGGCCACTGTTGGAGTATTGCATGTAATTCTGGTCTCCTTCCAATCAGAAAGATGCTGTGAAACTTGAAAGGGTTCAGATAAGATTTACAAGGATGTTGCCGGAGTTGAAGGATTTGAGCTATAGGGAGAGGCTGAACAGGCTGGCGCTGTTTTCCCTGGAGTGTTCTAGGTTGAGGGGTGACCTTATAGAGGTTTACAAAATCATGAGGGGCATGGATAGGATAAATAGGCAAAGTCTTTTCCCTGGGGTCAGAGAGTCCAGAATTACAGGGCATAGGTTTAGGGTGAGAGGGGAAAGATATAAAGGAGACCTAAGGGGCAACCTTTTCACACAGAGGGAGGTATGTGTGTGGAATGAGCTGCCAGAGGCAGTGATGGAGGCTGGTACAATTGCAACATTTAAAAGGCTTCTGGATGGGTATATGAAAAGGAAATGTTTGGAGGGATATGGGCTGGGTGCTAGCAGGGGGGACTGGATTGGGTTGGGATATCTGGTCAGCATGGATGGGTTGGACCGAAGGATCTGTTTCCATGCTGTACATCTCTATGACTCTAAGAGGAAAGCTGCAGGATTTGAAAACCCCATTGGGACTATACGCTCAGGCAGTGGTGAGATTCTGTGAGATGAGATTCATCAGTCTCTTTGTGCTTCAGATTTCAGTAGCATTTCCCCTGTTCCATTGCACCATGCACAGGCAGATCAGTTGTATTATGCCCACCCTTTAATTTGTTTGCACAGTTCGAATACATGGTATGCAAATGATTTATAGCCTGAACTAACCAGGCGTAGTTCAAAGAAACAGCTGCCAGAAACATTCTCAAATGGTGCTTAATCGATTCCACTATCCATCTCCTGACTATGTCGTCAATTCCAATCTTTCTCAACGAACCTCCTTGAGGATATGAGCTCAGTAGGTCATGGAAAGCTAGAGATGCTATTGACAAATTTCTATAAGGAAACACCCCTTATGCTCAGAGCTGTGGGAGTCAGAGCAAAACTTTAGAATGAATAATTAAAGGATAATCGAAACCTGCTCTTCTGATATTGTGTATTCCTGCCTGGCACAAGTAAGGAAACTCTTGCAGCCCTAATTGAAGGTGAAAAATGGACAATTAAATTGTTTACTTTAAAATTTCCTTTGGAGTTTGCAAGAGCATAATTACTCCTGCATGTTGTGTAAAGGCTTTCAAACCCTGGGGCAACCTTGCAATGATACCTCAGAGTCGCACTGAACTTAAGTAGTTCCAAGTAGTCAGAGTCAGCTGGAGGTGAGTGTCTGAAGTTTTACGAAGACAATGTTGAAAATAATCTTTCATTATTGTGACTATATCTCTGATTACCGTGGGCAAAATAATTAGCATTAATATGCATTGAACAATTGATAAGAAGTTGAAGTCTAAAGACAGTCCTTGACATTGCATTCTCCTTGGTCAATCTGTCATGAATCCAAACTTCTGGATGTGAACACAGAAGCACATGATAAAAGACTACAGAGGCCCAAAGAAACTTGAGGCCTGTGGTCCATCAACTTCATGAGGCAAACATTTACGCTGCTGCCTAAACTTGTGTCCATCGACCAGCAAGCAATCATTTGATGTTCATTTTTCGAATGCAGATGACATCTGGGAATTAAATCTCTCAGCCTCATGCTTCAGTGTTTTGGAGGTTTTGACATTCAGCCATGTCCTGCTCCAATAAAAAAAATCGGGACCTTTTAGATTTCAATTTCTACCCCATTGACTTTAATAATATTATTTTGCAAAACCAGCAACACTTAATTTTAGATTAGATTCCCTACACTGTGGAAATAGGCCCTTCAGCCCAACTCCTCCACTCCGACCTTCTGAAGACTAACCCTTCCAGACCTATTTCCTTCTGACTCTTGCACCTAACACTATGGGCAATTTAAAATGGCCAATTGACTTGACCTGCACATCTTTGGGCTGTGAAAGGAAACTGGAGCACTCAGAGGAAACCCACACAGACAATGTGCAAACTCCATACAGACAGCTACCTGAGGCCGGAATCGAACCTGGATCTCTAGTGCTGTGAGGCAGCAGTGCTAACCACTGAGCCACCACATTTTCACTTGCATCTACACTGTTTTTTTCAATTGATGATAATGCAACAATTATATGAACAATGCAAACCTGAAATTGTTTACTTGTAGCAATAAGTTATATTATACAACATTTTACCCTTTTAGTGGGTGCACTATTAAGCACTGTGGATGATCAAGTCCATGAATGATAGAAGTCCGTAGGGATCCATTTAATCGTGCAACGTTTATTTGAGTTTCCTCTAAATCAGAACTCGTCCAATATATATTTCTAGAAATCCAGTCCACTGCAAGTGCATGAGCATATGGTAGATCTATGATCCAAAACAATAGAACATGAATAAACAACCAATACTGAGGGGAATCTACATAAACAGTTAAGAAAGAAAAGGGAAATATTTTAGCCTGAAGAAAGAAGTCACAAAGAATGCGAGAAGAGTGAACTTAAACCATGTCACGGGCTGAATTGGGCCAAATTGTTTTTTTTTCTGTTGAAGAAAGTTCTAAGTTCTATATACTTCTGTGTAAACTTTCCTAAATGTAAGCATCATTACATAATTTATTTGAATTTCAAAAGCAAAAACACAGTCTCACAAAGACAATAGGTGTATTGTTCTGTCAAACATAGCTAAACATATAATGTGTGGAAATTAGCATTTCTAAAAATTAAAACACCTGCCCATTTGAATGACAACATTTATTCCAAAAGAATTATCAAGATAATTTCCTGTTTCATTTTTTCATAAACCTTCACTACTCACAAATATTTCAGAAATAACTTCACCAGTGTAAATCAATCTGTGAACCACGAAATTACTATGCTACATCATCAGCAGGTATTGCTGCTGACTTATGACACATTCTCTACATTTATGTTCAAATGTTTGCACTTAACCTTCTCGTTATTTTTAGTTCTATTTGATAATTGGTTATCATCAGATTTTGCAGAAAAACTCATGAAATCTGAATGGGGCACCATGTTATCAATGGATTGGACTTTATGGGAACTGTCCATTAATTCGACTGACCAGAAGCTTTGCAGAGAATTTGGTGTCAGTGAGAACGGTGCCACTGCTGGGACTGCCGTCAGTCTCACCATTCTGGGAAGATCAGGTATGCCAGTCTCACCAGGAGGAAATGGATGGGGGTATAGCCGTAGTGTGGGAGAAGTACGGGAATGTCTGGGTTCAAGAGGATAGGGCATAGGGTTAAAGTGGGGCAAGTGACTAATGGAGAGGGGGGATAATTCCATGCCACCACAGCCGTTTACCCTAAAATGACAGAGGGCAACCAAAGCTGCTAGGCTCTATAAATGGTATGGGTATCCCCCAGTGACGGGTAAAATATTGAGAAAGGCATTTTGGGAAAGGTAACCTTAATATCCATGATCATTATCCCATTATTCACAGGACTAATGTGGGGACAAGGCCAGAGGTGAGTGGGAGTGGAATAGTTTTGCTGTTGAGGTTGGAATGGAGTAGAGTCTGGCTCTTACTGGGCCTCTTCTTCATGATGTCAGTTCCCCCACTCAGGCATTGAGTGCCTGACAATGAGATCTTCCTGTAAACTGTGAGCAAACAAAAATGGTTTGCTTTCTGAGCTCTTAGGTTGGCAATTGCCCCACCTATCATTGTTGTGTAACAACAAATGCAGTACAAAGGTCTTAGATGGTAGCCTCCCACCTTTCACTTCCATTCCAGCTTAGCAGAGGAGATTAATTTCCAATCTATGTACCAAATTTGTTACAATGCATAATATTGTCATTGATCTAATTTAGAAACAAAAAATATTTAATTTGTGGGACATGGAGTTGCTGGCTGGCCAGCATTTATTGCCTACCCTTGATAAGGTGCTGATGAGCTGCTTTTTTGCAGTCCACGTGCTGTATCTCAACCCACAATGACATTGGGAGGAATTTCAAGCTGTTGACCAAGCACATTGAAGGAACGGTGATATATTTCCAAGTCAGTTTAATGAGTGACTTGGAGGGGAACCTGCAGATGGTGGTGTTCCCATGTATCTGCTGCCTTTGTCCTTCCAGGTGGAAGTGGTAAGGATTTGGAAGGTGCTGTGTAAGGATTTTTGGTGAATTTCTGCAGCGTATCTTGTAAATAGTACACACTGCTGCAACTGAGCCTCGGTGGTGGAGGGAGTGGATGCTTCAGATGTAGTTCCAGCCAAGCCAGCTTCTTTGTCCTGGTTGGTGTCAAGCTTCTTGAGTGTTGTTGGAGCTACACCCATCTAGGTAAGTGGAGAATACTCCATCACACTCCTGACTTGTGCCTTGTAGATGGTGGATAGACTTTGGGTTGTCAGATGGTGAGTTCTGCACTGCAATAGTCCGAGCCTCTGACCTGCTGTTGTAGCCACTTGTTTATGTGGCAAGTTCGGTTAAGTTTTTCATCAATGATAATGCCCAGGATGTTGATAGTGGGAAATTCAATGATGGTAACACCATTGAATATAAAGGGGTGGCGGTTAGATTGTCTCTTATTGGTAATGGTCATATCCTGGCACTTGTATGACATGAATGTTATTTGCCAATTGTCAGCCCAAGCCTGGATATTGTCCTGATCATGTTGCATTTGAAATCACAAGCAAACATTCCCACTTCTGCTTCCACAGAGATGTCCTGGAGTGGAGATGACTGACCTCCAATAACTACAAACATCTTCTTTGTGCCAGTGTGACTCCAACCACCGGAGAGTTTGCCCCAATACCCATAGATTCCAGTCTCGCTATGGTTTCTTGATATTAACCTTATTGTCAAACGCTGTCACTTCCACCTTTCACCTCTGGAATTCAGCTCTTTTGTCCATGTTTGAACCAAGGCTTTAATGAAATCAGGATCTGAGTGGCCCTGGTGGAACCCAAACTGGGCATCACTGAGCAGGAGCTGCTTGATATCACTGTTGATAACACCTTCCACCACTTTACTGGTAATCAAGAGCAGACTGTTGGGGCAGTAATTGTTTGGGTCAGATTTGTCCTGCTTTTGTGTACATAATAAATCTCGGCAATTTTCCACATTGTCGGCTCGATGCCAATGTTGTAGCTGCATTAGAGTAGCTTGACTGGGAACGGGCAAGTTCTGGAACACACATGTTCCATGAATAAATAAGTAAATAATAAAGTGCTGTGGAAAAGGTTGAGATGGATCATCCATTTGACACTTCTGGCTGAAGATTGCTGTGCATTCTTCAGATCTATTTTTTGCACTGATATGTTGGCTCTTCTATCATTGAGGAAGGGGAGATGTGTGGAGTGTCCTCCTCCTGTCAATTGTTTAACTGTCCACCATCATACATGACTCAACGTGGCAGGACTTCAGTGTGTAGATCCGATCCATTGGTGGTGGGATCGCTTAGCTCTATCTGTCACTTGCTGCTAATGCTGTTTGGCGTGCAAATAGTCCTGTTTGGTAGCTTCACCAGGTTGACACCCATTATTAGGTATGCCTGGTGCTGGTCCTGGCATGCCCTTATGCACTCTCCATTGAACCAGGGTTGATTCACTGGCTTGATGGTAATGACTGAGTGGGGACTATGTCAGGTCATGAGGTTACAGATTACGCTGGAGTACAATTGTGCTACTGTTGATGACCCAGAGTGCCTCCTGGATGCCTAGTCTTGAGATCTGTTCAAAGTCTACCCCATTTAGCACAGTAGTAGTGCCACACAACATGATAGAGGGCATTCTCAATATGAAGGCAGCATTTTGTCTCCATAAGGACTGTGTGGTGGCCACTCATACCAATACTCTCATGGACAGGTGCATCTGCAACGGGCAGATTGGTAAGGATGAGGTCAAGTATGTTTCTCCAGTTTGTTGATTCCCTTACCATCTGCCACAGACCCAGTCTAGCAGCTATGTTTATTAGGACCTGACCAGCTCAATCAACAGAGCTGCTAGCAAGCCAGTCTTGGAGTTGGACATTGAAATCCCCACCCAGGGTGCATTTTGTGACTTTGCCACCTTCAATGTGTAAGAGTACTGATTCATGTGGTAAGTACTTGGTAATTAACATGAGATTTCCTTGCCCATATTTAACCTGAAGCCATCAGCCTTCATGGTATCTGGAGTCAATGTTGAGGACACCCAGGACAACACCCTCCTGACTGTGTTGGGTCTTTCCTGCCAGTGAGACAGCACATATCCAGAGATGGTGATGGTGGTGTCTGGGACATTGTCTGTAAGGTATGATTGTGTGTGTATGAGTATGTCAAGCTGTTGAGACAGCTAGTCCATGGTGCAGCTCTTCCCTACTGGTACGGATGACTTTGCAGGGTTGACAGAGCTGATTCTGATTTTTCAGTGCCTTAGGTCACTGCTGGGTTGTCTATCCGGTTTCATTTCTTGGGTGGGATTTAGAGCAATTGTTACAACTGAGTGGCTTGCAAGGCTATTTCAGAGAGCATTTGAGAGTCAACAACACTACTAAGAGTCTGGAGTCACATGAAACTCAGACCAGGTGAGGATGGCAGGTTTTTCTGACAATCAACAATGATCATCAGTAGACTCTTTATTTCAGTCTTTTTATCAAATTCAATTCAATTGAATTAAAACTGCTACGGCAGAATTGAACCCAGTTCCCAGAACATTAACTGAGTTTTTGAATTAATGATCTGGCAATAATACCACCATGCCATCATGTTCCCAAGAAACTTCTGAACAACTGACATTTTAAACAACATTTTAAATAGAGCAAATGCAAATAACCAATTGACATTTGACCTGACAATAATAGATTTGAATCACAGAACAGTTTTCTATTGATATTTGTCAATTTGATTTGTTCAGACTCCAAACAACCCAATAGTTTGCTCTCCATAAATGCCAAAAAGTGAGGCACTGGAAAAGCATCCGAGGAATAGGAGAATCGCAATATCGGGCATAAGCCCTTCATCAGGAATGCCTGCACATCATTTTTCTTTCTCGAAGGCTTACATCCTGTGTTCCACATAAGCTTTAGCATTTCAACAAGCTGCCATTATTCAAATCAATCCTGGTCAAGTCAATTTCCCTTCTACGTGAAATCACTGGGAGCAGTCCTTAATCAGTGATTTTATCTTCCCAGGAATGCCTGATTGCTGTAGAATTCCCTGCCTGCACTCTCCCCGTTTTCTCATATCCCCAGCTGCTAATCCCTTGATATATATCAAAGAAACTATGTCGAAAACCTAGGCCTCTTCTGGTCTGCCAGCCTTAGCAATTACACTGGCTGCACATTCCAGATAGAATCCCATGACAAAAGACATGTTAACTGTATCAATCCATTGTTTGTTTCCTCATTGCATCCATCTGTTTAACAACTGAATGTCAGCTACAGATAATGAAGATTTAAACAACATCATATCACAACATATTGCCATGTAGTACTCATAACTTTCTTCATTATTCCCTACTTACCCGCTGAGACAATGGTTTCTATCCCTGTGCCATTTATGAAGGCGCGCTTTATAAATCGGGGCTTTAAATCAGACCAATAAATTCGTTCTTCTAATGCATCGAAATCAATTGTTTTAACTTGACTGACATCCGGATCAGTAAATGGTGTTATGTAATTGTAGTATGGATTCTCAATATCAACTCCACGGATCTCTGAATTTCTTGAATAAATAAAAAACTCCTTTTGTTCTGCATAAAATAAGGAAAAATCTCAATATTGTTAAAAGTCATTTTACTGCTGATCCTGATTGATGTTTGAATATTATGACAGGGTGAGAGCAGTGCATTAGACATCAAATCAAGAGGACATTTCCAAACAGTGAAATTCAAAGAGAAAAAAAACCTTTAAAATTAAATTTTCTTTCTTTGTCTTGATTTTAGAACTACTTCATTTTTAAAAAGTCTTTACTTACTTTCAATTAGTGATCTATGAGAACCTTTCCATTCAAAATAATATTAAAAACAACCCTAAGTCTGCGTTTAACTCAACCTGATTTTTTTTCTGTCCTTTTATTGCAAGTCTGAAAGACAAATATTTGATCTTCAGTTTAATTAACTTTGAGAAAAGAGTTGCTCAAGTTGCTATGGGCCATAATATTGAAAATCTATTCAAAATGAATATGCTTAGAAATTTCATTAGGCTTTCAGTCAGATGTGAAATGTGAAGCAAAAGTTCACTTTAAGTGCAATTTTGGTGGCCGGTAAGTCAATATAATTAAAGGGAGCTCATCAGCTGAGGTCAGCTCAATTATCTCTTTGAATATTTCAGTTTGTAAGGTTTAGGTTAAATCAAGGCAAGTCTGTCTTGACAGAAGTTACGTTTTCATACACCTTTCACTTCCTTGAATTGTTTCAATGGACTCACCACCAATTAAGCATCTTTGATGCACATTCACTGCTGCAAACAAAGCAAATAAGCTCACAAGGCAAGGTTCAACAAAACAGTATTACTGCCAAGTCAATTTATTTTGATAGCATTTGCTGAGGACAGTTGATGATCATGAGAACTCTTTGGTGCTTAAATAACACCGTGGGATTTCTGTCACCTCCAACTGCACAAGCAAATAGGTCATTAATTTTTACATAATGTACATTGTAGCATCCCCAACAATATTGCACTTCCTCAGTATCACAACAATCAGCATTGGTTATTAGGTTAAGTTCCATATTGGGTATAATGACAATACGGATGCAAACTGTGCTCAGAGCAGGGCTAGTTTTCTGAAATCAAATTCTAATTCAGTTTGCGACTCTAGGCAGTAGCATAATTACAGACATAAAGCTGTCCATGAACTAGTGCAGTTTGGCAGCATTCAAATAAAATTGTCCTTTATTTGCATTAAACAACATTTCTGGATGAATTGAGAATTGGTAATCTATCTTATTAATATAATTAGAAAAGCATTTATCGAAAGAAATTAACATTCTAGTAAGTAATCCAATTTTAAGGAATTGGAAGTGATAAAGTAAGAATCAATACAGAACCATTTACTAATTTCATTGACATTGGTCAGTTTTCTTGTAAATTATTCATTTAATATTTGAGAAAAAAGTGGTTGTTTTCAAAACAATGTAGTTCTGAAGAAGGGTCACTGAAACCGAAATATTAACGTGATATAGTTAAGAGGGAAATCAGGAGGGGAAAAAAGGGACATGAGATAGCTTTGGCAAATAGGGTTAAGGAGAATCCAAGAGGACTCTATAAATACATTAAGGACAAAAGGGTAACTAGGGAGGGAATAGGACCCCTGAGAGCAGCAAGATTGTCTATGTATGGAAGTGCAGGAGATAGAGGTGATATTAATTGAGTATTTTGTGTCAGTGTTTACTGTGGATAAGGATATTGAGCTAGATAACTTGGGGAAATAAATAGTGACATCTTGAAAAATGTCTCAATGACAGAGGAGGAGGTGCTGGACACCTTAAAATGCATAAAGATGGATGAATCCCCAGGACCTGATCAAGTGTACCCTAGAACTCTGTGGGAAGCTCGAGAAGTGATTGCTGGGCCCCTTGCTGAGGTATTTGTATCATTGATAGCCACAGGCAAGGCGCCTGAAGCCTGCAGATTGGCTAACATGAAAGGTGGCAATAAAAAGCCAGGGAATAATAGACCAGCAAATCTGATATCTTTGGTGGGCAGGTTGTTGGAGGGAATCCTGAGGGACAAGATTTCGAGGTATTTGGAAAGGAAAGGACTGATGAGGGATCGTCAACATGGCTTTGTGTGTGGGGAATCGTGTCTCACTAACTTAATTGAGTTTTTTGGAGAAGTGATAAAGAGGATTGATGAAGACAGAATGGTGGATGTGATCTATACAGACTTCAGAAAGGCATTTGACAAGGTACTACATGTGAAATGGTTAGCAAAGCTAATTTGGATAACTAGCCATTTGGATAAAGAACTGGCTTGAAGGTAGGAGACAGAGGGTGGTGGTGGAGGGTTGCTTTTCAGACTAGAGGCCTGTGACCAGTGGAGTGCCACAAAGATCGGTGCTGGGTCTGTTACTTTTCATCATTTATACGATTGACTCAGATATGAACATAGGAGGTATGGCTACTAAGTTTGCGGACGACACCAAAATTGGTAGTGTAGTGCACAGCCAAGAAGGTTATTTCTGAGTACAACGGGTTCTTGATCAGATGGGTTAATGGGCTGAGGAGTGGTAGTTGGATTTTAATTCAGATAAATGTGAGACAGTGAATTTTGGAACAGGAAATCAGGACAGGATGAGTACACTTAATGGTAAGGTCCTGGGGAGTGTTCTTGAACAAAGAGACCTCGGAGTGCATGTTCATAGTTTTTTGAAAGTAGAGTCGCAGATAGATCGGATATTGAAGAAGGATTTGGTATGCTTGTCGTTATCGATCAGTGCATTGAGTATAGGACTTGGGAGGTCATGCTGTGACTTTACATGATATTGGTTAGGCCACTTTCGGAATACTGTGTTCAATTCTGGTCTCCCTGCAATAGGGAGCATGTTGTGATTTGAAATGGTTCAGCAAAGAATTATAAGAATATTGCCAAGGTTGGGGGGTTTGAGCTACAGGGAGAGGTTGAATAGATTATTTTCCCTGAAGTGTCGGAAGCTGAGGGGTAACCTTATGGAGGGTAACAAAACCATGAGGGTCATAGACGGGGTGAATTGCCAAGATCTTTTTCCCAAGGTAGTGGAGTCCAAAACTAGATGGCATAGTTTAAGATGAGAGGGGAAAGATTTAAAAGGGACAAAGGGACCAAAGGGACAACCTTTTCATGCAGAGAATGGTGCATGTATGGAATAAGCTGCCAGAGGAAGTGGTGAGGTTAGTATAATTAGAACATTTAAAGGCATCTGAATGGTTATATGAATAGCAAAGTTTAGAAGAATGTGGGCCAAAGGCTGGAAATGGGACTAGATTAATTTAGGGTATCTGATTGGTATGGAGGAGTTAGACTGAAGGGTCTGTTTCCATATTGTGCAGTTCTATGACTGTATTTGCAGGTCAGTTGAATTGGCCATGCTAAATTGTCCATAGTGTCCAGGGATGTGCTGGCTGGTTGGATTAGATGCAGGAAATGCAGGGTAACAGGGATAGGGTGAGGGTTGGGTCTGGGTGCGATGCTCTTTGGAGGGGCAGTGTGGACTCGATGGATCAAATGGCCTGCTTCCACATTGTAAGGATTCTATGATTCTTTGTTTTTAGATGCTGCCAGAGTTTCCAGCAATTCTGTTTTTGTTTCAGATTTCCAGCATCTGCAGTTCTTTCATTTTGTTTCGATTACTTTTATTGTTGCATTTAACAAAAAGCTTCTTTTAAAATTATTCTTATATGGGCATACATAATCGAAACTTGTCAAGGTCATTAATTCGATTTGATGATGGGACCAGTTTGTGAGTCCAGCATGATTATTAAAAGAGTGCAAAAGACAATTGCTATTGGATGTAACTTCTACAATGTTTATCACAGTTTTGGACAATTTTGACAAATTGCACTGCAAGCACCTAAAACAATCGAACTGAACCTTTAGCTTTTGTGTTCACATTTTTAAAATGGAGCTTCAAATATCACCTGCTAAGAAAAGATTTCCAAACATGCATCAATTAATAGATGGTGTACATTTCAAACGAATCTCCCTGCCATATGAAGTTGGCAGTTCATTGTTATTGTGTTTATTGAACATCAGTTATAAGGCTTTATTTTGATTTGACAGATTTTCAGGTACTTACCATAGCAACTCTTTTCATCAGGGGCCAGTTTCATTAGATGAGGACATGTACATGCAGCAGTTCCATTGTAATTAATCAGGCACAAATGAGAACATGGCCCTTTGCCATTATTAGACTCACAAGGATTTGGTGCTGTAATTATAAACACAATGTCAATTCATTATCAGATTGTCCTGTTACAATAATCATCAAACGCATAAGCATAATAATAATTGTAGTATTCTATCAAAAATTGTGAATAACAGATAACCTGAGGTATAAGTTGCATGATGTTGACACTGCTGGTTTAAAACCATACAAATTTTATGAGATAAAGGCTGAAGAAATGTTCTCGTTAATGCATTATTCTAAAAAAATCCATATTGTAATTGAAACCCATTAAAGAGGTTTCAAAACCAACTCAATGTCAACAAAACATTTAACCTTGTTCTTTCATCCCATGATTTACAATCCTGTTTATTTCTTGAAATAGCTATTTTCTAAATACTTGGTTTTGTTGTTAATGTCATTAATTAGAAGGTTTCAAGCCACTTTTGATGCATTGATTCATCATAGAACAGGAAAACAATTAACATACTTAAAATGGCCAACATATTGAAAAGTTTCTACTACTTGACATATAAGATTGCTCAATGTTTTGTGGCTAATTTTGTTCATATTAAGTGTCCATTGCAACAGAAATTCACATGTTTTTTCACAAAATCAAACATATGTATGTAAACTAGAAAAGATTTAGCTGTGAATTCATGGGTATTCCAGAATCCCAATATAGCACTGGAAAAGCATTTCAGCAACCCTTTCTTTTAGAATCATAGTTAAAAATTACACAACAATAGGTTATAATCCAACAAGTTTATTTGGAAGTACAAGCTTTTGGAGCACTGCTCCTTTGTCACATAACTGGTGACGAGAATGACCTAACCTTGTGAACTGGTCTCCCACATGGAGCCTTGTCAAACACCTTGTCAAACACAGTCTATACAGACAGCCACTCTGCCTTCATCAATCTTCTTTACCACATCTTCAAAAATCTCGATCAAGATAGTGAGACATGATTTCCCACATTCAAAACCATGTTGACTATTCCTAATCAGTCCTTGCTTTTCCAAATACATGCAAATCCTGTCCCTCAGAATCCTGTCCAACTATTTGCCCATACTGATGTCAAGCTCATTGGTCTATCATTCTCTGGCTTTTCCTGATCACCTTTCTAAAATAACAGCACCACATTAGACAACCTCTAGTGTTCCAGCACCTCACCTGTGGCCATCGATGATGAAAATACCTTAACAAGGAGCTCAGCCATCACGTTCCCAGTTTTCACAAAGTTCTGGGGTATATCTAATCAAGTATTGGGGGATTCATCCACCCTTATGCATTTTAACATGTCCAGCAGCACCTCCTCTGTAATATGGACACTTTTCAAGATATTACTATTTATTTCACCAAGTTCTCTAGTTCCACTCCTTCTCCACTGTAAAAACTGATGCGAAATACTTTGTGCATTTCCCTACTACATTGTAAAGGTTGGTTACTTTTGCCTCAGTTAATGGCCATGTGGAAAAAGGTTCTCTAAAGATGAAAACAATGAAGAAGGCAACAGAAAATCACATCAAGCCATTCTATGTGGCTCAAGAATCTTGTGAGCCTTGAATAAGCACCTGGCCTCCAGCAGAACACAATGAACAGTGGGTTATTTTAAAACCTTTGGGAAAAGAATCCCTGCCAGGCATGATTTCAATGAATATTCAAGTAATTTCAGAAATATTCTCCAACTAAACTACCTTATGTGTTATTTTCAATGTAAATTTTGCAGAAGAATGCTGAAGTTTAGTTTCTCCTTTATGTTGAAATATTTGTAAAGATTCTTGAAACAACTATTAAGTATTAGCTGCTGATAATAAACTGTCTCTTCATTTTTAAACACTGCAGAACAATTCAATTTCAGTTAAATACACAGTCTACATTTTCTGTAATGGCTGTTCAAAAGTCCCTTGTTGCTAATAGAATTAATGGCAACACAGCAAAAACCTGAAGCTATTGTTACTTGAAATTACATTTTAGGCTTTTAATACATATGGTTAACATACACTATTCTTCAATGAATCCATTTAAATTACCATTCATTTGAGTTTTTTTTCGAAAAGTAACAAACATTAGACATTTACAATTATGTGGTCTTTTTACATATTCTACTGGCTTTAGCCAGTCCCTGCTAATTGCATATCCCTCAACTAACATAGTAGAGGTCAGCATCATTTGCAGCTTACACACATCATCAACAGCAACTTGTATTTTTCAAGTACCTTTAATGCAGACAATTTAAAAATATGCTTCATAAAAGCAATGAATTGTTACAGGTACATTGTTTCCAATGTACCTGTAAGTCATAATGCAATTTAATGGTGTAATATTTTTTAGATTAGATTACATTAGATTCCCTACACTATAGAAACAAGCCCTCCGAAAAGTAACCCACCCAGACCCATTCTCCTACTCTATGTTTAACCCTGACTAACGCACCTAACACTAGGGGCAATTTAGCATGGCCAATTCACCTGACCTGCACATCTTTTGGACTGTGGGAGGAAACCAGAGCACCCGGAGGAAACCCACGTAGACACAGGGAGAATGTGCAAACTCCACACAGTCGCCCGAGGGTTATGGGACATTCTAGTTTTAAGAAATAATGATTATTATGTGCTTATTATTATCAATCCTGACTAAATGTGGTATCTTAATAAACATCTCTGACTAAAGATCAACAACTATTGTTACTGACTATCTTACAGCAGCTTCCAAGCTGCAGATGCATGGAAATAATACCAAGTCACACACCTACCCGACTGGTAACAATGTCGCTATTCCTTCTGTATTGCTAGCTCAAAATCCTGAAACCTTCTTCCTCGCATTGTGAGTTTCCCTAAACCTCAAGGACTGCAGTGGTTCTAAAGGAAGATCACCATTATCTTTTCCAGGGCAACTAAGGACAAGCAATAAATACTGATCCAACTAACGATGCCAATGTCATGTGAATGATTTTTTAAAACATAATTTGCTATGATAATAACTTTGCTGTGCAGGACAGTGTTTGTTTAAACTGTGTTATATTAAAAGAATCTTCTTGAGTTCATGGAATGCACAACTGGACTTACATGCGATACCGCAATAGGTTTAATCATTGTTTAGTTGATTACTTGCTTTATTGCAATAATCCTTGCATGTATCATTCTAGATTGTTATTCAAACAGGTGCATACAGTCAGTTTGTTGTCAGTGAATCTGCAAATGATTCTATAAAACCTGAGAGATTCTGAAGCAACATATTAAAGAGGGGTATAACATAACAAAGAGACTTATTGAGTCACATTGCTTTCTTGAATTGACAAAATGTTGAAATTCAGAGACTGGAATGGTGAGTTGGGTGGGAAATTATGGTGAAGCTGAAAAGAATAACTTTCAACAGAGATGAGAATCTCACTTGTGAATGGTGAGAGACCCATGTGGATGCATCACTATCTCACTCTTACTCTTTCTCACCTAATTTATCTGCAGTGTGCTATTCTTTTGCTTGGCAGACGCAAAATGAACAGCAACAATTCCTGACATGGATGTCGTAGTGGGTACCTGCAGGTTCCAACTTGTCACTTGTTCCTCTGGACTCCATTTTGGAATTTAGTCCCCAAAATCTCAGGGCAAGCTCCATGGGTAATGATCACCTCTAACTGACCCCATCCACAGAATTTGGCATCAGCCATGCACCAGACTCACCACGTCATTATGGTGTATCTTGAACTACAGTTATCCACTTCAATGTGGAACTCGCCAACATCTTTCACTGAAATTCTGCAGGTCCCTCTGCACATAGGGACAGGCACCCATCCCATCCATCTGAACAGCATGCAGTTCTGGGCTCTATGCTTACTTTATTAGCTCTCACTCATCTTGTGCACTCTTAGATGTTTTCAACATTTCAGCATTACCTTGCCTTGCTCTGTCATTCTGTTCTTTGCTGAAAATGTGTTGCTAGAAAAGCGCAGCAGGTCAGGCAGCATCCAAGGAGCAGGAGAATCGACATTTCGGGCATGAGCCCTTCTTCAGGAATGAGGAAAATGTGCCCAGCAGGCCAAGTTAAAAGGTAGGGAGGATGGACTTAGATTAGATTAGATTACTACAGTGTGGAAACAGGCCCTTCAGCCCAACAAGTCCACACCGCCGCGCCGAAGCATAACCCACCCATACCCCTACATCTACATCTACCCCTTACCTAACACTATGGGCAATTTAGCATGGCCAATTCACCTGACCTGCACATCTTTGGAGTGTGGGAGGAAACCGGAGCACCCGGAGGAAACACACGCAGACACGGGGAGAACGTGCAAATTCCACACAGTCAGTCGCCTGAGGCGGGAATTGAACCCAGGTCTCTGGTGCTGTGAGGCAGCAGTGCTAACCACTGTGCCACCGTGGGGCGTTGGAAATGCGATAGGTGGAAGGAGGTCAAGGTGAGAGTGATAGGCTGGAGTGGGGGTGGGGGCAGAGAGGTCAGGAAGAAGATTGCAGGTTAGGAAGGTGGTGCTGAGTTCGAGGGTTGGGATTGAGACAAGGTGGGGGGAGGGGAAATGAGGAAACTGGAGAAATCTGAGTTCATCCCTTGTGGTTGGAGGGTTCCTAGGCGGAAGATGAGGCGCTCTTCCTCCAGCCGTTGTGTTGTTATGGTCTGGCGATGGAGGAGTCCAAGGACCTGCATGTCCTTGGTGAAATGGGAGGGGAAGTTGAAGTGTTGAGCCACAGGGTAGTTGGGTTGGTTGGTCCGGGTGTCCTAGAGGTGTTCTCTGAAACGTTCCGCAAGTAGGCGGCCTGTCTCCCCAATATAGAGGAGGCCACATCGGGTGCAGTGGATGTAGTAAATGATGTGTGTGGAGGTGCAGGTGAACTTGTGGCGGATACGGAAGGATCCCTTCGGGCCTTGGAGGGAAGTAAGGGGGGAGGTATGGGCGCAAGTTTTGCATTTCTTGCGGTTGCAGGGGAAGGTGCCGGGAGTGGAGGTTGGGTTGGTGGGGGGTGTGGACCTGACGAGGGAGTCACAGAGGGAGTGGTCTTTTCGGAACACTGACAGGGGAGGGGAGGGAAATATATCCCTGGTGGTGGGGTCCGTTTGGAAGTGGCGGAAATGACGACGATGATACAATGTATATGGAGGTTGGTGGGGTGGTAGGTGAGGACCAATGGGGTTCTGTCCTGGTGGCGATTGGAGGGGCGGGGCTCAAGGGCAGAGAAGCGGGAAGTGGAGGAGATGCGGTGGAGAGCATCGTCGATCATGTCTGGGGGGATATTGCGGTCTTTTAAGAAAGGGGCCATCTGGGTTGTTCGGTAGGTAGTAGATGCAGCGGAGATGAAGGAATTGGGAATATGGGATGACATTTTTACAGGGGGCAGGGTGGGAGGAGGTGTAGTCTAGCTAGCTGTGGGAGTCGGTCGTTGGTTTATAGTAAATGTCCATGCTGATTCGGTCACCCGAGATAGAAATGGAGAGGTCTAGGAAGGGGAGGGAGGAGTCTGAGAAGGTCCAGGTAAATTTGAGGTTGGGGTGGAAGGTGTTAGTAAAGTGGATGAACTGTTAAACCTCCTCATGGGAGGTTCTTTTCTTTGCCAAATTATTTGGAACCTAAAAAACCCATAATATTTCTGTCTTGCCTTGCCATTTTTAGTACTGATGCAAAGCTCAATGGTTTGTCTTTGTTGCTGGCAATGATTAATTGAGGGCGTGGACATGTTGCTGTTTGGTATTATGCAATATCAATGTCATATCTATAGCATGTGCCTGTAGCTTATGTGGCAAATTCATGCAAAAATCTTCAACAAAATGGCTATACCTTAAAATCTTTAGACAAGTCAAGGGACTTGTTATCAGTCAATCAAGGACAATATTTGATCTCAGTGTAGGCATGTAGACATAGTCAGCTATTTGGACAGTCAAGATCAGAGGTTCTGTATCCTTACAGCCTGAGGAGTGAGCCATTGCCTGTCCTGCAGGTTCAATACAGCTATCTGGGAACTCATGGTAGTTCCATCAGGGATCTACACAGAGATTAATCAGTACTGTTCATATCAGGCTCATCCTTCCAATTTGGTCAGGGGGAGCGATTGTTGACCAATCCGATGGTGACATTTACTGAAACTCAAAATGGATTATCAGGGGCCACTACTGTGATGGGCAAATATGGGATGTTAACTGGGAGAAATGAAGGCAGCATGCTAAAATGCAGAGAGGACAATAATTGTGACAACTCAACACATAAGGGTCAGCGATGATGGTGCTTGAGAGGGCATTGGTTACTCCAAGGGTTAGTGATTATTGGTAGTCACAACCACCATGTGGTAGTGCTGGGGGTGGGGCTGGGGTGGGTGGGTGGAGGGACTGTGCATTAGGTGAATTGACATAGCTAAACTGTAGGCCAACTGCTTAAAGGGTAATGTTGGAAGATGAAGACGACATTTAAAGAGCTGGATGGGTTTGTGTGGAAGCTCAGAGCTTTGGGAGTTAACAAGGTTTGCAAGGAATAAAGAAACAGAAAGGTCTGGAAGTGAGGGTCACCGAGATTAATAGGATAAGCCTGCGACTTAATCTGCAAATTGTGACCTATGATGACTTCTATCTTTACACAAATTTCACATGAGCAATGTAGATTGAAAATAGATGACATTACACTCAGAATATGGAAGTTTCACCTGTCTGAGGATGCAAAGTTTAATTGTGAGCAGTGGGAGGTTCTACAAAGTTATTTGTATCGATTATGTATTCATACAGTTCAGGTTAAAGACACCTATATTTGTAATAGCCTGCATGTGAAACACATGCAGAGTCCAACTCTGATATATACTCATCCTGGCCAGAAGCAATCTTGATCTTGCAATTAGTCGTTACAAATTGATAATAGCCATCTCCGTAAAATCGAATAATCACAGGCAACCTTTGAAGTGGCACCTGCGAGCCACAATTTACAAAGACAAGCCAAGGTCACATCGGCTGCACAAGGACAGAGAGATGATTTCTTCTCACCTTGAACTGTAAGCATTTGCCCAAATGCTGTTATATCAATTGTGCCTTTCTTGGGTGATGCAAAAAGGTTGGGGGCGGTGATGATGGAAGCATAAAAGGATTTACTAATCTTACCACACTCACGACCATGGCATGGCTTGGGCTGCATATTTCAGAATAATCTCCACTATGTACAAGCATTCCATGTCCTTCTTTACGAGACTCTTCTATGTCCCATTCTATCTGAGAGTCAGAGAAATGTACAACACGGAAACAGACCCTTCAGTCCAACTTGTCCATGCCGACCAGATATCCCAACCTCGTCTAGTCCCATTTGCCAGCAATTGACCCAGATCCCTCTCAACCCTTCTTATTCATATATCCATCCAGATACCTTTTAAATGCTGTAATTGTACCAGCCTCCATCACTTCCTCTGGCAGCTCATTCCATAAATGCACCACCTCTAAGTGAAAAAGTTGCTCCATTGGTCTGTTTTGTATCTTTCTCCTCTCACCCTAAACCTATGCCTTCTAGTTCTGGACTCCCCCACCCCAGGGAAAAGACCTTGTCTATTTATCCTATCCATGCCCCTCATGATTTATAAACTTCTGTATTGTCACCCCTCAGCTTCCGATGCTCCAGGGAAAAGAGCCCCAGCCTATTCAGCCTCTCCCTAAAGCTCAAATCCTCCAACCTTGGTAACATGGGACAGCACAGTGGCTCAGTGGTTAGCACTGCTGCCTCACAATGCCAGGGACCTGGGTTCAGTTCCAGTTTTGGGTGACTGTCTGTGTGGAGTTTGCACATTCTCCCTATGTCTGTGTGGGTTTCCTCCGAGTGTTCTGGTTTCCTCCCACTGCCAAAAGGTGTGCAGGTTAGGTGAATTGGCAATGTTACATTGCTCATAGTATTCAGGAATGTGTAGGTTAGGTGCATTAGTCAGGGGTAAATGTAGGGAAATTGGTCAGGGTGGGTGACTCTTCAGAGGGTCAGTGTGGACTTGTTGGGCCGAAGGGCCTGCTTCCGCACTGTAGGGATTCTATGAGCATCCTTGTAAATCTTTTCTGGACCCTTTGAAGTTTCACAACATCCTTCCAATAGGAAGGAGACTAGAATTGTACATAATATTCCAAAAGTGGCCTAACCAACGTCTTGTACAGTCACAACATGACATTCCAATTCCTGTACTCGATGCTCTGACCAATAAAGGAAAGCATTCCAAATGCCTTCTTCACTATCTTAACTACCTGTGACTCCACTATCAAGGAACTGTGAACCTGCACTCCGATGTCTCTTTGTTCAACCACACTCTCCAGGACCTTACCATTAAGTGTACAAGTCCTGCTCTGACTTGCTTTTCCAAAGTGCACCACCTCACATTTATCTAAATTAACTTCCATCTGCCACTCCTCAGCCCATTGGCCCATCTGATCAAGATCCCGTTGTACCCTGAGATAACCTTCTTTGCTGTCCACTACACCTCCAACCTGAAGTGTTATCTGTGCATGATGGGGGTGTTGACTGGTCACACACCTAATATTTGTTTCAGATATCCCCCACACAGATTAATTGGAACTGTGACCAATGGATCCAGTCTCAGCAGTGGTTATCCCCACTCTGGTTGCAGTGCAAAGAAATTGAGGATAAACAAATACACCACAAACCCAACCCACATAACTGCCTCCTGCACCTGCTGAACTGCCTCCACATGAACTGAGCACAGCTGCAGAATGCTGCCAGGCAGTGGGCTATACCATATAATTAGCTTCTCCCAGGTGTCAGGTGCTATCGGCTGCATTGTGCTCAGAGGGTCATATCACAATGCAGCTGAACTCATTAGCAGTAAACTGTTCCATCCATTAATATACAAATCATTTAAGGTTATTGGTACCACATCTTAGAATGGTACCTTGGAAGCTATTATGGTTACAATATCCTTGAGTACACTAAGGTTCCTGATTCATTTTGAAAGCTAAATGCCTCGCAAGAATTCATATTGTGAGTTTGCTCACTGAGCTGGTAGGTTTGTTCTTATGAGGACAAACCTACCAGCTCAGCAAGCAAAGTTACAGCCTGAACCTCAACCTGAGCTACAAATCTTCTCAAAAATCTCAAGCCTCACAAGAACGATTACTGGGAGACAAGGGATACACTCTCCAACTATGGTTGATAATGTTGCTATGCAAACCACTGACTGGGAGCAGGCATGGATAAAATTAACTTATTCTTCCACAGGGCCATCACAGAATAGGCCTGCTGAAAGATGAGATTCTGATGCTTAAATCAGGCTTGCAGTGGGACAGGGGGCAGGGTGCATTGTTTTGCAGTCCAGAAAGAAAGTGCCACATAATCCTTGCATGCAATACTCTACACAGCTGGAACAAGCAAGGAGAGTGTGTGATGGATGCTGAAATGCTGGGAGAGTAACAGCAGTCTTCTTAGGAGGAGAACAAAGACACCAAGTAGGAAGAACATCACTGTACCATGAAACAGCAGTGTAGCATCATGAAGACCAGGAGAAACCAGACAGAATTTAATTGACAGCTACTTCCCATAGACCTGAATTGAATGATCATTGACTGTAAATTAGTTGCCGGTCAAAAGGAAAGCAGCTTGAAATTTCTCAGAAGCAATTGGAGCTTTTTGCATTTGTTTTTTATTTCCATTTCCTGTTGTTCAATGAAAGGTCAATATTTTCATTTGTGTGAAGGCTTTCCAACATGCGATGCTCCCACATTGAACATGATGACATGTTACACTGGGTGTTAATGAAAGAGTTGCAGTCTCTTCCAGAAAGCTCTAACAATACGGTGCGAAAGACAGATGGCCTCTGTAGTTGTTTTTCTGATAGATGCAGTTGTAATGACAGTTGAACATACAGGTGATGATCTAAAGTTACAACACATTTACCATGAGTGATGTGTCACTTACGCTGAAGTTTCCTCAGAAGCTATTTGTTTTTGTTTCCCTCCGGTTAAATACACTATGATGGGCGATTCATGTCTGGTCGAGATTGACCTGAAGCACAACCAAGCTTTAACCATAATATCTCCAACTGAAATCCCAGAGTGCTTCTGCTGCTGGTGAAAGTGACACCAAAGTGTCAGAGATTCATACAGCATGGAAACCGATCTTTGATCCAAATGGTCTATGCTGAACATAATCCCAAACTAAGCTTTGTCCCACCTGCCTGCTCCTGGGCTTTATCCCTCCAAACTTTGCAATCCCAGAAGCAGCCGCAAGATGCACACTGCCTCTTAATTGGCTGAACTACATTCAGATTGCTGGATCCACTTTAGCCAACCTCCAGCGTTCCAACACCTCACTTCGGCTATGGATGATACAAACATCTCTTCAAAAAGCCCAGCAATCACTTGCCTAGCCTTCCACAAAAGTTCTGGGAAATACCAGATTATATCCTGTGGATTTATCTATCTTTATGTGTTTTAAAACCTCTAGCACCTCCTCTTCCATAATGTGGACTCTTTAGGCAGCTAACAGGTGCTAGGAATTCCTCATAAGTAACACTGTAAGTATCAAAACTCACCATAAAATGGATGAGCACAGTGTCACTGTTCACAGAAGAGCCATGCATCATATGCCATCAAATGAAATTTCCATTAATTCCAAGACTAAAGTTTCAGCAATAATTTCTTCCTTCTCGACAAAATAATTCCAGCAGGCACTGGAACCTGGATCTGTGAATGCATAACTACAGGTTCATCCATGAGATAACATCTTCCAGCAGCTTGAACTAAGTTGAAGTATTGTCCCTCCTGGTGTACATTGAACATCTGTCTTCAGCTTAACAGAACTCATCTCACACCATCTCACACCAACCATAATTGTTATGAATTATTGAATAAAGTATTTATGTGAAATACTATTCAGAAAGAAAAATACCCACTATTTGCTAGCTTCCTTGAAACTATAGAAGCTATAGCCTTCTTCCCTCACTCCCCCAACCCCTCAAACCCGTCACCTGACTAATCTACATTATGGATGGGTCCTGGATCTTGCATAATGCTTTAAGCAGCATACCTTTTCATGACTCGAAGCTATACCAAGAAGAACTATTTGGAAACACATTATGTATGCCAGAAGCTTAAGTCACGCTGGAGTTTTACTATTATGAAGGCAAATGAGACAGTAGTGGCCTGTGCAACTACCTCAAAGCTAAGTTAGTTACCAATGCAAACTTCAGAGACAAATTTGAATCAACAATTGACACAAAACAACTTGTATCCTCATATTAAGGTCTTTTTTTTCAGATTAGATTACTTACAGTGTGGAAACAGGCCCGTCGGCCCAAAAAGTCCACACCGACCTGCCAAAGCACAACCCACCCATACCCCTACATTTACCCCTTCATCTAACACTATGGGGATTTTAGCATGGCCAATTCACCTGACCTGCACATCTTTGGACTGTGGGAGGAACTAGAGCACCTGGAGGAAACCCACGCAGACTCGGGGAGAATGTGCAAACTCCACACAGTCAGTCGCCTGAGGCGGGAATTGAACCTGGGTCTCCAGCGCTGTGAGGCAGCAGTGCTAGCCACTGTGCCACCGTGCCGCCCACAATCTTTAAAATCCCCTCTTGCACTGTACAATAATATATTATTGCAAAGAGGGCAGTATTTGCACATGTGGATCTTAAACAGGAGGTTTTTTTTTTAAAACCCCCACAATACCACCTAACAGTGGTAGTGCTTATTTTTCTCCCCCGTACCCATGGTGTGTGTGTGTGTTTGTGTGTGTGTGTGTGTGCAGGTGTGAGACACAGTGAGAGACACAAGATGCATGAATACTTATTCAATTTCCACCACCAGGAAGATAGGAAAACACTCGAGTGGCCAGTGACAAGCAGTGCCATTCACAAAAGGGCAATATTGTGTGATCAAACAGTGAAGGGGAGGGTAGGGATTAAATCAAAATAGAGTTGGAGGGGGAAATAATGCATTCCACTCCCTGCAGTGCCCACCTCTCCCTGAACAACTCCAGGGTGTTGGTGGACACCGCGTGCTCCAGAGACACCCGGGCTCTAACGTAACCACGGAAGAGGGGCAGGCAGTCGGCCCTAACGACCCCCTCCACGTCCCGCTGCCCGGACCTGTTTATGGCCAGTTTGGCCAGGCCCAGGAGCAGACCCACGAGGAGGTTTTCAGACCTGCCCTCCCTCCTCCGTACCGGGTGCCCGAAGATCAGGAGCATGGGACTGAAGTACAACCAAAAGCAGAGGCGGAGGTTTTTAAGAAAATCAAAAAGGGAGTGCAAATGCCCACACCCAATATACATGTGGTCCACAGACTCCACAGCGCCACAGAACAGGCAATTGGGCTGGGAGTCCGTGAACCACCGCAATCTGCGGTTGCAGTGGACCGCTGCGTGCAGCACCCTCCACCCCAGATCCCCGAGAGAAAGGGGGAGGACTCCCACGTAGAGAGCTCTTCACTGGGGATCCCCACCGCCCAGTGGCAAATGGGCACGCCAAGGTGTGTCCGGACGGTGGATGAGGGAGAAGAGGTGGACGGTGTGCAGTCTATACAGGGCCCATCTTTTTACCCCCTGAAAGGGAACAAAATTAAAATTCCGGAGGCGGCTCAGGTTGTGGGACACAGGCTCCCGCGGGAAGTACGGGACCTTGGGGCCAATGTGAAATCCCGTCCGGGCTGGGGTGAGCACGGACGGGATCCCATCGCACGCCTGAGCGTCTGGTGCACTACGTTGGGTCCGAGCACCGCCGTTTTAAGGCATCGGATGGCGGTAACAGGAGGTTACTGAATAGGAAAGAATTGTTTTAAAAGTCAAGGTTTGTGGATGTAATTACTGCACATTTTTAAAAAAAAGTTTCCCAACATGCTTTTAAGTACTTATTTTCTAGCAATAAGAGAAGTCTATTTGCAGATGGAACAGGCAAGGGGGTATATAAAAACGGAAATTCCTCTGTTAACAAGCAGCTTGATCAGGGACATGGTGCATTGTTATCAATAACAAAGATCTTCTGTCTGCTAACAGGTATGTGATTGGTTCCCAGGTAGATGAACAGCAAGTGGGTATGAATGTCTGGATCAGAATTCATCAGACCTCTAAGAAGGAGCTTTCCTCTCCAGTTTAGGAAAAAATACACCTCAATCTTGGAGAAAGCCCGGCGTATTTCCCCTCATCAGTTGCTCTAAATAATGGCTTTTAACCAATAATTCAGAGACTGAACCAATTGTCCTGTGCCTCCTGCAAGCAAGTGAGAGTATCTGAAGAAGGAAGAAGTAGCAGGTCCGGATAGGCTGATAAAAGTATCATTTCTGCAAACCTTCTGGACAAGCATGAGATCGTTGCCTTCCCAGTTTTTCCCTCCACCCTGACTTTATCTGTATCTGTATGCATCGTAAGGTTAACTATCTGCCAATGGTTCATAGTTCCTTGCCTGTAGATAGAATCTATATATTTGTAATAAATAGTAATTCTTAAGTTCAGAAGCCTGGTCTATGTTTTCTGTCAACCTGGGTTCAACGATGGATATTTTTGTGTATTTCATAAACCCTTTAACTTTTATGTCAACTTTGAGAATAGTAGGGCTTGATTTCTAGCTGGTTACTCCAGGAGGTGTATCGCTGTGCTCCAACAAATTTGGAAGTCTTTTCTCCCCTGAACTCAAAACATTTGTTCCTTCTGTTTGTTACATCTAAATTGTCAATACGCAGGGTTTTTTTTAACAGTCGTATGCAGAATATTAGAAAATCCTGTGAAAATCTCTTGAAATATTACTAAAACTCTCAAATTTGTAACTGGATCTTTTACATGTTTTTTGTAAATGCATATGCTCTTTAACTGATGACAAAACATTTTCATTTTCAATGAAATAGGCACAATTGCTGCGAGGTAGTGAAAATTGCCAATAGACTGTTAAACTTCACGATCGTCCTGTGGTAAATTCAGATCATAATTAGTAAAGAACATAATCAGAACAGGACACATAATTTCAATTTATTAGCTAACTCTTCTTCCAGCAGCAATAGAAAAGGGGAAGTAGGTTATGTATTGTCCCTGAAAACAGTTCATCTTATACAGTAGTAAAATTTACTGTAGTACATTTGTAATTTTCTGTAGTACATTTTACTGTAATAAAATAAAACATTTTTTGCAGCAGTTTAACTAAGACCTCTAAATTATTGATCATTTTCTGATACCAGTCTGCTGAGCCCTCAGTACCATTTTGTAATGTCTGAATTAGTTGTGGCAGTATTAATTCCACAAAGTTGATTTTTCCATTGACTTTGATGTGAAGTATGATTGAGATAATGAGGTGTTCATTTCTAATGGCAGAAGTCTCTGTGGAGCAGTGGAAAATTCACAGCAAATGATGTCGCATGGAGTGTCCACTGTTTTAAGTTATTCTCACTGTCGTGTTCTGGAATTTCTGCTCTGTTGGGCTATTACTGAAAATGTTTAAGCCAATTGTCCAATTAATATGTAATGATTATACACTACAGAAACATGGACTATAACATTAATATCTCACATTTAAGTTATTTCCAATCAATAGAGCACATTCACTCCTCAAGTGTTAAAACACTATTCATCTGGCATATAGAGGAATTAAATAATTTATGAGTTCTAAATCATAGTTAATAATGCACTCACTGTTTCAGTCCACTTTCAGGAACCTTTCTGATATTCTGAATGTGAAAATGAACCAGAGAGCTAGCCTTACTTAATAGATAAGATTTGTTAAGGTACAAAGCATCTGTAAAATGTAAATGTTGGGTATGTAAAATATTCCTCCTACTTCATGTCTACTTGCATTACAAGCCAACATCTAGTGGCATATTAAGAATACCTGCTGACATTCCAAACTTGTGTGCTGTAAGAACATTTTGGTTTAAGTTGTGTTAAACTGAAGTACTGATGGTTTCAGACCTGTCCATGGTTAAGTGGCCGCAATTTGAACTAATAAATGTAAAGTATTCCATGTGGATCAATTTGACATAACACCAAAATGTATTGATTAAAGTTTGAATTTTCTTTGTGACAGGATAATGGTATATAAATGTTAGATGTAGCTAATGATGATATCAACTTGTGCTTTTGTACCAGATGCACTCAGTCAGTAACAGAGATAGAAATATAAAACATTCATTAGAAGATTTAATTGGCAAAAAAATCCATGGAGCTTTCCTAACAGCATATAAGTAGAGCCCTAGGAAAAATGGTATTCCCATTCAAATTTATGGCAAAGGAATGGAAGATTTCAGGACCAGAATTCTAAAATTGTCATTGATCTAGGTTGCACATATCACGAGTATGGGGATTTGTCTCAATTTTAGGAGTTGAACTTGAGCCATTTATTACAATGAATTAAATATACAATAACAGCAAATTATTTGCCACTAAATATAAAAATAAATTAGATAAACACACTTGCTGGAAGCTATTTGTTATCAACTTGATTTTAACATACATAAATTAACACATCTATGTCACATCCATATTTATTGCAACTGGTGCACAAACCTCTTTCCAACATTTTACCAAATTATCTTTCGGGAAATAAATTAATTCCAATAAATAGCAGCACAAAAGTCACTTACAATGAATTCATTTTAATTATTGATTCAAAGACCCTGTTCCTTTCATCTGAATATTAATAATACAGCTTCATTAAGTATATTAAATTGCACTTGTTTATACACTTCAGTTCCTGGAACATCTTCAAGCTACCTGCCAGCAACCCAAAGGACTGGATGCAGTTCTCTGCAAGTATTAATGAGTTCCTGGTGGTTAATAGCCAATTTCCCAAAAGTGCATTTTGGGTTATCGCAGGAATCAGAACCAATGGATTAGAACATTTTACAATTTAAATTTTATAGTGGCATTTACTAGAACTACTAGAGTTATTAAAGTAACAAACACAGAGAATGCCGGAGAAACTCAACAGGTTAAACAAAATGTGTAGAGAAAGAAACAGAGCAAATGTCTTGAGTCTGTTATGACTCTATGTCAGAAATGAAAAGCCTCAGCCAAATACTTTTCATATATCTGTCAGAGTTGGAGAAAGTGCAAGGGTACAGATACTAGGCAGGCCCAGTGCTAATGACAAAGTTATTATTAATGGTGGTGAAAGAGAAAAAAAATGCAAAATTGGTAGGAAATAAGGTGTGAAATGGAGAGAAAAGGTCCTCTGTAAAGTAAACAAGACACAAACAGGCCAAGGTTGTGGGAGAGAAGAGAGACCACAAGAAAAATGGAGAACAGACATAATGTGGCCAGTTTCTGAAGTTATGAAATTCAGTGTTGATGCCTCAAGGCTGTAAAGAACCTAAGCAGAAAATTAGATGCTGTCTCTCAAGCTTGCATTGTGTGCTTCTTTGGAACAATGTTGTATGCACAGGCCAGAAATGTTAATATGAAAGTAAGATTGTTTAGACCTTCTGCCTTTGCTGGGAGGCTAAAGCACCAGGCAAATGCCCTACTCTTAACTTGAGGTTTGAAAACAAAATCAGGATTGGATGTGAGGGAATGGAGTGCAGAAAGTACAAAGAAAGATAGGCTAAAGTAAGTGAGGGAAGCAAAGAAATTAAGACCGCTAATGTCACATCGGTAGTTCTTGATGAAGATACTGTGCATGTTAAAGGACAGAAGAACATTTCTACATTTTGTTGTGTCTGCTAACCAAACATTAATCCATGCGAGTATATTTCTTCATGAACTTTAATTTTTCCAACCAAACTCCTATGGGGGATTTTCTCAGAATTTCAAGTATACTGCCTCCACCAATTCCCTTTGTCAATCTTGTTGTAACTTCCTCACAAAACTCCAATAGTTTTGTCAAACATGACTTCCTATTCAAAAATGCACGTTGATTATGCCCAAACAGATTATTATTTAATATCAATTTATTACACGATTTATAATAGATGCTAGCATTTTCTACATTACTGAACAAGGTTAACAATTCTGCAAGTCATCATTTTTTTCTTTCCTTTCTTAAATGGTGGGATGACATTTGCTACCTTACAATCTGCAGGAACCATTCCAGAGCCTATAGAATTTTGAAAGATGAATACCAATGCATCAATTTCTATTATCACTCATAGCTATCTCTTTTAATAATCTGGGATGTTATGTATCAGATCATTAATCGCATTTCTAAAACACAATCTTCTTACCAATTCTAAACCCCTTCAATTCCTCTTTCTCTCAATACTCATGGATCCTGAATTCCAAGAGATTTCTTGTATTTTCCTCAGTGTAGACAGACACAAAGCAATCCAACAGGCATAGAGTCATTGAGGTCTACAACCCTTCAGTCCAACCTGTCAATGCTAACCCATTTTCATAATCAACTAGTCCCATTTTCACAATCAACTAGTCCAAATATGTCCCATCTATGTACCTGTGAAAATGTTTCTTAATCATTTAGCTTCTCTGCCATTTCTGTTTTCCTCATAATATTTTCTCCCAATCCTGCCTGAAATGGACCCATACTTGTCCTAGAAAATATTTCCTGTTCACACAGCTGTAGAAGATTTTATCGTCCGTATTTATGTTTTTTGCTATACCAATTTCTTATCATTTTCTTCCCATGTTAGTGCACAGTCAGTGGCAGAAGCTAACCACAAGGGGACAAGTGGACATGCATGCTTTAACCACAATGAAGAAGATGGTTCTGGCCAATATTGAAGGAGCTACTGCAGTCCTCTTTGGCAATGGTGGTGTTGAATCAAAGAAGACATTATCTGATTTGCATTCACTTCCTTTTCACCCACAATTTTTTTTAATTTAAAGTTGCAAATTATGTAATTGCACTTTCTACTTTATCCACTTTCTCTCCCACTACTAACCATGTACGAAGTGTCATAGTGTAAGAGACCTCAAGCAAGATGGGGGCAACAATAATGCAGGCATTGGTTGGAATATTGCATGGATTCTAGTCTCCTTCCTATCGGAACGATGTTATGAAACTTGAAAGGGTTCAGAAAAGATTTACAAGAATGTTGCCAGGATTGGAGGATTTAAGCTATAGGGAGAGGTTGAACAGGCTGGGGCTGTTTTTCCTGGAGCGTCGGAGGCTGAGGAGTGACCTTATAGAGGTTAACAAAATTATGAGGGGCATGGATAGGGTAAATAGGCAAAGTCTTTTCTCTGGGGTGGGGGAGTCCAGAACCAAAGGGCATAGGTTTAGGGTGAGAGGAGAAAGACATAAAAAGAGACCTAAGGGGCATCTTTTTCACACAGAGGGTGGTACGTGTATGGAATGAGCTGCCAGAGGAAATGGTGGAGGCTGGTATAATTGCAACATTTAAGAGGCATTTGGATGGGTATATGAATAGGAAGGGTTTGGAGGGATATGGGCCAGGTGCTGGCAGGTGGGACTAGATTGGGTTAGGATACCTGGTCGGCATGAACGGGTTGGACCGAAGGGTCTGTTTCCATGCTGTCCATCTCTATGATTCTATGACTCTGTTAGATATTCATATAAAAATGTTTAGTGTTCTGACAGGTCTGTCAGAAAGCCTGTATCCAATTTCAAGCAGCTTGAGGGCTTGCAATATCAACATGACAGGGACATCCTTCAGAGCTTGAAGCCCCAACCTTTTTAACATTGAAGTGCTGGCTAACTCCACTAGCATACTTGTAGACACACAGTGATATAGCATCTGATAGCAATTGCCTTAATTTCCATATCAGTACAAAACTTCCTGATGAATTTTGAGTGCTAAAATGGATGCTGAGATTACACAAGTTCAGCTAGCTACAATGCAAGGCCAGACTGTCATCACTGTGACTGAATACCGGTGTGCAAGGGGTTTTCATAGAGGTCCAGCAATCTGTCCTCTCACAGTTTACCAGGATTGTTGAGGAATTACTCTGGTGGATTAACAATGGCTCTGTGAAGTTTGACTGCCTGTCGTCACAGGATAGCAACATTCAGGCTGTCTTGCCTGCCACACACAGCACTTTTACAGTTGTCTGTCAGCCAGAGCAGACTGTTTCTGCACAATGGGCATCAATGTTTCTGCCCAGGCCAAGATCTTTCAGCCTTAATAAACATAAACCTCTGAACAAGGAGTAGGAGTAGATCACTCAGCCCCTCAAAGCTGCTTTGCAATCCAACAGGATCATTGCTGATCTGTTTGTAACATCATGTCTGCATTCCCACCCACCCCTGATACATTTCACTTCTTTATGTTACAAGAATCTACTTCTGCCATAAACATATTCATGGATTCTGCTTCCATCACTTCAAGAGGTTCAAAGATTGATAACGCAGTAAAAGGTTAAAAAAAAAGCTTCTGTTTCAAATTGGTAACCACTGATTGTTAAATAGCGACTCCAAGTTCTACATTCTCCTACAAGAGGAAATATAAACCTCAAAGGATCTGATGTCTTTCATTCAAGTCACCTATTACTCTTCTAAACCCCAGCCCATCCAATCTTTTCTCATAAGACAACACATTACTCCAGGTATTAGTCTGGTAAACTTCCCCTGAACTAATTCCTTAAATAAGGTGACCAACACTTAAACAGTACTCCAAATATGATCTCACCAGTGCACTGAATAATTGAAGCATAATCTCCCACTTTTGTATTCAACCCCCTTCATGATAAAAAAATGTATTCTGTTAGTTTTCCTAAAGTTCCTTGCTGTACCTGCTTATTGATTCATGCACAAGGAGATCCAGAGCTCTCAGTATCTCAGAGTTCTACAACTTTTCACCATTGAGATAACATTTTTCTTTTTTAATTGCCTGCTAGAATAGACAAAACATACTTTTCTACCTATCTTTATGTCATCGGCAAATTTGGCAGCTATACCCTGCATCCTCTATCTAAGTAATTTATGCAAACTGTATACAGTTGAGGTCCGAGCATCCGATCCTGTAGCACACCACTCATTATATCCTGCCTAACTGAAAAAGCCCCATTGGTGCCATAATGGACCAGACCAAACCCCATCAAAATATGTCAAGGAGACAGCTGAGACCTGAACATTTTCTTATTTTAAAGGGAGACTCCAGGCATTGCATTCAGGGTGCAATTTGATTGGTCTAGCTACCAGGCTTGAAGCAAAACACACTTTATTTACACTCTATCGTTAAAATACAGACAAAATAAATATTTTTTTAAAATTGGCTTAATTGTAACTCCATTGAAATACTTAACAAAGTAATAAACTACTCACTAACTGTTCCAATATAGTAACATTCCATGAGCACACTCTTCACAGAGGCAAATTCAGTAAAATAGATTGTCTCACATGCAAGTCTAGCAGCAGGAAGATAAAACCAGATTTTAGCTGTAATAGAGAGAGAGGAAAAAGAGTTTCCACATGTCAGGACTCTCCTCATTTTCCCAGTCATGTTCTATTCTAACAAGAGTCTTAAGACTGCATCCATATCTGGCAGTAGTTCCTTTGAGCAAAATCCTTGAAATCACACAAAAAGTCTTGAGCATCTATTTGACTATAAGATGTAGGAGAAGTCGACCATTCATGACTGATCTGATCATCCTTAATTCCATTTTCGTGCCTATTCCCCATAATCCATGATTTCATTCACAATTAAAATATATCTACCTCAGCCTTGCATGTACTTAACAACCAGCCTCTATTGTCTTGTGGAGTAAAGAATTCCAAAGTATACTGACCACCTAAGAGAAAGAATTTTTCCTTATTTCTGTCTTAAATAGGTGACCCCCTTACTCTGAGGTTATACTCTCTGGTCCTTGATTTCTCACAAGAAGAAACAACCTTCCCTCATCTACCCTGCTAAGTCCCTAACAGTCTTGCATTTTTCAATACGTCGCCTTTCATGACTCCAATAATTACCAACCCAACCTACTCAACTTCTCCGCATAAGACAGTCCCTCCATACCCAGGATCAACCTAGTGAATGTTCCCTGGACTGCCTTCAATACCAGTATATCTTTCTTTAGATAAGGTGACCAAAATTGTTCACAGGATTCCAGGTGTGGCCTTACATATTTTCAGCAAGACTTCATTTGCCTACTGTATATTCTTTTAATAGCCTGCAGTTCTTGAATGCATTTTTTTTGTAATTTATGCAACAGAACTTTATTCCTTCATACTATGCTTTTGTTTCACTGGCTAGTCCAGTATTTATTGCCCAACCCTAATTGCCTAGAGGACAAGTATGAGTCAATCACAGTTCTGTGGAAGTGGAGTCACATGTAATCCAGACCATGGAAGGACAGCAATTTCTTTCCCTAAAGGATAATGGGTTTTTCTGACAATTGGCAATGACTTTAGGATGAAGATCAGACACTAAACTCCAGATCTTTTATCGGATTCAAATTCCATCATTGCCATGGTGGAATTTCAACCCAGGTCCCCTCTGGATTAATTTTTTAAAAAATTCATTCACAGATTAGAGCGGCGCTGACTAGGCAGTATTTATTACCCATCCCTAATTGCTCAGAGGGTCTAAGGTCTGCAGTCACATGTAGGCCAGACCAAGTAAAGATGGCAGTGCCCTTCCCTGAAGGGCATTAATGAACCAGATGGGTTTTTCCTGGCAATTGGCAATGGATTTGTGGTCATCGTTAGATTCTTAATTCCAGATGCTTATTGAATTCAAATTCCACCATCTACCATGGCGGGATTTGAACATGGGTCCCCAGAATGTTATATGGGTCTCTGGATTAACTTCCAATGATAATACCACAGTTAATCCTACAATTAGTAATCTAATGTTAATATCACTGAGCCATTGTCTCCCATAAGAAGACAGTGGTCAAGCAAACTGATCTAGAGTTACCTGTCTTTTCTTTTTAATCTCTCTCCCTTTTTAAATAAATGAGCTACATTGGCAGTTTTACAATCCTCTTGCACTTTTCAAGAATGTCAGGAAATCCCTCTGTGCTGAAGTCTTTCTCCATTTAAATAGAATTTAATTTGACTGTTCTTCTTGTTAAAGTGCACAACCTAACATTTTTCCACAATATATTCTGTCTGCCAAGGTTCGTGTTGACTCACTAAACCTGTCTATATCCCTCCCTCTGCAGATTCGTTGTGTTATCCTTGGTTCTTGACTTCACACTTACATTTGTGTCATCTGCAAACTTAATTCTTGTACATTAACTTTCCTTATGTAGATCAATAATATAATGCAAGCAGTTGTGGCCCCAGCACTGATCCCTGTGGCACTTCGCTTCACATTACAGGTTGCCATCCTGAGATTGACTGCTCCATCCTAACTGGTTCTCTTCTATTAATTAGTGTGATGATACTGTCATTTTAAGAGGGTATTTTGTCATGTTTTCTCTTGAAGACAGTTTAAGGCAGAGATGAATAACGATACTGAAGACAACTTGAGTGAACTTAGGAGGCCTTGTTTTTTTTTAACAGCCTGCATGGGTGTGGCCAGCTCTCTCAGATCCAGATTTCTAGTTTTTGCCTTTTTTCAGTAAAATCAGAAGATATAGGGGTCTCAAAAGAGTTGGTACCCCCAGTGAATGCCTCTTGGCTGCTACTCTGTGAATCTTTTCTTGACATTTCTCTTCCTGGATTGGAAAATTGCATGTGAGAATCTGTGTCTGAATTTTCCTTTTTTTGCCAAAGGGTGTGTTTATGGGATTTTACCATATTGAAACAATTAATTAGTAATAATTACTTTATCTATTATTCAGTTACATTTCCAATTTAAGTTATTCTAAATTCCTCTTTCTTTGTTTATGTTTTAACTACAGTTTAACTAAAATGTGTTTTGCTTACTGTCCAGTAGTTTGACGTGTCATATTGCATGCGACAGTTTACATTTGCCTTTTAAATAAGAAAAAATGTGAGGGTCTAGTTGAACTTCTTAAAATATTTTGAGGGGGTCTGATCTACTCTCTACATTAGTTAATCCTCTACCCATGCTCTTCCCCTTTATCTATCCTACTTATTAGCTCCTCAAATAATTTGAATAAAGCTTTCATGCATGTTTTCCCTTTCATGAAACCATTGTGACTCTGTTCGATAACATGTGTTTTTAAGTGATATAATAGCGAAGCATTGATGATAGACTCTAACATTTTCCTAGTTCAGCTAACTAGCCTATATTTACCTTTTTTGTCTCTTTGCTTTCTAGTTTTTGAATCCTTTGGCAATTTTCCAGAATTTAAGGGTTATTTGAAGATTAGTACCAGTGCATCCATTATCTCCATATTTGTTTCTTTTAATATTTTAGCACGCATCTCTTTAGGTCCAGGCAATCAATTGGTCTTTAGCCTCATTAGTTTACATATATTTTTATCTTATGATAATTATTATACTTATTTCCTCTCTTTCTTTAGCCCCTTGATTATTTTGCATTTTTGTCCATACCATTTCCTTTCTCAATTTGAAGCAGATATGGAAATTAGCAAACACTTCAAAAAGTGAAGCAACAAGTCAAAAATTCAATGAAATGATGCTGTAGCCATTGATGATCCCTTTAAGTAGCCATTCTGGTGGAGGGGAGAGGAAGATATAGAGTTCTTCCTGCTGTTTACTGTACATTTGGTCCGGTCAATTTAAGAGTTGGTGATGGCAAAAATAGTGAGCTTCAAATTGAGACATTGTTCCTTGCGAACTGTCTTGAAAATTTGTCTGTTTCCTTCTAATCCTGTTAGCTCATGCCATGGATTAATGGTAGAAGTGTACACTGTCATGACCACCGGGGTCAGAACCTTGAAGTGCAGAGGACATTTTTAACGTGTTATTTCTAAAACATGTTTTTTTTAAATAAAGGGCTGTGGTAGCCATAAGGCAATGGATCTAAACTAAGCAGTTGCCTGGAGAGGCAGAGAGAGAGAGAGAGAGAGAGAGAGACCCACAATTTTCATATACAGGTACAAAGGGAAATTCAAACAACAGTCTTCAAACAGGGGGGAAGAAACAAGTCACAGCAGACGAGACTATAATCTCTTATAACTACAAAGATAATTAAGGGCCTCTCCTTGTGGAGTATAGTTCAAGCTGCAGACAGATTTTATGTATTTCCCTTTGAAGAACACACAAGGATAAGGGTTGGAAAGTCTCTATCAATATTTGTGGAAGGCACTAGTAGAACTAAACATTCTCAACTGTATCAGCCTGGCTGTGCTCGCTTGTTGTGAAGGTCACAGTTGAAGAATTATCTCCAAGTTACCCCTGTTTTGCAAGTAAAGACACTCCAACTGCTGCAAGCCAATTCAAAAGGAAACAGGAGTCCAAAACAATCTTTCTCCCACTGAATGTTGGCATTCAGTCACATTCAAAAGGAATCAGAACTGCGGAATCATAAATAATCTGCAATAATGAAACAAAACAGAATTACTGAAGAAACTCAGCAGACCTGGTAGCATCTGTGGAGAGACAGCAGAGTCAACATTTTGGGTCAAGTGAACTTTCTTCAGAACTAAGTTAAAAACCTCACAACACCAGGTTATAGTCCAACAGGTTTAATTGGAAGCACTAGCTTTCAGAGCACCGTTCCTTCATCAGATTCCTGAATTCAACACCAGCATCTCCAAATCATTTCTTCAGAACAGTTTCAATCAGACCTACTGCATTTTTTCTCTCAATTTCTGTTTTAGTTTACGTTCTTTGTTTTTTTTTATTAAAGGATTATGAAACCTATTGCTCAACTCCCACCATCAACACAACAGGTAACCTTCACTGCAGTGGCTACAAATTTCAATTATAGAGAAAAAAAAACAGAGATAAATCCTTTTATCTACTTTTTGCTCACTTTTGTGGATTCACCTCATGTTTATTCTGTGTACAGGTGTGGTATGTTAATCTGTCTTTCTGCATTAATAACCTCATTATTTGTGTTAGTTCAAAAATTCCTGGTTAAATTGTCTCCTTTTAATCTATGAGTTCATTTGAGTCTGGCAGAAGGTTTCCAGAATGAATGGAATCCTTTTCAAATTAAGTTTGTTGCCACAAACCACAAGACTGAGTCAATGAAGAAGAGGACCCAGTTCAACCCTTCTCACCCAGGCGCTGATCAGGTAAAATATCTAGAACTATAATGATTTGGAGAACTTTATTCAATATCTGGTTGTAATAATGCATATGTGTATCAGACATCATTTTGGTCCCAAAACAGAACCTGAAAAGCTAAACAATGGGTTCTATCAAGCCTAATTTCACAGGTAATAAATATCCATGTGTAAAATCTAACTTTGTACTTGTACATTTAAGATTTAATGTACAATAATGTGATATAATCCTAATTTATTGTACTTATTATTGACCATGATTTGTCAGACTGATTATAGTGATATTTAAATATCATAGTTCTTTGAAATTCCATGAGTCCATACCATAAATTAATCTTATGGTTTTATGCCTGAGAAATATCTACCCCCGGGACTTTCAACTTCTTTGCTTCCCAATTTATTTGCAAAATTACACATAATAATTGAACAAGACCCAGTAGCTTTCAACAAATTGAGTGAAATGACCATTGACTTTTGCAAATACTTGCTACTCATAATTGGTAACAGTATAATGTGCATTCAGCTAAGAAAAGCTCATTTTAATAATACAGCTTCCTAAAGAGTGACTGAAGCATGACAAATATAATTTTCCTGAGAATTAAAATAATGTATTTTGCTGTGTTAATTGGTAAAATAAAAGACCTTGTTATTCAGTTTCAAAGGTGAACACTTCCCAAAATTTAATATTCCAGGACAGGCAGAGTAAACAATCGTAATATATGCAAGGCTTTCATTTTCTGCATCTCAAAAAATTGTCTTCGCCTTCGACACATCCCAAATTTTGCAAAAGTAAAATACTTGAGACACTGAAAATCTGGAGTAGAAAGATAAAAATTTGGAAACACTCAGAACATATGGTGATATCTGTGGACAGATATTGCCACATTACCAAAAGGATGTGGACATTTTGGAGAGGGTGCGGAGAAGGTTTACGAGGATGTTGCCTGGTAGCTATGAAGAAAGGTTGAGTAGGTTAGATTTATTTTCATTAGAGAAAAGGAGATTGAGGGGGGACCTGATTGAGGTTTATAAAATTATGAAGGATGGATAGAGACAAGCTTTTTCCCAGGGTGAAGGACTCAATAATGAGAGGTCGCGCTTTCACAGTGAGAGTTGGAAAGTTTAAGGGGGATACATACCGCAAGTACTTCAAACAGAGGGTGGTGGGCATTTGGAATGCGTCTGACAAAAGTGAGGACTGCAAATGCTGGAAACCATAGTTTAGATCAGAGTGGTGCTGGAAAAGCACAGCAGGTCAGGCAGCATCTGAGGAGCAGGAAAACAGACATTTCGGGCAAAAGCCATGCTGAAATGTTGATTATCCTGCTCCTCAGATGCTGCCTGACCTGCTGTGCTTTTCCAGCACCATTCCAATCTAAACTTTGGAATGTATTGCCAGCAGAGGTGGTAGAGGCAGACACAATAGATTCACTTAAGATGTGTCTGGATCAATGCATGAGTAGATGGGGAGTAGAACGATACAGATGCTTATGAATTGACCAACAGATGTAGACAGTACATTTGGATTGGCTCAGCCTTGGAGGGCCAAAGTACCTGTTCCTGGGCTGTTAATTTTCTTTGTTCTTTGTTCTATAAGTAAAGTTAGTGTTTCAAGTCAATGGCCAGTAGAAGATCACAGGTCAGCAACACTGTGCTGACTCTTACTTTTCCTTTGGCTTAAGTTTGAGTAGCAAATGAGCCTCATTAACTATCTACTCCACCCCTCTGGCATCCCTCACATCTGATTCCCATCCCATGCTATTGTATGCTACTCCCAGAAGAACTCACCACTTTGTTGATATCCATCAAAAGGCCAATATCCCTTGTACCTGCACATTATTGAAAGGCTGTTGTTCATCTGGACAAGTACTGTCAGTCTGGAGTTGCATTGCATGTTTTATGACATTTGCAGTAGACCTGGCAAGTAAGGGGAAATTGGAGCCACACTTTGCAGGCAGGAACATGGGATGGTGCAGGGGTCAGATGTCTTTTTTCACCTCTTACAACACTAACCCTGCAAGCCCTCTGTGCTGTCTACTAACTTGCATGGGTATTCTCTCCACCTGCACCGAAATAAAAGCTGTGTCACCCACTTTCATCTTCAATATTGCCCACCTCTTTCTCATTCCAGGAGGAAAACAGCCAGACTACAGTATGAAGAGTCAAGACAGATAGTGGGCTGGCTATACCCAGCCACTTATGAGCAGAAGATCTTAACTCTGACTGCCCTGCCTTACAGTCCTGAGATCCCATGAGCAAAGGTTATTTCGCCTTAACTTGACTGAGGACTTCTGACAATCATTGCAGGTTTCCTTCCTTTGTGTTTGCAGTAAATGGCAAGGCAAGACAGAAGCAACATGAGCTTCATATCTCAAGCTGAGTGACAAAGTTAAAAAAGAATATAAGGTAGAAATGCATCCAGGCAGACTCAGAGTGAGTGAGCCCCATGATGGTGAACAAAGAGCTTAGGGGTGCACCCTGGGTAGTTCCAAGACCTGGTTGTGTCTCCCTGAACACAAATTGTCTTTGCAACAGCATTGCATTGATAGTTGCCGGTGTAGCTGTGGTGCAGCACTGAAAGGATTCACCATAGATCCTCAGATATCACCTTCCACACCCATGACCACTTCTATCCAGAAGGACAGGGCAGCGGATATATGGGAAAACCACCACCTTCAATTTCCGCTCTAAACCACTCACCATCCTGACTAGGAAATATATTACAATTCCTTCATTGTCGCTAGGTCAAAATCCTGGAATTCCATTCCAAAAGGCATTGTGGGTCAACTGCAGCGGTTCAAGAAGGCAGCTCACCTCCACCTTCTCAAGGGCAACTAGGGAGGGGCAATAAATGCTGGCCAGCCAGTGATACCCACATCCCACAAATGAATAAATAAAGAAAAAATTGATGCATCTTGAAATGACGGTGCCCGGTCTCTAATATGGAAGCCTTGCAAAGGAATCCATGGTCTGCATCCACCAATGATAACTCTCTGTTGCCAAACAAGAAACTTAGCACACTGTTTGGGAAAACCATAAAAGATAGAGCAAGTTACTCCCAACATTGAGATCAGTTTTGCCAGACTTCTTATCCAACTTTGTCATAAAGATTGTCAAAGCACAAATCATTCAGAGATGATGAAATTTTACCCATTAACTCCATTTCTCTTTACACAGATGCTTTCAGACAATTTTTTTTTTGTTTTTATTCAAATTTTGCAAGTTTGTTTTCAATATTCCTTTTATCAGCCATTTTAAGTACAGAAGTACATTTGGAACAGGAGAATTATAACATATATTAAAAAGAGTTCTAGTCCTCAAACTAATCGCAGAGCAAAGCTGCTGCATTCACACTTTTGGATTGAAAAATTTCATTCATTACCAATCTTTGCTTTCTCTCATTTAACCACTTACCAATCTATGTTTTTGTGGGATTTAATTTTGCTAATAGGTCTATTATGTGATTCTTTATCAAATGTCTTTATAAAGGCCATATGTACAAGTTTAATCATATTAATTTTATCAATCCCTTCGTGCTTGTGTTTGAATACGGAGTTGGAACAAGCAACTTGGTTCCTTGAGCCTGCTCCACCATTTAATAAGATCATAGCTGATCTGATTATAGCCTCCAATCCACCTTCTTGCCAATCCTGGATAACCTTTCACTCCTGTGCTTAATAAGAATCTACAGGGTGACCATGGTATCTGCAGTTTGCCGCGTCCCGAAAATATTGCATGGATCATTCCAGAATCAGAAACCGGGGGGCTGCCAGAGAGGTAAATTTCCCCTTAAATGAATGGGCTCGCTACTATCTGTGGTTTTGGACATCCGCAGTAGATCTTGGAATGTATCCCCCACAGATACGGGGATGGGGGCGGGGGTGGGGGGGGTGGGGGGGGGGGGGTGGGGCATGGAACTACTGTATATATGTCTGCTTTCAAAATATTCAAGCACTCTGCCTCCACCGTGATTCAACAGAGTTCCAAAGACTCATGATCATCTGAGAGAGTAAGAAGAAACAATTAACTAAATCTCTGCTTTAAAGGTGCAGCCCCTTATTTTTAATGATCCCCAGTTCTGGCTTCTTTTTTAAGGAGAGACTATCTGAAAAATAAAATAAAACGAATCAAGATAACTACACAAGATGTACCTTTTAAAAATTCATGCTTTATTTGTTCATTTACTTTATTTATATTTTCCCAAGTAACAATTAAATTTGTCTCAGGATATCATCTCTAAACAATTCCCCACTATCATCATGAAACAGGCTGTCCATTTGTTTCCAAGTTTCTCCCTGCCACCTTGTTGAATAGAGGTTGAGCATTTACCACACCCTTCATTATTTCCATCTTTCCTCCCTCTTCAACTAGACGAGGTGACTTCTTGACTTTGAACATTGCCAAACTTCAAATTATTTTCTTGTTTCACTTTATCCCATTTTGCTCTCTCTTATTTTACTGTGACCTTGGCACTATTGTTTTTCTCAGTGAAGACAAGGTGCTCAGTTAGCTCATGCATGCCCTCCACTTTGACGAGAGGATGAAGTTAATTAATGAACTAATTAATGTACCTTATTGTTTTCACCTTCTTTTTGGCATAACCTTTTGCTATGTATTTATTGTTATCAATAACTATTCTGTTCTGTTTTATATTACCTACAAGCTATTCTCTATTTATTTCTTTGTAACACTTATTTGCTTTGATGGCTCTCCTCCATTTGTATTCAGCTTGCCTCACTCCTGTTTTATGAGCCTGACATTTATCATAAGCTTCCTTTTTCTATTTCATTTTAATCTCCAGATGTTTTATCATTCGGGGGCTTTAACTTTCCTATACCCTTCATTGAAACATATCTAGTCTGAACACAAACTATGTTGTCTGTAGAATCTACCACATTTGATTCAAATCCACTTGGGCCAGATTTCCATTCAGTTTATTTAAATTAGCCCTCTTCCAGTTGATATTTGTGATTTCTTTTTATCCTTTTTCATAATTAATCTAAACTTAATAACATTGTGATAATTGCTTCCTAAATATTCCTCCATTGAAACCCTACCAGCTAGTGCAATAGCATAAAGTCGCCATAGTCCCTGGAGCAATGGGCCTGCTCTCTCATGAGAGTGACGACAAGTGGTCGTTTAACCTGAGGGTCAACAGTGAAATTGTGCCAAACACTGTCATGACTAACTAAATGGTTGCCCATTCCCTTTTGGAGAATGGTACTTAAAGAGAAAGTGAGTTTTGTGAATAGGTCCATGGCTGGATATCAGAAACATACAGGACATGCATTGCACTTAAATTAAAGATTCGCTCACAGAGACTTCATAGTATTACCTGCTCATTATATTTGAGATAATATTTCACACTATGAATATTGGAAAGAAACTTTAAGACAGTGAATCCTGACCAAAATTGCTTAAAAATGATTTCTCATTAAAGACATGAAATTCCACAAAATAGTGCCAGAGATCCGGGTTTTATTCCTGCCTCAGGCGACTCTCTGTGTGGAGTTTGCACATTCTCCCCATGTCTGCATGGGTTTCCTCTGGGTGCTCCAGTTTCCTCCCATAATCCAAAAATGTGCAGATTAGGTGAATTGGCCATGCTAAATTGCCCGTAGTGTTAGGTAAAGGGGTAAATGTAGGAGGGTGGGTGGCAGGTCGGTGTGGACTTGTTGGGCCGAAGGGCCTGTTTCCACATTGTAAGTAATCTAATCTAGTGGCAGTTAGAATGTAGGATTTCTTGTTCACTGAATCTGATATTGCAGGATTGATAGTAGAAGATATGAATTAAGATATGAATTAATTAAAATGAATTGCAGAATGATTTGTTTTGAGAAGCTTTGCGACATCAAATCAAAAATATTAGAAAGCTAAGTTTTCACACATAACATTTGAAATGGTCTACCATGAGGTGTAGAAGGACAAGTTGGAGTGATTCTCTCTCAAATAAATATTTTGGCAATGCCTGTATTTTCTAATGAATAAAATAGATTGATCTTTGGTGCAGTTCATTGTTCCTTCCATCAGGCTTAAGGTTTTAGTACATGGCATGCACCTGCAAATATATTTTCAATTGCTTCATTGCTTTTCTTTTCACTATTTCCAATAACACTTAGCTTTCTTTGGCATACACCATCATATGTTCATTTTCAAGTATTAATCCACTACTTTTCAACCACATTGGCAAATCATCAAACTTACACTGGATGGTGTGCGATTGGTAACTAGTTTCCAACCACATATTTTGAATAGAGATCTGCTAAAAATTACTTTACAGCTTCCATATCATCTGAATTCTCATAAGTGATATCATGTTCTTTTTCCTGTGGACATCAGCTTACACCTGCTCTACACTTGGACTATCAGCAATTTTTTAGGCCTGCTATCTTGGATGCAGCGTCCAATAAACAATAGTTTATGCACGATGGTCAGTCCTGTGTTATGCATAGCTGGTGTGGTCAGGAGCCCCATTCTGGCATGACAGTCTCATTTGCTGCTGAGGAAAATAGTAGGCTGAGAAAGTCCACATTTACTGTCGAATGCTTTCTCCAGGCCTTCTTCTCAGGCAATTAAGCCTTTTCCTTTTCCTCTTCCTCATTTTCCAAAGTCTATCCTCCAGTTACCAAGGCTGCCATTGACTATACCTTAATAACTTGCTTGCAGGTGACCTTCTAATGTAGATTATGGACATCTAGGAGATCATGGAACAGTGGCCAAATCACCATTCTGAAGTCCTTGATGAATGGGCAACATGCAGCTAAGAATATGGTGAAGCCTGTGCAGATATTGTTGCTTATCAATAGATACATTCTTATGAAATGAGCAGGCCACATAGGAAGCACAAACCCCTATTGCAGGAAGCACCATTACTGAAAGGCTGCTGCAAGACACATGCAACAAAAGCATCAATTGGACCAGGCTCCATCAAAGGGCTGCTCACTTGCGCTCTTAATACTCAATCATGTATTGCCTATCGACATGCTCACAGCATCTATGCTATGCTATGCCATGTATGTTAGTGAATTGGTGATTCAAACAGAGCCTGAAACCTACCAGTGCTGCTGTTTCAAAGTGCACTTTTCCACAGACATACTGGCAGGCTATTTGTCATGAGGGATCTTTCCAATTTGTGAGAGAAGTTGTATTTATGAGCAACACATTGAGGTGTCAACCTAATACTAATAGCAAGTACCAGATGACATCGTATTGCCATTCATCCAAACACATGGTCATGTCAGAAAGTGTGTGAGAGTTATTTTGCAATCCAGTCAGGGGTACTGTTGGTCAGAGGGTCCCAGTACTGCCAGTCTATGCCACAGTCTGTACACAGTCTAGGGTTTGGCAACAGTCAGTCATCTGCTTGGGTTAGGCAGGAGATCTGTCCAGCTACAGACCAGGAAATGGAAAACAGTCAGTCCTGTTCAGCTATCAGAAGAAGTTCAGATGAATCATGTATTGTGAGTCAGGGAACTGGTCAGTCATGTCTAGGGGCTGTTCATCAAACTTCATCAGAGATCTAGGGCAAATACAGGTGTGTGCATCACAACTGGGAGTGGGGGGAGCAGACACAGATCAACAAACACATTGACCTGGACCCAATATACCGGCCACTGCAGCGGACAGCTGGAACTGACAACCGGAAGCGGCAGAGACAGGCCACTATAAATGCCGGAGGAAAGATCACAGAAACGCTTCGCAGGAGGCTCCCAGGCACTGAGGATGTCACCAAGACAGGGGACGAAACGTCTGCAACACAAATTCCCAGCTCAGCGAACAGAACCACAACAACAAGCACCCGAGCTACAAATCTTCTCACAAACTTTGAACAATTTTGGAGGTGGGGATGAGGATACATATAGAACATTCATTGCACTTAAATTAAAGATTCGCTCACAGAGACTACATAGTATTGCCTGCTCATTATATTTGAGATAATATTTCACACTATGAATATTGGAAAGAAACTTTAAGACAGTGAATCCTGACCAATGTTGTTTTAAAATGATTTCTCATTAAATACATGAAATTCCACAAAATAGTGGCAGTTAAAATGTAGGATTTCTTGTTCACTGAATCTGATATTGCAGGATTAGTAGTAGAAGATATGAATTAAGATATGAATGAATTAAAATGAATTGCAGAATGATTTGTTTTGAGAAACTTTGCAATATCAAATAAAAAATATTAGAAAGCTAAGTTTTCACACATAACATTTGAAATGGTCGACCATGAGGTGTACCGCAAGGATCGGTGTTCGTCATTTGCATAAACGACCTGGATGAGGTCGTAGAAGGGTGGGTTAATAAATTTGCAGACGACACTAAGGTTGGTGGAGTTGTGGATAGTGACGAAGGATGTTGTAGGTTACAGAGAGACATAGATAAGCTGCAGAGCTGGGCTGAGAGGTGGCAAATGGAGTTTAATGCGGACAAGTGTGAGGTGATTCACTTTGATTGGAGTAACCAGAATGCAAAGTACTGGGCTAATGGTAAGATTCTTGGTAGTGTAGATAAGCAGAGAGATCGCGGTGGTAAAAACAATGACTGCAGATGCTAGAAATCAGATTCTGGATTAGTGGTGCTGGAAGACCACAGCAGTTCAGGCAGCATCCAAGGAGCAGCGAAATCGACGTTTCGGGCAAAAGCCCTTCATCAGGGAATAAAGGCAGAGAGCCTGAAGCATGGAGAGATAAGCTAGAGGAGGGTGTGGGTGAGGAAAAAGTAGCATAGAGTACAATAGGTGAGTGGGGGAGGGGATGAAGGTGATAGGTCAAGGAGGAGAGGGTGGAGTGGATAGGTGGAAAAGGAGATAGGCAGGTAGGACTAGTCCGGACAAGTCATGGGGACAGTTTCTGCCACCTCCAAAAAGACCCCACCACCAGCGATATATTTCCCTCCCCACCCCTTTCCGCCTTCTGCAAAGACCGTTCCCTCCATGACTACCTGGCCAGGTCCACGCTCCCCGACAACCCACCCTCCCATCCTGACACCTTCCCCTGCCACCGCAGGAACTGCAAAACCTGTGCCCACACCTCTTCTCTCACCTCTATCCAAGGCCCTAAAGGAGCCTTCCACATCCATCAAAGTTTTACCTGTACATCCACTAATATCATTTATTGTATCCGTTGCTCCCGATGCGGTCTCCTCTACACTGGGGAGACTGGGCGCCTCCTAGCAGAACGCTTTAGGGAACATCTCCAGGACACCCGCACCAATCGACCACACCGCCCCGTGGCCCAACATTTCAACTCCACCTCCCACTCTGCCGAGGACATGGAGGTCCTGGGCCTCCTTCACTGCCACTCCCTCACCACCAGACGCCTGGAGGAAGAACGCCTCATCTTCCGCCTCAGAACACTTCAACCCCAGGGCATCAATGTGGACTTCAACAGTTTCCTCATTTCCCCTTCCCCCACCTCACCCTAGTTCCAAACTTCCAGCTCAGCACTGTCCCCATGACTTGTCCGAACCTGTCCTACCTGCCTATCTCCTTTTCCACCTATCCACCCCACCCTCTCCTCCCTGATCTATCACCTTCATCCCCTCTCCCACTCACCTATTGTACTCTATGCTACTTTCTCCCCACCCCCACCCTCCTCTAGCTTATCTCTCCATGCTTCAGGCTCTCTGCCTTTATTCCTGATGAAGGGCTTTTGCCCAAAACATCGATTTCACTGCTCCTTGGATGCTGCCTGAACTGCTGTGCTCTTCCAGCACCACTAATCTAGAAGAGAGATCTCGGTGTCCAGGTACACAGATCCTTGAAAGTTGCCACCCAGGTTGACAGGGTTGTTAAGAAGGCATACAGTGTTTCAGCTTTTATTAATTGAGGGATCGAGTTCCGGAACCACGAGGTTATGCTACAGGTGTACAAAACACTGGTGCGGCTGCTCTTGGAGTATTGTGTACAATTCTTACACCGCATTGTAAGAAGGATGTGTAAGCTTTGGAAAGGGTGTAGAGGAGATTTACTAGGATGTTGCCTGGTATGGAGGGAAGACCTTATGAGGAAAGGCTGAGGGACTTGAGGCTGTTTTCATTGGACAGAAGAAGGTAGAGAGGTGACTTAATAGAGACATATAAGCTCATCAGATGGTTAGATAGGGTGGACAGGGACAGCCTTTTTCCAAGTATGGTGACAGTGAGCATGAGGGGGCATAGCGTTAAATTGAGGGGTGATAGATATAGGACAGATGTCAGAGGTAGTTTCTTTACTCAGAGAGTAGTAAGGGCATGGAATGTTTTGCCTGCAACGGTAGTAGATTCACAACTTTAAGTACATTTAAGTTGTCATTGGACAAGCACATGGATATACATGGAATAGTGTAGGTTAGATGGGCTTCAGCTTGGTATGACAGGTTGGCGCAACATCGAGGGCCGAAGGGCCCGTACTGTGCTGGAATGTTCTATGTTCTATGTTAACTGTGGGGGTATTCAAGGTGTCAGAATAGCATCAGAGTGCATGGTAGGTTACAGGAGGGTGGAATATTGACAGTGATCACCACTATGGCTTCCACAGGGGAGTACACTGGACCAGGGTAGGCACCATTGAGGTGTAAAGTCAGTGCAAAGGATGGGGGTCAGTTGGAAGCAAAGATCAATGCTGTGGGTCTCCGCATGATGAAGGAGAGTGGGTGGAAATGGGATGTCAGGGTAAAGTGCGAAGTGAAAGATGACATTGAGTTGGTAGGGAAGAAATTCAGTGACCAGGCAGAGCCTGGTGCTGACTGCCCATCACAACCTCCATCCCTGCCATCAGTTACAACTCCTGAGATGCAAAATGTAACTGGAAATGGCTGGCACAACACCCAATGGGCAGAGTGATATCAGTTTGATGGGCAAAACTGTGGAATCCACATCTGCTGAATGTTTGATATTAAAGGGGCAAATACATGCAGCAGGGGTTGCAAACTCCTGCTACACATAATTTACGATTGTTACACTGTCCATTTTCAATGTATAGAGGTCAAATAGGCGTAGACTCAAATATTGGACAAAGCTGAAATGCATCATTGGTATTTACAACTCTAACACTGGCACATCAATGATACAGAAGTTGGCTGTAATAAGAATGCTCAGAAAAAATATACCATCACTTGTGAAACTTCCAATGTGCTTTGTGAGGAGGGGAGCACTGCTTTATCATTTGTTATGTAAGTATGTTGATGGACTCTACCGAATACAATGAAAACTTGAGTAATTGACATATATTTATAAAGGGATGCAGTTTGGAACCCAGCATGCACTCCCTTTTGATGTAATATATTAGTCACCCAACAGCTGCACCACCTTCACCAAATTGATGCACATACTGCAACCAGAACTGTGGTGGAACAGGTGTTTGGGCTACTGTAGGTGTCCTCCAGTGTAGTCTGGCCAGACAGTAAGCATCGTCCTAACATGTTATGCTCTGCATTATCCGAACAAGCAATGAGACAATGTGTAGTTTAATGAAGAACAGCTCACCAATCCTAAGGGAAAATCATCTTTAACTAACTCGATGCAATTTTTTGAAATGGTAACAAAGAGGGTTGTTGTGAGTAATACCTTTGACAAGATAAACATGGAGTTTCAAAAGACATTTGATTTAGCGAACACAATAATCTTGTTAGCAAAGTTAGAACTCATGGAATAAAAGAAACAAAATAAACATGGTAGAGAATTGGCTTCGTGACAGGCAACAGAGAGCTATGGTTAATGAATATTTTTCTGATTGAGCATAGGATTGCAGTGGAGTTCACCTGGGGTCAATATTGAAAACATAAATTGATGAGCTAGTCCTTGGTACACAGGCAAAATTTCAAAATTTGCACATTACATGGAACCTGGTTGCACAGCAAGCTGTGAGGAGGATAGTGTAGAAATTCAGCAAGATGTGGAGTTGATAGATAAGGGAAAAATAAAATTCAATAGAGAAGTGTGAATTGATGCATGTTGGTATAAATAACATGGATAATATAAAGATAAGGGTGCAACTCCAAAGGGGGTTCAAAAAAGCAGAGGGATCTGTGTATATGTGCACATAAGTCATTGAAGACAGCAGGCCAGAATGGGTAAGTAATGAATAAATCATACACAATCCATGCTTTATTAAAAGGAACATAGATTACAAGAGCAAGGAAGTTATGTTGGACCTATATAGGACATTAGTTTGGCCTCATCTGGAGTATTATGTCCATGTCTGGATACCAGATTTGCAGAAGAATGTGAAGGCATTGTATTGTATGCAGATGAGATTTACAAGAATAGTTCCAGGGATAACAAATTGCAGTTATGAAGATAGTTTGGATAATTTGGGTCTGTTTTCCTTGGAGAAGAGATAGCTAAGAGAGGTATCTGATTGAAGTTTTCAAAATCATGGTACTCTGGGCAGAGTAAATAAAGAAAATGTGTTTCTGCTCATAAACTTGGAACAACTTGAGGATAGACAAGTCCCCCGGGCCTGACGGGATATATCCTAGGATTATGTGGGAAGCAAGAGAGGAAATTGCAGTACCGTTGGCAATGATCTTCTCGTCTTCACTGGCAACGGGGGTGGTACCAGGGGACTGGAGAGTAGCGAATGTTGTGCCCCTGTTCAAAAAAGGGAATAGGGATAACCCCGGGAATTACAGGCCAGTTAGTCTTACTTCTGTGGTAGGCAAAGTAATGGAAAGGGTACTGAGGGATAGGATTTACGAGTATCTGGAAAGACACTGCTTGATTAGGGACAGCCAGCACGGATTTGTGAAGGGTAGGTCTTGCCTTACAAGTCTTATTGAATTCTTCGAGGAGGTGACCAAGCATGTGGATGAGGGTAGAGCAGTGGATGTAGTGTACATGGATTTTAGTAAGGCATTTGATAAGGTTCCCCATGGTAGGCTTATGCGGAAAGTCAGGAGGCATGGGATAGTGGGAAATTTGGCCAATTGGATAGAAAACTGGCTAACCAGTCGAAGTCAGAGAGTGGTGGTTGATGGTAAATATTCAGCATGGAGCCCAGTTACAAGTGGAGTTCCGCAGGGATCAGTTCTGGGTCCTCTGCTGTTTGTAATTTTTATTAATGACTTAGATGAGGGAATCGAAGGGTGGGTCAGTAAATTTGCAGATGATACAAAGATAGGTGGAGTTGTGGACAGTGAGGAGGGCTGTTGTCGGCTGCAGAGGGACTTAGATATGATGCAGAGCTGGGCTGAGGAGTGGCAGATGGAGTTCAACCCTGCCAAGTGTGAGGTTGTCCATTTTGGAAGAACAAATAAGAATGCGGAATACAGGGTTAATGGTAGGGTTCTTGGTCAGGTGGAGGAACAGAGGGATCTTGGGGTCTATGTACATAGATCTTTGAAGGTTGCCACTCAGGTGGATAGAGTTTGTAAGAAGGCCTATGGAGTATTATTGTTCATTAGCAGAGGGATTGAATTCAAGAGTCGTGAAGTGATGTTGCAGCTGTACAGGACTTTGGTTAGGTCACATTTGGAGTACTGTGTGCAGTTCTAGTCGCCTCACTTTAGGAAAGATGTGGAAGCTTTGGAGAGGGTGCAGAGAAGATTTACCAGGATGTTGCCTGGAATGGAGAGTAGGTCGTACGAGGATAGGTTGAGAGTTCTCGGCCTTTTCTCGTTGGAACGGCGAAGGATGAGGGGTGACTTGATAGAGGTTTATAAGATGATCAGAGGAATAGATAGAGTAGACAGTCAGAAACTTTTTCCCCGGGTACAACAGAGTGTTACAAGGGGGCATAAATTTAAGCTGAAGGGTGGAAGGTATAGGGGAGATGTCAGGGGTGGGTTCTTTACCCAGAGAGTGGTGGGGGCATGGAATGCGCTGCCCGTGGGAGTGGTAGAGTCAGAATCATTGGCGACCTTTAAGCGGCATTTGGATAGGTACATGGATGGGTGCCTAATCTAGGATAGAAGTTCGGCACAACATCGTGGGCCGAAGGGCCTGTTCTGTGCTGTATTGTTCTATGTTCTATGTTCTATGTTCTAAAAGAATTGATAACAAGAGGGCATACATTTAATTTAGGAGAAAGTGAGATGCTGAAAAGTGTAACGCTGGAAAAGCACAGCAGGTCAGGCAGTGGGTCCACCTAGGACATGCAAGTCCTGGGCCTCCTCTACCGCCAAATCCAAGCAATGACAGGAGGAAGAACGCCTCATTTTCCACCTGCACCCCTTCAACCACACAACATCAAAATCGACTTCACCAGTTTTCAAATTTCCCCTCCCCCCAGTTCTTCCCAGATCCAATCCACCTACTCAGCACCACTCTCTTGACCTGTCTTACCTGTTTATCTTCCTTCCCACCTATCCACTCCACTTTCCCCACTGACCTATCACAATCATCCCCCATCTGCATTGCCTTCCAAGCTACCTTGCTCACAGTCCCACTCCCACCCTTCTATTTATCTCTCAGCCTCCTTTCCCCTTACCACATTCCTGATGAAGGGCTTATGCCCGAAATGTCGACTCCCCTGCTTGATAAATTTGATGTAATCAGTTGAAGAAGCAAAAGTGATGTCAGGAAAAGAAACTTTTAGTTTAAAGTCTAGGTATACAGATCCACAGTTCCCTGAAAATGACAATACAAGTGGATAGTGGTCAAGGAAGTATATAGGCTGCTTTCCATAATCAGTCAGGGAATAGTGTATAATAATCAAAAACTAATAGAATTTTAGTCAGGCCACATTTGGAATATTGCACATTATTCTAATAGCCACACTACCAGAAGGATGTGGCAGCTTGAAGGGCAATGAAAAGGTTTACCAGAATGTTGTCTGGGTCTGGAGGGTATTAGCTATGAGGAGAGATTGGACAAGCTTGGTTTGTTTTCACTTGAATGTTGAAGGATGATAGAACAGTGGCACGGTGGCTCATTGATTCGCACTCCTGCCTCACAGCACCAGAGACCCGAGTTTGATTCCAGCCTCAGACAACTGTCTGTTTGGAGTTTGCACATTCTCCCCTTATCTGTGTGGGTTTCCGCTGGGTGCTCCGGTTTCCTCCCACAATCCAAAAGATGGGCAGGTCAGGTGAATTGGTCATAGTAAATTGCCCACAGTGTCAGGGGTAAATGTAGGGGAATGGGTCTGGATGGGTTACTCTTCAGAGGGTCAGTGTGGACTTGTTGGGCAGAAGGGCCTGTTTCCATATTGTAGGGAATCTAAAAAACATTGTGAGAGGTATCAATAAAATGGGCAGTCATAGTCTTTATCCTGGGGTAAAATGTCAATTACTAGGTTTAAGGTAAAAGGGGGAAAAGATTAATGGAGATGTGAGATGCAAATTTGTTGACACAAAGTTTACTAAAATTAGATTAACTACAGTATGGAAACAGGCCCTTCGGCCCAACAAGTCCAAACCGACCCTCTGAAGAGTACCCAACCCAGACCCACCTTCATCCCCTCCGCCACTCACCCATTGTACTCTATGCTACTTTCTCCCCACCCCCACCCTCCTCTAGCTTATCTCTCCACGCTTCAGGCTCACTGCCTTTATTCCTGATGAAGGGCTTTTGCCTGAAACATCGATTTCGAAGCTCCTTGGATACTGCCTGAACTGCTGTGCTCTTCCAGCACCACTAATCCAGCACCCAGACCCATCCCCCAACCCTACATTTACCCCTGACTAATGCACCTCACACTATGGGGAATTTACCATGGCCAATCCAGCTAACCTGCATGTCTTTGGACTGTGGGAGGAAACCGGAGCACCCGGAGGAAACCCACGCAGACACAGGGAGAATGTGCAAACTCCACAAAGACAGTCGCCCAAGGCCAGAATCGAACCCGGGTCCCCTGCACTGTGAGGCAGCAGTGCTAACCACTGAGCCAATGTGCCACCGCAAAACAAGTGCCCAGAATGTGCTGCCAGGGAATGTGATAGGACCAGATATGCTGGCAACATTTGAGAACCATGTATGAATAAGCAGGGAACAGAGGAACATGGGCCATGTAGAGGCAAAAGGTTTTTCATTTAGACAGGTGTCATATGTCAGCACAGGCATGTTGGGCCATAGTTGTACCTATGTTGTACTGTGAATTGTTCTTTCTCACACAAGTTGCCAAAGTATGATTGTGGCTCCAGAATACTCAAGAAGCTTGACACCATTCAGGACAAAGCAGTTCACTTGACTAGAGTGCCATCACATTAAACCTTCACTCCTTCCACAATCAATGCATAATGGGAACATGTATACAATATAAATAATGTATTGCATCAAGGCTCTTTAAAAAGCTTCCAAAAGCTTCCCCGCTGAGAGGGGAAAGATTCAAAAGAGGTCTGAAGAGCAACTTTTTCATGTAATGGACAGTCCGTGTAAGGAACAAACCACCAGAGGAGGTGGTGGAGGCAGACACAATTACAACATTTAAAAGATATCTGGGTGGATACTTAAATAGGAAGGATTTAGAGGAATATAGGCCAAATTCTGGCAAATGGCAAGGGGGCGGGGGTGGGGGGGGGGGGGGGGGGGGGTGGGGGGGGGGGTTGGTGGGGGGGGTGGTGCATGGTGGCACAGTAATTAGTACTGCAACCTCACAGCACCAGAGGCCCGGGTTCGATTCCAGCCTCGGGTGACTCTCTGTGTGGAGTTTGCACATTCTCCCTGTGTCAGCGTGGGTTTCTTGCGGATGCTCCGGTTTCCTCCCATAATCCAAAGATGTGCAGGTCCGGTGAATTGGCCATGTTAAATTGCCCATAGTATTAGGTGCATTAGTCAGGGGTAAATGGATCTGGGCAGGTTACTCTCCAGAGGGTCGGTGTGGACTTGTCTGCCCAAAGGGCTGTTTCCACACTGTAGGGAATCTAATCTAACATTGGTTTAGGATATCTGATCAGTGCGGATGAGTTGGACTGAAGGGTTTGTTTCTGTCCTGTATGACTTTTTGACTCTATCACTGATTCAACAAGGGAGGAGTACACATGCAGAAGCCACATGGATGGCACAGTGTCAATGCTGTCTTACAGTGCCAGAGGCCTGAGTTCAACTCCAGCCTCGGGTGACTGTCGATGTGGTGTTTGCACATTCTCCCCATGACTGCATGGGTTTTCTCCAGGTGTTCCAATTTCCTCCCACAATCTAAAGATGTGCAGTTTAAGTGAATGGGCCATGCTAAATTGCCCATATGTTCAGGGCTGTGTTAGATGCATTAGTTAGGGATAAATGTGGAGTAGTAGGGAAATGGGTCTGGTTCGGTTACTTTTGGAGGGTTTATATGGATTTGTAGAGCTGAATGGCCTGGTTCCACACAGTAGGGATTCTTTGATTCTACATGCACGTTCCCCTCTCATTTACACATAGAGTCATACAACATATCATCAAGACTTTTAAACCATATTGCTAATCCTTCCATGTTACTGAGTCAAAGTGCTGGACATACTTATCCTAATAGTTGTGTAAGTGTACCTATTACAGATGGATTGTAATGGTTCAAGAAGGCATCACATTCTCAAAAACCATTAGGCCTTGCCATTGATGCCACATGAAATAAAAATACTCATACTCCACAGCCGCATACTGTATTGCTTGTCTGAAAACATGAACTTATGTTTGCACTTACATCATTGTAATTTGTAATAATAATGATTACATAAGGAGCACAAACACATAATAGGATTTTTTTTTCTCTCCAAATATTGAATAAACACAACTCTGTTACATTGATCTACCATGAGAATTTCTGCCACTGGTCTCTTTTCATGTGGTAAAAATCAAAGTAATTTATTCAGAGAATGATGCATTCCCAAAAGCTATTTCCAAGCAACAAACTGGTTATTTTAAAGAGCTTAAAACATCTATTAAAACGTGGGCTAGAGATTTTAATATATACATGCCAACCCTCACAAGCTTAATGTCAGTGCAAGTGGCTTTCTTCTGCTCCTTTGATAAAATATGTGCAGTGCTGTACCAATTTCCATGCATTAATGGTGTTATTTCCGTCACAAGGCCTCATAATTCACTTATCTGAAAATAACTCGATCAGATGTTTTTGAAAAAGAGTGTCTGTCTTACTAATGCATAACTCAATTAAAGTTTAATTCCTTCATCAATACTGTCTTTTTTCTTGATTATATGCAGAAATTCACTTCCAAAAGTGACATGGTAGTCAACATCTAAGCTGCTCAGTCACTCACATAATTGTTCCATTCTGGTGCAAGGTCTCTAACTTACTTTTTGTTACTGATGCTGGGACCCTTAAGGAAGTCCCAAGGTAGCATATCTGATGACACTTATGCAGGAATTTTAGAGTTTTGATAGCAGATTTTTACCCTGGCCAGTGTTGTGGAGTTAAAGGCATATACTGTACCTTTAAGAGAAAGTGAAAGTTGAAAAACTGGCAAGCACCTATCATGTGACTGAGTGCAGGCACAGAGTATGCTGGGTGTAAAGATGTAACATTTGAGGTGTCACTCAGGTACTGAGTTGTTTTCCCAACCATTTGAATTCAACCAATCAGTTTAAATTATGCCTCAAGATACTAAAACCCAATCAAATTTGAATTTAATTGTTTTGACAACATCAAACCAATGATTTGATCCAATGTTTTGGGGTATAAAAGCAGGTATTTCAGACATTTAGCTGGAGAAAGGGCCCCCTTCTGCCATTGAATGACTGCTATTCAAAAACATTATCGCGAAAAGGTACCTTTTTTATATGAAACATCTTGCAACAGAAGACCGGAGATAACCCAGGGACAGTCTACAGGGGAGGACCGACTGACTGGTTTTGAAACTTGATTTGCTGTAAATTTAATAAGGGCTTTATTGGATCAGTATATTGTTATAGAGTGAGAGGTAGACAAATCATTAAGACAAAAAAGGCTTACAGTAGTAGATAGTTGTTGTTTAATGTTCCCTTTTGGAGTTAAAGAACAATACAACTTCGATTATCCAAACATTGATTATCCGAATTTTGGATTATCCAAACAATATCTCAAAATCCCAATGCTTGGGTAAACTGTGTTATTCAAACACTTGATTATCTGAACATTCGATTATCTGAACAAAATACTCTCTGCTTGTGCCGTTCAGATAATCGAGGTTGCCTTGTAGTGGAATTTGAGTAGTTCTCTGTCACTCATATTTTAATAGATTATGAGGTGAGGTAAGCTTTTCTGTGTGGTTGGTTCAATTAGCAGAAGGTTTTACCCCATATCTTAACACCAGTCTGCTCTGTGAGTTGAAGAATATGTTATTTGCCTCATATTTTCCCTGGTTTTGCATGGATTTTCTTAGATCTGACAGTACACCACCCATACCCTCCATCTCCTCCAAGACTTCTGTTTCCCTGGCCCCCAATGCCTCATCTTCAACATTGTCTTCCAATTCCTCTACACCTCCATCTGTCATGACCAGAGACTCCAAGCCCTCTGTTTCTTCCTCTCCCGGCATCCCCAACAGTACCATTCCACCAACACGCTCATTCGTTTGACTGAACTGGTCCTCACCTTTAACAATTTCTGCTTCAAATCCTCCCACTTCCTCCAGACCAAAGGGATAGCCACGGGCACCCGTATGGGCCCCAGCTATGCCTGTCTCTTTGTTGGCTACGTAGAACAGTCCATCTTCTGTAGTTACACCGGCACCACTTCCCACCTCTTCCTCTGCTACATTGATGATTGCATCGGCGCCACCTCATGCTCCCGCGAGGAGGTTGAGAAATTCAACAACTTCACCAACACATTCCACCCTGACCTCAAATTCACCTGGACCATCTTGGACACATCCCTCCCCTTCCTGGACTTCCTCATCTCCATCAATGATGACCGACTTAACACTGACATTTTTTACAAACCACCAACTCCAACAGCTACATGGATTACAACTCTTCCCACCCTACCTCCTGCAAAAATGTTATCCCATATTCCAAATTCCTCCTCCTCCACCGTATCTGATCCCAGGAGGACCAGTTCCACCACAGAACACATCAGATGGCCTCCATCTTTAAAAACTGCAATTTCCCTTCCCACGTGGTTGAAGATGCCCTCTGACGCTTCCGCCCTCAAACTCCACCCCAACCGCAACAAGGCCAGAACACCTCTGGTGCTCACCTTCCACCCTACCAACCTCTGCATAAACCACATCATCTGCCGACATTTCTGCCACCTCCAAACGGACCCCACCACCAGGGATATATTTCCCTCCCCATCCCTTTCCACCTTCGCAAAGAACATTCCCTCCGTGACTACCTGGTCAGCTCTACGCGTTCCCCCCCCCCCCCCCCCCCCCCCCCCCCACCACCGAACAACCCACCCTTCTCTCCTGGCACTTTCCCTGCCACCGCAAGAATTGCAAAACCTGCACCCACACCTCCTCCCTCACCTCCATCCAAGGCCCAAAGAAGACTTGCACATTCATCAAAGTTTCCTCTGCACACCCACCAATGTCATTTATAGTATCCGTTGCTCCTGATATGGTCTCCTCTACATTGGGGAGACTGGACGCCTTCTCGCAGAGTGCTTTAGGGATCATCTCCAGGACACCTGCATCAATCAACCTCACTGCCCCCATGGCCAAACATTTCGACTCTCCCTCCCACTCTGCTGAGGATATGCAGTTCCTCAGTCTCCTTCACCGCCACTACCTCACCACCCAATGCCTGGAGGAAGAATGCCTCATCATCCTCCTCGGAAACACTTCAACTCCAGGGCATCAATGTGGACTTTACCAGTTTCCTCATTTCCCCTCCCCCAACCTTACCCCAGTTCCAACCTGCCAGCTCAGCACTATTCTCATGACCTCTCCTACCTGCCAATCTTCCTTCCCACCTATCCACTGCACCCTCTTCTTTGATCTATCATTTTCATCCCCACCTCCATCCACCTATTGTACTCTTAGCTACCTTCTCCCCAGCCCCACGCCCCTCTCATTTATCTCTCAAACCCAGAGACTTCCTGCCCCATTCCTGATGAGGGACATTTGCCTGAAATGTCGATTTTCCTGCTCCTCGGATGCTGCCTGACCCGCTGTGCTTTTTCAGCACCACTCTGATCTTGACTGAGTACAGGTGCAAAGCCTACTCAGGAGTGGAAATTGAAAGAGATCAGTTGGAGTGTCAAAGCATTCACCTACAGCGATATCCAGCCCCTGTACCCTTTACATTCACCACACTAACCTGTGTCAACATAACCATTTTGATTTTCTGCACTATAGACAATGATCAGCCTACTCCCCTGAAATACAGTTCTCAGTCTACTCCTCCAGAATCATGGACAGTACTTATATCGCCTCCCTGACACCATAAACCCCACCATACTCACATCACATGCAACACTGCTATACCATAGACAGCTCTCACTGCCCACCCCCTCTGCATGATGGATAGTGCCCCACCTCCATCCTCCAGACTCTCAATACTGACACCACAGAAAACTTTCAATGACCCCTTTATCAGAGCTATCAGCAATTATCACCCATTTCACCCTCACCAGAAACATTCTTCACCCATTCCTTCCCTGTATCACAGACAATGTTCACTCTCTCAGCCTCTGCACCATAGATCATGCTCATACATTCCAGCATTGTCTCTACCTACTCCCTTTATAATTCATATTCAGCCAATGTTGTGGTTTGGTTATTCAGTTGGTTGGATGGCTGGTTTGCAGTGTGATGCTGTCTTGGTAGGTTCAATTCTGCACTGGCTGAGGTTACCACAAAGGTCTCTTCTTCTCAACCTCATCCCTCACCTGAGTTATAGTGACCCTCAGGTTAAACCCCCAGGAGTCATCTCTTTCTCTCTCACTCTCTGATGAGAGAGCAGCCCCATCTTTAATACCATCATAAGTGCTAACAAGCCCTTCTTTTATAATTCTCCTTGACTGCTCCAGTTGGACATCTCACTTTGACTCTGTATTGAAGCTTAAGTCTGTACAATTTATTCATTCTTTGTTAATATGATTATCGAATTCTTCATAAGCCACAGGAGCTTCTTTCACTGGTGTTGGCAAGGGGATTGAGAATATATGACTGAAGGCATCTACTGGAGGTTTAGACATAAACAATCAATTCTACATTATTATGACAGCATTTAGACAGCACCTTTAACATGGTAAAAATATCCCAAGGCAAATTCATACTGTGAAAATAACAAAATAGAAGGCTTTTAAGGGACTATTTTCTTCATTAAAATTCAATTGGAAGAGTATTTGGACAAAAAGGAGGAAAATCACATGCTTTTTGGGGGACAAGGATAGCCAACAGAGTCGTTGCAATGTTATAGTTTTAGTAATATAGAGATCACATCAACATTTAGTTTAACAATTTAAGATTATAAACTCTATTCCCCATTTTGGTGATTTTTCTTTGCTTGATCTGCTTTTGTACCTTTTGGTCAGCAGTAGACCCAGCTCTAGGCACATTTGTGTTGTTTTCTTACCCTACCTCATCCATTTGGCCCTGAGTGATTAAATTTTCTGCTATTTTCCAACATTTTCAATTAGTTTTTCAGGTTCCCAACATTTGCTGTTTTCTGCTCTAGATACTAAACCCACAGCTCGATGATAACTAGGCCAGAATTTTTCAATTGTGCAAACAAGCAGACTTAAAATTTGATGTATGATCCTGAGAAAACAAAATAAGAGAGACAAGAAAAACAAACCCACGCATTGGTGTGCAGACGTTCTTTCGTATATTGTTGTGTAGAGTATGGGCAGGAACATAAATGTCAGATTCGTGCGATTAAATATGCAAGTAATTTCTCAATTAGGCTAGGTTGATTTCTGGCCATTAATGCTGGAATGACCATCTAAGCTGTGACAAGCAAAGATCTGAACTACAACCCACTTAAAAGATGCTATCACATTATACCTTCTAGCCTGATATTAGTAGGTTGCCTTAAATCATTTGGTCTTTTCAGCATAGTCAGGAGAATACTCTGCACGTGCACACTAGATGCCAATTTGCTTTATCATAATAACTTTTCACGTTATCAATAAGAGAGATTAAAATGAGATTAAAATCACTTTTGCAGGATTGATCATTGTTTACACTTGATGAATTACCATCTCACCTCTAGTTTTCCCTTTTGTCTCCAAGATTCTTTGAGAGTGTAATTACCTCCCACCTCTAGATTTATTTGTCCCCATTGTATAAGTTGAGATCAGCATCTCTCCATCTTCTAATCAAATTCTAACCAAAGCCCCAAGTGAACATCTTTGTGGTGGTGAAAATGAAGCTTTATTCCTCCTCATCTTTTTCAAGCTTTGTGCAGTACTTGATCATTCCTTTTTCCTGCTCCAGCATCTCCATCAGCATGGAAAACAACATGACTCAGTTCCTACCTAATTCCATAGAGCTGACACATTCACATTCCTTTGCTTTTTTTTTCTCGTTTCTAAACAGTTACCCTTATTCATCACCAAGAATATCCTTCTTTTCCATAATGATGCCCCTTCCCATCAATTGAAGAAATGGATTCAGTTTTCACATACATACTACTTATAATTAGCTCTACTTTTCCAGTGCCATTTTCAAACATTTGACTACTTCCATACTGTCATATTGTTTGGGAGTCGGTCAAACATAAATCGTATTTTCCGCAGCTTTACATTATCTTTGGTTCTCAGTATAAATTCTTAGACCTGTTCACCAAGTCCATTTTTTAAAATCTGCTACTGTCTATGGCTGAGTCAATTCACTCACAACTGGAGTAATCTGTGCAATGTCGAGAATATCTGCCCACTCTATTGCAAAGATTGTTTGGTTTCATTCCTGCCGTGTGTTTCCAGACTGATTTCACCAACGGCAGGTGAGATGCATGAAGAGAAACAGGATCAGTTAAGACAATATTCACTGGACCTTCGAAGAATGGAAGGGGGAGCTCTCATAGAAACATATAACATTCTACAGGATTAGACAGGTTAAACCCCTGAAGCATGTTTCTAATGATTGAAGAGTCCAGAACTAGGTGTCTAAGTATACGGGGCAGATCATTTTGGACTGAAATAAGGAGAAATGTCTTCATCTGGAGAGTGGGAGCCCATGGAATTCTCTGCCATAGAAAGAAATTGAGGCAAAAACGTTGAATGGGTTCAAGAAGCAATTAGATATAGTTCTGAGGGTGAAAGGATCAAAGTGCAGGGCAATAAAGGGGGAACGGTTTATTGGATTGGATGATCAGTTTTGATCATATTCACTGGCGAGTAAATTCAAAGGGCCCAATGGTCTACATCTTCTGCTTTCTACATTTCCATGGCACCATCTCTCTCTAGTTCTCTAATTTACTCCAACTAGTTCATGATGAAATAACTCTTTCGAGGCCAGTATCCTATCACCAAGTCACCAATTACATATAGATGGAAAATCCTTGACACTGATCCAGCTACCTCAGAACCAGCTGTCAGTGTCAGAATGCTTGACCCTTCTGTTTTGATCTCTCAGCCAGGGCTCTGAGATTGGAGCAGATTAACAGCCCCAATCAGGGAACTCATATTGTGTGAGCTGCACCGAGCTAACCTTGTTAAAATAATTATATCCATCTCCCTCTGAGTCCATTTGTGGTCTGTTATTATTACATATTTATTTCTACAAAGGTATTGGTGCAACTTCTTGACTCCAAATATGACCGCCAAACCTTCCTTCTTTATCTGAGGGTATTTACCCTTCACATTAGCCAAAGTCCTTGATGCATATGCCATTAAGCATTCACCGAGTCACAGAATTGTACAGTATGGAAATCGACCTTTCCATCCAAGCAGTCCATGCCGACCTTAATCCCAAATTAAATTGGTCCTGCCTGCCTGCCACTGCCCTATTTCCCTCCAAAACCTTCCATAAATGAACCACCGTCTGTGTAAAATAATTGCCCCCATGTCTTTCTAAAATCTCTCTCCTCTCACATTAAAAATTTGCCCCCAGTCTTGAAATTCCAATCCAAGGGAAAAGACAACTACAATTAACTCTATCTATACCCCTCATTATTTTATAAGCTTCTATAATGTCGCCTCTAAACCTCTTTTGTTTCAATGAAAATGAACTTCCAACTTATCCAGCCTCTCTATATAAATCAAAACTTCTATATCTGGCAAACTCTTGGGAAATCTTTTCTGAACCCTCTCCAGATTAATAATATCCTTCCTATAACTGGGCGATTGAGCCAACTCTGAACTAATATTACACCGATGTCGGACTGGGAGGCATCACATGCTAATACCAGATCTCGCTTGGGTTCAGAGTGTTCCAACACCTTGGAGGATGATCTTTTCACTGACTTAGATATCTGACCATTTCCAAGGTTGTTTTTTTTTAGGAGTTGATAAAAAGATGCCAAGATAGAGGACAAGTTATGAATGAACTTTCTATAATAATTCACTAGCCCAAGGAAAGGCCTAAGCTCTGGTGCCGACATGGGAGAAGGAGTATCTTTGATCACCCTCACTTTATCTTCCAATGGGTGTAACTCAGTCTTGTGAATTCTGTAGCCCAGACAGGTTACATTTTTTCCTTTCTTTGACATATGCCTGCCTAGGGGAACTCATCTATGGACAATGTCTAAGTTCACTCAATGCTTCTTATTGGTTTTCCCTGTTATTAGCATATCATACACATAAATGGCCACCTGGGATAGAACTTGCAAAATGTTCTCCATTGTCCACTGAAAAATTGCACAGGATGGCAATACCCAAAATGGCAGTCTTGTATACTGATACAAACCCTTATGGTTATTGTAGCATGCATTTGGGAATCCTCATCTAATTGCAAGTGTAAGTACGCATTGTTCTTGTCCAGCTTTGTGAAGGACAGAACCTCCTGCCAGCTTTGCTTATAAATCCTCGATGCGATGGATTCAGTATTCATCCAGCTGCAAAAAGCAGCTTACCATTTGTTTATGATCTCCACAAAGGAAAACTGAACCATTGGGCTTCCGAATAGGTAGCACCGGTGCTGCCTATTCTACAAACTAGATTGGTGTGATGATTCCTCCGTTTTCCAGCCTTCTGATATCAGCCTCTACTTTGGTCCATTAGGCAAATGGCACTGGGTGGGACTTGGAGAATCGTGGAATTGCTTCCTGGTCAACATGCAAGATGGCCTCAGCTCCTTTGATAATTCTGAGACCTTCCTGAAAAACGTCCGGTTATCTAATTCAGACTTCAGTCAGGCAGCCACTTTCTAGCCGAAATATGCAGGCCATACCGTGCAACTCACATGCTCCATTTGCTGCATTTTCTCATGACAATTCCAATTTTATTGCCTGTTTCATGTCCAGCTGGGCTTCAGCTGGTAGGTGCATGGTTATATAATTAATCCCACATACCTTCTCAGTATCTCATCATGGGTTAAACCAAAGTCACATGCTCTCAAAGTGACAAGTAAAAATTATAGTATCTCAGAATGGGATCATAATATTCTTTAACTCAATCTCTCAACTCATGAAAGCGTTTAATATCTAGTGCCTTAGGGAAAGTAATGCTCCTCATAACTGAAAAAGCTACAGGTCCACAAATCATCAGGAGACTTTCTCATTGCTTTTCATCTGTCCCAGATTTACGTGTTCTGTAAAAAAAGGGTTCTTTCTACATAGTAGGCCTAGTCTTCAATGGCATCATCAAACGAGGCAAGCTTCCCAAATAATGACATGATGCCAGAAATGTTTACCTCAACTCAAAGACAACCCCTGCGAGTGAGTTTCTTCAGGCACATGCTTTACACTCACTGCCACTGAAATTACTTCACAGAGGTCAGTATCCCGTCACCAAGTCACCCTTTATTGACACGTGAAAAATCCTTCGCTCTGGTCCAGCTCCCACAGAGCTCTCAGTGTCAGAATGTCTAGCTCTGCGAGTGAGTTTCTTCAGGCACATGCTTTACACTCACTGCCACTGAAATGACTTCACAGAGGTCAGTATCCCGTCACCAAGTCACCCTTTATTGACACGTGGAAAATCCTTCGCTCTGGTCCAGCTCCCACAGAGCTCTCAGTGTCAGAATGTCTAGCTCTCCTGTTTTTTTTTCCCTCCTGTTTATTTTTTTTTCTACCCCCACACTACCGCCTAAGTGCGGTAGTTATTTTTTTTTCCCCAGCACCCATGGTGTGTGTGTGCAGGTGTAAAACACAGTGAAGGACACAAAGTGCACAGATCTTTCTTCAATTTCCACCACCAGGAAGATAGGAAAAACACCCGAGTGGCCAGTGACAAGCACTGCCCTTCACATCAAAGGGCAATGCTCTCCTGTTTTTATCTGACAGCCAGGGATCTCTGATTGGACCAGATCAAGTCCCAATCAGGGAACTCATATTCCATGAGGTCAACCTGGCTGATCTTGTTACAATCAGTACACAGGGATCTAAATGGCCTACTTCTTGTCTTTCCAATCGGTGTTCTAATTTCTCATAACTTACAGCCTTTTGTGCAGCCTCTGTTCTAGAACATAGAACATAGAAAAATACAGCGCAGTACAGGCCCTTTGGCCCTTGATGTTGCGCCGATCCAAGCCCACCTAACCTACACTAACCCACTATCCTCCATATGCCTATCCAATGCCTGTTTAAATGCCCATAAAGAGGGAGAGTCCACCACTGCTACTGTCAGGGCATTCCATGAATTCACTACTCACTGAGTAAAGAATCTACTCCTAACATCTGTCCTATACCTACCACCCCTTAATTTAAAGCTATGCCCCCTCGTAATAGCTGACTCCATACATGGAAAAAGGTTCTCATGGTCAACCCTATCTAAACCCCTAATCATCTTGTACACCTCTATCAAGTCACCCCTAAACCTTCTTTTCTCCAACGAAAACAGCCCCAAGTGCCTCAGCCTTTCCTCATACGATCTTCCTCCCATACCAAGCAACATCCTGGTAAACCTCCTCTGCACCCGTTTCAGTGCCTCCACATCCTTCCGATAGTATGGCGACCAAAACTGCACACAATACTCCAGATGCGGCCGCACCAGAGTCTTATACAACTGCAACATGACCTCAGGACTCCGGAACTCAATTCCTCTACCAATAAAAGCCAGTACGCCATATGTCTTCTTCACAGCACTATTTACCTGGGTGGCAACTTTCAGAGATCTGTGTACATGGACACCAAGATCCCTCTGCTCATCCACACTACCAAGTATCCAACCATTAGCCCAGTACCCCATCTTCTTGTTACTCTTACCAAAGTGAATCACTTCACACTTAGCTACATTGAACTCCATTTGCCACCTTTCTGCCCAGCTCTGCAGCTTATCTATATCCCGCTGTAACCTGCCACATCCTTCCTCACTGTCAACAACTCCACTGACTTTCGTATCATCCGCAAACTTGCTCTCCCAACCTTCTCGCCCCTCCTCCAGGTCATTTATAAAAATGACAAACAGCAATGGTCCCAAAACAAATCCTTGCAGGACACCGCTAGTAACTGTACTCCAAGATGAACCTTTACCATTAACTACTACCCTCTGTCTTCTTCCAGCCAGCCAATTCCTAATCCAAACCTCCAACTCACCCTCAATGCCATACCTCTGTATTTTTTGCAGTAGCCTACCATGGGGAACCTTATCAAACACCTTACTAAAATCCATATACACCACATCTACCACTTTACCCTCATCCACCTCCTTAGTCACCTTCTCAAAGAATTCAATAAGGTTTGTGAGGCATGACCTGCCCTTCACAAAACCATGCTGACTATCCTTGATCACATTATTCCTATCCAGATGTTCATAAATCCTATCCGTTACAATTCTCTCTAAGACTTTGCCCACAACAGAAGTGAGACCCACCGGCCTATAGTTACTAGGGTTATCCCTACTCCCCTTCTTGAACAAGGGAACCACATTTGCTATCCTCCAGTCTTCTGGCACATTGTCTATTACTGTAGACAATGAGGACATAAAAATCAAGGCCAATGGCTCTGTAATCTCCTCCCTTGCTTCCCAGAGAATCCCAGGATAAAAGCCATCAGGCCCAGGGGACTTATCTATTTTCACCCTTTCCAGAATTTCCAACACCTCTTCCCTACATACCTCAAAGCCGTCCATTCTAATTAATTGTGACTCAATATTCACATCAGCAACAATGTCCTGTTCCTGAGTGAATACTGACAAAAAGTATTCATTCAGTGTCTCCCCAATCTCTTCAGCCTCCACACGCAACTTCCCACTACTATCCTTGACTGGACCTATTCCTACCCTAGTCATTCTTTTATTCCTGACATACCTATAGAAAGCCTTTGGGTTTTCCCTAATCCTCCCAACCAAGGACTTTTCATGTCCCCTCCTTGCTGCTCTTCACTCTCTCTTTAGATCCTTCCTGGCTACTTTATAACTCTCAATCGCTCCAATTGAACCTTCACACCTCATCTTTACATAGGCCGCCCTCTTCCCTTTAACAAGGGATTCCAATTCCTTATTAAACCACGGCTCCCTCACACGTACCTTTCCTCCCTGCCTGACAGGTACATACTTAGCCTACTTTTCCAAGTGCTGTGACCCATGTCCTAATGGCTTGAATTGTATCCCCATATATCAGTGCCATTCCTCGTTTCATAAAATCTACCTCTTGTTTACTTTTGATCACCTTTCCTCATACAAGGCAACCTCACCCCCAACCCCATCCAACCCCGCACCCCCGCCCCGAACCCCGTCCGACAATGTTGCTCGTCTGGCCCCGCTGGCACAGCTGGACTGTACATCAACAACAAGACTGCTGCTGCTGTTGCTGCCTTTGTGGGGTAAGTCGCCAAATAAAACAAACACACACACACACACACACACAACTGTTTACTGCAACTTTTTGACAGCTTCCACCTCTGCCTTGTACTGGACAATGTTGGAGAAATTATCTGGGGATGGGGGTTTAGGGTACACCCTTCTGTAGAACTCCAGGCAAAGTGTGGGGAGAGAAAGAGCGAGAGGTCAGTCATTTGGAGACGGTGCCTGTTTAATCACTGTAAACAAAAGATGTGATCACTATTGGAAACACGTCTTTTAGGTAATGCTTCTATCGGGACCTCGAGATCTCTTTCGGATAATCCGATTTCAGATAATTGGTATTCAGATAATCAAGGTTCCTCTTTATTCATCTGTTTATCCTTGGTTAATTTTCTTCATACTTCTTAAATGCTTTGAAGAGCTTTACTATGCTAAATCTTCAATGTAAATGCAAATTATTGTGGTTACTGCTGACATTATGTATGGACTGGACGACTCCCAGATATCTCATTGTTGCCTTCTTATGAACACTCCAACTATCATTAATATCAACTTTCTCAGTATAGGCAAACATATCGTAATAAATCCTATTCTGCATTTACCACTGCCCTTATGAAACCTACTGAAGTGAGAACTTCAGTAAGGAACAAAGTTTTGAGTTACTGAGGCTGTATCCACTGGGACAAGACTAAATGAATATTTAATAGAAATTTTCAAAATTAATCAGGATTTTGATGAGAAAAGGTTATTTTTTTGTGCTTGGAATATAAGTAGGACAATGACTCATGTATTAATAACAGCCACTGAGATCACCAGAGAAAATCTGAGGAGAAATATCTGTACATAAGGAGATTGTGAAACATAAATAGATTCTTGAATAAATTCTTGAAGCACAAAAAGTTGCCTCAAACACTGTTGCATCTATCAAGGAAAATGTGGATATTGAGCCGAGATAAACAATGAATGAGATTTTTTTGGATCTGCCCAGACAGATTGAATTGCTTCTGTACACAATGATTAGAAAACTGACTGGTATACATGTGCTAGCAAAGAACCTTTCTTTCAGTTAAATTAATAAAAAGACAAATATGCAGGTTTCTTTTCAGGTAGAAACTCACGTGACTTTCTAACATTCACTAATGCCCAAATGATTTAGAAAATATCCAAGTACAACACCGTGAGTGGTTTTGAATTGCTGTAGTGATGAACTGGCACTGAAACAATTGAAACTTTGCAGTTTCATTGATTCCTTTAAATTTAAGAGATTCATTATTGTTTTGAAACCCGTTCACTTTTTTTACCCTATTCCAACCCTGTAGTTCCACATTTACCACTTTCTGCAAAACCTCCATCTTTTTTACTTACCACTCCATACCCAATTTCCATCACCCCATCTGTGGTAGAGTCAAGAACTGCAAAGCTTCTCCACTTTCCTCATTAACAAAATTCAATTTTTGATCATACATTAAATTAACTGAAACCTCATTTCTACAACAAGCCTTAGTTAAGCTTTCTTGTTCTGTGAGTTTTGCTACAACAACTTGTATTCAATGTAATCAAATACATCAAAGTGTATGCAAGTTGATATTAGGCCAAATGATGAAAAGTTGAATAAGTAAATGTATTTTAAGAAGTGCATTAAGGAGTCAAGTGGCTAAGTTATTAGAGCGGGAATTTAAGAAATATGGACTCTGGTAGTTGAAGGCATAACTACATCTCTGATATCAGGGATACTCAAGAGACTAGAATCAGAAAATTGCAGGTGTTCAGAGGTTTATAGAGATGGAGGAAATCACTGTGACAGGTAAGGGCTCAATCACAAATGGATGTGAAAATAAGGATGAGAACTTTATCATTGAGGCATTGCTTAATCAGAAGTTACTATAAGTCATCAGATATAGTGGGGAACAGGTAAATAGGATTTAGCATTATGATGTAAACAGTGAAATATGTGTCTTAAATTATTTGTTGTAAAATTAGGTTTCTGATTTTAAACCATTCACTGGGTTTTCTGTGGGTCTGAATTTAATAACTAACTTGGAAATCTTTCGGTAGCTGCAATACTTTTGTTTAAAACAAGTTTTTTGATTAGATTAGATTCCCTACAGTGTAGAAACAGGCCCTTTGGCCCAGCCAGTCCACACCAATCCTCCGAAGAGTAACCCACCCAGATCCATTTCCCCTCTGACTAATGCACCTAACACTATGGGCAATTTAGCATGGCCAATTCACCTAACTTGCACATCTTTGGACTGTGGGAGGAAACTGGAGCACCCGGAGGAAATCCATGCAGACATGGGGAGAATGTGCAAGTTTTGAATCAATGGGTTTTTGTGTGCATTGGCAGAGGTCTCCAACAGAATACAGTAATAGGGGTGTAGTTCAGAATGTCAGGAGAGGTCTTCCTTTAAGCCTAAGGGTAATATCTGTAGCTGAGAGGGAGAGGGACAGAGAGGTGTTTTTTTTTTGTTAGTTACACTTCTAGTTTGGATCAGTTTTATGAGGTCCTCAGAATAAGATGGCTATATAATACACTGCGCATGAGAAGGGAAGGATATATATTGAGAATGACATTTCCCTAAAGTGAAAGGTTAGTAAACGATCCCGATCATAAGTGATGGAATAAAACCCTGAAGAGGTTACTTAAAGCTGATACTTAATACTTCTGCTGTGTGGCAACTTACTTTCAATTTATAGTATAAACAGATGGTTTGCTTCATTCTATTTTATCTTAATTTTTTGCAAGAAGTTTCTGTTTCATTTAAAGCAAAATCTGCAGGACTATGTGCTTCTGTTTCAAAGTAAGACCACTTTGTTAAATTCAAAACAAATCAAAATATGGTCAGTTAAGGCAGGATCTTGTCTGGGATAGAACTTGTCCAGTAATAACAACAGCTGAGATCAAAACACTGTGAGTAAGGGCACCACCATCATAATTTCGCTGAGGGGCTGCATGTAAATGGGAAAAAGATTAGATCCTTGAAAGACGCCAAAGATAATGGTGCAATAGTGGAAAGCAAATCCATCACAAGTGATACTCTCTTGTGGTTAGCTCGGTAAGAATAAAACTAGGCATGTGCACTCACTTCTTGTTTGAAAATAATGGAGCATTTTTGAGATAAAGGTGAGTACTTCATGAATGAGGCAGGTTTAAAGACTATCTTGCAGAAGGGAAAAGAAGCTGAGAATTTTTAAAAGGCTGACGCAGTTGAAAGTAAAGCCTCCAAGTGTGGAAAAAATTAAATTGAAGATGCGTAAGCAGCCAAATTTAGTGAATGCAAATATCTTTGAGAGCTGCAGTGTTCCAGAAGATTGCAGTAATATGAAAGTATTTGTTCACAGAGACATTTGTAAACAAGAATAATAATATTAAAATAGAAGTGTTGTCTACCTCCATGTCAATGTAGGTCTCGAAGCTGAAAGGTGATGGTTGAATAAAATTTGGTGTATATTAGAACATAGACAGCAAAGCTTTAGGTGAACTCCAAGTGTACGGAGGGTTGAATGGGAGGAGAGCATTGGATTGGTCAAGTCAAGAGCTGACAAAGGCAAGAATGAGGATTTTAGCTAAGACAAACGTGAAGTGAGACAAAACGGTAAAGAGATGGTATTTGTTGACCTAGGGGATAACCTAGATATGTAGTTGGTAGCTCATCTCAGTGTCAAACTGGACACGTTTTTGTATAATCTGGTTCTTTAGACATATTTATGAAATATGTTTGGGATGTATTATGCTAAATGCTGAAATGCAACTTCTGGGTTGAACTACATTCTGCAAAAAGCTGTGGATAATTTTATGAATTGTGGCAAAAATTTGACTCCATTGTTGTACTGCTCATTCTATATTAATGCAAATCACAAACTGCTTCCCACAACACATTACAAAAATCCCAGGAGAGTTGGATTAGTATGTTAAGAAGTCTTATCATTCTAACTGTGGTTTTAATTGACTAAAATTGTGTTTTATAGTAATGCAGCAAAAATTTTATTTCTCACTTCATAATACCTTGTCAAAATATAATTGCATGATGCACAATCAGCAGCAGAAAATGCACAATATAGCCAATTTATCAAAAATGAATTGCAAATGTCCAAAGACAATCACAGAAGGGAGCAGAAAATTATACCACAGTAATAGACAGCATTTTTATTTTGTCTTGGTTCTCTGAAAATGCTTTAACTGTACATTTAAATTATAAATACTTTTAATCATTTAATTCAAGATGACTTTATTTGCTGTAATATTACAAGTGGAAGTAACAAGGACCCTCTACCTTTGAGGATCACTTATATCTAATTCTATGCTTACTTATTAAACATTGATTTTATTGCAGTTTAGTAGGGAACAAGTATTACGTGCAATAAAAACAGAAAGTGTGAGGGAGAGAAATTGAGCAGCTCTAGTCGAATCAAGTGAGTTAGAAACAGAGTTAATGCTTTGAGTCTAACAGAATCTTTTTTTTGAAAAAAACAGTCATTTTGGACTTAAACTGATGACTGGGATTTTCATTCCTCCCAAATGCAGGAATTCTTCCTCAAAGATCAGGTGAGAAAGTCTACAGATCTTCTAAAATTAAGCAACTTGTTGGCCGGGGTGTGCTTTTTGCTGAAGTTATGTCCCTGAAACAGGAAATGTTTGGAATTCCTAAACAGAGTGGCTGAACAATAGACTATTGTCCATTATTGCTGCTGGAACAAACCTCCCCCCAGACTCCAGATGGATGATCAACACCGTGAAAGGTGGGTGGTGTTTAGAAGTTGGGTTCCTTGGGTTAGAGGTTATGGGTGAAGCTGGAATAAGGGGTTTGGAAGTGAATGGGGGTTGCTCTCAGAGGATGCATCTTATACTTAGTCATGCGCAAGGACCAAAGAACTTTCATCTTCAAAACAGACAATGAGTCCACTGTGATTTACTAGTCCAGGGAAGGTTGACTCTTTTTGATCTTACTTGGAGCTGAATTTATTTTGGCCCAGGTTAGGGAAGCCCTTAACTGGTCATTGTGATCATCGTAGGGTCCCAATTAGAATCAGGGTTAGGAAGTTGACCTTGGGCATTCCAGCCAAAGGTTAATTTCTGTGGTGAAGGTCAAGGACAGAGTATCACATCTAATTTTCTGGCCCTCTCAGCACTTTTCCTGGTGCTTTTCAGGATGGGAAGGCTGCCCTGTTGCCAGAGCTTCTAAGTTTCTCCAAAACTTTCTGTTTTCATTTCAGACCTCTATAATATTATGCTTTTATTTAAGCTTTGTTCAAGTGGTTCCTTTTAATTCAAAATGATAGTTAAGGTTTTTTAAAAAAATATCATTGGGTATCATGGCAGTGGCAAAGCATATCATATAAGATGGTCAAGAATTTTGTTTTTTGAATTTAATTTTAAATGCTACCAGGATTTCACAGAGAGTATCCAGGAGATTCAATCAATAATATATTCTTAAGACCTATGAATGATAGTCACAAGTGAACTGGAAAATCCAAACCTGAGACTTGATTTTTTGCTGTTAATTGATAGAAGTAGAGCATTCTATTTACACCAGCTTCATTTTATCCAGGATTTTTAATATTAATCCACAGTGTTCTATGGCTAAACCAAAATTTTAATAATTTAAAAGACTTGAAAACTTTGGTAGTTTATAAGTAGTTGATGTTGCAAAAGATAAATATAATTCAGCCAACTGAATTACCCTTCAAAATTGAATCAATAAATATTTAAGGAATCTATAAGTGCAATATCAGACTTTCATTCCTTTTAGAATTTATTTGACCAATCAAATTGAGGCTTGTAACAAGGAAAAAGTAATTCATGTGATGTTAAATTCCATCTATATCACGGTACGCTCAGAAAAGTAAGGCCTTTGAAATATTGATGGTTGGCCATGTGCTTAAAAAAGTTCTTTTTCAGACCATAAGACAAATGAAGAGGTGTTTGAAAATGCAAGAGCAGAAGCAACCCCGAAATGAAACTTCAGAAAAGAAAATGTTAGTACGTCAGCTACAATTTCACATCGGAGGACAGCAAAAATAGGGGTTGATTGTTAGATGATGAATATAATAACGTGGTTGCAGATGTGTTACAATCGATGTGTGCAGAGGCAGGGAGAATCATGGGCCCAGCAGCTTTTGTTATTTCATGGCCACTTATTCTCTATCCTACCCCTGACCTTTAAATCTCCACAGTAAACATCACTTGGTATTGGGAACATTGGTCAAATAATTATTTCTTCAAGGTCTGTTCTTGAGGTTTTCTGAAATGGTACTTATGATTTTTGGGAGCTACTGTTGATTAGATTACATTACACTGTGGAAACAGGCCCTTCGGCCCAACAAGTCCACACCGACCCGCTGAAGCGCAACCCACCCATACCCCTTCATCTAACACTACGGGCAATTTAGTATGGCCAATTCACCTGACCTGCACATCTTTGGACGGTGGGAGGAAACCCACGCAGACACACGGAGAATGTGCAAACTCCACACAGTCGGTCGCCTGAGGCGGGAATTGAACCTGGGTCTCAGGCGCTGTAAGGCAGCAGTGCTAACCACTGTGCCACCGTGCCGCCCATTGCACTGTCACTAATTCATTTATAAGGTGTTGCAGTCCAGTACTAACATTTCCTTCAGTTTGGAGGCATTCAGACTGAGATAAAAGCAGAATGAGAAGAATTCAGTTATATCCTTAATAATGATCAACACTCCCTATTAAACTTAAAGACATAAGTGCATTAATTTATGAGACACCTATGACAATGCTGCTCCTTTAACAAGGTCATGTTTTCCTTGTTTCTTTTTCAGAGGGGTCATACAGTCAGAGGTTCTGGCTTGCCTGAGTTTATCTACTTGAAAATATTTTTAAGTCTTTCTTATTTAAAATATTTTTAAGCCAGTTCTCCCAGTTCAGGGTTTGGTTTGGTTTTAGCAAGTAGTCTGGCTGTTTTCGTGGCTATTGGTGAAAGAAACAGTTCCATGCTGATCCTCTCTCTCTCTGACCTCTCTCCTGTCAGAATATGTGTTTAAATTTAATTTTTTGCCTAGGGGGGTGATTATGGGACATTGCAAGTATTTGGAACAGCATCATTAAGTTGCAAGAGTATTGATTGGGTTTTCAAATAGTTATGTTATCCTAAATTCAGTTTTCTTTCGCTCGTGTATAAATAAATTTTGCTTTGTTTAAAACAGAGTGGTTGGGCCAGCTCCATCCCTCCTGGAATATTGTCTCTACACCTGCTTAAAACAACTAGCAAATTTAGGGTCTGAACTAACTTCTTGAAATGTTTTGACGGCATCTGGCCTGGTCTATAACAAAATGCGGTGTTTTAAGTTGGCCCATAACAACAGGCATAGGTTAGTGGCAACTTTTTTTTATTTCAAGATCACTGATCCATACTTCTGCACAGAAAAAATCCTCACCCTGAACACACCTGCCACATCGAGTCATAGGGTCATACAGCATGGAAACAGACCCTTCAGTTGTACCAATTCATACCGAGTATAATCCCAAACTAAATTAATGCCACCTGTCTGCACTTGGCTCATTTCACTCGAAACATTTCCTATTCATATACTTATCTAAATGTCTTTTAAACATTGTAACGGTATTCGCATCCACCATTCCACACACGAATCACTCCCTGCGTAAAAACAATTGCCACCTGTGTCTTTTTTTACAAGGTTCTCCTCTCATTTGAAAAATATGCCCTCTAGTCTTGAAATCCCCAACCTTAGGGAAAAGGCACTTGCCATTCACCTTATCTATACCTCTTATTATCTTATAAAGCTCTATGAGGTCACTACTCAATGCTCCAGGAAAGAATGTTCCAGTCTATCCAGCCTTTCATAACTCAGACCCTCTATTCTCAGCAGCAAGTTGGTACCCTTTCCAGCTTAATAATATCTATCCTATAACAGAGAAACCAGAACTGGACACATGCTGGTGAGGTAACAGCTAATGTGGTTAAAGCTAGAACATTTTAATGAGGCAGTTATTACCCTTTTCAATGCATCACAGATCTCAGTCTTAGATTTGAATTTACAGAATTTGTACTTGCAATGCAGTAAATGGGTGATGTCAGCTCTCATAATCCTTCTGTGTATGTGCAGTTATACTTGCATGAGTCACACAATAAGCCACAGAAATGTAGTGCAGAAAGTGTTTCAATTGACAGACGTTAAACAAAGGTTGATGTACTAAAAGGTACAGTGAAAAACTGTTATCAGAGCTGGGCAACATAAGATCATAAGAAGTAGGAGCATTAGTAGACCATCTGACCCTTCGAGACTGCTCCACCATTCAACAAGATCATGGCTGATCTTTCCGTGAACTCAGCTCCACTTACCCGTCCTCTCACTGTATGATTTAATTCTAATAACATAACCAGTAAATAACAGTCAATTACAAAAGTTTCTTTTAAAGCACACCATATTTTTGATGGAACTTGTTTTTGGCCCCCATGTATACTGAGCACAGCTTCTTGGCCAATGACCCTGTGCTTTCCTGGAACATTGGCCTTCACGATAAACACTGTCTACAACCTCTCTCACAGGCCCTAGACATGTGGAAATGTGACAAGACAGACCAGTGGTTCATACCATAACAGCAGATCTTCTGGCAGAGTGGCTCTTACCTATAGCAGTAATGCACAACCATTGGAGTCTTTTCTCATTTCACTTTACTACAACTGACCTTCTGGATTGCATGGATGGCACTTTCCTAGGAATGATTTCCACTATTCATGACTTTCAAATTATGCCTTGTCTTTCTCATATAACTGAGATATCAAAGAATACTGTCTGTAATATAAAAATCAAAAGAACTGCAGATGCTGTAAATCAGAAACAAAAACTGAAGTTGCTGAAAATGCTCAGCAGATCTGGCAGCATCTGTAAAGTGCCTACAACTTATCTTCTTAATCCTCCAACCTTACTTATTTATCATGAAAGTAGCTCTAAATATAATGCAATGAAAATGTAGTAAGTTTCTTAAGCTAAATTAATTGGCTCCTAAATTCTTGCTACAATAATATATTTTCTTTTTATACACAGTTCATACTTCCATGGACCTCTCAGACCAGCTTTCTTTTAATATTAAATGCATTTGTAATGTGATCACAAGCTTATTTCAATATCTCAACATTTTAATATCAATACTAACCTAAGAAATTCTCATGCTCAAGTGTCGTGAAATATTTGAGATTTCAACTCGTAATTCGTCAAAATGCAAATTATGAGCTCAGCAGAAAATTGACCAATACCATGATGTCTTATCTTGTACAATTTTACTGCACCTTTAGAAACTTAATTTCAAGCTGATTCTTATAAAGTTATGAAAAAAATCCTTCTTCAGTCTTCAATGTCTGTTGAGTGTATTTTCTTGACATTCAGTATTTCTGACTACTATTAGCATTACAGAACCAATCATGAATCTATACAGTGCAGTGTACACTCAGCAGAGCCAATACCAAAACTGTTTGCACCATGCACTGACAAAACCACTTGGTTTTGCATGTTTAATTCACAAGCACTCTTGTCTTGGGTGGCTAATTTTTAACATAGTGTTGAAGCATTTAATCTAAAAATATTTCAAGCATAAAAATAGTTATGGAAGTCAAATGAGTCTGGACACTTCAAAATGTCGGAATCTTATGTTACTTTCTCTAAGTTCAAGTTGCATCAAATTTAGTGGAGTGATTCTGGATGTAAGGCCACATGAGTGACACCCATATCCTGCAAGTTACTGAACAAGATATATTTCAAAAAAGTCCCTTTAGTCCATCAGGTCTGTAACACCAAAATATACATTATAACCTACACCAGTTCACTTTCTTGATCGAGGTCCATAGTTTAGAATGTTATGACACATTAAGCACTCAATTCATGGAGCAAGTCATCACAAGTGACACCTGCCCTAAAACCAGCACTCCTTGAATCTGTGCCATCTTCTGAAGCCCTCAGCAAATCTGCAGGAGGACTGCCATCTGGAAGAGACTGGGAGGTCCTTGTGGACAGGGTGGTTGATACGAGAGGAGATTCATTCCAGAGGATTGGCAGAGACAGTAATGATGACAGATCATGCCAAATTGAATCAGTGCCATTTTCAGGCTGAGAAGGACTGTGCTGCAGTACAAGAAGGAGCTGAATGAACTTCTCTGATCTGCCATGGCAAGTGCTTTACTCTGCACTCACACTCACTCTATCTCTGCCATGGGACCCAAACTCAATCAAGTTAATACTCTGATGTATGCTCTGCTGTATGCAACATCATCCCTCATTCACTCTCATGAACACCCATACTCCCAAACTACAATTGCTGCATCTCCTACATGCTACATCATTTCTCTCTCAGACCACCTCTGTACCTTCCCCCACATGCAGCAGCCCTGTCATTACAAGAGAGTGCATAACAAGACAGAGCAACATTGGGAAGGTAGAAGGGGGCAGAGTCAAGCTGGATGTCCACATCCTCATGCTATCCATGATGTGGAGGAGTCAGTGTCGTACTGGCGTGGACAACGTTAAAAATCACACAACACCACTTTGGAAATAGAACCAGTCTGATTCAGACTTGGATACAGACAACTCTAACCTCACACATTTAAGGTATTGCCTGAGCTGAGATGTCAATTTTTGTTATAAAACTTTATCTTGGGAATGTGACTTAAAAGAAGTACTGGGATTTACATATTAAAGAACAAAAACCAGCAAATCCATTCAAAAAGACTTAACAATACACATTTTTTCAACATATCATTTCAGTTACATGAGACTGTAGCCTTTTTCTGTAAATTCTGTGTCTTATGGTCCTGCTTCACAACCACCTGATGAGAGAGCAGCGCTTTGAAAGCTAGTGCTTCCAAATAAACCTCTTGAACTATAACCTGGTTATAATTTTATCTGAGAAAAGAGTACTTTCTCTCACAGGAGAAGACCAGGACCACTCATCTGGGGATGCATAGACATCTCTACCCTGTTACGTGAGTAAGTTTCACTTGTCATTCCACTCCAATATCACATTAATCTAGCAGTTAGTGGAATGGATTGAACGCCTTTACAAATCTTTGGTCACAATATCTTCTGCCTCATATCTTACAGGTACATTCATCCTCTCAAGCTCAAGCCCATCCCACTCTGGAGCGCCCCAGCTGAGAGTTCTAAGACATTGGAAGGACCATTGCTAGCCATGAATAATGAGCGCCAACTGGAAACTTGTCACTGTCTCGTGAGAATCTGACTTGGAGGCTTGAGAAAAGCAAACAAGATCAAGTGAGATAACCTCACTGAATATCTTGACTGATGCTACCACTCATCGCACCAGAGTCCACATTGCTGGTAAGATTATTGATAATATTCTGCCTGCTATTTTTCACTGAGACAGAATTATGCCACAGGCAGGTAAGAATCAAACTAACATGAAATCATCAGTTTGGTTTTGCCTTGTGTTACAAGATTTTAATGCACAGGAAACTCCCTCTGCATACTAATTTATACTTTTATGTTCATACTAATTCACTCTGAAGGATGTTCTAAAATTATGCTGAGTGGTAGTAGAATATCAGACTGTTATTGCAAAATATCTTTCTTACTGAAAATCAATTTAACTCCCACTCCAAAACTTTGAAATCTTATTTGCGCTGAAAAATGTGTTGCTGGAAAAGCACAGCAGGTCAGGCACCATCCAAGGAGCAGGAGAATCGACGTTTCGGCTTTCTGCCTCTAATCCTGAAGAAGGGCTTATGTCAGAAACATCAATTCTCCTGCTCCTTGGATGGTGCCTGACCTGCTGCGCTTTTCCAACAACACATTTTTCAGCTCTGATCTCCAGCATCCGCAGTCCTCACCTTCTCCTTTGTAATCTTATTGCCAACTTTTGCTAAGATTTAAACCAGCCAGTACACATCTGAAAATGTCTTTTTCATAAACCTGAAGTAATTATTATCAGAACTGTTAATTACTTTTGTGTTTTAGTGTGAGGATTGCATTGATAATTTACAGGCAGCTGTTTGTGTAAAGTTGCTTCATAAAATTTAAGTGCTTTATAGATCATAAAAGAGATAAGTGACAGTTAGTTGATCTTGGGATATAGATGTTGGTTATGAATCATTCAAACTTCATTCTCATAGCTTATGATATCCTTAGAGTCTCTTAATAAAATCACTGGCAAATATTCACTCTCTGACCTCCAGAGAAACAATCATTTACATGTAATTCTTCCAATTTAGTTTACACTATTTGGTGTCTCCTCGACACTGGACAAGTTAAATGTAGATTGGGTGACCACTTCCCTTCAGTAAACAAGGACTTAGTGGGCGGCACGGTGGCACAGTGGTTAGCACTGCTGCCTCACAGCGCCAGAGACCCACGTTCAATTCCCACCTCAGGCGACTGACTGTGTGGAGTTTGCACGTTCTCCCCGTGTCTGCATGGGTTTCCTCCGGGTGCTCCGGTTTCCTCCCCCAGTCCAAAGATGTGCAGCTCAGGTCAATTGGCCATGCTAAATTGCCTGTAGTATTAGGTTAGGGGTATGGGTGGGTTGCACTTTGGTGGGTTGGTGTGGACTTGTTGGGCCGAAGGGCCTGTTTCCACACTGTAATGTTTTCTAAAAAAGATTTTTGGTTATTTGTTGTTTTGTTTTACTCTCATGCTTACATTTTTGTCTTTGGTCTGTTGTAGTCTTCCAGTGACACTATGTGAAGTATTTCTAATTTTCATCTGATGAGACACTTAGCAATCATTTGGACTTAATATTGAGTTTAATAATTTCAGGACATAATCTCTGTTCCAACTTTGATTTTTTTTTCTATGCAGCAGTTTGATTTTGTTCATGGTTCTGCTTTTGGGCAAAGTTGTTTTTTTTCTCAGAAACAGACTTTTATTTTGCTACATCCAATCTTCAAATGCGTACAGTTTCAACAATTTCAATCAAAGCTTGACTATTCAAATTATAAATGCTTAATACTCTTGTACATTTCCGTGGTACACTTCCCCAGTTCTTTGTTAACCTTACCAGAGAGACATCATGGCAGAATTTGTGAAATTTATAAGATGCGCCTGACCTGAATGGCACAGTTACCAGCCAACCTGCGCATCAAGTGGACCCAGTCCTGAACTACACACCTGGTCACCTCTTCAAAACGTTGGTCAGACATGCCTTCCCTTACCAAAACCATTCTGAGTGCATCATCTTTAGGTGCTATACTTTCTTGAATGATCTCCAGGTAAGCAGAAGTTTGACTCAGTTTGGGAGTAACGCACATCTGGGTCATCATTTCATGCTATTTCATGCTTTTTTTCATACACTCTTAGGACACTAACCATAAGTCATCCATGTCAAGCCTGAATGAATCAGGATTCTGATCATCATGTGTCTAAAATAAGTGGAAAGCTTAGTCACACATTTGCTGCTTTTGACTGTTAATAAAGACAATTCAGTGACCAGTGAGCTGCTTCTTATCATTTACAAGTAATGACAACTTGATCTTATGTGGCACTCCATCTCGATGTCAAGGGCTGACGGCCCGCACAAGATCACCATTGAACTAAATGTAATCATGTTGTTGATAGGGCAGCATTTTAATTTTGAATTTTGGAGCAAACACGGCAGAAATTAAAATATTTTAAGGTCAGAAATACAATTGTAAGATTGCATGAATTTGGCATATCCATTCCTTAAGCAGGAGTGGCAGACAGATTTTAATTTGGATAAATGCAGGGTATTGCATTTTGGTAAACAAGGGCAGGACTTATACAATTAAAGATAGGACCCTGGGTAGTGTTGGCGAACAGAGAAACCCAAGGATTCATGTGCATAATTCTTTGAAATTTGTGACACAGGTAGATAAGGTTTTTAAGAAGATGTTTAGCACGCTTACCTTTATTGCTCAGACCTTTGAATATTGGAGCTGGGACATCATTTAAAGATTATACAGGACATTGGTGAGGCCTGTTCTGGAGTGCTGTGTGCAATTCTGGTTGCCTTGTTATAGGAAGGATAGTATGGAACTGGAGAGGGGTCTGAAAAGACTTACCAGGATGATATCAGGAATGGAGGGTTTGAATTATAAAAATAGGCTGGATAAGCTGGGACTTTTTTCATTGGAGTTTAAAAGATTGAGAGGTTACCTTTTTGATGCCTATTAAATCATGAGGGACAAAGATACGTTAAGTCAAAAAGATCTTTTCCCAAAGGTGGGGAAATCCAAAACAAGGGGGCATATGAGTTTGCAAGTTTGTTCACCGAGCTGGAAGTTTTGTTATCAAATGTTTTGGTAACATCATTAGTGAGAGTGTCCCGTGAAGCACTGATAGTATGTCTTGCCTTTCTGTTTATAAGTCCTGGTTTCTTCAAGTAGGTGATATCATTTCCAGTTCTTTTTTTCAAGGGAAGGTAGATAGATCTAAATTGATGTATTTCTTGATGGAATTCTGGTTAGAATATCATGCCTCTAAGAATTCTCATGTGGGTCTTTGATTCGCTTGTCCTAGGATGTGTATGTTGTCCCAGTCAAAGTGGTACCCTTCTTTGTCTATATGTATGGAAACTAGTGATAGTGAGTCGTGTCTTTGGTGGCCAGTTGGTGTTCATGTATCCTGGTGACAAGTTTCCTGCTTATTTATCCAATGTAATGTTTTTTACCATGCTTGCATGGTATCTTGTAGATGATAGTTTTGCTGGTAGTATCTAATGGATCCTTCAGGTTCATTATTTGTTGTTTAAGTGTGTTGGTAGGTTTGTGGACTACCATGATGCCAAGGGATCTGAGTACGGGCATATTTTGAAGGTGAGTGGAGACAGATTTAAAAAGGACATGAGGAGCAACCTTTTTTACACAGAGAGTGGTTAGTGTGTGGAATGAACTACCAGAGGAAGTAATTGATGCAGGTACAATTACAATTTTAAAAGACATTTGGATAGTACATTATAGAAAAGGTTTGGAAGGATAGGGGCCAAACGCAGGCAGGTGGGACTGGTTTAGCTTGGGAAAATGGTTGGCGTGGACTACTTAGATCCAAGAGTCTGTTTCCATGCTGTGTGACACTCTGACTATCATATAAAGGATGTTTTTAAACTTAAGTGGGTGAAGAAAAGATTTCCAAGGATTGTGCCAGGACTGGAGTTGTAGAGAGAAGTTGAATAGGCTGGAGCTGTTTTCTCTGGAGCATGGGAAGCTGAGGGAGTGACCTTATAGAAGTTCATAAAATCATGAGGAGCATGAATAGGGTGAATAGCTAAGCTCCTTTTCCCAGAGTGGGGAGTTCAAAAATCGAGGGCATAGGCTTAAGTTGTGAAGGAAAAGATTTAAAAATGACTGGAGGGGTTTTTTTTTCAAACAGAAGGCAGGGAATCTATGGAATGAGCTGGCAATTGAAATATTGGAGGTGCGTAAAATTTCTCCATTAAAAATGCATCTGGATGGGAAGATGGGACTAGGTGAAATCGGGAAGTCTGGTCGGTGTGGATGCGTTGGACTGAATGTTGTTTCTGTGCTGTATGGCTCGACAGTTCTCTGACTCCATAAGTGTTTTGTCTCCTTACTGAAAACATTATAACTCCTTTTACATTTTGTTCCATGACATTTTTTTCATGTATTCTTTCCCACCCTCTAACCTATCACTGAACAATCCATTTGCTGTTCTACCTGCTTCACCTGACAGCACAAAGCCCATCACGTTTCGGTCCTCCTTTTCTCTGAAGATGATTCATATTCAATTTGAAACATTAGCTTTCTTTGTCCACAGCTGCTGCCAGACCTGTTTACTACTTCCATCCCTTTGTGGTCTTATTTCAGATTTCCAGTTTCTTTCTCTATTACTTATTGGTTGGCATTTGTCATTTTTTTCATATCAGCCTTTATTTTTATTTATACATGTAAAATCTATTTTATTGGCTGCCTCTTTCAACTCTCTTCCTCATTCTCATCAGCTTGTCAGCATATAGCTGTTGGTTAGAATGATGACCAGGTTGGCATCATGCAGCAGATCACCATGAAATATGACAATTCTGCTTTGTCACGTCAGCATAGCTCCTCCAGGGCTGTCAATGGAACTTGTTGGAACTTTGGGTCCCTCTTAAACTTATATTGATTCAGCATTCCATATTTTGTATTTCCTGTGTAGCATGAGGCCTCATCTAACCGTGTTACAACAGTAAAAAAAAATACTATCAAGCTCATTGGAACTGTCAGCAGACCTGTCAAATATAATTGTGCCAGCTATCAGAGACATCTCTCAAAGGGATCTGAAAAAAGTGGCAAGTGAACCTGTAAAAAGAACCTGTCAAGTAGACTTGTCAAAAGTTTAAAGAAGAGAGTTGTGCCCTTTGAGACCTCGAGTATTTAGAGCACCTGACCTGTCTTGTAGTCACTGTATTTGTATGGCTGGTCCAATTCAGTTTCTGATCAATGGAAATCTCCAGGATGTTGATAGTTTGGCATTCAGTGGCGGTAATGCCATTAAATGTCTCAGGCTGATGGTTAGAGTCCCTCTTGTTGGAGATGGCAACAACTGTGACTTCCCACTTCTTTCACTTTCTCCTAGTTGATTTCCACTTTTTCGCTTAAGCAAATAGACATAGTCTGTGCCAGTATCTGTGGAGTTATTCTTGGATTTCAACACTGTGCAATCATCAGTAAACATCACCATTCTGACCTTTCGATGGAGGGAAAGTCATTCATGAAGTAGCTGAAGATGGTAGGGCCTAGGGCACTACACTGAGAAACTTCTGCAATGATGTCCTCAGGGTTGAAAGGACTGTGAGAGATTTCCCCTAATTTTCACATTCCCTCTGGAGTTAGCTCTTTTGTCCATGCCTGAGTTAAAGTTATAATGTGTTCAGATACTGATTGGCCCTTGTGAGCAAGTTATTGTTTTGCAAGTTCAATTTGATAGCCCAATTACTGACCTGTCAATCTCATCTCTAATGTCAGAAAACTGATGGGAGGGGTCGCGTTTGACAGGTCAGTAATTGCAAAGAAAGCCTTGGAAGGAGTCTGATGCAACATGGTTCATGGCCACAGTAACCTTTTCTAGACAACAGCAATTCTGTACGCCTACTCTGATACAGTGACAACTGCAACTTGTGGTTGATTTCAGTGACAACATCTGATGCTTTATTCCTCATTGAAACTTCGGGTGGAGAATTGTTCCCAGTACAGGATAGAATGATATGGTCTAGATTAGAGTGGTGCTGGAAAAGCACAGCAGTTCAGGCAGCATCTGAGGAGCAGTTTCCAGCATCTGCAGTCATTGTTTTTACCCAGAACGATTTGGTGTCCAGCTAAAGGCCCTTTTAACCCTTTTTACTCCCTCAGCCACCTGTCTTTTTTTTGTGTTGCTTATGTTCATTCAACCTGCCCTGCTATAGAGAGTACATCCATGACATCTATCTGAGAGTAAACAGATCTTGGGGCATCCTTGTGGTCAAAACAAAAACATCCTTTGGCATGTGTCACACCACTCCCTGTAGACCACACCAACCCTAACAAACTTAAAAAATGACAGATGTTTTTATAATCACAAAACCATGAGTAGAAACCATCACTACATACGATTTTAAATCATGCTCGTGAACACAAGTTCAAGAGATGGAACATCAACTTGAAAATAAAGGATTCTTATGGAACAGTGGTAGGGACCCTACCTGTGAGCCAGAACTCATGGATTCAAGTCCCACCTGCTTCAGAGGTGTGTAATAGTGTCTACGGCAGGCTGTTTAGAAAATATCTTGATTTGAAAATGATGATGTGATGTTAAATCCATATTACACAACCAGCCTATTCTTCAAACCTTCAGTTGACGTGCTAATGCAATCAACAAAATGGTTTTCCACACACCAGATGGCAATTGTGAGTCATTTTTGGAAGCTAAATGACTGTCATAGCAATAAAAATCCAATGTGAAAGAGGCCAAATTTTGTGGTCAGAATTTCGAAAGTGACTTGAAAAGACAGAAAGACAAATGATTCGCATAAACATCAAGGCTTCAAAATGAAATATTTAAAGAATTACATCTTGAAATTTTTTTTTTGCTGCATAAAACTAACTATTAACTGACTTCATCTATAATTCTACTGCATTAAAAGAGGTTAAAAATTGGCTGAGGATATAATCCATTTTATTATTTTTAAATTAAGTAAAATGTGAGCTTTCAGGGTCATTTTTAAGGCAACTATGTATCTTTATTGGTGGAGGAGGGATAATTCCATCTTTTTTTAATGAGCATTTTCTATGGCACTGTTACCTACATGACATATTCAGTGATGAACTCAAAATGAACCAAAAGTGAAAGTTATTAATGACTTTTACAATAAACCGTTGGTGACATTTTTCAGCTCAATCTTTATTAGAAGGTGCAGCAGGAAGGCAAAAATATATTTGGCTTTAAAAAATCATGACAGATTCCCATACTATTTGGCTACAGCAATGATAAGCTGATTTCTTCCATAATTTCATTAATGGTACAGCATTTTAATGATTTGGTTTGAAATCTTAGCATCTGACATTTAAACAGACTTTTCTGGATTGCAAGCTCAATATTTCCATTGAGAAATTTTTATTAGATTCTTTCAAACAATTTTCATTTGTTAAGTGTGATTATTTCATCAGCAATAATTTTGGAGAGCACAGCATACTTTTGTGCCTGCAATTTCCTCCAATTACTGATGTTGAAAATCGTCTTTAATGCCATTTTCTTCTTTGATGAGGGAGAAGAAATGCAAATCAGAGGAATATACTTGGATGCCTTTGTGGAGGGTGTCGTCAGAACTTCACCCATTCAGCCTGCCATTCCTGATTTTGTTGACCTTCTGTGCCTCCAGTCATGTGCTATCTTGCAATTACTTTGAAGGCTCAGATAACATCGTTTACTGCACTGCAGTAATACATTTACAGCCACATTTGCCAAGATAACAACAGTATCATTGAGACAATGTGCCAATCTTAATGTGATTGTTTGAGCTTCTGTGGTACATGAACATTGTCTTCAGACATACCTGTTTATGTTCTGTAAGCTATAACATTTTACAGCTTAACTTATCCGATGGTTATAGGAGTAATTAAAAGTGATTCTGATTTATGTCACGTATTTTGCTGCATCCCACAAATTCCATAATACTAATACTCTCAACAAAATGGTTTCCCACAAAATCATATTTTGTCATAATGCAATCAGTAGCAGAAGTTGTAAAACAAACCTACCTTGTGGCTGTCTTGTTTGATGGAAAATCTGAATGTCATATGGTCTTGCACTGGTTCTCTGCACCACAGTAACATTGTGGCCAGTCCATTTGTTGGCTTTCAATAGGGTGTTAGTCTTCCAGTCAGTCCAATAAACATCACCTCCATACACTGTTACAGCAAATGGATGTGAAAGGTATTCATGATGACGTAGGACTTCTATCAATTCTGTGCCATCATATAAGGCTGAATATATACCATCTGACCTACATCAAGAAAAATGAGACATAAAGGAACTAAGAGAAAGAGAATTTTCAAACCCACAATTATTTTCTCTAGCAGGAATTCACTCTGATTAAGGAAATGCATGTTAATATTTTTAATGAATAAGTTAGATTTGTAATCATGAATAAAGACTGTAATCAGTGCAAATTATATTTGATAAGCTATATAGCTTCCAAGGTGTAAGTTATAGCTCCAGGCAATGAAGAAGTTGTATTTGTGGCAAAGAGGGAATGTCAGGTCATTGTATTTTGACAAGGACAAATTGAACAATGACACTGAAGTACTTTCGAATACTTAATTTCAGTCTTCCCAAGTCTGACTGCAGCTGTCTGTGGCACTAATTGTTATAGAATATTTTGCAGTGTTCACAGGACTGAGATTTTTGGTGTCATTTCTGGTGCCTAAGTCAATGTCAGGTGATCTGTCCACTTTTTTCAGCTTTTTTAGCAGTTGGATGCATTGATTGGAGGAGTAAATTACTGCAGATGCTGGAATCTGTACTGAAAACAACAAAGGGTGGAGATCACAGTGGGTCAGGCAGCACCCGTGGAGAGAGAGCAAGCTAATGTTTTAAGTTTAGATGACTTTTCATCAGAGCTGATGTGAAGTGTGGAGGAACAGCATTGATGCAATAGTTCAGCAGAGGGGGGGGGGTGATCGTGATAGTGGGTGTAGGGTGTTATCACGTCCTCCCCTTACCACTTATTGTCCTTTCAAGTCTGGCAGGAGACACACATTGTTCTGTCATTCTCACATTCCAATAACTTAATCTAAACTACTAATATGTCACCTTGATCATGCACAGTGAATGCGAACAACTGGATATATTGTCACAATATTGGAAAAGTTGTCTCTTCACTGCAGGTTGATGATCAGGTAGATACAATTGCATCCTTTGCACAGTGTATAGTTTGACTATCAGTCCCAGAGACCCACCTTTCCCCAACATGAGAAATGTGAAATACTAGCTCCAAATTTTACTGAGATATGTTAACATTGCATGATAGATCCATCTCAGCAGCTGCAAAATCAGCCAAGCGCACTTCAAAATCTCTTGCAGCCATGCCAACTGACATGAAGGTTGGGCAGGTCAGGTAGAGAAGGCATTGGCATCGTGGAGATATGACTGGACCAGTAATCCAGAGACCATTGTTCATGCTCTGTGAATATGGATTCAATCCTATCAAAACAAAGGTGGAATTTAAATTCAATGAATGAAGGAAAAGGCTGAAATTGAAAGCTAGTCTCAATAATGAAACTGCACATTGTCGTTAAAAAAAAATCACCTGGTTCACTATTGACACTAAAGGATGAAATTTGCATTCCCTACCAATCTGGCCAAATGAGACTCCATATTCATAGCAAGTCTTAATTCTCCTCAAAATGGCGTAGCCACACAGTTCAAGAGCAATCAAGGACGGGCAACAAATTGCAACGTTAACGATGCCCATACCTCATGAAGGAATAAAAAAAAGAATTCAACCATTCACAGAGGTTTTTTTTTGATTTGGCTCCAACCTACTTAATTGCCTTCTGACAGATAATAAAGAGGTCCGCCAAGGGCTGGTTCAACATTTTGATAGATCGTCCTTTCATAGGTTGTAAGCTATTTAACATAAACTTGGTCCACACTGTTTGTGGGATGGAAAATTGCACCAGTTAGTATGCACCACAAAGAAAATGTTCATTTTTTTTTAGCTATAACAGAAAGAAAAACAAGTTTTATCTTTGATATTATCTCAAAGTATTGAAAAATATTGGGTTTTTTAGATGAAAGTGTTGTGATTTGACAAAAAAAAGATTCTAAGATGATCTTGGATGATTTTTATTCCTATTATATTAAATCATCACCAGTTATTTTCAAACAATAAATTCTCACAACTACCAACAAGGGAAGTTGCTGGTAATAGACAACAAAGAAATAAAAATTCTTTAAGGAATAAAGGTCGTGGCAATTGTTCAGGGAGGTTGGGGGTAGCAAATAGAATGAGAAAGAAGAGATAAAAAGACATTTCAGGATCATGTTCAAATTTTTCATGCAGAAAAAGTTTGCTCTTACATAGCATCAATCCAAACAATTCGGTTCTCAAGGTAATCCACTGTTAGTCCATTAAGCCAGCCACCAGTTCCCAAAGCTTTGTAGATTGTCTTCCTTCCTGCTCCACTCATTGAAGCAGCCTCAATACGTGGGAAACTAGAATCCCAATCTGTCCAAAAAAGAATTCTAACCAAAAAAGACTTTATGAATATTAGCATTTTTGCAACATTACATATATATTCAGAATTTTTGTTAACTATGTCATTTTTTTCATTATTCATTTATAAAAATGAAGCTCAAAGTTCAAACTAATTGGAAATATATGTAAAACACATTAGTTAATCGATTATTGAGTTGTTGCTGCTTTGCCTGCCACTCTCTACTTTGTTTCCAGAAGTTTCCATAACAAGTAATTGGATGAAGAGTATGGAAAAGGTCAGGAATCCAACTACAGGCACATTGGATGATGGGATAACTATGAGAAGGGGAGCAGTCAATGCGGGACTGAAGGTCTTATACATAAGTGCAAAATACAAAAATGAGCTTGCAGGGCAGATTGAAATTGGCAGGTACAATGTTGTGAGTACCACAGAGGTGTGGCTGCAAGAGGATCAGGGCTGGGACATAAATATCCAAAGATATGCATCCTATCAATAGGACAAGCAGATGGGCAGCACAAAGTCATATAGACTTGGAAAGCACAGACTCTGAGTAGATAGTGTTGAGGAATCACGTAAACAGACCCTGATGGGAGGCAGTAGTTGGTCGTGGTGAATAAAATAATTCAGGAGACAGAAAGAGCAGGTAAGAAAGGTCCTATTACAATTACCATAGGGGCTTCAATATGCATGTAGAGTGGGAAAATTAGGTTGGCAGCAGATTTCAAGGAAAGGAATTTCTGGAATGTCTACAAGCTGTTTTTCTTGAAACAGCTGGTCGTGGAGCCCACTAGGCAACAGGCAAATTCTGGATTTGGTCATGTGTCATGAGGCAGGCTTGATTAGGAAGCTTAAGGTGAAGGAACCTCTTGGGGCAGTGACCATGATATGGTACAATTCACCCTGCAGTTTGAGAGGGAGAAGCTGGAAACAGATGTAATGATATTATAATTGAGTAAAAGACATGAAGGACGAGCTGGTCAGAGTTGATTGGAAGGGGAGCCTGGCAGATAAGGTGGTGGAGAAGCAAAGGCAAGGAGTTTCTGTGGGTAATTTGGGATGCACAATAGAAACTCATCCGAAAGAACAAGAAACATACTAAGCTGAGAACAAGGCAACCATGGCGGACAAAGGGAGTTAGGACAAGATAAAACCAAAAGCAAAAGTGTACAATGTGGTGAAGATGAGTGCAAAGCCAGAGGTTGGAAAGCTTTTAAAATTCAGCAGTGGACAACTAAACAAAAAATAAGGCAGGGGGGTGGGGGGTGGGGGGAGGATGAAATATGAGAGTAAGCTAACTAGTAATATAAAAAAATTGCAAGTTTTTTTTAGATATGTATAAAAGGTAAGAGAGAGGCAAGAGTGAGGCAATTGACTGTTTGAAAATGTGTCTGAAGAAGTAGTAATATGGAACAAAGAAATGGTGGAAGGACTGAAGAGGTACTTTGCGTCACATTTCACACTGGAGGAGGATACTGGAACTTTTCACGAGGAGCATACTGGAACTTCAAGAGAGTCAGAGAGCAGAGGTAAGTATAGTGGCCATGAATAAGGAGAATGTGCTGGGCAAGTTGAATCATGTGAAGGTGGATAAGTCACCCAAAGCACATGAACTACACCCCAGATTTCTGAAGGGGATGGCTGAGAAGTTTGTCGAGGCATTGGTGGTGATCTTTCAGGAATTGCTGGAGTCAGGGAGGATCGCAGAGGACTGGTAAATGACAAATGTAACATTTCTGTTTAAGCCGGGAAGGAGGCAAAAGTGAGGAAACTGTCAGCCGGTTGGACTGACCTCAGTCATTGATAAGATTTTCGATTCCATTACTAAGTGTGAGATTGCGGAGAGCTTCAAAGTATTTGTTTAATAGGGCTGAGTCAGCATGGCTTCATCAAGGGGAGGTCATGATTGAAAAATTTGAATTCTTTGAGGATGTAATGAGCAAGTTCAACAAAAGAGCGACAGTGGGTGTGCAACAAAATGGCAGATGGAATTCAACGTGAGAAAATATGAAGTTATTTTTAGAATAGAGATGTTGACTATGTTCAAGACAGGGAAAGGCTTTGGAAATCTGAAGCCCCAAAAGACTTGAGAGTCCTAGTTCAGGAATCTCTTAAGGTTAACATGTACGTTTAATTGACAGTTAGGAAGGCAAATACAGTTTTAGTATTCATTTCAAGATGGCTTGAATCATGTGAATAATGTGAGCAGTGTTGGACCCTGTGTCTAGGGAAGGATGTGCTGGCTTTGGAGGGGCATGAAGGGTTTGTTGTATAAGGAGTATTTGAGGACTGTGGATCTTTATCCGATGGAATTTAGAAGGATGAGGGGGATGTTATTGAAACTTAACAGAATACTGAGAGACCTGGATAGAATGGACATGGAGAAGATACTTCCACTGGTAGGAGAGACTAGGGCCCAAGGGCAGAACCTCAGAGTGTAGAATGACACTTCTGAACTGAGATGAGGAATTTCTTCAACCAGGATGTGATGATTCTGTGGAAATCACTGCCACAGGGAGCTCTTGGGTTTAAGTCATTGAGTGCCTTTAAGACAGAGAGAGATATGTTCTTGATTGTTAAGAATATCAAGGGTCATGGGGAGAAGGCAGAGGAATGCAGCCATAATCGAATGATGGGTCGGATAGCCTCATTTTGCTCCTATATCTTATGATCTTTGTTGACACTTCATGATTCTGTCTTAATCATTACTCACTCTTTACTTCCTTTTCTCTCTTTTCAATGTAAGGCTGATACAGTTTTCTCATCGTAGTTTCCTATTTACATTTCCTATTTGTATCTGACATTTTTTCCTCCCTTTCTCCAATACTCTTTCTATATTTTTTTCTCCCAATCATCTCATCCATGATCTATATGGTGCTCTTCAACCTTTCCTTATAGCTGTCTCATACATTTTGTTCATGAAAAGTTCAATTTCTATTTAACCGTGCAGAATGAAAACTGGATCTAAAACGTTCTGATTGAACAAGAACAAAGTCTCTGGGAAATGCTGTGATATTGTAGCTGAGGGAAGAATGATATAAATTTGGGAGTCATAGCAATTCCTTAGACATTTGAAGGAACTTTAATAAATATTATGACAGAATGGATTGATATTAGACAAGGAAAACAGAAGCCCATGCAATTGGACAAAAACAACAATCTGTCTAATATGGTGATTGCCTCCAGTTTTGAATATGCTCATTTACACATATGTCAAAACTGGAACACAGCCATTTACAATATATCTGTTCAACGAACCAACCAGGATGAAATTATCATAATTTATTCTCATCTAATATTAAAAACATGAGTTAAATCATACAACATAAATAATAATTAATAACGAATGTGGCTTGTATATTCGTAGTGTAATTTAATGGTTGCATTTTAAAGTTAAAATAAAATTTTCAAGCTTCACACTCATTATCACAATTCACACTGCTCTCTCGCACTCAGAAGCATTCAATCTTATTCTTGATTTTTTTCTGTAATCACTCCCAACCATGCATTTCCTAATAGGTTTCTTTATTCCCTTGTGAAATCGAGGGGAAAATGAGGCAGCTAACTAATTGTGATTGAGAACTATCCAGACATATTCTTTTGAAGAAATATGTGACTCTGTGTGGCTGAAAGGAAATGCTCATATGATGGGACATTTAGTTACAATATAATCGACATTTATCCGGCATTCAGTAGTTTGGTTTTAACATTTCAACACAGGAAATTTAACCCAAGACCTGCTTGTTTAGATCTTTAGACTGAAAGACATATTGGTATGCACTTAGCTTACCTCACCAATGTGTACCTATATACAAACATGAGCTTTTGAACTAAGTCCGACAGTGCATTAAACCATCTAGTTTGAATTCAGAATCAAATAATGCTACACATTAACAGCACAGCAATACTACAAGGACATTCCCAAAATGATTTCCACAAATACACATAAGTAGTACACAGGTAAAGGAGTTGGGACATTAACAGATACTAATAAATTCTTAGGAAACATATTAAACCCTCACTTCCTACGTAACTGGAGAGGGGCATGTTAAAATGACAATCAAAGGTGAGAAGGCACCAGTAGAATTCAGGTCAACTATACTCTCCCACTAACACGACAAATAAATGTTGTGTTTTTTTTAATATAGCATTTTGACATTTTATTGACGGCTTCTTTCCAATGCAATCAATACTTTATCTTTCCTTTCTTTTGTAGCACACAGCTTCTTCTCACCCTTTTCGACCTCACTGCAAATTTAGCACAAAATTACTCCCATCTTCCATGATCCAAGCTTGTTGTTTCTCAGTCTTACCCCAGCACTTATGGGAAAGCAATATTCCAAATGTCACTGTCTCAACTTCACGTGACTAGTTATTCCTTTGCCAGCTGTCTATCCCTCACTTTCTGACAACTTGAATTTGAAAGGTTTATTGCCATTTGCATTTTACAGTGAATAATACAGCGAAAAGCTTCAACTGTTGCCATAACGCAGCGCCATTTTGAATAGTTTAAGAATAAAAAGAATAAAAACAAGTAACATTCCATTGCCTCCACCATGAGTCCTGAGTTGGCTCACCTGGACTGCCACCCATCCAGCACCGCCTCACCCCGCTGTTGGTGCTGGACCCACCATCACAGGAACAGTAATTCCTTAGGCGCCATCTTTTCATCGCTGGGCCCACCCCACTGATGATGTCACAAAGTCCTCTGCTGAACCTACACTCACCCACAATCAGGAGTTCTGAGCTCCACTGCCATTGCCGCATCAAAAAGTAACCAGTAGTCCCTGCTCTGAGCCTACTGCTACTGCAACCAGGAGGTCTTGGCTTCAGTGTCAGGCCATGCACCAAAAAGCCCTATCTAGCTACACTTTTCTGAGATGATTAGATTAGCTTAGATCCCCTACAGTGTGGAAACAGGCCCTTCAGCTCAACCAGTCCACACCGACCCTCTGAAGAGTAACCCACCCAGACCCATTTCCCTCTGACTAATGCACCTAACACAATGGGCAATTTAGCATGGCCAAATCACCTGACCTGTACATCTTTGGACTGTGGGAGGAAACTGGAGCACCCAGAGGAAAGCCACGCAAACTCCACACAGACAGTCACCATAGGCTGGAATCGAACCTGGGACCCTGGTGCTGTGAGGTAGTAGTGCTAACCACTGAGCCACCATGCCGCCCATAATGTTGCCTTGTCATGGCTGCCATCTTGAAGAGGCCGATCGCTGGACGAGTTTTGTTGCTACTGCCGCTGTCGTCCTGAATGCCCGGAGGATGTCCTTGCTGTCTTTACCGACAGTCACTGGAGGTGCTGGAACTGCTGCCTCTGACCACTAGGAGGCTGCCACCACTCCATGCACATCCCGCTCTTGCTTCTACTTCTACTAATGACTAACCCGCCAAAGAAAAGAAATGCAAAAGACAAAAAGAAGAGAAAAAAAGAACAGAAGCAGATGGGAGCTAATGGGCCTAAGGCAAGAGTCCACATGCAGTCCTGCAACTCCACCACCACCTTGGACATTTCCAGTCCAGTTCCTTAGGAACTCCTTCCTCGTGTCAGGCCCAGTAAAATCATGTCATAGTCATGACTCTAATTCATGAACATGAATTCTCCTGTACTACCTTTTCTTTCAAAGTTGGACATTAATAGACACATTTCTAATTTTTGCACACATGAGGAAGTATCTCAGAACTCTGGAAAGGCCTCATTTGAATTGAATCTCTTCAATGCACATTGCCAAGACAAAGCCAATTGAACACTATTGTTTGAACACTTCCTCAAAGCCCAAAACCTGTGGACTTCTAAACTCATTGACTCCAATCTGAAACAGATAGCTGAAGAGAAATTGGTTCAATCATAACTAAGTGTGAATGGCCAACATCCATACTCCATAGTATAGCAACAGTTTTACTCTTCAAATCATTCTAACTGCTCAATAGTAGTAATGACAACTGAACTTCACCTGACTGAAACTGATCACAGATAATGATTGCTCACATCACAAGCATAAGACAGTAACCAGTCTGGAAACAACAAAGCAAGAAATCGCAGTGATACAGGAAATTGCCGCAGCAGATGCAAAGTCAACACCATCTATTCCTGATTGAACTCTGCAACATCATAGGGTAACCAAGCTATTTCCTTTTCTATTTGAAAATGTGTTGCTGGAAAAGCGCAGCAGGTCAGGCAGCATCCAAGGAACAGGAGAATCGATGTTTCGGGCATAAGCCCTTCTTCAGGAATGAGGAAAGTGTGTCCAGCAGGCTAAGATAAAAGGTAGGGAGGAGGGACTTGGGGGACGGGCGTTGGAAATGCGATAGGTGGAAGGAAGTCAAGGTGAGGGTGATAGGCCGGAGTGGGGTGGGGGCTGAGAGGTCAGGAAGAAGATTGCAGATTAGGAAGGCGGTGCTGAGTTCAAGGGATTTGACTGAGATAAGGTGGGGGGAAGGGAAATGAGGAAACTGGAGAAATCTGAGTTCATCCCTTGTGGTTGGAGGGTTCCTAGGCGGAAGATGAGGCGCTCTTCCTCCAACCGTCGTGTTGCTATGGTCTGACGATGGAGGAGTCCAAGGACCTGCATATCCTTGATGGAGTGGGAGGGGGCGATGAAGTGTTGAGCCACGGGGTGGTTGGGTTGGTTGGTCCGGGTGTCCCAGAGGTGTTCTCTGAAACATTCCGCAAGTAGGCGGCCTATCTCCCCAATATAGAGGAGGCCACATCGGGTGCAGTGGATGCAATAGATGATGTGTGTGGAGGTGCAGGTGAATTTGTGGTAGATGTGGAAGTATCCCTTGGGGCCTTGGAGGGAAGTAAGGGGGGTGGTGTGGGCGCAAGGTTTGCATTTCTTGCAGTTGCAGGGGAAGGTGCTGGGAGTGAGAGTTGGGTTGGTGGGGGGTGTGGGCCTGACGAGGGAGTCACGGAGGGAGTGGTCTTTTCGGAACGCTGATAGGGGAGGGAAGGGAAATATATCCCTGGTGGTGGGGTCCGTTTGGACGTGGCAGAAATGACGGCGGATGATACGCTGTACATGGAGGTTGGTGGGGTGGTAGGTGAGGACCAGTGGGGTTCTGTCCTGGTGGCGGTTGGAGGGGCGGGGCTCAAGGGCGGAGGAGCGGGAAGTAGAAAAGATGTGGTGGAGGGCATCGTTGACCACATCTGGGTGGAAATTGCGGTCCTTGAAGAAGGAGGCCATCTGGGTTGTACGGTTTTGGAACTGGTCCTCCTGGGAGGCAGGGGGCAAATTCACCTGCACCTCCACACACATCATCTATTGCATCCGCTGCACCCGATGTGGCCTCCTCTATATTGGGGAGATAGGCCGCCTACTTGCGGAACGTTTCAGAGAACACCTCTGGGACACCCGGACCAACCAACCCAACCACCCCATAGTTCAACACTTCAACTCCCCCTTCCACTCCACCAAGGACATGCAGGTCCTTGGACTCCTCCATCGTCAGACCATAGCAACACGACGGTTGGAGGAAGAGTGCCTCATCTTCCGCCTAGGAACCCTCCAACCACAAGGGATGAACTCAGATTTCTCCAGTTTCCTCATTTCCCTTCCCCCCACCTTGTCTCAGTCAAATCCCTCGAACTTAGCACCGCCTTCCTAACCTGCAATCTTCTCCCTGACCTCTCCACCCCCACCCCACTCCGGCCTATCACCCTCACCTTGACCTCCTTCCACCTATCGCATTTCCAACGCCCGTCCCCCAAGTCCCTCCTCCCTACCTTTTATCTTAGCCTGCTGGACACAATTTCCTCATTCCTGAAGAAGGGCTTATGCCCGAAACGTCGTTTCTCCTGTTCCTTGGATGCTGCCTGACCTGCTGCGCTTTTCCAGCAACACGTTTTCATCTCTGATCTCCAGCATCTGCAGTCCTCACTATTTCCTTTTCTAGTCCACCTCACAATTAACATCGTCTCTGCTAAGAATCCTGCAATAAACCCAAAATCTGACTCCCGAAATTGAATCTCTCTAACCTACCCATCAGGAATGCGTCACTGGAGTAGTAACCCAAGCCTTTTTCATAAACTGAGCTACATCACATGTCCTATGCCCAAAAGTCTTCAGTTGTTTCATCAATGACTTCTGCTACACCATAAAGTCAGTTGATTATACAAAGTTCAGCACCATTTGCAACTTCCCAAATACTGAAGCAGTCCTTGTCTAATGCAGCCTGGACAACATCCAAGTTTGGACTGGAAAGCAGCATTTAGGGAACACATGTGTCAGGCAAAGGCGATCTACAACAAGAAATAACGTAATTATTGCTCCTTGACTTTCAATGGCATTGCTAAAGCTGAATCCTTCACTGTTAATATCAAGGGCATTACCAACAAGAAAGTGAACTTGCTGAGAAAGAACAAGTCAGAGTCAGAGTCGGCAGTGCAGGAAAGCTCCTTTAATCCATTGAGTCTGCACTGACCCATCTCCATTAGTATCCTATTTCAGCACTTAGCTCATAACTGTGGAAGTTATGACATCTCAACTGCTCATCCACATACTTTTTATAGGGTGTGAGGTGTCCCATCTCTACAACAATCCCAGGCAGTGTTTTCCTGATTCCCACCACCTTTTGGGTGAAGACAATGTTTTCCTCAAAGCCCCTTGAAACCTCATGTCCTTCCTCCTAAGATTATACACCCTCCTTTTTGACCCTTCAGTTAAGAAGGAACTGCTGCCTTCCCTCCACCATGTCTAAGCTCTTCATAATCTTATTCACCTCAGTCAGCTACCCCCTCAGCCTTTTCTGCTCTAATGAACACCAACGGACAGTGACAACAATGAGTACTGTCTCTAAGATGCACCGCTTTAACTCAAAACCTCTTTTGATGAGTCCTTCCAAACTCATGAACTCTCCCACTGAGAAGGACAGAAGCAGTTTCTGCATGAGAAGTCAATCACCAGGTTCCCTTCCAAGCTACATACCATCCTAACTTGTAAATATTTAACTGTTCCTTCAGTGCCACTGGTTGAAAATCCAGAAACTGTTCTTAACAGCACTGTAGATGCTCCTGCACCTCAAGGATAGCAATGCTACAATAAGGCAGCTTATTACCACCACCTTTTCCAAGGCAATCAGGAATGTGCAATAAATGCTAGCCTAGCCTGTGATGTCCACATCCAATGAATGAAGAAAATAAACTTACAAACCCTTCCCTTGTTTACAGTCAAAAGGAAAGTGCTCTGTTCTGCTGCATGGTTTTTTTCTTGCATGGCTGTGTAAGTGGTGAGTGAGTAACCAAATGTTACATTATCAGGTTCAGCATGTGAACAAACTATCCTCTCTGATTAAATTCACAAAAAGCCCTCTGCTGATTATTAAAATTGACCATACATTCAGGGTTAAAAAACACAGACATATCCCTTTTTCAAATGCAGAGACTGTAGAGGAAGGAAATAGAAGTTCCAGCTCTCTCTCATCCCAATACGCCTCTGTAAAGTAACAATCCTGAATTTGTCAATTTTCCAATACGTGTTGGCAGTCGTGGGAGATAGTGTTGTATAATCTGATCATGCCCTCAAAAAAATGAAACACATTCCCATTTTTACTAGGAATGACTGAACATTTATCACAAGTGGAAATCCTGAGTTTTTCACCATCCTCACCCAAGTACATTTTGGTAAATTACAGCAACTACCCTACTCTCCGAGCTGAAAGAAAAACAGATGTATCAAATGTGAGTCTATGTTGTTGTTTCTTAATTAATTCAATGGAACACTTTCTATAAACATAAATTGCTGCCTTCGGAATATTTGAGAAAATGGATCTCTGTCAACATAAACCATTCCTACAAGATGAAGAATGCTTCGAAAGTGAAATGTTCAACTTTTTGTTCTGAATGCTTCAGTTTCCACAGACTGTGAAGTAAAATATGACATTCCTCAGTACTAATGGTTTATAACTGCATTTTAGCATAATCTTCTGTGCAACATCTCTTTAGTTTTGGCATATATTTAGTAAATGTAGTTTCAGCAAATAACTAAAATGTTCCCACAAACAAACAACAAAAGAAATAGTGTTGACATTCACAGGCTTCCCATTTTTCAATTGTTTTTATTATGTACTTGATGACATAAAAATGCCTTGTCAGATCATAAAGCTGCTCCAACTTGAAAAATGGGTTGACAGGCAGGTCAATAGGAAAGCATTTGTACCTGAGCATGGTCAGGAATTACCTTTTCACTTATAATTTCAAATGGCTATTTAGAAATTAATATTGGACTTACTGGATGAACACTGTACAATTCCGCACAATATTTTTCTTCTTTCTATTTTAATGGAAATATTGGTCAGGAATGATTTACAAGAAGCAGAAGAAAGTATTTCTCAGAGAGGTAAAATAAATCAAAGGGTCGACACTGTAAGATCCTGCATAACTTGTAGCCAGTTACTAGGCAACAGTTCCAGTACCCAAGGAGCCATTTATTTTAGCAATTGCTTTGCCAGGGGCTGGAACCTGGAACATTGTGGGAAAAAGAATAAAATATAAATAAAGATTTTGTTTAAAATGGTAATGGAATGTTTCAAAATTGATTGTGACAGATCTTAAAATGCTGGCTTCCATCTGAAAGATTGCTTCTTGCACTCTACAGATGATAATAGATCTTGACACTGTCTAGACAGCTGTTGGAATTTTTCTGTCCTTAATTTAATAATCAGTCATATAAAGAATTATAACTTCTGTGGATATATACTTTGATAATGATAACATAGAATTGATCAATTAATAAAGACACTTGTTTAGTTCTGACTAATTTGCCATGGGTTATATTTCAGTTGGCTGATTTTGTAATTAACTTTAATTAATTTGAAATTAATCTCAGTTAATTAAGAGACTACTTTTAATGCTAACATATAGTTATTCAGTCTGATTTCAAACGGAGTACTTATGTTGAGTTCTTCTTGAGAGATTTGTTTATAACACATCTTAAAATGATATTAAGATTACTTCAAATATACCTTATCAGCAAGTATTCCAAATTTGGGTTAATTCCAGTAAATTAAAATAAAAACACTTTTTAGGAACTGGTTTGAGACATCCTCAGATTGTGCAAGATGCTATATATATATATATATATATATATAAATATATGTTTTGGAAAAAATGTCCCTGAATAATATTAGCTGAAAATGTGTTGCTGGAAAAGCGCAGCGCTTTTCCAGCAACACATTTTCAGCTCTGATCTCCAGCATCTGCAGTCCTCACTTTCCCCTGAATAATATCACACAACTAGCTATAAGGAAGTATATTTACCAAATAACATTTGGCATTACAATCCCATGAACATTAAGGGCCATGACTACAGAAGACACTTAAACATTTGGATAACATACAATCAAAATTCACCTTATTATTGTGTAGGGGTACCAAGAAAATTGCAATATTTTACAAGTGTTTAGATCATGAGATATTTTGATTGAAACTCTGACTGAATAGGAAGATAATTTTGAAAAGCTGTACATGCATTATTTGATTTTGTATGTAAACATCTAACTTTCCAGAATGGTGAACAAAATCTGATTTTTTAAAAAAGTCCTTTAAGCCTGTTCTATTATGCTGCAAGTATATCACTAATCTGGTTATGGTCTCATCTCTATTTTCCTATCCGCACCCAATAATTCCTGACTCCCTTTTTTAGCAAAAATCCATTTCAAGCTTTGAATAAATTTAAAGACTAAGTCTCTATTAACTTCCATGGAAGGAAATTCTACACTCCAATAATCTTCTTTGAGAGAAATTAATCCCTTCATCTCTGTCTTCAAAACGAAACCTATTATTCCTAAATTATGTCTCCTCATTTTATTCTCCCCCACAAGAGGAAACAACCTTCAGATATCTACTCCTTCCAGTCTCTTCAAGATCTTACATGTTTTTATAAGATCACCTCTCATTATTTTAAACTTTAATAGATAATAGGGGTATCTCATTCAACCATTCTTCACAAGATAAGCCAGCTCCATGCTAGAAATGCGTTGAGTTAACCCTTTCTGAACTGCTCCAAGGACAGTGATATCTTCTTAAATAATAATGGGGATCAAACTCTTACAGTATCCAGTATGGTCTCTCCTCGGCCATGTTCTGCTATGGTAAGATTTCCTTACTCACATTCCAGTTCCCTTAAAATAGCTAACAGTATTCCATTCATCATTCCATTCCTGTGCTGGATGTCCATACTAACTTCTGTGATTCAGGCACCCTGACTCCCAAATCCCTCAATACTACCAAGCCCTGCAAATTATCCCCATTTAAATAGTAGATTGTTTTCCGATCCATAACGGACAAGTTCACATTGACATATTTTATACTCTCTCTGCAAATCACTTACCCTACCTATATCTCTTTGTAGACCTTCTCCCTTTTTGACCTATTTTGGTGTCATTGGGAAATTTAGCAATAATTCCTCATCCAAATCATTGATATAGATTATCAACAGCTGAATATGCAATACTGATTCATACAGCACTCCACTAATTACAAACTCATTTCTACTTTGAGACATCAAAGAACTGCTGCACAGGCAGCTCCTGTGCCTTTGAAGAACATTGACAATAGCAGAAACATCACCATTTGATCTGTCATTCACAGCCACCAGTTCAAGTATTGTTTGAAATTATATCACAAAGAACATGGAGAGTCACTATATAAGAGTGGACGACTGTTAGATGGTAAAAGGATAGTGTATATGCCAATTCAGTGCATGGTGAGTTGCAGACAGTTCTGCTACGGGGACTAGTTGGAGAATTCAACTGAGTAGATTACAAGTGAATGATGAGTCAAGCGTGTGGTGCTGGAAAAGCACAGCATATCAGGCAGCATCCAAGGAGCAGGAGAATCAAAGTTTCAGACATGAGCCCTTCATTAGGATTAGTACGTGAATGATTATGACAATGCACATTGACGTAATCACATCATTGGTAATCCTGCAAAACAGCTTCCTACCACAGTCAAGGAGCATAGGGGATTGACAGTGTTTGGAACAGACCATTTCTAGGCTAGAAGCAGTGGGAAACTACCTGACAGTGCTTGAGGACTGACCCAGTTAGTTCCTACTGCACCACAGGCAGATGGCCCTCAATGTCTGAGTGCTGCAGTGGAAGTCATTGAAGTCATGAGATCCTTGGAGGCTAATTTGCTGTTATTATGTCTACAAATGAGGCCTCAACAGGACATTAATAATCTCATAACAATCCATTCTCTAACAGATTATTTGGATTGTTGAGGTGCTGTCAAGGGTTGCTATTGAGGAGGGAGTCAGGAGAGGTTGTTGGAGTGAAGATGTAGTGTTGGTGGAGAGGTAAAGTTGTCCTTGTCCCAGAGGATCATAGGGCTGCTCTCTCATTAGAGAGAGAAAACTGGTTGGTGAGATTAACCTGAGGGTCACCATACTTCAGATAAGGGGCAAGATTGAGAAAAAGAGTCCTTAATTGTAATCTCAGCCAGTGCGGGAGTTGAATCTATATCACTCTGCATCGCAAACCAGCCATCCATCCAATAGAGCGAAGCAAGCCCAAGGAGTAGTAGTGTGTTGGTAACAGTAGCATCATATTATATAAACTTGATGTCTCTCTCAGGGAGAAAACATTAATCCTTCTGCCACTCTACCCTGTTACCACATCTCAGCCAGCCACTGCTCATATTTTGAAGATATAAAGCCCAGGCAAGCTAAGCTACCAGTTTGGATGGCTAGGCCTCTATTTTACACCAATGGACATGCTCAAGTGAAGCTGAAATTATGTTCAGCTTGGGATATTTAAGCTCCAAAAAGGCTCAACGTGCACCATATCAGCATTAAAGGCTGTTTGGTGCCACAATCTGCACACTTCTGAAAGATGTAAAACACAAACAAGCCAGCACCCCGTCAGTCAGGGAAGATAGCCATAAAGGACTCAAATACCACATTTTTGTTCAGACCTTCCATGGTACTCGCACCAGTGGTACTTCAAAGGCCAGTTTCACGGTCTGACTCTGTTAGCATCTGCAACTTGAAATTATTAATAAGTAAAGAAAGGTGAGTATTTATTGAGTTTCAATCATGATATGTCCCAAAATGCCTTGCAGCCCAGCAAGCACATTTTGAAGTCTAGCCACTCTTATAATTTAGAAAATACAAGAGTCAATAGACAATAGACAATAGGTGCAGGAGTAGGCCATTCTGCCCTTCGAGCCTGCACCACCATTCAATATGATCATGGCTGATCATCCTTAATCAGTATCCTGTTCCTGCCTCATCTCCATAACCCTTGATTCCATTATCCTTGAGAGCTCTATCCAACTCTTTCTTAAATGAATCCAGAGACTGGGCCTCCACTGCCCTCTAGGGCAGAGCGTTCCACACAGCCACCACTCTCTGGGTGAAGAAGTTTCTCCTCATCTCAGTCTTAAATAGTCTACCCCGTATTTTTAAGCTGTGTCCTCTGGTTCGGCACTCACCCATCAGCGGAAATATGTTTCCTGCCTCCAGAGAGTCTAATCCTTTAATAATCTTATATGTCTCAATCAGATCCCCTCTTAGTCTTCTAAACTCAAAGGTATACAAGCCCAGTCACTCCAGTCTTTCAGCATAAGGTAGTCCCACCATTCCAGGAATTGACCTCATGAACCTACGCTGCACTCCCTCAATAGCCAGAATGTCTTTCCTCAAATTTGGAGACCAGAACTGCACACAATATTCCAGGTCTGGTCTCACCAGGGCCCTATACAGCTGCAGAAGAAACTCTTTGCTTCTATACTCAATCCCTCTTGTTATGAGGCCAGCATGCTATTAGCTTTCTTCACTACCTGCTTACCTGCATGCATACCTTCATTGACTGGTGTACAAGAACATCCAGATCTCTTTGTACTGCCCCCTTACCTAAATTGATTCCATTTAGTTAGTAATCTGCCTTCCTGTTCTTGCCACCAAAGTGGATAACCATACATTTATCGACATTAAACTGCATCTGTCATGCATCTGCCCACTCACCTAACCTGTCCAGGTCACCCTGTAATCTCCTAACATCCTCCTCACATTTCACCCTGATACCCAGTTTAGTATCATCAGCAAATTTGCTAATGTTATTACTAATACCATCTTCTATATCATTAATATATATTGTAAAAAGCTGTGGTCCCAGCACTGATCCCTGCGGTACCTCACTGGTCACTGCCTGCCATTCCGAAATGGAGCCATTTATCACTACTCTTTGTTTCCTGTCAGCCAACCAACTTTCAATCCAAGTTAGTACTTTGCCCCCAATACCATGCGCCCTAATTTTGCTCACTAACCTCCTATGTGGGATTTTATCAAAAGCTTTCTGAAAGTCCAGGTACGCTACATCTACTGGATCTCCCTCATCCATCTTCAGAGTTACATCCTCAAAAAATTCCAGAAGATTAGTCAAGCATGATTTCCCCTTCATAGATCCATGCTGACTCTGACCTATCCTGTTACGACTCTCCAGATGTGTCATAATTTCATCCTTTATAATAGACTCCAGCATCTTTCCCAACTCTGAGGTCAGACTAGCTGGTCTATAATTTCCTGCTTTCTCTCTCCCACCTTTCTTAAAAAGTGGTATGACATTAGCCACCCTCCAATCCTCAGGAACCGACCCCGAATCTATTGAACTCTGGAAAATAATCACCAACGCATCCACGATTTCCCGAGCCACCTCCTTCAGTACCCTGGGATGTAGACCATCAGGCCCCGGGGACTTATCAACCTTCAGACCCAACAGTCTCTTCAACACCAATTCCTGGCAAATATAAATTCCCTTCAGTTCACTTCCTTCAGCCACTGTTACCTCAGGGAGATTGCTTGTGTCTTCCCCAGTAAACACAGATCCGAAGTACCAATTCAATTCTTCTGCCATTTCTTTGTTCCCCATAATATATTCCCCTGTTTCTGTCTTCAAGGGCCCAATTTTAGTTTTAACCATTTTTTTGCCTTTCACATACCTAAAAAAGCTTTTACTATCCTCCTTTATATTTTTGGCCAGTTTACCTTTGTATCTCATTTTTTCTCTGCGTATTTCCTTCTTCGTAATCCTCTGTTGTTCTTTAAAAGCTTCCCAGTCCTCCGTTTTCCCACTTATCTTTGCTATGTTATACTTTTTCTCTTTTAACTTTGTATGTTTCTTAACTTCCCTTGTCAGCCACGGCCACCCATGCCTCCTCCTAGGATCTTTCTTCCTTTTAGGAATGAACTGATCCTGCATCTTTTGCATTATATACAGTCAATTTGCATAAAGTAAGGCCAATTTAGACTAATGAAGTAATGACCAGACTACTTCTTTTGAGATTGGATGGAAGCAAATGTTTGCTAAAAGATAAGCTGGAAAGTCCATGCTCTTGGACTACCACTGTTGAATTTTTATATGCACATTAAGGAACATACAGTCTTGGTTTAAAAGATGGAACCCACTGTGCAAATTAACGGGATGTAATATTTATACGTTCCTGCAAAGTTCTGTAGTGTGAAATAAAGGTAATCATCTCCAGTTTTATAACATCCTCCAGTAGTGTGGAAATGGCATGAATAACATCCAAAGATTTTTAATATTTATTATTTACAATGCTTTTTCTGTGAGAACCTATCTGCAATAGATTGTTGTAGTCTTGCAGAAAATTTCTAAACAAGTTTGTTGTTGACATTAAAAGACCCATATGAGACAAGGTAAATTATTTTAACAATGTACTGCTGTGAAACTCACTGCCTTATGCAAATATTTATGGCCTGTAAACCTTTAGTGTGCTTTACATGAATTCCAGATGATTCCATCACTATTGTACAAGCATGGCAATTTTTTTCAGTAATTGAATTAAGTGTGATATTAAATGAAGAACATTGAAATATTATGCTTGTACAAAATTAAGTTATTAAAGCTGATTTCATTATGTGATTGAGATTAGCAATAATACTGATGCTGTAAATGATCTCATGCTATAAAACAATGATTTCATCAGGTGGCACAGTGTGAACAAAAGTACTCAGCAAAACTGTGCGATTTTATTTGCAGGTATTCCCGCGGTGCTTAAGATTTATTGTCATTGAATTCCATTTGTGTTTTGGGTCAAATGAGCTTTGATATTATTTGAAAATATATAATCTCTTCCTGTTTGTGTATTGATTGATTTTTCTTTTCAAAATTGTTCTCAAATGTTTGGCTATTGCTTGAAAGGTTAAGACATTTGACCAGAGGAGCCAAGATGTTTTATTTTGTCAAATCATTACTTTCATATTATTTTTGGAGTGCCATCATAGAACAGGTTACAACAAGGATGGCATTTGTCAAAAACAGACCTGCCTTTTCAGTTTTCAGCCTCCTTTTCTCCTAAAACACAATGTGTCTCTGTTATAATGTTCCATTCACTACACTTTCCACAATACTGTTTTGGCCATCCAAAGTTTGGGTTTCCTATCCTTCTTTAAGCTCAAAGTCAGAATACTTACCACATGTGATTCCAAAGGGAGTTAAATAGAGAGGTGATTTTGAATGAGGTCCTGCAACTGACTACAACTGTTGTCTTACTTGGCTTTAAATAAAGACCCAGATCATCTCAGAGGAAGATGGTTGTTGCAATAGAATAGAGTGACACAGCTAAATCCTCAGGAATTGACTGGATTTTGAAATTTCAGATGAGCATTTACCTAATGTCTGGAACAAGCAGGAAGAGTCCTTATTATGCATAGAGTCATAGATTTCACAAGGTTCTGAACAACACATTGTTTAATAGTTAGCCATGAACAGTTAAAGGAATTTAAACCTGTCTAACTCCTGGGTAACGATTCACTAAAAATAAAGGGAGTAACATTGTTAAGTGAAAGATCAATTTATTGGTAACAATCCAATAATTGTCTCAAAAGATTGTGGGGTCATGCTGCACTCTAGCCTTTGAGTGCATAATATAGGATAACACATTCATGCAGGAGTGCATCACTGTCAAATTAACTTTATTGAGGCGTGGATTTAATCAAGGTCTAACATGAATGTAGTGGATCCTATGTCCAAGAAAAGCTTAAATATTGTTTTAAGGCACATTTATCTCTCTACCCAAGCTCAACTTTTTATCTCATCATTGCTTGCAAGACCTTGTTGTGACTTGGTGGGGGGAGAGGGAGTGGCAGTGCATCCACGGTGTCCCAACTGAGTATCCACACATCTGTTTTCCTACCCATGGGTGAACTGAGAATCACAGTCCAATTTTAGACAACAGCAAAATTAATATTTCTCACATTGACTGTAAATACATAGAAATGTTAATAAATTAAGTTAATGAATCAAAGTTCCCCTAAAATTATTCAATGATTAATTTTATGAATCAATTAATTGTAAATTTATGAAAATTTAGTTGAGTGGATGAGGTTTGTACACACAGTATAAGTCTGTTTCATCTTAATGAACTGGATTAAGTCAAATTCTGGGTGACAGAAAGAACCCGCTCTCTGCATATTATCAGAATGTTACATGAAATGACTTTTTTCCTTAAATGACTGTTTTCTATCAATTTTTCTACATGTTCTACACATTTGTCGATTCATGTCCAGGAACTCTAACGATGTTGTTTGATCATCTGAGGACCTTTTCCTAAATTCAAAGACAGGAAATGAATTCAAGAAGCAGCTTCAAGAGGGACTGATCCATTCTTCAGCATCAACACCCTCCTCCTTGATCAATGCTGAAATACTTCCCATGGGCATTCATTTTTAAAAAGTAAAGTTATGCATTCTTAAAGAAAATATCTTATAATTCAAATCATGAGGTACCACATCGCTTACAGCAGAGAAAAAAAAAACAAATGTGGATCATTGAAACAAATTTCATGGTTTTCACACTAGGTAATTTCAGACTTTGCCGCACAGAACAGAACACCAACCCATTTTAAACCAATAGCATTGAAGCATTCCCCACGTAATCTTTAGCCAAACACATGCAATAATAACTGGCATAATCTTGATCAACATCATATTCTATCTCCTGGAGGAAACATAATGGATTCTTCAAATTTATCAATTATCTTGAACATTTTAGACTTTTAAAGAATTCATAGTCATACTTTCAGCATTTTACTCACACCAGAGATGTTCTTTGACAAACTCTCAATATACCTTGTTGTCTATTTTGTGATTATGATAAATACATTTAAATACTTTTTATCCATATTTATTTATGTTAGCTTTTCTAACCAAACACTGATCAAAAGTTCTCAATTTGTAACCAAGTGGTGACGGCAATCAAATTCAAAATTAGTACAAAATATATTATTGACACCTTTATTAATAATCAAAGAACAAAGAACAGTACAGCATTGGAATAGGTTCTTCGGCCATCAAAACTAAAAACCTTTTGTATCTTCATGGTCCATATCCTTCTCTTCCCTGCTTATTCATTTATGTGTCAAGATGCCTATTAAACCTTGTTATTGTATCCACCTCCTCTTGTAATGCATTCCATGCATTTAACATCCTTTGTGTAAAAAAACCTGCCTCTCATCTCCTTTATAAGTATCCTCTTTTACCTTAAATCTATGTACCCTAGTAATTAACATTTTACTCTGGAAAAAAGATACTGACTATTCATTTTATCACTCATCTCATAATTTTGTGAACCCCTATCACATCATCCAAATGAAAGCAAGTTTGTCCAATCTTGCCTCATAATTAATCCCCTCCAAACCAGGCAACATTCTTTTCAACCTTTTTTGTTAAATCTCAGAAGCCCCCACATCTTTTTTGTAATGTGGCGACCAGAAACATACATAAGTTTCCAAATGTGGCTGAACTAAAGTTCTATACAGCTGCAACATGACTTGCCAATTTTTATACTCTATGCACTAACTATTGAAGACAAGCGCGCCATATACCTTCTTGACCACATTATCCACTTGTATTGCCACTTTCAGGGAACTGTGGACCTGTACACCTGGATTCCTCTGTAAGTTGATGCCATTCAGGTTTCTGCCATTTACTGTATACTCCCCTCCATTATCAGATCTTCCAAGGCATTTGTTTGCATTTCTCCTATTTAAACCCCACCTACCATTTCTCTGCGCAAGTCTACAGCTTCTGTACATCCTGTTGTATTCTCTGACAATCCTCCTCTCAATTCACAGCTCCACCCACGCTGTGTCATCTGCAAACTTACTTATCAGACCACATACATTCTCCTCCAAATCATTTGTATAAGTTACAAACAACAGTGCTCCTAGCACTGATCCTTGCAGAACATCACTGGTCACATATCTCCAGTCAGAAAAACATCCTTCCACAACTACTCTCTGTCTTCTATGACTAAGCCATTTCCGTATCCATCTTAGCAGTTCACTGCAGGTCCCATATGACTCCAACTTTTGTAGCAGCCTGCTATAAGGGACCTTGTCAAAAGCCTTGCCAAAGTTCATCTTGACAACATCTACTGCACAGCCCTCATCAATCACCGTTGTCACTGCCTCAGAAAACTCAGTGAAGTTTGTGAGCCACGACCTTTCCGGTACAAAACCATGCTGACTATCACTAATAAGTCAACATTTTTCCAAATGAGAATAAATCCTATCCTTAAGAATCTTCTCCGACAATTTCCCTACCATTAATGTAAGTCTCACCAGCCTGTAGTTTCCTGGATTACTCCTGTTGCCCTTCTTAAACAAAGGAATAACATTGGTTTTTCCAGTTCTCTGGGACCTCTTCAGTGAGTAACGAAGATACAAATGTTTCGTTCAATTTCCTCACTTGCCTCCTTTAGCATTCTGGGATAGATCCCATCAAGTTGTGGAGACCAGTCCACCTTAATGCTTTTTAAGACACCCAGCACCACCTTGTTTTTTTTAAAAACACATGCCTTCGAGTATCAACATATCCTTCTCTAGATTCACCATACATCATGATGTCCTCCTTTGTGAATTTCGATGAAAAGCATTTGTTCAGGACCTCAATCACTTTCTCTGGCTTCATGCATAAAATTCCCCATTTTGTCCTTCGGTGGATCTACTCTTTCCCTAGCTACATGCTTGCTCCTTATATATCGATAAAACACCTTAGGGCTTTCCTTAATCTTGTTTGCAAAGACAGTTCATGGCCCCTTTTAGCCCTCCAAATTCCTTGTCAGAGTTCTTTCCAGATATCTTTATATTCTTCTTGTTTGTATTCAGTTACCAAATCCTTACATATGCCTCCCTTTTCTTTTTAACTGAACTCTCAATTTCTCTTACCATTCAATGTTCACAAACTTTGCCATTCATACCTTTCACTTCCACAGGAACATGCCAGTCCTGAATTCTAATCAACTGGCTTTTAAAAGATTCCCACATGTCAGATGTGGATTTTCCCTCAAATAGCTGCCCCAATCTACATTCCCCAGTTCAGGACTAATACTGTGGTTGTTAGCCATTACACAATTTAATACTTTCACCCAAGGACAACTCTCATCCATATCTGTAAAGAAATTTAAACTTACAGAATTATGGTCACTCTTCTCAAAATACTCCCCCACTGAAATTCGATCACCTGGCTGGGCTGTTTCCCAATTATTGGTTTAATATGGCCCCTTCCCTTCTTGGACTATTTACATATTGCTGAAAAAAAAGGTCCTGGACACACCTAACAGTTTCTCCCCCATCTAAGCCCTAGGCACGAAGCGAGTCCCAGTCAATATATAGGAAGTTAAAAATCACTTATCACAACAATCATAAGCTGTCTATATATCTGTTCGTCTATCTCCCTCTGACTGTTGGGAGACCTGTAGTACAGCAAAAAAGTGATTTCACCCTTCCTAGTCCTGAACTCTACCCATATGGCCTCACTGGATGAGTATGTACTCCTTCAGTTCATTTATAATATTCTCCATAATGAGTAACGTAACTCCCCCATCTCTTTTATCTTCCTCTCTATCATGCCTGAAACATCTAAATCCTGGAACGTTAAGATGCCAGGCCACTTCCTTTTTCAATCAAGCCTCAGTAATAGTTATATACCCTAATCCAAGCTCTAAGTTTAACAGCCTTTCCAATCATAATCCTCACATAAAAACAAATGCACCTCAGACCACTCGTCCCACCATGCTCAGTAACATCTCCTGTCTATTCTTCCTCTTAGTCTCCAACTCCTCCTCGGTTATTTTATCTGCTGATTCTGCACCCCACCCCACCTCCACCCCATCCACACTAGTTTAAACCCTCTTAAGTGGCAGGATACTGCCAGGATACTGCTACCCCTCTGATTTTGGTGCAGCCAATCCTTCATAAATGGGTACCAAGTGCTCCAGAAGACATCCCAATGATCCTGAAGACCTCCCTCTTACACCAGCTCTTTAGCCACATATTTCATTGTCCTATCTTCCAATTCCTAGCCTCACTGGCACATGGCACAGGAGTCATCACAAGATTACAATTCTAGAGGTCCAGCTTTTCAAATTCCTACCTAACTTCCTGAACTTCCTCTACAGGACCTTACTTCTCCTTCTGCCTATGTTGTTCACACCATATACAGACCATAATCTCCAGCTACTCACCCTCCCACTTCAGAATATCCTTGACCACTCAGAGATGTTCATGACCTTAGCACTGGGAATGCAATACAACATTCTGGAGTATCGCTCAGTATCGCAGAAATGTTGATCTGTACCTCTGACAATAGAGTCTCCTATCGCTATTGCTCATCTGCACTTTAACCCTCCCTGCTATACATCAGAGCCAGCCATGGTGCCACTGATCCACCTGATGCTGTTGCTTTCCACTGAGGTCAACCTCCGCAACAGTATCCAAAACAATATAACTATCTGAGAGGGAAATGGCTACAGGAGACTCCTGCACTGCCTGGCCACGCTTACTCATTTTCCTGGTGGTCACGCAACTCTTCTCTGTCTGTGTAAGGGCCTCTCTCTGTGTAAGCCCTTACTGTCATGTGACCAGCTCACTATATGTGCTATCCACAACATTCTCAACTTTATGGATGCTCCGTAGTGATTCCATTCGTAGCTCCAAGAGCTCGATATGGTCAATTAGGAGCTGCAGCTGATCACATTTCCTGCATTCATTGTAACCAAGGACACTGGAAGAGTCTCTGACTTTCTACAACAGATGTTAGACAATACCAGGTTATGGTCCAACAGGTTTATTTGAAATCAAAAGCTTTTGGAGTGTTGCCCTGTTCAACACTGGCACCTCCACATCTGATTTTCCACATACTGCAGGAGGACCATTCCACGGGGCTGAGTTCTCCTGCCATTGTGAACATTATCAACTAAATCAACCTGGTCAACTGTAGACAATAATCCAAGAACTGATTTCACAAACTAATCCACAATTCACTAAACTCTGATCTCTCACTCCTACTCTCTGTTCCTAGCTGACTACAACTACTAAACATAAGCACTTTACCTCTCGACAGAACCTACTCTAACTGCAAACCTGGTTCCTCAGCAGCTAAATCGAGGTCACTTGTTGAATTGTGATGTCACCTCCAGAGCTCCGCTCCCAGAATCAGCTCCACATTCACCCTGACTGAGCCCACCCCTCAGTTATTTATCCTGCTGCTGCTGTTCACCCCAGGTTCACTCTGATACATCCCACTCCTCAAGTATTTATTCTGCTGTTCACCCCCATGTTCACTCAGTTACACCCCATTCCTCAGGTATTTATTCTGCTGTTCACCCCCAGGTTCACTCAGATACACCCCACTCCTCAGGTATTTATCCTGCTGTTCACCCTCAGATTCACTCAGATATACCCCACTCCTCAAGTATTTATCCTGCTGCTACTGTTCACTCTCAGGTTCACTCTCCTTCACCCTGTTGTTGCTGCTAACCCTGCTCAGACTAATTTTTCGATCATAAAATTAGCTCTTTTCAAAACATGTTCGATGACAAGGAACCAGCAAATTGGGTTCTTACCTCTCTGGTTTCAGTAATGACAATATCAATAGGATTTGGAATGTCAAAAGGATAAATATATGCTTGTGGAAAATATTCTGTTACCATCTCTGAGTGCAATATGCTCAGAGTTATATGTAACTAACTATTCCTTTTGGTCACAATCAACAGTAATACCAGATGACATTGGGTTATAGTCCAACAGGTTTATTTGAAACCATAAGCTTTCAGAGGCCTCGCTTCTTCCTCACAAGCATTAATTGTGTCTTCTTTATCTCTGCTCCATTGTTGTGTTCAGGAAGTTGAAATATTTTGAGTATTTGCTTCCTTATGATCATTTAACTCTATGTTTTCTCCCATTGTTCTATCTCTTCCATTTCTTCCTGTTCAATGCTCCTCTCCCCATCTTCCAACTCCTGTTTTATTTCCCTCTTTCCTCCTCCAGTTTGTCACTTTGTCGCTCCTTCCAACCTCTTAATGCCTTTCCCTGAGAACTGCTTTGTTTGGGAAATGAACTTGATCTTGGCTTTCTACATGCAATGGCAGATGGTTCTATGTTTTTAATACATTAAATATATCAAATATACATTTTCAGAACATTCATCCCATTTTGCGTGCCATATTTCAATGTACTGAAATACTACGAGCATATTAAACTTGAAGTTTACCAATGACTGAGAGGGTTTACTGCTTTGCTAAAATGGCATGAGAGCGCTGATTCAGGAAGTCTTACCTCCAAGCCAATCACACACTATTTTCACTGATGTCTAAGGATGGGATGTGGAATGATGGTGAACTGGTGAGAAGATAGTTTGTAGGTCCATGGATCATGGAAACAACAGTATATAATAAAGCATCATTGTCTTCAGCCAAATCCAAGTTTTGCTCTTGGAATATCCAAAATATGAATTGAGGCTTTAGAATTTTCAAGACAAGATCTAATACTGCTAAAGCTAACTGAAGAAGTAGGGTACCCTATTGTTTATGCCCAAATATATCATTGGAAGAGATAAGGTACTCCTTGCGTACTTCAAGTGCCATTTAGGATTGTCAACTTATACATTAATATGCATAAATAGTGAACATTTAAATTATCAAGGGAATTTTTAAATGATTAACAAAATTCATTGGAATGATCAAGTTGTCAAGTAACTTACATCTCACAAGCTTTGCATTTTTGAGAAAACTGTCTTTAATTTGAAGAAAGCCAGCGTTTGCTATTTCACACTTTCCATTGACACAAATTTAAAAGCAATCATTGAATGATGTGTGATGCATGGCTTGTTCAAATCTGTCATTATTACATTGAGGTATCTGTCAATTTATCATTTGATTGATTGGTAGCTCAAGGTGCTTATACATTTTTTTGAAGCGGGGGATGAATACAAATACTTCTTCTAAGAACAGGCCAATAAATTGAAGGCAAGCATGTTTTAAGAAGATTTTTTATCTCAGGTTGAGGTTCTGGATGTACGTTTGTTCGCTGAGACGGAAGGGTCGTTTTTAGATGTTTGTCACCATTGGATCCCATTTATCACCCCTGAGATAAAGAACAGGAAATGACATCACCACAGGTAATGATAACACCAATCCAAGGAAACCCAAGCACATAAATAAAAAGCAGGCCATACCACCAGTGCTCCACTGGAGGCTCACTGATGATGTTGCCTAGTATGGTGCAAAACGTCTGAAAATTAACCTTCCCGCTCAGTGAGCAAACTTACATCCAGAAGTTGAAGGTAAATTTAGTGAATTTAAAATGAGTTTCTTTAATTGTGAGAATTTTATTTTAAGTAATGAATTTGTCAAGAGATTTAGAGCTTCATCTGAATTCATCCCAACATGGTTCTGAAGGTCTATATACAGTGAGTTGACATGGAAGGTCTAAATACAAAAGATGGGACAATGATTGGCATGAGTTGGCATTAAGTTGATATAGGCCTCAAAAGGGCCATTTGGATAGATTAGATCCATAGACTGCCATCGTGGTGAGAGGTTCATGGGAACAAATGAAGTGGCATGGGTTCGTATGGAACATTGGCAAAATGTGGGGGTATGAGGAGATGTGGGTGTGAGAGGTAGAGGCTGTTCTTTGTTTATCATTTTTGGGAGCTGGGATATAGTATCAGAGCACCAAGGCAGAGCAATTCCAAAGATCACCTGCCTTTCCAAAACAAAAACCAAACTCCTACAGGGCCCTTTCTCCTGAGCTGCTTTCAGCTGGCCTGGAAATTTTCCCGACTCTGCATTCCTGACTTGGGAGAGTTCAGGTATAATGTTATAAAGAAAATAAATGATATTTTATTTGATTTGGACTGTAAAATTAACCTGCATAAGTTTCCTTTTGAGAAACAATTAAACAATCTGACGATCACAAGAATGAAACTATTTATCATCAGCCACGCCACCAACCCAAAACTATCCACCAACAACAATGCAAGACATGAATCACAAATAATAATAGCTGTAATTACATGAACTGCTTAAATTATCGGAAACTTGATGTCTATGTCTAATTAAACAAGTTTGTGACAGGAATTATGCTTAATTTGCATTTAATGTATAATTTCATAAAATTGATAGCACAGAACAGGGTTTTCAGCTAAAAGGTCATATTCCTCTCACCCAATTTATGGATCGGCACTTGACACCTTTATCTTTCTCTTCTCTATTGCTTGTCTTTATCAAGGAATTAAAACTTTTAAATCCTTACTAACACACTTATGAGTTCATTATCATGATGTGCTATTTTTACTGATTTATGCATCTATTCCCAGATTTATTTTCTCCTCTAGCCTCGTTGTTCCTTATCCATATTATATTCAGTAAAAAAAACGTATCCCTGTTAGCACATTCCTCTTCTAAAAATTAAAAATGGCAGTTTGTTTTAACCTTAAATAGAAACTTTTATGGCAGCAACATTCACTCAGTTCCTTTGTTTCACACGCAAAGTTAAAATGACGTAGTAAAATACTTTATGTTCAGTTTCCAAAAAATTAGATTTGCGAACTGACCCATATCGAGGATCCAAAGCTATGGCCCGTGGATACACCATAGAACCTGCGATTAAGGTAGTCCTCATGCTGCCATCCAGTTTTGCCACTTCAATCTGTTCCATTTTGCTGTCTATCCAGTAGATGTTTCCTGCAATCCAGTCCACAGCTAACCCTTCGGGAGTATCTAGACCATGCTGTACAATAACTTCCACACTGCTTACAGCTGAAAAATGAACCATTTCATTTCCATAAGAATTAATTTCTGATATATTTAATTCCTTGTTCACTAATAACTGGCATGTTCATCTTTTACAAAATTAACTCACTTATCTGGAATAGCAAGTCAATAAATTCAGTCATAAATGCATTAGTGCACGCTGCACAATTGCACTGTTTTTCTGTTTGTATTTAATAACATTCATTTTCTGCATTTACCCATGCAGCAAAAGGTGATCCAATAAATCTACATTGATTGGGAAAATAAACTGGCTTGAAAATGACTGACCCTTCTGTTTTACTTTTGACATTCAGAAGATGTGAAGGAATACTTGTAGCTAGTTTCTTTTGTGCTTGGAAAACCATCAAAACCAAAACTTAAACACTCCACAAATTAACAACTGGTAGCTCAGAGTTTGGTGCAGTTACAGACACTAGAATGGTGTTTCTTCGGCATGTCATTCTCTTCATGATTGACTCCCAGTCTGAACCCAGTTATCTGCAGGAACACCTATTAGAGTCTATGCCCTTACTCAGTGGATAAGATGTAATCTTAGTAGTCTGATTATTTAATTTCTTCCCTTTCCCAATCAGTCTGGGTAAAATAGTATATTTCTTTACAGTTTCAATGTTTCTGTACTAATACTTGATATGCTTGAGTCTGTGTATTCATTGGAAAATATGTAAGAAAAGCAGAGCAAATAAGCAGGAAAAGGTACATTTTAATGAATAAGTTCGAACAGGATATGGGAAAATCAATTCCTATGAAATGTATAACTATTCTAATCTTAATGATCTGATATCAATAATATGGAATGTAAGATAAAAATTCTGCAATGTTATGATTGAAGAGGGAAAGCTTAATATTATGTTTGTATATAAGTTCACTGTTTCATTTTTGAAACTACAACCACTGTAAAGATATACCATATTGCAATACCTCAGACTTGTCGTGTGCAGTTTCTGACTTGTCATATTTTGCTTGCAAAGATGCAGCCAATCAAGTTCTGAACCTATATGGCTGAGCTTTCAAAATGACTTGCAGTTAGTTTCAGCCTTATCAATCAGTTATGCAGATGAGTTAGTGAGGTTGAAAGTGAATGTTAAATCATTTAGAAATGGGATAAAATCTCACCATAATTCAAAGAAATGTCACAGCAAAGTAACTCAGTGTAGAAAGTGTGCATTCTAAATGGACTGTGTGTTTTTAGATGGTGCAGGTTGGTCTTCCCATTTTCATGAGCTGGCATCTTAGTTAAAATGTGAGGATTGGCATGATCTAGCCAAAGGTTACCAAGTCCTTCAAGTTCTGAAGAAGAGTCACTGGACCCAAAATGTTAATTCTGCTTTTTCTCCATAGATGCTGCCAGACCTGCTAAGTTTATTCCAGCACTTTCTGTTTTTGCTTCAAACTTATCAATCACAGAATCCTTACAGTACAGAAGCAGGCTACTCAAATATGCACCAACCCTCTAAGAGTATCCCACACAGACCGAGCTTCCTATCCCTGTAACCATCATGGCTAACCTCCCCAGCCTGCACATTCCTGGACACTGTGAACAATTTAACATGGCCAGTCCACCTCACCTACACATCTTTGGACTATAGGAGGAAATTGGAGCAGTGGCGAAAAGCTGCATAAACTTGGGGAGAACTTGTAAACTCCACAGCCACCCAAGGCTGGAATCGAACTCGTAGCTTTCTAGACCTTTAGTTACGTAACACATACAATATTGTGTACAGTTCTGGTCACCACACTACCTGCAGGATGTGGATGCTTTGGAGAGGGTAGAGAAAGGATTTACCAGGATATTGCCTGCTATGGGGGGTTTTAGCTATGAAGAAAGGTTAGATAGACTGGGTTTGTTTACACTGGAACGCAGGAGGTTGAGAGCTGACCTGATAGAAGTTTATAAGATTGTGAAAGGAATGGATAGATTGGAAACTATGAGGCTTTTGCACGGGGTAGAGGAGTCAATTACTAGGGGACACAGGTTCAAAGTGCAAGGGGGTACGTTTAAAAGAGATGTGTGAGGCATGTTTTTCGCACAAACAGTGGTGAGTGCCTGGAGTGCGTTGTCAGAGGTGGTGATGGAAACAGACACAATAGCAGCACCTGGACCAATGCATGTGTAAGAAGGGAATAGGCGGATACAGATCTTGTAAGTGAAGACAGTTTTAATGTGGAAGGGCAAAATGTGTTGGTGCAGCCTTTGAGGGCCGAAGGGCTTGTTCCTGTGCTATATTATTCCTTGTTATTTGCTCTTGTGTCCCTGGCACTGAGGCAGCAGTGCTAACCACTAATCCACCATGCCTCCCTGTTGCACTTCAACATCCACTTGTTGTTGCACTCTAACTCCAGTCAACATTATTAGATTAGATTCCCTATTGTGTGGAAACAGGCCCTTCAGCCCAGCAAGTCCTCACCAACCCTTTGAAGAGTAACCCATCCAGACCCATTTCCCTCTGTCTAATGCATCTAACACTATTGGCAATTTAGCATGTCCAATTCACCTAACCTGCACATCTTTGGACTGTGGGAGGAAACCCACACAGACACAGGGAGAATATGCAAACTCCACACAGAAAGTCTCCCAAGACAGGAATCGAACCCGGGTCCCAGGTGCTGTGAGGCAACAGTGCTAACCTCTGAGCCACCATGCCACCCCAAATTAGCATTATCTCTTTTTCATCCAACAGCGCCTCTTTTTTTTCTTGAATCTATTTATAACTTTCATTCAGTGATCAACCTACTAACTTCGTACATAAGTGTCTGTTTGTTGAATGGAAAAATGAAATCTAAAATAGCAAGACATACAAGCAAACAGATATGTTTGAAATACTTTGCAGATCAGGCAGCATTTGGAGATAGAGAAACACAACTTTTTGGGTCAATGACCTTTCAGGAGAACGCAAAATATTAACTTTGATGCCTTTCCATCAATGCTATGTGACTGGTTGAGAATTTCCAGCATTTCTGTTTTGATTTCAGATCTTCAGCATCAATTGTATTTTGATCTTAAATAGATATGAATGTTTCATCTATGTTTTCTGGTATATTAATTCTATGTCATTGTGAATTTATACAGATACCTTGTTTACCCTGGTACATTCAAACTCTGCTTCCATCCAGAATCATCAGTATATTAAAATGGACTGACCCTACTTTGTAAATTTTTTGAAGTTTACATATGAATTTGGGCAGGTTTCATACAGGTAAACATCATAATACGCCCACATTTTCATCTTGAAGTGTCATTTGGTCACTATTTCTTGCATATTAACTGAAGCATTCTGATGAATTAATGCTTTAAAGGGGGATGGTAGAAACTAGAAAGAAAAGTCAACTGCATAAAATTTTATACCTCCAACATCTGACAGCTTTCCTTTGTAAATTTTATCTTCCACAACATCGGTCCAATATAGAGAACTCTGATTGAAATGGAAATCAATTGCTATTGTGTTCCTCAAGCCAGGGACTAATAAGTTGTAGTCTTGCTTGTGAAGATCCAGTTTTCGAATCTCATGCCGAATGGAAAAAATTATGTATGGCTCAATAGTATCTGTCAAAAAAGGACACATCTTGGATTATTATGTAAATTCAAATAAATGCTAACAAAAAGAGATATGCAATTAATGAAAACAATGACTTACCTAAACTAATGCAACTATCACCATTAGGTGCAAGTAACCAGCCCTCATAACATGAGCACTTAATTGTCTTCTTGTGTTGTTCACATACTTGGCTGCATCGGAGATGCTTTCTGCAGTAATCGAGGACAATGCAGGTTTTCTTGTCTGAGCTTAAGTGCATTCCTGTAGGGCAAGAGCAGACGAGGCCTTCCCCTATTACAAAAGTGCAGTGGTGACTGCATCCTCCATTATTCAGAAAGCACTCATCTGTGAACAAAATCAGCCAGTTTATTTAAGAACAACCACCATTTGGAATTTTATTATGCACATTTACAACTGATACAATTTTCTACAATCACACCGAGAAGGCATTTAATTAAAGACAACTGGAGCCAATGAGTTACATATAAAATTATTTTTCTGTTAAAATAAGGTATCCTGCCTGGACACATGCAATGAGATTTATTACTTCTGACTGTGCTGGTTGAAGCTGACAAATGAGAAAGGTCCAAGCATATTATACTTTGCTATAAGGCCAAAACAGGAAAGGGTTTTAATTTTGTTATGGACTAGGCCAGACCACTCAAAACATTCTTAAGCAGGCAGCCTCAAACCATAACTTTGCAATTTGTCTCAGTAAGTGTACAGTGAAAATTACCCGAATTAAGTTAGTGAAGTTGACTAACAGGTTTTAAAACAGACAAAAATGTATTCACAAAATTACACAATGAAACACAAAGAACAGAATAAAGAACCCCTCAGTCTATCCAAACTAGACTTAATTATACTGTTCTGAATATACACAACAGAACCAATAAGCAACCCCCCTAAAAACCAGTATAAATGGAACGGATGCTTACAGGAAGTTAGAAGTTAGAAGAGCAGAAGGGGAGAGAGAGTTTCCACACAGCTCACTGTTGAACTCTGAACTAGTTCTGGACTGAACCAAATGACTCAACCAGGGAACTGACCACTTCCCTTTCACTGTACAGATCACTTCTAAAACATGACCACTTTTGGCCAGAAGTCATATCTTATTTACATATGGACAAAAAGGCCTCTCAATACCATTTAATTTCTGTACCAAACCAGATTAATTGGCACTGAAAGTGGTTTATTATCCTTCTGAAGAAAACCAAGGACACAGTATCCTTGAGAAAAGGAACAGCTTTTAAAAAAAGAAACCAGCTTTGTGACAATTTTGGAAGCTCAAGCGAACATCATTTATCCTTTAATTGAAGATATTCAGAGGACTAAACATTTGGTTTTGCAACACACTAACAATTTTTTTTCCATTGAAAAAAGAGATGAAATTGGACAAAGCCCAAAAATGGCATGATATGCCCTATGTCCATTGCTTCTGATGTTGGCAGCATTCAGAGTTCATGGTACCTGCTAATTTAAGTGATTGCAGCACACAGACAGCACTAAACCTGCTGTTCAGTTGCTGCACACTTCAGCGGGGAGCAGAAAATTATAAGAAGCCAGCATAATTAAAAGTTAGTCTCGATTACTTAAAATGGATGCACACTGTGAATAAAACTCTATTACTTTACTACCTAGATATTTTAAAATAAATTTTGAGATGGTAAACTTTCAATAACAGTGCAACATATTTTTATGATTTTCCAGAATCTCACTGGAGACTTTAATGAAGGAGTTGGAAAGGATGAGATATGTCATTTATCTACAAATAGACAGGGGGCCTATTTGATGAGCTTTGTGCAGGCAGTGGAGGCAGATGGTGTTGTGGTCAATGCCAGGTGTCAAGCCACAAGGGCTTGCATGCAGTCTGTAAAAGTTGAATGACCTCAAGCTAACGGTCAAGGTCAGTGAATGTATTTTCAAATGTTATATCACATCAAATGTACCACAGTCCAGCCCAGTTTGCATCATACGCCATGGACATAATCCTGGCCCTCTCAGATCCTTTGTATCAAACTAGTTGCTCACCCTTCACTTTCATGAGAGTTCTGAAAGTTCTCCTCTTTTCAAGTTCTTCTTTGAAAATTGCTTCTGAATTGACCAGAACCTCCAAGTCCCTGTTTGGCAAATTGGAGGGTCCAACCTGCTCTGTTTTCCACCTCACATACTGATAGGTCAGTGGATATTTCAGCAAGATTAGAGTGGGCAGCACATGCTGATGAGCACATACCTTTCACGTCTCTGTAAGAAAAGCAAATTACTGCGGATGCTGGAATCTGAAACCAAGAGAGAAAATGCTGGAAAATCTCAGCAGGTCTGGCAGCATCTGTAAAGAGAGAAAAGAGCTGACGTTTTGAGTCTAACTGACCCTTTGACAAAGGGTTTTGTGTCTCTGTGTCTGGCTGAGGAAGAAATGCCCAAGTTGCTGGCTTTTGCAGGCATCAGTTCAGCCTCAGGCTCAGATCACCCCATAGTGTCAACAATTAACAGCTTCATGCAAATACAAAAGCAGATATACTAATGGGTTTGTCAGAGGCACTGCCAAGGAGAGGACACCTGACTCTGGGCAGGACATATTCAGCATGTCTGGGTCCTCCAGCCACAAAGCCTTAGAGATGTCTGATATAGACTACAACACCAACTGGGTCCACTGTTTGGCAGGGTCCCTCCACTCCAGCTCCAAAGTACAATACTGAGCTAAGACACAGTGAGGGAAGAGAAGAAGACGACCTTACAAGGGCACATGAATATCACATGTGGAACTTCATTGTAAATACCTTCTCACATTTGTAAGTATATGTTCACTTTTCATCAACAGCAGAGAGAGTGGATGTCACTTTTGCTGCATTACAAGAATGAAGGCGCAGAGGCAAGCTGTACCTTAACACTGCATGACATTTTATGGTCCAAGCTATTAAAGGACCCTCTCCTTTACCACATGCATGTTATGGGCCCTTGGAAAGATTGCTACTTTGGCAATTGAGGTGACTCATCACAGGCCACAAAATATTGCTTGTGCATCTTAGCCATTAGAGCAGTTGGTTCATAAAGTTTTATGATATGTTCAAGATTGAACGTGACCAGGATTTGTACTCCACAATGCTGCTCAATATTAAAGATCTGCATCCAGGATTTTGTGATCACAGGTATCTTTCACCTGTGCTGTGTTGATATCTGTTTAATGCAACTCTTCTTTAAAGAGTCTCATATCACACAAACGTGCAGCTCCCTTCTGCACGGAATGAAACATTTACTCCATCCACTCCTGGTGCAATAGTAGCCATTTTCATCTCTGTTGTGCACTTGCCATTTGGATGATTTGGTAGGAAGCAGCAATTGTGCTTCATAGAGACAGTAACAGATTAAATCTTTTAGTCAAGGCGATCCTCCAAATCAATGACCATAATTCTGTAAGTTTTAAGTTGCTTATGGATAAGGAAAGAGGTAGTCCTTGGATGAAAGTATTAAACTCTGTGTGTCTGTATGTGGGGGTGGGGGTGGGGGGTGGGGGAGGGGAGGTGACTACCCTAATATTAAATAGGAACTGGGGAATGTAGATTGGGCACTGTTGTTTGAGGGTAAATCCACATCTGGCATGTGGGAATCTTTCCAAGGCCAGTTGATTAAAGTTCAGGACCACCCTGTTCCAATAAGAATGAAGAATAAGAATAGCAAAACTCAGGAACCTTGGATGAGAAGAGAAATTGAGCGCATAGTCAAAGAGAAATTGGACGCACATGTAAGGTTTAGGAAATTGAAGATTGAAAATACCCTCAAAAATGCAAAGATAGCAGGAAATGTCTCAAAGAAGTAATTGGGAGGGCTAAAAGCGACCATCTCTGGCAAACAGGATTAAGTAAAATCCCAAGGCATATATATGTTTTTATACATAAGGTGGGAAGCAAGAGAGTAGCTAGGATCAGGGTAGGTCAACCCAAGGATGAAGTAGGGAATTTATGCTGCAGCTTGTACCCTGCTTCAATCCGTGAGATGAGTGCTTATCTCTGTATGCAAAGTTTTCTGGCAGCAGCATTACAATTAAAAGTGCACATGTTGCATTGAAGTGCAGACTGTTTTGTACAGGAGTCAGAGGTGTGCATGAGGATGAGGAAAAACTGCTACATGACTAATTTCAATACCCATGAATGGGGTGAGAGGTCAGTCACTGCCCATTGAGTGTACCCTTAAATATTGCTGACTTTTGCCCAGAATGATGGGCCGGGATCAAGCAGTGAGCTGAAGTTGCCAGGTTCCTGCTCCGACTTTCACGTTGGGAATCTAGTTGCTATCTAGTTTCTATCCAGCCGATGAGAAAATGGAAACCTACATCTAAATGAAGTGAGATTAGGTAATAATGAGCTATTAACACATGCAAATTGTTGCAAATAGGTCTCTTGCTGTTCCTTAGCGAGATTCTCAACTTGCCTTTCAAAAATTGGATGAACCTTTTGCTTTTGACATTGAGAATTTCATTTCTGTTGATCTCACCCTAATTTCCCAAGTTTCACCAGAGGGGCCAGGAAGATTTGCCTTCAATGGCCAACCTCCCTATGGTGGGAAAATTCTCATGGTTGAGTTAGTGTGAGAAACTTAATTTCCATCTAAGGTCTTTCTGCCAAACTACAGTGGGGGTCTGTTCAGTTTCCAGACCCTCTTATTGCCTTAAATATATGCAAATAATGTCTGACATAAATGTAAATAATGTCCTATCTACGTGTAAATAATGTCCTCCATACATAAGAAATGCCTTTCACCTTTGCAACTGCAGGGAATGTCAGATCCAGTGTTTGTTTTTCTTGATAGCCAAAGACCGTACAGAATTGCTTTAGTACTTGTGTATGTACATGAATATTTTTTAGTGAATAAAATGTGTTTTGCAATAAAAGAAAATAGGATATAAATTAACACTATTTATCCCTGAGCTCACTTGAATGTAAATAGTGGCTCAGGAAATAATTGGAAGTTATTCAGCATGCCTCTCATGAGTTGCAGCTATGTTGGGTTTTCATGTGGCCTACGAGGAGGAGGGATTCCTTGGTGTAAGGCACTCAGTTCTTGATTGAGGGACATGGTGCTGGTAAGGGTCAACGAACACCATTTCCTGAGGGTTACTGAAAGCCAACATTCTAAATCCCTACCTCTGGTGATCCCCTCCCTGTGATCAGAATTCTAAGTCCAGGGATCCAGGAAAGACAACAAAAGTCCTTACAGCAGCAACAACAGCAGTTACTGTTTCTTGAGGCACAGCCAAAAATCAAGAGCTTTCAACCTCTGACTGATCCACAGCCTTTGACTGACATAGCATCCGCTGCTGAAGGCCCAAATTCTGGGAAAGGATCAATGCTGACCTGTTGAATGTCTCACAGGCACTAAGCATGGTTGGGCCTATGTCATGGAAATGTTCTCACTGCTTCTTAAACTGATGGATAGATTCTGTTTTGGAATGTTAAATCCAGCTTATTACAAATACAAACCAAGGTTAAGTAATACATTTGTATTTTCTAAATTTAGCTTTGAACTTCATTTAAATAATTGCAGACTTTATAAAAAAATCCTATTAAACAATTTCTGTTCTTCATGACATCAAACAACCTGAACCTTGTCTGAAAGATATTTTTCTCATTTTGTGTCTGGTCATACAGTTTAACAGTTACTTTTTTTTTCCTGAAAGGTGTATGTGTATCTGCTGGTTAGACAACAGTTTTTCTTTTTCATGCTGTTCTTGTGTGACTTTATCCACATTTAACAAAGGACTTTTTACTCAACATATTAAATTGTCTGTTTTCTCCATTGCAACTATGTTATAACCAGTATTGCATTAAGCTGCACCTCTCCCATGCCATAATGTGGCCTTGGCAGAACTTAGAAGGGCCATTCTCCTTGCACTGGAGTGACATTTCTGATCAGCCTTGTGAACTGTCAAAGACAGATTGCCAAATTAGAGTCAAATTTACACGTTCCAGCTATGTATGACAAGGCAAGAATCAAGGTATTCCATTCTCATTTTATGTAAAATCCTTATAGCTGTCAAGGACTGAAGTTTTTTTTTGGATTGGAGTTAAATCGGAGAATAGAATACAATTGTAGTCTGTGTATCATATCTGGGTAAATTTTCCCTTCTGAGCTGTCACTGACATGAAGATTTTAAACATGAAATTGTCCTTAAATTGGCAATAAATTCATGTATTTATGCAATACACAACAAACGTTGATTTTCCGGTTGTTACGAATCAACACAGGCATCAAAAGTATTGCTTGAATCAAGGAACAGTCTACAAGTTGACATCCAGCTTTGCAACTCAGAGCTGTAATCAAAATAATTGCCTTCATTTAAAGGCAAAATATTGGAAAATATCTTTGCTATCCACAACAGCACCTCACTGTTTTAAACATAGTCTCATTTCAAATACAAAGAGCCTACCACAAAGTGCACTCTCATCAGCACCATTTGGACATTCTTCTTTCCCGTTGCAGAACTTGTCCAAAAAAAGGCAAATCGATGTATTTCCAGCACAAGGATAGGTTGGTGGTTTGCAACCAAATGCTCCACAGTTTTCTTCATCTGAGTGATCTTCACAGTCATTTTCCCCATCACACACCCATGTCACATTGATGCATCGTCCTTTGAAAGACAAAAACAAAGAGGCTAGATTGTCTATCATGAACTCTTCGAGGGATGCTTCTGAAATATCACTCAATTACAAGCCTCATTCTTATTCTCCAAAGGTATGAACTGTAATTTCAAAGCTTTTATTTGATATTGAGTTTTTAGATTTTTAGCATTTGTCAAAAATATCACAACACTATCATAGTGACTTAAATTAAGAAATCACACAATTATAACATCTCCAATTTTTGACTAGGTGTTGTCACAAAATACATTAGTCAGTGTCATATAGAGATGTGATGAAATATATTTGAAAATTGCAAACCATAGAAGGAAATAGACTAAAACATATTTATTTGTGTACGCTGGCTGAGCAGCACTATTATATCTTAATATAGCTAATTAGCAGGTACGAAGATACCATGCAGTATTGTCAGCCACCTATTACCATTGTCCTCCTTAGCAGCTAGTTATTCCTCCAAACTAACCTGTACTCACTCTTTTATCTGTCCAACTCTTTATCTCTCTCTTTGGGCTCCATCTCTACCTATCATTTACTCTCCCTGCTCTCCTCACCCCATCTTCTGTATAAAAACCATCCTTGGTCTTGCTTCAATCAATTCGAAAGAAGAGTCACTGGACAGGAAAAGTTAATGCTGATTTCTCTCCGCAGATGCTGCCAGACCTGCTGAGGTTTTCCAGCAATTTCTGTTTATAATACAGTACCTGTAGGTAGATCTGCCATACTTGTTATAACAGTAGATGGGTCTGCTAGAAATATTTGCTCCGAAAGTAATGTAATGCTGCATACCAAAGAACCGTCAGTTACTCAAGTTTTGTCAGTATTTGATATTTCCACAACCACAGCTGCATCTGATCTCTGAATTATCAACATTGTCAGAAAATTGATAGTTAATTTATTGGTTTTCACCCAAATATACACAAAAGCTACTTCAAGTAAAGTGAGAAAATCTGGCGGAGTGGCAATGCCACATTACAATCCGATGGTCAGTTCTATGCAGCTGTCATTCTTACTAACCCTTCAGATCAAGGAATGCAGTTAGAGGACTTCATGTGTTTAACCAATACTGATGCTCTGAAACTTAACAAGATGCAATATAAATTAAATTAATTTCTTTGTCAGCTCAGTATAGCATGATCATGCAGTTAAGGTGGATAAATCTTTCATAGACCTTTAACTTAATTAAAATGCAAGTTCAGTTCAGCTGTGTTTGCAGAGAGAATCTGACACTTAACTCAAACAAAAATAATGGATTCAAAGAAGAATGTGGCAGTGTTCCAAGGTAATTTAGTATTGTTGTCACTATAGCTCCTAAGCCTAGTTTTTAATTTTTTTCATATATTGATTGAGAGCTCTGAGGTATAAATCGTTTTATTCAATTTTACTGAGCAGTAATGAAAAGAAAATGCACTTTCCAACAAAACGCTTCTTCACAAAATTAGTGTCTTAAAATTGTAACTAGATTTATTTGTGATTGGACAGAGTACATTACCAGTCTCTTTTCTCCTCTTGTTTGAGGTGACATGCATCCTAATAATGACTGCACCTTAATAAAGTCCTCAAGTGAAAATATACCTTTTCAAAACCCATTTTACCAACCTAATTTTCAGTCATCTCCTCTCTCTCTCTCTCAACAGGGTTTGCAATTCATTTTCTTAGTACTTTAAGCTTTCTTCCTCCTCCCACAGTAAAGTGCCTTGAGACACTATGGATGCTGGAGATACTATATGAATCTAAATTACTGTTATTGTTCCAGAGCGGAGTGAAGGAAAACATTACATGTTTAATACTGTGGCCAGTAGGTCATTGCCATTAGGTTCATATTAATCGTAAATGCTCTGAATCTGTGGTGGTTAAACTGCCAATGTTTACTGTTACTATTCCACTGAGACTAACAGCTAATTTGGGAGTAAATATATGTGCATAATAACACAAAACAATAGTTTGGATCTCTATAATTTCTAGAAAGTGTGAGATTGAAATGCCCCATACCCCCAATCCCACTGGGATTCAATATGACAAACCTTTGAATTGACACTAATGCTGATAGTCACACAGTAAAAACCCTTGAAAAAAATTACACTGTGTTGAAATGTATAATTGTATTTTTAATTCTTTTTGAACTTTGTTATTGCTGCTAATGCCCTTGCATGTTTGTAGAATGTCAGGTTCTTTTTACATTTTAATAAACAATCGAAGTAAATGAAAATTATTTTTTGAAGTTTGTCTTTGTTTAGTTTCTACCCTAATGAAGTCACAATCACTTATTTATCAACATAAAATTCTAAATTAAAATTCAACTGATTTAGTACTTTTACCTTTCTAGTCTGCTGTCTGTGAAAATACATCAATGCCATTGGCAGCTTATTTTATATACTGCTATCAGTGCTGTATACCGGGAAATGCCTTTGACCTTGTTCCACTTATAAAGTGCTTTTGGGAACAGAGTTAGATTAGATTACATTACATTACAGTGTGGAAACAGGCCCTTCGGCCCTACAAGTCCACACCGACCCACCAAAGTGCAACCCACCTATACCCCTACATTTACCCCTTACCTAACACTAGGGGCAATTTAGCATGGCCAATTCACCTGACCTGCAGATCTTTGGACTGTGGGAGGAAACCCACGCAGACACGGGGAGAACGTGCAAACTCCACACAGTCGGTCGCCTGAGGCGGGAATTGAACCCGGGTCTCAGGCGCTGTGAGGCAGCAGTGCTAACCACTGTGCCACTGTGCCACTGTGCCGCCCACTCTGAGCCAGCGTTCACCAGGCCGTTTGGTCAGCTTTCTTTGAGGTTAATGACAAGCAGAATTGCTTCTATGTTAAGAACAAAATCCAGCCCAAAAGTAAATTGGAACCAATTTTCCAAACAATGGCAATCATGCATAGATTTTGCTCCTTTTTATTCACAATTAAAGAACTTTGCATTTTTGACAGAAGGTTCTGATCAGTCCTCTTTCAGAAACATGCCAATGTAGTTTCATTCTGACAAGTCCCACATAGTGTACGAAACTGGGGAAAGGCAAACATTGCTCCCTTTTTCACAGCAGTATTTATTGCACCCTGTGACTTAAAAATCCAGCATCACATGGAGCCACTTTGAAGGGGCATGTGAAAGGTTAAGTGCAGAGGTAAGTGTGAGCTTAGGGCACAGAAGTGTAGGCTGCCAGGTGGTAAGGTGCTAAGTATTTAGATTACTAGGCGAATAGGGTGCCAGGTGGGTTGGGGACAGGGTGCTAGACAGAAGTGTTCCGGGTGGAAGGATACCATCTGGATTGGGAGCCAAAGCACAATAAGACTAGATAATTAATGAAGTTGTTAGGATAGGTCAAGTTGGGATGAAGATATCAAGTCCAGAAAGGAAAAGGGGGTTTACTTCAGTCTGTGGAGTTGTTTCTAGATTTAGTGAAACAGGGAAGGATCTTGGACCCTGGTAGCAGAGAGAGAAAGACTGGGGGATGGGGTGGGGGGGGATGTTTTTGTCAGTAACAGGGTAAGGAGTGGTGAGTCCAGATATTGAGGCAGATCTGTTGATGGGAAGCAGTTCAGGTCCTGGGTGGGGCAAGAATTACCACACAGGACGCTGCAGTATCTGGTGATAAGGTGTATCAGATCTTAGGAGTAGAATGGGAGTTTAGGGGATGTTAGGAATTTGAGGAATGTAGTTGAGGTTGTATGACGCAACTAGGGGGCATCAGGTGAATTGTTACTCAGTCGTTAGATTAAGAATTTAATAGTCGAAGCTTTCCTGTGTAACTATTTTCTTAAATACAGCAGAACCTTCCAAATTCTCCAATTTAAATGGATACGTTTGGAGGGTTATGTACATGTGGGAATTGGCAAATGGAATCTTTAATTTAACAGTGAATTCCCTTGCAATCTGAAATGCTTGAGATTCTGCAGAGACCTCAAGTGCAATTCTCACCTACATTGGGATAAGGAATATCTGGCCCTCGGAATGTCCAGGCTGTTATTTTTCAACCTTATTTTTAAGATATTGGTGCAGCAAAATGCAATAACATTTATTTATTTTTGGAAGTATAGCTTTTGGTAACTGCAATGTGACTTCGTAAAATAGCTATTACTGTGTGATATGACATATAATACCCTTTAGGCTCAACAATACAGATGGTAGCTTATTGAAAGAAAGATGTTCTCAGTACATGGCATATCAATGTCAAACATAATTTTTAGTTTCTCAAAACTCATCAACTTTAAAGGATATTGGCATAAAGTTATATATTGTAGTTTTGCCAATTATTCTCCGATAATCAATATATACTTCATTAATGGACCACATAAGTGCAAATGGCTTCTGAAATTGTGGAAATTGATTTGACAGTGTTGATTGCTTATCATCTGTCATCTGATTCCTGATCTACATTACTTCAATTTACTTAATTCTCTATTCATCAGGCAGAAGCAATGGTCCATCATCAGTCTACAGAGTTTAGGTCAGGTTTAAAATACCGAAGTCTGAATATTCTTGCCCTAAATTACATTGGATTGGGGTATGGGGCAGGGTAGGAGAGTGGCTGTAGTAAAATAAAATAGAAGCATGCTAGTGTGCTGACTCCATTCCCAACTATGCTGAATTTCTTTCGGTGTCGGCAGAATAGTGGACTGGGTGTGTTGAGATGATTGAGGGAGTTTGTTAACAGTTCACCTTCTGACTCCCTGGGATTTCTCTTGAAGTGGGAAGCCATTAGGAACTGTGTGACAGTGATCAGCTCTAAACTGGTGGGGACAGGAAAGGTAATGCTGAAATGCGTTTACTTGATGAAAATAGAAAGGGAAAGATTGGTCATTAAAAAAGCACTATGACCAACAATTCAGTTTTAATAACCAACCATTTTTTAACCTATCCCAGACCCCAGTTTTCACTTGCCTTGACCGTTTTAATATTGAAAATTGTAGCATGACAAGAATGGTTAAAATATAAGTTGGCAAGGTACATCAGAAGTAAGGATTGAATAATCCGTATTGGTGAGATTTATCCTAGAAAACACTGTTTGACGTTTGCTCAAAAGCATAAATGGAAGAATTTGCAGAAACCTACCAGAATCAGACAGTAGTCACTCTTACATAAGGGGAGTGGTCTAGAAACTTCAAAACTAGAAAAACAGGTGAGGTTTGCTTTTTGTCCCATGTGCAGAATAGACCACAAAGCCATGAACATTGTTGGAATATTAACCAAATGATTTCTTTTTAAGACTACACATAGTTGGCAGCCAAAGTATTGAGCAGAAAGTGTTGTGCTTTGCTGGGGCTGAATTAGGGGGGCATGGGCTTCTAGACCCCTCGCTGAAAAATCAGGTAGCTTCACCTTGTAAACATTCAACACTTGGAAAGATGCTAATAGCTTTAAGGCAGGAGTTCAGACCGCATCTGACTGGACCAAAAGCAAAGAGTGGGAATAAGATTTATTTGTTTTTCAGGATGGCTGCCAGTGACTAGTGGGAAGGTAGTGGGGCCAGTGCGGGGACAACAACTGTTCACGTAATATGTTAATGAACTGGACAAAGGAATTGAAGGCACAGTTGCTAAGTTTGCAGATGACACAAAGATTAGTGGAGAGACAGTGTTGAGGAAGGCTGCAGTAACACTTATGAAGTCTCGGACATTGGGAAAAGAAGTGGCAGATGGAATGTAATGTTGGAAAGCGTGAGGTAGTGCACTTTGGTAGGAGGAATAGATTTTGTTCTGAAAAGGGGCAAAGCTTGGGAAATCTGAAGCACAAAGGTTCTCAAAGTTCCAGCTCTGGATTGTTTTGAGGTCAGCATGCACATTCATTTGGCAGTTAAGAAGGCAAATGTATTCAAGAGGGATAGAAAATAAGAGCAGAGATGGGCTGCTGAGGCTGTACAAGATTGTGGTCAGACCACATTTAGAATATTGAGAGTAGATTTGGGCCCTGTTTCTAAAAAAGTATGTGCTGACCTTGGAGAACATCCCAATGAGGCTTTGGAGAATGATCCTGAGATCAAGGACTTGTCTTATGAGGAATGGTTGAGGTCTCTGAATCTATACTTAATGAAGTTTTGAAGGATGACAGAGGATCTTATTGAAACTTACAGGGTACCTAGTGGCCTGGATCGAGTGGATTTGGAGAAGACATTTCTACTAGTAGGAGAGCTTAGGACCTGAGGGTACAGTCTCAGAGTGAAGAGATGGTGCTTTAGAAATAAGAAAAGGAGGAATTTCTTCAGCCAGAGGATGGTAAATTGGTGGAACTCATTATCACATATAGCTTTGGAAATCAAGTTATTGAGTGTCTTTTAAGGCAAAGACAGCTAGTTCCTTGATTGGTAGAGGGATCAAGGATTACAGGGAGAAGGCAGGAGAATGGAGTAGAAGAACTTATCAGCAACAATCAAATGGCAGAGCAGAATCAATGGATCAAATAGCCTAATTCTGCTCCTATCTCTTATTGTTTTGTGTTACGGCTAGCCAAATTGCCAGCAGTTCTCTGGTCTCTACTTATTGTCCTCTGTACTAAGGAGACAGAGTTGGAGCAAGTCATGTTGAGAATATCATGAGGGCCAGGATGGAAGGTATTGACGAGGAGAGGAGGGCAAGAACCACTGAGATAGGTCAGTAATCGAGGATAGGGAACCAAAGCTGGAAGACAATCTAGAGGGTAGCTCCTCTGATAAGCCCCAGGAGGCACTCTCTTGATCACCAGCAACTTGAACAGTCAGAAATATCAGGTTTGATGCTTAGCCTAGACCTCTCCTGTCATTGGTTAAATCTCAGCTTTGGATATGAAATAGTCATTTAAGGGCTTGAATTCACCCATGGGAGAGCAGGCCCCACTTGACACTTCTCATGACATAGGTAAAATTGTGTCAGTGCTGTATAGGTCAGGATCAGGGGGCCCTCCACACTGCCGAGAAGGCTATAATATCTGACTTATAGTGTCTGGCCTCGATCACGACATGGTTAACAGATCTACCTTTAGGATCATTGTGATTGCAAGCCCATGAAAACCCTATCTCGCGGCTGGCTTGACACACAAACAGGAATGCTGCTCGGAATTGGTCCTTTGACCTAATGTGAAATGAAGACCCGATTGTCTGGTAATCACATCAAAACATACAAATTATCCAGCTGATTATTTTCAAAATTAAAAAGGTATAATTGATAAATTTGGTCTGAAATTATAAAAAAGCAAATGCCAACAAAATGTCTGCAAAGGTTATCTTCTTTCTGCTTTAGTTGAATTGTAACATGTAACAAAATTAAAATATGACTCTCGTTTTATATAGTACCATTATTTCAGATGTACAAAATTGGCTGAACATTACAGTTACGTGCAAATCTGCAAATTAGCATTCTTGTGTGAGTTTGTAAACCTGTCCGACGTTCACAGGGTTTTAACATAAAATCAAAACATAAGAATAGTTTGAAATCAGTTGCAAAGGTTCAAAATATCACAGTGCATTGATTATTTAAATTGGTAACTGTTTTGCACTAAAATTAAAATGAACATCAAGATGGGAAATGCATTCAATTTTCTCTGCCCAGACAAGATAATTTTTTAAAAATTCTTTCATGGGATGTGAGCATCACTGACATGGCCAGCATTTATTGCCCATTCCTGTTTGCCCTTGAGAAGCTTAAGTCTCAGTGCAACTTTTTTTATGAACAGTCAAACACTGATATCATTAGAAGATGTCAGCGCCAAAATCGATGAAAACAAAAAAAAAGTCTTGAGTCTGACACTATATTTTAAAACAATGTGCTTTCACTACACAGAATAGTATTAAGTTGCTTTGTTCACACTTCATACCAAATGTCAACAGGGGACCAAATCCATCTCACGCTTTCTGTGTCAAGTGATGAAATATCAAGTGCAGCATATCCAGATGTTTCTTTTCACAATTCAGTCGAGCAACAGCAATGAGTCATATATGGTCCCTACCAGCGACAGTCTTTTAAATGTGCACAGTATTATCAATCCCATAACCAGTAGCTGAAAGATCAGTTCAACATATGCTCATGTTTGAAAAAAATAATGCCAAGGTACAAATAATGAAATGGTTGGTGATGCCACACGTAAAAAGAAAGGTTTCACAATGTCTTTCCTCTAACTCAGCCAGGGCAGAGAGCCATTTGGATACATTTTGATGTAACATGTTATTTCTTTTTTGCACACCACTTAACACCATTTTACCTGTGAATAATTACACTGTTAACTCAAGAGATCTTTAATATAAATTTGTAGCAGTGTTCCTCAGATGAAAATAGATTTAAAGTTATAATCCTGGCGACTGCCTCCAAGACTTAAATATGCTACTTTGTTAACTTAAGTTTCAAGCTTAATGTTTTGAATTACATAATTGTTCTTTTTTTGGACATGTCAGTAGATTCCAACTACAAATTATCTCATGAAAAGAAAACATTGGTTGTTTTGAGAAAAATACTTATTATATACACACAAGAAAATGGGCCGGCTGGTACTTAGGAAATAATTACACGATATAACTATGGAACTTGATTTTAAATTTTGGATGGGATGGCAGCAAAATGATTGGAAACAGCATCAGGCAAGCCAGTCTATTGAGCATGTTGTTTTCTAATTTCACATTCAAAAAAACTCTGGCCATTAAGTTCAAATGGTTAGTTGCAAAAGCTGGGGATCTAGTCTGACAGTTCCCAGGACAGTGCAAATGCAATGGGGGGAAATTCTAGTAAGTGAAGATGTTCATGTCATGTAGCCTTCAATTGAGGAACTTTTTTCCTAGGGTCTGGAAGAGATGTCCTAATCTCTTTGATCTTAAGGCAAAAAACATTTTGAAAGAACTTAATGTACCACTCTGGCTTGTGCCAATGTTGCCAATGTTCTTCTACTGGTTCTCTTACACCATTAGAGCCTAATCTGCACGTTCAAAGATGATCCCAGCCACATCTGTTTGTTGTCCTCTTCACTTATAAACTAAAATTAAAATTGGGCAAAGAGGGGCTAGAAAAGAACAGGTAAAAATCCAATTCCAGATCCCATGCTTGTTTGCTGTCAGACTGGACAAGTTAACAGCAAATGATATGACAACAAAAACAGAAGTTGTTGTAAAAACTCAACAGGTCTGTCAGCATCTGTGAAGAGAAATTCGAGTTAACATTTTGGTTTCTGAGGAAGGATCACCAGCCCAGAAACATTAACTCTCTGATTTCTCTTCACAGCTGCTGCCAGACCTGCTGAGCTTTGCCAGCAACTTTTGTTTTTGTTTCTGATTTACAGCATCTTTTCATTTTTATTTAGCAAAATCATTGAGCCTGGTCAACCACACAAAGATCCACGCAATTTAATTCAAGTAAACATGCCTTGTAGGCTTAGTTTGTATGTATATATGATTCTGTGAGTTTAAAAGGGAAATATACTTCAGTTGCCTTTGTATCATAGAAATATTATAGAACAGAAGAAGGCCTTTCATTACCTTCATTGCTCAACCATTGAGTATAGGAGTTGGAACATTATGGTGTAGTTGTACAGAACATTGGTGAGACCATTTTGGAATAATATGCACCATTATGGTTGCCCTGCGAGCGGAAAGATATCATTAAATTGGAGAGGGTGCAGAAAAGATTTACAAGGACATTACTAATATTTTGCATTATTATTTACTGTGGAAAAGGATATGGAAGATATAGACTGTAGGGAAATAGGTGGTGACATCTTGCAAAATGTCCAGATTACAGAGGAGGAAGTGCTGGGTGTCTTGAAATGGTTAAAGGTGGATAAATCCCCAGGACCTGATCAGGTGGACCTGAGACCTCTGTGGGAAGCTAGAGAAATGATTTCTGGGCCTCTTGCTGAGATATTTGTATCATCAAAGGTGAGGAAGACTGGAGGTTGGCAAACGTGGCACTACTGTTTAAGAAGGGCAGTAAAGACAAGCCAGGGAAATGTAGACCGGTGAGCCTGACCTCGGTGGTGAACAAGTTGTTGGAGGGAATCCTGAGGGACAGGATGTACATGTATTTGGAAAGGCAAGGACTGATTCGGGTAGTCAACATGGCTTTGTGCGTGGGAAACCATGTCTCCCAAACTTGATTGAGTTTTTTGAAGAAGTAACAAAGATGATTGATGAGGGCAGAGCAGTAGATGTGATCTATATGGACTTTAGTAAGGCGTTCGACAAGGTTCCCCATGGGAGACTGATTAGTTAGGTTAGATCTATGAAATACAGGGAGAACTAGCCATTTGGTTACAGAACTGGCTCAAAGGTAGAAAACAGAGGGTGGTGGTGGAGGGTTGTTTTTCAAACTGGAGACCTGTGACCAGTGGAGTGCCACAAGAATCGGTGCTGGGCTCTCTATGTCTTGTCATTTACATAAATGATTTGGATGCAAGCATAAGAGGTACAGTTAGTAAGTTTGCAGATGACACCAAAATTGGAGGTGTAGTGGACAGCAGAGAGGGTTACCTCAGATTACAATCGGATCTTGACCAGATTGGCCAATGGGCTGAGAAGTGGCAGATGGAGTCTAATTCAGATAAATGCAAGGTGCTGCATTATGGGAAAGCAAATCTTAACAGGCTTAAAAATATGTTGCTGGAAAAGCGCAGCAGGTCAGGCAGCATCAAAGGAGCAGGAGAATTGACGTTTCAGGCATAAGCCCTTCTTCAGGAATGAGGAGGGTGTGCCAAGCAGGCTAAGATAAAAGGTAGGGAGGAGGGACTTGGGGAAGGAGCATTGGGAATACAATAGGTGGAAGGAGGTTAAGGTGAGGGTGATAGGCCAGAGAGGGGGTGGGGGCGGAGAGGTCGGGAAGAAGATTGCAGGTCAAGAAGGCGGTGCTGAGTCTGAGGGTTGGAACTGAGAAAAGGTGGGGGAAGGGGAAATGAGAAAGCTGGAGAAATCTGCATTCATCCCTTGTGGTTGCAGGGTTCCTAGGCGGAAGATGAGGCGCTCTTCTCCAGGCGTCGTGTTGCCATGGCCTCACGATGGAGGAGGCCAAGGACCTGCATGTCCTTGGCGGAGTGGGAGGGGGAGTTAACGTGTTCAGCCACGGGGCGGTTGGATTGGTTGATGCGGGTGTCCCAGAGGTGTTCTCTGAAACGTTCCGCAAGTAGGCGACCTGTCTCCCCAATGTAGACCAGGCCACGTTGGGTGCAGCGGATGCAGGAAATGATGTGTGTGGAGGTGCAGGTGAATTTCTGACGGATATGGAAGGATCCCTTGGGACCTTGGAGGGAAGTGGGGGGGAGGGGGGTGTCGGCGCAAGTTTTGCACTTCTTGCAGTTGCAGGGGAAGGTGCCGGGAGTGGAGGTTGGGTTGGTGGGGGGTGTGGATCTGACGAGGGAGTCGCAGAGGGCGTGGTCTTTCCGGAATGCTGATAGGGGTCAGGAGGGAAATATGCGCTTTTCCATCTGAACAAAGAGACCTTGGAGTGCAGGTTCATAGCTCCTTGAAAGTAAAGTCGCAGATAGATAGGATAGTGAAGAAGACGTTTGGTATGCTTTCCTTTATTGGTCAGAGTACTGAGTACAGGAGTTGGGAGGTCATGTTGCGGCTGTACAGGACATTGGTTAGGCCACTGTTGGAATATTGCGTGCAATTTTTGTCTCCTTCCTATCGGAAAGATGTTGTGAAACTTGAAAGGTTTCAGAAAAGATTTACAAGGATGTTGTCAGGGTTGGAGGATCTGAGCTAGAGGGAGAGGCTGAACAGGCTGAGGCTGTTTTCCCTAGAGCGTCGGTAACCTTATAGAGGCTTACAAAATTATGAGGGGCATGGATAGGATAAATAGCAAGGGGTCAGAGAGTCCAGAACTAGAGGGCATAGATATAGGGTGAGAGGAGAAAGATATAAAAGAGACCTAAGGGGCAAACATTTCATGCAGAGGGTAGTACGTGTATGGAATGAGCTGCCAGAGGATGTAGTGGAGCTGAAAATGTGTTGCTGGAAAAGCGCAGCAGCTCAGGCAGCATCCAAGCAACAGGAGAATTGACGTTTCGGGCATAAGCCCTTCTTCATAAGCCCTCCTAGAGGATGTAGTGGAGGCTGGTACAATTGCAACATTTAAGAGGCATTTGGATGGGTATATGAATGGGAAGAGTTTGGAGGGATATGGGCCGGGTGCTGGCAGGTGGGACTAGATTGGGTTGGGATATCTGGTCGGCATGGACAGGTTGGACCAAAGGGTCTGTTTCCATGCTGTACATCTCTATGACTCTCTGACTCTGTGGTACTGGAGAGTTTGAGTTACAAGGATGCATTGGATAGGCTGGAACTTACTCCCCTGGATCACAGAAGTTTGAGGGGTGACCTTATAAAAGTTTATAAAAGCATGAGGGGCATAGATAACATGAATTGAAAATCTATTTTCCTAGGGTAAAGGAGTTCAAAACTAGAGCATTAATTTTTAAGTGAAGAGGAAAAAGATTTAAAATGAGACCTGAGGGGTATTCTTTTCATACAGATGATGGTTTGCATCTGGAATGAACTGCCAAAGGAAGTGGTGGATGCAGGTACTGTTATAACATTTAAAAAGATATTTGGACAGGCACATGAATAAGAAAGGTTGAGAGGGAAATGGGCTAAACACAAGCAAATGGAATAAGTTTAATTTGGGAAAAATTGATCGTCATGGAGAGGTTAGACTGAAGGGAGTGTTTCTGTGCTGCATGACTCCATCAAAAAATTACTCTCAATGAGTCTTATTCAACTTGGAAAGTCTCAAGCCATCTGTGAGAAAAAGATAGAATGGTGAAGAGACTCCATAAATGTTTAAAAATTGTCAACAACTGATAAACTGATATTAATCTGCAACTTTGAGATCAGTCCCAGTGAAATTGCAGTTTTGCTCAGGAGAAACAGCTGCTATATTCCATCATTAAAGACTTAATTAAGTTTGTTATGCTTGAAAATTTGAAATCTATCATTGTTTCAGTTTACCTAAAATGATTGCACTAGTTTCTAGCATTAGCCATAGAAAAAGAAAACACTGGATAAACTGAGGGCACAAGATATAATCAGTAAAGGGGTACATAATATTAAATGTATTTTGCTGGTGTTCGCTACCAATGACATAGATATTGGGATGTCAAAAATGCTATGAATCCAAGTCAGGGCTCACTTCAAGGCATGGCTTGAGTCATAAAATCTGAGAAAATGGTCAGAGCTGAAACATAAGAAAGGTATCCAACAGAAGATGTTGTAGCCCTGTTTGATGGGCTACAGGGAACTCAATCCATTTCTCTTGAAATCAGTAAATATACAAATGATGGCAGATGACTTCCTGAGCAGTAATTAAATGGTAGCAGTGTTTCTGAGTCAGGAAATTCAAGTTGTAACATAACAAAAATAGATCGTTTGGCCACAATCATATTGATGCCACTTTGTCAAAAGTACCAGAAGAGCAACACTTCAAAAAAGTACTGCACAGACTTTGGGACATACTAGGTGTGTAAATGTTGCATAAATGCAAGTCTTTTAAATCTCTCTTTCAAAATATACTCCATTAGTATTAAAGAAGTACAGTCAAGCTGTGAGTCATAACTAGATCAGAACCACAGGAGCATGTGCCAGAAACATCAGAGGAACAACAGCGACATGATGTCATTCTGTATCAGTATAACAAGCTGACAGAGAACACCAATGGTGATCCTTTGTTTACCCTCCTGTCTGGCGATATCATTTAAACAGTGTTATAGCCTGGAACACAGTTCCTTGCAGAAAGGAATTTCTAGAAAGATTTGGCTGTTAATTTTAGACTAAATATGCTGTAACAATTGGAAGTCTATCTTTTGCTCATGAATGCAATTTTTCAAATTGTGCAGGCCATATCTTATGCTTTACTAGGTAAGCTAAAATTGCATTGAATTTTTTGGAACGTTTCACATGATGAGGCCTGGAGAGTTCTCTCACTGTATCTTACCAAACATGTGACATTAACTAACTACAATGTCCCAATGGCATCTCTCACATCTAACTTCCACCACAGGTAACACTCACCATTTCCATTAAAAGTCAACACTCAGCAGTAACTTGGCAAAACAGCCACCCTGAGTGACTTTGCCATCTTTGAAAGCCTGCTGTACATCCAGATAAGCATAAGCAATTGATGTTGCTCCTCGCAGTAATAGCACAACAGTCACAAAAGACATGCTGCTCACGGCACATAGTCAAAATAGCTAACACTCTCTTCCATACTTAATTCAATTCTCATGTTGCTATACAAACATATAAGGTCGAAGCAGGAAAGGGTCGTTCAGACTTTCAGGCCTGACTTGCCATTCATATGATCATGGGTGATTTTTTACTGGAAAGGGCAGCACGGTGGCACAGTGGTTAGCACTGCTGCCTCACAGCGCCAGAGACTGGGTTCAGTTCCCACGTCAGGCAACTGACTGACTGTGTGGAGTTTGCACATTCTCCCCGTGTCTGCGTGGGTTTCCTCCGGGTGCTCTGGTTTCCTCCCACAGTCCAAAAATGTGCAGGTTCGGTGAATTGGCCAAGCTAAATTGCCCATAGTGTTAGGTGAAGGGGTAAATGTGGGTGGTGGGTCAGTGTGGACTTGTTGGGTCGAAGGGGGCCTGTTTCTACACTGTAATTAATCTAATCATATTTCCATTTTCTCCTGTTCGCCTTGTTGTCTTTTATGTATAAATGATTTGGATTTGATCTTTGGAAGATCAAACTTATGGTTCATAAGTTTGTAGAGGACACCCAAATTGGAGGTAAGGTGGACAGTGAAGAAGGCTATCTCAGAGTATAATGAGATCGAGGAGTGGCAGATGGTGTTTAGTTTTAATAAATGTGCTGCATTTTGGAAAGGCAAATCAGGGCAGCACTTAAACCTTTAATGGTAAGTCCTGGGGTGTGTTGCTGAAAAAGACACCTTGGAGTACAAGGTCATAGCTCCTTGAAAGTGGAGTCCCAGATAGATAGGGATAGTGAAGAAGGCATTTGGTATGCTCACCTTTATTGGTCAGTGCATTGCGAAAAGGAGTTCGGAGGTCATGTTGTGGCTGCACAGGGCATTGGTTGTGCCACTTATGGAATACAGCATGTTGTGAAACTTGAAAGGGTCAGCAAAGATTTATAAGGATGTTGTCAGGATTGGAGATTTTGAGCTATAGGGAGAGGCAGAATAGACTTGGGGATACTTTCTATAAGCGTCAGAGGCTGAAAGGTGACATTACAGAGGTTTCTAAAATCATGCCTGAACATACCCTCTATGTCAGCACAATCTGGTCCGACTACCTGTAGTAGATCAGAAATTTGTTATTGTGCAGTCAGGAAAGTTCATATACAAACAAAAAATTAAACAAAGACAAATATTGAGCTTTTATTTACAGCTAACCTAGGCCAGAAAAGATTTTGGCATCATGATCAAACATCACTTCACAGGCAACAACTATGCACTTTATTCAGGTCTCCTTTATTGTAATTCAATTTCAATTGGGTGCTACTCTTCATGGACAATGTCAGTGATATCCTCCCGAATGTCTTCATCCTCCTCCTCAGAGGTCGAGTCCATTCCACCTGCATCCAGGGCATTGCCCTACTGACTAATTCAATTGTGCTGAACACAACCTGGCAATATTATGCAGTGCACTCTGTTGGATTAATTGGACAGACTGATCCAAACTTCAGAACCACATTTTCAAGAGCATTCCACCACAATCCTGGCTGAGCATTAAATCTGTGCTCCATATTAGTCAAGAGGTTGTGCAGTGATGTCATGAGGCATGGTTGCAGTGAATTGCCCTGGACTCCCAGTTTGTAAGGCTCTGAACCCTCAGATGCAGATACTCCAGAGTGCTCCTGCATTCTATTGGGGGAACAAATTGAACCTGTGTGACCTTGGACAGAGTGCTAAGAAAGTGATGGCTGAGAGTGCTGCTTACCATGGACACTGTAAGCACTGGGCCCTGCTGGTCCATGTCATTCAAGAGGACAATAGATGATTATTTAGATAGAAATAGTGTGCAAGGTTATGGGATAAAAATAGAAGATTTGCACTTGTTTGAAGAGCAGGTGTAGGACAATGTGCTGAATGACCTTGCTCTGCACCAAGACACTTCTGTGACTCTGTGGTTACCAGACAGCCCCCCACCACCCCCTAAGCATGCGTGCGTGTGTACACACACACACACACACACCTACAATGTCCTCTATTAACACACATTAGCTGATAGCCATTTGCCAGATCTTGCCCCATGGTGAGACACAGCACAATGTACTTCACCTACAACTGTTCTACATGTCCCCTGAATCCCAGCATTAGAACATATTGATGCCTTCTCTGCACTTGTAAGCTCCTCTGTGGAAGCCAGGGTAGTGGTCACAGTCCATTAGCCTATCCTGTCCTGCGATACTGAACTGTATTCCCCTCTATTTAGCTTGCACTTCCCTTCACCATCGTTCATATCTCTACTTCTAAACGTGCCTCTGCTTCCCTTCACCAGCCTGGACTCCCCACCTTTGTCTTTGATCTCTTGTTACCTCTATAAGCCTCGCCCCTTGAACCCTTGTGGAAGTTTGACGGACTGGTAGCCAGGACTGTATTCACCCAAGACCTCTGACTGACTTCAAGAAACAGGCCTTAGTCATGGCTGACTAATGCTGGACTGCCATCTTTGCCGAACTGGAGAAATTCTGAAGAAGGGTCATACCAGACTCAAAACATTAATGCTATTTGTCTCCATGGATTCTGCCATTCTCTGTTTCTGTTTTATATTTCCAGCATTTGCAGTATTTTATTTTTATTAAGTGAGTTGAATCTATAAGATTCCTGGCCTGGTTTCCCTTCAGGTCTTCTCAATGTCGTGATCTGTTGTCTAGTTTGGTGAGATGGTAGGCTGATTATGAATGAGTTGAGTTGTGGCATTATAAAGGCACTTAACAAATGTTAATCCCCATGTCACCACTGCCTAATCAGAATCTCACCACTCTGCTTTTGAAAAGTATAAAAGATAGAGTAAGGTGATCTCAACATCAAGATGGGCCTTGTTGGACTTCTCATCTAATTCTGTCACATATCTCATCATAGCCCTTGCTGATCAGACATCTGTAAGAGTCTGCCATGTGTTTCTGCTAACCTGTACTGTAAGATTGTCGGATAGCTATCATTTAATAATTCTTTTCAATTACATTCAGTTACATAAAGCAGCGAAAGACCTTTCAAGAGGAACAAATGTCATTTACCGAAACCTGTTAAATGGTACAAAACAGAAAAATTAGATCACTAATTAACCAGCTAAAATGAACCTTCAATTTGGATTTTTTTTTTAAAAACCATGTTATGATTCATCAATTTAATGGTACAAACATGTAGAGGTTATGCAGAAATACTTCAATTTTTAAATGAACCATCAACAAGAATGATGCATAAACAAAAGATTACATAAGGTAAACAAGAGAAAGCTGCTCCCGTTAGTTAATGGCACAAAGACCAAGAACAGAGTTTTAAGGATGTAGACAAGAGTTGCAGTGGATATAATGGGAAGAACACTTTTTATGCAATCTGTAATAATTACTTGGTACCTGTTATTTATGAAGTTTATGAAAGGTGTTGGAAATTGGGGTCCTCTTGAAAAGTGTAATAGTTCAGTATTCAATATTTAATATTTCTTGTAAAGTATGAGCTCCTATTTACCTGTATTACAGAAGTAACTAGCCATCTGCAAGCGTAATCAAAAGGTTTATCATGTACCACACAATCTTATTATTTTTTTCAAACAACAAGAAGTTTTTGTTCTTAGAAGGAATGAAAATTAACTTTGAAATGAAGGTAAGCAAGAGGTCAACAGTCATCCAATGTCACGAGTAGCTGCCAAAAGGATTCAGATAATTGCTTGACACAATATAAGCCAGTAGCCCTGAGAAACAGAGTATATCAATAAGTGCTTGGGGCAGAGAACAGCCTTCATCAGGCTGTCCTTGTAGGTGCCTGTCCTTATCAGGTGCTTTTAGATTAGATTAGATTACTTACAGTGTGGAAACAGGCCCTTCGGCCCAACAAGTCCACACCGCCCCGCCGAAGCATAACCCACCCATACCTCTACATCTACATTTACCCCTTACCTAACACTATGGGCAATTTAGCATGGCCAATTCACCTGGCCTGCACATCTTTGGAGTGTGGGAGGAAACCGGAGCACCCGGAGGAAACCCACGCAGACACGGGGAGAACGTGCAAACTCCACACAGTCAGTCGCCTGAGGCGGGAATTGAACCCGGGTTTCAGGCGCTGTGAGGCAGCAGTGCTAACCACTGTGCCACCGGTGCTATCTTGTGCTGACTCTTCAGATGAACCTGAAGAGTAGCTTTGGCTAGTGAACTAGAAGTTGCCTTCACCCCATTCAATGAGACCAACATGCTTGTCATGATTGTAATTTTCATAAATTATCAGAAAATTCAAAACAAATATTCGACTGATACATGTGAATGTCCACCCAACAAATGATTTGCCAATGAATTATTTGAATTGGCAGACACTTGAGAAAAATGACTGTGTGGAGATGGAATGTGAGATTAGAACTAAAAGTATTGCTCCAGAGATCCAATATGGACCCAACAGGTTGAATACAAACATGGAAATTTGGTGTGAACATAGGTCATTTGTCCCTTCCACCCTGTGCTCAATTTAATAAGTTCACGGTTGATCCATTTGTTTTTGAATTCCACATTCCCATAAGCTTTTATTTGTTTGCTTACCAAGAATCTACCAACCTTCACATTAAAAATATTCATGACCCTGCCTCCACTGCCTTCTGAGGCAGAGAGTTTTAAAGATAAACAGGTTACTGAGTCAAAAAGGATGTCCTGTAAAATGTCAACTCCTAATTTGAAAACAGTTCCTCATTACTAGATCCACCCATATAAGAATAACCATCTTTTGCATGTCAAACTTGTCCACACCATCCAGAATCTTATAAGCTGCAATCAAATCATCTTTCCCAGACTCTCCAATTTTTTCTCACAAAACCACCTGTTCATTGAAGGTGCCAATTGAGGAAAATGCCTCTGAGACACCTCAAATGCAATTACATCCTTCCTTAATTTGGGAGATAAAAAACTGTGCACAGTATTCGAAATCTCTCAAATTATGAAGTTCTATGATGTCTGGCTAACAGTTCACAATGCTTTCAAGTTACCATTACTGTGTTTCCTGTCACTCATTCAATTTTGTATTCACATTATTAATGTCTATTTATTCCATCAGTGATAACTGGATTAAAAACTTACACACTTGCAATCTTCACCCTCACTTTCTTGAATGCCTTTGGATGCATCACATTCAGTTGCAGTGCCTTCTCAACTTTTATTACCAACAACTTATCTAACACTTTCTCTTTAAAAACGTTAAACCATCCTCGTGACAGAGTTTCTTCCTCCATTACCATGACTGGGATAAAACCCATCTCCTTGGCTAAGATAGTTTTAAAGCATTCATTTGAAACCTCATCCATGCCCATTATCTCTATTTGTAAATTCTCTTTTTGTCTCCAATCAGCCTTACTACTCTTTATGCCACTCTTACTATTTAGGATCCCCTTTATGTTCACTGCCAGCCTTTTCTTATAATTTCTCTAATGTGCTTTTGCACCATCCCTCTGAGCCTTCTGTATTCCTTTCAGTTCTTAGTTATATTTCCAATATGGCATCTTTAATAAACACATTATTGTGACTGGACCTATGGCCAGATGAATCTCATTGACTGTGAGCTTCTTGACTGGGATTTTTAATCTGGGCCAATCAGGGTAGCGAATGTCACAGATTCATGACCCTTTGACAGAAATAATTTCTCCTCAGCTTGATTTTAAATTATCCTAAAGTTATGACTTTTCAATCTGGATTTCAAATATAAGGATGCATCTTTTCAATGTCAAATTTGTCAATCTCTTTAGCATCTTATATACCTCAATTGCATCTCTTCTTCTACACTGCAGAAAATATAGCCTAAACTGCTCAATCTCTTTTCAGAAGACAAATCCCTCATCTCTGGAATCAATCTAGTGAACCTCCTCTGAACTATCTCCAATACAACCATAATCTTTCTCAAGTAAGGGGATCAAAATTGTATGCAATACTTCAGCAGTCTTATTAATGCCTTGCAGAGCTGCCCTTCTTTATTCCTTTAACAATAAATGCCAGCATTGACCTATTAAGCCAGAATGAACTGCATGTTATTACATTTTAGATTCTGTCACAACTCATTGGGATGCAGAAAACCCTGCTATTCCTGAAGGTGTTACATAAGTTCAGTTTTCAAAATAAAATATGCAATATATCCCTGTTTACCTGTTTTCTAGACCTTGGGCAACAGAAAATATGTGTGGTTGCCATATTTAACAAAAATTACTCTTTATTACAAGTCGTCACTATAGCTAAACAGCTGTGAACCATCAGCATATTAGTACTCTAATCCCCTTTTTAAACTCCCTTTTGCTAGCTAACACAGGACGCATAAGGACGTTGATTATGGAAGGAGGGAAAAATTGGAAAAGTAGTTCAGTAGTTCCTGCTCACAAGGGCTGCTGTGATGATTGTTATGATTCTTGTGCTGGTCAGAACATTATTTCTCAGTCAGCTTCTGGATGCTTCGACTGCTTTACAAGAGGTACAAGGTAGCGGGTTCACTTATAAAATGGTTTTGACTTATCAATTAAAAGTCACATCATTCACTAACTGAAGGAAAGATAGATTATTTTCTTCAAGCTTAAATTGGCTGTTTCTGCAGAAAACAAAAAGAGCTCTTGAGCTGTTTGCAGTCTGATAGTTTCTTTGGTTCTCAGGCTGTGAACAAGATGCAATGACATGATTATTGGCAGGCAGAGGGCCTTTGTCACAAATAACTGGTCCCTAGTCCATGGACTTCTTCTAACCAACTAAAACTCCTTATAGACACAACCCTTCAGCTTGAGCTTGTCTACAAAATGCAAGCCAATTCCTGGTTCACAAACAGCTGTATAAATGACACTTGAAATGAGTACTAGGTTGCTCGCTTTCAAACGTGCAGTAATCCTGCAGCCATCCTTAGCATTTGAAAAACAGTTCTTTTCTCATTTTAATGCACAGTTAAAAATAAGATAAAAAGTAAAATGCCATGGTCTTGACAATTTAAACTAATTTACGAGTCTCCCTCTTCAATCCAAGTTACTTGAATGAGAATGACAAATACTGAGAAACGTAGATCTCCAAACATAAATCTGCACAGAAACTGAATTTATTTTTTGCCACCTTTGAGAAACAATGATGAGTTTGCTAAAAAGAAAATAGAACACAGATGTGTGATGCAACAGGACTTGCAATGTTTTTGTACTGCCTTACCAACTAATAAAGACTTGATATCATGACTTAGATTTAATAGTTCATAACAATTGTATCATATTATTTAAATTAATGCAAAATAACTTGAAATTTCATAACACTCCATCTGTTAGAGTTCTCTATTATTATACAAAGTATTTATTTGTATTCATCAAGCTTAACACACAATAAGTCAAATCACAATTTGTTTGGGAATTGGCCTTGTTTTATTCATTTAATTTATTCCTTTTTCAATATTTAATATGCATTTTGTAAACATTTAATTTTCATACCAGGTAGGAAGGTGTTAAATTATCTCAGTGGATAAATTGTGTTACATTCACCTTGGTAACAAGAATTGTGCACTGAAGGCACGTGGCCAAGTTGCCATGGATCCCTGAATCCTGTGCCATTTATCTCTTGGTCTTATGGCCCAAAGGAGAGAGCTAGTAAGCTTCTCTGTATGGAGGACAGTTTACTTTTGGAATATGAAAAGACCAAAAATTAGAAAGCTGTAAGATAGTGTCAAAGCAGTTCATTTTAAAAGGAAAGCAAAAAAATCTAGAGGGAGAAGCATGACCTGATGGAAACAGTTTTGCCTTCCTCTTAGCTGAAGCAATAATCCAAAGTAATAAATAAACAGGGCAATAATGACAACATATTTTGGATACAACACATTTATGAATTGGGTGCCATCAGGCAGTTTTCCCTGTAAGACAGGGTGAGAAAAGCCTCCTGTTTATGAAGCAGAAATTGATATGAATGTTTTTCTTCAGATAACAGTCGAAAGAGAAAGGTTACTTGTTTTAGCTAAGAAAAAAATCAATAGAAATAAAAAAGCTTCCATTTCGCACTCACAATGCTTATCAGCACAATCGATACGTACAGATTAAGGATTGGTGAACTATACATCAAATTTGGCTAAATATTTGATTCACTGCTTGTTATATTTAATACACATTTGTGAACAAGTGTATTTTAGCTGTATTTATTCATGACCTTCCATTGCAAGGTGGTGGTGTAGTGAGAATGTCACTGGGCTTTTATTCCAGGAACAATCAAGCTTCAGTTAGCTCAGTTGGTTGGATGGCTGATTTGCATTGCCGGGTAACACCTACAGTGTAGGTTGAATTCCTGCAACAGTTGAGGTTATCATGAAGGACTCTTCTTGACAACCTCTCCTCTCGTCTGAGGCATGGTGACCCTCAGGTTAAAGCATCACCAGTTGTCTTTCTCTCTCTCTCCAATGAGAGAGCAGACTTGGGAATGTGGGACTTTAATCCAGGAGTATTGGAAAATATCATCAAACCCCATCATTGAGCTGGGGAAATTTCAGATCAATTCATAAAATCTGGAGCTGATAGCTAATCTCAGTATTTGGTGATAATGAAACAAGTGATTATTGTTAAAATAAAATGCCTGTTTCACTAATGCCCCTCAAAGGAAAGGAAATTTACCATCCTTACCTAGTCTGGTTGCTAAACATGTGACTCGAGACTTTCAGTAGCTCCTTGCTGTTCTCTAAAATAGTCTGGAAACCCATTTAGATCAAGGGCAATTGGTGATATGCCTAATCTGCAGCATCCGTGTCCCAAGGGAGAATAAACTTAATAAAAGACCAGCTGAATGCAAAGACTGAGCTGAGCAATTAGAGAAGGGCAATACACCGCTCACATTTATTGAAGAATAAAGCCTTGAAATCACTGTCAACATTGAGGTTTACCTCTTTTTAAGTCCAACAGTAAGAAAAGAATTCTGTCGGTAAATGATTCAATTCTGTTAATATTGACTGGTTAGTGATGAAATTGATGGGAACACATCTCAGCCTTTGCAACTCACAATCCTTTCTGTCAGTATCTGAGCCAGTATCGGTTACCATTACCAAAGCAAGTCTCTAAGAAACAACTTATTCTCTCAAAAGTTTGTTCTGTGTATAGATGATGGTAGACATTGCATTCTCTCATGCCCTGGCACTGAATTGACTATGAAATATGAAAATCGGTAGGAAAAAATGAGAGTGCTAGTGATGTAGCTCTCTCATCATTGGAAGAAGTCTTTTAGGTTGGAAAACTGTAATTGTCATTAAATTATTTCAGTGAGTCGTAGGGAATGCTGAATGACTAGAGAAATTGAAGTTTTAGTTCAGAAGAAGAAGAAAGTATGTGCTAGGTGTAGGCAGCAGGGATTGACTGAATTTCCAGAAGTTTATAAAGGCAGTAGGGGTGTATATAAGAGAGAAATCAAGAAGGCAAAAAAAGGGAAATGAGATAGCTTTGGCAAACAGGGTTAAGAAGAATCCAAAGGGATTCTACAAATATATTTAGCACAAAAGAGTAAGTACGGAGATAATATGGCCCCATTAAGATCAGCAAGACTGCCCATGTTTAAAACCACAGAAGATGAGGGAGTATTTTGCATCAGTGTTTACTGTGGAGAAGGATAAGACCTTAATAATGGTTTTATTTCAAATACTGACTTGGGATGTCAATGTTCAACTGAGAGGGCAGGTAGGTTCTTGTTTGAATTTCTGAACAGCAAGAGGGATCCTCTGACAATACAGCACTTGAGTATAGTTATGATAATTCAATTATCCTGGATTATATGTTGGGCATGGTCTCCCCACAGCCCAACATAAATGTTGGATGTGTACCTGCACTGGGTTGACCAACTTGCCCCACTTTAATTCTTTTATTGTGCTTTTCTGTATTAAGAGGTAATTCTGGTCTCCTTCCCATCGCAATTTGGGATGGCAATGTGGCTCAGTGGTTAGCACAGCTGCCTCACAGCACCAGGCTCCCACGTTTGATTAAAGCCTCGGGTGACTGTCTGTGTGCAGTTTGCACATTCTCCCCATGGGTTTCGTCTGGGTGCTCCGGTTTCCTCCCACAATCCAAAGATTTGCAGGTTAGGTGAATTAGCTGTGCTAAATTCTCCATAGTTTTAGGTGCATTAGTCAGGGATAAATGTCAGCGAATGGGTTTGGGTGGGTTGCTCTTCAGAGGGTTGGTGTGGACTTGCTGGGCCAAATGGCCTGCTTCCACACTGTGGGGAATCTAATCTAAAAAAAAATTTCTGGTCTCCTTTCTATCGGAAGATGTTGTGAAACTTGAAAGGGTGAAGAAAAGATTTACAAGGCTGTTGCCAGGGTTGGAGAATTTGAGCTAAAGGGAGAGGCTGAACAGGCTGTGGCTGTTTTCCCTGGAGCGTCAGAGGCTGAGGAGTGACCTTATAGAGGTTTACAAAATTATGAGAGGCATGGATAGGATAAGTAGACAAAATCTTTTCCCAAGGGTTGGGGAGTCCAGAACGAGAGGGCATAGATTTAGAGTGAGTGGGGAAAGATAAATAAGAGACCTAAGGGGCAACCTTTTCACACAGAGGGTGGTACGTGTATGGAATGAGCTGCCAGAGGAAGTGGTGGAGGCTGGTACAATTGCAACATTTAAGAGGCATTTGGATGGGTATATGAATAGGAAGGATTTGGAGGGATATGGGCTGGGTGCTGGCAGGTGGGACTAGATTGAGTTGGGATATCTGGTCAGCATTGGACCAAAGGGTCCGTTTCCATACTGTACATCTCTATGACTCTATGACCTCTGTTCCTGAGGTGCATCCTTCAGGGGCAAACTTGTTGCCCTTAAGTAATAGCAAATGCCTAATTAGGGCCCTCAATTGGTCAATAGATGGGTGATCAATCCAACACCTCTCCTGCTGCTCATAAAATCACAGGCCTCCTTTTTGCAATCTAAGTCTCTAACTTTAACCCCGCTGTTTCCCATCAATCATATTACGCTGAAGCCTAAATTCAAATTTTGATTTTGTGTGGACACTTAATGCTGCCCAGTTACACTATTCCATCATAACATTCACTTCAAATCTTAGCCTTTAATTTTCCAGCTTGTGAAAATAAGCGAGAATTTTCAATAACTAAACATTGTTGAGGCCAGTCACATTATTGCATCTTCAACTGATTGCATTTCTCACACACTTTGTTTGCCATGAGTTGAATCTCAAACTTCATCTCCAATTATCACCAAGTCAATGATTTCCACCTCTGCAGTATAGTCCTTCCTTGTCCTTATCTCCCCAAAATGATACTTTCATCCATAGCATGATCAGACCAAATTTTTTGACTTCAAACTGAGAAAGACCCAAATTGCTCAACGCTCCACTGTCTCTTTTTTGTGCCATTTCACTTTTGCATTACTCCTGTTTCCATTTAATTGGTTTCCAACTCCTGAATTCAATTAATTTTGAATCCTTGCTCTCAGTTCTAAATCAAGTTATAACTTAAATCCTCCTTAATTTCTGCTACCTTCTTCAGTACCACTGTCCCAAATCGATGTGAATCCCTTTTGGATCTTCAGTGTTCTGTGCATTAACCCTTCTGCTTGACCATCAGTGGCACATAACTCTGGACTCTATTCATGAACCATACAACTTTTCCCACCTTTGTCAAAATGTTCTGCAAAATGTACTTTTTAAAAATTGAGATCATGTTTTTCAGCCACCATCCTGAGTTATTTTTCAGGTTTTGTTTATCACTGCTTCTACCTAGCACGTAGAACATAGAACAATACAGCACAGAACAGGCCCTTCAAGCCCTCGATGTTGTGCCAACCTATGAACTATTCTCAGCTCATCCCCCTACATTATCCCATCATCATCCATGTGCTTATTGTTTAAATCTCCCAATTGTAGCTGAGTTGACTACATTAGCAGGTAGGGCATTCCACGCCCTTACCACTTTCTGTGTAAAGAACATGCCTCTGATGTCTTTCTTAAATCTATCACCCCTCAATTTGTAGTTATGTCCCCTTGTACAAGCTGACGTCATCATCCTCGGAAAAAAACTTTCACTGTCTACCCTACCTATTCCTCTGATCATCTTGTATGTCTCTATCAAATCACCTCTTAGCCTTCTTCTTGCCAATGAGAACAGGTTCAAGTATCTTAGCCTTTTCTCATAAGACCTTCCCTCCTGACCAGGCAACATCCTGGTAAATCTCCTCTGCACTTTTTCCAATGCTTCCACATCCTTCCCGAAATATGGTGACCAGAACTGTACACAATAGTCCAAGTGTGGCCACACCAGCATTTTGTATAGTTGCAGCTTTGGAATGTTTGTTACTTTAAAAATGCTATGCAAGTGTAAGTTGTTGTTGACACAAGGTCACCACAAAGTGCATTATTCAGTCATACCTGTGTCTTTACATTTGAATTCGAAATGAGAGTCACACATTCTTGCGCTTCTTTCACAGTTGCTTTCATCACTGCCATCTTCACAGTCCCAATCCCCATCGCAATGCCATCGTTGTGGAACACAGTTGCCATCTAATAAGCACTGAAATTGTTTTCTGTGACAACCACCAGGTGACCTTGTGGCTGTAAGGAGAATACAAACAATGTACTTACATTTAATGCAATTAGTTGAGAAAAGTAAATATGATAAGGCTATAACAATTATATTAATTGTTGTTTCTTCAAAACTTTTACCTCAATATTTCATATTTTATCAAATTTCTCCAGTACTCTTAGCATTTTTGCTTTCATTCCAAATATAAGATTTAACTGTGCCAATGTTCTGATTAATACTGGAGTACGATATCGAAATGTAATGCTTCAGCAGAGATTCATTAGCGTAGGAGTGGGAATATTAATTCAAACAGAGCATTAGAAACCACAAGTGTTAATTGAAACAGGAGTGCTCACTATTTACAGATAAACATTTCACAGATAGGACTAATTCAAGAAACCAGAGGAATACATTATTGTTAAAGCATATTTTCAAAAAAAGTATTCTGAATTTGACAAAGCATGATAAAACAGACTAAATTATGATTATACAACTCAAGGACCTTAGTAATGGAGAAGTTAATAATTGTTAAGTTGTTTTATTTCGAGTTAAAGGGCACATCTTTTTTCATATATTTTTTGTTAGGAACCAAAAGATTGCTTTGTCAAACTGATACAATGAAACCTGCGGAAGCATGGGCCATGATTAATTTGAGACTCAGGCAGAATTATGATGGATTAACTAGCTCCCCAACATCAATGGCTGAGCAGAACAAGAAACTAATTAAGCAGGACTGAAAATCTTGTAAAAAGAGATGCCTTATTCTATGCGAATGTGCTAACCTTCTAAATTATAACAAATCAATCATGCATGAAAGTGTATGAAGTCCATTCATTTGTATACCACACGTATAGCCATCCCTCTCCATAAATTGAAAATAAAGTATCAATCCTGCAAAGCTCCATCAATGGTTTCACCTATGAGTTTCCTCATAGCCACAACTACGCTCTTTTCTATTGTGGAACTCCCTGAAATATCTAACTGCAAACTTTAAGTGATTGATTTAACTTAGTGACCACATGTCAATTCATCACTTAGCTGGTTAGGAAATCAGTGAAAATGCTGAGCATGAAACATGATTTATTTAATATTTTTAAATATTATTTTAAATCAGCTTCAGTTTTAGTTGAAATGATTGAGCTATACACAAACTATATACATACTATAAAGTTAATTATTTCAGAATCAGCATTTGCAGTAAAAATATTTCATTAACGAGTATTTAAATATATTATCAAGTACTATTTATTAATGTTGCTAATATTCAAAGATGAAAAGTTCAAGAGCTTCAAATCTAATACCAAGTATATGTTCAACTGATTGCCCAAACATTGCGAATCTGCAAACTATCACAGAACTATTGATTTTAACAGACATGAAAATTGAATGCTTTCTCCATGGTTGACCAATTCTCAAAAGCAATTCTTTATACAAATGAAAAATCTACATCAATATTTCGAAGGCAATGCGCAAATATCCCTTCAAGGAAGATAAAACCCATTTTGATTATCAATGAGATACAATAAAGTGCTTTCCATGCTTACTAAAATAAAAATAAAATCAGATATATATTCTGTGCAGTTTAGGAGATAGAATATAGTAATATATGTGTAGTTAACTAACAGCTATGTAAAAGCCTCCTTCTGGGATTTTATTCAAAGACGGGGTGGCCGAGAGCCATATCGCCAGCCCACCAGGGAAAACTTGTTGGATTATAAGCTAGAAATGGGAGATGAGCTCCCTTGCCCATTGCAGATCACTCCTCGAGTTTTGAGTCCAGCTAACATATCACCCCCACACCTTCTCATGTTAACTTTGGCACCCAATCTCCTATCCCCCACACGTTTGGGCTGCTAATGTGGGCCAATCAAGGAGTCCTAGCTGACAGATATAAAAAGGAGTCTCAAGAAATTGTCTTCACTCTAAAGTCTGGGCTGAGCTAGCTGGTCAGAGTCCACATATTGTGCACATGAAAACAAAGGGTAATTTGGTGACAGACTCTGTGGAGTTATTTCATGGGCTTACCAGCCTGATATCCACAAAAATCTGGAAATCTTCACATTGAGGATCAACCCGAATGCACTCTCCTCATGCATTTGCTGTAGTCCTCGCTGTTGCCCTGTGTCCAGTGGAACTGCCAACACAAGAGAATTGCCAGCTACCTAATTGTTGGTGGGGTGAAGTGGGGGAAGCTGTCTCTAATTATTAACAAACCAATGGTCGCTCAATGTCTGTAGGGCAGACTGCTTACATGGTGTTGGGGGGAAGAGAGTGGAGGCAGGAGACCTTGTATTAACATTCAGCCATAGCTCATCATAAATCTGATAGAATCATGATTTGTATCATTAAATGTATTAGCAGGTATTTATAATTTCTTCTCTTCTTAGCAATCTCTCTACATTTTGATTGGTGGACAGCATTCACTTGTATTTGATTATCTTCAAATATAACATAGCATTATAGCAAATGGCATTCAAAACATTGGGTGAAAGGATCATTTGAGTCATGAATCCAACTTTTTATAACACAATAAACAGAATCTGCATGATTCTGAAATTCATCCAAAAGTCAAAAAAGACTTTTAACAATATTCAAATCTGAATAGCCAGAGACAAACTTTCTTCTGTTGTCTACTCTGACATGAAGCTTTCGCATATGCCCCTTTTGTAAAAACATTTAAAGTTAAATAGGCAGTGAATATCTGTATTATCTACTCTTTTGGGCATATTATATATCTCACAATCCTGTCCCTTCCCAGTCTTCGTAATTAATTAGAAGTAGGAGCTAAGTATATCTTTAACTTTGTAAACTCTAATATGGCAACACCTATATTGGTGCCATGAGATCATAGATTTACATATATTTCTGGAGTGAGCTAAGTTTTGTTTAAATCAAAAAGTCACAAACACTTTGATCACTCACAGAGCATCTTGCAAATAGGTTTGCCACTTTGGTTCTAATATCATGATATTAATGAGGCCATGGTTGTCAATATTGCCCATGTTCGTCTTTCGCTAGTATACACATATAAAGTGTTGTCCAATAGTCTTGGGGGGTCGATGGGGGTGATTTAAGTGGGAAGTACATGACCATGCTTGTATAACAATGATTATTTTTGCATTCTTTTGATTCTACCCCAAGATATTACAGCTTTGGAAAATCTACAATGCTAGTTACTTAGCACACAATACCTTGTTCTGTACAATTGGCGTGGGTTTCATCGCTAAAATCACCGCAGTCATTGTCTCCATCACAGATCCAATGCTCCGGAACACACCGACCGTTGTTACATTTGAACTGAGTGTTGGTACAGGAAGGAGAACAACCCACCTCATCACTGCCATCTCCACAGTCATCATCTGTAACACAAGCAACATTATGAGAAACAGTAATACATCAAGTTTTCAATCATAGGCCACAGATGGTTAACAAAAGTGCCCAATGAGTATTACTACTGAAGGTCAAGAGGAACAGCAGTTATAGAATCATAGAATCCTTACAGTGTGGAAGCAGACCATTTGGTCCATTGAGTCCATATCATTCCTCCAAAGAACATCACACTCAGACCCACCCCACCACCCTATCTCTGCACGAGCATTGTCCATGATTAGTCCACCCATTCCGCACATCCCTGGACACGTGGGATTGTCTACCTTAGATACACATCTTTGAATTGTGGGAGGAAACTCAGGAACCCAGAGGAATGTACAAACTGCATACAATCACCCGAGTGTAGAATACTAATCAGGTCCCTCGGGCAGTGAGGCAGCAATGCTCACCCCTGAGCCATTATGCTGCCTGCGTATAGGAGTTATAGGATTATTGCACATTTATTATGAGATCTGAACAAAATCTCTTCTTGTTTCAGGATTCTGACCCATCCAAGGCATATGTTCAACATGTGCCCACAATCCTTCTGTACTTTGTCCAACTGATTTTTTTTTGCAATTCTGGCATGCAGGCTCTTTGATGTTGGAGGGCATTACAGCCTACCTTGATCATATCCTTGCATGATGTTTGAACACGTGCACTAATTAGAAGTAATTCCCTATTGTAGGAGATTATTGAGTTGAATTCTACCATAGCAATGTTGCCATTGGCAATATGAGCTAACTCAGTACAGATGAGGGCCCAAATGTATGATCTTCTGGCCAAATTTCCAAATCATCTTTGATGGTATAAAACATCAAAATAATTGACAACAATATTAAACAGAGCCTTAGGGGATCCAGCATTTTGCAGTAAATATCACTTTATTTGTAAATGTATGCTGCTGACTGTGTGACGTTGCACCATTAATCCACTGAATGTGACAATTAGATTAGCTTGGACTTGAAATCTGTTACTTTTAACTCTCATATTCCTGTTAGACATTCGTGAAATCAAAGGAGAAATCAGAGGCTAAACAGAGTGAGTAGTCTACTAAAACCATGTGCATTTTATTATTTTAATGGACAGACAAGATCATAGGACTTTGTAAAATTTCACGATGAGCTGAACAATGTGTTGCTGGAAAAGCGCAGCAGGTCAGGCAGCATTCAAGGAGCCGGAAGATCGATGTTTCGGGCATAAGCCCTTCTTCAGGAATGAGGAAGGTGTGCCAAGCAAGCGAGGATAAAAGGTAGGGAGGAGGGACTTGGGGGAGGGGCGTTGGGAATGCGATAGGTGGAAGGAGGTTAAAGTGAGGGTAATAGGACGGAGAGGGGGTGGGGGAAGAAGATTGCAGATAAAGAGGGTGGTGCTGAGTCTGAGGGTTGGGACTGAGATAAGTTGGGCGAGGGGAAATGAGGAAGCTGGAGAAATCTGCATTCATTCCTTGTGGTTGGAGGGTTCCTAGGCGGAAGATAAGGCTCTCTTTTTCACGATGTCAGGTTCTGTTTTCAGTTTATGAGAAAAATTAACAAAAAGAAGCTGAATCACTCTTAGAGTCTACACTTGAGGAGGTACATGAATACCAGTGGTAAAATGAGCACTGAATTTGAGATCAACCCAGAGATATGACATGACAGTAATGTGGGGTTAATTGGATAAATTTTTCAAAGAGTTGCCACAGTCACGTTGGCTGAAATGGTCTCCTCCTTCGCTGCGTGATTATCCTTCTGATTTGCATGATAATATGGTGTGATCATGGCATTTAAAATGTCTTGAACCTTTATGAACTTTGTTGGAAATTTCAAGTAAAATTTTTAAAATGTCTTTCATCATGGAATTGCATAGACTCCACAATTCCATTCATTCCAACTACACCCTTTGTAATTTTAAAGATGATTAGCATTTCCTTGCCCTTGGTATTCTACTTTCCTTCCAAGAAATATATCCAACCCACTAAGTCTTTCTGTAGTAATATTCTTTCAGTTCCAGTAACATCCTCCTAAATCTTCAATAATTCCTGAAGTGCTTTAATATTCTTTTTGTTGTATGTAAAACAGAACTTCACACAGTTCTCCAAATGCGGTCTGATTAACGTTTCAAATGAAGCTAACATTAGCTCCCTGGTTTAGAATTCCAGTGATGCAATGAAACTTTATCTATTTCAACATCTAGAAACAGCGACAGGAGAAAGCCAACAGTATCTCTAGCTTGCTCTGTCATTCATCAGGTCAGGGCTGCTTTGTATACAAATTCATTTACTTGATTTTGATTGATATCCCTTGATATATTAATCTTAAAAAAAGACTGATCAATTTTGAACATTGAAAGCATTCTCAAACTTTAGGAAGATAGAATTTGAGATCTCTACTCCCCTTCGTGTGAAAAACTCCTTCCTGGTCTCACTCTCGTAAATGGCAAAGCTTTGAATCTAAGATAGTTTCCCATCACTGTTGTTTCACCTATTAGGGGAAATAGTTTGTCTATATCTACCCTACCAGAACTTTTTTTATCATTTTAAATGTGCCAAATTAAATCAATCCACTATCTTCTGAATTCAATAGAATATAAGATAAATCCATGCAAGGTGTCCTCTATAGTTAAACCTTTCAGTCTCGGTATCTAAATTATATTAAATCAAAATAATTGGAAATTACATTTTTAAATTTACTAATACCACTCCCTAGCCAAGGGATTATGGATAGTTTTTGAGATCTACTTTCCGGATTTTATGCTGTATTGCTCCTACAAGACAAAATGTAAAAACACTACTTGTAAATAAAAAAACTGATAAAAATGAACGCAAGCTTTCAAATTCACTCTGAAACCATTGTAAAGAAAGAATAGAGATATTGTATAAAATATTATTCTCGACAAGCCAGTTCTGTCTTGCATGATTGTATTACCTGAATCACAACGCCATTTAATTGTAATGCACCTTCCGTTATTACAAGTGAACTGAGTTAGTGGAGTGCAGGTTGGAAATGCTGTTAAGAGAAAAAAAATTATGAAGACAACTTGATGTGCCATAAACTGTTATATAATACAAAACAGTTGAAAATGTAATCAGTTGTTATAATTCCCAAAATAATTTAATTGTTTCCTATCCTTTTTTTTTTGGTTTCCTATAAATTCTTTCCCTATCATTAATTTCCAGAATCAGTTTGTTCATTATCACACAAGCTTAGAAGTAGCAGACATCTGAAGTACATAATGACAGCAAAAACTTGCATTTCTAGTTTGTTTAACATAATAAAATGTCAACTTATGCTTAATTGGAGCATTATGAAAAAAAAAGTCTCTCAGCTAATTAGATTTAAGGGTAGATGTCCAAAAACTTTATCAAAGAGGTCAACTGTACATAATGTTATCATGAGAATAGAAGGTTGAGTAACAGACGGGTTTAGAGAGGGAACTCAGAGACACAGCGTTGGCAGCTGAAGACACAGCTACCAAAGGCAAAACAATTAAAATTAGGGACGCTCAAGTGAACAAAATTAGAGAAGTGTAAATATTTAAAGTTGGTTACAAGGCTTGAAGTGATTATAGAGATAGGGAAAAGTGAGGCCATAGCAGGGATTTAAACCCAAACATTTTGAATTTAAAATTCAACTATTAAAATCAAGATTTTGCTTATCTGAGAGTTAATGCAAGAGGCCTGAATTAAAATTCTACTGCTTGAGAAATGTGTAAATCATCCCTGTGGCATTCCCACAGACAGCTGAGAATCACTGGCCCAAGGCTATCCAAAGTGGAGGAGGAACATGCAGGAAGGCGTTGAGCACCTCGACGGTTGCTGTTGGGAAAAACCAGAAGCCAGGTGAAACCATCAAAAGGAGAGTGCTGCCACACCAATGGCGCATCTACCCATTCCCATGACCATCTTAAGTCCCATGTGTAACAGAGACTGCAGTAGCCGCATTGGTCTATACAACTAACTATTGACTCAACCTGAGAGTGGAAGAGAGTGACCCTCATCTGAGAGGGACCACCAATGATGATGATCATTATCCCTGAACATGTTGATTCGAAAATGTCTAGGCCAATGAGTAGGAGTGAGAATGAACATGTCTTAATGCATGTTAGGACTGCAATTCAGATTTAAAGTGGGTAGAATGTGATAAAAATGGACCTTTCTCAGTTGTGTGGAAATATAATTGAGAGTTTTTGCTGTGGAAATCACTAAAAACACCATCATCGCAGATAAAGAAATATTAATGTTAACATTGGGAATATGATTATAAAAACAAGTTTACAGCTTCTAGTACATTTATAATGAGCTTCCATTACAGGTTGTAGGCTAAAATATTCTTACTGCTTTTCAAAACGTGCAATGTAACTTTGTAATTTTTAACCTAATCTTATTGATTAGCTTCAATAAATAATATTAAACCATATCTGTTACAACAAATTTCAGTTTGGCATTCATTGCCTTTGATTCCTTTCTGAACCATTCTTTTTGACAGAGGAAGAAGAACTGACAAAGTGTAATCTAACAACAAGAAATATTACTTCCAACCAATGGACCATACACAAGCAAAATAACCATAGACTACCCACATGTATCACTGTACAAAATGACAACTATGATGTTTCAGTGCACGGCCAATGAAAGAAGAATAACAACATAAATTAGAGCATCTAAGTACAATTATATAAACATCTGTTAGATAACACTTTCCATTATACAAATTGTTCATGTTTGGATTTTTCATTATTATTTTGTAATGTCAATATGTAATCTAAAAATTATAAAATCAATAAATTCATAAGTTGTTCATAACACACAATTTTTGAAAGGAACAATTTTGATGTGACCGACCCTGGCTGAAAACAGTTGAAATGTTGCACTTGTGAAATTTAGGAGATGCCAGATCAACAAAGCTCTCTGAGGCAGGTTCCTGTACCCCTGGACTTGGGCATAAAAAGATTAACAAACATTCAGGAAGAAAGCTGTTTCAGTAGAGAGGGAACAGACACCACGTGCTGACTCGTTTTAAGTATCTCTTGCCAAAATTGAACTGTCAATCTGAAGGATAAACAAAAACAGAGATTGCTGGGAAAACTCAGCAGGTCTGGCAGCTCTGTGGAGAGAAAGTAGGGTTAATGTTTCAGATCCAATGACCATTCTTCAGAATCTGAAGACCCATTTGGAAGTCACAACCTGAAAGTTCTTACAGGAGAATTCTGAATCAATGCCACAGACATCAAGTAAACAAGATAATTGCCCTATCTCCCATTACAGAGTAACTGTTCCATTAAGAAACGTCAGTCCCAACAGCTATCACAGGGAACTGGATGTATATCTGAAAATAGGTGTCTGGACAATCCATGAGTTTTTTCCTTTTCTGACTTCACATGTTACTTAGTCAAGTTTTAAGATCTGATACCTGGTAAGTTTCTTGCATTTGTTTGCATGCATTACAGCTGTCAAGTATGTTTTGTTTTGGCATTACTGGCAGTTGGATATGCTGCACTTTTAACCCTTTTGTTCATAATTGCTTGAGTGAGGTTTAGAAATATAACAAATTCTTTACTTGGAAACTGAAGAAACCTGGCTGGCTTATCTCTTACAGCAAGTTATACATAGTGAAGTATTTATTTATTAGATTGACAACTCAACTTCACTTTTAAACTCAAACTATGATATCACCAGGTCAGGGTGTAGTTGAAAGATGAGTCAGTTCAGCCCCTCTTGATTTGGAGGTAACTATCCAAATTTCTTGTAAGTAACAACACACAAGTAACAAAGCTTTGGGATGTGACTTGACTGGTATGGCATCATATCAATGGTTCAGAACCACTTCTAAAATGTGACTTTTTTAAGGAGGACTGCTACAGAGACAAAATAACTGCAGATGTAAAACCTGTGTTAGAGATTTGTTTTTAAAAATGCTGCAAAACAAATAAGAGAGAAAGAATCAGAACAATGGAGTTTAAATCAGCCTAGAATCAGTGATGACTGCAGATGCTGGAGAAGTCAGAGTCAATAAAGTATGGCACTGGAAAAAGCAAGGCTGCTTCAGCAACATCTGAGAAGCAAGAGAGTCTATGTTTCCAGCTTAACTCTTCAGTCCTGATGGAAGGTTAAGGCCGAAATGTCAACTCTCTTGCTCCTCAGATGTTGCCTGACCTGTTGTGCTATTTTCCAGTGCCACTTAATTGACTTTAAATCAGCATACAAATGCAAGAAACTTAAAAAAAAACTGTTCATTAATAACGTCAAGAATACCACTTAACCCGCTTTTGCAATGGTCTAATGTTCATCTGTTTACTCTTTACAAACAATTCAGAGGCTAATTCTTTCTCTTTAAATTTTAACTTATTGGTCTCACCTCTTGGTCATAATCTCTGTTTCTGTGATTAATAATTATAAATTAATGAACTCATTCTTTGTAAACAAAGAACAAAGAACAGTTCCTCTGGCCCTCCAAACCTGCACCAACACATTTTGCCCTTTCACACTAAAACTGTTTTCACTTACAAGATCCGTAACCTTCTGTTCCCTTCCTATTCATGTATTGGTCCAGGTACTTCTTGAGTGTTGCTATTGTGCTGCTTCCATCACTTCCTCTGGCAGCGTGTTCCACCACTCACCACCCTTTATGTGAAAAACTTGCCTCGCATATCTCTTTTCAACTCCCCCAACTCCCCACACCTTTAACCTGTGCCACCTAGTAATTGACCTCTCCACCCTGACAAAAATCCTCATACTTTCCACTCTATCATGCCATTCATAATCTTACAAACTTCTATCAGGTTGTACTTCAACCTCCTGCATACCAGTGAAAACAAACCCAGTCTATCCAACCTAACTTCATAGCTAAAATCCCCCACAACAGGCAACATCCTGGTAAATATTTTCTATATCCTCTCCAAAGCATCCACATCCATCTGCTGGTGTGGTGACCAGTATGTAATATTTCAAGTTTGGCCTAACGAAAGTTATCATAGAGTCATAGAGATGTACAGCATGGAAACAGACCCTTCAGTCCAACCCGTCCATGCCGACCAGATATCCCAACCCAATCTAGTCCCACCTGCCAGCACCTGGACCATATCCCTCCAAGTCCTTCCTATTCATATACACATCCAATTGCCTCTTAAATGTTGCAATTGTACCAGCCTCCACCACATCCTCTGGCAGCTCATTCCATACACGTACCATCCTCTGCATGTAAACGTTGCCCCTTAGGTCTCTTTTATATCTTTCCCCTCTCACCCTAAACCAATACCCTCTAGTTCTGGACTCCCGACCTCAGGGAAAAGACTTTGTCTATTTATCCTATCCATGCCCCTCATAATTTTGTAAACCTCGAAAAGGTCACCCCTCAGCCTCCGATGCTCCAGGGAAAACAGCCCCAGCCTGTTCAGCCCCTCCCTGTAGCTCAGATCCTCCAACCCTGGCAATATCCTTGTTAATTTTTTCTGAACCCTTTCAAGTTTCACAACATCTTTCTGACAGGAAGGAGACCAGAATTGTGTGCAATATTCCAACAGTGGCCTACCCAATATCCTGTACAGCTGCAACATGACCTCCCAACTCCTGTACTCAATACTCTGACCAATAAAGGAAGGCATACCAAACACCTTCTTCACTCTCCTATCTACCTGCGACTCCACTTTCAAGGAGCTATGAACCTGCACTCCAAGGTCTCTTTGTTCAGCAACACTCCCTAGGACCTTACTATTAAGTGTATAAGTCCTGCTAAGATTTGCTTTCCCAAAATGCAGCACCTCGCATTTGTCTGAACTAAACTCCATCTGCCACTTCTCAGCCCATTGGCCCATCTGGTCCAGATCCTGTTGTAATCTAAGGTAACCCTCTTCGCTGTCCACTACACCTCCAATTTTGGTGTCATCTGCAAATGTACTAACTGTACCTCTTATGCTCGCATCCAAATCATTTATGTAAATGACAAAACGTAGAGGTCCCAGCATCGATCCTTGTGGCACTCCACTGGTCACAGGCCTACAGTCTGAAAAACAACCCTCCAGCACCACCCTGCCTTCTACCTTTGAGCCAGTACTGTATCCAAATGGCTAGTTCTCCCTGCATTCCGTGAGATCTAACTTGCTAATCAGTCTCCCATGGGGAGCCTTGTCGAATGCCTTACTGAAGTCCATATAAATCACATCTACTGCTCTATAAAGCTGCAGCATAACTTACCTATCCTTTTTCTCAATGCCCCTTCCAATGAAGGCAAGAATGCCATAGGCCTCTTTTACTACCTTATCTACTTATGTTGCCACTTTCAGTTATCTGTAGACCTGCACACCTAGATCCCTTTGTGTATCAAAAGTCCTCAGGGTTCTGCCATTCACTGTGTTTAATTTCCACCTATACTTGACTTTGTAAAATGCATCACCTCACATTTGTCCAGATTAAACTCCATCTTTCATTTTTTCTGCCCATGCCTCCAACTGATCTATATCCTGCTGTATCCTCTGACAATCCTTCTCATTATCCATAACTCCACCAATCTTTGTATTCTCTGCAAACGTTTTAATTTGACCAGCCATGTTTTCCTCCAAATCATTTATGTAAACAAGGTACAATAGCAGTCCCAGCACTAATCCCTGTGGAACACCAGTAGTTACAACTCTCCATTCTGTAAAGCATCCTTCCACCCCTGCCCTCTGTCTCCTATGACTAAGCCAGTTTTGTATATGCAAGAAAGCTTTGTTACAGAGGTTCCTTTTAAAACATAAATTAATTTGGGTCTGGGAGACAGGTTTCCACAAGAGATGTGTATGTTTTTTTAAATGTAATTAACCTTGTTGAAAACAATCAAGCCAATAGTTGAATTAAGGAGGAAAGTCAGCTCATCCAGGAATTTAACAGCATTGGGGTATTCTGTCTGGAATGGGACTGAATTGCAAAATCTCTCCTGGAGTGTGGGGAGGATTCCTATATCTAACAAAACTCTAACTCCATTTTAGAAAATTATATTTAATCTTTTATTTGATACAATGTACAAGGAAATTTTGTGCCATGCAAGTAGTCAGTGTTAATCCCTAAATAGAAGTTTCCTAGACTTCATCAAAAGTAGCAGTAGTATGTGAGTTAGATATTCATGTAATCAGCATGTTTATACTTATCCAAAATCTACCAGAAGGAAAGAGTTTAAAAAATTGAAAGATAACATTGCAGTAATAAAGAAACTTTTTGATTTTATTGAGACAGATGGTCAAGTGATTAAACCTAAGGCCTCCAAAAAAACAGGCACGTGGCTCAACATGAAAATCAGGTCACCCTTAACTTTGATGCTTATGATATGCTCTGACAAATTCACACTAGCTTTCCAAACACTCACAGTTTGACAAGCAGTTGCAGCCAATTGTTCTACTTGGATACAAGACAGAAAACTAGTTCACATGTATCAATTAAAAGTTGGCAAGATGGGCCAATTAACAATCATAACTGTCTGTGCTTTGGATGACAGGGAGCGAATGCAACTTACAAAGGTTCCGCGAAAAAATATAATTTATGCAATGCAAATACTTGTCAAAAACTTCCTTGAAATTATCAAATAATACTACATCACATATATAAAGGGCTTCTACTCATATAATAAATTTATTGACTACATCCATTTTTCTGTCGTGGAAGCTTTGGAGGTTAATGGACTGTTAGCCATATGTTATATTAAACAATGAGAGAGCACAAGCTTAGATCGTTTAGTTGTTCTTCATTTTCTTGAATGATTAATTCTGACAGAAACGTGGAATAATATGAGAATATATTAAATCAAAATCAGATTGGCAATCCCAAATTGACGGTCAGCTAAAAAGATTAATGATCCAGAACTAGCTGGAGGGAGTCAAGCCATTAATTAAACTTGCCCTTATCTATTTAATCTTGATGATGTTTTGCATTACAAGTTGATGGAGGTGTGACTGAAAAACTCACAGCAAACGGAAACAGGTCACCCAGCGCTGAGCAAACAGGACGAGCAAATGTGAATTGTCTTAACTCTGAAAACTGGGACTGGATTTTGTACTAAATAGGCATATTTTTGCTACGGGCTAGCCTAAACTCTTGCATACTCCAAAGCTCATCCCATAATGCAAAAGGTAGGAAGGCACTGAATTTTCTGCCCTCCTGCCACATTGAAGCAAATAATTAAGGTTATTCACAAATCATTTGATCTGAATAATGTGCTGCCTGCAACAAAAAATAAGTTATTGTGAGTGAATGAGAAGTGATGGCCTTGTCATATTATTGCTCAACAATAAACCCAATGACCCAGGTAATATTCTGGAGACCTGAGTTCAATTGCACAACTGCAAGTGATGAAATTTGAACTCAATAAATTATCTTAAGAGTCTAATGATGACCGTGAAACCATTGTCAATTGTTTCAGAAAACTCATCTGGTTCACTAGTGCTCTTTAGGGAAGGAAACTGCCATACTTACCTGGACTGGCCTACAAGTGACTCCAAACCCACAGTAATGTGGTTGACACTGGCAATTAGGAATGAATGAAAACAGTTAGGCAGAAGTGGGAAAGATATCTTCAGTGATCTTCTTCATGAATTAAGGCAGGAAGGAAGGGCATAATTCATCCACAGAGCTCCTGAGCTCATGAAGGGGTCGATGCCAAGATTTCACCCTCACAACTTTTCTCTGTGCAATTTGCCTGACAGAACCCAGTCCCCAGTCCCTTCCTCTCTGCCATGGCTCCAGGATCCCTTCCTTTTCTAAGGCCCTGAAACTTATGTTAGTCAGCCAGCAGATTCCCTACAGTGTGGAAACAGGCCCTTTGGCCCAACAAACCCATACTGACCCTCCGAAGAGTAACCCAACCAGACCCATTTCCCTCTGACTAATGCATCTAATACTGTGGGTAATTTAGCATGGCCATTTCACCTGACCTGCACATCTTTGGACTGTGGGAGGAAACTGGAGCACCCGAAGGAAACCCACGCTGACGTAAGGAGAATGTGCAAACTCCACACAAACAGTCACCCGAGGCTGGAATCGAATTTGTGTCCAGGGAGCTGTGAGACAGCAGTGCTAACCACTGAGGCACCATGCCACCCCATAGTCCTCTACAAGTTCTTGCTCTATTCCTTGTACCATCCACTATTGAGTTCTGGAACTGCCAGGAGACAATAGAACAGCTATTCAATCAAATTGCCTGGGATTTCTTCTTGCATGAGGAGCAGAAATCCCAATGTTAGAGAATGCTGCCTGACCGCAGCATCTAACAATTGCGGAGCAGATTTTCAAGGTAAAGGATGGCTTTCAGAGCTGACTTTTCTCTGAGAGGATGAGCAAGCACTTCCCACTCCAACACAACCTCATGTAAAACGTAGCCTTTGAAAGATTGCGAAACAGATGTGCAAGTATTGAGGAGGAGGTTAAATTAGAGTGGTTAAAGTTAATGTCAAGTCAAGTACAGAGCGGAAAATAATGACAGTGAAGAAGATGTGATTGCAAGAATCAAAAAGAGATTGAATGGGAAAGGAATTAAAAAGTTCTAATTTTAATTTGCACATTTTTGAGATAACTTCGCACAAAACTCTACCACTGCAATCACTAATTTTCAATACCAGAGAAATTTATTGTCAGTAATTAACAATTAGTCAATCACTAAAATAATCTTTGACTGCTAACCCAGACTTAATTAAAGATGTAAAGCAGTTCCAAAACAGGCTCCTTGAATCTCTTTAGAACAGCTGTCGCTCATATATACTGCAAAAGTAAATGAATTAATATGTCTCAATGTATTTTAATTGTGAGGTAGGCACCAAAATGCCATTTTTGTAAAATGGAACTGCATCACAGGAGGCAACTTTTAGATTTTTACATTTAATCATAGATATACTCCTGACAGCAATCTAGCATTTGTGAATAGAATTTTAATTGCTGTCTGGTACTTCAACAGCAAATTATGGCGTAATGTGGATAATTTGTTATTTGTTATTTTACTTGGATACCAACGTACACCTCTTTTGATGATACTACAAAATTTTAGGTAAACTATTTTATCAGAAATACATCGAGTTGACAGTACAAGGTAGTTAATGGGAAAACTAATTAAAAATGAAATACTTAGGGATATTGTAGCAGAAATTTGTCACATTTATTTTGGTCGCTTGTTATACATCCAACCCAGTAGTTATTTCCATTGATATTAAGAAATGAAAAGGCTATCTATATTTGGAAATAATCTCTAAACTATCTGTTGAAAATATTTAATTGGTTTGTTACAGCTTCTACTGGAACATGGAGTACAATCTGACTACATCAAAATTAGCTGTCAACTTTCCTCAACTCCATAGCTGACCAATTAGCAAGATTATCTTCCAATACTATCATGTTCAACAATCAGTCTTGAGAAATGGGACCAATTTCACCTCACTTGACTTGAACACACTCCCACCTGACAGGTTCTGAACTGTTCATTGCTCTTTGAGATTATTTTTCATTGGTTCACTGGATGTGAACATCGCTGACTAAACCAGCACTTATTGCCCAATTCCTAATTGCCCAGAAAAAAGGTGGTGGTCACTTGCCTTCTTACACTGCTGCAGTTCTTGTGGTTTAGGTGCACACACATTTAGCGAGGTAGTTCTCAGACAGTGATGCAGTGACAGTGAAGGAGTTAGTGTTTTTTCAAATCAGGGTGCTTGCCTGGATGGGAACTTTCAGATAGTGAAGCTCCCATGTATCTAGTGCCCTTACCCTTCTTGGAGATAGGGGTTGTTGATTTGGAAGGTGCTGTTGAAAGAAACTTGATGAATTGCTGCAGCACATCTCGTAGATGGTATACCTTGCTGTGCATGAGCAGTGAAAAACCTTTGTTGAAGATAATGGCTTGGGTGCCACTCAAATGAACTGCTTTACTCTGGACAGAGTCCAGAGACTTGTCAATTACTGAATGCCTGTGATTATTAAACCATTTGATGGCTCTGTTCCATAATAATGCTCATTTGATGATAATCAAGAAACCTTTTATAAGGGGTATGTGCAGAAAGTAGAAATATGGATTGAGACAGAGGATTAGCCATGATCATACTGAATGGCAGAGAAGGCTCAAGTAGCTGAATGGCCTACTTCTGCAACTAGTTTCTGTGTTTCTACATAGATTTTGAGTTATTGATTTACTAAAAACGTAACTTAAGTGAAGGGCACATTTGGACTGTATCTTACCAGTTCCTCAGGCACAAAATGTTTGCAAAATGTCAAATTTCCTGAAGTTTGTCTATTTTCTCAGGTTGGCACTGTGGCTCTGTGTTTACCACTGCTGCCTCACAGCATTGGGATGTAGGCCCAAAACCAGCCTTAAGTGACTGTCTGAGTGGAGGTTGCACATTCTCCCTGTGTCTGCATGGGTTTCCTCTGGGTGCCCCAGCTTCCTCTCATAATCCGAAGATTTGCAGTGTAGGTGAATTGGTCATGCTAAATTGCCCAGGGACGATTGGGGTTGGGTGGATTTGCCATGGGGAATGTAGGGTTACAGGGATAGGTTGGGTCTGGGTGGGATGCTTTTAGAAGAATCGGAGTGGACTCAATGGGCCAAATGGTCTGCCTCCATGCTGTAGGGATTCTATGTTCTATAATCAAAACAGTTAAAAAGTTATATTTCCTGAAGTTTGTCTATTTTCACAGGTGATATTCAGACAATCTTAGCATCCACCACAATTAGGTGGATTTAGTACTCTGTATTTGGCAGTAAGGTGCCCATGAAAGATTCCTTCTCCAAAACTGATCAAAAAGTGAGCAGGATCCACCTATGGTTTGCTGGTACCTTTGCAATGATCTGAAACTAGTTGAACAGAAGGTAATTGATTAGATTACATTACAGAAATAGGCCATTTGGCCCAACAAGTTCACGCCAACACTCTGAAGCGTAACCCACCCATATCCATTCCCTTACCCTGTATTTACTGCTGACTAATGAACCTAACACTATGGGCAATGTAACATGGCTAGTTGACCTTACCAGCACATCTTTGGATTGTGGGAGGAAATCAGAGCGCCTGGAGGGAACCCACACAGACATGGGGACAATGTGCAAGCTCCACACAGACAGTCACCTGAGGCAGGAATCAAACCCGGGCCCTTGGTGCTATGAGGCAGCAATGCTAGCCACTGAGCCTCCATGCCACCCTGATGTGCCTAATGTGACCTTATGGAAGTCTATTTCAATGATCATGTTGATAATGCAGGAATGAAACCAGAGGTTAAACAAGATCCTCAAATTTCTATTTTCAACAAGTACATTTTTGCACTCATCATACGTTGCAAGCAAAATACATGATTTACTTAAATCAATTTACACATTAAATTAAATGAAACCTTCCTTAAATATTTGACAACAAAACAAGGAAGAAATGACTAAACACCCATGAATGCAAATACAAATATTCCAAACTGAAATCTGATTTATACTGAGGCCTTGATGCAATTATATCGCGATTACAGGATGAAAGTTTGTCTGTGGGTTGAGCAATCCATAATTGATTTAGTTTCCATGTGAATTTCATTGCATTTGAATACTTATGTTAGAGAATGTAATTTACGTTTGTTATGAAGATGTGGGTGCACTGTACCTTTAAGAGAGTAAAAGCTAGCAGTCACAGCACCAAGTGTTCTCAATAAGACACAAGGGAACATGTGCTCCAGCTATTGGGGTAGCTAGTTGCCTGGAAATGACAAAACAGATTTGAATTAGACCAATCAGTTTAAATTATACCCTGAAAAATACTAAATTCCAATCAAGTTTGAATTGAATATATTGACAGTCTTAAAAGCCAATGACATAATCCGATGCTTTGGGTTATAAGACCGGGGAAAATTGAATAGTTCAGAGGAGAATTGCCACCAGACCAACAGCTGCACACTGTTAGTTAGAACTCTTTGAGAGGTACTTGTCCAGAGAAGGAGTCTGCACAAAGAAAAACCTCAACACTGACCTGGAGAGCTAATCTACCAATGAAGATTTGAGGGTATGAAAATCCCAGATTTAAACACTTGCAGGTTAGTGTCCTAGATCATTAAATAAAACATAGGTGAGACAATTTATTTAATTTCAGTAACTTGTGGTTGATTAAATTAAAAGTGAGAGAAATGGCTGTTAAAACAGCAAAAGTGGTTTGAAGATTTGAAGATGATTCTCAAATTTGCCAAGGAAGTTTGGAAGGAAAGAAAAAGGCCATACTTTTAGAATTAGCAAATAAGTTAGATTTGGGTTTAATGAAGGACAAAAGTAAAGCTGAAATATTAAGGGAGTTACTCAAACACTTAGGTGTATCTGAGAAACAAACAAGTGCAATAGAGGTAGAAAAACTTAAATTACAATTGAGGTAAATGGAGTTAGAAGATAAACAAAGAGAGAGGGGACAGAGAGAGAGAGGAAAAAAGAGAAAGAAAGAAGGTTCTTGGCTGAACAAAGAGAAAGAGAAGAAAGGGAGAGATAAAGAGAGAAGAAAGGGAGAAAGAGAGAGAAGAAAGAAAGAGAGAGAAAAAAAACAAAGGGAGAAAGAAAGAGAGTGAAGAGAGAGAAAGAGAAAGATATTGAACTTCAGAAGTTGTGACTTAGTCAGCAAATTCAAGTTAACAGGATGGAAATTAAAAGATAAGGTAGTGATATATCTTAATATGTCAAAATTCTGCCACATTTTGATGAGAAAAATGTTGAAGTCTTCTTTAGTTCATTTGAAAAATTGGCTAGGCAGATGGAGTGGTCTGAGGATTTATGGGTAATGCTAGTTTAGACTAAACTGGTAGGCAGAGTCAATGAGGTATTTGCCGCACTGTCAGATGAGGTGTCAAGAGATTATGTAGAGGTTAAACAAGCTATTGGTACCATAAATTGGTACCAGAAGTCTGTCGACAGCAGTTCAGAAACACAGCAAAGGAACCAAATCAGACTTAGGTTAAGGTTGAAAGAATAGTCATTGTCATTTTGATTGATGGGTGTGTACTTTGAAAATAGACAGGAATTTGAGGGTCTAAGAGAGATTATTCTGCTGGAGAAGTTTATAAACTCACTTCCAGAGATGTTAAGAATTCACGTGGAGGAACAGAAGGTTCAGGAAATGAGAAGGGCAACAGAATTAGCAGATGAGTACATGCTGGTGCATAAATCAAACTTCCAGCCAGAATTTTGTCCTGTGAGGGATAGAAGTTGGGACAAAGAGAGATCCTACATTAATTGAAACCAAGGGTCGAGAGCATTGCTAAGATTTTACCACAGGTTAAAGAAGCCCAAGAGAGTTAACAGGAGGTGAAAGGCCTCAGGTATTTTCACTGTAATGGCGTGCAACACATGAAATTACAGTGCTGGTGGTTTCGGAAGGGCACTGGGAAAAGGTGTTCTCACTGCCAGAAGATGGGACACGTAAAGACACAGTGCTGGTCATTAAAGAATGGCGCTGTGGGAAAAGCTGTGGTTAAAGAAGCTAAGCCAGTGGCATTAATGAAGATAGTAAAGGAGATCCCAAGAAGAGCAGAGGAGCTGCAAGAGAGTGCACAGCCTAGGCAGAGGCTAAATATGGAGTTAGCACCTGATCCCTACAAAGAATTTGCCTCTGTGGATAACGTTTACTCAGAAAGAACAGGGGGAGAAGGACAAGAAGTTATAATTTTGAGAGATACAGGATCTAACCAGTCGCTGACAGTAAGAGATGAACGAATATGCTCTCTTTCTGGTCTGTTACCCGAGAGTGTGATAATATGTGGGATAGATGGACAGAAATTTAGCATTTCCCTTGGTAAGATCGGTTGGAGTGCCAAATCAAGACTGGGAAAGTTACAGTGGGAGGAGTGATTGACAGAGTGTCAGTTCCAGAAATTCAGTTTGTTCTTGGAAATGTTTTTGGCAGGATCCAAGGTAGGAGTAACACCCCTTGTTGTGGAGAAGCCCAAGGAAAACCAAAAAACTGAGAAGTTAAAACAGAAATATCCTGGTATTTCTCAGACTGTTTGGTAACCAGATCCCATTATCATAAGTCACAGTACACAGCGAAAATTAAAAAGAAAGATAAAGGAGTTGAGGTTCAGTTGACAGATATGCTGTTTGACGCAATGATGCAGGAAAAACCTGAACAGGCAGAGGATCAGACAGAAGTGTTTAGTCCTGAAAGGCTAAGGGACTTACATCAGCAAGACGAGATGATAATATAAATATATATTATGCGAGTGGAAACGTACTCTGAAAAGGAGGCAGAGAATATTCCGGAGGGTTATTATCTGAAAGAGAGAATCCTGGAAATGAAGACCATGGCAGGTTAATGCAAAGGAGAAATGGGCTGAAGTGCATCAGATTGTGTTGCCGGTAGCAGACAGACACGAGGCATTACAGGTAGTACATGAGTTATCTGTAGGAGGTCACCTAGGGGTACAAAAGACTCAGGCTAATGTACAAAAACATTTTTTTGGCCTGGAATGCACAAGGATATGGTTAACTTTTGCCATACGTGTTATACATGTCAAATGGTAGGTAAGCCACAGGTGGTAATAAAACCAGAACCTTTGTTGCTAATTCCTGCATTTGAAGAATCTTCCCCATTGGTTATAATTGATTGTGCAGGTCCCCTCCCGAGAACTAAAAATGGGAACCAGTATTTGTTAACCATAATGGATATGTCTACCAGATTTCTGGATGTAATTCCAATACGGAATATTAAGGCAAAAAAGGGTAGTTGAGGAGTTAATAGCTTTCTTCACACACATGGGCTACCCAGAGACATTCAGTTAGAACAAGAATCAAATTTTATTGTTAGGCTGTTCAAGGGGGTTGCGGTTAGCTTAGGTATACAGCACTTTAAATCCAGTGCGTATTATCCTGAATCTCAGGGAGCTTTAGAAAGGTGGCATCAGTCCTTGAAAATGTTGAGAGCACTGTCAGGACTACCTGAATTATTGGGATAAAGGTATCCCATTCATATTGTTTGCCATTGGAGATGTCCCAATTGAATCTACTCAGTTTATTCCCTTTGAATTAATATTTGGTCATGAAGTGAGAGACCCTTTGAAGTTAATTGAAGAAAAATTGACAGGACCAAAGTCAGAGATCTCACACTTAGATTATGTGTTGGAGGTGGGGGAGAGGTTAAATAGGGTGGGTGAATTAGCTAAACAGCACCTAAAGAGGGCACAGTGTAGAATAAAGCAGGTGGCAGATAAAAGCTTTGAGACTCTGATGTTTTCCAAGGGGATAACGTATTAGTACTGTTACCAGAGATAGGAGATCCCTTCAAAGCCATGTTTAGTGGTCCCTATCAAATTGGAAAAAAGTTGAGTCAGATGAATTGTCTAGTAAAGATGCCAGATAGAAAAAAAGATATTGAGTTTGTCATGTGAACATGTTGGAACAGTATTATACTGGAGAGAAAGAACTGGACAAACAGGTGTTAGTTACTACCCCACAGAATATGGAATCAAATCAAGATGACGTGGATTTTGATGTGCCTCAAAATAGATTAAAAAATAAAGATGTCCTTGAGGAGTGGGATAGGTTAATAAGCTATCTGTCTCAGGAGCATAGAATGCATTAGAAAGATTTGTTACTACAGTACAAGGGCAAATGTAAGGGGATGGGGAGGACAAATGTTATTGTACATGATGTAGGAAATACTGCTCCGATAAAACAACACCCCATTGACTTAATCTTTTCAAAGCCAGACAGGTCCAGATGGAGGTGGAGGCCATGCTCAATGAGGACATCCTCGAACCAAGTCAGAGCGAGCGGAGTTCGCTGATTGTCTTAGTTCCCAAACTGGACAGAACTCAATGATTCTGCGTGGATTATTGGAAGGTCAACGTTGTTACAAAATTGGACTCATATCCAGCTCCTAGATTGGAGGACTGTCTTGAGAAAGTCGGACAAACCAGTTAGCAAGTTGGAATTAATGCGTGATTATTGACCAGTACCATAATCAGAGTCGGCAAAAGAAATTTCCGTGTTTGTAACCCCAAATGGGCTATTTGAGTTTAAAGTGATGCCCTTTGAAGGAAGAACGTACCCACTACATTCCAAAGACTCATGAACAGACATGTGGCTGGGTTATCAAACAGTACAGTCTATTAGGACGATGTAGTGATCTTTAGTAAATCCTGGAAAGATGATAAAGTACAGTTGGCAGACCTCTTTGAAAAACTATGAGAAGCAAAACTGGTGATAAACTTAAATAAAACAGAATTTGCGAAAGCTGAGGTGATGTTCTTGGGACATAACATCGATCATGGAAGGTTGACCCCATGGAATGCAAAGACAAAGGCCATCAAGGAATTTCCTCGAAGAAAGAGGTGCTTCGATTCTTAGGACTCAGTGGATTCTATTGGAAGTTTGTTCAATACTTCAGCAGTGTAGTGGCACCGATAACCGATTTGCTGAAGAAGAACACAAAGTTTCAATGGACAGAACCATGCCAAGAGGCAGTCATCCATTTGAAATCAAATCAGTTTTAGCTGCACCAAACTTTTCAAAACCTTTTAAAGTCACCATCGATGCAAGTGACATTGGAGTTGGAGGTGTACTCCTACAGGAAGATGAAGATGGCATTGAACTGCCAGTTGGTTACTTTTCAAAGAAGATCAACATCCACCACAGGAAACATTCCGTGATCGAAAAAGGAACGATTGAATTTGGTCCTGGTCTTACAACAGTTTAATGTGTATGTCAAAAACAATGTGTCAGAGACAGTTGTGTACACTGACCACAATGCACTTACATTCTTAGAATGCCTTAAAGACAAGAATCTGAGACTATTTCATTGGAGTCTTACATTGCAGAGTTTTAATTTAAATATCATACATGTTGCTGGTAAGAAGAGTGTAATCGCAGATGTGTTATTGCAGATTTAACTGATAGAGTTGAGATGGGTTTTATATATATATATATACATATAGATAGGAAGACATTAAGGTGAACTTATATTAAAGTTATCTGTATGTTAGGGTTTTGTGTTTAAATGAAAAAAAATGAAGCTATCATTTTATTATGATGGCTCGTTTTTTTTCTTAAGGGGGGGAGGTGTTATGAAGATGTGGGTGTACTGTACCTTTAAGAGAGTAAAAGCTAGCAGGGACAGCACCAAGTGTTCTCAATAAGACACAATGTAACATGTGCTCCAGCTACTGAGGTAGCTACTTGCCTGGAAACGACAAAACAGATTCAAACTCGGCCAATTAGTTTAAATTATACCACGGAAAATACCAAATTACAATCAAGTTTGAATTGATTATATTGACAGTCTCCGATGTCTTGGGGTATAAAACCGGGGCAAATTGAACATTTGGGAGAACTGATACCAGACCAACAGTTGTAGACTGCAAGTTTTAACTCTCTGAGAGATACCTGTCCAGAGAGGGAGTTTGCACAGAGAAGCCTCAACACTGACCTGGAGAGCCAATCTACTGACGAAGATCAAGAGAAGATTCAGCAGCTGGCTGGTTTTAAAATTTGAATTTTCCTGTAAATCTTAATTGGGAGTTTTATCGGACTAGTATTATAGAAGGGAAGGTAGATTAGAGAAAGCAGGTGTAAATAGTTTTGAGTTCATTACTCTCTGGTATACTTTAAGAAATAAAGTTGTTAAGTTTTACTTTAAATAGTACTTGGGCTCTTGAATTTTCACAGATTACTGCATAGGATAAATCCTTTCTGTGTTGCTGGCTTAAATTAAGCAGAATGGTTTACCCCATGTTGTCATACATTTCAATGATCATATATTTTAATTTCAAATGTCAGGAGAGGTAAATCAAAGGGTAAAATAGATTGACAAATAGCCTTAAAACATAACAAATTACCAATTAAGAAAGATATTTTGAGTCATTAACTCCTTTTTCAAAAGAGCTTGTACAAATTGTGCTGTTGATCTTCCTTGACATCCTCAGAAGTCCTTCAAAATTTCTCTCTGAACTTCAAAAATCATCAAATCAAACCATAGAATATCTACTTAATTGTAAAGATTGCGATAGTTCATCTGACTGCTGAATTCCACAGGTAACATTGTCTGATTTAGCTGCATAAAGTAGGCATTACAGTATTCCTCTGCCCTTTAGCAATCTGAGAGGAAGTGTGGGGAGTAGACAGGTATAACCTTGGGACAGAAGACCTGAGCACACTTCCTGGTTAATTCAGAGGCAAGGGTGAACTCCCCACCCAAATAACAATTGAGGCATTTAAGAGCTAAATTAAAAAGCCATGTTGTTGTTGAAAGGGGTGGAGTCAGTTAATGTCTGCCGTGTACATACATGAAAGTAGTGTCATTGTAGTCCCAGAGAACTACACGCTGCTCTCTTATTAAAGAGAGACCACTCATGGTGTGTTTAACCAGAGGGTCACCATGCCTCAGACACGACGCAAGGTTGAGAAGGCAGGTCCCTCATGGTAACCTAAGCCAGTCATTTGACTCAGTTGGTCAGACATCCTAATCCAGAATCCAGTTTACAGTGCAGAATGATGCCAACGGCATGGGTTTAATTCCTGTACTAAATGAAAGTCCCATCTTCTCAATCTCTTCTCCTCCCCTCAGAAGTGGTGACTCTCAGGTTAAATCTCCACAAGTCTCTCTTTCTCAACTGAGAGAACAGCCATATTAGAAGGCTGCCCATTAAAAAAGCTAGATGCCCCAACCTAATTTTGGAGCTAGGTCCATGGCTTTGCTCTGGAACCTCCTGTTGTACCAGTAGTGGGAAATGGTCCCATTGATGCTGCTAGGATTGAAATACTCCAGACCCTCTTTTTAGCTCGCAACTCTTGCTGTTGAGATATTTGCCTTTAAAAAGGTCAACAAGCAGTTACCTGCCTGATGGATCCCAATGAGACTGCTAAACATGATCACTGCAGGTCTGCTCCCAACTTTTTGGTCAGTTGATAGGTCACTCCAATTCCTATTAAATACAGCCCATATTCTCCTGCTATATTTTGCCTTTATTAACTGTAACCATGTACCTGGGTAGTTTTATTTTCACACTCATTGAATACAATTTTATCCATATTTAATGATACATTTTCATATATATCTTTCACATATGGCATTCTTGGATTAAAGCCATTAGATTCTTTATCAAAATTAAAAATGAAGTAACAACATGAAACCCTCACCTTCAAATTTATTCTTCGTTGTTAGGAATTGTATATTTCACCTGGTTAAATTAATGGCAGAATTTTACCTAATCTCATTGAGTTTCTGCTTTCCTCTTCCACTTTTCACAAACTCTATCATGACCAGTACAGTATCTTTTAACTTTAATACGAAGGACAAGAGTATCTCACATAAAAATATGAGAGTAATTTACTCGATCTAACACTTTTGCTTGAACACACGGAAGAGTGCCTATAAATTAATGAAAAAAACTCCCATTAGACACCCAAAAATGCAATCAACATCCAGGCTTTGATGGACTGAGAAGAATTCCAAGCATCAATTTATTGCTGGCTGTGAAAGGCATTATAACCTGCAACTGCAACTTCATCATCTGAATTGCTCCAGGCTCTAAAGAATGCTGGAGGGTTTTTCTCTATCTGTACTAAGATGAATTTGCACCAACAGCCTCCCCCCATGACCACGACCCCCCACACACACTCCACATCTGTCTTGCATTCCCAGGCTGCACCTTCTTCCTTCCTGTGAAAAAGGTTTTTTTTATTTAACTGTTTGATTTATGCCACTAATATGACAACTTAATGCACAAGAGAACAATAAATCTCACTGATATTCACTATCACTAAAATAATAAATCACCATGGAATCTACTTTTAAAGGTCACAGAGAAGATTTTAAGAAGGTAATAATAAATTGAATGTTGTAAAACAAATGTAGTCCTGTTCTGCTACTTGTTGGCATCTATGATCACTCTGACGAAACATAAGAATGTTAGAGGATCTTTAACCTCTTATTCTTAGGCTGTACCTTCCTTCCACTCCAGAGTTGTGGGTACTGAGCTGACGAAATTGCCAAACCCGGGATGTGCACAGCCTGCCACAGGGCACAGGCAATGTTTAATGAAGTGGGTGGTTTGGATGCTGGGGTTTCTGCTTGTTCCTTCCAATGTTTACGCTTGGCCTCCATATAGGACGGTCAAAGATGGCCTCCTCCTTCATGGATGTTTCTTCTTCAGTTTGGATCTGAAACAAGGGATTAGTTTGAGTTGCTAGAAGTATTGCATTCTTTCAGGGAGGTTTTCGAGTATGCCCTTGAAGCATTTTCTTTGTTCTCCTGGTAACCGCTTCCAGTAACAGGGATCAGAGAAGGCAAAGAGACTGTTTTCTAAATCTTGTGTCAGACGTGAGAGCGATGTGATCCACCCAACAAAGCTGATTGTCAATAACCAGTGCTTCAATGCTGGAGACATTGGCTTGACAAAACTGGAGTGCTCAACCTCCCACTGAGTTTTGTGGAGCCCTCACTGGTGAGATTTCTCTGAGCTTTTCAGATATACTTTGTCCATTGTACATTCCTTCAGTTCATACAGAAGAGCCAGTAACTTTGCAACACTGCAGATAATGAGCTTGGTGTCAGTTGGAGGTTTTTGTCATCAAACTCTCTGTTCTTCAGTCAGTCAAAGACTCTAAAAACTCATTGGAGTGATGTTGAACTTTACACCTAATCTGTGACCTTGCAGAGATAAGGCCTTAAGGGATGGGTATTGATCAACATTCTAGTGGTTTGTTGTGGATCTTGATAGATGGAGGCAGTATTATCCAGTGGGAGCAGGCTGGTAGGGGACCTTTGTCAGGCTTAGTCTAACGCCCAATCGGTTATACATTTCTGATGCACACATGCAAAAGTGTGATGTGCACATTGCAACCTGATGACAAGACATTGAAATGATCTTTGATCTAGACTCAAGTTGAATAGATTCCTGCACAATACAGTGGGAAGCTGCTTGGACACGGTATGGAATATTTTAGCAAGAAAGGCAGAGATGAGTGCCAGTGCAATAACACTGCCTCGTTTGACCCTAATTTGCATACATATTGTTTCTAACTTTGGTGAGGATTGCAGTGGTAGAGAATGGTGATGATTTCTTGCATTCAGAAATAGTCTACAGACCTCTTAACAGTAACTATATGGCAGAACAATGAATAAATCAGGAGATAAGAAGGATATATACAAAAATGTACATCAATCATGGCTGACTTTAATCATTTAGATTTGAAAGTCAAACTGTTAGAAGTCACCACAAAATAAAATTAAACAATTATATTTGAAACAACCTTCAACAATAATATGTTGTGGACCCAACCAGGGAATCAGGTAATTTTGGATCTGGTGATATGCAAAGAGATAGGTTTAATAAATGAAGTCAGAGTAAAACCATCCCCGAGAAAACAGTGAACATAACATCGTAGAACTTATTATCCAGTTTAAGAGAGAGGAATTTGGACCAGATTCAACTGTGATAAACTTAAGTAAAGGTAATTACAACAAGAATGAGGGTTTTTTTATAATTAATTCATGAGATGAGGGTGTCACTAGCAAGGTCGTTATCTATTGCCCAACCCTAATTGTCCAGATGGCAGTTAAGAGTCGACGACATGGATTACGGAAGCTTCCTTCTTTGAAGGACATCAGTTAACCAAATGGGCTTTTCTAACAATCGACAATGGATTCATGTCACCATTGGACTTTGGGATATGAACCCAGGCCACCAGAACATTACTTAGGTCTCTGGATTAACAGTCCAGCAATAAAACCATTAAGCCATCACCTCTTATGCAGGACAGCTACAGTGGACAGGGAAAGGAGTTCAGCAGCAAGGACTGTTGAGGAACAATGTTAGACATTTAAGGAAGTAGTTAATGACTCACAACAAAGATATATCACAATCAGGAAGAAGGATTCGAGGAAGACGATAAACCAATCATGGCTAACCAAGGAAGTTTAAGATAGAATCAAATTAAAAGAAAAACTCTGGCAAAGATTAGTAGCAAACCAGAGGTCTGGGTAAGTTTTAAATATCAAAGAAGTGACCAAAACAATAAAGAGGGGAGAAAAGAACCTTTGATGGTAAATTTGCAACTAATACCAAAGAGAGCAGCCAAATGAATGTAGGCCCAGGGGATGAGGCTGGGGAAACAACAACAGCAAACAGGAAGTGGCAAAGTACTGATTGTTCTGCTGTAATATGACTGTTGCATTCCTCTGCAACCTTGCTCGATAGAAAATTATGCCACAGGAAACCGCTTTAGAAATTTGTGCTGTAGAAAATTGCTTATACCCATTCAGCAGAAAGTTTGCGTTACCCAAACAGCATCTACACTTTGTCAATCATGTTATAGCCAATTTGCATTATGAAACATACATTATACTTGAACAACTTTTAGCTGAATGGTGAATACGTTTCATCAGTATCGATGGTTGAATATATTATTAGTATTTCAAAAATAGGAAACAATGTATGGGCAAAAGGAGGAGAGGTCACAAACAAAAACACCATTATGCCATCAGATACAGGAGCAGAATTAGATCATTTGGCCCATCAAGTTTGCTCCACTATTAAATTACGGGTGATATATTTCTCAAATCTGCCTTCTTCCCATAATTCTTGATCCCCTTACTAATCAAGAGACTAATTACTAGAGAAATGGCATGAGGAAAACTAATGGAGATAAAGATCAAAAGGTTCTGCAGACCTTTTGAATTGTATCCAGTTAGGAGAAGTATGAGGAGGAATTTCTTCCCTCAGAGGAGAGTATATCTGCAAAAGTCATTACTTCTGAGGGCTTATGGGCTGGGTCATTAGGATATTCAAGGCCAAGATGTCAGGAAGGGAATAAAGAGTTATGGGGAAAAGAAGAGCTGGCAACTATCAGATCAGCTATGATTTCCCTAACTAACAAAGCAGACTCAATGGGATGAATAGCCTACTGCTTCTCTTACATCTTATTGCCTTGTGTTTTAGATTCCAGCTCTTTGATTGAAACATCTGTACATAAACTTGCTTCTGGCCTTCAATGTTTTGTGGTGTTCTTTTCAGGAATGCGTCGTACTTGCTATTTACTGGCTCATAGATCTCCTAGTCACTCTTATAAAACCAGTTTTGATATTCCCCAATAGAAAAACTTACAGTCTCCTTACAAATGCTGTTTAAGATAGAGTTATTGGCTGACTAGGGAGGTCCTGTTTGTTGAGCAGTCACAGGTTGACTGTGAGGTATTCGTTCTGTAGATACTTTTCACAGAATCCTTGACATCTGTGCTGCCATTTTCGGTCATGTTAATATTATATTGGAATATATGGTTATTGGTTCAGGAGTTCTCATATCTTGCCATGGACGGGTGATGTGAACATCCTTGTGCTGCCTCACTGGGTCAATGCCATAGCCAAGCATGTGACAATATCCAGGTGAGGGTGCTTCTATGAGGTCTTGTATTTGACAATTTGTAAAACACGATGGAGCAATAAACCTTTGTTGATCTTACAGGGACGAATGGATGTAGAGCATGCTCTCTCCACTGATGCCAACCCACAAGCAAGCAGAGTTCGTGCTTCAAGATTTGATAGGAATTGGGATAGTTGACAGCAACACCCAAATGGGCAGTGAAGCCTAACCTTCAATTATTTTGGCAGGCTTATCCAGTGGACACAGAACATGCTACACAGCAAACATGTGGGGGTCAGTGTATCATGCCTATCGCATGTATAAAGAACTCAAGCACGGGCATCTTCCATCCATAGAAGAAGAATCACTGATTGTCTACAGTGCGGAAGCAGGTCATTCAGCCCATCAAGTCCACACCACTCCTCCAAAGGGCACCCCACCGAGACCCATCCCACTCCTTGTATTTCCCACAGCTAACCCATGTAAGCCATATGCCTCTGAACACTACAGGACAATTTAGCCTGGTCAATCCACCTAACCTGCATATCTTTGGACTTTAGAAGGAAACCGGAGTACCGAGGAGTCCATGCACATATGGGGTAAACAGGCAAACTCCACACAGACGGTTGCCTGAGGGTGGGATCAAATCCAGGTCCTTGGTGCTATGAGGCAGCAATGCTAACCACTGAACCACAATGCCACCCTACATTTGTGAACTGAAACATCAGTTCCTCATTAACAAAACTCTGCCGTGACAGGCCTGAATCTCACACCCCTATCATAATCTGGGAATTACTGTGCTATGGCATTAAATTGCTGCCCAGAGTGTGACCTGGCAGGCAGAAGAAGGTCCACTCCCATTCCCCCCACTACCACACCCACTCCAGTTACAAGCTCTGCCCCCACTCCCAGCTCCATACCTACACCAGGTCCCAGGTCCTAGGTCCCAGCCCTGCCGCATTTTCACCATCCGTCCCGACCTCCCCCTCACTGAGGACGAACGACCAGTCCTCAGCAAAGGCCTTGCCTTTATCCCCCTCCATCCATGCATCAATGAATTGAATATGCATCGTGATGTCGAACACTTCTTCCGCCGCCTCCGCCTCCAAACTAACTTTTACAATCAGGACACCCGCCCACCTTCTGAGGACACCTTCACTCACCTTCAACACACTCCATCCACCTGGACACTCCACGTTGGCCTATTACCCGCCCTTGACCTCTTCAGTTCCAACTGCTGCTGAGACATTAACCGCCTCAAAACTGTCTAACCCCCTCCCCCACTCCAACCTCTCACCCTCACAATACGCTGCCCTCCACTCCCTCTGCTCAATCCCAACCTCACCATCAAGCCAGCAGATAAAGGGGGTGCAGTGGCAGTTTGGTGCACTGACCTCTACACCACTGAAGCCAGACGCCAACTCAAGGATACTTCCTCCTACTGCCCCCTTGACTATGACCCCACCCTCCCATCATCAAACCATCATCTCTCAGACCATACAGAACCTCATCTCCTCAGGAGATCTCCCACCTATAGCTTCCAACCTCGTAGTCTGGGAACCCCACACAGCCCAGTTCTACCGCCTTCCCAAGATCCACAAGCCTGACCACCCCGGCTGACCCATTGTTTCAGCCTGCTCCTGTCCCACTGAACTCATCTCCACCTACCTTGATACTGTTCTATCCCCCCCCCCCCCACCCCCCCAGTCCAGGAACTCCCCACATTTGTTCAAGACATCATCCACGCCCTCCACCTCTTCCAAGACTTTCCAGCCTCCAAAGCTTCATCTGCACCATGGACATCCAATCCCTCTACACCTCCATCCGCCATGACCATTGTCTCCAAGCCCTCCATTTCTTCCTCTCCCGACGTTCCCAACAGTACCCTTCCACTGACACTCTCATTCGTTTGGCTGAACTGGCCCTCACCCTGAACAATTTCTCCGTCGAATCCTCCCATTTTCTGAAGACCAAAGGAGTAGCCATGGGCACCCGTATGGGCCCCAGCTATGCCTGTCTCTTTGTTGGCTACATAGAACAGTACATCTTCCGTAGTTACACCGGCACCATTCCCCACCTCTTCCTCCGCTACATTGATGACTGCATCTGCACCACCTCGTGCTCCCGCGAGGAAGTTGAGCAGTTCATCAATTTTACCAACACATTCCACCTCGACCTTAAATTCACCTGGACCATCTCTGATACCTCCCTCCCCTTCCTGGACCTCTCCAACTCCATTAATGATGACTGACTTGACACTGATATTTTTTTACAAATGCACTGAATCCCACAGCACTGGATGACACCTCTTCCCACCCTACCTCCTGCAAATTTGCCATCCCGTTATTCCCAATTCCTCCGCCTCCGCTGCATCTGCTCCCAGGAGGACCATTTCCACCACAGAGCACACCAGATCGTCTCCTTCTTCAGAGATCACAATTTCCCTTCTCACGTGGTTGAAGATGCCCTCCAACGCATCTCATCCACATCCCTCACCTCCGCCCTCAAATCCCACCCCTCCAACTATAACAAGTACAGAACCCCTCAATCCTCACTTTCCACCCTACCAACCTTCGCATAAACTGCATCATCTGCCGACATTTCTGCCACCTCCAAACGGACCCCACCACCAGAGATATATTTCCCTCCCCACCCCTTTCCGCTTTTCGCAAAGACCATTCTCTCCGTGACTACCTGGTCAGGTCCATGCCCCTCAGCAAACCACCCTCCCTTCCTGGCACCTTCCCCTGCCACCACAGGAATTGAAATACCTGCACCCACACCTCCTCCCTAAGCACCATCCAAGGCCTCAAAGGAGCCTTTCACCTGCACATCCACCAATTTCATCTATTGTATCCGTTGCTCCCGATGCGGTCATCTCTACATTGGGGAGACTGGACACCTCCTCGCAGAGCACTTCCGGGAACATCTCCGGGACACCTGCACCAATCAACCCCACCGCCCCGTGGCCCAACATTTCAACTCCCCTCCCACTCTGCCGAGGACATGCAGGTCTTGGGCCTCCTCCACTGCCGCTCCCTCACCACCTGACGCCTGGAGGAAGAATGCCTCATCTTCCGCCTTGGAACACTTCAGCCCCAGGGCATCAATGTGGACTTCACCAGTTTCCTCATTTCCCCTTCCCCCACCTACCCCAATTCTAATCTTCCAGCTCAGCACTGTCCTCATGACTTATCCTACCTGCCAATCTCCCTTCCCACCTATCTGCTCCATCCTTCCCTCTGACCTATCACCTCCATCCCCACCCGCATACACCTATTGTACTCTTTGCTACCTTCCCCCACCCTCCCCTCTGACCTATCACCTCCATCCCCACCCCCATTCATCTATTGCACTCTTTGCTACCTTCGCCCCAGCACCCCCCCACCCCCCCCGCCCCCCCATTTATCTCTCCACCCTGGAGGCTTCCTGCCTCTATTCCAGATGAAGGACTTTTGCCCGAAACGTTGATTTTCCTGCTCCTCGGATGCTGCCTGACCTGCTGTGCTTTTCCAGCGCCATTCTAACCTAAACTCTGATTTCCAGCACCTACAGTCCTCACTTTTGCCTAGAAGAACATCAGTTCAATCAACGAAGTGGTAGATATACCTTATTCTGGAAGGGTAAGTTTGAGGGTGAACCCAAACTCCATATGCTAGGTTTCACCAAATCAATTGAATCAGCTGGGATCTCAGTGAGTTGTCTATGAGATAAATAAACCTTGGACTTGTCCTATCCCAGAGGCCGAATACCACAGCTATCAATGTTTATTCCCAAACCATATAATCAACAGATGAGCCTGGATCAATTGTCTCCTGTCTGAAAGGGAGACAAGTTGATATTCCTTGGTGATTTCAATGCCCAGAGCTGGATTGGATACAAACCTCTGGAAAGGCATGATTGTCAGAGAAGACATAGAAAGGACAAACACCAATGGAGTTCTCCTGATGGCATATCATGCTGATACTGTTTTTCTCCGCTCATGTAAAACAAAAATGCATTTAGCATTTTTCTTATTTGAAGTATTTAATAAATGATACAGCAGTTTTTATTTAATAGTCTCTATCTTTGAAAGAACACAAGAATACCTTAACAAAGGATAATCTAACGTCTTTTCAGTAAGGAGAGTTCCTGATTTTAAAAAACATTGATGGAGGCATGATTTACAACTAAGAACTCTTTGTTAACAAGAAACATTATTGCAGAGATAATTAATGAAGCAGTAAAATGTAAATTAATTTAATTTTCTAAATTTTTTTCCCAAAGTTTTGGATTTTGTAATTATTAGTAACAGGAGAGTAATTTAATTGTTGAAGTTGCATTAAGTTTGCTTAATTGATTGCTTCTGAATTCTATTAACAATTTAAAATATACTTTATTCAGTCATTTGAGAATTATCTCAAATCCCCTGATTACAGAGAAGAATAATACATAAGATTATTCAATATCTCAGACTTTTAGTTGCTGACAGAATATAATTTCTAATGGAATACTTATTCAATGTTTATTTGATAACTGTAAGTTGGTTCCAAATAAACAACTCATGATTTGAATCTCAGTTAACTGATTCCAATACCCAATTTTTAAATAGAGATTGCGGTGAGGTAGACATATAGACAGGGATAGAGAAAAACTGAGATGAGACATATAAATCCATCAGAAGAACTGTAAAGCTGTTAGGTTGAAAACCAGAAACAAAGAGAATTGTAAAGTCCCATCTGTGGTATAATCCATAAATGCTGAACATTTTTAGAGAGGACAGTTAATAAAAGCTGTCTCTTTTGAATTCTAATTGTCCTTTGGTTCCTCTTGCAAGTTTCGTCTCAGGTCATCCACGTCCTGTGTTTGAACCACATTGAGGTTACTTTACTGCTGGTTAGTTAAAGACCTGGAAATCCATCTTTACCAGCCCAGTGAATATACGATGCCAAATAGACTCCAAGTTTTTCAAGACAACAGGTCACTTATAGCTTTTCATTCGTAATTAGGATTGACCAATAGATGCTGGCCTTGCTAGCATGTCACATCTCATGGGAATGTGAATGGTCCAGTGTGAAATCCAGGCTATGACGTTTTTGACAGCTTGAGAAATGCGAATTGCAAAATAAGCACATAGTGTATTGAATTTTACTAAAGCCATTGATGCTATTTTAGCAATTTACATGACTCTCTCAAGGTAGTCATTAAATATTGTAAAACCAAAGTCTAGATTAGAGTGGTGCTGGAAAAGCACAGCGGGTCAGCCAGCATCCAAAGAGGAGGAAATTTAACGTTTTGGGCAAAAGTCCTTCATCAGGAATGAAGGGCTTTTGCCTGAAATATTGATTTTCCTGCTCCTCGGATGCTGCCTGGCCTGCTGTGCTTTTCCAGCACCACTCTAATCTAGACTCTGATCTCCAGCATCTGTAGTCCTCACTTTCGCCCATTGTAAAACCAAAGCCTGTCCAGGGATTGGTGGATTGTTACTAAGACTTAACCCATTAAAAGCTCTATCTATACTATTAATTAACAATGTTTGGGTCATCAAACAATTGTAGTTCATCAATTTTGTAAGGCCAAATACCCTCTATTTTCCTTTACTCGGCTCAAAAGCCATTCAAAAAAATATTTATGGATGAAAAATGCAATTTCTTTCTGAATTTTTACTCAGTGGATTTCTCATGACTTTCAATTGTTTCATGTATATTTCATTCTTGGTACAATCTTTACTACTCTTCTTTATCAACCATGATAATGCCTACAAGCTTTAATGAAACGAATTGAACTGCTGTAGCAATTATAATGATTTCAGTGCTACTTTTAACCATCATTTTTGTCATATTCTTCACACTTCAGTGGAGCACTTACATCAATTGAACTCAAGTTAGTTTTAATCCTGCAGAAACTGCTCAGTTAAAACTTCAAGCAAGACAGAAATGATAACTATCAGCATCAGAAATTAGCAGTCTTGCAGTGTAATGTGCCAGCTAGCTTTCAATAACTGTCGGCTTCCCAGAGATCACATGATCATAAAAGCAGCAGCTTCATCAACTAATACTCTTCAGTATGGTTATCTACATTAAATCTATTTACAATATGAAAAAAAATTCCTTTATATACAAAAATGGATCTTTCAGAAACAATATTTTTGATATAATATACATTTTAATTGACTAACCACCATACTGCCCTTAGGAATCAAATCAATTCTGAAGGAGACACTAACCACATGATACGGCTTCATCAGATCGATCTCCACAGTCATCTTCTAAATCACAAACCCATGACATTGGGATGCAACGGCCAGTGGTACAAGAAAACTGATTGGGTTGGCAAGTCTTTCCTGCAAAGAAATAATATTGATCAGAACATATTAGATGTCAGGAATCAATATTATTTTGTATAACTGAACATTTTCAAAAGTGGATAGAAATAATTTATTTTTAAATTGAAATATGCCTAGGATTACCCACAAAGTGAGATCCGATTGTTTTAAAATATTTCAAGTACAAGCAATTGCACAATTGAATCTTGAACATGTGCTTTGTGTAGCAAGAAAATCTCGTACTTCCTTATTACTCAACTGAATATAACCGCATCCCGTTTTAATGAAATACCGCATACATTTGTACCATTTCCATATAATATTACTGAATATGTTATAATGATACATTGTTAGGGTTTTGGAGATGTGCAATCTCAGTTACCGAACAGAGGCAGTTATGATACATAATGAATTTTTTACATAGTTTATTAAGTTTCTTAAGAAGCAGCAGGTTATATTAATTGGATGAAAAAGAATAAAACTATGACGATTGAGGTTGATTCACATCTGGTAGACGATGGAAAGGCCTTTAGTTGAGAGTATGTCACTCTTCCTACAGTTGTGAAAGCAGCATCCTTGCTGGCCAAAGTGATAGAGACCTTTTTCCTGTATCTTTCTACATAAAATCTGAACAAGACAGCTTTTTGACAAAGACTGCCCCCTCTAAGAGCTGTCCTCTGACTTTAAGCTTTTGTTAATGTATCCTGTTACTGGGGTTGGAAATCTTCACTGTGTCAATCACTTCTCTGAATGCTTTCAGTCAATGAGGACGGGACAGCTACTCATGATGTCAAAATAAATATTGTCCCTTTGCCCACATCTATTATAAGGTCAGTTTTCACTTGTCCTAAGAACAAACCTTTCTGTTTTTCCTAAATGCCTTGGGGTGGCTGGTGTCAGTGACCTCTTCTCCTTGACCTATCACCTTCATCCCCTCCCCCACCCACCCATTGTACTCTATGCTACTTTCTCCCCACCCCCACCCTCCTCTAGCTTATCTCTCCACGCTTCAGGCTCACTGCCTTTATTCCTGATGAAGGGCTTTTGCCCGAAACATCAATTTCGAAGCTACTTGGATGCTGCCTGAACTGCTGTGCTCTTCCAGCACCACTAATCCAGAATCTGGTTTCCAGCATCTGCAGTCATTGTTTTTACCTATTGTTTTTACCTGGTGTCAGTGACCTGATAACCTCAATAACCATTATCTATATCTTGTCTTTTGTATTTTTTGAAGAGATTGTTCATATTTGGGAAAGGTAAGTAACTACTGTAGCAGCAATTACATGAGGTCCCATGTTACACAGGAAAAAAACAAGAGAAGGCCATATTTAACTGCACCCAAATTTCCAACACTATCTGTTTGTAAATGTTAAAAGATCTCAATATACTCAGGCATGTTTCTACGAAGCTAGCGATGAAGTGAAATAACTAAGGTACTTCTCACTATTGAATAATTATCATGCAAGACATCGTTTGGCCTTGTGAATTTGAACGGCTCTTGTGAGGGTATTATCCACTTATTTAGTTTTATTACCAACTCTGAGTGAGATCGATAATATTTTCCATTCGTAGCTTGCACTTAGCACCTGACAGATCATGGAAAACAATGCAGGTTGTGCTCAACACCATGAATACCCAATGCAGTATCGTCATCTTCTCCCCCAGAACCTTCATAATCCTTTCTATCTAACACTTCTTGAACTGCCAATCTCAACTCACCCGCCGCATCCACCATCTTGAACTGTAACTCCAATGTTTATCCTTAAACAGTTTAGATTAGATTAGATTAGATTACTTACAGTGTGGAAACAGGCCCTTTGGCCCAACATGTCCACACCGCCCCGCCGAAGCGCAACCCACCCATACCCCTACATCTACCCCTTACCTAACACTACGGGCAATTTAGCATGGCCAATTCACCTGACCTGCACATCTTTGGACTGCGGGAGGAAACCGGAGCACCCGGAGGAAACCCACGTTTAGTTGTGCCCATCGTTGCAGCAGCATTCCAATTATAGTTGCCAGGTATGCTTCAGAGTGCAGCATTAGTGTACTGAAATGGACTACAAGTGGAGCAGAGATGGGTCATGGTGGGGCAGAGAGGTTGGTATCCATGGACATGCAGTGTATGCAGCTAAAGCTCTTGGACCATTCCCTGAGTTGCAAGTGCTGGATGTCCTGGATTGAGTCTGAATGAGAAATCAGTGAGCTGGAGTCACTAGATACCCCCTCTGGCTTGCCTGACAAGAATTGTTGACTTTGAGTTTCTATCTCATGGATGTCAGGATAGGATACTGCATATCAATGAGTTGAGATTAAGGAACAATGTGGGTGTTACTGAGTGATAATTCTTATTATTAGGCTTCTTGCTGTTCACAAGTGAGAATCTTGTTTTGACATCTGAAATTTAGTTGGAAAATAGGATTTGTTGATGCCAGAATTGAGACAGGCCTTGGCTAACTTTTCACATAATTCTCCCAAATTTTTAACCACGTTGCTCACATGGGAAAATTCTACCATGTGACTCTTTTTAGCAATACTTAAACTTTGAAGTAATGTTATCAACAAAGTGGATAATGTAGAACTTCACAAGACCACAGACATATTGGAGGAATTGGCAGACAAGCAACAGATAAAATTTAATGTAGAGGAGGGTGAAGCAATCCATTGGGCTATTAAGAATGCAGAGAGACTTTTGAAACAAAGGGTACAATTCTTAAGGGATTGCAAGAGCAGAGAAGATGGCAAAACAGCTTTAGAGAAGTGTTAGCGTATGGCATTCTTAGTTTAACAAAAGAAACTTTGGAAAGATCTCATCAGAAGACATAATAGCAAAAGGCTTCACTCTTCTTTCTCAATGACATCCTTTAAAGACACTTGAAACCAGTGAAATAATACTCCCAATTCTTCACTCTGGGATAGTTCCAGCAGATTGGAAAACAGCAAATGTGACACCATTGTTTAAAAAAGGTGGGAGACAAAATATGGGGAATTCTACGTTGGTTAGCTTAACCTCTGTGGTGGGGAAAATGCTCAAAACTATCATCAAGAGAGAAACAGCAATACTTTTAGATTTAAATTGTCTCACTGGACAGTTGCAGCATGGATTCATGAAAGCTGGTCATGTTTAAGTAATTTACTGGAATTCTGTGAAGACATTATGAGTGCAATGGACAATGGGGACCCAGTAGATGTGGTGTATCTGGATTTCCAAAAGGCATTTGACAAGGTGCCACATGAAAGGCTGCTACATAAGATAAAGGTGCATAACATTATGGGCAATGTATTAGCATGAATAACAGATTAGTTAACTAACAGGAAGCCAAGATTGGGGATAAATGGTACTTTTCTGGTTGGCAATCAGTGACTAGAGATGTACCTCAGGGATCAGTGTTGGAACTGCAATTGTTAAGTTTACATAACTGATTTGGAACTGGGGACCAAATATATAGTGGTGTGAAAGTTTATGGATGACACTAAGATGAGTGGTAGAGCAAAGTGTGCAGGGGACTCTATAAGTTTCCAGAGAGATATTGATAGTTTAAGTGAGTGGGCAAAGATGTGGCAGATGGAGTACAATGTTGATAAATGTGAAGTCATCCGATTTGATAGGAATAACAGTAAAAACTACTATTGGAATCGTAAAAAATTGCATCATGCTGTGCAGAGGGACCTGGGTGTCATGAATCGCATAAGGTTGGTTTGCATGTGCAACAGGTACATTAGTTGGTCTATAATGTTATTTCATCAGTGCAAATTGGCTATAACGTGATTGATGAATTGCGGATGTTGATTGCATAACGCAAACTTTCTGCTGAATAGATATAGAGTGTTTTTCATAACACAATCTTCTAAAGCATGATTTTCTATAGCAGAAGGTTACAGAGGAACACAATTGTCACGTTATAGCAGAATGACCTGTAATTAAGAAGGCAAATGGAATTTTGTCCTGCATTGCTGGAGGGATTGAGTTTAAAAGCAGGGAGGTTATTTTGCAGCTTTTTGGGGTGCTGGTGAGCCCACACCTAGAGCACTGCATGCAGTTTTTGTCTTCTTCATTGAGAAAGGATGTACTGGCACAGGAAGGAGTGAAGAGCAGATTCACTAGGTTGATTTTGGAGTTGAGTGAGTTGGTTTATGAGGACAGAATGAGTTGACCGGGATTATATTCACTGGAATTTAGAAGAATGAGAAAGAATCTTATAGAAACATATAAAATTATGAGGGGAATAGGTAACATGGAAACAGGGAGGTTGTTTCAACTGGTGGGTGAAACAGAAATCAGAGGGCATAGTCTCAAAATTAGGGGGACCAGATTTAGGACCGAGTTGAGGAGGAACTTCTTCACCCAAAGGGTCATGAATCTGTGGAATTCCTTGCCCAGTGAAGGAGTTAAGACTTCCTCATTGAATGTTTTTAAAGTTAAGATAGATAATTTTTTGAACAGTAAAGGAATTAAGGATGATGGTCAGAGGGCGGGTAAGTGGAGCTGAGGTCATGCAAAGATCAGCCATGATCTTATTGAATGGCGGAGCGGGCTCAAAGGCATAGATGGCTGACTCCTGCTGCTGGTTCTTATGTTCTTACTTAAATTATGAGACCATAAAACAAAACTCTGAACATTCCCTTGTGATTCTCTCCATTACTGGCTCTCCTTGAGACACATAAAAACAAGATAACTCATTGACTTTTCTCACTGAACTCAAAGAAAACAAAACAACTCAAGGCTTTTTCCAGCTATTTGGAATATTTTATGCTATTACTTTTATGTACATCAGCTCTTATGGATCATTTCTTCAGAACTGGACCCATTATGGTTTTCTTATCTGTTTTTCTCTAGGTCATAAATTTCAACCTAGTAAATATTTTAGCAATTGTCTTACAGGTAACTTGATAATCATTTAGCTTAAGTTGCATGATGTCTTGAAAATTGTTTTGACAGACCGCCATAAAATGAATTTCTGATATTTGCAAAAAGAATGTCATCTTCACAGAATTAAAAAAAAACACAATCCATTTACTTTTACTTCAGAACTCAAGTTCCCAAGCAACAATAAAATGTTCTCAAGAATCATCAAATTTTGCTGAATTTTCTGGGCTCACAGCTTTAGAAAAACCACATAAAGTTTTGCAAAAATAAATAATTACAGGTTAGTTAGCTTCTTTTATGCAACTTTGTGTATCTTACATGTACATAGTACATAACCTCTTGATGCTTTATTTCAATTCACTCAGGGCATGTAGGCTTTGCTAGCTGAAACAGCATTTATTACCCATCATTAGTTACTCCTGAGAAGGTGGTGATGAGTTACTTTCTTGAACTGCTGCAATCTACCTCACCTAAATAGATCCAAAATGTCATTAGGGAGAGAGTTTCAGAATTATGATCTAGCAACACTGAGGATTCTCACTTTATTTGTGTAGGGTTAGAACAATAGTTATCTTTGTTGTCTTGGAATCCCTCCCTGTTGGAGAAAGTGAAAGTTACCCAACACTACATCTTGGAGATAGAAGTCCAAAGCCTTTAACAACAGCAACAGTAGCATTAACAATAAGCAACCCTTACTGCACTTATGACATACATACAACTATGTGGTCTATAAAAGTCTGAGTGAATATTCTTCATGCTGAATCTCCATACTCCACGAACTAGTCTTGAAGCAATACCTAACATTGCTACCACAATTAGTGAATGAAACACCACTCTTCATCCTCAATTTCCTTCTTAATACTTGCTATAATCTTTCCCACATTAGTGCCTGCATCAAGTCAGGATCAAGACACTTCTGATTTAAGCATGAAGAATTCTTCATGTCTACTTTAGTCAATGCTCTTTCCTCAGTGAAGGTCATTTATGATGAGCACATTAGCACAGTTAAAAAAAAATTTCTCATATGTTATTTCTTGAAAAAAAAAGAACAAATTGACACAACAGATTATGAGACTAACATATAATTACTACTGTAATCTTACACAACCTTTCAAATCCTAGAGATCTAGGATTGCAAAATTCCTCCTCCAAAATATGTCAACAATTCCATGCTCAGATATAAGGAGCTCTTTACAGTGAGGTTGTTGTGTTGCCATTATTTCTTACACCATGTGTCCTCTGCTTATGTGAACATTTGTTCTCAAAAAATAAAAGCAGTGAGGATGTAACATGAGGATGTAACATAATGATGCAACCAACATAAATAGATCACAATGGGTTTTCATGGCATGAAATGTTTTGAATGAAAGACTTGTTTTTATTTCTCCTACTTGATTTGAATTTTATTTTAACAGCTCCTTGCATTTTGTGCAGGCTATTACTTCCTGTTAGGTGAATTGCACACAGGTAGCAATAGCTAGTCGTGCTGAACTGATTTTACTGGGTATTAGCACTTGTGCAACATAAAACTTTTTTTTAGCATAGCAGGTTGTTGTTTCAGATGGTTTACCAACTGCATTTTCTTTTACTATTCATATATATCATGTGCAATAACTTGACCACAGCATGGGTCCTGCATTCCTCAACTTTTGATTCAGCCACTTCCACCAGGTGTCTTGCAAAGACCTTCAAGTTATTGACATTGGGTCCACTATGTAGCTCAACATCCATAGAAGCTGTCTCCTTTTGCTGCAAACTTAAGAACATTTTTGACATTGTTTTCAGTTGGTAGCTCTGTCACAAAGCCAGGAAGTCACGGTTACAATTTCAGAAAATTCCCGATGAAGGGCTCATGCCCGAAAGCTCGATTTTCCTGCTCCTTAGATGCTGACTGACCTGCTGTGCTTTTCCAGGAACACTCTAATCTTGACTCTTATCTCCGGCATCTACAGTCCTCACTTTTGCCTAGTTGGAGTTGAGTGCCAGGTTTGGGGAAGTATGGTGCCAAGTGTGTTTGGTCCCAAGTGTGTAGAGGTAGGGAGCCAAGTGATAAGATATCAAATGCAGGGGCTACATCATGGTGACTGGGAGATGGTGTGTCCGGTGATTGATCTAATGACAGTTTTAGAGCCAGCATTGGGTGGTGTAGTGTTTGTACTGGGGCTTGGGGGTGGGATACCAGGGATGGAACAGGGAGATGTTGGATCTTAGTGGTGGTGAAGGTTTGTCAGATCCAATGGCTGGGAAAAGGTTTGGGTCCTAGGTGATTCCAGGGAGATGGACCCAGAACAAAACAGTGTAAAAACAAGGTAAAAACAATGACTACAGATGCTGAAAACGAAAGACTGGATTAGTGGTGCTGGAAGAGCACAGCAGTTCAGGCAGCATCCAACGAGCAGCGAAATCGACGTTTTGGACAAAAGCCCTTCATCAGGAATAAAGGCAGTGAGCCTGAAGCGTGGAGAGATAAGCTAGAGGAGGGTGGGGGTGGGGAGAGAGTAGCATAGAGTAGGAAATGACCTGGGAGTTGCAGTGGGAGAGGGACTCCCTGAGATTCTTGTAGAGAGAGGAGGAAAACTTCTTCAAGGCAGGCATCCTTGCAAGAGGATTCGCAGTAGGGTTAAAATCAACAAGGTAAAAACAATGACTGCAGATGCTGAAAACCAAATACTGGATTAGTAGTGCTGGACGAGCACAGCAGTTCAGGCAGCACAACAGTGTCAGGTACAAGGGAAAAGGACATTGGGTTAGGTTCGACGGGTTGTGAGGGATTTGCAAATGCATGATGTAAGTTTGGTGGTGGGGGATAGGGGTGTAGGGGAGAGCTGGTCTGTTGATTATTTACTCAGGGGTTAGACTAAGCATTTACATTCTAACTTTTCCTGAGTAACAATTTATGTAACTGCAGTGGGACACTCCAAAATCTCTGGTTTCTGTGGATATTTTCAGTGGGTACTATGCAGACGGCAGTGGCCCAGCTGAAACTTCAACTTCTCAGACAATTCTTTCAGTGTTTTCAACCACGGATATTCCACAGGATCCTTAGGCGCAACTACCATTTACAGTGTAGAAGTGATTAACTGGCCATCACGACACCCAGGCCAGTACCATTAACTTAATCAATTGAAGTTAATTTGCAATACTGTACTGTAAGATTTTGTTCAGAGAAACAAGTGTTTGACAACTTTTAGCAAAATTTCCTGAATATTTGAAATTAAGTAAATTTTAAGTATACTTGCTTGATGTGTTTTTAAGAAAAAGGTATAATTAGTCCAGGATCATGACTCTGACCTGCAAACTTTGCCTGACAGTAGATGACATTTCACTTTTTAAAATACACGGATTACAAAATTAGGGATTATTTTACAATCTTGCTAGTTCTTGTTAAACAACAATTAAAATGGGCAAATCACTTATTTTTGAATAAATGATTACATGGCCCATACAACTTTATGAGATTAGCTAGAGGAGTACTCTCAATTTCACTGTAAAACTATCGGTACAAGTCACAATCAATGGAACTGCCCTGCTAGTTTGTGCACATAATGGACTCTCAACATTGATCTCTTTATCTTTGAGAAATTACCATTTATATTACTTCAATACGATATCTATAAAAATCAAATATTAACTTTAATATTTAATGAGTAAACTAAAGATCAAAATGGGAACTTTGTCACTTAAATAAAAGCAAAGAAACATAAAATATGAATATCACAATTAATCATTTCATCTTTTTGTGCATAGCTTAACTTTTCCTGACACTGATTGCTGACAGTTTCCAGTTGGATTATTTCAACTAATTTTATGACAATATACCATTCAATTGATTTAATATAGACAATATGTAATCTCCATTCACATGGAACTGTTTTACGTCCTATAATTAGCACGTGACTTCAAAATTTTAGAATGTGTTTTATTGTAAAGCTTCCCCAGGATATGAGTATTGGTAGTTGCAAGACTTTGACTTGCATACACCCAAGCTATTAGTCAGTACACTGGGTTGAGGAGATTTTAACTTTTTCCCACTTGAGGGAATTTGGGAAATCTTTGATTATAACTGGAGGTGCTGAACTTACTGTTCTATTTCACCGAACTCCATTTTCCTTGGATTGTCTGCTAGGTAGCCTGATAAATCTACATAAATTGAGGTTCTACAACATACATAAGATGCATTAATGCCTTTTATAGTTGGGCAGAATGTCTGTCATGATACTCTGCTCATTAAACCTTAAAGTACAATGGAACAGTCTGGGAAAGATGAGAACTAAATTAATATGTGAGAGATCAGCAACCGGAGGTGTTCTATTCTTGATTTGCATGAATAATATGGAGATGATGTCACTCCAGGTGCATCACTTTCCTTTCCGTTATTACCATAAACACACCATAAGTTACCTTATCTTGTGTCTGGGTCATTCAATATTTGCTAGACAACAAACACCAAGTTTAAATTGAACTACAGGTATAATTTCAGGTAGATTTACAGTGGTCACAATACTATAACAAATACTGCAATGAAACTCTTGCATTATCAAGTGTTTGCTGAAGAATCCTTTTCCACCTCTGGCTCAATGCTCAAGCTATCCTTTAATAACAGGAGTAAAACCTATTACAAGTTGAAAGCCAGGCATTTAGTGAGCTTCCTCACTCAAAAATAGCTCCATGAATGTTATCAATCAGATCAGCTGTATACCTGCTGTCAAAATGCTTGAAACATAAAGGATTAAAAGCAAGATTGCTACCTACTTTTCTTTTATTTTTAAAAACACAATTTAGACGGTCTGATAATGCATCCTAAGAATAGAATTTATGGTAATTTACTAAAGGACTTGCTACAAATACTGTAACTTACCCAGTATTTCCTAAATTGCAAAAAGCACAGTACTGCAAAGCATTCCACATACACGATTGCATAAATCTATTTTTAAACTTCTACAAAGTATCAGTGAAGACTAACAAAGCCATTAATGTTAAGATTGAGATGGTGATTACAGTATGTGATAGATTGGACCCATTGAGATTTCACATTAAGCCAAACTGAAAATGTTTCATTCGAAACCACTTTAAATGTGCTTTATTTCTATGTGGGGAGAACTTAGAGCATTACTTACATAAATCTTACACAAGAATAAATTGGCAGAAGAAGCTGAAGATTTGTGGGATGTTTCTCTTTTGCAACCTATCTCCAAAAAAAATTCCTCAAATTTTAGTAGGCTTTGGCTAAATCAGTTAACACCTGCATAAATGTTCAAAGGCACATTCTCTGCCCATTTATACCTAAGCATTGCAACGAGGGATGCTAAAACTCATGGAGGATTGCATTTTACATATCGAAGCAGTCTTCAGTCTGTTCATTCCTCAGTTAACATCACAATTGCATCCGGCTGGCCTTTGGAATCAATTGAATGCTAAAGGTTTCACATGATTTTCATGTTTGAATGCCTAGTTTTAAGATATGCATGATTCGTGGATGAAAGCCACTTTCATGGCATTATAGTTTCAGTGTAGTCGAGACATGTTGAGAGCATTATTGAAATAACTGACAAAACAAAAAAGAAGTATAATTTATTCATTTCACATTAATGAATGGAGCTAATACCCAAAGGAGAAACCACAACGAAATCCAGAGTGGAGTCCCAGAAGCATTTGATTTTTCCCTCAAGTTAGCAGCTCTTGTAACTATCTAGGCTGTAGATGTAAAGGGCTTTGTTATTCATTGGGTATCAGTTTACAAGCTCAGGATTGAGTTACAAATGAATTAATGAATCAGTTTATTATCACATGTATTTTCAGATGAGAAAACGAGTACAATACTGTGAAAAGCTTTCCACTGTCATCACAGTCCAGCACCATTTTGAATAGTTTTAAGAACAAAAAAAAAGATATATTTTAAAGAGAATCCATCAGTCCTGAGCCAACTCATCGTCAATGCCGCTTGCACCACCATCCCTCCTCTACCACAGCGTCGCTGCCTGCACCAGACCCACCAACATCAGAGTTGCATCTCTTGCCGCTAGGCCCAACTTAATGTCACCGTGATACCGTTCTGCCACCGCTTCCCTATTGTAAGTGCTGTATCCAAACAACACCAAAGTCGCCAATCCTCAGCCATTTTTCAGTGCTAGGCCCACCTCACTGGCATCGCCTTTGTAGCACCCACTGATTCCAATTACAGGACTCGTTCTTTCCCCGGAAATGTAAGTAGGTGCTCACTCTACGTCCATGTTGTGCCCAGAGGAGCCCATGCTGGACTCCCTCACCAACTACAATCCTGCCCGAGCTCAGGACAAGAGATAAGTGTAGGAAAAGAGAAGAAAAAGAAACAAGAAAAGAGAAGAAAGGTAAAGAAAAACAGTCAGAGTGGACGGGCCCTGGCTCAGGAGCCCTGCTCCAACGCTACCTTGATGATGCCTGATGCTAGGCAAAGTGTAGTTCCTGAAAGGGGCATGCATCAAACAAAAAGAAATTTCAGCTTGAAAGCAGGAATGCAAGGACTATGGGCTGTTTTATAGACAATGACTGACACTCAATTACAAGTGTGTACAAAACAAGCTTGACTGACTTTGCTTCAACATTGCTGCTCTAGAAGAAAGCAGATTAGCTGTCACAGGCTTTAATTGAGAGGGTAATTACTTCTGCCACAGGCACAGAAAGAGTGCTGCAGATTGTCATGAACATGGTGCAGAATTTATAGTGAACGACCAGCCGACACTTCTAAATAAGTCATAGGTGGCAACCTGGAAGCACTTCATCATTGTGCAATTATTATCTAACAGGCTTATTTGAAATCACAAGCTTTCTCTTTGTCAGGTGAAGTGAAAAGAAGCACTTCAGGAACAGATTTATGGACTATAACCTGGTGTTGTGTGATTTTTGACTTTGTCCACCCTCGTCCAATACTAGCACCTCCATATCACAATTATCATCTGTTGGAGACAAAGTCAACATCATACATGCCCTCCCTGCTTTTATTCAAAGATTCTCTCAGTGGCGTTCTGCAGAACATTCCAATTGATGAGAGGCTATTCACACTGGATGACTTCAGTGTATGTATTCAGAAAGAATGATATTCGTGGCCAACGTGCCTCAGTCACCAAGGCTAAGCAAGATCAATGACTTCCTGAATTTTGTGGTCTTAATTGTCTCTGCTTCATCAATACTTTCTGTCAAAGTGGACATCACCACAAGATATCATGGTATCACCAAAGTCTGGACATTGGCATAATTGAATCTAGTCATTATGAGAAGTCATATCTGTGTTGCATTCTCCATACTCACAGTCTTACTGAACAGACTAAGAAACCAATCACTCTCTTGTCAGCAGCAGAGCAAAACTGTAACCCTGAAGGTTTCAAAATTCTAAACACAATGTGCTGCCGTGTTTCAATATCCCTTGCACAAGTAATGATGCTAAATGTGAACAAGTTGCACTCTCATGAGAACGAGACATCAAAGATTAAACAGGAGTGCTGATGTTAATATCAATGAAGCTGAAAAGTCACTGAGGTTGATCATGGAGTGGCAGGAGCATCACTTGGTAAAGGTGAAACCGGTAAGAAAGATTGTTTTGAGATCTAATTGGCTGAGTAAATACCAGTCACTGATCCAAATAAAACCAAAATCCTACTTAATACACATTGTAAATACTGCTAAAACATCGCACAATCTGAAAGTAGCCCAGATAATTCTGTAAAAATTGGAGATACTCTGCATATTAACATTGAAACAACTTCTCTCAAGAAATCCAAACTGGCTGTGATATTTGAAATCTAAGAGGCATGTATACAGGGGTCAAGAAACCACTTGCTCCCCTGAAATAGTCTGATTTACCAACAACCATGCTATTGTACCAAATGTTAGTGTGAGCAATATTCCTGTGCAGTGATCATCTCCCAATCCACTCTTAATGCACGCTTAAATCTTCCACTCATGGATGAGTTAGACAACAAAGGTACGCATGGAAAATGGTGCCGTTTTCAAGAATTCTGCAAAAATGAGGTGAGGAAACATTATTTCACACAACAGGAAGACACAGCCTGGAATTGTGGAGAGGGCAAGATTCATTAAGGTATTCAAGAAGGTATTAGAATGTTGTTTAACTATAAACAATATGCAGAGTTAAAGATGGAGAGTAGTGTAAAGTTAAAATGTTCAGGGAGCAGGTACAGACATGATGGGTTGAAAGGTTTACTTCTGCACGGCAACAATATTTACATTCAGTAATTCATCATTTGAGCTTGAGATGCCTAATGAACAGCAGAGCACTGGCAAGGGCACAGTCCTAGTTGAACCACTCAAGCGCAGAAAGTCTTTTGCCACGTTTTTATGACCTTCTCCTTCACTACTGGGACAGAGGCTCCACTTACAGAAGATGTGCAACTTCATGATCAACAAATGTTATAAAAACAAAGCTGACAAAAGTGTTATGATCCCAAGTGATGATCTTAATGGACAATTTGGATGCCAGAATGAAAGGTAGATTTTTCTTTTTCTTTGGTTATCTAAGATGATGACAAGTGATTGAAATAAAATCACATAATTTCATTACATGAATTTAGGAGAGTGATATGTGCTTCTTGTCAGATTCTTGACAGTTCAAGTGTTACTGCGGATTACATCTGCAATAAACGCTGTTGGTTCCGAATCTTATCAGATCGAATGGATCAGTTGGAGAGACAGTAAGAAGCAATGAGGAAATTGCAACAGCAACAGTATGTGATTGATGGCAGTTATAGGATGGGGGGATGTCTCAGATACAGTAACACAGATGGGTTAACTTCAGGAAAGATAAGAGAGGTAGGCAGCTAGTGTAGGAGTCTTCTGAGGCTATACCCATTTCAAACAAGTATGCTGTTTCAGAAAATGTAGAGGATAATGGATTCTCAGGGGAACATAGCACGAACAGCCAAGTTTCTGGTATTGAGACTGGCTCTAATGCAACGAGGGGAACGTCAGGTTCCAAGAGATCAATTGTGTTAGGGGATTCTCTAGTCCGACGTTTCTGTGGCCAGCAGTGAAAAATCAGAATGGTGCGTTGCTTCCCTGGTGCCAGGATCAAGGAGAGTGGCCAGCAAGAGGTCATTGTACACATGGAACCAGCAGCATTCTGAAGGGAGATTACGGAGAGTTAGGCAGGAATTTAAAAAGGAGGTCCTTGAGAGTAGTAATATCTGGATTACTCCCGGTGCTACGAGCTAGTGAGGGCAGGAATAGGAGAATAGAGCAGATGAATGCATGGTTGAAGAGCTGGTGTAGGGGAGAAGGATTCACATTTTTGGACCATTGGAGTGTCTTTTAGGGTAGAAGTGACCTGTACAAGAAGGACAGATTGCACCTAAATTGGAAGGGGCTAATGTACTGGCAGGGAGATTTGCTAGAGCTGCTCAGGAGGATTTAAGCTAGTAAGGTGGGAAGGTGGGGGGGGGGAGGGGGGAGGGGGGAGACCCAGAAAGATAGTGAGGAAAGAGATCAATCTGAAACCGGTAAGTTGAGAACAGAAGCGAGTCAAACTCTCAGGTCTGGCAGGGACAAGATAGGACTAATAACTTAAACTGCATTTATTTCAATGCAAAGGGCCGAACAGGGAAGGCAGATGAACTCAGGGCATGGTTGGAACATGGGACTGGAATAACATAGCAATTACAGAAACATGGCTCAGGGTTGAACAGGACTGGCAGCTTAATGTTCTAGGATACAAATGCGACAGGAAGGATAGAAATCGAGGCAAGAGAGGAGGGGGAATGGCGTTTTTGATAAGTTATAGCATTACAGCTATGCTGAGGGAGGATATTCCTTGAAATATATCCAAGGAAGTTATTTGGGTGGAACTGAGAAATAAGAAAGGGATGATCGCCTTGTTGGGATTGTGTTATAGACCTCCCAATAGTCAGAGGGAAATTCATAAACAAATTTGTAAGGAGATCTCAGCTATCTGTAAGAATAATAGGATGGTTATGGTAGGGGATTTTAACTTTCCAAACATAAACTGGGACTGCCATAGTGTTAAGGATTTACATGTAGAGGAATTTGTTAAGTGTGTACAAGAAAATTTTCTGATTCAGTATGTGGATCCACCTTTTAGAGAAGGTGTAAAACTTGACCTACTCTTGGGAAATAAGGCAGGGCTGAGGTGTCAGTGGGGGAGCACTTTGGGGCCAGCAACCATAATTCTATTAGATTTAAAATAGTGGTGGAAAAGGATAGACCAGATCTAAAAGTTGAAGTTCTAAATTGGAGGAAGGCCAATTTTGACGGTATTAGGTAATAACTTTCAAAAGCTGATTGGGGACAGATGTTTGCAAGTAAAGGGCTGGCTGGAAAATGGGAAGCCTTCAGAAATGAGATAACGAGAATTCAATGAAAGTATATTCCTGTTAGGGTGAAAGGAAAGGGTGGTAGATATAGGGAATGCTGGATGATGAGAGAAATCGAGGGTTTGGTTAAGAAAAAGAAGAAAGCATACATGAGGTACAGACAGGATAGATCGAGTGAATCCTTAGAAGAGTATAAAGGCAGTAGGAGTATACTAAAGAGGGAAATCAGGAGGGAAAAAAACAGGGACGTGAGAAAGCTTTGGCAAATAGAATTAAGGAGAATCCAAAGGGTTTTTACAATAACATTAGGACAAAAGGGTAAATAGGGAGAGAATAGGGGCCCTCAAAGATCAAGAAGGCGGCCTTTGTGTGGAGCCGCAGAAAATGGGGGAGATACTAAATAAGTATTTTGCATCAGTATTTACTGTGGAAAAAGATATAGAAGATACAGAATGTAGGAAAATAGATGGTGAAACCTTGCAAAATGTCCATATTACAGAGGAGGAAGTGCTGGATGTCTTGAAACAGGTAAAAGTGGATAAATCCCCAGGATCTGATCAGGTGTACCCTAGAACTCTGTAGGAAGCTAGAGAAGTGATTGCTGGGTCTCTTGCTGAGATATTTGTGTCAGAGAAATTATACCTTTATCTCAAGTCCTGAGGTTTTTACAATACCCGATTCCTGACATTTTCTTTTCCATGGACTATGGAATCAATTTGTTGAGACCTTTCCAAGCCTGCTGATGGAAACTTTTCACAAACCTGAAACCTAAACTTTTTTAGTTCTAATATTTTGCGGATTTCTAACCAAACTGTCCTGATTGAGAAACCTTGTACTAAACTCTCCTTCTGAGAAGACTGGTTCTCTGCACTGCCATTAACGCTTTTCGGTGGAGAAACTAACCACTGCTTCTGAACCTAGCCCTGGCGTTTTCTGGCCTCAACTTGAAAAAACAAAAGCTCATCCTAGATTCTTTTTAAAACAAAGCTAATGGCCTCAAATTCTTAACCTACCTTGTCAGAAACCTACATTTCCGACAGCTTTCCATTAAACATAAAGTCACCATAGACTTACCAGACCATCAACCTGCTTTCTCATCAGAGAGAGAACCAATTGGGGGTGGTTTAACCTGAGAGTCACCATGCATAGGTGAGGGGAGAGGTTAAGAAGGAGAGTCCTTCATGGTAATCTCGGCCTTTACAGGAATTGAAACATGCTTTTGACATTATTTTAGATTGGAAACCAGCTATCCAGCCAACTGAGTTTATGAACCCCTCAGTTTCCATGAACACAATAGGGGCGGCAGTCACTTGCTTTACGAAACATACTGGTTTTCAATCATTGTTTCAGAAGTTTCAGAAGGACTGTCTAATTTTGAATTCTTCAAAAGAAAACCCTTCTCGGATGTAACCTCCTCTGCCTCGATACTGAAATCCAAATCACAGAGGAGACTACAACAACTGTAAGGAGATCTCACTGCTCAGTATCATGGAAACGTCCTTGCTGCAGTCATATTTCAGAGATCTATCTACTTGCAGACCAAGTGACCAGGATACACATGCAGTTTTTTTGTTAAAGAGATTATAGTTTCCACATATCAGGACCAAGAAACATATAGGGAATCCTATTACTTTGTTTTTGCGATCTCAGTGAGGTATTCAATGATCCACAAGATCTAATCAGTGCTCCACACGATCTTGGGAAAAAAATGGCTGTCGAACAAAGCTCCTCAGTCTCATGAGATTTGCATTGTCCCTGTCAACATGCAGTTTGATACTTCACTTCCAATGTGTGAAAACGAAGAATGAAGTGAAATCATGATGCTTGCTAGCCCCACACTGCTTGGCGTCTTCTTCCTGCTTCTGACATTTACATTGACTTCAGATGAAAAAAGTCTACGTGAGCAACAGATTAGATAAGTTCAAGAGCTTCTCAAGACTGAAACCGAAGACAGAAAAAAAATTGTTTGCCAATCAGGGAACTCTACACTGATGATGTAGTACTAATTACCCACATGAAAAATCAGCTTGGAAAACCTTGACGGCACGGTGGCTCAGTGGTTAGCACTGCTGCCTCACAGCGACAGGGACCCAGATTTGGTTCCAGCCTTGGGCCACTGTCTGTGTGGAGTTTGCACCTTCTTTCCATGTCTACCTGGGTTTAGATTAGGTTAGATTAGATTCCCTACAGTGTGGAAACAGGCCCTTCAGCCCACTGACCCTCCGAAGAGTAACCCTTCTGACTAACGCACCAGCACTATGGACAATTTAGCATGGCGAATTCACCTGACCTGCACATCTTTGGAGTGTGGAAGGAAACTCCACACAGACAGTTGCCCGAGGCTGGAATCGAACCTTGGGAACCTGGTGCTGTGAGGCAGCAGTGCTAACCACTGAGCCACCGTGCCACCTATTTTTTTTTGTTTTTTTTAAAAAAAATATTTTTTACCAGCAGCTTGGTGGAATTCTGGTAGCGGCGGACCTCTCTCACTCCCACTCCCACTACCCATGAAGCTCCGGTACTTGGGTTTTCTCCCACAGTCCAAAGATGTGCAGGTCAGGTGAGTTGGCCATGCTTGATTGTCCATAGTGTTAGGTGCATTAGTCAGAGGGAAGGTGGGTTATTCTTTGGAGGGTCAGTGTGGACTTGTGGGGCTGAATGGCCTGTTTCCACACTGTAGAGAATCTAACTTCTGGATCACCTCTCTGATCCCTCTACTTATTCATCCTGACTATAAGCATTATTATTTTGTGTGCTTGTCTCCGACTAAGCAGACAAGATAACACAGGCAAAAAGTGAGGACTGTAGATGTGGAAACCAGAGTTTAGATCAGAGTTGTGCTGGAAAAGCACAGCAGGTCAGGCAGCATCTGAGGAGTGGGAAAATCGACGTTTCAAGCAAAAGCCCTTCATCAGGAATTGAGGCAGGAAGCCTCCAGCTGGACAGATAGATGGGGGGTGGGGGGTGGGATGGGACTGGGGAGAAGGAATCAAAGAGTACAGTAGGTGAATGGGGGTGGGGATGGAGGTGATAGGTGAGGGGGAGGTGGAGCAGATAGGTGGGAAGGGAGATTGGCAGGTAGGTCAGGTCATGGGGACAGTGCTGAGCTGGAAGGTTAGAACTGGGGTGAGGTGGGGGGAGGGGAAATGAGGAAACTGGTGAAGTCCACATTGATGCCCTGGGGTTCCGAGGCGGAAGATGAGGCGCTCCTCCTCCAGGCGGCGGGTGGTGAGGGAGTGGTGGTGGAGGAGGCCCAGGATCTGCATGTCCTCGGCAGAGCGGGAGGGGGAGTTGAAATGTTGGGCCATGGGGCAGTGGGGTTGATTGATGCAGGTGTCCCGGAGATATTCCCTGAAGTGCTCTGCAAGGAGGCATCCAGTCATCCCAATGTAGAGGAGACCACATCGGCAGCAATGGAGACAATAAATGACATTGGTGGATGTGCAGGTGAAACTTTGATGGATGGAGAAGGCTCCTTTGGGGCCTTGGATAGTGGTGAGGGAGGAGGTGTGGGCACAGGTTTTGCAATTCCTGCAGGGGAGGGTGCCAGGATGGGAGGGTGATTTGTTGGGGGGCATGGACTTGACCAGGTAGTCACGGAGGGAGCGGTCTATGCAGAAAGCGGAAAGAGGTGGGGAGGGAAATATATCTCTGGTGGTGGGGTCCGTTTGGAGGTGACGGAAATGTCGGCGGATGGTTTGGTTAATGTGAAAGTTGGTAGGGTGGAAGGTGAGCACCAGGGGTTTCTGTCCTTATTATGGTTGGAGGGGTGGGGTTTGAGGGCAGAGGTGTGGGATTTGGATGAGATGCGTTAGAGGGCATCTTCAACCATGTGAGAAGGGAAATTGGGGTCTCCAAAGAAGAAGGCCATCTGGTGTGTTCTGTGGTGGAACTGGCCTTCCTGGGAACAGTGGAGACGGAGGAATTGGAAATACGGGATGGCATTTTTGCAGGAGGTAGGGTGGGAAGAGGTGCAATCCAGGTAGCTGTGGGAGTCAGTGAGTTTGTAAAAAATGTCAGTGTCAAGCCGTTGTCATTAATGGAGATGAAGAGGTCCAGGAAGTGGAGGAAGGTATCAGAGATGGTCCAGGTGAATTTAAGGTTGGGGTGGAATGTATTGGTGAAGTTGATGAACTGCTCAACCTCCACGCGGGAGCACAGGGTGGCGCCAATGCAGTCATCAATGTAGCGAAGGAAGAGGTGGGGAGTGGTGCCGGTTTAACTATGGAAGATGGACTGTTCTACATAGCCGACAAAGAGACAGGCATAGCTGGGGCCCATACGGGTGCCCATGGCTATCCCTTTGGTCTGGAGGAAGTGAGAGGATTTGAAGGAGAAATTGATAAGGGTGAGGACCACTTCAGCCAAACGAATGAGAATGTCAGTGGAAGGGTACTGCTGGGGACATCGGGAGAGAAAGAAACGGAGGACTTGGAGGCCCTGGTCATGGCGGATGGAGGTGTAGAAGGATTGGATGTCCATGGTGAAGATGAGGCATTGGGGGCCGGGGAAACAGAAGTCTTGGAGGAGGTAGAGGGCGTGGGTGGTGTCTCCAATGTATGTGGGGAGTTCCTGGACTCGGGGGGAGAGGACAGTATCGAGGTAGGTGGAGATGATTTCGGTGAGGCAGGAGCAGGTTGAGACAATGGATCCTTCGAGGTGGTCAGCCTTATAGATCTTGGGAAGGAGGTAGAACCGGGCGGTGCAGGGTTCCCAGACTACAAGGTTGGAAGCTGTGGGTGGGAGATCTCCTGAGGTGATGAGGTTCTGGATGGTCTGGGAGATGATGGTTTGGTGATGGGGGCTGGGGTCATGGTCGAGGGGGCACTAGGAGGAAGTGTCTTCGAGTTGCCTTCTGGCTTCAGCGGTGTAGAGGTCAGTGCACCAAACTACTACAGCGCTCCCTTCAAAATAACACCCCAATGGAGGTGGATAGCACCTTCTGTTCCTTCACGTTCATGATAACAGCCAAGTTCTTTGTTATGTACACACACACAGCTGGCCTCAGGATCAAGCTGATGGTTGGGAAGGCCTTTGTTCCCATCACATTGCTGGATAGCTGCAAAACATAGACAATTTACAGATACCAGAACAAAAACAACTCAATAATTTCCATCTTTGCTCTAGTCCTTACAAAGACAGAGCTCTCAAGCACGCTAACACTAGTCAGATAAGAAACAGCCCCTGTGAATCAGGCAAATCCACAGGTCGAAAGTCAGTAGCAAACCTAGTGATCTGCTGCATGGTGAGGTAGCCAGAGCCAGATATGAAGTCTGCATTACTATTTCAGGTACGCTTGCAAGCATGATATAAAGTCTTGAAGCATTGACTATCATATCTGGGAGTCATTAGCTGCTGAAAGAGAGAAAATGCTGCATCCCCTGTGGCCTACACTAACTCTATGACCAAGGCTGCAGCACTTACCAATTGGCACCACCAACACTGAAAATAACAGCCCACAATATCACTTAGCAGCTTAACATGCAGTGCTTGTGGAAGAACCTGCTTCTGAAGGATTCAAAAGCACTGACCTAAAAGCCTTCATAGTTTCTGCAGTGGATGGTACACACTGCTGCCACTGGTAGAGGAATTAAGTCGAGAGTGTGGTGCTGGAAAAGCACAGCTGGTCAGGCAGCATGATCGAGGGATTGATTGTTTATGTAGACAGATGGGGTCCTAGTCAAACAAATTGTTTTGGCCTGAGTTGAGCTTCTTGAAAGTTGTGGAAGTTGCACGCATCCAGGTAAGAAGAGCACATTCCACCAAACTCCTTATGATGGCCAGACTTTGAGAAATTAGTGAGTGATTTACCTGTGATAGAATTCTGAGCTACATTTATAGACATTATATAAGTTCTGGTGACCTCCAGGATGTAGATGTTTATATGCCAGAGATATCATAGAATTTGTTGTCAAGATGAACACTTCCATCTTCAACACAAGACTCCATTCTCCTTCTGAGAATTCTGACAGATGATCATACATTTATTTTTGTTGTGGCTCGTGAGGTTCATTGTCTGTGTCAAGGTGATCTTAGGTGAATGCTTCCTGAGGCCTCCAATGGGGGCTGTTCATTATTGACTCATGTGCAGCATTTGTGATATGCAAATTCATTCTCATCTAGTGTTTCCATTTTTATCTGTGATGTTTGATCCAAATAGATACATATGAGTCAATTTAGAGTTGTATGACACTCACTTTGTTGGGTCTGAAAGCCTTGAACTCTCCCTTGCAGTGAAACATCTACTTCGATATACTCCGATTGCTCATCTCCTCTACAAAACTCCACAATGCCTGCTTGGGGAGGTTGGCTGGTCTTCACTTGTTATCCGCTGGTATGTACATCTACCTTTCTGTCCTCACTGCTTCCAACATCACCTGATGCATCTGTGAATTTGGGGATTGCTGTCTGTCATCCACTCACTTCCTCCAATGAACAACATTCAATGTACGATAATACTGTCACAAATGCTACTGGCATCCCTTATACTTACTCTGCCTTTATTAGGGTTTCTGACTCTTCACCCCATTCCACACCCACATCAGACACCATGTCCAGAGGAAAGTCTCTTAATTGGGTAGCTGCAGTGAAAATCACCCAGAAGGCTTGCTATTTGGAAGGATATGTTCTTGGCCTGGAAATTGACACATTGTTTCACCAAGGACCATGTTCCCAATTCGCTTCTGTTTATTTTTTTAAAACATTAAATTCACCAAAAAAAGGGAAATACTTTAATAGGTTTAGTGCCTTGTAGCATATTTTCACATATAAACCATGTTATCTGCAGCAAAATTATATGGAAGTGCTTAAGATGGTGGACTGCAATGAATTAAGTGTAATGAATCGCCGCTCAACATTTAAGATTAGAACTGCTCCTTTTGCAGTGCACAATTATGTTAATTGGTAAGGACATTTTTACTGAATTAATTGTTACAATTTTCAAGGGGAAATGAAACTTTATCAGCCTCATACCTTTATATCATACCTTTAATTATACACACCATTGATTTCTAAGAGCAACTAATAAATATGGTTACGAAGGTTCATAAATCAATTTGTCAGGAACTAAAGAAAAATACAGCAAGCAGATAGAGTGGATATTTTATGTGGCAGTCCTTGCATTGCTTTGTACAGATCATAACATCTTTCTAAATTCACCAATGTGGCAATTAATAACTAAGATAGGCTATTAATTTATCATAATTTTGAAATTTTGGAGAAGTTGATTCCATTCACGAGACAGCTCATTGTAATGAGAATTAAGGCCTACAAAAATCTATAGTCATAACGTTATTCACATTGAAACACAATTAGAGGACAAAAGTTGGAATTATTGTTATTTCAAAATTTCTTGAACATTGATACAGATCTGTATTTCCAACCAGCTTTTATTGTGAAATATAAACATTCGCAAGATAAGAATATGAATGTTAATTGGACACCTATCCACCTATTTCTTCATTATTTAGTTTGAAGATACATTTTACCCTTATATACTTGAATAACTATAAAAATTCTTGCAGTATAAAGCAATAACTCCATTTGTTCCAAATTATTTGGCCAGGGATTACTGAGTCCCATTGAGCAGAGAGGGAGAGGGCCTGAAAGTTGGTGTTGGCCAGTCATCAGTTTCTTCAACCTATTTCTTGCACTGGCCATTATTGCCTCATGTGATGGGAAGCCAATTAGTTTGAAATGAGACAAAAAAAAACAGCAGATTCCTAAGTAGACAGGCAGGAGGCTGGAAGAACACAGCAAGTCAGGCAGCATCAGGAGGTGGAGAAGTCGACATTTTGATTGCAACCCTTCTTTAAGTGGGGGTGGTTGTCAAGGGAGCTGCAGATAAAGAGGGTGAGGGGGGGGCAGGGTAGTGAAGTGGGGATAGGTGAACACAGGTAGAGCTTCCAAACTGGTTGGTCAATGGGAAGAATGAATCCGGTTGGTGGCTGGGAGAAATGGAAGGGAGGGACAGAGGCTTGGAAAGGAGCAGGAGGATAGGAAGGGAGGTTATTTGAAATTGGAGTACTCAGTGTTGAGACCTCAGGGCTGTAGGCTGCCCAGGCGGAAGATGAGGTGTTGTTCCTCCAATTTGCGATTTGGTTCGTTGTAGCAATGGAGGAAGCCAAAGATGGTCATGTTGGAAAGGGAGTGGGAAGGGGAATTAAAATGGGCAATGACTTGGAGGTTCGGTCGGTCCCCACAGGCCAGATTGAGATGCTCAGCAAAATGGTCCCTAAATTTATGTTTAGTCTCTCTGATATAGAGAAGATCACATTGGGAGCTCCTGATGCAGTAAACACGGTTGGAAGAAAGGCAGGTGACAAAACATAAACTTAGGGAATGGTTTGCCTAGCATCTCAGCTGGGCCCACAGGGGCCAACCACATCGCCAAGTCACTGCCCATTTTAATTCCCCTTCCCACTCCCTTTTCGACATGACAATCCTCCTCCATTGCCACAAATTAGTGGAACAATACCTCATCTTCTGCCTGGGCAGCCTACAGCCCGGAGGACTCAACATTGAGTTCTCCAATTTTCAATAACCTCCCTTCCCATCCCCCGGCTTCCTTCCAAGCTCCTCCACGTCCCATTCACCCCTCCCTGCCACCAACTGGATTCATTCCTCCCATTAACCAACCAGGTCATAGCCTCTACCTGTCTTCACCTATCCATACCACCAGCTTGCCCCCGCCACCCCTTTTATCTGCAGCTCCCCCACACCCTTCCTGAAAGAAAGTTTGCATCCAAAATGTCGACTTCTGCACATCCTGATGCTGCCTGGTTTGTTGTGTTCTTCCAGCCTCCTGCCTGTCTAGATTAGATTGAAATAGCTTTGTTTCACAGCGATTGCAAGATGGCCACTAGGATTTTCCAATGCGGTTTCATCAGTTTCTCAAACAAAGCAGGGATACTTTACCTGACTGGAGGCAGGCAGGTGGCAGCAGACCAGAGTGCCAGCATTTTTATCTGCCTGGCTGCTACTGAGCTGGCAATAGGAGCTGTTTATTAATTAAAGTTAGTGAAATGCTGGTTCCTGGCGAAACAATGCGACCATTTCCAGGCTAGAAACATAACGGCCATTTTGTATTGCTCTTTCAGTTACTTTGCAGTCACAAGTGATTGCTCCTTTTCAGCTAGAAGTGCTCTGGTTATTCCTCTGTTTTTGGGAACCTGCTTAGTGCCACAATTAGACAGGAAGCTTATCTTCATGCCAATTAAATGGGCACCACCTTGAAATTCCCAAACAGTGGCTGTCTTCTACCTGTCAGGGCAGTTATAAGACTGTAAACAGTGCTGACCTTTCCTGTACCAAACAGAAAATCCAACCCTTGACATCTTTACCCATTCTGTTTAATTATTTGAATGGGGAAACAATACTTATGAAGAATTATAGCAGGTTAAAAAAAATCCAAAGCTTGAAGATGAATTCACAGCTTAAACCCAATTCTACATCTGAAAATAACTTCAAATACAATTTTCACTGCAATTCAAAATATTACAACAACCTACATATAAATCAGATTGAGAAATTACCTGAACAAGTTTCATTCGATTCATCTTCACTGTTGACACAATCATTAGCTCCATCGCACAGCCACCTTTTAGGAATGCAACGATTATTTTGGCATCTGAAGTGATTAGCAGGGCATGTACTGTTGTCTAGCAAAACAAATTATGGCTGATCAGTCAAGACCGAAGGCTGTAGGTAAAATGTTAATGAGTGCAACATAAAACTGTAATATGAAGAGAAGATAAAACAGATAGATGTTTTGTGCATTGTCTTCAGTTCAAAATAGCTGTTTCTAATGAATTGTTATTTCTGCACTGAATGTTATCTCATAATTTTATCCTGTCACTGAAAATAGACGAGATGGCTAAAATATGAAAATGTCATGCTTTACAGCACCAATTTGAAGCTACATTCCACTCTGATTAATTTGTAACTTTTACCCACTATTAAATAAATGTTTATCACTGATAGGTTATTCTCAGGTGGTTATCAAACTTCTGTCATCCTATTCATGAAATGCACATCATCAAAACCACAGGGCCCAAAACCAATGCAGTTGTGCCACCAATGCTAATATTATTTTCGATGAACTGGAATAGCTGAATAATAAAATACCACACTTGTATGATAAGGCTGTCAATTTTAAGAATTCAGGAACTTTAAAAATAGTGTTCCAATGTTTGATCATTTATCTCAAAATGGAAACACTGAAATGATATTATTCATTACAATTAAATTTTCCAGGACATAGAACACAAGGTTACAAATTAATAAGGGAACTTAGATAAATCTAATTTATCCCCTTTTTTAATGAGTCAGCAACTAAACGAAAACACCAAGTTGTATAGTTCAAAACATACAGCAGATGTCTTGGTCTTCATCACTGCCATCAAAGCAATCATTATCACCATCACATTTCCAGCGTTCCTGAATGCATCTTCCATTTCGACAAGCAAACTCTCCAAAATGGCACTGTTGGAAAGTTGTAGGGCCAGGTTTTACTGGGGGAAAAAAACAAGTGAAAATTAGGACTATAAAAATTTGTTGTTGGTGTCAAAAAACATTAAATATCACAGGCATGACATTTCTTTTACTTCAGTTAATGTTACTAGAATACACTGGGCAAAATCAGCTAAAGCAGCAGCGAAGATCTCAGACTTCTAAGCACATCTAACACCTAAAAACACACAGGTTTGCATTTATTTCAATATTTTCTGTTAGTTCAGGATTAAATTCATTTGGGCCTAACTCTGTACAAAATTGACCAAGCGATCAGGTGAAAGTTGCAAAATGCATCAACTCACAAAGGTTTTTCAACTTTTTAACTTCAGCTGTGAAAGCAAGATAGCAATTTTTAAATTTCTTTTATTTTCAAAAACATGTTATAGTTCAATATTCTTTTTAAGCCCTCTTGAATGATTTTGAGTCAGCTAACTCACAGACGAAGGACTAAACATCCTTATGCATATTTTATTTTCTGCAACTGTAAAACTTCCAAGTTATCATTTTAAATATCTCCAGCAATGTATAAAGGTAAAGAGAAATAAAAAGCTGTTCCAAAGAGTGGCAATCAGAGAAAGATTGTCACTCTGCTCCTTCTTATTTGAGGTAGGAAAGAGCTGCACATTTCTGACAGGGGATTCCGACTACGCCTCTCAGGAATGTGAAACTTGACAGATATCTCATGGAGCAGGAGAGTCAGGAGTATGATGGTCCCTTTTTCACAGCAGTAGTTGCAGCAATCTGTGATTTAAAAGCTCAGCATCCACAGACAGCCACTTTGACAGCTCCTGGAGAAGGAGAAGTAAATATGGTAAGTAGGAGGTTAGGTTTCCAGGGAGGTAGGGCGCCGCATTGCCTGATTGATAGGGTGCCAGTGTGTAAGGTGTCAGGGTAGCAGGTAAGTAATGTGCCAGTTTGGTCAGGTGCCAGGTAAGTAGGGTGTCAGGTAAGTGATTGGTTTTGGTAGATCAGGTGGGTGTGAGATATTGGGTCCATCAAGGGTGGGACTCAGGTCCTCGGAGGGATTTCAGGGTGGGATGTCAGATCCCGGGTAGAAGAAAGGTATTATGTGTTGTTGGGGGTTGTGGTGGTGGGCAGCAGTACCATTTGGTTCAGTGTCCAGGTAAATTAAGGGGTCAAAAGAAGTATTGTTTTGGAGGGGTGTGACATGGCTTACGAGAACTGTTTAAGAGTTCATAAGGAGTTGGACTCAAGCTTTTAATTGTTTAACCTTTCCTGGGTAACCATTTACTTGACTGCAGCAGAACCATATATGTTCTCTGATTTAAGTTGATATTTGGAGGATTCCAGGCACATAGGGAATTGCACATAAGAACTTTCAAATTTTCCAGGCAATTTTCTGGGAGTTTGCTACATCAGCCATTCTGCACGGTCTCGATGTACAACCACCCTCTATGCTGTAGAAATTATAACCCTGCCATCTGATAATCAGAGTCATGTTTGCGATTATATTAAAATCTTCAAGTTTCAAGTATATCACTGTACATTCACTGACGCCACCTTAGAACAATTGAAATGTTATGCCACAGAAAGGGACTACGTGTCTGTGACAGCTGAATACACTCGCCACCTATTCTAATCCCACTTTCCAGCAACTGATTCAAATGAGGAAACAAACTCTCGATATTCACCACCCTCTGGGTGACAAAAGATTTTCCTGACACCTCTTCTAATCTTTCTACTAATGACTTTGAATCTGCACCCTTGATAATTTCTGTCTGTGCTGAGAGCAATAGTTCATCCAACGGTATTGAAGCCCCACATTATTTTGTATATCTCAATTAAGTCATCTTTCAGTCTCCACTGTTGTAATGAATAAACCCCAAAGCTTTCCTCAAAGCTGCAATTTTCAAGCACTGGCAACATTCTTGTAAATCTCTCCTGCGTTGTTTCTAAAGCAATTATGTTCTTCCTCTCGTGTGGCAACCCCAACTATGCATAAAACTCAGCAGTGGCTTTATCAATGTCTCATTGAGGCCCTGTGTTATGTCGCTACTTTTGTATTCAGTACCTTGACTAATAAACTTACACTCAACCTCCTTCCCGTTCCCTCAATCCCTCCTGACCTGCAGCAGTTCAAGGTGGGATCTCACCATCACTTTCTCCAGGGCAATTAGGGGTGAGCCCATGATTGCTGGCCTCGCAACTGACATCCAATGGTCAAGTAATTTTTAAGATGCAGAATGACGACTTAATTAAGTCACATATTATTATTAGAATTTATATTAAAATTATCTTCTCGCTGACTTTGTAACCATTTTCAAATTAATTGGAAATGTGATAGAAGATAAAAATTTCCACTATATTAAGCACATTTGCTATTTTGGTTCTGAATGGTGAAGTATAATGATGGTGTCAATCACTGGGACCTATGTCACTTTGGAGGATCTGGCTCATTGTGTAAGTAGCCTATCAGTCAGGACCACCCATACTGAAGACAGCCAATCTCGCATGTAAACCAACAAACAATGGAAATCAAAGTAGATCAGACTGCATCCATGGAGATAGAGCAAACTAATGTTTGAGTCTAGTTAGCTCATCTTCAGAGCTGAAGTGAAATGTGGAGGGGGCAGCATTTATGCTGTAGCTGGGGAAGGGGGGTGTAGAGTGCATGGGAGCACCAGCACTCTGCAACCCACCCCATCCCCCTCCAATTATAACATAAATACTTCTCCCTCCACACTTCACTTCAACTCTGATGAAGAGTCATCTAACTTGAAATGTTAGCTTCCTCTCCCTCCACGGATTCTGCCTGACCCACTGTGATCTCCACCCTTTGTTGTTTTCAGTACAGATTCCAGCATCTGCAGTAATTTGCTCCTACCTTGCATATAAACCATTCTGATTGGCAGGTTAATCAGTCAATGATTGCTGCTGTTTTGAACAACTACTTGTTCAAAAATAGACTTTTCTTACCCTTGAGAAAGAATCAGACATTCAAAGAACTGAAATCCATAAAAACTCATTTAAGTCTACTTTGGAATTTAAGATTCCAAAACAATAATATTTTAAAGTTTCATCATTCTACATTCTGTGAAAGGAATCAAAGGGTATGGGGGGAAAGGGGAAACACATTGTTGAGTTGAATGATCCTGTATTCTACTTTTCCCTCATAGAATCAAGATTTTGTACCTGAGAGTGAGTGAGTGAGTGTTGCTCATGAGAGAATTTCCACATTAAGACAGGATGATAGGTTCAGATGAAGTATGATATGAGGAGGCATAGATCAGTTGAGCCAAATATTCTGTTCCTATGGAGTAAATTTTATTCAGCTATTAATGGAAGCATTACATTTATTTTAATCTGTGACCTTCCTTTAGATTACTATTAGGCTATTCTCAATAACCTAAAAAATGTCATCTAAATTTAGCATTAAACAATTAAACTCCACTTAAATTTATATATCCACAAAATTTGAAAGCTCTGTCTAAAAGCAGAGAAATAGTGTTTTCTTGGATCATTAATCAATGCCCTAATTAAAAACATTTTAAAAATTTAAGCACAAAAATCAAGATTGACATTTCAGTTAACTGAGGGACAAAGGTTATTGTGCATTTATATTTTGAATGAAAATTATATTTTCCTCTAAATGTTAATTAAATATTAAAAATGTCACAGTAATTGCAACAGAGTCTAAGCTCCATTATGTTCAATGAACCTTAAAGAGTGAACAATCTTTGAAAATGCTTAAAGATTGGAGCAAAGAACTGCTTTAATGAGTTTCCACACAGAAATTTTTCTCCTGTGTGTAATTCCTGAGAAGTGTTTCTTGCAAAATAAAATGGATAAACAAAGAAAAGTCTGCATTGTCACCTGTTTTAATGTAAGAGAAATGAAAGAAAAAAACTGTATCAATGTCCTGATTGTTCTTAATTTGCCATTCACCTAAGAAAAAAGTTTTACTTCACAAAGTTTTGCTTGACCAACTGAGTATCAGAATTTCTGATCTTTGCCTCTGAGTTAATTACTGAGAACATAAATATATCCTTTCAAAATAAATTCTTGTCAGCAACATGAGTTCATAAGAGAATCCACTTGCCCGATTGTTTTAGTCGTAATTCAACTTGAGGGGTCTTTTCATTTCTTTCAAGAAATTCAGCAGGGGTCCTAAAATTCCTCATGGCTCGTGCTAGATCACCTCCAGTTCTGAAAATCCTTTGTTTTGCCTTGAAAAATTTGGAGCCTCACTTTATAGAGAAAGCGATGGCAATAGATGGAGTCAACAATAAATTGTTGGAGCCAAATAGCCTGCATCTCCAAATAGGACATTCAAAAAGCTGGTTTGAGAATTTGTTCTGCTTGATTAGGGGTGATCATAAAATTGAGGGAATCATAAAAATGGAGAAAGAGGACATCAGAGATTAGCTTAAATTACCACTTGCCCTTTGGAAACTGAATGCCAGACCCAACATTAAAGGCAAGGAATGAGTATGCTCTTGGCATAACCAAGATTTGGAAATAGTGATCACAATTTCTTAAGTTCATTTTGGAAACAGTGATCACAACTCCTTAAGTGTTAAGATAGCTATGAGAAAGGATATGTTAGGACCTTGTGGGAAGGTACTAAATTAGGGCAGTATTACATCAGTAATAGGCAGGAGCTAGGGTTTCTTAATTTGGAGGAGCTGTTATCAGGCAAGTGCAGATTTGACATGTAGGAGTTGTTTAAATTAGAGTTCAGGACTGCTATGTTCCAGTCAGGATGAAGAACAAGGATGGCCAGATAAGGAACCCCTGGATAATGAGGGAGATGGGGAATTTAGTCAAAAGGGAAAAAAAAGAAGTATATATAAAGTTTAGGAAGCTAAAATCAGACAGTGTCCATGAGAAATATAAAGGAAGCAGGAAATTAAGAGAGCGAGAAGGGGCCATGAAATGACCATGGCAAGGAGGGTTAAAGAGCATTGCAATGCATTCCATACATACATTAAAAATAAAAAGATAACTGTGGAGAAGGTAGGACCACTCGAGGATAAAGGAGGAACTGCTTGGAGGCAAAGGATATGGGTGAAATCCTAAATGTGTACTTTGTGTTGGTATTTATCTGGGAGAAGGATATGGATGATAGTACAATTTGTGTGGAGCATGCTAATATGCTAGGGCATTTTGAAATCAAGAAAAAGTCATGTTGGGTCTTTTGAAGAGCATTAAGATGGATAAGTCTCCATGATCCAATGGTATCTATTCCAGGTTAATGACAGAGGCAAGAGAGGGGCTTGATGGAGCATTGACCACAATCTTTATATCCTCGTTAGTCACTGGAGAGATGCTGGAGATTGGCAAGTAGCTCATGTTGTTCAAGAAGGTAAATAGGGATAATCCAGGAAACTATAGACTGGTGAGTCTCACATCAGTGGTTGGGAAGTTATCAGAGAGAATTCTTCAGGATAGAATTTACATGCATTTTGAAAAGTGTGGCGTAATTAGGACAGTCAGCACAGCTTTGTATGGGGCAGGTCAAGTCTTACGAAATGGAATTTTTCAAGGAGGTGACAAAGGTGATCAATGAGGATATAGCAGTGGATGTTGTCTATGTGGATTTTAGTAAGGCTTTTGGCATGATCCCTCATCATAGACTCTCCAGAAGATTAATGTGCATGGGATCCACAATGACTTGGCCACATGCATTCAGAATTGGCTGGCTCACAGAAGGCAGAGGGTAGTGGTGGAAATGTGTTTTGCTGACCAGCGGTCCTGCTGTTTGTGATTATCTGTAAATGACTTGGACGAAAATGTAGATGGTTGGGGTTAGAAAGTTTGCAGATTATATAAACATCGCTGGAGTTGTGGATAGTGTAGAAGGCTGTCAGAGGATACAGCAGGATATAAGTCAGTTGCAAATGTGGGTGGAGAAATGGCAGATGAGTTTAATCCAGGTAAGTGTGAGGTGCTACACTTTAGGAGATCAAATGTAAAAGAAAAGTATACACTTAATGGCAGGACCCTGAACTGCACTGATTTACAGAGGGATCTTTGGGGTTCAGTCCATAGCTCCCTTAAAGCAGCCACACAAGCAAATAGGGTAAGAAAGAATGCATATGGCATGCTTGCCTTTATTGGTTGGGGAATAGAGTACAAGAGTCACGATGTCATGTTGCAGCCTTTTAAGACTTTAGTTAGGCCACACTTAGAGTATTGCATTCAATTCTGGTTGCCACATTACAGGAAAGATGTGGATGTTTTGGAGAGGATGCAGAAGAGATTTACCAGGATTCTGTCAGGGAGACTTGATAGGAGTCTATAAGATTATGATATGCATAGATAGGGTTGACAGTCAGATCCTTTTTCCAGAGTTGAAACGTCTAATACTAGGAGCGGTGTTTTTAAGATGAGAGGGGGCAAGTTCAATGGAGCTGTGAGGGGCAAGTGATTTTTACACAGACCGTGATAGGAGTCTGGAACATGCTGCCAGGGGTGGTGGTGAAGGCCGATATGATAAGGGCATTTAAGGAGCTTTTAGTTAAGCATATGAATATGCGAGGAATGTTGAGATATGGACCAAGGATGGGCAGAAGGGATTAGTTTCATTTGGCATCATGTTCAGCACAAATTGTGGGCTGAAGGGCCCTGTTCCTGTGCTGTACAGTTTTAAGTTCTATAATCAGCAGGGTCCCCATCATTTGCATTTTCAAACCCAAACCCATTTTTGAACTTTTCTATTTGAAACATTTTGTTCATGGTGGTTGCCATTCAGGAGCGATATGGTGCTATAATATATTAGTTCTTCATTCAGATTGGCATTGGCTCAGCAGTCTAGTGAGCTAGGTATAATTACTAAGTATTCATTTGATTAGTTATTACATTTCACAGTATGCATTAAACAGAATTTTCAAAGAAAGGTCTTCATTATTTTTTCACCATCAAGCCTAGGCTCTGAGGTGACTCCGGAAGATACACTGGCACAGCATTCTCCCAGCCAACATTTATCCCTCATCCAATACTATCTAGCCATTCGTCTAGCTTTTTGTAAGGCGCTGCTGTACGGTAATCAATTCTTACGGTCCTTGACTTTCCAACAACTTCTAAAATCCTGACTGTAAAGCTTTTCAGGGCACCCTGTGCATTTTAACAGAAAGTATTCTTTTCATTGGGCCAATTTTAACCGAACCCGGTCACCTGGGAACTGATATGGTACAATGCCAGTTGTAGTAACTCAAGTAGTCTCCAGTAAACTCAAGTGAGAATAATATTAGTGAGGTGGTGAAATTAGCAATCTATCAAATCCACTGGCTTTCATGCCAAGCAATTTAGATTAAAATTACCACCTATATCTTCTACCTTCAAAGTTAAATATCAAAATATTGCCAGAAACTTACAAATAATATCATATTAAATCAATAGAGTTTGCATTGTTTTCTATTGTTCCTATCAGCATTATCTGGGAATAATCAGCTGAAGCATAAAAAATAAGTCAGGAGCTGTAATCATATCTGATTATCCAACTCCGTATCCTGATCCCGCTTTCTCCCTACACCCTTTAGCTCTAAGAACTACATCCAACACACTTGTGAAAACATTGAATGCTGTTTTCTGTCAACTGTTTTCTGTGATGGAAAGTTGCACAGGCTCGCCATTCTCTGGAGGAAGAAATTTCTCTTGTCTTGGTATTAAATGGGCAAAAGTGAGGAGTGCAGATGCTGGAAATCAGAGTCGAGATTAGAGTGGTACTGGAAAAGCACAGCCAGTCAGGCAGCATCCGAGGAGCAGGAAAATCAATGTTTCAGGCAAAAGCCCTTCATCAGGATGGAACGCAGGGAGCCACCAGGGTGGAGAGATAAATGGGAGGGGGTGGGGCTGGGGGAGAAGTTGGCAAAGAGTACAATAGGTGGATGGGGTAGGGTTGGTGGTGATAGGTCAGAGAGGAGGGTGGAGTGGATAGGTTGGAAAGAAGATTAGCAAGTAGAACCGGTCAAGAGGATGGTGCTGAGCTAGAAGTTTGGAACTGGGGTAGGGCTGGGGGAGGGGAAATGAGGAAACTGTTGAAGTCCACATTGATGCCGTGGGGTTGAAGTGTTCCAAGGCGGAAGTTGAGGCGTTCTTCCTCCAAGCGTTGGGTGGTGAGAAAATGGTGGTGGAGGAGGCCCAGGACCTGCATGTCCTTGGCAGAGTGGGAGGGGGAGTTGAAATGTTGGGCCACGGGGCGGTGGGGTTGATTGGTGCGGGTGTCCCAGAGATGTTCCCTAAAGCGCCCTGTGAGAAGGCGTCCAGTCTTCCCAATGTAGAGGAGATTGCATCGGGAGCAACAAATGATTGGTGGATGTGCAGATGAAACTTTGATGGATGTAGAAGGCTCCTTTGGGGCCTTGGATGGAGGTGAGGATGGAGGTGTGGGCACAGATTTTGCAATTCCGGTGATGGCAGGGAAAGGTGCCAGGACGGGAGGGTGGGTTATTGGTGGGCAATAAGGTATTAAATGGTCTATCCTGCATTCTTACTCTGTGATCTGTGTTTCTGGACTCTCTGGTCTTTAGGAGTTTACCCTGTCTAGTTTTGTTAGAATTTTATAGGTTTCTATATGATCCCTTCCTCATTCTTCAAAACTTCCAGGGAATATAGTCCTTATCAATCCAATGTTCCTTTGTAACCAGAACATCATTTGTCAGATAAGGAGACCAAATCAGTACACAGTGCTTTAGGTGTGGTCTCACCAAGGTTCTGTACAATTGCAGCAAGACATCTCTGTTTGTGCACTCAAAAGCTCTTGCTATGAAGGCTAACATACCATTTGCCTTCTACACCACCTGAATGCTTATTTACAGTGACTGATGGTCAAGAAACCAGGTCTTGTTGCACCTTTCCTTCCCCAACTCATTGCCATTCAGATAATAATTGTCACCAAACTAGGTAATTTCATATTTATCCACAATGTACTTCATCTACCATGCAGTTGCTCACTCTCTGAACTTATTCAAATCACATTGGAACATAGAGTCATAGTCATAGAGATGTACAGAATGGAAACAGACCCTTCAGTCCAACCCGTCCATGCCGACCAGATATCCCAACCCAATCTAGTCCCACCTGCCAGCACCCGGCCCATATCCCTCCAAACTCTTCCTATTCATATACACATCCAAATGCCTCTTAAATGTTGCAATTGCACCAGCCTCCACCACATCCTCTGGCAGCTCATGTACCACCGTCTGCGTGAAAAAGTTGCCCCTTAGGTCTCTTTTATATCTTTCCCCTCTCACCCTAAACCTATGCCCTCTAGTTCTGTACTCCCCCATCCCATCTTTGTCTATTTATCCTATTCGTGCCCCTCATAATTTTGTAAACCTCTATAAGGTCACCCCTCAGCCTCTGATGCTCCAGGGTAAACAGCCCCAGCCTGTTCAGCCTCTCCCTATAGCTCAAATCCTCCAACCCTGGCAAAGTCCTTGTAAATCTTTTCTGAATCCTTTCAAGTTTCACAACGTATTTCCGATGGGAAGGAGACCAGGATTGCAGGCAACATTCCAACAGTGGCTGAACCAATGTCCTGTACAGCCGCAACATGACCTTGCAACTCTTGTACTCAATACTCTTCTCTGCATCTTCCTCACAGTTCTACCTTCTATCCAGCTTTGTGTCATCTACAAACTTGGAGATTTTATATTTAGTTTTCTCTCTGAAATCATTAAGGAATTTTGTGAATAGCTGGGGTCCTAGCAATGATCCCTGCCTTTCCTGACTAGGCGCTTGCTTCCACTCAGAAAATTATCCAGAAATGAACTAGTGCAAAAGACCAGGCCACTTCATTGCTAATGAATAATGCCCTAAAATGACTTACATTTATTTTTAAGGTGATCTGTTCTATTGGTTTCAGATTTAATACACTGGAACAAGCCTTTCTTCCAATGCTGACAATAATTTGGAACAAAACAACAGATTTTGATTGTTGCACTGGTTCGGAAAATCACCTCAAAAATTTATTGTTTATTTTTACAACATACAGGCACTACTATGAGGGCTTTTGTGGTGGAGTGTTAGAGCTCTACCTCTGGACAAGAAAGTCTGACTTCCAATGAATGTGTGTCATAAAATATTCAAACAGAGTGATCACAATAACTACAGGCACTGGTAAAGACAGGGCTGACACCTATTTCTTCTTTATTGAACTTTATTCATCTTTTATCTTTATAAGATGGCACTGTGGCACTGTGGTTAGCACTGTTGCCTCACACTATCAGGGACCTAGGTTTGATCCCAGCCTTGGGCAATTGTCTGTGTGAAGTTTGTACGTTCTCCTTGTATCTGGATGTAGGTTTGCTCACTGAGCCGGAAGGCTCATTTTCATGCTCAGCAAGCAGACGTACATCCATAAACTCAACCTGAGCTACAAATCTTCTCAAAACTCGCTTTCTCCTTGTATCTGTGTGAGCTTCTGCTAGGACTTCTGATTTCCTCCCACAGTCCAAAGATGTGCAAATTAAGTGGATTGGCCTTGGTAAATTGTCCCATAGTGTCCAGGGATCTGCAGATCAGTTAGATTAGCCATGGTAAAAGTGGGGTTACAGAGAGGGGAGGGAAGTCGATCGGTGCAGAGTCAATGGGCCAAATAGCCTCTATCTGCAATGTAAGCATTCAATTATTCTATTTTCAAAGAATGATACCAATGTAAGTATTAAATGATATGCATAGCATTTTAAAAGTCATTCTCAAAAAAAATTCATAGGTGTCTCTCACAATGGATTTTCTTTATGTCTAGAAATCCACTGTCAACTAATGGCACTGTTCCTACCTCTAGGTCAGGGGATCAGGGGCTAAGTGCCAGCTCAGCACTTGTTAGTCACTGAAGTGTGTCACAAGTCAAAAAAATGCATAAGGTTGGCATTCTTAAATATATAAAGAAACACTTGTCTTTTTAAGGCTGAAAAAAAAAGGACCTATGATATATATGGTGGTCGATTGTGCTGCTTCATGAAGATTTGTACTTGTGCAAAGTAATTTTATTTTGGCTCCATTTCCTGACTGTGCCCAAAGTGAAAATTCTACTCCTATGTATGCACAAAACAACCAGTAAATAATACTGATAGTTGATAGATTAGTTCATTTTGAAACAGGACATTGATCATATTTGAAAACAGAAAAATTAAACAACAGAGCTTCAATGAATAGTCAGTTTTTGCAGTGAGTATCGATCACATACAGAGACCGGAACATATGCTGATTAAATCCATTTCATAAGGTCACTGCACACTTTGATTGTTTGGTGCTTGTGGGAGGGGTGCATTGGTACTTTGAGATTTCTTGGCATTTTCTTGCATTGAAAGCAGTATAAATCAAAGGGGTGAGACAGTTGGATTGGGCCTGGTGTTCAGGGATTAATTTAGGTCAAAGGTACAAAAACCCAATCTACCAGTGGCCAGATCAACTGGCTTTTGGCAGGGGCAGTGGGGAGAGTACAAATATAGCTCATGATCAGTCGGCAGGCTGTAATCAGTGAGCTTCTAAGAGTTGGTCCATGTGAGAAATTTATCATCATCTCGAAATAAATGCAGGAACAGGTTAGTACTGTATGTTTTGCTTTACTCAAAACTGCTTCTTGAGGAGTAGACAATTTCTAATGATTATTCTTAGGTGAAGCCAACGATTGCAAGCCGAAACATGGTTTCTGTTTAAGTGTGGCCTCTACAATAGTGAGAGACCAACTGGATAGATATTTGAAATATATAATTTCTCATCTATTAGGGTGATTTGTTATGATTGGCCTATACCCTGGGCTCCACATTTTAATTTTTAATCCACATTTGAGAACCCAAAATCTGGAACATATTCAGAATCTGACCCTGTGTTGCATAGCAACAGTGGCATAATGTAAAATTACTAACCAGATTGGGTGGCACGGTGGCAGAGTGGTTAGCACTGCTGCCTCACAGCGCCAGAGACCCGGGTTCAATTCCCGCCTCAGGTGACTAACTGTGTGGAGTTTGCACGTCCTCCCCATGTCTGCGTGGGTTTCCTCCGGGTGCTCCGGTTTCCTCCCACAGTCCAAAGATGTGCAGGTCAGGTAAATTGGCCATGCTAAAGTGCCCATAGTGTTAGGTAAGGGGTAAATGAAGGGGTATGGGTGGGTTGCGCTTCGGTGGGGTGGTGTGGACTTGTTGGGCTGAAGGGCCTGTTTCCGCACTGTAAGTAATCTAATCGAATCATCGGCTCTTCTTTCATCAGACAGAGATGACTGATCATGGTTTAACTTGAGGGTCACCACACTTCAGGTAACAGGAGAAGCTGAGAAGGAGAATCCTCATGGTAACCTCAGCCAGTGTGGGAATAGAACCAACATTGTTGATATCATTCTGCATTGCATACCAACTTTCAGCTGATTGAGCTAAATCAAACCCCAAATCAGTGCCACAAAATTATTTTTAAATGAAAATCACTTAATTGACAGAGCACTGGATTTGGCATCCAATTAGAGGCACTGGGAATGGCCTGGAGTCAGAATATGCAAATTGAAGGTCCTTTGATCAGGTTGGCAGTAGACAGGTGTTGATTTTGGGATGCTTGTGAAAACAATTACCTAACATAGGCTTTTGATAATTTATAACAAGTTTATTTTAGTTTGTTGAGTTTGTTTAAAAAAAAGCTTAGATGAGATACATCAGTTAATTGGTCAAAGGAAGTAAACAACTGTGACAAATGAGGACTCTTCATTAATTCCAAAGCTGTTGTGTAGAAAGGAGAAGCATTGGTGACAGTTTTATAGTGATGGAGTGTTCACTCCTTATATTGTGCTGTATTTGATGGTAAAGAGCTTTTATCTTCCCTCAGTTTGATGTAGGGAATGCCTGGTTATCCACCCAGAAGATGGCACCTCATACACTGGATCCCCTTGTTCTCTTTCACTCCACTTGTTGATATCCCTTATTTTGGGGGCTGGATATCGATGCTATGTTAATTACCAGCCTAAACTGTTTCAGTGAGTGACCATGAGCAGCTATTCATGCTGCCAAGATGTATACTGCCCATGTGCCCACCTCCAATTGAAGATTTATGTACATTCTTTCTTTGAAGAAAACCTTCTTAATTTCCAAAATCCTGCATTTAAAAAAGGGTAGCCTGATGCCCAACAAATCTGTTGTTAATATTTGTAAGGGTCTAGCTACTGATACTGACACAGTTAAATGACGTATCATGCTACATAGGAAATACTAAATACGGAAAACAAAAAGAACACTGTTTTAACAGAGTCCTCGATTTCAAACACAGGACAGACCTTGCCATTCACTGAGGGGCTGATAGAGGAAGGGGTGCAGAGGGACAGGGGAGGAATTGATAAGTGGCCTCAAGGTTATCTGATGTTTCCTGTCAAGCATGAACTGAGGTTATTGTACATAGGCAAGAGATATTATCTATGACCACCAAAAGGGTTGAGATGGCATTGGCTACAGAGCTTAGCAATAACCAGGAGGATGAGACTTCAATTACATAAATGATCCAATGTCCTGATAAAACTGGGAAAGGTAAGTGGGAAACCTTTCACTCTAGGTAAAAACAATGACTGCAGATGCTGGAAACCAGATTCTGGATTCGTGGTGCTGGAAGAGCACAGCAGTTCAGGCAGCATCCAAGTAGCTTCGAAATCGACGTTTCGAGCAAAAGCCCTTCATCAGGAACTGAAGTCATTAGCAAACAGGATTAAGGAGAATCCCAAGGCTTTTTATACATAGACAAAAAAACAAAAGCATAACCAGAGAAAGAGTTGGCCCACTTAAAAGACAACGGAGGAAATCTATATGTGCAGCCAGAAGAGGTAGGTGAGGTCCTAAATGAATACTTTATGTCAGTATTCATCAAGAGAAGGAATTAGTGGAGGCTGATCGAGAAGAGGGAGTGTCAAATTTCTAAGCTAAGTTGCTATTAAAAAGGAAGAGGTGTTGTCTGTCTTAAAAATTAGTAAGATGGATAAGTCAGCTATTACGAGGGGGCATAGCTTTAAATTAAGGGGTGGTAGGTATAGGACAGATGTTAGGGGTAGATTCTTTACTCAGCGAGTCGTGAGTTCATGGAATGCCCTGCCAGTAGCAGTGGTGGACTCTCCCTCTTTATGGGCATTTAAACGGACATTGGATAGGCATATGGAGGATAGTGGGCTACTGTAGATTAGGTGGGCTTGGATCGGTGCAACATCGAGGGCCAAAGGGCCTGTACTGCGCTGCATTTTTCTATCTAAGTCAATGGGTCCTGATGGATTCTATCCCAGAATATTGAGGGCGGCAAGAAAACAAATTTCTGGAGCATTGACAGACATTTTTGCATTGTCTTTGGCCACAGGTGAGGTCCCAGAGACTGGAGAATAGCCAATGTTGTCCCATTGTTTAAGAAGGGTAGCAGGCATCATCCAGGAAATTACAGACCTCTAAGCCTCATGTTTGTGGTAGGGAAGTTTTTGGAAAATATTCTCAGGGACAAGATCCGTACACATTTAAAAGCAAATGGACTTATTACTGATAGGCAGCATAGTTTTGTGCGGGGGAGGTTGTGCCTTACTAACACGATTGCATATTTTGAGGAGTTGACAGAGATGATTGATGAGGGAAAAGTGGTTGATGTTGTCTATACGGACTTCAGTAAAGCCTTTGACAAGGTCCCTCATGGCAGACTGGTACAAAAGCTGAAGGGGTGAACTGGCAAGATGTTTATAGAACTGGCTTAGTCATATAAACGGAAGGTAGCAGTGGAAGGATGCTTTTCAGAATGGAGGGTTGTGACTAGTGGTATTCCACAGGGATCAATGCTGGGACTTCTGCTGTTTGTGGTCTACATAAATGATTTGGAGAAAAATGTTCCTGCTGTAATCAGTAAGTTTGCAGATAATACAAAGATTGTGGAGTTGCGGATAAGGAGGAGAATTGGTAGAGGATATAGTCGACATAGATCAGTTGGAGGCATGGGTAGAAAAATGGCAGATGGAGTTTAATCAAGACAAATGGGAGGTGATGCATTTTGGAAGGTCAAGTACAGGTAGAAATTATACAGTGAATGGCAGAATGTTTAGGAGTATTGATATACAGAGGGATCTGGGTGTGCAGGTTCACAGATCATTGAAGGTAGAAGTGCAGGTAGATAAGGTCGTGAAAAAGGCCTATGGCAAGCTTGCCTTCATGGGAAGGGGCATTGAGTATAAGAATAGACAAGTTTTGCTGCAGCTTTAATGAACTTTAGTTGGGCTACACTTGGAATATTGTGTACATTTCTGGACACTACACTTCAAGAAGGAGAAGCCAATGCTTTGGAAAAGGTACAAAAAAGGTTTACCAGGATGTTGCCTGCTATGGGGAATTTTAGTAATGAAAAAAGGTTGGATAGACTGGGTTTGCTTTTAATGGAATGCAGAAGATTGAGGGGGCAACCTGATGGAAGTTGATAAGTTTGTGAATAGTATGGGTAGAGTGGCAAGTATGAGTTTTTTTCCCAGGATGGAGGGGTCAATTACTAGGGGACACAGGTTCAAGATGAGGGGGGGGGGGGGGGGGGGGGGAGTTTAAAAAAGATTTGAGAGGCAGGTTTTTCACACAAAGGGTGGTGAGTGCTGGAACGTGCTGCCAGAGTTGGTGGTGGAAGCAGACACAATAGCAGCATTTAAGCAACACCTGGATAAATATATGAATAAGAAGGGAATAGAGGAATACGGGTCCTGTAAGTGAAGATAGCTTTAGTATGGAAGGGCAAAACGTGTCGGCACAGGCTTGGACAGCCGGAAGGGCCTGTTCAGAGCTATATTGTTCTTTGTTCTTTGAGTCATGTCAACGTCATGTTGGCATATGTGCAGGAGGCCAGGTTACTAATACATCATTATCTCCTCTTCTAGAAGGAAAAGAGAGATCTCAACAGTCACGAGATGTTTCAAATAGATAATGGTGCAGCAGGTACCAATAGATGCCAGTCATTGCAATGATCCTATTACAACAGGATGATGAGACTGGAAGCTGTGGCCATCAAAGTCATTTGATTGATGTATCTTCAGTGTTGGCCTGCCTTGAAGTGACTCAGACTGCTTGCAGCTATCGTCTCCAGAATTCAAGTGCCTTTCTTTGTTGGAAAAGGTTAGGTTATCGATAGAGGCACAGCCTATAGTTATGTTAATAATGCTTAAGGTCCAATTTCCACCAGCTGTAGACCTCCCAGATGGAATGTGTGCTCCACAGATGATGAATACTTAAGGCTGTCAGAAAGAACCAAAGCCAAATTGATTTTTCCAAAATACATTTTTCTTTCATGATTTCTTACACGGCCAGAGCTTAATATGAAAAGAATGAGAATATACTGACAGAGAGTAACATTAAATTATACAGATATGCAATACCAGTTTAAAAATGATGCATCACGTGCCAACTTCCTACTTTTTAATTGGGTAAATTCACAACTTAGATTCCAACTTAATCTCCATTTCCATTCTGCACACCATGTGACCTGATAGCAGATATGGTGTAACTGCATTATTACAGCACAGAGGGAGACCATTTTGCTCTTTGTGTCTGTGTCAATACTTCAATGAGCATCTGACCCAGTCCCATTCTTCTGTCTTTACTCCTCGATTATTCTTTTTCAAATAGCCATTCAATCGTGCTTCGAATAAACCTGTTGAACTATTAACTGGTGTTGTGTGATTTTTAACTTTGTCCACCCCAGTCCAACACTGGCACCTCCAAATCATGTTTGAATGATCTGATTGAATCTGTCTTTACCACATTTTCCAGCAGTGCATTTCAGAAGCTAACCACTGCTCTCGTATCACATTTGCTTCTACGACTGAAGTAGTTCAAAACCGTCCCCTTGCAATCTCAATGCTCTCATGTGAGAAAACTTTTTCTCCCTATTTATTCCCTGAACCTCTCATGATTTGAATACTTCAGTCAGATTTCCTCTCAACATTCTCATTGTCACTTCTCCAGCCTATTTTTGTCATTAAAATTTCCCATTCCTGAAACCATCTTCATAAATGCCTTCTGCTTCTTTCCCACTACTGCTAAGATCAAACAAATGTCATATATAGCATCAACATCCAAGTCCTTGTACTCCAAGCCTTTGATAATAAAGTCTAAGATATTTTATGTTTATTTACTGTTCTCTGTCTGTATTGCCAATTTTAATGACCTCTGGACACACACACACAGAAAATTCTGCTCTGCTTTTAGAATACTATTTCTTCTTATTCTTCTGACCAAATTATACCCACATTGAACTTCATCTGCTATCTGTGTGCCCACTTCAACAACTTGTCTGTTTATTTTTGAAGTTCTTTGTTGTCTCTTTCAAGTTTACAATACTTCCAAGTTTTGTATCATCTGCAAATTTTGAAAGTGCACTTCACACATGAAGATAATTAAAATATATCAATAAAAACAAAGGCTGTAACACTTATCCCTTGGGAACTCCACTACAAATGTTGCCACAGCTGAAAAACCTCCATTCATCTTTTGCACCACTTCGTCATTTTTTACCTTTATGCTGATTTCCCTTTTTTTAAAAATGAACTTCAACATTGTTCACAGTTGCCATCAGAAAGTCCAAATACAGGGCAACCTCGATTATCTGAACAAGATGGGCGGGGAGTATTTTGTTCGGATAACTGATTGTTCAGATAACTGATTGGGTCGTAAACAAGTGGCAATTTACAAGTGCTGGTTATCCGGCTGTGCGCACCATAATGCCATTTAACTGATAGCTGATCTAATCATAAACAAGCAGTAATTCGAGTGCCAGTTTTAGATTAGATCAGATTCTCTGTAGTGTAGAAATAAGCCATTTGGCCCAACAAGTCCACACCGATCCTCCGAAGAGTAACCCACCCAGACCCGTTTCAAGCTGACTAATGCATCTAACACTATGGGCAATTTAGCATTGCTAATACACCTGAACCGCACATCTTTGAACTGTGGGAGGATAACCGGAGCACCTGGAGGAAACCCACGCAGACACAGGGAGAATGCGCAAACCCACACAGACAGTCACCCGAGGTGGGAATCAAGCCTGTGACCCTGGCGCTGTGAAGCAGCAGTGCGAACCACTAAGCCACTGTGCTGCCTCAGTTATCAAACATGCCCCAGTTATCTGACAATGCACGCCATAATGCCATTTAACTGATAACTGAATGCTGAGTTGCCAAATGCCATTTTTATGGTACCTTGAGATTCTTGTTCAGATAATCCGAAATTCGGATAATTGATGTTCGGATATTCGAGGTTGTATTGTATAATACATTAACAGCATTACCCTCATTAACTCTCTCTATTACCTTTTTTTAACAAAGCCAACAATTCAATTAAAAATGACTTTCCTTATGAAATCCATTCTGGTTCTCCTAAAGTAATCCGTGGGCGGCACGGTGGCACAGTGGTTAGCACTGCTGCCTCACAGCGCCAGAGACCCGGGTTCAATTCCCGCCTCAGGCGACTGACTGTGTGGAGTTTGCACGTTCTCCCCGTGCCTGCGTGGGTTTCCTCCGGGTGCTCCGGTTTCCTCCCACACTCCAAAGATGTGCAGGTCAGGTGAATTGGCCATGCTAAATTGCCCGTAGTGTTAGGTAAGGGGTAGATGTAGATGTAGATGTAGGGGTATGGGTGGGTTACGCTTCGGCGGGGCGGTGTGGACTCGTTGGGCCGAAGGGCCTGTTTCCACACTGTAAGTAATCTAATCTAATCTAATCTAATCTAATTTGTTTGTGTGACAATTAATTGTTCCCAGAAACTCCTAACCACTAACACTAAACTAGTAGTTGTTCAGCTGATCTTTAAAGCCTTTTTGAACAAGAGAATGATATTTTCAATTCTCCAGTCCTCTGAAACCATCCAAGCATAAAAGAGATTTAAAAATTATTGCCAGTTCCACTGCAATTTCCATTCTCACTTCCTCAGTATCCTTAAATAAATCACACTGGGTCCCAAAACATTGTCAACTTTAAGTATAGTCTAGTCAACAGCTGCTCCATTTGAATTTTAAACCCTTTCAGCAACTAAATTTCCTCCTCTTTCATCATAGGCCATATAACACCTTCTTCCTTTGTGAAGACAAATACAATGTATTCATTTACTATTTTAGCCCTGCCCACTGTCTCCATGTACATATTACTGTTTTGATCCCATTTATCACCCTCGAATCATCTGTGTGCTGGTAAAGGAATTTAAGATTTCCTTTATGTTAGTTGACAGTCCCGTTTCAAAGACCCTTTTTTGCTTCTGTCATTTGCTTTTTCATTGCTTGAGCCTTCAATAGTCAGCCTGGTTTTCAATTATGCCTTCTACCAGACAACTGTCATTTCATAGCACACTTTTTCCTTCTTTACTGTTAAGATGCAATCATATTGCTGTAGGAAGACCAGTTAGGGACAACAGATATTGTTTGCTAAAGGATATAATGAGCCTGATGAATTTTTACCACAAACAATTATCGCTTCATAGTAACCATTATTTGGATCAGTTTTCCAATTCAAGATCTATAAATTGAATTTAAATGTCATCAGCTTCCACGGTGAGATCTGAACCAATGGCCATATAGCATTATCTTGAATCTCTGGAATACTAATCCAATGCATTTCTACATCAGGTAAAAACACCCTGTGAGAGGCAGATTACCTCCATGGGTGCAACTGTAGGTGTCCATGTGGTGTCCAATATGTTCTCTAGTAGAAATTTGGAAACATAATAGAAGTTCGACCAGACACAATTTTGGACAACATGGAATTTTGGACATATGAAGAGTTTTGCACATTTAAGCAGTGTCATTTTCTGTGATTACAGATAGACTTCTGTATCATTCTGTGGGTAAGACATTAACCACCATGATAACTGAGCTCATTTAGTTTTAATCAGAATTTAAATTATTTCAAGAGAATATTTTTAAGATTACATTATGTAGGAAAATAAAATTAAATTAAAAGGCTGAAATATACTTTTGAGCAGGAACACAAAGCAAGTGAAGTGCACTCCACTCCTGATAGTCATTACATAAGTAATAGTTCTCATTAGGAGTGGCCGCATAGACTTGGTTTTTAAGGAGGGCGGAGTTTTAATTTTATATTGACATTAATCAGGGGCACATGGTTTGAGGTAGTAATGTTCAATGTTTTCACGGCAAAATTGTAATAGCAGAAATCTCATTATTCATTACGCACTCTGTATGCATTATTACTGTCCAAACAACACATGCAATTCTATTTCATAGACTGAACGATAAATGATTCTGAAAAAAAATTGTTTAAAACTATTCTTGCCATTGGCAAGGAAGGGCCTCACACAATTAGCATATCGAGTTTTACCATAGACAGTCAGGAAGATCCAGAAATGGTCTAGAAGGTTTTCAAGGACCAGCTCAAGTTAAGACTTAACTCAAGGATCAACAAGCTCTAATTCTTTTCAAACAGACAGCAAAACTAAGAGTCTATTGAGCACTTTGTTGGAAGATGCCACAGAAGTCATGAATGTGTGCCTTTTTTGAAATGAAATGATCAGATACTTACTAAGTTTGTCATCACCTCTCTACCAACTAAAACATGTAGGAAAGATATTTTGGTAAGAGAAGGGGCCATATCATATCTTGAGGATGGTTGGGCAAGTATGAAACTGTAGTGAAAAGCCAACGAAAAAAAAAGATGGTTCTGTTACCAATAATGCAATTGCTATGTCAGCAAAATGTTTCAAACTTTTCAACATTGTAACTAAATGGTTTGTGACACATATCAATAAGTTGTCCAACTGTTCTTGATATTTGTAGCATGTGGTAGCAAGGGATATTAAGCATGCATATACAGGAAATATGGTTCCAAATATTAAGTTATATGTGAGCACAAACACAGGCAACTATTGGAATGGTAGAACATGGCTACAGTGACAGCAAGAAAAGTGTTAAGAAAGGAAGAAAAGGCAAACAGCTGAATGAGATTCATAGTCAACCAAGCTAAAAGCAAATTTCAGATGACCAAGTTTTCCATGTTAATGTCAATTACCATGTCCACAGTATAAGGCAATCAGAAGAGTTCACAACTATTATTATCACACATCCTGAAAGGCAGAATGACGCATAGATAAAATTGGTTCAGAAGGCACTGTCAACATACTACCATCTCGTGCTCTAAAAGCGTTCACTTCAAGAAGTGGAACTCAATGGTACAGACCAAAAAAGACTACCTTAAAGTATATAAATAATTGCCAATTCAGTGCACTCGCAGAATCATGGTGCATTGCCGATATGGAACCACATCATATCTTTTCAAAATCTTCTACCCGGTAGATACCAACAGTGAAAGGATGACCAGAATGCACAGATCTCATTCAAGTCACAATTCTTGAGACTTAAACCACACCCACTGTGATAGAACAGAGCACAAATGACATAACCAAAAACAGCCAATAATCTCCAAGGATGCAAATCTGAAGTGAGATACAAGCTGGTTACCAGAATTATTACATCTGACACAATGAGAAGATAACAAAGCTCATACCAGACCAAAAAAAATTATCTTGTTCTACAAGCAGGACCTTGATCAGCTGGGGAAGTAGGCCAAGAAAAGGCAAATGGAGTTTAATATTGATAAGTATGAGGTCTTGCATTTTGGAAATTCAAATCAATGTTGGAGTTTCATGGTGAATGGTAGGGCCTTAAGGAGTGTAAAGGAACAGAAGGGCCTTGGAGTTCAGGTGCATGGTTCTCTGAAAGTGGAGTCATATATAGACAGGGAGCAGTGAAGAAGGCTTTTGGCACACTGGCCTTCATCAGTCAAGGCATTGTGTACTGAAATTGGGAAGTTATATTGCAGTTGTACAGGATGTTGGTGAGGCCGCACTTGGAGTATTTTTGTTCAGTTTTGGTCACTTTATATCGAAAAGATGTTATTAAATGGGAAAGAGTGCAGAAGAAATTTATAAGCATGTTGCCAGGACTCAATGGTCTGAGTCATAGGGAGAGATTGGACAAGGTAGAACTTTTCTCTTCAGAGCATAGGGGACTGACTGAGATCTTACAGAAGTGTATAAGATCACGAGGGGCACGGATAAGGTGAATGCACTCAGTCTTTTTACCAGGGAGAGGCAATCAAGGACTAGAGGGAATCAGTTTAAGGTTAGAGGAGAAAGAGTAAACGGGAACTTGAGGTGGAACTTTTTTTACACTGAGGGTGGTACACATATGGAATGAGCTGCCAGTGGAAGTGATTGAGGGGGGAGGGGGGTACATGAACAACATTTGAAAGGCATTTGGACAAATACATGGATAGGAAAGGTTTAGAAGGATATGGGCCAAATGCAGAGAAATGTGATTAGCACTAATGGACATTTTGGTCAGCATGGACCAGTTTGGGCCAGTTTCTGCATGCTGTAGGATTCTATGACTCTATATTATTGTTCTTGAATGCAAAGTTAAAAATATTCTCATTGATGATCTGTCATACTTTGGTTGGTGTCTGTGTAGCTGGCTGCAATTAGCAAATGCTGGAGATAAGTAAACGACAAGAGCTGCAACAGAATAATTATCCAGAACAAGCCTGATACACTTAAATAAGGAGCTGAGAAGACCTATTCAATTGGCCATGCAGAGAACATTTTGGCATAAGTCAACAAGCCACTTTTAGGCCAAACAAATCCTAATATCAAAAGAATAATGTCAAGATATTAAGTCCATGTTACACCATGGTCACATGACTATTGGCCATACAAGATAACTAGTACATGAGCTGGCCAGAGATAAACCAAGAGATTAAATAGCACAAAAATGCATTCAAAATATCACAGATCGATAAATCTTAGTAACAGAAGGAAGTATCAGGGGTCACTGCCGTGAGAAGGAAGTTGGGGAAATCAGTTATGGGGATGCAGAGGGGACAATAATTGTGAAAGAGGAGACCTTGACATTTTAAGGGAGGATGTTAAGTACTGGAGGACATGGTTCACAGCGGGAGAGGGTCATTGGCAGCCAACAACCTGGCCTCAACAGGGGATCAGTGCAGCATGATGGTTGCTTGAAAAAGCTGCGGGGGCGAACTGGGTAATGTTAAAAGTTGTCAGTCAAATTGGTGTGCAGAAATGTTTGGAAGCTATGAATATCAGGGAAAAGGAACATGTGGGTTCAGGGGTTGCCAACTGATTACCAAGCTGATCCTGGGACTCACTGTGCCCAGCTCAAATGCACTGCTTTCCATAATCATAAGACTTGTAAATGTGCACTGGAATGGAAATGGGTGTGAGTGGGCAAAGTTTTATTTTGTCTGAGCATGCCATTTCCTTCAAATGAGCAAGGCTCAGTGTGCCACAAGCTGAGAATGTCCTGGAACATTGTCATAGAACATGACCAGCTGGTGGGTAAGGCCTGCAACATAGAGGAGAGAATGGCTAATCTATGCCAGTGGCTGTCAAGGTGATGACTGCTCTAAACATTAGTATAATTGTCTGTTTCCAAGGACTCACTGGACACCTGTAAGAGATCTCTTAATATTGGACTCACAAATTCTGTAAAGTTGTTCCTGATGGAATTTGTGCCATACCACACTGCTCGATCTCCTGTTGCTGTGATTACATCTGTGCTGCCGTGGAGCAGTTGGTTTTCACAACTTCAATGGATTCCCTCAGTGCAGGATGCAATAGAAAAATTGCATTGAGGGGACAATACCAATACACAACTGGGTTCTTCAAAAGAAAACCATTCCATTGATGTGCAAGTTATCTGTGACCAGAGGTATTATATCTTAGAAGCCTGTGCCAGGTACCCCTGGCAGTTGCCTGGAAGCCCATATCTTGAAAACTCTCATGTTCCTCTTTGTTCCAAGACTGGCTGTGCTGTTTGACTGTGCCTGATGACTTTATCACACAAACACTGACTGAGGCCCAGTCCATCACAAAGCGGACCATCATGAAGGCCTCCTGAGTAAGAGGATTGAAATCTTGATCTGGTCCAGGGGAGCCTACAGTACACTCCAAAGAGTGTGCCTTAAAATCTTAGCATGTTGTGCTCTGCACAATTACGGCTGGCAAAGAGGAAATGTGATGGATGCTAAAGAGCTGGGAGAGCAGCAGTAGTCTTCTAAGGAGAAAGATGAGAATATTGAGCAGGAGAAAAATCACTTACTGTATGATACAACAGAGAAAGATCTAAAGCAACCCATCAGATGAGATTGAATTAACACCTGTTTCTAGTAGATACAAGCTAGATGTAGGAATCAATCACTGATTGCAAATTTGTTCTGCTCTAAAGGTAAACTATCCTGTCTATTCCCAAGGCAAATTCAGCTTTTGATTGGTATCTTTCTTAGCCTTTGCTGTTACCAAATAAAAGTGAACCTTCTGAATTTTTTCTAGTATGTCATGATCCTGTGTTCAACAATACTAAAAAAAAACGAAAGCACTGCAGATGCTGAAAATGAGGAACAAAATGGAAACTAATGGAAAAACTCAGCAGGTCCAGCTGCATTTGTGGAAAGAAAATCAGAGTTAACATTCCTGGTCAGAGTTAACATTAAAGGGTCACTGGATCCAAAACATTAACTTTGATTTCTCTCCACAGATGCTGCCAAACCTGCTAAGTTTTTCCAGCAGTTTCTATTTTTTAACAGTGATAAGATGTTGGGCTACACTGGAAATTGGGGAAGGAGTACTCCCTGAGACAGGGTTTGAAGAAGGGATGAGACTAAGGATAAGTAAGCTGTGTTTTTTGGTTTTTATGGAGCAAAAGGTGTATGAATGTGCAATTGCTCTTGCAAGAGTTAGACATGATACCTACATGTCCAAGAGGCATTTGCTTCATGTTGCTCTCCTGCCCTGATGAAAGGCAGCTCTTCATGCAATGAGATGCATGACTGGGCTTAAAATATGTACAAGGATTCCTGACAGTGGCAATTCTTTCCACTGAAGGAAGGTCAAAAGATGTAACAAACAGGGTGCCATAGCTGTGTGGCACATCGGTAATGAAGTGAATTTGGAAAGATAACACAAGAAATCTCACCAGGACTCATGGAAAGTAGCCCTCCATAAACTCACTAAAATTGACATGGCCAAATTCTAGTAAAATTCAGCCTCTAGTTACCTTTAAGAAACCTCAGCAATGCCCATACTGATGCAGGCAGCACAGTCTCTCAGTGGTTTGAACAGCTGCCTCACAGCGCCAGGGACCCAGGGTTCAATTCCACTCTCAGGCAACTGTCAGTGTTTACATGTTCTCCTCCTGTCTGAATGGGTTTCCTCTGGGTGCTCTGGTTTCCACCCACAATCCAAATATGTGTAGATGAGATAGATTGGCTATGCTAAATTGCCCATAGCATTCAGGGATGTGCAGGCTCGATGGACGAGCTATAGGAAATGCAGGGTTACAGGGATAGGGTAATGGGATGGGGGGCTTTGGAGACTGGTGTGGACTCAATGTGCCAAAAGGCCTGCTTCCATACTGCATGGATTCTATAAACACCATGAGTACCAAGAAACTTTAACAATACTAATGACTCTCATCATCATTAAATCTTTCCAATACCAATAAATCGTATTAATACTTAATATACCTTAGTGATGGTAATAAAGCTTAGGTAAAAATGCAGAATAAGTCATAACAATTTCTCCCATGATAATTTTATCATTTCATGACCGGAAGTCATACAAATGCAACAGTGTAAGAGATCTTGTGGCTCAGTAGTTGTGTCCCTGCCTCCAGGCCAGAAGTCTAGGTTTTAAATTCTCCATTATGACTGGCTAATCTGGGGAAGGTGAAACCTGAACCCAGGTCTCTGACCAAGGGACACTACCATTGCACCACAGGAGCTCTTTTAAATGTTAGCAGCAGTGGAATGAGCACACACCTTCACAACAACTGGAGCTTCAATGTGATGGAAGTGAGTACAATTTTGTCATTTGAATTGAATTGAATTTATTGTCATGTGTACTGAGGCACAGTGAAAAGCTTTGTCTTGCGAGCATTACAGGCAGATTACATAGTTAAATAGCATAGGTAAACAGCGGCAAATATAAAAACATAGGTTCAGGCGAATGATCAGAGTTTGTGAGTACATTCAGTATTCTAACAACAATAGGGTAGAAACTGTTTTGAAACCGGCTGGTGCGTGTGGTCAGGCGTTTCTCTGATGGTAGAGGTTGTAGAAAAACATTGCCAGGTGCGCTGGATCTTTGAGAATGCGAGCGGCCTTTCTTTGATAGCAGGCCTGGGAGACAGATTTTACAGATGGGAAGTTGGCCTTTGTGATTGTCTGGGCCGAGTTCACCACACTCTGTAACCATCTCCGATCTTGAATGGTACAGTCACCATACCAGGTCGTGATATATCCAGACAGAATGCTCTCAATGGTGCACCAATAAAAATTGGCAAGGTTATTTGCCATCATGCCAAATTTCCTCAGCTGCCTGAGGGAGAAGAGATGTTGTTGGGCCTTGGTAACTAGTGCGTCCACATGAAGACTTCAAGAAAGCTTGTTGTGGATGACCACTCCCAGGAGCTTGACACTTTCCACTCGTTCCACCTCTATGTTGTTGATGTGTAGGAGGGCATGAGTAATATCCCGCCCAAAGTCAATAATGAGTTTCTTGGTTTTGCCGGCATTGAGAGTTGGGTTGTTCTCAGTGCAGCATTTAAGAAACATTTAGACAGGTAAATGGATGGGAGAGGTCTGGAGGGATATGGATCAAAAGCAGGCAACTGGGGTTAGTTTAAATAGCGAAAATGCGCAGCATGGGCAAGTTGTGTTGAAGGGCCTGTTGTAGACTTCTGTGACTTTATGACTTTCCGACTGTACCATTTTAGACCACCCATCCACACATATAATGACAAAGTGCATTTGTAACAGGGGCAAACAGATTGATTACTACCCAATAGATCCATCCAATACACCTGATTGTAGCCAGAAGATTGGAAGTGTCCTGGTCAGAGATGCAGATGTAAATGGAAAATCAGAGCTCTGCTCATAGGCATGGGCTTATCCAATGAAAATTGAAAGAATTAAGGATATAAGAGAACAACAAAAACAGCAGAAGAATCTGAGGTGGAAGGAGAAAAAGTTATGATCAGCCTTTATTTTCTCATCTCAAAATATTTGCTTTATGTTTCCACAATGGTTTGGTTCTGATAAACTTTATTCTAGGGCTACATTTCTTCAAGATTGTCATATTTGCCTGTCTGCAGAAACCCTGGAGAAATTAATGAACACAATTTATGTTAGTTCTCTCAGAGTTACAGCAGGCAAACATGAGAAACCCCCAATTTTGTGATAGATCATGAAACAGAAATGTCTTCATACTGAATCTTTAAATATTATACATTCACTTCTGGAAAAACAGAAAGGAAAATGCACAAGAAAACTGACCCGGATGTTTACAAGAATAATAATTTAGAGTTATACTGATATCCAAGTTTATAATGCCAATTCAGATGGCTAACATGTTTCAAATGTCAGCTTAAGACATTATTAGGTGAAAGCAAAGGAAGATTTCCTTGTCATTGAGTTTATTCTGTTTTTACTTGAAATGAATGCATGGTCTTAAAAAGTGAAAAGTATTGAAATATCTCACCTGAATAAGCATGAAGATTCTGCAGTAGTCAGAATATTTGAAAATCAAAAGATTTAAAGTGAATTTAATGGGTTAAGCTTGGCAGTGGATGATTTTGAACTGGATTTAAAAGTCAACTTTAGCATTAAGTCTGCTCCACTGACATCACAAATTGCTGCATACATCTAGCAAGATAACAATAGAACAAACTATACTGTGATAACAATGCCTGGCTCGAGCTATGAAAGCTTACAAACACAGATGACAAGTACAATTCTGATCAGAATGCTGCTGCTTAATGCCACTTCACAGTTTACCAACTCACTCTTAGTATTGACTTCAACACATAATTCAATGTACAGGTCAATTTAGTTTATACTGTGTGGAGATATGGTATCCAAAATCCATGGAATCTGAAATGCTGTATAATCTAGTGTATCCAATGTAATGTTTCCATTATACTTCCTTTCATATTTCTGCAGAGGATGTGGGTTGGTGTGGTGAACATCATGGGAAAATTCATCTCAATCAACCCTACATCAAACCTTGCATTTTATCTCATTTATAGAGTCATAGAGATGTACAGCATGGAAACAGACCCTGAGGTCCAACCCATCCATGCCATCCAGATATCCCTACCCAATCTAGTCCCACCTGCCAGCACCCAGCCCATATCCCTCCAAACCCTTCATATACCCATCCAAATGCCTCTTAAATGTTGCAATTGCACCAGCCTCCAACACATCCTCTGGCAGCTCATTCCATACACTTACCACCGTCTGCGTGAGAAAGTTGCCCCTTAGGTCTCTTTTATATCTTTCCCCTCTCACCCTAAACCTATTCCCTCTCATTCTGGACTCCCCGACCTCAGGGAAAAGACTTTGTCTATTTATCCTATCCATGCTCCTCATAATTTTGTAAACCTCTATAAGGTCACCCCTCAGCCTGTGACACTCCAGGGAAAACAGCCCCAGCCTGTTCAGCCTCTCCCTATAGCTCAAATCCTCCAACTCTGGCAACATCAGAGTAAATCTTTTCTGAACCCTACCAAGTTTCACAACATCTTTCCAATAGGAAGGAGACCAGAATTGCACACAATATTCCAACAGTGGCTTAACCAATGTCCTGTACAGCCGCAACGTGACCTCCCAACTCCTGTACTCAATACTCTGACCAATAAAGGAAAGCATACCAAGTGCCTTCTTCACTATCCTATCTACCTGCCACTCCACTTTCAATAAGTTATGAACCTGCACTCCAAGGTCTCTTTGTTCAGCAACACTCCCTAGGACCTTACAATTAAGTATATAAGTCCTGCTAAGATTTGCTTTCCCAAAATACAGCACCTCGCATTTATCTGAATTAAACTCCATCTGCCACTTCTCAGCCCATTGGCCCATCTGGTCCAGATCCTGTTGTAATCTGAGATAAGCCTCTTTGCTGTCCACTACACCTCCAAATTTGGTGTCATCTGCGAACTTACTAACTGTACCTCTTATGGACCCAGCACCAATCCTTGTGGCACTCCACTGGTCATAGGCCTCTAGTCTGAAAAACAACCCTCCACACCAGTCTCTGTTTTCTACATTTGTTTTTAAAAAAGATATTATTTCCACTTTCCTTCAATTTCTTTTTTGACAATGAATATATTGCAAGGCAGGCGAACCAGTATAACTACTTTCACAAATCAGTGGGGACAGGAGTAGACCAAGGTTCAAGAAGCTGGGAGACTATTAAGCGGGGGCTTAACTGAGAAGCACCAGGGATAAGTAAAAGTTAGAAAAAAGGAGGAGACTAAACTTAAAGTGAAGGGAGTATCTTTAGATGAAGTAACTAGAAACGTTAGCAAGTAAGACTCAATACGTTCAAGTCTAAATCATGGCAGGTGAGGTCAGCCAAGGAGAATGCATGACCTGTCATATGTAGGAAGTCATGTACCCTAACAATGAGTAAGTGCCAATGTTGGACTGGGGTGGACAAGGTTAAAAATCAATCAAGACCAGGTTATATTCAAACAGGTTTATTTGGAAGCACGAGCTTCCAGAGCGTTGCTCCTTGATCAGATAGCTTGTGGGGCAGGATCATAAGACACAAAATTTATAGCACAAGATCATAATGTCATGCAATTGATACAATATATTGTTCAATATATTGTTCAATATATTGTATCAGTTGCATGACACTTTGACTCTCACACCTTGTTATCACACATCTTGCCATTAGACACTACCTATTGTTAGCCACTAATAGTTTCCTTCAACAGCTATTCACCCTCCCAAACAGATTGGTATCCACTCTTTAATATGTCCAATTGTCGTTATCTCTCTTTGGGCTCTATCCCCACATATCATTTACTCCTTACACCCTTCCATCACCTAGACTTCTGCATCTAAACCAACATTTTCCGAAATACCATCAATTCTGAGGAAGGATCACTGAATCCAAAATGCTAACTCTGATTTCCCTTCACAGATGCTGCCAGACCTGCTGAGCTTTTCCAGCAACTTTTTTGTTTTATCACTGCTGATGTGTCTACCAGTGCTCTTAGGAGGAACTTAAACTAGTTCAGCAGAGGACGTGGACATAGTGTGCAATAGGTACACAGCATACTTTAGTAAAGGAATCAAGGCAGAAGGTGTTCACCCATGTTAACTTCCAAGGGCATAAGGTGAGGCTGAATGGCTTCTACTTCAATGTTAAGAGTATTAGAGTTCAGAGAGAAACAAGAAGTGCATGGATTAACACATGAAATTGCGATGGCTGCCACCACAGAGACATGGTGGAGGGAGGAGCAGGTCTGGAAAATCAACATTCTGGGTTAGAGGATATTTAGGTATATATCAGGAGAGGTTGTAAAAGAGGAAGTGGGTTTCATTTTTCATTAAGGAATTAATAACTACATTAAGGAGCGGTAGTATCTTGGATGGATTTTCAAATGAGGCTTTAAGGGTATGGTTTAGGAATAAATAGAGAATAATCACTTTGCTGGAAGGATATCATAGGATAACCCCAAACAGTCAGCAGGCAAGAGAAAAGTAGATATACACTGAGGTTTGTAAGAAAGAATAATAGGATAATTTTATTCAGAGATGTCAACATCAGAGATAGTCAGCACGCCTTTGTCAGAGGGATGTCATGTCTACCAAATTTGATTAAATTTAATGATCAGTGAATAATGCCATTGATGCAGTGTATTTCGATTTCAGTAAAGCCTTTGAGGAAGTCCCACACTGAAGACTAATCAAGATGATAAGAACACATGAGGTCCAGGAAAAATTGGTAAGTTGGATACAGATTTGGCTTAGTGAGAGGATTTTCCTCAGATACTGACAAGGTGAAACCTAGATCAAAGATGTAGCCCAACAGATGTGAAAGATGTGCAACAATTTTCAGAATTTGTGATCTGTTTCACAATGTTCTTGCGTAATTTACCATATGAGTGTGAACATGTACATATGCTCAATATTAAGGAGATGCAATAGTGTTTGAGGAAAAGAATCAGAAGCATGTTTAATGGAGATCAAATAGCTAGCAATGATGATACCAATGCTGAGGTACTCCGGTGTCAATATTGAAGTCACCTTGCAGTGTGATGCCCATGAGACAGACTTGGTGTGGTCCTTTGGCAGCAAGGATAACAAATTGTATTCGCGTCCATGGAATAACACCATTGGAGTAATACAATTTTAATATTGCTAAAGACTGCCTGATTACTGTCTTTGCTTGTGGACATTTTTAAAAGTACCTGTTAGGGAGAGAGAAAGTTAAGTTGATGTCCAACCAAAAACCACTTCAAAGCAATCTCCCGAAATGCTTGATCTGCTTCTAAATATCTGTAAAGAATGTAACATTGTTTGCAGGGCTTTTATCTGGAGACTACATACAATAACAATAAATGATGTACATAGCCAATGTGCTGTTGAGAGCAGCACTCTTTATGAAGAAAATCAAGGAATATAGGATTGAGTGAATCTTCAAGATTCAATGGGATGCAAAAGCTTGACATGAAGTCATCAATCTGATAGTAATATTGAATCTGAAAACAAGCGACTTTCTCTGGACAATCAGACTACAGGACAAGGTGCAACTCTTAACATGCTCAAGGAAGTAATGTTGAAAGAATGGACTGAAAGCTTCAAGGACACATTAATATGATAAAGAGTATATTCAACATACAGAGATGAAGTGATAGTGGAAGATGGCATCTTGCATAAAGGCTGTGGAGTCTTTATTTTGAAGGAAATGGGAAAATGAGAATTATGTCTGATCTGTGGAAGGCAAGATAAATACATTTTTAACCTAACATGAGCAATCATATTAAGGATAGCAAGTTTAAATGAGAATACTGAATTTCAAGCTCAGGAGTATATATATATATATATATATCACAACAGCAATGGACCATGACGATGCTTGGGTTGACCTTTTGATTTTCACAGGAATTGATTATGTTGTCACTTTTGACTATTCTGACAACTGGGATTTTGACCAGGTGATACCAACAAATACCTGTGAGATTGCAGAATGCCTGAAAGTACATTTAAATCGTTACAGAACTCTCGAACAGCAAGAATAATCCTCAATTCATGAGTGAAGCATTTAAGTCTAAACTGAGCTGTCCCTTCATTACAGGCCACCGATCTGAGCTAGTACCAAATAGCCTTATAACTGACTGGGGAATTCAGCACAATATTTGATGTTCACCACTCTTCCCAGTCAAATGAAAAGGCTGAGATGGTAATGAAAATTACCAATGAGATCATAAAGATCCTAACTAAATCCGGCACTGATTTGTAAAAGGCAATCCTAGAGTGGGAAAACTAACAAACTAAAGGCATGGAAAGTACTCCAGTCTGAAGATTAACGTTATTCCACACCCAAATTAGTCTTCTGATAGCAAAAGTGCTGAAGCCAAATGCAGTCGTAGAAGTGAATGACAAAATCAAGGTGAAACAACAGAGAGCCAAATTTCACTTTGATAAAACTGCCAGATCCTCACCAAAGCTGAGAACTGGAGAGTCAGTTAGAGTTCAACGCTCACAACAAGAGTCAACCCACAAGGGAACTTGGGAGCTGCGTAGGGCAATTGTCATTACATTTGTATGCGGTGCATGTGAATGATCAGATAAATCATTGAAACTGCAGACCTCTATAGACAACTAGGTGAGCTGTCCTTTCATTGCAGGCCACTGGTCTAGAACATGTGATACCATGATCTGTATGCAGAAAGATTATAAGTCAGAGAGGTCCACCATTTCCCAAATGTGAAAATAGACCAGCAGCAAAACAGTTTCAACAGCTACTGCACTAACTAGAGGAAAAATATTATTAAAGAACATAGACACTAGATTAACAGCAATCAACAACATACCTACATATTATGAATACATCTAAATGATATGAGGATAATATATATATAAATTAAATTTGGAGAAACTGATAAATGTAAGTCTGATTAGAATTAATATACATTTTTATTAATGAATGATGATTTTCTGTGTTGACTTCTGTGTATTGGATAACTTGTATCTGGAAATGAAAGGAATGTTTAGGGAAGGGTAATTGTACACAGTTTACTCACTGGCTTGTTACAACCAATGTAACCTCAGTCTCTGCTGTAAGTGCTTTTATTCCTGTCTTTGGCAGCCATTAAACTTATTGCAAGAAACAAAATGTTGTCAAAGTGTTTATGCTTTCCCATTATTGGATATATACTATTGATTCCAACCATTCCCTGTGGTACTGAGTTGCAAGTTGTTTTGAGAAAGATGTCTTTTCTGAAATCCCTGTTGGGTTTCAGAGCAACTGTCGTGGATTGGTGGCCTCCAGCCATTCTACTTCCAATGAGAATGAATGTGCTCTGTGTATCAAACCCTTCCATAATTATAAAGATTTCTATTTTGTTAACCCTGTCGCATTAAAGATATAAATTTTCCACAATTAACTTTGTGAATTGCCCTTTTCTGAACGTGTATACAAACCATTTTTGCTTTATTTCTTCTATAAATGCATGACACCTTGGGGCATAATTCATGTATTTATTATTGTTTTCAAAACAATTCTATCAGACCAACCTTTTTCTCCTTTTCTTTCCTGCCTAATCTTGAAATAATTTCTTTGCCAGCAGCAGTCAGAATGCCCTAATGTTTGTGACCAGGCTGATAAACTGCAAATTTATTGGTACCTTGTGGCTGCCTACAAAGAAAAAGTACAAACAGTCCCCAGATTCTGAAAGGTTCTGCTCCTGAGTTAATTCGCATCGATTTGTACCCAAGTTGGAACACAACACAGGACAACATTAAGCAACCATCCATAAATACAGGAAACAATCATATGCTGAATATTTAAAATTATACCCCTGTATAGGATTGCATTTGTAAATACGAGCATTCATCAGTTAGATATTTATAAATTGAGGAGCTCCTGTAGCCGTTATAGTTTTAATATTCTCTGATCCAATTCCAGTTCTTGGCTTACTGATGATCACTTAAAATTGTTCACCATTTGCTGAAACTAAAATGCTTTTAAAGTCTTGTGGCTTGTCTGATATGTTGACGTCTTTTCACATAGTGTGGAATGAGTTGACGAGGTGGACTGCCTAATGAGTGTTAATTACTAAGTCTACTCAGAAGACTGAAATGCTCAATTTTGACCACAAGCAGGAGGTCGAGCTAATTGCAAATGGCTTTAGCCCACCAGACGGTTAGTCTAATCACTCCTGTTTTTTTTTGTACAGTTGCTTTGAGCTCATGGTGTCAACATCACATTTATAGAACACTCTTCGAGTAACTGTGACAATCTATTTTCATTTATCAATTTGTCTAATGTGTAAGCATTCTTTTTGATCTATCTTAGTTCCTGTTTGGCTTTCAGAACCATTAAGTTTCCATAGTTTCTTTTTTTCAGCAAATGTCAACTGCACGAGACTGGGAGAAGTAGAAATGTCCAAATTCATTGAAAAGCTTGGCCTCAGAAGTACAGGCAGCAAGTTCCAAGAATTACTGAAGGTTTGAGATGTGTTAATGACTAGAATCTTCTGTTAAGAAAAGAGGTGAATGGCTTAATTTGATTACTGAAGCACTGAGAGCCTCTGAGGAAGTCAGGGAAATTACCGATTGATGGTTTTATCCTGACTGAATCTTTACAGGAGTCTCTATGGCAGTATGATCAGACAGTCAGAACCATGAGAATTCGGCACTTTGTGCAATATTTGTACAAATTACTTGGAGCAATTCCAAGTCAGTATAAAACCTGGTGAGGAGTGCAGGAGCTGGAAGATCAAAGCATTCTAGCATTATGGCGCTTTGACACGACATACCACCCACTCCATCAACAATGTTCACACACCTCCCATTCTGAACTGACCTCTGACAATGCTCAACACCCCTATTTTCCCCCCAACAAAGTTCAGCTCCCACAGCCTCTGATTTAACACCCTCCCTTATGAAAAAGTCCACCCTCCCAAAGAATAATCACCACCCTCCCATCTTTTCAGTCTCTGTCACCCTACCAAGCCATCCCTCACTCAACAATTCTTACTCCAGCCTCACGCTGATGGAAATTTCTCATCTCTCTTCCCAGCACAGATTTCCCCCACCTCCTGACATACTTTCCAAGATCCTTGACACTGTGTTGGCTGATAGGGAAAAGGTAGGCCAAGGGGAAATTGCAGGAGAGATACCTTGGTTCATGACCAGGTGATGTGTAAACGTTGATCAGTCAATGCGAGGGGATTGGAGGGTGAATAATATTGAGCAATGAGGGATGGGGTGAACAGTGTTAGGAGGAACATCATCTGGAGAAGATTGCGCAGTTCCAGGTGTTGAGTGGAACATTTTAAATCTCTGGCAGTTGATGAACAGAAGATAGGCCTTCGGTAGTGAGCCTTCAATACATTATGTAAAAGGAGATGTGGTTTCACTTTCCACCTGGCCTCCTGACTCTATTTGCCATTACATTTAAATTAGAACAAACAGCAGAAGCTGCAAAGTTTCCTGGGCATTTCCTGTCATGTTGGGGATGGATGGAGGGAATCACTGTCTGCTATTGACTGGGAGATCTGAATAAACATGCTGCTCTTCCACATTGATTGACAGTCATTGTTGCTTATCACAACATCTGGAACCTTGTTAATATAACTGAAGTGCACTCCCCCTCAGCCTTCTCCAGGGAAAACAAACCCAGCCTATACAGTCTCTCCTCGTAACTGGACATTTTATCCCAGGCAACATCCTGGTGATTCTTCTCTGCACCCTTTCCAGTGTAATCACATCCTTCTGATACAGCGGGGACCAGAATTACACACTATTTGTGGCCTAACCAGTGTTTTGTAAAGTTGTAACAAGACTTCTTTGCTCTTTTTATCAATGTCCCAGCACTAGTGAAGGCAAATATCCTCTACGCCTTTTTCAAAAACCTGTCCATCTGTGCTGACACTTTCAGAAATCTATGGACTTGTACACCAAGGACCCTTTGTCCCACAGTACTCCCTCAGGATTTATCATTCAATATGTCCTTCCTTCAGAACACCCAAAATGCATCACCCATCCTTACCACAATTTAAGTTCCATCAGTCATTGCTCTGTTCCATTTACCATCTGATCACTATCAGACTACAACTCTTTGTTGCATGGCTCCAAACCCCTCAATTACATATTCTCGATTCTCTTTCATCACTCCATTCCTGACCTCTTGGCTTTCTGTTTCCAATTCATCGCCTTGCTCCTGACTTTTTAACACCATTCTCCTGATCCCTCGCTGTCCCACTCTTACCTATTATCACCCCACTCAAGACTTATTCCCGCCACAATCCCAAATCCTTACTCCCCCACTCCTGATTCACATGTGTGCTACTCATCGTCACCCCACTCCCAACCTCTTGTACTCCTTACTCCCAACTCTTCGTCACTCCATTCCGACTCCTTACCACAGTGCTCCTGACCCCTCAACATCCGATTCCTGACCCCTGCTGGGGGCATGTGGGTGACGAGCAGGAGTCAGCAAATGACAGTGATAGTGTGAGTGGCTGGCAGTGAACAGACGCAATTTGTAACAATGAGCGGTCAGGAGTGGGGTGGCTGTGGGAGAAGCTGATAACAGTGTTCCTTTTAGATTGAGTTTGTTCTGTGCCCTCGGACAGCTTCCTGAGACGTGGCTGGCCTTGATGAGATCAGGACTGTAAATGCATATGCAGGGCATGCATCCCTTGCACTGTGACATCATCATGTAAGCTCCTCCTAAATATTATATGAAGGAAAAGTTCATAAAACTTCGCAATACCTTAAAGTCCATTGCTTTTCCATTTCATGCTTTACAACAGCTGGTTAACAGCAATCTCAGAACAGATAATTGCTGTGGGACATCCCTGCCGCAATGATAAAACACTCCAGCTCTGGGAGGACAGTTCACTATTCATTCTTTAAACATTATGATAGCACAACTACACAACATAACTGTGCCTAATCTGCCTTACACCAGTAATTGCGTAGCATATAACAGCACAACAAAGCTAACTGAGATCCACCTGTAAGAATATGACAAGCTGCATTGTTTACTAAACTGGATTATCAAACAAAAACTGCAATGGCTGGAAATACTCAACAGATCAGTGGATATCTGCAAAGATAGAAACAGAGTTAACTTTTCAGTTAAAAATCATACAACACCAGCTGATGGTCCAACAGGTTTAATTGGAAGCACACTAGCTTTTGGAGTGCCATTCCTTCATCAGGTGGTTGTGCAGGCTGTGTGATTTTTAACTTTGTACACCCCAGTCCAACACCAGCATCTCCAAATCATTTCAGCTCAATGATCTTCAATCAGAATGCATTTCAATTTTCCATTATCCACAGCATTTTGCTTTTGAAGCAGGTTTAGGGAATGATATCCTGGAATAAACTGCCTCTTACGAAATGTAGTTTAATATTCAAAAATGCAAGAGCATCGTTAAAATAATGTCATACCCCCTCCCCTCCCCCACCCACCCAGGAGAATTATATACTATAATAACCAATTTACTGAATGACTTACCTCCATTACCCCAATGAAGAAATTACTAGCAAGCTTTTTTTTTGCAGCTATCAGTTAAACATGAATCAGAAATCACAGAAATTATGCATGAATTAACAGCCAAATTATGGTTGGTATGAGCTATACATTAATCACAAAAAAGCAGATAAATTGAGAATATACCATGAGGTTACACACAGTCACATTGCTCCCTATCCAACTGTGGGAACACATGTTATTTCTCAATCTTTCCAACTGGACCTCTAGAACATAGGATCTCTTTTTTTAAAATCACTCAATGGCTTTACTTTTCAAGTCACCAATATTAGTAGCTCCACTTCATCTAATTTTCCTTGAGATACTGATCATTTAAACTGAATACTCCAACAGAATCTACTTAGCTAGGTTCATGGCTGTCTTTTGGCACACATTCATCAAATACTTTGACAAAGGGTCAGTTAGACTCGAAATGTCAGCTCTTTTCTCTCCTTAGAGATGCTGCCAGACCTGCTGAGATTTTCCAGCATTTTCTCTTTTGGTTCCTCAAATACTCCTTTCCCTGACAGTTTTAAGTCTTGCAACATTGGCAAATTTGAAGCACTGCCAAAGAAGTTTTCACATCACAATCACTGCTCTAACCAAATTTTTTGGTTCATTTCCTATTACCTGCACTATACTCACAGCTACTTGTAAGTATATCTTTTCTGTTATTCTCCAACTGCAAATCCTCTTTGTTCTGTGCACTTGGGCATCTGTATTTAACTTCCTTCCAAATGGTACTATTTTCAGATCAAGAGTTTGTATGGACTAGTTTTCTTAATATCTGAGAAAATTACAACTGATCCCTTTAAAATTAATGCAAACTTTCCAAAATTTATTTTACAAACTTTCTTAAAACCAATTACAAATCCCGTAGGTCTTATAAATAAATTGTAAATTTTCCTGATCATACTGCTTCTATGTCAAAGGTTATCATAATAAGATAGCGACAAAATGGAACAAATGAAATACTGCATCAATTGGAAATGGAACAGATCAAAATGGGAAACTTACATTTGCAGGTAACGTTGTCCTCATCCAAATATTGACCATCAGCACAAGCACAAACTCTGCCACCAGGAATGATCAAACACAGGCTATTGCATCCACCGTTGTTTCCACGAGTCAAGTTATCAGCTGGAAGGGAGAGTGCAATGTTAGTAACCATAGATTTTTGTTTTAAAAATGTGATTAATACCAACTGACTACAGTTTGTTTGCAGTTAATCGATATCTTTTTTCTACTTCAGAACTCTGCTACCTTCTATATTCTCCCCTGGAATAAAACTGTCACCAAATTTACTGAGAACTGCACTTCCAAAAATCAAGAGTCTAGCTTTAGACTTACTGTTCACAGCAACATTTCTTCAACAACTGATACGTTCGACCACACCTTCATCTCCAACCATAACACTCTAGTCCCCAGTAAAAATAATTCTTACGTGGTGGGCTGTGTTATCATCGTGGTGAGAAACACTCTGTTGTCGCCAAGTCATAATATGACATGATGCTTCGATACTGACCACTGATGGCTTGTGGTCACCGACCTGCTCTGTTAATTAAAACAGGATTCCTAGCCTCTAAACTGCTCTTGCCAACCACAGTATCTGTTCACTTTCTGGTAAATGATAGTGGGGATTCAGTGATGGTAATACCATTGAACTCAAGGGGAGATGGCTAGATTCTGAATTGTTGGAGATGCTCATTGCCCAACACTTGAGTGATGTGAACATTACATGTCACATGTCACTATAAGCCTGGGTCTTGTCTGGTTTCTCATTGTATCCAGACGTAGACTGCTTCAGTACCTGACTGTACCTCTTCCATCTTTTTTCTTGATGAGTGAAAGGATATTGAAAGGGCAGTAATTGGGCGGATTGGATTTGCCTGTTTCTCTGTGCACAGGACATGCCCGGGGAAGTTTTCCACATTGGGGGTGGAGATGACAATGTCATGGCTGTACTGGAATATTTTAGGGGATCAGCATGTTCTGGAGCTCAAGGCTCAATTAATGACAGAATATTGTCGGGTTCCATAGGCTTTGCAGTATCCTGTTTTTTCAACCATTTATTGGTGTTCAGAGAAGGGCCAGTAGAATGAACCACAGTATGGAAAGATTATCTTATGAGCAAAGGTTAAATATGTTGGGACTCTGCTCATTGGAATTTGGAAAGGTGAGAGGTGATCCCATTGAAACATATAGGATTCTTAAGGAACTTGACAGTGCTGAAAGGATGCTTATCCTCATGGGAGAGTCTAGGATCAGAAGGTAGTGTTTCTGAATTAAGGGATGCCAAACTAAGACTGTGAATTTCTTCTTTCAGAGGTTGAGTGTCTTTGGAACTCCTTTCCAGAGTACTCTGCAGGGGCAGAGTACTTCTGTATATTTAAGGCTAAGAGAGGTATATAGTTTGATGGATCAGTAAGACAATAAGTGTAATGGGGGAACACAGGAAAGTGGATGTAAGGACTGTTGGATCAATCATGATCCTGTTGAAAAATGGAGCAGGCTCGAGGGGCCAAGCAGCATCCTCTTGTTCCTATTAACTATGTTCTTATCGGAATGTCCTGTAGAGTAAACCAAATTGGCTAAAGACTTGTAATGTTGAGGATCTCTGAAGGAGGCTGAGCTGGATCATTAACTCAGTACTTCTGTTGAAGGTTTGTTGTGATTCTTCAGTCTTAATTTTTGACCAATGTGTTGGGCTCCCCATTATTGAGGATTCAGATGTTTGTGGAGACCCCCTCCTCCAGAGAGATTAGATTAGATTACTTACAGTGTGGAAACAGGCCCTTCGGCCCAACAAGTCCACACCGCCCCGCCGAAGCGCAACCCACCCATACCCCTACATCTACCCCTTACCTAACACTATGGGCAATTGAGCATGGCCAATTCACCTGACCTGCACATCTTTTGGACTGTGGGAGGAAACCGGAGCACCCGGAGGAAACCCACGCAGACACGGGGAGAACGTGCAAACTCCACACAGTGAGTCGCCTGAGGTGGGAATTGAACCCGGGTCTCTGGCGCTGTGAGGCAGCAGTGCTAACCACTGTGCCACCGTGCCGCCCACTGATGTTGAATTGTTGACCATTATTCACTAATGGATGTGAGAGGATCTCCAAGCTTAGATCTGATCCATTGGTTGTGGAATTGCTTAGTGATCTCTATCACTTGCTCCAGTACTTATGTCCAAGGATTTATCTAGGATTTATCCCAGGATTCTCTGGGAAGCCAGAGAGGAGATTGCCGAGCCTTTGGCTTTAATCTTTCTGTCGTCATTGTTGACAGGCATAGTACCAGAAAACTGGGGGATAGCAAATGTTGTTCACTTGTTCAAGAAAGGGAGAAGAGACAACCCTGGAAGTTACAGACCTGTGAGCCTTACTTCAGTTGTGCATAAAGTGTTGGAAAGGATTATTAGAGATAGGATTATAATCATCAAGAAAAGAATCAGTTAATTAGGGATAGTCAACACACTTTTGTGAAGGGTAGTTCGTGCCTCACAAACTTTATTGAGTTTTTTGAGAAGGTGACCAAACAGGTGGATGAGGGTAAAGCAGTTGATGTGGTGTGTATGGATTTCAGTAAGGCATTTGATAAGGTTCCCCACGGTAAACTATTGCACAAAATGCGGTTTGGATCAGAAATTGGCAAACTGCAAGAGCTGTTTTGGTTCCACTATTGTTTGTCATTTTTATAAATAACCTGGATGAGGGCATAGAAGGATGTCTTAGTAAATTTGCGAATAACACTATGTTCGGTAGAGTTGTTAATATTGATAAAGGATGTTGTCAGAGAGACATAAATAAGCTGCAGAGCTGGGCTGAAAGGTGGCAAATGGAGTTTAATATGGAAAAGGGTGAGGTGATTCACTTTGGAAGGAGGAACAGGATTGCAGAGTACTGGGGTAATGGTAAGATTTTTGGTAGTGTAGATGAGCAGAGAGATCTTGGTGTTCACGTACATAGATCCTTGAAAGTTTCCACCCAGGTTGATAGAGTTGTTAAGAAGGCATATAGTGTGTTAGCTTTTATTAGTTGAGAAATTGAGTTTCAGAACCATGAGATCATTCTGCAACTGTGCAAAACTCTGGTGCGGTAACATTTGGAGTATTGCGTAAAGTTCTGATCATAGCGTGATAGGAAGGATGTGGAAGCTTTGGAAAGGGTTCAGAGGAGATTTATTAGGATGTTGCCTGGTTTAGAGGGAAGATCTTATGAGGCAAGGCTGAGGGACTTGAGGCGAAGATGGTTGAGAGGTGACTTAATTAAGACATACAAGATAATCAGAGGATTAGATAGGTTGGACAGTGAAAGCCTTTTTCCTTGGATAGCAATGGCTAGTATGAGGGGACATAGCTATAAATTGAGGGGTGATAGATATAGGACAGATGTCAGAGGTAGTTTCTTTACTCAGAGAGTAATAGGGGTGTGGAATACATCCTACAACAGTAGTAGACTCACCAATTTTAAGAACATTTAAATGGTTATTGGATAGGTAGATGGATGAGAATGGATTAGTATAGGTTAGATGGGCTTCAGATTGGTTGCACAGGTTGGCGCAACATTGAGGGCTGAAGAGCCTGTACTGTGCTGTAATGTCTCGAAATCGACGTTTCGGGCAAAAGCCCTTCATCAGGAATAAAGGCAGTGAGCCTGAAGCGTGGAGAGATAAGCTAGAGGAGGGTGGGGGTGGGGAGAAAGTAGCATAGAGTACAATGGGTGAGTGGGGGAGGGGATGAAGGTGATAGGTCAAGGAGGAGAGGGTGGAGTGGATAGGTGGAAAAGGAGATAGGCAGGTAGGACAAGTCCGGACAAGTTATCACGACATGGTTGAAGAGCTTCAGGTTTCCAGCATCTGCAGTCATTGTTTTTACCTTGTTGATTTTAACCCTACTGTGAATCCTCTTGCAAGGATGCCTGCCTTGAAGAAGTTTTCCTCCTCGCTCTACAAAAATCTCAGGGTGTCCCTCTCCCACTGCAACTCCCAGGTCATTTCCTCTGCCCTGAAGCTCTTCAACCATGTCGTGATAACTTGTCCGGACTTGTCCTACCTGCCTATCTTTTTTTCCACCTATCCACTCCACCCTCTCCTCCTTGACCTATCACCTTCATCCCCTCCCCCACTCACCCATTGTACTCTATGCTACTTTCTCCCCACCCCCACCCTCCTCTAGCTTATCTCTCCACGCTCAGGCTCTCATATTCCTGATGAAGGGCTTTTGCCCGAAACTTCAATTTGGAAGCTACTTGGATGCTGCCTGAACTGCTGTGCTCTTCCAGCACCACTAATCCAGAATCTGGTTTCCAGAATCTGCAGTCATTGTTTTTACCTGTGCTGTAATGTTCTATGTTCTACTGTATGGCATGCATGTGGTCGCTACACTAGCTTCACAGCTCATTTTTAGATATGCCAGGTGCTGCTCCTGGCATGCCCTTCTGCCCTCTTCATTGAAATAGGCTTAATGGTAATGGTAAATTTGGGGAGATGACACAACACAAATTTGTAGATTGTGTTAAGTACGCTTCTACTCCTGCTTAAGGCCCGTAGCACATAGATAACAAGTTTTGGTAAATTAGATCTGCTTAAAATTTATTCTGTTTAGCATGGGGTGATCATGTCACACAATATGTTGGAAGGTGTATTCAAAGTGAATGTTCCAAGGACTGTGCAGTGGTTATGTCTGGTCGGGAGATTACTGAAGATGCGGTCAAATATGTTTTTCATGCTTGTTGGCTCCTCCAGCAGCTACTGCAGACACAGTCTAGCAGGTCCAGAACTTGAGCAGGTTGGTGAGTAGTATTGCTGCTGAACTGCATTTGGTTGTCATCTTGAAATGCCCCACGAAAGTACATTCTGCACGTTTGCCATCCCCATTGATTCCTCTTTGTAGTGTTCAGGATGGAGTATTTGCAGCCAGGGAGGTAGGGTGGGGGGGATGGGGGTAATGTTGCTGTGGAGGGGAGATACATGATGGTCAGCAGGGGCTTTCCTTGTCCATGTTTGAACTGAAAGCATCAATGTTAACAGAGTACATTGTCAATGTTGATGACTCCCACCGCAACCACACCCCTACCTCCCTTCTTCGCAGAACTGTTCTTCCACCTCTGCTGGGTTGTACCACCACTGGCACAGGTCATAACCAGGGATGGTACATGTGGGGCATTGTCTGTAAGGTACAATTCCAAGAATATAACTACATGTTTATTGACTAGTCTGTGAGATAATTTTGGCACAGGCCCCCAGAAAGGAAGTTAAAAAGAAAGATTTTGCAGTATTGATTTGGCTTTCTAGTTTCCATTGTGCAGGTTGATGCCAAGTGGATTGTTCAGTTACATTTCTTTGAGACGTTTTAGCAGTTTTATCCAACTGAATGGCTTGCTGGGCAGTTAAATGAAATGAGCTTTGCTGAGAGACTACTGTCATGTACAGGCAGAATTGTTTTCCCTAAACAGGGAATTAGTGAGCCAAGTGAGTTTCTTTTTAGAAGCAATTCTTTTATGGGCATCCTTTGAATTTAATTGTCAGATTTTTATTTTATTGAATGCAAGTTCCATCATCTGCCAGGATGTGACATGAGCCCTGATCCCAGAGTATTACCTGGGATTCTGGATTTTCAGTCCAATAATAAAATCACTGCACTACTGCGTCCACTTGCATGAAGCAATTTAGAAGAATTCGGGCATAAATTCTCATTTTTATCTAAATGTTGTCTGGGTAGCAAATTAGCACAATGCCCCAGGATTCATCTGGTGCTCTTGAAGAGGGTTAGGGCTGGGAAATTGGAGCACCCTTGGCAACTCTATGCATTTATGTTGTCACAGTGTTAGGTATCTAGCTGGCCTCAGAGTAAGATGGAAGAAAATCTGGAGGTTAAAATATCTGATAAGGGTGTGACATTGGATTTGGCTGAGAGAGAAGCAGTCTGATTGCTGTGTGATGTCTGAGTCCAGTCTAAAATCTACTCTCCAGCTGCTGGACTGTCAGCAGATAGTGGGTAGAGTGCATTTATATCTGACGAAGGATGTTCTTGCTCGAGAGGAGTGCAGTGAAGGTTTATCATATTAATTCCCAGAATGGCTGGACTGGCATACCAAGAGAGATTGAGTTGATAAGGATTGTATTCTCTGGAGTTTAGAAGAATGTAGAGGGTTCTTGTAGAAACCTATAACATTCTAACTGAACTAAATAGGATAGTTGCAGGAAATTAGTGGAGGAATGTAGAACTAGGGGTCACAGTTTAACAATAAGGAATAAACATTTCAGGACTGAGATGAAGAGAACATTGTTTCCCCAGAGAATGGTGAGCTGAAGAATTCATGACCACAGAAAGTCATTCAGATCAAAATATTGTGTGCTTTCAAGAAGGAGGTAGATAAAGCTCTTCTGGCATAAGGGATCAAGGGAAATGAGGGAGAGTGGGATTAATTTATTGACCGTGATGATCAATTAGTGTATCCATCTCTATTGGAATCTTGGTAAACAAATTCAAAAGACCTATTGCCCCCAGAACAACTCGTGTGAACACTCTGGGCAGGTGAGGATGGTCATTCCATCAGTTTAAACAACATTCCCATCTCATTTTCAAGTCTCCACTGCACAATATTTGCCTGGTACAAGGTCTGAAAATCACTCTACTCCAAAAGAGTCAAATTTGAAAGAATGTTTTTTTTGGGGGGATATCGTGATCTAACTTCTTTGTCCAGCTTTAAATGTGTTAATTTATTTAAACTTTTACAAGAAGGAAAAGAAATTCCAATATGTTATGTAGTATTAACTGCCATCAATCTTTTTTATATGTGTGTAATATGATGCAGCCAACTTTGATTAACATTACAAATAATTGTACACTCTGTTAATAGTGGGATTCTAAAGTCAACAATCTTTATGTTCAGACCTCAAATAGTCCTTTGTCATCTAATATAGATTGCCCTTCAACAATCATGAATTACACAAGGCGTTTGTGAGGTAACATTCCTGTCTGATGAACTTATTAAACATATCCATTTTACTTTCACAAAATATGCAGTCATTTTATTAGAAAATATTAACATTGCTCTGCAACTCCAAACAGGGATTATAAATTGTTCTGTTATAAATAAAACAGACTCAGAAAGCTTGTCAGCAATAGTTTAAATCAACATATGTTGAAATATAGTACACTTTAAAAGCTCAGCTTAGTATACTGGGCAAAGCACTTTCTTTTATTTTATTTTAAGATGGAAAGAGAAAATCTAGAGCACAAAACAACAAACACACCAACAAAATGTAAAAGATTTCTGAAGATAATTTTACCAAAGAGGAATGGAAGATTACATGATTACAGGTACTTTTTTTGTTTTTAAGAAAAAGCAGAATTCGAAAAAAAAATCAGATGAGGGAATACTAACTACCAAAAATGAAGAAAAAAATGAAGGGATTACAGAATATATGTCTTTTAAGTGCAGAACATATATCTGATATATTAAATCGTGATCACCACCTTTGTCTGCCAATGCAATACAACTAAGGAACATAAATAACTTGCTGTTTTGTTCTTATTTTTAATTCTTAAAGGTTAGATTGCAACATTATCATTTCCAAGACAATCAATTGAACAAAAACACTTTTTCTTATAGCAGTGCATGTATTATTTGCACAAGTGAATATGCTTTAAATGCCGAGTGCTGACATTTGAGGTTGAATAATTATATGGTTAATTCAAGGGTAAATATGTTGTTCTGGACCATAAACACATCATTACTGAAAACAAGACATGTGAACTTGTAATTGGTATCATTTATCCAAATATATTCAACCAAGATGTGCACATTTATTACAGCTATTGTTACAATTCAGGCAATTAACCAAATTTATGCAGAGATCTGAATATTCTTTTTCATTTACAACATTACAATATGCCATTAAAATTCCCACTGAATTAAAAAAAAGTTAAAGAAATATGGAAAATGTTAAGTGATATTTCAGAGAAAAGTTAAATTCAACACAAGATTAAAATTTAGTGATTAATTTCATCTTCAGTTCAACTGTACTTAACTGGTTCAGCACTCTTAGCTTCACTTATATATTACTTATCTAATTTTAATGATAATGCACTTTTTAGGAGATGCTACACACATCACCTGGTTAAAAACCTTTGGTCATGTCTGGAAGCAAATGGTAGCTTAGGCTTCAAAGAACATGAAGACAGTATTAACATATTAGAACTATGCAACAGACTTTATTCCTCAGGCTAATATATGCGAAGGGTTTCAGTTGTACATTCAGAGTGACACAATACTTGTTATTTAGTGTTATATGAGCACGATTGCCAACAAACTTCTGTCCCTTTTCATTCTCTCCTTTATTTCAAAGGGATCACGCTAATTCTTGATGACATTTTGTTAGTCCGACCTACAAATCCTCCAAGACCATGGGTCCTCAAATGGAGAATGAGGACTTGGAGCAAAAGGGGAGGTAGATGAGCCCCATTTTTCCCAGTGGTGAAAAACATTAAATATCTGAAGGTGGGAAGTAGAGATCAGGTTTCATATAACTGCAGAGCCACTATGTTGACATTAAATTGTCCAAAGTAGTCCCAACCCAAGTTCTCAAAGATTTGCTTTTTAGCTGGTGGCACTTACTTCCTGTCTTTCAAACAACAAGAAGGACTTACTAGAAGAGCCACCAGCTGATTCATCAAGCATGATGGAACAAAAAGTCCATAATGTAGGCCAGCATATGTACTTTTCGAGAAGAAGCTGAGGAGAAGGATGTCAATAGCTTCAGGGTTGTGTGACACAGATTCAAGGATGCATACTGCAGAGAAAATTGACATAATGTTGCAGTAGTCAATGGCAATATGAAATTTGAGCACATGCAGCAAAAGCCTCTTTCCATGCTTCATTCTGACTGTCCTCTCAATTTTAACTAGTGGAGTCATGACCCATTGCAGTAGAGCTAAACTTTATCTCTTAGAACCTTGCCCTTCATGTGACTGCTCATAAGTGTGATTAAGTGCACTTTGACATCTGACTGCATGATATACATTGATCTTCTATCTTGCATAACAGAAAATCTGTACTAGGAATAAATGAAATTATTTCCTGATTACCAGATGAAAAATTTTGTCCCAGCTCATGCCTTCAATATTTGCTCTGTATGTACATCCTGAAATTGGTGAGGGTCTCTGGATCTCTCCCTTTGCTGTTGAGCGAGGAGGAAGTGAGGATTGCAGATGCTGGATATCAGATTCAAAAAGTGCAATGCTGGAAAAGCACAGCTGGTCAGGCAGTGTTGGAGGAGTAGGACAGTCAATGACAGTCTGATGAAGATCTTTTGCTCGAAACATCGACTCTCCTGTACCTCAGATGCTGCCTGACCGGCTGTGCTTTTCCAGTGCTGCACTTTTTCATCTTGCTGTTGAACGTAAATTAAAGTAGATAAGTCAAAGAATGCATGATTAGTTGAATGTGTCTTGATTCATGATCCCCAGATCACTTGTGATAGTTTGGAAAGATGCAAACCAAAAAAATGAAAAGCCAGCACAGTGCTTACTCTTTTAAGCCAATGTTAGAGGATTTCTGCCAGTGGAGTGAGGTTGCAGATCTTTACACAGAAAGCAGCACAGGTTCACAATAGCAGCCTTAGAAAATTGCCCAAACTTCCTCTGAGAGATGGTTGAAGGGCTTCAGCAGCCTACAGATACACTGCAGGAAACTATGGTTGGTGGGCTGGTATCATCTGTCACATGGGATACAGTAATATTGTGGCATTGTTATTGCCCTAGTAATCCAGTGGTCTAAGGCAATGTGGGTGGCGAATTCAAACCCTCCAATGGTAAATAGTGGGATTTAGATACAAAGCATCTTTAATGGTATTTGAAAACTCGCTCAGGAACGGTCATCATGAAACTGTCATTCATTGATGTTAGAAACACCATCCAGTTCACAAATATCCTTCAGAGATTTTGCATCTGTCACTCTTTCCTGGTCTGGCCTTCATGATACTTTTAACTGTTTTAATGTTCTCCTCCTTTTCCATCATAAGGAGAGAACGGCAACAACTGCTTAAAACTAAATAAAACCAAAAATCTTGTTCAAGACACTTTAAGGAACATTATAAAGGAGGAGATAGATAGACACAGAGAGAGAGACAGAGAAAGATTTAGGGAGGGACTTCCTATGTTTATGAGCGAGGCGGCCATAGGATTGGTCACAAACAGTATAGAAAACTATCCACATAGCTTGTCATAGAATTCCTACAATGTGGAATCGGGCCATTTGGGCCATTGAGTCCACACCAACCATCCAAAGAGCATCTTACCCTGATCCAACCCTCTTATATTATCCTTGTAACCCTGCATTTGCCATGGCTAATCCATCTAGCCTACACATTCCTAGATGCAATGGCCAATTTGGTATGGCCAATCCACCCAACCTACACATCTTTGAACTTTGGGAGGAAACCAAAGCACCCGAAGGAAACCACACAGACACAGAGAGAATGTGTGAATTCCATACAAATCGTCACCCAAAGGTAGAATTGAACTTGGGTCCCTACTGCTGGGAGGCAGCAATCCTAACCACTGAACCACCATACCATCTTGAAGTCCTTGCGTGCTCTGAGCAGGGCTTAAAATTCATGAGGGTTAAGGGTGAATTCACACTCAAAAGCTATCAAAATGCCCAGATCAAATATCAGGTGATCAATGGGAGAACAGTTAGAATTTTAGTGATGGAAAGGGATAGGTGTACTCCACCGAGCAAGAGTTACAGCTGAGGGAAGGGAAATTACGATGCAATTAGGAAAGATTTAGGTAGCGTAGAATGGAGAAGGAAACTGCAGGGGATGAGCACATTAAAAATGTGAAGCTTATTCAAGGAAAAGCTCCTGTGTGTCGTAGATAAGTATGTACCTGTCAGGCAGGGAGGAAGATATAGAACACGTGAGCTGTGGTTTACTAAGGAAGTGGAATCCCTGGTCAAGGAGAAGAAGGCTTCTGTTAGGACAAAATGTGAAAACTCAGGGAGCTTGAGGGTTACAAGAAGTCAGGAAAGACATAAAAAGAGAGCTCAGAAGAGCCAGGAGGGGACATGAGAATTTTTTGGCAGATAGGATCAGGGTTAACCCTAAGGCTTTCCATAGGTATGTCATGAAGAAAAAAATGACGAGAGTTAAATTAGGGCCAATCAAGGATAATAGTGGGAAGTTATGTGTGGAGTCAGAGGAGATAGGGGAAGCACTAAATAAATATATTTTCAACAGTGTTCACTATGGAAAATGAAAATGTTGGCGAGGAAGATATCGAGATACTTGCATCTAGACTAGAAGAGATTGAGGTTCACAAGGAAGAGGTATTAGAATGACTGCAGAGTGTGAAAATAGACAAGTCCCCTGGGCCGGATGGGATCTATCCTAGGATCCTCTGGGAAGCCAGGGAAGAGATTGCTGAGCCTTTGGCATTCATCTTCAAATCATCATTGTCTACAGGAATAGTGCCTGAGGACTGGAGGATAGCAAATGTGGTTTCCTTGTTCAAAAAGGGTAGTAGAGACAACCCTGGTAATTACAGACCAGTGAGTCTCACTTCAGTTGTTGGAAAAGGTTATAAGAGATAGGGTTTATAATCATCTAGAAAAAAATAATCTGATCAGGGACAGTCAGCACGGTTTTGTGAAGGGTAGGTTGTGCCTAATGAATCTTATTGATTTTTTTGACAAAGTGACCAAACAGGTAGATGAAAGTAAACTGGTTGATGTGGTGTATAGGATTTCAGCAAGGCATGTGATAAGGTTCCCCACAGTAGGCTATTATACAAAATGCGGAGGAATGGGATTGTGGGAGACATAGCAGTTTGGATCAGTAATTGGCTTGCTGAAAGAAAACAGAGGGCTGTCGTTGATGGAACATGTTCATCTTGGTGTCCGGTTACTACTGGCGTTCCTCAAGGATCGGTGTTGGGTCCACTGCTGTTCGTCATTTTTATAAATGACCTGGATGAGGGCTTGGAAGGGTGGGTTAGTAAATTTGCGGACGACACTAAGGTCGGTGGAGTTGTGGATAGTGACGGAGGATGTAGTAGGTTGCAGAGAGACATAGATAGGATGCAGAGCTAGGCTGAGAGGTGGCAAATGGAGTTTAAGGTTGACAAGTATGAGGTGATACACTTTGGCAGGAGTAATCGGAATGCAAAGTACTGGGCTAATGGTAGGATTCTTGGGAGCTCAGATGAGCAGATAGATCTCGGTGTCCATGTACACAGATCCCTGAAAGTTGCCACTCAGATTGACAGGGTTGTTAAGAAGGCATACAGTGTTTTGGTCTTTATTAAAAGATGGGTTGAGTTCCGGAACCAGGAGGTTATGCTGCAGCTGTACAAAGCTCTGGTACGGCCACACTTGGAGTACTATGCATAGTTCTGGTCACCGCATTATAAGAAGGATGTGGAAGCTTTGGAAAGGGTGCAGAGGAGATTTACTAGGATGTTGCCTGGTATGGAAAGAATGTCCTATGAGGAAAGGCTGAGGGCCTTGAGGCTGTTCTCGTGAGAGAGAAGAAGGTTGAGAGATGACTTAATAGAGACATACAAGATAATCAGAGGGTTAGATAGGGTGGACAGGGAGAGCCTTTTTCCAAGTATGGGGACGGCAAACACGAGGGGACACAACTTTAAAATGAGGGGAGATAGGTATAAGACAGATGTCAGAGGTAGTTTCTTTACTCAGAGAGTAGTAAGGGTATGGAATGCTTTGCCTACATCGGTAGTAGATTCGCCAAGTTTAAGTGCATTTAAGTTGTCATTGGAAAGGCAAATGGACGTACATGAAATAGTGTAGGTGGGATGGGCTTCAGATTATTATGAAAGGGCGGCGCAACATCGAGGGGCAAAAGGCCTGTACTGCGCTGTAATGTTCTATGTTCTATAATTATAGAACTAGAATCCCTACTGTGCGAAAACAGGCCCTTTGGCCCAAAAAGCCCACACTGACCCTCCGAAAGAGTATTCCACCCAGACCCATTCCCCTACATTTACAACTAACATATACATCTCTGAACACGATGAACAATTTAGCATGGCCAATTCATCTAACCTGCACATCTTTGGACTGTGTGAGGAAACTGGAACACCCGGAGGAAACTCATGCAGACATGGGGAGAAGGTGCAAACTCCACACAGACAGTCCCCCAAGGCTGGAATCAAACCCGGGTCTCTGGCGCTGTGAGGCAGCAGTGCTAACCACTGAGCCACCGTGCCACCCTTGTTGTATTGACAGAATTGGCAGGCAGCCCTTCTTTCTATCAGAGCTTATTTCTTTTCCATGCTTCTTGCTGATAGGCCCATTAGCTCAGAGAACATACCTACAACAACTGCAAAAGGCACCCAAGCTACAACTCTTTCCACAAACCTTGAGGCCCATGAGCTTGACACTTGTGAATCTAAGAACAGCAAGTGGAGATAAGAACCAGCTTGTGATTGGAGGAGCAGCTGGGAAGTGAAGTGACTGTGGTGATTGTGTCACTGGGGCTGCTGCTGGCTGAGTCCAGGCCTTGGCGGGGATGGGGTTGATGTCACTTGAGCCTGAGCCATGGAGGGAGTGCAGCACAGGACTGGGAGTGTACCAGTGCCTGGGTCCAACCATGAGGGATTGCTATCAGTTGAAAAGATGTCTCAGTGCGCAAGGGAGCAGGATAAGCCTGAGTCGGGATGGGTTGTCAATGTGTGAGAGCAGGCCTTGGTTGGTTGGGCAGAGTGGTTAAAGGAGGTGGGGTTGCTGTTGTCTGAATCTGCAAGTGGGCAAGGGAGCTGAAAGGCCAGCAAGGAAGGGCAGAGTCAGCAAAGGAAATAGTTGCAAGTAAGCAAAGGAGAAGAGTCTTTAGAATGTGTGAGCAAGTTTAAAATGCGTGAGCTACAGAGATGGTGAGATCTGCAAGTGGAATAAACTGGGAGAACGAGGCTGCAAAGTTTCAAATCTGTTAACAAAAGAATATTCTGTCAAGTCAGAGCCAAGAAAGCTTAAATTACTGAAGAGTTCCTTAAAATTCTTTAAAAACAAATGTGAGATCCTTAGTTAGGGCTGAACATGTTCAAGGGCTGATAAACAGAAGGAAGTGCAATTGATACTATTGCATGATCACTGTTTCAGTTGTTAAATCTGGGATCAAGATCTGAGATTTAACAAAAAGGACTGTAACTGCTTGGTTAAAAAGTTTCAGTTCTGTACATGAGCAATTGAGATGCACAAGCTGTTTCCTCGTCAGAGAGTGCATCTTTGAATGATCTCTTTTATGTTAGTAGAAGTTACTGTTAGTTTGCAAAAACCTCTCACTAATCTTTTCCTGATATCTTGTGGTTTTGATTGTGGTTGCCAGGAAATTAATACTTTCCTTGTCTGGTGCAGATTTAATTTACTTGAAGATTGATAATAATTGAGGGTATTGATGCTTTCTCCTTAAATTGCTCCTGAGAGAGCCCAAATGTCCTGTATGTCAATACAAACACAGTAGGGGAGGATTCCTATGTAACTGCATCATCTAATTACTAAGTCTGTGCAAATAAAAATAAGGAGTTCCTGAAAACTAAACGGTAGTTCCCAAAAATCAAAAAGCAGTCGTCAAAAATCTCAAGAGTCAACAAACAAAACAAAAATAAACTCTGGCTCTTTCAGGGGTTGTGGGTATGGAATAGTGAGATTCTTGCATTTCATAGAATTGTAGAGTCATACAGCACAGAAACAGATCTTTCAGTTCAACCAATCCATTCTCAACCCACCTGCCTGCGCTTAACCCATATCACTACAAGCATTTCTTATTCATATACTCACCCAAATGTCTTTTAAATGTTGTAACTCTACCCATATCCACCACTTCCCCGGGCAGCTGATTCCACACACGAACCACTCTCAGTATAAAAACTTTGCCCCTCATGTCTTTTTTAAATCCTTCTCTTCTCACCTTTAAAATAGAGCCCCTAATCTTGAAATCCCCCATGCTAGGGAAATTCACCTTATCAATATCCCTCATGATTTTATAAACCTCCATAAGGTCACCTCTCAACCTCTGATGCACCAGTGAAAAAAGTCCCTTATCCAGCCTTTCCTTATCACTCAAACACCTTCTTTCCTGGAATCCTGGTAAAGCTTTTCTGCATCCTCTCCAGCTTAATAATAGCCTTCCACAACAGGCCAACCAGAACTGGGTACAGTACTTCAGAAGAGGCCTCACCAATATCCTGTACAAACACAACATGACATCCCAACTCCTATACTGTGTGAGATAAATTGTAAATCTCAGTAAGCAGTGTGAGCAGGTCAATATGTCGAGGAGACATCCTGTGAGGTTAGGCGTAGACATTCAATATTTAGTTCTCCTCAAGGTTTTCAAACTTCCAAAGTCGACCTGCAGCAGACAAATAGGGTAGTAGCTATCTTTGTTATTTTCAGACGTACATGATTGAGAAAGCAACAGTGTTATTTCAGCAGGAAAGTCTGCATCAATGATGAGCATACATAAGCTGCAGGATTCAGTTGGGTGAATAGTGAAATTGGCCAAAACAAAATGAGTAAACTCTTATTTTAAGGCTTACATGACCCATAAGTGGCTGATGACCCTAAATTGTAACTTACCTCAATTTTCTTGAGCACAATAATGCAAAATTATGGTTTTAAGTGCAAAAGCTAGCAAAGGTATTCAGGAAGAAAATACTTTTCACACTTCCATGTTCATAGTTTTTTTTCCCCAAGATCAGCAACAAAAATAATGTTCGAAACTTCACTGCCTCTCTGTCAGACCCTGACTACAAGCAGAAGTAAATGCAATGAAGAAAAAAATACTGCATTAAAAAGCTTTCATTGTTGCTGTCGGCATTTATTGATTCATGTAATAATTTTATTCCACCCCACAAGAACACATCAATTCTGAAATTCCATAAATTACATATATAGTGTTTGTAGTGGCCTCTCCAATCTAAAACTGCGGATTAAAAGAAAATAATCACTAGACATTCATAATCAGGTATAAGCTATTAAATTTTATATTCTTTGTCTATGCAAGTGTATGACTTAGAATTCACTTCAGGTATCACTGAAATTAGCTGATACCAATATTAAGGCTAAGGTTGCTGTTTACTGTATGAAAGCGAGGACTGCAGATGCTGGGGATTAGAATCAACGTTTTGGGCAAAAGCCCTTCATCTGGAGTGATGCCTTCATGCCTGATGAAGGGCTTTTGCCCAAAACATCAACTCTCCTGATCCTCGGATGTTGCCTGACCTGCTGTGCTTTTCCAGCACCACACTCTCTGCTCTTTACTATCGTTAGTTGTGTTGCTCCAGTAATGTATTCTAGTGGATTTAAAGTAAGTAGCTCCAAGATTACTTAGTAAATACATTGCCTTTAGCAGGAAGAGCAGCTTTACACATTTATTCTTTTTAAGTACAGTCTTTTAGTCTGATGACACATGCTATTATCTAAAATGAGAACCCAATAAAAAAAAAACTGGCTTTGGAAAGATTAGTATTTCCTCAGGATCTCATCAAGTCACTTGGAAGCATCACACAGAACTTAGCATATTGTAACTTTCTTGGAAGAATAGTAATTATGCTGACATTAATGAATGAAGAAACCATCTTGTGCAAACACAGATCTTATAAACAGTACCTAGTTGAATAAGGAATTATTCTGATTATAGAATATCAAACTGAAATGTTAATGCTGACCACAGGATACAGAGAGGAGAATGCTACTGACTGAGATATATGCTGAGCGTGTTATTAGGAATTTGTTCCCATGGTGAGTCCTGGCAATTCTGTCTCAAGTTTAATTTTAGACTCAGAGTCAGGGTCTTAAATAAAGCTTCTGGTTCAGCAGGAAGATAGTGAGGACTGTGGATGCTGGAGATCACAGTCAATAAAGTGTGGCAATGGAAAGGGCACAGCAGGTCAGGCAGCATCTGAGGAGTAAGAGAGTCGACGTTTCAGGCATCATCTGAAGAAGACTTATGCCCGAAACATTGACTCTCTTCTTCCTCAGATGCTGTCTGACCTTCTGTGCCTTTTCCAATGCCACATTTTATCAACTCCTATTAAACAGGGAGTTACCTGAGAATGGCACTTGTTTGTCAATCAACTGAAAGCTATTGCTTACAAGTGAAAAATAGAATACTGCAGATGCTGGAAATCTGAAATAAAAATAGAAAATGCTGGGCAAAAATGAAAACAGAAAAAGCTTGGGAGAAATAAAACCTCAGCAGGCTAGGCGGCATCTAATTTGGTCAAGATGGCAGCATAGTAGGACACTCTAACCGGAACTCTCCTTTTTGTTTATTTCCTGTTTCCTTCTCTTTTTTCTCCATTCTTTACTGATGGAATTAACAGAGATTAGTTGGTCAAATGGACAACAATCATGAAAGTTGCCCAAGCATGGCTATCCTCAGTAACATCTTCTTACGAAAATACAATCCTTTATAATTGGTTGTGAGTGTCTACTAATAGAATTGCTGTAATTAATGATAGCGATTAAATAAAGTATGCAATGAGATAATTGTAAAGCACGCACTGCTAAAGTACAATTACTATGAATTTCAGTGCAAGCAGTCATCAAAGAAGATAATGTGCTTAATGGAAAAAGCTTTTTTTTTGGAAATCATTTGCAATATTTTGGCAAGGAGGAAAAATTGAAATGTTAAGTGCTTTTGGTTCAATGTGGCATAATTTACCACATCAGCGTGTATGTGAGCTCAAAAATGAAAATGAAAATGGAAAAAAAAAGAAAAGAAATTCTTCTGTGGAGATTATCAATATCACATACTCTTTACATCAGAGACCTTTCACCAAAATTATTGTGAATTATGTTTCTTATGTGGACTTGTGGTCATCATCTACTAATGGCAAATTTGCTTTTGATTCTACTTTAAGTAGGATGTATTCGGCTAAAAATTGGCTTATACAATTTTTTGGGGAAGGGCATTGTGACTTTGACATTTTGGTGTGGTTCCCTTGGGGAAATATATAAATCTAGTTTTTCCACCTCACATGATTGCAATGAGTGATCAAGCATCTGCCACACTGCCTTCTGTCTGTGTTACAAAGGGGGATGAGCTGCATGTGTTAATAACACATTGTGCAGACAGCCTGCTCACCTTCAAGGAGTTCTATCACTCTGAAAGGGAAGCAATACTAAATAATATTAATTTCATTTTCAGCACTTTGATCACTGAGTTTCAGAATGTAAACTAATGTTGGCAACACTGCAGTGTGTCCTTAAAAGTTGAGAGCTCCATGGTTTACATGTTGATAGATGCAGTTAATTTGTGACAGAATGCCAGGAAAGAAGGATTGGCTGACCACAAGATAGCCAAAAAGGAACAGGCAGATACAAAACAAATCTCCCATATGCATCCTGTTGTCCAGTCAATATTCAGTTCTGAGAGATGTGCAGCTGAGGATTGTAGGCACAACTGTGTCCTTGGAACCATAGGTAGCCAAGCTGCACAGGGGTGGAGAGGAATAAGAGGAAGACTAAAAGAGCTACTGTGATCAGTGATTTGTTAGTTAGTGCAACAGATAGGCATTTCTGTGTTTGCTGATATGAATCCTAAATAGTGAATTTCTCAACAGGGATTGCTTAATACTTTGGGTTTGTCTGTTTAAAACAGTAAAGCACATTACAAGTTATGAAGCAGGCATAACAGCAAACCAGCAGATTTCTGAATATGCAAATGCAAATCCACATTAAGCTAACTGTCAAATAGAGTTGCAACATTAAACTCGCATGACATCTGAAGTTCTTAAAGGTGAGGTATTTTAAAAACAATGTGCATACAGAACAGTCAGAATGAATGTAGACTAATTAAGGAGAGTGACCAAAGCTTCCTTGATGGAAAATCATGTTCAAATAACACGGAGTTTATTTTTTTTGTTGAGTTAACAGAAAGGGTGGATGAGGTCAATGCTAGTGATGTAAAGAATATGGACTTCCAGAAAGCTTTTGATTCCATGTCACACAACAGGCTTGTGAATAAAGTTAGAACTCATGTCATATCAATCACAGTAGTAACATGGTAAAAAAAATTATCTGCATAACAGTAAATAGAGAGTAATGGCTCATGGATGATTTTTGGCCAGGGCTGCATTTGTAGTGGAATTCCTCAGGGATGCTTGATTTTCTTGATCTGGATTAATTATCTAGACTGATCTTGGTCTACATCGCATTATTTCAAAATTTGTGATTAAAGAAAATTTGTATGCGTTGCAAGTTGTGAGAATGGTTTAGAACTTCAAAAGAATAGAAACAACTTGGTAGAGTGGGTGCAAAACAAAGATCAACATGGATAAGTGAGAGGTAATATGTTTTAGTAAGATCACCATGGAAAGACAATTGACATAACTGCACAGAGGCCAGTATCCAGTTACCTTTTATTTACTTGTGCACAGTATACTGGCCATGTGGCCAGCCAGCTCAGAGTAGGTCTCCAGGAGTGTGGAGATTCTAAATGTCCTCTTTATATTGGTCAGTTGGAACTTCAGGTTAATAACAGCAGTCAAGGATCTCGGAGTCAACAAGATCCACATGGCTCCAATCACTACAACAATACAACATAAAGGATGCAACTTGATATGAGGACAGATGCAGAGGGAGCTAGGTGTATTTGGGCATAAGTTGTAAAGCACTGCAGGATATGTTGAAAGAACAGTTAATATAGCATGCAATATTCTCAACTGTAATAGTAGGGGCACAGAGCAAGAGCAAGGAGACTGTTTTAAGTTAATATAAGAAGCAAGTACAGCCTCAGCTAGAATATTGTGTCCAGCTCACTGCTGAAACACAAGAAGATTGTGAAAGCATTGAAAAAAGTGCGGAAGAACTACTTGAGTGTGCTGCAGAAGCTAGAATTGTTTTCTTGGAGAACAGAATGCTGAAAGGGAACTTTGTTGAAGACTCAAAATCACAAGAGGTCTTGACATATTAAACAAAAAAAAGTTCCTGCTCTTGAAGCATTTGAGATAAAGAACTCACAAATTTAAAATAATTCATAAAAGAAGAAAAGTGATTGAAAGAAATGCCTTTTCACACAGCATGCAGTTACAGTGTAAAACACACTGCCTGACAGTGAGATAGAGACAGGTTCAATTGAGGCACTCAAAAGGGAACCAGTTCATAGTTTAAAGATGAGGAATGCCCACTGTTATGGGGAGAAGACAAGAGGCTGGCTCTTGGTGTGATGCTTATTTGAAGAGCTGGTGCAGGATGATGGGTCAAATAGCATACTCTGCACTATAACAATTTTGTGATACTGTATTTTTAAGATCTTTCTGCCCTCGCTAAGCAACTTTCATTGCCAAATCCAAGATCATACCACAAGTTTCCCTCTGAAAGCTCCAGAGTAGCTTAAGAGTTTGTAATAAATCATAGAATCCCTACAGTGTAGAACCAGGCCATTTGACCCATTGAGTTCACACAACTCTTCAAAGAGCATCCCACCCAGACCCACCACCTACCCTAGCCCTGTAGCCTTGCATTCCCCATAGCTAATCCACCTAACCTACAATCCCTGGACACTTTGGGCAATTTAACAAAGCCAATCCATCTAACCTGCACATCTTTGGATTGTGGGACAAAACCAGAGCACTCGGAGGAAACCCACACAGACACAGGGGGAATGTGCAACCTCTATGCACACAGTAGCCTGACGTTGGAATCAAACCCAGGTCCCGAGCACTGTGAGGCAGCAGCTAACCACTGACCCACCATGCTGCATAATAACAGATGTTATTCAAAGTGATCTTACCTGTAAGTTGAGTGCTTGCCCCATTGGTTATAATAATAATGCAAGACTCCCATCACAGCTAAATATTCATTCATTGATCAATGTCAAGCAAACCCATCCAATGAATCTACATCATCCAAATTTGGAAGTTGGATCTCAGCTAGTAGGGCTGTGTGACATCAGAGCTGAAAATGTGTTGCTGGAAAAGCGCAGCAGGTCAGGCAGCATCCAAGGAACAGGAGAATCAACGTTTTGGGCATAAGCCCTTCTTCAGGAATGAGAAAAGTTTGTCCAGCAGGCTAAGATAAAAGGTAGGGAGGAGGGGCTTGGGGAGGGACGTTGGAAATGCGATAGGTGGAAGGAGGTCAAGGTGAGGGTGATAGGCCGGAGTGGGGTGGGGGCAGAGAGGTCAGGAAGAAGATTGCAGGTTAGGAAGGCGGTGCTAAGTTTGAGGGATTTGACTGAGACAAGGTGGGGGGAGGGGAAATGAGGAAACTGGAGAAATCTGAGTTCATCCCTTGTGGCTGGAGGGTTCCTAGGCAGAAGATGAGGCGTTCTTCCTCCAACCGTCGTGTTGCTATGGTCTGGCGATGGAGGAGTCCAAGGACCTGCATGTCCTTGATGGAGTGGGAGGGGGAGTTGAAGTGTTGAGCCAACGGGTGGTTGAGTTGGTTGGTCCGGGTGTCCCAGAGGTGTTCTCTGAGATGTTCCGCAAGTAGGCAGCCTGTCTCCCCAATATAGAGGAGGCCACATCGGGTGCAGCGGATGCAATAAATGATGTGTGTGGAGGTGCAGGTGAATTTGTGGTGGATATGGAAGGATCCCTTGGGGCCTTGGAGGGAAGTAAGGGGGGAGGTGTGTGCGCAAGTTTTGCATTTCTTGCGGTTGCAGGGGAAGGTGCCAGGAGTGGAGGTTAGGTTGGTGGAGGGTGTGGACCTGACAAGGGAGTCACGGAGGGAGTGGTCTTTTCAGAACGCTGATAGGGGAGGGGAGGGAAACATATCCGTGGTGGTGGGGTCCGTTTGGAGGTGGCGGAAATGACGGCGGATGATACGCTGTATCTGGAGGTTTGTGGGGTGGTAGGTGAGGACCAGTGGGGTTCTGTCCTGGTGGTGGTTGGAGGGGCGGGGCTCAAGAGTGGAAGAGCGGGAAGTGGAGGAGATGCAGTGGAGGGCATCGTCGATCATGTCTGGTGGGAAATTGCGGTCTTTGAAGAAGAAGGCCATCTGGGTTGCATAGTATTGGAACTGGTCCTCCTGGGAGCAGATGTGGCGGAGACGAAGGAATTGGGAATATGGAATGGCATTTTTAAAGGGGGCAGGGCGGGTGGAGGTGTAGTCTAGGTAGCTGTGGGAGTTGGTTGGTTTATAGTAAATATCCGTGTTGATTCGGTCGCCCGAGATAGAAATGGAAAGGTCTAGGAAGGGGAGGGAGGAGTCTGAGATGATCCAGGTGAATTTGAGGTCGGGGTGGAAGGTGTTGGTAAAGTGGATGAACTGTTCAACCTCCACGTGGGAGCACGAGGCAGCGCCGATACAGTCATCGATGTAGCGGAGGAAAAGGTGGGGGGTGGTGCCAGTGTAGCTGCGGAAGATGGACTGTTCCACATATCCTACGAAGAGGCAGGCATAGCTGGGGCCCTTGCGGGTGCCCATGGCTACTCTTTTGGTTTGGAACACGGACATTTACTATAAACCGACCAACATGGACATTTACTATATTAAATACAAATAGTTGACTGACTGAACACACTACACTGACTACATGACCAGGAGAGAATGATTGAAGGAGAGACAGCCATCTTTACATTTGTTATGATGCCACATAAGTGATTTAAATGTACATGTCCGTTTGATCTGGAATCTATGCTATAATACAACACATAAAAAAAGTTTAAAATGTAACAGATTTTACATTAGATTACTTTTAGATTAGATTACTTCCTTACTTACAGTGTGGAAACAGGTCCTTTGGCCCAACAAGTCCACACCGACCCACCGAAGCGCAACCCACCCAGACCCATTCCTCTACATTTACCCCTTCACCTAACACTACGGGCAATTTAGCATGGCTAACTCACCTAACCTGCACATTTTTTGACTGTGGGAGGAAACCGGAGCACCCAGAGGAAACCCACGCAGACACGGGGAGAATGTGCAAACTCCACACAGTCAGTCACCTGAGGCGGAAATTGAACCCGGATCTCTGGCGCTGTGAGGCAGCAGTGCTAACCACTGTGAGCAGGTTGTAGTTGGGGCAAGGACAAAAGGAAGACAGGAGAGACAGAATGACAGAAAAGTTAGTCCAAGGGCCAAAAGGAGTGGAAGTGGAGCAAAATAAGCAAGAAAATGAGAGATGTAGGTGCTGCATTTTATATTTTTGACTCCCTTCTCTATTCAGCATTCTTCTACCTCCTTCCCAAGATATATAAACAGGAATGTGCTGACAAACTTATCATTTTAGTATGTTCCTCCTCCACTGAACTGATTTCGTTCTCAATTCACTCCATTTTTTGCCCTTGTTCAGTCACTCTCCACCTACATCCATGGCTCTTCTGATTCGCTCTGTCAGTTTAATAGTTGCCAATTTCCTTGTCCCAACCAAGTCCTGTTTATCAGACACCCAATCTCTCCACATATCCATCTTCCACCAGGATGATTTGAGGGATTTCTTCTTTTTCTTCCTCAAACTGCAGGTCCAACCAATTGTCATCATCCCCCACCCTCCTCTGAGACTGCTTGCACTCTGAACAAGTTCTCATTCAACCCCACTCATCACCTCCTTCTAATAAAGAAGTGTTAAGATGGCTTTGGAATTCAATGGATTCATGGCTGATCTGATAATCCTCAACTCTATTTCCCCTCCTTTTCCCTACAACCCCAGATGGCCTTACTGATTTAAAATAAGGCTGTCTCAGCCTTGAATATATTTAATAACCCAACCTTGACAGCCCTCAGTGGTAAAAAAAAAATCCATTGATTCACTATTTTCTGAGAAAAGAAATTCCCCTCATCTCTCTGAAATATGTGACCCCTTACTCAGAGATTATGCCCTCTGGGCCTAGATGCTTCCACATGGAGTAAAAACCTTTCCACATCTATCCTGTGAAGTCCCAGATGAATCTTGTATGTTTCAATCAAGTTGGCTCTCAATTTGCTAAATTTCAATGAATATCGGCATAACTAATTCAACCTTTCCTTATAAACCAGTTCCTCCCTAATTGATATCAGTAGAGTGAACTTTCTCTATACTACCTCCAGTGCCAATGCATTATTCCTTAGATTGGAAGCCCACGACTGTTTAATAATATTTCAGCTATTGCCTGTATAGTTTCAGCAGAATCTCTATATATTTATATTCCATTCGCTATGAAATAAAAGGCAACATTTCCATTTGCTTTCCTTCTTACACCTTGAACTTGGATGCTAGTTCTTGGTGATTTGTCAACCAGGAATCCTAAATCCCCCTGTTCTGTAGCTTTCTACAGTATTTCTCTAGGAGAAAGTGAGGACTGCAGATGCTGGAGATCAGAGCTGAAAAATGTGTTGCTGGAAAAGCGCAGCAGGTCAGGCAGCATCCAAGGAGCAGGAAAATCGACGTTTCAGGCATAAGCCCTTCTTCAGGAACCCGAAACATCGATTCTCCTGCTCCTTGGATGCTGCCTGACCTGCTGTGCGTTTCCAGCAACACATTTTACAGTATTTCTCTATTTAAATAATATTCAGTTCCTCTATTCTTCCGATCAAAATACATAAACTCACATTTTCCAACAATTTATTCCACCTGCCAAGTTTTTGCCCACTTGATCAATGTCTATATCCCTTCATAAACATTCTGCATTCTCCTCACTTTTTGCCTTCCTACCTATTCTTCTGCAAACTTGGCTACAGTCCATTCATTTTCCTCAGCTTCATTGATACCTTCTATTTTCATCAACTGAGGACTGCCAACTATTGGACCCACCCCACCCCTCTTTCCACCCTTATCCCTCCACCCCACATCTTGACTATGCTTGGCACATTTCCTACAGATCTGCCATCACATCATTCCCCCCTTCGCAAACCATGAGCAGTTTCCATCATTCTTCCCAACAGCTTATGTATTCAACAGATTATTTTTCACCATTTTTCATAATGTTTCACTATTATGTCAAAAACACACAGATCTCACCATCCCCTATCCTTCAGATCAGCAAATACTGTTCCTTTTGTTATATCTCGATCCATTCCTCAATTACCCCAAATATCATTCTCTTCCTATGGCACCTCGCTTGAGATGTAATAGTTGTCCTTTTCTCTCCTCTCTCCTCACGTAAGGCCGAAAACACTACTTCAATGTAAAGCAAGTTTACTTGTGGTTCTTTCAGTTTTGTTGTTCACAAGGTGGTCTCTTCAACGTTAGGATGATGAAATGCAGTTTGGTGACCACTTTGAGAAAATCTCCATTCTGTCTGCAACTATGATCCTGAGTTTCCAATAACTTCTCATTTTAATTCTCCACCTTTTGTCTGATTTTTCTTTACTCAGCCTACTGCACAATTTCTGTATGTCTCAACACTAGATAGAGGAGCAACATTTCATCTTTCAACTCAACATTTTACACATGCGCAAACCTTAGACTAAAGTTAACAATTTCAGACCATAAACTGTTGCTCCCATTTTATTGAGTTTTTTTTCTTTCAGTCTGCAATGCAATTGATCTAGGTAGGTAAGTTAAAATTGTTTTGTTTCTTTTCTCATGCCATTTCTGTTACCTGAAGCCCTGTAGGAATAATTTTTCCGTATGGACTCTCTCCTGTCTTCTATCTTGCTGTAGAATTTTGTTTAGTACTAGTTACAATCACACTAGGTCAAATCTACAACTTCTCAATTTATCTCGGTTTTGATGAAAGTTCACAAACCTAAACAGTTCAATCAATTCCCTCTTTACACAGGTCTCTAACCTGAGAGTATTTTTGCAGATTTTTTTTTTGTGTAAAAGAGCCGCAAGTATTTTCATTAATCTAACAGACAGGTTGGTTAGATCAAAACCCCCTGGCTGGAATCTTATTGGTATCTGAGCGACATGAAATATGGTGAGATTGGTGGCAGAATCAGATGAGAAGTCTGGTAAGGCCTATCCTGATATTGGGAATATCTTGGAGCATCTCTGTTGGCAGAAAAAAAACTGTTATTTCTTATGCCATTTGTAATCCAAAGCCGAATGAGAGGAATATGGAGAATTACTTTAGCATGAAAATGAAATGCCAGTTTTGAGGTCAGCTAGTTCTCAGAGATCTTGAGACATTCTGATAAGCTTGAAATGTTTTGCAGATAAAAACACACTCACTATATTCATGCATCTACCAAGCTTGGAGTGATAGAGACCCAATAGACTGCTTGAACATCGTCAATGGTTGATTTGCCACAATCCTCCAGATCACAGAAATCCAGAAATTCAGCATCCTCTGATGAAGACATCCCTCTTCACTTTGGTCTTAAATTCTCAAATGATTGGAGCTGAGTGGAATTGGTTCTTGTTTTACTACAGAGAAAAGAACTAGCTGCTTGGTGAGTCTCTGTTGTATCAATATTGGTGGCAGTTTTAATAAAATATATAAAAGGTAACATAAGTAAGTGAATAATGTAATGAAATAACGAATTGGATCTCATTAAGGAATATTATTCAGGTATTCTGTCAAGGCTGGAGCATTTGGAAACTCCCGAAAATCATTGTGGTCCCAGGCAGCGAGGCCTGCAGAAATATTTGAAGTTGACACAGCATCAGCTCAGAGTTTATAGCCTAGGGGTTGAATCACAGACACTGTGATGAATAAGGAAGGGGAAAAGTTATCTGGATTCTTTGTACCAGGTAACTTAGATACAGTTTTCTAATTTGGTCAAGGACAGGAGGGACAGTGAATAAGATAGACAAGAGAACCCAGAGAGCAAACATGGTGAAATTTCAGCCTCTGCATGAGGTTTGAGCTTCTCTGAACCTGTTTGGATAGGAGCAGGGTGACAGAATGGATCTGCAAACTGTATGGCACTACAGTACAGGAATAACATATGAGAAGGTGATAGTACAGTGCATGAGGATTGACACTGTTTTCTACAGTATTGTGTGAGAGTAGAGACAGCTATGTTGCCTGCACAGTGCCAGGTTTTTGTACATTTGCTCAGGGCAGGAAAATAAATTACAGTCGGAAGGGAAGGATCCGGTGATCATGGTCGATGTAGTTACTAATGACATGTAAGAACTAGGACAGAGTTTCTTCGCAGACAATAAGGAGATAAGGACTAAATTAAAAAAGAACACCTCAAAGGTTATAATTGCAGGATTATTACTTGAGCCACATACAAGTTTACACTGGGGACACAAAAATAGAGAGAATACACAGCTCCAAGAGAAGTGGGGAAGAAGTGGGTTCCAATTTTGGACCACTAGCACCAGTACAGGAGAAAATGGTTGCTCTGTTGGGGTGGTTGAACCGTGATGTAAGCTGGGGACAATGTTGTCTTAAACCACACAATTAGGATAGTTAGGAAAGGGTTTTAAACTCAACAGTGAGGACAGAGGGATCAAGTGTTGAAAGAAATTCTGGTCTCCCTCCTGAAAGAAAGATGTTGTGAAACTTGAAAGGGTTCAGAAAAGATTTACAAGGATGTTGCCAGGGTTGGGGGGTTTGCGATGAAAGGTGAGGCTGAATCAGTTGGGGCTGTTTTCTCTGGAGCATCTGACATTATACAGGTTTTAAAAATCATGTGGGATATACATAGGGTAAATAGACAAGATCTTTTCACTGGGTTGGGGAGTCCAGAACTCGAGGGCACAGGTTTAGGGTGAGGAGGAAAGATATACAAGGGACCTAAGGGGCAACGTTTTCATGCAGAGGATGATGCGTGTTTGGACTGAGCTGCCAGAGGAAGTGGTAGAGGCTAGTACAATTATAACATTTAAAAGGCATCTGAAAGGGTTCATGAGGAGATAGGGTTTACAGGGATATGGGCCAATTGCTGGCAAATGGGACAAGATCAATTTAGTTTATCTGGTCAGCATAGATGAGTTGAACCGAAGAGTCTGTTTCTGTGCTGAACATTTCTACGTCTCCATGTAGTTTATCAAAGAGTAGAGACGAGGCAAAAAACAAAAATAGAAACATGGAAAATGAGAGTCAGAGAATAGCAGGAAGGGCAGAGAGGAAAAAAAAAACCTAAGAATACACAATCAATTAAGGCAGCTATTACAAAGATAAAAAGATAAAACAAAAAAAACTATAAGTCAATGCTTGCATAATTTGTAACAGAATAAACAAATGGTTAGCATGCATTGAAGCAAATAAATATGATCAGAATGCTAATACAGAGACGTGGCTTTACGATGAAAAGCCTAGGTGTAATTATGAGAGATATTGGACATTCAATAAAAAATAGAAAACGAGATATAGGGAGGGATAGCACTGTCAATAATGCCACTAGCAATAATACTGCTAGGCTACCATTTTTCCATTTTTGGTACAAGGTCAACACTTCCCATTTGCAAATTTTGTTTACTGTTCTCATGAATGTTGATCAGGCTTTTCTGTCAGGAGTCACCTTTGTAAATTGCTGTACTAACATTTTCCATTTGACATTAATATGTCAACTGTCACAGTGTAATGTAATGGTCTGGCCACTTGGTGTCACCAAGTCACCGAACTTCTGAAATGGCTCTTCAAATGTTAAAACTCATGTGTATATTTCAAAAACCATTGTCAATGACATCAGTAGATTTTCAGTAATTATACAAAGTTAACATATAAAGATGGAAGAAAATGCATCCAAATACATCCTTGGAAGTATCATCAGCAAAGAGGGAGAATTCATGCCAATTTACCCATTCTGATTTGGTTGATTTTTAATATATTCAGGTATAAAAATAAACTATTCAATTAAATGGAATCTTCGATTCACTTAGGTGTTAAAACTGCACCACATTTTAATTGACTACCATTTGGGAATAAATTCTTTCATCATCGGGTTGGCTTTTTCCTAACATCAAACCAAGGTCATCTGTATAATTACAACACAGCCTTATGATTTTCAATTCCCTGTTTAAATTGACACTCATATGTGCCAAAGGGTTTGATGAGTAATTTTTACCACCGTTGAAGCTGTTCGTTTGATGTTCTGCATCAGTTCCTTTCAATTTTAAGAACTACATTTCCTCAAATAACACAAAGAGTACAGTGCTACATTTCTGAGCCTTTTCCCACTCTCCCTTTTCTATATCAGGGGCCATATTTTAGATTAGTCACACAGCTGAATCAATTCTTCTTGGTTGCCAGAGTATTACTCTGGGTTTGTTGTCACTAAAATAGAATGAGACAGGTTGTAACTAAAATGGTAGCCATCGTAGGGGATGGTTCACAATGTAATTGCAACAATTTCCTGCCTGACATGAATGATATTTAGCAGGAAACTTGTTTGGACACCAATTTAGGGCTGTGTAATGAGTGCATGGCAAAAGTGATTCTTCAGAATCAATATTTGAGGCTGAATGATTTCATAAGTGTGGTAATAAAATTTCACTTTTTTTCTATTCACTGATAGGATAAGGGCATCGCTAGCAAGGTCCTCATTTATTGCCCATTCCTAGCTGCCCTTGAGATGGGAATGATGAGCTACCTTCTTGAACCACTCCAATCTATTTGACGTTTGCCACTAGGGAGGGAGCTCCAGGAACTTGATCCAGTAACACTGAAGGAACAGCATATATTTCCCAGTCAGGATGGTGAGTGACTTGGATGGGAACCTGCATTTGTGTTGCTGCCTTTGTCCTTCTATATGGTCGCAGTCATGAGTTTGGAAAGCCTTGGTAAATGTCTGCAGCACATCTTAGATGCACTGCAGTTACTGAGCATTGGTGGTAAGTGACTGAATGTTTGAGGATGTGCTTCCTATCAAGAGGGCAGCTTTCTCCTCAATAGTGTCAAGTTTTTTGATAACATGAGCTGCATTCTTCCAGGCAAATGAGAAGTATTCCATCACACTCTTGGCTTGTGCCTTGTAGATAGTGAACAGGCTTTGGAAAGTCAGGAGTGAGTTACTCACTGCAGGATTCCAAGCCTCTGACCTGCTCTTGTATTCAGGGCATTATAGGACCAGTCCAGTTCAATTTCTGTTTAGCTTAAACATGGGCAAATAACATCTATCAAATAACATTGGTAGCACAGTAATATAGATGTCACACATGATATGGAGTATTTTCAGCAAATGAACACCATGTTGACAGCAGTTTTGTGAATAAAACTCTTCCAAAGTTTTGAAGTCACACAATAATAATGAATCAGAAAAAAAGAAATTTGCAAGCTTCAAAAATAATACGAGTTATTTGATGGCAATTAACCTATGTGATTTGTAGGATTGTACTTGTCATCTTTCTTTCTCCAGTTGACTCACCTTGTCACATTATTCTTTTGAAATATTACTGCATAAATATTATGGTTCTGCTCAGTTGCTGGTGAAGGCAATGGTGCAAGAACCTGTCTGATGAGTCACACTGATGTGGGCTGCTTTACAATTTCTACTTCACATTCTGACAAGGGCTGCTGTTTTGATTACTCATGTACACACCATCTAATAAGATCTTGGTACATACTTACATCAGTAGGGCTTCTCATAAGAACATAAGAAACAACAAACAGGAGCATGTGATTGGGAGACAGTGGGTGGATGTACAACAAGTCAGCATCCTTGAGAATCTTTGGAATCTGAGCTGGGGCTATGTCACGGAGAGGGAAAGAGTACCTCAACAGTGCATCTTAGGAGGCAGTCACATCCCTTAGATCATTCACATTGAAGTTAGTTCATTGTCAGGTACAAAGAGTGTGACTGTGAGTAAAGTCTGGTATTGTGATCCAAAATCTAGCTTTGGAGAAGTCTCAGCCAGTTCCATTAGCTAATAAGTACAGAGGAACCTTGATTATCCAAACGACATGGGTGGGGAGTATTTTATTGGATAATCAAATGATCGGATAATCGAGGTTCCTCTGTACAAGGTTCTTGCTCCTTATGTGAATGAGAGCACATATTGCAAAGACAATAAGCAAATCGTGAAAGCACTGAAGTACAAAGTTCAATTCATGTGTGAGGACTTAGGACACATATAAACCTAATAGGGGATAGCTCAGACAAAAAACCCTGTTCCCTGCAACAAAAACAGAGTCACCATATGTCTGTTGCCTACTTGGTGCCAAGGCTTATGACATCTCTGCTGGACTGAAGAAGAACTTGGAATGGGTGGAAAAGAATTCAATTATTGTGGTCTAAAGTAGGTAGGATTATGAAAGAGGAACCGCTAAGCAATTTCAAACAACTTGGGGATAAATTAGAAAGCAGAACTATAAAGGTAATAATCTCAGGATTACTATTCAATAAACAATAGACAATAGATGCAGAAGTAGGCCATTTGTCCCTTCAGGCCAGCACCACCATTCATTATGATAATGGCTGATCATCCACAATCAGTATCCTGTTCCTGCCTTATCCCCATAACTCTTGATTCCACTATCTTTAAGAGCTCTGTCCATCTCTTTCTTGAAAGTTTCCAGAGACTTGACCTCCACTGCCTTATGGGCCAGAGCATTCCATGAATCCACCACTCTCTGGGTGAAGAAGTTTCTCTCAACACTGTTCTAAATAGCCTACCCCTTATTTTTATTCTGTGTCCTCCGATTCTGGACTCACCCAGCAGCGGAAACATGCTTCCTGACTCCAGAGTGTCCAATCCTTTAATAATCCTATATGTCTCAATCAGATTCCCTCTCATCCTTCTAAACTCTTGTGTATACAAGCCCTGTCGCTCCAATCTTTCAACATATGATAGTCCCGCCATTCCAGGAATTGACTTCGTGAACCTATGCTGCACTCCCTCAAAAGCTAGAATGTCCTTCCTCAAATTTGGAGACCAAAACTGCACATAATACTCCAGGTGCAGTCTCACCAGGGCCCTATACAGATGCAGAAGGACCTCTTTGCTCCTATACTTAATTCCTCTTGTTATGAAGGCCAGCATGCCATTAGCTTTCTTCACTGCCTGCTGTATCTGCATGCTTGCTTTCATTGACTGATGCACAAGCGCACCTAGATCTCATTGTACTTCCCCTTTACCTAACTTGACTCCACTTAGATCCTAATCTGCCTTCCTGTTCTTGCCACCAAAGTGGATAACCACACATTTATCCACATTAAACTGCATCTGCCATGCAGCTGCCACCCATCTAGTCTGTCCAAGTCACCCTGTATTCTCATAATATCCTCCTCACATTTCACCCTGCCACCCAGCTTTTTGTCATCAGCAAATTTGCTAATATTACTGTTAATGCCTTCATCTATATCATTAATGTATATTGTAAACAGCTGCGGTGCCAGCACCGAACATTGTGGTACCCTATTGGTCACTGCCTGCCATTCCAAAAGGGATCCGTTTATCACTACTCTTTGCTTCCTGTCAGTCAGCCAATTTTCAATCCAAGTCAGTACCTTGCCCCCAATACCATGTGCCCTAATTTTGCTCACTAATCTCTTCTGTGGGACTTTATCAAAGGTTTTCTGAAAGTCCAGTTGCAACATATCCTGTTACTGCTATCCAAATGAGTCGTAATTTCATCTTTTATCATTGACTCCAGCATATTTCCTACCACTGACATCAGGCTAACGGGTCTATAATTCCCTGTTTTCTCTCTCCCTCCCTTCTTGAAAAGTGGGACAACATTAGCTATCCTTCAATCCACAGGAACTGATCCTGAATCGATAGAACATAGGAAAATGATTACCAATGCATCCACGATTTCGAGAGCCACCTCCTTAAGTAATCTGGGATGCAGACCATCACGTCCCGGGGACTTATCAGTCTTCAGACCTAATAGTCGATCCAACACCATTTCCTGCCTAATATAAATTCCCTTCAGTTCATCCATTACCCTAGGTCCTTCAGCAACTATTACATCTGGAAGATTGTTTATGTCTTCCCTAGTGAAGACAGATACAAAGTACCTATTCAACTGTTCTGCCATTTCCTTGTTGCCCAGAATAAAATCACCCATTTCTGTCTTCAAGGGCCCAATTTTAGTCTTAACCATTTCTTTTCACATACCTAACAAAGCTTTTCCTATCCTCCTTTATATTTATGGCCAGTTTGCCTTTGTACCTCATTTTTACTCTGCGTATTGCCGTTTTAGTTATCCTCTGTTGCTCTTTAAAAGTTTCCCAGTCCATTCTATTTCCCGTCTTCCTGCTCATCATTGCTATGTTATACTTCTCTTTTATCTTTATCACTCCTTAACTTCCCTCATCAGCCACAGTCACCCTTACCTTCCCTTAGGATCTTTCTTCCTCTTTCGAATGAACTGATCCTGCACCTTCTGCATTATACCCAGAAATACCTGCCATTGTTGTTCCACTGCCATCCCTGCTAGGTTATTGAACCATTGAACTTTGGCCAGCTCCTCCCTCATAGCTCCATAGTTCCCTTTGTTCAACTGCAATACTATCACTGCCGATTCTCCCTTCTCCCTCTCAAATTGCAGATTAAAACTTATCATATTATGGTCACTACCCCATAATGGCTTCTTTACTTCGAGGTCTCTGATCAAATCTGGTTTGTTGCACAATGCCAGATCCAGAATTGCCTTCTCCCTGGTAGGAGAAAGTGAGGACTGCAGATGCTGGAGACCAGAGTTGAAAAATGTGATGCTGGAAAAACACAGCAGGCCAGGCCAGGCAGCATCCGAGGAGCAGGAGAATCAACGTTTCGGGCATAAACCCTTCTTCAGGAAGTCCTTCTCCCTGGTAGGCTTTAGTACAAGCTGTTCTAAGAATCCACCTCGGAGGCACTCCACAAACTCCCTTTTTTGGGGTCCAGTACCATCCTGATTTTCCCAGTCTACCTGCATGTCGAAATCCCCCATAACAACTGTAGTAATATCTTTGCGACAGGCCAATTTCAATTCCTTATTCAACTTACACACTACATCCAGACTACTGTTTGGGGGCCTGTCGATAACTCCCATTAGGGTCTTTTTACTTAAAATTTCTCAGCTTTATCCATACTGACTCTACATCTCCTGATTCTATGCCCCCCCCCCCCACCCCTCGCAAAGGACTGAATATCATATCTCACCAACAGGGCAGCCCCACCTCCTCTGCCTGTCAGTTTGTCCTTTCGATAGCACGTATCGCCTTGAATATTGATTTCCTAAGCCTTGTCCACTTGAAGCCATGTCTCAGTTATCCCCACATTGTACCTGCCAATTTCCAGCTGAGCCTCAAGCTTATCCTTATTTCTTATGCTTTGTGCATTCATACATAATATTCTTAATTTGTTACTCCCCTCACCCTTCCTATCAATCCCTATTTCATTTGACCATACTGTATGATCCCTTCTTGAGTTTTCTGCTCCATTGATTCTATTGTCTTAACTTCTCTTATTCTCACTTTCCTTTAACTTCCTTCTTAAATTTCCAGTTGTCCCCTCCCCCCACTACTCAGTTTAAACACAAGAGTTTTTTGAGAACATGTGGGCAACACATTGGCATCCACTGGTTTGCATTGATGCCTCACAGTGCTGGGGACCTGGGTTTGAGTCCAGCCTTGGTAACTATCTGCATGGAGTTTGCACATTCTCCCTGTGTCTGGATGGGTTTCTGCTGGGTGGCCTGGTTTCCTCCCACTGTCCAAAGTTGTTGCCGGTTAGGTGAATTAGCCATGGGAAATGTGGGGTCATGGGGATGTGGATCTGGTTGGGACACTCTTCTCACTCTCCATGACCTTTACCTGTACTGCAGGGATTCTATGAATCTATGACATAACAGCTAAAGGTTGTAGTCTATTAGCATTTCCAGGAGGCAAGTTGCCTTCTAAAAGTTTCTTGCACAAGATCGAAGCTCACAATGTTGAGGATAACATATTGCCATGGATTGAGGATAGGTGAACACAGAGAAGACATACTTGAGATTAATGAGTCTTTTTCAAGATGGAAATGCACAACCAATGGAGTGTCTCCAGGAGAAGTCCTAGGGTTTCAATGACTGGTTGGAGCAAAGTGTAAGGTATCCAATATGGTGAGATAAAAACAGGGATTTGCAAAGTGGATAAAGAATTTATGGACAAACAGTTGGCAGATGGAGTTTAACTTAGGCTTGTGTGATTTACAACTAAAACTGACACAGCTTGTTTGGAGATGAGCCATCTGTTTCCAGTCAGCTCTAGACAAAGAAAAACCTCAAAATCCATTATGTTAGAATGGGTGCTGATGCTTTTAAAGTTACCCATTCACCTCACATTGGAAATTCTGATGACAGAGGTAAAGCAACATTGTCATCTTAGCAGCCTTCCAATTAGCCAATCAAGACAGACCCTCAGCACCTGTCTTTGTGACATGGCTAAAATCTGAGCTTGCTGAATTGCTTATGTATACATTTCTGGTGTTCTGGGTCAGTTGATGTTTGATGTACAGAGGGAGAGCACACCTCCTCATTAAGTTGGCAGCTTGCCTTGAACCTTCCATCTGTCTCCAAGTTGCTGACTAGAAAGATGGACAGGTAGGTCAGGTCAAAAGGGCAGTACCGAGGTGCAAAACCTGCACCCATACCTTCCCCTCACTTCCATTCAAGACCCTAAAGGATAATATCAAATTCAGAAGAGATTTTTCTGCACATTCTCCCATCTAATTTACTTCATCTATTGTTCCCGATGTGGTATCCTCTACATTAGGGAGACCAAGGGCCAGTTTACACAGCGGTTCAGGGAACATCTCTGATCTGTACACAGCAAACAACCCCAACACCCTGTGACCAACCACTTCACCTCCCTTGCCCACTCCCCCAGGGACATGCAAATACTGGGCACCCTCCACCACCAAATCAAAGTCACCCACCAATTGGAGGAAGAACGCCTCATCTTTCGCCTTGGGACCCTACAACTTCAGGGTATTAACATTGACTTCACCAGTTTCCAAATCCCCCCTCCCCAATTCATCCCAGATACAACCCTTCAACTCAGCACTGCCCTCTTGACCAGTCCTAACTGTTCATCTTCCTTCCCAACCATCCACTCCACCTTGCCCTCACAGACCTGTCACAATCAAGTGCAGCCACCTATTCTTCCTACCTACCTTCCGTCCAGTCTGACCCACACCCCTCCAACCCCCCAACTCCCCCCCCCCCCCCCCCCCCCTCGCCATTTATTGCTCAACCCCCTTCTCCCTCCACATTCCTGATGAAGAGCTTATGCCTGAAACGATGACTCTCCTGCTCCTCGGATGCTGCCTGACTTGCTGTGCTTTTTGTAGTGCCATACCTTTTGACTCTGGAATTAAGAGTCTACTGATGACCATGAATCAATTGTTCATTGTTGGGAAAAATAAACTTCCCTAATGTTCTTTAGGGAAAGAAACAGCCATCCTTACCTGGTCTGGTCTACATGTGACTCCAAACCCAATTCAAAGTGGTAGACTCTTAACTGCCATCTGAGCAATTAAGTACAGGCAATAAATGCTGCCTGGCTAGCAACACCCTCATGCTGTGAAAGAATTTTTTTTAAAAAGAAGAGAAACATAAGTTTAAACAGAAAAGAAGACACCACAATCAGATCTACCTTGATCTTATTGATTATTGGAGCAGGCTTAATGTGACCAATTAGCCTCATTTGGCACCTAATTGTTCTGTTCAGTTGTGCTGCATATTTTGAGTTGCCTCATGCTTCCATTTTATGGACATTCGCAGAACAGTTTATTCCTCCACATCTCCCACTTCCAATCCTCCACTGTCAGGTCTTGTTTGTGAGTGGGCTGAGCTGTCAACAGATTATTTAGTCATCCAATCTGGGCTCTTGACTCATGATTCTGTGCTCAATTTTTGGGATTAATTGGCATCCTACATAGATAGCATTTCAATTGGTTTCCTATCCATGTTGCACTTCAGTCAGTTATTCTTCCGTGTTGGGCTTCAGAGTGGAATTTATTTTTACACAATAGCTTTATACACACAAAGAGGCAAGGCTTTGCTCAAACACAGATACACATTTAATGATCTCTTCCCAGCAGAGATCATGCTCTGGTAATTCAGAAAGAGAAGGTTGGTTTGATCTTTTTTTTCTTCATATTCATTGGGCAATAAAACAAGCTGAGGACAACCCCTCACTCCTACCCCCACCCTGGCAAATTGCCATCAGAGTTAGCAAAAACTCAAAGTCAAGGTCCTTCCTAGATAATCTGTTAACAGCTCAGTGTATTCAAAACAAGCCCTACTAGGAAATATTGATTACAACTCATTGAAATATGCTTAAGACCAAGTCATGACATCAGGCCAAGATACAAACATTGGCCAAACATCACCATCGGTATAATGACTTCTGGAACCACTGCTATTGCCACAAAAGCCTTTTGCGACCACTCACAGCAACCACCAAACAGTACCACCACTCTGTCTTACTTGGATCACTGCATTACTCAAAATGTACACTTACTTAATGTGATTACTGCAATCTTCCCAGCCACTGCCTCACCTTTCAACACCATGAGATTGCAGCTATAATTTGTAATAATATTCATGTGTTGTCTAAAAGTAATGCAAATGGGGCACATGGATTCTGTTACAAGCACAAAAATGCAGGAGAAGCTCAGCAAATCTGCCAGTATCTGTTGCAGTTTGAGTTTGGTATGGCTCTTCTCCAGAAAATGGATTGAAAATCTCTGGTGGCTTTACTTACAACTAAATCTATGTTTACAGTCGAGTGATCTCCAAACATAGGCTCTGCCTTACATACTACAGTATAGACAGCCTGTAGCCATGTGACAATATCGGAGTACTTGGCTCCTTTGCACGGATCCCTTTAAGAGATACCACTCTAAAAATACACCATGCTCTCCGGTAATGCTGTGGAGAACAATTTAGAAAGATCACAATCAGTTGTTTAATATAAGATAATTATGTTTTTAAATCTAGAAACTTTACAGCCTTTACTCACAAATCACAGGAGATGTTAATTTTAATAAGAAAGCATGTTTTTTCAACTAATTCATATGAGTTGACATGTTTGGTGTTACCCTTTTTTTACAAATTGAACTAAGCCCTCAAAAACTCACTTCTTTGGTCTTCAATCCTGCTTTTAGGCACTACACTTGCTTGCTGAAAGATGAAACTTTATCTGTCCTGTTATTTTCCTCCCTGCGAGGGACAGAGAGAGTGAATTTGGTCTACAGCAGCTGTATAAAATTGGCTGTATCAAAATGACAGAGTTTATTCACCACACCCAATCTTCTTGACACAGCAGCTCCAAGAACAGTAGTTCAATCTCTTCCTGCAGGCCTGTTTTCAACTCTCCCTGCCATTTTTACTTGGTTTTAAATTAAATATCTTGACAATACTTTGTCAGCCAATTGAAAATAAGAACTGGCGTGGTAAAATATCAGCTACTATTTTGTTCTGAGCACAGTTTGCATTCTGGCAAGGATCAGATCGACATCCCTCCTCCAATCAGATTCTGCGATTATCTCTAATTTTTGTTCTCTGTAGTAGGTAGGCAGTTTGATCCTCAAAAAAAGCAAGATGTACGTGATAAGCATTCAGACAACAGATAAAAATAAAATTGTTGAAGCAGAACGACATAATGCATACATAAATAAACCTCTACAGAGGAGGAACAGTGAGAATAGTTGTCATAAGCAAAAAGAAACCCATCCGGTGAAACGATTATGAAACAAAGCGTATTTTCAACCTTTATCATTTGCATATATAGTTTGCAGTTAATCATATTTTTAATATAATACAATGGTTTGTCTATAATTGATCTTTTCCCAACTAAAGGAGCAGGATTTAAACATGAACTAGGAAGTTTTATTGATTTCCAGGAAGGGGTTACTCTGTATATTACAGACACACGATAGTGCCATTTTCCATTTGGAATGATTTTTAGAAGCTCATCTGAGTGAGACAAGTCAAAAATGAAAATAAAAGGCACTTGCAGTTTGTGTTTGCACAAAAAATATGTTGCTGTTCATTCATAAATGACTGCTCAGACACTCCTGCAAGGTGCCATATTTTTCACAGTAAACCCCATGAGAGATTTCTTACTGTGTCTTCTGTTATTTTGCATTTTAACAGGATTTTTAAATCATGATGGATTAACGTTTCTTTGATTATTTTGTTCAGCTATCTCCACTAAGCTTCTTGTAACAAGAAATAATTAAAAACTAGATTTACAAAATAACATCTATCTTGTCCTTACATACCTATTAATTTAAGAATTGTCCAATTAAATGAAATAATTAGCTTGTTTTAGCACCATACATGTACAGTACCTTGTAGCTGTTGTTGCTGCTGAGCATCATAGATTCTCAGTCCAAATAATGGCGGCCTTTCTTTTCGAAGCAGTGAAACATTCTTTGATATTAAATCCAATTGAAAAATTGTTCCATTTGTGTATTCAGTCCAGAAAATAAATTTTCCATAATGTGACAATCCAAAGGGGTGATTCACTTCTTTCCCACCATATACTATCTGTAATATGTGTAAAACATAAAAACAAATAACATTAAAAGCGAATAGAACTTGATAGAAAAAAAGAAAACAAATTCAGGGATGCATACATCATTGAGAGTTACAAAAATCAGTGGATAAAGTGTTTTAAGTACATTTTGCAAAATTGATTATTGCTGTGCATAATGTTTTGTCCGAAATATGTACGGTGATATGATAGTATGATATAATTCAGCATTGATTGTAATATTTTCTTCAAAGTATAGGAGATGTCAGAGGTAGGTTCTTTACACAGAGAGTGGTGGGTACGTGGAATGTACTGCCAGCAGTGGTAGTAGAGTCAGATACATTGGGGACATTCAAACGACTCTTGGATAGGCACATGGATGATAGTAAAATGTAGCATACGTAGGTTAATTTGACCTTAGAGTAGGATAGAAGGTCGGCAAAACATCGAGGGCCAAAGGACCTAACTTGTGCTATACTGCTCTATATTCCATGTTCTATGTATGTGACATATTTAGGACAGAAATTAGGCTGCATGACTGTATGTGCAGTGCAGAGAGGGACTGTGAATGAGAGTGCAGTGGTCAGTCTGTGTGCTTGTAATGTTGAACCTGAGGCATCCCTGGTATTTGGCTCAGGGCATTATTTCCATCAGATAAAAAACTGTGGAGAATAAGGGCAGCTCATGAATGAAGTCCCTTTGAAGGTTGGGCCTCATCTACTGTTACAGAAATGTGGGTGCTAGGCAAATGATTTAAGGTGTAGCGGTGGGAGCAATGACTAGTGGCTAGGATAGGTGAAGGCATCAGTGGTGGATGAGGGGCAAACAGTGACTGAGGGTGTGGGAGTAAGGGATAGCTGTGGTTAGCATTTTAAATGGGAAAGTTATTAAAAACACTGCTACTATAGTTCATAAATTATACATTATTGATAGCATCTTACAAAATAGTCCCTTTCAGACCTACATGTCCATCACAAAATTAGACCTGGCTTTCCTGAGTATATACACTGGGAACAGTGCAAGCTAATCTGTTGGCTTGGTTAGCTCAGTTGGCTGGGTGGCTGATTAGTGATACAAAACAGCATGATTTCAACTCCTGCACCTGCTGAGATCAATATTGCACCTCACTTGAAACAAGGTGGACTCTAGATAAACACACCATCAGTGGTCGCGACTTAGTGAGGAAAGTGGACTGTAGTGATTTTCATTTATAGATTGGAGTTAACCCAAGGGAAGGAAATAATGACTGTTTCACTTTATGCTCTGTACACTGTGTTTTTGAGTATTACTGATGCATTTGATGGTACACTTCCAGCTGGTAATGAATTACTGCCCAATATACTCGAGGGTAGATTGGCCTTTTAGCATCCAAGTAAAGGGCACTAAATAGCTAAGCAATGGTGTTTATATTTAACAAGCCTCTTTTCTGTTCATTTGATTTAGTTTGTGCAGAATTCCATGAAACGTAACTGTTGAAAAAGTGCATCATTGAGTTCCTATCACTAAATTAATTTTAGGGGACAGTTTCCACACTGTAAAAATCTAATCTAATCTAATCTAAAAAAGATGGTGGGTTTTTAAAAAAAATTATTCTCTTAATTGTAAAATCATTTTTTTTTAATTTGCATCTTAGTGCCATGAATTGCAGAGTTGTTTTCAATGGCACAAAAGAAAGTGCACTCACCATTCTATCTGTGCCATTTAAAAAAATCCTTTCAATGTGATCATAGTATGCATCACACCAATACAGTATTCCATTGTTATAGTCGAGGGTTAAACCATTTGGCCATAGCATCATTGTTGTCACAAAGAGCTGGCGATTGGAACCATCCATCCAAGCTTTCTCAATTCTTCCTGTCATGTTGTCTATTTCTTCTTCTTCCCAATCTGTCCAGTACATCCATCTGCACATAAAGCAGTAACACACATTATGTTTTTATTGTGAACAATACATTACCGTAATAGTCAATAGTAATAGTCAATTTCATGTAAAAGTTGACCGCCTATTTTTGGCCAAATAATCTGGAATTTTCCATATATCTCATATATAAGTCGACCCTAGTTCTTCACAAATAACAGATCAATGTTTATGAGTCAATGTGCCAGCTGTCACATTCCTTTCCAGCTTTCCAGTCTGCTGGTTGTTGTGTTCCACGCCCGGTCTTCCAGTTTGCTGATTGTTGTGTTCCACCCAGGATTTTCAGAATTATCATAATTTTTTTTTTCTTCATTCATTTAGAGATCAATTGGGCTTCTGCTATTGGTATGGTATGAATTTTGACGAGCATGAATTTCAGCCCATCAAAAGTAGTATCCATGTAATATTCGACTCCATAAAGTTTACCTTAAAAAGTAGTCAAAAATATTTGACGATTACTCAAGTATATACGGTAAGTTACATTTGATAGCGTCTCTATGCTGTGTTCTCTGAAATCTTTGACTAACAGTTCTTTTGCCGTGTTTCCAAAAAGGAATAGAGTTTTGATTATCTACATATGTGATATACAGTCACAGTTATAACTTGCACTGAAATTCTAAATTATACAAGACACAGATGATTTAGTATACTATATTTAAAATAATATACAGAAAGTACACAGGAACATGATAGTCATACTCTAAAGAATATTCTTAAATTTAAAAATAACTAATTACTTTATGACACACATTCAAGTTCATTCTTTCTTTGTTGTCCAAAAAATTGCTGAGGGAAAGTGTAGGTTGTTTAGTCCAATAAACATATGTGTGCATTCACTTTGATTTAACAAATATTTTAGGTTAACGAATGAAACCTTTAGCTATTAATAAGACAAGTTTCATGAAAATTATATTCTTTGACTATTGAAATCTAACAGTCAAAACTACTACAGTTTAATTTTAACAAACACTTCCTGTGAATTTTTGTTGGATCTGTAAATGATATGTTTTCTTTGCAGTTAAATGTTCAATATTTTTGACTGAATTAAAGAACGTATGGTCCCAATAATTATGACAAAGCTGAATGATGATAAAATGTGCTGAAGCATGCTAAGTACAGTCAGCCTGAAATTTTCTTGATGCAGCTGGAATCAGTATCTGCACAATGCTGCCTCTGGCAAGACATTATCGATCTCTCCTTCTATGCATCATATGCGTGAATCAAGTGCTGTCTCCTGAGGGACGGTAATGGGGCTAGCAGAACTGACAGCAATACCCTTACATTTCTTTGAGAACCACTTCCCTGCTGTTGATACCACACAATACATGTACAAACCCGTACATTTATTCAATATGTGTGCTTCAGCGACTGTTTCAAGAGTAAAGATACAGGGCCAGATTTTCCAAGGAGTGGCAGTCACCTATAGATTGTCTCTGCTCCTTCTCTTTTATGCAATGAAAGAGCTTCACACTTCTGACAGGAGGTTCCACTCTAACAGCTCCCTCATTGTCCAGTCAGGGAAAAGCAAACAGTGCCTCTTTTCTCATAGTTGCTGGTTATAGTATTCTGAAACATAAAGGTCCAGAATCACAGACAACCACTTTGACAGCATAGAACATAGAAAAATACAGCACAGTACAGGCCCTTCGGCCCTCGATGTTGCTCCGACCGAAGCCTACCTAACCTACACTAGCCCAATAACCTCCATATGCCTATCCAATGCCCGCTTGAATGACCATAAAGAGGGAGAGTCCACCACCAATACTGGCAGGGCATTCCATGAACTCACAACCCGCTGAGTAAAGAATCTACCCCTAACATCTGTCCTATACCAACCTCCCCTTAATTTAAAGCTGTGTCCCCTAGTAACAGCTGACTCCATACGCGGAAAAAGGTTCTCACTGTCAACCCTATCTAAACTCCTAATCATCTTGTACACCTCTATCAAATCTCCCCTAAACCTTCTTTTCTCCAATGAGAACAGCCCCAAGGGCCTCAGCCTTTCCTCATACGATCTTCCTACCATGCCAGGCAACATCCTGGTAAACCTCTTCTGCACTGTTCCACTGCCTCCACATCCTTCCTATAGTATGGCGACCAGAACTGTACACAATACTCCAGATAAGGCTGCACCAGAGTCTTATACAACTGCAACATGACCTCAGGACTCTGGAACTCAATTCCTCTACCAATAAAGCCCAGTACGCCATATGCCTTCTTCACAGCACTATTTACCTGGATGGCAACTTTCAGAGATCTGTGTACATGGACACCAAGATCCCTCTGCTCATCGACACTACCAAGTAGCCTACCATTAGCCCAGTAATCCATCTTCTTATTACTCCTACCAAAGTGAATGACTTCACACTTAGCTACATTGAACTCCATTTGCCACCTTTCTGCCCAGCTCTGCAACTTATCTATATCCCGCTGTAACCTGCCACATCCTTCTTCACTGTCCACCACTCCACCGACTTTCGTATCATCCGCAAACTTGCTCACCCAGCCGTCAAGCCCCTCCTCCAGGTCATTTATAAAAATGACAAACAGCAATGGTCCCAAAACAGATCCTTGTGGAACACCGCTAGTAACTGCAAAATGCCCAATGGGTATCCAGTTGGATACAAGAGGGCAAATCAAGTCTCAGCAGATATAGAGGAAATATGTCAGCTCTGATGTTGGGGGTATGTTGGCTCCTATGGGGCAGAGAGGGTGTTATGTCTGGCAGTGGTGATTGTGGTGGAGGAGAGGATATCGGGTCCTGGAGCTTGACGTAAATGATTGGGTCTGGTGGAGTGGGACAGTGGTGTCAGGATATTCAGGCTAAAAAGACTGTTGGCTGAACAGTTGTGCCTCATGCAGTACCTGTTCCTTCTTCAGTCATTATTTTTTAAAAAATATACGACCAAGTAATTTCACAGAAATCCACAATAGCAGTACTTGCTAAAGAAAGTCAGCATGGAGAAAGTGAGGACTGCAGATGCTGGAGATCAGAGCTGAAAATGTGTTGCTGGAAAAGCGCAGCAGGTCAGGCAGCATCCAAGGAGCAGGAGAATCGACATTTCGGGCATGAACCCTTCTTCAGGAATGAGGAAAGTGTGTCCAGCAGGCTAAGATAAAAGGTAGGGAGGAGGGACTTGGGGGAGGGGTGGTGGAAGGAGGTCAAGGTGAGGGTGATAGGCCGGAGTGGGGGTGGGGGCAGAGAGGTCAGGAAGAAAATTGCAGGTGAGGAAGGCGGTGCTGATTTAGAGGGTTGGGACTGAGACAAGTTGGGGGAGGGGAAATGAGGAAACTGGAGAAATCTGAGTTCATCCCTTGTGGTTGGAGGGTTCCTAGGCAGAAAATGAGGTGCTCTTCCTCGAGCCGTCGTGTTGCTTTGGTCTGGCAATGGAGGAGTCCAAGGACCTACATGTCCTTGATGGAGTGGGAGGGGGAGTTGAAGTGTTGAGCCACGGGGTGGTTGGGTTGGTTGGTCCGGGTGTCCCAGAGGTGTTCTCTGAAACGTTCCGCAAGTAGGCGGCCTGTCTCCCCAATATAGAGGAGGTCACATCAGGTGCCCCAAGTCAGCATGTCTGGCAGCATCTGTGGAAAGAAAACACTGCCATTTTCTCTTACAGATGCTATCACACTGCTCAGTTTCTTCAGCAATTTCTGTTTCTGTGTGTCTCAGTTAGGGTGATTGAGTCATAGAGGTGTACAGCATGCAAACAGACCCTTCAGTCTGATCTGTCTATGCTGACCAGATTTCCTAAATTAATCTAGTCCCATTTGTAGGCATTTTAACTTTCCTATTCGCATCCCCATTCAGATGGCTTTTAAACTGTTGTAATTGTACCAGCCTCCATCACTTCCTCCAGAGACAAAAAACTCTAGCTATTGGAATCCAAAGTAGACAGGCAGGAGGCTGGATGAACACAGCAATTGAGGCAGCATCGTGACGTCCTGAAGAAGGGTTATACCTGGAACATCAACTTCTCCACCTCCTGATGCTGCCTGCTTACTGTGTTTTTTCAGCCCACCACTTTGTCCCTCATCTCATTCCATACACACACCACCCTCTGCTTGAAAAGATTGCCCTTAAGTCCCTTTAAAGTATGTTCCTTCCCACCTTAAACCTATGTCCTCTAGTTTTGGACTCACCCACCCTTGTCTATTTACCATATCTAAACCCTTCATGATTTTATAAACATCTCTAAGGTTGACCCTCAGCCTTGTCTCCAGTATCCAAAGCTCTTTGTTTCATTTCTTACATAGGAATCAATGTTTTGTTTTTGGTCATTCGCTTTCATTTTTATTTCAACTCTTGCAGCCTTTATTGCTTGGCAAAGAGTTTCTTTTTAAATAAAAAATGAATTTCCTCATGTTGAATCTATGTATGGTCACTATTCATTGATGAGAATTGGAAAGGTTTCTATTTTACTAATGATATCCACATTTCAGCAAAAGTCACTCATCTGAATCTGGGTGTCTCTCATTTACTAAGGCAATTGTGATACCCTCTTTAGTTTCAATATGCCTAACTTGGTAAGTGCCAAGTGTCAAAAGGGTGGATTTCCTGTTTTATTTGGCTTAGTTACAACCTGTAAAAGCTTACTACACCAGTGAGGATGGTTGTGAAGATCTATCATAGATCTTGTCAATGATTTTACTAAACAATTATTATTTATTTTAATTGCTTTATAATTATGCTCTTAATTGAGCAAATATGATGGTAGATTTCTAACATGAAATCAGCAAATCCAAAGTGTCCCAATGATTTCAGCATTGCACACTTTTCACTGTACTTTCTTGAGTACACGTGAGAATAAAGCAAATTCTAATTCCATCAAAAATAAGACCATAAGACATAAGTGCAGAAATTAGGCCATTTGGCCCATTGAGTCTGTTCTTCCATTTAAACATGGCTGATAGGTTTTGCAATCCCATTTTCCTGTTTTCTCCCAGTAACCTTTCATTCCCTTGACAATCAACAATCTATCCATCTCAGTCTAAAATATATGCAATGACCTGACCTCCACAGTCTTCTGTGGCAATTAATTCCACAGCTTTACCACTCTCTAGCTGAAGAACTTTCTACTTATCTTCATTCTAAAAGGTCTTCCCTTTACTCAAAGGTTGTGCCGTTGGGTCCTCATCTCTCGTGCGAATAGAAACATCTTTCCAATGTCCACTTTGTCCAGGTCATTCAGTATTCTGTTTCAATTCAATCCGCCCTCATCGTTCAAAACTCCATCGAGTATAGTCCAGAATCCTCAAACATTCCTCACATGTTAAGCCTTTCATTCCTGGGATCATTCTTGGGAAAGTCCTCTTGACTTGCTCCACGGTTAATACATCTTTCCTTAGCTACGGGACACAAAATTGCCTGTAATACTCTAAATGTGGTCTGACCTGAGCTTTACAAAGCCTCAGAAATACATCCCTGCTTTTATATTCTTGTCCTCTCAAGATGAATAATGACATTGTATTTGCCTTTTTAACTACCAATTCAAACTGCAAGTTTACTTAAGAGAAACCAGGACTAGGACTCACTTTGCATTTCAGATTTCTGAATCTTCTCCCCATTTAGAAAATTCTTCCTACCAAAGTGCATGACGTTATATTTCATCTGCCACTTCTTTGCCCGTTCACTTAACCTGCCTGAATATTTCTGCAGCTTCCCTGCCTCCTCAACATTACCTGCTACTCTACTGATCTTTGTATCATCTGCCAACTTAGCCAGGATACACTCAGTTCCTTCATCCAGATCGTGGTGATCCGAACAGCGACCCTAACAAGTACATTGGAATTACTTCCAAACTCACAATAAGCTGATACAAGTCTACAAAATTTGATCTGCTTCAGGCTGTTGCTCAGTAATAACGGGTCATGATGCTACTCTTTACATATTCTGACTGGCAGAATTTGAGTTTAGTTTTATGTATTCATTTTTTTTTGCATTTTTTTCCCATTCCTAATAGCTTTAAAGAAGTTGCTTACAAGCTGCCATCCCTTAAAGTTTAGTAATTCCCAGAAAAACAAGATACCTTCAAGACAGTTTGATGATACCATGACCATGGTCTCATGTAAAAATTCTCCATCTGACTTTCTGTGCCTTCACTTGGTATTCAACCTGCCAGGCAATCAAGTATTTATGTAATTTAATAGTAATATAACTACTTAAAATTCATTGTGGGATGAAGGCATTGCTGGCATTTATTGTCCATCCCAGAGGGAACTTAAGAGCCAACTGCATTGATGTGGGTCTGGAGTCACATGTGGGATTTGAACCCATGTCACCATAACATTACTTGGGTCTTTGGACAAACAAGGCAGAAGTGGTTACTGCAAATGCTGGAGATTAGAGTCAAGATTAGAGTGGTGCTGGAAAAGCACAGCAGGTCAGGCAGCATCTGAGGAGCAGGAAAATCAATGTATCGATGAAGGGCTTTTGCTTGAAACATCGATTTTCCTGCTCCTCGGATGCTGCCTGACTTGCTTTGCTTTTCTAGCACCACTCTAATCTTGACTCTTTGGAGTAACAGTCCAGTGATCATACCACTCAGCCATCACCTTCCGTCTTGAATGTATAACAGATTATATTTGTAAGTGTGAGAAAATATAGTGTGCAAAGTTAGTTGTTAATAAGTTTCCAGATATCTGACTCAGTAAAAATAACTCCCTGTATTACATATCATATAGGGCAGCATATAGAAAACAATAAAGCACATTAGATAGGAAGAGAATTCCAGAATTTTGATACAATATCAATGAAGGAAAAGCAATATACACAAAATCAGGATGGAATATTGCTTGGAGATGTGCTTGCAGCTAGTGCTCCATATATCTGGTTGACCTTATTGTTCAAGATTTTGTTGATAACATTGTGGTAATGACAGCACCAGTTGTTATCAATTCATTGAGAGTTTTACTGAGACCCTGCTCAAATGATCCTGCTTCAGTATTCACCACTGAGAGGGACCTTGATATTTCTAAGGACAGCATGAAACAGACTCATATGCTAGAACAGGTTGATGTCAGGAAAGAGGATGTTTTAAAAACTTTGAAAAACTTAAGAATAAGTAAAGCCCCCGGGCCAGATGGGATATGACCTCGATTATTAAGGGAAGTGAGCTTTTCCAGTGGTACTCTTTTTGTAGTCTGAAACCAGATTTATATAGGGGAGCATATAGAAAACAATAAAGCACATTAGGTAGGAAGATCATTCTAAAACTTTGCTACAGTGTCAATAACAGAACAGTAACATATTCCAAATCAGGATGAAATATTGCTTGGAGATGTCCTTGCAGCTAGTGCTCTATATATCTGGTTGACCTTATTGTTCAAGATTTTGTTGATGGCCTTGTGGTAATGACAGCACTAGTTTTTATCCATACCTTGACTGAGACCATGCTCAAATGTATTGGATAGAATCTCCAGGGTCATGTATGAAATTCTTCAGAACACTATGTGGATGGAAATCTGTTCACCTTGTTATAAAATCGCTATGACTTAAAAGAAAAGAACAGAAACAAGGCATCATTGAGTTCTGTTCAATTTTCCTGTCACTACACCAGTAGACAATGAGGACGCAAAAATCATCGCAGCAGCAATCTCTTCCCTAAGGTAACCTAGGATATATCCATCTGCCCCAGGCTTCTTACGGGAGAGGGAGAGCAGCCAGACGTAGTGCCAGATGATTGGAGGGTGGCAAATGTTATACCTTTGTTCAAGAAAGGGAATAGAGACAATCCTGGGAATTATAGACCAGTCAGTCTTAAGTCAGTGTTGTGCAAAATATTGGAGAGGATTCTGAGAGAAAAGATTTATGATTACTTGGAAGACCATAGTTGGAAAGGGAGGAGGACCTGAAAAAAGAATATAGGGATTTAGATTGGATGCTAGAAGGCAGAGTAGTAATCTCAGGGTTGCTACCAATACTCTGGGCTAGTGAGGCAAGGAAAAGAGAGCAAGTGCAGGTGAACACATGGCTGCAGGGCTGGTGTAGGAAGGAGGGCTTCAGATATGTGGATCATTGGAATATATTCTGGGGAAGTTAGGACCTGGACAAGGAGGATGTGTTGTATCTGAACTGGAGGGGCATTAATATCCTGGGTGGGAGGCTTGCTCGATCTCTAGTTGAAAGTTTGTTAGTTGAAACAAGATTGGCGGGGGGGGGGGGGGGTGGTAGAGGTGGGGGCGGGGAGGGTGTGGGGGAATCCCTGAGCTACGAATCAGATGATGAAGTAGCTAATGAATGGCCAGATACAGCATGCAGAGAATTTGTGAGGAGGGATAGGCACTTGATAGGGCAAAGGTGCAATCAGTGTGATGGGTTGAAGTGTATTTTAATACAAGAAGTATCAGGAATAAGGGTGATGAACTCAGAGCATGGATCAATACTTCGAACAATAATGTTGTGGACATTACAGAGACTTGGATATCACAGACGCAGGAATGGTTGTTGGATGTTTCAGGGTTTAGATGTTTCAAAAGGTTTAGGGAGGAAGGCAAAAGACGTGGTGGGGACTGGGAGGTGGGGGTTGTGGTGGCATTGATAATCAGTGATAGTATCACAGGGGCAGAAAGGAAAATCAACAAGGAGGGTTTGTCTACAGATTCAGTATGGGTGGAAGTCAGAAACCGGAAAGGAGCAGCCACTTTATTGGGAGTTTCCTACAGGCCCTCCAATAGCAATCGAGACACAGAGAAACAGATTTAGAGGAAGATATTGGAAATGTGTAGAAGTAAAAAGGTTGTTGTCATGGGTGACTGTAATTCCCCAATACTGATTGGAATCTACTTTGTTCAAATAGCTTGGATGAAGCAGTTTTTGTCAGGTGAGTCCAGGAAGGATTTCTGATGCAATATGTAGATAGGCTGACTAGAGGGGAGGCCATATTGGATTTGGTGCTTGACAACGAACCATGCCACGTATCAGATCTCTCAGTGGGGCAGCATTTTGGTGATAGTGATCACAACTATGGGAAAGTATCTAATTGTGGCAGTGGGAATTATAATGCTATTAAGCAGGAACTGGGGTGCCTCGATTGGGAACAGATATTCTCAGGGAAATGCATGACTGAAATGTGGAGGTTGTTTAGGAAGCACCTGCTGATAGTGCTGGACAAGTTTGTCCCACTGAGGTAAGGAAGAGATGGTAGGTTGAAAGAACCTTGGGTGACAAGAGATGTAGAACACCAAGTTAAGAGGAAGAAGGAAGCTTAAGGTTGAGGAGGCAAGGATCAGAGATGGCTTTAGAGGGTTACAAGGTAGCCAGGAAGAAATTGAAGTTTGGACTTAGGAGAGCTAGGAGGGGGTATGAGAATGCTTTAGCAAGTAGGATGAGGGAAAACCCTAAGGTGTTTTACACTAATGTAAGGAACAAGAGGATGGCCAGAGTGAGAGTCGGGCTGATCAAGGATAATGAGGGAACTTGTGCCTGGAGTCGGAGGTAGTAGGGGAGATCCTTAATGAATACTTTGCTTCAGTACTCACTACTGAGAGGGACCTTGACATTTGTGAGGACAGTTTGGAACAGATTAATATGCTAGAACATTAATGTCAGGAAAGAGGATGTGCTGAAAACTTTGAAAAACATAAGGATAGGTAAATCCCCTGGGCCAGACGGGATATACTCTAGGTTACTAAGGGAAGCAAGGGAAGACCTGCTGGAAAAGCGCCACCCTTCTTGTACTCTGAAATCAGTATGCAACCTGTCACATTTACATTAGTGTGTTAAATATCAAGGTAGGAAGGCATTATGAATTGATGCTCAAAAATATTCTATGGAAGTACATTAGTGGACGAAAATGTTCATTTTATGATTTACAATACCTATTTCTGACATTGTCAAAATTAATATTTTTTCTTTATACTAGATCCACAGAAACTTGAGTTTGTTTGTTTTATTTTAATGGAATAAGTGACTGTAAAGACTATGATTGGAAATCTTTCTTTACTGTAATGTTGTTTTGGCTAGAATCAATGAAAAGCAGGTATTGCTCTATCTAATATATACTGACAAGTGGAATTTGATTACTTAGCTGACATACCCATGGGACAACTGGAGAAACTGATTTTATTTAATAACTTTTCTGTTCTGATGAAATGCTGAGAGAAAACTTATTGCTGAATGGTTCCCCAAAATAGCAATGCCAAAAAGAATTATGGCATCTGATTAAAATTAATGAGGACACAAACTTTACCTTCAGATCACTTTTTTATTAGTTCCTAAAACAACTTTGTTTTCTGTCCTGCCACTTTTTTTTCTTAGAAAAGTAAACAATGAATATCTATTTGTTGGTATGCAAAGTCAATTTACAATGGATCGTTTGACTGGAATATAATTCTACAGTCCATATATCAGCCAAATGAAACATGAATCACTTGTACGAAGTGTATGTCATTATTAGTACCCCTGTGGGCCAATAATGCAGCTTTCTCACTTGCAAAAGAGACTCAAAGTTCTTGGGATTCTGTTGATTTTACAACAACTGTTCAATTCAATTTTGCTGTTTTTGTAAGTAGGTGATTAAAAAGCTTTAAAATATTTACAGATTTAAAAAAATAAGTCAAATTTGATTATTCTATTCATGCTTATTAATTATGTAGCTTGTGCAGTAATATTCTTGAAATGAATAGCAACAGATTTTATTCAACACAGAAGACAGTAAGAGAGGACATCTTCCCAGGCTCCAGTTCCATGTGTTTAGATATCACTGCAACATAACTCCTTTTCCGTATTCTCAGTCAATCTATTCAAACTCAAGGTATAAACCTCTTTTGCTCTGCCACTTGATACAACTTGATAGTTCATTTGATGTAAAAGTATGCGTACCTAAAAGTTTAATTCTAAAAACAATGACATGAAAGGATGCAAAATAAAAACATGTAATCAGGTTAAAATACCCAAACCTTAGGCATAGATACATCAAAGAGGAAGATAATCTACACCACTGCTCAGACTCTGCAGTGATGAATAAAGTGAAGAAGATACGGCAAAAATGAACTGAGAAATGCAAGACGAACAAATGAGATTGCAGAATCATTACATCAGCTGATTCTTTTTATCGAAAAATTAAAAGAAAACTGAATGTAGGAGGCAAAAGAAACAATTTCTGTTAAAAAAGCTATGATTTATCAACTTTCTATTTCATTACTAAGAGCTTTAAACCACATCAAATGCATTGCTCTCAAATGGAATGAACAGATGCAGAGATGCATGAGTAAACTTTTATTCGTAGTAACATGGACTAGGGATATATTTTAGACTTACAGGTTCAGTAAACATCACAAAACAAGTCCAAAAACAAAGGAAATAAGATATTATTTCCTTTTGTTTTTGTTAAAATGGGAGATTCTGCTTTAAACCAAGATGACTGTGCAAAGAGATGGTTGCGGTTTTAAAAGATCATGTTTACTAGATCATATTGTAAATTGTATACATGTTTGCAGTCTTCCTGGAACAGCAAAAACAAAGGCAGACACCATGGAGTCCATAGATTCTGAACTAAGTGAAAATTGCTCAACAATACAGAGTGGTACGATGGTTGAGGGCAGGCTCACAGTGCCAGGAACCCAGGGTCGATTCCACCCTCAAGCAACCTGTTGGTATGGAGTTTGCATATTTTCCCTGTGTCTGCATGGGTTTCCTCCAGGTGGTCCAGTTACCTCCTGCAGTGCAACAATGTGCAGATTCGGTGAGTTAGCTACGGGAAGTGCAGAGTTCCAGGGGTGGGGGAGAATGTGGGAGAGGAAAGGGTGTGTCTGGGTGAGATGGTCAGTGTGGACTTGATGGACCGAATGGCCTGCTTTCATTCTGTAGAGATTCTGTGAATATTTTTATTGCCTCCTAACCAGGTAACCATACCTTGTTTGGGGCTAATGTAGCTGCAAACCTCCCAGCTTGGAAAGACCAAATACTAAAAATCTCTCTGCATTTCTCTGTACAGTGTGGAGGTACCAGGAAGTCTCCAGTAAGAGTAACTGTCTTATACTCACCTTCCATTGAAAATGTCCCTGTTGAAGATGGAATAAAATAGACGGAGACCCAGGAATAAATGGGTAACATTTAAAGTATCAATGATGTGGGGACACAATGGCCAAAGTGGTATTATTGTCAGACCATTAACCCAGAAACTCAGTGCATATTCCAGGAACCTGGATTCAAATCCCTCCTTAGCAGATGGTGAATTTTGAATTAAATGAAAATCTGGAATGAAGGGTCTAATGATGACCATGAAATCATTGTCAATTGTCATAAAAGCCCATCTGGTTCCCTAGTCTCCTTTAGGGAAGGAGATCTGCCATCCTTAACTGGTGTAGTCTATGAGTGACTCCAGGCCCACGGCAGTTTACATATAATTACCCTCTAGGCAATTAGGGATGCGCAATAAGTGCTGGCTTAGCCAGAGATGCCCATCACTGTGCTAGCAAGCTCAACAATACACGTCTAAAGGAATTGAAGGAAACTAAAATAAAGAATTTATCACCACCAAGTCCCCAGGTCCTGATGGACTTCATCCTAGCATCTTAAATAAATGTTATTAATCAGGCAGTGGATGTGTTGTGAATTTTGAAATATTTTTGGATTCTGGAAAATTTCTAATAGCTAGTAACAAATGTCATCCCTCCCTTCAAAAGGGGAGGGAATGCAGAGGGAAGAAACCTATAGGCCAATAACTCTATTGTGGGGAGGATGCTGGAATCAATCAGTGTTATAGTTGGTGAAAACGTGTGACCATGCTGCTCCTTTAGCAAAGTTATATTGTCCTTTTTGTTTCCCAAGAGGGGTTGAAAAAAGGAAGAGGTTCTGATTTGTCTGGAATAAGGGACTTTGCTAATGGCTAACAAATGCTGCTTGAGGTAACCATCAGGGAAAAGGCTTTTCATTTAAAAAAAATTAAACACTTGTACAATGAAGGAGGAGTGGCCAGTTCTCCCAGTTCCAGGTTTTTGTTTTCCTGGTTTGGTTTCAGCAAGCAGTCTGGTCAAAGAAAGCTGCTGGGAAAGAAAAACTTCCCTGCTTCAATGCATGTTTCTGTCTGACTCTCTCGCTCTCTAGCATCTCTCCTGTAAGAACCTGCATTTGAATTTACCAGGTTTGTCAAGGGGTGTTGCAGGAAATTGGAACAAGTCCTTTGTTAAGTTGTAGGACTATCCTGTCAGTCAGGTTTTCAAATAAGTGTTATTCTAAATTCTGTTTTCTTTTGCTTGTGTTTCATTCAGTGGTGTGGAATTTTTTTTTGACTTGAAACCAAGTAGTTTTACCAGCTGCATCACTCCTAGAATATCCAACTTATATCTGCCTAAAACAACTAAGAAAGTTATAGTCTGGGCTACCTTCTTGAAATATTTTGAGGAGGTCTGGCCTGGTCCATAACAAACTTAAGGTAATTAGAAAGACTCAGCCTGACTCACATGGGAAAGCATGCTTCTGAAGCAGTAAAATGTGATATGGATAAAAAGGCATCGTTCAGTTTTCCTTTGGCTAATACAATTTTCACACGAGTTTCTCAAATGAAACAAAGAATGCATCCATGGGCCTGTACAGACTTAAACATTACCTCACCTGACTCTAGATTATAATTAATATATTTTCTGTCATAGTATGCATTATCGTTTCATGTCCCCATCTTATTTTAAAATTGCCACATTCTAAGTTTGATCATGCTCTACCTCCTTCTTTATTATTTTTCAACTAAAAATCTAGATTTCTTGTTTTGTTTTCCGTTTTCATCCTCCTCCTTTTCTCCTCATGCTCAAATTACTACAATAGTTCAATATGAACTGACTCCTATTTCTTACTATTTTCAATAGTCATTGTTGTACAATTCTTTCAAATATTTATGCTGCCTTAGCCCTGCCTGTTTGGCAATTCCACTTCTAATTTACTTGCCAATTCAATCAACTGACTTTTATGACCTTTGTAAGTTCATCAGGGTCATCCGTTTCACTTGCAGCAATGCTTTAGCTATCTTTAATGTCACCTTATTTTTGACTCTACCAAACCTGGAGTTTCCTTCTTTTCCTTTCTTACCTACTAACTCCAGGCCTGATATGATATATACATCTAATCTGGACAAGCCCCCAAACTTTGTCACAACTCACTGGGCTACTTTCAGAAAACAAAACTCTAATATTCTCAGAGCTATCACAAATGTGAAAACAATTTTGCCAAATGATCAAAAGTCCCCAAATTACCTAATACTCTGAGTATTCTGAAATACCTCCCTTAAATGTCTGCCATTGCTTCTCTATTGTTCTACCCCCCCAGTTCAGTACCCAGTTCACTTCAGTTATCTCAGCTTTCATGCGCACTTATTTGCTCTTAAATAAGTTTAAAGTACTTGTCCTCGACTGGATCTTCTCTTTTTCAAAATGCATGCAAAATCCAATCATATTGCGGTTATCATTGACTAGGTGTGCTTCACTTGTGTTCCTTAAATGAACTTGGATCATGACACAAGACTGAGTTTAGCATATATACTTTGTGACAGATTCTAGAATGGGCTTCTCTAAGAAACTGTGTGGACAGCAATCAATGAACATCTCGTCCAGGCTATTATTGCCAATTGTATTTTTCCAGCCTATGCGTGTATATGCCAGAATGGGCTGCATGTCAGGCTGAATGAGTGATCAAGTGAGGTTGGTTTGGTGGCCTGGGGAGGGAAGAGAGGATGGGGGAATGGAGGCAGAGACAGTTGTTTAGTTTTTGGTACTTTAGGAGTTGTCAGGGAAGGGAAGATGATGAATTGGGGTTTAGAGATGTGTGGATCTAATGATAATAGGAGAGGGGGATCCAGTGGGGTGGGGTTTGTATCAGGACAGGTAGTGCTTGGTTTCATTGAGGGGTTGAGGGGCAGGTCTCAGTGCTGAGTCATGGATGAAGTTTAATAGTTACTCAGGAGTTAGAGTGAGTTTTTGAGCCTCTAAACTTTCCTGTGTAACTATAAAGCCTAGGTGAGTCATAGCCCTTTAAAATTCTCCCACATTAAGAAGCTTTCTTGAAGAATACCAGTTGCAGGAGAATTGCCTATCTGAATTTCCAATTTCCTGTATAATTCCATCAAAATTAAGTGTGTCAGGATCTTCATATGGTCTAGATATATAACTCAAGTCAACACTCAATCGAGCGCATATCAAACCAACACGTTGAAATCCTTCAATATCACTCTGATCATAATTTGAATCACTTAACCTATGCGTCCTACAGTCTGGTTAAGTAACATTATCATGCAAATCTTATTTGCCTTCATCAATGTTATCTGTAGCACCAGTAACATTAGCATCATCATTTCACAACTAGTTTTCCTTAGTATTGTTAATGGCCTTTGATATTCCATGATTTAGAAACTAATTTTCTAAAGAATGGATTCAAATTCATTTCCTGTGTTTTTGACCCATCAAACAATCGGTTTAATTTTATCTCTTGAAATCAAGACAACTGGGAATATGTGAAACCAGGTGTCATGACCATAGGTTACACAACATTAAAATGCAAACCTCTCATTCAACAGTTATTAAAATTGGCCACTAAGTTTAAAAATCTAATTAAAGGTCAGTTGGAACAAATCAACAATAATAAGTCTCCCATGCCAGAGTATGGTGGCTGAACAGACAGTGTAGTTGTTGTGAGTTACTTTTTTATCAGTGTTGCAAAGGATATAAAGGCTGCAAGTGGCACATTGGCTGAATTTAGCAGAACAGTGTTTGAAGATTTTTTTTGCATTGCTAATTTATCTTTTCTTTGTTTTTCAAGCTGCATTAGGCATTTCCTTTGGGAGGTAAGCAAAATGCTGCAAATAAAATTAGGCACTACAGAACTTGTGCTAGAAATCACTGTCCCCTCCATTACATTAGGGACTGCTCCCCCAGTGAGGAAGAGTGAAGGAGAAAGAGGAGTGTAAGTGGTGAAGGACAATTTTTTCTCGTGGTACAGAACTTGTTCAACCAGCTATTGAGCTAGGGCCTGCAAAGGGGAGACTGGCAAAAAAAAACAGATGCCATTCAAAACTAGGAGAATGCACTTTCCTTCAAACATAGTGTATTTACCAAGGGCTACGTGCATAATCATGTCAGCAGTGTCTGAGGAGACTCTGTATCTCCAGAGACACCTTCATATCAATTTGTGACATGCTAGCTAGGGTGTGGCATCAAGTTATGTCAATAGATGCTGAATTTTTTTCATCATAATGTTCTTCCAGGCATCAACTTAAGGCTTGCATGAGATATTGTATCCAACAATGCAGCACTGTATCAAGATGTTCACAGATGATCCATGAGTTTATCCTATTTAGTAAGGAGAACACCAATTAGACTGAAAGAGTCAGAGGTTTTGGGGATGTTGCCATATTTCCAAAGATCCAAGACCACACCCGTGGACATTCAAATATCTCCCATACAATCAGGAACATTTGTAAACAGGAAAGGATATGAACAATAAGAGAAGTGCAGGAGAAACTCAGCATCTATAGAAAGAAAGCAGTCCAGACAACATTTCGAGTCCAGTGACCCTTCATCAAACCTCCACAATTGGAAAGGCACCCAAAAGCCCAGCAGCATAATTAATGAGATGAAGACTGGATGATTGCATTGGAAAAGTGGCTTGAGTCATGTCAGACCGTGCATCATGAATCTCACTCAAGAGAACACTTTGACTGAAAACAGGAAAATTCTGCCCTGGGTGATTTTGTTTTTGGTATCAATATTTATGAAAGAAAGCCTGCAATCAACATAGCAACTGAGATTTCGGTCAGTCTCAGAGTAAGTCTGCAAGACTTTGATAACATCCCAAGGCTGCAATCAAAACAAAACAGTGTTGCTCTGCAGAGTTCAGGTCACATCAGAGAATTGTGGAGAAAATGAAATTTTAATATGGAATCCATTATTCAAAGAGTTAGGGACAAGTCATGGGTGCCATTCAGTTAATATATGACACTGGGCTTTCCACTTCACTCATGAGACAATTGGTTTTGTTTTGATGTTCCAGCTTTATCCTTTCCCCACCTTTCACAGGCAAAAAAGAAAAAAAAAAACAATCCTGACATATTGCAGATCGGTATTTGTTTCTTGGCGTGGAAATAAACTGACAAAAACAGTGATAAACCTGCCCTGAGGCTAGATTTATGCCTGTCATGGCATTTGCACTTCATACAAAGAAAATTTGGGTGATGATTTTCAAGAATTCCGACCCTTTCAGGCAACCTGCCAAGTCCAATATTTTTACTGACAGCATAGGAAGAGCTGCAAAATTACAAGACTGCGACAAATACTTTACTTGTCACTAAGATTCGATAAAATTACCTTTACTGATACTTCCAGTAGCGTCAAGAGGAATAGTTGTGAGCAAGTAACTTTGAAAACATAAAATACTTAGCCACAAATTAAACCTCAAAACAGCCACTTTATGTGATAGTGTTCACTGCTTTTTTGAAGAAAATCATTTGGAAATAGTACCTTTCAGGAAAACAGTTAATTTTAATAAATATGGTAAAATATAGAGTAATGTAGATGCACAGCACAGAAAGAGACCTTTTGGTCCAACTTGTCCATGCTGACCAGATATTCGAGATAAATCCAGTCCCATTTGGCAGCATTTGGGTCATATTCCTATATTCCCTTCCTTTTTCATAAACCCATCCAGATACCTTTTACATTGTACCAGCCTCCACCACTAACTCTGGCAGCTCATTCCATACATGCACCACCCTCTGCATGAAAAAGTTGCCCTCCAGTCCCTTTTGAATCTTCCCTCTTTCACCTTAAATCTATGCCTTCTAGGTTTTGCCTCCCCACCCTGGCGAAAAGACCTTGTCTATTTACCATGTCCATGCCCCATGACCACCAAAACTTGCCAATGCCAACTGTATAATGGCATGGGCAGGGAAATATCAGGGTTAATAGAGTTTTTAACAAGCTTAATTTACCCTTACTTATTTATATATATATGGTGGGCTGGCTTCCAATATCAGCATTGTCCATCCTATTTAATAACAAGAGAGTTGTTGGGGAAGTGGGAGCTAGGTAATCTATTTTACATTCCCACCTGTTGGAAACACACCTGGCAGGGGCATGTAATATCCACATTAAAGGTTTGTGGCAACACACATAATTATCAAATGAGATCAAAATACAGTTGAGCACTCATATTGAAAATCGTCACAAAGATTAGTCACTTGCATTAAATAGAAGCAAGTGCCTCCAAATTCCTTCAGAAGAAAGCATTATAACAACTTACTTCAGAAATAAAATTATCAATATTTTCTTTTTGTTTGAAGTATTAAGTTCAATGTTGTCTACCCTACTCTATTGAATAAATATTGCTTTGAACAAAAGTCAAATATAAATTTCTGTGCAGACAAAAATCTAAAATTGCTGGAAAAACCTCAACAGGTCTGGCATCTGCGGAGAGATATCAGAATTAACATTTCAGGTGAAGTGACCCTTTATCAGAACAATAAATTTCTGTGGCACCAATTCAAGCATGTAGCTCATCTAACCATGAGTAAGCACATTCAGGGGAGGAGTTGGGAAATTGGACATTCAACTATTATTTAAAAATGTGTGAAAGCAGCATAAAAATTGTGGCTGAAGCTGCCTAAAGTCATCTATCAGGCTGTTTGAATGTGCTCATAAGGGGCTTAATGTTTGTTTGAGAGTCAAATCAGAGACTCATGTATGCTCAACATAGGTAACCTGAGATTACCAGGTCCACACACAGTCTAACCTGTAACCCTGAAAGAGTTTACCACCAAAACTGCAACGATATTTTATAAAAATACTTACAATAATATGAACAGTTCCTTCCGGCTCAACACTAAAACCTTGGATAATTCTGGCTGCAGCATGCCCCCTCGTGATAGTCTACACCCTCCTTCCAGACATACTTTAGAGCCTTTACTATAATTTCAGCTGGCCAATCTTGCAGGGATTGCGCCACCAACATTATCACACACACCCTTCTTCTGCCACTGTGACTGTTCTCTGTAGGTTTCTACCAATTCTTTTTTTTAAATTGAGTCAGGCTAAACAATTTATCTTTTTCCTTCACCTGGAACATGCACTGCACCCAAATTGGGCCTCGCTTCATGGGTGATCCAATTTCTAGGGTAATAAGTCAGTCCAGCTGATATCCCACTGCCTCCAGTGTGTAATTTCTGCTTCTACTCGTGCAGCTGAACTGGAACTGCTTTTTAAAACCTCCATTCCATAATATTTTGTGCCCATAAAAAGAGCTGTTTAAGGAAACAAAAGATTTTATGGGTAATGCTACATTAGACTTTAAAAATTTTAATTGCTCATTTGCAGATTTACTGTGAAGTTACTAGAGGTCTCTGATGCGAACAAAGTCCTTTTATTAAGCAATAACAATGTACAACCTGTATTAATGTACCCCATACTCCCATGGGATCATACATTATTTCTCTAGGTAAAAAGAAATATTGTGAGTCCTGCACAAGGCTTACTAATTCTAACATCAGATGAAGTTTCCTGAAGCTGGTTAAAAATAGCACTCACCCATGCATAGGATCCAGAACGATGGCTCTTGGATGTGACATCTCACCTTCTACCAAAGTCTTCCTGGTCTGAGAAGCCTTCTCCAGTCTTGCTACGCTTATCGACTTCTTATAACTATCATCTGTCCAATACAAGTTATTCCCAATCCAGTCCACAGCGATGCCTTCAACATTATCCACACCTGGAAATTAAAATTGAAAATGATGACAACCTTTGAGAGATAAAATGGCATTAGGTTGACATGGCAGGGTGAGTCTGTCATGCATCTCACCCTATGACCACCTCTTGAACCATTTTAAAATGAGGGGTACAGGTCCTGTGCACAAATTAGCTTCGGTGATGCTCTTATCAAAGAGTTGTTATCTCTCTGCAGTTCAAAGGTGATAATATGCACCAAGTTGGCACATGACATAGATTAAAAAAAATATACTTAGTACTGTTGGATCAGAAAAGATTAATTAGCTTCCTTTTAACATAATGGCGATGGTCTCAGGGATTGCAATTCTGGACATCTAGTTTTTGCTACTGTCTAATGGACAAAAAACTAAAAGACATTGATCAAAAATAATTGGTTTGCAATGCAGAGTGATGCCAACACCCCTGGTTCAATTCATGCACTGGCTGAGGTTACCATGAATAACTCTCCTTCTCAACCTCTCCCCTCACATGAGGTGTGGTAACCCTCAGGTTAAACTACCACCAGTCATCTCTCTCTAACGAGAGAGCAGCCCCTTGGTCTGGTAAGTCTATGGCATCTTTATTTAACCATTTATATGAAAATAGAATGAAAAATGCTGAAAACAAAATTTTGGTGACATTAAATATTTTTGAAACAAGCATCTTGAAGTCATATGTCCGAGCAAATCCTTCTCTCACTCTAGTGATTTAGATCCTCTACTTTTCTCTATGTTCACAGAAATTCTAATTGTTTCACAAATGCATTTTTCTTAATGCCTTCTTCGGTTACAGATGTCATTAACAAGACCAAAATTTAAGAAGGTGATGATTATTGTATAAGAAAGTTACAGCATGAAGGGGTTTAATGACATCATGAGATAGGCCCCAGACATCAGGATATGAAGCAATGTACCTGGGAGGAGTTAATCAGTTGTAAGCTATGTGTTCAGTATGCTGTACCAATATTGTATAGTTGCCCCTGAATTGTGCATGTAAACCTACTCTTATGTAGAGCCTGCTATCTCACAACAGATCTTGCATCTTGGAGTAAATGCAACCAGTTGTTTTTTAAAATTTATAAGTATTTATTCATTTTCAAGATTGAGCCTATCTTCTACCATCCTTCACTAGGCATCAATATTGTAGAAAAATATCCATTTGAAGATGGGTAGCAATGAATCTACAGATTACATCCCAGATCATTCAGTAGAAGCCAATCATATATAAGAGCAGCGAGTCCCACAGTGCACTACAGTATGTTTTTCCTGCATTTTAACTCAATAGTATCGCAGGAAAATTAGCAGCATGCTGGTTATCTAAGTTAAGATAGTGTGCAATTTGAAGGACTTGCATCTGCTATTGTACTTCTTGGTAGAATAGCTTAAGGGCTTGCAAAGTACTGTTCAAGAAGCCTTAGTGAGTACCAATAATGTATCCTCTAAATATTACATGTTGCAGCTGTAGTTTGCCAGTGGTGGATAGGTTGTTGATCAAAGGCACTATTTTGTCCAAGATTACATTATACCACTTGAGCATTTTTACAGTTGCACCGATGCAAGAAATTTGGAAGCATTCCATAAAAATCCAGACTTAAACATTGTAAGTGGTGGTGACGCCTTACGAAGTTGTGAACCACCCATTCCACTCTTTGACATGCATTTAATTGACTGGCCCAGTTAAGCTTCTGGCTAATGATGACTCCTTGAATATTGATAATCTGGCATCATTGATTGTCATGATACTAAATGTCAAATTATGTTTTTTTTTGTTGGAGGAGTCATTGCCTAACAATTTTGTGGCATAGTTACATGCCATTCATAAATCCAGATTTCAGTGTTATCTGGTTCTTGTGTACAGGCATGGAATGCTCCACTTTCTGAATAATTACACATGGAACATTCTGAATACTGAGTTTGAAGTGGAAAGGTATTCCTTCCTCCCACACCTACATCATCACATCACTTTTTATTCCCAAAAAGGTTTCTGATAAATTCTTGCAGTATCTCGTAGCCACTTTATGCAGCCAGACAGTGATAACATAACAGTCTTAATCAATTCTAATAGCTTGTATTTGAACTGTTTCTGAAATTTGATCCATTTTCCCCTGTCTGTGAACAGCCAATCTTTTGATGGAGGAAATGTCAATGAAGCAGCAGCTGAAGATGATTTGTTCTAAGTTGCTTTCTTTAAGAACTCCCACTATGATGGCTTTGGGCTGAAACCATAGTGATCTTCCTTTTTGCTGAGTATAACTCAAGAAAACCATTAGACTCATTTTCCAATTCCCATTGACTACAGTTACTAAGGCTCCTTGAAGTCACATACAGACAAAGGTTACCTTCTTGTCAAGGTGGTCACTCTCACTTAACCTCTGAAATTCAGGCAATATTTAGATCAAGGTTGTAGTGAGATTGGGAGTCTAAATCAAATATTTGTGAACAGACTTTTCAATTTTGCAATTGATAACATTATTCATGGCTACTTCTATTACATTGCGGATGATCTGGAGTAAGCAAGCTGATAAGATACGACTTATCATGTTGAATATGTCCTGGTGTTTTGCAGTCAAGACATATTAGGCAATATTTCATGTTATCACTTCAATATCAACATTATAGCATTACTGAAACAGCTAACTTATTTGCAAGATCTTTTTTGCAAAATTCCTCTGAGATTCTTTCTCTCTGTCTAAAAAAGGTTATTGACTGTAACTTGATGACTGTTGAAATGTAATTAACGTTCATTTGTAAGCTGCTCAAAATCCTAATCCACTAGATCTTACTTTGCCTCTTTCTGTGAGCAATTAAATTAAACAACCAGGAGGTTCAATCTTCAGGGAATACCTATTTGTCAGAATGGACAATAGTTATCTACTAAGGTCTCTCCAGTTTATCACTCAGCTTGTCACAGTTCTTTTTAATCATTACCTTTCAGCTTGGCTAGAAGTCTCTGGTTATAGAAAGAGTGAATGTTCTTTCACAGTTAAGATATATATCAAGGCACATGGTACCAATTTTATTGTCAGATCTGTTGCATACTTCCAAAATGCGAATAAGTTTGTTAGGCATTATGTAGCTTTCATAAATCTCATTAAATGCATTTAAATTTGTGCCTAAACAATTTCACTCCACTATATATCCCACTATTAATGTCACAGTGGAAAGAATATTGGCCTGAAATTACACTTTGGAATTGTAACAGATGGATCATTACCACATTTCATGAAAATTCCCCTCGCTGATATTTCAAGGAGATAAATGGTTTAATACCACCACTAAAATCGTACAGACAAGAATTCCAAATGAACATGTTAGGTATTTGTATCTTAATGCACTGTTAGGGGCAAGCTTACAATTTTCTTTGTCTTTTTTTAGCATCTTAAGTTTTTTTTTCCTAATATTCTGGTATAATCCCAGTGTTTAAAGAACCATAAATTATTTCTATAATAACAGCATGCATTATTTTCACCTTAATTTTCTTAAGTACGCATGGATGCATTAAATGTGTCCCTTCCTAAAGATTTAAGCAGTCTATTTTTATTGCCTTTACTTACTCAGTGAGACTAATGTACAAATTCCTTTACTATTATTTTCTAGAGAGAGATACATTAATGTTTCCATCATACTGTTTCACTCATGTGCTAATTTGTTCTCATAGCTAAGTGACTTTTATTTTGTACTGAACATCAACAATATCGAGACACAAGCCCAATATTATTTCTAAATTACAACTTTGTTACTGCGGTTCTCATTTTATATGCCTTATTGTTTTTACTTGTTTTTTTAGGCATTTGACAATTTGAATACCAAGACAGTTCTTCACTGAAAATAAACCTAGAAAATCGGAGTGTAGATATTGAATGGGAAAGCTGATGTTTTCTTTCCTATCAAACCAAGAGGATCAACCCGAGAAGAGACCAGCTTTCATTTTTTTTAAATAACAAAACTGGAGGCAGGTCTGAGAAGGAGCAAAGGTAATGTTTCATGCTGATGACCTTTCTTCAGAATCACAAATGCTTTATTTCCATTTTGCGGCAGGAAAACGAGAAATGGGTAATGCAGCATGTCAATCAGGTTCTATTTCTGGAGACGTGATGAGATTTTCACCTGTGGACCTTTTAATCTGGAGTATCAAACAGAAAAAAATTAAGATATGCCAAGACTATTCTAAGCTATTTTGATAACATGTATACCCTCCACGGGGTAGCATGGTGGCTCAGTGGTTAGCACTGGCCTCACAGCACTTGGGAACCAGGTTCAATTCCAGCTTCAGGTGACTGTCTGTGTGGAGGTTGCACATTCTCCCCAAGTGGGTTGCCACTGGGTGCTCATGTTTCCTCCAACAGTCCAAAGATGTGCTGTTTAGGTGGATTGGCTTTGCTAAATTGCCCATCGTGTTCATGGATGCGCAGGCTAGGTGGATTAGCAATGGGAAATGTAATGGTTTTGGGATAGAGTGGGGAGCTGGATTTAAGTTTGGATGGGATACTCTTTGAAGGTTCAGGGTGGACTTGATGAGCTGAATTGATTGCTTTCACACTGTACAGCTTCCATGACTTCATAATTTATATTGTTGATTCTTTTCTTTATTATTAAAGCCCACCTATCAATATTCTACTCTTCTCTCTTTTTTCTCTCTATTTTTGGATTCCACAATACTTCTTTCAGTTCAATAGTTAATTCTTTCTGATACCATCAATAAATTGGACTTTTCCACAGGTTATTGTGAATCCAAGTGTAAGGAGACAGCAAAAATTCAAAGCACTGATTGCTGGACCACTCCATTTAATATGTCCATACTCGCAACATAGTTCTTCAAACAAGGACCCACTGCTTTCAACACTTCTGTCAATGTTGTATAGACATTAATGGAGGATATTCTCAAATGATTTTTAGTCATCAAATTATTCCACACTATAATATGTTTCACATCAATTTAGATTGCCCACTTTTCAGGTTGGATTGAAGTGACCATCCCTTCTTGATCAAAGTACCTGGCCCTTGCAAGGTAATCATGACATTAAAAAATATTATGTTTACTCCTAATGATTAATTAGAATATTTTATCAAATCCTAATATAAGATGAATGAATCTGTCACCTAAGTTGTCCTGTTATTCTTTTTGAAATGATACTTTTCAGCCCGTTTCTACATTGTCAAGACACTTTGGATAATAGATTCCATCACAGAGAACATGAATAACTCAAGTATAACACAGGATTCTGAAAATGCTATTCTTCCCACATGATGAATCTGGTTTGGGCTCTTTAAGTCTCTGGGAACTCCATTTGATTTATGCGGAAGCAGTTCACTCTGCAGAAGTATTCCTAGTTAAGCCGGCTATAATGTTCACATTTCCCCTAATGAATACTTGGAGCAAATAATCTTTTTAATATATATTATCTGTTTTATATTTACTGTCAGTTTCACTCTGTTAGCATATTTTATGGTTCTCACCCTTCTCTGACTAGGCTGTTGCTGCTAAAATACTGAAAGCTATTTTTGATTTTAATGCTTTGAATGTGAAGACATGTTTTTATCCACATTCCTATTTAATACTTTGATTTTTTTTAACGCTTGTTCCTTTTTTCAAGTGACTTTATATAGCCTTTCTCTGATAGTTGTTTTCTTTCCCTGTTTTTATTTTCACATCTAATTAAAGGTTAGTCCAGTTAAGGTCATCCTTGTTAGTTATGCACATAATCCTACATATGTGATGAAGAGTGTTTCATTTAAAATCGACCAAAGCTTTTTGTGTACTCCCAAAATGCCAACTGCACAAGAAAAATCAAAAACTGCTTAATTCGGTCACTAACCTCCCTATAATTAACATATTCGAAATAATTGAATTGTTTATAACCAGATCTTGAGTAATGATGAGCCTGTTTCTAACATCCCAAGGGAACCATAATTTCTGTTTCTCACGTATTAAGTTGCATTAACTGGATTAGATACTTTTACCAAGTCAAAACGTGGGCTGCATCCCTGGCTATTCCTGATGCATTGGATTATAAAACAGTCATTATTGTTTGCTCAGTAGGTGTCTGAATCACATGGTCATTTGAGATTTATATCTGGTTGGTGACACTTTCATTGATGCTGACAGTCTCTCCAAGTTATGCAGAGGGCCTTTACCAAATATCTTCCAGAAAGACATATGGACCACATTCCTAGAGAAGCCCATGTTCAAAAAGCTAGTAATCTCCTCAAAAATTAAATTAGATTAGTCATGTTTGGTTTATCCATCACAAATTGACACCACTTTGATTGACTAATATTTGACTGAATATCAAATAAATCTGACTATACTTTCCAGTTGCTTGTATGGGCCAGAAAAGAACAGGCCACTTTGAAATTAGAACACGCAGATGGTATGTCAGTATCCTAATGCCTTTTGGAGGTGCACAAATCAGGTTGGTAAAGTAAATTGACAGTGTTAAATGGCTAGATTCTCCTGTTTCTCAGACCTTTGGGATATCTTATTTTTCTGGCATAGTTTTATGTAGACTTAACATTTTTCATGTTAAAATCTCACCCTTAGGCTGTTTGGTCAATATGCACAAAGATCAGGTTATGGTGGACATTATCCTGTAGGATATCTTTGATGCCCTCTATTTTGGTGCCAAGCTTGCACAGTGAACAAATTTATGAGATTTCTAATTTCATCATCGTAGAATCTCTTCAGTATGGAAACAGGCCATTCGGCCCAATAGGCCCACACCGACCCTCCGAAAAGCCTCTTACCCAGACCCATTCCCCAATCCTATCCTTGTAACCCTGCATTTCCCATGGCTAATCCACCTACCCTGCACATCCCTGAATACTATGTGCTATTTAGCATGGCCAATCCACCTAACCTGCACATCTTTGGACTGTCGGAGGAAATCGGAGCATCCAATAGAAACCACACAGATAGTCACCCGAGGCTGGAATCAAACCTGGGTCCCTAGTACTGTGAGGCAGCAGTGCTAGCCACTGAGCCACCATGCCATCCAATTTGGCCAAGCTTACAGCACATTGAGCTATAAGAATTTCAATACTGATACAGACTAGTAAGAAAAAGCTTGGTGTAGATAGTGGTGGATAACATATTAGCAGATTTGTTTTGACTTTCACATTGAGAAAGGTTTTTTTATTACACCGATCCATTTCAAGCATTTTAAAGGTCTTTTCATTCTTAAAAAAAAATAACAACCTGGGATATCTTGTACCGGATTGAATATTTTGCTTTACATTTGGTAATTTTGGTCACAGTTTTGGTGGCCCTCCAAGATGATAATTATCCTCTGCAAGGCAGCAGCAGGTTGAATTCTGTCTGCTTTCTACACTTACCACTCAAGTTCAGCTGCTGTCTATTGGTAATGCTCAGTCCAACTAATTGTATGCCAAGACAATTGTAGCCAATTTTGGGTATATGTATTTGAAGGTAGTTCCATGTTAGTGATGCACATACAGGGGAGAGTTTTAAACTAAATAGTAGAGGTGTGGGTTCAGTTGCATGGAAAATTATGGAAAAGGTTAAGGTGGGTGATGAGGGGAGGACTCAGCTGAGGTTATTAAAGTTTCCAGAACAAGTAATAGGACAGTGCATATAATAAGGGTCAGGAATATAACTTCAAGCACAGCAGACAACAAAGGGGCAATATATGAAACAAAATAAATGAGCTTTTACATAGAACAAAGAACTTAGAACAGTACAGCACAGGAGTAGACCCTTTGGCCCATGATGTTGTATCAAACATGATGCCAAATGAAACTAATCCCTTTTGCTTGCCCTTAGTTCACATCCCTCCATTCCTTGCATATTCATGTGTGCATGTAAAAATTCCTTAAATGTCCTTATTGTATTTGCCTCAACTACCACTTCTGGCAGTGCGTTTTAGACTCCTACCACTATCTGTGTAAACAACCTGCCCCTCACGCCTCCTTTGAACTCTCTCCTTCTCACCTTAAATGAATGCCCCCTTGTATTAGACATTTTAACTCTGAGAGAAAGATTCTGTTCATCAATCCTATCTGTGCATCTCATAATTTTATAGACTTCTACCAAGTCAATCCTCAGCCTCTGCCAGTCGAGAAAAAACAATCTGAGATTTTCTAGCCTCTCCTTATATCTCATAGTCTCTAATCCAGGCGGCATCCTGGCAAACCTCTTCTTATATCCTCTCAAAAGCCTGTAGCTTGTAGAGCAGATTGAAACTGATAGGTATGATGTCGGTATCACTGAGACATGGTTGCAAGGGGGATCAAGGCTGAACATTAAATATCAAAGGATACACAGCCTATCAAAGGACACAGATGAGCTGAGGAAGATGGTTGCCTTGTTAATAAGAAAGTAAATTAAATTGATAGCAATAAGTGACATAGAGTTAGAAGGATAACAATCTGTGTGGGTAGAGTTGAGGAACAACAAAGGAAAACGACACTGATAGGAGTTGTGTACAGGCAATAGTCAAGATTTAGGGAAGAAAATAAACCAGGAGATAGAAAAGGAATTTACAAATGGCACAATAATCATGGGGGACTTCAATATGCAGGTGAACTGGGAAAATCAGATTGATAACAGATCTCAAGTAAAGGAATAAATATGACCTTTTTTGTAACAGCTTGTGTTGGAGCCCATTGGGGAACAGACAATTCTGCATTTGGTGATGTGTAATGAGGCAAACTTTAATTAGGGAGCTGAAGCTGAAAGGAAAGTGACCATAATATGATGGAATTCACCCTGCAATTTGAGACAGACAAAAGTGAACCAAATGTAGTGATATAGAAACGTACTAAGGGGAGAATGAGGCAACCATGGCTGACCAAGGAAGCTAAAAAAAGCATACAATGTGGTGAAGATGAGTGGAAAGCCAGAGATTGGGAAGCCTTTAAAAACCAGCAGAGGATAACTTAAAAAAAGGGGAGAGCAGAAGATACATGAAAGTAGGCTAGCTAGCAATATAAAAGCAGATTGTAAGAGTTTCTTTAGATGTTTGAAATATAAGAGAGGCGAGAATGGACATTAGACTGCTTGAAAATGAGGCTCGAGAAGTAGTAATGGGGAACAAAGAAATGGTGGAGAACTGAAAAGGTAATTTGTATCAGGTTTCACAGTGGAAGACACCAGTGGCATACCAGAACTTCAAGAGAGTCAGTGGCAGAGGTGAGTGTAATTACCATCACTAAGGAGAAGGCGATGGAGAAGATCAAAGATCTGAAGGTGGATAAATCACCCAGGCTAGATGGACTGCACCCCAGAGGTCTGAAGGAGATAGCTGAAGAGATTGTGGAGGCATTGGTGATGATCTTTCAGGAATCACTGGAGTCAAGGAGGGTTCAAGAGGACTGGAAAATGGTTAATGCAACACCTCGGTTAGACTAACTTCAGTTATTGGCAAGATTTTAAAGTCCATTCTGAAGAATGTGGTTGCAGAGTACTTGGAAATGCATAGTAAAATAGGGCAAAGCTCCCCTTCATCAAGGGGAGATTATGCCTGACAAATCTATTAGAATTCTTTGAGGAGGTAACAAACAAGTAAGACAAATGAGAGCCAGTGGATGTAATCTACTTGGATTTCCAGAAGGCTTTTGACATGCTGCCACACAAGAAGCTGCTAAATACGATAATGGACCAGGGTGTTAAGGGCAAGGTACTGGCAGGGATTGGCTGACTGGCAGAAGGGAGAAAGTAGGGACAAAGGGTGCTTTTTTTTTCAGTACAGCAGCCGATGGCTAGTGAAGCTCTGCAGGATCCATACTGGGGCCATAACTATTCATGTTATATATTAAAATTCTTGACAAAGGAACTGAGGGCTTTGTGTCATTTGCAAACTTAGCAACAAAGATAGGTAGAGGGGCAGGTAGTGTTGAGGAAGTGGGGAGTCTGCAGAGGGACTTGGAAAGACTAGAAGAGTGGGCAAGGAAGTGACTGATGGGAATACAATGTGGGAAGATGTGAGGTTATACACTCGGGTGGAGAATAGAGACATTGACCATTTTCTGAATGGGCAAGGCTTCAGAAATCTGAAGCCGAAAGGGACTTTGGAGTCTGAGTTTATGATTATCTTAAGGTTAACATACAGTTTCAACTGGCAGTTAAAAAGGCAAAAGTAATATTGGCATTCATTTCAAGATGGTTAGAATACAAGAGCAGCAATGTACTGCTGAGGCTCTGGTCAGACTGCATTTGGAATATTGTGAGTAATTTTGTATCTGTATCCAGCTATCCTATGTTTCAACTCTTCAAGTCAGGTTCCTTCTCTGCCATGGACTTCATTATGTATTGCCTATGTGCTCTTTGACCTGCATTGGCTTCCAGTCAGGTCATGACTTGATTTAAAATTTTTTATTCCTCCTTATAAATCCTTGCACCTCTGACCCCTGCTCCTCTTACCTTTTTACCATGAAGCAGCCAACATAACCCTCCAGAATTCCTTTGTTTTCCCAATTTTTGCTCCTTGAACATTCTGAATTTTCAGTACTGTACCATTGTCAGCCAAGCCTTCTGCTGTCTACATACCAACCTTTGGAATTTTGGTCTTTATGCATTCTTTTATGCTCCATATCAAAAGAAGGATATCCTGGCATTGGAAAAGATCCAGGTGAGTTTTACGAGAGTGATCCTGGGGATGAAGAGCTTGTCGTATGAGGAGCGCTTGAGGACTCTGGGTCTGTACTCGATGGGGTTGAGCAGGATGAGGGGGAATCTGATTAAAACTTACAGAATACTGAGAGGCCTGGATTGAGTGGCCATGGAGAAGATGTTTTCACTTGGAGATACTGGTGCTTGAGGAAGCAACCTCAAGGATAATCTTTGAGAACTGAGATGAGGAGGAATTTCTTCAGACAGAGCATGATGAATCTGTGGGACTCATTGCCACAGAGAGTTACGGAAGCGAAGTTATTGAATGTAAGGCAGAGATAGATATTTTTTGATTGGAAAAGAGTTGCAGGAAGAAGACAGGAGAATGGGGTTGAGAAACACATCATCGATGTTCGAATGGTGGAGCAGACTGAATGAGCTGAATGGCCTAATTCTGTTACTATTAGATTAGATTAGATTAGATTAGATTACTTACAGTGTGGAAACAGGCCCTTCGGCCCAACAAGTCCACACCGCCCCGCCGAAGCATAACCCACCCATACCCCTACATCTACATCTACATCTACATCTACCCCTTACCTAACACTACGGGCAATTTAGCATGGCCAATTCACCTGACCTGCACATCTTTGGAGTGTGGGAGGAAACCGGAGCACCCAGAGGAAACCCATGCAGACACGGGGAGAATGTGCAAACTCCACACAGTCAGTCGCCTGAGGCGGGAACTGAACCCAGGTCTCTGGCGCTGTGAGGCAGCAGTGCTAACCACTGTGCCACCGTGCCATGTCTTACTCTTTTGTAGTCTTATTAATTCAAAACCAGTACCCTTGAATTATGTATACTGAAGATTGTTTGTTTGAATCAAGTGATAGGTTCATATCACACTCCAAGCCTTAGTTTATACCCAGGTACTGTCACACTTCCCTTTAGTATTGGAATTATCAACCACTGCTCAAAAAAAAGCGTCATTGACCTTTTCATCTTGCAAACTAGCACTCCATTTATGCTTTTCCTTTCCTCTCCAAAGACCATAATTGTGCTGACCCCTCCAAAATCTGTATCCATCTATCCTATGTTTTAACTCTTCAAGTCAGGTGCCTTCCCTTCCATGGACTTTGTTACATATTGCCTATGTGCTCACTGATCTGCATTGGCTTCCAATCAGGTCATGATTTGATTTTAAAATTTTCATTCCTCCTTACAAATCCTTGCACCTCTGACCCCTGTCACCTGACCTATTTACCGTGATGCAGTCAACATAACCCTCCAGAATTCCTTTGTCTTCCCAATTCTTGCTCCTTGAACATTCTGAATTTTCATTAGTGTACCATTGTCAGCCAAGCCTTCTGCTGCCTACATACCAAGCTTTGGAATTTTGTTCTCAATGTATTTTTTTTCTAAGCTGTTTGTTAAAATATACATTTTAAACTAAGCCTTTACTGTAACTACCCTCCTTACTTGCTGACCTATCATTCACTTTGTTAATATACTTGCAAAATGCCATGGAATGTCAAAGGGGATACATAAATGCATGTATTGTATGGTCATTTATCTAAGTTCTATTTCTAGAAACCTGCTGTGCACAAGCTTGGCTGCTTTTAGGCCTCTTACAATAGTGATGACACTTCAAGTCCTTACCTTATATACATTTAATTTCAGCATTTCTTTCAAGAGTGTTCTAGTGTGTTATTATTCATGGGTTTTTTTGAGGACTCTTGTTTCAAGGAGTGTCAATAGCATTTCATTTGAAAGGCTGAGAAGATACCAGATTTTTAAATACATCACTGAAAGGACAGAACATTCTTTTCATCCCTCTTTTTTAAAAAAAAGCGCATTGCATTTTAAAAGTTCAATATGTCCATCAGGGATCTGAAAATATGATCCATGACATACATCAGCATATTACCAAGTCAACAAAACAAAGAATACTAGTCTAAAGAATGTACAGGAATAAAGATACCTTGATGTACATGTATATGTCATTAAATGTACAGGTGGATTGGGCTGTCAATAAAATATACATATTCTTCATGAATAGGGATAGAGTGTACAAGAGCAAGGAAGTTGCAATAAACTTGTAAACAATGCGAGTTAGACCTCAGCTCCAGTGTTGTGTACTGTTCTGGGTGTCACACTGCAGGAAAGGTATGAATATTTTTGAGAAAGTGCATAACAGGATTACAAGAATGGTTCCAGGAATGAGGCAATTCAGTTTCAAGGAAAGCTTGGAGAGGTTGGGACAGTTTTATGCAGAGAGGAAAAGGCTGCAATGAAATTTGATCAAATTTTTACCACCATGAGGAATCTGGAAAGATGGATAGGGAGAAATTGTTTTCACTGTGAAACAGAGCAAGAACCAGACAGCCGAGTTTTCAAGGATTTGCAAAAGAAGCAAATGTGAGGTGAGTGAAAAAAGTAACTTTTTCACATAGCAAGTAATGTATGCATGGAATGCACTTACCTCGAAGTATAGTCAAAGTAGATTCAAGTGAGGTATTCAAAAAGGCATTGGATGATTATTAAAATAAATACAATATGAAACAAAGGCAGAAGAGATGACTCTATGACTCTATATGTATTAAGTTAAAGTGCTCAGAACCAGTGCAGACGTGATATGCTGAATGGCCCCTTTCAGCAGTGGAACAAATCTGTAATTAATCTAAATCAAATGCCACTGAATGTTCAAATAGGGTGTGAAGTCCATGGACAAAATTGGGGTTCTGCTTTAAGTTAAGTGGACCTCCTTATTACTTGCAATTGATGCTTGGTCACTTGTACAAATTTATTTGATACACAATATTGTACATTCAGATTTATGGCAATCAAAGTAAAAGTAGGATTATGAGCAAAACAACCACATCATTACCATCTACAAAGTTTAAATGAGCTTCCTCCTTCAATATGACAAATACAATCTACCTACGTTAAAATATTTCATAGTTTTGTAAAATTCAGTTGTGATATGATACATTCTGTAAAACGTAGGTTAGGACTTGTGCAGAAAATACAAAACTCTAAAGAGTTAAATGCCTCTACTGTGTAGACCAACTCTTGACTTCAGTGCAGTAAAATGAGAACAAACTATTTCACAGAAGCATTCCAAAGTATAAGCAGCTTATCAGGTCCACATCAATTATTTAAATAAATGTCTCACTTTGTACAGGGTTACGGGAAGAAGGCAAGAGAACAACACATTCTTCCTTTTTAGGTAATCATCTAATTAACTTTTGAATGCCTTGAGTGAACCTGCCTCCACTACGCTGTCAGGCAATGTGATCTGGAACCAAGCCACATTGAAAGGTTTGTTCAAAATAATTAATACTTTTCACTGAGATGGCACACAGTCAAAAACATGAACATCTTAGCATTTTTTGCAGATATTCCTTCCAGATTTCCATCAAGAAAATGCAATCAAAGAATTTTTTTCTCTCCAAAACTGCTCACTAGTGGAGTTCACAATCATGACCCAAGTACAAAGGACATTTCTCACAGTACTATACTCCTGTCAGTTCTCGGAGAAGTTTAAACTCATGCAATTTGGAAACTGAATAATTCATGACCTTTCATCCACGAATCATAATGTAACTGTATTTTGCTGATCAATGAGCAAAAGGTAAAGGTTGTATGCCCTATGTCATGAATTAGAATGTATGATCTCACTGAATTCTAACATTCATTCTCCAAATTTCTGTTTTATGATTCTGTTGTAACCGCTTTATTATTTTCTTCCCAGTTAATAAATTCCTGACTTGGTCTCGAAGCGGAATGCACATTGGGTAGACATTTAATGAGGAGGGACAGTGGGTGGGTGAGTCTAATTTCAAGAAGAATTTTATGGCGGGCCAAGGAGAGCAATTAAAGTAACTTTCGTGCCAAGCTCTCCTCCATTAAAAGCTATGTCAATGTTTTTCCTCACATTCTTCCATATTTTTTTAAAGTATTGTGGTTTGTCTTCTATCCACTGGAGCTGTGGGCCTGACTGACAGCAGAGGCATCATATGTGTAGGGATCAAAGTACCATCAAGGATCTGTCTACTTTCTAACAACCCAATTTGAAAGCCTCAGTGAAGTTGCCATCTGTTTCTAGTGAAAGTTCTAGCTACCTCACATTGATTGAGGCCTGGTTAGTATGCAATAGGCTGGCTGCAGTTGAAAAACATATAAAACATGCATTGTTATGTTGGCCTTATTTCAAACTCACCCATTTCTTTTTCAGCCAGAAGTCTAGATGATTAGAAATTATGACTGACTCTTCATCTTCTAAGTGCATACTGTTTTTGTGTGATAAATATTCAAATACTATGTGTTTACTGTATGTATTCAGAACAATACATGCAGATTCTTGCATGTTATCAGATTGACACCATGTTCTCTAGTTGTTTTCCTTCATTACCACCCAGTTTCTCAACAGACTATGTAAATTACAATTTCACTACAGTATCATTCTAGGATGACATTTCAGCCAGGTTGCATCACTGCTACTATTAAGATCAGTGTGGTCAGTGGCTCCTAGTGAAAAATGATTTTGCAGATATTTATATTGAAATTGCACGTTCATGCATATCATATCACTTTTATGTTGGAATTTCATTCAAGGTATATATGAAGGTCATTACCAAGCCAATTTTCCTCTTCCTCATGTTCAGATAGATGACCTGGTCAACAGCTCGTTGCCAAAGTTAGATATTTATTTTTCCAAGCTGAATATTTTAGTCATTTTCCTCTGTTATACAGAACTTAAATGGAGATTAAGTTTATATAAAGAGAGATGAAACTGGTCATGCACAGTACAGAGAAAAGGAGAACTTAGGGTACTTTTTAAGCTGGTGGCACAATAGCTCACTGGTTAGCACTGCTACCTCGTAGCGCAAGGAGTTCGGATTTGATTCCAGCCTCAGGTGACTGTGTATCCTCTGACAGACCAAAAATGTACAGGTTAGATGGACTAGCCATGTTAAATTGCCCATTGTGTCCAGGGATGCACAGGTTGAGTGGATTAGCCATGGGTAATGCAGGGTTACAGGGATGTGATGGGTCCAGGTGGGATACAGTTTGGAGGGTCAGTGTAGACTTGATGGGCCAAATGGTCTATTTCCACAACGTAGAGATTCTAAATTATGAATGGTCCTAGTAGGGTGAATAGAAAAAGATTAGTTATATTGGTGTGGGAGGCAAGCGCAGTGGTCCGTCACTTGTTGCTAAAAGAGAAAATGGAGAGGTGAAGACAAATGTCTTTATACTAAGCTATTACAGCATGAAATGCTTGTTAGAGGGAGTAGTTGAAGCAGAGGCCATTGCATTGTCTATGGTAAAAATGGAAAACATTTGAGTAGGAAGAAAATACAACCTTATTATCTAAAGTAGAAGAGTAGAATTTGTTTTGCCTCATTTTAGCAAAGTACTGGCAAGATGTGTCAAATGTCTGTTTTCTGTGAAAATGTTCATATATGTTTTAAAAATACTTGGAAGCTTCTTGAATGCCAAGACAATTTTTGTACCTATTATTGCCACTTTACTTAAGTGGCTACGTTTTTCTAAGTGTTCTCATCACTATTTGACAGCATCTTTAAGGACTACTGCTGGCCCCTTGGCAAGCTCCCACTTTCAGGTCCAATATGAACAAAGGTTTAGTGAAATTGGGCTGGTTTAAATAACACCTCACGCTGGGTTAATACTTCTGTCTTCTGTTTAAGTAATTTCAGTCCTGTTCTACATAAAAGCACCAAGTAAAGCATAGCATCATCACAGCAGTCTGAAAGTAGCAAGTTTTGAGAAGATTTGTAGCTCAGGTTGAGATTTTAGATGTGGGTTTGCTCGCTGAGCTGACAGGTTCATTTCCAGACGTTTCATTACTTTACTAGGTAACATCTTCAGTGGACCTCACGCAAAGCAATGCTGGAAATTCCTGCTTTCTATTTATATGTTTGGATTTCTTTGGGTTGGTGATGCCATTTCCTGTGGTGAAGTCACTTCCTGTTCCTTTTCTCAGGGAGTGGTAGATGGGGTCCAACTCGATGTGTTTGTTGATAGAGTTCCGGTTGGAATGCCATGCTTCTCGGAATTCTCGTCCATATCTTTGTTTGGCTTGTCCTAGGACAGATGTGTTGTCCCATTCGAAGTGGTGTTCTTCCTTATCCATATGTGAGGATACTAGTGAGAGAGGGTTATGTCATTTTGTGGCTAGTTGGTGTTCATATACCCTGGTGACTGTTTTTCTGCCTGTTTGTCTGATGTCGTGTTTGGTACAGTGCTTGCACGGTATTTTGTAAATGACATTAGTTTTGCTTGTTGTCTGTATAGGGTCTTTCAAGTTCAGTTGCTGCTGTTTTAGTGTGTTGGTGGGTTTGTGGCATCATGGTAGCCCACAAACCCACCAACACACTAAAACAGCAGCTAATGGATCTCAAACAACAACGAGACAGAATGCACAAAGGGACTTAGCGATATGGTGTCAAGACAACAACCTCTCCATCAACGTCACCAAAACAACAGAACTGGTTGTTGACTTCAGGAAGCAAAATGGAGGACTCGCCCCCATCTTCATCAATGGTGCTGAGGTGGAGGTAGAACACAGAACATAGAACAATGCAATGCAGAGCTTAGCCCTCGCTGTTGTGCCGACCTGTGAACTCATCTAAGCTACACGATCCCATCATTATCAAGTGCTTTTCCAAGTATTATTTAAATCTCCCGAATGTGACTGAGTTAATTACATTAGCAGATAGGGCAGTCCATGCCCTTACGACTCTCTGAGTAAAGAATTTGCCTCTGACATCTGTCTTAAATATATCACCCCTCAATTTGTAGTCATGCCGCCTCATACAAGCTGACGTCATCATCCTAGGAAAAAGACTTTCACTGCGTACCCTATCTAATCCTCTGATCATCTTGATGATTGTGAGCATCAAGTTCCTGGGAGTGGTGGTCACCAACAATCCACCCACATCAACATGATGGTCAAGAAAGCACTGCAACATCTCTACTTCCTCAAGACGCTAAGGAAATTCAGTATGTCCACAAGGACTCTTATCAAGTTTTACAGAGACACCATAGAAAGCATCCTATTTCAATGCATCACAGTGTAGTTTGGCACCTGCTCTTCCTAAGACCACAAGGAACGACAGGGGTTGTAAATATAGTCCAGTCCATCCTGAAAACCAGTCTTCCATCCATTTGACTCTATCTATATTTCCTGCTGCCTTGGGAAATCAATCAACACAATCAAAGACCCTTCCTATTGCAGTTGTACTCTTTCCCCCCTCTTCTGTCAGGTGTTAGATATAAAAGTTGGAATACACATATGAACTGATTCAAGAACAGCTTTGTCCCCACTGCTATCAGACTTTTGAACCAACCTCTCAAATATTAATTCTGATCTCTCTCTCTCGGCACCTTCTCAGTAATGCTGTATTCTGAACTCTGTTCTGCTACTCAGATGCACTTTGCATGGTACAATCAGCCTGAATAGCACACAAAACAACACTTTTCACTATATATCAGTACATGTGACAACAATAAATCAATTAATCAATCTTCTGCATCATCCCAAGCACCAGAAATTTCTGTCCTCAAAGTGAGGCACCAATTACCCCAATGTCAAGGTGAATATTGCCAAGTGTGCATGGTAGCTTTGCACTGCCAGTCCATGACTGGGTTTGCATTTGTCTTTAAAAGATTGCACTTGTGGACACGTCCTTGGATATCCTGATTATGCTGAATAAGTGGGTGGGGCAATCAGTTGACAGGGTTATCACAGAGCACAGTAGATTATTCATGGCCATGTATGTGACATTCAAATGAGAAAACCTGTTAGTCCTTGTGGAGATAAATCCTCCATGAAACTCAACAAAAATAACACGTCTCCTATTTCTAAAAATATTTAGCACAAAGCCAAATAGATTAATCATTCAGTCGATGACTATTTCTACAATCCTGATATTGATAAAATGGCTGCCACATTTGACTGTAGGGGAAATTACTATACTTGAAAGTAATTAATTGCACATGAATATAAAACATTTTTGATGTTTGTGAAGTAAGGCATTATTTAAACCACTAAAGTTTGCAGCATAGAAAATTGCTCAGCCCATTGAGTTTATGCCAGCTCTTCACTAAAGAACGTCGAAACTAATTTCACTAGTCTGAATTACTTCCTGTATCCTTCCCTATCACTCCCATCCTCAGCCATTCACCAAAGCAAAGCATTCAGTGCTCTATAACTCTTTGAGTAGAAGCACTCAGGCTAGTCTTTCATACTTAGAAGTACAGTATAATTTTTTCACTTATCAATAAATTACATTTATTCGTCTCATTTTGCCCAATTTCCACTAAGTGCCACTCTTTCCATTTATCTCTGTCTAGTGTACGTCTCTATTTGCAAATCATAATTCTCTATTCTGTCGGCAAACTCTTCCTAACTAGGCATTGAATAAATATTAAAAAGGTTAATGGTCCAGTCTCACTGGCAGATGTTCATCCACCAATTAATAATACTCTGAGAATATTCCATGACAGTTCCTTTCAAGGGTTTTAATAAAAACATTTAAATCAATTTAAGTACCAATCTGGATGGTATTTAGCACAATAATTATAACAAATTGCAGATGATAGTGTTCTTAAAAGGGCCTTTCTATATTAAATCAACGAAGGTTGCAATGAATCACTTCAGTCATTCACTATTTCTTGCTTTTCATATAATCCCTACAGTGCGGAAGCAAGTCATTTGGCCCATCAAGTCCACACTGACTCTCTGAAGAACGTCACACCCAGAGCCACAATGGAACTTTATCCCAAAGCTTGCATTTCCCATGGCCAATCCACCAAACCTGCACATCTTTGGACTGTATAAGGAAACAGGAACAAACCCACGCAGACACGGGTAGAATGTGCAAACTCAACACAGACAGTCACCCAAGAATGGAATTGAACCTGGGTCCCTGGTGATGTGAGGCAGCAGTGCTAACCACTGAGCCACTATGCAACCTCTTTTGTCTGTTTACTTCTTGTACTAAAGTGCAGGCAAAGTGTAACTCGATCTTTTTTTATTAATTTGTTGGTACTCCATTGCAGTTAGAATATACAAAATTCTGCTCGGGACGGACTGGCCATGTCTCTGATCCTTTTAGGATCGTCTTTTATGGCTAAAAGTGTCCTAATGGATTTCTTTTTTAGTACAATTTTATTACTTTATCAATAAAATTGCAGATAGAAAATAAAGAGGTGAAAGTGAAGTTTTCTCAAAATAAAGTGCAATAAATTACATCATGGGTTAATGAATCATTAGAAATTACCTAAAGGATGGAAAGAGAAATGGAAAAGGAATTAATAAAGGGAGTATACACAATGGGGAGAGTAGAATTATGGAATTCTATTTCCTTATTATTTATTCAGTGATGCCTCGTTTTTATTTTTAATGCTTCTTTTTGCAGTTGTTTTCAAATTACAAAGAGTGAGATAAAGTTCAAGCTTGAATTTATATTGCATATTTTATAGCCTCAGCATGGCCAAAATTGCTCGACAAGCTAAGTATTTTTGAAGTATAGTCACTGTTACAATATTGGAAAAGACAGCAGTCATTTTTACATAAAGTGAATTTAAATTACAATGAGGTAAATGATCAGGTAATCCCTTTCAGTGCAGCTGGCTAAGAGAGTTAAAGTAGCCTTGATGAACAGATAGCAATCTAATTGTCACATTATTTTTTCAATGGCATTCTTTAAAATATGATCAACACCACAAGAATTATTCCATCTTGAGGAACACGTTTAAATTTACAGTACATATAGAGTTTTAAGGTGCATTACATAATCATTAACACATTTGCTGCATCATTTCAGTTGCATCTTGCAATGAGGTTGATAAAAATTGCAGGATTCTTGGTTCTTAGCAAATATAAACCTTTATTCAAAGATGATAGGTGTTATAATTGTAAATAGTGAGACTCAGCTTTTACCACAATATTGATGGAGTGAACTAGATACTAGGTGCTCATGTGATCTTACATCACCTCACAAAGATGTTGTAGACCATTTTAGTACAATACTAAAGATTAGGCATAACAAGGTGGGAATTACTTTCAGAATCTTGACAAGCTCAAGGTATGTGTTTCATGGTGAGTATGCAGCAGAAACCAGAGGCTTGAGTCGAACTGAAACTGGGACTTAGTCCTGACCAGCATGCTTCCAGCAAATTAATATGAAAACCACATCAAGAGGCAGCTTAACAATTCCAAGGGAATGAAATTGGGTTAGATGCTTCCCTTCCCTCCCAGTAGTGATCTTAGATAGATCCAGGGAAGGGAAAGAAATAATCATAAAGAAGGGAGGAAGTGCTCAGAGGAAAGGTTACGTGATCAAGAGATTGAAGGCAGAGAATGGGTGATCAAGTGAAAGGGTGATCAGGATTGTTATGGAGTCAGGAGGAAAATCTTTCCAAAATATGTTATTTTGCGCGCACTGGTAAAGGCATTGTAAGTATGGGGTATCCTGAATGTAGGGTTTCCACATTGGTTGCAGTCAGATATCCAATTTAATGAAGGAGTCTTCAAATAAGCATGAACCTTTTGATTTACATTTCCAAAGGGTGAGTAACCGTTTCAAGTATGGAGCATAGAAGCCTCAGACTTTAGGCTCTATGTACTCTATGGTGGGCAGCCCTTGTATCTGCATGTTTGGTACATAACATTTAGTCACATTTGCCCATCATAGAGATACCTAGGTGCCCAATTTAAGTTTGTATGATGGGCATGGCATCAGAAAACTTTGGGGTGTCCATGCCTCTTTAAGCGCACCAAGTAACAGGCAACAGATTTGTTGCCTTTGCGTGCTTCAGAAGAACACTGAACCAATTGCAGTCATCATTAATATTTGAGGCACAGGGGTTGACTCTACATGAGTTTTGTACACAATTATCCCAAACACACATCATGAAGTATTTACCCCACCCCTACAACACCCTTCTAATCCAATGCTATCCCAATTCTCCCAAACACCATAGAGTCATAGAGATGTACAGCATGGAAACAGACCCTTCGGTCCAACCCGTCCATGCCAACCAGATATCCCAACCCAATCTAGTTCCACCTGCCAGCACCCGGCCCATATCCCTCCAAACTCTTCCTATTCATATACCCATCCAAATTCTGAAATGGATCATCACCCCTGATTCGAGCACTGTGATAGAACTCCAGCTATACTTACGGAGTAGCCCTTCACCATCAATATAGTGGGACAATAGCTACAAATTTGTGCTTCTCACACACAAAGGCAGCACAATGAGCATTTCCTTGAACGTTGAACTGTTCATTGCTACTACAATTGCTGTTTAAGCATCAGGCAACAAAACTCATTGGTCTTTAGCCACATCCGATCTCATAGCCCCTCCAAATCCATGTAAACCATTTCCCAGTGCCCACTGTAGCCAAGTTTATCATCATCAAATGCAGGCCCATCACATACAGGGAAGATTTCAAAAGGTTCTAAACATTCACATTTATTTACAAAGAGGAAATGCATGCAGAAATCAAACATGCAGAAGCTGCATTTTGCTCCTGGCATACGACACACTACAGGCACTACAGTAATCACCACAATCAGTTCATATTTACTGGAACCGGGTGTCAATGCAGAAGCATTCTGTGATGTACAAGGTGATGTCCCTTCTGCTTAAAGTCCTTATCCTCCTTTTCAGAATGCTGCTCCGATTGTCCCAATTCCTCAACCTCCATCACCTATCCTTGTTGCCTGCTCCAGTTATACAGTAAAGAATGCACTCGTGAAAAGTTGTGGTCCCAACACTGACCCTTGCGGAACACCACTTATCACCAGCTGCCATCCTAAGAAGGACCCTTTTGTATCCATTGTCTGCTTTCTATCCATGCTAGCAGCTTGCTTCTGACACCATGGGCCCTTATCTTACTCTGTAGCCTCCTGTGCAGCCTTCATGATGTCCAGGTAGATAACTTCAGTTGGTTTTTCTTGGTCTAACCTGATCGTCACTTCCTCAAAGAATTCTAGTAGATATATCAAACACTCCATCCCTTTGATGAAACCATACTGACTTTGTCCTATTTTACCATACACTTCCAAGGATTCAGAAATCTCATCCTTCACAACGGATTCCAGGATCTTACTCACGACTGAGGTTAGACTAATCAGTCTGTAATTTTCTGTCTTTTGCCTTACTTCCTTTTTTAGAAGGGATGTCATGTTCATGATGTTCCAGTCCTCTGGGATCCTCTCTGATTCTAGCAATTCCTGAAATAACACCACTAACGCCTCCGCTGTCTGTTCCTCCAACTCCCTTAGAACTCTAGGGGATAGCTCATCTGCTCCTGGTGATTTATTCATCTTCAGGCCATTCAGTTTTTCTAGCACCTTCTCCTTGGTGATGGCCACCATACTCAGCTTGCCCCTCGCTCTCTTGATGTTTTGGGAATATGACTCGTGTCTTCCACCGTGAAGACTGATGCAAAGTAACTATCCAGTTCCTTAGCCATTTCCTTGTTCACCACTACTATCTCTTCAGTGTCATTTTCCAGTGTCCCAATGCCCTCTTTTGCCCTTTATATATTTAAAGAAACTCTTACAGTCTTTCATTATATCATCAGCTAGCTTATCCTCATATTTAAACTTCTCCCTCCTTATTTCTTTTTTGTTGCCCTCTGTGGATATTTGTAAGCTTCCCAATCCTCTGGTTTCCCACTGCCCTTTGCCACATTATATGCTTTTTCTCTTTTGCTTTTATGCTATCCCTGACTTCCCTTTGTTCAGCCACTGTTACCTTGTCCTCTCTGTACCATGTTTCTTTTTCCTTGGGATGAATCTCTGTTGTGTCTCCTGAATTACTCCCAGAAACTCCTGCCTTTGCTGTTCCACTGTCTTTTCTGCTAGGCTCCTTTCCCAGGCAATTCTACCCAGCTCCTCGCTCATGGTTCTTTGGTTGCCTTTATTCAGATGTAATACTGTTACCTATGTCTCTATGTTTTGAAGAGGTTATTTAGTGAACAAGTTCACTTGTTGACTAAGACAACCTCTTTTAATGTAAGGAGAACAAAGTAGTTAAAAGTTTGTCACTTACAACAGCTCCAAGCACATGTTGTGCTTGAATCACTTAAAATAATGAATTTGCTTCGAAATTTTAGCTGCTTGTCCTAATAGAGTGGAAAATACCATTTAATAGTCTACACATATGAAAAAGAATTTGCAAGTATTGTGGAAATATTGATGCGCATCATGTACCAATGAAGATCTAACTGTTTCATTATCGAGAAACTTCGTGAGGATTTCAATTTACTTACCATCTTTTAGGATTGTCTCTCGCCCTGTGCCATCGATTTTCTGTCGTCCAATTAAGAAGCTGGTTGTGTCAGCAAAGTAGATATAATTTGTTTCTGCATGGAAATCAAGAGCCCGTGGATTGACAAGGTTCTCTACTTGTATCATATATTCATCAACTGCTTTTGTATTCAGATCCATTCCTCGAATTATTCCGGGACGTCCTTTTCCATAAAACAGGAACAATTCATTCTTTGGTTCTGCAATGCAATGATGAAGGCATGACAAGGTGCAATTTTATCTTTCTTCAATTATTACTGCAGTCTTAGAAATAGCATTTAATGATGGAAATCAATTAGCTTTTTCTTTAATGATGTGAATGGAATCCAAAAATATATGTAAGCAATCAAAAATAGTTATAAACTATGATACTCTGTTTAATTATACTGCAATCACCAAAACAATTAGCTCTTTCTTGGGAACTGATTTGGCTTGCTGTTTGTATTCTTCGGGTATCATTCAATTAATTTTAATATAGCTAATAATGTCAGCAGCAAATAACATAAGTCACATTTCTCCCTTTGGAGTTCTTGTTGTTCTGAAGTATATACTTTCCCTTTACAAATTTCTGTGACCAAGGTCAAACACTTGAAATATTTAAACAATTATTCTTTTGGCACAATGATATAAAATGTGGACCATTGACTTTTGAATTCCACCATAACTTAATACTCAAGACTTTGATGAACTGAAATGTTGTTAAAACGGTACCACAAATACTGACTTTAATTGGTTACAATGCATCACATGACCCACACAATTTGGCAAAGTTTAATGGAACTAAAGACAGGTGAGACAAGTGGGATCCTGAACTGAAAATAACATTTTACTCCCCAAAGACAATTAAGCCAATCAGCATCTTCACTCTCCTGCCCACCTCCCCTCTACATTCTGTAACAAAAACAGAAATTGCTGGAAAAACGCAGGAGGTCTGGTCGCATCTGTGGAGAGAAAACAAAGTTGATATTTCCTGTCCAGTGACCTTTCTTCAGAATTACATTATGTCCCTGTTTAACATACGCACGCATGCACACACACACACACACACACACACACACACCAACAAACATCCTCAAAGCAAGTCAGCCTTGGGCGACATCAGCTGATGTGAGCAAGCCTGACCAGGGGAGACAAGCAAGGTTGAACTCAAAAAGGAGATCAACTTCAAAGGCCATCATTTTCCCATCCCATGTGTCTTTTTCCCATCCAAGCTCTTGGTACGAAGTGTCAGATGTGAACATTCTCCAAGTTGTGATGAAAGATCAGCAAGCTATAGCGCAAATAATACAAGTCACACTTTTGTATGTTGCAGCTTTCTTTATATTTAAGTATCAACCCAAATAGACCTGTGAGAGTCAGTAGCACAATAGTGGCAATCATGTTTATTTGGTAGCTGAAGTGAAGTAACAAACATTGATTGCACACAGGGCATCTGATGGAGATGTATGGCATCCAACTTCCTGTGTAACATTCCTTTTCAGTGGCAACCTGAAAATGCTAACTCACACTCAAAGGAGTATGAAGCATTGCATGAACTGTCAGGGAGAACAAATTGCCCTCTTGTGGCATTGGAGACAGGTTTTTGACCTGCCCATGGGTGCTAAACTCTATCCAGGCTGCTTTTGGTGGTTATTATGGCATCTTTTTCTTAAGGTAAACATTTAGGGAGGCATCATTAAAATGTGTTGCTTCTTTAACCCATACACGCACATGTAATGACCTGAGAAGAATCATGTCAGAAAGCCTACACTGCCCACAATAAGACATCCCTTCCAATTTTCTGCCTTCCTCCATACTTAGTCAAAAGAGAATACTATTTCTTCCATGGTCTCAATTCAAATGTTCCAACACAAGAACACCTAAAGGACTCTTATGCGTACATATTTTTAAAATCTTCACTAAGTAATGGACACTATTCCATCAGAGAGAGAGAGATAGAAGGTGTGTGTGTGTGTCTAAGTAAATAGGTTATAAAATCACTCTTGAGAAAATATTGTGATTGGCTCCTTCCTGCTACAGTAAAAACCGGTTCACAACTTTTAGTTGGACTGAAGTACAGCCTCCTGCTAAAAAAAGAACCTAGACTTTTGTTGCAGCCAAGCAAGAAGGTTGAAACGAAAGATGCCAGTTCAACCCTTCTCACCTGATTTTCAACATGCTCTACAGATCTTCAGTGACCTGTTGAGTATTTCTAGTATTGATTTTAGATTTCATGACACAATATTTTACTTCTGTTACTTTTACTTATGTGCTGTTATTAAACTGTGCTTAAAGATAATTTGCTTATCCTCATAGGAACATAAGAAAAGGAATAAACTGTTTGAGGTCTTGAACTACGCCATCATTCAATAATATCATTGCTACTTGGGCAACTGTTTAAGCTCCATTTAGCTATCTGTACTAAATAACCTTGATTCTTGTCTACCAACGGTTAATCCAACTCAACTTTGCATAAATTTTGTCAGCCCATGTGACCATTACTTCATACCGAGGCAGAGAAAAAACATTCAACACATCTTACCTTAAAAGGAAGACATGCTATTCCAAAACACATTCTCTATTTTGGGCTCAATGACAAGACATTCTCTCGATATCTACCCAATCAAATACAATCAAGTTCCTATACTTTTCTATAAAACACAGGAACAGACCATTCAGCCCATCAACTCTGCTTCATCTCAATAATCTGATTGCTGATCTGATAAAATTCAACTCCAGTATCTTGACTTTTCTTGAAAGCCTTTAATTCCCTTATTAATTAAAAAATCTATCTCAACCATCAATGTACTTAAGTATTTGGCTTTGGTAGCCCTCAGCGGTAAAGAATGTCACAGATGAGTGACCCTGTGAGAGAAGAAATTTCTCCTTATCTCTGTTCTACCTGGATGACAACTTCCTCTGAGATTTGCACTGTGGATGTAGGTTTGTTTGCTGATCTGGAATGTTCATTTTCAGATGATTCATTTCCTGTGGTGATGTAATTTCCTGTTCTTTTTCTCAGAGGGTGATAAATGGGATCAAAGTCAGTGTGTTTGTTGATAGTTTCGGGTGGAGTGCCATGTTTCTAGGATCATATTGACTTGGATCCCATTTACCAACCCTTGAGAAAAAAAAAACAGGAAATGACATCACCACAGGAAATGACATCACCAACCTAAGGAAACCTAAACATGTAAATAAAAAGTGGGCCATACCACCAATGCTTCACTAGAGACTCATTGATAATGTTGCTGAAAATGTGTTGCTGGAAAAGCGCAGCAGGTCAGGCAGCATCCAAGGAACAGGAGAATCGACATTTCAGGCATAAGCCCTTCTTCAGGAATGAGGACAGTGTGTCCAGCAGGCTAAGATAAAAGGTAGGGAGGAGGGACTTGGGGGAGGGGCGTGGGAAATGCAATAGGTGGAAGGAGGTCAAGGTGAGGGTGATAGGCCGGAGTGGGGGTGGGGGCGGAGAGGTCAGGAAGACGATTGCAGGTTAGGAAGGCGGTGCTGAGTTCGAGGTATTTGACTGAGACAAGATGGGGGGGGGGGGTGGAAATGAGGAAACTGGAGAAATCTGAGTTCATCCCTTGTGGTTGGAGGGTTCCTAGGCGGAAGATGAGGCGCTCTTCCTCCAGCCATCGTGTTGCTATGGTCTGGCAATGGAGGAGTCCAAGGACCTGCATGTCCTTGATGGAGTGGGAGGGGGAGTTGAAGTGTTGAGCCAACGGGTGGTTGGGTTGGTTGGTCCGGGTGTCCCAGAGGTGTTCTCTGAAACGTTCCGCAAGTAGGCGGCCTGTCTCCCCAATATAGAGGAGGCCACATCGGGTGCAGCGGATGCAACAAATGATGTGTGTGGAGGTGCATGTGAATTTGTGGTGGATATGGAAGGATCCCTTGGGGCCTTAGAGGGAAGTAAGGAGGGAGGTGTGGGCGCAAGTTTTGCATTTCTTGCGGTTGCAGTGGAAGGTGCCGGGAGTGGAGGTTGGGTTGGTGGAGGGTGTGGACCTGACGAGGGAGTCACGGAGGGAGTGGTCTTTTCGGAATGCTGATAGGGGAGGGGAGGGAAATATATCCTTGGTGGTGGGGTCCGTTTGGAGGTGGCGGAAATGACGGCGGATGAAATGCTGTATATGGAGGTTGGTGGGGTGGTAGGTGAGGACCAGAGGGGTTCTGTCCTGGTAGCAATTGGAGGGGCGGGGCTCAAGGACAGTGGAGCGGGAAGTGGAGGAGATGCGGTGGAGGGCATCGCCGATCACGTCTGGGGGGAAATTGCGGTCTTTGAAGAAGGAGGCCATCTGGGTTGTACGGTATTGGAACTGGTCCTCCTGGGAGCAGATGCGGTGGAGACAAAGGAATTGGGAATATGGGATGGTATTTTTACAGGAGGCAGGTTGGAGGAGGTGTAGTCTAGGTAGCTGTGGGAGTCAGTCAGTTTATAGTAAATGTCCGTGTTGATTCGGTTGCCCAAGATAGAAATGGAAAGGTCTAGGAAGGGGAGGGAGGAGTCTGAGACGATCCAGGTGAATTTGAGGTCGGGGTGGAAGGTGTTGGTAAAGTGGATGAATGTTCAACCTCCTCATGAGAGCACAAGGCAGCGCCGATACAGTTATCGATGTAGCGGAGGAAAAGGTGGGGGTGGGGGGGGGGGGTGGGGGTGGGGGGGGGGGGGGTGCCAGTGTAGCTGCGGAAGATGGACTGTTCCACGTATCCTACGAAGAGGCAGGCATAGCTGGGGCCCATGCGGGTGCCCATGGCTACTCCGGAACCGACTGACCCCGTTTCTCCTCATTGATAATGTTACCTAATATGATGATGAAACATCTGAAAACAAAGCTTCCACCTCAGCGAGCAAATACACATGTAGACCATCAACCTGAGGTATAAATCTTCTCAAAACTTGCAATTATGTTCTCTGCTTTTACATTTTGACACATTAAGTTTCAATAACATTACCTTTCATTGTGATAAATGCCAATCATCGTAGGCCAAATATGTTCAACCTTTCTTCATACGATAAGCCCTTCATCCTAAGAATGGATCAAGTGAACCTCTTTTTCGAACTAGTCCAGTACAATAATATGTTTTTCCAAATAAGTAGACCAAATGTGTATATAGTATTGCAACATGGTCTCACCAACGTCTAACTTTACTCCAGGAAAATGTCCTGATCATTGCATTACATTCCCCTTGTAATTATCCACAATATTCCACTTGCCTTTCTAATCACTTGCATATTAACTTTCTGTGATTCGTGTACCAGATCCCTCCGATCCGTCTCTCCCACTGAGTCCTGTAATCTCTCCATTATATTGCTTTGCTATTGTATTTTGTCACATTACTTCAATTCAAAGAAAAAGACTATGTGGAGTTTGACTGGAGGTTTGAAATGTATGTATGAAGCCAATTTTCTGTTTTAGGGAGTTAGATTTTAAATTGTATTAATTTCCAAGGAATGTTGGAACATCAAAGTGCCATTTTTGATGGGATAAGAATGAACAGTGAAATTTTAATAGCACAAAGAACATTACTGTCAACAGATATTAGTGCTCTGAAACCTTAAATTCCTCCTCCAATAAAGAAAACAACAGTTTGAGTTTCTCTGTACTTAAATGACCTGCTTGTGATATTGCAGTAATGTTCGGCTTTGAACTGTGCAATTTCTGATTATGTAGGTCATTTAGTAGACTGTTCCAAGAAAATGCCAAGAAAAAATATTTCTCTCATTTGTACATGATAAGGAGAAAATTGGGAGCTCAATCATTCTGGTTTCGCGGGTAACCTAGAATTTCACTGCACTGTCCTTTCAACATTCCTAAAGATTGAATAACTTGGATCTACTGCACGTTTCAATGCAGTGACATGCAAGTGGAGTAATGTTAACTTTTAACAATGATTTAAAGTAGGCGATTTTAAATTAGCAATTCATTATGCGCTGCAAGGACAGTAAAATGAAGTGTGTTATGTTAAAAGGCTGTTAAATCATGTGGTATGATCGGATGTTAGTAATTAGGGACTCCTCACTTGAAGTTGTGGTTTTCCTGAAAATCATGAATTTAAGTAAAACACTGGATTCCATGATCAACTTGTAGTTTGGTTCTGTAGAATTTCCATTACTAGAAAAAAAAATTCAAACATTGTACTCTTTAAATTGTAATATTTTACATTTTTAAATTCCTCCATGAATAAAATAAGTTTAAAAGTATGAAAGAAAAATGTAATTTAAAATCATAGAGTTATAGAGATGCTGACCAGACATCATAAAAAATTTCATCCAATTTGCCAGCACTTGGCACATATCCCTCTAAACTCTTCCAATTCATATAGCCTTCCAGATGCCTTTTAAATGTTGCAATTGTACCAGCCTCTGCCACTTCCTTGGGCAGCTCATTCCTTACACGCAACATCCTCTTCATGAAAAAGTTGCCTCTTAGGTCCTTTCTAAATCTTACACCTCTCACCTTAAACCTATGCCCTCTAGTTTTGGACTCTCCTACCCCAGGGAAAAAAAAACTTTGACTATTTATCCTATCCATGTCCCTCATGATTTTGTAAACCTCTATAAGGTCATCCCTTAGCCTCCAACGCTCCATGGAAAATAGCCCCAGCCTCCTTGGCCTCTCCCTATAGCTCAAATCTTCTAGCCCCGGCAACATCCTTGGAAATCTTTTCTGAAACCTTACAAGTTTCACAACATCCTTCCTATAGCAGTGAGATCAGAATTTCACACTGTATTCCACAAGGTGCACGGAAATGAGTCAGATGGTTCAGAAGTGTTATAGAAATGGTTCAGAAGTGTTGTAAGTATGTTTGCTTTACAAATTTTCTTCCCTTTCAATGTTCCTGGCTCCCCACTTCTCTGTCCTGAAGCCTTGCTTTTAGTAAAGACTTTGGAGAAGTGCACCAAGGCCATTCAATCATGAATGAAATGACATTAACATCAATCTTACAACAGTCAACAAAATTCCAAGCTTCATGAAAATAATTGACATTAAAGTGAAACAACATCACATCGGGTTTCTTTAAATGAGAACTTGCTGTATGTCATCAATCATGTCATATTGTTGTTAGAACATTGTCACTGGGACATGAGTGTGTACATTTTCAGAGAAGGTCTAACTTACTGTCTCCTATATACATTGTATTACACTGACTAAAGCCTGTTGCATGTTACTTTATTGTGTGCTCACCTGATTTTACTATAATTCAAAATTATTTCTATTATCACAAGTTAAAAATAACTAATTAAATTTACAAGGAGAAAGTGAGGACTGCAGATGCTGGAGATCAGAGATGAAAAATGTGTTGCTGGAAAAGCGCAGCAGGTCAGGCAGCATCAAAGGAGCAGGAGATTTGACGTTTCGGGCATAAGCCCTTCTTCAGGAATGAGGAGGGTGTGCCAAGCAGGCTAAGATGAAAGGTAGGGAGGAGGGACTAGGGGGAGGGGCGTTGGAAATGCGATAGGTGGAAGGAGGTTAAGGTGAGGATGATAGGCCGGAGAGGGGTCAGTGGTAGAGAGGTCGGGATGAAGATTGCAGGTCAAGAAGGCGGTGCTGAGTCTGACGGTTGGGACTGAGAAAAGGTGGGGGGAGGGGAAATGAGGAAGGTGGAGAAATCTGCGTTCATCCCTTGTGGTTGGAGGTTTCCTACGTGGAAGATGAGGTTCTCTTCCTCCAGGCGGCGTGTTGCCATGGTCTGGCGATGGAGGAGGCCAAGGACCTGCATGTCCTTGGCGGAGTGGGAGGGGGAGTTGAAGTGTTCAGCCACAGGGCGGTTGGGTTGGTTGGTCCGGGTGTCCCAGAGGTGTTCTCTGAAACATTCTGCAAGTAGGCAGCCTATCTTCCCAATGTATAGGAGGCCACGTCGGGTGCAGCGGATGCAATAAATGATGTGTGTGGAGGTGCAGGTGAATTTGTGATGGATGTGGAAGGATCCCTTGGGGTCTTGGAGGGAAGTGAGGGGGGAGGTGTGGGCGCAAGTTTTGCATTTCTTGCGGTTGCAGGGGAAGGTGCCGGGAGTGGAGGTTGGGTTGGTGGAGGGTGTGGACCTGACGAGGGAGTCGCGGAGGGAGTGGTCTTTCTGGAACACTGATAGGGGAGGAGAGGGAAATATATCCTTGGTGGTGGGGTCTGTTTGGAGGTGGTGGAAATGACGACAGATGAGACGATATATCTGGAGGTTGGTGGGGTGGTAGGTGAGGACCAGTGGGGTTCTGTCCTGGTGGCAATTGGAGGGGCAGGGTTCAAGGGCGGAGGAGCGGGAAGTGGAGGAGATGCAGTGGAGAGCATCATCAACTATGTCTGAGGGGAAATTGCGGTCTTTGAAGAAGGAGGCCATCTGGGTTGTTCGGTATTGAAATTGGTCCTCCTGGGATCAGATGTGGCGAAGGCGAAGGAACTGGGAATATGGGATAGTGTTTTTACAGGGGGCAGGGTGGGAGGAGGTGTAATCTAGGTAGCTGTGGGAGTCAGTCGGTTTATAATAGACGTCCGTGTTGAGTCAGTCGTCCGAGATAGAAATGGAGAGGTCTAGGAAGGGGAGGGAGGAGTCTGAGATGGTCCAGGTAAATTTGAGGTCGGGGTGGAAGGTTTTAATAAAGTGGATGAACTGTGCAACCTCCTCGTGGGAGCACGAGGTAGCACCGATACAGTCATCGATGTAGCGGAGGAAAAGGTGGGGGGTGGTGCCAGTGTAGCTGTGGAAGATGGACTGTTCCACATATCCAACGAAGAGGCTGGGGCCCATGCAGGTGCCCATGGCTACTCCTTTGGTTTGAAGGAAGTGGGAGGATTGGAAAGAGAAGTTGTTCAGAGTGAGGACCAGTTCAGTCAGTCGAAGGAGAGTGTCAGTGGAAGGGTACTGGTTGGTTCGGCGGGAAAGGAAGAAGCGCAGGGCTTTGAGGCCTTCGTGATGGGGGATGGAGGTGTATAGGGACTGGATGTCCATGGTGAAGATAAGGCGTTGGGGGCCAGGGAAGTGAAAATCACGGAGGAGGTGGAGGGCGTGGGTGGTGTCCCGAACATAGGTGGGGAGTTCTTGGACTAAGGGGGACAGGACCGTGTCGAGGTATGCAGAGTTGAGATCGGTGGGGCAGGAGCAGGCTGAGACAATGGGTCGGCTGGGGCAGTCAGGTTTGTGGATTTTGGGCAGGAGGTAGAAAGGGGTGGTGCGGGATTGTGGGACTATGAGGTTGGAGGCAGTGGATGGGAGATTAAATTTACACACTATATTAGAGGTTGACATCCCTCTGGCTTTCAAAATTTAATAAATTAAACTGTTTAAAATTCTTTTCATTTCTTTTGCTAAAATAGAAAAAAATTTTATTTGCTCCACTTCAGGAACAATACTTGTTATTGCAATTTTCCTGTACATGATATGAAAACTATAATTAGGCTATAGCTGCAAATGTTCTGCCAGGAAACAAAAGAAATGAATCTTCATAGATAATGAACACTGAACTGCAGTGACACAAACACAAAGGAAAATGTCATCATATAGCCACAGTCCGAAAGGACCACAGTTATCACTCTCAACTACAGAGGGTCAATTTGGCCACTCGTAGTTTGACAGGTGCTACTCCCTTTTAAAGTAAAGCAATAGCTCTTTTGGGACACTGAAGCAATATTGGCAAACTAAATGACATGTTGAGAAAACTGGCCAACTGAACAGCATGCTGGAAATTGGATCAGGCCAGACAGACAGGCGTGCATACAGGTTACCTTGAATCATTATATTGCATAAGTGTCAATGACACAGTGGAACTGAGATATTAAGTCTGGAAACTTGCAGCATTCAATGTCAAATTGAATCGAAAGCCATTCTCCTTGATTGATTATTGAATGGATTGTGGATGAGACACCGCAGCAAGGTTTCAGGTGAACCAATAGATCTGAATTTCAGTAAAATTGTCTTTGATACAGCTCTGCTCCTAGGATCAATTCTATCGGGCAAATTACAATCCCCAATACTGTCTTTTGTAATGCCCTTCCTGAGGTAGGAATTTAAATTAAATTATGCTAATTACATTGTTACATCAAACTACTGCTAAACCACTGTATTCAGAAATGACCCAGATAACTAGTTAAAAGAATACACTTAAACCAGAGGTCTCCAGAAAACACCAGGCTCAAGAAGCAGGAGTCTTGGGAGCAGGAAGAACAGTCTCAACACCAGTACGACCAGCTGTAATCAGGGTTGTATACACTTTTTAATAACGTGCATACCCAAAACGGATTTTAAACTAGTGTGTGGGCATAGACATTTGAAAACGGTAAGGTTACTTAGGTTATTAAAGGGAAAGACTGGTTTTATAATGCTTTAAGTGTATACCTTTGTTTCAAGATATAAAAACCACGTCTCATGGTAAACCATATCTCATTATTAGTGTAAATCAAGTCTCAGTAAGTTAGCAAGTACATTAGACCATATGAAAATGAAGCTTTCATCCACAAATTTAAGGCAAGTGGAGGAAATAGAATCTCCATGATATACTACTGTTGGTACAGAGATTAAATCTGTGCAATTGGCATTGTTCTCCATTACACTCTAATAATATCGTCCAAGAGTAAACCAAGCATGTCATGGAGGAAGAAGACACAAAGCCATGTAAAGAAAACTGGAGCATTGTAAGTAATTTAGGATTTTGCATTGTATAAAACTGCCAAAGTTACAAGGTGGGTGTTGCAAACTGCGTTGGTGCTGCGAAATTGATCCATGCCTTCAAAAAATAAGATTGGAACTCTGTAGAGTCTGATCTACAAAGTAAAACTAAGTTGAGTGTTTTCGGAAACAAGAAAGATGTCAGTCATAATCAGGGTGTGATCCAGTAACTTGTATCTACTATCGCTACCCCCCCACCTGTCACATTCTCCATCTTATATAATTTGGCACTGGCAAGCCTGAAGGAGTCTATTACTATCATCATTCATATTCAGACAAAAGGGATTCAGACACTGGAGGAGATACTTACCAGCATATATACATAAAAGTTTGGAGTAAAGATAGACCATTTGGCCCCTCTGCTTGTTCTGCCATTTGATAGAATCATGGATGATTTGACCATGGACTCTATTGTAATGATAGAGGCCATTGAATAAAGTCAGATAATGATGGCTTTTTTCTTCCTTTCCCAAGAATTGCCTACATCTGCCTCAAAAATACTCAATGACCTGCTCTACTGCACTTTTTGGAAAATAATTCTCTAGACTAACAATTCTCTGAGAGAAAATAGTCTCAGCATCTCTGTCTTAAGTTGGAGACCCTTATCTTTAAATTCTACCCTCAAATTCAACAAGGAAAGATCCCTTTCAACATCCCTTAAGACATTATATATTTCAATAAGATCATATCACATTCTAATGATCTCCAGCTGATATATACCCAAAATGACTTTAATTTGTGAGTCAATACTGAGACTATCAAAGCAGTTTGAATGAAAGGCAAGACAATTTCAGAGAAATGTAGTCTGGCATTGCTGGCAATGGAATGACGTACTTGGTTAAATGAGGAAGTCAAGACACAGTCACCAGCTGGACTAACGCAAGCACATTCACATTTAACTGTTGTGATGAGGAAGGCATATGTTCAAATACAACCAGTTGGAATAGGGAAGATGCATGCTCAGTTTGCAGACTAAGCAATGCACATGCATAATCACTAGTTGACATCAGGAAGGCACATACGTTGACAACCGAGAAAATTTGAATTCCTCAGTGTTTTAAAGAGTATGCAAGTATGACATTTAAACAAAATCACACAACAGCCATGAGGCACGAGATGTAGCTATGTATAGAGTTAAGAAAAAAGTGACAAAACAGTAAATTACAGTGGCTTAAAATCGATGTTTATCTATCTGCTGTGTCTGGACCATATGCTGGTGAATAGAAAAGTTTAGTTTAAACAAAATTGGCTTTGCTCAAGTAAAAGTAAGTCTTTCATTATTGAACAGGGAAAATAAAACAGAGTGTTTGAAAATGTTTCTGACTGTGGAATTGAAGGCTCAACATCTTATTCCAGAACAACACATTTTATTGGACTGGGTTCTCAACAAAGTCCTGCTGCAATATCAAACAAGTGCAGACATCACTGAAATAAGTTAAAAATCACACAACACCAGGTTATAGTCCAACAGGTTTAATTGGAAGCACACTAGCTTTCGGAGCGACGCTCCTCCAATCACCTGATGAAGGAGCGTCGCTCCGAAAGCTAGTGTGCTTCCAATTAAACCTGTTGGACTATAACCTGGTGTTGTGTGATTTTTAACTTTGTACACCCCAGTCTAACACCGGCATCTCCAAATCATGAAATAAGTTAATAAGTGTCCTACCCTTGATCCAGGCAAGTTTTGAGAAATTTATGTCCATGTTCACTAAAAGATCATGTCCAAAAATGACCAAGCAAATCACATCAGGAACATTATTGAAGTGACCTTCACTAATACTTGAAGACATTCTATCTCCAACAAGTATCTGATTGTTTAATTCAGGTTTCTGTCTACTCTTCAGCCATGGTTTTGGCAGTTTCAGCAAGGACTTGTTTACAGAGTATATTTACGGAAGTCAGAAACATTTTTAAACTTTTTATTTTATTTTCCCTGTTCAATAATGAGTGCTTAATCTTTACTTTAACAAAGCCAATTTTGTTTAAACTAAACTTTTCTATTCACCAAAACAAATTGTCATACTTTTAGCTACTGATTGCAGAATCAAATCATTCATTTTGAAAGTCGAAACGTTTTAAAAAGTTAACTGATAACTGGCTTTACAAACAGCTTTATTTTAGAAGTTGATTTGGTCCTGGATTTCAGGGGTTTAAGGTCTAATTTGTTTAGTTTTCAGCAGTTAAATGTGATGGATTTAATTGTTCCATATGTGGAACATATGCGATTCAATATTCCATATGCTTGTTTAAAATTAGAGCATTATTTTGTAATGGTTAAGTTATCCAGATGATAAAATACCTTCAAAGGGGAATTAAAAGGAAGAAGGGCAGTAATTGAATCAGGATGGAGGGAGAACTGCAGATGCTGGAGATCAGGGTCGAGTGTGTGTTGCTGGGAAAGCACAGCAGGTCAGGCAGCATCCGAGGAGCAGGAAAATGAGGCTTCTGGGCCGGGGGCTTAGAGATAAATGGGAGAGGGGTGGAGTTGGAGGTAAGGTAGCTGAGAAAGCGATAGGTGGATGAAGGTGGTAGGTCAGAGGGCGGAGTGATGGACAGGTCAGGAGGGCAGTACCAAGTTGAAGGCTTGGGACTGGGATAATGTGGGGGGAGGAGAAATGAGGAAGCTGTTGAAATCCATATTTATTCCATGTGGTTGCAGAGTCCCAATGTTGAAAATAAGGCATTCTTCTTCCAGGCGTCGGGTAGTTAGGGTTTGGCGATGGAGGAGGCCTGGGACCTGCATGTCTAGAAGAAGTGGGAGGGGGAGTTGAAATGTTTCAGCCACAGGGCGTTAGGATTGGTGGGTGTGAGTGTTTCAGCCACGGGGCGGTGGGGTTGGTGAGTATGGGTGTTTCAGTCATGGGGCGGTGGGGTTGGTGGGTTTGGGTGTTTCAACCATGGGGCGATGGAATTGGTGGTAGCTGATGTTTCAGCCATGGTGCAGTGGGGTTGGTGGGTGTGGGTGTTTCAACCATGGGCGGTGAGGTTAGTGGGTGTGGGTGTTTCAGCCACAGGGCGGTGGGGTTGGTTGGTTCAGGTATTTCATCCACAGGGCAGTGGGGTAGGTGGGTTTAGGTGTTTCAGCCACAGGGTGGTGGGGTTGGTGGGTTTGGGTGTTTCAGCCATGGGGCGGTGGGGTTAGTGGGTGCTGATGTTTCAGCCATGGGGCAGTGAAGTTGGTGGATTTGGGTGTTTCAGACACAGGACGGTGGGGTTGGTGAGTGAGGGTGTTTCAGCCACAGGGCGGTGGGGTTGGTGGGTTTGGGTGCTTCAGCCACAGGACGATGGAGTTGGTGGGTTTGGGTGTTTCGGTCATGGGGCGATGGGGTTGGTGGGTTTGGGTGCTTCAGCCATGGGGCGATGGGGTTGGTGGGTGCTGATGTTTCAGCCATGGCGTAGTGGGGTTGGTGGGTTTGGGTGTTTCAGCCACGGGGCGGAGGGGTTGGTGGGTGCTGATGTTTCAGCCATGGGGTAGTGGGGTTGGTGGGTTCGGTGGGTTTGGGTATTTCAGCCACGGGGCGGAGGGGTTGGTGGGTGCTGATGTTTCAGCCATGGGGTAGTGGGGTTGGTGGGTTCGGTGGGTTTGGGTATTTCAGCCACACGGCGGTGGGGTTGGTGGGTTTGGGTGTTTCAGCCACAGGGCGGTGGGGTTGGTGGGTTCGGGTGTTTCAGCCACACGGCGGTGGGGTTGGTGGGTGCAGATGTTTCAGCACATTATCCCAGTGTCAAGCCTTCAACTCAGCATCTCCCTCTGACCTTTCACCTTCTCCATCACCTTCATCAACCTATCACTGTCTCATCTACCAGCACCCCCCAACCCCATCCCCCTCTCATTTATCTCTCAGCCCCGACTCACAAGCCTCATTCCTGATGACGGGCTTATGCCTGAAACGTCGATTCTCCTGCTCCTCGGTTGCTGCCTAATCTGTCGTGCTTTCCCAACAACACGCTCCTCGACAGTAATTGAATCAGTAATGATGTTATATTTCTTTGACAAAAAAAGTTAAAAGGAAACAGAAGTAATGAACACAAAAATTTGGCAGTATTTGATTTTTACCTGTATTTTCAGCAAGTCAAATCAATACCATTAACACAAATTAATTTTTTTGTGCTTTTAATAATGAAGCATTTCTCGGGAATTAAAATGTCTCCATTCTGCAATTCAACAGACACTGGCAGGGCACATTTAATGGAACAACGCTCCCCAACTGCTTTATGCTATGTTTTATGCATATCCTGCTGCGAGTATCCATAACAAAAACAGAAATTGCTGGAAAAACTCAGCAGTGTTTGCAGCATTTGTACAGAGAAATTAAAGTTAATATTTTAGGTTGGCTCATCCTTCCTCAGAATTGCAAGTGTTCTTCTCCTTTGTATCTCTGAGTTGTGGGTGTGTACGCATATACTCTTACTTGGATGTCAATACTCTAGCCTCTAGCAAAACTTGTTCATTCTTATCCTAAAATAAGTCTCTCTTTTATCAGTGCTGTAACTTGTATTTATACCTATACATTACAGGTCTACTATTTAGCTCTTTTCTCTTCTGGACAATGTCTAAAACCTCTGTCTTTATTTCTTTCTCTACTCTGAAATCTTCTTTTGACTTTAAATGATCACCATCAATTACACCATTATTTGCATATTTCATTATACTGCACATACGCTAATCCAACGTAAACTTTTTAACCCTATCCCAGAACCTCAATAAGTATGAAATTGTGTATTTCCTACCACAGCTGCTCCTTTTATGTCAATGTCTAATTTTAGTTATAAAAACAGAAGTTACTGGAAAAGCTCAGCAGGTCTGGCAGCAATTGTAAAGAGAAATCAGAATTAACGTTTCGGGTCAGGTGATCCTTCCTCTGAACAATTTACAACATCTGCAGTTCTTTTGCTTTTCATCTAATTTTAGTTAGTTGATAGTGTTGTTGATTAATTTAATAATTTTGTTAAATTATCTTGGTCAGGCACAGACACCTAAAATGAAGCAGCACAGTTGGTATACACTGTCCAGCACTCAACTGCAGGAAGTTAGTTTCTGACTCACCCCAAACGGTTTGATGCTTTTTAGGTTTCACATCTGAGACACTTCCTATCGGTGAGACTGCAGACTTTCAAATCTTGAGAGTGTCATATCTGACCAAGATCTGAGAAAGTTGTAGCAGGGTCAAAAAAAACGCCATCATTGCACATCTACTTTCAAATTATGTGACATGCTCCTTGAGGTTCAAAGGCAAAGATTCTATTAAATAGGAAATGGATCAGTGGACATACTTGCAATAGCTACCAATTTAACACGTCCTCTTCAAAAAGAGAAAGTAGCAGTTGCATCTGTTATATTAAACTTTGAGGTGAGCTGGAGCTGTCTGAAGGTCACTTTAAGTGACAGATGGCTGATAATCTTGTACCGAGTCTCCCTGGCCTCCCCTATCTGACAGCACCAGATTTGTCACTTAATTGGAATAGAACAGGTTGTTCAAACTTTTTTTGGTGACTGGCAAAATTTAACTGTGTGTCTCTCCTACTCAAATAGAGCTGTCAATAAAACACGCACTCAAAGAAAAGCCACAAGATGTTCTGTTCAGCTTTCAAATGAATAGCATGAAATCATTCTCAGATATTGCACCAGACATAACATCTATATTTCAGGACAGTTACAGCAAAAGAATTGGGTTGTTCACTGTGAGTGAACACTGCTTTCAAATTCTATATGCGCAATACTAGCAAGGAAGAATCTGTGGTACCATATACCATTCCACCACCTTCTCAAGAACGATTAGGGTAAGGGAATAAATGCTGGCCAGCTAGTGACATCCACATCCAATTAGTGAATTAAAAGAAACAAAGCCATAGGCAAAAAAAAGTCTTAAACTTTGACATAGAAACTATTGTTATGCCATCCATATTCTTACCACTTAATCTAAAATCTCAACATCTTTTATCCCCCAGCACTATACACTCCACCTTCCCCCTCTCCCGATCTACTGTCCCCTCTACACTTCATGTCAGCTCTGGTGAAGAGTCATCTAGATTCAAAACATTAGCTTGCTCTCTCTCCATGGTGCTGCCTGACCCATTGTGATCTCTAGCATTTGTTGATTTCAGTACTGATTCCAGCCTCTGCAGTAACTTGCTCATACCTCAAGAGCCAAATTGGATTGACCCAGAAAATAAACATCATAATGATGTCCATCAACGTACTGCAGACATCAAGTCAAATTATTGTTTCCTGTTCATTGTAATGATTAGTATTTATAGACAATTACACAATATTGTCCATTAGTTGAACACAGGATATCCAACATAATCATTTGATCATATTACATAAGCAATTCAGTTCCCTCTTAAATATTACGTGTGTGACTATTCAAGTGGCTGACATCATTCAGAGTAGTGCAAAGAGTGATGGATGATGCAGGAAAGATTGTGAGCCAAGATTTTGTGACAGTGCCCTGAAGATTTTTGTGAAGGTGTTAAGAAGCAGAATTATTCTCCATTGGCAAGGGTCCAGGAGATCTTCCCTATAGACAGACAGAAAATAGCAGATAACCCTGGGGATAAATACAAATCTAATCCCAAGGGCCTGAATGAAGTGCCGCATGGAAGTTAATAATCTCACATGAGTCAGCATGGTCCGTGAATACACCTCAAATGTCATATGCTAGCAACTGCTTTACCAACTGCAGCCACTTCTCAAAACACCATCACCTCATTGTTCACCTGCCAACATTTCCCATGAATCAGGACATATGAACAAAAGGAGAAAGTGAGGTTGGCAGATGCCAGCGATCAGAGTCGAAGAGTGTGGTGCTGGAAAAGCACAGCCAGTCAGGCAGCATCCAAGGAGCAGGAGAGCATAAGCCCTTCATCAGGAATTCTTGTGCTTTTCCAGCACCACATTCTTCATAGTAACACGAGTATGCTTCACTTCACCCTTTCATATTCAGACCTGTTGCAAGTCTCACACTCACATTTCACTTCTTCCTGCTCTGGTTCCAGCTGATGATAATACTGAACAAATCAGATCCAAGAGTGAGACTTGATTTGGAAGACCATAAATTTTACATTACTTTGTGCTTACTATGTAAGTCAGTCACTGAACATATTCAAAAATGTACATGTTCAACATACTTTTAACCCAAGTTTATAACATAGAACATAGCGCAGTAAAGGCCCTTTGGCCCTCGATGTTGCTCCGACCAGTCATACCAATCTGAAGCCCACCTAACCTACACTATTCCATGTACGTCCATATGCATGTCCATTGACGACTTAAATGCACTTAAAGTTTGCGAATCTACTACCATTGCAGGCAAAGCATTCCATACCCTTACTACTCTTTGAGTAAAGAAACTACCTCTGACACCTGTCCTATATCTATCACCCCTCAATTTAAAGCTATGCCCCCTTGTGCTCATTGTCACCAGACTTGGAAAAAGGCTCTCCCTGTCCACCCTATCTAACCCTCTGATTATCTTATATGTCTCTATTAAGTCACCTCTTAACCTTCTCTCCAACGAAAACAGCCTCAAGTCCCTCAGCCTTTCCTCGCAAGACCTCCCCTCCATACCAGGCAACATCCTAGTAAATCTCCTCTGCACATAAAAGATGAGAAAAACACAATCTACATTGGCAATATATGAGAACAATTGGCATAAACTATGTAGAGACAGCAGAAAGGAAGATTGAACAACAAAAACCTTACAGACACTTGATGTTCAATGAAGAATGACTCCTATCTCCATAATAAAGATTCTTGTTCAGTTAGTATGACTAGTTATTTTCTTTTCAGCAGATTTGTGTTTTCACTTGATACTGTTTTCTTCAATTAATCTCTCTTCACAAGACCCTTAAATAAACTGCAAACTCCCTTATTACATTACATAGGATCCCTAACCTGATGTCTTCTAACAGCCTTGCAGGATAGCTTCCTCTCTAACAGCTCCACAGCCTTCTATTCATGGCTTTCTTCTGAGCAACTCGAGACATTGCTTCAACCTTGACAGCTTTAAAGATGAATAATAACAGCTCTGCTGTTAAGGATCTCTTCTCTCTGAAACTCATCTTCTCTTTGAATGAGCTTGCTTTACTCTGAATGAATCTTTTCCGAGATTCTCGTTTTTTCTCTCTCTGGGTTATAAGAATTGAAGTTAGAAAATATACCATCAATTATCTTCTTCGGTAGCTTGTTGTTCATCGAAAAAAACACGACCTTGTGGAAATACTATTTTCTTAATTCACTGTTCAAAATGAATTTCTGACATATACAGAGCTGAAAATCAAAATCCATAGTTCCTTCACTTTAAATGCTCATCAAATACCATGACTACTAATAATGACAATATTAATAATATTTTATCAGTCTTCAGCACATTACACAGACTGCAGCTATTGAATCATGATATCTAATAACAGGCAGCATCTCTGGACTCTTCATTTGCTTTCATAGACCTTACTCACTTTGAGTTGAAAAGTGTGGCACTGGGAAAGCACAGCAGGTCAGGCAGTATCCAAGAAGCAGGAGAGTTGACATTTCAGGAATAAGCTCTTCATCAGGAATGCCAACATTCTCCACTCCTCAAATGCTGCCTGACCTGCTGTGCTTTTCCAGCACCACACTTTTCAACTCTAATCTCCAGAATCTGCAGTCCTCACTTTCTCTTACTCACGTTGAGCCTTTTTGTGCATTGCCCACTCAGCCAGCGATAACAAAGCTCATATTACTATTGTCTTGCAGTGTCATTTAACGCAGCAACAAAGCTAAGAAGATTGCCATTAGTGTCAGCAGGTCTCAGTGCAGTCAAGGGAGATAGCCTTTGTTCATGAGATCCTAGCACATTAAGCCAAGGCAAGCCTTTTATTCCAGTCCAGGAACTGTTTGGGGTAGTCAGAGTTAGGATCATCTGCTCATAAGGGGTGAGAAGACAAAAGATGAACAGCACTCCACTCATCTTATCTGTTTGTGCCCTATTGAGAGTTGTTTCGCTTGTGGACTCAAAGAGGCAGGGATTACAGTGGATTAAATTGGCTGGTGCAGTTTGGTCACATTGGTGCGGGTGGGGAGGTCGACCAGGTGAGTCAGTGGGTAGCACAGCATTAGTGGTGCTCCAGGTGAGGGTGAGAGGAAGTGAGTGGGGATACTGCTGACTGCAATAATGAGAGTGGCAGAGCATGACCTTGGTGGGATCTGGGTCTAATGGTCAAGGTAGAATAAGGGTAACGTAATAGAGAGAAGGTGGTGGCACTTCTGCTGCTGGAGTAAGGAAGGACCTTCTTTGATCAGTGCTGCACATTCCACCACATGGCTGAGAATATTCTCAATGCTGGAGAATCAGAGTCGATGAAATGTGGCACTGGAAAATGTACAGCAGGTCAGGTAACATCCGAAGAGCAGGAGAGTTGAAGTTTCAGACAGGACCCTTCGCCAGGACTGGGTGCAAACCTTCAGACAAGGATGGCATGGTCCAGTGTTGGAGCCTCCACTCTTAGTTCTGGGGAAAAGGAAGTCCAATCAGTGTAACACCTTGTCCAGCAGGAGCTCTAGATCCATGCCCACAAGTGGAGTGTTGATTTCCCCTTCCTGCCATACAGGGGCAGCTCTGGACTGACAGTAGTTGCACAAGAGGCTTTTGAAAATGGCACGAGTACATCAGCTGGCAGCCAATTCTGGGATCTCAAGTGAATGGTGAGTTGTTCTGCAAAGTCTGCATGGTAAGATGGGGCAGAAACTGGACTTCATATTTACCATAGGGACTGAAATGCCAAGAAATGCACCAAGTTTGGTAAGATATGATGAGAAGTTGAGAGTGTAGTGCTGGAAAAGCACAGCAGGTCAGGCAGCATCTGAGGAGGAGGAGAATCAACATTTCGGGTTTAAGCCCTTCATCAGGAATGTGGAAATGCTATTTTCTTAACTCACTGTTCAAAATGAATTTCTGATTTATACAGAACTGAAAATCAAAATCCATAGTTCCCTCACTTTAAATACTCATCAAATGCCTTGACTACATTCCTGATGAAGGGCTTATGCCTGACACGATGATTCTCCTGCTTCTCGGATGCTGCCTGACCTGTAGTGCTTTTTTCAGCACTGCACTCTTGACTCTGATCTCCAGCATCTGCAGTCCTCACATTCTCCAAGATGTGGTGAGAAACGTTTGGCCTCATTCCATCAAACTCAATGTCAAACACTTAGTCAAAAACTCTAGGATTCAGCCTAAAGTCCTCAATCTGGCAGTCAGCAGCAAAGTGAAGGTGCATATTGTTGACTACATTTAAAACTTTCCTAATAGCCCTGGATCTGTTCACTCTTCATTCACACTCACCTCACCAAAGTTTACCATGATCATGAGCTATTCACTAAAGTTGATCAATCAGAAGCATTATTTTGATTAAATGGAGCCGTAAAAACACATTTATCAATATGAGGTCTGACCGAAGGATGTTTTCAGACAGATTGAAGTGTCATTTGCAAAGGTTGTATTTACATGCAAACAAACCTAATCTTTAAAATTGTTGGAATGGATGTTTTTCACTGCATGCTGAGATAGCTGGCCACTAAATAATCTGGGTAGTTGAGATTCCCGACTACTGTCAGTGCTGATGGGTAATTAGTTGCTGCTCTAATGTGTCTGATATAAAGTCATAGGGATGCAAAGCTTGGAAACAGACCCTTTGGTCCAACTCCTCCATGTCAACCAGATATCCTAAATTAATCCAGTCTCATTTGCCAGCACTTGGCCCATATCCCTCTAAACCCTTCCTATTCATATACCCATCCAGATGCCTTTTAAATGTTGTAATTGTACCAGCCTCCACCACTTCCTTTGGCAGCTCAGTTCATACACACAAGTCTCTGCATGAAAAAGTTGCTCCTTAGGTCTCTTTTAAATCTTTCCCCTCTCACCTAAAACATATGCCCTCTAGTTTTGGACTCCGTTAGCCTAGGGAAAAGACTTTGAACCCTCTAACCCTGGCAACAGCCTTATAAATCTTTTCTAAATCCTTTCAAGTTTAACAACAGCTTTTTTACAGCAAGTGGACAATTAAAATCTCCCGTTTAACCTTGCAGTTCATGGAGAAGATAGAGAACCTAAGTATAAAATCAATGGGCAGAGAAGGGTGTCACGGAAATCATCGTGTTCCAGCCAACACTAAGACAACTTTAAAAAGCTGGACACCCATTGCTTCCAGTTGTCCTTGATAAAGGGTAGATTAAAGAAATGAAGTCTGAAGTTCAGTTTTATCCCAAAAATATAAAAAGCATTGCAATTACAGAACAGAGACCTCTGACCTTGATTAGTTCGGTCAACTCAAAGAAAACACAAAAGAAGCAATTAATGTTTCATTCACGCAACTTGCAGTTCACTAAATGAAGTTACTTGTGTTGGAAAGGATGGCAGAGAAGGGTGGATAAATTGAAAGGCTAAAGCAAGATAAGGGTGATAAATGTATCTATAATGACAGTACTAAGAGGTTATTGCAAAATTGCCTAGGTTTCTGTGACCAGCACTGGGAAACAGCACACATTAAGCCACCTCAAGATTTACAATTTTGTTAAGCCAGAAAACAAAGCAATTCCACAGTTCCCAACAAAGATCTGTTTGCATATCCATTAATTTCCAACTATTCATTGTTTATCTGCTTTCTTATTGTGCTTGATCCCACATGGCCCATTCCTACCTTGCTAATGAACTATTTAGCCTACTGAAAGATTTATTTCAATTCTTTCTCGGACTAATTTCTGGCTGTTTTGCTTAAAGTGAGTAAAGCATGTTAATAAAACATCTGAGTTGAGAAATAATAGGCAACGCTGTCACTTGATAGATATCTGGAACTTGCCCTTTACTTGAGTTTCTTAATTATCAATAATATTGACAACCCCCAAGTCAGGTTTTGTAAATACACTCGTGTAGAAAATAAACAGTTTAGTATTGATCACACAATTATACATTTTAATGTGAAACATTGCAGTTATTTTTCAGCTGTTACACTTTAAATATTCAATACTTATAACATTGCTTAATCAGAATGAGTAATGAATGACAATAGTACTATTAACATTGCATCACAAATGCATGAACAGAACCATCGGTCTAAACAGTCATTCAAAAACAACTTGATTAAAAATAAAACCTTATTCAAATATCATAATTACTGAATCATACAAACATTGATTCCTTTCATTTAAAAATATATATGACTAAGTAACTAAGCTCACCATCCATTTGATGGTGGTACCAAGAACACCTGCTTCATTGAATCAATTTTGGATTTGAAGCTCAGCTATACATTCATGTTGACATTATGGATAGGGTGAATAGTCAGGGTTTTTTTCCTAGGGTGGGGGAGTCCAATATTCAAAAACACAGGTTTAACGTGAAATGAGAAAGATTTAAAAAGGACCTGAAAGGTAACAGAGTATAGTGCACATACAGAATGAGCTGCCAGAGAATCTGTCAAGCTGGTAAAATTACAGCATTTAAAGGCATCTCATTAGGCATATGATAGGAAAGGTTTAGATATGGGGCAAATGCTGATAAATAGGACTAGGTTACATTAGGATGTCTGATTGGCACAGACGAGTTTGACAGAAGAGCCTGTTTCCATGCTGTGTGACTCTATGTAGGACTGGAGCCCCAAAATTCAGACTCTTTCTTCAATACAATACTGAAGCTTTGCAGCTTTATTGAAGATGTGATCTCTTAGACAGTGAGGACCTATTCACCTACAGTGGGGTTATAAATGATTCTATGATACTATTTCAAGCAGCAGGGGACCTTGCCAGGTGAACTGTCCAACATACAAGTTGACATAAGTAGGAAAGATGTGTTTGGTAGGCTAGAGGTTATAAAGGTGGACAAATCCCTAGGACCGGATGGGATCTATCCCACGTTGCTGAGGGAGATGAGAGAGGATATAGCTGGGGCCCTGACAGATATCTTTGTAGCATCCTTAAACACAGGTGAGGTGCCAGAGGACTGCAAGGTTGCTCATATTGTCCCCCTATACAAGAAGGGTAGTAGGGATATTCTGGGTAACTACAAACCAGTGAGCCTGACATCAGTGGTGGGATGCTGGAGAAGGTACTGAGGGATAGGATCTATTTATATTGAGAAAAGAATGGGCTTATCAGTGATAGGCAACATGGTTTTGTGCGGGGGAGATCGTGCCTTACCAACTCAATAGAGTTCTTTGAGGAAGTGACCAAGTTGATAGATGAAATAAGGGCTATTGATGTTGGTGGAGTAGCAGAAAGCAAAGGGACTGTCAAAGAATATAGCAGGATATTGATAGACTGGCGAGTTGGATGGAAAAGTGGCAGATGGAGTTCAATCCAGACAAATGTGAGGTGATGCATTTAGGCAAGTCTAATTCGAGAGCCTTGGGAAAAGTTGATGGGCAGAGAGATCTGGGAGTGCAGGTCCATTGTACCCTGAAGGTTGCTGTACAGGTGGATAGAGTGGTCAAGAAGGCATATAGTATGCTTGTCTTCATTGGACGGGGTATTGAGTATAAGAGCTGGCAAGTCATGTTAAAATTGTACAAGACATTGTATTGGCCGCATATAGAATACTGTCTACAGTTCTGGTCGCCACATTACCAAAAGGATGTGGACGCTTTGGAGAGGGTGCAGAGAAGGTTTACGAGGATGTTGTCTGGTATGGAAGGTGCTAGCTATGAAGAGAGGTTGGGTTTGTTTTCATTAGAAAAAAGGAGATTGAGAGGGGACCTGATTGAGATTTACAAAATCATGAAGGGTATAGACAGGGTGGATAGAGACAAGCTTTTTTTCCCAGGGTGAAGGATTCAGTACGAGAGGTCATGCTTTCAAGGTGAGAGGTGAAAAGTTTAAGGGGATACAGGCGGCAAGAAGGTGGTGGCCGTTTGGAACGCGTTGCCAGCAGAGGTGGTGGGGGCAGGCATGGTGGATTCATTTAAGATGCGTCTGGACAGATGCATGAGTAGGTGGGGAGCAGATGCTTAGGAATTGGGCGACAGTAGACTTGGATTGACTCAGGCTTGGAGAGCCGAAGGGCCAGTCCCTGGGTTGTAAATCTTCTTTGTTCTTTGTATATATCACTCAATTAACATTACCAAAAAAAAAGTTATTATATGAGCATCGCTGTTGAGGCCAACTTTGTTGTCCATAAAACTGCTGAAGTTCATGTGGTGTAGATTAGAGTGGTGCTGGAAAAGCACAGTAGATCAGGCAGCATCCAAGGAGCAGGAAAATTGACATTTCAGGCAAAAACCCTTCATCAGGAATCTGCTTCTTGGATGCTGCCTGATCTGCTGCACTTTTCCAGCACCATTCTAATCTTGATTCTTATCTCCAGCATTTGCAGTGTCCACTTCTGCCTCATGTGGTGTAGGTTCACTTATAGGGAGGGATTTCCAGGATTTTGGTGCAATGACAGTGAAATAACAATGGTATAATTCTCCTTGGAGCAGAGACAACAAAGGTGTTGAAAGTTTGAAGTGTTGAAAATTATGAACAATGTTGACAGGGTAAAGAAGTTTATTCTGATTCTACTAGCTGGTATGTCAATAACTAGCGGTCACAATGTCACGATTGTCAGCAAGAGTTTGGAGTGAGGCGAGGGAAAATTCTTTATCCAGAGAGCTGTTAGGATCTGGAATGCTCTTCTGAGAGTGATGGAAGCAGATTTCATAGGAGGTGTCAAAAGAGAGCCAGATACATATTTGAACGTGATATCTTCAGAGGGCTGTGGCAATTGGCTTGGAGAAAGGTACTAGCTGGGTAGCTCTTTCAGGAGCCGGTACAGATGGGTCGAATGGCCTCCTTCTACACTATCAAATTCTATGTTTTTATAGTTTCAAGTCAGAAAGATGTACAGCTTGGTGAGAAACTTGAAGGTGATTTTGTTCTCATGAATTTCATTCTATGAGTTGGGAGATCACGGATGGAAAAATATTGTCAAAGAAAACTTGACCCAGTGCACATTGTAGACAGTAGTAACTGCTGCCACTGTATGTCAGTGGTGGAGGGAATGAGTAATAGAGGTAGTGATGGGGTTGTGGGGGATGCCAGTCCAGTGGGCTGTTTTGTCCCAGGTGATACCAAGTTTCTGGAGTGTTGTTGGGATTGAACTCTTAAGCAAGTGATGGGTATTCCAGCTGACAATGCCATCATATAACAAGGGGAAATTATTATGTTCTTTCATTTTTGTTGGAGATGGTCATTGCTTGGCACATATGTGTATGAATGTTATTTGCTATTTATTAACCTAAGCCTGAATGTTGCCCAGAATTTGTGCTTAAAGGATGACTCTTGAGCCTGCAAGTATGCAAAGAATTTATTCAAGCACATGCAAAGGAGGAGGTCTCGGTCGCTTGAGAACCTCACCCAGTGATACAATGTTTACAGCACAGACTTATAATACTGAAGTTCCTCTGCAACATAGCTTCACAATTTTACAAATCATCTGGCATCACAAGATCATTCTGTTCAACTGTCTGGATGCTCTGTCATGCACATGCAAAACACATACAACTTAATTTCCCATTGCCCCGAGACAAGGCCTTGCACCAAAAGATTTGGGATGTTTCATGATCTAAGGATTCATGAATGGTACTGGACATCGATTAGGTGTGAAAAACTGAGGGATGACTTAAAAGAATAAATGAAGTGAAATCGATGAAATTTAAATAACCTCAATGTTATTCAAAACATTTTACAACCACTTGTTTTTGAATCGAGATAACTGTTATTATCCAGTAAATATAGCAGTCAATTTATCCACTTCCGTACCCATGATAATGACCTCCACCATAATCTTTGGTTCATGTCACGCTACATGTGACTCCACATACTGCTCTTTATCTGTAAAATCTTCCTTACGGTCCTGTTTTGACACCATCGCCTTGATCACTTGTTGTGATCTTTCTGCCTTAATTAGTTTGTACTGTTTTGGATTACTTGTTACTTTGGTTAGAGCCTCAGCATGCGTCTCTGATCCCTATCATATTATTCTAACCATTTGGTTTGTTTCTAGCACCACCCTATTTTAATTTTTTGTGATTATCTCTCTGCCTCAATTATTTGGATGAAAGGTCATCCCTTCACTTGCTATTCAGCTGTTGCCACTTTACTCACACTATCTGATGCTTTTGATCACTGCAGAGACTTATTGTTCAGCCTGTCGACTCTCCACTCACACCATTTGTTCAAGCTTTAGATCTCCCTGCCTATAAGTTATGTCACTTTACCTGACGAAGGAACAATGCTCTGAAAGCTTGTGATTTCAAATAAACATGTTGGGACAATAACCTGGTATCATGTGACTTCTGACCATGTCCACCCCAGTCCAACACCAATTCCTCCACATCAGTTTACCCATAAAACATAGAACATAGAACAATACAGCGCAGAACAGGCCCTTTGGCCCTCAATGTTGCGCCAATCTGTGAACTATTTTCAGCTCGTCCCCCTACACTATCCCAAAATCATCCATGTGCTTATCTAAGGATTGTTTAAATCTCCCTTACTACTCTCTGCGTAAAGAATACCCATAGTAAGATTAAAATATATCTTTGGCATGGATGAGTGTGAAACATTCCTTCTATACTTCAAATAGTGCATTGAAATTTACTAACTTAATCTGCAGAAGGAAAGGTGTGGGAGAGTCCTGGTTTAATGCCTCACTACGAACAGGGAAACTCTGATTATGTAAATAGAGGTTTTGAGCATAGGTGACACTTTCAAGATTTGATTCAGGGATAGGATTTGCAAACGTTTGATAAGGGGGTGAGCCTGTACTTTCCAACAGTATCACAGTGAAGCAAGTTAAAAATCACACAACACCAGGTTATAGTCCAACAGGTTTAATTGGAAGCACACTAGCTTTCGGAGTGATGCTCCTTCATCAGGTAATAGTGGAGGGCTCAATCCTAACACAGAATTTATAGCAAAAATTTACAGTGTGATGTAACTGAAATTATACATTGAAAAATTGATTGTCTGTTAAGCCTTTCATCTGTTAGAATACAGTGATAGTTTCACTTCTTTCATGTGTAAATTACAAAACCTTTTTTAAAAAAGTTGCATTCTCGAGTTAGCTGTTAACAATGGTGATAGCTGGACAATATGTTGAAGGTGTTGGCCCCCTGTGTTCTCTTTCTATGCCATGATGTTTAGATTGACTCTAATCTAAAAAGTGAGATAACGGAGTTTTACATAAATTCATGCAGTTTTTGAGCTCAGAGTTCTACATGCATGCATGCAGTTTTTGAACAAAGTACAATGTAACCCTGAAAGTACAAATTCACCCCACAAAATATATGTGTGCATGTGGGTCTTTGTCTGTGTGTGTGTTTGTCTGGTTTGGGGTTTGTGTGTGTAAAAAATAGAACAGACAACAATGAAAAGATGGCTTTATCAGACAGTCCCAGATGGATGCAAAGAATGAATAGCCACTGTTGAGAAATGCATGTAAATACACTAAGAGAAAATGGTTGTTGAAAGAACTAAACATTTTAAAAGATTAACTCCAACTTTTATTGATATACTTATTTCAATAAATCAAACTCTGATGAAGTAGCAAACTATCATGCAGTAAACTTTGACCCACATAAGGAATTAGGACCGATAATAAAAAACTTCAGCCAAGAGACAGGTTTTAATGAGCACTTTAAAACAGGAAAGAGCAGGAGGAAGACGTAGGGGCCAGAGTTTCTCACAGGTTGCAATAAAAAAAATGCAGAGTGGCAATGAGAGAACTCTGTATTTCTGACAGGCAATTTGATTCATGGCTCCTTCAAAAATGTGGAGTCGTGCTACTCTTCTGACAGCTCCTCTTGGAGCAGAATTATCAGTGGAAGGCAAACAATGCCTCCTTTTTCACAGCAGTCAATTGTCATATTCTGAAATTTAAAAGACCAGCATCACTGACAGCCATTTTGTTCAGGACAAATGGTGGTGGACGAAATATTGTGTCTGGTGATGTGGGGCAGGCAAGAGTAGTTCTGTCTGGAAAATCGGCTGGGCGGTGGGACAGGGAAGTCGGGTCTGAAGGAGATAAAGGGCAGGATTGGAGCTAACTTTGGGGGAAGGGGATGGGTGGCTGGTTCCGCAGCAGGGCAAAGGTGGGGACTGTATCCCAAGGTAGGGGGAGACAAAGCGTTTGCGTCCAGGGCAGCAAAGACCAGTTCCAGCTGCCAGTGTGGGGGAAAGAGGGAGTTAGTTGTTACTGTGGGAGAAAAGCAGAGTCAGGACTGCTGATTGAGAAGTGAGGCCATGACCAGTAATGGGACAGAGAAGGTTCGGACCAGCAAAAGAAAGCGGGGCTGTTTAAGACTGGTGTCAAGGGAAGGAGCAGGCACTGCTAGCTAGGGTGGTGACGCGTTCCAGGGCTACAATGAGGTGTTGGTCTGCGAGGAAGAGAGTTTGTCATGTCAGAGTCTGGGTGTGCAAGGGTTCTGACAGTAGGTGTAGCTGAGGATGCCATTTTTATAAATTGGAATGGGAGGAGAAGGGGTGTTGGTGTAACAGATTACTGAAGTGTTAGACCAGGTATTTAGCAGTCTAACCTTGTCTGAAACTTGACTTCAGTTGGATTTTCTGAATTCCCTGATTTAAATGAAGACATTTGGAGTTTTCCAGGTGCAGGCAATTGTCCAGTGGAAAACAACATGCCCCAGGTGTCCTTGGAGTCTGCTACTTTGACAAATCAACAGGTTCCCCATGCACAACTCCCATTTACCCTTCAGAACAATTGTCTGGCCATGGGAAAATCCATCCCATTGTTTAAAAGGGAATTTCAGAGTTTCAGACTTTGGCAGCTGAAGACATGCCCACCGTGAATGGAGCAATTAAAATACAATCTTGGAAATTAATTCTAACATTATACCTAAACAGCTTACACTAATTGAAGCATTCACAGTCTTAAATATTTAGTATAATATATCAAAACATCATTGAGAATAAAGGAATTAGGAGGTTTCCGTTCATGCTGTGGGCGCTAAAAAATGGATGAAACATCTGATCTTGAACTAGGAACACTGAAATTGTGAATCATTAAAACTTGTCCATTGTGGGTCAAGTCAATACTTACATCTGACCTCTGATTACTCCATTACAAGCAGATACAGTGTAAAGAGAAAAGGGTGAACTTCATTCAGCTGCTAAATGCTACAGAAAGGGCAAGTGCTGTTACCTTATCGTTAAAAAGTGCTAATCATCATAGCCAATTTTGGACACCCAATAGCAGCCATGCAAGTGCACGCTTTATTGAAATATATTTGTCATAAACATCATTTTATATAAATTACAACAGATTTATACAGAAAGATGGAGTGTTGACTTACTTTTACAAGACTTTCCATCATTCCCTAAGGTGTAGCCAGTCCTGCAACGACATGTCCTTGTTTTGTGGCTGCTGCTGAGTAGGCAGATGTGAGAGCATCCTCCTGGTTTATTATATAGATCCAGCTCACAAGCATGACTTCTAACTGAGAAAATCAATAAGAAAATGCTTTTTAGATGTGTAACTGCAAAATCAATATTATCAAAGATGAAATGATGATAATTTGCCGTGTAAGGTATCAAATGTAAACTATGAACAATTTTTCCCCCTTAAATTATTGATTACAAACATAAATTGAAAAAGTGAATGTTGATCAATTTGAAATTGAACAATGTAACTTACTGTTACCAAAAAGTTATAGAATGGTGATGACTTGTTATCAAACTGTATCATGCATTGAGTCACAATGACTGAATGTTGAGTTACAACGCCAGTTGAGAACGATAAACAAGGAAACTAATTCTGCCCTCCAGGTCCCATATTTTGGATATTCTGCAATATGTGCCCAAAGATCTGTGGGTCAAGACTCAGCCAATTTGTTACTGCCAGGTGAGGACTGTGAACTGGGTCCCCTCTTTTTTAACTTCCTCAATTGGCCACAACAAATGTTGTCAATACGTTTTTTAGCACATTGCTTCATCTCACTTCAATAAAAAAACTCATCAAAATTAAGGAGACAATTGTAAAGTTTTGCAGTGATACAGAAAGAGAGATTGTATTATCCACCAAGCCCAAGAAAAATAATGAAATATCAGTTCCAACACTCAAACACAGGTATAAAATGCTAAGAACTGGCACAATAGGCAGTTAAAGCATATGCAGCTTAATAAGTTAATATTTTATCTGTGCTTTAGTTGAACCTGTGTTCATGGCTGTTAAGTTGATGTCTTGTTTTATTGAGATGATGTTTTGGAACTGCAATATTCTGGACTACACAATCATTAATTTGAAAATGTGTATTTTTAAAATCTGCTACAAAGACAGAATGACTACAGACCATGTTCTCAGGTAATCACCTGGGTGTAGGTGTGAATTCAGTAATTGGCTGGTAAACATTTTGTGTGGAATGTTTGGCAAAGTAATACCTGCCATATTAAATAAACTTCAAAAAGACTAAAATCACGTGACACCAGGTTAAAGTCCAACAGGTTTATTTGAAACAAGCTTTTGGAGCCTCACTCCTTCTTCAGGTAGCTGAAGAGGCTCTGAAAGTTTGTGGCTGCAAACAAACCTGTTGGACTTTAATGTGGTGTCATGTGACTTTTGACTTTGTCTGCCCCAGTCCAACACTGGCACCTCCATTTCAAAAAGACTGAATAACAAAGATAAAAAAAGGTCTAATGATCCCCTTCTCAACAGTAAACCATCCCTCGCAAATCATGTCCCAGGCTGTTGGCACAATTGTGTTTTTCCCTTTGAAGATATGCAAGGACAGGGGTTAAAGAGCTAGTTTCAACTCCAATGGAGTGCACTAATGGGATTGAATACTCCAATGCTCACCAGCCTGCATTCAAGGATTAATGTGCTGCGAAGGTCACAGTCAATTAACTATCCCCTCATTATCCCTCTGCTGCAGGTAAAGATACCATTGTACTCTGAGTACTAAATGTTAACTATCTGGCTGCTGCACAAAAAAGGAATAGGATAACAAAAGGAAACAGCCGCACCCTGAGTGCTGTAATGAATTAGAATAGCCTTGTCACATGCACTTGAATGAGTGCAGTGAAAACAATTGTAATGTCAGCTCTGGCACCACATAATACCGAAGTACACACACTTTAAGTGTTATCACAGAATTAAAATAGTAAAAATATCTAGGTAAAAACAATGACTGCAGATGCTGGAAACCAGATTCTGGATTAGTGGTGCTGGGAGAGCACAGCAGTTCAGGCAGCATCCGAGGAGCAGTAAAATCGACATTTCGGGCAAAAGTCCTTCATCAGGAATAAAGCTTTATTCCTAATGAAGGGCTTTTGCCCGAAACATCGAGAGTAAAAATATCGACTGGCCTGGTAATACATAGCTTAAAAGTCTCTTTAAAGTACTCAAGCTATAGTCCTTTATCACTGAGTCCATGATAAAGGACTATAACTTGCGTACTTTATTCTTTTACTAGAATACTAGGTCTTGTTGCCTCCATATACTGGCCTCTGTCCTGGACTCACTTCTCGGACTCGTTCCCCCCAGCTCAGCCCATTCTCGCTCAGCTCCTGTTCTGGGTTCCAATCTGCAAATTGGTTCCCAGCTCAGCCCGTGCTCACTCTGCTCCCGCTCTGGGTTCCGATCAGTGACTCAGTTCCCAGCTCAGCCCATGCCCACACTGTCCCGCTCCGGGCTACAGCTGTGACTCTCTTCTGGGACTTGGCCTGCACTCACTCTGTTCCCGCTCTGGTATCCAGCTGTGATTCACCTCCCACATCTCAGACACATCTCCATTCTCCAGATAGGCTAGTTTAAGAAGTTAAAAGTTAGGGGGAGGAGAAGAAAAACTATCGGGAAAAGGAATAAAAAGAAAGAAAAATGAAAATGAACTGATGAGCAGAGGAGCTCCAGCTGGAGCATTTTACTCTGCCGCCTTCTTGTTTCCTGGTATGCATCAAAAGAAATCAAACAAAAAGAATGTTAATCAATCTGCAAAACTAAGAGTTGTAAAACTGATTGTTTAACTATCAACAACAATGCCACCAGTAACTTCATTGTTACCAGTGTAACATTCAACTACCTGCTCTTCCTTAACAATTCAGAAATTGCATAATATCTTTGCCTTTAAAAAAACACATCTTTTTGTACTCACCACTTATTTTGAATCTGTGTGTATGTATGCTGTGGTCCTAATCCTTCTCACACTTAGCAATTTGCAAACTTACTGTTTGATCATTTAAAACAGCCTGGTCAAGTTGGATCCTTTTTTAAAAAAAAACATAAATTCGCATCTGGGAGATAGATTCCTAGGGAAGGCTTCCTTTTTAAGTTAGCCTTTTTTGCAGTCAAGAGAAGGGAGTAAGTGAATAAAGAAGGGGAGGCAGTTCATTCCTCTTCACCCAGGAGTTTAACTGTGTGGAATATTGTATCTGGAACAATAACAAATTGGGAAATGTTGCCTAGAGTCTGGTCATTACAGGATCTTCAGAAGTGGTAACACAAATTGAGTTGTCCAATTTGTTACATCACCAGTGCTGACATTTGAGATGTTAAAAAGGAAACAGGATTGAAGAAATAACAATCTATTTCTTTTATCTCCTTCTGTCTGTCTGCCAAACATTTGTAGACATGCCTGAGTCTGGCTCCAAACGCATGGAAGAAGAGTATGGATGAGGAATTCAGAAGCAGCTAAACTGTGCAACTATCAACAATGAGTTGAAGAAAATTAGGGATACGGAAGAGACCATTTATTGAGTCATCAGTGTTATTCATGCCGGCTGTAACTTCTGTCTGGATTGCAATATGACAGACTTGGTTAAAATTCGTCAAACAACCTATGCCAGAGTAGCACTGTGTGTGTCCAATTAATACCCATTGGGCTTGATCTAGAAACAGTTGATATATTTTTACTACAAAATTGATTTGTTTTGTGTTTCAGTTTGCATTAAAGCATGATCCCTACTGTCAAGCACCTGCAGTTCTCGCCTTGCAGCTCTACTGTAATACAATTCATATGCAAATTGTAGCTAAATTACATGGATGGTCTGTTTTTGAATAATTTATTCTTGGTCACATGCCATCAAACGTAAATTAAGAGATGCAACATGGAAGCCAGCAAATAAAATCCTCTAAAACTAATATTACAATGCAAAACAAAGAGCAAAATATGAGGAGAATATAAACCAAGAGATAAAATATTGAGAAATATTTATTTCTCAAATGCAGAAAATACATAAATCATCAAATACTAAAAACATTTACAATTGGCTACTTTGCTGCTAATGGGATACTTTATTCTGCACTCACTCAGTATTGGATGTAAAGGACTATGTTTTTATATTGGACTCTGGGTGTTAGCCATTGGGAACTTGTGATTGGGAAAGTGGTGCCACCAATCCTCCTTTCCACTAGTTTAAAATAACCAGATGGTAAAATAAACAAAAACAATCCTGAAGGTGCATCCTCTTCTTTATGTCAAATCTAAGGGTTTGTCTCATCATCAGAAGTAGTGGTTCAATCACAATCGAGTTTTAACAAGAAGAGGCACCTGTCTCACACAAAAATGCATAGCTTATTGCATATTATCAAGAGATACAATTTATATTAACTGATGAAGGGCTTTTGCCCGAAACTTCGATTTCGCTGCTCGTTGAATGCTGCCTGAACTGCTGTGCTCTTCCAGCACCACTAATCCTGCAATTATCAGGAACCAGCTATATGACATCTGTCTCCATTGGGACTGTGAAACATCTCAGCATTGAGTGGACCTAATGCAATTTCAACATTAACTCTCTCAGGACCATTATGATGAATGCATTTTAATGACAATTTTATTTTATTTGCATGCTGATCAAAGATCTTACTTTCACTCAACAAAAGACGATTGCATCAATAAATCTGAATAAACCAATTCACATCATGTGCAGCCAATTTAATATGTGAACTGACCAGTGATCAAACCTGTTTGTATTTTAATGTATTTGGCAAAAGTTGTTGTTAAAATCAAACAAGGCTAAACCTAAGAAGGGGTCATACCTTAATGATAATAATAAGTTTATTCAAGAACTACTTCAATGAAATGCTTTCCCCTCACTGTATTTTGCTGTTTGGGACAGTAAGGAGTTTGATCACTTACAATTTTTTTTAAATTTTAAAACTTAGTGCCTGGTAAAATTGATTCTTCTACACAATCAGGTTTGTTTCACTCTATTAATATCGTACCCTTAAGAGACCATAGAACTAGAACAAATGTTTAGGTACAAAATTAAAAATCATTTAATACACTTAACTATAATGTTCCATTGCTTTATTGTAACTAATGCTCTCAGCAACATTAGTAGAGTTATCAAGAGTCTAGGCGCATTAATGCTGCTTGAATTTCACAATTTGACATTATAGCTCTCTTATTCCAAATACTTTGGAGGTTTAGATCAAAAGTTATCAAAAGAAACATACTTGCATCCTTTCCAACAATCAGGACTAATAGAATCATGACTAAAAGTTTGGGAGAAGCAGATCACAAATATATTGAAAACTAAAGCCAATTTGATTTAACCAAGAAAATGTTTGCAAAATTAGAAAGTGAAAATATGCTTTTGTTACAAAATTGTGCTGGAACACAATTATGCTTTTTAAAATATGCTGAAAAGTTATCTTGTGTGAATCTCTTCAAAACAATGAGCTGAATCTTCTGGGTTTTTTTTGGCAAAGTGTTAGTTTTGTCAAGTTTTGGTGGGTATTTCACCATGAAGCCTTACCAAACTTGTCTCATTCATTACCTACACCATCACCAGGGGATTCCTCTTGCCTGGTTCTATCCTCATCTCATCATGCACTGTTTCCAGAAGGATTTGCCACTCAGTGGATTTATACCAAAAGACCAGCATTCCTGATGCACACTCCATATTTAAAAGATCCAGCCAACTACTGACCTTCTGAAGCTCATTACAGTGTGAAAATTGAAGCAAGGCAACATGATGTTGTGATTCACTGACAGGAACCTTGGGGACACTGAGGTGGGTTGTCATTTTCTCAGAGTATTGGTAAAGACCCAGCAGCTAGTTCAGAGGTCACCACCAAAGTCAAACACTTTCTCCAATGTGCCAAAGTAGGTGTCACACTGAGACACTCTGCTACCTCTCTCTCTCTCTCTCTCTGGTACTCCAGTACCTTCCACCAAAGTTCATGTCCTGCCACTTTCAGTGTTACCTGCAACATCTTTCTTTGCTTGATCTCAGTCTTCAACTTCCCACTCGTCCACATGGTCTTAAGAATGCCTCACCTCTCCCTCGGAACACCACACCAGCTTTCGTTCACCTGTACCAGCACTAACAGCTGAGCCACCCACTCAATCCCTCCCTTTCGCATTCCAGGAGAAGACAGCCCATGGTAGAGCAGGAAGTGCTCAGATAGGTGGAAGCGTGTACAACATCAAACTCCTCAGTCCGCTTGAGGAGAGAATCCTACCCCTCACAAAACAAAAGTCTGAGACCACTCCTGTGGGGATGCCAACACCTGAATGTTATAGAATCAGAGAATACCAACAGTGGAGAAAGAGGCAATGTGGCCCATCAAGTCTGCACCGACCTCCAAGCAGCATCCCACCCAGACCTAGCTCCCAATGCTATCCCCAACACCTTGTATTTATCATGGCCACTCCACCCAAACTGCACATTGCTGGACATTACAGGCAATTTAGCATGGCCAATCCACCTAATCTGCACATGTTGGACTGTGGGAGGAAACCAGAGCACCCAGCGGAAAACCCACGCAGACTTGGGGAGAACATGCAAACTCCACACAGCCAGTCACCCAAGGCTGGAATTGAACCCTGGCATTGTGAAGCAGGAGTGCTAACCAGGGTGCCACCGTGCCACCCAACTGAGTAGGTGCCAATATTCATTCTACTGCAACTCTCAAGTAACCCCGCGATCAGTGCCATTCATAGCACACCACTTCTAACCACTGGCCATGATGCCTTCTCTCTCGAGTTTTACAGCTATCAGTGGGATTTCCATGACCTCAAAGGGAGAAATGGCTGGCTCAACCACAATCCACCAGCTCAACCTCTGAGGAAGAGGTCTTAAAGGAAGCACCTGCCTCCTGTACACCCCATCCATCCACTCAGATACTGAAACCTTGATGGGGAAATTACCTGAAGAAAGTTTGGGGATAGAGCCTGGTGTCTACATTGCTGGGGCAGTTCCACAACTGGCCAAGAAGGAAATGATCCAGGCCACTGGCACGCGAAGGAGTGCTGCAGACCAGGTGCCTGCTCAGTCCCAGGCAGGAGAGGGTGTTGTGGTGTCAGTAAGCAAGAACTTCATCCGCTTGCACAGGGAGGGACTAACAGCAGCAGGCAAGGATGTGTGATACAAAAGTCCTCATTACCCAGAGGCTATGAGGAACACATATGCCTCAAGCAAGCAACCCTTTGGCTGTCTTCCTCACAGGGAGGCAGGGCAATGCTACAAGACACCCACCTGAAGAAGAACCACACATCAGCCCCTCAGACGTCTTGTATCAGGAATCACAAGAAGTGGTCAGGCCCTCCAATTCCACCCAGTTGACCTCCTCTGATCTGATCCTTGGAAGTTCAAGTAATGAAGAGTCCCTCTGTCTCTGACAAGAAAACCCACATTACGTCTGCCACCCAGGCCCAAACACCCCTGGGGTTACTCTAGCTAACTTCCAGGGCCAATAGGCATTACTACTAACCAGGTCCCTTTATTCCAGCTGGGAACCTGGGACAGCACTAAGGCATAGTGGGATGGAAAGAAATTAAAAAGTGTTTGGAGTTTAATTTTATGGCACAGGTGACAGCATACTGTAAATAAAGTATCATGTTTGCATACATTTGATTGATTTTGTAACAGATCTGTTGTTCAACTCTCTGTATACAACTGAACATAAATGTGTCAGCATGATACCTAACATCTTGTCCACACAGAATATACCATAAAAAGATGTATGTGTTGGGATATAGTTCACATGTGGAACAAAGAGTGTATATGAGACTGACAGAATGTGTGTGAGAGACTGTGAGTGAGAGAATGCACAAGACAGTGTGAAAGTGAGTGTGCAGGAGAGTGTGAGAAAGTGTGTGTGGGAGAGTGTGAGAGAGAGCTTGAGAGAGAGTATGAGAGTGACGATGTAAGTGAGTGAGAGAGAGACAGAATGAGTGTGTGAAAGCGAGAGTGAAAGTATGACAGTGAAAGAGAAAGTGAGAATGTGAAGGCAAGAGTGTGAGAGCGTAAAAGTGACAGAGAGAGTGGGAGACAGAGTGTATGTGAGACAATGAGTGTGAGTGTGCTTGAGAATGTGTGTGTGTGAAAGAGAGTGACTAAGTGAGAAAGAGTGACTGAGACAGTGTGAGAGTAACTGACAGAGTGACTGAGAGAGTCTAAGAGACTGTGTGTGTGTGTGTGTAAATTGTGTGTCAGACCAAATGTTTTTGACAGTCCAGGAGAGAAAGTGTGTGTAAGGGTATGACAGAGTGTGAGAGAGTGAGAGTGTGTTAATGAGAGTGAGAGATAGAGTGCATGAGAGTGTGTATGGGAAAGAGAGTGTGTGGGAGAGAGAGTGTGTGAGCGAGAATGTGAGAGAGAGTGAGTGTGAGAAAGTATGTGTGAGAGAGTGAAAGTGTAAGAGTGAGAATGTGAGAGTGTATGTATGAGAGAGATAGTGTGAATAGGAGAGAGTGTCGAAGAGATAGTGCATTTGAGCCAGAGTGTGTATGAGGGGAAGTGTGTTTGAGAGTGAAATTGTGTGCGTATGAGAATGTGAGAGGGAAAGAGTCTAAGTGGGAGAGAGAGAGAGTATGAGAGTGAGAGTGACTGAGAGTGCAAGCATGTGAATGAGATTGAGAGAGACAATATGTGTGTGAGAGAGGGTATGTGAAATTCCTTGAATGAGAATCAGTCCACGTGAAGGTGTGTGTGTGTAAGACAGCATGTGTCTGTGATAACATATGAAGAGGGTATGTGTGAAAGACTGTGTGTGTGAGAGAGAAGGTGTGAGAGTATATGCATGACAGAACGTGAGCGTGTAAGAGAGAGTACGGGACTGTGTGTGGGAGAGGAAGTGTGACAGAGAATGAGACAGTGACTGAAAGTGAGTCTGAATGAGATCTTCATGGAGAGAGTGCTTGTGAGGAAATGTCTATGTGATAAGGTTGTGATAGAGGGTGAGGGAGATAGAGTACATAAGAGACAGTGTTTGAAAGAGTGTGTGTGAGAGAATGAGAGATTGTGAGAGAGAAATTGTGTGTGAGAGAATGTGTACATGAGCAAGTGTGAGAGAAAGAGTATGTGAGAGAATGTGTGTGTGAGAGAATGTAAGAAAGTGAGTGTGAAAGGGTGACTGAAAGTGGAAGAGTGTGAGAGTGTAAAGAGTGTGAATGTGGAATGAGAGTGTGAGAAGGTGTACGAGGGTGAGAGAGAATGTCAGAGCGTGCAGCTGTATGTGAGTGAGTGTGTGCGAGCCTGAGTTTGAAGATTGTGAGAGGTTGGCAAACATCAGAATGGTGGGCCTGTGGAATTTATTGTCACAGAGCACAGTGGAGGCCGAGACATTAAATGTCTTCAAGGCAGAGATTGATAAATTCTTAACCTTGCAAGGAATTAAGGGATACGGGGAGAGTGCAGGTCAGTGGCGTTGAAATGCCCATCAGCCATGATTGAATGGAATACAGGATTTGATGGGCCGAATGGCCTTACTTCCACTCCTATATCTTATGGCAAAAACAATGACCACAGATGCTGGGAGCCAGATTCTGGATTAAAGTGGTGCTGGAAAAGCACAGCAGTTCAGGCAGCATCCGAGGAGCAGTAAAATCGACATTTCGGGCAAAAGCCTTTCATCAAGAATCAAGAGGTCAGCTACTCACCACAGTGTTTCTAGCCTCAGACCTGCTCTTGTAGTCATTGTGATTCTGTTCAATGATAATGTTCAGGATATTGATAGATGAGGATTCAGTGATGGCAACATCATTGAATATCAAGAGGTAGTGGTTAGATTGTCTCTTATTGATGATGGTCATATCCTGGCATTTGTGTGGCATGAATGGTACTTACCATTTGTCAGCTCAAGTCTGGGTATTGTCCAGTTCTTGTTGCATTTTAACATGAACTGCTTCAGCATCTGAGCAGTTGTGAATGGTGTTGCACAGACTTCATCAAACATTCTCATTTCTGACCTTATGATGGAGTGAACGCCATCATGAACAGATGCAGATGGTTTGGCCTCGGACCTTACCCTCGGGAACTTCTGCAGAGATGTCCTGGAGCTGAGATGACACGGGTCTAACAATCACAATCATCTTCCTACGTGCTAAGTATGACTCCAATCAGCAGAGATTCTTCCCCCGATACCCATTAATTCTGTTTTTTTTCTTGGGCTCCTTGATGCTGCACTCTGCTGAATGCAGCCTTGATGTCAAGGACTGTCACTCTCATCTCACCTCTGGAATTCAGCTCTTTTATCCATATTTGAGCTAAGGCTACAACAAAGTCGGGAGCTGGTTGGCCTTGGCAGAACCCAAATTGGGCATCAGTGGGCAGGTTTATGCTGAGCATTGAGTCTATCACTTACTGCTGATGCTGCTTGACACACAAGTCGTTGACACCTCATTTTTAGGTATACCTTCTTCTGCTCCTGGCATGCCCTCCTGCACTCTCCATTGAACCAGAGTTGATCCCCTGGCTTGATGATAATGGTTTAGTGGGGGATATGTCGGGCCATAGGATTGCAGATTGTGTTAGTCCAGTTCTGCTGGTCCAATTCATCTACTGCATCCTCACGGATGCCCAGTCTTAAGTTGCTAGATCTGTACAAAGTCTGCCCCATTTAGCTTGGTGATAGCACCACACAACACAATAGAGGATATTTTCAACATGAAGGCAGGACTTTTTCAGTGTTAACTTTCACTGACACTATCCAGGACAGATGCATCTGTAGCTAGCAGATTAGTGAGAATGAGGTCAAGTATGTTTTTTCCTCTTGTTGGTTCCCCCAGCAATTGTCGCAGACTCAGTCTAGCAGCTGTGTCCTTCAGCATCTGACCAGCCTGATCAGTAGCTTTGCTGTCAAGCCATTTTTGGTGGTGAATATTGAAATCCTCAATCCAAAGTACATTTTGCACTCTTGCCACATTCAGTGCTTCCTCCAAGTGTTGTTTAACATGGAGGAGTACTAATTCATCAGCCAGGGAAGGACAGGACATGATAACCAACAGAAGGTTTCCTTACCCATATTTAACCTGAAGCTATACATAGGGTCAATATTGAAGACTTCCAGGACAATTCTCTCCCAATTGTATAACATTGTACCACAACCTCGGCTGTGTCTGCTTTTGTCAGAATGAAAGGACGTATTCAGGGATGGTGATGATAGCTGGACATTGTCTGTAAGGTATAGTTCTGTGAGTCTGCACTGCGTCAGGCTGTTGCTTGACTAGTCTGTGAGACAGCTCTCAGGATTTTGGCACTAGCCCTCAGATGTTAGTGAGGAGGACGTTGCTGGTCCCACAGTGGGATAAAAATGATAGGAAGCTGAATATTCATGAGACAAGTGTATAATCCTTAATAGATAAAGAAAAACTGTTTTTGAATATGTTCTCGAATCCAGAATATAGTCATGTTTGAATCAAGACTTTTATTTGACCTAAGATCGTTTGATAAATTTATTGAGGAAATGGCATAAGCATAACATTAAAATAAATTGGATTTTAATGATGAATTAATCACTTTCAAGGTATCTACATTTTAAAGTAGGCATTGCTATCAATTTTTATCACACTGAATCTTCCGCTTTCCTGTTGAAATTCTGAATATTTGTTCACAAAATTGTGAATGCTACTGACAGCTAAAGGAAGCACAGATTTCAAGAAATAACTGAGTCTAGAGAGTTAATGATGTATGTTCAAACGGAGAGAAGATATGAAACCACTCTGGGGTAGCAGTTGTACCAGCTAATGTTATTTCAGCTCCCAAACATGTGAAGTTCACTTAATCCGTAGTTTGCAATGATAGTTTACCGTTTCAGTGTGACGTGAAGTATATTCATAATTAATCTCCATTTTAAACAGATGTGACTATAAGTACATTGATGTGCAGCTGAGAAAGGCTTAGAGCTCCAACGATCTAAAATGTGATTTGTTTTGCCACACTTGACTAAGCAAAGGCTTTTTCTCAGATTGAGAGAGAGAAAAATAACTTTATTCTTTCATTTTCCCCTCTCCTCCTAAACGTCAGCATTCCTGCTGAGAAAGCCATCTCAAAAACATTAAAGAAAGGCATGGGGTTTTTACTTTGATTCTAGTGGTGTGACTCCCTGTGGTCAGCAGATGCTGTCATTTAGGGTTAAGCAGTGATATTTGATGCTTTCTGCAGTCTGAGCAGTGATCACATTTAATGATTTTCCTCCAGTATAAATTCATAGCAAAATATGAGAGTAGCTTGGAATTCTGAAGATTATTTTTTGTTGTAAATTTAAAGGATGTTCAGCATTGATTTTGCAGTAACTTAAAACTTTTTTTAAAAAAAGAGAAATCAATGTAATTTGCAATTCAAACTGAAATTAATTTTTATTTCGGTGTGGAGATGTATGATAGTGCCCACACCTAGTTTTGTTTTTGGAGGAGACTTGCTTTTCCTCTATATTTCTATATCAATATCAGATTGTCTGGCCTTTCTGGAGTTCAGGAATGCAAAGCGTACAAATGCACAACCATCCTTCCATCTTGGGATCTCCATTTTAAATTGAGGCAAAAAGATGTACACAGACACTTGGATAAAGTCAATGAAGGTTTGGAGGGGTATGGCCCAGGAGTAGGATGGTGAGACTTGTTTAGTTTGGGGTTATTGTCAGCATGGATGGTTGGACTAAAGAGTGTTTCTATGCTGTATGTCTCTACGACTCTAACTTTACTTGGTGGTACAGAGTTTTGAAATTCCTATGAAAGCACATTATTAATCGTAAGGACCTGTCCTTTTTAAAGAAATTACCCCGTACAATGATCAGCATTATTCATTTAATCACATTCATTAGTGGTTTTCCAGAGAAGAAAGCAGCATAACACAAAGAGAAATATTACAAAATGTCATGTCACAATTCATCTCCTTCCTCTCAAAAACAATGGCCTGGATATTTAAAGGAGAGACACTCTCAGTCAGATTTTCACTTAACTCATTTATTTACATGAATACTGAGCTCCACATTTCTAGTCATTTCATTCAGTTCAGTATGGGAAAGTATTTAATTGGGCAAGAGGGAATTACAATGATATGAGACAGGAACTGGGGTGCTTAGATTGGGAACAGATGTTCTCAGGGAAATGCACAATAGAAATGTGGAGGTTGTTTAGGAAGCACTTGCTGATAGTGCTGAACAGGTTTGTCCCACTGAGGCAAGGAAGGGATGGTAGGTTGAATGTACTTTGGGTGTCAAGAGGAGTGGAACATCTAGTCAAGAGGAAGAAGGAAGCTTACTTCATGTTGAGGAGGCATGGATCAGAGAGGGCTCTAGAGGGTTACAAGGTAGCTAGGAAGGAACTGAAGAATGGACTTCAGAGAGCGAGAAGGAGGCATGAAAAAGCTTTCGCATTAAGGAAAACCCTAAGGCATCCTACACTTATGTGAGTTACAAGAGGATGGTCAGAGTGTGGGCAGGGCCAATCAGGAATAGTGGAGGAAACTTGTACCTGGAGTCAGAGGAGGTAGTTGAGGTCCTTAATGAATACTTCACTTCAGTTTTCACTACTTAAAGGGACCTTGATGTTTGTGAGGACAGCATGAAACAAACTGATATGCTCGAACAGGTTGATGTTAAGAAAAAGAATATGCTTAAAACTTTGAAAAACATAAGGATAGAAATGTCCATGGGCCAGACGAGATATACCCAAGGTTACTACGAGAAGCAAGGGAAGCAATTGCTAAGTCTTTGGTGATGATCTTTGCAGCCTCACCGTCCACTGGAGTAGTGCCAGATGATTGGAAGGCAGCAAATGTTATTCCCTTGTTCAAGAAAGGGAATAGGGATATTCCTGGGAACTACATCTGTGGTGGGCAAATTATTGAAGAGGATTCTGAAAGACCGGATTTATGATTATTTGGAAAACCATACCTTGATTAGAAATAGTCAGCATGGCTCTGTGAGGGGCAGGTCATGCCTCACAAAACTTATTGAATTCTTTGAGGATATGACAAAACACATTGATGAAGGTAGAGCAGTGGATGTGGTGTACATGAATCTTAGCATGGCATTTGATATGGTTGTTCACAGTAGGCTCATTCAGAAAGTAAGGAGGCACGGGATACAGGGAAATCTGGCTGTCTGGGTGCAGAATTAGCTGGCCCACAGAGGACAGAGGGTGGTAGTCGTTGGAAAGTATTCAGCCTGGAGCTTGGTGACCAGTGGTGGTCTGCAGGGATTGGACTGGGACCTCTGCTCTTTGTGATGTTTATAAATGACTTGGATGAGGAAGTGGAAGGGTGGGTTAGTCAGTTTGCTGATGACATGAACGTTGGTGGAATGGTGGATAGTTTGGAGGGCTGTTGTAGGTTGCAACAGGTCATTGACAGGATGCAAAGGTAGGATGATAAATGGTGATGGAGTTCAACCTAAAAAAGTATGAAGTGATTCACTTTGGAAGGTTGAACTTGACTGCAGAATACAGGGTTAAAACCAGGGTTCTTGGCAGTGTGGAGGAAGAGAGGGATCTTAGGATCTATGTCCATAGATCCCTTCAAGTTTCCAACCAAGTTGATAGAGTTGTTAAGAAGGCATATGGTGTGTTGGCTTTCATTAGCAGGGGGATTGAGTTTAAGAGCCACAATGTTATGCTGCAGCTCTTTACAGCCCTGGTTAGACCACGCTTGGAATATTGTGCTCAGTTCTTGTCACCTCATTATAGGAAGGATGTGGAATCTTTAGAGATGGTTCAGAGGAGATTGATCATGATGCTGACTGGACTGGAGGGCAAGTCTGATGAAGCAAGGTTGAAGGAGCTAGGGCTTTTTTCATTGAAGCGAAGAAGGATGAGAGGTGATTTGATAGAGATGTACAAGATGAGGACAGGCATAGATACAATGGATAGCCAGAGACATTTTCCCAGGGCAGAAATGGCTATCACGAGGGGGCATAATTTTACGATGATTGGAGGAAGGTTTCAGGGAGATGTCAGAAGTCGGGTCTTTCCACAGCGAATGCTGGGTGCGTGGAATGCACTGCCAGCGATGCTAGTAGAGTCAGATACATTAGGGACATTTAAGTAACTCTTGGATATGCACATGGAAGATAGTACAATAGAGGGTGTGTAGGCTAGTTTGATTTTAGAGCAGGATATAAGGTTGGACAGCAGCAAAGGCTGAAGGGCTTGTACTGTCCTATGGTCTATGCTCTATATTCATCCCATTGAAACATATAGGATTCTTAAGTGGCTTGACAGAGTAAAGACTGAGAGGAAATTTTCCCCGTTGTGAGAGTCTAGGACCAGAAGGCATGGTCTGATAACATAGAGGTGCCAATTAAAAATGGAAATAACAAGAAATTTCATTTCACAGAGGGTTAAGAAACTTTGGAACTCCTGCAGAGAGCTGTAGGGGCAGAGTCCTTGTGTGTAGTTAAGGTTGAGATAGATAGATTCTTGATCAGTCCGGAACTAAGGTTACAGGGAATTTTCAGGAAAGTGGACCCGGGGAATGTTGGATCAATCGTAATCCTGTTGAATGCTGTAGCAGGCTTGATGAGCCGAATGGCTTACTCCTGTTCCTACTACTTCTGGTCTTATGTTTAAGATAGGTCAGAGTTGGGGTGAGTGATGAGATGTTTGGGTGCATCAAGGCTGGCTTTGAGGGACGAGATGGTTTGGGTTTCATGAGGTTGGGTGTCAGGGCTGGCTGCATGGTAGTTCCGGGTGAAGTGGAAATAGGTATTAGGAATGTAGTAGTAGGAGTCGTGTTGGCGGTCAGTTGGGATGGTAGTGCTTCCAGGGCTGGCAGGAGTAGTTATCAAGTGGAGTACAATGGGTGATGGTTGTTGGGGCAGCTGGTCTGGCATAGAGGATGAGGTTTATGGCCAGCAAGTTATTTTTGAGGGGGTGTTGCTTTGGTCCTGGGAAATCCTTCTCATGGGGTTATAAGGGTCAGGGGAGGTGTAATTTGGATGGTGTGCATTAAGTTGGGGGATGCTGGTGTGGTCCACTTACCGACTTACCCTAAAGTTAGGCCAGGTTTTTTAACTGTCTAACTTCGCCTGAGCAACTCTTCTCCCTCCTGCCATCTAGTAGAAGATACCAGAGCATATCGTCTCTCATGGCCAAACTGTGCAACAAGTTATCACTTTCTCCCAAGCTATCAGACTCCTTACCACAGTATAATTAGACTCTTTCCCATCTGAAATTTTTTTGTATTATTGCTTGAAAATCTTCTATTATGTATCATTCTTCTATTACACTATAACTTGCATGTTTTGCACTTCTTATGCACTTTATGTCATGTACGATTGTGTAGTTTGTGCTGCCTTTGCAACTCCTTTGGTACTGGAGGAACACTATTTACTGTATCCGTTTTATATGGTAGAAATGACAAATAAAAGCAATTCTACTTGAAGGGAGCTGAACCTTTCAAGTTCTCAAATCTTCAACCATTTTTTTTTGGACAGTTCCAGACACAGGAGAATTGCCAACCGAATCTTCAATTTCCCAGGCATTTCCAACTGAAACGTTGATTCCACAGATTCCAACCAGCAAACTTCAATATGCACTGCTCCAATGACACTCTGTGCATTAGGATACCCAGGCAACTAATAAGAATGCTTTTCTTAAGTGTCAAGTGGTGTGTTTTTTTTCCCAACAAAAGTAATACCTTTTCCATTAATATTGCAGGTAATCCCTGATGATTGTAAATAGTGCATACTGGGTGCATGGCAATGAATGATATAGAAAGGGCAGAGAGTTGGTCTGAACATACATCAGGGACACAGAAATGGCATGGGCAATCTGAGAGAGAGATTCAGACCTTGTGATCAAAGTTATTTTTATTTCGCTTCCTGATGGTATTTCCAATGAATAATATGTTTTCAACAGTGTCAACTCTATGTTCAAATACTTCTGTTCAGACAACCAACATTCTAAGGAGGCAAGGGCCTTGTGATTTTATTACAAGACTATTAATCCAGAGACCCAACTAATGTACTGGAAATCTGGGTTCAAATCCTGTCGTGGTATATGGTGGAATTTGAATTCAATATTTTAAAAATATGGGATTAGAGTCTAATAAAGACCATGAAATTGTTATTGATTATTTATGCATATATTTTAGGGAAGGAAGTCTGATGTTCTTAACTGTTCTGGCCAAAAAGGAGAAAGTGAGGACTGCAGGTGCTGGAGATCAGTGTCAAACTGTGTGGTGCTGGAAAAGTGTCGCAAGTCAGGCAGCATACTAGAGGTAGGAGAATTGATGTTTAGGGACAAGCCCTTCATTAGGAATGTGAGGGAAAAGTGGCCCGAGAGATAAATGGGAGAGGGATGGGGCTGGCGGGGAAGGTAGCTTGGAAGGCGATAGGTAGATGAAGGTGGGTGTTGATGGTGATTGGTCAGAGCAGAGGGTGGGGCAGATAGGTGGGGCAGATAGGTGGGAAGGAAGATGGACAGTTAGAACAGTTCAAGAGGACGATGCCAATTTGGAGGGTTACATCTAGGATAAGGTGGGGGAGGGGAGATGTGGAAACTGGTGAAATCAGCATGACTGTAATGTGATTGGAGGGTCCCAAGTGGAAGATAAGGATTTCCTCCTCAGGGTGTCAGATGGCTTAGATTTGTTGGTGGACGAGGCCCAGAACTTGCATGTCCTTGGTGGAGTGGGAGGGGGAATTGAAGTGGTTGACCATATGGTGGTTGGGTTGTTGGGTGCATGTGTCCCAGAGATGTTCTCTGAATCATTCCGCAAGTTGGTGTCCTGTCTCCCCAATGTAGAGGAGACCACATCGGGAGCAAGGGACACAGTCGATGAGGTGTTTGGATGTGCAGGAAAATCTCTGCCAGATCTGGAAGGATCCATTGAGGCCTGGGATGGAGATGAGGTGGGAGATGTGGGTGTAGGTTTTACATCTCTTGCGGTGGCAAGGGAAGGTGACAGGAGTGGAGGGTGGGTTGGTGGGGGCCGTGGACCTAACGAGGGAGTCACGGAGGAAATGGTCTCTGCTGATTTGTCCTAACTGTAATTTCAGACCCACAGCAATGTACTTGACTCTGGGCAATTAGAGATGGACAATAAATATTGGTCAGGCCAATGATATCCACATTCCGTGAATGAATTTTTAAAATTCTGTAAATTGGAAATTTCAGTTAATATTCAGATCTCAAGCATTTTAGTTTGTGCAATCTTGATTTTCCTTCCATTCAGGAACTTTCCACATTTCTCTCTTTTCAGAATGTCTTTGGTGCATGTTAAATGATGTGTGAATTGACAGAATGATAAATTTACAAAAGCTAGGCTTTTAGAAATCTGTTGTTGATGTGTTCTGTTTGTCAAAGAGGAGGCTATATTGTTTGTTCTTTCTTCTGGTGAAGAATTTTTGCAAGCACCCATCAGTGGATTTTCTTATAGATTGTTTTGGGCTGGGGCTGGGGGATGGGGGGAGAGCAAAGGGATTCTGAAATTCCATTTCCTATCCTTATTCCAATTGAGGCATTTAAATGGCCATTCAATGGCCAGAAAAGACCACTTTATGCCTCAGTCTCAATTTTGAGGATGGTTATAAACCCAATACAGGTGGGAAACTAACTGTATTGATGACTTCCTTACAAGATTGAGAGCCTCCCACCCAAGAGCTGAACCCGCTGGATGCTTACCTCTCTTTAACATCACGACCTCCCCATAACAGCTCAGAAGTTTTATATCCTAGGGCTCTTGTACATTAATTCTGGGCACTGCTTGTATTGGCCATTGTTCCCCACAGCATTGCTGGGAGCAGATTAACAAACAGCTCTTTAAGGCAGCAATTATCAGAATGTTACCTATGCTATGGACATATAGTACTTAGATTTCCTGAAATCATTTTGAAGTATGCCACGTCAAAGATAATTGCAGTAAACAAAATGTAAATAAAATTTTAAGAACAAAATAAACATGTAAGGGGGAGCATATTAGCAGGAGTATGGGACATGGTACTTCCTGTTTCAACACTCCTGCATGATGTTAAAAATCTGGCCCTTCTTACTTCCCCTAATCCAACCACTGCCTGTCAGGTATGCCTCATTAATATCCCAATCATACTTTCAGTCTGTTCACCATAACCCCCTCTTTTTTTGGGCACTAGCTATAATCCCAACAGTGGCACTACTCAAACCTGACTGAACAGATGTCACAGCTGGAATTATAAGGTTGCTGGCCAAACAAATTGCTCAGCAGGTCTCTGAGGTGGCATTCTTCCCAAAGTGGTGGTGGGGGTTAGGGTATCTCACTCTGGACCATTTAATCCTCCCAACTGATGTGTTATTGTTGAGGGGGGTGCATATGGTGACTGCAGAGAACAAAGCACAGTGTAAAATCCAATTTATCATATCTGCGGTTGGAGGGGATGTGCAGCCCTGAACAGCCTTGGGGGTGTATCCTTGTTTCTCATGACTTTTTATTTTAATAAGCTATTCATTACATGTCTTTCTACGGTGGCCAAAGGCTCCTGTAGAATCGCAAAGCAGGCCACTAATTAATTGTTACCTGTGGAGCCTGGAGCCTGCTAGGAATCTGCATAGAATGCCAGAAAAAAGTGTCCCATACAATTGACAGCAGGTTTATCTTCTATGTGCGGCACTTGTTGCACCACTGCTAATTTGGTGTGGAATGCATCCATTATAAATAGCAGGAAGGGGCAACAGATAAATTTCAATTCAAAATATGCCACATAATCTCAATTACAATTCACCTAATGATGTCCATTCCAATCCTCCATGTGTTTTAAGTGGATTTTGTTGGCTGCCCACAATTGTTTACAACTCAGCAATTTTGTTTCTGTCAAACAGACCTAGGTCCCCAAATGAGCTGCAGATGCTGAATTTCTTAGCAGTGTTGGTGATCCAGAAGCCTGAAATACACTTGCCAAGGTGCAGATGCCCTCTGGTGCTTTGCAAATTAATTGCTTTCCTCTGGTCCCTCATACTTATTTGGAGTCTGTGTTGGGGAACATTGATGGATACAATCTCAGTATTAGTGCTGGAACCATCACCTGTGCTCAACAATTCAGTGTTTCATGTTTGAATTGACAGGTGATCAAAAAAAGTACTGGAACATCAGCAAACATTAACATCAAATTGGCTATGCCAGCTACATGAACCAACTTCACAGTCTCCAGATCATCAGAGCTGTTTCTTGTGTTGCCACTTTGGAGTGGTGGTGGTGGTGGTAGTGGGTGGGTGGGGGGGGGGGGGGTAGCATTGGAGGGTACAGAGACCTTGGCCATTGCAAACTCAACTGGAATCCATTGAAAAGCTTGGTTAGCAGAGACATAAATTGCACCATATGCCATCTATAAGGGGAGTGACTAATACTTCAGTCACTGTATCAGTGCTTTTATCTCTATGACAACAACACAAATATAGCAAATATCTAATGCCACAACATTGCTGCTTCTCTGACAATACATGGGGTCATCAATGTCATTTAACATGATTAATCTACCTAGTCTACACATCCCTGGACACCACAACACAATTTAACATGGCCAACACACCTTTGAATTGTGGGAAGAAATCCATGCACCCAGGAGAAACCCACAAAGACATGGAAACAACATGAAAAATCCACACAGACATTCACCCAAGGCTGGAATTGAACCCAGGTCTCTGGTGCTGTGAGGCAGCAGTGCTAACCGCTGAGTCATTAGGTCATTTTGAACATTTCTGCTAGATCTTATCTGTCATGCAAATTTCATCTTAGAAAGATAGGAGCAAAATTTTTCACACATACTTTAAATGTATTTTAGTGAGGATAGAAAACTTTTCAATCTTCCTTGCTCTACAGTTCTTTTCAGTGTAGTAACCAGTGACAATTCAGCATTTTCATTTTTTGCATTTTTGAACAGAATTCCTAATTAATAGTGAAGTAGTGATGGTTATGTTAGGGATTCATATCCACCGGGAGTTGCACTGACACTAACACTTATTTCACGGGAGGTACTTAAAAATGCTCAGAGGATATCGCCACTCATTGTACCAAACACGGATTTATGCTGAAGGCCTGGAAGCAAAGCACATTACAAATTATACTGAAAAATGTTGGAGAACTGCAAAAGCGAACAACTGCTGCATACAAATCACCCAATAAAAGTGTTTCCAAAGACAATATCTTACCTGGTGGTTGCCTTAGTTTGTGGTAGATGTGTAGAACTTTGCCGTTCTCTAGTTTTGCAAGCGTTTCCATATCTGTACCATTGAATCTGTTTATTTTAGTGACGCTTAATTTGTACTTAGCAGTGAAATTATCTAAGTTGATGGCATAAATGAAGTTTTCAAACACTGCCAAACTGTAAAGATGTCTAACCTGCAAATAAAAAATAGCTTAGTATTGTCATTTGCTAAAGTATCAGTGCATAATTTCTAAGATAATAATTCAGGCAACTTTCAGATTAGTAGCATACCTTTTACATACATAATAATTACCATGATAAGGAGATGCCAGTGTTGGACTGGGGTGTACAAAGTTAAAAATCACACAACACCAGATTATAGTCCAGCAGGTTTAATTGGAAGCACTAGCTTTCGGTGTGCCATAGACACAACCACCTGATGAAGGAGCGGCGCTCCAAAAGCTAGTACTTCCAATTAAACCTGTTGGACTTTAACCTGGTGTTGTGTGATTTTTAACTTAATAATTATCTTGCAAGAATTAATTTGCCAGTTACATTTGGGAAGGCTGATGTCTAGCTGTGTTAGTCATCGATGTTCCGCTGTTCTCATGTAAATGATTTCAAGGTCAACTCTTAAATCTCATCTGTACCTGCATGTTTTATTCTAAAACCTGAGCATTTTAAAATTAAAGTTAGACTAATCATCAGTTATGTCTAGTTTCTTCTGCTTGTAAAGTTTAAAATGTATAACTATATTTCACAGAATCACAGAATAAGTATTTTTTAGAAGGAGGCCATTTAGTCTGTGGTATCTGTACTAGCACTCTAAATGAATAATTCACCTGCTACTAATTATCCATAACTAGGCACTTGCTTTTGTTTCAAATAATAATCTAATTCTATCTCAAGTGTTTCAATTAAACCTGTTTCCAAAACACTATCAGGCCTCATATTCCAGATCTTAACCACTCACAGCATGAGAAAGTTTTCCTTTTGTCTCCATTGCATCTTTTGACAATTGTCTTAACCCCGTACCCTCTCACTTTTAATATTCCAATAGAAACAGTTTTGACCTCTTTACGGTTGTGATTTTGAATGCCTCTATCCAATCTTCTCTCAATTTCTCCAGTATACCTATATAACTGAATTTTTCTTTGAACTCATTCATGGGATGTGGCAGTTGTTGGCTGGGCCAACACTTATTACCTTGTCCTTTGATCTGAGGACCATTTCAGAGGGCAGATAAGAATCAACTACACTTCTGAGGGTCTGGAGTCACATGTAGGCCAGACCAGATAACAATGGCAGTTTTCCTTTCTTACAGGACCAAATGGTTCCCTCATCCCTGAAAACATTCTTCTGAATCTTCTCCAATGCCTTCAAAAATTTTGTATTGTATGAAACCTTAGACTGGCCTTAATACCAAAGTTGAGGCTGTACCAGTGTTTTGCATGACTTTAAAATCACCTCCTTGCTCTTTAACTTTCAGTGTTAAAATAAAGTATACTGTATGCTTTATTAGCTGCTTTCTCAACCTGTGATGCCAAAGATTAATGTACAAATGGATATTTTTATTCAATATATTCAGGCCTGGAACAAGGCGAATTGAACTCTGATCAGTGCAACTATGAAATAAAAATACAATTCTCAAGGAGAAACAGGAGCAAAGAAATCTGAATGTATATGCACATAAGCACAGGTATCTAGTATGCAGTGACAGTGTCACTAACTCTGGACCAGAAGGTCTAGATTCAAATGTTTCTGTCACAAGCATGCATTAGAATAGTCTGATTCTATGTAAGCTGTGCTATTAACATCCAGGAGCATGCTCCTTTGCTGCACTATCTCAAATTCATATGAGCAAAGATTGAGAAATACCTAAATACTTAACAATGCAAAATGAAAATTACAAAGTATACAAAGAAAATTTTTAATGAAGTAGGAATTTTAAACATGGTAGAGTTTATATTTTGTTTTTAGAAAATCAGCTTAATATTGCAGGCATGTGCATTTGCATTTGGAAGTAATCAAAGGTGAGCACCCTCAGTCATTAGATTGTTCAGATCATTAGTGTCAGCAAACATCTTGTTATTTAATTTTGTCTCTCTGTGTTCTTCTAAACAAATTAATCACTTCACATTTCATGACATGGAATTCCATCTGCCACTTGTCTATTTATTCCACTAACTTGTCTTTCTCCTTTTGAATTTCTACCCTACAGTCCTTGTCATTCAAAATGAGTCCAAGTTCCATATCATGTGAAACATTTGAAATTAACAATAACAGCAATGAGGAAGTATTAAACAGATCCATGTTATTGGTGTACAGTTTTCGATCAGATTTCAGAAATGCCTATCCTGCGGTCCCTGCTGGAGCACACTTCACACTTTATGAACAGACCAATGCCCACCTCTCTCATAACACAGCTCCTGATTGACTGCAGCCTTCATCAATTGCAATATGGCAACAGACATGGGTTTTGAGGTCTAAGGTTTCAACCTGCCGTGGTAAGTCTGGACAACTTTCAACTGCTTCAGTACAGACCAGGAAAGTTGAAACCACTTTCTCCACAAATGGAGCATGAGGAAAAACTCAAAGTTGTGATTGTGGTCATCCAAATTCAGACCATCACCTCAGGCAATCAATTCCTGATGGTAATCACAACCAGTCACATTACCGACACTTCCCTTTCTTTCCCTTTCTCAGTCTCCATTTCAGGGAATAAACTGCCCACTGTCATCCATTACAAAGTCAGAGACTCATAGCTACCTTCACTATAGTTGTCACACCCATGTCCTGAAAAACTCAATTTTTTCAGTTCCTTCATCTACATCGCATCTGTTTGGATGATGCTACCTTCTGAAACAATGCTACTAGCATGTCTTGCTTCTTCCATAACTGTGGTTTCCCATCTACTGTGGTTGACAGGATCAATTGCATCCGACCTATCACCTGTGCTTCTGCCCTTGCCCCTTCCCATCACTCACAACAGCATTATCAGGTTCCCCTGTCCTCACTTTTCATCACGCTCAAAGGATCATTCTCTACCATTTCAGACAACTCCAGCAGAATGCGACGTCCAGAAAACCCATCTTCCCCGCACTCCCTCTGTTTGCATTTCACAGATATTGTTCCTTCTGGGACAGCCTAGTCCATTCCACAATGACCAACAGCAACCCTCCTCCTCATTGCACCTTCCCATGTAACTGCAGAAGGTGCAACACTGCACCTTTACCCCCTCCCTGCTCACCACCCAAGGACCTAAGTAGTCTTTCCAGGTGAAGCAGCATTTCACTTGTACCTCCTTTAATCTTGCGTATTGTATTCGCTGCACCCAATGTGGCTGACTCTACATTGGAGAAACCAAACACAGACCGGATGACAGCTTTGCAGAACACTTCCATTCTGTGTGTAAGCATGATACCGACTTTCCTGTATAGCCAGTCCACATCAGTCCTTGGCATGCTGCAGTGTTCCAGTGAATCACGGTGCAAACTGGAGGAACAACATCCACCTTCTGACTAGACACTTTGGACTTAATACTGAGTTCAAGACCTTCAGTTGTGAATTAATTCCCATTTCTTCCCTTTCTTTTAGCTTGTTACATTCTGTCATCATGTCCTCCCTCACCTCCGCACCATCCCAGTGGGACTGTCTGTTCTTTCAAGTCTGGCAGTTTGACACACCATTGTTCTGCCATTCTCACATTCCAATCACTTAATTTGAACAATCAACATCTTTTATCCACCAGCACCCTACACCCACCACTCTCCCACTCTCCACCCTCCCCCCCCCCCCCCCCCACCACAAACTATAGCATAAATGCTGTCCTCTCCACACTTCAGTTCAGCTCTGATGAAGAGTCATCTAGACTCGGAATGTTAGCTTGATCTCTCTCTACAGATGCTCTCTAATCTGCTGTGATCTTCGGCATTTGTTGTTTTCAGTACATTATCAGCTGAATCCCTTGAGCAGATTGTTAACCTCAACATTAAGCTACAACGCCTTAGCCAAGTGAATTAAAAACTCCTTTTAAATTACAGAATTGCACAGCTGGTTATTGGAGTCAATCATGCAGTTCGGAGGAAGAAAAATGACTTTGCGATTTGCTTGTTTCTTCAAAGTGTGCATAGGTACCTTTCTCACATGTTCTCAGTAACTAGAATTTATGACTAATTACTGTCAGCAGCAAAATATTTGAAATATACTTCCAGCAATGATGTCCAAAGGAAACTGGGATTGAATTTTCGGTCACAATGCCTCAGCACCAATCTCTGACAATTGGAGGGAAACTATTCTAACAATTGCCCTAAATCAATCTGTAAAATGGAGTTGCAGGAAGAAACTTGGGCTTTGAAAGACCAAACATTGAGCTCATTTAAAAAAAACTTTTCTTCACCTCTTTCCTTGAACATGGATATAATATTTACAGTTGTCCAACCCTCTGGCAACACATCCTCTAAAAAAGGGAGGATTGGTAGATTATGATCAATGTCTCCACATTATGCATCCTTACTTGCCTCAGCATCCTCCAATGCATTTTAATTCGTTCTGATGACTCATGAACCTTTAAGCACAGACAGTCTGTCTAAACATTCGCAATTTTAGTCTACCCAGAATCAGAACTAGCTCTTTTTTCACTGTGATGTTGTCAGCATTTTCTTCTTTTTAAAATGAGAACTGCAAAGTTTTCATTTAGTTCCTATCGTTTCCCTATGAAATGACTGTTCGACTGCTTATCAGTCTTGTACATCCCTTTACTATACAGTCACTACTCATATATGCCTTTAGGACTTTTGAATTCCCTTTCATGTTATCTGCCAAGTCTGGCTTATACTCACTCTTTGACTTCAGAGTACAAAACGAGGAGCTTTAGTCTGTCATGTTGGTGCACCACAGCAAACATCCTTCTACGCTAATCCCACTTTAGAGCACTTGGGCTCTAAATGACAGCTTTGCAGAACACCTCCAGTCCATGTGCAAGCATAACGCCTACCTTCCCATAGCTGGTCATTTTAACACAGCGTTCTGCTCACATGCCAACATCTGTCCCTGGTATGCTGCAGTGTTCCAGTGAATTACAACACAAACTGGAGGAACACCATCCTATCTGCCGACTAGACACTTTTCTGCCTTCTGGACTTAATATTGTGTTCAAGACCTTCAATTGTGAACCAACTCCCGTTTCTTCCCTTTCTTTTAGCTTGTGACATTCTGTCATCATGTCCTTTCTCACCTCCCCACCATCCCAGTGGGACAGTCTGTTCTTTCATGTCTGGCAATTCTACACACCATTGTTCTGCCATTGTCACATTCCAATCAATTAATCTGAACAATCAACATTTTTTCTCCACCAGGACCCTACACCCATCACCTTCACTTCCTCCCCCACAAACTATAGCATAAATGCTGTCCTCTCCACACTTCAGTTCAGCTCTGATGAAGAGTCATCTAGACTTGAAATGCTAGCTTGATCTGTCTCTCCATGGATGTTCTCTGATCTCCTATGATCTTCAGCATTTGTTGTTTACAATGCATCATGAGCTGAATCCCTTAAACAGTGCACATTTCAAGCATTCATCTAAATAGTTCTTAATTATATTGAGGGTCCAGCCTTACCCTTCTTAGCAGGGGAATCCAGATAGCTACAAGCTCTGGTTGAGAAAAATGCCCTCAAATCCTCTTTATATCTTCTGCTCCTCAAGTTAAAAGTGAACCATTTGGTTAGTGATCCCTCTACTCAGTAAAAACGGTTTCTCATATTGTACCCTATCTACACTCCTCATAATTTTACACACTTCAATCAGATAACCTTCTCTGCTCTAACAAAAGCAAGCCAACTTGTCTTCCTCATAGCTGAAATACTTTAGCCCAAGCAACATCCTGGTGAATCTCTTCTGCAATATTTAGTGTAATCACATCCTTCCTATGATGTGGCAACCAGAACTACACACAATACTCCAACTGTGACTGAACAAACATTCTATACAGCTCCATCATAACTCCTTGCTCTTGTATTCAGTGCCTTGACTAGTAAAGACAAGAATCCCATCTTCCTTCTTTACAATCTTATCTACTCATGCTGCTGCCTCAATAAATAATGAACATAGACATGAAGATACCTCTGATCCTCTGTACTTGCTGAGCTTCTACTTTTCAACAAAATCTGCTTGTCTTGTCAGTCCTCCCAAAACACATTTCTTTATACATTTATGGATTAAATTCTATTTGCTACTGTTCAACCCATCCTGATCAGTCTATCTATATTGATTTGAAGTATTACTCTTTTCTCCATGATACATATTGCACCATTTTGGTATTATGTGCTCACTTATTGATTATAATCTCCTACATCCTATAATTGAAATAGCCACCTTTTTTTCTGCTTTAAGAACTTGCACTTTATGCATTTAATTGTTCAGAAGGTGTGGTTTTAATTGTTCTTTCATTGTTCAGAAGTCTCTGGTCTTGATTGTTTTATCTTCCAACCCAACATCTATTTACCCAACTATGGGAATAAACCGTAATTGGACCCGACTCATCTCCTCTTTATAATGAAAGAGTAAGTTACCCTCATTGTCATTGAACATCATTCACTCCAATTTACCCTGGCAGCTCGAACATTACTCCTCCTCCAATTTAATATTTTGACTCTATATTTTTCCTTGTCTTCTCTCTTTGGTAAACCTAAACCTTATTCTCATCCACCTTATTCTCTAGAATTGAGCTTATATGTGCATTTTTCGATACATTATATATAAATATATGTAAAATCCTGAGCACACTTCAGAAACTTTCTTCCTTCTTTGATTTATAACATTACTTTCCCAGTCTATATTAGAATAATTAATGTCCCTTATTACTACTTGTCTGTAATTTCCTGACAAATTTACTTCTGCTAATCTTTACTGTTAGATATTAGAGTGCCCGACTCATGTAATGATACCTCTGTTATTTCTTCCTCTATGCAAAATATTCTGGGCCTCTCTCCATCTAATATGAACTAAAAGGCTCAAAAATGACCATGCAATTGTTCGACTTTTGGAGCACACTATGTTGATAATTGTTTGTTATGCTATGAGATTGTATGTTAAGTCAATTTGGTCATGGTTGAATTTCCTCGCTTGTTGCACGTAAGGATTATGTGAATGGAAAATAGTAATTGCCAATTCACCTCAATTCAGAATGTCATAGGGAAGATTATATACAACGACCTAGAAGACTGTAATTATAAAAGGGCCTTGATGCATTCCAATATATCAATATCTGAGATCATCAAGGCACTTACAGGAAATTAAGAGAACAATGGAACTTCTGATTTCTATATGACTGGGAAGGTAGATATTTGATACATTGTGAAAAATCCATTTGAGTAATTCTTATCAACATTTGGAGTGTTTGCAAATATTGTTACTGACAAAAAATTCATTTTGGAACTATTCTCAGTTCATGATGTGATCTTTGCCCACTCACAGAGCTGACTATGCAGAATAGTAACCCCAACCTTTGATAGTCATAGGTTTTGAGCAGATGCACAGAAGAATATGTGAAAGGATGACAATTCCTTGGTTCCTCAATGTATTACTGTACGTAGGAAAACAAGTCAAATGTTGCACCCTTTTCCTGAGTATCTGATAAATGTTCAAAGTGTGAATAGGGACTGGGTTACTGTGAGCACCATTTAAGGAACATCTAATCTTTCTTCCTCTCCTGGGTGTCTTGAAGCAGAAAGCTGGAGATAAGTGTCACAATTTCTGTAGGTTAAAAGTAGAAGACCTGAATAAAAGAAGCCAACATTTCTTTATCTTTCTTTATTAAAGAAAAGGCTGAAAAGTAAAGGAGCATTTTGTGGATAATACAGCTTTGCAAATATTATCCAGACAGATAGATGTGAAAAACTTTGATCTCAAAAATTTAAATATGATAAAAAGCTATATGAAGGAGGTCATTTGTCTAGTAGTGAGAATGAACTGGAAGATTTTGGCTTCTGCAGATTATTTACTAAATTAGGCTTCAATTGAAGTGTAAGAAATACGTTTGAGGTTTTGTTTTCATTAATGTGGCCTGGTGACTCAATGGTCAGCACTGCTGCCTCACAGTGTGAAAGACCCAGGTTCAATTTCAGCTTCAGGTGAATGTCTGTGTGGAGTTTGCACATCCTCCCTGTGTCTGCGTTGGTTTCCTCTGGTGCTCCGGTTTCCTCCTTCAGTCCAAAGATGTGCAGGTTAAGTGAACTGACCATGCTAAATTGCCCATAATGTTCAGGGATGTGTAGACTAGGTGCATTAATCTGGAGAAGTGTAGAGTAATGGTGTGGGTGGAATTTTTTTTTGGAGGGTTGGTGTGGACTTGTTGGACCAAATGGCCTGTTTCCACATTTTAGGGATTCTATGTGTCTTGTGCCAGCTTATTCACCTGTTCTTCTGTTATTCGTGTGCAATTCATACCCTTGTGATTTTGAAACATTGTTACGTAAAATTATTTTGAGAATTTTACAATCCTATGCCTTTGTCAGTCGTATTACATTTGAGCCTGGACCTTTGTAAAGGTTCAGACTTTACACCCTCCAGAATAACCTTTTTCTCCACCACTGCAATGTTTGCACTAATCAAGACCGACAGCCCTCTTTCTTTCCTTTCCGATCTTTCATGAAAACCTTGCTTCCAAAATTTAGTACACATTCCTGACCTTATTTCAGGCTCATAGCAACTAAACCAATGGTCTTTTTAAGGGATCAATTGAGGCTACCAGCAAAAAGCAAATAAAAAAAATTGAACCTGGAATAGAAGCATGAAACCTCTTCTTGATTAAGATTATAAACTATTTGTGCTACAATGCAGCAATCCATGTCTAGACCAGAAGGTCCAGGTTTAAGTTCCACCTTCCATGGAAGCATGTCATAACATACCCAAACAGGTTAATTTAAAAGCGCTTATAATCTATGCACCAGTGTCAGCCCCTATGCATGCACTGTCGAATCTCTTCCCTGCCTCAGTTGATTCAGTGACATGATTTTCATTCCCCCTTTTGGAGCATAAAATGATGTTGCAGCATACTGGTTGATGACTGAAGATCACCAATTTTGCTGGGTCTCCTTGCTCATCATTTTCAACATGGCTTTGTGTTTGCATTCAGGAACAAATCTACTTCCTTGGCAAGCATATTAAGTGGTGGATAGAAAAATGCTTCACATCAAATCTAACTTGCTGCAGTTACAAGTAAATCTGTTAAATTGTTTCTTGTGACATCACACACAAAAACAAAAGAGCATAATAAAATGCAGGCTGAAATGCCCAGCTGGTCCACTGAGAATGTACGTAAAGGAACATTATTAAAACTGAGGTGACAGCATTGTACTCAGGACAGATGCTAAGCCAGCTGGTGGGACAGAAACCCAAGATACATAGCTTTTCCTTGTGGCAAGGGAATATTAACTTACTCAGTGCTATAGGTCTCACCCAACCCACAGTTGTTCCTCTATGTGCCGTTGCTTATTTTAAGCAACCTATTCAGAAATTTTGTGACTGTTATGAATGTGTAGAGGTAATGTACGTTTGAAAGTTGTAAAGCTCACAAAACTACCTGATGCAGTGTTCTGAACAAGGTACCAATGTAACACATGGTTGACACAGATGGAGTAGCTTGGTTACCATGTGACAAAAAAAATTCAAATTCAGCCAATCAGTTTAATTTATGCTCCAAGATACTAAAATCCAATCAAGTTTGAATTTAGTATTTTGATATTGTTAAAATCAATGAAATGATCTAATGTTTCAGGGTATAAAACTGGACATTTGAACAGCTAGAGAGAGAACTGCCAAAAGACCAAAACATTTAAGCTGCTAGCTCAAGAGCTCTCTGAGAGGTACCTGTCTGTGGAGAGGTTGTGCCACAAAACATCAAAACCAACCAGGAGAGAATCTACAGAGGAAAATCTACAGAGGACATCAAGCAAAGCTGACTGGTTTGAAACATAAATTTATTTTCATGAGTTTTTATCAGGATGTTTTGCCAGACTAGTAATATAGAGTGAGGGGTAAAAGATAGGTTTAAGAGAAAGGAGTTGTGAATAGTTGTTAGTTTTAATATTCTCTGTTGGACTTAAAGTATAAAGTTGTTAAATTTATTTTAAATCTTTGCCTCTGGGGTAGCTCTTTGCCTCTCGAGTTTTAACAGATTACAGCACGGGGTGAATCTTTTCTGTTTTGCTGGTTTAAATTAACAGAGGGGTTTTCCCTGTGTTGTAACAATGACACATATCTGGGACAAGTGGGACTTGGACCCTAGCATCCTGTCTCAGAGGTAGGAACTCTACCACATACAAATTAATACCTGTTTCTCTTACTCCTTAATAACGTCATTAACAAACCATAGAGATGTGACTATCAAGGCATCAAAATCACAAGTCTCGATTTCTTTCTGTTTGGGGTAATGTGGCTTTTTAAAAGTATTTGTATTGAGATCATTATAGCGACTAACATGGTTGTTTAAGGTTATCGATACCTTAATACTGATTTTTTTAAAAATTGATTCTTAGTGTGAATTCCTTTTGTTCACCCCTATATGATTAAGTAGCCATTCAGATATCAAATGCTACTCACACTGATGTGGATCTCAGGTCATGAATAGACTCGACCAGAAAAGGAAAACAAACTTCTTTCCCTTAAGGATTTTAATGGACCGATGAGTTTATACAAAGACCAAGTATGTTCAAAAGCATTTTATTTCTGATTTATATATTTAACCAAATCACAATATGCTACCCTCATTGTAGGATTTAAACTCATACCTCTGCCTTATTCTGGGTCTCTGGAAGAGTAGTCCAGAAATAAAACCATTATGCTAGATCTTAAACAATGCATGCTAAGAAACCATTCTTCAGTTTAAAAGAAATAATGCACATGCATGTTCAAGTATTTTCTTTAAAGGTATACTGAAAGCAAATTACCACTGCCATCACCTTGGATTAACTTAATCTGGGCCAGAATTTAAAGCTAGGATAATCCTGGTATACACAATTCACTTACATATAGGATAAAGTCATTGAGCCAAGGTGAAGTGATTTAAATAACTCTGACACAATATTACAAAAGTAACTGTAAATGCACATATTTCAGAACTTTTTATTCAATTTGTTGACATTTTAAAATCTAATCTTCCTGTGACTTTTACACTGGTATCTCTAATACTCTGCCTTGTATGCAGCTGCTAAATGAAAAACAGCAAAAAATAGACTTGCATCAGGTCCAAAAATACTCTTTTCAGGTTAATAGATTATAGAAAAAGTGTGAATGATGGATTGACCTTATTTAGTTAATTGACCTTGTGATCCTAGTGCTTCACTTTAATCTTGAAGCACTGCAGTCTGTGTGGTGGTGATGCCCCACAATGGTCTATCATGATGAGTTCCAGCAATTCGACTCAGCAGTAAAGACTTTCCAAGTCATGGTGTTGTGTTTGCTTTCAGTATAGAAAAGAACATGGATGCAGTGGTTTTCCAATATGCCTGCTACCCTTGTCCTACGAGTTGACAGCATCCTTGTAATTGTTTCTGCATTCTGTCCAATTTAATAATATAACAAGGTGTCTAAAGTTTGGTCAATATTCTATGTGTGGCCTCACCAATATCTTGTATAATTGTAACATAACTTCCCAACTTCTATGCTGAATGCTCTGATTGATGAAGTGTGCCAAAAGCCTTCTTCACTGTCCTGTCTACCTGTGACTCCACTTTCAGAGAACTGTGAACCTGAACTCCAAGATCCCTCTGTACCACTACACTCCTTAAGGCTGTACCATTCACCATGAAACTCCTACCTTGACTTTACTTGTCAAAATACAAGACCTCAAATTTATCTATATTAAACTCCATTTGTCATTTCTTTGTCCACTTTCCAAGCTGATCAACTCCCGCTGCCATTTCAAATAATCTTCCTCACTGTCCACGATACCATGTATTTAAATGTTATCAGCAAACTTATTAATCATCCAAATCCCAGCACTGAGCCCTGAGGTACTCCACCAGTCACAGGCCTCCAGTCCGACAAGCATCCTTCCACCATTACCTTCTGCTTCCTACTATCAAGCCAACTGTATATCTAATTTGCCAGCTTGCCCTGGATCCCATGCGATCTCATCTTCCAGAGCATCCTGCCATGTGGAATCTTATCAAAGGCTATACAGAAACCCACATTGACCACATCTACAGCCTCAACGAATGTAAAGTCTTCAGAGAAAATTTTGACAAAAACGCTGCAATCAATGGGGAAAACAATGCTCAGATGAGCTCTCTCCAGTGGCGCTAAGCATTCAATAAGCTTATTGGAAGGGAGAAGGTAATAGAGAAATACTCACATCTCCCAGCCAGAATTCTGCTCCAGAAAGAAAGAATGTCAGCAGCAATTTTGTGTGACCTCACCATCCATCACCATTTCGCTTGAACATTAACCACAAAACTACTCCACTCTTCCATTTGTAAGTAAGACCAACATCATCCCACTCTCAATCTCCAAAAAATCTGGCTTTGGTAGGGGCTGAACTATACTTCTTTCTGAAAGTAACTGGGGGGAGTAGGTGTATGATTTTGAGATGGAACTCAATTCTGACCCAGCTCCACTGTTCATTTAAACTACATCAAGAAATTTGCAGATACCTGGAAAGAGTGGGAAGATTGGATAGCTCACTATTACTGAGGAAAGAAGATTCTCTTCTCAAAAACTCAGAATAATTTCCAATGTAAGGTACAGGCAAACACTTTGGGATGCTCTCTGTTGTCGACACTATTCAATGGCATGTACCAATGAAACCTTTTGCAAACATGACGCATTCACAGTTGCCATGGAAACAACCTTCCCTTCTATAGCTAGGACCAGGCTCTGGACTTTCACACATGACTAAAAGCAAGTTGCTTTCTGTGTCACCTAGGCTGACAAAACAGATTCCCATGAATTTCTGGACTTTAGTGCTTGGTTTTATATTGCAAATGGCAACTAAATGGGAACTGTAAAATTGTTATTGCATTTGCACTATAAAAGTTCTTCAGCACTTTAGAGACAGCAGTTCAGTGCAATGTTGGACAAGATTAAAGCATTGTAAGTATTCCTCCATAATGTTAGACCCTGGTGGCTTGAATCACAATCAAAATACAAAAATACAATAGAATACACTCTTTTAAATTGTAAAAAAATTGCATCGCTCAAAGCACTTTCGGCTGTACAGTGTGCCTACCATTATGAGGAGTAATTGCATTAAGTTAGTTAAATGATTTTATGTTTCTGGCTAACTGATAGCAACATACAACTTGGAATTTTTTTATGCACCTCAAAATTGTCTTCAAAATAGCATTCTATGAAATATTAGCAGATAAAATCCTAATTCCCAAAGTCATTTCAAAAGATAACTGCCAAAGTACTAAAGTCGCAACACATTGGCTCAACATTAGATTACAAAATGGATCTCAAGCACTCATTTCCTGACAGCAGTATTGGTTCAGAAATTTAACTGCTGACAGTTTCCTAATTAGTCACTTGCTGATGCTCTCTGCAAACAAAGTTGAGCTGCTCTCAACATTGCCAACATAACTTGAAAACTAACACTTCTGGAACTTCAGCAGTGCCATTGGGAAAGCAGGCACTGTTCAAGCAGAAGGGAAATCTCAAAGGCTCCTCAACATGGAGTTAGCCTTGGACAGGTACACAAAAAAAACCTAAAAATTAATGTTTAGTGAGCAAAAGGCCCCATAGAGGAGAAGAAACACACCTTTAGGTCATTGACATGGGTGTTGGTGCTGCCATTCTTGCTGAGGGCCTTCTTTTAGCTCAATGTGGTTTCAGGATCCATTGATTTTCTGTCCCACCACAAGGAAGTCATCTCAATTAAGCTGACAATCTCCCTGGTTCAATTCCAGCCTCAGGTGACTGTCTGCCTGGAGTTTGCATATTCTCTCCATGCCTGTGTGGGTTTTCTTGGGTGCTCTGGTTTCTCCTTCAGTCCAAGGATGTTCAGTTTCGGTGGATGGGCCATGCTACATTGCCCATAGCATCCAGGATATGCGGACTATTAACCATGGGAAATGCAGGGTTACATGGATCGTGTGTGTGTGTGTGTGTCTGTCTGTCTGTCTGTCTGTCTGGGATGCTCTTCGAAGGATCGGTGAGGTTACGATGGGCCAATTGGATTGCTTCCTGCACCGTAGGGATTCTATACAATTACAATCTCAAGCTAATATTAAACTTTTTTCTCTTTGCTTTGTTCTTCCTTTTCCTTTTCCCTCTGCCTGTACTCCATTACTGCTGCCAAACCTGCTGAGTTTTTCCTGCAATTTGGTTTTTGTTTTAGATCTTCAACATTCGCAATTTTTTTTGTTTTTTTTGTCGAATATGAAACAATTTGTTTACAAACAGTGCATACTTCCATCAATGTGTCATGCTTCAAGTGACCCCATTTTAGATAAACATAGAACAAAGAACAGTACAGCGCATGCACCAATTCCTAATCCTTATTTAGACTTGTTACTTATTGCCCATACACAGTTTTTATTCCTCTGTTTGACTCCCATTCATGACCTATCAAGATATACCTTAAAAGTTGTTAACCCACCTGTTCCCACCACCTCCACTGGCAGTGTATCCCAGGCACCCTCCGTGTGAAAATTTTACCCTGTACCTCTCTCCTAAACTTTCCCCTCTCATGTGAACCTGTGCCCTCTTGTAGTTGACCTTTCCAACCTGGGAAAAAGCCTCCAGCTACCCACGCTATCTATACCTTGCATAATTTTGTAGAACCAATCTGGTTGCCCCTCAGCCTCCATTTTTCGAGTGAAAACAATTGGAGTTTATCCAATTTTCCTCACATCTGAAACCCTCCAGATGAGGCAACATCCCAGTTAACCTTTTCTACACCCTCTCTAAAGCATTCACGTCCTTCATCAGACATTTCTGAAGAAGAGCTTATACTCAAAACATCAATTCTCCTGCTCCTTGGCTGCTGCCTAACTGGCTGTGCTTTTCCAGCACCTCACATTTTGACTCTTATCTGCAGTCCTCACTTTTTTCTATGTCCTTCTGGTAGTGTGGTGAGCAGAACTACATGCAATATTCCCATGTGGCCTAATAAAAGTTTTCTGCAGCTGTAACATAACTAGCAAATTTTTATATTTGATGCCCCAGCCAATGAAAGCAAGCACGCAAGTCCCTTCTGGACTGCCTTATCATCGTTGGCACTTTCAGAGATCTGTACACCCAGATCCCTCTTATGTCAATGCTCTTCAGGGTTCTGTGCACAGATCTTTAAAGATGCAAAATAAGTTGATAATGCTGTTAATAAAATTTGCTTGATCATTTGTTTTAGGAAGAGAAACAATTTATTGAAGTCTGAGACTTGTATACCATTTGCTCATGTCCTATGGTAAAGCGATGATATCATGAAAGATATATAGCATACGGAATTTGAGTCATAATACATCTGACTTGTGTCATGATGCCATGCAATTGTCTTAAAGGTAGACTAATTGTCTGGTCAAATATCTATTCAGTAACATAACCAGGGCTGTAATTTCAAACTTTACAGATGATACAAAGCTTTGAAATGCAGTGAGGTGTAAGGAAGATACTCAAATAGTTCAGAAGAAGATGGATAGACGGTGGAATGGACAGACATGTGTGAAATAAAAATTAATGCAGAAATGTATGAAGTCATGCATCTTAGAAGGAAAATGAGAAATGGCAATATAACCTAAATGATACAATTTTAAAGACTGTGGAGAGACAGACTTGAAATTCACATGCATAGGTCTTTAAAGATGCAAAAAAAGTTGATAACGTTGTTAATAAAATTTGTTGGATCATTTGTTTTATAAGGAGAAACATTGGTTGAATTATTTTGGTGCCTGATTTTCCATCAACCCCTCCCACCACCAGAATACTTATTTGCCTTTATTAGCCCAGACCTGCTTATGTGGCTCATAATTTTCTCCCAGATTATTTCTTCCAATAGCTTTCCTATCACTACGTTAAATTAAATGGTCTGTGGCTGCCAGGTTAATATGCACAAAACATGATAATGTCAACCACAACTAATGTAGCAAAATAAACAATAATTTAAATTGTGACTATCAACTATCTCGTTGCCTGCTTTCTTATTCTCTCTCTTTCTGGGCTCCACATTCACCTTTCCACTCACTCCTTTCTCCACCCCGACCTACACCCGCTACCACACTGCTACCACATAAATATCAAATTTTCTGGAATGCTATCAGTTCTGACTCGGGGCCAGTATACTCAAAGGATTAATTCTATTTTCTCTCCACAGATGCTGCCAGACCTAAGTTTCTTCAGCAACATCTGTTTTCAGGTTATTTCAGATTTCCAGCATCCACTGTTCTTTTTTTTAATTCAAATTTATTTTATTATCTTCAGATCTTTCCTGCCAGCAAGTTTTTCCGTGTGTTCTTTGTAATTTGTGCAGAACTCTCTTTTATCTGCATCGTGCTTTTAATCTCTTATGTTATTGATGACTTTCCTTCTCATTACCATATCCCCCCACGGTTTCAAATATTTATCATCTGTTTCTGGATGAGTCCTCATGCTAAATTTGTGACTTCTCTTGCTCTCAGTAATTCTTCCTTTTTTTAAAATGCTGCAGCTGCCTTTCGTTCAGGCACCCACACACAGTCCTCGTTCTAGCTCTAGCCACACACAGCAGCTTCTTACCATATTTTCCAGTATTGGTAAGAAAAAAAAAACTGTTGGGGTGTACAAAGAAGACAAGTCAGACATCACAAATGCAGCAAACATGGATACGTTCTGAACATGCACATCAATTTTCTACCATCCAAACTAATTCAAGCTCACACTAATGTAAAGCAACAATAAAAGCACAGGAAAAAGTAACCACAATCCATCTTCTCAAGCCTGTATCCAGCACGGTGGCTCAGTGGTTAGCACTTCTGCCACATAGTGCCAGGGACCTGGATTCAATTCCAGCCTCAGGTGAGTGTGTGTGTGGAGTTTGCACAGTCTCTCTGTGTCTGCCCTTCGGGTGCTCCAGTTTCCTCCCACAGTCCAAAGATATGTCATTCAGGTGGATTGGCCATGGGAAATGCAAGGTTGCAGTGTATCTGAGTGGGGTGCTCTTTGAAGGATTGTTGTGGACTCAATAAACTGAATGACTTGCTTCAACACTGTCGGGATTCTATGATTAAGTTACATAAAGGCTGTTCAACATGAAACAATGACACTCAGCAAGATCTCATTCGTAATTTTTTTAATACTATCGAGCCTCCTTTCCAGAGGGTGGGAGATAGTAATTTGAGATTAACACCAGTTTATTAGTGACATTAACCTGAAATAGCCTAAATGTGTTTGTCTAATTTTATGACTGCAACCTATACCACCATCTCCCCCACCAACCTGCATCTACCACATGCAGTCTAGAATTGTTAACTTAAATTGCTTTGACACAAGTGTAACTGGGGTTATTTCTGCCTGCCAGTTCCCAAAACATTGGTTGGCTGCAATCCCAATATAAATCTGGCAGAATCATAATGGTCAGTATTGAAGACAACGAGGGCCTCCGTGGGCGACAGTCTTGGTTGACATTGTGTTTGTCACCAGGTTTACTTTACACTTACTTTGGGAGCAGACAACACAAAAATGCAATTGACATAAATAACAAGGAAGCCTGAGATCATGCCAAAAAAAGAATAGTGCTGATACATATCAATTTGTGAGGAATGGAAATGCAGGTTTGTGCAGTAGACTCGGGATCAGAATAAAATCATCTGACAGTTTCCACATCATTAGAAAACACAGAAAAGGTGAATATGTTTTACAAGTGAATAAACGATCACATTCTGATGTAAACATCATAAAATATGTTTGAACAATCCCGTTGTGAATAAAAAGGCAAAGGAAAACCTAGTAGAATAGTGGGATATAAAACTATAAATTATTATTTGTCATCAAACAAGTGACCTTACATTAAAACACATGCAGTTGATAAATTGTAAAATCTTCTGCTTGCAGAATATATTGTACTAATAACAAAAAAAATTAAGTTGCTTCATTATTCTTTAAACTTGGATAATAGGAGATTGGTACACAGTCTTTTAATCCATTTTCATGTATGCCAGCTATGACAGTATTTGTTGCTCTTCCTAATTGCACAGTTAAGATGGAAGTTAAAAGTCAACTATATTAGTGTGGTGCTGGAGTCACATGTAGGTCTGACCAGGTAAGGTTGGCAGTTTTCTTCCTTAAAGGACATTAGCGAACCAGATGATTTCTCTTTCCTTGACAATTGTCATAATTTAACTCTTAATTCAAATTAGTGAATTCAAATTCCACCATCTGCTGCAGTAAGATTCAAACTCAGGTTCCATGAATATTACCTTGGTCTCTGGATTAACAGTCCAGTGATAATAGTGCGAGACATCTTTTACCCTGGTGACAGATTATGACAGCATTTAAATTTAAATTGTAAATAACATCGGGCTGTATTTTGAGACCACATTGAGGGGTGGTTCCCAGTTGTTTTCCAGAAAGTGGGAAGGAGGGGAGCAACATGCAAATTTGCCAAATACAGTGAGTAGTTAATTAGGTGAATTAAGGGCAACTTAACTTGAATTGAAGGTGATAAACTGGGATATTCAAATCAGCGTGCAGGTTTCGAAATGGCTTCTCTGGTGCAGTGGTCATATCCCTACCCTTCCAAAAGATCTGATTTCAAGTCTCATCTACCCCACAGCTGTGTTAGAGCATGTCTGAACAGGCTGATTATAATTACTCAAGATAAGCCAGAGACAGCAGAGGCCAGTTTAGCTACTGAGGGAGGATCTCCTGGCACAGAAATTGGGGTTTGCAGGACTCCAGAAGATGCATTTCCCTGGTCAATGTGATACATTTGCAGAGCATATAAAAGACAGAGTGTAGCAGTTGGAAATCAAAGCCTAACTAATACTAGTGTGAATGCATAAACATAAAAGGGTCACAGAAGAGGACAATTACAGTCCTCCCTCCTTATTGAATGTGTTAAACAACATTCAATGTTTAATATGATGTATGTTTATTTCTTGAATTTCATTTATTTACAAATCAAAATGCACCACTCATTCACCATTGCGAAGAGCATTTGCTTTTTCCTGATTCAGATTTTCAGAGTTTGGGTAATGACATTGACCACAAATGATTAGATTAGGTTAGTTACAGTGTGGAAACAGGCCCTTCAGCCCAACAAGTCCACACTGACCCGCCGAAGCGCAAACCATCCAGACCCATTCCCCTACATTTACTCCTTCACCTAACACCACGGGCAATTTAGCATGGCCAATCCACCTAACCTGCACATTTTTGAACTGTGGGAGGAAACCGGAGCACCCGGAGGAAACCCACACAGACACAGAGAGAATGTGCAAACTCCACACAGTCAGTCACCTGAGGCGGGAATGGAATCCGGGTCTCTGGCGCTGTGAGGCAGCAGTGCTAACCACTGTGCCACCGTACTGCCCATGCTTGATTACCACCAGTCCAAGCTTGATTCCAAACAAAAGTTTTGCCAATAATGACCTACTGCAGAATTCTACATTTCATCAGTCATATCTGTCAGACCTCAACTTAGATCCAAACTGCTTTCAATAGTTGAATTAACGGTTGGTACTCAACTCAAAAACCAACTATCCAATTTATCAGGGAGGAGAAAGTGAGGACTGCAGATGCTAGAGATCAGCATTGACAGTGTGGTGCTGATAAAGCATAGCAGGTCAGGAGCATCTGAAGAATTTTTCCTGATGAAGGACTTATGCCTGAAATGTTGATTCTCCTCTCCTCGGATGCTGTCTGACCTGTTGTGCTTTTCCAGCACCACACTCTCAACTTCAATATCCAATTTATCAGATTCATTTGATTCTATCTAACTTGCTTTGACTTCATGAGCTTCTAAAAGTAAAACTTGATCCAAATGTGCCAACCTAACCTTTCCATGACCAGACATATTGACTAAATATACTTGTATTTCCAAGACTCTTCCTGGTAGCTACACCGATCTCTTATTGTTATCTTCTTTTACGTAAACCTTCTGGTTCAACTTCAGACTCCTTTCTTTCACTCTACCCCCATATCCTGATTCTTTAGCTATTTGAACGTTATTTGTTCTACTGTTTTAAATATGGTTTCAGTCTTGAAAACTTTATTTGAGGCTGTCTTCTAAGAGACAATTTAAGTGGTGTTCTTCTAAACATACTGAAACATAAAACAAAACAAAAATCACTAATTTTTGATTCAATGACTTCAGACATTTGTGTCAATTTCCATCTAATATTTGATTCACAACAGGATGTTTAACAATGCATACTGAGCACTCTGCTGCTTCATTTGTAGTAGGATGTTACAGCTGTGATATCTGATTTTTTCACATCGAAATTGGAAAACTCTTCAGAACCAAACTGAGCTCAGTAAACTGACTCAATTCTTCTGGGAATTCATAAGCAGCAATCAAGCCACACAATGTGTCTCAGGTTTTTCTAATTTCTGCTTGATTCATCGGGAACCCATCAAACTGTTTGGAACTTCTATCTATTACACCTTTTATTCTTCAAATGCTCTAAAATCCATGGGAAGCCTCCACCACATTCTATCTTGTAATTTTCATTGTTGCAAATGGTAGCTCCTTTTCCACTGATGTACTCTTCAGTGTTTCTTCAGTGGTCTTATCTAACCCTGGCCAGAAAGAAAAGCTTAATTTTTGTTTGTTTTTGTAATAGACTTTTTGTCAATCCCTTCTCTAAGTGAAGATCAAAGCTGCAGCCTATGACTTTCAGGTATTGTGACTCTGGACCCCAAGTAACACAACCTTTTTCAACTGAGAACTCGTTTTATGCATAGAAATGATTGGATATCCAAATCCAGTATGTGTTAGCAATCCATATAAAATCAGCCAAATCTGCAGCAAATAAAAGAGCCCTTTGGCTATTTAAGTTTGCATCAGTCAAAAATGACTATTTCACTATTGTAATCACATTTTCCAAAGCACATGACACATTACCTAATATATCTTGGTGTGATATCTCAGTTTCTGCTTTTATCTCTCTTACAGACCAAAGTTTCAGTTTCCCACCACACTCTGGGTGAAAAAATGTTTCCCCACATCTCCTCCTGCAACTTACCTTAAATCTGTGCACCCTGATCATTGATCCATCCATAAAGTGGAAATGTTCCTTCCTGTTAATCCTATCTATGCCATTATAACTATAGACATATCAATCATGAGCCCACCCCTACCCCAGGCCACTTTGCTCCAAGGAAAACAATCCCAGGCAATCCCAACCCTCTTCATAACAAAATCTCTCCAGACCAGGTAACATTCTAGTAAATCTCCTATGGATCCTCTCTAGTGCAATCACATCCTTCCTATAACGTGGATTCCAAAACTGCACATAGTACTCTCACCACAGCCAAATCAGTATTTTATACAGTTCCAATATAACCTCCCTGCTCTTAACCTCTATGTCACGGCTAATAAAGACAAGGATGCTTTCTTGACCACTTTATCTACCTGTCCTGCTACTTATGGGGCATGCATATCAAGGTCCCTGTGATCCTCGGTATTTAACAGGGTTCTATCATTCATCATGTATTCATTTGCCTTTTTTGTCCTGCCTAAGTGCATCTCCTCACACTAATCCGGACTGAATTCCATTTACCACGAGTAGCCATTGAGCAGCCCATGCTTATCTTCCAGTAATCTAATTTGTGATCTAATTGTAAACCCTTACCAATGCGAAGTTCATACAAATTGTTCTACAAAGATCATATGCTATGATTGGCAACTTATCTGCATGTGAAAAGAAAAATAGATTTTCCCTGTTGGGCTGTAACTTTGATAGGGATGGTAATTCTGTACTTAATGTTGTCCTTATAAGCAGGCTAAATCAAAATCCATCTTAGAAACTAAGATGAATACTGGGAACTTTCAATTCAAAATAATTGTCAGTAGGATATGATCAGTTTCAATTGTGAAACTATTGCATAGGACCCATCCATAGACTGCTTATTTGGAACGGAAATAAATATTTAATCCAAATGACACACTAAACTTTGGATTTCTTGTAAATTTAATTAATGATCATTTCAAAAAAATTGGGAGCTGAATATTGACCTTATAGCACCTACAAATCTCAACTATGCATGTGTAATAGACAAAAGTGAGGACTGTAGATGCTGGAAACCAGAGTTTAGATCAGAGTGGTGCTAGAAAAGCACAGCAGGTCAGGCAGCATCTGAGGAGCAGGAAAATCGACATTTCGGGCAAAAGCCCTTCATCAGGATTAAAGGCAGAAAGCCTCCAGGGTGGAAAGATAAACACCCTATGTATGTGTAATAGTCAAAGATGACTTAAATTGATTATCTTACTTAAGTTGCAAATAGATATCTGCCAAATCCAACTTTAAAAAATATGACCTCTTGTCAGTATTGCCAACAGATCCTCTACATTTGTACATTTCCTTAAACCAGCATCTGAATTCAGTACTGCCACCATGGGAGTAGCTCGTGTTCTACAGCAGGCAGTGTTCAACTTTTGTGATCATATTCTCTATTTCAAGTCTTTTCAGCTCTTTCTCTATTTTCTCACTTGGGACATAGGCCACTGGATTAGGTTTGCAGCAAACTGGCCTGAACCTGAATGCAAAACCTTGAATTGGATTATTAGTTTCACAAAGTACCCAAAGGACGATACGGTTGTCTTGCATTGTGAGTTTTGCTTCTATGCAAAAAAGCATTTTTAAATTTAACTGCATCTTTTTAACTCATTCATTCCAAGGCTGGTTTTTCATTCTTTACTACAATAATCAGTAAAACAATTTTTCATTTTTATCAATGATGGACATGAATGTAGTTTGATCCCAATATCTGATTATATTCATGTGAAAAGGTTCCGTGAAATCCATCTCTTATCAGTTTAGTACTTCAAGTTTTATGACTGCAGTACTCATCTGTAGTTAACATATTATTTTCATGCCCATGTCTTTTTTCCAGGTTTTTGTTTGTTTAATTAAACAATGGTTTATACATTTTTGTTCTGTCTCTGGTGAGTACTAATCTATTAATTTAATTAGCTGGATGTGTGTGTCATCTCCATATCCCTTTCCAGGTAAATCCGAATTTCAAAGCTAACTTTTCTGGCTTTTTCTGTTAATTGAGATGGATTCCCTTGTTCCGTATGAACCTGTATCTGAATTTTTTTATTACCTATCTGTGTGCTAACTAATTAGCTTTCCTTATATCTCTATCCTAACCAGATATTTTTACATCATGCCTACTGGAGCTCTCGCTAATATATCTTAGACAATGTTGGCTTGCAAATTTCCATTGGTCATTTTGTACTTCTGATCACGTGAATCTTATTATGGTTTTTATAACAACTGTATGTGGTTACTGCCATTTTCCTCCATCACCTTTCTGTTTATCCTCTTCTGACATGTCTTGATGAAATGGCCCCCTTTCTTGCAGGTGTAGTACTCTGCATTCACAAATCTACAATTCTGTGCCCAATGATTTCTTTAGCACCAGTAACAGGATTTTCTTTTTGCCCCTTTAGATTATTCAACTACAGATAATTTAAATCAGCAGATGACTAGCAATTCTTATCTCTTGAGTCATGTTCCATCATATTCATGGATGATATTGTTTGGCATACAATGTTCAAAGTTCAATTTAGCAGTGTAAACAACTTACTGAGAAGGTATTCACTTCTTAACAGCTCACAAATCTATCCCGTAATCCTGTCTCTTGAAATTCCCCAAATTATACAACGGATGGACAGCTTTCTCAAAGCCATGATAAAATCTCTATTATCCTTAGCAGGCAACTCATTTTTTCCTCCAAACTGGTAGTTTTCTATAATCTCCAAAATTCTGGCACTGTGTTGTTGTTCAAGTTTACATAAAATGTCTGACAATGACATCTCCTGGAAAGGGTGTTCAAATTCTTGAGTGTTTCACACCTTCTGGATCTGCTTCATTCAGCAATATCACAAATTTCCATTACATCACTGCATGATTAATAGCCAAAATATTAGGAAAACTGGAATATTATTTGCAATGAAAAATATCTTGAGCTATTGTACGTATGTACCAAAAGACTGTTAATTTGGATTATACTCTCAGTCTCCCAAAAATATTTGTTGATGGAAGATATTTACTCATAGAATCATAGAAACCCCATAGCATGGAATCAGGCCTTTTGCCCCATTGAGTACACAACAACCCTCCAAAGAAATTGCCTCCCAGACCCACCTCCTACTCAATCCCTGTAACGCTGCATTTAGCATGACTAACCCACCTGGACCGCACATCCCTGGACACTATAGGCAATTTTGCATGCCAGTCCACCTAACCTAGCCTGTGGGAGGAAACTAGAGCACCTGGAGGAAACCCACGCAGACATGGACAGAATGTCTAAATTCCACACAGACAGTAGCTCACTTTCACAAAGACTGGAGTTTTAAAACACTCAGCAAAACAAAGAGAATTTACACAATGTCAGAGCAAATTACTGCAGATGCTGGAATCTGTACTGAAAACAACAAATGCTGGAGATCACAGCTAGTCAGACAACATCCATGGAGAGACAGCAAGGTAATGTTTCGAGTCTAGAATTTACAACGCCTCTACAGATTTGTAGGAAGCTTCTCCAACCTAAATTTATTTGGGTAGGTCATCCACACTTCTATCTCAAATTCAGGACAAATTAATGGCATAGAACAGCACAGTCAGTGACTTCAAATGCCAATCAAAACTGGGGAGAGCTATTGCATTCTTCCCTCAATGAATGCATTGCACAATGTTCAAAATTACATACAACCTAGATACATTTCTTGTGTTTCATTTATTTACAAAATGAATTTAACTTCTAGGTTACTATGCCTGAGAAGATAGCTCTTTCCTTGATTTCAGATCTCAAGGAAGGACCTTGACTAATTCTGACCTCAGTATGAGAGTTTTCTTGAATAAGGTTTGATTTTTCCTTCGCAATTTTCCAATTTATTAGACAGAGGCCAATACAGATTTTCCTTTATAGGGGATCTCCCCACATGAGTGGTGACCTGTCTGCAAAAGCAACTTTTAATCGAGAATTTGTAAAAGGAATGTCCTTTCTGGGATTCCCAATCTCCTGGATGTGTGCTATACATCCTGCTTGTCCTTTCAAACTGTAAAGGCTCAGATTAGTCCTTGAATTTGAGGGACCTGCCTTATGTCCTTGTCTAGACCGTGACACTGTCTCCTGCCCATAAATGAGTACTTTACTGAAAACCAGACAAAGGGATAGTTTCCCATATAGTGCAGGATTCTGACCACTACTTTGAGTCCAACTGAGAGAGTCAAAAGCGTACAGGGAATATTCAGCCAGCATAGTATTTAGAGAAACATAAATATGTACTTAATAAAAATATATCTGATCAATAATCACTCAAGCTCACTATAAACAGAATCTACTGCCAGTATTGGGACCCCTGACCAATTGTTGAGAATTGGTGAGACCTCTGCATCACCAATAGTACTTGACAACTGACAGGTGACAAGCCAGCAATTGGCTTTTCACCAGGTTATAACGTCAGGGCAGAGGTCCCAACTACCTCAAATTGGATGGTAGACCTTTCGATTGTTAGCTTGAACCATGGAGATTTTGTCTGCTGGAACACCTGTGTTTCAAGTTCCAGGATACAGACCACAGGTGAATGATTTCATGTGGCTGTTTGCAGACAGAATATGTATATAACGGAATCAGCAGCATGTGTGGGGCTGTCAATTGGTCCCCTTTCTTAATGTCTAATCTTTTTATACCTTGAATGTGAGAGTCATCAAGCAAGCAAGCATGTTATGTTTTGCTTGTTGTGCGTGGTGCATAGTAAGACCTGTTCCATCACAGTCTTAATAAAGCAGTGATGGGATGAGTGGGCATTAATTTCCAACTTAAAGTCATCAATTGGTTATTGAACAGAAGTGACATTCCTTGGCTCCAGCATGGACTTAGCTGGGATTGAGGCATGAAGGCAGCAAGTTCCCAACCAACCATCCTCCCATGTGTTTGAATACCTCACCTCTGCACCAAACTCACAAGATAGGGCACATGTTTCCAGCCTCTGTTCCTTTGCATAATGAGCATTGGTTTACTTTGATAGTCCTATTAAGGGAGTATTTGTTGTTTAAAATGAATAATAGACAATGGGTACTCACATCACGTCCATGAATAATTGTATGTCTATTTCTTCCTTCATAATCCACCACTTCAATATAATCGAGATAAACATCTGCCCAGTAGACCAATTTGTTTACTAAATCAAGTGTGATGGCATATGGCTGTTCTATTTTATTGTCCACAATCCTGGATCTGCTTTGTCCATCCATGTCACATCTTTCAATCTTGGCAACATCCCCATAATCAGTGAAGAATAGTTTTCTGTCAAAAAAACAACAGCCATGAACGAATTATTAGCAGTTCCAAAAACACTATGTCCTCAAAATCACACAAAGTTTCATTTTTACCATGAAATTGGTTTGCACAAAGAGTTGAGTTTACATATTGCGATCAGTGTGTAACATTCAAAATCAGTTTGGCATCATGTTTATTCAACTGACTACACAGCTCCTACTCATTGTGAAATAAGATAATGACTGTAAGACAATGTGCTCACAAGTTCAACTTCTTTAGCATTGAAAGCACAACAATTTATGTCCAATTCTTAATACTTACAACCAATTAGTAATGTAGCTGGGCAGCTATTTGAATTTAAAATGTCACCATGAACAGAATAAGGCTGCAATCCTACTTTTTGTATTTGCTTCAGGTGTCTAACAAGGTCAGTAACAAGGACTATAGTATGGAAAAGCAGTTCTATGCAAAATATAATTAAAGCTTAAAATGTAAAACAAAATAAAATGTTATACTTCAGTTCATTAAAAAATATAAAAATGATTAGAATGCTTGCATTTAATGTGAATAATTGTTCTTCACATTTGATTGTAATAATGAGTTTCATTCCAACTTATTCTACACATCTATTCAAATAAAAAGTGAACTTGATGTTACTATTCAAATATTTTTAAGGAGCAAAGTTGGCATGATTTTTTCCAAAGGTATAATGGTTATTTACCAGTGAAGTAGATAGATAGGACAAAGTCAAGGTCAAAGAAGTCACTCCGGGTTGCTGCATCAAAATAGTTATTTCAGCTTTAGAAAGTTAATTGAAGTGAATATTGTGCCCCAGGCAGGAAAGTGGGTCATGTTGAATGTTTCCATGTGTGAGAATTGGCCAGAGAATATTCAAAACAATATAATAAATTATGCTTCCTTTCCCAGTTTGCAACACAGAATCTGATTTACAGACTCAATATTTTCTCTCCTGTTGTGTTGCAGTATTCTTGGTGCCCATTAACTTCAATCAGATAATATTTTCACAAATGCAGCCTTACTGAGATATAAGTGATTATTACAGACTTGTTCAAAATGGTGTTTTCAATTTAACTTCACTGCACCAGGTAAAGAAAAGATACAATTTTTTCAAGCTTATTTATGATTAATTAATCATTTTAAATGTTGTATCAGGAAATGCAGCACACTAGGGATAAGAAAGCATCGTCGTCAATGATCTTTTGGTTAGATTGCATTTGTATTACTATGATTCCTATTGAGTAACGGTATACATCTTTATTACAGTTTCAGTAACCATCAGAGACTTTGCAGCAATAAAAGTAAATTTGTATTACGTACATGTAAAAATATAACTCATAGCAATAAGATTTAATTACAAATGCCATAAATCTCCTGACCATGAAGCCTTTTGCACCTCAGAAATGACGCACAACAAGATAAAGGGCAACATTTGATTAGCATCATTAATGTTGTCAGTAACAGTATTACAAAGTGTTCTAGCATAAAATATGAGTTTTATTCAGAAGCAGGATGTACAAGCCTAATTAATCATCTAATTAACATTAATCCACTCATTTGAATGTGTACATACACACTGGAATTAATGCAGTATGTTGAAGAAGAAAGGACCATTCAGGATACAAGCTGAGAGATGCCATTTCCATCCAGGTCTGAGAATAAACCAAAATAATGATCCAAGAAAACTGCTCCAGATCTTTGGAAGCATTAACTCAATATATTTTGCTTAATTCTCTATGTTAAATTATTTGTAGCAAGCTTTGGTAAAAACGTCATTTTTCTATGGGTGTGACAGTTGCATTTTGAGGAAAAGCAAGTAATACAGCATTGAAGAGACAAGTGTTGTAATTACGTTTGCAAATCTCTCCTTCAGCAACATATGGATGCTGCTTTTTATTCCTTTTGAGAATTTTGAGTTATTGAAAAGGTTGGTAATTATTGCCTATGCCGAGATACTCAGAAGGTGATAGTGCAGCACTGCTTGATCCAATGCAGTCTGGGTGGTGAATGTGCTCCCAGGTTCTTTTGCATAAAGATGCCAGGATGTTGGTTCAGTGATTACACCACTATGGAATCTTGCAGTAGGTTGCACAGACTCACTGCTAAAATAAGCAGCTAACTCTAGAGTTTGCATGGTTTATGGCGTTGGTACCACAATCATAATGCAATAAAAAAAGGCTTGAACTCTGTTAAATATTCTAGCAACTTCAAAGGAATTATATATATTTAGATAGAAAGTAAACACAACATTGACAAAATTAACATCCTAACAATGAAAAATGTCAGCACTTGACAGTGCAACAAAAGTCCATTCGTCTTTTATTTTCAAAACAAAATGAGAAATTATCCTCAAATAAATGTAAATAGTATCAACACAGGCAGTAGGGGGCTATTTTGAACTTGCAACCAGAGTGTAAAACTCATATTTTGGGTCAGGCAGTTATTAAAGAAGCCAATCTATTTATCTTACCATTAATTTTGTTTTAGAGTGATAGAGCACATGTGAAGCAGAATTTTATATGAGCTGAGTTTCTGGTTTGAGCTTACACTCTCCATTCTAATTTTGCAGTGCAGCATATTCACTCCCACAGTGTGGCTAAGTTTATGATTAGTACACCAATGTGCCTTACTCTTTGGCCTCATGAGAACTCATAATTCATTCTTGTCTGCACTGTACATAAATTATGGATCATTTCATACATTTGTGAAAATAAATCAATTTCTAGCAATTATCCTCCTCTTATAGTGGGAGTACAATATTTTGGTAATTTTATGAAGTATGAAAAATCTTGCACTTCACACAGTTATTTTGCTGTCAATTGAGTTTTATGATTATGTGTGACATAAAAAAAATTAAAATAGGTGAAAAGATCTGTTGACTTAGACAATTTTTACAATGTTTTTGGAGTAACAAATGCAGGGAAAAACCAGTAGAGTAATCGAGTTCCTTTATTTTAATAGACATGTATATCATGGGTTAATTGCAGCCTCAACGAGCTTTGAAGTAAAAGTTATCCTGAGATCCACACATCAGCACTGAAGGAAGTCTTGGCAGCCCAATATGGAAGGCGCACTTGCACCATGTGTCTAAATAAGGGACTCTGAAGGCTCAGCTGTGGAAATTCCAGAGACAGCTTGCCCAACTATTTTCTAATTGACCAGTTCATAGATAGGAGGCATCATGGACAATGAGGAAGGTTGTGAGAAATGGCAGAAGGACCTTGATCAGCTGAAGAAGTGGGCCGAGAAATAGCAAATGGAGTTTAATATATATAAGTGTCAGATCTTGTATTTTGGCAAGCCTAATCAATTTAGAAGTTTCATGGTGAGTTGCAGGGCCTTAAGGAGTGTAGCGGAACAGAGGGACCTTGGAATTCAGCTACACAGTTCTCTGAAAGTGGAGTCACAGGTAGACAGGGCAGTGAAGAAGGCTTTTGGCACACTGGCTTTCATCAGTCAGGGCATTGAGTATAGAAATTGGGAAGATATATTGCAGTTAAACAGGATGTTGGTGAGGCTGCACTTGGAGCATTGTGTTCAGTTTTGGTCATCTTATTATAAAGGCCGGTGTTAACAAACTGGAAAGAGTGCAGAAGAAATTTTCAAGGATGTTGCCAGGACGAAAGTGTCTAAGTTATAGGAGAAGTTGGAACAAGCTAGGATTTTTTTTAGATCATAGGAGACTGAGAGGGGATCTTACAGAAGTGTATAAGATTATGAGAGGCATGGAGAGAGTGAATACGCTTAGTGTTTTTTTCCTAGGGAATCTAAGACTAGAGGACATCAGTTTAAGGTTAGAGGGGAAAAAATAAAAGGGAACCTGAGGGGCAACTTTCTTACACAGAAGGTGGTGTTCACATGGAATGAGCTGTCAGCAGAAGTAGTTGAGGTGGGTACATTAACAACATTTTAAAAGCATTTGGACAAATACTTGGATAGAATATGTGCAGTGTACAGGGATATGGAGATAGTGTGGATGGACATTTTGGTTGGCATGGATCAGTTTGGGCCAAAGGATCTGACTCCATGCTCTAGGACTCTATGTTCAGAGGTGACATTTCACACCTCTGGAGCAGATGAGACTTGAATCCAGTCTCTCAGTCTAAGGATAGGGACGTTACGACTGCATGAGAAAAGCCCTACAGCTAGCCTACTCTCTCAGTATTAATCTGAGTCAGGTGCTGGTAGGATTTGTGGGCAGAGGGATGCTGCCACTATTCCCCCTTCTTTGACCAATTCAATTTTGTTTTGTGTGGTGGAGAACAGCAAAACGTGTGTGTGAACAAGAGACTCTTGGCTCAACAAGATGCAGTTTATCACTAAGACTATTGTTAGACTTAGATATTGTTCAAGATCTAGAGTTATTCCCCTGTTTTCCCCCCACCCCAGTTCAAAGCAACATAACATCATCAGATCGGGTAGTTCTTAATGCAGTCTCCAACATTAACCCATCCCAAACAATTGCCTGATGCAACATCACCTGGTTTTAAAAGACCTGAAGGTAATTTCAAGATGGGAAATAGACCCAAAAGTTCAGGGTCACAATTCTAATAAAGTTCCTGTACTGATTTTCCACCACTTCACTTCACTTCACATCAAATGCAAAACCTAACTGGCACTTTCCTTTAACTGCCTCTATGTGACTCCTTTAATGACCATGTGGATTCTGAAATAAGAGACTAATCTTTTAATCTGCTTCAATCTTGTATTCTAATTTTAAAACGAGACCTACTCTATTGTACTTAGACAGTCATGCCTTAGGTATTTAGCTATGATCCAAAAGCTCAAGTAGATTCAGTGTTGTCCACATTGCTAAATTAGTAATGTTTAGCCATTTTACAACATTAAAATTGGTGCAATAATGTTGAATTTCTGTCCTTGAGTTTTAGTATTTGGTCAGCATCTGGATACAGTGAGCAATACCAATAAAATAGTAGCTGGCACCTACTTAATCAACTGGATATTGCACTGAACTAAATAAATCAATATTTCCACTTATAAAACAAAAGCATTTCCGCTCGCTATAACATAAAATATATCCTAGTTAAACTTTCATTACTCCACATCTTAAAAAGTAGGTTCAGGAGTACATATTAAGACACTAAGTTCCTGAAACAAATGGGATCAATTTTGAAGTTGTATGATGTTGAATGAATAATAAATGCAATTCCATCAATCATGGGATTACATCAATCATGCTTGTCCTAAGGAAACCTAATTTTACATTTCAGCTAATAGATCAGGGACGAATCATGAAGGCAAAGGTCACTCATCAACACATAAGCACTTGCTCTAGTCAGTCAGCTATCCCTCACCTGATGAAAATTTATGCTCTTGAAAGCACTAACAGCAGGTACAATCAATCACTCAAATAAAACTCTGCTGTGTTTTAGATCAAAAGTGGAACAAAGCAGCAAGTAAGGAATTCACACGGCTGCTTCATCAGAGACTAAATTCTCAATCTAAGATGTGTCCTGTTAATATTTTCAATGTGGTCACTTAATAGTAGCTAGAAACAAGACCTTTGACCAATGATTGCATTCCTTAGCAATGCTGAAGTAGCCCAAACAGTTAACCACATGAAACCATGAAATCATAAGACCATAAGATATAGGATCAGAATTAGGCTATTCGACCCATCAAAACTGCTCTCCCATTCGAACATGGCTATATGTTTCTCAACCCAATTCTTCTGACATCTCTCTGTAATCTTTGATCCCCTTACTCATCAAGAAAACTATCTACCTCTCTTTTAAAGACACTCAGTGACTTGGCCTCCACAGCCTTTTGTGGCATTGAGTTCCACAGATACACCACCCTCCACCTGAAATAATACCTCCTCATCTTAATTCTAAACAGCTGTCCCTTCACTCTGAAGCTGTGCCCTTGAGTCATAGTCCCTCCTACTCAGGGGAACATCTTCTCCACCTCTACCCTATTCAGGTCTTTGTAAGCTTTGATGAGATTCCCATTCAACCTTCTAAATTCCATCGAGTACAGACCCAGAGTGCTCAATTGCTCTCAATATGACAAACCCTTCATTATTGGAATCATTCTGGCAAACCTCCTATGGACGTCCTCTAACACCAACACGTCATTACTTGGGGTAGGGTGCCCAAAACTGCTCACAATATTCCAAATGTGGTCTGACCAGAGCCTTCTGCAACCCATCAGCATATCCCTGCTCTTGTATTTTAGCCCTCTTGAAATGAACGCTAGCATTGCATTTGCCTCCCTAACTGCCTATCGAAACTGCATATTAACCTTAAGAGAATCCTGAACAGGGACACCCAAGTCCCTTTGTGTTTCAGATTTCCAAAACTTTTCTGCATTCAGAAAATTGTGAACACCTCTATTCTTCCTGCCAAAGTGCTTAATATCACATTTTCCCATGTTGCATTCAATATAGCACTTATTTGCCCATTCTTTTAGAATGGCCAAGTCTTTCTGCAGCCTTTCCACTTCCTCAGCATTATTTGTCCCACAACCTAACTATGTGCTATGTGTAAACTTAGCAACAATACCCTCAGTTCCTTTGTCCACATTGTTAATGTATAATATAAATAGTTATGGGGAACTCTGCTAATCAGTGGCAACCATCCTGAAATAAAAACCCTTTTATCCCACTCTCTGCCTTCTGCCAGTCAACCAATCATCTATCCATGCCCCTATCTTACCCCTAATACCATTGACACCTTTAGCAGTCTCCTGTGCAACACTTGTCAAAGATCTTTTGAAAATCCAAATAAATTACTGTCCATTGGCTCTCCATTGTCTAACTTGCTCATTATGTCCTCAAAGAATTCCAGCAGACTTGTGAGGCATGACCTCCTCTTGACAAAGTCATCCTGACTTCACACTCTTTTACCATTCACTTCCAAATACTCTGCAATCTCACCCTTAATAATGGAATCAAAAATCTCATTAGCAGCTGAGGTCAGTACACCATCTTATAATTTCCCATCATTTACCTCCCTCTCTTCTTAAATAGGGGTCATACTGTTGCTATTTTCCAGCTCTTGAGAACCCTCCCTGAATCCAATGATTCCCAAAAAATCGGCAACAATGCTTCTACAATCTCCTCAGCTTTCTCCTTCAAAGTCCTGTGGTGTAGTCCATCTGTTCCAGGTGATTTATCCACTGTTAGACCTTTCAATTTCCCCAACACCTTCTCGTCAGTGATGGCCGTGTCACTTAGCTCTGTCCCTCTTGAATTTCTACTATGCTACTGGTGTCTTCCACTGTGAGGACTAAAGCAAAGTACCCTGTCAGTTTGTCCACCATTTCTTAGGGCCTTATTTATATTTCTCCAGCCATATTTTCCAATGACCCAATGTCCACTCTTGTCTTTCTTTTACTTTATATATATAATATATATATATAATCCTGGAGCATTAGAGGCTGAGGGATAACCTTATAGAGGTTTTCAAAATTATGAGGGGCACGGATAGGGTAAATAGACAAAGTCTTTTCGCTGCGGTTGGAGAGTCCAGAACTAGAGGTTTAGGGTGAGAGGGGAAAAATATAAAAGAGACCTATGGGGCAACTTTTTCACACAGAGCGTAGTACGTGTATGGAATGAGCTACCAGGGCAAGTGGTAGAGGCTGGTACAATTGCAACATTCAAGAGGCATTTGGATGGGTATATGAATAGGAAGGGTTTGGAGGGATATGGGCGGGGCGCTGGCAGGTGGGACTAGATTGGGTTGGGATATCTGGTCGGCATGGATGGGTTGAACCGAAGGGTCTGTTTCCATGCTGTACATCTCTATGACTCCATGACTATAAAAATAACTCTTGCAATCAGCTTTTGTATGATGAGCTGGCTTACCCTTGTTTTTCAACTTCTCCCCCGAGTGTTCTTTCACTTGTCCTCTGCTGGTGTTTAGAGGTTCTGGTTTCCCAATAATCTTTACCACATTGTATGCTTTTTCCTTTACTTTTGTGCTGTCCCTGACTTCCCTTGTCAGCATTGCTTGCCTCATCCTCTTCTTATTATGTTTCTTCTTCCTTGAGGTGAATTTATTCTGTGTCTACCAAATTACAGGCAGAAACTCCTGCCATTGTTGCTTCATGTCTTCCCCGTTAGGCTCCCCATCCAATTAACTCTGGCTTACTCCTCCCCCATGTCTTTGTTAGCCTTACTTTATTCAGTTGTAATACCATTACATCTAACTTTAGCTTCGTTGTCTCAAACTGCAGGGTGAATTCCACTATGTTATCATCCCTATTCCGCACTGTTCCACTACCTGAACAGCAATCAGTTCTAACAATGGGCTGTTGTTTGGCATTCCCATCAGGCACACTTGGCGTAACCAGTTGTCCCTAATTAGACAGCAAACATAAATGTCGCTTGTTCACCCTGTAAGATTGTGTAAGCAGGCGGAATACTGACAAGGGTGGGTTTTTGACTTAGAAATGGCCCTGAAGATATCAGGACCAAGAGGAAATGCTGAGGAAACTCAGCAGGTCTGGTAGCATCAGTGAAAGCTTAAACAGAGTGAATGGTTTGAGTCCAGTGAACCATTCTTATAACTACTGGGAAACAATAATAATTATGCTGATGATTAGAGGTATGTGCGCCCTAACTCGAATAGATGGGGATGGTGCCCAGAAACAGAGAAAGAGAGAAAGCAAATGGAGAAACAGATGGATAAAAGGATGGCCGATGGTCAACTGAGGGAGAGAGAAGTGTTGGATGTCCACTTACAGGAATAGTGAATAATTGAACATGAGTTGGGTATACTAAGAGCAGCCTACACAGAACAGGACTGGGGGTGTGATCGAGGTTAACGAATATGAAAGGAGGTGTTTGTGCTCTGAAATTGTTAAACTCAAATGTAGAATCCTGAAGGCTATAAGGTACCTAGATGGAAGATGAGATGCTGTTCCTGCAGCTTGCATTGAGTTTCACCAGAGCACTACAGCAGGCCTGAGACAGAAATGTTGGCAAGATGTTATCAGTCCTGTAAGTTTTGACAAGCTGAAGGGGGATTTGCTTCTGTAGATTTACATATATCTCTGCCTATAAGTTAGATTGTTCATGAGCAATAACTTAATTAGTTTTATAAATCTAAGATTCTGACTATTACCTCGCAGCCTGTGTTTTGCAAAGTGCTGTAGCCTACAGAAGCGAACAAAATAATCTTGATTAATTAAATCCTGGCAGCTAGCTATTTTGGGGATCTATACCATCATGATGGTAATTCACTATAGGCTCATAATGTAAAAGAAGGAGGATTTTTTTCATTTCACTTCTGATATTATGTATCATTTTGTTGTATGCTGAGAAATATTTTCTGTGCAAATCTCTGGTTACCAGAGACTAAGGACTAATCAAAAACAATTTTCCATTCATTAGATTGATTCCAGGCAGAGTTTTACTATCTGAGCAGTAATAAATCTAGTGACAATGTGTTTAATCCTTTTTCTAGTGATTTTACTATTGGCCCAAATGGATTTTCTGTTTGCTTTCCCTTCATGCATCAATAGAAAAAAGACCTTTGACAAAATCTCATTCGATTTGTAAATGCAATATAAAACGTTATTCAGTCTTCGGCTGTATCAGATTTTCTCTTCTAAAAGTGGCTTTGCGAGAAGTCAACAAACCATGCCTACACCAAGAAGATAACCTTTAAGAACGAAGAAGGAGATTCCCATTCTCATGCTTGACTACAGTGATAGCCATTGATGTGATTAAATTTTGCCTCCCTACTGGAAAGAGAGTAAGAAATAGGCTAAATATCGAATCGTAAATTCTTGGCCATTTTAGAGAGGCATTGAGTGGAAGGTTTTTGATTCAACAGCCACAACATTATGAATATTGTGACAAGCCGTAGGGGGATTCATTCTGAAAGAGTTTTACATCTTTCTGTCTAAAATATACATTGATAGTTTGGAATAACGTGATTCATACTTCTGAAGTGAGGTTGAAAGATCTAACAGCAACTGTACCAAATCTCCGCTCTGAGCAATTGTGAATTAATCTCTGTGATAGAAAAATGATTGTAATTGTAATTTTAGATTTACTGCATATTGCAAATCCTTTGACCTCATGACCTCAATAATAGACAGCAGAATCACAATTGAAAAGACAGCTTCCATGTGCTTTTGGTTTATGCCTACCAGGCCAGAAGAAGCTTCCTTGAGAATGAAAATAAGCCAAATAAATCCTGTCCCCTCCCATTTGTGATGGGAGGCATGTTTATTCTGTAAATAAATAATGGCTTTCTTGACTTCTCCAGAACAAATTCTTGTGTAATTACCAAGGTCTGATTGTGAATTTAAGCTGATTTTCACTGCTTTTTATAGTGTATTTACAGAAAAGTACAAATACTTTTTGTAACTAAAAAAAGTATGTCAGAAAAGTTTATCCTCTATAAGCAAAGAAAACCATATGAAATAAACTCATCATTAAGTGAATAGATTTAGATCTAGATTTATTTAATATTGTCATTTGTAGCTAGATACAGTGAAAATTGGATATTGTTGCCATTATCCGGCACCCTTTTGGATTGCAGAATAAGTTACTCGTTAAATTGTATTAATGGTAAAATACTGAATAAATGAATATTAAATTGATGTGACTAATACTGAAACAGCTTCAAAAGTTCATCTTTCCCTTTCCATAGACTTCACTCCCTCTGCTCCTCCAGCCGATGCTCTCTGACATTGTCCCCAGGGTCCTGGCAACGTAATCTTTTTCTGCCACCACCAAAACGTCGCTTCTGCACACTGCATGGCTCCTGCATGTCTTCCAATGCTGTACATTGACTGACGGGTCCTGGATCCAAATCAACTGACGGAGCCTTGGCTTGTCTTCCAATGCTGCCACCAGCGATAGAGCGGGGATGGAGCTCCACTGGCCCCAACCTCCCACATTAGGAGGAGGCCCCATGGCAACCAAAACAACAAAAAATGTTACCAAGCCGAAAAACAATGATGAAGCCATTTGGATGCAACTCAACCTGCCGCCTGAATCATGAACAGCCAAAACCCATGCTGCCAATCTCAACGAAAATGAATGAGACAATGCCATATGGATTGGAATGGAGTGGAAACTTATCATCACGTGTTTTTTACATGAAAAATACCGTGAAAAGTATTATAAGTCATCCCACCACGGTGTCCATATCAATGACAAAAGTCACACTTATTAAGTCATGGAGGCGTACAAGCACAGAGACAGACCCTTCGGTCCAACTCATTCATGTCCACTTGATACCCTATGGAATCGACGTTTCGGGCAAAAGCCCTTCATCAGGAATAAAGGCAGTGAGCCTGAAGTGTGGAGAGATAAGCTAGAGGAGGGTGGGGGTGGGGAGAAAGTAGCATAGAGACTCCTCTAGCTTATCTCTCCACGCTTCAGGCTCACTGGCTTTATTCCTGATGAAGGGCTTTTGCCGAAACATCAATTTCGAAGCTACTTAGATGCTGCCTGAACTGCTGTGCTCTTCCAGCACCACTAATCCAGAATCTGGTTTCCAGCATCTGCAGCCATTGTTTTTACCACTTGATACCCTAGCCTAATCTAGTCCTATTTGCCAGCATTTGGCCCAAATCCTTTACTATTCACATACCCATCCAGATGCCTGTTAAATCCAGGATGAGTTTGTCTGCCAGGCCACTGGAATACCTGGATACCAAAGATGAAGAAGACTGCCACATCAGGATAAAAATGCCACACCAAGAGACCAACATGCCGGGCTAAGACCGCCTTTGTACTCCTTCAGGTACCTGGGTCTAGCCGCAGGCCTGGAGCCTTAGCCTAGCCTGCAGCTCAGGGCTGGAGGAGTCATCCCTGGACCTGTTCCTTGCTTGCCTGGAGACCTTGGGCTGGGTGGAGCCATGTCTGGCTCATCCTAGCATTGCTGCCACTACTGCCACCACCAGAGATCTCCTCCTTCACCTACAACTTTCCAGGCTTAAAGGAAAACTAATAAAAAATAAAAAAATAAGTCGTAAGGGGAAAAAAATTGAAAGGAGCTGACGGGAGCAGATGAGTCCCGGGCTTAGCCCCGCTATTCCATTGCCATCTTGAAAAAAGAAGAGCTAGGCAGCATTATAAGCAGTATGGTGCTGAACTGATGATTTTTAGAAATCCAAATATCGTTGAGTCATTTTCTGTCTCTTGACCAATGTGTGTATCTGTCTGTTGCTCTCTCCTCTCTCCCTGTGACAATGAGAGGATCTTGGATCACACACCGCCTTGGAATCAGATGCTGTGTCTGCGAGTAAAAATGACACATGGGATTAGGATGTCACTTCAAGTGCAAGTTAAGAACAGGAATCATGGCAGTGGATCCCAGCTCTTTGTCGATAGTTTCTCACATTCCCTGTCTCCCATGAGGGACAGACCCTGCTTCTGTGATTTTCTTCACCACAGCTTATGGTCTGACCATATGATAAAAATAATACAATGACACATTTATAATGACATGTCTGACATAGATTTACTTGTTACTTCCCCAAGAATTCACATGATAAGACACATCAATCTTGTTTCTTTACTTTTGCAGAAACCATCCATTAGAACGCTACAATCCTCCAGAGAATTCTTCTCCTTCCCAGCTATTCTCAGAGGTAACATTTTCATTTACCATCACTTGACAGTCGTTGTCTTCATCCTTTTCATGTTTACTTCTCAATCCTTCCCAGCTAAACTGCTTATTGCTTTCTTCACACAAGAATCTGTGAAGGACCAATTGTCGATTCTTTCACGAGTTTCAAACAATAATTTTAAAATTAGATTTTTACTCTGTTTATATCATAGGACCAACTAACCATTATTTAATTGCCTATACTTCCTTACACTTTGTAAAGCAAAAAGAAGGTAAAGGTACCCTGATTGACCTTGACCAGTTTACTGTAACCCTTTATGAATCAGGCATATTTGCAGTCAGATAAGCAAATGGCACAAGAGTCAGGCTAACGTCCAACACAACTTTACTGAACACTTTATCAGGGAGAAACAATATTTATTAGACTCAACTATTGTGCCTTGACTTAATACCATTAAACTCAATCAGTCTCTCACAAGAGTCTTCAGTAAACAATTTTAAATCTCCAAGTAAACAGTTTCAAATCTGTATCAGCTATCTACTTCTGACATGTGCTTCCGAGGATTCACTACACCTTATTCACATGCATTTGAATTGTTTGTCTGAAAAGACTGCTAACACCCACTCGGTAAGGCTTGGAAGGGCAGTTCTGAAGGGTTGGCTGCTGTTTCAGGATTTGCAGTCATTGATTTGGTTTTCCCCTCTGGTCTAGAGCTGATCCTGATCTTCAGGTCATTTCACTGAGGAGGCCTCTCTGGAGACACCATTAAAGAAGATGCAAGGAAGAATGAAGCAGAGGGAGCTCAGGCTCAAGGTTGCCCTTTTAGCCCCCGTGTTGTGACCTTCTCAAAGATTCTTTTGTCCCAAAGAATTTTCTCCAATAACTTCCTGACTACTGATGTAAATCTCACCGGGATATAATTTCCTGGATTATCAAAGACCTTTGGGTGGAGCCGCAGAAAATGGGGGAGATACTAAACAAGTATTTTGCATCAGTATTTACTGTGGAAAAGGACATGGAAGATATAGAATATTGGGAAAGAGATGGTGACATCTTGAAAAATGTCCATATTACAGAGATGCAAGTGCTGAATGCCTTGAAACTTATAAAAGTGGATAAATCCCCAAGGCCTGATCAGGTATACCATAGAACTCTGTGGGAAGCTAGGGAAGTGATTACTGGGCCTCTTACTGAGATATTTGTATCACGGATAATCACAGCTGAGGTGCCGGAAGACTGGAGATTGGCGAACTTGGTGCCACCGTTTAAGAAAGGTGGTAAAGACAAGCCAGGGAATTATAGGCCATTGAGCCTGACGTCAGTGATGTACAAGTTGTTGGAGGGAAGCCTGAGGGACAGGATGCTCATGCATTTGGAAAGTCAAGGACTGGTTAGGGATAGTGAACATGGCTTTGTGAGTGGGAAATCATATCACACAAACTTGACTGAGGTTTTTGAAGAAGTAACAAAGAGGATTGATGAGGACAGAACAGCGGATGTGATCTATATGAACTTCAGTAAAGTATTTGACAAAGTTCCCCATGGGAGACTGGTTAGCACGGTTAGATCTCATGGAATATTAGGGAGAACTAGCCATTTGGATACAGAACTGGTTCAAAGGGAGAAGACAGAGGATGGTGGTGGAGGGTTGTTTTTCAGACTGGAGGCCTGTGACCAGTGGAGTGCCACAAGGATCGGTGCTGGGTCCACTATTTTTCATCATTTATATAAATTATTTAGATGTGAGCATAAGAGGTATAGTTAGTAAATTTGCAGATGACACCAAAATTGGATGTGTAGTGGACAGCAAAGAAGGTTATCTCAGATTTATCATGGGATCTTGACCAGATGTGCCAATGGACTGAGAAGTGGCAGATGGTGTTTAATTTAGATAAATGCGAGGTGCTGCGTTTTGATAAAGCAAATCTTAGCAGGAATTATACACTTAATGGTAAGGTCCTGGGGAGTGTTGCTGAACAAAGAGACCTTGGAGTGCAGGTTCATAGCTCCTTGAAAGTGGAGTTGCAGGTTGATAGGATAGTGAAGAAGGCGTTTGGTATGCTTTCCTTTATTGGTCAGAGTATTGAGTATCAGAGTTGAGAGGTCATGTTGTGGCTGTACAGGTCATTGGTAAGGTCACTATTGGAATATTGCATGCAATTCTGGTCTCCTTCCTATCAGAAAAATGTTGTGAAACTTGAAAGGATTCAGAAAAAAATAACAAGGGTGTTGCCAGGGTTGGAGGATTTGAGCTGTAGGGAGAGGTTGAGTAGTACAGGGCAGTTTTCCCTGGAGTGTCAGAGGCTGAGAGGGTGACCTTATAGAGGTTTATAAAATCATGAGGGGCATGGATAGGATAAATAGACAAAGTCTTTTCCCTGGGGTCAGGGAGTCCAGAACTAGAGGGCAATGATTTAGGGTGAGAGAGGAAATATATAAAAGAGACCTAAGGGGCAACTTTTTCATGCAGAGGGTGGTACATGTATGGAATGAGCTGCCAGAGGAGGTGGTGGAGGCTAGTACAATTACAGCATTTAAAAGGCATCTGGATGGGTATATGAATAGGAAATGTTTGGAGGGATATGGGCCGGGTGCGGCAGGTGGAACTAGATTGGGCTAGATATCTGGTCGGCATGGATGAGTTGGACCGAAGGGTCTGTTTCCATGCTGAACATCTCTATGACTCTATGAGTCTACCACTGTTACCCTTCTGAAACAAAGGAACAACTTAAGCTATTCTCCATTCTTCTGGGTCCTCACCTGTGGCTAAAAAGAATACAAAGATATTGATCAAGGCCCAGCAAACTCCTCCCTTACCACTCTGTCATGATACCATGTCTTTAAGAGGTGTATTTTGTCCTTTTTTTAAATAAAAAGACAGCGGTACCAAGCATCTGTTCCAAGCCAATAAGTAAACAGCTTGTGAGGTCTTGGGTTTGTTTTAAAGTTGGAACGATAAAGCAGTATGAATGGGTGGAGTCAGGCTCCCACAGTACATGGGCTTTAGTTTACCTTTCAGCAGTTGTGAAGGTTTTGAAGTTGGCTGTGGAAGCTGTCTCTCTCCTCTCTCTCTCTTTCTCTCTCTCTTTCTGTCTCCCAGAACTTTCTCTCTGTTATAGTTAAAAGCTTGGGTTTTCTTTCTGATGCCAGAATCACGTGTTTGACTGTCTGTTTTACTGACCTTGCCTTGGCCAAGCATGTGTTTATGGGATGTTACTATGTTGGAACAGTTGCTGTTTAGTATCTAAATAATTTATTATTCTGTTAAGGTTTTCAGCACAACAAAAGTTATACCAATTCCCCTTTCTTTTGTATTTTAACTGAGGGGAAAAATAAAGTGTGTTTTGCTTAAAGCTGAGTAGTGTGATCAATGAATTACATCTACGACTCAACACTTTATACTTACCTTTAAATAAGATAAAAGGTTATCTCCTTGACATATTTGCAGTGTTTGGTCTGGTCCATAACATCCCTCAGAATTCTGGGATAGGTTCCTGGCATCTTAATGTTTTTCAAGACATCGAACACCTCCTTCTTCTTGATATCAACATGCCCTAGAACATCAACATACTCCTCCCTAGTCTTACCATAGTAAATACCGATGCAAAGTAATTGTTAAGGAGCTCACCCACTTCCATTGGCTCCACACATAAATTTCCTGCTTTGTCCTTGAGTAGACCTATCCTTTCCCTTGCAGCCCTATTATTCCTAATATCCATACAAAATGCCTTGGGTCTCCTTAACCCCACTTGCCAAGGACATTGCATGGCTCTTTTAGCACTCCTTGTTTAAGTTCTTTGCTGCAATATTATATTCATTAACAGTCTTGTCTGATTTCAGTTTCCCGTATCCCTTTTCTTTTTGACTAAACTTTCAATATTTCTTATCATCCGGGATACTGAATCATGCTATACTTATTTTTCATCCACAGGAACATGTTGGTCTTGAATTCTGATCAACTGTCCTTTAAACGACTCCCACATGTCAAACGTGGATTTACCTCAAACAGCTGCTCCCGATATAATTTCTCCAGTTCCTGCCTAATACATTTGTAATTAAACTTCCTCCAATTTAGCACTTTCACACGATGACTGAGTGTATGTTCCTAAACTGAATTAATTTTCAGTTTTAACTACCAGTAAACATACGAGCTTCTCAAATTAATTGAGACTTGTGTAATGTTTACTTTTAAAGACAATTAGTTATTACTAGTTGGGTAGATTAGCCATGTAAAAATTGCTTCATAATGTCCAGGGATATGCAGATTAGGTGGGTTAATCATGGTTCAAAAAAAACACCTCTGTGGGATTGTGGGTATGGGGAAGTGGTGTTGTGGTGGATGGATGGGGAGGATGCACTTCAAAAAATCGGTGCAAATGGACTTTTTCTGCATGGTAGGGATTCTGAAATTCTTGATTGTAAAACACTACTGTTGGTGATACTGATGCATATTGCTTTTTGTAGATGTTTCAAAGCCATTTTGGGAGATCTGCAACTTTTCCTTGTAGTTCAATGTAAACCTTCCCGAAGTAAAACAGACCATTTTGTCCAAAGCACTTGTTCGGGTCGGCCATGACAAAATGGCCAACAACATCCTCTGACAAGCTCAGCAGAACATGGCTGACAATAATTACAGCATGGGAAAATATTTCCTGAATGTAGCTTCAGCAAGTAGGACCATAGCAGCTATGTAAGAATCAAGGTTACTGACGGAGTTAGAATGTGTAGCTGTAATTGCTTACTAAGATAAGAACATTTCTCTTGAACTACTTCATCAACCTGTTGTAATATTAAGAGTAGGTTTTAGTTCAGATCTTTCAGGTAATCATAGACATAGATTCCAAGATAGTTATAGATCTACATGTGCACAAAAAAATCACCAAAATAAAAGATTCAAACCAGTTTCAGGGAATAGAATTGGCTCCCTTATGGTTACATCTGTGACTCAGCACTTTATACTTATCTTTAAATAAGATAAAAGGTTATCTCCTTGACATATTTGCAGAGTGTTTGGTCTGGTCTATAACATCCCTCAGAATTCTGGGATAGATTCCTGGCATCTTAATGATTTTCAAGACACTGAACACCTCCTTCTTCTTGATATCAACATGCCCTAGAACATCAACATACTCCTCCCGAGTCTTACCATCATAAATACCGATGCAAAGTGAAAACATCATGACGAGAGCTGGACCACCAGCCTGTCCATCTTTTTTTAAAGATGCTGTACCAAAGAGCCAATCACAGAGGGATTGGGGCTGTTGACCAATAGTGTTTACCAGGATATTTTCTGGCCTGTGGTATATTAGATATAAGGAAAAATTGGACAAACCTGGATTTTTTCACTAGAACATCAGAAGCTGAAAATAATAGAAGTATATAAAATTGTAACAGGCATTGATAAGATGGATACTGTTCTATGTTGCATGGTTTACACAATGTGTTGTATCTGAAATCATGGCTGACTTCCTTCCACTCCAGATTTGTGGGTGACTCGACAATCCAATGTTGGATCCATACACCTGCCGCATTTTGGGCAGTTTTTGTATGAAGAGGTAGGTGGGTGGAATTGCTCAGATTTTCACTCTCCTTTCCACTTTTTGTACTTGACCTGAGCATGTTGGAAATGATCTAAATGATTTGAATCTTCGTAGATTCTTCATCTCCAGGTCAGCACTTATGAGCTGCAGAATCTTATGAATTAGTCATATCTTTTTCAGCAAGCTTTGAAAACATTTTTGAGTCACTCTCTCTATCCTCCTGATGACCACTAGCTATGAAATAACTTCGAGTAGGAAGCTTGGTTTGAAGGATTTTTGTCAGGCTTAAAGACAATGTGATAACAAAGCCAAGAACTGTGGTTAGTGGAGACCTCAAACAGAAACAGAAGTTGCTGGTGAAACTCAGCAAGTCTGACAGTATGTGTGGGAAGAAGGCAGAGTTAGTGTTTTGAGTCAAGTGACTCTTCATCAGAACACAGAATACACACTTCTGATCAAGAGTCACTGGACTTGAAACATTAACTCTGCTTTTTACTCACTAATGCTGCTACACTTGCTCAGTTTTGCCTGTAATTTCTGCTTTTGTTGCAGACAGTGCAACAGATTGACAATAACCAATGCCTCAGTGCTGGAGATGTTGACCTAAAAGAGGACACTGATGGGGAAGCTCCTGTCTGTCTACTCGACCACTGAATTTGCAAGATTTTGCAGCTGTATCATTGGTGGTATTTCCCGTGGAATTTGAGATGTCTGCTGTATATTGACCATGTCTCCATTTAATGGTGTTAAAATAAGCTCCAATGCCAAGTGAAACCCCAACTTCACTTCATGGCCTATATTACACGACTAAATTTATGTGCTTCTGTGCTTTCATTTTCAAAATAACAAGATAAATATGATGCTCTGTGGATGGGGCTTTCAGGTGTGGAGAGAGGGGGTGGGCTGATGTTTAGTTGCATGGAATATTACAGAAAGACTTAAAGCAGAGATTATTAAAGTTTTCAGAACAAGTATTATGACAGAGAGGATGGAAAGGTTCAGGAGTCTAGCTTAAGGAACAATAGATAAGGGGATAACTTTGAGAAGAGTGCACAGTCAACACAGGATTGAGGGTGTTGTACTGAAATCCACACAGAATATAAAACAAGGTAAATGGCTTGCAGTGCAGATTGAAATGGGCAGGTACAATGTCACAGAGACATGGCTGCAAGGGGATTAGGGCTAGAAACTGAATATCTAAAAATACATGTCCTATGAAAAGGATGGGCAAATAGGTGGGGGTGGGGTGGAGGGCGGGGTTGCCTTGTCAGTAAGAAATTAAATTAAATCATTAGCAGAAAGTGATATAGTGTCAGAAGGCACAGAATCTGTGTGGATAGCATTGAGGAACTGCAAAAGGCAAAAAAAAAGACCCTGATGGGAATTATTTATAGGCCTCCGAGCAGAGGTCAGGATGTTGGGAAGAAAATCAACCACGACATAGACAACTGATGCAAGAAAGACAATAATCATGGGGGACTTCAATATGCAGGTGGAGTGGGAAAATCAGGATGATAGTGGATCTCAAGAACAGGAATGTGTGGAATGTCTATGAGATGGATTTTTGGAGCAGCTTGTAGTGTAGCCCCATATGAAATTGGCAATTCTGGATTTGGTAATGTGTAATGAGACAGACTTAATTAGGGAGCTTAAGCTGAAGGAACCCCTAGGGGGCAATGAACATATTATGATATAATTCATGCTGAAATTTGAGAGGGAGAAGCTGGAATCGAATGTAATGTGTTGAGTAAAGGCAACAACAAAAACATGAGGGAGAACTGGCCAGAGTTGATTTGAAAGGGGAGCTAACAAGGAAGATAGTGGCACAACAATGGATAGGGGTTTCTGGGGATAATTTAGGATGCATAACAGAAATTCATCTCAAGGAAGAATAAAGAAAAATTAAGAGGAGGACAAGGCTGCCAAGGGAAAACAGGGAGACCATAAAAGCAAAAGATAAAGTAGACAATATAATGAAGACTAGTGGGAATCTAAAGGATTGGGAAGCATTTAAAAAAAAAGCACAGGATAACTAAAAAAGGTTGTAACAATGGAGAGGATGAAATATGATAGTATGCTAGCTAGTTTTTTTATAGACATCTAAAATGCATGAAAGAGGCAAGACTAGAAATTGGACTGTTGGAAAATGACTCTAAAGAACAAGTTATATGAAACAAAGAAATGGTAAAGGACCTGAACAGGTACTTTGCATCAATCTTCACAGTGGAAGACTGTACCAATAGCATGCCAGAACTTCAAAAGTGTCAGGTGCAGAGGTGACTGTAACAGTCATCACTAAGGAGAAGGTACTGGGGAAACTGAAAGGTCTGAAGGTGGATCAATCAACCGGTTCAGATGGACTACACCCCAGAGTTCTGAAGGTGATAGCTGAGGAAATTGAGGAGGCATTTGTGGTGATCTTTCAGGAATTCTTGGAGTCAGGGAGAGTACCAGAGGATGAAAAATGGCTAATGCAACACCCCTGTTTAAGAAGGCAGGGAGGTAGAAAACAGGAAATTATAGGCCAATTAGCCTGACCTCAGTTGCTGGTAAGATTTTAAAGTCCATTTAGGATGAGTTTGCAGACCACTCAGAAGTGCATGGCAAAAAAGTGCTGAATTAGCATAGCTATACCAATAGAGGTCTGGGACAATTCTGACAAATTTGTTGGAATTTTGTGAGGAGGTAATGAGCAGTTAGACAAAGGAAAGCCAGCAGATGTGATCTATTTGAATTTCCAAAAGGCATTTGACAAGTTATCACACAGCAGGCTGTTGAATAGGATAAGAGACCATGTTGTTAGGGCATGGATAGGGAATTGGCTGACTGGCAGAAGGCAGAGAGTGGGGATATAAGGGTCTTTTACAGGATGGCAACCAGTGACTAATGTCATTCCACAGGTGTCTGTGTTGAGATCACAAATATTCATATTCTACATTAATGATGTAGACAAAGGAATTTAGAATTATTATTGCCAAGTTTGCACAGGACACAAAGAAAGATGGAGGGACCGGTCGTGTTGAGGAAGTCGACAGGCTGCAGAATGACTTAGATAAGCATTTGAATACAATGAGCAAGTATGAGGTTATATACTTTGATAGGAAGAATAGAGGTGCAGATTATTTTCTAAATGGGGAAATGCTTTGGAAATCTGGAGTTCAAATGGATTTGGGAGACCTAGTTTAGGTTTATTTTAAGGTTAGCACGCATGTTCAGTTGGCAGTTAACAAGACAAATGCTATGTTAGCAATCATTTCCAGAGTGCTACAATCCAAGAGTAGAGATATACTTCTGAAGCTTGACAAGGCTCTAGTCAGACCACTTTAGGAACTTGGAGAAAGTGAGGATTGCAGATGCTGGATAGTCAGCATCAAAAACGTTGGTGCTGGAAAAGCACAGCAAATTAGGCAGCATTCGAGGAGCAGGAATGTTCATTCCTGATGAAGGTCCAATTGATTGACCTGACCTGCTGTGCTTTTCCAGCGTCACCCTTTTCGACTCCACATTAGGAACATTGTGCACAGTTTTGTATTCCATATCGAAGGAGGATGGCATTTGAGGTGGTCCACAGGAGGTTTGCAAGAATGGTCCCAGGATGGAGGGATTGTGATATGAGTTGAGGACTCTGTGTCTGCACTCGATGGAGTTTAAAAGGATGGAGGGGGATCTCATCAAAACTTAAAGAATAGAGAGAGGCCTGGATGGAGTGCACATGGAGAAGATAGTTCCACGAGTGGGAGAGATGAAGATTTGAGGGCAGAGGTTCAGATAAAAGGAGGATCCTTGGAAATTAAATGCGGAGGAATTTCTTCAGCTAGAGTGCTAGAGTGGAGTAAATTTCTCAAACACATTGCCTGTGAAGGCGGTTGAGGTCAAGTCATTGAGTGTATTTAAGACAAAGATATTTAGGTTCTAAATAAGGTGATCGAGAGTTATGTAGAAGGCAAGAGAATGCATTGAGAAGCATGAAGAAATGGTAGAGTAGACCTGATTGGCTGAACAGCCTAATTCTGCCCCTAGATGTACATTAACACTGAGGAGTGCAATATATACCAGCAACTATGATGATCTCATAAAGACTTGTCAGAATAGCTTTTCATCTCAAAGGAATGAGACCTAATCACTGATCCTCATCAAAGCTTTAGTAAGAATATCTATCATACTGATATAACCTTTGAGTTGCAACATGTGACAAACCAGATGATGTTCATGGCAGAATACTCTTGTCAGATCAAGAATTGACAAAGCAGGCTCTGTTATTTCCTAAACTTAACAAAGCATAGCCGTTGCAACTTTCATCATTGAGCAGCAGATCATACAGAGCTGTGAGCAATGAGTTGTCATGACCATACAATAATGGAGGACATCTTTCCACTCAGAGACCAATTGAGAACAAGTAAGAACTTGCTACTGCTTCTGGTTCTCCACAAGAAGCTTAGCAGACACTCTGCAACACGGGACCATCACCCAGTAAAAGCTAGTAGCCTCAGATTGGGGGGATGCATCATCCTGATTGTGGACCTTGTCACGCTTGGAGGTTCCCCTGGCAGCAAGAGCCAATCCTTATGGAGACATTGCCCTTCCTCTCACATACAACACTGCCGCATCAAAGGGCCCTTTCGGATGGCTCAGGGAACTCCAAGTTCATTTACCTCAGTTCCAGGATGATATTCATGATGCTGCTCCAGACTGGGTACCATCCCAGCAGGGGCTATGGCTCTGTATGGCACTGTTTAGACTGAAGGGTTGCCTGCCTTCAACAAGCATACATGCACACCTTCGGGGTGATTTACAGAAGTCGTATTGGACAGGGCATTCGTGCAGTGAGATTGAACAGCTGAAGAATTCAGAGCAAAACGTTCTGGGTCAATCATGATTTGGAGATGCCGGTGTTGAACTGGGGGTGTACAAAGTGGTCTCCTTCCTATCAGAAAGATGTTGTGAAACTTGAATGGGTTCAGAAAAGATTTACAAGGATGTTGCCATGGTTGGAGGATCTGAGCTATAAGGAGAGGCTGAATAGGTTGGGGCTGTTCTCCCTGGAGCGTCAGAGGCTGAGGGGTGACCTTATAGAGATTTACAAAATTATAAGGGGCATGGATAGGATAAATAGACAAAGTCTTTTCCCTGGGGTCGGAGAGTCCAGAACTAGAGGGCAAAGGTTTAGAGTGAGAGGGGAAAGATATGATAGAGAGCTAAGGGATCACTTTTTCATTCAGAGGGTATTACGTGTATGGAATGAGCTGCCAGAGGATGTGGTGGAGGCTGGTGCAATTGCAACATTTAAAATGCGTTTGGATGGGTATATGAATAGGAAGGCTTTTGAGGGATATGGGCCGGGTGCTGGCAGGTGGGATTAGATTGGGATGGGATATCTGGTCGGCAAGGACGGGTTGGACCGAAGGATCCTTTTCCATGCTGTACATCTCTATGATTCTATGACTCTACAGTCCAACAGGTTTAATTAGAAGCATTAGCTTTTAGAGTGCTGCTCCTTCATTAGGTGGTTGTGAAGCAGCACTCTGAAAGCAGACACTTAGCCAAATATTGTAGGCATCAGTTGAATGAGGACAGGACTGGAGTTGTGTGGTGGGAGATAGGGGTCACTGGATAAGAGGCAAAGGGGCTCAGAAGGAAGGAAAAGTGTGTGGCTCTCAGAGCCACCACTGCCCACCTCTCTTACACTTTTCCAATGTTAGTTACCTTGAACATAAGAGTTCATGGGCATATCTGACTGGATTTTGTTTCTCAGCATAGAATGACTAAAGATTTATGAGGAGGGAGATTCAATTCTAAGCAAAAGCTAGCCAGTAATATAAAGCCAGATTGTAAGAGTTTCAAACTGCAGCTATTTAAGCCCTTGGTGACAACACACCTGGCTCCTGTGTGCACTTTTAATCTCTCTACCTCAGAAAAGTAGACATTTGCCAAAGGGGGAATGCAGCAGAGATTGATTCAACTTATATTGTGGACACAGGGCTGTCCTAAGAGGAGAAATTCATTTGATTGGACCTGGATTCATAGCGTTCAGAAGAATGAGAGGGGATCTGATTGAAACATATAAACTCTAACAGGACTGAAAACAAAAAAAATGCTGGCAATCACAGATGGTCATGCAACATCCATGGAGAGAGACCAAGTTGATATGAAGCCATGTCAGCTCTGATGAAGGGTCATCTAGACTCGAAATGTTAGCTTACTATCTCTCCATGGACGCTGACTGACCTGCTGAGATTTCCAGCATTTTTTTGTTTTCTGTCCAGATTCCAGCATTGGCAGTAATTAGATTAGATTAGATTCCCTACAGTGTGGAAACAGGCCTTTCGGCACAACCAGTCTACACCGACTTACCAAAGAGTAACCCACCAGAACCTATTTCCCCTCTAACTAATGCACCTAACACTATGGGCAATTTAGCATGGCTAATTCACCTGACTTGCACCTCTTTGGACTGTGGGAGGAAACCAAAACACCTGGAGGAAACCCACGTAGACACAGGGAGAAAGTGAAACTCCACACAGACAGTCACTCAAGGCTGGAATCAAACCTGGGACCCTGGTGGTGTGAGGCAGCAGTGCTAACCACTGAGCCACCGTGCCGCCCTTTGCTCCTGAAACTCTAATGGGAATGGATAGGTGAGAATCTTTTTCTTGGTTGAGGAGTCTAGAGCTAGGGGACAGTCTCTGGATATCGGATAGACCATTTTGGACTGAGATGAGGAAACATTTCTTCACTCAAAGGGTTGTGAACCTGTGGAATTCTCTACAACAGGAAGCAGTGGAGGTCAAGTCACTGAATATATTCAAAAGACAGAGATAAATTTTAGGTTTTAAAGACATTGAGACACATGGAGAGAAATGTGGCATTGAGATAAAGGATTAGTCATGATCATTTGAACAATGGAGCAGGCTCAAAGAGCCAGAAACATACACTTGGTCTTGGTTTCTATGTCTCTACAGGTAGTTAGGAAGGGGAAAAAAAGTATGCAAAGTGAGCATTGATCTTCTAGAGAGTACGCTGAATTCAAATTAAAAATGGAGAATAAAGAAACATCAGATAATGAACAGCTACTTAGTATCCGTATTCACTGTGGAGAACAGAAATAATATGCCAGAAATAATTGTGGATCTGTTGGTGAAAGGGAGGGAGGAACATAATCATGTTGACTCATGAAAGGATACTGAGAAAATTATCAGCTGATAAGTTCCCAAGTATTGACAGGCTTCAGCCCTGGATCTTAATAGTAAGTATGTAGTAAGCAGGAGATGCATTGGTTTTAAAGTTCCAAATGCCCCTTTCTAAGGTCCCATTAAACTGGAACATACCAAACGTGTCTCCTTTGCTAAAACTCATTAGATGCGATTCAGGTATCATTCAACTGATACCTGGAGTAAGTGCGATTAATCAACCTCTTTGAATTATGAAAAATAAGACATGCCTTTACCGAGATATAAAAGATCATGATGAGACTGAACAAGATGGATACTATATGAGGGTTTCCTTGTGTGGAAGAGACTATGCCGAGAGTTTTGAGAATCAGGGATCTGTTATTTAAGATAGAGACGAAGAACATCTTTTTTCTCTCAGAGAATCATGGATCTTCCAAAATCTATTTCCCAACGAGTAGTGGAGGCAGATCCATTGAACATTAAAGCAGAGGCAAATACCTTCTTGACCAACAAGAAAGTCAAAGTCTTTCAGGAATAGGCAAGAAAATTAAATCAGTCATGAATTTATTGAATGATAGAACATGCAATATTCTGTTGAAAATGCTCTGTACTCTCTCCAGTGCAATGGCATCCTTCTAGTTGAGTGTAGACCAGAACTGCATTCCGTATTCCACCTGTGGCCTAACCAGTGTTTTTTGAAGTTGTAGCAAGACTTCCTTATTCCTATAGAGTTAATAAATTCAAGAGTTCAACTCAATTCAGTTGCATTATTACTTGGTATAAATTATTTATGAATCCCATAGTTGGCTTATTAAAGTTTTCTCACATGAGACATTCCTCTATTAAAAAGACAAAACTTATTTCTCATAGGATGATATGCCATGAACAGAAATGAACCAACATGCACAAATATTTAATTGTAAAACGGAACTTTATTTGCAGCTACCATAAAAAATTTAAAATTTTTGTCATTGTAAATTCAACTACAATAATGATCCTTTAATAATCCTCAACAGTTAAAAGGCTACTTAACCTGCATGTGTGTGGAAAATATTGCTATTTGAGTGAATGTCTGAACACCAACAGAGTAGAAGTCAATTTACCGATGGGGCCTTGCAAGTAGTGATAAGGCTTAGTAAAGGAGCAGCACAAGTACATCTTTGGAAAGGGCAGGAAACCGCTCAGCATGCAAGAAAGGCAGAAAATATAATTACTAATGTTGTAGAAAGAAAGCTTTTTAAAGTGAGCTAATAGGTTGTTATTATGTGTACCTGATGAGAACGAGAATGGGCTGCAGAGAGAAATTTTCAAAGGCAAAATAATTATTTCTGAACTTAGATGGCTCTGATGTTTAAAGGCAAAAAATGCTACATAATAGGAGGAAACAGATGGAATCAGTGGAGGACTGCAGGTTTAAAAACAATCAATCCAGCTGAGGTTGAAATCACAATGCACAAAATTTGGGACATGATTGCACAATATTTCTCTGTGAATGTAATGAAAACATTAACTCATTGAAAGAAACTAAATAATACTGCTAAAATAATAGACTCCGGGATTTCTTCTGAACAGGTTGATATGTCCAAATTCAAACTTTTTTAAAACCACCTATTTATGAATCTACATTGGAATATGATTGAGAAATACTTTACAATGTATCAGAAATGTTGATACATTCAAGATGGTGACAGCAGAGTAAGTAGTGTTTGGGCTTCTCATCCTGGGGCTGATCAATCTATCTGGTTTTTGTTTCTCCCTTCTATTCATCTTTTTTTTCTAAGATTTTAAAGTACATTTTTCTGACAATAAGACTTACCTTGGAGCAGTGGTTGTTGGACTGGGGTCTGGTGCAGGCAGTCAATGGCTTGCAAGGCTGGTCAGACCATGTGTGGAAGCCCCTAGGCTGAGTTACTGCAATGTATTGTTTATCTGACTGTGATGTCTACCCTTTTAACTATGTCATATTTCTAATGTATACTATGAATCACTGTGAGGTCATTCAATTTCTTCTATTTTTATTTCTCTTTTTGGATCAGAGATTTGCAGCAAGGTACTTTGTACCTAAGATGGCCCCGTGAGAGGTGACATTATAAACATTTCACTGTATTCCTATACTTGAATATGTGTAATATTAAAGAATATTCTCATATAGGGCAAATGCAGGACTGCTCGTACTGTTGACACACAATAATTAAAAAGGGAACAAGAAGGTTCCTGTGGTAGTTGGTTAGCTCGCCAAGCTGATGGGTTATCATGTAGACATTTTGTTAATGTGCTGGGTAACATTATCAGTGTGATTTCCATGAAATGCTATTGTTCTGTCCTGTTTGGTTTTTATGTGGTCTGGTCTATTGAGGTGAGTGTCACTTCTGGGTCTTCCCTGCAGCGGTTTGTACACTGTATCTATCTCTGTGTCTGTTGATGGACTTTTTGGTTGAAAACTCTCTTGCATGTTTCTGGTTGGCCTGTCCTAGATTAGTAACTTTGTTATAGTTGATTTGATGGTCTGTGTGTGTGGAGTTGAGGGAGAAAGGATCATGTTGTTTATTTGCCAGTTGGTGCTTGTGAAGTTGGATGATTAGTTTTCTACCTGTTTGTCCGAATTTGTGCTTGTTGCAGTTGTTGCAAGGGATTTTGTCTCCCACATTGGTCCTGCATGTGGATGTGGGCTCCCTAGTCCAGGTAGGTAGTTGGCATAATGTGTCTGTTATTCACTAGCCTGACCACTGCCTACGAAATATCAATGAGACCAGACTTATTCAGGAAATGAAATTTAAGCAGAAGGTTATTAGTTATTATTATATACTTCAGCAAAGCATTTGTCGATGTCCCCACCCTGGTAAACTGTTTGATCAATTAGGATGCAGGGGGAGCTAGCTAATTGGATACAAAATTTGCCTTAAGTTAGGAGACAGAGGGTGGTGGTAGAGGGTGGCTTTTCAGACTAAAGGCCTGTGACTAGTGGTGTGCCACAGGGATCAGTGCTGGGTCCACTGCTTATCATCATTTTTGTAAGTGATTAGGATGTGAATATAAGAGGTATGGTTGGTAAGTCTGCAGAAGACAACAAAATAGATGGTGTAGCAGATAGTGAAGATGATTATCTCAGAGCACAATGGGATCTTGATCAAATGGGCAATGGGCCAAGGAGTGGCAGACGGAGTTTCATTCAGATAAATGTGAGGTTTTGCATTTTGTTAATGCAAACCAGTGCAAGAGTTAGAGCTAATGGTAGGGCCCTGGGAAGTGTTGCCGAACAAAGAGACATAAGGGTGCAAGTGAATAGTTCCTTGAAATGGATTTACAGGTTAACAGGATGTTGAAGAAAGCATTGACACACTTGCCTTCATTGGTCAGAACACAGACAATAGGAGATGGGATGTCATGTAACAGTTGTACAGGACACTGGGCAGTACAGATGACTTTTTGGATACCGCAAATAATGGGAAGGATGAAGTTAAACTTGAAACGGAGCAGAAAACATTTACTAGGATTAGAATAGATTCCTCCAGTATGGAAACAGGCCCTTCAGCCCAACAAGTCCACACTGACCCTCTGAAGAGTAACCCAACAAGACCCATTCCCCTACCCTGTATTTACCCTTGACTAATGCACCTAACATTATGGGCAATTTAGCATGGCCAATTCACCTGACCTGCACATTTTTGGACTGTGGGAGGAAACCAGAGCACCTGGAGGAAACCCATATAGACACAGGGAGAACTTGCAAACTCCACACAGTCACCCGAGGCAGGAATCAAACCCGGGTCCCTGGCGCTGTGAGGTAGCAGTGCTAACCACTGAGCCACCGTGCCATCCCAGAGATACTGCTGGGACTGGAGGATTGAGTTATAGGGAGAGGCTGAATTGGCTGGGGCTTTTTTCCCGGAATGTTGGAAGCTGAGGGGTGACCTTAGAGAGGCTTATTAAATCATGAGGGGTATAGATAGGGTGAATAGACAAGGTCTTTTCACCAGATTAGGGGTGTCCAAAACTAGAGGATATAAATTTAAGGTAGAAGGAAAAGATTTAAAAGGGACCTGAAGGGTAACTTTCTCATAAAGAAGGTGGTGCATATATGGAATTAGCTGCCAGCAGAAGTGATGGAGGCTGGTAGAATTACAATTGCATGTTAGGGGAATTAAGGGTTATGGGGATAATACAGGTAGGATGAGCTGAGACAATGAATAGATTAACCAAGATCTTAATGAATGGAGAGTGGCTTGAGGTGCCAAATGGTCTAGCCCTGCTTCTATTACTATGGAAAGACATTTGGATGGGTACGTGAATAGGAAAAATCTCAACAGGTAATGGGCCAAATGCTGACAAATGGGACGAGGTCAGATTGGAATATCTGGTTGTTGTGGACAAGTTGGATTGAAGAGTCTGTTTCCATACTGTATGACTATGATACTATATGCAAGGAAAAATAAATCAATCTGGTACCTTGAAAGCACACTTTAAACATGTGGCACTGATTTGAGCACCTAAAAGCATATGTTCTGCTTCAAAGATAAACAAGTTATACAACATTCTGTTTCCACCATCACTCATTAGATTCCTGCAAGACTATTGTATTTGAAGTGTGCCTGTAAGCATATCATTGTACTTTGTTATTACCTTCGCAGATTAATAATAAATTTGGACTTCTGGTTAACAGCTGAAAGAATAACACATCAAAGTTGCAAGTTTCAAAATGCTTTCTTTATCAAAAGACTGAAATATTTTTGACTAAACACTTGTTTTGTAGCCAGTTTACACTTCAAACATATGGATTTTATTTTATTTATTACGTATGATAATCTCCATAAAACACTTTTTTTTACAAATCATCCAGATCTGTTCCTAGTTTCCAACAAGTTCCTTACTTCTTAATTTCTCAGCTGGTTAATTTTTAATCCGAGAACCTGCAGGGCATACTATGAGAGTTGCCAGCATCTGGGCTCCCATCCATATTCTGCATGATGATTCTTCTACTTAAGTTATAAGCTTGGCTTGAAGCTTCTGCTGTCTCTGTAACAGTTGCCTGTAGGAAAACTTGCAATCTGACCTTAGAAGGTCTTTCTCTACCCTCTGACCATTGGCAACAGAAACAGATTAGCTTAATTGTTCAAATGTTGAAATGCTCATCAGTTAAATTTGATGGCAAGCATTTTCCTCTTCTAAATAAAGAGATAGCTTACAACACAATTCTTTACAACATGTCTATCATACTTTTCAGGGACTTTGCCAGATTCAGGGTCTACTTGTTGTAAATTCAGAAATTGCTATAATTGTCTCCATGTATACACATCTTGCACCTCCCACTTGAAACAAAAATCTGTATATTCTTCTGATGTCTAATGATAAACACACCTAGGCTGACTTGCCAGCTCAGATCACATGTCTCATTTTGTTTGCCCAAAATGGAAAAATTTGATAGACCAAAATGGTTCAGTCATAAATCTAAGAAATCTGAAAACCTCACATTTATAACAATTAGTATTATTATTCAAAGTGATTTTAATCCTTTCATTTAGAAAGTTGGCATTACACTCAAAATGGACACCAAGTCAGTAAACTGATCAAATTAGATATTTAAGACAACACTGGGTCGTCATGTCTTCGTAAGATGCTGTGTGAATATTTGTTGCTGCTGCTGCTACTATCATAATATGGGCTTTTACAATGTAGCAGTGTCTAAACTGCAATTTAAAATAACCGGTGTGGTAAGCCCAGGTTTTTCTTCTGTAATTTAACATTTTGCATTTTTGCCATCTCACATATCACACAAGTTGTGTCAAATCCAAATAAGTCAGAACTTTAAGCAAAATGAATGGAGATTTAGGGGCCAACTAACCTTTCCCTGTTCCTAAATCTTATGTACTAATGAAACAGAAATTACAAGTCCAAGTCCCACTTCAGTGGCTTGAGCACAAAATCAGTCTAACATCCTTAGGAAATTCTGGGACATTGCATAAAGACAGAGTTCAATCATTTATACAATCACTGCCATGTACAGCGTTTCCTGAATGTATCCAGAGACCGGAAGACATGCCGTAACCTTTGCTTTGGATAACCTCAGATAATTAGTGCTCCCAAGATAACTGTGCAGCAATACTTGGAATAACTCACAGGCCTTCATGTGATGGATTGTTCTTACAATAAAAAGAGACATGCAGTTTGGTAAAGCAACTTTTGATATTGCAATGAAACATGTACAGATATCTCTGTCCTCCACATCAAACAAAATGATAAGACAAAATGTGCCGGTGTACTCGCTAACCTGGCCTTAAAAATGTTACCTCCATTCTCAAAGGCGAGCCAACACTTTCTCACATTTGTTATTCATACTGATTGTATTCGGTTGAAAAATACAGAATACAGCATACAATGTTTCTCTAAAATATAATTAAATCGCAGTTGCATGGCTTGCAGATACTATTAACATAATGTGTAACCTGTATGGTGGGCAAGAAGCAGCTGTGAGGTCATTTAACACAGCTTTAGTTTCAAGACATCAGGGACGTAGAGGATACTTAGTTGGCTATATCTTAGTATGTTACTTGTACTTTTATGTTATGCTACTCAAATTGTAACTAAATTCATTTGAGGTGAGACCTTCTTCACAGAGTTTGATTGAAGTGCAGCTTGCACAGACTTTGTGAATAGTACAACTGACAAGCTGCCACAGTGGACCACAACTACACAGGGAAAGAAATGTACAAAGGAAGCAAAAAGATTACTTAATTGTGCAAAAATTATATCAAAACATAGAGTGATGAAATATTTCTTTTGAAACGTCTGGCCTGACAGAGTGGTGTTTCAATTCAGAAAATGAGTGGAACTGCATGCTAAATACAAACAAGGCAGACCACATGAAAAATTATGGGCAAGATTGATTCTGCAGCATTTTAAGCCATAACATTGCAATCAGATGTCAAACTTTATCAGTTAAAAGTTAAATAGGGCTACATTAGTGTGTCCTTGAAAATGGGCAAAGGTCTCACAGCATGTGAAGACTGCCCAGCTGTTTGACAGGATGCAGCGAACATGGCAACTTAATGTTGCTGGATTAGTACTCTGCTTGCAGTGTGCAAGTTCATGCTGACTATGCTGCTTTGGCAGGGATACAGACTTCTGAGAGAATGGCACTAACTAAAGATTGGGCAGACTAAATAAAGTCCATATTTCTCAAAGCAGAGATACATAGTTGCTGGCGCAGATTGTGAGGTTCTTGCACAAGACATTTTGATGTGAAAAATGATTGAATAAAAGCATAGCATTGGACTCTCAAAATTTTCAGAAACTATACTGGGAGTACTAGTGGACATAAAGGGGGAGAGGAGGGGCTCGGAGACCCTTCAGACAACTGAGGAAGCAGTGGGATCACATGGCCATTGCAGACAGGAGTCATGACTGAATGTTGTGTCACAATGACCTTACATGAATGGACAAAGTCAATAATTTCATCTTCAAATAAAATAATTCATCAACAGCACTGCAATCCTAACAGTGGGGAATGTGTCACACCCTCATCATGCAGCTACCACTAATACAAATCAGCTCGTGAAATGAAAACAAAGCACAGTGGATGCTGGAGATCTGGAATAAAAAAAAAATGCTGGAGAAACTCAACAGGGCCTGCAGAATCTGTGGAATGAGGAAAGTTAATGTTGAGAGTCCCGATGTGAGTCATTGGAAATATTATGGGTGTTTTGATGCAGACAAAGCTGTTAAGGAGCAAGAGAAACAGATGAAAATGTGTTGCAAAACAAAAGACAAAAAGAATGGAGCTGATTATACAGAAGAAACATAGATCCAATGCACAAATGTTGACAGCAGAATACAGGTCAACTCTGCTGATAGCAAAACCATACAAAGAACTTATTCGGGTCAGAAGAGGATTTAAAATGGTGGACAGAGTTCATGATCTGAGGTTGTCGAATTCAGTGTTACATTCAGAAGCTGTAAAGTGCCTATGTGAAAGATTATGTGTTGTTTCTGCAGCTGATATTGCAATTCCATGGAGCTCTGCAGGAAAGCTAAAACAGAATTGTGAACAAGAGACAAAGATATTATACAGAAATAGCAAATGAACACAATTTCAGGGTCATATTTGTTGATTAGGCAGAGGTGTTCTTTCAGTCAGTACTCTTGCCAAATAATCAACACCTTACTCTCCAACAAATAGTATTTTTATTAAGCCAAATATGCAATGACATCTCTCAGCATATGCAAACATCCTAACGTTTAACTATGCATGACCATTATGCAAGCGCATCCCTCTTACTGCAGGATAAGGGAGTATACAATTAAAGGCAGCAGAAGCTTCCCAATGGTAACATAAAGTATCAGAAGATCTTTATGCCAATGGAGTAGGTGATGTTCACCAGGATCAGCATAGTTATTGAAGGCAGGACGAATATTAAATAAAAAATCAGAGAACATGGGGTTTAGAAAAGATTTACAAGGATGTTGCCAGAGTTGGAGGATTTGAGCTATAGAGAGAGGCTGAACAGGCTGGGGCTGTTTTCCCTGGAGCGTCAGATGCTGAGAGGTGACCTTATAGAGGTTTACAAAATTATGAGAGGCATGGATAGGATAAATCGACAAAGTCTTTTCCCTGGGGTTGGGGAGTCCAGAACAAGAGGGCATAGGTTTAGGGTGAGAGGGAAAAGATACAAAAGAGACCGAAGAGGCAACTTTTTCACACAGAGGGTGGTATGTGTATGGAATGAGCTGCCAGAGGAAGTGGTGGAGGCTGGTACAATTGCAACATTTAAAAGGGATTTGGATGGGTATATGCATTGGAAGGGTTTGGAGGGATATGGGTCGGATGCTGGTAGGTGGGACTAGATTGGATTGGGATATCTGGTCGGCATGGACGGGTTGGACCAAAGGGTCTATTTCCATGCTGTACATCTCTATGACTCTATGATAGAATTATCATACCTATTATCCCTTTATTATCTTCAGAATTATATACAACAGATAGAGAAAGCATATAACCCTCTTGCTTTGCACGCCTTCTGTCCAAACAAATTTATCATTTTGTCCTTCTCCATTCAGATACCCAAATGACACCTGACCATGCAACGATTGAAGAGCAAGAGGTTGAAGTGCAACAAGACCCACGATGAGCATTCCACTTAATGCAACTCCTTGATCCGATAGCCTGGATATTGACATACTGAACACTGTGATGAAAGTTCATGATACATTTTTGGTACGCTTTGGAAACTTCGGTACCAAAGTGTAAAAACTATATTTACCTTTAATTTTAATTTGTATTTTTATTTGTCTGTGTGTGTTAAGAGGAGGAGACATGGTTTTAATATAATTGTTTTTTTGTCCTACAAGAGATGAAAGGGTTGTTGATACTTTGAAGTTTGTAGGTACATTTAAGGAGGTTTTACAGCCTCCAGATGAAGCTTGAAATAGAACAGTTCAATGTATTAGAAACAAGGGAAAAAAAGCAAACAAGGGTCACATAGCGGTTCGCACTGCTGCCTCACAGTGCAGGGACCCAGGTTCAATTCCAGTCTTGGGTGACTGTCTGTGTGGAGTTCACACATTCTTTGAGTGTAGTTGTGAGTTTCCACCAGGTACTCTGGTTTACTCCTACAGTTCAGGTGGATTGGGCATGCTAAATGAGTTGAATGCTGATTTCTAATATTTAAAAGACTTTTTCAATTAGCTCTTGTATCATATAATATATAGTGCTTTCTTTTCTGTGTATTAATCTTTTTAGCAAAAGTATATTGGCAGCCTTGTACAGAATATATTTACCAATTGATCACCAAATAAATTACAAAAATAAAACTTTTATACATTTGTGAATAGAATGTGGGAACTGCTGATAGGTAATATCCTTAAATACCCTACACAAGGTTATAGTGCAACAGGTTTACTTGAAATCACATGCTTTCAGAGCGTAGCTCTTTCATTAGGTCACCTGACAAAGGGGCTTTGATTCAAAAGCTTGTGATTTCAAATAAATCAGTTGGGCTATAACCTGGTGTAAAACAATTTCTGACTTTGTCCACCCCAGAACAACATCAGCACCTCCACATCTTAATTATCCTTCATGTGGATGCACTGGTTACAAAGGCCCAACAATGTCTTTTCTTCCTCAGGCAGCTGAGGAAATTTGGCATGATGGCAAATCCCCTTGCCAACTTTTATAGGTGCACCATTAAGAGCATTCTGTCTGGATGTATCACTACCTGATATGGCAACTGTACCATTCAAGATCGGAGATGGTTACAGAGAGTGGTGAACTCGGCCTGGACAATCACAAAGGCCAACCTCCAATCTACAGAATTCATCTACCAGGCCCGCTGTCAAGGAAAGGCCACCAGCATTCTCAAAGATCCATCCCATCCTGGCAATGTTTTTCTACAACCTCTACCATCAGAGAGAAGGTACAGAAGCCTGAACACACGCTCCAGCCGGTTTCGAAACAGTTTCTACCCTACTGTTGTTAGAACACTGAATGGACTCACAAACTCTTAACATTCGCCTGTACCTGTGCTTTTTTTTGGTTTTGCTGCTGTTTAGCTATTATTTACTTATCTATGCTACTTAACTCTGTGCTCTGCCTCTATTGCTCACAAGACAAAGCTTTTCACTGTGCCTCGGTACATGTGACAATAAATTCAATTAAATTCAAGTCAGTTCAAGTCAGCATTGAGTTAACTTCTTGAACTGTTGCAGCCTCAGAGTGCAGAGAAACCATCAGTGCTGCAAAGAAACAAGTTCCAGGATTGTTACCCTGTGCTTCATGTACATGTTACACACTGTAGCCACTGTGTGTTAGTGGTGAAGGTTGTGAATGTGGAATGCTGTGGCTGAGGTGCTAGTCAAGTGCATGGTTACATGCTGAACAGTGTCAAGCTTTCTGAGTGTTGTTAGAACTGCAGCTATCAGGGCATTTGGATAGAATTTTCTTACACTCCTAACTTGAGCCTTATAGCTCAGAGGAGACAGGAGGTGAGATACTCACCACATAAGTGCAGGCCCCTGATCTGTTTTTTAGATAATGTTTACATAACTGGTTCAGTTCAATTTCTGGTCAGTGGTAGCCCCCAGGATTTTGGTAGCAGGGATTCAAAAGTGGTAATGCTCTCTGAAGGTCAAGGGGCAATGATCAACTTGTCCCTTGTTGGAGGTGGTCATTGGCTTGCACTTGTGTGGCAGAAGTGTTATTTGCCACTTCATAGAATCCCAACAGCATGCAAACAGACCCTTCGGTCCAACCTGTCCATGCCAACCAGATATCCCAATCCAATCTAGTACCACCTGCCAGCACCTGGCCCATATCCCTCCAAATCCTTTCTATTCATGTACCCATCCAAATGGCTTTTAAATGTTGCAATTGTACCAGCCTCCACCACTTCCTCTGGCAGCTCTTTCCATACACGTACCACCCTCTGTGTGAAAAAGTTGCCCCTTAGGTCTCTCTTATATCTTTCCCCTCTCACCCTAAACCTATGCCCTCTAGTTCTGGACTCCCCGACCCCAGGGAAAAGACTTTGTCTGTTTATCCTATCCATGCCCCTCATAATTTTGTAAACCTCTATAAGGTCACCCCTCAGCCTCCGATGCTCCAGGGAAAACAGCCCCAGCCTGTTCAGTCTCTCCCTATAGCTCAAATCCTCCAACCCTGGCAACATTCTTGTAAATCTTTGCTGAACCCATTCAAGTTTCACAACATCTTTCCGATAGGAAGGAGACCAGAATTGCATGCTATATTCCAACGGTGACTTAACCAATGTCCTGTCTAGCTGCAACATGACCTCCCAACTCCTGTACTCAATACTCTGACCAATAAAAGAAAGCATACCAAGCGCCTTCTTCATTATCCTATCTACCTGTGACTCCAATTTCAAGGAGGTATGAACCTGCACTCCAAGGTCACTTTGTTCAGCAACACTCCCTAGGACCTTACCATTAAGTGTATAAGTCCTGCTAAGATTTGCTTTCCCATCACGCATTAATCTGAATTAAACTCTATCTGCCACTTCTCAGCCCATTGGCCCATCTGGTCAAAATCCTATGGTAATCTGAGGTAACCTTCTTCGCTGTCCACCCAATTTTGGTGTCATCTGCAAACTTACTAACTGTACCTCTTATGCTCGCATCCAAATCATTTGTGTACATGACAAAAAGTAGAGGACCTAGCACCAATTCTTGTGGCACTCTACTGGTCACAGGTCTCCAGTCTGAAAAACAACCCTCCACTACCACCCTCTGTCTTCTACCTTTGAGCCAGTTCTTTATCCAAATGGCTAGTTTCCATGGGGAAACTTGTCGAACGCCTTACTGAAGTCCATGTAGATCACATCTACTGCTCTGCCCTCATCAATCCTCTTTGTTACTTCTTCAAAAAACTCAATCAAGTTTGAGTTTATCGAGTCCACGACAACCTATTGAAGAGCATCCCACTCAGACCCTACCCCATCCTTGTAACCCTGCATTCCCCATGGTTAATCCATCTAAGCTAAACACCTCTTGATGCTATGGGCAATTTAGCATGGCCAATCCACCTAATTTGCACATCTGTAGATTTTGAGAGGAAACCAGAGAACCTGGAGGAATCCCATGCAGACACAGGGAAAATGTGCAAACTCCATACAGACAATGATCCGAGGGTGGAATTGAACCCAGGTCCCTGACGGTGTGAGGCTGCAGTGCTAACCACTGAATGACTGTGCTACCTTAAACTTGGAATGTGTCCAGATCTTGTTGCTGAACAATTTGGAAATGAACTGCTTCAGTATCTGAGGAGTGGTGAATGATGCTGAATACTCTAATATCATTAACCAACAATCCACTTCAGATCTTATCATAGATGGAGGGAATGTCATTGCTAAGGATGATTGGGCCCAGGATATTACCCTGCAGGACTACTGTTTGAATGAGTTTGATTTGTCCTGTATATTTTCTTTGTGCACAGGACATACATGAGCAATGTTACATCTTGTTGGGTAGATGCCACTGTTAAAGCTGTATTAGAGAATATGACTAGGGATATAGTTTGTTTTAGAGTACAAATCTGCAGTCGTATTGTGGGAACAGTAAGGCCCATTGCCTTTCATAACCATATCTTCAGCTATTTCTTGATATTACATGGAGTGAATCGAATTGTTGAAGGCTTGCATCTGTGACCTGAGGAGGAGGCAGAGGTGGATCATCTACTTGGAACATTTAGCCAACAGTTAATGCAAATACTTTGTATTTACCACTGGCATTCCTGGCTGATCCTCATTGAGGATGCAGATGTTTGTAGATAATCTACCTTTTATTAGGTGCTTAATTGTCCATCACCAGTTACAACTGGATGTGACAGGACTGTCAGATTCACATCTGATCTGTTGGTTATGGGATCACTTCAACCTAACAATCACATTCAAAAGTGTGGTGCTGGAAAAACACAGCAGGTCAGGCAGCATCTGAGGAGCAGGAGAGTCGACGTTTCAAGCATAAGCTTAGATGGATTAACCATGGGGAATGCAGGGTTACAAGGATGGGGTAGGGTCTGAGTGGGATGCTCTTCAATAGGTTGTCGTGGACTCGATAAACTCAAGCATCAGGAATGATGCTTTTGACTCTGATCTCCAGCATCTGCAGTCCTGACTTTCTCCTACTAATCACATGTTGCATCCACTATATGCGATGTTAGTAGTGTTAGAAATTGGGCTCTCTTTAAATTTAACATTTGTTTTAGTTTCTGTGTTGCATTAAAGTTCATGACAGAGCTGTTACATTATGTAGAAGTGATTTGTCACATTTGAAGTGGGTAACAGGAGTGAAACTATTGTGAAAATGCACTGAAGAACAGGTTTCAGATATATATACCTTTTTGACAAAATGGTTAATGTGGGCTGAAAAGTAAGAAAGCATATTTTAAATGGTGAAAGCAATTTTGAGTTGGAACAATTGTAGTAAAATACTTAATAAATATTATCCACAAAATAGATACAAGAGAATGGAGAGATCGAAAATCTTTGAAGTCCGTGCATAACTTATTGTTGTAATTACATACACCATAACCAGCTCAAAGTTCTGAACTAATGTTAGGAAAATGAAACAGGAGGGTCCTATTTGTTCCATTTGAAAGCCAACCTCTGCCTCCAGCCACTGAGCCAACTATGATAAGAGTTGATCTTTTGGACCCCACATTGCACATGACACCACAGAACTGGGAATAAATATCTCTATGCAGACTAAGGCCCTTAATCTGGTCATCCAATTCCCATCAATCTCACCCTGAAATTCATCCTACATAAATTAACCGAGTCCACTGGAACAGAGAAATAGAACAAGAAATTCAAAAACAATGAGATCACACCTGGCATGTAATATCATTATGCTTGATCAAGGATGTTAGATTTAATAATCATCCAAAGCTTGACATGAACAAATTGTAATTACTTTGTATGGTATCTGCAATTTATAGTCAAGAAATTAGGGAAGCAAATGCACATTTTAGCAATAGACAGGTTGGTTAAGAAATAGTTGTGTGAATCAATCAGAATAATACCTTTTCAAAAGGGGTAAGGGGCGACATGATTAGAAATTTAGTAATCAATTTAAAATTGAATGTTTCTGATAATTTCTGTGCAGTATGAGAGCTCATACAACTGCTGGTGTACTAAGTGTTTCCTTTCCCTGACAATAACAATTCTAATAAACATGGACAAAAGGAATGTGACAATGAAGGCCGCCAAGTCTATAATATTTCATAAACGCATTCAAAGAACTATCTGGTACCACATATACCCTATTGTCAATGTAGTGATTCAGAAAATAAAATCTTAGTTCCTTGAGATTAAGGTGGGAAAGGTGACAATTGTCATTCTGATGTCATGAGCCTGGAGAAGCTACAACCAGGTCAATGTCTACTGATCAGAACTATTCATACGATTAATTAACAAAGGGTAAATTACCAGCACTTAGAAATACAGTATATCAACAGTTTCTCAGAGCTGAGGGCAGTTCTCATCAGATGACAGTGTTCAATGGACAGCTGCCTCATTCGGATGGAAGATCAATCAGGAAGGAGGCGAAAAGATAAAAGGAACCTTCAGCTTAATGAAAGGATGCTATCTCCACTACCTTAATCTGTTATGAGTTGAATATTTTTCTGTCTAAATTAAATAACTTATCAAAACCGTAGCTTAACAAACTTGACAATCTGAAAATTTCTTGCAAATGGTAAGGTAACTGTGGTCCCGAACCCCCAAAATCTAACAGTAATTCTGGGTTGTAGCTTCTCCAGGCTGACTTTTCATTTTTATTTATGTTTGGTGCTTCTTCTAGCAGGCACTTCTGTGCAGTTTGATGGTAATAATAGAACAGGAGATATGTTGAACCATGAGGTTACAGATTATGGCCAAAAACATTTCTGATGCTACTGCTGGTCCACAGAACCTCATGGAATATCCAGTTTTGACTTGTTAGATCTGTTTGAAGTCCAAATATCTTACATGATTCATGTCACTCAACAGATTGAAGTCCTTCCTTAACTTTGTATCCTCCAAGATGATGCAGTGATCATTCCTGCTGGTACCTTCATAGATAGATGTACCAGTGTTAAAAAAGATTGGTGATTACAAGGTTAAGTAGAGTTTTCACTAATGTTGATACACTTACCACTTTTCACTGACCCAGTACAGCAGCTATGTCTTTTTGGACTCCATCTGTTTCTTAGCCAATGTTTGACATGATGCCATGAGATTTCATGGGGTTTGGACTCAATATTAAAGACTCCCACAGCAGCATCCTCCTGACTATATACTAATGTGCCACTGCCTCAGAGGGATCTTTCCTCCCAATGGAATGGAACATATTCAGTGAATAGCAACGTTGGCACTATACATTGTTTGAAAAGGCAGATTCCATGAATATGATTCTGTCAGGTTGTCCCAATTTTGACACCAGTCCCCAGATATTGATAAGGAGGATTTTGCAGGGTCAACAGGGCTCTGTTTGCCATCATGACTTGGTACCTAGTTCAATGCCAAGTAGTCTGAAGTCATAGGCAGACAAGATCAGGTAAGGATAGATTTCTTTGCCGAAAGAACATCAGTGAACCAGATAGGGTTTTGTGATGATTGTGACAAAAGTCACATGGTCACCATGAGATGAGATTTTAATTGCAGATTTTATTGAATTCAAATTTCACCATTGGCCAATATGGGTCTTGAACCCATGTCCTTATAACATCATAGAGTCATAGAATCATAGATATGTACAGCATGGAAACAGACCCTTTGGTCCAACCTGTCCACACTGACCAGATATCCCAACCCAATCTAGTCCCACCTGCCAGCACCCAGCCTATATCCCTCCAAACCCTTCCTATTCATATACCCATCCAAATGCCTCTTAAATATTGCAATTGTACCAGCCTCCACCACATCATCTGGCAGCTCATTCCATACCCGTACCACCCTCTGCATGAAACAATTGCCCCTTAGGTCTCTTTTATATCTTTCCCCTCTTACCCTAAGCCTATGCCCTCTATTTCTGGACTCCCCAATCCCAGGGAAAAGACTTTGTCTATTTATCCCATCCATACCCCTCATAATTTTGTAAACCTCTATAAGGTCACCTCTCAGCCTCCGACACTCCAGGGAAAACAGCCCCAGCCTGTTCAGCCTCTCCCTATAGCTCAAATCCTCCAATCCTGGCAACATCCTTCTAAATCTTTTCTGAACTCTTTCAAGTTTCACAATATCTTTCCGATAGGAAGGAGACCAGAATTGCATGCAATATTCCAACAGTGGCCTAACCAATGTCCTGTACAGCTGCAACATGACCTCCCAACTCCTGTACTCAATACTCTGAGCTTCACCCAAACCGGTTCTTCTAAGATTAGTTGTGAAGTTCACTGTTTGTTAATTTTCTCAGAAGCAGTCCGATGTCCAGCGGCACATGAATTCAAAAACAGCAAAGGCGGTAACTGTGCAGATTCTCTCTCTCTCTCTCTCTCTGTCTCCTGCACTGTTCTCACCATGTGCTTCTTTTGTCTGCTCTTCTCCCTTTTGAAACTGCTGTTGTTTTGACTTTTTTTTTTCAAAGTTCCAAAACAGTGCAACAGCATATCAAACAGTAATTGCTGCTCCTGGAATTCGAGGAAATCACCTCCAGTACCTAAAGTACCTCAAAAAAAGGAGCAGCTGTTACAGCCAGAAATTTTTCCTGTCCTCCTTCTTGGATTACCCAGAATCACGGGACTCTGTTTTAGAAATATAAAAATGTTAAAACCAGGAGCACAAAATTAGTCATTTGGCCAATCAAGCCTGTTCCTCCATTTAACATAATCATGGTAATCCGTCGTCTCAGTGTCATAGTCCATTCTCTTCCTACACCCTTTGACATCCGTAGCCTCTAGAAATCTGTTTTCTTCTTAACATATTCAGAGGTTTGGCCTCCACAGCCCGCAATGTTAGAGAATTTCATAGGTTCACCATATTCAGAATTTCTCTCTGTCTTAGGTCAACCCTGCATCCTGAGACCATGTGTTTTGAGTCATCACTGCACCTAGTCTGTCTAGCTCTCTTAGGATTTTGTTAGTTTCAGTGAGATCACTTCTCAATCTACAAAACTCCAGCACATACAGGTCCAGTCAACCTGATCTTTCCTCATAACACAAAACTGTTCTCCAGGAATCAATCTTTGTTGCACTCCCTGTGTGGCAAGTATATATTTTCATAGCTGACAAGACCAACACTGCATGCAATAACTCCAGGTATGGTTTCACCAAAGTCCTGTCCAGCTATAGTAAGATTTCCTTGCTCCTGCACTGAAATTCTCTTGTGATGAAGGTCAAAAGCCATTTCCCTTCCTAAATGCTGGTTGCACCTGCATGCTTGCTTCCAATGACTAGTGTACATGGTTACCCAGATCTCTTTGTTCATTGACATTTCCCAATCTATCACCATTGAGATAATACTTTTCTATCCCTTTTTTTTCACAAAGTAGGCAATGTTACCAGTCCAATGGTATTACCATTTTACCACCACCTTCCCAAATTATGGTCTATCAAGCCAGATCTCACTCTGGGGTCTGACTTGTCCAGCATTACCACCAGTTGGGGTCATAAAAATACCAGATGGACAGCTTTGGAATGTGATTTGTGTTGGTGAGACAATATGTGTGAGCAACCTGCAGTATGTGTGGCAATCAAGGAGAGCACAGGAGGATGAGGTTGCATTATAGTTCTCCTGCAGAGACCTTAAATGAAGACATTGTTTGGGATGCCTACAGAAGTGGCATTACAAGAGTGCAATGCCAGTCCAGTCAGAAAGCCTGCAGTAAATATCAAGGAGCAAGGAAGAGGGTGGTATTAATATTCCATGGAAGCTTGTGCATAGTTTAGTACTCCTTACTTTCCTCCTCCTGGAGCAGTCATTCCACAACTAGAATTCCCAATCCCTCTCAGGAATAGCGTATGTGGTTTATTAAGCACTAAGCTGCATAATGTAACCATGTGATGATCCATTCAGTTTAGCATTGCCTGTCCACCATCTAGTCTGGACTGTCAATTTTGTCCTCCCAGGTTACTGCATATTTCCTCCACTATCCATCCTATAGCAACTGGGGAAAGATTAAATAGGAACACTAGGACAAAGACGCATAGACTGAAGGTACACAGGAATTCACAACGATTACATTTAGGAAGTTACATTTAGATGTATTATAGCATGTTTTGATTTATAAAGTTGTATTGGAATGTATTTTGCATTCCTTTATATCGTTTCATTCTAATAAACTCGACACTGTGATGGTCAGAGAGAGAGGGAGAGAGAAGACAAGGTGCTGTAAAATGAGCAAATAGGGAATTAGAGTCACATTGTGTTTTATTCACAGGATAAGGACATTGCTGGTTAGGCCAGCATTTGTTGCCCATCCTTCATCTTCCAGAGGGCAGTTAGAGTCAACCATATTGCTGCGGGTCTGGAGGCCAGACAAGGTGAGGATGGAAGTTTTCTTCCCAAAGGGACATTAGTGAACCCAGATGGGTTTTTCAGCCAATTGGCGATGAATTTATGATGAAGATTTGACCCTTAATTCTGGGTTTTTAAAATTGAATTCAAGTTCCACCATTTACTGTGTCAGGATTCAAACCCAGGTCCCCAGAAAGTCAGCCAACTTTCTGGATTAATAATTTAGCTGTTCAATGACAACTCAGTCAAGAAGGAGCAATCCAGGTTGCCCCCTTTTCTTGTCCTTCTGCTAACAGAAACATAAAAATATCGAAATTAGGAGCAGGCATAGGTCACTTGGCCCTTAAGCCTGTGCCATCATTAAGTATAATCAGCTAATCCTCTATCATAGTGCCATATTCTTGTTTTCTCAATGTGTCCCTGATGCCTTTAATATCCAAAAGTTAATTAATCTCTTGAATGTACTCAGTGACCTGGCCTTCGAGGGTAGCAAATTGCACGAGTTAAACATTGTTTGAGTGAAGGAATCCTTCTTCATCTCAGTCCTCAATGGCCCACTCCTTATCCTGAGACTGTGATTCCTGCTTCCAGACTCGCTAACCAGGGGAAACATCCTCTCTGCATCTACTCAGCAGCTCATTATACAGGTAGCAAAAAGGGCTGAGTTCTCATTACAGCATCAAGATTAAATGTGGCATGCCCACAAAACATTATAAATTTGAACCTTGCCCACAATCTGTCAAGTATTACCTGGCTTCCCCAGTGATTGTGAACAATTTTTGTTTTACACACCATTTGGTTTGCATAGTTTCATTTCAAGAGACAGCATGGCTTATGTTGCATTTAGATGGCTAGATGGTAATTGAGTTTACTTAGTAATGTCGATACGTATTGTCATTCAGTAGCCATGTTTTGATTTCCTCTGGCATCTCAAGTACAGATGGTATGACAGACTGTGGCATTATGACTGTTGCCTGGATACCAGGTACTGACTTGTATAATTCTCACGACAGGGTCACACACCAGCTGGATGCTGAGGAAGTATAATCCCTTCCAGTTGTATTATATCCAGAGCTGACATATGGCATCTGCAAAATGACACATGTATATTCAAAGACACCATGCACCATGTGGATACCTCAAATCCTCATAAAGCTGTGTGTCCACCCTGCTTGCTTCGCTTCAGCAGGAGAGAAGGAAATATTTTTAGTTCCTTTTGAAAGGAGGGCATCAGTGCACAGATATAAATGGCAAACAAGAACTCATTCTAAATATCCCACTATGGCAGCAACTAAACTTCAAATTCAAATAACAAAAAAAAATCTGGAATTGAAAGCTAGTTACAGTAATGTTGACCACAAAACTATCATTGAATCTCACAAAGAACCATCTGATTCACAAAAGTCCTTGAGGGAAGGAAATCTAACGTCCTGACTTGGTCTGGCTTAGATGTGACTCCGGATTCATAGAATGATAGTTGACCCTAAACTGACCTCTGGACTGGCCTAGCACATCCACTGTATTTGAGAGAAATTAAGGAGGTGTTCCAAATGCTGGCTTTGCCAGTGATATGATATGCACAATTCCTTGAAAGAACAGTAAATGGTAGAATCCTTAAAAGTATTTCGACGGATCTGTGTATACACATCCACAGTTCCCTAAAAGTGGCAACACAAATGGATATGGTGGTCAGGAAAGCATATGGCATGCTTGCCTTCATCACTCATGGCTTAGGGTATATACATTGGCAAGTCATGTTGCAGTTGTAAAGAACTTTAATTAGGTCACATTTGGAACATTGTGTACAGTTCTGTGTGCCACATTACCAGAAGGGTGTTGAGGCTTTTGAGAGGGTACAGAAAAGGTTTACTAGGATGCTGCCATGTTTGGGAGGATATTAATTATGAGGAGGAGTTGGACAAACTTTTCATCTGAATGTCAACTTATGATGGGTGACCTGACAGAAATTCTTAAAGCTATCAGCGACATGGATAGTTGGAGTCTTTCTCCCAGAGTCAATTGTTAATTTCTATTGGGTATAGGTTTAAGGTAAAAGGAAGAAAGTTTAAAGGACATGTGAGACGCAGATTTTTTTTACACAGTGTGCCTGGAATACACTGTCAGAGGAGGTGGTAGAAGCAGATAAAATAGCAATCTTTAAGAGTTGTAATGACGGATACATGAATAGGCAGGGAACAGAGGGATACAAGGTAAAAACAATGACTGCAGATGCTGGAAACCAGATTCTGGATTAGTGGTGCTGGAAGAGCATAGCAGTTCAGGCAGCATCCAAGGAGCTTGAAAATCGACGTTTCAGGCAAAAGCCCTTCATCGAGGGCTTTTGTCCGAAAAGTCGATTGTGAAGCTCCTTGGATGCTGCCTGAACTGCTATGCTCTTCTAGCACCACTAATCCAGAACAGAGGGATACAGACTGCATAGAGGCAATAGGGTTTTTGTCTAGACAGGCATCATGTGACAGAAGCTGGAGAGGCTGGATGGGCCAAAAGGCCTGTTCCTGTGCTGTGCTGTTTTTTGTCATATCCAGTTCCAGCCTGGAAGGAGTTTGACATGTACAAGTTTGTGGTTATAGTATCTTCACAGTCACTGGCAATATCAGCCTCATGTCTTTGTTTCAAATTGGATACATGACATTAACTCTGTTGTTTTCCACACAGATGCAATGAGATCTCCTGAATTTCTTCAGTTCTTTTTGTTTTTATTTCAGACATTCAGCTTCCACAGCATATTGCCTTCAATCTTTTGTTTAGTTCTTTCATCCAGATTGCCCACCTTGAAGAAATTCTCCTCTTCATTCCAATGGGATTTCTTTCTAAATCGCTCAGTTCTAAAAAAGGGTCTTTTGGACTTGAAATGTTACTGCTTTTTCTCCCCACAGATGCTGCGAGACCTGAATTTCTCTTGCACTTTGTTCTTATTTCATACACATGCTACTCTGAAGTGGTAATCATGGTAAAAGAATGTGTCAGATTTCAGTGTGGACATCCTTAATGAATTATGCAGATTCTAAACGCTGCTCTCTCTCCCCAAATTCAGGTTGGAAAATTGTTCATTGGACACTGTAGATTTGGCTTCATGTTGAGAGCCCTTTTACTCCTACTCTTCCTCCTTCCCCTTTGAGCTAGCACTACCCTCTCAGTTGTCTGCTCATTCTCCAAGGTGTATTGTATTTGAGAAAGAACACTTACTTCTGCATCCATATCTGGAAGAAGTTGATTACTATAGAAGTCTTGAAGTCAGAATCAAACTATTCAACACCTGACATACTACTCTCTGTCATCTTTAGCAATTTTGAAAAACTTTAGATATCACCAAAGACTTGTACATTTGTTAACAATAACATAGAAATCAGCCAGCAGCTGAACTGAAAGTATTTGATAATCCGTTCAATTTGGACTGGTTGCAAGCTCCTTCCTACTGTTGTATGTGTGATTATGAGAGATGTTAGCTGCAGCAGAATTCACGAGGTAAAAACAATGACTGCAGATGCTGGAAACCAGATTCTGGATTTGTGGTGCTGGAAGAGCACAGCAGTTCAGGCAGCATCCAAGTAGCTTCAAAATCGACAATTTCGAAGCTACTTGGATGCTGCCTGAACTGCTGTGCTCTTCCAGCACCACTAATCCAGAATGCAGCAGAATTCAGTTCCAAAACAGCAGGGCTAACATCCAAGTGGCATTTCACAACAATTTAAGTCATGATCTTCCTACTCTGTACACCTATTGTAGGGGCTCACTGCATGCAAGTTAAATAATTCATCAATAATGTTTTTTTATGTGATGCATACCAGGAATGTCGAAGGGTACTGATGTCACCCAATACATACAACTACAGATTTATATTTTGTGCCATATTGTGTTTTTTTAAATTAATTTGAGTGCTTATCAAATTCAGAGATAAATTTCTATACTTGTTGACCTTGGCTGTTCAATAATAAATAAATATTCACAGGTGAAATGTGGCAATTGGATACAATGTAAAGTTTGCTCTACTTGCCTTAGCAATGTACCTCAGTTACTGCAAAGGAAGCATCCACTGTATCGGTTTCTTTTCAGACTTGTTTTGCTAAGGTGTGACTAACTGACACTGCAAATTTATTGTGAATTTAGGGGTTGGTTAGCACTGTACATAGTCCAGGTCAGCATTCGCAAAATCATTTCATCTCCAATCATTACAGTCAGTATATAGAGTACAGCTTCTTGTCTCATTATTCTGGATGGATTTGAACCTGAGTCACAGAGGTAGAACACAGCATCTAAACCACAGTATTCGGTCTTCATGTATACCGATAATTAATAAAATATTCACACGGTGTTAAATATCAGGAGGGCAACTGTCACAATCTTGCAAACTGAAAATAACCTGCTCCAAGGATTTATTGAGTTGTTCCTTTCTTTGGAACATCGTCAAAGAAAGAAATATGAACTAATAATTTATGAAATGAATCGTTCAAACTCATGTTACCAGTAGCACCTAGAATACGATATTTCAAAATATGTAACATGGACAGGTTATTGAAACACTGACAATGCAGTTAGCAAAGTAAATGTAAGGCATTGTTTCAGGTCTAGAAGCTGCCTAAGTGTAAAAACTGTACTTGCCACTTGAGTCATTGTGCATGTTCTAACATAGAAGTAATAATAGAGTCATAGAGTCATTGGAATGTACAGCATGGAAACAGACCCTTCAGTCCAACCTGCCCATGCCAACCAGATATCCCAACCCAATCTAGTACCTCCTGCCAGCACCTGGCCCATATCTCTCCAAATTCATATACCCATCCAAATGCTTCTTAAATGTTGCAATTGTACCAGTCTCCACCACTTCCTCTGGCAGCTCATTCCATACATTTACCACCCTCTGTGTGAAAAAGTTGCCCCTGAAGTCTCTTTTTTATCTTTCCCCTCTCACCCTAAACCTGTGGCCTCTAGTTCTGGACTCCCTGACCCCAGGGAAAAGACTTTGCCTATTTACCCTATCCATGCCCCTCATAATTTTGTAAACCTCTATAAGGTCACCCCTCAGCCTCCAACGCTCCAGGGAAATCAGCCCCAGCCTGTTCAGTCTCTCCCTATAGCTTAAATCCTTCAGCCCTGGCAACATCTCTGTAAATCTTTTCTGAACCCTTTCAAGTTTCACAACATCTTTCCGATAGGCAGGAGACCAGAATTGCATGCTATATTCTAACAGTGGCCTAACCAATGCCCTGTACAGCTGCAACATGACCTCCCAACTCCTGTGCTCGATACTCTGACCAATAAAGGAAAGCATACCAAACGCCTTCTTCACTATCCTATCTACCTGCGACTCCAACTTCAAGGAGCTAGGAACCTGCACTCCAAGATCTCTTTGTTCAGCAACACTCCCTAGGACCTTACCATTAAGTGTATAAGTCCTGCTAAGATTTGCTTTCCCAAAATGCAGCACCTCGCATTAATCTGAATTAAACTCTATCTGCCACTTCTCAGCCCATTGGCCCATCTGGTCCAGATCCTGTTGTAATCTGAGGTAACCCTCTTCGCTGTCCACTATACCTCCAATTTTGGTGTCATCTGCAAACTTACTAACTGTACCTCTTATGCTCACATCCAAATCATTTATGTAAATGACAAAAAGTAGAGGACCCAGCACCAATCCAAATAGGATGCCTCGTGGTATTATCGCTGAACTTTGAACTCAGAGACCCAGATAATGTTCTGGAAACCCAGGTTTGAACCCTGCCATGGCAGATGGTGGAATTTGAATTCAATAAATATCTGGAATCAAAATCTGTAATGACCAGGAATCCATTATTGGTTGTTGATTGTTGGAAAAATACAGCTGGTTTGATGATGTCCTTTAGGGAAGGAAACTGCTGTCCTTACCTGGTTTGGCCTACATGTGACTCCAGACCCACAGCATTGTGGTTGACTCTTAACTGCCCTCTGGGATGGGCAATAAATGCTGGTTATCCAGCGACACCTTCATTCCATGGATGAGTAAAAAAGAAATCATTTTCAAATATGGGATTGACAATATATATGTATATATTACAAATCAAGTTGATGCTTTCATCTTCAGGAGAATAGCACATTTATCATCGTATCAGTTAAGAATATTTGAAAATTATCCACTACCACTTACTGTTATAATATATTTGTGAAAACTTTTATTGATAGCGTTGATATTTTCTAATAGTTTTTACTCAGTCTGTTTTTCATGTTGCATTACTTTTTAAAAAAAAGAACTTTCTTTGTCTCAGTTTTCCAGTTTCTTCGCTTTCTATTTTCCCCATGTTTATGTAGGCATTTTATTTTAGCATAATAAAGTTTTAACTTCTTTATTTTCCATAGTTGCTTATATTCTTATGTGGAACTTCTGTCTTTTAGGTGTTTGTATTGGTTTGTATGAAACCAAATACTCTTTTGCGTACCTTCTATCATGTATCTGTAGATTTATCCATTACCAGTTCAACTCACTTTATTCAGTTAAAAATCACACAACACCAGGTTACAGTCCTTATGATCCTGCCCCACTAGCTACCTGACAAAGGAGCAGCACTCTGAAAGCTTGTACTTCCAAATAAACCTGTTGGATTATAAGCCAGTGTTGTGTGATTTTTAACTTTGTCTTCCGCAGTCCAACACGGGCATCTCCTCATCATCATTTTATTGAGATCTTCTTTGTCTTCTCAGAATTTCCTTTACTTAACTTTAATATGGACTCATAGAGTTATACAACATCTTAAATGTAGAGTCTTACTTCTCTCTCTCAAGGAGAAAGTGAGGACTGCAGATGCTGAAGAGTTAGAGTCAAAAAGGGTGGAGCTGAAAAAGCACAGCAGGTCAGGCAGCATCCGAGGAGCAGAGAGTTGATGTTTCGACAAGCCCTTCATCAGGAATGTGGAGAAGGAAGGGGGCTAAGAGATAAATGCGGGGGGTGGGGGTGGGGCTGGAGGCAAGGTAAGTGGGAAGGTGATAGGTGGATGGAGTTAAGTGTTGATTCTGATAGGTCAATGGGGAGGGTTGAGCAGATGGATAGGAAGGAAGATGAGCAGGAGGACAGGTTAAGAGGGTGGTGCCAAATGGAGGGCTGGATCTGGGATGATGTAGGGGGATGGGAAATTTGGAAACTAGTGAGGCTGGTGTTGATGCCATGTGGTTGAAGGGTCCCAAGGAGGAAGATGAGGTGTTCTTCCTCCAGTTGGTGGGTGGCTTTGATTTGACAGTGGAGGAGGCCCAGGACTTGCATGTCCTTGGGGGACTGGGAGGGGGATTGAGGTGGTTAGTCACAGGGCGGTGGGGTTGTTTAGCATCTGTGTCCCAGAGATGTTCCCTGAAATGCTCCGCAAGTTGGCTTTCTGTCTCCCCGTTGTAGAGGAGACCACATTGAGAGCAACGAATGCAATAAATGAGGTGGGTGGATGTGCAGGAAAGTCTCTGCCAGATGTGGAAGGATCCTTTCGGGCCTTGAACGGAGGTGGGGGGATGGTGTGGGCGCAGGTTTTGTAGCTCGTGCAGCAGTTAGGAAGGTGCCGGGAGTGGAGAGTGTGTTGGTGATGGGTGTGGACCTAATGAGGGAGTCGCAGAGGAGAATCATGTCAATGGAATGCAGATGGGGTAGAAAGGAAAATATACCTTTGGTGGTCGGGTCTGGCTCGAGGTAGCAGAGGATAATGTGCTATATCCGGAGATTAGTAGGGTGGAAGGTGAGGACAAGGGGGGGTTCTATCTTTGTTGCGGTTAGAGGGGTGCGGTTAGAGGTGTTGGAAGTGGAGGAGATGCACCGAAGGCATTGTTGATCATGTGGAACTAGAAATTGTGGTCCTTGAAATGGGAGACCATCTCGTACATCCTGGAGTGGAATTACTTCTCTTGGGTGCAGATATGGCAGAGGCAGAGGAATTGGGAGGAAGGGATCATTTTTTTATGGGGTGGTGGTGGGGGGGGGGTTGGGCCTAATACTAAACACAATTGGAGTTTGGAATTCATGTCTGCAAGGGTGATAGAAGTAGAAACCCTCATGACATTTAAGAAGTATTTAAATGTGCTCTCGTGATGCCAAGGCATGTAGGCTACTCTCTCTCCCCACCCCCACCCTCCTCTAGCTTATCTCTCCATGCTTCAGGCTCACTGCCTTTATTCCTAATGAAGGGCTTTTGCCCGAAACGTCGATTTCGCTGCTCATTCGGTGCTGCCTGAACTGCTGTGCTCTTCCAGCACCACTAATCCAGTACATACGGGTTTACAGGCCAGAGTTGTTCGGTGTTTGTTTTTGACTAGGACAGACTCAATGAATTGAAGTGCCAAAGGGTTTTTTTTTCCATTTAGTACATCTTTCTAACTGCTAGGCTATATTAATGTTGTAAATTGATAACTCCCTCTTTTGCTTTCAGAGTTGGTGTCAGACATAGCATGGGCTAAATGTAATATCAAGCTTAATGAAATTTCCCAGACAATGCAACCCGATTCCAAAACAAAACATTCCAGAGGACTTCAGTGTTTCAATGGCAATCAATTTCCTGTTGTATTCTTTAAATTAATGTAATGATCTCATGATTGGCATTCAAATGTTGTACAGCATAAGCTACAAAGCAAATCACTTATATGGTTAATTTGTTGGTAATCCTCAATGTTTTTTTTTTAAAAAGTATCTCAATACCTCAATCCAGATCCAAACGAGAAAGAGGCAAGTAATCCAATTCCAGAATTGCACCAATGACATTTTGGAACTAGTTTCCAGAATATAGGTCAGCTGAACCTGAAGTGATTTGTTTTCTGATCTTTTTGTTTCCATTTCTCATGGACCAGTATTCTCTGACAACATGCCATTAAGCTGGCAATAAGCACATGAAGGACTACAAAATGTAAAAGCGCGTCCTTATACCTCATGATGTGTTTTGGCTTTTCAACATATGGGGCACATAGTGGCTCAGTGATTGGTACTGCTGCCTCACAGTGCCATCTGGGTTCAATTCCCACCTTGGATGACTGTCTGTCTGTGTGGAGTTTGCATGTTCTCCCTGTGTCTGCATGGGTTTTCTCTGGGTGCTCCAGTTTCCTCCCACGATCCAAAGATGTGCAGGTCAGGTGAATTGGCTAAGCTAAATGGCCAAATAAGAGTTAATATAGAGTAGGGGAATGGGTCAAGGTGGGTTACTCTTTGGAGGGTCAGTGTGGACTTGTTGGGCCAAAGGGCCTGCTTCCATACTGTAGGGAATCTAATCTAATCTAATTAGTTAGCTGACAACTTCAATGTGATTAACACTTGTGCATCAAGTGAATCTTAATCACTTGTCAAAACATAAAAAATGATCATTTTCCTTCACTGTTATATCTACTCATTGAAATTTTCCTTCAATTGAACTTCTTTGAATGTTTGTAGTAACTTACATGCTGCATAATATTGTAAAGATGAGGTGCGGAGGAATGGAATTATTCTTATTATTCTCCCATGCCTTGCTTGACAATGGAAATGATGTGAAAGTTTTCCTGCTCAGCTCCTATATTTCTCTTGAACTTTTGCTAATGTGTCTGTCTCAATCTTCACAAAGTAGGGTCTTATTCATGTAAAGAAATATCTTGACATTTTAGTTACTCCCTGTGAGATCAAAATTTCCTCAGACGTTCTCCTGGATTTCCTGTCCTATAACTGATGGAAACTCTGATGGTGGATGGTTTAACTGACGTTTCTGCCAATTATGTCCCAAAGCTGCAGTGATCAATATTTCTACCAATTTGTAGAATGTGTGTGCTTTTATCTGAGTGTTGTGCCTGATCAGAACACTTTTAGACCTGTAACCAAGAAGGTCAATGGAGAACAACATTAAAAATTAGAAATTATGCACCAACTCTGACAATCTATACGTAACTACTTGTGAGCTGAAAATTATTTTTTTTTTGCCTGAGGTCGAAGAATGAGAAATATTTTGAGTAGTATTGGAAGCAATTCATACTTGCATAATTGAGACATCAATTGCAAAGCTGCACAGTTCTATATGCTACTCATATTTTTAACTGCACTCATTGTGTTAAAGGAGCATCTTCCACCCTAATTATATCATAGATAAGTTATTAGATAACTAAATATAATAACCAGATTTTGTTTGTGGTCAATGGAGAAAAGCTGTTGGTGCCTGAAGTACAAAAGTCACTCAGTCACATATCAGGAGACCAAAAGTTTGATGAGCTTTTGTCCTTTATATATAATAGAACTTTCAAAGCAAATAGAACTGGACAAAAACTGGACAAAATTAACACAAAATTATAATGAAAACAAAACTTTAAAACTACATACTTCCTTTTGAATGACAGAATTTAGTTCATGCATTAGAAACAAATCTGATAATCTTTATTGTAAATTGTTGTCATAGAGTCATGAAGTTGTACAGCCCATTCTCTTTCAACGGTGTGTGGGCCTTCTCTTAATTCTTGTTATCATTTTTAAATTCTATTCTGGGTTTGTCCATATAATCCATTGCAAGTATGAAACAGACAATGGAACAAAGCAATAGAAGTGGGCTTTTCAAGCCATGTGTATTTGCCAGAATACAAATTACTTATCTGAAAATACAACATGATTATTTGTAAGCAATTTAGATGTTGGATACTTCCACACAGGGTTTAAAAGGACAATAGAGGCAGTGGCTTTAATTCTTGTCAAAATGTGCTCAGTTAATAATTGTTAAAACCGATGAGCTAACCAATGTTAATGTAGATATAGAGAGAATGCGAAAGTTTCCATTTAGATTTGCAAACTTATAATGTCCCCATGCAGTTTGCACAAACAATATATATCTTTGCAGTTAGCTATGTCATAACAAAATGACTGAATTTCCATGGATCTGGAAGAATGCTTAAAGGCCAATATTAGACAGAAGCAGGGTTTGGACAGAACAAAACTATTTGAGAAATAATTCTTCAGGGTATTTCTGAAGAGGAGTCATCCTTGATTTGAAATGTCCAGTCAATTTCTCTCTCCATTCATACTGCCAGACCTGCTGAGTTACTCCAACATTATTTGTGTTTATTTCAGGTTTTCGGCATCTGCCATATTTTGATTTTGTTCAAATGCATTTTTTAAAAAGCACCTGCCATTACAGTAATTCACCAGGTATGAAAAATACAGGCTCGAAGGGCAGAATGGCCTACTCCTGCACCTATTGTCTATTGAATAATTATTTGCTGCGAATGGGTATTGCCTTCTGTGCAGTAGTTTTAACTATCTTTCACTTATTAATGGTTAATTATTAATAAAGCAGTAGAATTTCTTTTTTAAAAGGTCAGGCAAAAATGTTTTATTCTAAAAAAATTTAAATGTAGTGTCTGCCTACAAATAGATTGTAGTTTTATTTAAAGCAAGGTAAGATGGAATAATGCCTTTAGGCTACTCCATTACAACAGTCACAAAGGAAATGAATATGACATTTATTCCATGCTGGGTCCACGTGTAAAAGTATTATACAAATCAGAATCATGAAAGTCAAGTCAATACAATCAAGTGCATAGTATTAGCCGAAAAATATTTATGACAGCTTTGTTAATGCAGAAGTAATAAGAGGAGTAAGCCAGATTGTACCACAGATAAAGTTGATTGTGACATTCTATGAAGACAGTAATCTTGATTTCTAACCTTGTGCTGTACCAGTAGTGCCATGACACATGCGAAGAACTAGCTAGGATTGATTATCATATTGGATTAGAGTGAAAGGCAACATGGTCAAGAGGTGCAAATTATAATTACAAATTTGCAACAGTCTTGTGCTTGAGATGCAAAGCTATCTAGAATAAACTGAAGTTGAGTGAAAACTTCTTCGCTTTGGATTCTTACAACTTGAAAATGTAGAAGCCTTCATCTAGAGACATAAACAATCACAATCTATTCGGGAAAGCATGCTGATCCTCTACTCCTGGGATCATCACAAAGTTAAAGAGCTAATCACATTACTTAAAGTTCCTAATTTTCCTGCCAAATGAATTGAGCTTAACAGAAAACACTGACCAGGTCTCTACATTTAAAACAAAAGCAAACCCTACAATATAAGACCATAAGACCATAAGACATAGGAGTGGAAGTAAGGCCATTCGGCCCATCGAGTCCACTCCGCCATTCAATCATGGCTGATGCGCATTTCAGCTCCACTTACCAGCATTCTCCCTGTAGCCCTTAATTCCTCTAGACAACAAGAACCTATCAATCTCGGCCTTGAAGACATTTAGCGTCCCGGCTTCCACTGCACTCCGTGGCAATGAATTCCACAGGCCCACCACTCTCTGGCTGAAGAAATGTCTCCGCATTTCTGTTCTGAAATGACCCCCTCTAATTCTAAGGCTGTGTCCACGGGTCCTAGTCTCCTCGCCTAACAGAAACAATTTCCTAGCATCCACCTTTTCAAAGCCATGTATTATTTTGTACGTCTCTATTAGATCTCCCCTTAATCTTCTAAACTCCAACGAATACAATCCCAGTATCCTCAGCCGTTCCTCATATGCTAGACCTGTCATTCCAGGGATCATCCGTGTGAATCTCCGCTGGACACGTTCCAGTGCCATTATGTCCTTCCTGAGGTGTGGGGACCAAAACTGGACACAGTACTCCAAATGGGGCCTAACCAGAGCTTTATAAAGTCTTAGTAGTACATCTCTGCTTTTATATTCCAACCCTCTTGAGATAAGAGACAACATTGCATTCGCTTTCTTAATCACAGACTCAACCTGCATGTTTACCTTTAGAGAATCCTCGACTAGCACTCCCAGATCCCTTTGTGCTTTGGCTTTATTAATTTTCTGACCATTTAGAAAGTAGTCCGTGCTTTTATTCTTTTTGCCAAAGTGCAAGACCTCGCACTTGCTCACGTTAAATTCCATCAGCCATTTCCTGGACCACTCTCCCAACCTGTCTAGATCCTTCTGTAGCCTCCCCACTTCCTCAGTACTACCTGCCTGTCCACCTAACTTCGTATCATCGGCAAACTTCGCTAGAATGCCCCCGGTTCCCTCATCCAAATCATTAATATATAATACGAACAGCTGTGGCCCCAGCACTGAACCCTGCGGGACACCGCTCGTCACCGGCTGCCATTCTGAAAAAGAACCTTTTATCCCAACTCTCTGCCTTCTGTTAGATATTACAAATAAAACAGTTCTAATCACAGTCAGATACTTTCAGTTCTTTCTTGCAGAGACAGGGTAGTTAATATACTCATTGTTCAGTCTCTCAGTCACTGGTTAGAGGTGGAAGTTCATAGACAAATGGTGAGTGAGAAGAAGTCATGATCGTTCATTTCTTTGTTATTTCTTTGCAAGGAAAGAGAGATGCTGACTTTTTTCTGGTGTGGTGGCTTTTTGCCCCAGTATTGTCCTCAAACAGGCTGTCCACCTAGCTCAGAGCCAAGCAGAGAGTTGCTGTCATATTGAGCATTCTTGGCCCACAGAACTGGTCATGATTGAAAAACACAGTGCGGATAGGACATCAGCAACTTCCCGATTGACCAAAGCAACAGTGTCAATACAACTCACATAAAGTTTCTGTAAGTTGTTTTAAAACTGCAACATTTCTTTCCAAAGCTTCCCTGTTTTAAAGCATATCCTTTTCTTACTTTGATCTGCAATCAGAAAATATGAAAAAAAGCTTGATATTTACGCGTCAAGATCGAGATCGAGGCATCAGAAGTAAAATTAAAGAATTCTAATACTCAACATATGCAATCCTCAACATGCATTTTTCCAGTCTGCGATAAAAGCAGGAAATACAACACACTTTCAAAAATATACTTCACTAACACTTCCTTCTTGTGCAAGACAAAAGGAAATCGACACGGATAGAAAGAGGGCATAAGGACTAATAGAATCTACACTGCTTCTATTATAATAATTAAGAACAGCAAGCCTTCCCACATTTAAATCATTTTTTTTTAAACTAAAGAACTGTGGATACTGGAAATCAGGAATGAAAACAGAAATTGCTGGAAAGATTCAACAGATCTGGCAGAATCTGTGGAGAGAAGCCAAAATTAACATTTTGAGTCCAGTGATCCTTCTTTAAAATGAAGTTTTTTTTTCTTAGTTGTTTAATACAACATTCTTGATATTTATGACTTCTTCAATTTGAAATATCATGCCAGAGCAAAGTTGTATTTGGATTTCCTGAAAGCATTCAACAAGATATCTCACAAAATGTTAAATCAGAAGATAATAGCCCATGGTGTTGGAGGTAGAATATTGGCATGGTGACGGAATTGGATAATGGGCAGGAAACAACAAATGGATATAAAGGGTTCTTTTTCAGGTTAATGACCTGTCACCAGTGGGGTTTCACAGAGATCAGTGCTGGGACTGCAACTGTTTACATAACTGTTACCTATGTGTATGCAGGAAGGGGATGTATAGTTGGCAAATATTCAGACAACGTAAAATATGTGAAAATGCAATTTGCAAGATGGATACAAACGGTTTACAGAGCAATAATTACAGGAGAAGTAATGGACAAAAGTTGGCAAATGGAGTAAAATGTGGGAAAATGTGAAGCTGTTCATTTTGGAATAGAGAACAAAAGAACAGAGTTTCATTAAAATTGAGAAAAGCTGTAGAAAGCTACAACACAAAGGAAATTGGGAGTGCTTGTGTATGAAACACAATAAGCTAGCATACAAGTACAGCAGGTAATCAGGAAAGCTAATGGAATGTTGACCCTTATTTCCAGGGGGTTGGAGTATAAGAGTAGGCAAGTCTTACTGCCACTATACAAGGTACTGGTGAGACCACATCTGGCATATTATGAGAAGTTTTGGTTTCCTTACATAAGGAAGAGTATTATTTCTTTGGAGGCAGTTCAGAGAAGGTTCACTCGGATGTTCACTATCAACCTTTTCCTCGCTCCCATCAGTTCTGGATAGGGGTCACTGAACCTGAAACATGAACTTTGCTTTCTCTCCACAGATACTGCCAGACCTGCTGAGTTTTTCCAGAAATTTTTGTTTGTGTTTCTGATTTCCAGCATCTGCAGATCTTTTTTCACTTGGATGATCCCTAGTATGGAAGGATTGTCTGATGAGCAAAGGCTAAACAGGTTGGGTCTCTTCTCAAAGGAGTTGAAAAGAATGAGAGGTGACCTCATTGAAATAGATAGAATTCTTAATGGGCTTCTCAGGGTAACTGCTGAGAAGATGTTTTCCCTGGGGGATGAGTCTAAGACCAGAGGGTATGGACTCAGAATAAAGGAGTGCTAATTTAAGACTGAGATGAAGAGAAATTTCTTCTGCAAGACAGTTGTGAGTCTTTGGAGTTCTTGCCACAGGGAGCTGTGGAGGCAGAGTCCTGTGTACATTTAAGGCTGATAAATAGATTCTTTATCCATAGAGGAACCAAGGGTTACAGGGAAAGGGCAGGAAAGTTGATGTGAGGAATGTTAGATCAGTTGTGAGTCAATTGAATGGTGGAGCTGATTGGAGTGGCCAAACACCTTACTGCTTTCTGATTTCTTACAGTCTTAACATAAAAAGCTAACCTTTCTTAAGAACATAGAATAAAATAAATCAGAGGTGGTATGGGCCATTTGACCCCTTGAGCCTACTGCATTATTTAATAAGATCATGGCTGATCTGATAACTACCTCAACATAATTTTCTCTGCTTTTCTTTGAACCCCTTGATCTAAAATTTGACTAACTCAGCCTTGACCATGCACAATATCCAGCATCCATTTTTCTCTGAGAGATTTCTAATTTTTACCTTAAAAAGGAGATCCCTTATTCTGAATCTAGTTCAAGCTTCCCTCTTGTCACCAGGAAACATGATCTCAAAGCATATCCTGTGAAGCCCTGGCCACTTCCAGATTGGTAAACAGCTGTCATTGGGCATTAAACTGTAATGTTTTAAAATTCACTGATCCTGTACTTTCTGCTATGATCATTCCTTGAAAATAGTTGATTGGACAATTGCAAGGTCCATCTGAATAAGACACCTGCTTGGAGGGGTGTGTATGCATGTTGTTTTTTCAAGTTCACTGGGACATGCTTGCTTCTCATAGAAATAAATTGTCACAACAGATTTAAAGTCCATTAGTAAGTAGAAATTCATCTTACCAACAACCAGAGTGTGGTGAATTAATTTGATTTAATGAATAGGTTTGTTTTTGAAAGGATATTGAAGAGATCACTAAATAAAGGTTTATAAATTAATAAGCATCACTTTCCCCAGCAATTTTCAAAGCTAAGAATCATGATTATTTCAGTAATTCTGCAACACATATAAAATAATTTGAGATCAAGCAAAAATAAATAAGTGAAAAACATTTCTATTAATTAACTTGCAGTTTCTTGGCTTCTTTGATTGACTTCTAATTGCTGTGATTGAAAACATTGACAGTAAGATTTTGACACTCATCTGCCAGTCAAATAGGGAGACCTCAGAGAGTATTGTAATATTCTGTATTTTGTTCATATAAAGATAGATAAATATAGATTTTTTTTTAAACTGCAGTGTGGAATCAGGTCATTTGGCTCAACAAGTCCACACCAACCCTCTGAAGAGCATCCCACCCAGGCCCATCCCCTGACCTTATCCCTGTCACTTTGCATTCCCATGGCTAACAGACCTAACCTATACATCCCTGGACACAATGAGGTAAATTAGCATGGCCAATTGACCTAACCTGCACATCTTTGGACTGTGGAGGGAATGCAGAGCACCCAGAGTAAACTCACGCAGATATGGGAAGAATGTGCAAACTCCACACAGATAATTGCCCAAGGATGGAATCAAACCCAGGGTCCTGGCACTGCAAGACAGCAGCACTATCCACTGAACCATCATGCCACCCCAAACATGTTAAATACTTTTGTCATTGGTGTTCAAAATATGCAACAGAATCTCTGAATGGAAAAGTTTCATAGTTTTCATCTGTGAGATAACATTGAAAGCATCTTTATAAAATCATTCACTTACATTCAATATTATCACTCGTAGTACATTCTCCTTTGTAAGGTAACAGACTGGGTTGTTCATTTAACATTCACCATAGTGCAATATTCATTCTGAAACTCATCTTTTGAGAAAACCCGACACTTCATCTGTTTCGATTCAAACAAAAGTCTTTTAAATTCCTTGTACATTCAATTTCCATTAAGAAAATGTCCAACTCCAAATACAAAATGGGAACTTTGTCATCTGGAGAGAAAAATACTTTTCATTTCCTTCAGTGTAATTCTCCTTTGCATCTTATGCATTTACTGTCTGATCTTCCTTCCACTTGATGTGGATCACACTGGAAGGGCATTTTACTCAACTGAGAATTTGAACTTACTCTTGAGCCCAATTAAAATGAAAGATGCACAACCCAGGTGCATAAGTATACACTTAGAAATGCATTATTAGCAGCAGCCAAGAAGTTATCAGCAAGTTGAATGCTTCCTGGGTCTTAAAAACAGCTGTATTGATTAAGAGCTAGGTAGGGTAAAACCACATGAGACAGCAAGAAGGATTTTGCTTTATCACACATCTTGGATCTACATTATTATCCAGATACCTTCTTATGAATAATGCCAAATTTTAAATTAATATATGTAGCTGGAAGCTACAATTTGCATGTTGGCACTCTTAACATTTTTTAAAGTCTCCATTCCTTCTAAATACATTTTGTTGCTCTCATGCTGAGTTTGGCGGAAGCTCCCAAACAGTGGCTGTTGCTGACAAGTTCAGCATTTATTACTCATATACAGCTTTGAGAACTTACTTCACTGATGTCAAGAGAGAATTTACCTTAAAGTTGCACTTCTTAGAGCTTCACCCTTACAAAGAATCTTATGTACAAAATAAAATTGAACTCTGTGGAACATTGCTCCTATTAATCTCATTATGCTTCAACTGTCAGGAAAACTGGATTAGTCGTAAAAGTACTGCCTTTATCTTTAACCAATTTAAAAATAAACAAACTTATAAGTAGGCATACATTAAGGCATATAGCTGTATTAAAAGTAAACATTTTTATCAGGCATTATTTTCTGGAAAAAAATGCAACTGCCTCATACATTTCAATATCAATGACAGATTGGAGAGTGAGAAATTAATTCTGATGCATATTGGAAACTTCTGCACTCTGATTATATAAAAGGGTAGGATTATTACAAATTGCAAACAACTTATCATCAAGGAGAAATGTGTGAAGGCTTAATTAAGATAACAAATGGAACAAATCACAATCTTTTATGAATGTGAAATATTTTATTTCTTTGAAGAATATTTTGGAGAACTCACATGTCAGTAAAAACAAAACATTTATGTACCCAAGGACATGAAATCATAAATCATAGACTTGTTCCTCACCAATCTGAGTGCCACAGATGCATTGGTCCATGATAGCATCATTAGGGGTGACCACTATACAGTCCTTGTAGAGATGAATTCCCATCTTCACATTGAAGTATCCTTTATTGCCGGTGGTGCCCTTCTCAGCCATAGCGGTTGTGTGTTTGGAAGGAGCTTTGGTGAGTTGCAGCAGTGCACATTGTAGATGCTGTACACTGCTGCCGATGTATATCTATGTGGACGGTGTGAATGTTGAAGGCACTAGATTGAGTATCACTAGATCATTAGAAAGTGAGGACTGCAGGTGCTGGACATCAGAGTCAAGAATGTGGTGCTGGAAAAGGACAGCTGGTCAGGCAGCACCCAAGGAGCAGGAGAATCTATGTTTTGGGCATAAGTCCTGATGATGGGCTTATGCCTGAAATATCGACTCTTGGTCCTCGAATACTGCCTGACCTGCTCTGCTTTTGCAGCACCATGCTCTCAACTCTGGATTGGATATCAGTCTGATTAGGCCTGGATAATGTCCAGCTTCTTGAGTGTTGCAGGAACTGTATGCATCCAGGACATTTAGTTATATTCCGCTACCTTCCTGACCTGTGTTTTTCAGATGGTGAACTCAAACTGGGGAGTCAGAATATTTGTTACTCACCTCAGAATTCCTAGCCTCTGATTTGTTGTTGCAGCCATTAATATGATGCAGTTCAGTTGATGTATATCTGGTTCAGATTCTGGTCAATGGTAACCCTGGTTGATAGTAAGACAATCAGTGATGGTAATGCGATTGACTGTCAATGGTTGATGAGTATATTCTCTCTTGTTGGACATGGCCACTATTTGGAATGTCACTTGTCACTTATCAGCTCAAGTTAGACAAGCAGGAGGCTGGAAGAATACAGGAATCCAGGCAGCATCAGGAGTGGAGAATTTGAAGTTTCAAGTGTAACCCTTCTTCAGGACTGGGAGTGGCTGTAAGGGGAGCTGCAGATAAAGGGAGTGAATGGGTAGGGTGGTGAGGCAGGGATAGGTGGAGGCAGGTAGAGGCTACTACCTGGTTGGTCGATGGGAGGGATGAATCCAGTAGTTGGCTGAGAGGAATGGAAGGGAGGGACTGGGAAGGGAATTGGGGAATAGGATTGGAGGTTATTTGAAATTGGAGAACTCAATGCTGAGTCCTCCAAGGTGTAGGCTGCCCAAGCAGAAGATGAGGTGTTGCTCCTCCACTTTGCTGTTTGATTCGTTGTGGCAATGGAGGAGGCTGAGGACGGTCATGTTGGGCTCCCTTCCATTCCTCTCAGCCATCGACCAGATTCATTCCTCACATTGACCCAACCAGGTCATTCCTTCTACCTGTCTCCACCTATCCCCACCTCACCACCCTGCCACCCCCCCCCCCCCCCAACCCATCACCTTTATCGGCCCTTACACCCACCCCCAGTCCTGAAGAAGGGTTACACCCAAAATGTTGACTTCTCCACCTCCTGATGCTGCCTGGCTTGCTGTGTTCTTCAAGTCTTCTGATTGTCTATTTTGGATTCCAGCATCTGCAGTTTTTTTTTGTCTCTAACCACTTATAAGTTCAAGCCTGAATGTGTCCAGGTCTTCTTGCATTTGGACATGCACTGCTTCAGTGCCTGAGGTAAACGGTGTGAACATTGTGAAATTATTAGTGAATTAACACACTTTGGACCTTATGATGGAAGGAAGTATACTGTTGAAACAGATGGTTCAGCTTCAGATATTACTCAAGAGAAATCTGCAATGATGCCTTGGGATGAAGATTTATGATCTCCAACAACAAAAATAAAATTTCTTTGTGCAATGTATGACTCCAAACAGAAGACAGCATTGACCCTGATTCACTAAAACCAGTTTTGCTCGGGCCACTGATGCCATTTTTGGTTAATTGGTGCCTTGATATCAAGGGTAATCACTTTCAAACTCACATCTGAAGTTCATTGTGTTTGTCCATGTTTGGACCAAAGTTGTAATGTGGTCAGGAGCTGATTAGCCATGGCAGAATTTCAACTGGACATTATTTTGGACTGGACGTTCTTTCAGATAAAGTGCCAGTTGACAACCCCTTTCAGCACTTCTCTATTAATAAAAATTCAACTGATGGGGCTGTAACTGACTGGGCAGGATGAATTTATCCCAATTTTTGTATACAGGACAGACTTGGGAAATTTTTCGCATTGCTGTATAGATTCCGGTGTTATAGCTTTACTGGAAGAGCTTAGCTAGGACACAGCTAATTTGATGTGAATATTGTCAAAGCTCATCACCTTTGAATACACAAAGACTTCAGCCATTTCTTGATAATATGTGGAGTGAATTGAATTGACTGAAGAATGATATCTGTGATTTTGAACTCAGTAGGAGGCCAAGATGGCTCATCCATTTGGCAGTTCTAGCTGAAGATGACTGTGAATGCCTCAGCTGTTTCTTAAGTACTGATGTATTGGGCTCCCTCATGACCAAGTCTGAGGATCTCTGGGAACCTGCTTTCTCCTGTTATTGGTTCACTCATCCACAACCGTTCATGACTCAATGTGGTCAAGACTGCAGAACTTAGATCTGATTTGTTTACTATGGGATTAATTTGCCCAATCTATCACATGCTGTTTTTGCCATTTGGCATACTAGTAGCCCTGTGTTGCAGCTGCACCACTTTTAGGTATGCCTGGTGCTCATCTTGGAAGCCCCTCTTGTTACATTCATAGAAATTGCATTTTTTCGAGAATAGTTAGCTAAGAATAGATCCTAGTTTTTATTACAATTATTTTATTTCATATTTGCTGACTTAAGTTTTAATTTAATTAGGTGAAAATCAAAAGAAAGTTATCATCAATCCAGTTTTCCTGAATGTTAAAACTTGTTGGAAGCAATAGAACAACACTTGCCATAATATTTGCATTGGCATACAGCCAAACCATTTGTAGTGTAAGTTAAAGTAAAACTCAGTGCTACACCAAAGGAGCAAACTAACTGCCAGTTGTTCAACTGCCGTTATGTACCCTTTACCTTCACCACCCCATTTTCCTTTCCATTGATTTAAAAATTCTCTGCATTTCTTCATTTCCAAAGGTTGTTAGTCATTTGAATACTGATACTTTTGATCCACCTCAGGTGGCAATAAAAAGTTTATATCAAGATAATTTTGAATACTTAATTACACTATTGTACACAGTATTCCACATCATGTTAGTTTTGCCCAACGCTAAATTTGCATAGTTGGTCAGTGAATCTTTCTTCTCACATCTATTCGCTGATTATTGCATAAGCAAGATGCAGAATGTTGTTCATTGTAAAATCAATTTCATATATCTTACAAGAAAAGGAAATTAATGGAAAGGAGGAAAAGAAAATTCACTTCAGGATCAGGTTTTGTGGTAATACTGATAGCAACTTCTGGCGCCAATATGCGTGCGATGAAGCCAGGAAATCAAGAAGTTGCTACGAGCAATTCTACACTTCTATGGAGAATGCAGTGTTGGGGTGTCATTCAGGATGCAGTCAATGTGAAATCATTGACTGATGAGAATTTCTACTCATAAATTTTTAACTTCAACATTTCACAAAACCATTTTGTTAGACATGCTGGTCCATCCGTGTGATCAAACAGAGGTATTGTTTGGTCAGGTTGCTTGAACGCAGTTTATTCATAAAATTACCACTATCTCTATATGCCTGCTTTGCATATGTTGCACAATTGTACCAAGAGCAGTGTTTTAAGCTGATAGTTCCAATCATCCTTTGATTTGTCATAATGGTTGTAATACAACTTGTATAATGGCCTACTACAGTAGAATGAGTGCGATCTTTTATGGACCAGACCAAATCCCCTAAAACCATATCAAAGAGATAGCCTAGACCCCAACATTTATCCTTTTTCAATGTATGTGTAAGGCATTGCGTTTCAGCTGTGATTTGATGGTCAAGCTACTAAGCTTTAAGAAAAACACACTTTATTCTTAATGCCACAGTTAAATTTAAAAAAAAAGAAAGCATTTGCATAACTTTAACTCTATTGAAATAATTAACAAAATAATGTGTTATTTAACAATCATACATCAATTGTTTCAACATATCAGCATCCCATAAACACACACTTGGTAAAGGCAAATTGAGCAAAGCAGATTTCTTTCACTTACTATCTCCTTCAGTCCAGAAGAAGGAACACCAAACGACTGAATCTAGCAGCAGAGAGAGAGCTCTACTTTCATAGCAGCAGTAGAGAGCTATATCTAGCAGCTTCAAATCCAAACTTCAACTTCAACAACTGAAAGCAAAAGTCAAACCCTGGGTCTATGAGTGCCTAACTCCACCGACCTATGTATATGTCTAATATTTTCAGAAATTCAAAGCTTTTATTCTGTTTTCCATGAAGCAGATTCCTCAGCAGCAGGTTTACAACATCTTCCTTCAAGAGAAACAAGATGGAACAAATTTCTCTTAAAGGCACATTTTATCACAATTCTAACTGTTGCTCAGAGACTGGGCATTGACACACATCATGTGTTGTCAATAGTCTCACATTAAATGCTTTCTAAAAGAGTGGAATAATTTTTCCATCAGGTCCAATGACAGAGAGCTGGCATGAGGCACCAAGAAAACAATCAATCTGAAGCCCTGCAACAAGGGTGGAGCTTGCAATCCCAGAAAGGCACACTGCTTACTTTGCTGCTTCTTTCTTGGCATGTGATGACAAAATAACCTTTTGCTTATTCACTTGCTTAGTGGAACTTGTGGGTCATGGCATCACTGGATGGCCGGCCAGTATTGTTTGCCTGTCCCTAGCTGGCTTTCAATTGAGCGGCTTGCTGGGCCATTTCAGAGGTTAGTTGAGACCCATTGCTGTGGGTCTGGAGTCACATGTAGCCCAGACCAGGCAAAGATAGCAGATTTCCTTCCCTGAAGCACATTAATTAGTCAGAGGAGCTTTTCCAACATCAATAGATTCTTTATTCAAAATTTGTTTTTAACTTATATTCAAATTTCACTATTTGCTGTGACAGGATTCAAACCCAGTTCCTCAGAACATTAGCTTAGTTTCTGTATTAATGAATGAATTTATAAAAGCCCTGATGAAGAGCTTTTGCCCGAAACATCGATTCTCCTGCTCCTTGGATATTGCCTGAATTGCTGTGCTTTTCCAGCACCACACTCTCAACTTTTTGTTGTCAGAAAGTTAGCCCTTTTTTTCCTAAAAGCTGTTCCTTGACTCAAGGATACACTGTCCTTGATTTTTTTCAGAGAGGTAATAAACTGGGCCGGACTCCGATCAGTCTGGTTTGGGACAGACATGAAAAGGATTTTGAGAAGTCTTTTGTTTATATGTAAACAGATGAGACTTCAGGCCAAAGTGGTCATGTTTTCGACGTGGACCTGTATAATGAAAGGGGAGTGATCAGCTCTCTAGCTGAGCTGAGCTGAGCTGAGCAGTTTTAGTTCACTCTTGAACTGGTAAGTTCAAAAGGGAGCTATGTAGAAACTCTCTCTCTCTTTTCTGCCCTTCAACTTCAACCTGTAAGCATGTATTCCATTTAGACTGGGTTTTAAAGGGAGTTTGCTTAGTGGAACTGTTGTGTATATTCAGAACAGCATAATTAAGTCTAGCTGGATAGGCTAAGTTCTGTAGGGGTTCTTTATTCTGTTCTTTGTGTTTCATTGTGTAACTTTGTAAATAAATTGTTGTCTGTTTTAAAATCTAGTAGTCAACCTAGCTATCTTACTCCGGTTAATTTTCACTGTACACTTAGCAAAACAAATTGCAAAGTTATGGTCTGGGGCTGCATGCTTAAGAATGTTTTGAGTGGTCTGACCTAGTCCATAACACTGTATTAATAGTCTAGCAATAATACCTCAAGCCATTGCCTCCCATCAGTGTGCTCCCTTTTGTAGGACTCCCCTGCAAAGATGGGCATCTCCAGCAGTAGCCTGAATGGAACTGAATGTATGAAAAACTCCTAGCCACAGTCAGTTCGACAGCGAGGGGGTTACTGTCCTAGCTGGCTTCTGAGTTGCAGCATGAGCTGGCAGATTTCAGCGATGACCTTTTCTGTGAAGGATTGGTCATGGTTGAATTTCAGATCGGAGAACAGCTTCCTAATACCTTCTGTCGATTCAGCCACCTGCAAAGATGCTTCGATCCCTCCTTTCTCTTGCTTTAGCATTTCCTGCTTTGTGTAACCTCATTTCACTCTTCAAGTTATGCTCAATAACTGTGAACCCCCTAGATTTCAAAGCAACTTGTTTGTGCAAGACCACTCATGAAAGAAAAAGAATTTCAGCAACTTACCATAGAAACTGAGGGAAATTTTAATCAATTTTCGAATACAACTCGCAGAAATGCAACAATATCCAATTAAAATAAACTTGCCACTAACCCATAGAAAGCTGACGATCACTTCACATAATAAAGTGACATTTCCTTCAAACTTTTTTATACTTCTGGTCAGAATTTGCATGGTTAAGAAAGGGTATAAACTGGAGGATGGAGGGCTATTATTAGGAGATTGAGCTCAGGTGACTTCACAATTCATCTACTCTGTGCGCCTGCAACTGACAGTCAGGGATGGCTAGCTGTTCATGAGCTAGAGGCAGGCCTTCGGCCTCTATGGTGAGTAAGTCCCAACTCAGAGAGTTGGTACTAGCTCTCGAGTTCTCAGAAGTATCATCCCTGAGGGAAAAGAGGGAAGGGGGCCTGAAAGAAAGCAAATATGGGAGGCGTAGTGGTGACTGGGAGAGGAGCCTAACAGGAAAGTCAGTGGAACCGCAATGGCAGGAGTCTCTGTGAGTAATTCAGGAGACACAGCAGAGATTCATTCTGAGGAAAAAGAAGCATGGTACAGGAAGAATGAAGCAACCATGGCTGACTAGGGAAGTCAGGGATAGATAAAAGCAAAAGAGAAAGCATATCATGTGGCGAAGAGCAGTGGGAAATCAGCGGATTGGGAAGCTTACAAAGACCCACAGAGAGCAACAGAAAAATAAATAAGGAGGGAGAATATTAAATATGAGGATAAGCTAGCCAGTAATTTCAAGGAAAACTGGAAGAGTTTCTTTAAATATATAAAGGGCAAAAGAGAGACAAAAGTAGATATTGGGCCACCGGAGAGTGATGCTGGAGAGATAGTAGTGGTGAACAAAGAAATGTCTCGGGTACTGAATAATTACTTTACTTCAGTTTCCATGGTGGAAGGCATGAATAATATCCCAAAAATTCAAGAGAGTTTGGGGACAATGAGAAAATGCAAAAAAACTGAATGGCCTGAAGGAACGTGAAACACCAGGATGAGATGGGACTAATCCCAGAGTTCTAAGGGAGATAGCTGAAGAGATAGTGGAGGCATACGTGGTAATCTTTCAAGGATCACTACAATCAGGGAAGGTCCCAGAGGACTAGAAAATCACTAATGTGACACACCTATTTTAAAAGGGAGTAAGGCAAAAAAACAGAAAATTACAGACCAATTAGCCTAACCTCAGTTGTGGGTAAGATCTGGAAATCCATTGTGAAGGATGAGATTTCTGAATGGTAAAATGAAGAGTATGGTAAAATAAGACAAAGTCAGTATGGTTTCATCATGGGAGGTCATGCCTGACAAATCTGTGAGAATTCTTTGAAGAAGTGACAAGCAGGTTACACCAAAGAGAGCCAATAGATGTTATCTACATGACTTCAACAAGGTGCCATACAGGAAGCTACTGATTAAGGTAAGCGTCCATGGTGTTAGAGGCAAGGTACTAGCATGGATAAAAGTTTGGCTGTCTGTCAGGAAACACAGAGTGAGGATAAAAGGGTCTTTCTCAGGATGGTAGTCAGTGACAAGGCTCAGTATTGGGACCACAATTTTTAACTTTATACATTAATGATCTAGATGAAGGAATTGAGGACATTCTGGCAAAGTTTGCAGATGATACAAAGACAGGTAGAAGTGGACAGGAAGCTGCAGAAGGATTTGGACAGGTTAGGAGAGTGGGCAAAGGACTCGCAGATAGAGTACAATGTGGGAAAGTGTGAGGTCATGCACTTTATTAGGAAGAATAGAGGCATGGACTATTTTCTCAATGGGGAAAAGATTCAGAAGTCTGAAGTGTAAAGAGATTTGAGAGTTCTAGTCCAGGATTCTCTCAAGGTAAGCTTGCAGGTTGAATCATTAGTTAGGAAGGGAAATGCAATGATGACATTTACTTTGAGAGGACTTTCAGTAAGAGCAGAGAATATGGTAAAAGATGGGGTGCTGTGGCATTGTTAGTCAAGGACAGTATTACTGTTGCAGAAAGGACGTTTGAGGAATCGTCTACTGAAACAGTTCCAAAGATATAGAGGTAAGGATAGCAAAGTTGATTCTCAACAGGAGCGAGAGTGACAGGGTAGTTGTTATGGGAGACTTGAACTATAGTGTTTCCAATCAATATTTGGAAAGTTAAAGTCTCCCATAACAACTACCCTGTCACTCTCACTCCTGTTGAGAATCAACTTTGCTATCCTTACCTCTATATCTCTGGAACTGTTTCAGTAGACGATTCCTCAAACGTCCTTTCTGCAACAGTAATACTGTCCTTGACTAACAATGCCACAGCACCCCATCTTTTACCATTATATTTGGTACTTTGGTAGTATAGGCTGAGATTAGAAACAGGAAAGGAGAGGTTACCCTGTTGGGTGTTTTCTATCGGCCTCCAAACAGTTCCAAAGATATAGAGGTAAGGATAGCAAAGTTGATTCTCAACAGGAGCGAGAGTGACAGGGTAGTTGTTATGGGAGACTTGAACTATAGTGTTTCCAATCAATATTTGGAAAGTTAAAGTCTCCCATAACAACTACCCTGTCACTCTCACTCCTGTTGAGAATCAACTTTGCTATCCTTACCTCTATATCTCTGGAACTGTTTGGAGGCCGATAGAAAACACCCAACAGGGTAACCTCTCCTTTCCTGTTTCTAATCTCAGCCTATACTACCAAAGTACCAAATATAATGTTGCCTCATCTCTTGTTGGCCTATCTACATACTGTGTCAGGTAACCCTCCGACACACATTGGACAAAAATTAACCATCTAAAGTACTTGAACTATAGTATTCCCAGTCAATATTTGGAAAGTTAAAGTACTTTAGATGGTCAATTTTTGTCCAATGTGTGTAGGAGGATTGCCTGACACAGTATGTGGACAGGTCAACTAGGGGCAAGGCCACATTAGATTTGGTACTGAGTAATGAACCCAGCCAGATGTTAGAGTTGGAGGTAGATGAGCACTTTGGTGTTAGCAACCACTATTCCATTATGTTTACTTTAGCGATGGAAAGAGATAAGCATATACTACAGGGCAAGAGTTAGAACTGGGAGAAAGGCAATTATGATGCAATTAGGCAAGATTTAGGATGGATAGGATGAGGAAGGAAACTGTAGGGGATGGGCTGAAATGTGGAGCTTATTCAAGGACCAGCTACTACGGGTCCTTGATAAGTATGTACCGTCAGGCAGGGAGGAAGTTGTCAAGTGTGGGAGCTGTGGTTTACTAAGGAAGTTAAATCTCTTGTCAAGAGGAAGAAGGCGGCTTATGTTAGGATGAGATATGAAGCGTCAGGTAGAGCACTTCAAAGTTACAAGTTAGCCAGGAAAGACCAAACGAGACAGCTAAGAAGAGCCAGAAGGGGACATGAGAGGTTGTTGGCAGATATGATCAAGGTAAATGCTAAGGCTTTTTATAGGTATATCAGGAATAAAAGAATGACTAGAGTAAGATTAAGGCCAATCAAGGATAGCAGTGAGAAGTTATGTGTTGAGTCAGAGGAAATAGGGAAAGTGCTAAATAAATATTTTTCATCAATACTCACACTAGAAAAAGATAATGTTGTCAAAGAGAATACTGAGATACAGGCTACTAGATTAGATAGGATTGAGGTTCACTGTGGGGGGGGGGGGGGGGGGGGGGAGTGTTAGCAATTCTAGAAAGTTTGAAAATAGGTAATTCCCCTGGGTGGGATGTGATTTATCCTATGATTCTCTGGGAAACCAGGGAGGAGATTGCTGAGCCTTTGGCTTTGATCTTTATGCCGTCACTGTCTACAGGACTAGTGCCAGACAAGGATAGCAAATATTGTTCCCTTGTTCAAGAAGGGGAGTAGAGACAACCCTGGTAATTATAGATCAGTGTTATGTGGTATTACTTCAGTTGTTGGTGAAGTTTTGGAAAAGGTTATCAGAGACAGGATTTGTAATCATCTGGAAAGAAATAAGTTGATAAGGGATAGTCAACATAATTTTATGAAGGGTAGGACGTGGCTCACAAACTTTGAGTTCTTTGAGAAGGTGACCAAACAGGTGGGTGTGGGTAAGCGGTTGATGTGGTGTGAGCTGAAAATGTGTTGCTGGAAAAGCGCAGCAGGTCAGGTAGCATCCAAGGAGTAGGAGAATCGACGTTTCGGGCATGAGCCCTTCTTCCTGAAGCCAGGGCTCATGCCCGAAACATTGATTCTCCTGCTCCTTGGATGCTGCCTGACCTGCTGCGCTTTTCCAGCAACACATTTTCAGCTCTGATCTCCAGCATCTGCAGTCCTCACTTTCTCCTGGTTGATGTGGTGTATATGGATTTCAGTAAGGCATTTGATAAGGTTCCCCACAGTGGGTTTTGCACAAAATAAGGCAGCATGGAATTGAGGGTGATTTAGCGGTATGGATCAGAAGTTAACTTGCTGAAAGAAGACAGAGAGTGGTGGCTGATGGGAAATGTTCATCCTGGAGTTCAGTTCCGAGTGGTGTACTACAAGGATCTGTTTTGGAGCCACTGCTGTTTGTCATTTTTAGAACTGATCTTGATTCGGGTGTAGAAGGATGGGTTGGGTAAATTTGCCGATGACACTAAGGTCGGTAGAGTTGTGGTTAGTGATGAAAGTTGTTGCAGGTGACAGAGGGACAGAGATAAGCTGCAGAGCTGGGCTGAGAGGTGACAAATGGAGTTTAATGCAGAAAAGTGTGAGGCGATTCACTTTGGAAAGAGTAACCAGAATGCAGAGTACTGGACTAATGGTAAGATTCTCGATAGTGTAGAAGAGCAGAGAGATCTTGGTGTCCTTGTACATAAATCCCTGAAAGTTGCTACCCAGCTTGATCGGGTTATTTAGAAGGCATACAGTGTGTTAGCTTTTATTAGTAGAGTGATTGAGTTTCAGAACCATGAGGTCATGCTGCAGCTGTACAAAACTCTGGTGCAGCTGCACTTGGAGTATTGCATACAGTTTTGGTCACCGCATTATAGGAAGGATGTGGAGACTTTGGAAAGGGTTCAGAGGAGATTTACTAGGATGGTGCATGGTATGGAAGGAAGATCTTACAAGGAAAGGCTAAGGGATTTGAGGCTGTTTTCATTAGGGAGAAGAAGGTTGAGAGGTAACTTAAGACACATAAGATATACAGAGGGTTAGATAGGCTGGACAGTGAGAGTCTTTTTCCTTCGATGTTGATGGCTCCCATGAGGGCACATAGCTTTAAATTGAGGGGTGATATATATATAGAACAGATGTCAGAGGTAGTTTCTTTACTCAGAGAGTAGTAGGGGCGAGGAACGCACTGCCTGCAATAGTAGTAGATTTGCCAACTTTAAGGGCATTTAAATGGTCATTGGATAGAAATATAGACAAAAATGGAATAACATAGGTTAGATAGGCTTTGAATTGGTTTCACAAGTCGGTGTAAGATCGAGGGCGGAAGGGCCTGCACTGCACTGTAATGTTCTATGTTCTATGTAGGTCTTGAATATAAAAACAGGAACACACTTCTGAGGCTCTATAAGGGTCTGGTCAAGTCATATTTGGAGCATTGTGAGCAGTTTTGGGCACCATATCGAAGGAAGGTTGTACTGTCCATGCAGTTGTTCAGAGGACGTTCACGAGAATGGTCCCAGGAAAGGAAAGCTTAACATATGAGGAACGTTTGAGGACTCTTGGACGAGATGGAATTTAGAAGGAAGGGGTGAGATCTAATTCAAACTTAGAGAACATTGAATGGCCTGGACACAGTGAATGTTGGGAAGACTCTTCCATTCGTAGGAGAGACTAGGACCCAAGGGTACAGCCTGACAGGAAAGGGAAGACCTTTTAGAATGCAGATAAGGAGAAACTTCTTCAGCCAGAGACTGGTGAATCTATGGAATTCACTACCACAGAAGCCTGTGGGGGCAAGGTCATTGAGTGTATTTAAGACTGAGATAGATAGGTTCTTGATAGACAAGGGGATCTCCTCCTATGTTGAATGATTTTATTGTCTTATGATGACAGAGAGAATGAAAGTAAATAAGACGATGGAAAAACCGAGTGAGGGGTCCTCCAGTACAAAGAAGGGCCCATAAAAGTGCACACTCCCACCACCCATTACCCCTTCACCAGCTATCTTGTTGCTTAGTAAAAGCTACTTGGCTGAACAAGCAGTGGTATACAGCTGCTATGGATATCATGCTAGCAATGGTGGAAACTGGCCCTTATGTGAACATTAATACAGCACATTGTGTCTCTCAATTGGCCTATGATGGGCAAGTTGGCTGAAAACTCCAATGTTGGCTGTTATATTGTGGAGTGGGCAGGAGTGGGGGTGGGCAATTAGCATCAGGAATAGCATTTGCTGACCAATTTTACAGCCCCATCCCTTCATAATCTGCCTGTTAAATCCAGTCTTTGACTTATATATGTTTATCCCTTCACCATGATGGCCACTGGCACTGTCTGTCTCAGAAACAGACCAGTGAATCAGACTCCATTTTGGAGCCTTTTAAAGGACCATTTGGTGCTCCAAAATAAGATTCTTGCCCAACTCCATTCTCCTCAGCCCCTCGCCATGAGCTTCCATAAAGAACCATCAATTCCATTAATTAGCTGCATAAGAGATCATTAAACAGAGTTCACAATTAAAATTAACCTTTAAGATACTGACTTTACTGTATACGAAAATCTTCTTAGCGATTTGTAACTGTATGATCAATAGCAGACTCATGCATCAGTACATTGATTCATTCTAAAGGTTTATGCACCAGCTGACAATTTCAACATAATATGCATATAACATTTCGTAGAAATTAAACACCTGCAGGAAACTCTTTAGAATATAAGCAAATAAACTCACCCCATGGCTGGATCAAGGGCAATTCCTTTGGGATTGTGTAGCTCCAGATCTAGCAGTGTAATACAAGTATCACCATTTTGATTGCATACAAATATTCGGTCACTGACATCATCCACAAAGTAATAGTTTCCAGTAAGCCAGTCTAAAGCCATTTGTTCCACATCTGCCAAAGCAAAAATAACACATTAGATCAAAAACACAGGACAATTTATTGGTTGGCTGACTGCTGTGCAAGGGAAAAAAAAATACCCTTTCATGCCTGCAAATTTATTTCAGTATCTTGGTCAAATCTTCAGTTAATTTGTGTTCAAGAATTTCTTATATAACGATGTAATCCTCTTCACCAGAAATACCACCACTTTGATCTTTGATCATTTCTCAATGCTTGGTATTCATGTGCAAAAAAGAGTAGGTTCAAGTAGTATTAAAATTCTTAAAGAATCTAATATGCTTTTCTACAGAGTAACAATGTTCTCTAAGTTCTTTTTTGGTTAACTCAGAATGTTCAGCAGCTCCGTTTTACAAAGATGGAAGGACTTTCTTGCACTTGCCAATGCATTAACCTTCAATTTTCTTCAAATAATGCAAGACTCACTAAAGTAAGTGACATCACAATGTCGCTTTATTATATTTGGCCTTTCTTTCTTCTGCCTGATCTTTCCCACCAAGCAGCTTGTGAGATTTATTTTCCATTTTTGCTCCATGAAATGTTTTCAGTTAGCAAAATGGCAAGTCTATCAACATTCTTGCAATTGACAAGAGACTTAAATGAAATGAATTAAATGAATTGATCTGACCATCAACTGAGGATTTCAATTTACCATACAAGTGCTGCTTTCCTAAGACACAGAATTGTTTTTGTCTTTTTGCTTTCTCTTGTTACAAAACCAACTCTCCAAGGAGAGAAAGCACATCACATAAACTACCAAAGCCAGGCAAAACAGAATGATCTAAATATAAAATCAAAAAGTAAACTAAAAAGGGTACCTGATAAGAAAAGTGAGAACATAGTTACAACTGAATGTGTGAATGCCACTGCTGTGATGCTGCTTCTTTAATAAGGTTATGTTATCCTTAGTTTTTTTTGTCTGAGGGATAGTAAAGGCAGAGGTTCTGATGTGTCTGGAAATATCTCCTTGAAAAAGCTTTCAAGTTTGTTTTAAAACCCTTGTACAATGAAAGGAGAGTAGCCAGTTTTCCCAGTTCAGAGTTTGGTTTGGTTTGGTTTTAACAAGTTGTTTTGTTTGCAGCTGCTGGTCAGGTTTTAGCTGGGAACCCAGAGAAACTTTAGAGGACCCAAAGGAACCCCTCCATGCTGATCCTGTCTCTCTCTCTGACATCTCTCTTGTAAGAACCTGTGTTGTTATTACCTTTTCTTGCCAAGGGGGTCTTTATGAGGATTAAAGCAAGTATTTGGAACAGCATCATGAAGTTGTGATAGAGTTGATTTAAGTTTTCAGATAGATTAAGCTGTTTTAAATTCATTTTGCTTTTGTTTTTGTTCCATTCAATAGTCTGTCATATAAATTCTGCTTTGTTTGAAACTAAGTGGTTGGGCCAGCTGCATCACTCCTGGAATATCCACATTACACCTGCCTAAAACAACTGAAAAAATTAGGGTTTGGGCTGCCTTCTTGAAATGTTTTAAGGGGGTCTGTCCTGGTCCATAACAGCCACACAAAAGAAACAATGCATAATTTCTATAATATTTATAGATTTGGTGTGAGCCAACCTAAGATAGACCATGAGACTTTTAGACATAGGAACAAACATTAGGCCATTTGGCCCATTCAGTCTGCTCCACCATTCAATCATTGCTGATAAGTTTCTCAACCTCATTTTCCTGCTTCCTCCCTGTAACCTTTGATCCCCTTAACAATCAATAACTTATCTATCTCTGCCTTAAATATACTCAATGACCTGACCTCCACAGTCTTCTGTGGCAATGAGTTCCATACATTCACCACTGTCTGGCTGAAGAAATTTCTCCTTATCTCCATTCTCCTTTACTCTAAGGCTATGCCTTTTGGTCCTTGTCTCTCCGACTAATGGAAGCATCTTCCCAAAGTCCATTCCTTCCAGACCATTCAGTATTTTGTAAATTCAAATTGAATCCCCTCTCATCCTTCTAAACTCCATTGAGTATAGTCCCAGAGTTATTAAACATTCCTCATATGTTAAGCCTTTTATTCCTGGAGTCATTCTCGCGAACCTCCTCTGGATCCGCTCCATGGCCAGTACATTCTTATTGAGATATGGGGCCCAAAACTATGCACAATACTCCAAATGTGGTCTGATCAGAGCTTTATAAAGCATCAGAAGTACATCCCTGCTTTTATATTCTAGTCCTCTTGAAATATATGCTGACATTGCATTTGTCTTCCTAACTACTGACTAAACCTTAAAATTTACCTTAAAGAATCTTGGACTAAAATTCCCAAATCCCTTTACAGTTCAGATTTCTGAATTTTCTTCATATTTAGAAAATAAACTATACTCCTTTTCTTCCTACCACAGTGTATGACCTCACACTTTCCCATGTTGTATTCTATCTGTCACCTTTTTGCCTACTCTCCTAACATGGTTAGAAACAAAAAACTGCAGATGCCAAGGTAAACAAGCAGGAGGCTGGAAGAACACTGCAAGCCAGACAGCATCAAGAGGTGCAGAAGTCAACTTTTCAGATGTAACCCTTCTTCAGGACTGGAGGTAGGTGTAAGGAGAGGAGAACTACAGATAAGGAGGCTGAGGTGGGTGGTGAGGTGGGGATAGGTGAATACAGCTAGAGGGTATGACCTGGTTGGTCAATGGGAGAAATGAATCTGGTTGGTAGCAGGAAGGAAGAGTCGATCAGAGGAATGTAATAGAAAAGGAGGGGCTGGGAAGGAAATTAGGGGATAGGAAGGGAGGTTATTTGAAATTGGAGAACTCAAAGTTGTGTCCTCCAGTATCCGATGCTCCCAATGTGGTCTTCTCTACATCGGGGAGACCAATAGTAAACTCAGGGCATGTTTTGCTCAGCATCTCAGCTAGGGCCAATCCGATGTCCCAGTCACTACCCATTTTAATTCTCCTTCCCACTCCATTTCTGACATTACCATCCTTGGTCTCTTCCTTTGCCACAGTGAATCAGACAGCAAATTTGAGGAATAGCACCCCATCTTCCGCTTGTGCAGCCTACAGCCCAAAGGACTCAATATTGAGTCCTCCAATTTCAAACAACCTCCCTGTCCTGACCCTTGCAGAACACCACTTGTCACCAGCTGCCATCCTGAGAAGGACTTTTTATCCCCACTCTCTGCTTTCTGCCAGACGGCCAAAGTTCTATCCATGCTAGCACCTTGCCCCAAACACCATGGGCCCTTATTTTACTCGTATCTTCCTATGCGGCATCTTGTGAAAGGCCTTCTGGAAGTCCAGGTAGCTAACATCCATTAGCTCTCTTTAGTCTAATGTGCTTGTTACCTCCTGAAAGAATTCTAACAGGTTTATAGGCATGGCTTCCCCTTTATGAAACCATGTTGACTTTGCCCTATTTTATCACTTCCAAGTATTCAGAAATCTCATCCTTCACAATGGACTTCAAAAATTTGCCATCAACCAAGGTCAGGCTAACTGGCCTGTAATTTCCTGTCTTTTGCTTTTCAGAGGAACCTCGATTATCGGAATACCAATTATACGAAAATCGGATTATCCGAAGGAAATCTTGAGGTCCCAATTGAAACATTATATCAAAGATGGGTTTCTAACAGTGATCGCGTCTTTTGTTTCCAGTGATTAAACAGGCACCTAATGACTGACCTCCCAACCTATCTCTCTCCCCACACTTTCTCTGGAGTTCAACAGAGGGGTGTACACTAACCACCCTCCAGCCTTCCCCAGATAATCTGACCAACATTGCCCTGTACAGGGCAGAGGTGGAACCTGTCAAAAAGTTGCACTAAAAAGTTGTGTGTGTAGCTGTGGCTCTGTGTGTGTGCTATTTGGAGAATTACCCCACAAGGGCGGCAGCAGCAGCAGCAGTCTTACTGATAGTGTCCTGTCTGGCTGCCCCAGAGAGGGGGCGGAGGCAGTGCTGGACAGGGGTGGGGGGATGGGCAGGGGGGCAGTGTTGTACTGGGATGGAGGCTCAGGGCAGTGTTAGATGGGGATGGAGGCAGGAGTGGGGCAGGGTTGGACGGGGATGGGGCGGGGCAGTGCTGGACGGGGATGGGGTGTGGGGGGTGGGTGCTGTGCAGTACTGGGATGGGGGCGGGTGGGGAGCGGGGGCAGTGCTGGATGGGGATGGGGGGGCAGGGCAGTGCTGTACTGGGATGGGAGCGCGGGGAGGCGGGCAGTGCTGGACGGGGATGGGGGCAGGCGGGGGGAGGTGTTGGATCAGTTTGGGGGACAGGGGAGGTGCCAGGGTGGGGGGGTGTTGGATAGAGTTTGGGGATGGGGGCTCACGTGCTGTGTGCTGCTGCAGTCTCCTCAATGGGGAGCAGACTTTAAAAACTCCGAGCCCCAGAAGAAAGGCATTTAATTGATTAACCGAATAATTGATAATCTGAACGAAATAGTGCCTGCCCATAATCGAGGTTCTCCTGTAGTCCCTTCCTAAACAGCGGGTAATAATAACAAATTTTCTGTCGCCTTGAAACCTCGAGCCCTCAACTCCAGTGATTCTGGAAGATCACCATTATCTCTTCAGCCATCTCTTTCAGAACTCTGAGATGTAGTCCATCTGGTCCAGGTGAGTATTCCACCTTCAGATTTCCCAGTTTTTCTAGCCCCTTTTCCTTGGTTATGACCTCACCACCCACCAGCGGACTCGCTTGAATTTTTGCAGTGCTCCTCATTTCTTCCATTGTGAAGACTGACACAAAGTACTTATTCAATTCCTCAGCCGTGTATTTGTTCCCCATTATTCCATGACCAGAGTCTTTTCCAGCAGTCCAATGTCCAATTTTGTCTCTTTTTTTACCTTTACATATCCAAAGAAACTCTTGCAATCTTCTTATATATTATTGACTCACTTACCTTCATATTTAATCTTCTCCCTCCTTATTTCTTTTTCATTGTCCTCTATACGTCTTTGGAGGTTTCCCAATCCTCTGGCTTCCCACTGCCCTTTGCCACATTATATGCTTTCTCTTTTGCTTTTATGCTGTCCCCGATTTCCCTCACGAGCCATGGTTGCCTCATCCTTCCTTTAGGATGCTTCTTTTTCCTCAGGATGAATTAATGCTGTGTCTGCCAAATTACACCCAGAAACTCCTTCCATTCTGTTCCACTGTTTTTTCTACTTGGCTACTCTCCCAGTCAATTCTACTAAGCTCCTCCCTCATGCCTCTGTAGTTGGCTTTAGTCAACTGTCATACCATTACACTTGATTCCAGTTTCTTCCTCTCAAATTGCAGGGTAAATTCTATCACATTATGGTCACTGCCTCCTCAGGGTTCCTTTATCTTAAGTTCTCTTACTGTCCATGTCATTACATAACACTAAATCCAGAATTGCCATTTCCCTATTGGCCTCCACCACAAGCTGCTTTAAAAAGCCATGTTGTAGGCATTCCACAAATTCATTTTCTTGCAATCCAATACCAACCTGATTTCCCAGTCAACTTGCATATTGAAACACCTCACAATCACTGGAACTTTGCGTTTCTTACACACCTTTTCTATCTCCTTGTGTATCTTGTGCCCCAAATCTTGATTACTATTTGGAGGCCTGTACATAACTCCCATTACAGCTTTCTTTACCTTTGCAGTTCCTCAACTCTACCCACATAGATTGTACATCATCTGACCCTACTTTGTTTCTTCCTTAGATATGGTGCCCAGACCAGACCCTTAACCTACTGCTTGCTTGTTATTGGCCATTATACTTCTTGAAAGTTTACTTTTTCTTTCCACCCCACTTTCTAGCTTAAAGTCCTGTTGACCACCCTATTTACCCTTTTCACTCGTGCATTGATCCCAGCTCAGTTCAGGTGAAGACCATCCCAATGCCTTCTGTTCCAATATGGCTGCTAGTACCCCATGAAAAGGAAGCCCTCTTTCCTGCACCTCCACTCTTTTAGCCACATGTTTACTGTCTTTATTCTCATGTTCCTATGCCAATTCGCACATGGCTTGGGCAGTAATCCAGAGATTATAACTCTTGAGGACCTGTTCTTTAATTTAGCTCCTAGTTCCTGGTAATCGCTGAACAGGTCCTCTTTCCCAGACTTGCCTACGTTGTGTGACCCGATATGGACCACAATAACCTGATCCTCCACCTCCCTCCCTAATATCCTTTCTAGCCAGTGAGAAATGTCTCTCACACTGGCACCGGGCAGGCAACATACACTTCCAAAGGATATGTAACTTGTGTTTAAAAATGAAATATCTGACAATTTCCCAAGTTTAATATCCTTATGAAGCATTACAGATTATTTATACATTTTCACGAGTGATTGTAACGTGTGATTCATCCACATTTTTATTTATGATGCAAGTTTATGCCAGTTTTGTGCTGTCTGCTGTTATGCATTATTGCTGAATGTCGCAGTGTTGAATCACTGCTCATCTCAGCAAAGAGGCCAATGTTAAATACTGATTGACATCATGACCTGCATGTTCTGCCTATTTCCAATGGATGGTCATTGCAAGTCCATTTACATCCTCATCAAACTATCATCTTACACGCTCATGCTAGAAGTATGCCAGTGATACATTATATATATCCTATTTTGGAGCCAGAATACCATTTGCAGCATGAAAATACTGCATGCAAATGTGTCAAATTGTGCTGTCTTAGTTTTATAAGGGCATTTAATTCAGGAAGAGTCGAGGATGATACTTGAATGAACTCATTTTAAAAAAGCTTTCTCAGCATGAAAGAATTTTAGGTCCCTTGTCAGAGGAACAATATTTCTCAGTTCAAATGACATAGATTTGCTGTATGGGATTCGACTTATGAGCCCTTTTCAGGATAGATTCAAATATCATCAAGCTTACAACAATTTCATTGTGACAGAAAAGGTCATTTTCTTCTTGTTTACTTCAAATATGGGTTATTTGATAAAGATTTATTTTGACTTCTAAGACTCTATTTACAGTCTCAAAAAGCAATCAGAAATACAAATATCGAACCATTTTGCTATTCAGGTGATTTCAGCAAAGGGAGCGACGTGCTAAATTTCACCACAACTTTATGATTTTCAATGCTCTTCAAGACTTCCTCAACTCACTCCGTGAGTTCACAAAAATTGTTAGGAACACTGGACAGAAATAAAAGTTTGTTATTAAAAGTGATTGCTCAAGCACATTGGAGCCAAGCCTGAAATTCCTGTCCTATTTTCCACGCCTCCTGCTGACTGAACAATGAAGAAAAAATACTTGTCAACAATCTGGCCATAACTCAAAGCTGCAATTCCTGTCACACAAAAGAATCGTCCCTCTGGAGCAAATAATTAACATGGCCACTGTATGTCTGCACACTGTTTAAAATCACAGAAGAAAATACCAAACAAACAGTGATTTACCAATGTCTTTAAAAAAGCAACTTAACAAAATAATACATTTGGAAAACTGGGAACAAACTGGGTGGTGCAGGAGGGTTGGTTTTTTGACTGTGAACAGGAGTGTGCTGCAAGGATCAGTGCTAGATCCACTGTCATTTATATAAATGATTTAGATATGAATATATAGGATATGGAGGTGCCAGTATTGGATTGGGGTGGACAAAGTTAAAAATCACACAACACCAGGTTATAGTCCAACAGGTTTATTTGAAAGCACAAGCTTTCAGAGCACTGCTCCTTCATCAGGTAACGAGTAGGCAGGATCACAGGATACAGAATTTATAGTGAAAGATCAAAGTGTCATACAACTGATGCAATGTATTGTACAAACCTAGAATAGTAGTAAGTCTTTAATCACTTCAAATGGGGACGCAGGTTTCATTTGATTAACATGTAAACCTCAGAACTTCTTTCAAGTAACAGTCCCGAGACAATGTGAGGTTTTATCAGTATTAAAGAAAAGGTGACATCTCAGCTCAGACAATGAATTAAAGGTGTGCGGTTAGAGTCTGTCTGTAAATCAACCTTGAGTTAGACTGGTTCTGTCTCCAAAGTAGGAATTTATAAAATGTCACATGGACTGACTGCCTGCAGATTGTGTGCTTTTTGAATAATATAGAATGTATCTGCATATACAAATCTGCAAATGCAAACTTACCTCATAGATTTATATATGTCTGTGAGAATATGTGTGTATATGAGAGAGAGTGTGTGTGCATGTGTGTGTCCGCGTGTGGGAGAGAGGGAGAGAGTGTGTGTATGCATGTAAGACAGTGTGTGTATGCTTGATAGAATGTGTGCTTGAGCATGACGAAGTATACGCCTGTGAGAGGGTGAGGGTGTGTATGAGAGATAGAACTTGATACGAGAAAGGGTCTGCATGAGTGTGAGTGTGATCATGTGTAAGGGTGAGTGTGTATGTGTGCTTTTGTGAGACTGTATAGTGTAGTGGGATCACCTGGCATGTGACATGAACCCAAGATCTCAGTTAAGGCTGGAGGTATGGTTAATAAATTGTGCGAAGATTTGTAGCTTGGGTACTCGTTGTTGTGGTTCTGTTCACCGAGCTGGGAATTTGTGTTGCAGACGTTTCGTCCCCTATCTAGGTGACATCCTCAGTGCTTGGGAGCCTCTTCTGAAGTGCTTCTGTGATGTTTCCTCCGGCATCTATAGTGATTTGTATCTGCCACTTCCGGTTGTCTGTTCCAGCTGCAGTGGCTGGTATATTGGGTCCAGGTCGATGTGCTTATTGATTAAATCTGTGGATGAGTGCCATGCCTCTAGGAATTCCCTGGCTGTTCTCTGTTTGGCTTGCCCTATAATGGTAGTGTTGACCCAGTTGAACTCATGTTGCTTATCATCTGAGTGTGTGGCTACTAAAGATAGCTGGTCATGTCGTTTCGTGGCTAGTTGGTGTTCATGGATGCGGATCATTAGCTGTCTTCCTGTTTGTCCTATGTAGTGTTTTGTGCAGTCCTTGCATGGGATTTTGTACACTACATTGATTTTGTTCATGCTGGGTATCGGATCCTTCGTCCTGGTGAGTTGTTGTCTGAGAGTGGTTGTTGGTTGCTGTTATGAGTCCTAGTAGTCGCAGTAGTCAGTTCAGAAATGTTCTTGATGTATGGTTAATAAATTTGCAGAAGACACCAAAATGGGTTGTGTAATGGGCAGTGAAGAAGATTACCTCAGAGTACAATGAAACTTTGATCTGAGGAGTGGCAGATGGAGTTTAATTTATATAAATGTGAGGTGTTACATTTTGGTATGGCAAAGCAGGGCAGGACATATACACTTAATGGGAAGGACCTGGAGAGTGTTTCCAATCAAAAGGACCCTGGAGTGCAGGTTCATAATGCCTTGAAAGTGGAGTCACTGGTAGACAGAGTAGTGAAGGTGGTGTTTGGGATACTTGCTTTTATTAGTCAGTGCATTGAGTAGAGAAGTTGGGAGTTTATGTTACAGCTGTCTCGAACATTGGTTATGCCACTTTTGGAATATTGTATTCAATTCTGGTCTCCCTGCTTAGGAAAGATTTTGTGAAATTTGAGAGGTTTCAGAAATGATTTACAAGGATGCTGCCAGGATTGGAGGGTTTGAGTTGTAGGGAGAAGTTGAATAGACTGGGGTTATTTTCATTGGAACATCTGAGGCTGAGGGGTGAACTTACAGAATTTTATAAAGTCATGAGGGGCATGGACAGTGTGAACAGTCAAGGAATAGGATGCAGTGTATGGTGGACAGAGATTGAAGCAGTAGAGAATGAAAGTAATCGTGTCTGGAGGAGATAAAGTCATGAATATGACTTTCAATAGGAAATACAATGAGATAGAAATTCAGTCTGATATAAATAATAACATTTAAAAAACATCTGGATGGGTATATGAACAGGAAGTATTATGACATTGAAGATGTGTACTGTACCTTTAGGACAGATTGAATGTTGTTTTGCACTGACAGCTTACAAGCACGTGAGATATGACTAACTAGCAGTCCTACAGTGTACTGGAAAATTGAAAATATGTAACATTTGGCGTGAAATAGATACCTGAGTTGGTTGCTGTTTTGACAACAATTTGAATTTAACCCATCAGTTTAAAGTATGCCCCAGGATACTAAAACACAATCAATTTTGAATTTATTGTCTTGCCAATATCGAACAAATGAGACGATCTGATGTTGGGGGTATAAAAAAGGCAGGCAGTTTGAAAGTCAGACATTACAACTGCCAGTTGAAACAGTCTCTATCAAATGTACCTTTGATATGAAACAACTTCACAGTTAAAAAAAAAAGATCCAGGGAGCTCTTCAGCCAGAAGAAAAAAGACACAGAAACGACAGAAATGGTTTGGAAACTAAGGTGATGTAATTTTAAAGAGTGTTTTATTGGAACAGTATATTTTTATAGACTTGGAGGCAGGTCATAAGCAGTTAAGAGAGGGGGGGGGGCTTAGAGTTGTGAATAGTTATTGTTTAATGTTCATTTTTAGAGTTAAAGAAATTGATTTTTTTTTTAAATAGTGGAATTTGGGAGTTCTCTATCACTCATATTTTAACAGATTCTGAGACAAGGTGAGATTTTCTGGGTGTTTGGTTTAATTAACAGAAGAGTTCACTGCTGTGTCATAACAGAAGGATTTAAAGGCATATGAGCCAAATGCTGACAAATGGGACTAGATTAATTTGGAATATCTGGTCGGCATGCTTGAGTTGAACTGAAGGAAGTGTTTCTGTGTTGTACATTTCTATGACTTTATGACTCTCAACAGATATTTTAAACTCACGTCCAGTTACTTAGTTATCACTCGCACTACATTTATCTTTACAATAAGAGAGACACTTACAAACTTCTTCCAATCCAGACAGCCTCATTGCTTTATGTTGTAACTTTATATATTTAGAAAAGATCCTACACATTAGCTCCCTTAGCAACAGGGAGCTTGTTTGGAATCAATAAATAACAGAATGAGTGGCACAGAAGAAGGCTACATAGCTCATCATGTATTCACCTACTGCCTCTCGACTGCTGTTTTCGCTTCACTGTGAAAACGTTTTCTCTTCAGAATATGATCCATTTGCTTTTAAAAGTTTTGTTCACTCTACCTCCACCACACTGGCAGGCAATGCATCAAATTCCTAACTGCTTGCTGTGTAAAACATTCTGTCCTCATGTCTCTCTTGTTCCTTTTGTCAATCATTGGAAACATAAATGCTGCCTTGCTCTCAGTCCTTGCATTAATGGACACAGTTTTTAGTTATCTATTCTAACCAGACACCACATGATTTTAAATATTTATATGAAATCTCTCCACAATCTTCTGTTCTTCAAGGAGAATATCCCAGTTTCTCCAATCTAATTACATAACTGATTTTCCTCACTCTGCTCTCTCTCTCTCTCCTGCATTCATTAAAATTGTGATTTTGAACTGAACAGATATTGGACCAGAGTTAGGCCATTCAATCAGTTGAGTCTACTCCACTATTCAATCATGGCTAATATGCTTCTCAACCCTGTTCACCTGCTTTCTCCCCATAACCCTTAACCCACACACAAATCAAAAACCTATCGACCTCTGTTTTAAATAATCAATGACGTGGCCTCCACAACTTTCAGTGGCAATGAATTTAGATTAACTGCCAAAGGTCATCCCTTGACTCTCAGGCTACGCCCTCGGATCTTACTCTCTCCTACTAATGGAAACATCTTCTTCACATCTATTTTAACCAGGCCTCTCAGTATTCTGCAAGTTGCACTGAGATCTCCCCAGTCCCTCCAAACTCCATTGAGTAGAGGCCCAGATGACACAACTGTTCTTCATATGTCAAGCCCTTCTTCCCCGGGATCATTCTGGTAAACGTCCTCCAGATCCCCCTTCCAATACTTCCTTCGATACATGCTTCCTTCGATACAGGGCCCAAAACAGCTCACAATATTTTAAATGCTGTCTAACCAGAGCCTGATACAACCTCAGCAGTATATCTCTGTCTTGTATTGTAGCCCTATTGAACTGAATGCTAACATTGCATTTATCTTCTTAACTGTCAAGTGAACCTGCATGTTAACCTTAAGAGAGTCTGAACTAGGACTCCTAAGTCTCTTGTACTTCAGAGTTCCAAAGCCTTTCCACATTTATAAACCAGTCTACAGTTCTATTCTTCCTACTGAAGTGCATAACCTCAAAATTTTACACATTGTATTTTTCTGATACTATTTTGCTCACTCTCCTACTCCATCCAAGTCCTTCTTCAGCCTCCCTGCTTCATCAATGCTGCCTATCGCAAATATTTGTGTCACTTGTAAACTTAGTAACAATGCATTTAGTTCCTTCCTCCAGATCATTAATGTACGACGTGAATAGTTACAGTCCCAACACTGACTCCTGGGGAATACCACTATTCACAGTTGCCTTCCTAAAAAAATCTCCCTATACCCACAGTTTACTTTCTGCCAAGCAAGCTATCCCCAATCTATGCCAGGGGCATGTCCCTAAAATATGGGCTCTTATCTGAAATATCAGCCTCCTGTGTTACACATTGTCAAAGGCCTTCTGGAAATCCAAGTGGAGAGAAATCAGGAGGGCAACAAGGGGACATGAGATAGCTTTGGCAAATAGGGTTAAGGAGAATCCAAAGGGTTTTTATATAATACATTAAGGACAAAAGGGTAACTAGGGAGAGAAACGGGCTCCTCAAAGATCAGGAAGGCAGCTTATATGTGCAGCTGCAGGAGATGGGGGAGATACTAAAATGAGTATTTTGCATCAATGTTTACTGTGGAGAAGGACATGGAAGATATAGAATGTGGGGAAATAGATGGTAACATCTTGAAAATTGTACATATTACAGAGGAGGAGATGCTGGATGTCTTGAAACGTACAAAAATAGATAAATCTCCAAGACCTGATCAGGTGTACCCGAGAACTCTGTGGGAAGCTAGGGAAGTGATTGCTGGGCCCCTTGCAGAAATATTTGTATCATCGATAGTCACAGGTGAGGTGCCAGAATACTGGAGGTTGGCTAACATGGTGCAATTCTTTAAGGAAAGTGGTAAGGACCATCCAAGGAACTATAGACCAGTGAACCTGGCATCGGTGGTGGGCAAGTTGTTTGAGGGAATTCTGAGGGACAGGATTTACACGTATTTGGAAAGGCAAGGACTGATTAGGGACAATCAGCATGGCTTTGTGTGTGGGAGGTCAAGTCTCATGAACTTGATTGAGTTTTTTTGAAGAAGTAACAAAGAGAATTGATGAGGGCAAAGCGGTGGACGCGATCTATATGGACTTCAGTAAGGCGTTCAACAAGGTTCCCCATAGAAGACTGGTTAGCAAGGTTAGATCTCATGGAATACAGAGAGAACTAGCCATTTGCATACAAAACTGGCTTGAACGTAGAAGACAGAGGGTGGTGGTGGAAGGTTGCTTTTCAGACTGGAGGCCTGTGAACAATGATGTACCACAAGGATCTGTGCTGGGTCCTCTACTGTTCATCACTTACGTAAATGATTTGGATGTGAACAAAAGAGGAATAGTTAATAAGTTTTCAGATGACACCAAAATTGGTGGTGTGGTAGACAGCGAAGGTCATTACCTCAGATTACAACGGGATCTTGATCAGATGGGCCAGTGGGTTGAGAAGTAGTGGATGGAGTTTAATTTAGATAAACGTAAGGAAAAGCAAATCTTAGCAGAAATTATACACTTAATAATAAGGTCCTATTGCTGAACAAAGAGATTTTGGAATGCAGGTTCATACCTCCTTGAAAGTAGGTAGATAGGATAGTGAAGAAGGCGTTTGGTATGCTTTCCTTTAATGTTCAGAGCTTTGAATAGAGGACTTGGGAGGTCATGTTGCGGCTTTACAGGAAATTGGTAAGGCCAGTTTGGGAATATTACATGCAATTCTGATCTCCTTCCTAGCAGAAGGATGTTGTGAAACTTGAAAGGGTTCAAAAATGATTTACAAAGAGGATGGCAGGGTTGGAGGATTTGAGCGAGAGGGAAAGGCTGACTAGGCTGGGGCTGTTTTTCTTGAAGTATTGGAGGCTGAAGGGTGGCCTTCTAGAGGTTTATAAAATCATGGAGGGCATGGATAGGATAAATAGAGAGACCCCTGGAGTGGGGGAGTACAGAACTAGAGAGCATAGGTTTAAGGTGAGAGGGGAAAGCGATTAAAGGAACCTAAAAGGCTTTTTTTTTCACAAAGAGGGTGGTGCCTGTATGGAATGAGCTGCCAGAGGAAGTGGTGGAGTCTGGTACAACTACAGCATTAAAAAGGCATCTGGATGGGTATATGAATAAGAAGGGACATGGAGCAAGTGCTGGCAAATGGGACTAGATTAGGTTAGGATATCTGGTCAGAATGGACAAGTTGGACTGAAGGGTCTCTTTCCATGCTATACATCTCTATGACTGTATGACTTCCACTTGCTCTTTTCTGTCTAACTTGCTCATTACCTCCTCAAAGCATTCTAACAGATTTGTCAGGCATGACTTCCCCATGACGAAGCTGTGCTGACTCAGTTGTATTTTACAATGCACAGAATACTGTAGTGAATGCTGATTGGGAGTTTTATAATAGATATATCCAATCTTCTTTGCTTTTCCACTCTGTGGCTGAGAAAGCAAATACTTCAGTATGTAGAGTGCTGCTCTGCTCCCTTTTTAGGAAAGTAAAGGGCTCTGTATTTCTGATGGTATCACAATCAGGGCTTCCTCACAAATCAGGGACAGTAGTTTCATTTGGACAGTTTCCTATTCCAAGGACCATCCAGACAATTGTGGTCCAGTAACATATTCTTACAGGTCCAGCATCACAGACAGCTACTTGGACTATTCCTGTGTAAGAATATGCACACGAGGTAAGAGTGCTAGTCAGTGGGGACTTAGGTTAGATAAAGGTCCCATTATGAAGGGATTGGTTAGCAGGCATGTATGGTGCCACATGCAGAGATATCAGTGGATAAAGCGACAAGTGGATAGTTGTCAAAGATGTGGTTTACCAGGTAGGTCGGTTGTCAGGTGGCTAGGATGTTGTGAAGTGCAGGGTGCAAGGTGTTAGGAAGTGATAATGTATTAAAGGAAGATAGGGTCAATTTGGAGTAATCTGGTTAATGTGGGGGTTCTTTGTTGAGATCTATGGGCTGGCGAGTGCCAAGTCTGACAATAGGATTGACAGCCCCAACGAGGAAGGGAGACCACATCTATACTGGGGTAAAGGGGTAGAGGCAGAAGCAGGAGGTCAGTTCTAGAGCAGAGAAGTTTGAGGGTCCAGCATAGGCGTGGTTGATAGGTTGTGCCAGGGGATTTTGGGTCTGCCATCAGTGCAGGTGTTGCCAGCTTCAGCAGCAGGGGAAGGGAATTCAGTTCCAGAGCACAAAGGAATGGGGTCTGGTTCAGATGGATGGTGGAGTTTGTCTAGAGTGGAGGAAGGAGGTATCAAGTCTCAGCAGGGAATGAGGGGTCAGGTTGCAGGGTGTGATGTTGTTAGGTCCTAGAATAGAGGGATGGTGATCAGATCTGGTGGTGGCCATGTGAGGTTAGCTTCTGGGGGATTGCAGGTCTTTTGGCATGTATTTGAAAGAGTAAGTTAGGGGTCAGTTTTTAGTTACTCAGGATTTGGAGTAGGCATACCGTTCAACCTTAGTCATTCAACTTCTCCTGAACAATTGTTTACTTAACTTGAATGGAGCTCTCAGAATTCTCTCATCTAAATGGATATTTTCAAAAGGATCCAGCCATAGGGAAACTGTCCAGACCATTTTTCAATTTCTGGGGCAATTCCTTTGGGGTCTGCTATAGTGGAGATTCCACAAAGTTTCCATACATCTCTCCCATTTACATTTCAGACATGATTATCCGGCCATCGGAAAATCAAAGCCTGAGAGTCTGCCCTTGTAGCAAAACATACAAAAATAAATCTCAGCAATAATAAAAATTCTAGGCACTAGTGGAAATGAGATACTTTAGAGATTACTATTAGTGAGAACAAAATACCAGATAATACTAAAACAAAGTACTAATGGGACTTGAAATAAATATATCACTCGAACCTAATGATTTACATTATGGAGTGTTGAAAGAGGTTATCGCTGAGATCGTGGATGACGATATCATCCAAAATTTAGATAGTTTAGCGGTTTCATCAGTTTGCAAACTGGTGAATGTGACTCCAATACCTAAGAAAAGAAGCGGGGAGAAAGTAGGGAATTACAGTGTCATCAATCAGGGAAAATGCTAGAACTTATAACAATGTGTCTGATAACAGGACACTTAGAAAATTAAGTTAGGACTAGCAAGTCAACATGGATTTATGAAAAGGAAATCACATTTAACAAATCTATTAGAATGTTTGAGGTTGTAATATAAGAAGCGGAAGCTGATGGATGTAGATGTAGAGCCTTGATGAGGTCATACCTAGAGTATTCATGGATGTCCATAGAATCCCTATGGCGTGGAAACAGGCCTCTCAGCCAAACAGGTCCATACCAACTTTTGACAAGCATCCCACACAGACCCAGAGCCATACCCCTACCCTTTCCCTGTAACCCTGCACCTAACCTCACATCTCTGGATAATATGGGCAATTTAGCATAGCCAGTCCACCTAATTTGCACAGATTTGCACTGTGGGAAGAAACTACAGCACCCGGAGGAAACCCACGCAGACCTGTGAAGAACGTACAAACCCCACGCAGTTGCCTGAGGCTGGAATCGAATCCGGGTCCCTGGTGCTGTGAGAGATGATGCCGCCCCACTGCAGGGGGAATGTAACAAGTGCAATTTTGTTCTCTTTACGTATGGATAGGTATACTTATCATTGAGCAAGTGTAATGAAGATTCAGTAAACTACTTTTTGTGATGAAGTGTATTGGGGCAAAAAAAATGAAATAAAAACAGTGCGGGATGATCTTAATTAAAAGAGACTACTATCATTCTGAAAGTTTACAATAGCGACTTTGCAGTCCTCCCTGACATAAACATTTTCTCATATTAACACTCTTATTCTTCCTTTTGCTTAAGACGTGTTAGGACTGCTGTTGGTTCTCAGCTAACCTAAAATGGCTGCTGGGGTTTTTGTTTGACACAAAAAATGGCCGCCGCCAACTGTTAATTAAAGCAGTAATTTATAGAATCAGACTCACAGCATTTGCGCTCATAGCAACCAGGAAAGGTAATCAAGTGTCCAATAGACATCACTTATTAAGTAGAAATGCTTTTCAAATAAAAAAACATAGCACGACTTATGGTAAGACTGCTCTGATAAGGGAAGCAATGATAGAAACCCACCTTGCAAGCTAATTTAAAGTTTTCTATTCATTATCAGATAGAAGGAGAAAAAGTTTAACTTACATCAGTTTATATATATGTGTGAGTGTGTGCATAAACATAGATATATGTGTATAACAGTAGTGTTAATGTATTTGACATCAAGAAATTTAGTTGGATTCCTGTAGACAGTTAGTTTTAGACACGGATACTGTCTTCAAGGAACACTCTTGGGAAAACCTTAATAGAGGTCTCTTTTGCCAGCCAATTCAACATTAGTTATTTAGGAAAGATTAGAAATGTCTGATCCCACAATAATTAAGACTCAAGGTAATTATCATTACACATTATATACACCTTTAAATTCTAAATGCGACCAACAAATTAATATTACATTAACTGAATTCCTATGGATAGATAGCCTTAGACACCAGGAAAAGCTCCTTGCTAGCAGGGAGAATTGAATAACAAGTGCAGAATTCATCAATGTTGGAATGTGGTTGTGTGAGCCCAAGAATAGGTGGTAAAGGAGGCTAGTAAATATCATGAGATCATGGGAAGACTTAGATTGTCCATCAATTTGTCCATCATTAACCACGCAGTTACATAATTAACCTGACTGGATGTGTACGTAATCAATGAACAATATTGGTTTGTAATTGTGAAAGGCAGGCTGAAAACAAATACACAAAAATTTAGGTCTTTCCTTTGTTCAGAGAAGCAGCTTCTGGACCCCCAGAGGTTTGTTCCCACTGGTGTAAAATCAATAAACTTTTTAATGTTGGAAGTAGATCCCTGGTGTTGAGTGATTTATTTAGTCATTCCATCCAGAGAAAGTGTCCCATGAGGAAAAATTAAATGGACCAGGCTTTTGCTCTTTGGAGTTAATAAAAAAAAGAACAACAAATGCTTCACAGAGCTTGACAAGCAAGATGCGGGAAGCAAGTTTCCCCTGGTTGGATAGGCATCCAGATCCAGGGGACATAGCTTCAGAATAAGGGTAGATCTTTTTGGACTATGCTGTGCAAGGAAAGTTTTTAGATGTGTGAGGAAAACTTTTATTTTTACATGGATGGTGGCAGGTGCCTAGAATGTGCTGGCAGTGGAGGTGTTACAACATTTAAGAGGCATTTAGACTGTTACATGAACAGGCAGGAAATAGAGGGATAAAGACCATGTGCAAGCAGATGGGATTAGTTTAAATGGCATGATAGCACAGAAATAGTTGCCAAAGGGCCGGTTCCTATGTTGTACTGTTCTAGGTTGGGAGGAACATCTTCACAGAGAGAGTGGTGAATCTTTCAAATTCTCTGCTTTGAGAGCTATTGCAGTGATTGGAACCAAATGGATCTCACTGGCTATGAGGTTGTTAAGTTGGGCAAATCAGGGAGTCCTGGCTGACAGATATAAACAGGAGATTCAGGAGTCTCCTGATTATAGGGACTAGGTTTGAGCTGGCTGGTCACCAGCCCATGCACAAACCCCATATAAATAAAGGGTGACTTGGTGGCTGGCTACCAGACTCTGTGCAGTTATTTCAGACATGTTGTTCAAGATTGAGATGGATAGATTTCAATGGATTAAAATCCCAAACAATATGGCAATAGTGCAGGGAAGTAGTGAAATTGGTAATCAGCCACAACCTAATTGAATGTTAGAGTGAGCACAAAAGGGGTGAATGATCTACTCCTTATGATCTTCATTATAAAACACAGGATCTAGAATGCTTTATGAACTTCTCCTTTAAGCTGTTCTCCTTAAAACTGCTCTGCCACCTTTAATGATTTGAGCACATTAACCAGCAGATCCCTCCATTCATACATCCCCTTTCGGATTGTAACCTTTTATTTATTTTATCTTTTCTCTTTCATCGGATCAAAGTTAATCATTTTACACTTCTCTGCATTAAATTTCATATGTCGCTTGTTTGCCCATTCCACCAACCTGGCTGAGCTGCTTTGAAATTTAAAACTATCTACTTCACAGTTCACAATGCATCCAAACCTGTTGTCTGAAAATTTCAATATTTTGTGTTGTTGCCCAAGTCTAGGTGTTGAAGGTGTATCAGGAAGAGCAGTGGCCTGAGCACGGATGCCTTGTGAATGTCTCTATGATTTTTTTTACAATTACTAGTTAGGTTAGATTAGATTAGATGAGATTTGATTACATACAGTGTTGAAACAGGCTCTTCGGCCCAACAAGTCCACACCGACCCTCCAAAGAGGAACCCACCCAGACCCATTCCCCTATATTTACCCCTTTACCTAAGGCTACTGGCAATTTAGCATGGCCAATTCACCTAACCTGCACATTTTTGGACTGTGGGAGGAAACCAGAGCACCCGGAGGAAACCCACGCAGACATGGGGAGAATGTGCAAACTCCACACAGACAGTTGCTTGAGGCTTTCTTCCAGAATGAAAAGAATAACTTCACCACACTGTTTCCTGTCACTTAGCCAATTTTGTATCAGTTACTCTCCCTTTTATCTCACATGCTGAAACTTCATTCAGAAGTTTATTGGGTGGCAGTTTATTAAATACCTTTCAGAAATCCACCTAACAGAGAATTCTCCGTTACCTTATCAAAAATGTTGAGGAAGTGAGGTAAAGTTAACCTCCCCTTATCATTTCTAAAAGCTTACACAGCAATTTTATCTGACTGATTTATAGTTACATGTTATACTTAGATATTTGTTTGAAGAAGAATGTAATGGCATCACCATTCTATCTAAGGAGCTTTTGAAGATTATGCTCAATGCCTCCCCTATTTCTGCCGTTCATTCCACGGATGCATCTCATGGTGTCCTCTTGACATAACAAGGTCTCGAGACCATGCCGCTCTCAACCTGTATTATAATGGGTGATCATTTAACCAGACTATTATTAAAGTACAGACAGCCTAATAACTCCTGCTTATCAATTTAAACCAATTTATTGTTTCAAATTTCGCCTCTTTTACCATAACCTGTGCAGCATAACTTTCCATAGTCAAGACAAATATGGAGTACTCAGTTAATAACACAGCCTTGCCATTTAATCCAACGTCTAAATTCAATTTCAGTTCCATAACTGATCCCACTCTCTTTTTTAAAAAATAATTCATTTACTACACATTTAGAAAGCCTTTTGGATTCCCTTTTACATTGGCTGTCATTGTGACACTCTGCTTCTTGATTTCTTCTCTATTACATCCATCCTTGATTTGCTTTTATCTTCTTTCCACCTTTTATCACAGAAGGAAGCTCTGCGTTAAGTTGACCCACTTTTCCCCTTCATGGAAATGTAGCTTGTACCCTAAAAAATATCCCCCTTTAGCTTAGATTCCCTACAGTGTGGAAACAGTCCCTTCGGCCCAACCAGTCCACACCGATCCTCTGAAGAGTAACCCACCCAGACCCATTTCCCTCTGACTAATGCACCTAATACTATGGGCAATTTAACATGGCCAATTCACCTGAACTGCACATCTTTGTGACTGTGAGAGGAAACCAGAGCACCCGAAGGAAACCCAAGCAGAGAACATGCAAACTCCACACAGGCAGTCTTCTGAGGCTGGAATTGAACCTGGGACCCTGGTGCTGTGAGGCAGCAGTGCTAACCACTGAGCCACCATGTCACCTGAAGGTGATTCATTCTTCTATTAATAGCTTATTCTGTCATTCTAATGTATCAAGGTCTGATCTGTTCTAACTGAATTTCCCTCACTGATTAATTATTCTTTCTCGATATTTCTGTTGTAGTCGATGGAATCTGATATTAATTTTAAAAATCAGTCACTTCAAGGAATGATAAAATAAACATTTTGCTAAAGATAAAGCTTACACATGTGAAGGCACGTTATTGGCTTTGTTAGGAGGTAGAAGATAGCATGAAAAGATAGGGATATGTACTCACATTGAAAGAAATACACACCAGGGAAATGATATATTGGCCTTGAAATGAATGAAGTGACGATTATCCAGATGCCACCTATGTTCTGAGGATTAAATTTTATGGAGAGTTTAGACAAATTATGCTTTTATTTCCTGGGATAAAGAAGGTTAAGTTGTGATCTTGCTAAGATTTTTAGGATTGTGATATGACAGGGAAAATAGTCTTACACTCAGAGTCATGTCATTTGGGAACAAAGTTAGGGATAACATCAAAGGGTGAAAGAATTCTCTTCCCAAAACATCAGTAGGTGATGTCTTAACTAAGAACTTCAAATCAGAAATCCACAGATTATTTTGAGAGATCAAAATATTAAGGAATATGGGGCCAAGGCTAAATAGCAGAACAGGAATGAGGAGCTGACTGTCATTTTCCTCCTGCTATCCCAAGGTCAGTGGTTATATAATGAAAGAGACACCTCTATTTATAAAGGGCAAAGGGCAAAAGAATTCTTCACTGTCCAAATCAGTTGTCAAGTGTGTCACTGGAAAGAATATATCCAGCCAGATTTGGAAGCTTAATTTTATTGAAAGTGAATGATACGTATGACAGATGTCAGATTAGTTCAGTAATATGAGACAATGTTTTCGTAGAATTTGTCTATGTTGCTGTTTCTGAGACATTCTTTGAGAGTTGTTTCATAATTCTTTCAGGATTTCTGTCTTGTAACACGTAATTGCTTAAACAAGATTCATCAGGCTGTTCATTTAAAAATGGTGGGATATTGATAACTGTTAAAACACAAAAATGCATGTCGTATAGCTGAATTAATGTAGGATTCTTTATTGAAAAAGATTTCCTTAATATTATGCTGTACAGAAAAAAAAATGATCACCTCTTGTCTATGTTAATTTGCCATTCATTGAATTCCTGGATGTCAGGCAATTAACCTCAGTACTTGGTATCCAAAAAAGCTATTTATTGCCCAAGGCAAAACAAAATGATTGGCAGTTATTGAGCGACTGTATGAGAAGAAATATTAACGTCAAACTTAAATTTCATCTCAGAAGAAGTAAATTTTTTTTTGACTTTCATTGAATGTGCCATAACTGTTTTATAAAATATTTCAATTCAAATTATTGTCTTGTATTGCATTCCTTCAATGTCCACACACTTCGAACAAACAGATCACAAATTATTGGAAGTAAACAAATAGTCCCTGAACTGTAGAGATCAGAGAGGTCCCTGATTCAATCTCCTGTTGTACTGAGTTAGTTTTTGACACTTCTAACAATGACAAAGTAGAAACAGGCCCTGAGGCCAGATCAGTCTGTTGTTGTCTACAAGAATAAATAGTTAACTTGACTGATGCAGAAACAATATATTATGAATGCTGATGATCTGAAATAATAGTCAAAAATGTTGTAAACACTCAAAGGTTCTAATGAAAGTTCACTGATCTGAATTATTAACTTGGTTCTCTTTCCACTGGTACTGCCTGACATATTACATTTCTTCAACTTGATTTTGTACCTTTCATTAATCTGGTTTGTCTTCAACCCATTTTATTCAGTCTTAATTTCTAATTCTGAATGTTGGTTCTTCATTTAATTATGAACCTTGGAAGTAAGTTCCACTGCATCACAACTCACTATCTAAATACCTTACAATTAATGTCATATTTCTACTTTACCGACTCTCTGTGGTTGCTTCCATCAACTCTGTTTTGTTGTGTTATTAATTTAAGCATAACCTTCACAAATACAAAAACCCTCCCCACTGTATTATTTAAGAAGTTTCAATATTCTTCTTATAGCAGTAGAGATCAATGTTCCAGAGCACACTGTCCTCTCACTGATGTAAAATCATACTAATGCCATGAGTCCATCATTACCCTGTGACATCCCTGAAAGTTGCCACCCAGGTGGATAGTACTGTTAAGAAGGCACACAGTGTGTTAGGTTTCATTGGTAGAGGTTTTGAGTTCCGGGATCGCAATATCATGCTGCAACAAGGCTAAGAGGGGATTTGATGGAGACATGCAAGATGATCAGAGGATTAGATAGGGTAGACAGTGAAAGTCTTTTTCCTAGGATGATGATGTCAGTGTGTATGAGGGGGCATAACTACAAATTGAGGGGTGATAGTTTGAAGGCAGATGTCAGAGACAGGTTCTTTGTGCAGAGAGTGATAAGGGCGTGGAATGCTCAGGTGGTTAACTCAGCCACATTAGGGAGATTTAAACAATCCTTAGGTAAACACATTTTAGGATAATGTAGTAGGGGGATGAGCTGAGAATAGTTCACAGGTCGGCGCAACATCGAGGGCCGTAGGGCCTGTTCTGAACTGTATTGTTCTATGTTCTATTTTCAGTTATGAAGACAAGTTGGTGATGTTGTGGCTGCTTTCTTTCAAGGGCAAAGAGAAAGCTTCATTAAAACTTTGAAAATCACGAGGGGTCAAATTTGAGGAAACAAGGAAAGACCGCTCCTACTCATAAATGGATGCGAGAGCTCAGATTTAAAGTGATTTTGAAAAGAAGTAAATGCAATATGAAAAGAAACTGTTTCACATTGTCAGCAATTCAATACTGGAATACATTGGATGGAAGTACAATCAAGGAATTCAAGAGAACATTTGATGAATATATTTAAACAGAAATAATGCCCAGGGTTGTAGCGAAAGGGCAGAAAAAAATGGCTCTCGGTCATGATGCGCACCCAGAGAGCCAATGCTGATAAAATGGGCTGAAAGGTCTTCTTCTGTACTATAGCAATTTTCCAAGTTTGTGATGTTCAACAACATGACCACCTCTGAATTTTTACCATTATCAGCCTCAGACTTGTCCTTAACTAGAAACTTAATTGGAGCAGCCATGTCAACATTGTGGCAACAAGTTAATGCTGAGTACAGAGATTTGGAATTCTGCAAAGCGTAATTCATCTACATCCCCTCCAAAGCTTGTCCTCCATCTGCACATGTCAGGAATCTGATAGAATAATCCTCATGTACCCAGATGAATGCAGCTCCAGCAACACAAAAGAGACTCAATATAGTTGAGAACAAAATAGCCTATTTAATCAGTACCCAACTACATGAAACACTCTGTTTCTCCACCAATAGCTGAGAATGGTAGCAGTGTACATCTTTTGCAAAATGAACTGCAGCAACTGACAAAACTTCATTTTAGAGCCCCTTCCAAACCTGTTGCCTCACACAAGTTAGAACATCAAGTGCAACAGACAAATGGGAACACCGCCAACTACAAATTTCAGCTGCACAGCTTTTACCCACACATTTGTGATCAGCAAATATAGCAAAGAGGGCCTCTGCATGACCTGATTACTCTCCACCTCATTCTAAGTTTCCATGGTTGTCTCTGCTGGAGTGTTCAAGTGGACCTGCTGCAGAAAAGTTCAAAGAAACTTGTCATCAGCTTGGCTGGTCTCACCTGCTATTCCTTATTCTCAACTTCATGTGCAGTTGTAGTCCATTTGAATGTAGTATATTGGAAGCAGTTGCCAGTTGCGGCTTCTGCCACCATCTTTGACACCTTCTTTATTGTATCATCTGGACACTAGAGCAGTTCGGTTACACCCCTGCTTCTTAATGATGGCCTGAGAACCTGAGAGACCAGCAGCCAATAGTAGTGAGGTCTAAGGTTCCTAATCACCAGCTGGAGCTTGGCCATTGTGCTGGGAGGCAAGACCATCTGTTTGAGGCCAGTAATGTTGGTGTGCATGAAGCAATTATCTGCATTAATGATAATTTTTCTTTGCATCAGCTTTGTCCACAAGCTTCATGCCTCAAAAATGCTGGAAATCATCCAGATAGTTCCAATAACCTCATACTGTGTGGACAGTGTTTTGATATTCACAAGGATACATGGCTTCTTGGACAACCTATTACAAGTAGCAGCTTTTCGGTGCCGTCTGCATTCCTCACTCCATGTTCAACTGTTCCATAATTCATCAAAGACCGATCTGGAAAATGACAGTGTAACAGTCCAGTTTCATCAGAGTTAAAAATGCCTCCTGTTATGTATTCATTCAGAGAATGGGTAAAGCTATTTTGCAAACAATCATTTATCATTGCTGCGCTAACTGGCAATCTCTTACTTCTTACCAAATGGAAGGCAATACTGTACCTCCCTTGAATCTATCCTGCTACCTACTTTGCCAAGGTGACTTCACTTTCCTACAGAATTGGACTGGAGACAGGAACATTGTTTGAGCTGCCTTGAACCATGTTAGTAGGGCTTCTTGATAGGCAGTCATTTTCATTTTCTTCCTCACTGCAAAGAATACTTGCTTCTCAAAAAATTTCTGCATATTCAACCTCGACCTCAGAATGGTCAGTAAACTCAATGTGCAATCTCCCACTCGTTAGCGATGCCAGCTTTTTGCTTCACATTATAGTTCTCCACTTGTTTCTCAACTTGAATGATCTCTGATCAACACTTTCAACTTTCTCACAGGTTAACTATCATTTCAGGGTTTGAGGGTCATTTCACCAGGAGATATTGTATGATTTTGCACTCCAGCTTCGCCTAACTCCATTTTAAGTGGTTGATGCAGACATTTGATAAGCTTGCATGAGTTTGACTACTCCAGAGTTACCAGTCCCACACTGGAATTTATCATGGGCACATTCTATTGGGTTTCCCATTCTACCTGTGGGGATGACTGTCAACTTTCAATCAACCAGACATTTAGGTCATTCAAAGTTGACTAATTCTGATATTTCAGCATTTTGCTATTCTTTTATTGCAACTGAATCAAAACCTTGAATGCTCTTCCTAACAGCACTGCAGGACAGACACAATGAATTGCAGTGATTCAAAAAGGTGGATTACCATCACCTTCTCCAGAGTAACTAGGCATAGTTAATAAATGCAAGCTTTGTCAGCAACATTCATATGCTATGAACAAACAAAAAAGACCCTACAATGCAATTTTTAAAAACAGATTTAGCAATTTGATGTGCTACTTTTGATAGCTGATGAATATACTGATGCTGATGCTATTCCAATGTACTGATTCTATTTCTATTCCAATTTGATTATCACTAATAAATGTTTTTCCACTAAAATGTATAATCTCAGACTTAATGATAGCTATCTTGTCTTTTTTTATTCAGTCCTTTGTAGCCTCCTTCAAGTTGGAGGTTAAAACTGAGATGTGAAATTATGGAAACTTTTTGATTAAAATCATGGAAGTGAAAATGAGGCATGAACAAAGCTTTTATTATTAACAATGTTTTTAGTCTCCAATTGCATCTCTCAAGCATTTTAATTGATCATTTAAAAGTTAAGGTAAGTAGATTTTCTCTAGCCAAGCACATTCAGAAATATTGCCCCAAGGCAACTGAATAGAGCTTGGTTACAGATCGGCCACAGTCACCGCCAGTGACAATATAGGCTCTGGTGGGCTGAATTGACAACTACTACTCCTACTTTTCGATCTCAATGTATTTCATGTAATGCAATACAGAATTGTTTTGCTGCTGGCAAACAGCAATCATTTTGCACATAGCGAGATCTTGCAAACGATAATAAGGTGGATGTCCAATTCTCCTGTTTAGATTTTGATAAGGGATAGCATTACAGCTGTGCTGAGGGAGGATATTCCTGGAAATATATCCAGGGAAATTATTTGGGTGGAATAAGAAAGGAATGATCACCTTATTGGAATTGCATTATCACCCCCTAATAGTCAGAGGGAAATTGAGAAACAAACTTGAAAGGAGATCTCAGCAATCTGATAGAATAATGAGATGGCTATGGTAGGGGATTTTAACTTTCCAAACATAGACTGGGACTGCCATAGTGTTAAAGGTTTAAATGGAGAGGAATTTGTTAAGTGTGTACAAGACAATTTTCTGATTCAGTATGTGAATGTACCTACTAGAGAAGGTGTAAAACTTGACCTACTCTTGGGAAATAAGGCAGGGCAGGTGACTGAGGCGTCAGTGGGGGGGCACTTTGGGGCCAGCGACCATTATTCTATTAGATTTAAAATAGTGATGGAAAAGGATAGACCAGATCTAAAAGTTGAAGTTCTACTTTGGAGAAAGGCCAATTTTGATGGTATCAGGCAAGAACTTTCGAAAGCTGATTGGGAGCAGATGTTCACAGGTAAAGGGACGGCTGGAAAATAGGAAGCCTTCAGAACTGAGATAATGAGAATCCAGAGACAGTATATTCCTGTCAGGGTGAAAGGAAAGGCTGGTAGATATAGGGAATGCTGGATGATTAAAGAAGTTGAGGGTTTAGTTAAGAAAAAGAAGGAAGCATATGTAAGGTACAGACAGGATAGATCGATAAATCCTTAAAAATGTATAAAGGCAATAGGAGTATACTTAAGAGGGAAATCAGGAGGGCAAAATGGGAACATGAGATAGCTTTGGCAAATAGAATTTAGGAGAGTCCAAAGAGTTTTTACAAATACATTAAGGAGTAAAGGGCAAAAAGGGAGAGAATAGGGTCCCTCAAAGATCAGCAAGGCGGCCTTTGTGTGGAGCCACAGAAAAGGGGGGAGATACTAAATGAGTATTTTGCATCAGTATTTACTGTGGAAAAGGATATGGAAGATATAGACTGTAGGGAAATAGATGGTGACATCTTGCAAAAAGTCCAGATTACAGAGGAGGAAGTGCTGGATGTCTTGAAACGGGTAAAGGTGGATAAATCCCCAGGACCTGATCAGGTGTACCTGAGAACTCTGTGGGAAGCCAGAGAAGTGATTGCTGGGACTCTTGCTGAGATATTTGTATCATTAATAGTCGCAGGTGAGGTGCCGGAAGACTCGAGGTTGGCAAACGTGGTGCCAGTGTTTAAGAAGGGTGGTAAGGACAAGCCAGGGAACCATAGACCAGTGAGCCTGACCTCGGTGGTGGGCAAGTTGTTGGAGGGAATCCTGAGGGACAGAATGTACATGTATTTGGAAAGGCAAGGACTGATTAGGGATAGTCAACATGGCTTTATGCATGGGAAATCATGTCTCACAAACTTGATTGCGCTTTTTGAAGAAAAAGAGCAGTAGATGTGATCTATATGGACTTCAGTAAGGCATTCGACAAGGTTACCCATGGGAGACTGGTTAGCAAAGTTAGATCTCATGGAATACAGGGAGAACTAGCCATTTGAATACAGAACTGGCTCAAAGGTAGAAGACAGAGGGTGGTGGTGGAGAGTTGTTTTTCAGACTAGAGGCTTGTGACCAGTGGAGTGCCACAAGGATCGGTGCTGGGTCCTCTACTTTTTGTCATTTACATAAATGATTTGGATGCGAGCATAAGAGGTACAGTTAGTAAGTTTGTAGGTGACACTAAAATTGGAGGTGTAGTGGACAGTGAAGACGACTACCTCAGATTACAACAGGATCTGGACCAGATGGGTCAATGGGCTGAGAAGTGGCAGATGGAGTTTAACTCAGATAAATGCGAGGTGCTGCATTTTGGGAAAGCAAATATTAGCAGGACTTATACACTTGATGGTAAGGTCCTAGGCAGTGTTGCTGAACAAAGAGACCTTGGAGTGCAGGTTCATAGCTCCTTGAAAGTGGAGTCGCAGGTAGATAGACGAGTGAAGAAGGCGTTTGGTATGCTTTTTTTTAATTGGTCAGAGTATTGAGTACAGGAGTTGGGAGGCTATGCTGCGGCTGTACAGGACATTGGATTGGCCACTGTTGGAATATTGTGTGCAATTCTGGTCTCCTTCCTATCGGAAAGACGTTGTGAAACTTGAGAGGGTTCAGAAAAGATTTACAAGGATGTTGCCAGGGTTGGAGGAACTGAGCTACAGGGAGAGGCTGAACATGCTGGGGTCGTTTTCCCTGGAGCATCAGAGGCTGAGGGGTGACCTTATGGATGTTTATAAAATTATGAGGGGCATGGATAGGATAAATAGGCAAAGTCTTTTCCCTGGGGTCGGGAGTCCAGAACTGGAGGGTGTAGGTTTAATGTGAAAGGGGAAAGATCTACAAAAGACCTAAGAGGCAACTTTTTCACACAGAGGGTGGTACGTGTATGGAATGATCTGCCAGAGGAAGTGGTGGAGGCTGATACAGTTGCAACATTTAATAGGCATTTGGATGGATATATGAGTAGGAAGGGTTTGGAGGGATATGGACCAGGTGCTGGCAGGTGGGACTAGATTGGGTTGGGATATCTGGTCCGCATGGACGGGTTGGTTCGAAGGGTCTGTTTCCATGCTGTACATCTCTATGACTCAACCTAGCAATAGCATCAGGTGTATTGGCAAGGACGCTGTATTGGGCTTTTAAAAATAATATTGCAAGATTTATTGAATCAGTCTAAATACTGGAATACAGAGCCCAATCTTCAGATGTTTCCAGCAATGCATTTTTTCAACAATGTGCACCAGACTGTATTCAAACTAGGTTAGCAGAACAGGTCATAAACTGAATCCTATGAGTCAGTTTAAGCAATAATTTAATCATGTATATTTCTGAAATAATGTATTGAGGTGGTAATAAAAGACAAGAAGGGGTTGATTTATTAAAAAAAAGAAATTTAATTCAACATAAAAGAGGCTTTCCTTGCTCTCTAAAACAACTATGCCCTTAGGACGAAGAAGCTGAAAACTTTTCAACATATATAAGCAGTATTGCTCCTGTATTTATTTAGGGTCATGTTGTAAAGTGCTGCTGCACTCTATATTTGCCCTGTAGCTTGTAATAACTATGCTGAAATATTTTGATTATCAATGACTTCAAAAGCAGGTTGCCAATGATCTGGAGAGATGTCAAATTATCCAGCTGCCTCAAAGAAAGAAGCAAAAAGGAAAATAGAATCTTTATTTAAATGATTTGGATGTGAGCATAAGAGGTACAGTTAGTAAGTTTGCAGATGACACCAAAACTGGAGGTGTAGTGGACAGCAAAGAGGTTTACCTCAGATTACAACAGGATCTGGACCAGATGGGCCAATGGGCTGAGAAGTGGCAGATGGAGTTTAATTCAGATAAATGCGAGGTGCTGCATTTTGGGAAAGCAAATCTTAGCAGGATTTATACACTTGATGGTAAGGTCCTAGGGAGTGTTGCTGAACAAAGAGACCTTGGAGTGCAGGTTCATAGCTCCTTGAAAGTGGAATTGCAGGAAGATAGGATCGTGAAGAAGGTGTTTGGTATGCTTTCCTTTATTGGTCAGAGTATTGAGTACAGGAGTTGGGAGGTCATGTTGCGGCTGTACAGGAATTTGGTTAGGCCACTGTTGGAATATTGCGTGCAATTCTTGGTCTCCTGCCTATTGGAAAGATGTTGTGAAACTTGAAAGGGTTCAGAAAAGATTTACAGGATGTTGCCAGGTTTGGAGGATCTGAGCTACAGGGAGAGGCTGAACAGGCTGGGGCTGTTTTCCCTGGAGCATCGGAGGCTGAGGTGTGACCTTATAGAGGTTTACAAAATTATGAGGGGCATGGATAGGATAAATAGACAAAGTCTTTTCTCTGGGGTCGGGGAGTCCAGAACTATAGGGTATAGGTTTAGGGTGAGAGGGGAAAGATATAAAAGAGACCTAAAGGGCAACTGTTTCACACAGAGGGTGGTAGGTGTATGGAATGAGCTGCCAGAGGACATGGTACAATTGCTACATTTAAGAGGCAATTGGATGGGTATATGAATAGGAAGGGTTTGGAGGGATATGGGCCGGGCGCTGGCAGGCGGAACTAGATTGGGTTGGGTAGTCTGGTCAGCGTGGACAGGTTGGACCAAAGGGTCTGTTTCCATGCTGTACATCTCTATGACTATATGACAGCGTTCGGAGATACCTGATGAAGGAGCAGTGGTCTGAAAGCTACGGCTTCCAAGTAAACCTGCTTGTCTATAACATTGCTGTTGTGTAATTTTTAACTTCGCCCTCTAGAAAAGATCTCTGCAGCTTTACAGTTCAAATGAAATAGCCAAATTGGCTAACATTTTCTTTTCATGATGTCACTTTTTGAGTTATTTTTGCTGTTGCAATTTCAATCATTATAGGAAAGGGAGAGAGATGGTCAAAAGCAGTTCATAAAATCTCTACAGTATGGATGTAGGCAATTTGGCCTATCAAGTCTGTGACCACCCTCCGAAGAGCATTCTACCCAGACCCAGCCCCCTACTCTATCCCCATAACCCTGCATTTCCCACAGCTAATCCACCCAGCCTGCACATCCCTTGACCTCTTGGTAATGCAGACACAGGGAGACAATGCAAATTCCTCACAGTCACCTAAGACTGGAATCAAATCCTGGTGCCTGGTGCTGTGAGGCAGCAGTGCTAATCACTGAACCACAGTCTTATATGTCTTATGCTCAGCATATGGAATTTCAAGCAGACATATTAACATCCACATTTAATTTAAATATTTTCCTCCACTGATTTTTTTGTTGTGACTTACATGCCATCAAGAAAAGAAAGATTCTCCTATACCCACTTAAAGAGATAATTTAGGTCAATTATTTGTATTATTGACTGATGATTTTCTTACAGTAATGGCAACAAGCTTTTATGTGCTACTCCTTGTGAGAACATCTGAGTACTTTGCAAAGCACAAGAAAATGATGAACATCAAGGAGAAAGAAAAGGTATAAAAATAAGGGAGTGAAAGCACAGTTAAGCAGAAAGTTTTATAGGAGGCATTTTAAAGGAAACAGATGTATGATGAGAGATGTGATTAGGAAGGAAAAATTTAATGGACATTGTAGCTGACATCACTTTGTCCAGCTCTGAAAAATACTCAGACACTTTTTTTTAAACAAAGAGCATTTAATAAAAGGACATTGCAGTTAACGCAGTAATAATAATTGAAAAGCAGAGAACAAAAATATTAATTTGGAGTTGGGGAGTAGCAACAGTATAGGATGCATGGTAGAGCCTGTGGGATTTTAAGTGGTACAAGATACCAACACAGATTTTTAAACAGGATGGAATTTAAGTGATTAATGAGAACAGATCTATAACTTAGAGAGTTATAGTCATTCCTTGAGGAAATGAAAGTATGGATTTAAGTCTAGGGAGGGCTAGAATGTGGGGTTGAGGCCACAATCAGATCAGCCATGATGTTTCTGAGTGGCAGATTAGGGATTCAAATGAACTACTCCAGCTCCTAATTCAGACAGCTGTTTGTTTGTATTGTCTAACTGGATTTTTAATCTGTTTCAGAATCAGACAAGTCCAAAAATTGGCTGGCACACCGGCTTTCTGCCACTGGCCATTTTTATGTAATGTCTCCCTGTCAATAGTGCAGAAAAAGATGTTAGGCAAACATCATTACACTCCCTTGCCCTCCAGAGCAATTCCAAGGCCAACAACAGAAGTTAAATATTCTAATCATCGTTATTTATGTGATGGTGGTGATAATCATTTCCACAGTTGTACTGAATCAGCAAGTGAATCACAAATTCCTCTTAAGTTACTTTATTTCAGTTTCACACCATGTTTGTTTAATTAAGATAAGACTTCTTTAAAGTTATACCCCAGAAAAATAACATTAATGATGAAGTTACAGTTATTTGTTTGTAACTTTGAAATTTTTGGAGCTTACTTTGGTCACTAGCCGAGGGTTATGAAGTATTTGTACTGTTGCCCATCAGTCGCCATTACTGTCCAGTCTGCTGTAATTTTGGAAAGGGGGTAGGGAGAGATCAGTGTTTCAGCTCCAACAGAAAATGACTTCCTTCATTTATAAAAATTGGGACATGTCATCCCAAACTGCAGGACAATTTTTCATGCTTAATGCCAGTGATGCACAAACCTCACAGAGGGGCCTCGATATAAAATAACTAAAGTAATGTTTCTTAAAGGGACTGTGGGAGGTTTCTGCATATCTAAGGGTAAGGAATAAGCCATTCAGGACTCAGATGAGGAAGAATTTCTACACTGAGAGTGTTGTGAACCTGTAGAATTCTCTCCCACAGGAAGACAGTTCATTCGATATCTTCAAGAGGGAGGTTTTGTTTTTGCCCTTGTGACGAAAGAGATCAAGGGTATGGAGAGATGGTAAGAATAGGATACCGCGATTGCATGAACAGCAATGATCAGCCTGTTGCAGGCTTGAAGGGCTGAATGGCCTCTTCCTGCACCTATTTTCTATGATTCTATGCTTCTGCACCGACCTGTCACCTGTTCTACCCTTTTCCTGTAACCTAATGGTTTTGCGAGTATAAAAGCATCTGTTATCCTCCTGTCACTCTTTTTGTCATATTTTATATCTGACTCAGAGTTTGGGTTCAAGACAGGCTCCTCAAGTAGGAGGCAAGGGCAAGAACTGACTTCAGGCATGGGCTTCTTTTGAACACATCTTTTTTAAAAATGAATTTTAAGTACTCCTGTACCTGGGTAATCTGTGATATACAAAAAAATGAGTTTTATAGTTTGTCCACAGGTCGTTGTTTCTCATTTTAAGAAAATTGCTGCAGTGCAGTATTGACCAGTATTCAACGCTCTGCTCCAAAACATGAACATACATGTCAGATGTGAAATTATTTTATTTAGTGCCTGGTATAATCTTTAGACTGTAGCACATCTTTGAGAAATGACCTCCTTACTACAAATAATACATTGTCCCTGAAAGATTGGATGGTTTTGTTTTTGCTAATGTAGGATTTTGGAACCATACTTATGACAAGATACTGTAGCATTACATTGCTTAGCATTTTGCATTGAAGTTGTCACTAAAGGGTATATTTGTTTTCAGATGACAGATCTGTCTCCTCTAGTTGAATGTTAGCATGGAATCATAGAAGCTCTACAGTGTGGAAGTAGGACATTCAGCCCATCAAGTCCACACTGAGAACATCCACCTAGACTCACCACCCTATACTTTCCCTGTAACCCTGCATTTCTCATTGTTAAGCCACCTAGCTTGCACATCCCTGGACACTACAGGTAATTTAGCATTTCCAATCCACCTAATCTTCACATCTTTGGATGTAGGAGCAAACCACAGCATCTGGAGGAAACCCACGCAGACACTAGAAGAATATGTAAACTCCACACAGACAGTGTTCCAAGGCTGAAATCAAACCCGGGTCTCTGGTGCTGTGAGGCAGTAATGCCAACCACTGTGCTGCCCCAATGTTCTATCTTGTTTTTCATAGTCAACACTCAGTAGAATACTTTGCACCAAATGGAACGTCTGCTCCATAATTCTTTTTGACTAATTTTCTAAGATTTGTGTCCACTGATAGTTGGACTGCTCACTCAAGAGTCAGTTTCTCTTTTGATTGAAGAAGTTCGAGTTCATGAAGTAAAATCATAGAGAAGAAGCCCTACTGGGCTCTTTGCAATGATACCATTCCTGCTCTGTCCCCCTTGATTCCACCTTTAGCCTTGTCGTCGTTAGCTTACTGGCCAAGAGTGGTGCTGGAAAAGCACAGCATTTCAGGCAGCATCCGAGGAGCAGGAAAATTGACGTTTCGGGCATCAGGAATAGAGGCAGAATGCCTGCAGGATGGAGAGATAAATGAGAGAAGGGTGGGGCTTGGGATAAAGTAGCATAGATACAATAGGTGAATGGGGGTGGGGATGGAGATGATAGGTCAGAGAGGAGGGTGGAGTGGATAGGTGGAAAGGACGATAGATGGATAGGAAAAGTCATGGGGACAGTGCTGAGCTGGACGTTTGGAACTGGGGTGAGGTGGGGGAAGGTGAAATGAGGAAACTGATGAAGTCCACATTGATGCCCTGGGGTTAAAGTGTTCCGAGGCGGAAGATGAAGCGTTCTTCCTCCAGGCGTCGGGTGGTGAGGGAGCGGCGGTGAAGGAGGCCCAGGACCTCCATGTCCTCAGCTGAGTGGGAGGGGGAGGGGGAGTTGAAATGTTGAGCCACAGGGCGGTGTGGTTGATTGGTGCGGGGTGTTCCAGAGATGTTCCCTAAAGCACTCTGCTAGGAGGCGTCTAGTCTCCCCAATGTAGAGGAGACCGCATCGGGAGCAACGGATACAATTAATGATATTGGTGGACATGCAGGTAAAACGTTGATGGATGTCGAAGGCTCCTTCGGGGCCTTGGATGGAGGTGAGTGAGGAGGTGTGGGCGCAGGTTTTGCAATTCCTACTGTGGCAGGGGAAGGTGCCAGGACAGGAGGGTGGATCTTTGGGGGGGCGTCAACCTGACCAGGTAGTCACGGAGAGAACGGTCTTTGCTGAAGGCGGAAAGGGGTGGGGACGGAAATGTATCCCTGGTGGTTGGGTCCGTTTGGAGGTGGCGGAAATGTCGTTGGATGATTTGGTTTATGCGAAAGTTGGTAGGGTGAAAGGTGAGCACCAGAGGGGTTCTGTCCTTGTTACGGTTGAAGGGGTGTGGTCTGAGGGCGGAGGTGCAGGATGTGGACGAGATGCATTGGAGGGTATCTTTAACCACGTGGGAAGGGAAATTGCGGTCTCTAAAGGAGGAGGCAATCTGGTGTGTTCTGTGGTGGAACTGGTCCTCCTAGGAGCAGATACGGCGAAGGTGTCTGCAGTCATTGTTTTTACTTAGCTTACTGGCCAGACTGCGAAATCCATGCTGAGAATGGTGCAGCCTGATACTGAACTATTGCAGCCAACAGCCTAACACAAGGATCACAGGAAAGTATCTGAACTGTCCTTTACAGTTTCCCAACAGGATGAGCAACCATAATCTTTTTGAATTGTGGAGTAGGCTGGATGGGCTCAATTGCCTATTTCTGCTTCTATTCACACATTAATGTGTTTTCATTATGTCACCACTCAACATGCTTTTCATAGAGGCTTCAGTCTAGGCAAGGGTACTTACAGAATAGCCAATTAAGGTAAACATCAGGGTGAATTGTTTAAAATTTGTATGTTCAGTTGTTCGTGTCATGTTTTTAATGTTTGTTTTGTTTTAGGAAACAGCAAGTGATTGTGTTAATCAGGGAGTGACAAAATTGGTGTTCAGTCTCATATTTCATTTATAGGAAAGGGGCTGAAAGAATTGAATGTTGATGGTAGACTTCTTAAATGATCGTCGTGGAATTTTAATATTTGTCATTTTAGCCTGCAAATTGACACACACCTTTTCAGATAAATATTATGATTAATTTAATCATCAGCGACTTCACTATCCCTCAGCTTCCCAGTGAACACTTAAACTCCTTAATCATTTTGTTTTTTCTCTGCTAAGGATGAGCTGAGAGCTAATGTATGTCAAAAACATATTATAGCCATCTTGTTTGTCCATGGGTAGTTGTTTCTCATTTTAAGAAATTTGTTGCAGTGCAGTATTGACCAGTATTCAAGGCTCTGCTCCAGGACATGAACATACATGTCAGATTTGAAACAATTTTATTTGGTGCTTGGTCTAATCTTTAGGCTACAGCAAATCTTTTGAGAAGTAACCTCTTTTACTACAAATAATGCATAGCCAATGAAAGATTGAATGGTTTTGTTTTTGCTGATGTAGGATTTTGGAACCACACTTGTGACAAGATACTGTAGCATTACATTGCTTAGCATTTTGCATTGAAGTTGTCACTTAAGGTTTTATTAGTTTTCAGATGACGGATCTGTCTCGTCTAGTTGAATGTTAGCACGGAATCATAGGAACTCTATAGTGCGGAAGTATGACATTCAGCCCATCAAGTCCACACTGACCTTCCAAAGAGCATCCAACCAGACCCACCTCCCATCCTACCCCTGCAACCCTGCATTTCCCATGGTTAATCCACCTAGCCTACACACCCCTGGGCAAACTGTTTTCTCTCAAAATTATCTGAGCCATGATGGCGGCAAAGAGCCCTTTGGATTTCTAATAATCTTCTCTTAATTGCATACCAATACTTGGCCAAAACTTGTATCATGTCATTTTTGGATTAAGATCAACAATCTAACTGATCACCTCATTATATTGAAATCTGTCATCAGGTAAACTTTTTAAGTCATTGCATTTTTCATGAATTTAAATAAAGAAAATAAGCAAGTCTTCCTCTCATTCCATTGTCTGAAGCATCTTTTTTTTTAACCTGAAACAGTAACCTCATTTTTCTTTTTGCAGATATGTGCATTTCTAGCATTTTCAGTTTTTCTTTTAGGTTTCCAGTACATGTGATTTGTTCACTTTGATTTATTCTGTCTCTCCTATTTATTCGATCTTATGGTGAAAACGATTTAAGCTCACAAAGTTTTTAGGTTCTGCTGGTCAAAAGCAATGAATATAAAATAGCTCTGCACACAGGTGGGTGTCTTCTGTTCTTCCAAGGTTTTTCTTTATTTTTTGATCTCTTTAAATGCAATGAGATGGAGTTGCTTATATAGATTCAATATAACAGTGAGCACACTACTCCACATTAATATGAATAAAATGTTATTCAGTATTAAAATAAGTTTTAGTAGTTTCTCTTATTTCAGCATCTATCTTGCAGTATGAACAGCACCATGAGTCCTTATGTGTTATCACAGTTAAATAATGCACAAAGATCACTGTGCAGCACAAGTGATAAATCACAATGTACTAAATCCAATTGGGGGACATGAGTTATGTTAAATGCGGCATCACTCTAGGATACACATCATGTTCTAATTATACAAGAGATATGCAATTTGAATAACTTTTGTTTCCAAGTTTTCTTACAAATGAGAAATAGTGATTCTAGCTTGTAAGCTGATGTGCTTAATTGACACCAAATACAACTGTTTGGATTTATGATCAGGTGGCTTAGTATAATTTTTAATTCTTGGAATGCCGCGTTGTGGAGTCGATTAAAGCTTACAAGAAATTGCTTTTCATTTTTTTTATTTTGAAGAGGTCTTGATCACATATTTAAACTTATTTTCTTTCCTCTGAAAATTTGACAAAGAACCATCCACTAACAGATCAGACAGAATGCATGATCAAAATAGTTCAGTAAAAATTTAACATTATTTTCCAGGGGCTACAGCTATTATAAAAATAATTATCCAAAAATAAGTTACTTTGCCAGAATAGTCATCCTGATTATCCCTGATAGCTGTGGGAAAAGATAAATCAAGTTAAGACAGAGTTGAATTGAGCTGAAGAATTTTGCCGAAAGTCATATGTTAGATACTTTAGATTTGTTAGTACTTCACCAGTGTAACTTATATATGACAGATAAGTCCTCCTGTAATTTAGGAAAAACCCTATTCAGCTGACAGTTAATGAAAAATGAGGTGGCTTTGAAAGTCTCTTTGGACAGTTCAATGTTAATGGAATCATCCTGTGATGTCTACATGATAAGGAAGATAAATAAGGTGTTGAATTATAGACAAATCCTTTTTCTCTCTATTGATAAAGTCAGGCTCAATTTATATAGAATTGCATGAAATTGAACCCAAAACATCAGTGTTGGTGTTTATTCTTCATATATATAATAAAATGCCACTTTTCCATGTCCTGAGCTTCTGATATAACATGCTGCAATACTTTTTCTCCTGCCATCTGCCTAAAACTCATTAATTTAATCTCATATACACATCCTCTTGTTCTGGACCTCAGTTGCTAAGAAACATTTATAATGTCAACAGTGACTCAATTAATAGCATATGTAGAGTCACACAGTTTTGTGTCCATGCCTACTTTAGGGCTTCAGTATGAAAATCAAAATTGACACTAAGTACAGTACTAAGTATTACACTGTCAGAGGTGCTTTCTCTCAGATCAGATATTAACCCAAGGCCCCACCTCCCTACTTGGATGGATATAAAATATTAAATGGCATTATTTCTAACACAAATATTATCATTGTATTGACATTGTCACCTGTAAACAGAACAGATTAATATAATTTAATAAAGAGCTCTTTCCTGCCACAAGAGATAATAAAAATGGTAAATGGTGATTAGATTAGATTAGATTGCTTACAGTGTGGAAACAGGCCCTTCGGCCCAACAAGTCCACACTGCCCCGCCGAAGCGTAACCCACCCATACCCCTACATCTACATCTACATCTACCCCTTACCTAACACTACGGGCAATTTAGCATGGCCAATTCACCTGACCTGCACATCTTTGGACTGTGGGAGGAAACCGGAGCACCCGGAGGAAACCCACACAGACACAGGGAGAACGTGCAAACTCCACACAGTCAGTCGCCTGAGGCGGGAATGATGCAGTGGTAATATCACTGGACTAGGAATACCATTTGGGGATATCATTTCAAATCCCATGGCAGCTGATGAAATTTAAATACAATCGACAAAATGTGGATCGACATTTTAATGGTGATCATGAAAATATCATTGACTGCCATAAAAGCTCATCTGGTTCACAAATATTCTTGTAAAATATTGCTTTCAATGTCAATTAGGATTGTTAACAAATATTGGCTATGTCTACATCTTATTAAAGAAAATTGTATCCTAAGAATACTTATCTTTGTGGGCGACACGGTGGCACAGTGGTCAGCATTGCTGCCTCACAGAGCCAGAGACTCGGGTTCAATTCCCGCCTCAGGCAACTAACTGTGTGGAGTTTGCACGTTCTCCCTGTGTCTGCGTGGGTTTCCTTCGGGTGGTCCGGTTTCCTCCCGCAGTCTAACCTGTGTCTGCGTGGGTTTCCTTCAGGTGCTCTGGTTTCCTCCCACAGTCCAAAGACGTGCAGGTCAGGTGAATTGGCCATGCTAAATTGCCTGTCGTGTTAGGTAAGGGGTAAATGTAGGAGTATGTGTGGGTTGCGCTTCGGCAGGTCAGTATTGTCTTGTTGGGCTGAAGGGCCTGTTTCCACACTGTAATGTAATCTGTATCTAAAATTAAGGTGTCAGCTGTTAAAGTTGTCTCGAAATCTTTATCCTCAAAGTGAATGCAAAATGGCGTGGGGTGACTTATCTATGAGGCCATGATGTTCTCCATGAATATAAGATCAATGTGTCTTTCTCCATAAGTTGTTGTGCCACTGTATGATGGGTGTTTGAAATTGAATTATAACTAGGATTCAAAACTTGTTATGGCTGCTCATTCAGACAAACCCCCCCGTATTCTCCTGATGAACATGGCTTGTTGATCTTCAATTTTATGCTTTGAATAGGAGGACCTCCGTCTCTTATTGTCATAGAGAGTTAAAAGGAATATGTTCACAGCGGATCAGACAGCATCCCTGCAGAGATAGCAAGCTAATGGTTCGAGTCGAGATGACTGATCATCAGAGCAACATATAAATTTCTGCTTCCTTTTTCTGGAATTGAATAAATGTGTCCAGGAGATTTATTGCTCAGCTCGACCGAATGCTTTAGTCCTGGAGATGGTGGGTCTGGAGGCAAAAAAGCAACTTAATTTGGCAGGGTGGTGGCTATGGGACCAACTAACAGCTAATGGTTGTGGGTAGAATGTTACCATTAATCCTCCAGTCTAGATAGTTTCTGATCGATCTGTGCAGAGTTGTTATTAAACATCTTTGGAGCAAGTGGGACTTGAACCAAAGTTTCCTCCCAACATCCGCAAATTATCACTGAACCACAAAGCCTTTTTATTTTCCCCTACTGCACCTAGTATTTCCAGGCAGTCTCCCATCCATGTACTAACCAAGCCTGAGTCTGCTTAGTTTCTGAAATTAGATCCAAATCATACGTTTTCAGACTAGTATGATGTTCTTGGTCTGGGGACCTGACTAGTTAACACGAGTAGACGATGAACCATCTTGGAGTCTTGATAAGAAGAGGCATTTGCCTTAACACAAGATATACTTTATTGCGTTGGTTAGATAGATATAATTATGAAGATGACCAGGAGCCAGAGATGACACATCTGACTCTATCAGAATCTAGAATTCACCTGCTTGTCTCACCATGGAAGGAGTAAGCATTGGGCAGTTACAAGGTTAATTGGAATCACATTCTTGCCTTTGTTCCTGAAACATGTGGGCTCCCTAACAACAGAAACCTTGCATAAACGCCTTGGCCTTTGTAATCATGGTTACCTTTCCAGCAGTAGTCATAGCTTTCTCCATGGCCCCTTTGAGTGTGAGAGCTGATGACTTCTGAATGACCAATGGCCTGCATTGTAAAGAAACTCTTCTGCTGGAAGTACATTGCTGTCTGCTAAACTGCTTATTGGAAGAAATAATGGAAGGCCTTTGTCCAAAAAGTTAACTCAAATGTCTTACCAGCTGTTGAGAAATGGCACGACACATGCATCAGATATGGAAGATTCTACCCAATGGATGCAGCTAATCCAAAAGGTTGAATTTTCACTTCAGTGGCAGGAAGTAAGTGCTGGCAAACTTTCTGGGTCACAAATCACAAATCATCAGCCAGATCACCATCCTATAGGAACCAGTCACTGACTAGGGATTTTCAGCTTCATAGCCACCTCGATAATTTTCACAGGGACAGGTTTTCTGCTCAACGTGGATTGGCAGTTGGGCTCTCAAAGTTGGAGGCCAATCTGAGGCCTTTGAGCATGACAGCAACAGTACATTTTAATCAAGGATAAATAACCAAGATGGCACTTCAACATGGAAACATGGCCTCAACAACTTCTTTTGGAAATTTCAACTAAAACTAAAAATACAGACAAGTGGTGAGGGCAGTGAGTGAGGTGACACAGAGTCATAGAGACGTACAACACAGAAACAGACTCTTTGGTCCAACTCGTTCATGTTGATCAGATATCCTAAATTAATCTAATTCCATTTGCCAGCACTTGGCCCATATCCCTCTAAACCCCTCCTACTCATGTACCCATCCAGATGCCTTTTAAATGTTGTAATTGTACTAGCCTCTACCACTTCCTCTGGCAGCTCATTCCATACATGCACCACCCTCTGCATTAAGAAGTTGTACTTTAGGTCCTTTTTAAATCTTTCCCCCTCACCCTAAATCTATGCCCTCCAGTTCTGTACTCCCCCACTCCAGGGAAAAGACCTTGACTATTTTTCCTATCCGTGCCCCTCATGATTTTATAAACCTCTATACGATCAGCTGTCAGCCTCCAATGCTCCAAGGAAAACAGGTGGAAAAAATTCCTCACCAGGGCAACATTTATCAGGACCTGCATACAGGTCTGGAGTCGGGCAAAATGGAATGCTGGTCAGTGTTCAGCTCCAGGTAGTTGAACATCTCTGCTTTTCTGAAATCTGAGTCAAGATCCCATCTTTGTTCTTCAAGACCCGAATTGACTGTCTGCCTTGTGAGATTGTGCAACAATGCCAGGCCTAAAATTCACTTCTTAAAAGTGGCTGGCACTAGGAATGGGTTGAAGAGAGAGGCACACCGGCTGGAATCAGTACTTCTGGGCCCTGATTATCTCCAGTGACACCCAAAAGTTGCATTTTGACTGTGATGTTCAATATTTCCTAAATAAATCTGTGAATTATCTCTAGTTCTACCATCTGTCAGGTTTTAATGAGGGAAGATCAAAGCCTCTGCAAATTTTCCCAGATATCATACACAAGCCTGACAGAGTATTTATAGTGCAGTGATAGTGCCCCTACCCTGGACTAGGACATAAGGTTCAAGCCCCATCATCTCCAGAGCTGTGTAAAAACACCTCTGAACAGCTTGATTAGAAAATATCCACCCAAGCCTGACCTTCTGGTTTTTATCCAAGCCCCTGAAATACCCATCTAGACCTCAAAGTTTATTGCTCACCCCTCTCATAAAGCTCTTCTTGCTCCTGAATTTTTAACTTTTTTTTATCTCCCTCCCTTTTACCCTCCAATCAACAAAAAGCACCTTTTTTCACCTCTATCATAATCCATTTTATGGTACTGTTGATAGACCTCAAATATCCTAATGGAACAATCTGTTTCAAATATATTATGGAAAATAATTTATTCTATTCTAGCCCTTGTCACCCTTCATTTTCCTAGATTTGTGCAGTTAACGTTGCTTTCTCCACCACTGCCAGCCCTCTTATCGTTTTACAGTGTTACTGTTAGTCTTTTAACTATCTCAGTCTTCGAGATATTTCAGAATATCTCCAATTCTACTTTATGTTCTGAGAATCTAAACTCAAACAATTGCAGTCGATCAAGTTTCCATAGGTGTGCTTTCAAAGCCAATAACTACTCTTGAAAATGTTTTCCTCCAGCAGCCCTTTCATCTTCTGGCATGCTCAACAATACAATAATTAATTATTATAACTAAGCTTCTGTTCTTCTTTACTTAATTTCAAACAAATTACTCAGTTTCCTTTATTCCCCTTTGCTCCAAATTTTCATTTGGCAAATTCTAGTCAGGGAAGACTGTTCTCACATTAGAACAAAGAACATTTGTCACTCAGGTTGGGGTTCTGGATGTAAGTTTTCTCGCTGAACTGGAAGGTTCATTTCCAGACATTTCATCACCCTACTAGGTGACATCTTCAGTGGGCCTCTGGGCAAAGCACTGTTGATAATTCCTGCTTTCTATTTATATGTTTGGGGTCTTTGGGTTGGTGATGTTATTTCCGGCGGTGATGTTATTTCCGGTGGTGACATCATTTCCTGTGGTGATGTCATTTCCTGTTATTTTTCTGAGGGGGTGGTAGATGGGGTCTAACTCGATGTGTTTGTTGATAGAGTTCCAGCTGGAATGCTTCTAGGAATTCTCATGCATGTCTCTGTTTGGCTTGTCCTATGATGGATGTGTTGTCCCAGTTGAAGTGATGTCCTTCCACATCAGTATGTAAGGATACCAGTGAGAGAGGGTCATGTCGTTTTGTGGCTAGTTGATGTTCATGTATCCTGGTGGTTAGTTTTCTGCCTGTCCAACGAGGTGTTTGTTACAGTCCTTGCACAGTATTTTGTAAATAACATTAGTTTTGCTAATGAACTTGAAAGACACCCTCGAAATTGACCCGTCCATCCTGGGGAAAAAGCCTCATACTTTCCACTCACAATCTTATAAACTTCTATGAGATCTCTGCTCAACCTTCTGCATTCCAGTGAAAACTAAACCCAGTCTAGCCAACCTGTCTTCATAGCTAACATCCCCCTTACCAGGCAATAACCTGATAAACTTTTTCTGTATCATCTCCAAAGCATCCCCATCATTCTGGTTCTCTATTCTCACCTCACTTCATTATTAGCTAATTTCATGTTTTTTTTTCCTTTGTTCAAATTCATTAAATGTTGCTGTTGGTTTATTAATACGATTATTCATAATTGAGGTCCAAACTGGAACACAAGTGGAACCACATGAGTGGAAAATTGTAGGCAAGTGAACCTTAAAGGAATGGTAGTACTTAAGCAAGAGTATCATGATGAAGATGCCAACAATTTTTGAAAGCTCTCAAAAATACTTCAAAGATTTTTAATCCATTATCTTTCTTTAAGAAGCCTTTTGTGATGAGACATTAAAAAGGGGATAATGCAATTCTGTATCTGCTTAATGATAAATCAGAATCAATGATTTGCCATAACCTGATGAGAATAGAAGTGATTTGAAATCAGCTTGTTACTTTCCAAATGCTTTTTTCATTTACTGCTCCAGTTTTGCAGTGAGAATAATCACTAGATTATCAATGCCTACCATCATCTTTCTGCTGCTGACCCCTTTAGGAATTTGTACATTTACAGAAATCCCAGAAATCCAGAAGTTACCATCAGTGATTCAATGCTTCATCATCAGATGCACTATTGAGTTTCACATTTTGTGCATTCCTTAAGCAATTAAGAAATTTGCAACAACTTTCACTTTTATGCGAGTAATCTCACTATAAAAACACTTGATACATACAAACCCTGGGGAATCGGTTCAGCTCAGTTTGCTGGATCATTAGTTTTCAGAGTAGTGTGATGCCAACAGCATGGGTTCAATTCCTATCACCTGTTTGAGGTTACCATGAAGGACTCTCATTCTCAACCTCCTCCCTTGCCTGAGGTCTGGTGGCCCTCAGGTTAAATCACCATTAGTTGCTTCTCTCTTTAATGAGACAGCAGCCTCTATGGCAACATACACACATGAGTCTTGAAAGAAATATATTAAGGTTTCTGATGACATACCATCCTCAAAGCTACTGCTAAGCATCGTCACTGGCATTATTAAAAAAAATGTATTTGTGGAGGATTCAATGTTTCAATGATATTCCTCTTTCATGTACTTCAGCCTACAACTTGACTTGTAACTAACTATATAAATGAACTGATCAGCTGCATTTGATTCGATGGCTTGATGATTTTGTGCCAAATCCACATTTTGTAAGCTTTCACATTCCTTTTGATGTAATCAGAACCATGTATTTCAATATTTGATGTGTAAACTAAAAGTGAATGATAAAACGCTTCAAATTTCCTGCTTTGCTCCCTGTAAGACACTTGATCTGTGTACAGACATGCAGATTAAATGTCACATTACAGTTTATAACAGTACCTTGAATATCATGCATTGTTTTCTCATTAGCGTTTTAGAGGCTCCTTATTCAGAGTAACTTTTTTTAATACTATGGACAAAATACTTTACAGGCCATTTATCCACAATCCTGCATCAAAAAGTTTAAGGGTTAGCGAGTAGAATCTTCAATTGCTTCATAAATTTGGCATAGTTTCTGATAATTGTTTGCTTAGAGTTCCACAATGCAGCATATTGTGAATTGATGTGATCATGAGATAGTGACATGTAGTTTGATATAACAGTCACATCATCAGTCATGTCCAAGAGACTATTAAGAAAGAATCCAGTAGTTGATACTCGTGAGAGATGTATTTATAGAGATTAGTGTTATGTATAATAGCGTAAATAAGAGAATTTAAAGTACTCTGTGAGTGTTCAATGCCAGCCACTTTTATGCAAGGGTAAACCATTTATTGACCACATAAGAAAGATAAGGGTAGCTCTCCTTCCAGAGTACAAAATAGAACTCAGAGCCAAAAGCTTCATAGTAACACTGTACAAGCAATTGGAGTTCATATATACTATGTGAAGCATCCTTTCTGGAAGATTTTTTTGGAAATAAATGTTCATATTGGGGTCCTGGCCAAATTTGCAGTAATCTCCCCATTTTTTTCCTCCAATATTTCTTCCCTAAAGCTATTGAAGATGAACAAGGAAACATCATTCCCTTCCAGCTTGTTTACCCCAGAAAACTCATCTCTTTCAATACAAATAACTATTTTGCTCAGAATGTCTTTAAAAAAAAACTGAACAAATAATATATTACTGTTGATTTTCTCCTGAAGTAAACCTGAACATTTTCAAATGCAAGCTAATGCATTTGCTACAACCTTCAAATATCTTTACTGTGTACATTAGTATTTTCTGCTGTATTCATGAATAAATAAATTGTAAACATTGTGGCCTGAGTGCCATCTTTAATAGTTTAACATTTTCTTCTGATTTGTTGCTGGATTTTTGGTGTCATAATGTGCGGTGCTGGAAAAGCACAACCTGTCAGGCAGCAACCGAGGAATAGGAGGGTTGCCATTTCAAGCATAAGCTCTTCATCAGGAATGTGCTGAAAGATTATAATTGACTAGGAGAAAGTGAGGACTGCAGATGCTGGAGACATGAGCAGAAACTGTGGCTCTGGAAATGCACAGCTGCTCAGGCAGCATCTGAGGAGCAGGAGAGCCAATGTTTCAGGCATAAGCTCTTCATCAGGAATGCTCAAAGTGTTAGTTCTCCTGCTCCTGGGATGCTGCCTGACCGGCTGTGCTTTTCCAGAGCCACAGTTTCTGTTCCTATCTCCAGCATCTGCAGTCCTCACTTTCTCCTGCTGGATTATTAGTTATAGGGCTGGATTATAAATTTTGGGTGTGAGTCTGTTTCCATCTGGCTGGCTCACTTTAATGTTTCAAGTGACAGTCTTTTGATTATTATGAGGTGGGACTTCTGTCCATTTCCAGGAGAAAGCCCTCATAATGGAGTTCCTATCAATTGCATACCAGCAGCTCTGTTCCACACCAGGACCAGTCATTTCTGCCAGTATTGTAACCCTGAAGAAAGGTTGCACCCAAAATGTTGACTTCTCCACTTCCTGATGTTGCCTGGCCTGCTGAGTTCTTCCAGCCACCTGCTTGTCTACCTTGGATTCCAGCATCTGAAAATATTTTTGTATCTAATCTAGTATTCCAGGAGGACCAGGAAAAAGAAATGTCATGGATGTCTCAAATCCAGGTTAAGTCCAGGAATCCACTAAGGTGGGGTTGGTCACCTCTTGCTTTTGGAGGGCAGTATGATGGATAGGGAGAAAATACTATGGGACAGGAGCAGTATCCATTGACACAAGGTGCCTGGAAAGAGGGAAAGCCCCATTGTGCCCAAGCAATGGGAACAATTGGGTGTAGGCCAATTGGATGCAGGCCTCTTCCATTATTCCAGTAAATAAAGTTTCAGTAAGATGAGGCATTTAGTTGGCATTAATTAACAAATTAAGGATTCAATTAATCTAATGGCAGGTAGCCCACCCATTGCCCCCTCACTACCCATAAAAATGTGGTAGGGCAATGCAGGTTACATGCACCAGCAACTACACAGTACCTTAATTTAAGGGTCCATCTATTATTCCGCCTCCAAGTGGCCTGTAGATTTTTTCCATAAGGTGTGATTCTGCTATTCCAGTGGGTTGTTCCAACACACAAGAAGCATAAATCAGGGGATCAAATCTTTTTTTAAATGCACCTATTCTTATCAAGAGTGTTGGGATAATACTTATAAGTATTACCCTCTCATGATTACGAGTAGGGTTTGAAATTGACCAATTTGTTAAGAACATAAAAAGGAGCAGTAGGAATACAGCTGTGCTTTCTCAATTCTGTTCCAACACTATAGAAAAATGGTTGATCTAGGTCTTCAGTTCTAAATTTCCAGTCTTAACAGAATGAATGAGTTGTGAACTTGCTGCTTCTTTTTAGACAATAGACAATAGACAATAGATGCAGGAGTAGGCCATTCTGCCCTTCGAGCCTGCACCGCCATTCAATATGATCATGGCTGATCATTCCTAATTAGTATCCTGTTCCAGCCTTATCTCCATACCCCTTGACTCCACTATCTTTAAGAGCTCTATCCAATTCTTTCTTAAAAGAATCCAGAGACTGGGCCTCCACTGCCCTCTGGGGCAGAGCATTCCACACAGCCATCACTCTCTGGGTGAAGTAGTTTCTCCTCATCTCTGTCCTAAATGGTCTACCCCGTATTTTTAAGTTGTGTCCTCTGGTTCGGCACTCCCCCATCAACGGAAATATGTTCCCTCCTGCCAGAGTGTCCAGTCCTTTCATAAGCCTATACGTTTCAATCAGATCCCCTCTCAGTCTTCTAAACTCAAGGGTATACAAGCCCAGTCGCTTCAGTCTTTCCGTGTAAGGCAATCCTGCCATTCCAGGAATTGACCTCGTGAACCTACGCTGCACTCCCTCAATAGCCAGAATGTCTTTCCTCAAATTTGGAGACCAGAACTGCACACAGTACTCCAGGTGTGGTCTCACCAGGGCCCTGTACAGCTGCAGAAGCACCTCTTTGCTTCTATACTCAATCCCTCTTGTTATGAAGGCCAGCATGCTATTAGCCTTCTTCACGACCTGCTGTACCTGCATGCTTGCCTTCATTGACTGGTGGACAAGAACACCCAGATCTCTCTGAACAGCCCCTTTACCTAATTTGATACCATTGAGGTAGTAATCTGCCTTCCTGTTCTTGCCACCAAAGTGGATAACCAGACATTTATCCACATTAAACTGCATCTGCCATGCATCTGCCCACTCACCTAACTTGTCCAGGTCACCCTGTAATCCCCTAACATCCTCATCACATTTCACCCTACACCTAGCTTTGTGTCATCAGCAAATTTGCTAATGTTATTGCTGATACCATCTTCTATATCATTTACATATATTGTAAAAAGCTGCGGTCCCAGCACGGATCCCTGCGGTACCCCACTGGTCACTGCCTGCCATTTCGAAATGGAGCCGTTAATCACTACCCTTTGTTTCCTATTAGCCAACCAATTCTCTATCCAATCTAGTACTTTGCCCCCAATCCCGTGCGCCCTAATTTTACTCACTAATCTCTTGTGTGGGACTTTATCAAAAGCTTTCTGAAAGTCCAGGTACAGTACATCCACTGGATCTCCCTCGTCCATCTTCCGAGTTACATCCTCAAAAAATTCAAGAAGATTAGTCAAGCATGATTTCCCCTTCATAAATCCATGCTGACTCTGTCCTATCCTGTTACTATTATCCAGATGTGCCGTAATTTCATCCTTTATAATAGACTCCAGCATCTTTCCCACCACTGAGGTCAGACTAACTGGTCTATAATTTCCTGCTTTCTCCCGCCCACCCTTCTTAAAAAGTGGCACAACATTAGCCGCCCTCCAATCCTCAGGAACCAACCCCGATTCTATTGAACTCTGGAAAATAATCACCAGCGCATCCACGATTTCCCGAGCCACCTCCTTCAGTACCCTGGGATGCAGGCCATCAGGTCCCGGAGACTTATCAACCTTCAGACCTAACAGTCTCTCCAACACCAAATCCTGGCAAATATAAAATTCCCTTAAGTTCAGGTCCTTCAGCCACTGTTACCTCAGGGAGATTGCTTGTGTCTTCCCCAGTGAACACAGATCTGAAGTACCCATTTAATTCCTCTGCCATTTCTTTGTTCCCAGTAATATATTCCCCTGCTTCTGTCTTCAAGGGCCCAATTTTTGTCCTAACCATTTTTTTGCCTTGGACATACCTAAAAAAGCTTTTACTATCCTCCTTTATATTCTTGGCCAGTTTACCTTCGTACCTCATTTTTTCTCTGCGTATTTCCTTCTTACTAATCCTCTGTTGTTCTTTAAAAGCTTCCCAGTCCTCCGTTTTCCCGCTTATCTTCGCTAAGTTATACTTTTTCTCTTTTAACCTTATATGTTTCTTTACTTCCCTTGTCAGCCACGGCCGCCCATGTCTCCTCCTGGGATCTTTCTTCCTTTTAGGAATGAACTGATCCTGCATCTTCTGCATTATACACAGAAATATCTGCCATTGTTCCTCCACGGTCTTCCCTGTTAAGGTATTAAACCATTGAACTTTGGCCAGTTGCTCCCTCATAGCTCCATATTTCCCTTTATTCAACTGAAATATTGTCACTTCAGATTGTACCCACTCCCTCTCAAATTGCAGATTGAAGCTTATTGTATTATGGTCACTACTTCCCAATGGCTCCTTCACTTCGAGGTCACTGACCAATTCTGGTTCGTTACACAATACCAGATCCAGAATCGCCTTATCCCTGGTCGGCTCCAGCACCAGCTGCTCTAAAAATCCATCTCTGAGGCACTCCACAAAGTCTCTTTCTTGAGGCCCGATACCATCCTGATTCTCCCAGTCTACCTGCATGTTAAAATCCCCCATAACAACTGTAGTAACATCTTTGCGACAAGCCAATTTCAGCTCCTGATTCAACTTACCTCCAACATCCAGACTGCTGTTTGGGGGCCTGTAGATGACTCCCATGAGGGTCTTTTTACCCTTAGTGTTTCGAAGCTCTATCCACACTGACTCTACATCCCCTGACTCTAGGTCCGCCCGCGCAAGGGACTGAATATCCTCCCTTACCAACAAGGCCACCCCACCCCCTCTGCCCGTCAGTCTATCCTTACGATAACACATGTAGCCTTGAATATTCATTTCCCAGGCCCTGTCCCCATGAAGCCACGTCTCAGTTATCCCCACAATATCGTATCTGCCAATTTCCAAAAGAGCCTCAAGCTCATCCACCTTGTGTCTAATGCTTCGTGCATTCATATATAGAATTTTTAATTTGTTACTGCTCTCACCCTTCCCCTCAACACTTATTTCACTCAACTTTACAGCATGATGCCTTTTCCAGTTTTCTGCCTCCTTGATACAGTTGTCTTTCTTGACTTCTCTTGTTCTAACTACCCCTTCAATTTCCTTTTTAAACATCCAGCTTGTCCCCTCCCCCCCGCTACTTAGTTTAAATGTAGCGGTGTTGCAGCAGAAAACCTGCCTGCCAGAATGCCGATCCCTGTTCTATTAAGGTGCAAGCCATCTCTCTTGTAGAATTTATGGTTACCATAAAATATACCCCAGTGATCCAAGAACTTGAAACCTTGCTTCCTGCACCAGTTCCCCAACCACACGTTCAAGTCCATTATCTCCCGGTTTCTGGCCACACTAGCCCGAGGAACTGGAAGCAAACTGGAGATAACCACCTTGGACGTCCTGCTTTTTAGCCTTCTTCCTAGTTCTGCGAAGTCTCGCTGTAGTATGTTCCTCCTCTTCTTCCCGACATCATTTGTGCCGACGTGTACCACCACCTCGGGCTCTTCACCCTCGTCCTTGAGGATGTCCTGCACTCTGTCCGCGATGTCTTTCACTCTAGCACCAGGAAAGCAACACACCATCCTTAAATCCCGTCTGCTGCCACAAAAACCCCGGTCAGTTCCTCTCACGATGGAGTCCCCTATTACCACGGCTCTATGTGATGTCCGACTCTTCCGCTCTGCTTCTGCGGCAACTTTTGATTGACAAACATGGCCGCCTTGCGAACTGGTAGTGTCATCAGACTCTACTGTTTCTAAAAGCTTCAACTTGTTCCTGACAGGTACTTCTCCCGGCGTCTCTTGCACCTGTCTCCTCTCTGCCTTCCTCATCGTCTGCACTCTTCTGCTCTCTTCTGGCATGATTGGTGTAATAACATCACTGAAGGTCTTGTCCAGAAAGATCTCGTTCTCTCGGATGAGCCTAAGGTCTTCGAGTTCTTTCGTCAGTGCTGCAATATGCTCGGTCAATTTATGAGATTCTTGCACTGGTTCAGACTGAAAAATGTGAAAATTATCTCTTTTTTTTGCTCATTATTTTTGTTTTTTTTAACAACAGGATGCATTGAAGCCCAGGATCAGGGGCCCAAAACAAAACAGAGTGACAACTGTAAGTTGACTAGTTGGTGAAAGCTATTAATTTGGTTCCCTCTTGTAGGGAACTTTCAGATTTAAGGTAAAAAGAGAAAAATCTACAGGCCACTAACAAAAAAGACTGACACAACATTTTTAAAAACCAAATTAAGAACTAAGCAATTAAATCAGGGATGTTGGGCTAGGCGATGTGTTGTAATTGCATGATGTAGGACCTTATAGTGTTCATAGTGACCATAGCTGTGGCAAGTGTTTGATGCTTGAGGAACTCCAGCTCAGCGTTGGACATAACACACTGAAATACATAATTCTTCTACATTCAAGAGGATGCACGTCCAATTTACTCACCTACACACAGTATTTCAGATGAGGTATTATTAAACCCTATATAATTGTATTAAGACATAATTCCTGAATTCCAATTCCCTTATAATGAAGGGCAACATGTCAAATGTTTTTCTAATCACTTGCGGTACTTGTATGTTAACTTTCTGCATTCCTAGTATGAGTACACCTAAGTCCCTCCAAAGATTAATATGTAAAAGTTCCATGTCTTTTAAAGTACTCTTTTGACATTTTTAACAAACAAAGGTGATAACTTTACATTTGCTGCATTGTACTCCAGCTGTCCACTCACTTAATCTGTCCATCTTTCATTACAATCTCTTTATGTCCTCCTGACAGCTTGCACTTCCATCTAAACTTGTGTCACTCATAAAGTTTGTTGCATTATTCCCTGTCTCTTGATCGACATTATTAATACAAACTGTTCAAGCCCCAGCACTGATTCTTAAGAAGTACAAATAATCATCGCCTGCCAACTCAAAAATTTCTTGTTCATCTTTATTGTCTGATTCCTTTATGTTAAACATTCAACAGAAGCCTTGCTTGAAGAAGAGTATAATTGTTAGCAGTGAAATTGTGTTTAAAACGGCTGACAAATAACAACTGGTGACAGCAGAGGTGAGATCATTATCATTCTTGGAGCAAAAGCTATTAAAAGCTAATTTATAAGGAAGGAAAAAGCAATACTGTGAACACTGGGTCAGAAATCAATTCCCAAAAGTGCAAGAAACAGGACACCAAGAAAGATAGATAGAACAAAGGAAAGAATAGTGTTCTCAAGAAAGCTGAAAAGGAAGATGTATTTGCATCAAGAGTTCTGCTTAAACTGGGATCAGGAAAGCAGTTGGAGGCTGTAGACAATAAGTATCAGTCAGAGATTGAAATATAGGCGGGTGGAAAATCGATAACACCGTAAACTTTTGGAAGGTTAACAGTGACGTCTGTTTTTTAAAGATTAAGGAATAAAGTAAGATGAATTTGTGAATGGTATTGTTTTGCCTGAATAATATCACAGGTCAAATAAAGATATGATTTGATTCCCTACAGTGTGGAAACAGGCCCTTTGGCCCAACAAGTCCGCACCGACCCTCTGAAGAGTAACCCACCCTGACCCATTTCCCTCTGACTAATGCACCTGACCTATGGGCAATTTAGTATAGCCAATTCACCTGACCTGCACACCTTTGGATTGTGGGAGGAAACCAGAACACCATGAGGAAACACATACAGACAATGCACAAACTCCACACAGACAGTCACCCCAGGCTGGAATCGAACCTGGGACCCTAGCGCTGTGAAGCAGCAGTGCTAACCACTGAGCCACTGTGCTGCCCCATAGTCCTTTCGTCACAAAGAAATGGAGTCCTGCTGATAAGATAACATCACATCAAAATATCTTCTTAAACTCATCAAGACAATTATGATAAATATCAATGTGAAAGGGAAACAATCTTGATATTGTAAGAGAAAAGAGTGCTATTGATTAATGGTGGACTGTTGTGGAGGCAATGCCACAGAAGATGGAGCAATTAGATGGAGATTGGTGTGTCCTTTAACTGTCAAGTTTTGTTTAAATTTTAAACTCGGCAGATTGACACTGATTCAGTAAGGCATGCCCTGACAAATTAACTACAGAATGACTGATACCTATTTTGTATAGTTGAAACAGACACTGTTTTTACAGTTTGTAAATGTTCTTTTTATCTGCAAAGAACAGAATTCGATATCATAAATTATGCAGCTGCCAGTACTTGCAAGTGTGCTGCATAAAGTTTGGCAGTGAACCATCGAACTCATGCTTTCTCACTGGCAAGTGTCTATCAATCAGTGTCCACTTGCCAACTAATTAGAAATCTCCTCTCATACAGCATAAATGTTGCCTTTTCTTTACATTTGCTATTTCTTACCCACTGTTCTGCTGAGTACAAGATGAAAACATTTGACAAAACATTTTTGAGTAAAGACAAGCACAGAATCTGGTGTACACGCTTAAGTATTTCCAGCAAAATAAAGGGTGAATAAGGTTTGTGAGAAGGACAAGTTTGCTCATTGAACCCATAACTAAAACATACAAATGAAAAACATGACATATCTCTGGAATGGGGCTCGAACACACACTTTCTCACTTAAAGCTAAGTGTGTTACCAGTAAACCTAAGGGTTTCTTTGCTTATGTCTTTTAATATGCACTGTGTACTATTTACAAAATGCACTCAGAAATTCACAAATATTGCTAAGACAGCATTTTTCAAACCCATAACCTCTAGAATCTAGAAAGATAAAGGCTGATAATAGATGGGAACACTATCTCTTGAGAATTCCTTTCCAAAACACTTAACATCTCAATTGAAATTAGATCATCATTCCCTCACTGCCACTTTGTGAAATCCTGAAACTCCCTCCCTAATAGCATTGTGCATGTGCCTGCAACAAATGGGCTGTAGCAGTTCAAGAAGGTAGCTTGGCACCACCTTCTCAAGGGCAATTAGGGATGGTCAAGAAATCTAGGCCAACCAGTGAAGCCATATCCCCTGAATGAATTTAAAAATGGTTATAACATAATCCACAATCATGGAGGAAAATTTCATAGACCAGCTAAACATGGAGGGTGTGGAAGTACCTCCTGTTAAAGCATCTCACTGTTGCTGTGAAGATCATATCAGCACAACCCAAGTTGAAATCCAGAGATGGAAAGAAGCACAATTCATTTTGTGTCTGCAAGCCAGGCCAGTCACTGATCAATTATCTTGTTTGGCTTGAGTGTTGTCCAACTCTTGCTGCATTTGGACATGGACTGCTTCAATATATGATGAGTCACAAAATGTACTGAACATTTTGCAATCATCAGCAAACATCCCCACTTCTAACATTAAGATGGATAGAAGCTAATTGAAAAAGCAGTTGAAGATAATTGGTCCTAGGACATTATCTTAATGACCTCCTGCAGAGAAGTCCTGGAGCTGACATAACTGACTTCCGACAACCACAACCATCTTTGTTTATGCCAGATATTATACCAATGATGCAGAAATACAGTAGAAATTAAAGTCTGGTTTCTTTGGGTGCACAAAAAGGTGCAGCAAGATAATGCAAGGCTGCAAGCATCCAGATGGAATCAGACTGATTGAGTATTATGGTGCAGCACTAGCATGATAGCTGCTGTGCAGATGGATGTGCAGCACTGAAATACAGAAATACTCAGTTAGTGGATTAGACATGGACTATAAGAGGTTCATACAAGTTGGTACTTAAGAACTTAAGAAATAGGAACAGGAGAAGGTCATATGGTATCTTGAGCAGCCCAATTATTGAATACGATCATGGTTGATTTGATATTCCTCACATTCACTCTCCTGTCCTTTCCTTGTAACTCTTCATTCCCATCCACACTGCATTGCTTAAGCTTCCATCTCACAAATAGCAACAGATGCTCCCCCCTTGTAGGACAGAGTCAAACAAGAGGTCAGAGGTACAGAGTGAGAGGAGGTAGGTTCAAAACTGAGATAAGGAGAAACTACTTGTGAATCTGTACAACTCTCTGCTCTGAATACAGAATCAATCAACAGATTCAAGAAAGAAACCAGGATAAAATCAACCATGATCATGCTAAATGGTGGAGCAGGCTTGAAGGGCTGAATTGTGTAATCCTGCTTCTAATTCCTATGTTCCTAACATCCTAACCACTTGACAGCCTGCCTGCTTCAAAACTTGGCATCCTCCTCATCTGGCACTCAATCCTATATCCAGCTGGTACTCTAATCATCTGGCATCTTACACCTCGTGCCCTATCCCTTACCTATCTTGTATGTTATTCCTTGCACACTACTTCCTTTGCAGTTGGCACCCTTCATGGCTGGCATCGGATGAACATTGGCCCTCCCTGGCTGGTATGCTATGAAGAGGCTCCATACTTTCCTGGCATCCTACCACCAATACCCATCTGGCAATGTACCCTCCCAGCCCTCCATTTCCCTTACCTTAAATCCTATCATTTGACAATAACTCTCAAAGTGGCTATAAGGATCTGAGAGTGAGTATTGGAAAGGAAGTTTGTTACAGATTTCCCTTATATAGTGGCATTTTTTTGAAAAATAAGTTATGAGTAAAAAATTATACTTTCAGACAATCAATTAATTTTTGTTTGCTTTCCTCAATAAACTCTACTTAGCTGAGTCGGAGGTTAGCAGATGGACAGATGTTTGCATATTTCCAGCATGAATTAAAGGCCTTTGTTCAACTTCATTATTTGGAGTTCGAGATTCAATGTTAAAATGAGATTAACATTGAGCTTTTCAATGCAAATTGATCAACTACTCTTGTTGCTGGCAGTTAGAAAGCTAGATAGTAGCCTAATTCCTCTGGGTCAATGGAAATGGGATAGAATTTGGGAGGTGTGTGTCAGGACCCTATGGATTCCATGCTCCACAAGCATACACCCATAAAGTTTAAACTTGTGATGGGCTGACTTCTCAGGACCCTAAGCTCAGACTGTAGACTTGGCGTTGAAGCATTGAACTTACCTTCATAACATGATACAGTTTAATAGCTGGTCTAAGTTGGTGACAATTTAACAAAACATAACTTTCTAAGACAACCAATTTCTCAATTGCCCTTCACTCTGATCAAACATGATTCCTCCTGCTGACTATCCACTTCACCCATTCCACTTACTGATTCACTAATTCATTCACAGACGAATGGATTTGGATATGGCATCTATTGTAGTGAAAAAGATGTGTAACCTCCTTTTCTATCTCTTCTTTCATCTAACCATTTTCTCCATGAATAGCTGTTCTGATCCTTTGATGCTTCTGAGAGATCAGAAGATATGACTAAAAAGAGGTAAGATGGTCTGGCTGCATTAATCTTCACGAGTGGTGTCAACATTCACAGTGTCTATTTTGACCAGAAGATTTTTTGAACATCTGTTAAAAATATACATTGTATACAATTCTAAATACAAGCTTGTCTGTTTAAGGCCAGAAACAAAATGGCTTTAAGACTTTAGTTACTCTTCATGACCCTGGTTTGCTTTCTCTGTCCAAAATGACATTTAATTCATCAGCTAGAAACATGAATTATTCTAAAAACAGACTTTTTAAAGCAGATTGTAAAGATGTCTTGTGATTGCAGTCAAAGATGGCTACTTTGTATCGCACATTCTAATCTATTGACAATTTCATGGGCAATGCAAAATATCTGTATCTTCTGTCCCATTAACAAGCATTAAGGCAATCTCCTGAGGTAGGTAAAAACAATGACTGCAGATGCTGGAAACCAGATTCTGGATTAGAGTGGTGCTGGAAAAGCTCAGCAGTTCAGGCAGCATCCGAGGAGCAGGAAAATCGACGTTTCGGGCAAAAGCCCTTCATCAGGAATACAGGCAGAGTGCCTGAAGAGTGGTATTCAAAGGTTGGTGATGAATAATTATGATTAATCACCTCAGGTTTTAGTGAAGATCTGTAGCTTGGGCTGTGGTTGAAGATGTTTGTCAGTCCGCTGAGCTGTTTGATTTTCTTGCAAACATCTTGTCTCCCTCCTGGGTTACATCTTATGGATGGCATGGTGGCACAGTGGTTAGCACTGCTGCCTCACAGCGCCAGAGACCCGGGTTCAACTCCCGTCTCAGGCGACTCTGTGTGTGGAGTTTGCACATTCTCCCCGTGTCTGCGTGGGTTTCCTCCGGGTGCTCCGGTTTCCTCCCACAATCCAAAAAAAATGTGCAGGTTAGGTGAATTGGCCATGCTAAATTGCCCGTAGTGTTAGGTGAAGGGGTAAATGTAGGGGAATGGGTCTGGGTGGGTTGCGCTTCGGCGGGTCGGTGTGGACTTGTTGGGCCAAAAGGCCTGTTTCCACACTGTAAGAAATCTAATCTACACTCAGGGATAGCTATTCTCTATATTATCTTCAGGGTTGTGTAACCTCCGGGTGAAGCGCTGTCGTTGTGATTTGTCTCGATTGTATACAGTTGTGGCGGGTGGTTCTTCTTCCTGTTTAGAATTTAGGCCTGCAGGTGGTGTCTATTTCAACGTGTTTGTTTATGCAACCAGCAATTGCGAAAAACATTAGGTCAGACAAATAGGCAGGAAACTCACCACCAGAATACACGAGCATCAGCTTGCAACAAAATGACATGACTAATCCTCCCTCATATGAAGGACACCAATTCAACTGGGACGTTATGATATTGGGACAGGCTAAACAAAGACAAGCTCTGGAATTCCTGGTATTCATCCACTGATTCCATATACAAGCACATTGACATAGGCCCCATCTACAGATGACCACAGGACAAAACAGGAGGTAGAACCACCCACCAGGACAGACAGAACAGTATAAACTCAAGCCAGATCACAATGAGAGTGCTTCATCTGGAGGCTACACGGCATTGAAGATGCCATCCAGGAGGGAAACAAAATGTTTGCAAGAAAATCAACCAGCTCAGCAAACTGACCAACAACGCCATTAGTCACTTCAATTTAAGCTCAATCCAGGATGCTAAACACCCAATCACGCCACTTTTCAAATACATCAGAAACAACCTTATTTGGGTCCTCAGCTAAGTTGAACTTTGTCAGTCACATGAAAAGGTATCCTTTAGTTGGTTTTTAGCACCTGTGTTCTCAGATCTGAGAACAAGCAGCTCACCAGCTGAGAGAAAAGACCCATGCTCCTCCTCTACCCTTGTCTCTCCAAATCACTGGCCAACATTCAACTCTGTTTGACTCACTTTGGCCATCTGGTACAATTTTGTTGTAAAATAGCCAGTGCAATCATTTGCACTTTTAAATTAGAAGCATCAGGATTATCAGGTTCAGCCTCAAGTCAACCTAGTCACCAACACGGTACATTATTTTGAACTTTTTCTGGCTCTAACTTTGCCACCCATCCTTCCTCACATTGTGATCTGCATTTGTGTTTGAGAAAGTCAAACCATTCTTTATGATTTCAAATGCAATAAGGCTAACCAACATATACCCAACAAAACTGCTTAATTCCTTTATGATCAGAGTTTGTAAAGAATGCAATACTCTCCAAATCAGCAAGCATATTACCTCACAGCATGGTGGCTCAGTGGTCAGCACTGCTGCCTCACAGCACTGGGGACCCAGGTTCGATTCCAGCCTTGGGTGGAAGTGTGGAGTTTGCATATTCTCCCCATGTCTGCGTGGGCTTCCTCTGACAATCTAAAGATGTGCAGGTTAGGTAAATTGGCCATGCCAAATTCAGGGGCGTTCAGGGGTGTGTATGCTAGGTGCATTAGTCAGGGGTAAATATAGGATAATAACATTGGGGAATGAGGCTGGGTGGGTTACGCTTCGGACCTGTTCAGTTGAAGGACCTGTTTCCACACTGGAGGGATTCTCTGATTCTATGAAAATGTACAAAAAAAACCTGCAGTGAATAAATGGAGAAGGAAAGGAAGGGTATCATGCGACCCTCTTGACTTGAGTGCAACACTCCTCCAGAAATGTTAGTCAGCAAGCTCAGAGAGCAATTCTACTTGTCTGCAAATAATAGTCTGAATTTCCACATGGAAATGTGTCAAAGCTACAACATGGAAACAGGACACATGATCAACCAATCAACACTGGTATTCACCCACTGTGTGAACAATTTAAATGAATGATCGTAAGCCGTTCTGTTCCTACATGTAATAAATTATGTTTGGTTTTCACCTGAGCAGAGTCTGAAAGGAGTCTGAATGACTTGGGATATGGCAATATTTGTGGCAGATTTAGCAAGAAGGCCAATGAGTCCAATCTCAACATGGGGAGTACCTGCATCTTTGAATTAAATTGAATTTAATTTATTGTCATGTGTACCAAGGCACAGTGAAAAGCTTTGTCTTGTGAGCAATACAGGCAGATCACAGAGTTAAGTAGCATAGATAATAAATAATAAGTAAACAGCAGCAAAAACACAAACACAGGTACAGTCGAATGTTAAGAGTTTGCGAGTCCAGTGTAACCTGGCAATACTTTTTTCTAGGCAGCAGAAAACTGGCAATTAAGGGGAATTATTGCTTGTTAAATTTCATGTTGCTGCCTTTAATTGTCTTATTATTATCCATCTTCCTATCTTACCAAATGCGACAAACAAGTTTGACATTGAGAAAACTTGACAATGAAAGTTCAGAACGGATGCCTGGCAACAATCATCTTGCTGTGATAGGTGTACACACGTATACACAGACACACACAGATATAGTCTTTAAGAGTCCTCATGGTATGTCTTCATTCCACTTACAGGACTGTATTGCAGTTAGCACACTGTGAACCCAGGGACTGGATCAGGTTGCATCATTGTCATGGTGCTTTATTTACTCAGAGACTACATGGACACTCACAGCATCACTGTTTTATTTTTGGACCTTGCCCTTTCAGTATAATACTTCTGCTTTGCCTCATTGTTTAGCATAGACACAAAGGCAGAAGCTTATCATGGCTATCGGCAGTCCTCAGTCAAATCAAGGAGGATAGATATGTCAGGAGAAACCAGCAGAGTATCAAGGGCAGTCTCCAAGCTAGTCCTGGAGCTTATATGCAGTCAGTCAGCCAGTCAGCCAGTCAGGCCAGTCAGAGTTAGAATCCTGTACTCAGAAAGGGTGAGAAGCTGAATGCAGTCCATCTATCTTGGCTTTTTCTGCCCTATTGGGGGCTGTTCTTTCTCTTGGAATGGGAGAGGAGCAGGCATTAAGGCATTAACACAGTTAGTATATTGGTGTAGGTTGCGAATGTCTCCCAAACAAGTCCGTAGGTACAGTAGTGAACATACAGGGTTAATGGTGTTGAGGGTTGGATCGGGTGATAGCAAGCAATGGAAGATGCTGTAGGCAGCGAGGGTGGTGGCACATAAACTTTGGTGGGAAGTGAATACCGCAGCAGCAACCGAGTGAGTGAGTGAGGTATCGGAGTGAAGGTAATGGTGCTTACACATAGAGAGTTGGAAAGTAAGTGATCTTCTTCTTACAGTGCTGGACGTTCCTCCAGACAGCTCATACTGCTTTAACCTGGTGGAAAGCTTGGACCAGACTGGCATGGTGTGGTGTCACATAGCTGGAACCTGGAGAAGGAAGACATCCTGCATGACACCAACCTGTCCAGCAGCACCTCTAGGTCAACACCCACAAAGTGAAGTGGCAACTTCCCATTTCTTCTGTGTCTCAGGCAAATGTCAAGAACGATGTATGGCAGCTCCAGACTGACAGTGCTTGTCCAAGTGCAAAATAGGCTTTTAAAAATTGTAAGAACACAAGGAATGCTGGTTAATTCTGTCATAACCTGGCTGTGGCAAGTAACTTTAGGAATAGTGTGTGATAAAATGGGTCTGGAATTGGTCAATAGGAATGCCATAGGTGCTAGTAGGTGGTTAATGAGGTTAGTTGGTAAGATGAAGAGAGAAAACTCACTACTCCTTGTGTCAAAAACTCTCCAATAAATAAGAGGTAACCCCTTCAGATCAGATCTGAAGAAGGGTCAATGGATCCAAAACGTTAACTTGCATTCTACCACAGATGCTACCAGAACTGGTGAGTTTTTTGAGCAATTTCTGTTTTTCTTTCTGATTTCCAAAAAATGGAGAGTTTTTTTTGTTTAATAAGTCTTTAATGTCTACGTGGTTTCTGCTACAACCTTGAAGTGAATTCTACAGACTGACAACTCATCATGAAATAGTTACCACTACTGTTCTAAATTTTTAGGTAGGTTTTTTACATCTGAACCTTTATTGACAGCTCAAAACATCTCTTTATATCTGTGTTGTTTTTACATTTTAAAACAATGGTGCAAAGTCTTTTTGGCAAACAATGAAAAGTTTATTCAGAAAGAACATTTTGAAAATTGCTCATAGTAAAATAGTTTGTAACATTTTAATTGAAGAAATTGCTTTCAAATGAACTCGAAAGTGGTCAAGAGTGGTCAAGAAGGCAAATAGTATGCTTGTCTTCATTGGTCAGGGTATTGAGTATAAGAACTGGCAGGTCAGGTTAAAATTATACAAGACATTGGTTCGGCCGCATTTAGAATACTGTGTACAGTTCTGGTCGCCACATTACCAAAAGGAATGTGGACGCTTTGAAGAGGGTGCAGAGAAGATTTACGAGGATGGTGCCTGGTATGGAAGGTGCTAGCTATGAAGAAAGGTTGAGTAGGTTAGGTTTGCTTTCATTAGAAAAAAGGAGGTTGAGGGGGACCTGATTGAGTTTTACAAAATCATGAAGGGTATAGGCAGAGTGGATAGAGACAAGCTTTTTCCCAGGGTGATGGATTCAAATGAGAAGTCACAGTTTCAAGGTGAGAGGTGGAAATTTTAAGGGGGATACACATGGCAAGTGGTGGACGTCTGGAACACATTGCCAACAGAGGTGGTAGAGGCAGGCATGGTAGATTCATTTCAGGTGTGTCTGGACAGATGCATGAATAGGTGGGGAGCAGAGGGATACAGTTGCTTCGGGATTGGGTGACAAGTTTAGACAGAACATTTGGATTGGCTCACGCTTGAAGGGCTGAAGGACCTGTTCCTGGGCTGTAAAGTTTCTTTGTTCTTTGAACTTGAACCTTTACTGTGACCAGCTGAGGCAGCTGAAAAGAGACAAACTAGTTCACCTTTTCTCAGCTGGGCTTTGCACACCTTTCATTATTTCATGCTACATAAAATGGCCTAGTGGTATTATCACTAGACTGTTAAGCCAGAGACTGTTTTGCGGCCTGGGTTTGAATGCTTTCGGGAATTCAATAAACAAATCTGTAATTACATAATGACCATGAAACCATTGTTAATTGCCAGGAAAAACTCATCTGCTTCACTAATTTCCTGTAAGGGAGGAAACTGCAATCCAAACCTGATCTGGCTTATATGTGATTCCAGATCCATAGCAATGTGCTTGATTCTCAACTACTCTCTGGTCTATCAGTGATGGGCAGTGAATGCTGGCTGCATATCCTTTGAATTATATTTAAGGATGACACAGGGTTTGATTCCAACTGCAGGTGTTGGAGTTTACACATTTTCCCTGTGTGTGCACGGGTTTCTGCCAGTACTCCGGTTTCTTCCCACAGTCTGAAGATGAGCAGGTTAAGTGAATTGGCTGCAGTAAAATTGCCCTGTACTGTCCAGGAAAGTGCTAAGTGGATTACCCATGGTAAATGTAGGGTGACAGAGATAGGTGAGGGGATGGATTGGGTGAGATGCACTTTGGAGGGTTGGTGCAGACTCAATGGGCTGAATGGCTTCTTTCCAACTGGAGGGACTCTATGATTCTAACTTTAAAAATGTTTTCTCATCTTTTTCTTTAAGTCCAGTCACTTGTCCTTACCAAGTTATTTACAAGTTTGTGATTTTTTTTGAGCCTTTCAATTTGATTTTAAGGTCATTGAGCAGACAAACATGAAACGCTGGCACAACGTTTGGATTGCATGTGCTTTTGTATTTACTTCTTGAATAAATATATTTATATTGGTCCTGCTCATCACTGGAGTCATTAAATCATTTTGATTTAAATATTCATTTTGATTTTATGGTTTTCTAAAAAGATTGCCATTATAACAGTGTTTTAATGCACAAAATCAGTTTGTTCGTTCAATGAAAAATGTCTAATGGAGTTTGGCTCACATCAATCATTTGTTAAAAATCCTGCGGGGTGAAACATTAGCAGGGGCTCAAAGTTTATCACCTAATTAAATGTCTTGCTCTACAGATAAAGATAATTAATGTCTGAATCTTATTATCTCAGGCTCATTTTTGGATAGTTCCTGATAGTTATCATTACTATGCAATTGAGGATTCTCAGTTGAAAAAAATTGAGCTTTCACTGTTCCTTATTCACTTCTTCTCCAGCATTTTGGAATCATGTTTATTTTTTCTGTTTGGTCTCAAAGTGTAAGTAGAACAGAACAACACCAGAAATATATTTTTAAAAATAATCAGTGTGATAATACTCTTTGAGATTGTGGTGAGCAGAATATCATCAGAGTGCAGCATGAGTTATTTCACCAGTTTAGCTTTTTGAATTGCTGAGAAGATTAGATCAGATTACTTACAGTGTGGAAACAGTCCCTTTGGCCCAATAAGCCCATAACAACCCACTGAAGAGTAACCCACCCAGACCCATTCCCTGACATTTTCCCCTTCACCTGACACTACGGACAAAATAGCATGGCCAATTCACCTAACCTGCACATTTTTGGACTGTGGGAGGAAACCAGAACACCCGGAGGAAACCACGCGGACAAGGGGAGAATGTGCAAACTCCACACAGACAGTTGCCCGAGGTGGGAATTGAACCCAGGTCTCTGGCGCTATGAGGCAGCAGTGCTAACCACTGTGCCACCTGGCTGCCTGGAACAGAGGCACAGTGGTTAGCACTGCTGCCTCACAACGCCAGAGACTCAGGTTCAATTCCCGCCTCAAGAAACCGTCTGAGTGGACTTTGCACATTCGCCCCGTGTCCGCGTGGTTTCCTTCGGGTGCTCTGGTTTCCTCCCACAGTCCAAACATATGCAGGTGAGATGAATTGGCCATGTTAAATTGCCCGTAATGTTAGGTGAAGGGGTAAATGTAGGGGTATCAGTCTGGGTGTATTGCTCTTCGGAGGGTCGGTGTGTATTTGTTGGGCTGAAGGGCCTGTTTCAACACTGTAAGTAATCTAATCTAAAAAAAATGATAATCTATATTCCAAAAAATATTCACAAAGGGAAAAACTTATTTGACAACATTCCTAATTCCCAACAATTCACTGCCAGCTCTATCATATTGGGGCAATACATGGTGTGATGCTGTCAGTTTTGCAGATCATGGGAAATTAAATATTATCCCTCCACCTCAGAAAATTTCACATCAATCTCAAAATATTGACTGTCACCAGATTACGGGTATTTCGTAGATATTTGGCTCAATGAAAAGTCCACTCTTGAGCAAGTAGCATTGCAAGGTAAAAACAATGACTGCAGATGCTGAAAACCAAATACTGGATTAGTGGTGCTGGAAGAGCACAGCAGTTCAGGCAGCATCCAACGAGCAGTGAAATCGACGTTTCGGGCAAAAGCCCTTCAACTGACCTTATAATTCATTTTTCCAACAGAAGTTACTTTACACCATTCTCGAGTTTGTTTGCAGATCCATGCATTTGGGAACAAAAATATAATGCGAAGTATTGTTGTCAAAGACACAATAGTTTAGGATTAGGTAGATAGCAGTAATAAATAGTTTTTTTTCCTAAGAAGTACAAACCTTGATATAGCAAATTTAATTATGTGATTAAATGGGACGTGTAATTATTCCAGTAATTAGATTGGAAGGCCAAATTCATTGTAGAACTTTTGTAAATGTATGATTCTCCTTATTTCTAAGAGAGATTTAAATTGTAATACGATTTCCAAAAATTAATTTACTTCAGAATATTTATGGCATCATAGTGCTCTTTGCTTCAGCACTATTGGACTAATTGGTCCAGTGAGTAATTCTCTACAATCAGTATATTTAATTGGTGCAATGGGAGAGAAATGTGTCCCTTTGTTCCGAGATGGTCTCTGAAGCTTTGAATTGCTTTTAGCAATTTGGTTCAAGTTTTAGCTTTGAAAATCATTGCACTTAATGTTTCTAAAGCACCTTATGTCTCACCAAAAGTTAAAAAAAAATTATAATTATCCATGGTGCACATTTTCACTCATGCTTTTTTTTCCAAAAGTATCAACAAATCACCTCAGTTTGGAATATTTAAGATCTGTTTAATAATTGAAATATTTACAAAATTTAATGTTGCATGCATACACACTAAGCAAAGTTTTACTCTTGCAATGTAAACAGTAACCCAGTAATTTTAATGGACTATTGTCAACATGACACGAAAGTGAGATCAATTTCTCTGCAACATTTTCCTTAATTTAATAATTGAATTCATGAGATGATCATGTGGTAGACTCTAATTTTCACAGTGAGGACATGATCATTTCAAAGGAAGTCAACAAGTAGTCGATAAAGATACTTACCTGTGGCTTCGAGTCTAATTTTCTTGGAAATTCTATCCACTCTGTGAAAAACAAGTCTAACCTGTGAGAATGGCTTACAGTTAAAGTTTTGAGATGACAGTGCTGCCCTTTCCTGTCCTGACACTAACGAAGTGGATGTAGTGCAGAGGAAAAATAGCTGTTCCCATTTTTCACTGAGTAGTGCAGCACTTAAAGTATATGTTTGGCTTTTCTGGTACTTGCTCTTTAAAACCTGAATTCAATTTATTTACTTAGAGGCAAGCTGAAAGTTTTATGATCAATCCACATTTGTTTACTTTATAGCCTTTGAAAAATACCACTACTATTTTATACTTTGTGTTAGATGTCATGTTCCAAACTGCATCATCTATCACTACTTTTAACAATATAGTTTACTTGAAAGCATTATGAGTTGATAGAATTCAAATTCCTCTTGCATGTTGTGGATTTCATTCAGTTGATCCTCTCCAGAGCCAATAACAACTACTCCACAATGATAGTTGAGGATTCCCCAATCTCTTTCCTGATCACCTCAAGTAAAGAGATACTTACAGTCAAACCAGCACCCTCCCCTTATTCTGTAACATCACTTTTTATGTTCGTACTTACTTTTCAGATTCATTATTGACTGATGGGCAACACTTCTCTGTTTCACTATCCATGAATTGTCAGTAATAGTCCTGCCCAAATACTTTCAATTTCCAAGGCAGACAATAGAAATGCATTGGTTGCTTGAGGTTTTGTTGCCATCACCCTTTCACAGCAACAAATCTTCATGAACCACTCACTACATGTCATCTGAAGGTGTGCAGAAAGAAAGCCTGGCTCACATCCTAAAGCAATTGAGTGCTCCCAAAAGATTTTAATTAGGATTGCTCCTGTAATGATGATGATATACTTGTGACTGAATTTTAATCCTATTTTCCTGTTTTTGCAAATAAAAGAGCTCTTCCAATAATGTGCAAGATTTTCCTGTATTAATCAAACATTAGGATGTCTCAGCCATCAGCTGTTCCTAAGATGCAATCACTTTTGCTCCACTCTACCCACATTTCAGCCCTGAGGCCAGAAAATAAGGCCTTATTGAGGATTATATGTTCATTTTTTAATATAAATTGGACAGACTTTATTGAAGATTGATGATCTTCCTCTCAATAAATGTATCATACTTTGCATGTTATCCTCATTAGTTATGGTAATGGTATCCATTTTGTGGAAGTACATTGATCTTATCCAATCTTTATATTATAATTACATGGACATCCTGTCTAATTCAGATACTTCCGATAACTTCCATTCTATCTCTGACATCAGATTTTTAAACAAACAATATTAAAGTTTTTGGGCAGAACATATTGGAATACTAATGTTAGACTACTGTCCTGGTGTTATCTGCTTCCACTATTAGACTCATCACTAAATGTTTGACTCTAAATTCAGATAAATTATTTGAATGTTGTAAATGTCCTTATATTTTAAGTGATGAACAGTGACAGCGAACTGATAAGATTTGCAAATTACATTTTGTCACAGTGCAGTGAATAAAATTCCATCTTAACTTATCAGTTTGAGTAGCTTTTTGTAATACATTTGTTCATCCATTGATGGATTGCCTCAAATCTGTTTGAATGTGCGCTTCTACTCAAATCAAATTGTAAAAATGGTAAAACTATAGTGTTGAGACAACTCAGCGAGGATTGATGTTTTATACCATGATGGGCACCTCTAATTAAAATATTCAACAGTCTCAAATTGATTGTAGCAGTTGTAACTTTCAGTTTCATATTAATCTAAAACTGAAATACACGCCTACCAAAATGGGTCTATATTATTTAACAGAACTCACCAATGCAACTTGAGAAATCCAACAAGTACTTACCTTTTTTAAAATCACGTTAAAATATTGACAATGTGGCAATCTTTGATTTCTTTATAAGTACGTACCAAGGGAGAATCATTTATTATTTATTTCTTGGAAAAGTTTATTACTGCCCTTTTTTTCAGACACAGTGGTTGACTGCAAAATACTAAAAACCTAAACTGGAAGACCAAACAGAAACTGGCCCTCACATGTGATTGAGGTAAAAACAATGACTGCAGATGCTGGAAACCAGATTCTGGATTAGTGGTGCTGGAAGAGCACAGCAATTCAGGCAGCATCCAAGTCGCTTTGAAATCGACATTTCGGGCAAAAGCCTTGATGAAGCCTTCCAGCACCACTAATCCTCACATGTGATTATTATAGTCTGGGCAAATTGCCATTTGTCCAATTACATACCAAATTTCTGGGTGGAAAATGGATGCAAGAATGTTGAATCACCCCTTTGATACCTTGCACTTTCCTGTGGAGCAAACTCTATACATGAGTCATCACATTGTTCTAGTCCTGTTAGCTGAATAGAGACTCTGTCACATGACACCATCCATGTTCTGCCTTCAAGTTGATCTTATTGGTTCATGCAAATCAGGGCACATTTATAAAAATAAAATTGCCTCAAGTCATCAAATAACTATATTAAAGATGTATCCTTGCTATTTCCATAATTGCATTGCAGAGTGAGCAATACTATTAAACTAGTGGAATGCGTTATTAAAACTGTACAGCTGAGTAGAAGCTGCTCTAAATATCATGGCAATAATGAAATTTATGAATAATGTAGGGCTTGACATCAGAGCTTCAGTGCATTGTGCAAATTTCAGGCTTTCTCTTAATGCATTTGATAGTGAGTACTTGGAGGGATTATTAACAAGGCAGACTGTCTCTAAATGTGTAAAGACTTTGACAGTTTCAGATCTTTTAAAATGTTCAATCCTTTCCTGTGGTTAAAAACCATTTTAAAAGTAAATTACGGCAGGTAGCATGCAGAATTATTTTGCCCTTAAATAAGTATGAAGCATATTTATATGCTACTAGGATGGGAAGTCTAATGTAGAGCACGACTAAAAGTAAACAGTAAATAAAAATCATATATGATCATTGAAAAAACAATATTGTACTGAACTAATCTCACCAAAATTACAAAGATTTTGAGCTACACAAAAACTGAAATACAGAGTGTGTCAATAGAATAAAGGACGCAGTACAGGATAAAAATATATTCACTTAATAACTTACAAAGGAAGGTTGACATTCCATAGTTACATTTATTCAAATATGGACAGAAGAGTGAACATAATTTAATAATGCAGCACCTTAGACGTAACTCTGAGGAGAATAGTCTTAGAAACTCTTCTTTTAGACAAGCAATTAGGTCAAGTATCAGCTTGTACTCCTTTATAATTAATCTGAAGATGAGATTGAGACTGAAGATTCAGCAACTTTGGGAAAAAGTGTGCAAAGAATTAAACTAGTCTATTGTCTGAGAAAGGCACTCAATTAAATGATTATTGTATATTTCCAAACAAACATATAAGAGTAGCTTATTTTAAATTGTTCTTTCTGAAAACTAGAGTAGATGAAGGGAGGACATTTGCTGCCAAAGGGAGGCATATTTGACACCATCCTACCTCTCTCAGATTTCACTTACACAGTCTTCAAGTCAAAAGGGAGATTGCAGGATAACAAAGTATAATATATTAAAAACATTATTCAGATGAGTTTTTAACCAAGGATTCTGCCATTGTCACTGGGACAATCGTGCACCATTACATATCTTCCTCAGTGAAACTGATCAGCTGCAGAGGCTTCGATCATTGAAACTGAGAAGTTGCAGTCACGACCTGGCGGTCGAATGCTGTTCACATGACTCTTTCTCAGAGTGAGCATTCGCTGCTTGGCAAGTGGTTGACAGCTAATGGACATCAACAAGGCAAAAGTGAGGACTGCAGATGCTGGAAACCAGAGTTTAGATCAGAGTGGTGCTGGAAAAGCACAGCAGGTCAGGCAGCATCCGAGGAGCAGGAAAATCAACGTTTCGGGCAAAAGCCCATCATCAGGACTTCCGTCGATTTTTCTGCTCCTCGGATGCTGCCTGATCTACTGTGCTTTTCCAGCACCACTCTGATCTAAACTAAGCTTATGGACATCAACTTATTTGTCTTGCACCTCATCTACTTTCAACTGTAACACCTCATCGTCAGCGTTCACCGCAACAGGGTTTTTTTTAAAACATTGCTGACCTTAGACCTCTGATACAGAGCAGCAAGACCAAAAGCAGCAGCAGTTGCAGGGGCAACACCAGTGCAGCTGCATTCTTCTTGATCATGTGCTACTAGATGGGATGGGCATAGACATCGTGTTCCAAGGAGACCAGACTATCTCCAATAAAGGATTGACATGCAGAAGATCTATTCTCTAAATGTGTCTGAAATCCATTGTCTCATTAGCCTTCAGGTTTCAAGGCAGACTGCTACTGGCATCTGCAGTCCCAGGAACAAGGCTTTATCCAAGGAAGGAGAAGGTTCACCACAATGATGAGTGGGATGGAGAGATTGTCTTCTGACCAAAGCTTGAACAGTTTGGGACTTAATTCATTGGAGTTGAGAAGAATGCGAAGTGATCTCATTGAAATGTACAGGATTCTTCCCAGTTTGACGGGGTAAATGCCAAGAAGATGTTTCTCCTCATGGGAAAGTGTAGGGCCAGATGGCAGAACCCCAGCATATATGAGCACCAATTTAAGATTGAAATGAAGAGACATTTCTTCTCTCAGAAGATTGAGAGTCTTTGAAACTCTTTGCGACAAAGAGGTGTGGGAGCAGATTCCTTGTTTCCATTTAAGACAGATAGAGATAGATTGTTGATTGATTAGGTGAACAAAGAGTTATGGGAAAAAGATAGGGAAAGTGGACATGAGGAATGTCAGACCATGATCAACTACGATCCTACTGAATGGAGTTTCTATTTCTTATTGTCTCAGTGGGCCGAACGGACACAGTGCCAGTGGGCATTGTCCTGTAGGTCAACAGAGAGTCACTTTAGAGTCTCTGGCTAAGCTCAATGTTGAAAGCTCTCTTCTACTGCAAGGGGAGAAGTCAGATGATTATTAATATTAGCAATGGTGAGGAGAGAAAACTTACATTTGTAAAGGGCAGAATTGAGTCATGGGTGTGAGAAGATAAAAGGATGACAGCGAATGTGAGTGCTACTTGTTAAGATGGGGATGGAAATTGCCAGCAGAGAAAGAAATGTGTGCACCTTTTAAATAAGGGGTTCAACAGTGAATGCAGCATTATAGATGTGACCTTAAAAGAGTTTGATACAACTATAGCAAAACACCCTTATATATTTCATGCCCTTTGCAATAAACAGCACAATTCAATTTGCTTTCCAACTCACTTGTTGTTTCTGCATTGTAACTCTATTTGATTTATATCTGCACATGTGGATCCTCGATACCTCAGAATTCTTTTTGTGAGGAATCACGGACACTTCATCTGATGTATACAAAGGGAATATCTTTGATATTTGTACAGATATTTGAACGCTGCATCTTGGGATTTGATTGGAAACTGGCGTCATTTTAGTGCAAAGATGGCACATAAAAAGGGAGAAATTAAAACTCTCTGAATTAGGATGACACTGCATGTATGTAAATGCAGGGTGTGCAGTAGATAGGTTTGGACAAATTTCAGGCACAGAATGCCATGTATAATTAAATGCTCTGATGATAACATAGATCTATGTAATGGAGGGGTGGGACTATGTACATATTATTCCTGGTTTAAAGATGTCCAGGAAAGATAGCAAAGAAAGAAATCAATAGGGAGACTGTGACTATAAGATACAGAAGCAGAATGAAGCTATTCAGTCCTTCAAGTCTGGTCCATCATTCAATCATGGCTGATATATTTCTCAACTCCATTCACCCACCTTTGATTCCATTACCAATCAAAAACCTATCTATCTCCGTCGTAAATAAACTCAATGACTTGACCTCCACAACCTTCGGTGCCATTGAGTTCCACAGATTCATCATCGCCTGGCTGAAGAAATTCTTCTTCATTTAAAGGGTTGTGCCTTCACTCTGAGGCTTTGGCCTCAGGTCCTAGTCTCTCCTACCTGTGGGAAATATCTTCTCCATGTCCACTCCCTCCAGGCGTCTCAGTATTCCAGACGTTTCAATGAGATCTCCCATCATCTTTCTCAACTCTATTAATCATAGACACAGAGTCCTCAACCACTCCTCAAATGAAAGGTCTTCATCCCTGTAAACCTCGTCTGGACCCTTTTTAAGGCCAGCACATGCTTTGTTGGATACAGGGCCCAGATCTGCTCATAATATTCCAAATGCAGCCTGGCCAGAGCCTTATGCACTCTCAGCAGTATGTCTCTGCTGTTGTATCAAAATGAATGAGAACATTGCATTTGCTTTCCTAACTGCAAACTGAACCTGCATGTTAAACTTAAAAGAATCCTGAACGAGGACTCCTATGTCCTTTTGTGCTTCAGATTTCCAAAACCTGTTCCCATCTTGAAAATAGTCTATGCCTCTATTCTTCATTACAAAGTACAGAACCTCACAATTTCCCACATCCGGGATCATCTCCATCTACTTTGTGAGTTTTTCACATGTGGAATGACAAGATTTTTATCAAATAATGGAGAGTTGTCAATCAAGGGAGATTAACGCTTGACACCCCAACTCATTCAAAAGGTTCTGATCTTGCCAAACTCTCCCACAAATACCAGGAACATTGGATATGGAAATCAGAGAAGGTACCTGGCAGATTCAGCTTGCTGCTTGCTCCAAACACCTCCATATTGAAAACCTGGCTCCAACATTTCAAGGTATGTTTCATGGCCACAATCATTGGTAGCCAACTTTCATCATTGACACAGTTACAGGACGTTTCTACACTTCAACACTGCTTCTTGGAGAGCACCAGCAAGTATTATTGTAATGCTGCTGCAAGGACACTTTGTGTTCAGGAAGATGCACCTAGCTTATGGACTAGGGTGCATCTCTCAGCTTTTTACCTGTTTTCACAGTGTTCTGAGTGGACCTGGATGCTCACAGCACCCCAACATGGAATAGACTTGGCATGCTGTTTGCACTTTTCTCTCTCAGCCAAAAATGTCAAGCTGAGGGTCACTCAACCCAAAATGTTCACTCTGATTTTCCCCCACAGATGCTGCCAGGTCTGCTGAGCTTTTCTAGCAATTTTTGTTTTTGTTTCTGCTTTACAGCATCCACAGTTCTTTCCATTTAAGTTTAATTCAGATAAATGCGAGGTGCTGCATTTTGGGAAAGCAAATCTTAGAAGGACTTATACACTTAATGGTAAGGTTCTAGGGTGCGTTGCTGAACAAAGAGACATTTGAGTGTAGGTTCATAGTTCCTTGAAAGTGGAGTCGCAGGTAAATAGGATAATGAAGAAGGCATTTGGTATGCTTTCCTTTATTGGTCAGAGTATTGAGTACAGGGGTTGGGAGGTCATGTTGCAGTTGTACAGGGCATTGGTTAGGCCACTGTTGGAATATTGCATGCAATTCTGGTCTCCTTCCTATTGGAAAGATGTTGTGAAACTTGAAAGGGTTCAGAAAAGATTTACAAGGATGTTGCTGCCAGGGTTGGAGGATCTGAGCTACAGGGAGAGGCTGAACAGGCTGGGGCTGTTTTCCCTGGAGCGTCGCAGGCTAAGGGGTGACCTAATAGAGGTTTACAAAATTATGAGGGGCATGGATAGGATAAATAGACAAAGTCTTTTCCCTGGGGTTGGGGAATCCAGAACCAGAGGGCACAGGTTTAGGGTGAGAGGGGAGAGATGTAAAAGAGACCTAAGGGGCAACTTTTTCAAGCAGAGGGTGGTACGTGTATGGAATGACCTGCCAGAGGATGTGGTGGAGGCTGGTACAATTGCAACATTTAAGAGGCATTTGGATGGGTATATGAATAGGAAGGGTTTGGAGGGATATGGGCCGGGTGCTAGCAGGTGGGATTAGATTGGGTTGGGTAGTCTGGTCGGTATGGGCAGGTTGGACCGAAGGGTCTGTTTCCATGCTGTACATCTCTATGACTCTATGACTGTCACTCTATATTATTCTTCTCTTGCTATGCCATTTAGAGCAGTCACAAAGTCAGAAAGAGTGCCAAAGTTGTCAGCAGGTCTCAATCAAGACAAGAAGAATAGACTTTGCTCAGTGAGTCTCAGCACAGGAAGTCAAGGGCAGCCTCTGACACCAGTCCATACACTGCTCGGGAAGCACAGCATCAGAATCCTCCTCCCATAATGGGTCAGAATGATGGGCAGCACACTACCTATCTTCAGACTTTTGTTTCCTTCTTGTGAATTTGTCTGCCCTCCTAGAATGAGAGAGAGGCAGGTATTATGGAAATGAAAATGGGTGGCACAGATATTACTGTTGGTGCAGGATTGGATGAGGTGAGGGAGGTAAAAGCATCTTCAGGTAGTGAACAGAAGGGGCAGAAGGCATGCAGGCTTAGTGGTGTTTTGATCAGGAGTGGGCGACAAGAAGTGGGGAAGATGTTGCAGGTAACATTGAGAGGGGTAGAGCATGAAGCTTGATGGGATGTGCATACAGAAATAGAGACTAGGTGAGCAATAGTGATGGAAAATGGATCTCTTTCAGGCCATTATGGGATTTTCCAAGGGTCAGTATTAGAACATTTGATTTTCCTGATTTATATGAATGTTCTCCATCATGGAAAGCACAGGACAATTTCAAAATTTGCAGACAATACAAAACTTGCTAGTATTGTAAACTGTGCTTCACAGAAGAACAGGGTGAACATTCAAAAAAAAACATTATCAACTTGTGGAAAGGGCAGAAAGCTGCCAAATTAAATTCAATCCATCTGTGTGAGATGAATACTACTCCAAAGAGGGGTACACGAGTAGGCAGACTTGTGTGCATCAGTTATTAAATGTGGTAGGGCAATAGAGAGAGCAGCTAAGAAAGACTACAGTATCTGAAGACTATGAATAGTGGCCAGGGTACAACGGTAGAGAGGTTATGCTGAATCTGTATCAGATACTTGCATGTACTTTTTCATGTGTGTGGAGTTCATGTCTGGAATGTACTGCCTTCGTGTATGGTGGATGTAGGTTTCAAGTATTCAAAAGGGCATCAAATGATTACTTAAATAGAAATAATGTGCAGTGTTATAGGAATAGGATGGAAGTCATGACGCAGACAAGATGGGCCAAATTCTGCAGGAATTTTGAGATTCGATTAGCTATCTAAGATTCAATCTATGCTAACGTGCTTCTCCCTGTCTCTTATTTTGCATAACATATTTAACATGACACCTTGTCAAATGCTAAAATTGATTTAATGATTGATTTCTGGAAACACAAGTATATCACATCCATTGAGGTTTCCTGTGGCATGATGGTAGTGTTCCTACCTCGGGACTGGAAAGTCCCAACTTAAGTCCCACCTACTCAAGAGGTGAACCTAAGCGTGCTTGAACAGATTGATTAAAAATATCTAGTACATTCACTGGATCCCATTTATTTATATTACTTACTAGTTCCTGAAATAGCTCTAAGAAAAACATATTATCCCTTTCACAAAATAATGCTGAATCTTCCTGATAGCATTATGATTTTCTAAATGCTCCACCATAAACTCCTTAATTGAAATGTCTTGAACTTTCTCCATGGCAGATGTTTAGCTACCTGGTGCACAGTTCCCTGTTTTCTGTCTCCCTTCTTCTTAAATACAGAGTCACGTTTGCTATTTTCCAATCTAACAGGACCTTTCTGAAATCTGAGGCATTTCAAACATTAATATATCTGCTATTCTGTGTCTATCTTTATTAACATCCTCGGATGAAGTCCATCAGGACCAGGGAACTTGCATCAGATTTAAATTCCGATAATTTTCACCGCACCTTTTCCCAAGAAATTATAATTGCAGGTTCTTCACGCCCTTTCACAATCCAATTCAAAATTATTTCTGGGGGTTATTTGTCTCTATTGAGTCATGCTGTCTACAGGGAGAACCAACTATCAAATTTTGCTTCCTCAAAAGTTTCCCTCATAAATATATTCGAAGTGCACTACAGGCTGGGAATCAGTGTTTGTGATATTAGACAGTGAATGATTAATGCGTTTATGTAACTTCTTTGTGTCTGCTAATTTAACATCAGTCTCAAGCATTTGTAATAATGGAACTATTCACTTACAGCCTCATCTCATATGATGGGATACTTTAGATGGTAATAACAAAATACCGTTAATCAATCACAGGTTGTCACAAGAAGAGTTTGCTTTAGAGATTTTTGCTGGTGTAGATCTGAGGAGCTGCACTTTCCTTGCATCAATGCATACTATCGTCAGTAAAATAACATGGAAAGAATGAACATAAAAATGTAATGAGCTATGACAGAGCCTGATAATTTCGAACTCTGCTCCTTTAAAACAGCCAGATTTGACTTTAACTCTGTTTATTATTCTATGGTCTCCAGACAATTTGCATTTAGTACCTTAATGCATGTCACTTATTTTAATTTTAATAGAATAATTTTAAAAGGACTCCTTCTTACGTAGGAGCGATACTTGTTCCCAAAGCATATTATATATCCTTGAACAATTTTATAAATCAGGGATGGCTCTAATTGTTAAGTTGAATTGAAATAAATAAAACTAAACTTTATTGAAACTACAACATGCAAATTTCACCAAAACCATAATGTGGATGATTACTCATTCAGTTGATAGAGGTAAAGCAACTGCCAAGAGGGTAGTTAACAGTCAACCACATTGTGGGTCTGGAGTCGCGTGTAAGCCAGACCAAGTGAGGATGGCAGAACGGATATTAGTGAACCAGATGAGTTTCTCTAACAATTGACAATGGTTTTATGGTGACCTTAATTCAATCTTAGTTCCTATATTTTTCACTGAATTAAAATTCCACTCTCCACCATTAGCAGGATTGGAATGCAGATCCCCATAAAATGACCTGGACGTCTGGATTAATAACATAGCAACAATACCACTAGGTCCTTAATGATCTGTTCCTTCAAAATTACATAACACAATGTATACATGATTTCACTGTGCACGTGAATTATCAATAAATGGCAATCATGCTTGTGCCTTCACAGTTTTGTTTCTTGTATCGTTTGCTGATTTCACTTCTTTGTTGTGTATCTTTGATTCAGGGTGTGCTGTTAGTTAGTGATGCTGTCAATCAAATTCCCTCATTTGTACACCTCTCCCAATAACATCTTTCCCTCATTGCTGTGTTTCAATTTTAACTGATTACACTTTTATAAAGTGCCTCAAGATACTTTCCCATGTGAAGGACGCGAGATAAATTAAAGTTTCTATTGCTGTTGGTATTCATCTACAAGAGTACATTATCCAAGTAGATTACTGAGCATTCAAATTTATGAAGGGCTGGAAAGCCTAAATTGTTCTCTTTTGTATAGTATACACAATGTTAATTTGAACAATGAAATCTTTTGAAAGGGCAAGGAGAACTGAATTTGCCTTCATCCTTTTGAATTTTCAAAGTTAAATCAGATTGAAATAAATAGACCAAAAATTAATGAAAGTATCTGAGATCTAAGCAGAAATATGATGTTCAATCACTCTCTGAAATCCAGGCTAATTAGCCAACACCACGCAAATTGCAATTGCTTCTACAATAGCAGAAATGTGACTTCTTCATCCTCTCCAAACAAATACCAAGCAGTAGCAAAATTACCAATCACTAAACTACCTCTGCATACCATTTACCGTACGGAAAACACTATAGACTGGATGGAGCATAAATTTGGTGCGCACATAGAAATTTCCATTTCTTTGGAGATGAGGCCTTGCGCAACTGTCACAAAATCATAACATAATATTGAAGAGATCATCCATTTGTTCCTTGAACATTTCACAGAGTACAATTACTCTTGTAGAGCTCAGTAAATTCTCTCATACCGCATTGTTATGATTCTCCCTCTGGTCTATTCCATTAGCTTCCAGAATACTGAACTGTTACAGTACTACTACATTATTACAGTGGGATATCCTGAGATCATGAAAGGGCTACACAAATGTAAATCATTCTTTCTTTTATTTTGACATGGAAACCAGCAGTTTTTCTTCCTGAATTTCTGAAAATGAATGTGAATGAGTGTGACATTAAGACTCAAAAGCTATCAGGGTGCTGCAGAAAAGTATATGGCACACTGCTGGATGAAGGTTTTGTATATAAAAAATAACTTATTCACTTTTGAGGTCAGTGAAGATGCAGGCTTCCATCTCCTTAACATTTCAAGACTGAATCATCTGAGCAATATTACTCATATTCAGTAGATCAGCCTCGAATCAGAAAACAGCAGTAACGAGGGAGTTTGAATAATAAACTTAATTACATAACCTATAAAACATAAAGTTGGCATAGTCTAAGTGGACCATAGGCTGGCCTCTCACTAGAGAGAGAGATGAGGGGTGGTGGTTTAATCTGAGGGTCACCACGCCTCAGGCGAAGGTCGAGGTTGAGAAGAGTGTCCTTTATGGTAACCTCAGCCGGTGCAGGAATTGAACCTATCAACCACTTCAGATGATGGACTAGCAATTCAGTGAAATGAGCAAGTAGACCCCTGACCTCGCACCTATAAAATATTGCTAAAAACAAACTCAATGAATGTAATGAAAAATCGAATTATACTTTTTTTGGTATTTCATGATTTTACAAAGTCACTTTTTAAGGCCAATTTCAAACTTGTTAACTCTCTCATATGGACCTAAATCTCAAAATGTTGTAGTGTATGAATCTAAAAATAAAACACACCACTGAAAACTTATTTGTTTGTTTTTTTTTAATGGATTTAAAAACATATATGACAAAACATCAATTATCGAAATATTGTAAAATATGTTTGCAATCTAAATGAGCATGCAATTATATTGTACTTCAATAGAGTTATTGAGTCATAGGGATGTACAGCATTGAAACCAACCTTTTGGTCCAACTCATCCATGCCGATCAGATATCCTAAATTAATCTAGTTCTATTTGCCAGCATTTGGCCTATATCCCTCTAAGCCCTTCCTATTCATATACCCATCTAGATGCCTTTTAAATGTTACAATTGTACCAGGCTTCACCACTTCCTCTGGCAACTCATGAACAAATTGCCCCCTCTTAAATTATACCCTCTACTTTTAGACTCCCCTACCCTGGCGAAATGACCTCGACTATTCACCCTATCTAATGCCCCTCATGATTTTATAAACTCCTTTAAGGTCACCTCTCAGTCTCCAGTGCTCCAAGGGAAAATAGCCCAGCGTATTCAGCCTCTCCTTTTGGATCAAACATTCCAACCCTAGCAGCTTCCATGCAAATCTTTTCTGAACACTTCCAAGTTTCACAACATCTTTTCTGTAGCAGGAAGACCAGAACTGAATGCAATAGTCCAAAAGTGGCCTGACTAATGTCCTGTACAGCCACAATATAACCTCCTAAATCCTATACTCCATGCACTGACCAATAAAGGCAAGTGTGCCAAATATTTAAAACTTGTGACATTTTATTGTTTACAATTCCTGATGTTTGAGATTTGGAAGATTGTCCGAATTTGTAGCTAAGTTGTTCTAGAAGACTAGCTTTTTTTCTTACAAAACCGGAGTGCAAGAGAATACTTAAAATTTAAACTGGAGGAAACAGATCTGTGTAAGCATCATCTATATTTAATAGTCTCTGCTTGTGTACTGTGCATGCGTAAGCCTATTATCTAGGACAATAGCCTCTTGAGGAAAAAATATAAACTTAGGCAGCTCTAAAGTAATAAAGTTAAAATCAAGGTATTCAAGTAAAATGAAAAAAATGAAGCTTTTTTACACAGTCATATTCTGACCTGTCAAATATCAGGGAAAATATTAAGATGTTACATTCCAGAATATTTGTATTTAAAAGTACTGTATGTTGGAGATAAGGTATTGTTAGTTCATTTGAAAGAGTGGCACTGTGGCTATATTATGGAACAGCAATCCTGACGTTTCGGCTAGCAATCCATAGACAGAGGTTCCTTGTGGCAGCAGAGAATTTAAATTCAGTGAATTAAGTACATCTGGTATAAAAAGAAATCAGCAATAGTGCCCATGAAGCTACTAGATTGTCATAAACACTCACAAATGTACTTTAGGGTCACAAATCTGCTCCTCTTATTCCTGATCTGGCTGATACATAAATCCAGTAACACAAAATTAACCCTTAATTTCCCTCTTAACTGAGAAAGTCATGCACTTAGAAAGAAGATGGCTCATCGCCAACTATTCAAGGGGTATTAGGGAGAGCAATAAATGCAGGTTTCATCAGCAATGCCTAAACCATATGCATGAATAAAAATCATTCTTGCATAATTCTACAATAGATGGACTGGATCAGTAAATATACCCAAACAATAAACAGCAAAACATAAAATATCAGTATATTACACATTTCAAACTGCTCCAAATTGCTTTCATTCAGCTTTCAGACATGCCAGAGATGATCATCAAGACAGGAGGATACCACTTCGAGTTGTGTCCTTGTGCAAATCCTTTACTGGAGCAGTTCTGATCAAGTGTTGCAAAGTTGAGTAAAGTAATTGCAGATTGGGAGACAGAAAGTTAGAAGTTGGTGTGTGTAAAATTATAAAATTGTATAATTGTAAAATGGGGAAAGCATTTTGTGGTTCTTTTTAAAGATGATGTTTATTTTTTCTGTGCTTAGATCTGTGCTTGGGCAGCACGGTGGCACAGTGGTTAGCACTGCTGCCTCACAGGGCCAGAGACCCGGGTTCAATTCCCGCCTCAGGCGAGTGACTGTGTGGAGTTTGCACATTCTCCCCGTGTCTGCGTGGGTTTCCTCCGGGTGCTCCGGTTTCCTCCCACAGTCCAAAGATGTGCAGGTCAGGTGAATTGGCCATGCTAAATTGCCCGTAGTGTTAGGTAAGGGGTAGATGTAGATGTAGGGGTATGGGTGGGTTGCGCTTCGGCGGGGCGGTGTGGACCTGTTGGGCCGAAGGGCCTGTTTCCACACCGTAAGTAATCTAATCTAATCTAATCTAATCATATAAAAATGGATGTCTATGAACAACAGCTTTAAAGTTTGCAGGAATAGAGAGTCCTGAATAGAAACATTCTGCATCGAAAGGCTATAGAGTTAGATTAGATTAAATCCAGTGTGGAAACAGGCCCTTCGGCCCAACAAGTCCACATCGATGCGTAACCCACCCAGACCCATTCCCCTACATTTACCCCTTCACCTAACACTATAGGCAATTTAGCATGGCCAATTCACCTAACCTGCACATTTTTGGACTGTAGGAGGAAACCAGAGCAAACCCACGCAGACACAGGGAGAATGTGCAAACTCCACACAGACGGTCGCCTGAGGTGGGAATTGAACCCAGGTCTCTGGCGCTGTGAGGCAGCAGTGCTAACCACTGTGTCACCGTGCCGTCCAAGCAGCACTGTTTAATCAAAACAACAGGTTTAAAATTTAGCCAATCAATTTGAGTCAGGCCTTTAGATACCAAAAATCTATTTAATTTAAATTTAAATCGGATGGTTTTGACAATGTGGGACCAATCTTATTGTCAGATATTGATAGGTCATCATGGATATAAAAGAAGGCGGTAGTTGGATCAAGCCCCAGAGCTAACTGCCATTTGCCAGAGCTAAGAACCCTCAGCTCTTGAGAGAGAAATTGGCTGTCACAATCATCTATGTATTATAGAAAACACCATCTAAATAATAACAGCACCAACACTCACAGCGCCAGAGACCCGGGTTCAATTCCCGCTTCAGGCAACTGTTTGTGTGGAGTTTGCATATTCTCCCCATGTCTGTGTGGATTTCCTCCGGGTGCTCCGGTTTCCTCCCACAGTCCAAAATGTGCAGGTCAGGTAAATTGGCCATGCTAAAAATTGCCTGTAGTGTTAGGTGAAGGGGTAAATGTAGGGGAATGGGTCTGGGTGTGTTGCTCTTTGGAGGGTCAGTGTGGGCTTGTTGGGGTGAAGGGCCTGTTTCCACACTGTAAGTAATCTAATCTAATCTAAACTGTGCAGACGTTCCTGACAGAAGAAGAACAAAGAAGGCATCTAATGAGAAAGGAATGATGGAGGAGGCACAGAACATTCCAGAAGATACGTAACCTGGTGTAATTTAGGAGAATTATTTCTATTTCTTTGTTACATGTGTGGGATTTGTATTTATTGGAACAGCATATCATTAAAACTTTGCGCTATTCAGGAATAGTTAGTAAAAGGGATTTGTTTGTTTTTTCTCACTGTTAGAATAAGATAATTAAATTGTTAATTGCTGATTGTAAAGTGAGTGTTATGGATTTCTTTTATTTAACCATGAGAAGTTGCTGGAAAAAATGGGTTACTTCTCACACTCCTTTTATTAAATTATAGGTTGAGGTGCTCCTCTCTGGATGATTTGGTTTTAATTCTTGGGGGGGGGGCAGTGGGGGGAGTACAATCTCCACTTTATTACACAACATTTGTTTAAATAAATGCAGTAGTGGCATTGGAGAGTGTAAATGATAAATGTAACAGATTTAGCAAATAATTGAACTTCAAATGTTAAATTACAAGGAGGGATTGCACAATTAGAGTTACATTTCATGGAAGTGAGAAAATTAAGGCATGCTTCAAGTAAAACTTTCAAAGTCATCAGGGAATCAATAAAGTGTGGCACTGGAATAGTCACAACAGGTCAGGCAGCATCCAAAGAGGAAGAGAGTTGATATTTTGGGCATAAACCTTCATCAGACTTGGGGAGACGGAAGTGGGCCACTTACCTAGCTGTGCATTTTCCTTACCACCTTTCCACTCCACACGTCCCACTGACCTATCTCTGTTACCTCTTTCCTTAATCCATCTATCACCATCCCAACTACCTTTCTCTTAGCCCCATCCCCCTCCCCTTCATTAATTCTCAACAACCTTCTCCTTCCCCAGTCCTGATGAAGGGTTATGCCTGAAATGTCAACTCTCTAGCTCCTCAGATGATGCCTGACCTGCTGTGCCTTTTTAGTTATCACACTTTATTGACTCTGATTCTCCAGCATCGGCAGTCCAAGGTAATAGGGGAAACAAATACATGGATGGAATTGAAATTATTTACACTGGTTGGAAAGCCTTGGATAAAAGAGCTTAGTCTATTTAAACAAGGTTTCAATTCAGGAAGACCTGTAAACACAAAGATTAGTATTGTTAGGAGCAATGCATAGCATTAATATAAATTTATATCTTGTATTTTGTATATTGAGAAGTGAGAAAAAGACTTAGCTTCGTTTTTCTAAGTTTTTTTATGGACTTAGTGATGGTGAGTCTGGAGGCTTGTTACTTTGTGTGCAATTGCAATGATACTTTATGATGCTTGGAGTGATGAAATGAAGTATAGCAGTTCACGCTATAAAAACAATTCAAAACTGTGTTTCTGCCCAATAACAGGGACACTTGGTGCAAAGAGGCAGGTAAATCTCAAAGGCAAACAGTTTAGATGCGTGATGAAGAAAAATGGAGTCATAGCATCGCTACAGTGCTGAAAGATGCCATTCAGCCCATTGGGTCTGCACCGATCTTCAGAACAGCATCCATCCAGACCCAGACCCTGACTCTGACTCTATTCCTGTAACCCTGCTTTTCCCATTGCTAATGCAGCTATCCTGCATAACCGATTTAGCATGGCCAATCCACCTGTACTGCACATCTTTAGACTGTGGGAGCAAAATGGAGGAAATCCACACAGACACGGGGAGAAAGTGCAAAATCCACACAGACAGTCATCAAAGATTGGAATCGAACCCAGATCCTTGGCACTGTGAGGCAACAGTGCTAATCACTGAGGCACTGTGCTAGCACCTAATTTTAAAGAGCTCTGAAGTTAAAAATAATAAAGAGCTTTGTTTACAGTTAATTTTTGTTATCTCAGGGACAGATACCAGCAAAAGTGAAAAGCATCTTGATCAGAAATTCACTTGAAGGAAACTGAGTATATCAATACCAAACTGTGCAAGAACCCTTAATGTAGAGATTGTGCTAACTCTTCATTGGGGCTTTTGTAGTACTAGGATAAAAGGAATAGTGTGAATATGAATCTTTTTGTAAAGCTTGGAAGGAATACTTCCAAATGTTTTTGTCTGGTATAGTCAAGGTCGTGTTTTATTTTTGTTTAGTAAACATTTATTCTGAATGCGAAAAGTACACTGGTAGACTCTTCTCAATGTGTCCAGTTACTGACCTCCACTTTAAAAGTAAACAAATTCAGTATCGACTAAACCAGTTTTGTTCAGAGGTCTGACTTGTCCAGTATTAACATCAGCTGGGATCATAACAGTATTTTAAAATTCTGTTCTGTAAGCAGTTATGTCAATTCATAATTTTAATCTGAGATAGATAATAAATTTGCTTAATAAAAACAACTGAGAATTATGGGGCAAAAGCAGGCATACAGAGTTAGGTCATAGACCAGACACAATTGATTGAATGGCACAGATCCAGAATGAAGAAACTACATGACTTCCTTAGTTCCAACGTTTGCAGAATCCAAAGTAAAACTAATCCCACTACTCTGCATAATTCAAATATTTATCTATTTAATTTCAAAAGATATAATGATCTCAGGGTCAATTACTATATAATGAGGCATCTAAAGTTCCAACAATTCACAGCATAACAATAGTTTTCCCTAATTTCTGTGCGCATTCAGAGTTAACTGTACATTGATGACCCCATCACCTATTCTTAACCACTGGGGATAATATTTCTTCATTGAAAATCAATCCAACCTTCGAGAACTATTTGGATAAATACACTTCTCATCTCTATAACTACACCCAATGGCTATTAAATCGATGAATCTTGATACTTACCTCTCAACCTCAAAGATTTTTCTATTTTCACTTTATCATTATATAATTATAGTTTCCCAGCACTAACATTATTTTGGTGAACTTATATTGTATTCTGTCCTTGGTTTTCAAGATTTATCTTAAACAATGGGGACTCAAAACAACAAATAGTGCTTGAGACCTAACTAATGTGTTGAACAGCGGTACCTTTTTTTCACTCACAATTTTATGCCATAATATTAAAGACACATATTTTAATTGTCTTCCTTGTCAAGACATTCCATTTTTGAATGTTCAGGTCTACAATGTTCGTCATCACCTTCAGTACCTGTCCTTTGAATACACCTGTTTCAAGTTTTTTGCTTTTCCTTCCAAAATACATTCTGTCACTTTGATCTGCATTAAAGTGTACCTGTTATATATCTTTCCATTCTGTTATCTTACCCCTGTGTTGTAATAGAATAATTTTACACCATTCAGGGAAGTAGAATACTTTCACCATTTAGTACTATTCCATATCTCTTCCTATTTTCTAAGATTAAAACTGGGAGCTAGCAGCATCGACAGATAAATTCATATAGCTCTAGGGGGTTAAATTAGAAGGGCATGAAACAAGCAGGAAAGGATAGTCAAGGTGAAAGAGCTATAAAAGAATGATGAAAGATATGATGTGTAATATCAGAAATTTCAGCTGTGTGGTGGCAGCTAATATCCAGGGACACATGCAAGGCATTGATGCACAGATTGAAGAAAATGGGAATTTGAAGCAATTGGGTAGAGAGAGTCAGAAACATTAGAAAGGAATGGGTGACAGGGGAAAACAATTAATCAATAGCAATATCAATTGCACTTCTCTTCATTTAAATTCAGTCTTAGAATTCAACTGTTGTCTTCTATTTCCTTGCATCTAGAGCCAATGACATTACAGCCTTTAATTAGACGGCGCTGTAACAGACAGCCAATTTTAATTCTTCACATTCAATATCATGGGACAAATCAAAAGGGACCATTCACAATTAACTTGGGCAGGTAATGTAGCAACTTAGACATGTAAATCTTGTTGATGACTTGTCTTAACAGCATGTTTAAGTTACCTTCTGGCAGACCCTACCAAAGATTTAACTTATTTCTGTACACAAAAGGAGACAAGGCAGATGTTTGTCTTATTACAGACAAACGTATTCTTTCAGTAACAAAATAATGAATGAGTTAATATCAGTATAGTACAATATGAGCTGATTTATCTAAGCTCCAGCAAAGAGGTATTGTTATTTATTTACAAATCCAAGTGGATCGAACCTTTCATCATGATATTTGTGGTTATGATGAAAAGCACCATTTCTACCCTGATCATGTATTATAAGCAAGCACCAGGTTTTTACTACTCAGTTCAGACCTAGGTCTGTATGTAGCTCATGAATGTTCATTACAAGTTTTATCAAACAGACTCCAATCCAAATATTGTATTTTTTTTGTGTGTGGAGATAAAATGAATTTACAAATCTGTTTAATTTTGATGCATTATTGCCATTTATAATTTTGCACCATAATTTTAAGACAATAGGATCTTCCAAAGCACTTTACACATCTCCGGGCCTGGAGTGGTGGCCTCCCAGCTTGGCCGAGTGACCTTTCAGCTTCGTGGAGTGACCGTCCACCCTGGTATGGCAACCTCTTGGCCCAGTGTGGTGGATTCCTGGCCCAGCGTGGCAGATTCTCTGCTTGGTGTGTGGACTCTCAGCCTGGCGTGGTGGACTCTTGTGGCCTCAGCATGGACTTCCATTTCAAGGTGATTCCTTGTAGTGCAGTCCCACCTTGGCTAAATACTTGACAAAGACTGTAATGTTTAAACTATCAGCTTTATTTCTTTAGGTTCTATTAATATTTAGAAGGTGTCACTTCACTGTAATCACTGTAATGTTTAACTTTTAACTTTGATTTTTCCTTCTACCTTGTTCTTAAGATTCTGTACCAACGTACTTGTACCTAAGATGGTGTCTTGCATGGTGACATTATACATTTTTCACTGTACTTATGTAAATTTGCACTTGTGTACACAGAACAATAAAATGAAAATCACAGACAGTGAAGCATTTGTTGAGTAAAAGTAATACACTGATATGCTGAAAATACTCAAAAGGTCAGGTGGCATCAACAGTGCCTGAGAAATAGAATTGAGTTCAATACAACAACTCTTCAGAAATCCTATTTCAAGTATTTTAAACATTTTTGTTTGAAGAAATTGTTTGTACTTTTTAGCAATGAGGCCCAGAAATTCCTGAAATGCTTTGATATATTGGAAAAGCACACCAGCAACTTTTCTCAGTTGCTTACACCACTTCAGATACAGCACCTGTCTAGAGGTTCCATCTTTCATTTGCACAGCTCTATCTATGCAATAGTAAATAATACAAATATTCCAACTTCAAGGTGCCGATGTTGGACTGAGGCAGTCAAAGTCAGAAGTCGGGAGAAACTGAGGATTGCAGATGCTGGAGATCAGAGTCGTGAGTGTGGTGCTGGAAAAGCACAGTCCAGCTCCTCGGATGCTGCCTGACCTGCTGTGTTTTTTTAGATTAGATTCCCTACAGTGTGTAAACAGGCCGTTCGGCCCAACCAGTCCACACCAACCCTCCAAAGAGTAACCCACCCAGACCCAGTTCCCTGTGACTAATGCATCTAACTCTATGGGCAATCTAGCATGGCCAATTCACCTGACCCGCACATCTTTGGACTGTGGGAGGAAACCGGAGGAAACCCAGGCAGACACGGGAAGAATGTGCAAACTCCACACAGACAGTTGCTCGATGCTGGAATTGACCCTGGAACCCTGGTGCTGTGAGGCAGCAGTGCTAACCACTGAGCCACCATACTGCCACACTTTCCAGCACCACACTCTAAAGTCAGAAGTCACACAGTACTAGATTATAGTCCAATAGGTTTATTTGAATCACAAACTTTTGGAGCACTGCTCCTTCATCAGGTGAAGCTCATTTGACTTTCCAAAGGTGTAGCGCTCTGTAAGCTTGCAATTTCAAATAAACCTGTTGAACCTGAGGTTGAGTGACTTCTAGTTTTACATGAAGACTAGCAAGTACAAACCAATCAGTTTTATCTCAGCATGAGAAATCAACACTAAGTGGACAAGTATAAATTATTTTTAAAAGTAAATTGTGTCCATAGAGATTTTTGATGAGTGAAATGGTAATGTAACTGATCCATTTTTGGTTTTATTTAATGTGTACAATTATGTCTGTTATGCTGTAAAGAAAATCTTCTAGTTTTAGACTTCTAAAACCTCAAGTTGTACACACGGACAATGTTGGAATGTACCTAAGGCCAAAAATGTGGGCACAGCAAGATTGCACATCATCTGATATTGGTGTAACAAATATTTCTGGGGACCTTCCTAATTTTTCTGCACTTTTCTGATGGAGTTCAGCACTGTAGTTCAGTGTCAGACACCAAAGGCTTTTGCCATTCTCTCACCCCTCAACACCCACCAATGAATTTAATAGAACAAAGAAGTTTCAATGGCCTTCATCATAGATGAATCACTGCTCTACATAAGGAAAGAAGATGATCAGTGAAGACAAGAGCTTTTGAATGTTAATGCCACAGTAGAAGACAGCATCTCACTTGATAATATTCCATATGTTGATTTTGCTTTCGCAATAATATTTACCTCACACCATGTGCAATGAGCTATTCAAGAGAAAATTGCAAAGCAGGTTCTATGTAGAAACTGTTATGAAGTATGTGCAACGTTTAAGTAAGTAGACATGTGTTTGAAAAAAAACGAATGTTTTCCATAATTTTATCTTTAAAAGCAATTCAGACAACAGTGGCTGAAATGCAGATAAGATAAGCAAAGAAGTTGATTTCCTAAAATGTTTAAAAAGGAAAAACATTTGTTTTCTCTCAGAAGGTTGAGAATCTGTGAAATTCTGTTCCCCTGAAAAATGGAGGCTGGGTAATTGAATTTATTAATAGCTGAGTTAAATTGACTTTTGATAGTCAAGATAGTCTAGAGCTATTTGGATGGAGAGTGGGGTGCAGACAGGAAAATCAAGTTGAGATAAGAATCAGGCAAGCATAGCATAGCTGAGTGGCAGAGCAGACTGGAGTGCTGACTCCTGCTTGTCAGCCTGATGTCCCTATTGGGAAGTTGAGGATTCTAGGATATTGAGATGGAAACATTCGCAGTCAGGCTTTTAAACACCAAGCCACAAAGACAAGCTTTGCAGGATCATTTGATGATGCACACAAGATAAGTGAGAGATATTTTACTTGTCTCATGGGGAAATATATCCTTTTTGTGCGGGCAAGCTTAGTATATGCATTGTTTTGTACTATTGTGTGAAAAGTATCTTGTACTGGTGAAATGAAAGAAAACTTATGACTCTCAGTCTATTTTTAATTAACAACAAAATAAAGGACAATGATGCTTCATAGCTGAACTCTCCTTACCAAGTGGTTGGGTCATTGATAAAACACCATTTGTACTTAAAGTTAATAAGTCACCAGGAGGGGATAGAAAACATATGAGGATGTAAAGAAAAGTTGTGGAGGCACTGGTCACATTAGTCCAAGTTCTCATTAGATTCAAGGGAAGTGCCAGAGAACTGGAAAATTGCAAATGTTACTTGGTTCAAATATAGGCCATAAAAATAAACCCAGCAAGTACAGACCAGTCAGTTTTATTTCAGCGTGGGAAATCAACAGTAAATGGACAATTGTAAATTATTTTGAAAAGTAAATTGTGCACATAGAGACTTTTGATGAGTAAAAGATGTGCAGGTCAGGAGAATTGGCCATGTTAAATTGCCCATTGTTGTAGGTGCATTAGTCAGCAAGAAATATGGGAAATGGGTCTGGGAGGGTCGGTGTGGACTTGTTGGGCCAAAGGGCCTGTTTCCATATTGTAAGGAATCTAATCTAAAATGACAATGTTACTGATCCATTTTTGGTTTTATTTAATGAGCATAATTATGTCTGTTATGCTTTAAAAATATACATGTGGCACAATGAGATTAAGTCAGATTTTCATTGAATTTGCCAGACTGATTGCTTTGGTTACATCAGCAAAAATGATAATTCACAATTCATCTGAGCAAGCAAGCATGCATTCTTATGGCAGAAAAAAAAATAAATGATGAAGATGCTAGTTATTATAAGGATTGTACAACATGTCACAATACCTATGATTACCCAAAACAAGAACAGGATGATATCCCTAAGGTAAATTTGAAACTTTTTCTGATTTCATTGTGATCAGAGGAGTGTAAAGCAAGGTGAAGGATATTCCTGTTTGACTTTTAACACCTTGTGGTTTTGGGACTCTTGTAAAAGTGACATTTTGAAACAATTTATAAAAACTTGGGAGATTGTTGCAGAGAGCAATAAATTCTTGAAAGCCTCGTGTTCTGAACATGTTTTTTTGAACTTGTAGAAATATGTATTTTGACTTAGTTCTTTATTCTACAGACAGACATAGGTCAACATGTTGTGAATTAAATCTTTCTGCGTGGGTACCTGATCAGTGACCCAGCTATGAACAACGTCTAAAAGGAATGAGCTGGGCAGAGTTAGGGTATCACTTAGGGAATGTGATGGCTTTTCGACTCTTGGCTGAGTTAAAGCAGAGAAGTGTTTTATAAATGTGTTAAAGTAAAATAAGTAAGGGACAAAGATGAACATTGTGGGTACAATTCATGTGGATGTCAACCTTTGATTTAAGTTAAGACGAGGAAATGAATGAAAAAGTTCAGTGGTGCTGGATTTAAAAAGGTGGAACTGGATTTGGAGAATTAAGTTTTATGAATTATTTACAACATCAAGGCACAACTGAATTGAAATAAATCTATTTGTAAATTTATTCTTTCACTGGTGGAGCCAACTAATGTTATTTGCCTGTTCACCAGCTATTAGTATGTTATGCATAACTATTTGAATCTAGTTCAATAAAATTACTTCGAAAATTGTATGATGCCATACTTTGCTATTGTCATAACTTAGTCTATGCAAGTCTGAACTCTTGCAACGTTCCAGCATTACATGAAGTATTAACAGAAAATTGGCTGGATTTTGGAGAAGGAGATGATATCATGGGTCGTGAAAATTTCTGAATCTGTGAACTGATTTCCGTTAACTCATTCTCATTCTCTGGAGGTGGGTGTAGCATAGACTTGGGCCTTATTGCCTCCAGAAGTAGTCACAAGGCAGCAAGAGAAACAGGCAAATGGAGGGAGAAATAACTGGTATCCCATCACCAAGTCACCTTCTATTTGCTTGTGTACAATACACTGGCTGTGATCAGCTCACTCAGAGCCAGTTCCTTGAACTGTGGAGATGCTGAATCTCCTGGTCTTATTGGTCAGCCGAGGTTTTCCGGATTGTCCCAGGTTAACAACACTAATCAAGGATCTCAAAGTCAACAAGACCTAGCTGGTTCCAATCATTACAGAGGACCAGCAGTCTAGAATGCTCGTTCCATTTACTGGGATGTCAGTTCAGCAGAAAAGTCCCCAAAATCCAAAATTTCAAGCACTGCTACTTGCAATACCAATATTCAAGTAGTTTTCAGTACATTTGTTTGTGTCCCTCAGGTCATAGTCTATTGAAATGTATTTCCTTCCATTATCCAAACCTTCTATTATCTTCATAAGTCAACTCCCCACATCTCCTCTATGATGCCATATCACCTATCCCCTGATACCATTCATAACATTTCGATGTCCCCATATTTTTCATGCCATTTTCCAATGTCCTTGTCACTTCCATCTTCCACTTTCATAATAGATACTCTCCTAATGTCTATTACATGCAGAACCAGCAAGCCTTTGAAAAGTCTTGTAAGGCTTTGAAATAATCCAAAATATCATGAAGCAGAACTGAGATTTACTGTGGAAGGCAGCAACACTGCTTCGCATTTCAGATGTATCTTCATGCTATAAATTAATTGAAAATCTCATTTCACCTTATATACCAAAGTGACAACTGAAGTCACTAAAGGCATGTTTGATGTCAGTGCCAGATGTCAATCGTTTAATTTTATTTGCCTGAGATGAATATGAGCTCAATATCAGTTTGTGGATATGTCAATCTGGGTGATTTTAACGATATGGCTGCAAACTCTTGAGTATTTCAAAATGGAGAAGGTTATTGTATTTCTCACATACTTGTTATGGAGATTAATGAAAATCTGACATACTATTCACTTGACTCTCATGCTACCATGCACTCAAAACATTAGATGAAATGATCTTGAAATGGTAATTGTAAGAATAAAATATCACTCAGCCACTATTTTGGAGCAAGCTTGATGTTTCTTAGTTTAGTTGATGCTTTGGCTGGAGTGAAGTTCTTGAAAAATCACAATTTTCCCAACAACTTTGATGGTTCTTGTAATTTTTGTTTTCCTTCTTGTAGGGTAGTACGGATTTGCCTCAATCTGGATTTTGAGGTGAACATTAACCCCCTTTCTCTCAAGTATGTAGCCAACAGAAACTTTGGCTGCTTTGTTGACTGCAGCAGTCTCATGGCTTTACTTAAAATTCAATGTCACTCATGTTTTCTTAAAAGCTAGTATGACTTACGATAACATTTCTTTTTAGCATGGAGCAGAAGAGCTGCCTTATTATGAGATGTCCCATGAACTGTTGACTCTCTGGTCAAATAAAGTGCTGTCCTATCTAATAAACCATTGTGGTTTCAAACCCCTGTAGTTTTAGCCAATGACCTTTGTATTTGAAAGGCAAACCAGCATATTGCACTTGGGTCAGACTAACAAAATACATCAGAAATTATGTCTTCTTTCTTCTCTCTTGAGATAAGATCATTTCTTAATCCACAAAGGATGGCTGGTGAACCTCAGAAGTTATCTTGATTTTCAGTCTTTTATAACATATCTTACATTAAGGATCTGCAGTAACATAATGCAGTATTGTAATGTCAGTATTGTAATGTCTATATTGTAATTTCAGTATTGTAATGCAGTATTGAAATGAAATATTGTAATTTCAGTACTTGATGTAGCACTGAGCATTCATGCCTGAACTTGAACCAAGAACATTCAACATTGTCTTTAGATTAGATTAGATTACTTACAGTGTGGAAACAGGCCCTTTGGCCCAACAAGTCCACACCGTCCCGCCGAAGCGTAACCCACCCATACCCCTACATCTACATTTACCCCTTACCTAACACTATGGGCAATTTAGCATTGCCAATTCACCTGGCCTGCACATCTTTGGACTGTGGGAGGAAACCGGAGCACCCGGAGGAAACCCACGCAGACACGGGGAGAACGTGCAAACTCCACACAGTCAGTCACCTGAGGCAGGAAAGTTATATAATAGTCCATAACAAGTAAATTACTTGCAGATATGTCCACCATGCTTTATAAAGGCATCATGAATTGCCTACTAAGTCTCAGGTACTCATTAATATAACATTTAATTTCTGATCTCATCTTCTGTACTTGATTGAAATCAGTAGAGAATACTACATTAATCAGCCGAATACAAGGGACATGGATTGCAAAACAATTTGCGCGGGGAGAACTGGACTTATTTTTCAGAGAAACATGCAAAACATTTTGTATCATTAAACAAAAGAGTCTGAGGTTGAACTTTGTCTGTTCAAACAAGATCATGAATCATCAGTGTTGTTTTACACACCACAGATTTTATTTTAATTGAAGTCAACATTAAATGAAATAGTGAGGAATACAAAACAAGTTGTGAAATTGCCAATAGCTGCTGTGTGCGACTGCCTTGAACTCAACTTCACTCCGGGAGTCACCTCAAATGAGTTTTTTCTCAGCCAATATACAGTGGAATGTACTCTTTTTCAAATGTTTACAAATCATACATGAAGTTGAACGCAACCGAGGAAGGGAAGCATTTCAATTTTTTGTCATAGAGTCATTCTGTATGGAAACAGACCCTTCAGTCCAACATGTCCACATTGACTAAGTTTCTCAAACTAAACTGGACCCACTTTCCTGCATTTGCCCTGTATTCCTCTAAACCATTCCTATTTATGTACCTATCCAAATGTCTTTTAAATGTTGTAACTGTACCTGCATCTACCACAATTTTCTACATTTTAGTCTTTATATCTTTAACTTTTGATAATAGATCATTTAATTCCCCATTATAAATAGCAGAAGGCATATATTTTAATGGAAAACATATGTTATTCTAAATTCGGACAAAGTCTCTCAGTGCATGGCACAAAGTTGACAACTGCTGACACAAGTTCAGATGGATTGAGAGTCATTCCTTTATTCATCACCTGTCATTTGTGAATTTCTTACTGAAAATGCTTATCTTAAACGTAAATGTAAGTTGTTTTCAGAAGAAATACAAGCAGATTTTTCGAAGCAGCAAACAGGGATCAAATGTGTAAATGAGGTACAAGCCTCTATCCCTGCAACCTAATTAATTCCAAAACATGAAACAGAAAGTGAAAGTCAAAGTAAAGCAATCTATTCATTACTGATATTCCTCAGTGCAAATAAAGTCAAAAACACGGAAACAGACCCTTTGGTCCAATTCATCCATGCTGGTCAGATATCCTAAATTAGTCTAGTCCCATTTGCCAGCACTCTAAACCCTTCCTATTCATATACCCAGCCAGATGCTTTTTAAATTGTAATTGTACCCGCCTCCACATTTCCTCTGGCAGCTCATTTCATACATGCGCCACCCTCTGTGTGAAAAAGTTGCTCCTTAGATCTCTTTTAAATCTTTCCCCTCTCACTGTAAGCCTGTACCCTCTAGTTCTGGACTCGCCCATCTCAGGGAAAAGACCTTGCCTAATTATCCTATCCATGTCCCTCATGATTTTATAAAACCCTATAAGGTCATTCCTCAGCCTCTGACACTCCAGCCTCTCCCTATAGCTCAAACCCTCCAACCCTGGCAACATCCTTATAAATCTTTTCAGAACTCTTTCAAGTTTCACAACATAAATAGTGGCAAGATAGTAAAAAAAAACCTCAGCAGTGTTTTACAAGAATGATTATTTGCAGCAGCAGCAATATTTTCAACCAGTTTAAAAGTAAATGCTGTTTTCCCCTGAAGAATTAAACTGCCAGATAAAATATTGTGACCATTAATCAGAACATTGCTGGTCAAAATACCCAATACCTTTATGTGAATTCTGGTCATCATAGCTAGAAAATTAATTATAACTCATCATCTATACCATTTGATCATTGATGACTTCCCAAAATTTTGCAAACTGTTAAAATTAAATTATTTAAAATCTATCAGAAAAAAATGGAAGGTTTCTTTTGAACAATTCATCATTTTGCTAAATATTTTCAGTTTTCTGTCCCTGAAATTTAATTAAAGAGGAAAATAAGAATTTATAAGTTTTTCGGAATATGAATTATTTGGTCAACATCAACATGGAATAAATGGTTAATTTATATATTGCAAACATTGTGCTTAGGCAAACACAGGTCAAAGAATCTTATTGTGTTTTAAGCTCAATCTTTAGATGTAGTATCCTTCTGGGTGCGAGGGACCCTTGAATTTATACCCCTGAAAGGTCTTAGAAGTTTCTTTTGGTTATGCACCATTGGCTAACTAGATAATTGTGTCAAAGTTTTTTTTAATCCCCTTTCATTTGTTCTGAAGGAGAAACATATATGTATTTTTATATCAGCTGACTAATACATATGAAATGCAAATGAAACGCTGTACAGTTATAGAATTTATAAGACATGAAAAGACAAAAGGACTGATCTCTTGATATCTGATCCTTTGTACATATGTAGAGTTATAATAAATAGGCAATGATGACTAATCGCTAACAGGTGGTTAGAAACTTTAAGCAAACGTACTATGGGAAAGATTATTGAATACAAACATTAAACCAAATGTAGACCAATAAATACTCCTAATCTCCCATTGAGATGAAAGACAAGGACTTGTTTGAACCTCCATCTGAAACCAATCTGCAAAAGATAGATAGCAACATAAAAGAACACAGGCTAAACTTCAATTTTTCTACATCTTATGAATTACTGAAATATTTAGATTAATAATTATTAATTGCTGCAGTGTACCTAAACTTCTGAAAGTAGTTACCTAAATTCCGTATCACCATATTTTAATTTAAAACAGCAAAATTCTAAGGTGAAAGCTGGAAACACTTGAGAAATTTAGAAAGGGTAGGAAACAGCAGCTACATATTATAGCAATTACACAAAGGTGTGAAACTGCTGAGTGATGTGTCCCATGATTGATTTATTATGATTTCTAATATAGATGAACAGATTAGATTTAGAAGCTGAATATAAAATTATCAAACAGACAGCTGGTACCAACACAAAACCTGAACTGGACAATTGAATAAAATGAAATATGGAAGTGAGTCAAAATGTAGCACATCATATAGACACATTTTGATAGATTTTAAATGAAATGAAAATATGATGGGTCTAAGTACTTCACCAATACACACATAAATATGGGAATTGAAGAGAATTATTGGTCTTCAGTGTTTTGGTTCTCAATATGCCCAACAGAATTAGGAAGTATTATCCTAAAAAAGCAAAATACAATTCAGAGTCTGTAATACTCCAGTCACACATCAAGTTGAAGCATTGTACCCAAGCGTTGCACAGAGGATACATTCAAGATTTTCGAGCATTTCAGATAATGAATATGATCCTTAACATCATTACCTTGGGAAGTTTTACTGCATTAAAGATACTACACAAATGTGAGCAGCTGTTGTGCCAACCTTATATCATACTCTAAGATCAAACTAATCTACATACGCTTCAATTTATTATTATCCACATGCCTATCCAAGAGACGCTTAAATGTCACTAATGTATCTGATTCTCTTACCACCGCTGGCAGTGCATTACATGCACCCACCACTCTCTGTGTGAAGAACTGACCCCTGACATCCCCCAAACCTTCCTCCAATCACCTCAAAGTTATGCCTCCTTGTGATAGCCATTTCTGCCTTGAGAAGAAGTCTCTGATTATCCACTCTACCTATGCCACTCATCATCTTATACACCTCTAAGATCACTTCTCACTCTTTATCGTTCCAATGAAAAATGCCTTAGCTTCCTCAATCTTTATTCAACCCTGGCAGCATCCTAGTAAATCTCCTCTGCATCCTTCAAAAGCTTCCACATCCTTCCTTTAACAAGATGAACAGATCTGAACACAATATTCCAACTGTGGTCGAACCAGGGCTCTACAGAGCTGCAGCATAACTTCACAGCTCTTAAACTCAATTCCTCAGCTAATGAAAGCCGATACACCATATGCCTTCTTAATAACCCTACCAACCTGGGTAGCCACTTTGAGGGATCTATGGACATGGACCTCCAAGTTCTGTCTGTTCCTCCACACTGCCAAGAATCCTGCCTTCAACCCTGTATTTTGCATTAAAATTTGACCTTCCAAAGTGAATCATTCCCCATTTTTCCAGGTTGAACTCCATCTGCCACTTATCAGCCCAGTTTTGCATGCTGTCAATGTCCTGTTGCAACCTACAACAGCCCTCCACATTATCGACCACTCCACCAACTTTCATGTCATTGGCAAACTTACTAACCCACCATTCTACTTTCTCATCCAAATCATTTATAAAAATCACAAACAGCAGAAGTCCCAAAATAGACCCTGCAGACCACACTGGTCACCGAGCTCCAGGCTGAATACTTTCCATCTACTACCACCCTCTGTCCTCTGTGGGCCAGCCAATTCTGTATCCAAATAGCCAGATTTGCCTCTATCCAATGCCACCTTACATTCTGAATTAGCCTACCGTGGGGATGCCTTGCTAAAATCCATGCACATGACATCAACTGCTTTATCTTCATCAATGTGTTTTGTCACATCCTCAAAGAATTCAATTAGGCTTGTGAGGCATTACATACCCCTCACAAAACCGTGTTGACTGTCTCTAATTAAACAATGGTTTTCCAAGTAATCATAAACCTGTCTCTCAGAATCCTCTCCAATAATTTGCCCACCACATACATAAGATTAACTGGTCTGTAATTCCCAGGATTAGCTCTATTCCATTTCTTGAAAAAAGGAATAACATTTGCGCGCCTCCAATCATCTGGCACTACTCCAGTGGACAGCGAGGATGCACAGATCATCACCAAAGATGCAGCAATCTTTTCCCTCGCTTCCTGTAGTAATATTGGGTATATTCCCTCTGGCCCAAGGGACTTATCTATCCTTATGTTTTTGAAAATATTCAGCAAATTGTCCTTCTTAACATCAACCTGTTCAAGCATATCAGTTTGTTTTATGTTGACCTGTCAGACAACAAAGTCCCTCTCAGTATTGAATATTGAAGCAAAGTATTCATTAAAAGACCACCCCTACTTCCTCCAACTCCTGGCACAAGCTCCCTTGACTATCCCTGATAGTTCAAGCTCACCTGGAAAAAAACTTGAAATCTGCATCCGGTTCTGGACAAATCCCAACAGCAATAATCTAAAGGGGCTTAAAGAACTGTTCATTGGTGGCAAGGCTGTTCCTCATTCCTCCCAAAGTCCCCACCCCATAAAATCACACTACCCCCTTAACACTTTGAAAATTCAAAACTATCTTGGAGTCTTTGGGATGCCAACCAAGACTGTAATTTCAAAATCTTACCCACACTAATCTTGAACCAGAGACCTTTGGAAATCTCAGCCCCGAGATTTCAGTCTTAAAGAGCAATGTCAAAGTTATAAATGATGGCAAATAAAACAAAATAATTAACAGCAGAAGGTCAAAAAAGACACATAAAGAAGATAACCACATATTCCATGACAGTGGGACAAAGTGCAGGAATAAATTACAGAAAAAGCCATTTGGGACTCATAATCAACATCGACAAAAGTACTATAATATGGGTATCATATTATAGGAGGGAAATGAATGCTTTAGAAATAGTATAGAAGCAGTTTACAACGATGGCTTGAGGGATGTGGAACTTCAGTCTTCAGGAGAGACTGGCCCTGCCTCCTTGCAATGAAGAAGGCTAAGAGGAACTTCAACAGAGGTTTTCGAAATCATGAGCAGGCTGGAAAAAATAGATCAGGCGAAACTGTTCTCGCTGGTAAATGGAACCAGAGAACAAGAATGCATGGATTTAACATGGTCTGCAAAAGAAGCAAGAGCGGAGAAAAGAAAATCTTTTTCACTCAGTAAGTAGTTAGGGTATGGGAAGCAAATGCATTGGATGATTCTTTTGAATAAAAGTAACGTGCAGGAAATGAGGAAACAGGAGGTACTAGGTAATGGTGCTGATTTAACAAGGCAGTGTCGACGCAATAGGCTGAATGGCCTCCTTCTATGCCATAATACTTCTGTAATTCTGTGATGTTGAGGAGTTTTCAGAAAGATTTTTGTCAGCTTGCATCCTATTTTACAGGATGAACAAAATAGTTGCAGACAATTTTTAAAAAAAATTACAGCTCACTTGCTGTTTTAGACTCAACCTACTCAACTGTTGTGAAGACAAGGACTGCACATGCTGGAAACCAGAGTCTAGATTAGAGTGCTGCTGAAAAAACACAGCAGGTCAGGCACAGCATGTATCTACTCAACTTTTGCACTGAGGTTGAAATAAAAAACCACTACCTTTATCAAATGCATTTGAATTAAGAGTCCAAAACCCTGGGACTTCAATTAAATGTTGGTCATCCACTGGATCTGCACTTAAAATGACATATAACATGACTGGGAGATTTTACCAAGTTTTGTGTTCACGTATCATCCTATTAATTAAGCTCAATCTAGTGTCACTGCTGAATAAATATTGACTGGCAGCATGACTCCCAAAGAATTGAGAAACTAATATGTTTTTCTCTGTCTGGACTGAATGCTCAGAACTACCAGATGAGTTATGCTTATACAACTATAGGAGGCTGCTCCAAAATAAAACTAAACAAAAACAGCTCTGCAAATTACTTTTGAAAGGCCTGAACTGTCCTAACTTAAGAAAAATAAACCTTTTCTGTTGATCCCTTTGTACTTTGCTCTACTTTGGTGATATAACCTCTCACAGACCCTCACCTCCCCACACTCAAGTTTGAAAGTGGGTAATTCTGGCTCGGCCCCACAGAGGAACCACTTGGTTTTTGATTCACTGGGAGTGAGAAGCTGCCTATCACTGCTCATTCAGCAAGTCAGCAATGAAACTACATTGAGCATAATAGAAACTTACCCAAGCTCAAAAATGTGCATTATCTTCTACCAATGTTATTAGTCATGTGCAATAAACATCCTGCCCACTGTGTCAAGTTTAGGCGCAGCAATCATCACCAATTGTCTATTGAAACAGATATTGCCACATGAGCCATAGAATAATTTCTGTAATAGTTAGGACTCATTTTGTTCACTGGTGTGGACCATAGTGATTAATACACAAAACTAGCCTGCATCATTGAGCAAATGCATTGTTGTGGACTTTGCCTCCAACAGGATGTTTTTATTTGTTATCATGTTATCCTTCATATCATTGAGGTGGATAATATGATTTTAAAAGATACAATAGACATTTATCACCAGTGGCTATTTTATACAAATGTTACATTCACAGACACATTAAGAACCTGGGCTAGTGTTAGGTTACTCAGTTACATCAAGCAACATACTTCAAGTGATCAGAGTTGGGATGAAACCTGAGATCATTACACTCTCGGGTCACATGCTATGATACAGTGAAATGATATAATGATATCAATCCCATGTTTCTTAAAGTAATGCCAACATACAATGTCTCTTAAAGAAATATACTGAAATACTGACAGACACAATAGCCCCCATTTTCCAAAAATTAAAACTTAACCCAAATAGGTATAAATTGTTGTACATACACACACGTTGCACATTCAATAATTATGCAATAGCTGAAACAGTTTAAAAGATTAACAATTCAAATGTCCATGTAATGTTTTGAAGATTTCTCAACTTCGATCATATACCCATCTGGACAAGTATGCGTGAAACTCTGCAGCACTGGTTTGGCAACTTAGTTGCCTTCCAATTGATTGCTGTCACTTGACAGCATCATTCAATCATCATCATCATGCCATGTTTCTTCAGTGTAGTGGGTATCACGTTCATTTCACATGCACAAATTCCCTGGGTTGAAACATCAAAGGGGTCTTGTAGCACTGTGCTATGTCCCTGCCTCTGAGAAATGAGGCCTAGTTTCAGCTCCTACCTCCTCTAGAGGTGTGTCATAACACTCTTTCGCAAGATTGATTAGAACATATTTCAATCATCATCATTGCAGGTTTTGTCCTCATTCTCCATGCATGATTAGTGTGCTATATATACACATCTGAGCTGGCTTCATCTCCTTTTACAATTTAATACAAGGCCCCCTTAGATCCACTGCCTTGTGCATAACCGTGGTAGTCTTACACTTGCTCATTCATTATGCATCTCTTAAATTCTCCTTTGCATTTGAAGAAGAATGTCCTGTGCCTCAGAATGGTTGCTGGGCAAGGTCATCTGCATTTACCTTCTCAACATAAGTTGTGCTGGGAACAGTAATCCTTTGTCTACTGGTTGAGAGTGTGTTACTGGAAAAACGCAGCAAGTCAGGCAGCATCTGAGGAGCAGGAAAATCAATGATTCGGGCTGGAGTCCTTCTTCAGGAATGAGGCCATTCCTGAAGAAGGGCTCTGGGCTGAAACATCGATCCTCCTGCTCCTCGGATGCTGCCTGACTTGCTGTATTTTTCCAGCAACACATTCTCAACTCTGATCTCCAGCAACTGCAGACCTCACTGTCTCCTTTGTCTACTGGTATTGTGTAAAAATCTATCATGCACTGTAAATATCCTGCTTTGTTGTTTGGTATTGAATTGTCATTGCTTTGATTGTATGTATTGTCTGCTCTGCTGCACTGTTTGAGTGTGGATAGTAAGTGATGATGTGATATTCATCACTTGTTGTGATATTTTCTGCCAGTGATTTGTAGTTTGTTGTCAGACATCATCCATACCAGGACATGAAATGAACAAGACTTATTGTGCTGGCAATGGCTGCACTTGTTCTGTTGCTAAATCAACAAACAATAGGGAATTTGGAGAAGCAAGTGGGATGGCACAGGGGCTTAGTGGTTAGCACTGCTGCCTCACAGCACCAAGGACCTGGGTTCTATTCCAGCCTCGGGTGACTGTCTGTGTGGAGCTTGCACATTCTCCCCGGTTGCTCTAGTTTCCGCCCACAATCCTAAGATGTGCAGGTTAAGTGAATTGACCTTGGGAAATTGACCATAGTGTTCAGGGATGTGTAAGTTAGGTGCATTAGTCATGGGTAAATATCAGATAATATGGTTGGGGAATTGGTCTGGGTGAGTTACTCTTTGGAGGGTCAGTGTGGACCTGTTGGGCTGAAGGGCCAGTTTCCACACTGCAGTGATTCTATGATACCATGACAAGGAAGTAAATTTCCACAAGCACTATGAATAAGTCTGTTGCTACTTTTATCCAAGGAGTGGCTGTGGATGCTCCCTCTGCTTCCAGTGTTATTACATTTGATATGATCGTATATATTCATTAGCTATCCTGATTCATCCTGGCTTCACAGTTCTTGTGCATTTATCGTCATAGAAATATACAGCATGGTTTAACTCATCCATGCCAACCAGATAACCTCAATAAATCTAGTACCATTTGCCAGCACTTGGCCCATATCCCTCTACACCCTTCCTGTTCATATACTCATGCAGGTGCCTTTTAACATATTGTAATTATACCAGTCTGCACAACTTCCTCTGGCAGCTCATTCCACACATGCGCTACTCTCTGCGTGAAAAAGTTAACACTTAGATCCCCTTTAAATCTTTCCCCTATCACCTTAAACCAATACCCTCTAGATTTGGACTTCCCCACCCTGTGGAAAAGACCTTGACTATTTACCATATTCACAATACCCTTGTTTCCTGGTAAAATATGCACATGACATATTGGTAAATTACTTTTGGCATTAGAACTTGTTTGTTCTGGTAAATAACTTTGTTACGATAAACCATGTTTGTCTGTGTACAACAAAAATGAAAAAAAGCTCCTCAGGAACTTAACACTGACTATCTCTGGTTAATGAACGACGACAAGTCTTATAGTCAGTCATTTTCAGCCGTTGCTGATTGTAATTGCTCACACTGGCTCTGTACTGTGGACTGTCATGTACTGAGATACATAACTTGCAGTAATGTATCATGATAGTAATATTTTGGTACTAGCTCTTGCATCAATTTTACTTTTTAATGTATATAGACCTAAATCTTCAGGACACATGATGGTAACAATTCCAAAAACTTCCTATCATCTTACACTATTGATGTGGTGAGTGAAGTTAATAATATAGAAAGCTTGGTCATCTTGTGAAATTTGCCTTTTGTTTGGTTGATTCCGAAATTCATTGATGATTTTCTAAAGAAATCATTTTGGATTTAAAACATCAACTTTATTCTCTCTCCACAGATGCTGCCATAGGTCTGTTGTTACTTGTGAATGTTGAACTTCTCCAGGATTTTCTGTGCTTCTTTCAATTGTTCCAGTATTTTGCTTTCATTGATGTGTTTGCAACTGTGTACACTTTCCTTGCTACTGGTTTTGCGATGTTGTCCCAAGTGTTTTGTACTAGTGTCTGACTTTGTCTTTGGAACCAGATTTCTTGCATATATCTGTCTAATGTCCCTTGTGCCACATGCTTTTCATATCTGAAGAAAAACTAGAGTGGACAGCATTTGGGTAGGTGTGACAAATGGCATCTGTTACCTTTTCTTTCTTGAGGTATATTTTGCTGACTGCTGAAATAGTGTTGGCAGTACTCAAATGTTGTTGACCTGCTGATGGTTCTTACCTTGAATCCATCCTCAAGCAAAATGTTAATGAAGGCATCAATTGGCAGGAAAGTGAAGACTTTAACTCAATGAACCTCTTTGAGATTCCTATTCAGAAAAGTAATTTGAGCTAAGAGGGAGTCTGATATCTTTCTCCCTCCGGTCACATGTTATGAAACAGTGATGATATCATAAATATGTCTGTTTAAGCTTTACTAATATACTGCATCTCTTAAACCTACTCTGATATACTGGTTGATGTGCATGGCACAAGGTTCCTGTATTTCCTCATAGCAACAAAGATGTTACAAACATGAAATTATTGTGACCCTCACTTTTCCTAGAAAATCAAAGTATTTTTAAAGCGAAGTTCCATATTTATATGATTGCGTTTTAATTTAGTTATCATCATTGAATTAACAACCTTTCAAAGCTTGTGAAATATTTAACATTCTTTAGACTTTGTCAAAGGCATTCAATGTAGTAATTCAAAGTACATTGCAATGGGTTGATTACAAATTTAAAACATAATTTAACGATGACTGCTTAAGTATTTCTAGATGCTGAAAATACTCACTGTGGAGGCTATGTGAAATATTGATGACTCTCTCTTCAGTAAATCCATTCAGCGGTGTCAGCTTGGCACATTTCAGTTCAGCATGAGTAGACATTTCTTCAGCTATTATCCAGCAGACCAGCTCCTCATCATAAATAAAATCCAGTGCAATGATTCCATTAGCTGTGACAGAATTCTGACCAGGAATACTTGATCCATTCAGACTGGTCACCACAATACTTTTAACATTGGCGATCAAAAGTACAGGTTGCTGAGCAAAGGTTTCTGGAAAAGATTAAATTAATCATGAATTTCATTAAAAAAAACTTCTTCATAATGACCTTAAAACACAAAATATTGATTAACCCAGAACTTGAAAAATAAAGTGGAATATATTCATTTGCAGCACAAAATGGGAATTATTTAATTTATTGTGATAATCTGGCTTAAAATGGTGCATTGAGAAGTAAAACTGACATTTACTTTATGACAAAATAAATACACATTGGATACCAACCAAGTTATCAACGAAAACTGTATAGATATAGTCCTTAACTCTGCTCAACATCTTTTAAAAAAAGAGATCAAATTCCCTGTCAGCAGCAAGACAGACCTCCTTGTTACTAGATTTTCAAAGGGGAAAAAAGCAGAATGCAATTATCCAACTGCTTCTCTCCAAGATTGTCAGGCTCCCTCATGGAGACATTTAGTCAATGTCTTCAGATGGTCTATGATAAAAGTCAAAAAGTGTGGCGCTGGAAAAGCACAGTAGGAACATTGATTCTCCTGCTCCTCAGATGCTGCCTGACTTGCTGTGCTTTTCCAGCACCTCTGTTTGACTCTGATCTCCAGCATCTGCAGTTCTCACTTTTTTCCCTACCAACGATAAATGTTCAGAATATTTAGATGTGAGGCTGGGAATTGTGAGACCCTTACTTGAATTTCGACTGCTAGCCTGAACCTTCTTGCAGTGTAACTTATTATCAGCAAAAGGGAAAGCTCCAGGAAATTCCAAATGTATGCTCTTGAAATGTGCCCAAGGTGTTGAGCATTCAAAAATAACATACTTGTTTTAGAAGGATAAAATATTAATTGTTTGTTTAAATTAAGAAATCATAATATAGTGTTTGATGTGGAATATCAAAACAATCAGCTCAGTGACTCCAAATATCATGGTATCAATTGAGTTTCAACAACAAAGGATCAATTAACCTGTCACTGCTCAACGGCAAAGATACCAGTCATGGGAAAAAGAAAACTTGACAACATTGCCAAATTCCACTGAAATCAGATTTCTCTTGGACAATCACACAGGCATTGGGCCATATCCTGGCACAGAATGCAGGTGGAGGTGTCTGAGTACGGTGAGACAATCCACTGAACCAAATTCCAAATGTGATCATTTAGCCTAACATGGGTCTGGAGCCCTTCAATACTGACAACCTCCATGAATCAGACAGGCAGATAAGCTCATTAAGATGCTGAAAGGAGGCAGACTGCACAATGTGGTGTCCAGTCTCAGGCTATGCCATTACTTCAGGCAGAAGAACAGATGACTGCTTTGTAAAGGGCAACCTTGTCGAATGAGTGTCCCCACTCCCACGTCCCACCAGTGATTGTTTTCCCTGCATAATCAAATTAGGTCCAGGAATTTTCTGAAGAAGTTTCAAAGAAAATTCATGAAGGAAGAGCACTGGACGTTGTTTGTATGGACATCAGTAAGATGTTTGACAAGGTTTCACATGGTAGACTAGTTAGCAAAGTTAGATTATATGGAATCCAAGGAGAGCTACCCATTTGGATGCAAAATTGACTTATCGGACTAGACGCCTTCGACCAGCAGTGTGCCACAAGGATCAGTTCTGGGTCCGCAGCTTTTTGTTCTTTAAATAAATGATTTCAATATGAACATAGGAGGGATAGTTAGCAAGTTTGCAGATGACACCAAAATTGGTAGTGTAGTTGACAGTGAAGAAGGTTATCTCAAAGTATGACAGGACCTTGTTCTGATGCGATGATGGGCCAAGGAGTGGCAGATGGAGTTTAAGTTTGATAAATATGAAGTGTTAATTTTGGTCAGGCAAATCAGGGTGAGATTTATTTACTTAACAGTAGGGTCTGGGGAGTGTTTCTGAACAGAGAGACCTTGGGATGCAGATTCATAGTTCCTGGAAGTTGGAGTCACAGATAGACAAGGTGGTAAAGAAGGCATCGGTGCACTAGCCTTTATTGGCTAGTACATTGAGTATAGCAGTGGGATGTCATGTATATGACATTGGTTAGGCTACATTTGGAACATCGCATTCAGCTCTGGTATCCTGCGATAGGAAAGATGTTTGAAAGTATTCAGAAAAGATTTACAATGATGTTGCTGGGGTTTGAGCTGCAAGCAGAGGCTGAAAAGGCTGGGGTGATTTTCCCTGGAGTGTCAGAGGCTGGGGGGGGTAACCTTATAGAGGTTTATAAAATCATGAGGGGCCAAGCTTATGAGGGTAAACAGCCAAGGACTTTATCCAAGGTTGGGGACTCCAAAGTTGAGTTTAAGGTGAGAAGGCAAAGATTTATAAGGGACCTAAGGGGCAAAGCTTTCACATTGAAGGTGGTGCATGTATGGAATAAGCTGCCAGAGGACGTGGTGGAGGCTGGTACAATATTTAAAAGGCATCTGAAAGGATATGTGGCTGGGAAGGGTTTAGAGGGATATTGGCCAAGTACTGGCAAATGCAACTCGATTAATTTAGAAAATCTGGTCTGCATGGATGAGTTGGATTGAAGGATCTGTTTCCATGATGTACAACTCTATGACTCTAAACAGTTCCGGCTCCTGTTTCTCTCCTATCACAACTTAACTGGGAACAATGTACTGATAATCATGCTCCCTTCCTTTCACAAAGCATGTAATTGCACAAGAAACCAAATTAGACCAACGAGACACTGATGTGCCTGAATGACTACTACCCAGGATAAAAGCAAATCACTCCAAGCTATTTCTGCAAAAGTAAAAATGAACTCTATTTCCTGTAGCACTTAACTTAAGCAAGAACAATGAAACAAAAGAATTCTTAAAAGTCCAAATATCCACTCACGCATATTGTCACTAAATTACAATTCACGCAGACAAAAGAGAAAAAAATAGAACATTACAGTGCAGTACAGGCCCTCGGTGTTGCGCCAACCTGTGAAACCAATCTGAAGTCCATCTAACCTACACTATTTGATTCTCATCCATATGCCTGTCCAATGATCTTTTAAATGCCTGTAAAGTTGGCGAGTCTGCTACTGTTGCAGGCAGTGCATTCCATGCCCCTACTACTCTCTGAGTAAAGAAATTAACTCTGACATCTGCCTAATATCTAACATCCTTCAACTTGAAGTTATGCCACCTTGAGCTAGCCATCACCATCCTTGGAAAATGGCTCTCACTGTCCACCCGATCTAATCCTTTGATTATCTTATAGGCCTCAATTAAGTCACTTCTTAGTTTTCTTCTCTCTAATGACAACGGCCTCAAGTCCCTCAAACTTTCCTCGTAAGACTTTCCCTCCATTCCAGGCAACATCTTAGTAAATCTCCTCTGAACCCTTTCTAAAGTTTCCACATCCTTCCTAAAATGCAGTGACCAGAACTGCAAGCAATGTTTCAAGTGCGGCTGCAGCAGAATTTTGTACAGCTACAGCATGATCTCATGGTTGTGAAACTTGATCCATCTTCTAATAAAAGCTAACACACTGTATGCCTTCTTCACAGCCTGATCAACCTGAGTGGCAAATTTGAGGGATCTATGTACATGGACACCGAGATCTTTCTATTCATCGACACTACTGAGAATCTTACCATTCCCCCAGTACTCTGCATTTCTGTTCCTCCTTCCAAGTGAATCACCTCACACTTTTCTGCATTAAACTCCATTTGCCACCTCTCAGCCCAATTCTGCAGCTTATGTATGTACCTCTGTAACCTACAACATCCTTCGGCACTATCTACAATTGTAGTGACCTTAATGTTGTCCTCAAATTTATGAACCCATCCTTCTATGCCTTCATCCAGGCCATTTATAAAAAATGCCAAACAACAGTGAAGCCAAAACAGATCCTTGCGGTACACCACTCATAACTGAACTCCAGGATGAACATTTCCCATCAGCCACCACCCTCTGTCTTCTTTCAGCTAGCCAATTTCTGATCCAAACTGCTAAAATGCCCTCAATCCCATGTCTTTGTATTTTGTGCAGTAGCCTAACATGGGGAACCTTATCAAATGCTTACTGAAATTCATACACGCCACATCAACAGTTTTACCCTCATCCACCTGTTTGGTCACTTTCTCAAAGAACTCAAAGAGATTTGAGAGGCACAACTTACATTTCGCAAAGCCATGCTGACTATCCCTAATCAACTTATTCCTGTTGAGATGATTATAAATTCTCTCTCTTATAACCTTTTCCAACACTTCACCCACGACCGAAATAAGGCTCACTGGTCTATAATTACCTAGGTTGTCTCTACTTCCTTTCTTGAACAAGGGAATAGCATTTGCTATCCTCCAGTCTTCTGGTAGTATTCCTATAGACAATGAAAACATAAAAATCAAAGCCAATCTCCTCCCTGGCTTCCCAGGGAATCCTAGGATAAATTCCATCCTGCCCAAAGGATTTATCTATTTTACATTTTCCAGAATTTCTAATACCTCCTCCTTGTGAACCTGAATCCCACCTAAACTAATAGCTTGCTTCTCAGTGTTTCCCTCAACAACATTGTCTTTTTCCATTGTGAACACTAATGAAAAGTATTCATTTAGCACTTCCCCTATCTCTTCTGACTCCATGTTCAACTTCCCACTACTGCCCTTGATTGGCCGTAATCTTACTCTCATAATTCTTTTATCCTTTTTATACCAATAGAAAGCTCTAGGGTTCTCCCTCATCCTATCCGCCAACAACTTCTCATGTCTCCTCCTCACTCGTCTTAGCTCTCCCTTCAGGTGTTTCCTGGCTACTTTGTAACTCTCAATCACCCGAACTGAGCCTTCACTTCTCATCCTAACATAAGCCTTCTTCCTCCTTTTGACAAGACAGGACATCTAACGCATTAACTCTGTTTGGAAAACAATATAGACAGGGTAAATTGAGTTGTGAAGACCACAAGATAGAAATTTCATTTATTTCTCAGAGTCCTTTTGATTTTGCAATGATGAGATGCTGTTGTTTATGTGTATAATGAACAGCGAAGAGGGTTATCTCAGGTAACAACAGGATCTGGACCAGATGGGACAATGGGCTGTGAAGTGGCAGATGGAGTTTAATTCAGATAAATGCAAGGTGCTGCATTTTGGGAAAGCAAATCTTAGCAGGACTTATACACTGAATGGTAAGGTCCTAGGGAGTGTTGCTGAACAAAAAGACCTTGGAGTGCAGGTTCATAGCTCCTTGAAAGTGAGTCGCAGGCAGGTAGGATAGTGAAGAAGGTGCTTGGTATGCTTTCCTTTATTGGTCAGAGTATTGAGTACAGGAGTTGGGAGGTCGTGTTGCGGCTGCACAGGACATTGGTTAGGCCACTGTTGGAATATTGCGTGCAATTCTGGTCTCCTTCCTATTGGAAAGATGTTGTGAAACTTGAAAGGGTTCAGAAAAGATTTACAAGGATGCTGCTGCCAGGGTTGGAGGATCTGAGCTACCGGGAGAGGCTGAACAGGCTGGGGCTGTTTTCCCTGGAGCGTCGCAGGTTGAGGGGTGACCTTATAGGGGTTTACAAAATTATGAGGGGTGTGGATAGGATAAATAGACAAAGTCTTTTCCCTGGGGTTGGGGAATCCAGAACCAGAGGGCATATGTTTAGGGTGAGAGGGGAGAGATGTAAAAGAGACCTAAGGGGCAACTTTTTCAAGCAGAGGGTGGTACCTGTATGGAATGAGCTGCCAGAGGATGTGATGGAGACTGGTACAATTACAACATTTAAGAGGCATTTGGATGGGTATATGAATAGGAAGGGTTTGGAGGGATATGGGCCGGGTGCTGGTAGGTGGGACTAGATTGGGTTGGGATATCTGGTCGGCATGGACGGGTTGGACCGAAGGGTCTGTTTCCATGCTGTCCATCTCTATGATTGTATGATAGTCGCCTTTGGATTTTGAATTGTTCCAGTGAACTCGGATCTTTTGTGATTTTTTTCTCCCTTCTAAACTCTCTGGAATCCATCTCTGGCTCCAAATGAAGGCAGAGACAGAGAGAATTTGCCTGCAGGCTGGATGTGCTCACCCTCTCTGCTCATCCCTAGTAGCATTTATCACTCTGCAGCTCAACCAGAGAGCTGTTGTCAGGCAGAATTTCTTGAACGCAAAAGGTTTTTGACATGATTTATTCTCAACATTTCCTTGTTGAACTTCCAAAAATCATTATTATAATGCACAGCTTAGCAATATGTAACGTGTGCTTTTCAAGTTGCAAAGCTCTTAGTATTTAGTTGCTTGTTAAAGGATTCCAACCAGCATTTCAACGCTTAGTACAGAATAAGGATAAATTTTAAAAGTGAGTGCTCTCTGATGTACCAGTGCAGAGAAAATTCAGCCCTGTAGACACTAATGGTCTTTGTTTTGAAAAGTTCTCTGAAAGTCTTTGTATCACCTCTGAATTGTATAAAAATATTGACCAAAGCTGCTTTCAGAACTCAGAGTTTCACATAGCTATAAGTACTTGATATGTGGTTTTAAATCGAACAATGTGATGGTCATTAAACAAACAAATCAAATTCAGCTGGAATTGTTGCAATGTTCACTCTTTCAACAATGAAAACAGAATATGCTGGAGCAGCTTGGAGAGAGAAACAAAGTTAACATCTATTCAAATATGACACTTCTTAAGAACTCAGCAACTTCAGAGATCCTCCAGCATTTTCTGTTTTTATTTCCAATTTTTTTATTCCCTATTTCAACCTGGTGCATAGTTGGATGCAATTTAATGAGAAGGATTCTTTTGGCCTTTGCAGTTTGAGTTGAGAAGACAAAGATAAACACCAAAGTTTGTGCTCATCTGGAGATTTTCATGGATCGAGAATTTATGATCTTTCATGCACATTTGTGCTGCTGGGTCTCATTATGCTTAGGAAACATTAAAGATGAATACACCTTTTGTTTGTGCTGAGCCATCATGTACCCCCAAGGGATTCTATAACATCCAAAGCTTTTATCAAGGGAATTGTTAGGTTTGCTACTGGCATCATGAAATATGTGGTGCATCTTTTATATTTTGTTTTATTGCAGAAACAATTGGTAGAGATATATTTTCTTTAAACTACAACTGGCAAAGCTTGATTTGTTAACAAATTTGCTTAGATGATGGTTACATGTTAAATAGCTTGACAAATCACTTGAACACCTTGAACAAAGACAAGTTAGACTCAGTTGGCTGCCTTGACAAAGTTGTATTTCTCTGAAATGACCATTCCTAATGCTTTGTGGTATCTTCCACCTCTACTGTATGATATTGGAAGTGGGTTGCTTGAGGGTGTTTGTTGCCACTAATCCTCCTTTGCCTTTGCTTTACTTTGTATCTAGGGATTGGAGATAGAGGATAGAGCACCTTAGAGGATGAACAGAAGAGGCACTGTTCTTAAATATCACAAAGGTTTACTACAGGATAGCATTATGTATGACTACAGTTGGTTAGCTATATCTACTCGGACCTGAGAAAGCTGTTACAGAAATTCTTGACTCCTCTGAAAGCTAAAACTTCTCCTCTCCAATCACAGACTGTGAGAGACATCAGTCGAATTGGTGAAGCCAATGCAACACAATGAATATTAGTCCCATCAGAAACTTTATGCAACTTCTTCCCCTTTTTGTATTTGCACCATTTGTTATAAAGTTATTCCCTTTTCCCTTATGGATCTTTGCTTCACTTCCTGAAGCCTTCAGTTCCAACTTGCAGATCCTCCTTCACTAAAGCATCTGCATTTTCTAAGTTTGGTTGGATTTTCTCTTATTTCCCAGACCACATTTTTGCTCAAGTGGTCTTTACTAATTTCTGAATGAAGATATATCTTTGGAGGGTGAGGTTTGACTTATTGCACTCTTTACTGCTGCTGTCTCTCAATGTTGGTAGATATTTTCCAGCTATTTAATGGCTGTCTGTGTCTTCTTCAAATTATATTGCTTGTAAAGAGGTAAATTCCCTTGCTGTTATTTCTCTTTTCTTCTGGATCTTTGCACTACATGGTAGGTTTAAATCCACACGGCTGTAATCACGTGACATTTTATGACTATTCCTGGCACCTTATGACAGTTGCCATCTCTACTGGATAGTGGTAGTGGGAAGGGGTTATTTAGAGTGTACATTGCCACCAATGTCCATTGCTTTATCTTGGGATTATGTAGTCATTCATTGGACAGAATAAATCAGTACAGACTATCTACAGAAAGAAAGCATCGTTCTTAGATAGCAAGATAATCTATTGCATGATAAAAATTAATACACATACATTTGGCCAAGAATACCTAGCAGATTCTAAGGGAGCTTGTACAGTTGGATCTTCTCAATCTAAAAATATGAACAGAATGCTTTGCCTCCACTTACAAACTGTATGACGCACATGTTCATGTTACAATGATTTCACACTTTTTCCTTAACTCCTTCAGAAATTTTACCTTCCACATAATAAAATGAAAATAGAGACAAATCTTATGTGTGCCACACCCCACAAAAGCTTGTAATTGTATGACAACCTTAACATAAAAAAAGTCTTTCACAAGAGTGTCATGATAGAATATAACATGGAACAGCCAAAGAGTTAGAATCCTGGCGGAACAAAGCTTCGTCAAGGAGGTGGTTTTAATGAACACCTGAAAGAAAGAGGTGGAGAGAGTTCAGGAAGGAATTTAAAAGTTTAGGACTTGGGGAAAAGACACAGAATAAAGACAATGTTAAATACATTTGCTTCAAAAATCCAGCTTCAAAACTCAAGGTTAATTTGCTGCAGTTGAGGACTGAGTTTGGAACAGTAATGTTTGTTCACTATCTGAGAATTTGATAGTAATGTACAGGGACCCATAAGCACACTTACAATTTGTTTTGTGAAGGAGTGGCACAGTGACTCAGTAGTTAGCACTGCTGCCTCACAGCACCAGAGACCTGGGTTTGATTCCCACTTTGGGAATTTGCACTTTCTCCCTGTGTCTTTGTGGGATTGCTCCGGTTTCCTCCCACAATCCAAAGATGTGCAGGTTAGTGAATTGGCCATGCAAAATTGCCCATAGTGTTCAGGGATGTGCAGGCTAAGTGCATTTTTTAGTGGTCAATGTGGAGTGATAGGTTTGGGGAATGGGGTCTGGGTGGGTTACTCTTCGGAAGGTTGGTGTGGACTTGTTGGGCCAAAGGGCCTGTTTTGATACTGTAGGGAATCTAATCTAATCAGTTTGACTGTAAGGATTCAGGTACTTAGATATACTTTCCTGCTCATCTACTTGACACAATATTGATTTCAAACTGATCCTAGATTTAACTTGCCATGCTAAAACAAGAATTCTAATCATCTCAATCTATTTTCAGGCCTAGGCGAATTCAGAATGACCCAGTGGAATACTGCATTTCCTGTCATTTGCAATTATGATGTTCCAAATTGTGATGATATATCTTTTTTAATCGATGCCAATGGAGAAACTAAAGTTGAGAAAAGCTTATCAATTTTAAATTGAAATAGGAAATGTTTTGATTAAGAGAAGTCTTATTAGACTTGTCTTTCAAGCAGAACCTTATCAGTTATTATAAGAATAGTACCTTGTATTTATATAAGGAACTTTACACAGAAAAACATTTCAGGATATTGCATAGGAGAGTTCTAATGCAAAATATGATGCTCAGTTACATCAGGCGATATGAAAGAAGAAAATCAAAAAGATATTTTAAAATGTATTCATTCACAGGATGCAGGCATTGCTAGCTATACCAGCATTTATTGCCCATTCTTAATAGCTCTCAAAGAGATAGTGAGAAAGTGCTTTCCTGAACTACTGTAATCCATGGGGAATGGGCACACCCGCAGTATTGTTCGAAAGAGAATTCCAGGATCTTGATCAGTGACATTAAAGGAAAAGGAAATTAAATCCAAGTCAGGATAGTAAGGGGCTTCAAGGGGAAGTTGTAGGCACTGGTGATTCTATGCATGAGATTTTTTGTTAGATTATCTACAGTGTGGAAACAGGCCTTTCGGCCCAACATGTCCACACCGACCCTCCGAAGAGTAACCCATCCAAACCCATTTCCCTCTGACTAATGTATCTAACAGTTTGGGCAAATTTATTATGGCCAATTCACCTGACCTACACATCTTTGGACTGTGGAAGGAAACCGGAGCACCCAGAGGAAACCCACGCAGACACGGGGAGCATGCGCAAACTCCACACAGACAGTCGCCCAAGGCTGGAATCAAACTTGGGACCCTTGTGCTGTGAGGCAGCAGTGCTAACCACTGAGCCACCGTGCTGCTTTTGGCCTTCGAGTTGGTCGAGTTCACAGGTTTGGAAATTACTGTTTCAGGGGCCTTGGTGAGTTATTGCAGCACATCTTGAAGATGTGGAATATTCTACTGCCATTGTCCATTGCTGTTGGAGGAAGTGAATCTTGAAGGTTGTGCATGTGGACTGCTTTGTCCTGGATGTTGTTGGACCTGTACTCACCCAGTGATTATATTTCATCATACTCCAAAATTATACTTTGTAGATGTCAGACAGGATTCAAGGATTCAGGTGATGAATTTTTAAACTCGAGAATTCCTCGCCTCCAACCTGCTGATTGTCATGCTATTTACATGGCTGGCCCAATTTAATTTCTCATCAATAGCAATGCCAAATACATTCTTCTTGGAAATGGTCATTGTTTAAATTTCATATGGCATGAATGTTACTTGTTACTTATCAGCATAAGCTTGAATATTGCCCAGGTCTTCCTGGAAATAGAAACAGACTGCTTCAGTATCGGAGAAATATGCAAATGGTGTGATTATTATGAAATCATCAACAGACCTCGATACTCTTGACACTATGATGGAAGGTAGGTCATTGCTGAAGAATCTGGATGTTTTGGCGCAGATTACACGATGATGTCCTGTTGTGATATCTTGAACGGAGTGACTGACCTGCCACAAGAACTGCAATTGTCCTTTGTACTCGGAATGATTACACTCAGCAGAAAATTTTCCCTACATTCTCTTTTATTTGGATTATGAATTACAAATTTTTTAAAAAATCTGGAAATCAGATACACGAATAGAAATTGCTGGAAAAACGTTTGTTCTGAAGAAGGCGCCACTGGACTAGAAACAATAACTCTGCTTTCTCTGAACAGATGTTACTAGACCTGCTGGGCTTTTTAAACAGTTTCTGTTTGTGGTTATGAGTTACTATAGAATCCATACAGTGTGAAAACAGGTTCTTTGGTCCAACAAGTCCACAATGAGCCTCTGAAGAGTAACCCTCCCAGACCCAATCCAATCGCTGTATATTGGCCACTGGGCTTTTGCCCGAAACATCGATTTCGCTGCTCGTTGGATGCTGCCTGAACTGCTGTGCTCTTCCAGCACCACTAATCCAGAATTTGGTTTCCAGCATCTGCAGTTATTGTTTTTACCACTAAATAATGCACTTAACCTACACATCCCTGAACACAATGGGCAATTTAGCATGGTGAATTCACCTAACATGCACATCTTTGGATTGAGGGAGGAAATCAGAGCACCCAGACAAAACCCACACAGACATGGGGAGAATGTGCAAACTCCACACAGTCGCCTGAAGCTGGAAGTGAATCCACTGAGCTAACCACTGAGCTACCGTGCCTCCCTTTGATGTGTAAACTTGCTTGTGTAAATGCTACCTTGATGTCAAAGTAAGTTTCCCTTACCTCACTGCTGGTCTTTTTCAACACTAACTGTCAGAGAAAGGACGCACAAATCTTGGCTGGTAACAGCAATTACTGCTCCTGCAGCTTTTCTTTTTAAATCCTGAACGTTGCAGCTTCTGCTGGTTCTGACTTGCTTGCTCAGAGACAGAGTGCAGCACCCTCTCTTTGCCTACTCAATGTCATTTAATGTTACTCTTAGATAATCACTCCCATCTGAATATTGCAAATTTTCACTCAATCACTGTCGCTAGGAATCCTTAAATCCCCATTAAAGTTCTATTAGATAACCGCATTAATCAAGTTGGATACAAATATGTTTGGATCTCAGTATAGCTTTACTGACCAATTTTATTCTCTATGATTGGAGGTAAAATCAATTTAAATATACAGAACAAAATATTCATTCGGTGGGAATTTTGTGCATTAGCAGATATCAACCTGAATTGATGGGCAGAGAAAGTGCTTCCTCACAATTCTGCAGAAACAATCATCTGGCATGACTATTTCTAAATGGGACAATTACACCAATGATATAATTTGTATCTCCATGTTTGGATCAGTGCTCTAATGAGGTTTGTTGTTGATGGATGTTGGCATAACCATTAGGGTAGTACGGTGGCTCAGTGTTTAGCACTGCTGCCTCACAGTGCCAGAGCCCCAGGCTCGATTCCAGCCTCAGGCAACTGTCTCTGTGGAATTTGCACATTCTCTTAGTGTCCGGTTTCCTCCCACAATCTAAAGATGTACAGGTTTGGTGAATTGGCAATATGCTAAATTGCCCATAATGTTCAGGGATTTGTAGGTTAGGTGCATTAGTCAGGGGTAGACATCGGATAGCAGGAGTCTAGGCTGAAAAGTCGATTTCCACACTGTTGGGATTCTATGATTCTAAGAACCCAAACTTAACAGCAGTGGGCAAGCTATTGGTGAGTATGTACTGCTTGATAGCTGTGATGACAGCACTTTCCTTCCCAGTGTTGATGATTGAGAATTACTTGATTTGGTGGCCATTGACAAAGCTTGATCTGTCCTGCTTTTTGTGCAGAGGATATATCTGGGTAATTGTCGTCATCGCCTGGTCAATGCTTGTGCTGTAGTTGTACTGGAACATCTTGGAGAAAATTGCAGCTAATTATGGATCATAAATGTTTAACACAATTGTGGGAATGTTGTCGGGATTTATATAGCCCTTGCAGTATCCAATGTCGTCAGCAATTCCTTGAATCAAATTGGATGAACAACTAGGTCTGGTGAGATCAAGAGGGAAAAAAGATGGATCATTCACTTAACACTTCTGGCTGAAGATGTTTAGAAGTGCTCCAGCCTTGACTTACGTGATAATGCGTGAGGCTCACCCATCATTAAGAATGGAGATATTTATGGACCCATCCTCCTCTTGACAGTTGTCTAATTGTCCACAATCCTCCATGGATGGATGAGGCAAGACTGTGCACTCAGACCTGGTCTAATTACTTAACTATGGCTATCTTTATTTTGCTTCTCTTTCCTCGCAGAAGTTTGAGTGCCTTCAGTGTTGTCTCACTCCAGAGAGCAGCGGAGGCAGCATCATTCAAATGTTTTAAAGGCAGAAACAGATTAATTCTTGACGAACAAAAGAATCAAAGTGTTTTGGGAATAGGTAGGAAAGTGGACTCAAGGCCACAGTCAGATCAGTCATGATCTTCTCAAATCATGAAGTGGGCTGAAAGGAGCTGAATGGCCTTTTCCTGCTCTAAGTTCATAGTCTGTTGTTATATGTTAACAAAAGAGCAGGTAAATGAAAAGGCACACTAGAAAATGACAGAAGAAATTAATTGTTAATTTTTAACTTAGAATGTTCTATTTTATACTTTTGGGTGACATTAGACTATTTTTCTATTATCAGAATTTTGTTCTGTTGAATTCCATTAATATTGCTGATCATGGAAAACATCTTCCAACATGATGAAATAAATCTGTTTAAAAAGATTATATTAATTTCCAGAAGTACTTTCCATTATCTTTATTGTGCTTATCCTGCCATCTAAAGACAGTGGGAGATTATGCCACCTGTTTTATGATAAACAGCTTGTTCGAGTAGATATTTGAAATTCACCTCAATTGGGAGATAAGTAAGTTAACTCAATTAGCATCAATTGTGATCAAATTCTGAGGATGTGTCTCAAATTTTGAAGTGTGGGTGTATTGCTGGTCTTAGAATATTGTTGGTTCAGAGATTTACTTTCACAATTAACTCATAATTGTCAAACTTGTTAGCAACAAAAGGCTTTTTGTTAATATGATTTAAATTTCACACGGTGCAAAACAAATTGAAGTGTAGAAATGCCAGTGGTGCTATTTTCATCTACACCAAACTAAACCAAGATTTAAGTATTGAATGACTTGCATTGCTGCTTTTGTCTATCCAAAAGGATACACAGAACACTTGGAATGAAACACTAACCAACATCTCTTGTTAGCTGTTATTTTCCAGTTCACCCAGAAGGTAAAATCAATGCTCTAGCTATCTTTGGTAACCAATAAGAGCAAATAAAAGCAGCTCATAGAAATTTCAAATTCAGAGCTAATGTAAATTATGAATTACATGCGAGATTTTTCCACTTGAAAACTGAAAACCTATTCTATCATTGGCACTGGTTGCTCGACATCCTGACATAGTTCAGGAGACCGTAAAGAAGCAGACAGCCCTGACCTACTGTTCCACACCATTATTTTTGATAGATTCAGTTCTATTCCAAATTGATCCTTGAGTAAAATGAAATTTATTGGCCCTTGGAGACCATGGATAATTTTCTTGCTGACTAAATTATATAAACCTTGCTCTTGTTACCTTATCCAAAACCTTTTCTGCCAGCATCCCAGACTGCACTAATTATCAGAGACAAGACGCGAAACTCAGCAGGTAATAGCAATCAGCGCTCCTGTAGTTTTCTTTTATTTAACCCTGATTAACATTGCAGATTTTTTCTGGTCCTGACTCAAAGTGTTCAGAGACAGAGTGCAGCACTCTCTCTTCGCCTATTCAATGTCATTTAATGTCACTCTTAGAAAAGCATTCACATCTGTAAGACTGCAAATTTTCACTCAATCACTGAAGCTAGGAATTGGAGCTTAAAACCATATTAAAGTTCTATTAGGAAGCCACATTGATCATAAGGTCCAAATATTTGTGAATCTTAGCACAGCTTTACTCACCAATTGCATTCTCAACCATTGTAGTTAAGATTAATGTTAAATATACAGAATAAAATATTTTTTGGTCGGAAATTTTGCACTAGCAAAGATTAGCCTACATTAGCAGGTAGTGAAATTGCATCCTCATGATTCTACAGAAACAATACAGGATAAAGTCTGGCAAAACGATCTCAACTCAGATGATTACACCAATGATAGAATTTATATTGAATGTTCTTCAACAATATGGATTAGAAACTGACATAATTTAATGATCGCTTTCAAAGATTAATCACTTTATTCCTCTTTAGTGCCAAAAGACACTTGAAATTCATTTCTTTTGCTGCTTTTGCATTCACAAATTGTGCACTATTTTCTTTTCAATGAAAAACCTTTATGTATGAGCAACACGTTCATTTCACTCACAACTCCTCATCAGGCTGATATGATGGGAGATGTTTTGACTCCACTTGCACCTAACAGAAATATCCCAATGTATACAATTCCAGTATTTAGCTGCTGGAGGACCTTTTGATGTCCCACTCATTTAATTTGTCTAAAGTGATACTTTATCTTTTACTATTGACTCAAGGGCAAGTATATTTCTGGTGAGCAAAGAAGTTTATGGATTCAAAATTCAAACATACATATAAAAATGTTCGAATTGGATAACAAGTGTCATTTTAATAACAAACATTTGTGATATTAAGATTAGGAGCACCTCTATTCATAATATTTTTAAAATTGCATTGGCAAGGCATTTAAAGTGGATTATAAATGGGATGCATGTCTGAAATGGGCAGAAAACTGGCTTGGAGTATTGGTCTTAAGACCAATCACTTTTGTCTCTGTGCTTCAGTTAGATGTCAATAGTGAGTTACATACGTGAAACAGAGTCCCTCTTGCAATGCGTTAATCAGGGATGGCAGGTAATCAATGGTTCTTGTACTGAATCAACCCAGAAAATTGAATCTGAATGGAATTAGTTAGGGTTTTCTGAGTGAGCCTCAAATATGTTGACAATTGATATAAATTTCTTTGTGGATCTAAAACCTTTCCAACATCTTTAAGCCAGCTCCGGTGGCAATTTCATCATAATTAGCATCACAACATAATTAGCAGAATGACATGGAGCATCTATAATGCGATTACATCCCAATGCTACCTAAAATCTATATTGCCACAGGATATTTAGGGTCTTTGAGGATCTATTTCCATTGGATAGCTATAAGTTCTCAAAAAACAATGGTGTCCAATATATTTCCAGCACAGGACATGGGCTGAAAAACATTACTTGAAGTTTACATTTTTAAAATTATGCCAAAACAAAAGAAGATTGTATGTTTTTTTCCCACACCTTTTTTTGGTATTATTCACTGATGGGATGTGAGCCTTGCTGGCTGGGCCAATCCATCTGCCCTCAGGAAGTTGAAGGTGACCAATCTTTTTGAACCACTGCAGTCTATTTACTGTCTATAGACACATAATATCACCATAAAGGTGGGACTTCATGGATTTTGACCCAGCAACACTGAATAATCAGTCATATATCTTTCCAGGTCTGGATGATGAATTACTTGGATTGAAACTGCAGCCAGTCGTGTTCCCATATATCTGCTGCTCTTAACTTTTTAGATGCTAGCAATCCTGGGTTTCGAAAGCACTGTCTAAAGAGCCTTAACAAATTTTTTCAGTGCATTTTGTAGATTATACACTGTTGCTAATGAGTATTGACATCGGAGAGAGTGAATGCTCGCAGATGCGTTAACAACCAAGCAGACTGCTTTGATTTGGATCAGCCTCCTGAGTGTTGCTGGAGCAACACTCTGCATGTGTGTCCCTCTGTGTGCTGCTGTATGTTTCTCTGTACATCTCTGTGTATGTGTCTCTGAGTATCTGTCACGTCACATGTCATCCAGATATGTGGGGATTATTCCATCACACTTTTGACTTGTCCCTTGTAGATGGTGGACTGAATCTAACTATTCGAAAAGACGAAAGTGAGGACTGCAGATGCTAGAGATTAGAGTCTAGATTAGAGTGGTGCTGGAAAAGCACAGCAGATCAGGCAGTATCCGAGAAGCAGGAAAATTGACTTTTCGGGCTAAAGCCCTTCATCAGGAAGCTAGCTATTGTCCCTTGACATTGAAAGGCCTTACCATCACTGAAGATCCCTCTATAAACATCCTCGAGATAACCATTAATCAGGACTATGCATTTAAACACTACAGTTACAAGAGCGAGTTAGAAGCTAGGAACTCTGCATCCCCAAAGCCTGTTCATCAACCATAATGCACAAATCACAAGTGTAAGGGAATACTAAATATTACAGAATTAGTTTGGGTCTAATATCACTGAAGTAGCTAGACACCATCTATGTCAACAGTGTCCACTTTATTGACACCCCATCAAACCTAAAGACTATCTGGTCATTTCACCCAATGGTGGCAGTGTGTACCATTTTCAAGATTCACTGTATCAACTCACCAAACCTCCACTTAGTGAACCAAATAAGCCTGCAACATTTAACACTTCATCAAGGACAGTAACACATGGGAACACCACCGGCTGCTTCAATCCAGGCAACCTGCTGACCAGGAACTATTCCTCTGGTCCTTCACTGTCACTGAAGCAAAATCCTGGAACACCTTTCATGACAATGCTGTGAATGTGCAAATGGGTGGTGACTATAATGTTTGAAGAACAACTTGTTCAAGGACAATTATGGATGGGCCTTGCAAGCAATGATCACAACCCATGCAGTATCAAAATATTTGCCAACCTGATAGCAGTTATAGTTGTGATTGTGCTAGATGAGATAGTTGTGGAAGCAAAGGTTCTCGGGGAGCTCTATAGCACTCTACGACAGTCAGTTAAGTGTTGGGAGGAATCGTCAATATTGCCAACAAGTGACACCTACTCATGTATAATCTGCCCACAACCTTTCAGAATGTGTTCCACCTGAACCACACAACTAGTATTACCAGCTTCATCATTACCTTCTTTCTATCATTAGATAACATGTGAGACTACTTGCAGACAATTCCAGTTCAAGTCACCACTATTTACAATTCATTCAATAAGGAAGCAGCCAAAATGAGCATACAACAAGCTTGGAAAATGTCCAAGTTTACAAATGGTTTGTACCCTTCATGCTGCACACATTCCAGACAATGACTATTTCTGATCAGCAAAGGTCTTATCCTCAAGTTCACTACCACTATCTTGGAACTCACATTAACCAGAAAAACCACATTAACCAGGGGGCATCGCTTTAAATTAAGGGGGGGTAGATATAGGACTGATGTTAGGGGTAGGTTTTTCACTCAGCGAGTCGTAAGTTCATGGAATGCCCTGCTAGTAGCAGTGGTGGACTCTCCCTCTTTATGGGTATTTAAGCGGGCATTGGATAGGTATATGGAGGATAGTGGGTTAGTGTAGGTTAGGTGGGCTTTGATCGGCGCAACATCGAGGGCCGAAGGGCCTGTACTGCGCTGTATTCTTCTATGTTCCATGTTCTATGTTCTATAAAATTAAAGGATAACAATGTCAACAATGTGGTATCAGGAACTGAAAAGACGTTACCTCCTCTGCAATTGTCAAATGTTGCTCACTCAAACTTTTAAGATCCAATTATCTACGGACATTAGCTCAGCTCAACTAACACTAACTTACAGTTATATTAATGCTTAAAATACAAATAAATATTTGCTAGGTGCAAATTGTGTCACTCATTATAGACAAACAATGGTCCTTGCCCCTTTCCTTTGATACCACTTACATCCCCATTGAAAATGACCTCTGACTGCACCATTGCTGAGTTAATTTCTGTAAAGCAATCAATTTCAGATTCTATGATGTTAATGAAAGAAAATACTACTTAACAATGAACTTTAAAAATCTACCTATATTGCAGCTTTATACATATGTAATCATGACTAATGAGATGGACATGTTTCAATCTGATAGTTTATTGATTTTTTTGGTATCAAGGAACTAAATAAATTTCAATGGAATAGAATCATCAAATATAAGCATGTTTCAGCCAAGCTTTAGAAACTTCCATAATCACCACCTGCTGCTAGGTTTCTATTATTCCATAACTTAGGTAGGATTTGGCTTATTACATTCTGCTGTAAGGCTGGTTGCCATAACAAATAGATGTGAAAAATTTGTAAGACCATATTTTCTGTATACCACAAAGATCTATTGGAGATTCTCATTGGAGACAAAGAACATATCAAAATTCTAGAGTTTTGTGCATTCTGAGATATTTTCTTTTTTCTTGAATATATTTCCTTATTCAGCAACAGCTGTTATTCTACTGTATAATAGAGGAACAACTGTGCAGAGAAGTATGTGTAAATGCATTGATCCTAATGTACTATTATGAGTAGCATCAAACTGCTACATTGCATATTAATATTATTTAAAGACATGGAATGATAGAAAGATGGACTGTTGGTAAATGCAAGAGATTGCCAGTTCCTGGTACATTAATATACCACGCATATCCACAGAGTTTTTCAAAATCCTGAGCTGCAGCAGCAAGATCACAGAATTTTAAGTATTTTTTACAAAATAAAACTACATGTCCAATGAGCAGCAAGTCAGATATTTCAGTGAAAGCAGGTACACTTAGGAAAGGACACAGCAAGTGTCCAACTTGCCCAATTTACAAGTAATGGGAAAAAAATGAGAAAATGAAACTGTAACATGGAAGTTCTTGTGTTACTAGCAAAAAATTGAGAATGGTATAATGTCATTTCTCAAAAGTCAACAAATAGACATCCATGTGCAGCAACAAGGGCTTTATGGAAGCATATTTCTGAGGTTGTGAGTTGAGCTCTTACTGTGTTGGACAAAGTGAATTATCTCAACAGGCCAGAAAAGGAAAACAGAGTTTTCATCTCAATTACTGGGCAAGTAACTGAATTCCAGAGAATCATATATGTAGTAATTAGATTAGATTAGATTAGATTACTTACAGTGTGGAAACAGGCCCTTCGGCCCAACAAGTCCACACCGCCCCGCCAAAGCGCAACCCACACATACCCCTACATCTACCCCTTACCTAACACTACGAGCAATTTAGCATGGCCAATTCACCTAACCTGCAGTCATCAAGCATTGCAGCTTTAGGTAAGACTCAATATTCCCTGTCCAGAAGCATGGTCACTAGGCAAGTGTCTTAGATCCTAATTTGCCTGCTGGCATATTGATGTTTACACTTAGTGACCACCATCCAATAATGCAACCAATCTTGAGCAGGAAACAAGATCCTGTGGTTCATCAAGCTGTCCCACTTAAGTGTCATATTTAGTGCAGTACTATTGGTGCATTCTGTAGCAATGGATAGATGAGCCTCTAGGTTGGCTGTGATATGTATTACTTTAGTTGTCAGATGATAGTTGGGAGGTTTGAAATTGTATGGATCAGAACATGCTGCTTTGAAGCCTTAACATATTGCACCGATATCAATTAATGCTGTCTAAAAGTAATCCAGAACTATTAGCAGACTGTGTATGAAAAATGAAGGAACTCATACTGAAGCACACTTTGCACCCCACTTTATGAGAAATGGGATAATAATGAAACAACAGATAAGAATCAAAGTTAATGGAGGGAACAAAAACTTGAAAAGTTCTCTATGACAGTTCTACCAAAATAAGTCCAAAAAATGAATCTTTCCTTAATGATTCCATAAAGTATACACCATTTTTATCGAAGGATAACTATGCCCTGGCAAGAAACATATGCAATTTACACTGGAAAGAATTAAATGAGTTCTGCTAAGGAACAAGACTTTGTAGTATCCTTGACAGATGGAAGAATGGATATTTTAGATCTTCATTCCATATAATAGCTTAGAACATTTACTGAATGGGAGAATGGTTGAAGTCAGAAGTCACATGATGCCAGGCTATACTCCAGCAGGCTTATTTGAAATCACAAGCTTTCTGAGCGCTGCTCTTTTGTCAGGTTCATCTAAGGAAGGAGCAAGACTCTAAAAGCCTGTGATTTCAAATAAACCTGTTGGAGTATAACCTGGTGTCATGTAACTTCTGAATTTCTCCATCCCCATACAACACCAGCACCTCCATATTAAGGAAAAATGAATGACCTCACATTTACCAATATCGTACTCCATCTGTCAGACCCTTGACCACTCATTTAACCTAACTTTCTCCCTCTGCAGACTTTGCTGTAACACTCATCTTACTGTTATCTGCAAACTTTGACAGACCACACTTGTCCCCCAACCCCAAATCATCTATGTAAATTCCAATTAATTGTGTTCCATACTGATCCCTGAGGCACACCATGAGCCACTGATCACCAAACAAATAATCACTCATTTATCTACACTCTTTGCTTTCTGATAGTTAACCAATCCTCTATCCACACTAATACATTACCCATAACACATTGCACTTTTATCTTATGCAGCAGCTTTTTTGTTTAATTCGTTCTGGAAATCCAGATACACCACATTCACCTGTTCCTCATCGTCCATCATGTGAATATAATGTCCTCAAAGAATTGCAGTAAATTAGTTAAACACAACCCATGCTGTGTCTGCCCAATGATACAATTTCTAAGCAGATATCTTGTTATTTCTCCCTTGATGATGGATTCAAGCATTTTCCACACTACAGAAATTAAGCTCATTTCCCTTTTGTCTACCTCCTTTTTAACCAGTGGCATCGCTTTTGCTGAATTCTAATGTGCAAGACTCTAGAGAATTTTGGTAAATTACCATGAGCATTTCCATATTTACTGGGATGCATTCCATCAGGGCCAGGAGATCTGTCTACCTTTAGCCCCATTAACTTGCCCAACTCTGCCTATTTAGAAATAATGATAAAAGCAAATTACTGCAGATGCTGGAATCTGAATCCAAAAGAGAAAATGCTGGAAAGTCTCAGCAGGTCTGGCAGCATCTGGAAGGAGAGAAAAGAGCTGATGTTTCGAGTCAAACTGACCCTTTGTCAAAGCTTAAGAAAAAGGAGAAATAGGGAGGTATTTCTACTGGGCAGAGAGAAGGTGAGTCGTGGCTCCAGAAGCAAAGGTAGCAATAAAGAGGTGATAATGACAGTGCATAGAGAGATTATAGGGAGATTATGATTAGAAATAATGATTGTTTCTAGTCTTCACCTGCCATAGCTACTTTGTCTTCAATCCACAGTAAAATTGATTGACTCTCAAATATTAAGAATGGCAATAAATGTTGCCGAGTCAGTCTCACCCTCATCTCGTGAATGAATAAAGTATTATTGGCATGTTAGTTGTGTCTGCTACTGTGAAGATTGGCACAAATACCTTGGTGATGCCCTCATTTCCCATTATTAAATCCCCCTTCTCATCCTCTAAATGACCAATGTTAACCTTATTCTGGATTAATGGTGCTGGAAGAGCACAGCAGTTCAGGCAGCATCCAACGAGCAGCGAAATCGACGTTTCGGGAAAAAGCCCTTCATCAGGAATAAAGGCAGTGAGCCTGAAGCGTGGAGAGATAAGCTAGAGGAGGGTGGGGGTGGGGAGAGAGTAGCATAGAGTACAATGGGTGAGTAGGGGAGAAGATGAAGGTGATAGGTCAAGGAGGAGAGGGTGGAGTGGATAGGTGGAAAAGAAGCTAGGCAGGTCAGACAAGTCCAGACAAGTCAAGGGGACAATGCTGAACTGGAAGTTTGAAACTAGGATGAGGTGGGGGAAGGAGAAATGAAGAATCTGTTAAAGTCCACATTGATGCCCTGGGTTTGAAGTGTTCCGAGGCGGAAGATGGGGCGTTCTTCCTCCAGGCATCTGGTGGTGAGGGAGCGGTGTGAAGGAGGCCCAGGATCTCCATGTCCTCAGCAGAGTGGGAGGGGGAGTTGAAATGCTGGGCCACGGGGCGGTTTGGTTGATTGGTGCGGGTGTCTCGGAGATGTTCCATAAAGCGCTCTACTAGGAGGCACCCAGTCTCCCCAATGTAGAGGAGACCACATCGGGAGCAACGGATACAATAAATGATATTAGTCGATGTGCAGGTAAAACTTTGATGGATGTGGAACGCTCCTTTAGGGCCTTGGATAGAGGTGAGGGAGGAGGTGTGGGCACAGGTTTTGCAATTCCTGTGGTGGCAGGGGAAAGTGCCAGAATGGGAGGGTGGGTCGTAGGGGGGTGTGGACCTGACCAGGTAGTCACGGAGGGAACGGTCTTTGCGGAAGGCGGAAAGGGGTGGGGAGGGAAATATATCCTTGGTGGTGGGGTCTTTTTGGAGGTGGTGGAAATGTCGGTGGGTGATTTGGTTTATGCGAAGGTTTGTAGGGTGGAAGGTGAGCACCAGGGGCGTTCTGTCCCTGTTACGGTTGGAGGGGTGGGGTCTGACGGCGGAGGTGCGGGATGTAGACGAGATGCGTTGGAGGGCATCTTTAACCACGTGGGAAGGGAAATTGCAGTCTCTAAAGAAGGAGGCCATCTGGTGTGTTCTGTGGTGGAACTGGTCCTCCTGGGAGCAGATACAGCAGAGGCGGAGAAATTGGAAATACGGGATGACATTTTTGCAAGAGATAGGGTGGGAAGAGGTGTAATCCAGGTAGCTGTGGGAGTCGGTGGGTTTGTAAAAAATGTCAGTGTCGAGTCGGTCGTCACCAATGGAGATGGAGAGGTCCAGGAAGGGGAGGGAGGTGTCAGAGATGGTCCAGGTAAATTTAAGGTCAGGGTGGAAAGTGTTGGTGAAGTTGATGAATTGCTCAACCTCCTCACGGGAGCACGAGGTGGCGCCAATGCAGTCATCAATGTAGCGGAGGAAGAGGTGGGGAGTGGTGCCGATGTAATTACGGAAGATCAACTGTTCTACATAGCCAACAAAGAGACAGGCATAGCTGGGGCCCATACGGGTGCCCATGGCTACCCCTTTGGTCTGGAGGAAGTGGGAGGATTCAAAGGAGAAATTGTTAAGTGTGAGGACCAGTTCGGCCAAACGAATGAGAGTGTCAGTGGAAGGGTACTGTTGGGGACGTCTGGAGAGGAAAAAACAGAGGGCTTGGAGGCCCTGGTCATGGCAGATGGAGGTGTAGAGGGATTAGATGTTTACCTTCGCCAGCCAGCCTTTTCTATTTTATATATTTATAGAAATTTCTGCCATCTGTTTTTATATTCTAAGTCAGTTTACTCTCATTACCTTACATTCTTTAGAGCTCTTCTCATGGCTTTCTGTTAACCTTTACAGAGTTCCCTAACCTCTCATCTCCCACTAATCTTTGCAATTTTGTAGGCGTTAGCTTTCAATTTATCCAGGGCTGATTATCACTTTTCCTACAGTCCTTCGTTTTCACTGGTATATGTTTTCGCTTAGCACTGTGAAGAATCACTTTGAAGGTCCTCCACTGTTCCTTAATTGTCCCATATTATCGCCTTTGCTCCCAATTTATCTTAGCCAACTTCTCCTTTATCCCATTGTAGTTTCTTTTGTTTAAGCAAAACATCACACTGTGATCAGTGTTAATCAGGATTGGTTGCATGGCATGAGAAAACTTTGCTAGTATCCAAATATTTGTATTTGGATTGTTAACTTACAGCATCTTCCTCATATCCTGTTTTGATCTACATGCTCACTCTTTCTATACCTCATTCATGCTCCTCTATCTTTGAAGAATGTCCCGTATCTCAGAATGGTTAATGAACAAGAATGATATCATATGATAATTAATGCCCATAAATTATTCATCCCTGATTCATCCCTGGCCAGATCATAGATTAATGTGCTCAATTGTGTGATCAAAACCCACACATCCAGATACAATATGGTCACGATATCTTTATATACTTTTGGATTAGAATGTATTTGCCATTGAAAATGAGAGCTTAGAAACACTGTTACTTTCTGCATAGTCAAACCTAATGGATGCTGTCAGGTACTTCTTTGATGCTATCAGGCTATCTTTGTAAGTTTTTTTCAAACGGTTATAATTGCTCATCTTTGGCTGTTTCTGATTGCAGGTGTTCACACTGGCTCTGGCCAAAATGTAACAGATCAACCTTGAGAATGTCTTCAACTTCAATTAATCAATTATGTCATGTGAGGTCTGTTCCACCACACTGGATATCATTTGAATCTCATGAATTGTGATTATAATGAGATTTGTATTTACTGAGAATCATTCTTCACCATTTATATCCACTAGGTAGATGATTTCAGGAAGTGAAGATAAGCTTGCATTTTGGGACTGCTGTGTCATTCTGCCAATGCATGGAGTTGGTGATTTGTTATATACTGAGATAATCTTATGTAGGTTGTGCCAGGGAGTGACACTTGCTGAGTGCATGACTTGCAGGATGTAATAGTTGTAGTATATTGACACTGACCCTTTGTCAATTTTAGTTTTTAATAAATATGAAAGCTTGCATCATTTTATAATATCAACATTTTAACAAAATGGGAAGTTTGGTATTTTCTGAAATTTATCAATCTTTTTGCCGTTTAGCTTGCCCTGAAGATCCTTCCGGAAGACATTAACTAGTGTCAGAGCAATTATTCATTCAATAAGCGTCTCAGAGTTCTACTTCTGAAAATCATACTCATGATTTTTGTTGCAGCACCTTCCAAAAAACTGATCAATAGACCCTTGGGATTTCTGTCTGTGTGACATTAATTAGAGTCCATTAATCCTGAAGTGAATTCTTAGCTTGAGCTGGTTCGTGAGAACTTTCCAGATCTTTCTGATTGTTCATGTCATGACTAGACATTAAAGACCAATTCTGTAAAGCACTTCATTGACAGTAGCTAGCAAGACTTTCATAGCTCTCTTCTCAGAATCCTCTGTCAGTTGATCTGTAAAGTAAAACTGCTTGAGTTGTTTGAAATCCTCTGGTGTGGTAAAGGGATCACTGGTCATGCAATTCATAATTAAGTGTTTGCCTTCCATTTCTCTTTGGAACTCTTACTTTTTTTAAGAGGTAGAGTACAATGTTTGTTTATTTGGTTTACATCTTCAGCTTTGATCTCATCTTTAACATCACCACAGAAAATAACATCACTACAGGAAATGACATCATGAACCTAAAGAAACCCAAACATCTCAACAGAAAGCAGGAATTATCAACAGTGCTTCAGCTGGAAGCCCACTGAAGATGATACCTAGTAGGGTGATGAAATGTCGAGAAATGAACCTTCCAGCTCAGAACCTCAACATGAACTACAAATCTTCTCAAAACTTACTAAGTTAACAGTCATGTTGCATTGAACTTCACCCATTTCTGTGATGCCACAGAGAGTTTTTGGTGGAGATGACAAGACCTTTGTCGGAAGCAGATGAATTCTCTACAGCTCCTGAGGGTCCTAGTTAACATAGCTGATAAGGGAAGTGGTTATACATACTGCAATCATGCAAGGAACATCCTGTTAACTAAGAGTTCTACCAGATCTGTTTGGTGGTATAGCCTCTATCTCTTCACATTAGGTAGACTAGACAAAGTGTAGCCAAAAGGAATGGGGGCAGAAATGTATCATAAACAACCCAAACTGAACCACAAACTAGCAGACAGGGCAGATCCCATGAAATGCCACTAGTAATAATCAGGAGATAACCAGGCCCTTGCGCCTTAACAACTGTTTGCTTTTAAAGCAGAATCTCAGAGGTTCTCTCCATGAGTCAAGTATAAAAGCTTTTATCTTTGTAAGGCTAAGATGATAAAGGGCCTATAGCTAACTCAGAAAATACTGACCAAATTCATCAGGTATGGCAGCACCTGAGGAAGGAAAAACAGTGTCAGCATTTTGAGTTCATCTATCTCAAACTGTTCGCTAACCACCCTTGGACATGAGGATCCTGTGAGAAAGAGCATCTGCATTTCAATTTATGCATAATATTTTTACAGCAGCCATTACATCTCAGGTCCAATGTCCCCAAAAGACACACTGGAGAAAAGTTACAACAGGGATCACCAAAATCTTGCACATTCCCAAGGACAGAAACAAATGATACTTTCTTAAATAGTTGCAATCATCACTGGAATGTTTGATGTAAAAGTGGTGCTTGGATCTTTTGCACATGAATGGGAACAGTTGATATGGAAGTTGAAAATTAACATGCAATGGCTGGCTCTGAGGAGCATAGATTTCACAGCGACTGTAGACAGTTGGTGAGAGGAGCAGATATTTAATGAGCTGAGACATCCAAATCGTCCTGTGCTATTCATCTGTGAAGATCTGCCAAATTAATCTGTCTCTCAGCTGTCGAACAAACATCATCACAGCGCATGCTTTCTGTTCTTCGGTGGGTTAGATACAAATCATCAGCAGCATTACCTTCAGGCTTCTGGCATTCTCTAAGACATCTACTGTCAGTCTATGGTTGAATAATCATGAAATCCAAAACATACTATTGCAATTTATGAAGTGGTACTGTACTTCTGCTCCATGGCACTGCCAGACCGAACCAGGACACAGGAGAATTTCTTTCAAGCTTCCAACAGCTTGCTCAGTTTTTATTTGTGTCTTCTTTGACCATATTCCTCTGGAGTATTGATATTCCTATGAAAAGACACTTCTGGTTATCATGCAACAAACCTAGTCCTAGTCTCTGCTTTTAAAATAGTACTGAGAAGCTGGAATGGTGAATGTAAACACATCCTGACAGTTCACAGCATATCATGAATTGACGTGCAAGAAGCAATACCTGTCATTGTGAATAATCCACATAGTTAGGGAATGGATGCCTCCAGGGCTCATAGAAACGTGAGAGTTCACATTTGGGGCAAACCATGCCATAAAGCAGCAATCAATAAACCTGACAACCTCAAAGAATCCATTAATTCTGGAAATTGCATTGGCCCTCTCGTTTATGTAGAAGAGCTGTCAAATTGTATAAATTGTCCTGTTTTGGCAAAGAGAGCATTAGTGACTTGTCTTAAAAAAAGCAGTGCACATAAAATGAGTGGATCTGTCAGAAGTCTTTTGAGGGTCCAAGTACTGAGCCTGCAGCATAAAAAATGAATGTTATGGCTGCTTTCAAGGCTCAGTATGACTGAGCCTTCTCATGGTCCTTTACTGCAATTTTGATTGCCACTGGAAACAGAAATTCCTGTGTTGCCTCATGGCTGAAGCACAACCTCCTGACAATGATAATAAACAGCAAGAAAAAAAACAATATGAAGCTTCAGACCAATCTTTGCATTTAGTACTGGACTGTTCAGTGTTTTGACTCAAACAAACAAGAATGTTCTATGTTAAGTTACAGCTGCCTGAAAAGGAGATTGTTACATTGAAAATGATCCGTTTTAGATTATCTGGATAAACTTAAAATTATTTACTCTAAAGACTTTTAAATAATTAGCTTGAATGCTTACTGAGCCTGACATAAAATCACCTAAAATTTTAACAGATTAATGTTAAATACTGGTAAATACAAAATACCAATGATCAGAAATTCCCAAATTTTCGTAAACAATATTCTGAGATTTCAGAGTGTGCCGTATATCAAGTCCATGAGTAGGAAAGTGGAGAATAATCTCTTTTGCAGTTTTAAAATTAAGTTTTCCATACTTCACACACATAGATTTGTAATTATAGTACTTGTATTGAGTTTTAATGTGTGATAAGGTATAACTTGAAAGTTACCAATGTATATTTCTTAGAAGTTAAATATAGATTAGCAAGAATTTTAGGAAAAATCACCCACCTGCTCTGAAGTAATATCAGCTCCTTCTGGAGAAATGGTCTAAGTGCAATGTACCATTGGCAATGGGGTTGCGATAAAGTGCGTTAACTAGCCATGTGAACAGGTGCATTTGCACAGAAGACAGCAGAACTGGCATCACACCTTAGTTTGGCTAAAAATAAGAAGCTCCTTTGTGGAGCCCACCTGTTTTGATGCTGAACACCACAGCTCCTAAAGTATAAGCTATTCTAAAAGGCACAGATGAACTAAAGAAAACTAAGTCAGCCAGCATTGCAGAATACTGTTTGAAGAGTTTTGCACAAATCAGAAAATGGATTTTAAGATGACAATCAGCTTGAAGCCAGGTAATATATAAAAATGGTCCAAATGAAAAAAAAAAGCTCGATGAAGACATCTGCTAAGAATTTACGATTCACATAATGCCACCTGCCTTAAATGCACTTGCAAGTATATTTTATGCTATTTTGGCAAGAGAAGCAGCATACATGTTGACAATGCAATATGGCAGAAATATAAGCAACGATTAAAAGTGAGAAATTATTAATGGAATTGACATAGATTGTTTTACAAGGATATTCTATCAGCATGATTCACATTCACATTGTCAGACAATTTGAATAGCAGCATGGAGGACTGTGTGAAATTGAATATATTCTTTAAAATCTAGACTGTTTTCTATTCTGGAACAAATTGAAATATTACACACAGAGAACACTGAGGTGGCCCAAAAGGTCATAAACATCCTTTTGCATAAAAGTATGGTCAGTGACAATGAATCTGAAGATTTCCTTGGCCGGTCATTTCCTCTCTCGTGCCTAAGATGTCATTTCAAAAGGTTTTCCCACAGCTGGGAAATTTTTCCGCAACTGATAAAAAAATGTTTGGACTTTCCAAGTGCAAATTCTGATCATGGTTCTGGTGTTGAAGTTTGGGCTTATTAGGAATTAGCCTTTCTTTCAGTTTTCATCCAATCTCATCAATCAAACAGCCTTGGATATGTCTTCCTTTCTTTGCTGGGATTTGCCAATATGGTTACAACTTGCTGATTCATGTGAAAAAAAATGGTAAAGTCATACTTGAGTGGAGTCAGCTGATGATTTAAATTGCCTGCTGCCTTCCTGAACTGTGCAAGACCCAGTCCATGTCCCTTTCATTTTCATGTGAAATAAGATAAAGGCAGTGCATAGTGTGTGTAGGGGTGGCCAGACGTCAGATACCCAAACTCTGTTTCCACCTTAGTGAAGCAACAAACTTGGAGAAATTCTCTGACATGGTGAAAATAAGGGCGTACATTTGCATTTGTGAAAGAATGATTTCCTTCTTTGCAATCTAATTTGGAGGTTGCTAAAATAGGTGGCTACAATCCTCAGGCAGAGATTCAGACAGATTCAATATTTCTGTATAACTCACGAAAGTTTGGATGAAAATGTTGATTGAACTAAAGAAAGGTAGCAAGAGAAGGCTCCAAAAGCAAATTGTCTATGAAGGCATCCACTGAGAAAACAAACTCAGTGAATATCATGTATTTTAATGACTTGTGACATTACAGAGGTTTTTTTTGAGGTAATCAATATTAATAATTTCTGGGAAGGTTTTTGAATTGAGTGCAATTGACGATTCCAACACGATTTGTACCTAAAATTACAACTACAGGTACACAATTCTTTATCCAATATCCTTGGGGCTAGTTGTTTTTCGGATTTTGGAATTTTTCAGATTTTAGAATAAATGACATTTTCTCACAGAAATTTAAAAAAAACTTACCTAATAATAGACCCATGTGTGACTAGTACAAGTGCTGAGCCACAATTGACACCTGCTAGTACTGGGCCATGCCACCATATCATGTCTGAGTGATGTAGGTCAAGTGGGTGTGGAATTGGGTTGCCACCTGTTACCTCGACAAACAACCTTGTTATACAGAAAAAGTCTTCACAAAAAAACTTCAGAATTCAGAGCTTTTCAGATTTCAGAATTTTGGATAAAGGATTGTGTACCTGCATTTTCAAAAGTACTCAAAGTCCACCCCAAGTTCTTGTTCAAATTAATTTGTACAACAATAAAGTTGCTTCACGTACAATTTTACAATTAATCATCATGTCACAATGTAGTTTTGTCTTTAAGAAAAGCTTGTGCAAAGAATATTTCATAATATATTTGGTAAATTTTGATTATACAGCAGATAATAAATTGTTTGATTTTAAAAAAGCACATTTCACACATAAGACTACAGACCACAGAAGTAATTTGACTTTGAATTATTAGACGTGGCTTTAAAAAAAAATGCAGAAGTATTTCCAAGTTTGATTTGGATGTAATAGAGTCCCTTTTCAAATCTTTCAAAGTAATCCTAAGAGATATTATGTCCAAATTTGCAGTTAATTACAATAGTCTCAAAGCACATGAATTAGCTTGTACCAGAAGCCTGTAATGGGTATTGATGGAGTCACACCCAGTATTGTCAACAAAATCTGGTTCCTGCAAAATATTTTTCAAACTAGCACAAAGTTTTGCAGGAATTACAACTGCACAAACAATTTGCACATAAAATCCCATAATGTTTATAACTCAAGCTAATTTAAGATAAACATACAAAACATTGCATGTTTATCTTAAACATATAAACATTTTGAAAGAAACTTGAGGCTTTTCATTTCACAACAAATTCTTCTGACTTTGTACATCACACTCTTGAGCATATTGTCATAAAATTTAACATCAGATAATTCTATGATTTGATCTGATAAATTCTGCATGAGTCTTAAAGTCACAAACTTCCATTTTGCTTAGTTTCAACATTTCTTCTTCAATTAACAAAAAATAATTTTAGATATTTAAAAACAATTTAAGAAGTTGTGATGGCTCATGACAGAGAATTCCACACTCATGCTACCTGTGTAAAAAACACTTTTCACTTGCCTTTATTTTGTCTTGCACTAATTTTAAATTTGTGCCTTTTCATCAACATCTTGCTGATCAATCTATAACTCTCATAATCCAGAAGAACTTTATTCAGTTTATTTTTAATCATTGGTAAGAACCTTAACTGTCATTTATAATGTATATGACCTCCTCAACACAGGTAATATCAAAATGAATCTATACTGCACCATTCATTCACAAAGGCTTCTCAGACAACTCCATCCAAATCTGTGGCTGCTACCATCTACAAGTATAAGGGCAGCAGATGCATGAGAGCCCATTCATTTGCAAGTTCCTGTCCAAAAAACACACCGTTCTTACTTGGAAATTTTTGTTTTTTTTCATAATTTTGTTTTTATTTTCTTTAGTCCTGCTTGCCATGTGTAGAAATACAACCTGCATCTTTAGGAAACCTCGGTTCTTTAGTACTGAACATAAAAATAGCCCCAAAAAGGCCATCAAGGAATCACCAGCCTTCACACATTTCTACTCAAATAAATGCCCTTCTATGCATCCAAATATACTTTTCTCCATTTGTTTTATATTCCATTAACTTCATCAAAGTTCCTTCATTTTGCATCTTGCCAAGTCTGCAGGAAAACCTTTATTAATCACCTCATCATTTTATTAGTTCATCAGAAGAGTCTTTAAAATTGATCAAGTTTGGTTTGCCTGTGAAACATACAATTCTTTGCTGCCAGGAAAAGTTTTGTACTTCCGGGGATTGCAAGCCAGAAGGTCAAGCCTGTAGTGTTTCATTTCATTCTTTGACATGAGCTTTGTTGACTAGTGGCTTAAGACCATAAGACCATAAGACATAGGAGTGGAAGTAAGGCCATTCGGCCCATCGAGTCCACTCCGCCATTCAATCATGGCTGATGCGCATTTCAGCTCCACTTGCCAGCGTTCTCCCCGTAGCCCTTAATTCCTCTAGACAACAAGAATCTATCAATCTCGGCCTTGAAGACATTTAGCGTCCCGGCTTCACCACTAAATAATTGCGATCACAAATGAACTGCATTTTCTCAAAATATGCCAATTACTTAACAGAAATTAAGAATATGCTATTCTCTTACCATTTTTAGCCTTGCAAATTCTGTTGTCTGGCTGCAACAAGTAGCCTTCCACACAGCCACATGTATAGGATCCAATGTAGTTCGTACATGTTTGACTACAAGTTCCATAAACACTGCATTCATCAAAATCTGAAAGAGGCAAGCAAGTAGTTGCTTAAATTCATACTGTACTTCATGTCATGTAATTTAATCATGTAGAAAATAAATAATATTGACCTTCATTCAAATTGAAAATCTCTTTTGAATTCTTTAGTGATTTAAAAAATCAACAGAAACAACAAAATGCTGGTTAGAAAGCATTCGAACTGTTTTACTGTCCAGAAGTTTTGAATTCAGCACTGCCCCAGACAAACAAATGATTAAAACGCCCAGAACACAGGTTTGTTAATTGGAATTACCATAGTACAATAATTGTTTTTCACCTACAATTCCCCAAAACTCCAGCTCCTATGTTCTAGCTGTTTGGAATCGTATTAAGTATTACCCCGGAAAATATGAAACTGCCACTTGTTTTATGCAACAGTACACTGCAGACAGATAATTTTTACGAGGTCTCCCCAGAGTCATGGACAAGGACGTCAGGACAGGCAGTCAGAGAGAAGCATTTTCATTGGAGCTGATTGGAATTGGATCATGCTATATTATAAACACAATAGTTAGCTGTTTGCGAAGTTTCTGGTAAGTGGTTAAGATCTTTTTCAATTTAACTTCAACATAGTGTACCAAATTTGTAAATCACAAGTTCATAAATTGTATAAAATCTGGCATACGTAAATGAATAATATAATTAAATAATTGATTGAAACCCCATTAAAAATGTCAGCAATTTTGAGCAGATTCAGCCTCGAGTTTATAAGCTGGAAGCTGAACTACCATCTATCAAGGAGGGAAAAAGTTACCTGAATATTTTGTACCAGAAAATAATTACACCTTTTAAGAAAAGTGAGGAAAATTGTACCATGGTAAATCAGGGTTGCAGAATGACAGAAAGTGTCAGAGAGAAATTTAAATAAAAAAACTACAAACATATTACCAATCAAGACTAGATGTTACAAAAATATCAAAAACTCAAAATAAAGGCTTTGTATTTTAATGCGCATCAAAATCATAACAAATTAACTCAGTTTTAACTAACTTATCAATCATAACATTAACTCAGCAAAGTTCTGGGGACCTGGGTTCAAACCTTGCGATGACAGATGGTACAATTTGAATTTAATAAATAATCTGGAATGATGGCCAAATTGTCAATTGTCAGACAAACTCATCTAATTTCTGATGAGTTTGTCTCAGTCCTGATGAAGGGCTTTTGCCCGAAATGTTGATTTTCCTGCTCCTCGGATGCTGGCTGACATGCCTTGCTTTTCCAGCACCACTCTATTCTTGACTCTAATCTCCAGCATGTGTAGTACCCACTTCCGCCTAAACTCATCTCATTCACTGATGTGCTTTAGGAAAGGAAATCAGTAATTCTTTCCTGGTCTGGTCTACATGTGACTCCATTACTACAGCAATATGGTTGATTCTTAACTGCTCTGTGGACAATTAGGGTAGGACAATGAGGATTTTTCTTTTAAAGTAGGAATGTACTTGTTTTCAGTATTCCAAGTTATTCCCTTAAATGCCCACCACTACAGAGGTGCTCACATACCGTGAATGAATTTTAAAAAAACAACTGGACAAATAGTGAATATTAAGGTAAATAAATATGATCTGATAGTCATTGCAGAGACATGGTTTCAAGATGACAAGGACTGGGTCCTGAATATTGAGGGGTATGCAACATTCAAGAAGACGAGGAAGCAAGGTTGGGGGGATAGCACTGTTCATCAAGGATGGGATTTGTGCAATGGCTGAAAGTGATCTTCATTCAGGGGATCAGGATGTGGAATCAGTTTGCATGGTAATGACAAGTGGTGGGGAAAAAGATCACTGGTACCTGTGGTTACAGGCTTACAGGAATCATAATGTGAGACAAAGCAAACAAGTAGAAATACTAAGTGCCTGTGATAAAGAGACAGCAATAACCATGTGTATCTTTAATCTACATATAAAAAGGAAAAAAATAAGATGGACAGTGTTATCTGGGTGAAGAATCCATGCAAGACAGTTTCTAAGAGCAGCATGATCTTGGACTGACTAGAGAACTGATTATATTCAACTTGGTACTGTGTAATACGGCAGGATTAGTTAAAACGTCTGAGTTAAAGCATCCAGAGATAGCAGCAATCAATGTTTGAACTTTACATCCAGTTTGAAAGGGAGAAGACTGAGTCTAGAAGTTGTAGTTAAAGGTAATGCGGGTATGAAAGCTGAGTCAGCTGATATGAAGTGATATACTCAGCTATTGGATAGATTGTTAGAGACATAGTGGTGGGCATTTAAGGGAATAACTTGGAATACTGAAAACAAGTACATCCCTACTTTAAAGAAAAATTCTCATTGGGGAGTGAGCCATTGTGGATAACTAAAGACTTGAGAGAAAACATTAAACTTGAGGAGAAAGCATAGATCTGTATAAAGATGAGTGGCTAGTCAGATGATGGATCAGAATGCAATGACTGACCGAATAGCAAGATGCATAATCAGGAGTATGATTAGAGTATGAGAGGAAGCTAGCGAGAAATGCAAGAACCTATAGAACAGGTTTGTATAGTCAACGAAGATGGATAAGAATAATTAGTCAATGCTGGTTCCCAAGAGAGTAAGAATGGGAGGTTAATAACAGATAATAAGGAAATAGTAGATAAAATAAACAGGTATTTTGCTTCTGTCTTCACCATAGACAATACAAAAATAAAGTCCAGCAGCTATTGTAAATGAGGAAGGCTAAATGGGAGAGGAATTTAATGAAATTAAAATTAATGGGGAAACAGTATACCAAACAAGCCAATCAATCTGTGGGCTGTCAAGTCTCCAGGTCCAGATGGATTTCACCTCAAGAAAGTTTGCTGATGAGGTAGTAGATTGGTTGTGTCAATTTACATGATGGACATGATGGATCATGTCCCCCCAATTTGGGACATGATCCATCAGACTGGAAAACAGCAAATATAACTCTTCTATTCAAGCAGGGAGGGAGACACATTGCCAATAAGTTTAATATCTGTCATGGAGAAGGTTTTAGAATTGATCATTAAAGAGATTATAGCTGGGCACTTTGAAATTGCCATGGTAATCGAAAAGAGTCAGCATGGTTTTGTCAAAGGGAAGTCATGTTTAATCTTTTTTTTAAGCTCTTTGAAGGAGTAGCATGTGCTTTAAATAAAGAAAATTTGAAGATGTACTATATGTGAATGTCGAGAAAGAATTTAATAATGTTATCAAAGGCCAATATTGAAAATAAAACCTCATTTTGTGGGGTTTAACATATTCATCTGGATAGAAGATTGACTGGTTTGTAGAAAGCAAATTATGCATAAATAGTTCTTTGTCTGACTGATGTAACATAATGAGTCAAGTCCCTCAGGACTCTGTGTTGGGGCCTCGGTATTGAACAATTTATATCAATGACTTAGATATGGGGGTGCGGGGGTTGGGGGAGTGAAAGGTGCTAGTTAAACTTGCAGAGAGGAAGATACAAGGAAGTTGCACGTGATAACATCTAAGTTAAATGAGTGGGGAAAAGATCTGGCACATGGGAAAAAATATGGGAAAATGTAAAATTCTTCACTTTCCACAGAAAGAATAATAAAGCACATTATTTAAATGGAGATTGCCAGTGCAATTTTGAAGTGCAGAGCGATCTAGATGATCTGGCAAATGAGTGACAAGAAGTTAGTATACAAACAAAGCACATAATCAAGAAGCTTAAAGGCATGCTGTCCTTGATTATTAGAAGAATTGTACATAAGCATTCGGATAATATGCTTCACTTACACAAGGCATTGGTGAGATCACATCTCAAATATTGCATACAGTTTTGGCTCCTTATTTACAAAAGTATGTAAACATATTGGAGGTGGTTCAGAGGAGGTTCATTAGATTGATACCTGGAATGAGCATTGTCTTGTGAGGATACATTGGGCAGATTGGTTGTGCTTTCATTGGAGTTTAGAAGAGAGAGGAATGATTTGATTGAAGTGCATAAAATCCTAGTAATTTTGGCAAAGTGGATGCAAAAAGGATGCTTCCTGTTATTGGTCAGTCTGCAACTAGGGGACACTTTCAGAATTCAGGATCATCTTTTCTGGATGGGGTAAATGTTTGCCTCTCAGAGGTTTTGGAAATCACTTCTCAGAAAATAGTGGAGTTGAGGTTTTTAAATTTTTAAAGCAGAAGTAGATAGAATCTTGTTAAGCAAAATAGTAAAATGTTATTGGGCTACACTAGAATGTAGAATTTGAAATAAAAATAGATCAGCCTTCATCACATTTAATAAAGGAATACGCTCATGTCGTCAATTTGTCTAATTCTGCTCCCATTTCCTATGTTTGTATATTCCCCAAAGGTAATCTAAAGCAAACATGAAGCATAAAATAGAAATGCCACTGTTTCCATTGCAGACTAAGGAAACACATCAATCTTTGGAAGAGTCAGAGCTTTGGATTTAAACAAGTGGCAGGGCTTAATTACACTCAGTGTGGTGAAAGAAACGCATTAAATACAAGTCTCTTGAAACATTGTTCCACCTGGAGAAAAGGGTTTTGGGAACTTACTGAGAGCATTATACCTATTTAGATACATTTTGGACCTCAACACTCTGCTTGTTCCTTCTTATGTGATTCAAATTACTAAGGGGGCCCTTATCCTTTCAATTTAGTTTCTTGTTTCGTGCAGCCAATCGATCATCTGTTGTTAGGAGGATGATTTCAGTAACTGGACCCAAAAATATATGTAAGGGCAGCATGTACAGTGAGCAATTGCTTAGCTAACAAAATCACTTTTAAAAAAATGAAGAAGCCATAAACAAGACAGCAATAATAATATTTTCTAAGCAGTCTAGTACACTTTCTGACTTACTTAATTTCAATAAATTTTGGGAAGGAATTTGAAGCATTGGAAAGATGCAGAGGAAATTTACCAGGATGTTACCCGGTCTGGAGGGAAGGTCTTATGAGGAAAGGCTGAGAGGCATGGGTCTGTTCTCATTGAAAAGAAGAAGGCTAAGAGGGGATTTGATAGAGACATACAAGATGATCAGAGGATTAGATAGGGTAGACAGTAAAAGTGTTTTTCCTAGGATGATGACGTCAGCTTGTACGAGGGGGCATAGCTACAAATTGAGGGGTGATAGACTTAAGACAGATATCAGAGGCAGGTTCTTTACTTAGAGAATGATAAGAGCATGGAATGCCCTATCTGCCAATGTAGTCAACTCACCCACATTAGGGAGATTTAAACAATCCTTCGATAAGCACATGGATGATTTTGGGATGGTGTAGGGGGACGAGCTGAGAATAGTTCACAGGTCAGAGCAATATCGAGGGCCTGTTCTGCACTGTAGTGTTCTATGTTCTAAAGAATACAATCTTAGTTGAATTTCTGATCAAGAAAACCAGTGTAGGACAAGGTTACTACAATTTATTAAAAGGAATAGTGTAGGCCATCAGCAAGGTGTGCAATTTTACAAGTAAAATTCCATCTGGCATAATCAGTTATTTGGTGATTTGAATTTACACACAATAGTATAATTTTGCAAGTCCAATCCATTATGTGTGAGGTCTACAACAGTGGTGAAATTTTAGTAAATATACTTGCATATACATTTTGACTGTGTCAACACCAGCATTGAACAAAGCTTTCCCAAAGGGAACGTTAGGTCTTTAAAAGCCCATATTCTTAACTTGATGAGATATCCGTGCTGCTCAGTGAAACTTCACGTCAGCATGTAGAAGCATGCTTTTCATGTTGACAACTGAATTTTCAATTTGTTTTTGCCTCTAGACAAACACAAACAAAATAACTTGGGCAAGCAAATAGAAAACAAATGTTTTCTCCAATACAACCTGCAACTATCTATTTTTGGCTAAAATATTAATGGATGCAATATAATGATTCAACACCTCTGTTGCAATAATGAATTCTCACTGAGCAATTACTTCTTGCAACATTTGTTAAATATTATTGTGGTATGTAATAAATTTTCCACAAAAGAAACAAAATTTTTGAGATTGCAAACCTTCACAACTTTTCCCATCTTGTGCTACTTTAAAACCATCACTGCAGTAACAAGTTGCACCAGTTCTTGTGACTGCACATCGATACTGACAATTGGCTTGGTTACAAGTAGGCGAAAATTCTGGAAAAGAGCAAAATAAATTTGTATACATAAGATATTTCCTGCAAAATATAATATCAAAACAAATTCTTTAATTCTACAATGAATGTTTTGTGATTTCCTAAAGAATCATCAATTTGAACATTTATATCCTCATCATTTTGTGCCTGTGTAATTGTCAAATGTTTTGTATCCTGTTACTGTTTATTAAATCATCAGTAACAGACTAGATTAGCAGTCAGTGCTAATAATGCAAAGCTGAAAGCAACATGCAAGTCCAGTCATATTCATTTCTTCCAAGAAATCATTGTAATTATCCCCATTTTAATTCAGTCAATGGCTATTGTAGTTACAGAAAGCACAAGGAGGGTGATAATATAGAACATAGAACAGTACAGCACAGTACAGGCCCTTTGGCTCTCGGTGTTATGCCAACATTTTATCCTACTCTAACATCAAACTAACCTATAGACCCTATATTTTACTATCATCCACGTGCCTATCCACAGTTGATTAAATGTCCCAAATGCATCTAACTCTACTACCATTGCTGGAGGTGCATTCCACATACTCAACACTCTCTGTGTAAAGAACCTACCTCTGACATCTCCCCTAAACCTTCCTCCAATCGCTTTAAAATTATGCCCCCTTGTTATAGACATTTCTGCTAGGGAAAAAGTTTCTGGCTATCCAATCTATCTATGCCTTTTATCATCTTGCACACCTCTATCTGTGATATAACTTTCAACGAACTGTGTGTCTGAACCTTGAGGTATCTCAACAACATTTACCCAGTCCTGTCTTTTTTTGTTTTACCAAAATGAAATATCTTGCATTTCCCCAAATTAAACTCTATCTGTTACTCCTCAGCCCATTGGCCCAGTTGATTGAGATCTCTCATAATCGTAGATAACCTTCTTCACTGTCGACTGTATCACTAATTTTGGTGTCATCCACAAACTCATTAACTATGCCTCCTAAATTCTCATCCAATAATTACCTAAAACATGTTTCATCTCAGGTACATACAGTTTTTTTTAAGATCTCTGGCTTTTGATTTGCAAGAAATTTAGTATGGTTCAAGAGGATGCACTGCATTTCTTTTCCTTATATAAAAGCAGAAAATTATGGTGAAACAGATGCAGCCAGATCTAATCAGTTTCATCAACATTTTCTATGTTTATTTCAGATTTCCAGCATTGACAGTATCTTGCCTCCCTTTTCCTTGAGTGATTATGGAAACAGTAAAATATTCAGAATTTGGCTCGATCATCCTTGAATTGCCATATGGCATATATCATTACTGACAACATTAACCATAGCCTGTTGCATTGTGGAAAAGTGTGATTTACCCAAGACTTGTGTTTAATTGTGACCACAAATACAATTTCCACACCATTTAAAATCCAGAGATTTATTTTTGTTTCAATTCAATTATTCTAATATGAATAGAAATTACAGGTAATTTTATTCCAGTGTTTGGAACCATTTAAGGCTTTTGTTACGGTGTAAAATTCATGTTTATTTTTGTTTCAGAACAGCACTGTGGCATCATACAACATGCCGACAAATAAGAAAACTTACTTAATTGTGACATTAGAACTACAAAAGTCATTTGGCTTCTGAGTAACATACAAAGTCTTAGTAACCAAAGAGGAAAATGATTTTCTTTTCAGAAATAAAGTATATTTAAGAAAAACATCTTCACTCTATTCTTTTAGACTTGATTACAATCAGTCCATTCTATTCAAGAAATTCAAACCCAGAAACTGTAACTGAAATAATTATATGCTAAAAAGAACAAAAAATTGTTGCACACATCTTAATCTTTGCTCAAATAAATTTAGTATGCCTTCAGGAAATGCAATATAGATATAGACCCATATTCATATACATGCACAGACATAGTTACATATATTATTTTAGCGTCCAATTGTATTCACTCTCCAGGCTTGTAGAGTGGAAAGTATAAGGCGTTTTCCCAGGGTGGAGGAATCATTGGTTTAAGGAATGAGGAGAAAGTTTAAAAGAGATGTGCAAGGCACATTTTTCACAAAACAAGTCGTGAATGTGTGGAAAATATTGCCAGAGGAGGTGGTAGAAGCAGACACAATTGCAGTATTCCAGAAGCACCTGGACTAATACACGAACAGGGAGGGAATAAAGAAATACGGATCCTGTAAGTGAAGACAGGTTTAGTTGAAGTGGGAGATGGCTCAGGGTGACACTAGACACACGGACACACAAAATGGCCGTTGAGCCATCAGTTGGCAACTTGACACATAAGATGGCCACCGAACCACAATATGAAGATAGATGGCAGAGCAAACACAGTCGCTGCCTGTGGCCACCGGAATGCCAGCACAATGCACTCACAACCTCGTTGATTAGTTTAAGGTGGGTGGGAGAGATAGAAATGCTAACAGCTGGATACAGACTCAATACAAAGTGATAATAGCCAGGCCTGCAGTAATCGTCCTTCTCAGGAAGAGCAATTAGCACCCATTTCTACAGCAATGCACTTCCGTGCAGACATTGAAACTGACAATGTCTGCATTGAAACTAACAACAACCGTGCTGCAATTAACAAAGGCTGTGCTGGAACTGACAATGACTGTATTGAAACTATCAATATTCTGCAATGACTGCCATAAAGGAATCATGTTACAAAGACAATAATCTCATCACTGACCTATTGTATCACAAGATGTATAAAAGTATCTTGACATGGGCTCCGGGCCGAGAGAAGAATCGCGGCTGACCACTGTGCTGTTGGTGTCTTTCTCTCCCCGGAGCTCCAATATTTCCTTGTGCAATAACCTCTGTCATTGAACCTTGACTCTGACTCTGTGATTTTTCCCATAATATAGTAAAGAAGGGTAAAATTTGTTGCTGCAGGCTTAGAAGGCCGAAGGACCTGTTACTGTGCTATATTCTTTGCTATTCTTTGTTTCCAAAGTTTGTAATAACAAATTCTGTTGCATTTCAACTTGCTTTGTCCAACTTTCCCGAACTTTTTTTTGCCAAGTCTGATTTCCATTCTCTTTGCTTTGTATCACCAAGATCAATGACTACTTTGCTGACCTTGATTGTAAATTCTACTATTACAAATTGGCCAAATTTAAATATTTATTTCAGTCACCTTGTGGATCTACATTGTGCTGCATACCTTTGCGATGACATGAAGTAGTTGTCCAGCTATCCAGTAATCAAAGCGTAATTTTGGGGTACAGTACCCTAAAGGTACATCTATTCATGATGATCATAGGTAACAATGTACGAGATGACTAAAGATAACATCCCAGATAATCCAGTTTCTGACTGTCAGAGACTGCAACTATGACTACAAATCACAATCTTAGAGAATTCCTGATGTTTTGGAATGTTTATACAATTCTGTAAAAGAGTCGATGCTAAAGACTGACTGATGCTCCATAGACTATGGTGATATCCTTTGGCTTTGATGGGAGAACAGTTTAGGATCTCTAAGATTTTTAATGTGGATCTCATTAGAGTAGCTTTCACAAAATGCCTGGATTTTCTGATGCCAGATTACTTTTTACGTAATATAAATGAGATTTGCACCTCAGGAACTGCAGAATCCCTGATGAAGCAGCCTCCAAATGAATTGTTAGGAAATTGAAGATTCAATTACCATGCAACTGGAACTGTCTAAACGTATTCATTTAAATCAGATAACTCGGAAGGTTCCACTGCAGTTATATTCATACTTACTCAGGAAAAATTGATACTTAACTAACTAGTCTAACTCCTGCTTAACTATTACAGTAAGCCTCCAAAATTACCACACGCCCCAGAAACTGCACCTTCCCTGACCCTTTATAACCTCTGTCTAGATTAGAGTGGTGCTGGAAATGCACAGCAGGTCAGCAGGAAAATTGATGTTTTGGGCAAAAGCCCTTCATCGGGAATAGAGGCAGGGAACCTGCACGGTGGAGAGATAAATGAGAGGGGGGTGGGGGTGGGAAAAAGTAGCATAGAGTAGAATAGGTGAATGGGGGTGGGGATGGAGGTGATAGGTCAGAGAGGAGGGTGGAGTGGATAGGTGGAAAGGAAGATAGGCAGGTAGGATAGAACATGAGGGCGGTGCTGAGCTGGAAGGTTGGAGCTGGGGTGAGGTGAAGGAAGGGGAAATAAGGATATTGATGAAATCCACATTGATGCCATGGAATTGAAATGTTCCAAGGCGAAAGATGAGGCATTCTTCCTCCAGGCATCGGGTGGTGAGACCCAGGACCTCCATGTCTTCGGCAGAGTGGGAGGGGGAGTTGAAATGTTGGACCACAGGGCGGTGTGGTTGATAGGTGCGGGTGTCCCGGAGATGTTCCCTAAAGCGCTCTGCTAGGAAGCATCCAGTCTCCCCAGTGTAGAGGAGAATGCATCTGGAGAACGGATACAATAAATGATTGGTGGATGTGCAGGTAAAACTTTGATGGATGTGGAAGGCTCCTTTGGAGCTTTGGATGGAGGTGAGGGAGGAGGTGTGGGCACAGGTTTCGCAACTTCTGCGGTGGCGGGGGAGGGTGCCAGGAAGGGAGGTCTAATCTAGACTCTAGTTTCCAGCATCTGCATCCTTGTTTTTACCCCTTTATAACCTCTAATGGCCCAGCACCCCCACCACTCATGACCAAATGTGACCCAATGCCAGACTAGATTTAACCATTTCCTTCCAAACCCAACAACCCCCCACCACCCGCCTCCCAAACTTGATATCTAGCTGCCTTTCAGGAACCAATTCACCCCTTCTCAACAATCCCCCAACCTATTCATCTCAGGACCTTACACCACACTCTGACTCAACACTGATACCCAACTCTCTCCAAGGACTAAGCACCCAACTTTCCCTCTCCATCTGAGATCTTATCTCCAAATCACTATTGCTGGGCATGACATTCTCCTCTCCCTACTATTCCACAATAATCTACCCTAAACAGTCGATAACTTACCTGCATCCTTACCACCTTCTTCTCACCCACCTTGCATTCTAGTACTGTATCCAAATGACATCCTCCCCATCCAGCATCGTTCTTACTTAGGTAAAAACAATGATGGCAGATACTGGAAACCAGATTCTGGATTTATGGTGCTGGAAGGGCACAGCAGTTTAGGCAGCATCCGAGGAGCAGTAAAATCAATGTTTCAGGCAAAAGCCCTTCATCAGGAATAAAGACAGAGAGCCTGAAGAGTGGAGAGATAAGCTAGAGGAAGGTGGGGGTGGGGAGAAAGTAGCATAGAGTACAATAGGTGAGTGGGGGAGGGGATGAAGGTGATAGGTCGGGGGGAGGGTAAAGTGGATAGGTGGAAAAGAAGATAGGAAGGTAGGACAAGTCATGGGGACAGTGCTGAGCTGGAAGTTTGGAACTAGGGTGAGGTGGGGAAAGGGGAAATGCTGAAGTCCACATTGATGCCCTGGGGTTGAACTGTTCCGAGGCAAAACATGAGGCGTTCTTCCTCCAGGTGTCTGGTGGTGAGGGAGTGGCAGTTAAGGAGGCTCAGGACCTCCAGGTCCTTGGCAGAGTGGGAGGGGGAGTTGAAATGTTGGGCCACAGGGCAGTGTAAAAACAATGACTGCAGATGCTGAAAACCAAATACTGGATTAGTGGTGCTGGAAGAGCACAGCAGTTCAGGCAGCATCCAACGAGCAGCGAAATCGACGTTTCGGTCAAAAGCCCTTCATCAGGAATAAAGGGCAGTGTGGTTGATTGGTGCGGGTGTCCCAGAGATGTTTCCTAAAGCGCTCTGCTAGGAGGCGCCCAGTCTCCCCAATGTAGAGGAGACCGCATCGGGAGCAACGGATACAATAAATGATATTAGTGGATGTGCAGGTAAAACTTTGATGGATGTGGAAGGCTCCTTTAGGGCCTTGGATGGAGGTGAGGGAGGAGGTGTGGGCACAGGTTTTGCAGTTCCTGCGGTTGGAGGGGAAGGTGATATGATGGGAGGGTGGGTCATAGGGGGGCGTGGACCTGACAAGGTAGACATGGAGGGAACGGTAGTCTTTGCGGAAGGTGGAAAGGGGTGGGGAAGGAAATAAATCCTTGATGGTGGGGTCTTTTTGGAGGTGGCAGAAACGTTGGTGGATGATTTGGCTTATGCGAAGGTTGTTAGGGTGGAAGGTTAGCACCAGAGGGGTTCTGTCCTTGTTCCGGTTGGAGGGGTGGGGTCTGAGGGCGAAGGTGCAGGATGTGGACGAGATGTGTTGGAGGGCATCTTTAACCATGTGGGAAGGGAAATTGCGGTCTCTAAAGGAGGAGGCCATCTGGTGTTTTCTCTGGTGGAACTGGTCCTCCTGGGAGCAGACACAGTGGAGGCAGAGGAATTGGGAATACGGGATGGCATTTTTGCAAGAGGTAGGGTGGGAAAAGGTGTAATCCAGGTAGCTGTGGGAGTCAGTGGGTTTGTAAAAAATGTCAGTGTCAAGTCGGTCGTCATTAATGGAGATGGAGAGGTCCAGGAAGGGGAGGGAGGTGTCAGAGATGGTCCAGGTCAGGGTGGAATGTGTTGGTAAAGTTGATAAATTGCTCAACCTCCTCACGGGAGCACGAGGTAGTGCCAATGCAGTCATCAATGTAGCGGAGGAAGAGGTGGGGAGTAGTGCCGGTGTAATTACGGAAGATTGACTGTTCTACGTATCCAACAAAGAGACAGGCATAGCTGGGGCCCATACGGGTGCCCATGGCTACCCCTTTGGTCTGGAGGAAGTGGGAGGATTCGAAGGAGAAATTGTTAAGGGTGAGGACCAGTTCGGCCAAACGAATGAGAGTGTCGGTGGAAGGGTAGGAAGAGGTGTTAGGGAGAGGAAAAAATGGAGGGCTTGGAGGCCCTGGTCATTGAAGATGGAGGTGTAGAGGGATTGGATATCCATGGTGAAGATGAGGTGTTGGGGGCCAGGGAAACGGAAGTCTTGGAGGAGGTGGAGGGCGTGGGTGGTGTCTCGAACCTATGTGGGGAGTTCCTGGACTGGGGGGATAGGACAATGTTGAGGTAGGTAGAGATGAGTTCAGTGGGGCAGGAGCAGGCTGAGACAATGGGTCGGCCAGGGTGGTCAGGCTTGTGGATCTTATCTGCCGACATTTCCACCACCTCCAAAAAGACCCCGCCACCAGGGATATATATCTCTGCCCACCCCTTTCCGCCTTCCACAAAGACCGTCCCCTCCGTGACTACCTGGTCAGGTCCACGCCCCCCTACAACCCACCCTCCCATCCTGGCACCTTCCCCTGCCACCGCAGGAACTGCAAAACCTGCGCTCACACCTCCTCCCTCACCTCTATCCAAGGCCTTAAAGGAGCCTTCCACATCCATCAAAGTTCTACCTGCACATCCACTAATATTATTTATTGTATCCGTTGCTCCTGATGCAGTCTCCTCTACATTGGGGTGACTGGACGCCTCCTAGCAGAGCGCTTTAGGGAACATGTCTGAGACATCCACACCAATCAACCACACCGCCCCATGGCCCAACATTTCAACTCTCCCTCCCACTCTGCCAAGGACATGGAGGTCCTGAGCCTCCTTCACCGCCACTCCCTCACCACCAGACACCTGGAGGAAGAACGCCTCATCTCCCGCTTAGGTACACTTCAACCCCAGGGCATCAATGTGGACTTCAACAGTTTCCTCATTTCCCCTTTCCCCACCTCACCCTAGTTCCAAACTTCCAGCTCAGTACTGTCCCCATGACTTGTCCTACCTGCCTATCTTCTTTTCCACCTATCCACTCCACCCTCCTCCCTGACCTATCACCTTCATCTCCTCCCCCACTCACCTATTGTACTCTATGCTACTCTCTCCCCACCCCCACCCTCCTCTAGTTTATCTCTCCATGCTTCAGGCTCTCTGCCTTTATTCCTGATGAAGGGCTTTTGCCCGAAACATCGATTTTACTGCTCCTCGGATGCTGCCTGAACTGCTGTGCTCTATCCTTCTTACTTAGCAAACTAGTAGTCTATTTAGAGTCTGTTAAACTGACATTCTACACATCTGGCACCCATTTACTTGACATACTGACGTCCCTATCTGACACTTCACATCCTACCTACTTGACATCGTAACTTCATACTTACCTTACATTCCAACTCTTCCTCAAGAATTATCAAAGTGGTTCTCTCTGCAGCTGAACATTGAAATCACAAAATATAACAATTACTGCTGTGAAAAAGAGGCATGATTTTCTTTTCCCCTAATGTCCCGCATGGCAGGCACACAATTAGGTGAAGGTAGCTCTGCACTTCTGCAGAATCCCTGATTGAAGTCTCCTGCTTGGAATGTGAAGCTCCTTTTTTACAAACATAAAAAAGTCGAAGCAAAGTGGCGATCTATTAATCATTACCCTCCACAGAAAATACAGCCCAACATCTATCACACCAATGGAACTCGTATGTAATTACATCCAAGCAATAAGGTACAGCCTTTTTTTCTGACAGGTATTCTCTTTTTTATTAGAATCTCAAACAGCTTTCCTCTGCTGCACTTAGATCAAGTAACTGCTGTATGCCCCTGCTGTACACCCCCTGCTATATACCCCTGCTGTATATCCCAATCCTAAAAGAGGATGATAACACCACTTTGTGGTGAGCAATCTCACAGGTTACGTTCATTGTGCTGAGCAGGGATACAGATTGCACATACAACTGGAATTTCCAAAAAGTTTGAACGTTTAACAGGTTTTTTTTTGCTGCCTGAGATCAAACATGAATGTTTCTGACATAGAGCTTATGTTGGACACTTGGGCCAAATCTGTTCAACTGACCTTAACATTAATCAACGAATGTGGACTGTTTAAAACCTGGTCTGACAATTGTAATCTTCACAATCCATTCTCCTCAAGTCAACCTCTGAATGCATGAATTCCCCCATGATCATTCTGACACCCCCAACCCAACCACTTAATTACACGTCTGATCCTTTCTGATGAATCTCACTGACCCTTCCTAACTATCCCCACTGATCTCACCCCACCACCCTGCAAGGACATGAAAGGGTAAATTAACATCATTAGATGTGCCCTAGTCGTCAAGGTATAAAGAGGCCTCTTCTTGGGAGGAGCTAACCAGTGTTAAGTTAGTCTTCTGCTCTATGCCCGGCTCTGAGTTTTTCAGCCATGCTGGGTGAGAATCTTTTAGTAATAGCCATGTGGACTTAGCTTATGTTGAGCCTGATAACTCACAGGAGATTATTATGCATCTTAGGTGAAATGTAATGAACTTTAAAATAGTATAAAACACAGACTACTTAACCGAGATCCGACTTTCTTTTCCTCTGACTTTGTGTGCGTGTCCTTCGTGCATTGCTATCAGTGGTTAAGGAGAAAGTGAGGACTGCAGCTGCTGGAGATCAGAGCTGAAAATGTGTTGTTGGAAAAGCGCAGCAGGTCAAGCAGCATCCAAGGAGCAGGAGAATCGACGTTTCGGGCATGAGCCCTTCCTGAAGAAGCGTTGATTCTCCTGCTCCTTGGATGCTGCCTGACCTGCTGCGCTTTTCCAGCAACACATTTTCAGCTCAATATCAGTGTTTAAGGTCAACAACAACAAGAACAATTGGTGGCAACAACTCTATGCAAGATGTGACAGCTGATTCTGGTGGATGACCGTGACAATATATGAAAACTTCTCTCCCCACCCAGGGCCCCAAATATTAATGGGACATGCCATACTGCCCATATTTATGCCAGCCTGGATCAGATGATCCCAGAAAAAAAATTGGGCAGGAGCAATAGCTTGGAAAAATCTTCATAGTTGGCAGCAATCCCCACTTCAGCCAGCAAGTTGTTGCATTCATGTTTAGTCTGCTTTAAGCACTAAACAACAAGACAATCACAAACTCATTTATTTTTTGAGGTGCCACAATGAAATGGTGGGCACACATGCTTTAAACACTTCAGTCAAACAGCATTGTACAGAACAGTATTCGGGAGATATATGAATCAACAAATCGATAGAATTCCTGAGATAGCTTTGCTTGTTTGTTTTTGTAATGAATATCTGGTTATTGCTCGATCTGGGATCGATGAATAAATCCCATTAGGACAGTGAGAAATCAGCTGTAGACATTCTAATTACTTCACTTATCAGGCAGTAATACCACATTTAACAATATCAATCTGCAGCAATCATTGCTTAAATAGCCAGTTGATACGGTTTTATTACCCATAGTCAAGGATACATACATGTTTGGCATTTTCTCATTGCAATTTAAAATAAGCAATAAAAGTCTCAGCAACAATTTGCTTCTCCATAAAAAGTGTTATAAACGGATAGATTTTTAGAGTAAAAGTGCTTGAAAAATGAAGTCAAAATGGAAATGTTAATACCTTGCAAATAAGTTTACTTGTTGCCTTGCCACCAGATTCAAATTGGCAGATTGGCATATAAACACTTGGTAATGTTTCATGGCCAAACACCTAAGTCTTCTTTATTAAAAAGAATGTGTATTAGATTAAAAGATAGCAAGTGGAAAATTAAATTGTCACCATATCTTCAACAATTACTATGAATGAAGTATTAGGATTTCTCAAATGCCTGCCAAGTCCCTCAGCTTTTGTAAAAACAGAAATCTGCATTTTATGGTCAATATTTACCCATACAAATGCATGCCTTTGGAATGCTAATAATGAGACAAATAGTCAATTGTTTGTGGGCGGCACGGTGGCACAGTGGTTAGCACTGCTGCCTCACAGCGCCAGAGGCCTGGGTTCAATTCCTGCCTCAGGCAACTGACTGCGTGGAGTTTGCACATTCTCCCCGTGTCTGCGTGGGTTTCCTCCGGGTGCTCCGGTTTCCTCCCACAGTCCAAAGATGTGCAGGTCAGGTGAATTGGCCATGCTAAATTGCCCATAGTGTTAGGTAAGGGGTAGATGTAGGGGTATGGGTGGGTTGCGCTTCGGCGGGGCGGTGTGGACTTGTTGGGCCGAAGGGCCTGTTTCCACACTGTAAGTAATCTAATCTAATCTAATCTAATCTAATCCCAATGCAGAATGACATGTTTCCTCAGTATGTAAACTGCATAGTTTCATCTCTGACATACACCTGTATGCATTTGCCTTACCTGCTAGGAGACATTTTTCTACTTACTAATGCTGTCAGTTAATTGCCTCATTAGTTTTGAAAAGATATTGGAATATGTCAGCTATGGAGTGTCAGGTGGTGACTCTGATGTTTTGAAAGTGATATTCTGATTAAGAACTAAAACAATGGAGTGGGACTATGTCAAGTAAGCTCTAAATCAAGTGACTTGAGAGCTTTGTTCCTCAGACTAATGGAACTTAATTCTGACTTAAGCACTTAATGGGACGCATACACGTTTTCCACACATGTCAAAAAGTTATCCAGCAAACTGGGCCCACTAGAGCAGTTTCCCTCATTTGGAGGTAGTCAATGCCTGATCTCCATACTTGTAAGAATTTTCTCATGTGTTAGACAGGTATTTTCCGTGACTCATGTTATTCACCTTAAGGAAAAAATCCAAGCTGCTAGCAATAATTCTTGGTTCAGTAATAACATAAACTTTAAAAAAAGTGTGGCAGTTGTAACCTGGGTAAGTGGTTCATAAAATGCTTTTGAAATAGTTACTTGGAGCAGCATGTTTTGGAACCGACCAAAGAGCAGTTTATGTTAACAGACAATATCCAGATCTGCTCAGTGTTTCCAACATTTTCTGCCTTCATTTCAAATTTCCAGCATCTGCAGTATTTCATTTTTGCCATTCACTTGAAGTACCTTGGGAAATGTTATCTCCAACAATATATTTGCAGCATGTCTTCATTTAGACATTCTGCATTTGCATCCAAAGTTTATCCTTCCTGTTCTGCCTTGCATTTTTCAATACTTCCATACACATAAGTGGGATAACAATTCAGGGGCAAAAAGAGAATAAGTGAGGAAACAAAGATAGTGCCAGATAGAGATGGAAGACAATACCCTTGTGATTGAGTGTGCTAGGAGAGATTGATTGTGGAGAGGCATATAGGGAACAATTTCAGGCAGAAAAGAGATGGTCATCAAAAAGGTCAGCGAGAATGGCAAAGAGGCACACAGAATAGGAGACACAAAGGAAAACCATCATAATAGAAAGAGATTTCTTGAGAGAATGATACAAAGACAGGATTTCAGGAAAGAAAAATGAGGGAATGTTGATATGACATACATCAGAAGACACAATATTAAAATTTCATATTGTCTAAAATCGTGGCCTGCCAATCTGGAGGGTGATGACATTTATTTTGTGAACTTGGTATTTCCAACCCCAGAAGTGCTCACAGCACTATCCCTTTTCTCAGTATTCTATTAGTTGTTCAGCTCCATTCCAAAATCTTTAACTCTGCTGTTGCATTTCCATCATATTTTTCCCAGCTCTCTAGACTATACCATTCTCTTGTCCACATTTGCTTGAAAACAAATCAGTTTATTTAACCCTGTCTAATCAGATCCAGCACTATTCTATGAAAAATTCCCTACGTATCTGATCCTTCTCCTTTTTGCCACACTTTGCCTTCCAAGTGTCTGTGTTCTACCAATGTTTTAACAGTATGCTGATTCTCCCTTTTTCCCTTTCTCACCTCATCTGCAGGGTCGAAGCCTTGTCAATATTTCTTCTACTTTTCAGTCCATTTGCAGAAAATGACATTACAGAAATTAAAACTAAATGGAACAAATTCATGGATCAATGTGTCCTTCACCACACACCTATCTTATAGTGTCAAGATTAGAGTGGTGCTGGAAGAGCACAGCCAGTCAGGCAGCATCCGAGGAGCAGGAAAATCGACAATCGGGCTGGAGCCCTTCATCAGGAATGAGGCTGGGAGCCTCTGGGTTGGAGAGATAAATGGGAGGGGGGTGGGGCTGGGGAGAAGGGAACAAAGAGTGCAATAGGTGGATGGAGGTGGGGATAAAGGTGATAAGTTGGAGAGGAGAGTGGAACAGATAGGTGGGAAAAAAGATTGGCAGGCAGGACAGGTCATGAGGATGGTGCTGAGCTGGAAGATTGGAACTGGGGTAAGGTGGGGTGAGGGGAAATGAGAAACTGGTGAAGTCCACATTGATGTCCTGTGATTGAAGTGTTCCAAGGCGGAAGTTGAGATGTTCTTCCTCCAGGTGTCAGATGGTGAGGGAGTGGCGATTGAGGAGGCCCAGAACCTGCATGTCTTATAGTGTGCCTACTCCCCAGCATGACCATCCTATACCCCTCCGTCGTTGCTATTAGCATAAAACTGCAGAACAACAGCAACAAAAAAAATGCTTAGATATTCATCCTCTTTATCTCCATTATTAGAAAATCAATTTTTGCATCTTGTGCCAAAGACTATATTTGTTTATTATGCTGGGAACAAACTTTTTATTTAACGGTATCACCACAATGTGGATGTATGCATTCGTTCATGCCTGTTGCTATATTAAATTTCCTGACTCCCACTGCTCCATCAATTTTTTAATTTACAATTGATTGCTGCTATGCGAGTTCACTTCTTCAATGGTGGTCAATACCCTCCATCTACATATGTTTTGTTCTCAAATGTTCATTATTTACTGTTTTGCTTCAGTGTAAGTTAGTATCTACTTGGTTTCAAAGGCCATAATTTCATTTTTCTTGGTAAGGTTATATAATAGTCTTACAAAAGCATGAACAAGCTGTGATTTAGCTGCTTTGATTTAATCTCCTTATTTTTCATCCTATTTATAGGTTATTACTATTTCCTAGCTTACTGCCATCAATTCGTTTGGTAAGATTGAAATACAGATTTCCTCAAAAAGCTTGCATAGCAGCATAGACGATTAATAATTGTTGTTTCTCCAATACATAATTGTATATGCACAATTAGATCATATCATTAATAGTTACTCAGTTCTTTGAATTTTGAAATACGACTTTCCTTAATACCTTAAGGCTTGAAGCTGTGGTACTCTATTTCCTGAGCCCTGTGTCTTGCATACTGGTATTCTTCAGACCAAATGACTGGTATCCACAAAAAGCTTTAATAAAGTTTTTACAACTTAATGAATGCACTTGCATCAAATATTTACCTTAGGAATAATGTTGTGCTAACTCAAATTAGAATTTCCAAGAGGTTTTGTTCTCATAAGTCGCATTTGGTTAGTAATTGGGGAAATGGCAGATCTTGTTTGCACCTCTCAACTGCAATCTATATGTGCAGTGGACATCAGGTTGGTATGTTTCATTGAAGACAGTGGACAAACTTTTCTAGGGTTTTATATGATTTTCCATCACATCTCATGTGTGAAGACTGTCAAATGGTACCCAGTAATTATGAACATCCAGTAGCCTAAACTACTATCATGAACAGAAAACCAAAAGATACCAAACCAGTACAGGTTGGATAAGTCTTTTAAAATGCATTTATTCATTCATGGAATGCGGACATCACTGGCTGTCTCAACATTTATTGTCCATTTGCTTACTGGCCTTCAGAGATGGTGATAAGCTTCTTTTTTAAAGTGCCGCAATCCATGTAGTGTACAAATACCTATAATATTGTTTGGAAGTGAATTGAAGAGGACACTGCAGGTGGTGACATTTCCACACATTCTGCTACTTTTGCACTTCTAAGAGACAAAGGTAGAGGTTTGGAAGGTGCCTTGATGAGTTCCTGCAGCACATTACGTAAGTTACAAAAGTACAGAATTATTACAACAAACAAGGTGGCTGTTTGGACAATTGTGTCTGCACCATTTTAACTTATTGCCAATTTCCTGTCTTTCCCCATAGCCTTAAACATTATTTATGTTTTAATAATTATCTAATGCTACCACTGAGCCTTTTGCTAATGCTTCAGATGGTGGATGAGTTAATATCCTGGTTTTCTATTTTGTCTTGGATTGTACTAAGCTTCTGGATTGTTGTTGGAACTATACTCATTCAGACGACTGAGGAATATTCCATCACACCCCCGACTTGTGCCTTACAGATGCTGGACAGGGGTTTGAGCATTATAATGTGAGATATTATGACAACCTATTCTTGTAGTTGCATAATTAGGTGATTAGTCCAGTTCAGTCTCTCAATAACGGTAACTACTTGGATCATGATAGTGTGGAAATCAGCGACGGTAATGCCATTGAATATTTATCAGGGAAAGGTGTGCCTGATCTTGCCTAGCACGTGTGCAGCAGGAAAATCACTCATCAGTTATCAGTCTAAGACTTGGATTTTGTTGTGGTTGCGCTGCATATTAACATTGATTCTTTTAGAACTATGGTCATATAAAACAATGCTCATGTTAAATTGAGCTCTACCTAATTTGATGATGACATACAGTCTTTGGGTGAACGTAATTGACTTCTACACTTGCCTTCACAGAGAGATGAAGGAAGAGTTGAGGCTGCAAAATACCTCAACAATCCATTTCCCTGTGCCACATATTGGCAGAGCAGCAGATGCCAAGAGATGCCAGAGTAATAGTTCATAGTAACATCAGTGAGGATTTGAATTTAATGCAGAGGCCACCACAAGGAGAAACTTTCCAAAGAGGTAGAAGAAATTATATTATTAAAGAAATGTGAGTTTACTACTTTAGGAATATGACAGCAGAGGTAAATCCAGAGGCAGATCTCCAGATGTGTCATCATAACTCAAAAAGTGACTTAGAATTGGCTGTTCAGGTACCAGGTCCAGAGGATGAATAAGTAGTATCAGGAGGGAAATACTTTGTAAGACTCTTATTTTGTGATATGTGGTTTTGTTAGAGATAGAGAGTCAGAGTTAGAAATCTGATTTCAGCGAGTATTGAGAAAGGGTGTGTAATCGGTTCTGAGTATATTGTCCATAGTTGCTGAGGCTTACATTGGCAGGAGAACTTGGTTGCATGGAATGGTCCACTTGCATTATATGGGAAATCAAGGAAACTGATTGCAAGAAAAACCATAAAACTATAAGATAGAGGAGCAAAAACAGATCATTCAGCTCATTTAGTCTATGGGGCTGCTTTGTTTCTCGACTCCATTCACCTGTCTTTGCCCCACAATGCTGGATCCCCTTAACAATTAAGGACCTATCTACCCTTGCATTAAATACACTCAATTATTTTGTCTCGGTGCGAACCAGTTCCACAGATTAATCACCTTTTGGCTGAGGAAATTCCTCCTTGTTTCAGTTCTAAAGGATTGTCTCTTTGCTTTGAGGTTGTGCCCTCAGGTTGCAGTCCTTATAACCTCTCTCTCTAGCTCAAGCCCTCTAACTCTGGCAACATCCTTGTAAATCTTTTCTGAACCCTTTCAAGTTTCACAACATCCTTCCTTGAGGAGGCAGACCAGAATTGCACATAACATTCCAAAAATGGCCTAACCAAGGTCATGTACAGCCGCAACATGACCTCCCAAATCCTGTACTCAATGTTCTGAGAAAAAGAAAGCAAAATAAATGCCTTCTTCATGCCCCTTCTCCCAGTCTTCTGGTGATTGAAGCATGAAAAGTTAATATGCAGGGACAGCAAGCAGGTTAAGGCTAATGAAATGCATTATGACGAGAGGAGTTGAACTTAAAAGCAAAAAAGTTATGCTTCAGTTATTTCGGGCATTGCTGAGATCATATCAAATGCTATGTGCAGTTTAGGGCTCATTTTTAAAAAAGACTGACATGTGATGGAGATTGCTGATTGGATGTTTACTAAGTTGAAATAAACAGTTTTTTGGGGGATGAAAATTGGATGCAGTGGAATTTTCACTGGAGCTTCGAAGGATGAGGGGTGATTTGATTAAAATGTGTTGGACCCTAAATGTGCTTGATAAAGAAAATGTTTAAAAGAATGTTCCTCTCATTGATAAATTTGATACTGGGGATGCTGCTTTGTGAAATAAATTTGAACTGAGAGGATTTGGGGTGGTGCTTCATCCAGATCCATGAAGAGTCAGATCCAAGCCCTGTCTGAAAGTCAATCTGGCACAGCCCACACTTCTGCAATATATTGTTTTGTGCTGCTATCCATGTCACCCCTGTCTGTTTTCAAGCTCCCCATGTTTCTGTCCAATCCTCTAACATCCCAAAACTTTTCCCTGAGCACTCGGTCTACTGCATTATCTTGCCTACTATCACTATCCAATGCTCACCCATTGAAGACAGGCTGGTGCTGACTTGTGAGTCCTCTTTGACATGGTAGTGCGCAAAAACACGAGTCATGCCAGAGATGCCCTGAGCATCTAAGTAAGTACAAAATGAGCACGACAAAATCAAACTGAGAACCATAAAATGTGGCATGTGTTGATATTTGAGATGGAAGTACATCTGTGTGCATAGAGCAACTTGGCAGCAAAATTGCAGGAACAGAGTGGTCATTGTGGGGGACTTTAACTTCCCCAACATTGACTGGAAATGCTATACCTCTAGTACGTCAGGTGGATCAGTTTTTGTCCAATGTGTACAGGAGGGTTTCCTGACACAGTATGTCAAAGGGCTGACAAGAGGGGAGGCCACACTGGATCTTTTGCTTGGTAATGAACCAGGCCAGTTGTTTGATTTAGTTGTAGGTGAGCACTTTGGAGAGAGTGACCATAATTCAGTTACGTTTAGTTTAGCAATGGAAAGGGATAGATACATGCCACAGGTCAAGAGTTATTGATGGGGCAAGGGCAATTACAATGTGATTTGGCAAGAATTAGGATGCATAGAATGGAGTAGCAAAACGCAGGGGATGGTGACAATTGAAATGTGGAGCTGGCTTAAGGAACAGATATTGCGGTGTCCTTGATAGGTATGTCCCTGTCAGGAAGTGATAAGGTAAGGGAACCGTGGTTTACTACAGAAATTGCATCTCTTGTTAAGCAGAAGAAGGAGGCTTATGTGTTGATGAGGCAAGATGGTTCAGATGAGGTGATAGAGAGTTACAGATCAGCTAGGAAGGACTTAAAGAGAGAGTTAAGAAGAGCAAAGAGAGGACATGAGCAGTCTTTAGCAAATAGAATAGAGGAGAACCCTAAAACTTTCTATAGGTATGTGAGGAATAAAAGGATGACTAGGGTAGGAATAGGGCCAGTCAAAGACAGAAGTGGGAAGTTGAGTGTGGACCCTGTGGAGATCGGAGAGATGCTAAACGAACATTTCTCATCAGTTTTCACTCAGGAAAAGGAGAATATTGTAGAGGAAAAGAAGGAGGTATGAGATATTAGACTAGAAAGGATTGAGGTTAGTTACGAAGAGGTGTTATCAGTTCTAGAAGGAGTGAAAGTCTCCTGGGCTGGATGGGATTTATCTGAGAATCCCCTGGAATGCTAGAGAGGAGATAGAAGAGTCTTTGGCTTTGATATTTGAGTCATCATTGTCTACAGGTTTAGTATCAGAGGACTGGAGGGTTTCAAATTTTGTGCCCTTGTTCAAGAAGGGTAGTAGAGATGACTCAGGTAATTATAGACCAGTGAGCCTTACTTCTGTTGTAGGAAAGGTTTTGGAAAGGATTATAAGAGATAAGATTTATAATCATCAAGCAAGCAACAATTTGATTTCAGATAGTCAACATGGTTTCGTCAAGGGCAGGTCGTGTCTCACAAACCTCTGAGTTTTTTTGAGAAGGTGACCAAGCATGTAGATGAGGGTAGGGCAGTTGATGTGGTATACATGTAAAGCCTTTGATAAGGTTCCACATGGTAGGCTGTTGGAGAAACTGCAGAGGTATGGGATTGAGGGTGATTAGAAACTAGCTTTCTGAAAGAAGGCAGCGAGTGGTGGTTGATGGAAAATATTCAGCTTGGAGTCCAGTTATTAGTGGTGTGACATAAGGATCTGTTTTGGGACCACTGCTGTTTTTCATTTTTATAAATGACTTAAGCACGTGCATAATTGGATGGATTAGTAAATTTGCAGATGACACTAAAGTAGGTGGAGTAGTAGACAGTTTGGGAGAATGTTGCAGGTTGCAGGGGCACTTGGATAAATTGCAGAATTGAGCTGAGAGGTGGCAAATGGAGTTAATGCAGCTAAATGTGAGATGATGCACTTTGGCAATAGTAACAGGAGGCAGAGTACTGGGTCAATGGAAAGATTCTTGGTAGTGTGGATGTGCAGAGGGATCTTGGAGTCCATGTCCACAGATCCCTGGAAGTTGCCACCCAAGTGGATTGTGCTGTTAAGAAGGCATATGGTGAGTTAGGTTTCACTGGTAGAGGGATTAAGTTCCAGAGCCGTAGTATCATTCTGCAACTGTACAAAATGCTAATGTATTTTGTGTACAGTTCTGGTCGCTGTATTTCAGGAAGGATGTGGAAGCATTGGAAAAGGTGCAGAAGAGATTTACCAGGGATGTTGCCTGGAGAGAAGGTCTTATGAGGAAAGGCCGAGAGACTTGGATCTATTCTCATTGGAAAGAAGGCGGCTAAGAGGGGATTTGATAGAGACATACAAGATGATCAGAGGATTAGATATGGTAGACAGTGATAGTCTTTTTCCGAGTATGATGATGTCACTTGTACAAGGGGGCATAACTACAAATTGAAGGGTGATAGATTTAAGACAGGTATCAGAGGCAGGTTCTTTACTCAGAGAGTGGAAAGGGCGTGGAATGCCCTACCTGCCAATCTAGTTAACTTAGCCACCTTATGGAGATTTAAACAAAACTTGGGATAAGCACATAGATGATGATGGGATAGTGTAGGGGACGAGCTGAGAATAGTTCACAGGTCGGGGCAACATTGAGGGCCGAAGGGCCCATTCAGTGCTGTATTGTTCTATGTTCTATGTTCTACGTGCTTGAGAAAAACATTCCAATCATAAAACTGGTTTCTATCACAACTGAGGATGTACCAGCTACACTTGGTGTAAATGTGGGCTTTGTTGTATTTTGCAGAAATGATCCCAATTTCTCTTCTTTCATCAATTATTCCTGTTTTATCCACCAGCAAGCATTAGCAAGTAATATTATGGACTTCTTTCATGTCAGGAACGTTGTTGTTAGGATTGTGAACTTGATTTGATCATTGTCATGATAGAATCCCAACAGTGTGGAAACAGGCCATTCAGTCCAACTCGTCCACATTGATCCTCTGAAGACCATTTCACTCAGACCTATCCACCTACTCTATATTTCCCATGGCTAACCCACCTAGTCTGCACATCCCTGAACACAATGGGTAATTTAGCATGGCCAATCACCTAACCTGCACATCTTTGGACTGTGGGAGGAAATTGAAGTACCCAGTGAAAACCCACATAGACACAGGGAGAATGTGGAAATTCCACACAGACAGTCACCTAAGGCTGTAATCAAATCTGGGTCCCTGGCTCTGTGAAGCAGCAGTACTAACCACTGAGTCACCGTGTCACCCAATAAACAGTAATTCAGAATTGCTTGGTTAAATCTTTACTGAACAAACCCTCCACTGCCTAAAGTGAATTAATCCTTCATGGTGATGTGAGCAAGTTAATTTGAGAAAAGATTTGCAAAGATGTCGAGTATCCTCATTTTTCTTAAATAAAGGAATCAAGTGTTCAGTGAGCTTTTTTTATCCCAATTGATAGTGTCCGAGGCCAACCATCTTTAGCTGCTTCATCAATAATCTTCTCGAGGGTCAGAAGTGAGGATGTTTGCTGATGATTGCACAATGTTCAGCACCATTCACAACTCCTCAGATGTTAAAGCAGTCCATGTTCAAATGTAACAACATCTAGCCACGTTGCACTCTTGGGTTGACAAGTGGCAAGGAACATTCACACCACACAAATGCCAGGCAATGGCCATCACCAATAAAAGACAATCGAACCACCTCACCTTGACATTCAATCATGTCACTGTCACTGAATCCTGCACCATCAATATCCTGGGGAGTACCATTCAACTGCTGAAAACGTGTTGCTGGAAAAGCGCAGCAGGTCAGGCAGCATCCAAGGAGCAGGAAAATCGACGTTTCGGGCCTGGGCCCTTCTTCAGGAATGATTCCTGAAGAAGGGCTCATGCCCGAAACGTCGATTCTCCTGCTCCTTTGATGCTGCTTGACCTGCTGCGCTTTTACAGCAACACATTTTTCAGCTCTGATGTCCAGCATCTGCAGTTCTCACTTTCTCCTAAAAACTCACCTGGACTTGTCACTAACCACAATAGCTGCAACAGCAAGTCAGAGCTAGGAGTACTGCAGTGAGTAACTTATCTCTTGACTCACCAATGTCTGTCTACCATATACAAGGCACAAGCAGGGAATATTCGCCACTTGCCTGAATGGGTCCAGCTCCAAAAACACACAAGAAGCTTGACACCATTCAAGACAAAGCAGCCAGTTTGCTTAACACCACATCCACAAGCATGCACTCCCTTCACCACTGAAGGTCACTAGCAGCAGTGTGTACTATCTACAAAATGCACTGCAAAAATTCACCAATGATCCTCAGACAGAAACTTCCAAACCGATGACCACTTCCATCTTAAAGGACAAAGGTAGCATTAACAGAGGAATACCACCACGTAAAATTCCCTTCCAAGCTGCTGAACATTTTGATTTGATTTGCTTTTCCTTCATATTCCCACGGTGAAACTCCTGGAATTCCCTCCATAATGGCAGTGTGGGTCAATCCACAGCAAGTTGACTGCAGTGGTTCAAAAAGGCAGCTCACTACATCCTTTTCAACGGTAATAGGGACAGACAATGAATGTTGACCAGCCAGCAGCACACGCAGTCAATAAGGTAGGACAAACATGCTTCTCCAGGTCCATCAAAAACTGACACTTCCAGTACCCAGTTGTCTTGGAACTCCTCTGAGATAGACACCGAGAGATATCAGTTCAAACTAGATGGCTCAGTCACGTTCACCCATTCAGCAAGCCACCTCAACTTCCAGGCAGCCCACCTTAAACATGATAATAAGCTTCAATCACTAAAACAGTTTAGACGCCTGACCATTTTCCATCGGATAGCCTATGATTCTACTACATCCACTTTCTCATACCAGCTGAGTCCCTCCCTTGATATATGGGGTCCATTAGAATTAATCCTGTGGTGTTTATGGAGTTTGTGGGTTATCAAGTGGAGGTGTTGTTCATTTTCCACAAATATCTTCAAATATTTTTGCCTCTTGATGTTTGAAGCATTGAGTCCTGATCAGCTTATATTTTTGCACAGAAGTGAAAAATGATTACAGTGCTCATGTGCTAGGCACTGAAGTTGTTTCCCCCAAAGACTCCAAACAAAAGCAATTCATTAACTTGTCTTAGAATGCAATAACACCATATACCCATTGTGTTAGGAGGTCCCTGGCTTCAGGCAATTGACAAATGTTGTCTGATATGAGCCATCTCCTTGGGTTGTAAACGCAGGAGGATTTTAAAAAAATTAGGAAGATACTCATTAATAATAAGATCTCAACAAAGATAGCAGGAAGTGGCAAGTTTTCACCAGTTTAATCTGGTTCTAATGCAGAGACAAAGGAAAAAGTTTATTTTTATTGAAAGCAAACAAAATTATGTAAACTTTGTTTTATTTTAAAGTTTTGAAATATTAATCAAAGGCAATTTGTGTTGATTTAGCTAATTTGCTAAGCCTGACGATTGTAACACCTTGGCAAATAGTGGACAGGTCCCAAAAAGAAAACATAATTATGAAAACTACATGATAGTGATTCAGACATGAATGTTAAAGATCTTTTGGCATCATTTCAAGACATAACTGCAAGGGTGTCTCCAGAGCCAGTATTTACCAATCAACATTAATAAAACGCATATTTTAACTAGTTATTTTCATATTGCTGTTTGTGGGCCAAATTTGCTCTGTACAAATTGGCTGCTGCATTTCCTAATTACAATATTGACTACACTTCAAAAAGTGTTTCAGTAGATATAATATGATTTGGGAACTGATTAGAAGCGCTATATATTAATATTTAGTACGTTTGGACTTGTAAGGCACAATTTCAAAGCTCAGAGATAACACAAAATACAGAAAGAACAGGACAGCTGCAGACTTCTGAAAGATATTGACACATTAGTGAAGTGGGTCGATAAAATTTAAAACAGGGGAAAGTGAAATGATAAACTTTATTTAGAAGAAAGAGAACTGGCAGCATGAATAAATTAACATTTGAAAGTGGGTGCAGAAATAAAGAGACCTAAGGGATGTATGAACACAAATCTTTGAAGATAACAGGATGATTTTAGAAGACTTCAAAAACAGATGGAATCCTTGGTATAGTAATAGGAGATGAAAATACAAAAGCAAGACATGACTCAAAATCTTTATAAAATGCTGGTTAAGCCTCAGAACATTCAGTTCTATGAATTACACTTTAAGAAAGATGTCAAAACCTGAAAGTGAGTACAGAAGAGATGAACCAGATTTGAATGATTTCAATTGAACAAATTACTTCAATTACTGAAGAAATTGGGGTTATTTTCCCTACAATGGAAGGTTTAGGAGAGATATGAGAAAAGAATAGAAAGATTGAATGGTTTTGATGTAGTTGTTTTTTAATCATTTATTGGATTTAGGAGCCACTCTAGTTGCCTGTCTCTAGTTGCCCTCAGGATGGTGGTGAGCTGCCATTTTGAAATGCTGCAGTCAAGCACGTAGGGAGGGAGTTCCAGGATTTTAAATGAGTAGCACTCAAGGATATATATTTATAAGGCAAAATATTTCCAAGTCAGAATGGTGAATGCCTTCGATTAGCACTTACAAATGGTGGCATTCCCATGTATGTGCTATCTATAACCTTCCAGATGATTGTGGTTACAGGTTTTGAAAGCACTGTCCAAGGTATCTTGGTGAATGTCTGGAGTGTATTATATGATATTCCACACAGCCCCTACTGTGTATGTATGGTGGAGCAAAGATGAATGCTGGTGATTTATGTGTAGGTGTTACTTGTAGATGTGATGCCAATGAAATGGGCTACTTTGTTATGGATAGCGTCAAGTTTCTTGAGTGTTGAGGAATTCCATTTCAAGAAAGAGGGCTATGTTCCATCACAGCCCTGACTGGTACCCTCTAGATGGTGGTCAAGTTTTGGGGAGACAGGAGATGAATTACTCTATCTAGGATTCCTTTCCTCTGACCTGCTATCATGGACATAGTATTGACATAGCTAGTCCAGTTCAGTGCCTGGTCAATGCCAACTCCAAAAATGTTGATAGTGGGAGGATTCAATAATGTTAATGCCAGTCAATGTCAAGGGGTGATAGTTGAATTGTCTCTTATTAGAGATGGTCATTGCCTGGCACTTGTATGGTGTTAATGGTACTTGCCACTTGTCAGCCAAACCTAGATTTCACTAAGTCTTGCTGCATTTAGCCAATGAACTGCTTCAGTATCTGAAGCGTCGTGAATGGCGATCAGCATTATGCAATCATCAGTGAACATACCCATTTTGGACTATATAATGGAAGGAACATTGTTAACCGAACAGACAGAAGGTTGTTGTGCTGAGGACACCTCTCTGAAGATTCCTGCAGTGATGTCCTGGAGCTGACATTACTGGCCTCCAAAAATCAACTGCTTTAGAGTTAGCTGGGACGGCAATATTAGACTTTCTCCTTAATCTGCATTGACTGCATATGTTAGGGTTTCTTGATACCAGACTTGGTGAAATGTGACAGTTATGTCAAGAGCTGTCACTTTTACCTCCCCGAAGGCATTCATCTCTGTGTTTGAATCAAGGCTGCAATTAGCTCAGGAAGCTGAGTGGCTTTGGTGCAACTCAACTGTAACTGATACAGTGATTGCTGAGCAGGTGCTGCTTGATAGCAGAGCTGACTTTTTCTATCACTTTTCTGATGATGGAGAGTAAATTTATGGGGTGGCAATCAGCCAGGTAGAACTTTTCTGTCCACAGCATACCTGGGCAATTCTCCATGTTGTCGAATGGATACCAGTGATGAACCAGTGATGGAATAATTTGGCTAGAGGAGTGGCAGGTTCTGGAATACAAGTGTTCAGCACTTTTGTAATAACTTTGCCAAGGCCAATAGCCTTAGTAGGATTCAGTATCTCCAACTGTTTCTTGATATCACATGGAGTCAATGAGATGAGCTAAAGGCTGTCATGTGCTGGGATCACTGTCGGAGGCTGAGATAGGTCAGTCTGTCAGCATGTCTGACTGAAAACGTTTGGAAATGTTTCAGCCGTATCTTTAGCACTGAATCATTGGGGTCCTCTATCATTGTGGATGATAAGATTTGTGGAGTCTCCTCTGCCAGTTAGCAGTTCACTGTTCACTACCATTCAAGACTGCATATGACAGGATGACAGAGTTTAAATCTGATCCATTGGGTGTAAAATTACTGAGCTCATTTGCTCTTTATGTTGTTTGGCATGCAGTTATTCTTGTGTTATAGATTCATCACACTGACACCACATTTTTTATATATGCCTGATGTTGCTCCTCACATGTCCCCTTCACTCATTATTGAACCAGGCATGATGGAAATTGTTGAGTCAGATAAACACTGGGCAACGAGGTTTTAGACTGTGTTGAATTACAATTATTTTGGTGTTAATTGTCTCCAGCACTCATGGACACCCAGACTTTAGTAATTAGATATGAACAAAAACTGTCCCATTTAGCATGATGGTAGTGCCATACAACCTGATAGAGAGTATTTTCATTGTGAAGGTGGCACTTTGTCTCCATAAGGAATGTGAAGTTGTCACTTCTATCAATATTGTCATGGGCAGAGACAAATGCAGTAAGAAGATTGGTGAAGATAACATCAAGAATATTTTTCCTTCTTGTTTGTTCCTTCACTACCAGTTGGGGCACAGGACATACCCAGGTGGTATTGTTTGTGACATGGCCTTGAGGTACAATTCAATTTGTATGATTATGTTAGGCTGTTGCTTGAGTCGCCTGTAAGACTGCATGACCACTTTTTGGTACTCGCTCCCTAACATTTTTAAGGAGGACTTTGTGGAATGCACAAGGCTGAGTTTGCCGCTGTTGGGGTGTTTAGGTCAATACTAGGTAGTCCATTCAAATTATTCCTGTTTGACATGTTTAATGGTTTAGTGCTGAGTCATTTCAGATAGCCGTAACATTCAATCACTTTGTTGTTGACCTGGAGTCACATTTAGCCAGACCAGTAAACTTGGCAGTTTCCTTCCCTAAAAACATCAGAAAACTAAATGCATTTTTATGACAATCAAACCTCAAGATCATAAAAATATGAAGTTTTGTACAGTTAGCCTGTCAATGTATGTCTCAGAAAATGGTGAGTAAAGCTACAAAAAACTGGAATGGCAGTTGAGGGGCAAAAATAAATATGCATCAAGTTGTTCATTGAAAGTCAAAAAATAGAAAGGTACTTAATTATTTAAAGTCAATTAATTTAGTGGCATAATTTGCACCTAGAGGCTTCATGGTATTATGAACATAAACAGACTTGCGATAGAGACCTGGTGGATCGGTACAGGAAATTGGAATTAAATTATAATTTTCACTGCAGTCTGTGATGCAGTGCTCAGACACTGAATTTTGGCTTCACCATGTGATTTACCAGACAACTTGAAACCCTGATGGCTACAAAGATCATTGCTGGTGCTGCAATGCAGCTTAGGGTGATGTATTATCCTTAAATCATTCTTAACTGTCTTTGTGATCTATTGGAAATATTTTATAACCAGCTATTCTCTCATGAATGCAAAATTAAAATTAAAAATGAATGCCCTTGAGTTAAATATGTTCAATTTGAACATCATCTCTAATATTAATTAAATTCTTCATGCTTTCACTCATTCCAAAACACAGCCTTCTCAGCATTAATCAAAATTAAAAGGCTATAATTTGATCACTTAAACTAAGGACTCCATTTAAATACATATCAAATTTACAGATTTTTGAAACCATTTTGCCTAAGAAAGGGAATTGGAAATTAGCTAGTTTTAATGTTTTTGAGCAAAAATTATCTGGCAATTATAAAAACAATGTGGTTAAAATAATAAGTATATTTTCTCCAGCTATCAAATAAGGTGCAATTTGCTAGTTTGCATTTTTGCAAAATCAATCTTCAGCTCTGTGATGTTGGAAAATTATTTAATCTACTTGAGAAGAGACCAACAGATAGAATGATGTTGAGACATGAATGGACAGAAAGACAAGGCAATTCTGTTTCTGAGGAGAGAGTTGTGAAAGCTTTTTGTAGGGTTGTAATGTCATAAGTGCTGAGGGAACAATTGAGAGACATTTCAGGAAGATTTGAACTCTGCTCAATTTTTGGAAAGGAGCAACAGAGCAGATAAAATTCAAAAGAAACACCTTTTTTCTCCATTCCCACCAATTTCTTCTTTCATAATTACTGATTTCAGGTGAAGCCAAGATTGCACAGGATTCTGGTAAGAATTTTATTTATCAATGCAATTTGAGTCTAATAATATTCCTTGGGCTCAGCTGGTATTTCAACCTGCTGTTAAACATGCTGCCCATTCCAGTCACCTCATGCATGCAAAACTAACAGGTAGGGCCTCTAAGGTAAGTACCTTGCCTTAGTGGGGACAGGAGGAACAAGAGTGATTGCGTAGACTTGACAAGGAGTGTCTAAGCTCTTACTGATTGGACTGCTTAACAATGTGATTTTTTCAAAACCGTTCCTCACTCACGTAACTTGACGCCATCAGCTTGATGCTGAGAACACAACCTCCTCCCCTGCTGCCAAAAAACAAAAAAAAAATGGATTCGGAACTTCGGTTCTGAAGATGGCTCACTGGACCTGAAATATTAATTCTGCTTTGCCTAACGGATGCTGCCCATCCTGCTGAGTATTTCCAGCACTACCTGCTCTTCTTTCTCCTCCTCTGCTCGTGAGCTCCCACTTTCCTCATGAATTGGGTGAGCAGCAGGTTGACAGTTTTCAGAACAAGGTAAAAATGATGACTGCAGATGCTGAAAACCAAATACTGGATTAGTGGTGCTGGAAGAGCACAGCAGTTCAGGCAGCTGCTCATTGGATGCTGCCTGAACTGTTGTGCTCTTCCAGCACCACTAATCCAGTTTTCAGAACATGCATGTGGGAATGCCTTTGTCCACCATTGACTTTTTATGGGATTTAAAATTTAGCTTTATGCTTAAAGTAATGTCAGAAAGCATGGTATCTTCTTTATTTGTATCATTGTGTTGAAATGAGTTGTATTTATGGGATTATGTGAATTACATTTTTATAATTCTTGAACTGTAGTTGGCATCAGAAAAAAAATCTACATAATTTTATCAAGCTCAATCTCATCAAGTTCACTCCATCTCTGAATAAACTGAAAGAACAGACATGTGGAAGATGCCATTCTTCACACAAGTGACATTGTTATATCTCTGCATACTTGAACAATATTACAACTCAAGGTCAAGGTAAATCGACATAATATCTGTGTGCACTGACTGGCACTACCTGTTTTGGGCATAAGCCCTTCATCAGCCCAAAACGTTGATTCTCCTGCTGCTCGGATGCTGCCTGACCAGCTGCGCTTTTCCAGCACCACGGTCTCAACTCTAATCTCCAGCACCTATAGTCCTCATTTTCTCCAAGACTCAGATATGTTAAAATGTCAGTCTAACGTGGCCTATCTCCTGACTTAGAGTTGGTGTTTGTATGGATTGAATGATTTACAATGGTAAAGATTTATCACTTTTCACAAGAGCTCACTCTTCATACCTGATTTATAATTCACTTTTTTTTTAAACAAGAAAACACAAAATAATCCTTAAATTAGATTTTACATGCTGTTCTAACAATGCTGCTGCACATAATTTGACAGGTTTTCTTTGATGCTGGATGAATAATTAGTTGACCTGCTTTATAGGTGGAAATATTGCAGATTTACTTTGGAACATTGATTTGGATCTGTATCAGGCTATCATTCTTATTAGAGGGGAATGTTTCATAAAGTATTGTAAATCAATAAATTTGGCTTACAAAGTGTACAATTAAAATTTTAATTGAAAAAACTAAATTTAACTCAATAAAATATAATAAATATTTTCATTATGAAAATGACAGTTCTCAAATTGGTCATTCATCGAGTCGTGGATTTATTTAGCACACAAACAGACCATTCGATCCAAGTCATCCATGCCCACCAAATATTCTAAACTGAGATAGTCCCTTTTGCCAGCATTTGGCTTATGTCTCTTTAAACCCTTCCTATTCATGCACCCTTCCAGTTGTCTTTTAAAAGTTGTAACTTAACCTGCCTCCATCACTTCCTCTGGCAGCTCATCCCATATACACAAGTTACACAGTTACATTAAAGTTACTGCACAAAAAAAGGAATTATAAGCATAATAGTTGATGTTCCATTTTAGCTTCCAATTAAATGCATTGCAGTTCAACTTATTCTGATGCATTAACTTCCAAAAAGTATTGAATAATTGATTGCGAATCAATTGATAGGACTACCTAGATAATAAATCCAACACTGTAGATTGAAGAGCATACTTCAAATGACAAGTTCGCAAATTTAAAAAAAAATAACTTGCAGTATCAGATTGACAGAGTGTTTTTTTTTGAGAATGGAGAGTAAGCTCTTTGAAGAATAATCAAAGGACTATTCTCCATTCATTCAAGTTAACAACTGATCATTTTTTAATGATTCCATTTTGTACAATTGCTGTAAAAAGGCTTGATGGATATCTGTCCCTATCACTCAAAAATATATCATAGCCTTTGGATTTCTGTCAGTATTTGTGGTAAATAGAGAGAGAGAAAAAGGAAAACCAATGGGCTTGTTTAAAAATAATTGAGAAGAGATATTCTCTTTGGACTGGTTATATTTGCAATTTGCATTTATGTTAACATTCTGTACAAGCATTTTTTTCATGCAATTTACATTTAAATTGACAAAGTAATTTTTAACATGTCATACTTAAAATGGTTGTAAAGAAGATTTTTTTTTAAAGTTCAAGGTAAAAAATTACCCAAGGACACGTTATATAATATGGTGATGTGAGTTTGTCCTACACTGCAGCTCTTTGTGAGTTGACATTGCTGAGAGACGTTTTTTCAAAAAAAAAGGCAGCAGTTTCTCTCAGTTTTTAACAAATAAAAGGAAATGTTTCCACATCTGCCTTAGAGTTAGTGGACTTGATTTTTCTTCCAAGAGTGGGAAACAGAAGTAAGGATGTTCCTGTGTCCTAAACACATTCCAGAAGGACCTAATCACTGATTTGGATTTTCACGTGGATGCCACATAAATTGACTTGAAAGGAGATTCCCTGACCAATGGTGGATTAACTCTCAAAATTGGAGAGTCATTCAGAGTCCTTACATTTTGAGAAGAACAACATGCTGCATAGGAAGAAAAGCAAGGAGTACTTTAAGATAGAACTGCCTTGTCTGCCACTTCTTAAGAATCTCATATTAAAAATAGGTTTTGCAGAAAGATTACTTTTGAGGTCTGAGAAATGGATTATAATAACTGTAGGAGATATAAATCTTCAAAAAGAGTGGTTCTTTCATATTGACAAAAGTTACCAGAAGATTCAGGTCAAAAATATATTTAGGACTGTATTTGAAAACAAGTTTCGACCTGGTCGGTTTACAATAAGACAGCATTAATGAATGACCTTACAGCAAATGATTCTTTAGATAAATATGAACCATAAAATAGTGGAATTACACATCCAGTTTGAAGGTGAGAAATTTGGGTCAGAAACTAATGTTTCAAACTTAGACAGAGGCAATAACAAGGTTTTGAAAACGGTATTGCAAAGCTACAAGTAGAAAATAGGTGAAATGATAAGATAGTCAAAAAGCAGTACCAGATATATAGTTCATAACACTTAAGTAAAATATATTTTAGATAAGAAAAAATATTCATCGTTAATTAAAGAAGGTAAGAGAAGAAAACTTGCACAATGCTGCAAAAAATTAATTTTAACGAAGAAGATTGAGAATTATTTTAAAAAACAGTAATTGATAACAACAATAAAGGAGATATTAGAGGAACAGAAAATGAACAAAAATATAAAAACAGACAATAAAAAGATTTAGAAGTATTTAAAAAGAATGGGCATTGATTCCTTGCAGATTGAAACCAGATAATAAATAATGTGAAACGGAGATGTGACTAAGCTTTTGCAAAATGAATTTTGTGTCTATCTGTACTGTAGGACACATAAAGCACAGCCCAATAAGAATCCAAAAGCTGGGGAAATTAGCTGAAAGAAACTTAATACAATCCTCGTCAAAAAAAAACTAGGAAAACTATGAGAAAGAAAAAACAGGCAAATCCCTTGAATCCACTGGTCTGCATTCTTAGGTCTTAAAACTGATGACTGCAGAGACAGTGAATACTTTGCTTATAATCTTCCAAAATTCAATAGATTGGGGATAAATTCCAAGTGTTTAGAAAGCAATAGAGGCTTTGTCTCTACTCATGAAACTATTTGGCAGAAAGCAATTGAGGATGTGGTAGAAGTATGTTTCAAAAATAATAACAGTCAGACAGAGTCAACATAATTTAACGAAAGGAGAATCATGTTTAACAAATTTTAGTAGAGTCCTTTGAAGTTGAAGCAAGGAAAGAGGATAAAGCAGAACCTTTAAATGCAGTGTATTTGGATTTTCAGAAGGCATAAGATAAAGGCCCATATAAAAGGCTACAATTTGGGGTGATATTTTGGCATGGATGGAGAATTAGCCATCTATTAGTTGGGATGAACTGGTCATTTCAGTTTGGCAAACCCCCAGTTTTGAGGTCTCAACTATTTAGGATCGACAGTAACAACTTGGAGTGGAGAACCAATTATACTTTAGCCAAATCTGATGACATAAAAATGGTAGGAAAGCAGGTTGTGAGGTTGACAGAAAGAGTATGCAAACAGGTATGACCAGCTTGTGTGAATGGACAAAAATTTGGCAGATGAAGCATAACATGAAAAATGTGAGCTTGTTCACTCAGACAGGAAAAAAAAGACAACATATTATTTACATGGATAGAGACTGCTGAATTCTGAATGCCCTTGTCTGTAGATTACAAAAGGCTAGAATGCATGTACAGTTATAATAAGGAAGGCAAACTGATTGCTGGTCTTTTTTGCAAGGGGCTTGGCGTATAATAATAGGGAAGCTTTGCTACAAACATGTGGCATTTAGGGGGAGACAGTATCTACAGTAATGTATAAAGTTTTGTTTGGCTTAGATGTAGGAGGGGAAGTATTTGTTGGAAGCCGTTTAGAGAATGTTTCTTCTAATTTGTCTAATGAAGAAAGATTGTGTAGACTGAGCCTACACTTATTAGAATTAGAAGAATAGGAGATGACCTGCTTCTCAGGAGGCTTTACATGGTAAATTCTGAGAGGATGTTACCTCTCATGGAGGAATTTCAAACTTAGGGCTGCAATTTAAAAATTAAAGGTTCTTCCATTTGAAACAGACATGTGGAAGATTTTCTTCTCTCAAATGGCTGTTAGCGTTGAAAATTACTTCCACAGAAAGCAATGAAAGCTGGATCACTGGAAACCTGTATATTCAAAGTTGAATTAGACACACTTTTGATTGACAGGAGGCAATGGTTATCTGGGAAAAGCAGTAAAGTAGATTTAAGGTCACTATCAGATCAGCCAATATTATATTGAAAGATTGAGCAAATTAGCCTTCTCCTGCTCTTATTTGTCATGATCTTATTAGTGTTCACACCAAAAGTAAAACCAATAATGGTTTGCTTCCAAATGTTAATGAGAAGTATCTGACAAATCAAAATTTATACATACTTGAAGATTGCTGTTCTCAAAATAGCTGAGTTCAATAAGTTATTACATCTTTCCTGATTGTCCATCAGAAATAAACTAAGGTAAAGATTTGGAACATACTTACTGCAAAGCCCTGGAAGCTGTTTTACAACAAGGGATTTGTATATGTAAACCTAAGGAAGAGGTTTTCATTACTGAGCAATTTAAGATTCAAATTTATTGATATTTCCTTGTTCATTGTAACACATACTTTGATTTTCTTGAATTGGTTGGTTTAACAATAAGACTTGAACACATTTACAGAAGGGAAAATTGGCATCATGTGTATTTAGGCAACTGTACTTGATATGCACATAAAACATTCTACACAATTACTTGCTCTAATTGAAATAACAAGGTAAGCTTTCAGTCTTCATCATTTATAAGAAAGCACTTCAAAGCACATACTTTCAAAACTTGGTGTGTAAAATGTACAAAACTAGAGGAAAAAATAATGTTGGCATGAATGTTACCACTTATAACACAAATAGTGATTTGGTGCACCATAATTCAAATGTTTTCTTAAAAGTTATGACAACATGAAATTCATGTTTTATATTAAATACTTTATCAGAGTCAAATTGCTATATTAATTTGGCAGAATTCATGTCATTGCTCCATTCTTGATAGTCCACCAAAAGGAACTCAAGAAAAATAATCTATTGTTATGATATCTTCATAACATGGAGACTGAATTTTGGCAGCACCCAGCAATATGATACTTTCCTTTTTGACAGGATCCATAACACTCAGCCTGAGTGATTCAGTTTTGATACAGAAAAAAATGTCTCTCAACATTGACAGCCTCAGGAAGAATGTCTTATTGCAATAATGTCCCTCTTCCATTTGCTACACTAGACTTCCAGAGTGAATGTGTTGTTAGTTATTTTTACTGAGCAGCTTTTTATCCTGTGTAATGAATCATAAATTTGAAAATATGATAAATTTGAAAATTTTGCAAAGCCAATAATCCAGGTAAAATTAAAATCCAGGTACAGGGAAAGCAAATAATATTCAAAATAATTGAAGTAGAGATAGAGAACTGTCAAACAACAGGTCATGAAGAGAAAATTCTATGCAGATGACATGCAAAGTTGGAGGTGATATTATGAGCACCAGGAAGATCCACACTGCATTGAAAAGAAAACAGTTTTGTGTGATTGGCATGCTTCTTTTCATTTCTATCAAAGTATGGCATGTAAATATAATACTGACACAACTGGAAAATCATGAGAAGTAACTTCTAGGATTTTTAGCTAAAATTTAAAGAAAATAATCAATTTTCCATAATATCCATAAAATTTCTTAAATCTCTGCTTCTAAATCACTGTTGCACAAAAGTACTTTACATAATGCAAGACATTTAGTCTTGCTATCACTTAATAAAGTGTAAGATGCAATTACCACTTTATTAATTTTCAAACAAAAACATATCCAATACAAATAGAGATTCATTGTTTCAGGAACTGTAAGAACAAATCCAAATTTACAAAAGGAGAAATTACCTATATGATTTCAATTTTTGTAATATTAATTTTATCATCAATAAGAAACAATTTTAAAATGATACCTGGTGGATTTTCCTGTAAATAATTAGGTAAAATTTCATTTGAAGTCATCAATACAAAAATAGGTTTTCCACATCCACAACTTTTATTCTCCACACAAATGTTGCAGTTTGTAGCTAAACTGTTCCATAACATGCTGTTCTTTATTCAGTTTAGATGATCAATTTGATAATTATCTTCACCTTCAACTTTTAAGAGCACAATTATTATCAATAACAAAAGCTTCTACAATGTTCCCTTCTGTTACATTTGTCCTGATGGTGTAGATTTGAAGAGTTTTTTTTTAACCAATCAACCAATAGTACTTAAGTTTCCAGTTCAGCCACTTCCAGCAAAACATTCAGCTCTTCTCTCTGAGCTAATCTTACAAATTTCCAGATTTTATATACTTTGTCTCAGCTTGCATATTATCTCTAAGAACTATGACTACCTTCTCCTCCAAACAGATAAACTCACCTCTTTCTGAGATTTGCTTTTTTTTTTATGAATAATGCTCAGCCAACATTTACTGCCTGTCTCTAATTGCCCAGAGCGCAGTTAATAGTCAACCAAATTGCTGTGGGCCTGGAGTCACATGTAGGCCAGAGTGGGTAAGGATAGCAGTTTCCTTCCCTAAAGGACATTAATGAACCAGATGGGTTTTTCCAACAGTCGATTCATGGTCATTGCTAGGCTTGTATTTTCAGATTTTCATTGGATTCAATTCCACCATCTACTCTGGCAGATTTCGAACATGAGTGCCCAAAACATGACCTGAGTCTCTAGATTAAAAATCCAGCGATAATACCACCAGGCTGTCACCTTCCCCTTCTCAAAGGTTTGATATATTCCTCACTCTGTCTTTGACTACTTTTCTTTTTGCCTGCATCTCTGTAGTCACCTCAACCAATAGGTCTTTTGTTTTCATCACTCCTTTGTGTCTGCTAGTTAGAAAGCTTGTTGATTTAACTTCCTTTTTGTCAGTGCAGATCCCAGCCAAGAGTCATCATGCCACATGAACCAATATCTCTCATAATTTCACAAAGGTTCAATTGATTTCTTTACTACTGATTGAAATTCTTTAGTTTCTGCCAAAGTTACTTAAAAACAATCACAAATTTCACAGACATTTTATAGAAGTTACAAACTTTAATTACTGTTTCTGGGTCAAAGGTTGCTATAGCATATTATCAAATAGCACATTCTGAAAAGATGAAGGGCTTTTGCCCGAAACGTCGATTTCGCTGCTCGTTGGATGCTGCCTGAACTGCTGTGCTCTTCCAGCAACACTAATCCAGTATTTGGTTTCCAGCATCTGCACTTATTGTTTTTACCACATTCTGAAAAGGTTCAGCAGCCTTCTCCAGTGATCAGCATAACAAAAGTTTGGATGAATAAACAAACCACTGATACGTTTCAGAGACTTGTAATCTATTTCACCATGTTAAAGTACAGTCAGAAGCAATATTACTTGGGCTTCCATTAATAAATCATTTTATTCTTTAATGGTGTGATATGATGGACATATACCTTTAAGGGGAGCATATTTTAAACAGAGTCAATCAGTCTACATCTCACCTAGATACGATTTTGTCTAAGATGGTCATAGTTTGCAACTTGACGACAATGGTGGCACTGTTTCATTCTTTCTATTTAACACAGTTTAAGCTCTAAGCTCTATCCACAAATCAATACTTGAGCTGGGAAAATGGCTGCATGACATCTAGAGTGAAAACTATCTATGATTTTATTTTTCTCTCTTGTAAAGGCTTCTTCCAATTGTTTAGAGCCGTTACTGGATAGATTCTCATTTCCAACTCAGTCCACATTATTTTGTGTCAAAAGTAATTCATATTCAACATTTTGTGGAGTTTTACCAATTAATTTCACTGAGATTTCAAAAACCTTAACAGGGGATGACAATTGCTGACTGAAGTGAGGTGCAAACCTAAAACAAAGTTATCGTGTGTGTAGAATTCCTACAAAGTTGCAGATTTCTGACATATGATGAGTTCAGTAAATTGTTTTGACTTTCACACTAACTCTTGTTCTTGTTGTAAAGATGTGGAAACTTGTCATTTGTTCAGTCAAATGTTCAGAAACATGCTGCCACCCTGCCATATATTTGGAAAGTCAAAAATCAGAAGTCGCAATCTTGTTACATTCTCCTTCTTTTCAACACCAACATACCAATCAAACTGAAGGATTGGCAAATCAATAACGTGTGTTTTGTTTTGAAGATGAGATTGTATACAGATAAACTTCACTGGCAGACAATGAGGTACCATTCTGACATTGTCCATTGCTGTTTACAGACTGCTCAGTAAGTCATGGGATTAATGTACCATACACTGTGGAGGTAGATAATGATTGACAGTCCTTTAAGATAAGTTTCCTTAAAGGTAAATCCACATTAACAAAGAAGTAGGCTGATATTGGGAAACTACTATTCTAAGATTGCTGGCCAGAATAGAAACCTTTGTGTCATTCCAGCCTCAATAATGTTGGAGACTGAGTCGTAGCTGCAAATGTAAGATTATAATACTGTAAGTAAGACGAACAGAAGTAGGCCATTTAGTTCTTTGTGTCTGCTCTACCTTTCAAATTGAATGATAGCTGATCAGATTTGCTCACATCCACTTTCCTGCTCTTCCCCATAACCCTTGATTCCTCTCCTGATTGAAACACTACCTGCTTCAGCTTTAAATGTACACAAGGATTCTGCTCCCTCAGATATCTGTGTCAAGCAGTTCCAAAGACTCTCATCCATTTGAGAAAGGAAATTCCTCCTCATGTGAGTCTTAAATTGGCACCCCTTTATTCTGAGTCTGTGCCCTCTGGCCCATGACCTTTCCATGCGGGGAAATAGCCTCTCAACATTTACCCTGTGAGCTCTTTAAGAACCCTATATGTTTCAATGAGATCACCTCTCACTCTTCTCAGTTCCAATGAGTAGAGTCCAACCTGTTTTGTGAATCTTTTCTGAACTGCCTCCAATGAAATAATATCTTTCCTTAAATAAGGAGATCAAAACTATCCTGTGTACTCCAGGTGTGATCTCACCAGCATCTTGCACAGCTGCAATAAAACTGCCCTACTTTATAATCCAAACCCCATGAAAATGGCCAATGTTCCATTACATGCTGCACTTATTGTGCTAGCTTTCTGTGTTTCATACACAAGTAACCGCTGCTTTCTGAAGTTTTGCTCAATTTAAATAATACTCTAATCTTTTGTTCTTCCTTCCAAATGAACAACTTCACATTTTCCCAATTTATACCTCATTTGTGAATCTCTTGCCCATTTATTTAACCTTTCAGTATCTTTCTGTAAACAGTGTGTATCTTTCTTGCAACTTGCCTATCCACCTAATTTGTTTGCCTGCAAATTTGGCTCCAATAGCTTTACTTTCTATTGTGATATTTTGGATGCTACTAGTTGAATTAAACTCAGTCATCTACTGAGGTGGGATTTGAACCCATTTCTGCAGAGCATTAGCCTGGATTAGTAGTCCAATAATTATGTCTACATCACGGTACCACCACCAGGGCCCTAACTCTAATTGTAGTCTATTAAATGCAAATAATTTATATTACATAATTATCCTTCACTCTACCTTTTGTTGGAAATATCAGAACAATTTGCTGCAATTTCTGTAATTAATTCATCCTGTTACGCTCTTTAAAAACTCTGTAAATTGTGTGCGTTGCTGCTTGCTGAGTAAACAAACATTGCTTGTTGCAAGTACCCCTGTAAATCTTGCCTGCCTCCAATAATTAATTGGCTGTCATAGAATGTCAATAGACACTCAGTAAGAATTATTTATTTGTCCAAAACACTGTGAACTACACCTGAGAGAGTTAGAGACTGGTGTTATGCAATTTTTTAAAAAAATGTCTTAGATAATCTTAATCTTCCTGGCCTGCCTGAGCCCTACAGCTGGAAAACTGCAGTATACACAAAATCCAGACCAAGAAGAACCCAGTCTGCTTGGATCAAGCCCTTTCCATGACCTCAGAATTGTATTAAGCACTCACTTACAATTTCAGATAGCAGTAATCAAGACTCTCTGGGGCCACATGAACACTATGGCTTGAAATAACCCACCACATTTCAAGTGAAACTGATAGATCCCAGGGAAACGCAAATGGAAAACACTAATTTCAGAAGGTCTGTGCATTTTTTTATTCTCTATCATTGATGCCCAGGGATGGAGCATTCCTATGGGACAAACATCAGGAAAATCAGTCTCACTGATCTTCAGGACTTATGAGTCAGGGAAGGTATACAAAGAGTGAATTCAACTGCTATATTCTTTAAGGAAGAATGAGCACCACAATAACTCTGTGTGACTTTCAATTAGGCTGAACTATAGAATTCTCATGAGAGGATTGACACTTCCAGAAATGCTTGCAGTTGATTTAATGTCCATTCTGAAAGATGCTGGGGTAAATTACAAAGAACTGACACAATAACTGCATTATAATGTTACACACGGACTGCAAAAGAGTAGGAAGAGTGTAAACTGTGATGCAAAATGTCCGTGAATATTATTTAATAAAGTCATTAACCTAGTTGAAACAAAGAAACACAATACTGTTGCTTCTATCAGACAGTGAGATGATTCTGTTAATAATATGAAATTACTGTATTGATCTGATCTTGATAAATCTCCCTGAACCTGATTGCCTCCCCAGCTTGGCTTCAACAGCACATTCGATATTATTCAAAGTATCCGTTACTATATTAGAAACACTGTTAATAGCTGGGAGTCTCATGCAGCTATATCAAAATACTTTCTCTTTGCTAGAGGAATCTAATACTCGTTCAATATCACAAACCCAATAATTGGTTCTGGTTAAAATCCTTTAACGCTTGCCACCCATAACAATTTTACGGAATTAAATCCAGGTTGTTTAAATCAGAAAATGTAATTGAACAAGACACAGAGCACATCACTTTTACTTAAAACCCCTGAGGATGAAGCACAGGATGGTTCTTCAAAGCAACTAACATCAGACACAGGTGACAGTAATTTGAGTGCTGTTATTAATGATAGCTCAACATTTCAAAGTCCAAGTTGTCGAGTACAAGTTTGTTGACAAATGTTCACTTTCCTTCAAATTCAACAATGCAGAAGATTTGCATGCAAGGAAGACGGGGAAATAAATAATGTTCAGAAAAGATTATCAGAGATTGTAAATTGCTCCCCCGTCACTGACAATGCAGCCAATATTTCAGTTTTTCGCAACAGCTTTAGAGATCAAACCAGAATTGAAAAGCAGATCATCCATTCATGAATTCAGAAGCCAACACAACAGCGATTTCAATCATTTTTATTTCAGCTTACGCCAGTACACTCAAGAGCCAACAGAATGTTATTTTAAGCTTACAATGTTGTCAAAATTTAAACAGGAACATTGTAATTGCAAAGTGAAGGATCATGGCCAACCTTGTTCATCTTTTACTCTGCTGTAGGCCATATGCTACCATAATAAGATTGTTGTTGACTGCTCATCAAAATCATCACATCAATTAACTTACTACAGGCCCAAGCCTGAGATGAGGATGTTGTCACTGATAGAAAGCTTTATAAACCACGGTCAATATTATCTGATGCAGTCTTGCATGCTACATTGATATGTTGCCTCAAAGTAATCATATGTTCACTACATCTTTCAAAAGGTTGGACTGGCACATGGTTATTCAAATAGACCAAGGCATGATGTACTGATGTTGCCTTAATGTTTAACTCAGTATTAGCAAAGCATGTTGGCAAATTATGAACCCAGAACTGCTGTTTGTGACATTCAAACAACACATGGTTGATTTCTGCTTTGTTTTTGGCATTAATAATTAAAGTGGTAAAGACACCATAATGAGGAGGTGACAATGGTTTAGTGATATTATCACTGGACTAACAATCCAGAGAGCCAGGTAGTAGCCCATAATAGATGGTGGAACTCAAATGCAATTTCAAAAATTCTGGAATTAAAAGTTTAATGACGACATGAAGCCATTCTTGTAAAAACCCATCTGATTCACTGACGTCCTTTTGGGAAAGAATCTGCCATATTTACTTGGTCTGGCCTCCAGGCAAATCCAAATATGTAGCAACGTAATAGTTGACTCTTAGCTGCCCTCTGAAATGGTCTCGCAAGCTACAAAGACAACTTGGGATGGGCAACAAATACTGGTCTAGCCAATGACAAGTGAAAATACTGAACCTATCAAAAAATGCACCAACATATTGTTGGGAATATCATTTGGTAGGTTTTGATTCAGCTAAAAGTAAGGGGAAGTCTAATAGATATGTGGAAGTCATGGTCAGATGATAAAGTCACCATAGTCTCACCAGACCATAGGGTAACTCTCTCATTAGATTGAGATGACTGTTGGTGGGTTAACCTGATGTGAGGGGAGAAATTGAGAAGCGAGACGTTCATGGTAACCTTTGTCAGTGTGGAAATTGAATTGAACATGATTCAAGCTAGGTACATACCATGACAAATAAGTACGGGGTATCAAAAGCTAGAGTACCCTAGATAATGAAGGATATTAATGAGAAAATAAGGAAGTAAAAGGAAGCATATGATACATTCCAGAAAAATAATAGCAATATCAGTCAAGAAGAGTACCTCAAATGCAGCAGATGGGCTAAGGCTGGAATAAGGAAGGCTAAGAGGAAGCATGAGCAAAGGAAGGCGGGGTGCACTACAGCAAAAAGTAAAATGTTCTCCAAGTATATTAATTATAAAAGGATAGAGTGGGTTCCATAAGGAATAAGCAGTGTAGACTCTGGATGTAGGTTTGCTCATTGAGCTGGAAGGTTTGTTTTCAGATGTTTCATCACCATACTAGGTTATATTATCAGTGACTAGATTAGAGTGGTGCTGGAAAAGCACAGCAGGTCAGGCAGCATCCGAGGAGCAGGAAAATCGGCATTTCGGGCAAAAGCCCTTTATCAGGAATGAAGGCAAGGAGTCTCGGGATGAAAAGATAAATGGGAAGGGGGTGGGACTGGGGAAAAGGTAGCCAAAAGTACAATAGGTGGATGGAGGTGGGGATGAAGGTGGTAGGTCAGAGAGGAGGGTGGAGTGGATAGGTGGGAAGGAAGATTGGCAGGTAGGACAGGTCATGGGGACAGTGCTGAGCTGGAAGGTTGGAACTGGGGTAAGGTGGAGGGAGGGGAAATGAGGAAACTGGTAGTCCACATTGATGCCCTGGGTTTTAAGTGTTCCGAGGCGGAGGGTGAGGTATTCTTCCTCCAGGTGTCGGGTGGTGAGGGAGCGGCGGTGGAGGGGGCCCAGGACCTGCATGTCCTCGGCAGAGTGGGGGTGGGGGGAGTTGAAATGTTGGGCCATGGGGCGGTGGGGTTGATTGGACCGGGTGTCATGGAGATGTTCCATAAAGCGCTCTGCGAAAAGGCGTCCAGTCTCCCCAATGTAAATGAGACCACACCGGGAGCAATGGGGAGCATAAATGACAGTGGTGGATGCACAGGTGAAACTTTGATGGATGTGGAAGGCTCCTTTGGGGCCCTGGGGATGGAGGTGAGGGGGGAGGTATGGGCGCAGGTTTTGCAATTCCTGTGGTGGCAAGGGAAGGTGCCAGGAGAGGAGGATGGGTTGTTTGTGGGCATGAACCTGACCAGGTAGTCACAGAAGGTACAGTCTTTATGGAAAGCGATAAGGGGTGCAGAGGGAAATATATCTCTGGTGGTGGGGTCCGTTTGGAGATCGTGAAAATGTCGACGGATGATGCAATTTATGCGAAGGTTGGTAGGATGGAAGGTGAGGACTGGGGGGTTCTGTCCTTGTTGCGGTTGGAAGGGTGTGGTTTTAAGGTGGAGGTGCGGGACATGGATGAGATGCGTTGGAGGGCATCTTCAACCACGTGAGAAGGGAAATTGCAATCTCTAAAGAAGGAGGTGATCTGGTGTGTTCTGTGGTGGAACTGGTCCTCCTGGGAGCAGATACAGCAGAGAAGGAGGAATTGGGAATACGGGATAACATTTTTGCAGGAGGTAGGGTAGGAAGAGGTATAATCCAGGTAGCTGTGGGAGTCGGTGAGTTTGTAAAAAATGTTAGTGTCAAGTCAGTTGTCATTGATGGAGATGGAGAGATTGAGGAAAGGAAGGGAGGTGTCAGAGATCGTCCAGGTGAATTTAAGGTTGGGGTGGAATGTGTTAGTGAAGTTGATGAACTGCTCAACCTCCTTGTGGGAGCACGAGGTGACGCCGATGCAGTCATCAATGTAGCGGTGGAAGAGGTGAGCATTGATGATGGCATTGCTGACTGCATCGTTGCCACCTCGTGCTCCCACAAGGAGGTTGAGCAGTCTTCACTTTTGCCTACATCATCAGTGAGCCTCCAATGAAGCGCTGGTATTATGTTCCACTTTATATTTATGTGTTTAGGTTTCTTTGATTGGTGATATCATTTCTTATGTTAGTGATGTCACTTATTGTTCCTTTTCTCAGAGGGTGGTAGATGGGGTCCAAATCGATGTGTTCATTGACCGAGTTCCGGTTGGAATGCTATGCTTCTAGGAATACTCATGCGTGTCTCTGTTTGGCATGTCTTAGAATGGTTGTTTTGTCCCAAAGAGGTGCCCTTCCTCACCTGTATGTAAGGATACGAGTGAGAGTGGCTATTGATGTTCGTGTATCCTGGTGGCTAGTTTTCTGCCTGTTTGCCCAATGTATTTTGTGAATGACATTATTTTTGTTTGTTGTGGGTATAGAATCTTTGAAGTTTATAAGCTGCTGTTTACTGTGTAAACTCTTCACTGAAACAAAGCATATGGTAGAGGTGCTAAATGAATACTTTTTTCTGACCTGAAATTAGAAGATGGTGGCAATGGCCCATGTGAAAATGTGGATGTTGAGCAACTACACAGTATAGTGATAGACAAAGGAGAGATGCAACACTCTCGGTGGAGAAGTCACTTGGCCCAAATAGAATGCATCCTAGATTGTTGAAAGAGGCAAGGGACAAAATTCAGGAACCATTGACAGAAATTTACTATAGAATTAGTCTCAGGGGTCTGGAGGATTGTAAATGTGATGCCATTGTTTAAGGAAAGGCAAAAGCTAAGCCAGAAAACTACAGATCTCTCAGCTTGACATTCAATACTGGGAAATCTGCCATTATTGTTTTATTCATTCAGGGGATAGGTGTGCCACCAGCTCGGCCAGCATCCCAAAGGGTTGTTAAGAGTCAACCACATTGTAGTGGATTTGGAGTCACATATAGCCAGACCAGGAAAAGATGGCATATTCATTCCCTAAAGGACATTAGTGAACCAAATGGGTTTTTCCAATGATTGACAATGGATTCATGATCAGAGTCCTAATGCCAGATATTTATTGAAGTAAAATTACACCATCTGTCATGGCGGGATTGAACTCAGGTCCCTAGAATGTTAACTGGGTTGATGTATTAAGGGTCCAGTGATAATACCATTACGCCACCTCCTCCCTATAATATAGGATAAGATAGGTATACACTTTGAGAAAAGTAACTGCAAACTAGATAGTCAGGTCATGTCTGACAAATTTAATTAATTCTTTGGTGAGATGACACAGGCAGTGGATGAGAGTAGTGCTGAGAATGTTGCATATTTAGACTTTCAGAAAGAATTTGATACAATGCCACATGGCAAGCTAGATAGCAAATTAGGAATGGTTGAGGTTGCTGGATATTTGGCAGCATGAATTATAAGTTGGCTAAAAGATAAGAAACAGATGGCATTTCTCATATTGGAGATGAGTTGAAAGTGATGTTGACTAGGGATATGTGTTGGGATCCTTGCTTTTTTTTCTATATAAACCATTTGGAGATGGGTGCTCTGGGCAAACTCTCTAAATTGCACATGATACTAGGTCCTTTTGGACCTAGACAAAATCTTTAAATTGCAGATGATAGAAACTAGATAGAATAGTAAATAGTGAGGATGACACAAAGTGACTTCAGAGGCATATTGACAGTTTAAGTAAATGGATTGCAGATGGATTGCAATGCAGAGAAATGTGAGAAAATGCATTTTAGTAGAATAAAAACCTTGTAGAGACAAGATAGGTCCAATGGAACAAATTTGAGGAAAGTACAGGAATCCTGGAACCTTGGGGTTCAAGTGCATAATTCTTTGACGGTGGCTGGGCAAGTTGAAACAGATGTAAAGAAGGCTTTTGGGATCCTTGGCTTCATCAATAAAGACAGAGTACAAAAACAATAAAGGGATAAGACACCTCTGTAAATCATTGGTTGGACCACATTTAGAATATTTTGCTTAGATAAAGGGCACTTTACTTAAGGTAGGAAATACATACCCTGGAGAGAGTTCAAAGGAGATTTACTAGAATGATACATGGAGTGAGAGATTTTAGATACAATGAAAGATTAGAGAAATTGTACGTCTTCTCAACTGAGCCATAGAAATCGACAGCACAGAAGAAGGCCTTCAGCCCATCACGTCTGCACTAGTCAAAAGCTAGCACTTAACTATTCTAATCCATTTTTCCAGTACTTGCCTTGGCATCACAAGTGCACATCTAAATACTTCTTCATTCAAAGAGTTATTAGATTTTAGTATACACTGCTTGGAGAGTGGTGGAAGTGGATTCCAGGGGACATTTCAAAAGAGAACTGAAAAATGATTAATTTTGAGGGCTACAGAGATAGAGCTGGAGAATGGGATGAGCTGGGTAGCTATTTCAGGAACCAGTGCAGACACAATGGGTCTAATGGCCTCCTGCTGTACCGTAAAATTCTATGATTCTGCATTTTTGGCAACACTCTGCACCACAAGCCAACTGTCCAGCCAACTGAGCTAACTGACCTCCAATATCAAACAACTTTGCTAAGACACTTATTTTTGTATCAGAGGTATTGCCTCAAAGCAAACAAAAGAACATGCAGTGTTCCTGGTATGGTGGTAGCCATTGCACTGTTATACATAGAATGACTTGTGGCATTCATTTCAAATACTGCTCAGGTTGACATTTGTTTCAGGCACAGTTTTCCTTTAACCCAATTAAGTCTCAAACCCGGATAAAATTGCCTTATTACTCCATTATCATGAAGATATGGCTGCTGCCATTTCAAAATAATGGATGCAGTTTTAGTCATCCTTAAAAATCCTGCAGATGCTGGAGTGGTTCCTGCAGGAACAAAACATAACCCCATGTAAAAAAGGGAGAGGAGAAAAAAAGGGAACCACAGACCTGTTAACCTGACATCAACATCAGAGAATTGTAGAATCCATTGTAAAGGATGTGGTAAAGAAACATTTCAATACTGATGGCAGGGTCGGACCAAGTCAACATGGATTTATGAAAGGGAAATCATGTTCAGGTTTTTGAGGGTGTAACGAGCAGAATATGTAAAAGGAAACCAGTGGATGTGATGCATTTGTATTTTCGGGGTACTTTCACCAAGATATCAGACAAGATTAGTGTGTTTTCAAAAAAGAGAGAGGTTTATGTGACTTGAGAAGGAGGAATTCCCAGACATCTCATTGCCTATAATGCCAATGGCATTATCCTCCATTGGAATTTAAGTTTGTAATGTAGCAAGACCTCTTTCTACTACTTATGTATCAAATTCTCTCAGAAGAAAGGGAGTGGGATCGTGCGTGGTCTGTGATGGGGACTGAGACAGAGACAAAGCAGTAAACAGATGGTAAAACTTGGAACTGAATACCCCAGCTGTACTGGAGTTCCATTTTCAGATATGCAAGACAAGTCAAACAGTTTGTATCAATTCCAATTTTAACTGTTTTTCCTTTGTGTTCTTAAAGCATTTCCTGAAATGGTTAAAAAAAAGCTTTTCTCTTCACATTGTGCACTGCCTGGTAAGCTTAGTCTTTCCAGCATTTCCTGCTTTTGTGTCAGGTGTCATCTTTTGTCGGATATGCCTGTTGTGTTTACATGCAGGTTGTCTGTCGCATCAACTTAGAATTGGTCAGTCTGACTGAAAATACACACCTGGAAGTGAGCAGCAGTTGTGATCTAGAAAGGAAAAGCATGTATTAATGTCTGAGTGCAAGCAGTCAGTGTGACAATACTCCAGATTTTGCAGTCAGCAGAGAATGACAGTCTCCAGTGTGCAAATTAATTGCATTCATCCACAGACTTTCTTTTGCTTTGCATTGGAACTTGAAGTGATAAGAAATTTATTTTCTGCACAGATCTATGTGAACAGGGAAAACAGCTGCATATGTTTCAGATTGAAGAATGCTTACCAACTCACCCAGGCCATGAAATTGAATCAGGTCTGAAATGGACGTAGTTATTGCAATGTATAGTAAACCCAGAGTCATTGCTTCTAATGCAGTCAGCACACATGTTTTGTGCAAACTTCATGCAAGAAGCGTACTGGTGTTTGGATGTACTCTTCACCAGAGCACAAACACTGGCACCACACAAACAGTACACAAAGCTAGCCCAACACCACCTAATATCCGACTGCCCCTGAAAGGAGAGATAAATTCTAGCTGGCACAGATGTTGCATCTGGTGACAGAAGAGAGTGAGAGCAGGAAGACAAGGTCCTCCAAACTGTCAAAGATTAGGTGGACCCGAGGAGAGCAGATGGCCAGAAAGCCATCCAGGCAAACCGTTATGATAGCAGAAGTGGTGGTCAGTTCCAGGAATCTAACCCTGAGGACCTAGATGAAGTACTGCAAAACCCTAAACAAATTCATGAGTTGTGAAGGCTTGCAAATGCATCTTCAAATGTCATGTGCCACCAGCACAGCGTGTTTGTTCACAAAATGCTCAGTGGACCATAGCCCAATTACTCATGTACCCACAATCTCCACTGGAATTCATGTGCTACATTCATACCTTTGTATGCTTAATTATGCTGTTATCTTTAAAACTACATCTTGCAGTATGTATACATAAATTGCTAATATTTGAACATTGGCAATCACATTACTTAAACATATTGAATTACACTCATTGAGAAACTTCCCTCTCTTTTGTCAGACACGAAACAGAGCATTAGCAGCATGTTACCAGCTATATGTGCGAATGAAAGAAGAAGTGAATGATTACCATTATTTCAGCAAATATCAGCGAGGGCATAAGTGGGCTAAAACAATTGAAGATGATAAAGCTTCCATATGCAATCACAAATTCCACATCCTTCACATCTTACAATATCTCAGATCAAGAGTGTGTCACCATGTCTCTTCATGATTGACCCTGATGCCTTTATCCTTTCAGATCTCCAAGAACTGCAACCTGATCAGATAGTTTTCGAAGAATAATAGATAGAAGAGCAGGTAGCCATCCCACCTATCGAGTACAATCAGCTAATTTGAAGGTGTATTCCTTTCCCACTTCTCAATTCTTTTCTTGCTGTATGATTATCTTCATGTTCATGGCTGTGCTGGGCAATTGAGGTGGTCAGGCTGACCTCAGATGAGCATTTTAGACTGAGTATCTTTCAATGTTCACCTCACCATGAAGAATTTCGGGCCTGTTTGATTTCTTATCTTCACAACTGAGTATTTACAACCACTGTGTTCAGAAAACAATTGCCATAAGTGGCGAGTTGGAGAGGGTTGGTATCATGTTGCCAGCATACTTTAACAGTAACACTGAGAATCATTGGATAGATTTACTGTCACTAATCCTTCTCGCTGGTCTTGCTCTAAGCTACTGCTATCAAGGTAGGAAGGATGCCCACACAACTTGCTTGGCAGAAGTTCAACTCAATCTTAACAAACAGTAAAGATTTAATACACGGCACTTATTAGCTTGTTACATTGCATTTAAGGCACATATGATGTTTTGAGAGATATCAGACTCAATTTAAAGGTGCACATTACTGCCAATGAAACATTATGGTATACATGAGGACCAGAGAGATTGATTGAAAATGAATAGGGCAAACAACACTTCTGACATAAAGTAATAAAGAGTGACATATGACGAATCAAAATTTCACTATAAGAGTTATTTTAACTGATTTATACTGACCTATTTGTTATATAAGAGAGTTTGCAGCTGAAAAAGTTAAATGACGTCATAAGATAGGCTCCATTTTCCATGATGTAAGAGATTATTCCTGGGTCAAGCTATCCAGTGTTTTTAGGCTGTCCAATGTGATCTTGTTTGGATTAGATTAGATTCCCTTCGGCTCAACAAGTCCACACCGACCTCTGGAAGATTAACCCACCCAGACCCATTCCTCTACCCTATATTTACCCCTGACACTAGTTCACCGAACACTTTGGGCAATTTAGCATAGCCAATCCACCTGACCTGCACATCTTTGGATTGTGAGGTGGGACTGTGTGGAGTTTGGGTGGAGTTTGGAGTTTCCTCTGGGTGCTCCAGTTTCCTCCAACAATCCAAAGATGTGCAAGTCAGGTGAATTGATTACTCATTTATCACTCTTAATTACTTTCTGTCATAAGTATTGTTTGCCCTCTTCATTTTCAATCAATCTCTATGGCCCTCAAACTTGCTCTTGGACCCTGTGTTTTTCTCCCTCTCTTTCGTTATGTTCTCTTCTGTATGCCCTTTGCTCACTGCCTGCCGATCAAAGATTTTGCTTTCCATATAATTTACATATTCTCATGGTGTGGAGAGCTAGATTTAATTTGAAGGCTTCAAACTGATGTTAGACTAAAAAAAAAGTCTTTTTTCTCTGTCACTGGGACTCTAATCCTATGTATTCTTGCTTTTGTGTGAAGGAATAGAAATTCAACTCCATGGCAGAAGGTGAATTAGGAAGGAATTGGCCAGCTAAACTTGGTTTAAACAGAATGAAAGAAATAAACAAATGAAAATATATAAAGAAAGTAATATGAATCGAGCAGCAGGGATAATATTGTATTGAACCTCAATAATCATATTCACCGTTGTAAAAGAACAAACCTATCACCTTGTGGCTTATTGTAGCACCAAAAATAATGGCCTGTTCTAGCATTATAATTTCTATGTTACTGCATAACTTTTTTAATGTAAGCTGATTATCACATAGCTACTTGTGATTGATGAAACTGGCTAGAAAACTCAGGAAAAGTGCTAATAAGTATTAGTCCACTTCAATTTCAATTTTTTTGAACTTCAGTTTTTTATAAGAAAATATGGTTTATTTGCTTTAGTCAAGTTGATGTAGGGAATCAATAAAAACTATATTCTACTCTTCCAATTATTAGTAAAAGGGTTATTCTTGCATCACTGATTTGTAATGTCTGAAGGCTACTCCAGTACCATATAAAGAGCTTAGAGCTACTCTAAGAATTACCATATAAGCACCTATTAAAAGGAATGAAGGTCTTCAAAATCTAATGTTTGCGTGTTGGTTTCCTATCCTCAATTCATAAATTCGAGTCATACAGCACAGCTTCAGTCAAACTAGTCCATGCCAACCATGATACCAAACTAAACTTAGCCCACTTCACAGGGATCACAGAAACTTGGCCCATATCCCTCCTTAAACCTTTCCTATTCCTGAAATAATCCAAATATCTTTTATTTATTGAAATGGTGCCTGACCCATTACTTCCCTTGCCATTTCATTCCACACACTAACCATACTCTGTGTAGAAAAGGTTGCCCCTCGGGTCATTTTTAAAACTTACTCCTGTCATGCTAAAACATGCCCCCTATCTTTGAACTGATAGTAGGGAATATCTGAGAGTGTGTGTGATGGGATTGATCTGGTGGTTGTCAGCGCACAGTTGAAAAAAAATGCTTTCAGATAATGTCACTGACTATACAGTGACCCTATCTCAAACTAGAAGTATCGCATTGCCTGGAAAGCAGTTTATAGCCCAGGAGCATTAGAGAGAGGCGCTATAGAAATGAATTTGAGTGTGCACTCCAGTGCCAGTACTGAGGGAGTGCTGCAGTGGTGGGTATGCAGCTTTTCAGATGAGATGAAACCAGTCATGTCTGCCTCCATCAGGAAACTGAGCCATAATGCTTTTTCGAGATAGAGAAAAAGAGCCTGACGAATGTTGATTTCTCATCCAATCACAGGGAATAAGTGATCATTTTCATGTTGCACTTCATGGGAGCTTGCTGTGCACTGAGCAGCTGCCATGTTTACAACATTATAACATGTCAAAAGTACTTCCTTGATCGTAAAGTGCTTTGGAACACCCGGAGGTCATAAGAGGATGTATGTTACTCTCTTTCTTATTTTCTTTCTTTACCAGGCTTTCGGCATGCAGCCTTGTGGTTGATTCCCAGATCGGTGAATTAGAGTTGGCACCAACCCATGAACCACTCTTTTGTCAGCAGCAGGTAGCAGTAGGTAACCAGGAATCCTGGCCAATACTAACCACTGAAAGGCAAATTGCAAAGAACCCTTTTCTCTGCTGAAATCAGCTGACTCAATACAGCCCCAGGGCAGTGAACACAGTGACCCCTCCCTGGCTTGCTCAGAACTGATCCAATTTAAAATAATGCATTTCAACCAAGGAGTTATATTGTGTTTGAAAACAAATGCATCCCAGGCGCAACATGAGTTTATGATCTTAGCTAACTTAGCACTGAAGACTGTTTGGCAATTGGATACCAGGCAACACACAGTGCATTTTTAAAACATCCTTCTCAAATAGACCTTGACCGTTTCTCCAAAGTGATGGTGCCAAAGTTAATCTTTGCACTTTGCCTGCAGGCTTTGATACAGTGACCATCCCACCATCCTCAAATGCCTCCCTGCTGGTGTGTGGGTGGGTGAGGCTGCTCTCATCAGCCTCTGTCCTTATCTCATCATAGCCAAAGAATCATTGGCAATTGAAACTAAATATAACATATGCTGGAAATCTGAAACAAGCACAGAGAATATTGCAGAAACTCAACAGTTTTGGCAGCATCTGTGGAGAGAGAATCAAAGCTCGTGTTTTGAGTCTGGCATTACTCCTCTTCAGAGATTAGTTGTCTGAAAAAGAGTCATGCTGGATCCGAAATGTTAACTCTTTTCTCTCTCCACAATTATTGCTCTTCCTGCTCCAACAGCATTACCTCCTGCAAAGAGGTAAGCACCCTTCTGTTTCTTATCCACACACTGTCCGTTACTGTCATTATTGAATGCAGCTGTTTTTAATCGTGCATTAACCACTGCTAGTTTTAGAATTAGAATCGCTGCAGGCCATTTGGCCCCACAATCCACATCAACCCTCCGAAAACCATCCCACCCAGGTCCATTCCCCTACACTGATTACTCCAGATTTCCCTGTACTATTACACCTAGCCTACAGTCCCTGAACACTACAGGAAATTTAGCATGGTCAATTCACCTAACCTGCACATCTTTGGATTGTGAAAGGAAACTGAGCACCTGAAGAAAACCCACGCATTCACAGGGAGAATGTCCACACAGACAGTCACCCAAGGTTGGAATTGAACCCAAGTCCCTGGCGCTATGAGGCAGCAGTGCTAACCACTGAGCCACCGTGTTGCCCTTGGAAGGGTCTTCAAATGAGACTTTGTTATTGACCCACCACCCACGCCCTCCACCTCCTCCAAGACTTCCATTTCCCCAGCCCCCAACACCTCATCTTCACCGTGGATATCCAATCCCTCTACACCTCCATCCGCCATGATCAGGGCCTCCAAGCCCTCCGTTTTTTCCTCCCCAGACATCCCCAACAGTACCCTTCCACTGACACTCTCATTCGTTTGGCCGAACTGGTCCTCACTCTTAACAATTTCTCCTATGAATCCTCCCACTTCCTCCAGACCAAAGGGGAAGCCATGGGCACCCGTATGGGCCCCAGCGATGCCTGTCTCTTTGTTGGCTATGTAGAACAGTTGATCTTCCGTAATTACACCGGCACCACTCCCCACCTCTTCCTCCGCTACATTGATGACTGCATTGGCGCACTTCGTGCTCCCGCGAGGAGGTTGAGCAATTCATCAACTTCACCAACACATTCCACCCTGACCTTAAATTTACCTGGATCATATCTGACACCTCCCTCTCCTTCCTGGACCTCTCCATCTCCATTAGTGACGACCGACTTGACACTGACATTTTTTACAAACCCACCGACTCCCACAGCTACTGGATTACATCTCTTCCCACACTATCTCTTGCAAAAATGCCATCTCTTGCAAAAATGCCATCCCGTGTTCCCAATTTCTCTGCCTCTGCCGTATCTGCTCCCAGGAGGACCAGTTCCACCATAGAACACACCAGATGGCCTCCTTCTTTAGAGACCACAATTTCCCTTCCCACGTGGTTGAAGATGCCCTCCAACGCATCTCGTCTACATCCCGCACCTCCGCCCTCAGACCCCACCCCTCCAACCGTAACAAGGACAGAACGCCCCTGGTGCTCACCTTCCACCCTACAAACCTTCGCATAAACCAAATCATCCGCCGACATTTCTGCCACCTCCAAAAAGACCCCACCACCAGGGATATATTTCCCTCCCCACCCCTTTCTGCCTTCCACAAAGACCATTCCCTCCGTGACTACCTGGTCAGGTCCACACCCCCCTACGACCCACCGTCCCATTCTGGCACTTTCCCATGCCACCGCAGGAACTGTAAAACCTGTGCCCACACCTCCTCCCTCACCTCTATCCAAGGCCCTAAAGGAGCCTTCCACATCCATCAAAGTTCTACCTGCACATCCACTAATATCATTTATTGTATCTGTTGCTCCCGATGTGGTCTCCTCTACATTGGGGAGACTGGGCGCCTCCTAGCAGAGCGCTTTAGGGAACATCTCCGAGACACCCACACCAATCAACCACACTGCCCCGCGGCCCAACATTTCAACTCCCCCTCCCACTCTGCTGAGGACATGGAGATCCTGGGCCTTCTTCACCGCCGCTCCCTCACCACCAGACGCCTGGAGGAAGAACGCCTCATCTTCCGCCTCGGAACACTTCAACCCAGGGCATCAATGTGGACTTCAACAGCTTCCTCATTTCCCCTTCCCCCATCTCATCTTAATTTCAAACTTCCAGTTCAGCCCTGTCCCCTTGACTTGTCCGGACTTGTCCAACCTGCCTAGCTCCTTTTCCACCTATCCACTCCACCCTTCCCTCCTTGACCTATCACCTTCATCTCCTCCCCCACTCACCCATTGTACTCTGTGCTACTCTCTCACCACCCCCACCCTCCACTAGCTTATCTCTCCATGCTTCAGGCTCACTGCCTTTATTCCTGATGAATGGCTCTTGCCCGAAACGACGATTTCGCTGCTCGTTGGATGCTACCTGAACTGCTGTACTCTTCCAGCACCACTAATCCAGAAGTAAGTGGAAAAGCTGTTTCTTATCCACCCTATCCATGCCCTTCAGAATCTGTTTGTAAGGATACTAGTAAGAGTGGGTTATATCTTTTTGTGGTTAGTTGATGTTCATGTAACCTGGTGGCTAGTTTTCTGCCTATTTGTCCAATGTAGTGTTTGTTACAGTTCTTGCAAGGTATTTTGTAAATGACTTTAGGTTTGTTTGTTGTCTGTATATCCAGCTTCTCTACACACCTAAACTACTGCATCTCAGGCAGCATCCTGGTGAATCTCCTCTGCATCCCATACATTGCAATCAATGGTGACCAGAACTGCACATAGTACTCCATCTGGAGCTGCACCGAATTCCTGTTCAACTCCAACATCACTTCCCTGCTCTTAAAATTTATGCCATGTCTGATAAAGGCAAATGTCCTATTTTCCTGAAACTAACTATATTGAAGTCTGAAGCCATTTCCTTTGAGTACCATTACCGACTTCATTCACTTACCACCAATACCATGATTCATCTCGGCAACTACTTTCTACTAAAGCAGACCGTTAGCAACTTTGACCCAAACAAAAACTTCAGTCACATAGTCATGACATGACTAAGACCACCTTTTACCACTTCTGGAACATTACCTGACCCCATCTCTGCCTCAGATCATCTGCTGCTGAAACCCTCATCCATGTCTTTGTTCTATCCATTTTGGATATTCCAACAGCCTCCTGACTGACCTCCCTTGCTTTATCCTCTGCCAACTGGAGATCATCCAGACATCTGCTGCCCAGGTCCTTACTTGCACCAAGACCTGTTCGCCAACCAGCCCTGTGCTCACTGAACTTGCAAGCAACAGCCCTGGCTAAACAGTGTCATCATTTGACAGTGCTCATTCTTGTTTTCAAATGGGCTTGACTCTCCCAATTTTGGTAATCTCCATCACCCCACAAGACTCTGCAGTGGAGTCATAAAGATCTATAGCACAGAAAAAGGTCCTTCGACTCATTGAGTCTGCGCAGGTCAAAAACAACCACTTAACCAATTTCACCCTATTTTCCAGCACATGCCCCTTAGCCTTTAATATCTTGGCATTTGCAAACTTTGGTTATTCAGAACCAAAAGTTTCTGTGAAAAGTTTTGAGTTTTCTATACCTGGGAAAACCCACACACTGCAACTGTAAATAGCTCCTGATCATTATTAAAGGTAGACAATAAAAGACCAAAGTCAGACACGTATAGCGTACTTTTTAAGAAACATTTAGACAATACGGGTTAGTTTGTTGGAATCTCAATTCTGGTAGAAGAGTTTCGATAAGAAGAGGACTAATTAATGGTCAGACAATGTTGCACTGCAGCCCTGCACCTAGAAAGAGTGTTGTTCAGAAATGCAGCATCAAATCAAACAGATGAAGCTGCATGGTCTGTGCAAAGGCCGTGTCACAGATGGCCAGAGTAACTACCACCTCACATAAATGAGTGGAGGTGGTAGTGAGGAGGGGATTGGAGGGTTGAAACGAGACAGCAATCAGCACAATTCCGTCTCAACAGAAGAAGTCATGGGCACCACACCCAGTCACATTCCCACTGGAATCCTTTTTTTTGTTTACCCATGGGATGTAAGCATCACTGGCCAGCCCAGCATTGACAGCCTTTCCCAATTTGCCCTTGAGAAGGTGAGCTGCCTTCTTGAATCACTGCAGTCTATGTGCTGCAGGTAGACCCATATTGCCTTTGGGAGGAAATTCAGGGTTTTGAACCAGTGATCGTGAAGAATGGTGATACATTTCCAGGTCAGGATAGTGAATGACCTGGAGGGAAACTTGCAGGGAGTGTTGTTTCTGTAGATTTGCTGCCATTGTCCTTTTTGATGGAAATAGTAATTTGGTTGTAGATTATTCTTTGAATTTTGGAGTAGTGAGTTAGTGCCATCAGGGAGGTTTTGGATATTGACAGAGAGATGTAAGAATTCTCCATCCATGATTCTCAGTTAGCCAAAATATTATAAACACAGAATCAAAATACACAAAAGATCATAGATCCTGTATGGACAAACATATGTGCATATTTATCATATACATCATACATGTGCATGCACACACAACACTAATATTCCACACACACATATGAACATGCAGCACACACCATACAAACACACACATGTGGATGACACAAACACACAGAAATACTTATAACGATCAAATGGCAAGGCAGACCGTTGAGTAGAACAGGAGGACACAGACAGATGTCAGCACAAAGCCAAGTGCCATTCTCACTTTTCTGACAATGTCAGAACCAAACCAACAGATGGAACCTTGTCCCAAGCCCTCTCCAAATCTGAACTGGTCCCTGGCCTGCTGTGTAGCAAGAGGAACCTCCAGTCTTCAGTCGATATTACTCGCCACAATGTCTACACCAAAAAAATGGAAGAATGGTCCCAACACAATGCACTTGGGAGTGACACTAAATAGAATGTTATTCTTCTGCGAATACAAGATGACAAGAGCAGCAAAAGTCAAAACTCAAAGCATTCTATTTACCAGGCATGCTCAATCAACAGAAACCTGCTGTCACAACATTTTGGACCTTTACACATGTACTCTCATATGTCACAGCCAAGTACTGTGCACCTTTCTGGCAAAAGTCATCTCACACACATCTGTTAACACTCAATTGAATAGAACAATGTACATCAGAACTGGAATTCTCTACTCAACACCCTTCACCTGAGTAAAATTATCCTTGCAAATATTTCCCTCACAAATCTGTCAATTGACTAAAACTCTCAATCTGATTAAAACCATCTGTGCTGTAACTCACATACCATTTCCGTGAAGACCTGCTCAATCTACCCACCCTCACCTTCCATCTCATTGCCCTGTGTGCAGCAACCATTCGAAGCAAGACCTATCAGCACACATCTTTTGGATCAAGGAACGGGAAATGCAGTTCATCACTAACAAGTTCCTTGTGAAATACCATCTGTTGAATAGCAGTCTTTGAACTACCAGAGCAAGCATGACCCTCAATAAGCAAGTCCAGAACTGCCCAGGTTCCCTGTACAGTCAAGATCCATGGCTGGGGCTTCAGTACAAACTTCTCAAGAACTTGCAGAGAGACACAAACATGCAGCAGGTTAAGGAGGGGTGTCCCTGCTGCAGACAAAGTAACAGATTAAGTGAGCAAAAACGTTTTTGTTTGGTTTTGGGGATTAGAATTTGTAAAAGAAATAAATAAAATGCTAACATTATTGGGACCATGGAAAATAACCCTGGAAAACCTCAGACACACACAGCTTTTAATTACAAAGCGTATTTTTTTTTCAAGATGACGTACAACCAAAAGATTCAAAGACTTCTTTTTTTCAAGAGGGTCTTGGCGAGCTGAGGAATTGCCTCTCAGAAATTTGAGCAATTCCACAGAATTCTTCAGCTGGGACTTTCAATAGGTCCGATAACGGATAATCTGGATACCGGACAATCTGGATCGTTATTTTGATACTCACAAGCCTTAGCTCTGAAGATATAGCTAACAGAAAATCATCAGTAAAATCTTCACTTCATTAATTATTTGACATAAGAATTCAAACTAATGGTCTAATTTAAATGAAGATCAAACTATTGCTGTATGTTCACCAACATGTTCACCAAGCTAGAGATAACAGAGTCACAACAGTCCACAGCACAGAAAAAGGACCTTCAGTCCATCAAGTCTCCACCAGTCAAAAACCAACCACCTATCTTCCAGCTCGTGGTCTACAGCCTTGTATGCTTTAGCATCAAAATATAAACCTCCATACTTCCTAAATGTTTAGAGGGTTTCTACAGACATGGCAAATTGTGAAATATGAATTCAATAAAAATGTGGAATTAAAAGTGAGCTTAAGGGCACCAAAATATTGTGTTTTCAGTAATTTTGACATGGAATCATTAATTGAACATCAGCTATTGGGTCATCTGATCAATCTTTGATACAGGTTTTACAGCAGAATGACTGTTTAACATTATTGATTAATTTAATTCATCCATACTACAGTGCAGGTTACTGGTAGCAATATATGGTAACAGAAAGTTCCCAGTCTTTTGCAGTATCTTTCAGCATTTCACACACTTTAAGAAAGTCATATGTGGAGGTTTGAAGAGATTTAGATATTTTAAGAGCATTTTTAACCAGTTCCACACACTGGAAACTAAAGAAAGTGGAAGTTAAAATCCAAGCGGTACACTCAACGCCCACTTACAGCAGTTGGTCTCTTATGTAGTTGTTGTACCTGCTTGACTCAGATGGAATATGAGTATCAAACATAGTGAGAACTCACAAAATTACACAAATTTAAGAGTTATATTTATGGAGCTGGGGCAAAAGGAAGTGTTTATTTCAGGCCCACTGAGCAAGTTCAGGCTGCTACTGCCTTGGATGCACGCCATTCCTTTTTGCTTCCCACTGCAATACCATTCATCTCTCCAAAACACACTTCCACCAAAACAACTGGTGCAATCTGATCTCAATGTGAAAAAGGCTGCAAGTGGAAACTGTTTTGGAGGGCAACATGAAATGGAGAGCCTGATCTAAAAATGGATCAGGCCTCAAACAAGCCCTTCTGGAAGGGTGGTCCATTCCCAATCTTCCAGCTTTCAACTCAAGATTTAAAATACATCATTCATGTCATTCAATTAAGAAGGAAACAAATCATCCTGACTTTTCTAAGAATAACTGAACCATCACAGTGGCTTTAAACTTTGAATAATACATATTTTAATTTTATTGTTCAGGAGCTAAATCACAGTAATTTAATGAGATAGCTATAATTCACTCATAATTCACAAAGAGCAAGGAGCAGGTAGAAATGACGAGAAAATTTACATAAAACAAGATCAAGAATAATACGCCATTTGATTGAGTACTTACACATATTAAACACTGCTCTCAGGTGTTCTTGAGTACTCATGGACCACTGAGGTTTATAATACAATTGTACTAATTAAAATTAATCGTAAATTAAATTTCAGGTTTTCACCAGCAATGTACATGTACAATAAATGTTCTGGTTTTGACAACATTAGCCCAATTTGGAATTTTTTGATGTCACTAAAAAACAAATTGCTTCTGTCAAAATAGCTTTTGGTTTTGAAGAACCCTGGGTATCAGAATCCTGTTTGACTTGTTCACATTTCTTTAAAAGGAAAGATTTAACACAGAAATACCGATTATAAGGAGCAGATAGAAAAGTGGGCAACAATGCAGTAACAAGCTGATAACTTGATTTCAATATTCCAATTTTCCTTCTTTCCTTTCTCTTGTTCCCTGTCTCCCCATTCTTCCCACCACCCATCGACATAACAGGTGTCACAGAGTTGATGGCAATAAACAATGCTGTAAAATCCAGATTGAGGTAAACCTCATGATTCGCTCATAAAAGTGTAATCTATATTGAGGAATATTAATTTGTGTCAATGAGATAGTGGCAGAATTCACCAGAAATATTATTGTGGATGATAGCTACAGAATGTGATAATGGTGACAGAAAGGGTGGACAACCAACAGTTTGCAATAGGAAGTCAAGTCAGTCTAAAATATAATCAGAAGAACAGGCAACCCATTTCAAAGTATGGATCATAGAATCCCTACAGTGTGGAAACAGGCCCTTCAGCCCAACACGTCCACACTGACTCTCCGAAGAGTTACCCACCTAGACCCATTCCTACTACTACTCTACATTTGCCTCTGACCTAATGCACCAACACATCCCTGAACACTATGGGCAATTCACCTTACCCGCACGACTTTGGATTGTGGGAGCAAACTGGAGCACCTGGAAGAAACCCATGCAGACACGAGGTGAATATGCAAACTCCACACAGATAGTTGCCCGAGATGGGAATCAAGAAGCCAGGCTGGGTCCCTGGCATTGTGAGGCAGCAGCGCTAACCACTGAGCCACAGTGCCACCCACATATGCGTCCTAGATAAGTTCTAATGGACTGTGAACCCAATACAACCAGTGAAACCTAAATGATTTGCATATTTATTATCACCACCATTGAACTTCTCAATGAAAGCACCCCAAATAAAGCTTCTAATTCTGTTTAGCAATCAAAATCTCAAAAGTAGACTGCTAATAATGTGATGATCAATGCCTTTAAAAGTTCAGAATCGTTAGAAGCTTAAATAAAATTCTGTTGACAGGACTTTCAACAGATAAAAATATGTTCACACCTTGAAATAGTTCAGTGATAAGGGAAATTACACTTCCAAATCACACATGCATATTGGAATAATTCACTATGAATTACAGCCATCAACCATCTTAAACTATGACAGCAGTTAAAAACTAGGAACTTGTTCACAGGAACCCGATTGTTCCTGTCACACCTTGCTGTGGGAGACAATTATAATGAATTCGGCTGATCCTCCTGTTAAAAACACAAGAAAATGGCAAGTGTCCACTCAAATCTCTTTGTTTTCTTTCTCATTTCCATTGATTATTAGATTCTGATAAAAAGCACACACATATCCTCAATTCCATATTTCAGCATCTTTGAAGCACATTTTAAATCTTTGGAGACAATTACTAACAAATTCCAGTACTAAATACAGAAAACTTGTTTGACAATGATTAGTACATCTCCATTAAATAGTATTGATTGATAAAGGCCCTTATGACCTTCTCTACACCTTTCTTTCGACAGAGATCTTAAAAATTACAGCTCAGCTCTAGCTGCTTGCTCCTGGGATACCATTTTTGCAATCGCTAATAACTATTTATCATGCAGCCACAGACTTTAACTACTCAGATGTGTCACTTGACAATCAAGTTGTATGTGACTAGAATTGATCACCACCACCATTGCTTTCAATTGTTCATCACTGAAGATGTGATGTGCTGCTGATCAACACTGTTACCTAGAGCATAACAGGATATCAACTGAGATGTCACATTCTACACAATCTATTGGAAACTTATTGCAGCATGAATAATGGTTAATAGTAGATTTCGACAAGCCTTGTCGCAAGTAGTCATCCTTTAAGCTTCTGAAAAGTAACGGTATCTCTGAGCGATGGTGACACCAAATAAGTCCATTTTCTTGTTTCAAAAGAAAAATTCCCAAACTAACTGCAGCCCACAATGAAAACGTGAAAGATAGAGACTGGTTCATTTCATTACCATGAATCTGTAGACAACAGGTGCAGGAGTAGGCCATTCTGCCCTTCGAGCCTGCACCGCCATTCAATATGATCATGGCTGATCATCCTTAATCAGTATCCTGTTCCTGCCTTATCTTCATATCCCTTAATTCCACAATCCTTGAGAGCTCTATCCAACTCTTTCTTAAATGAATCCAGAGACTGGGCCTCCACTGCCCTCTGGGGCAGAGCATTCCACACAGCCACCACTCTCTGGGTGAAGAAGTTTCTCCTCATCTCTGTCCTAAATGGTCTACACCGTATTTTTACGCTGTGTCCTCTGGTTCGGCACTCACCCATCAGCAGAAACATGTTTCCTACATCCAGAGTTTCCAATCTTTTAATAATCTTATATGTCTCAATCATATCCCCTCTTAGTCTTCTAAACTCAAGGGTATACAAGCCCAGTCGCTCCAGTCTTTCAGTATAAGGTAATCCCGCCATTCCAGGAATTGACCTCGTAAACCTATGCTGCACTCCCTCAATAGCCAGAATGTCTTTCCTCAAATTTGGAGACCAGAACTACACACAGTACTCCAGGTGTGGTCTCACCAGGGCCTTGTACAGCTGCAGAAGAACCTGTTTGCTTCTATACTCAATCCCTCTTGTTATGAAGACCAGCATGCTATTAGCCTTCTTCACTACCTGCTGTACCTGCATGCTTACCTTCATTGACTGGTGTACAAGAACACCCAGATCTCTCTGTACTGCCCCTTTACCTAAATTGATTCCATTTAGGTCGTAATCTGCCTTCCTGTTCTTGCCACCAAAGTGGATAACCATACATTTATCCACATTAAACTGCATCTGCCATGCATCTGCCCACTCACCTAACTTGTACAGGTCACCCTGTAATCTCCTAACATCCTCATCACATTTCAACGATGGATTGAACCTTTCATTTTCTGATAATGTATCATTTTTAATGAGTTTCATGAAGGGTTTTTCTCCATGATTTTTCTTGCTAAAATCGTGTTATCATTCTAAACTCACCTACCATGCATCAATTGCACACCTTCTCGGCTAATGCTCACCTATTTCTCCCACTGGTAGTACCTGTCTCTGTTGGGCAAGTACCTGCCCCTGTTGGGTGAGTACCTGCCCCTGTTGGGCGAGTACCTGTGCCTGATGGGCTCCCTTGGGATTCCTGGTGCCCATGCCAGCTTTAAATGGACATAGTGTGCACAAACACTGGCACAATGGGGCTGTCCTGCATGGTTCACGTCATTTGCCCTGATTATAGCAGATGAGGGGAAATTAGTGCCATACTTTGTTGCTTAGAGCTTGGCGATCCTGGAGGATAGGGTGGCGCATGAAAGGAGCATCCTCTTCCCACAGGACTGGAAGAAGAGACCATGATACCAGACCCTGCCAGCCTGTTCTGAGATTGTGACATGGGTCATGTACGATTGTAATGTGCCTTTAAGAGAATTGTGTTCTATACTGTTTCTCTTTCAGAGATGTATTCTTTTGCAGAGTGGGAAATCATGTATCACAAACTTGATTTAGTTTTTTTAAGAAGTAACAAAGAGGACTGATGAGGGCAGAGTGGTAGATGTGATCTATATGGACTTCAGTAAGGCGTTCGACAAGGTTCCCCATGTGAGACTGATTAGCAAGGTTAGGTCTCATGGAATACAGGGAGAACTAGCCATTTGGATACAGAACTGGCTGAAAGGTAGAAGACAGAGGGTGGAGGTTGTTTTTCAGACTGGAGGCCTGTGACCAGTGGAGTGCTACAAAGATCAGTGCTGGGTCCACTACTTTTTGTCATTTGTAGAAATGATTTGGATGTGAGCATGATAGGTATAGTTAGTAAATTTGCAGATGACACCAAAAATGGAGGTAGAGCGGACAGCAAGAAGGTTACCTCACATTACAGCGGCACCTTGATCAGATGGGCCAATGGGCTGAGAAATGGCAGAAGGAGTTTAATTCAGATAAATGCAAAGTGCTGCATTTTGGGAAAGCAAATCTTAGCAGGACTTATACACTTAATGGTAAGGTCCTAGGGAGTGTTGATGAACAAAGAGACCTTGGAGTGTCAGTTCATATCTCGTTGAAAGTGGAATCAAAGGCAGATAGGATAGTGAATGCTTTCCTTTATTGGTCAGAAGGTTGAGTACAGGAGTTTGGAGGTCATATTGCAGCTGTACAGGACATTGGTTAGGCCACTGTTGGAATATTGCATGCATTTCTGGTCTCCATCCTCTCAGAAAGATGTTGTGAAACTTGAAAGGGTTCAGAAAAGATTTACAAGGATGCTGCCAGGGTTGGAGGATTTGAGCTGTAGGGACAGTCTGTACAGGCTGGGGCTGTTTTCCCTGGAGCATCAGAGGCTAAGGAGAGACCTAATAAAGATTTAAAGAATCATGAGGGGCATGGATAGGATAAATAGACAAAGTCTTTTCCCTGGGGTCGGGGAGTCCAGAACGAGAGGGCATCGGTTTAGGGTGAGAGGGGAAAGATATAAACAAGACCTAGGGGGCAACTTTTTTTACGCAGAGGGTGGTACGTGTATGGATTGAGCTGCCAGAGGAAGTGGTGGAGGCTGGTAAAATTGCAACATTTAAAAAGCATTGGATGGGTGTATGAATAGGTAGAGTTTGGAGCGATATAGGCTGGGTGCTGGCAGGTAGGACTAGATTGGGTTGGGATATCTGGTCGGCATAGACAAATTGTACCAAAAGGTCTGTTTCTGTGCTGTACATCTCTTTGACTCTATTGTCACAGTGGTGTGTCTCCTTCAGGCAGGCAGTTGGTAAACAGCTTTTAAGCTCTGGCTGGGTATTTTAATTTAAATGAGACAACAGAATCTTGACAGGGCGAGGGAAATGGTCACACAGACCACGAAGGTCTCTAGTTTAGATTTAAGTAAATAGAAGGCCTGCGAGCTACTGAGGGAAAAGACTTGAGTGCTCTACTGCTTGAATCTTCAGACAGTGAGGTTTCCTTTAAAAATCACAAGGGGCAGATTGTTTCTTTTTCTGGAGAGGAGAGAAGCAGCACATGACAACTGGAACTGTTCTGCTGAATTGCACTTTTGCCAAAGGGTTTGTTTGTCACATGCTGCCTGAATTGGAACAAATGATGATTAATGGTTAAAGAATATGTTATCATATTAAGTCTTTCAATAGAGTTGAAGTTATGTCAGTTCTTCTTTTCACTTGTATTTTAACAATGTTGTAAGAATGAAGTGTATTTTGCTTAGAGCCTAATGGTGGACCAATCAAATTGCATCTGGAATACACGACCTCAAGTTTGCTTTAAATAAATATGAATCCTAGCCTGTCTCCTTTATATATTTTGGGGGGTAGGGCTCTGGTCGATAATAAATACAATCTGACTGCCTACTCTCTCACCTTGGAGACGTCACCATCTTTCCACCATTTGCAGTAGCACTAACTGCTGTGCCATCCACTTTCATCACATTCAATCTTTCTTTTTCTCCCATTCTAGGAGACAACAGCCCATGGGATACTTACTGATAAGTGCTCAATATTTATCTCCTCTCTTCCATAAGGGGAAAAACCTGACCATGAAAATCTAAAATGCCAAATGATCATGCCCACCACACTGCAGTTCCAACAACACTTAAGAATCCTGACAGCATCCAATACAAAGTAACTCACTTAATGGGTGTCCATCATGACCTTCAGCATTCATTTCCTTTACGAGCAATGCATCGTGACAGCAGCATGTCTCATCAGTGCTTGGTTCCAGATGTAATTTGATTGGTCCACCACTTGGCTTTAATCAAAATTTTATTCTTACAGTGAGTTAAAATACAAACAAAAAGAAGATCCACTGCAAAAACTCACCAAGATTCCTCTAATAGCACTTTTGAAATCCAAAAAATCTACTAGCTAGAAGGACAAGGGGAGTCGACAAGGGAGCACCACTTCCACCTGCAGGTCTCCCCTCCAAGCTGCACACCACCCTGACATGGAAAAATATTACTGTTCCTTCATTGTTGCTGGATCAAACTCCTGGGTCTTCTTTCTTAACAGCACCTGCTCAAGGGCAATTAAAGGTGGATGGTAAATACAGGCATAGCCAGCAATGCCCATATCCCACAAATGAATGAGAAATAAAGTCTACTTACACAGTCGTTGTTAAAATGCTAGCATGGAAAATACGGTTGATAACAAGAGTTGAAAGAAGCTACATCTGCTTTTACTGTTGAAACTGCTGCAACACCAAAGGATTGAAAAACCAGCTGAAAGGATAGATTTTACTATGCTGTCATTTACTTTGAAAATTGAGAATTAAAAATAGTGGTGAAAAATGGACAACATTTTAAAAAGGTTCAATATACAGTAATTAGAAAATTAGGCAAGCAAATACAGTGAATATGAAACTGGGAAAATTCTGACATCTTTTGTCTTAAGGCAATATTGAAGGATCTTAGGTTGTGGATGCTGTACGATTGCAAAGATTCCACAACAGAAAGTTCTTATAAGATCAAGTGGATAGGTTGGAGAGACAGATAGAAGCGATGAAGAATTTGCAACAGTAGCAGTATGTGATGGATGGCAGTTATAGGAAGGGGGGGGATGTCTCAGATACAGTCACATAGATGGGTTAAGTCCAGGAAGGGTAAGAGAGGTAGGCACCGAGGGCAAGAGTCTTTTGTGGATATACCCATTTCAAACAGGTATGCTGTTTTGGAAAATATAGGGGTTAATGGATTCTCAGGGGAACATAGCACGAACAGCCAAGTTTCTGGTATTGAGACTGGCTCTAATGCAACGAGGGGTACGTCGGCTTCCAAGAGATCAATTGTGTTAGGGGATTCTGTAGTCAGAGGTACAGACAGACGTTTCTGTGACCAGCAGAGGAAAAGCAGAATGGTGTGTTGTTTCCCTGGTGCCAGGATCAAGGATGTCTCAGAGAGTGTGCAGAATGTTCTCGTGGGGGAGAAGGGCCAGCAGGAGGTCATTGTCCACATTGGAACTAACGACATTGGAAGGGAAATTGTTGAGACTCTGAAGGGAGATTACAGAGAGTTAGGCAGACATTAAAAAAGGAGGTCCTCAAGGGTAGTAATATCTGGATTACTCCCAGTGCTACGAGCTAGTGAGGGCAGGAATAGGAGGATAGAGCAGATGAATGCATGGCTGAGGAGCTGGTGTATGGGAGAAGGATTCACATTTTTGGATCATTGGAATCTCTTTTGGTGTAGAAGTGACCTGTACAAGAAGGACAGATTGCACCTAAATTGAAAGCAGACTAATATACTGGCAGGGAAATTTGCTAGAACTGCTTGGGAGGATTTAAACTAGTAAGGTGGGGGGGGTGGGACCCAGGGAGATAGTGAGGAAAGAGATCGATCGGAGACGGGTACAGCTGAGAACAGAAATGAGTCAAACAGTCAGGGCAGGCAGGGACAAGGTAGGACTAATAAATTGAACTGCATTTATTTCAATGCAAGGGGCCTAACAGGGAAGGCAGATGAACTCAGGGTATGGTTAGGAACATGGGCCTGGGATATCATAGCAATGACAGAACATGGCTCAGGGAGGGGCAAGACTGGCAGCTTAATGTTCCAGGATACAAATGCCCCAGGAAGGATAGAAAGAAAGGCAAGAGAGGAGGGGGAGTGACATTTTTGTTCAGGGATAACATTACTGCTGTGCTGAGGAAGGATATTCCCAGAAATACATCCAGGGACGTTATTTGGGGGGAACTGAGAAATAAGAAAGGGATGATCACCTTATTGGGATTGTATTATAGATCCCCCAATAGTCAGAGGGAAATTGAGAAACAAACTTGTAAGGAGATCTTAGCTATCTGTAAGAATAATAGGGTAGCTATGGTAGGGGATTTTAACTTTCCAAACATCAACTGGGACTGCCACAGTGTTAAAGGTTTTGATGGAGAGGAATTTCTTAAGTGTGCACAAGACAATTTTCTGATTCAGTATGTGAATGTACTTACTAGAGAAGGTGCAAAACTTGACCTACTCTTGGGAAATAAGGCAGGGCAGGTGAATGAGGTGTCAGTGGAGGAGCACTTTGGGGCCAGTGACCATAATTCTATTTGTTTTAAACTAGTGATTGAAAAGGATAGACCAGATCTAAAAGTTGAAGTTCTAAATGGGAGAAAGGCCAATTTGGCAGTATTAGGCAAGAACTTTCAAAAGCTGATTGGAGGCAGATGTTCGCAGGTAAAGGGACAACTGGAAAATAGGAAGCCTTCAGAAATGAGATAACAAGAATCCAGAGAAAGTATATTCCTGTCAGGGTGAAAGGAAAGGCTGTTAGGTACAGGGAATGCTGGATTACTAAAGAAATTGAGGGTTTGGTGAAGAAAAAGAAGGAAGCATTTGTCAGGTATAGATCGAGTGAATCCTTAGTTGAGTATAAAGAAAGTAGGACTTTACTTAAAAGGGAAATCAGAAGGGCAAAACGGGGACATGAGATAGCTTTGGCAAATAGAATTAAAGAGAATCCAAAGGGTTTTTACAAATATATTAAGGACAAAAGGGTGACTAGGGAGAGAATAGGGCCCTAGGAGAAAGTGAGGACTGCAGATGTTGGAGACCAGAGTTGAAAAGTGTGGTGCTGGAAATGCGCAGCAGGCCAGGCAGCATCCGAGGAGCAGGAGAATCGGCGTTTCGTGCATAAGTCCTTCTTCAGGAATGAGGCTGGTGTGCCAAGTGGGCTGAGATAAAAGGTGACGGGGTGGGGGGTGGGGGGGGGACGCGCTGGGAATGCGATAGGTGGAAGGAGGTGATGGTGAGGGTGATAGGCCGGAAAGGGGATGGGGGCGGAATGGTCAGGAAGAAGATTGCAGGTAAAGAGGGCGGTGCTGAATCGGGGGGTTGGGACTGACATAAGGTGAGGGGAGGGGAAATGAGGAAGCTAGAGAAATTTACATTCATCCTGTGTGGTTGGAGGGTTCCGAGGCAGAAGATGAGGCGCTCTTCCTCCAGACTTCGTGTGGCCAGGTTCTGGCGATGGAGGAGGCCAAGGACCTGCATGTCCTTGGCGGAGTGGGAGGGGAAGTTAAAGTGTTCAGCCACAGGGTGGTTGGGTTGGTTGGTGCGGGTGTCCCAGAGGTGTTCCCTGAAACGTTCCGCAAGTAGGCGGCCTGTCTCCCCAATGTGGAGGAGACCACATCGGGTGCAGCGGATGCAGTAAATAATGTGTGTGGAGGGGTAGGTGAATTTGCGACGGTTATGGAAGGATCCATTGGGGCCTTGGAGGGAGGTGAGTGGGGAGGTGTGGGCGCAAGTTTTGCACTTCTTGTGGTTGCGGGGAAGGTGCCGGGACTGGAGGTTGGGTTGGTGGTGGGTGTGGACCTGACGAGGGAGTCGCGGAGTGAGTGGTCTCTCCAGAACGCTGATAGGGGTGGGGAGGGAAGTATATACCTGGTGGTGGGGTCTGTTTGGAGGTGGCGGAAATGATGGAGGATGATACATTATACATGGAGGTTGGTAGGGTGGTAGGTGAGGACCAGTGGGTTTCTGTCCTGGTGGCGATTGGAGGGGCGGGGCTCAAGGGCAGAAGTGTGGGAAGTGGAGGAGATGCGGTGGAGAGCATCGTCAACCACGTCAGAGGGGAAATAGTGGTCTTTGTAAAAGGAGACCATTTGGGCTGTTTGGTAGTAGAATTGGTCCTCCTGGGAGCAGATGCGGCGGAGGCGGAGGAATTGTGAATATGGCATGGCGTTTTTACGGGGGCAGGGTGGGAGGAGGTGTAATCTAGGTAGCTGTGGGAGTCAGGCGGTTTGTAGTAAACGTCTGTGTTGAGTCAGTCGCCCGAGATAGAAATAGAGGTCTAGGAAGGGGAGGAAGGAGTCTGAGACAGTCCAGGTAAATTTGAGGTCGGGGTGGAAGGTGTTAGTAAAGTGGATGAACTGTTCAACCTCCTCATGAGAGCATGAGGTAGCACCAATACAATCATCGATGTAGCGGAGGAAAAGGTGGGGGATGGTGCCAGTGTAGCTGTGGAAGATGGACTGTTCCACATATCCGACGAAGAGGCAGGTGCTCATAGCTACGCCTTTGGTTTGGAGGAAGTGAGAGGATTGGAAGGAGAAGTTGTTAAGAGTGGGAATCTGTTCAGTCAGTTGAAGGAGAGTGTCAGTGGAAGGGTACTGGTTGGGTCGGTGGGAGAGGAAGAAGCGGAGGGCTTGGAGGCCTTCATGATTGCAGATAGAACTGGAGAGGGACTGGATGTCCATCGTGAAGATAAGGCGTTGGGGGCCGGGAAAGCGAAAATTATGGAGGAGGTGGAGGGCGTGGGTGGTGTCCCGAACGTAGGTGGGAAGTTCTTGGACTAAGGGGCACAGGACCGTGTCAAGGTATGCAGGTATGCAGAGATGAGTTCAGTGGGGCAGGAGCAGGCTGAGACAATGGGTCGGCCGAGGCAGTTAGGTTTGTGGATTTTGGGCAGGAGGTAGAAACGAGTGGTGCGGGGTTGTGGGACTATGAGGTTGGAGGCGGTGGATGGGAGATCCTGTGAGGTGATGAGGTTATGAATGGTCTGGGAGATGATGGTTTGGCGGTGGGAGGTGGGGTCATGGTCAAGGGGGCAATAGGAGGAGGTATCCGCGAGCTGGCGTCTAGCTTCAGTGGTGTAAAGATTGGTGCGCCAAACTACTACTGCACCTCCCTTGTCTGCCGGTTTGATGGTGAGGTTAGGGTTGGAGCGGAGGGAGTGGAGGGCTGCGCGTTGTGAGGGTGAGAGGTGAGAGTGGGAGGGGGGGGGACAGGTTGAGGCTGTTAATGTCGCGGCGGCAGTTGGATATGAAGAGATCGAGGGCGGGTAAGAGGCCAGCATGGGGTGACCAGGTGGATGGAGTGTGTTGGAGGCTGGAGAAGGGGACATCAGAGGGTGGGCGAGGGTTCTGGTTGAGGAAGTAGGCGCAGACACGAAGGCGGCGGAAGAATTGTTCGATGTCTAGCCGCATGTCAAACTCATTTGAGCCAGGAACGTAGGGGGGGTGAAGGTGAGGCCATTGCTGAGGACTGATCATTCATCCTCAGAGAGGGGGAGGTCTGGAGGGATTGTAAAAATACGGCAGGCTGGGAGCTAGGACCTGGTGTGGGGCTGGAGCTGGGAGTGGAGGTGCAGTTAGGCATAGGGGTGGAGTTAGTCATGGGGGTGGAGTTGGTTGTGGGGGCAGAGTTGGTCTTTGGGGTGGAGATCGACGTGGGGGCAGAGATTAACATGGGGGTGGAGATTAACGTGGGGGTGGAGAAGAGGGCTCCTCAAAGATCAGCAAGGCGGCCTTTGTGTGGAGCCACAGAAAAAGGGGGAGATACTAAATGAATATTTTGCATCAGTATTTACTGTGGAAAAGGACATGGACGATATAGACTGTAGGGGAATAGACAGTGACATCATGTCCAGATTACAGAGGAGGAAGTGCTGGATGCCTTGAAACGGTTAAAGGTGGATAAATCTTCAGGACCTGATCAGGTATATCCGGGAACTCTGTGGGAAGCTAGAGAAGTGATTGCTGGGCCTCTTGCTGAGATATTTGTATCATCGATAGTCACAGGTGAGGTGCAGGAAGACTGGAGGTTGGCAAACGTGGTGCCACTGTTTAAGAAGGGCGGCAAATACAAGCCAGGGAACTATAGACCGGTGAGCCTGACCTCAGTGGTGGGCAAGTTGTTGGAGGGAATCCTGAGGGACAGAATGTACATGTATTTGGAAAGGCAAGGACTGATTCAGGATAGTCAACATGGCTTTGTGTGTGGGAAATCATGTCTCACCAACTTGATTGAGTTTTTTGAAGAAGTAACAAAGAAGATTGATGAGGGCAGAGCAGTAAATGTGATCTATATGGACTTCAGTAAGGCATTCGACAAGGTTCCCAGTGGGAGGTTGATTAGCAAGGTTGGATCTCATGGAATACAGGGAGAACTAGCCATTTGGATGCAGAACTGGCTCAAAGGTAGAAGACAGAGGTGGTGGTGGAGCGTTGTTTTTCAGACTGGAGGCCTGTGACCAGTGGAGTGCCACAAGGATCGGTGCTGGGCCCTCTACTTTTTGTCATTTACATAAAAGATTTGGATGCGAGCGTAAGAGGTACAGTTGGTAAGTTTGCAGATGACACCAAAATTGGAGGTGTCGTGGACAGCGAAGAGGGTTAGCTCAGATTACAACAGGGGATCTGGACCAGATGGGCCAATGGGCTGAGAAGTGGCAGATGGAGTTTAATTCAGATAAATGCGAGTTGCTGCATTTTGGGAAAGCAAATCTAGCAGGACTTATACACTTAATGATAAGATCCTAGGGAGTGTTGCTGAACAAAGAGACCTTGGAGTGCAAGTTCATAGCTTCTTGAAAGTGGAGTTGCAGGTAGATAGGATAGTGAAGAAGGCGTTTGGTATGCTTTCCTTTTATTGGTCAGCGTATTGAGTACAGGAGTAGGGAGGTCATGTTGTGGCTGTACAGGACATTGGTTAGGCCACGGTTGGAATATTGGGTGCAATTCTGGTCTCCTTCCTATCAGAAAGATGTTGTGAAACTTGAAAGGGTTCAGAAAAGATTTACAAGGATGTTGCCAGGGTTGGAGGATCTGAGCTACATGGAGAGGCTGAACAGGCTGGGACTGTTTTCTCTGGAGCGTCGGAGGCTGAGGGGTAGGTTTACAAAATTATGAGGGGCATAGATAGGATAAATAGACAAAGTCTTTTCCCTGGGTTCGGGGAGTCCAGAACTAGAGGGCATAGGTTTAGGGTGAGAGGGGAAAGATATAAAAGAGACCTAAGGGACAACTTTTTAATGCAGAGAGTGGTACGTGTATGGAATGAGCTGCCAGAGGATGTGGTGAGGCTGGTACAATTGCAACATTTAAGTCGCATTTGGATGGGTATATGAATAGGAAGGGTTTGGAGGGATATGGGCCAGATGCTGGCAGGTAGGACTAGATCGGGTTGGGATATCTGTTCGGCATGGGGGGTTGGACTGAAGGGTCTGTTTCCATGCTGTATGACTCTATGACTCTATACAGAATAACTTTGAGACAGATGGCGATGCATGTGATACTTCAGGATAAATGTACTCTCCTCACCGTTAGGAGCAGTAATAACCACAATTAAGAGCTGTGATGAAGTTTTGTGATTTTTAAAATTCATTAATAGATTGTGGACATTGTTGGCTGGGCCAGTATTAATTGCCCATCCCAACATGACCATGAAAACGTGATGGTGAGCTGCCTTCTTGAACTGATTGGTCCTTAGGCCATAGATAGAATCACAATGCCATCACGTAGGAAGTTCCAGAATTTTGAGCCAACAACTCTAAGAAACAGCTCTGCGTTTCTAAATCTGAATTGTGAGTTGCATGGAGGACAACTTGCATCTTGTAGTGTTCTAATGTATCTCGTCCTTCCAGCTGGAAGTGATCTTGAGTTTGGAAGATGATGTTGAATTTACCAGTCTGGAAAATTTTTACAATGCAAATTGCAAATCATACTCACTACTGCTATTGATCATCAGTGGTGGAAGGAATCTATATTTATACATGCAATGCCAATCAAGTGAACTATTTAGTCCTGGATGGTACCAAGCTTCAGCAGTGATGTTGGAGTTGCACTCATCCAGGCAAGTGGAGAGCATTCCATCATACTCCTAACTTGCGCTTTGTAGAGCGTAAATAAGGTATGAGAGGCAGGTAGTGATTGCTTGTTGAAAGGTTTCTAGCCTCTCACCTAGTATTTATATGGTTAATCCAGTTCAGTTTATAGTCAATGGTAAACACCAGGATATCAATAGTGGGGAATTCAGTGATATAACAACATTGATAGTGAAGGGGAGATGATTAGATTCTCTCTTGTTGTGTAAGTTCATTGTCTTGCATTTGTGGGCACAAATATCGTTTGCCACTTATTAGTCCAAGTCTTGATATTGTCTAGGTCTTGCTGCAGTTGGAAATGGAGAGCTCCAGAATTCACAAATGGTTTGAAACATTATGTAATCATCAGTGAATATGATGGATGTTAAGTCTTTGATGAAGTACCTGAAATCAGTTGGGTCAAGGACACTGTCCTGAGGAACTCCTGCAGAGACACCCTGGGGCTGAAATGACTGACCTCCAACAACCACAGCCATCTTCCTTTGGGCCAAGTGAGATGCCAGCCAGTGGAGAGCTCCCCCCTGCCCCTGCCACTTTTATCCCCTGATTTCCATTGACTACAATTTTGCTTCGATGTCTTGATGCAATACTCTATGAAATGCAGCCTTAGTATTAAACACTGTATCGATATATGTTATTTGGAAACTTGATTCTCAAGTGGGGAAATGTTGGATAGCTTCAAGTTTGATTTGAATTTCTATATTGTGCATTTTATGAATGGAAGAATATAATGTTATCTCCTTGAGTTCTCTGACAGCTGTCTGGAAGTTTGTTTATATACATTTAAATGAGTTATTTTCAAACTTACAGTCATAGAGATGTACAGCATGGAAACAGATCCTTTGGTCCAACTCGTCCATGCAGACCAGAAAGCCCAACCTAATCTATTCCTACTTGCCAGCACCCAGCCCATATCCCTCCAAACCCTTCCTGTTCATATACCCATCCAGACGCCTTTTAAATGTTGCAATTGTATTTGCCTCCACCATTTCCTCTGGCAGCATAATCCATTTACACACCATCCTCTGTGTGAAAAGGTTGCTCCTTAGGTCTCTTTTATAGCTTTGCGCTGTCACCCTAAACTTATTCCCTCTCGTTCTGGACTCCCCAAACCCAGCTAATGACCTTGTCTATTTACCCTATCCATGCCCTTCATTTTATAAACCTCTATAAGGTCACCCCTCAACCTCTGACGCTCCAAAGAAAACAGCTCCAGCCTTTTCAACCTCTCAGTATAGGTCAAATCCTCCAACTCAGTCAACATCCTTGCAAAGTTTTTTCTGAACCCATTCAAGTTTCACAACATCTTTCCGATAGGAAGGAGACCAGAATTGCATGGAATATTCTAACAGTAGCCTAACCGATATCCTGTACAGCTGCAACATGACCTCTCAACTCCTGTACTCAATACTCTGACCAATAACGGAAAGAATACCAAATACCCTCTTCACTATCCTATCTACCTGCGACTCTACTTTCAAGGAGCTATGAACCTGCACTCCAAGGTCTCTTTGTTCAGTAACACTCCCCAGGAATATATCCCTAAGTGTATAAGCCCTGCTAAGACACCTCACATTTGTCCAAATTAAACACCATCTGCCAGTCCTCAGCCCATTGACCCATCTAATCAAGATCCCATTGCAATCTGAGGTAACCTTCTTCGCTGTTCATGACACTTCCAATTTTGGTGTCATCTGCAATCTTACTAATTGTATCTCCTATGTTCATATCCAAATCATTTACATATTTGATGAAAAGTAGTGGAACCAACACTGATCCTTGTGGCACTCTGTTGGTCACAGGCCTCCAGTCTGAAAAACAGCCAACCACCACCCTCTGTCTTCTGCCTTTCAGCCAGTTCTGTGTCCAAATGGCTAGTTCTTCCTGTATTCCATAAGATCTAACCTTGCTAACCAGTCTCTCATGGGGAACCTTGTTGAATGCCTACCACTGTGCCATCATCAATCATCCTTGTTACTTCTTCAAAAAAACTCAATTAAGTTTCTGAGGCATGATTTCCCATACACAAAGCCACGTTGACTATCCCTAGTCAGTCCTTGCCTTTCCAAATACATGTGCATCTCGTCCCTCAGGATTCCCTCCAACATCATGCTCACCACCAAAGTCAGGCTCACTGGTCTATAGTTCCCTGGCTTGCCCTTTCCACCTTTCTTTAACAGTGGTATCACGTTAGCCAACCTCCAGTCTTCCGGCACCTCACCTGTAACTATCGATGATACAAATATCTCAGCAAGAGGCCCAGCAATCACTTCTCCAGCTTCCCACAGATTTCTAGGGTCCGCCTGATCTGGTCCTGGGGATTTATCCACTTTTATGCATTTCAAGGTATCCAGCACTTCCTCCTCTGTAATATGTGAGTTGAAAATTGTTCGAAGAAAGAGAAAAATTTGGCTGTTGCCTAGCAACAATGAGACAGAGACAAGTTCATTTAGAAAGGCATTGTGCAAGTTTCTTCAGTGTATGTGCAGCTTCAGACAGAATGAAAATTTGGTAGTAGCTTGCAGTTTCCAAAAATTCAGAGCTAGTGATAAGGTCCTAAGTGACTTAAGAGAAAAACATCCAGAAGCTGAAAACTGCTGAAAGCTGAGTGTATGAAACTCCCATGTGTTTACTCTGAAACTGTTTTGAAGTTGCAATGAAGAAAGCTTGAGGAACCAAGTATAGCCATGCCCAATAAACAAGGAATTTTATATAGCTAGAGTGAGCCTTTTGTAAGATTTGAGTATTGGTGAGGTTCTTCAGGGTAAAAGGTTTGATTGTTTTTTTTCTGATATTTATACAAAAACCATTTCAATTTGCACTGATGTTGTGAAACACAGTTTTTATTTTCCTTTTGCATGCACTAATTTTTGATATTTTATTGTTAAAGGTGCATTGGAAACCTCTTGTGAATATGCTCAGCTATTCACCACCACAGTAAACAAATAGCAAAAAACAAAAGTTATGATCCATCAAGTCTTGTTTCACTTTGGGATTTGACTGATATAGTATTCCTGCCAGGTGGAATCACTACAGTGTAACATCAGGAAAATAAAGTGGGAATTCAGTGCAGATGAGAAAGGAAGATTTACGTTTGTACTCAATATATGTAGTGGCTTGCATACATTTAGACATCAAGTTTTTAACATTCCCCCAGTTGTTGCCTGCAAGTTGCTTTGCAAATATAAATATAAAGTAGAGTAACTGGATTTCTATAATACAGACTAAGGTATGGGAGAGCAAGTTGTGTACCTGAACTATAATATGCACAAGTTTGTGGAGTGCCCAGGGCTAATAGTGCTGGAGAATTTGTCTCAGTCTTTTATCCACAGTTTATTAAGTGGAGTGAGAATCAAAGACACTCCAACACAGGAGGAGTTACCGAACATCTTGCTTTAGATTTCAGTTACAGAGAGTTGCAGGATCACATATGGAGTTGGTTTAACAGATAATGTAAAGAGTAAGGGAAATCCAGATGTAATGGAATATTAAAGATAATGTTTTTCTTACCTGTGAGGACAAGAATAAAATCATTCAGAAGGACAGTTGGAATACTGTCTGTGATATTTTTTGCAACAGAAAGCTGGTAAAAGTAAAATGGCTGTTTTACAGGATGAATTAAATAGGGAAAGATTACTTTGGTTGTAAGCAGAATCATAAATCCAACATGGTAAGTTACTTTTACCTGGTAGCAATTTGAAGGACAGCGTGAACTGGTGTGATAGGATATGGAGAAAAGGGAGAAAATTTAATCATTGTGAAACATTTTGGGATCAATAACACATGGAAAAGTCAGCAAAGGTCCTGTTTCAAGCAAACCATTAACTAAGATCTAATTTAAGAACAGGGTTTCAGCGTTTATAATGCCTGCATTATTACCCATAACATGTGTAGAAATAAAAAAATTAATGAAATGAACACATGGCTGAAGGCAGTTTGTGAGAAATAAAAAGGTGTTTCATTTCCTAGAACACTAGCTCCAAGCCTGGAACAGGAAGTAACTGTTTGGTTTGGGATCAGGAATCTATTTGAAAAGATTGTTAAGGACCAGGCCAGACCCCCTCAAAATATTTTAAGAAAGTGACTTGGAACCGAACTTTTTTCTTATTTTAAAGCAGATATGGAGTGGGTGTTCCAGGTGTGATGCAGCTGGTCAAACCACTCGGCTTTCAGTAAAACAGAATTGATATAAATACCACAGTTGAAACACGAACAAAATAAAGCAGAATTTAGAATAACTTAATTATTCAAAATTTTAACTGACCCGAAACAGTAACTATTACTAATTAACTGCTCCAATACAGTAACATCCTATAATCATGTTAGATTGCCCAGTGTTAGGTGCATTAGTAAGAGGGAAATGGGTCACTCTTTGGAGGGTCAGTGTGGACTTGTTGGGCCAAAGGGCCTGTTTCCACACTGTGGAGAATCTAACCTAATCTAATCTATTAGCACACCCATTGGCATAAAGGTAAATTCAGGCACAGATTCTTACAGGCAGGACAGAACAGCATCTAGAGAAAAATTTCAGAGATTTTCAGAGGAATTCCTTAATGAACTCTTGCAAATGTTCTGGACTCACATATCTTGTGACTGCTACATCTAAAATCAAACTAGAGAAAAAAAAACTGCACTGGGAGAATGAGTCACTCCTCTTCCATTGTTAAACCAGACTATTTAAGAACTCTTTTCAAAAATACCAAGGACAAGATAACCTTTTTAAGTGACAGCATTGTCACAAGATAAATAGGACCATGTAGAATACTTTCAACAAGTAAATAGAAGGGCCACAATGGAGGCAGCAGACATTGGTGGAAAATAATGTATGAAATACAGTCCCAAAACAAATAAAAGAGAGTACTGTGTTATTGATAGATGAGGAAGGTTGAAGAACACTCCTCTCTCTTTTCATTTCATCGCAGGAGATGTTTTTTTTAAACTTGGAGCAGGATATTCTGGTCAATTTAATGTACACTTAACCATTTGCATGCTGTAATCACAAAGAACTAGGTACGTTTTCTTGAGGTTGTAACAGCTTAGTTTTATTAGGCAAAAACCCACCTTGTAAAATAATACTCCACACACACCAAGTTCATTCTTGTGGAAATACGTGTGATAGAGTGGGGGAAGATAGATTTGGTCAAATTATTGTCCACACCAAGTTCACAATTCTAGTTGTGCCAACTGCAGGCAGAATCTGATTTGTCTTGTTTTCAGCACTTTGGCAGTTTAAAGCCATAGTTGTGAGTGGAAGAAAAAGGGCACATGTGAAAACGAATGAGACTTTAAGAGTGAAAGTGAGCATGTAAGGGAGAGAACAGAGAAAAAGAAAAGAGCAAGAGAAGAGAGCAAAAGTGAGGGAGGAGAGAGAATGAGGGAGAAGAGAGAGCAAGCAAGAAGAAAGTACAAAAGAAAAGAGAGAGATTAAAAGGGGAAAAGAGAACAAGAGAAATATAGAGACCCCGCCTGACCTTTTTGTCCTTGGCTCAGTTCTGCCCAGATCATCATGTGGCCTGTAGCTAGAATTTCAAATGCTATTGTATGTTCCAAGTATAACTCAATTAACTCTTCTGATGAGTCACCTTAAAAAACAATTTTGACCAAGCAGTTAACCTTTGAATGGATTACCTTCATCTGTTGAATATGTAAGTGGTTTCTAAACATATCTTGCTTAGAGGGCAGAAAATAAGGTTTTTGTCAATCCTCAGGAATCATTGTCTTTAGTGAATTTTGCATACTTTCTGCTTCCTATTTCAAAATGGAATATATATAATGATGCAAATTAGTGTCAGAATTCTTGATGTGGTTTATAATTACTGTAGTCTTTTATTTTTAAAAATATCTGTGTTATTAGAAGTCTAGTTCCAGTTCAGGATTTAAAAAATAATATCCCACCTCAGCATTTCTTTTTCACTAAAGTAACAGTCAGAAATTGTGCTGCATAAAAGAGGAGTGTTAACAGATGAAAAGTAAGTCAACTAGAGAAAAGAAAAAGAAATGCATGCTTAAAACTTTCAAATATAAAGACAGGTTAGTGGTGCGACACAAGTCAGGGCCCTTTATGCAGCCCTGACTTAATGATTTGAATGATATGCTGGTACAAAGTCAACTTGAATTATGACATGGTAACCATGTCTGTAAAATAATTAGAAGTGAATCTAAATATACTAAGCCTTTATGAAACTGGAAGATAGTAAGAATTAACTTTATCATTAAAGATAAAAACACTTCAGTGAAAAGAGAAAGGAGAATGATATGTCAGCAGACATAGAAATTGTACAGGTAGAATTAAGAAATAGAAAAAAAATCTATGGCTGCAGCACATTGTGCATCTGTCCCCTTGGTAACAGCTGTAGATTGGTAGAATGAATAAATACAAATCTCAGTAATTTACAGGTCAATTTACAACTTGCTCTGTAAAATTGGCAACTCATCTTCAATTGCTGTGTTGTTTTACTTTTAAAACTTTAGTTCTATTTGTATAGTAAGTCTGGGTTAAACTTACCTCACAAAGTAGCACTCATAGTTAATAGCAGTGAAGTTTGAATGATTTAATTATAATTAGTCAATATTAGGCAAAAGTTTCAATACAGAAAGGCTACAATTGAAACTTTTGAGACCTGGGCCAGTCTTTGGTGAAGCTATTCAAGTTGTTCCACTCTGTCATTTTGGACAAAAGTGAGTTTGTACCAAGAATTTTGACTGTCCAGATATTTTAAACATAACTCTTCAACTCTACCATTACAAATATAAATAGCAGAACAGATAGAAGCTGAATTTTGTTTCATCGTGAATAGGTATATATCTGGTACAATGTTCACATTAAATGGCATGGTATAAGTCTTGTTTAATTCATTCTGTCACTTCCAATTTAAAGTTTCCTGTGCTTAAAAATGTTGATTCATTATGTGTTTGAAATGCAATGTTACTTGTAGAAACATATTTGAAAGTTGCTCATAAATGAAACTGACAGCAGAAATATGGCTAAGAGGAAGCATTCTAATGCAAAGTGCAACATCGATGCATGTTGGTCACAGATTTTTAATCAAATGCTAACACAGGGTGCTTGGAAAATAGTTAGACTGACAAACCAAGGGGTTGGGAGTTTCATCACTCGTAGATGGATTTCTATTTAGCAATTAAACTAATAAAAAGGATCAGTGCCTAAAGACTATTACACAATTTGCCAGCCAATAACCACCCCATAACATTTTCAAATCTTTCCTGTGATACATAGCCTCATGAAAGTGCATACCAGAAAAATAATATATAGGAATGAAATTACATGTTCACTGGAGTGAAACAAATTTATTTTTAAAATTTCCCCTGAAATGATTTACCATGTAATTAACTTGATTTTGCTTCAAGAAAGATGAGTTTTTCTTTGCCCACATTAACTATTGACTTCTGTAGATCAAGTTTCCCATAATCAATTTTAGGCATTGTCAGAACATTTTTTAGTAAGAATCACATATGTTGCTACTGATAAAGCACGTCACCTCAATCTGCATTAAAGTCAGTGGAAAAGTTACATTCAGACCATGAGGATTGAAACCTAATTATGTTTTGATTAGTTATAATTGTTACTTTAAATTTCTGATAAATTACACAGTAGGGTGAAGTTTCCATTTTTGATGCAATTGATGGTTTTGCCACTGATTATGCAAATCTTAATTTGCTTTCTCCCTCTAGTTTCTGCTCTGATTCATGTCAACTACCAAATGCAAATTGAGTCACAAATCAGTACAGTATTTAAACCTTTTCTTTTCGCTTTGAATATACTTTTTAAAAGTATTCTTGGATGCATTTAAGAGTGCTAACTGGTTAACAGATTGATTAATACAGCTGAAAATGGCTTACCACAAAAATAAGCATTTAAAAATCAGTGCCAATCTATGATTTGTAAATCACAGAAAAATGTTGAAAATGAAAGAAAAACAATTAATTAGATACAGGTGCAGTGGACAGTTCTTCAGCAAACATGTTGTGTTAAAAACTGATTAAGAACCTCACAGTACCTCCTTATTGGTGTCTTTGTGTTCATAAACTCTGGCTTCACTTTTGAAACCTCTTCAAAGACATGTAAACAAATGAGATCAGATGAAACTCTCAATGGTGATTAATTAATACTGTAGACATGTCCAGTTCTGTGGGCAAACTGTGCTTCTTGCAAGTTATTTTCAAAAAATGTTATCACAGAAACTCAAGCTGCACTGAATGACATTTGCATCGCATATTCCCCAATATTTCTGTGTTGGTCATAGCAACATTTAAAGAAATACAATCAAGTGGAAATGCCAGGCTGTCTGATGCCAGGCAATAAGATATTTATTTTTTCCACTCCAGTGAAAATGTAATTTTATTCCCATATATTATTCCCCTGCATGCATTTTGATCAGGGTGCATACTGCAAGAGAAGTTCTAAAATGTTATGGGCTGGTTATTGGATCATAAATTGTGTAATAGCTTTTAGGTACTGATCCTTTTTATTAGTTTAAGTCTTCACAAGTTCTCAGAAAACTAGGAAGTATTGAAGGACAAACAAATGATCTCAAAATTATGAGTACAATACTGTTTGGAATCTGCAGACCTGATTATCTCAGCTCATATGCAAACTGCATACACTGTTATCGATCCCCAAACCCCTCCAAAGTAAATTAAGAAGACAACCTAGATCCTAACTTACACTTATTTTGAAGACAAATACCAGGAATTGCATTTCAGATGCAATTTGATTGGCCAAACTACCAGTCTTGAAGCAAAACACACTTTATTCATATACTATCATTAAAATACAGCAAAAGAAAGAGAAATTGGAAAACAACTGTCTTGGAAAACCTAACAGAATAATCAAATCGTAACTGTTCTAAACACAGCCCAAAGCTGCATAAAATAGATTGTCACACATGCAATTTTCCTGTCCAGAAAGAAAAAGAAACGTCAAGAGCAAACTCTGAGAGACAGAGAGTAGCAGGGAGAAATGAATTACAGCTTCCAAATTCAGCTTCAAGACCCCAGCAGCTGCTACTGAGAAACTAAAACCAAAAATCCTGGTTCTATGGGAGTTTAGACCCATTCATTCAGGCTGCTTCTACTGTTCAAACCTATTAAAGAAAACCAAGGCCTCACAAACTGTTTACTTTATTGGCTCTCATTAGGCTAATTGACACCTCTGTCTCAACCTTTCTTCATTCAAACATTACGGGTTAAAATACAACTCTTAAAGTCATAGTATCATCAGAGTACCTACAATTCTGAAAATGTGCAAATGGCAGTTTTTATCGATCTTACACTTATTCTATTCATTATGAGTGTTTAAGATATATTTTATAAGGAAAAACATCACTCAACACAGAAATCTGAACTGTAGAATAAATACTTATTTATTCCATACACCTTGCACTTTGAACTATCGTTAATGATAAGGGGGAAATTGTGCTCCTTAGTTACAAGCTCAAGTGAATTTCCACAGAAATTACCACAGTGTGATTCTCCATGATACCATTACCACAACCCACTATCACTTCAAAATCAGTGTAAGAGTTCCTAAAGACAATAGCTGTCCATTACGTAGGGTTCTTGTTTGCAATCAGTAGTTTGATGATTTTTAGGTGGTTCGAATCACACCCAGAAGAGAAAGAAGGCAGTAGGTAGGTCTTTCAGGGCAAAAGAATCTCTGCATTAATTAAATACAAAATGTAAATAAAGGCAATTGTAACAAACAGTGAAATTGACACAATAAACTGTACAAAGGACAGTAATTAAATACACTATTAAATCAAATACAAATTAAACACAATTAGAACTAAACAGCAGGTTGAATCACAGAAAACTTTAATCAGACTTCCTATCCTTGGGGTTCCTGAAGTGTCACCAACCACCTGCCCCTCTGTGTTGGATGGATTGGAAACTTCTGGGCCTTGAAAGTTTCAGCTCACTACTGGGGAAAAACATGATTTTGAATTATAGCTGGCTGTTCCCCTTGCCGTACCCGGTGCCTCAATAGACAATAGGTGCAGGAGTAGGCCATTCGGCCCTTTGAGCCAGCACCACCATTCATTAGGATCGTGGCTGATCATCCATAATCAGTATCCTGTTCCTGCCTTATCCCCATAACCCTTGATTCCACTATCTTTAAGAGCTCAATCCAAATCTTTCTTGAAAATTTCCAGAGACTTGGCCTCCACTGCCTTCTGGGGCAGAGCATTCCGTATATCTGCCACTCTCTGGGTGAAGAAGTTTCTCCTCAACTCTGTTCTAAATGGATTAGTGGTGCTGGAAGAGCCCCAGCATCACTAATCCAGAATCTGGTTTCCAGCATCTGCAGTCATTGTTTTTACCTCTGTTCTAAATGGTCTGCCCCTTATTTTTAAACTGTGTCTTCTGGTTCTGGACTCACCCATCAGTGGAAACATACTTCCTGCCTCCAGAGTACCAATCCTTTAATAATCTAGCACATCTCAATCAGATCCCCTCTCAGCCTTCTAAATTCAAGCGTATACAAGCCCAGTCGCTCCAATCTTTCAACGTATGGTAGTCCCTCCATTCTGGGAATTGACCTCGTGAACCTACGCTGCACTCCCTCAATAGGCAAAATGTCTTTAATCAAATTTGGAGACCAAAACTGCACACAATATTCCAGGTGCATTCTCACCAGTGCCCTGTATAGCTGTACAAGGACTTCTTTGCTCCTATACTCAATTCCTCTTGTTATGAAGGCCAACATGCCATTAGCTTTCTTCACTGTCTGCTGTACCTGCATGCTTGCTTTCATTGACTCATGCACAAGAATACCTAGATCTCATTGTACTTCCCCTTTACCTAACTTGACTCCATTTAGATAGTAATCTTCCTTCCTGGTCTTGTCACCAAAGTGGATAACCACACATTTATCCATATTAAACTGCATCTGCCATGCATCCTCCACTCACCTAGCCTGTCCAGATCACCCTGTATTTTTGTAACACTCTCCTCACATTTCATCCTTTGGAGATGCCAGTGCTGGACTGGGGTATACGATGTTAAAAATCACACAACATCAGGTTATAGTCCAACAGGTTTAATTGGAAGCACACTAGCTTTTGGAGCGTCACTCCTTCATCTGGTGATAGTGGACTATTACCTGATGAAGGAGCGACGCTCCAAAAGCTAGTGCTTCAAATTAAACATGTTGGACTATAACCTGGTGTTTTGAGATTTTTAACATTTCATCCTGCCACTCAGCTTTGTGTCATCAGCAAATTTGCTAATATTACTTTTAATACATTCATCTAGATCATTACTGTATATTGTACAGGAAGATTGTACAGTATATTGTACATAAGATGAAGACTTCGGACGTTATAGGCCTTTAGCCTGTGTTGAGTCTGCTGATGCTGGAGATCAGAGTCTAGATTAGAGTGGTGCTAGAAAAGCGCAGCAGGTCAGGCAGCATCCGAGGAACAGGAAAACCGATGTTTCGGGCAAAAACCCTTCATCAGGAATTTAGTCTGGGTTGAGTCTGCTGATGCAGTAGAACGTGTATTGGATTTATCGGGTGAGTTTTTGCTAGAGTTGCTCGGGACGATTTAAACCAGTAAGGTGGGAGGTAGGACCCAGGGAGATAGTGAGAAAAGAGATCAGTCAGAGACTAATACATTTGGGAAAAGGAACAAGTCAAACAGTCAGGCCAGGCGGGAACAAAGCAGAGAATGAGGTAGGACTGATAAATTGAACTGCATTTATTTCATTGCAAGAGGCTGAATAGGTAAGGCAGATTGAACTCAGGGCATGGTTGGGAACATGGGCTTCAGATATCATAGCGATTACAGAGACGTGGCTCAGGAATAGAGGGCACTGGCAACTTAGTGTTCCAGGTTATGGATACCATAGAAAGGGAGGCAAACAAGGGGGGAGTTGCTATTTTTGATTAGGGATAATATTGCATCTGTATTTAGGAGGGTTATTTCTGGGAATATGTCGATGGACGTTATTTGGATGGACCTGAGAAATAAAAATGGAATGGTCACCTTACTGGGATTATACGACAGACCCAGACCCAGACCCCCCCCCACCATCACTCCCTTCCCCCCCCCCCCCCCACAACCCCAGTAGTCAGAGAGAAATTGAAAAACAAAATTGTGAGGAGAGCTCAGTCCAACACAGTTCTTGAGGAGAACTCGGACTGCTGTAGTGTGAAGGGCTTGGATGAAGAGGAATTTGTTCAGTGTGTACAAGACATTTTCTGATTCAGTATGTGGATGTACCTACTAGAGAAGGTGCAAAACTTGACCTACTCTTGGGAAATAAGGCAGGGCAGGTGACTAAGGTGTCAGTGGGGGAGTACTTTGGGTCCAGCGACCATAATTCTATTAGTTTTGAAATAGTGATGGAAAAGGATAGATCAGATCTAAAAGTTAAAGTTCTAAATTGAAGGAAGGCCAATTTTGACTGTATAGGCAGACAACCCTTTATCCAAAATCCCAAAATCCAAAAAGCTCCAAACTCCAAAGGTTTTTTTTTTGATAAGTTTTTCTCATTAACAAGAGATAATTAACATTATCTCATTGTTTGGTGTGCAAACAGTCAAACCAACTCCACACCCACTCGATGCATGTCACTCAGATGTGACATGGGGGGGCATGACCCAGCACTGGCAGGCCTCAATACTGTCTCAGGGCCTGTAGTACTCACAGTGAGTCTGCTGTCTGCTAAGAATTTTTTTAAAAAAAATCACTGGAACTGTCACTTATTCCGATATTCAAAAAATTCTGAATTCTGAAAACCAGCTGGTACCGAGCATTTCGGATAAAGAATTGTATACCTGTATTAGGCAAGAACTTTCAAACAGTGATTGGGGGTAAAGGGATGGCTGTAAAATGGGAATCCTTCAAAAATGAGATAAACTGAGTCCAGAGACAGTGTATTCCTGTTAGTGTCAAGAACAAGGCTGGCAGGTGTAGAGAAGGTTGGATGACGAGAGAAATTGAGGCTTTGGTCAAGAAAAAAGAAGGAGGCACATGTCAGGTATACACAGCAAGGATCGAGTGAATCTTTAGAAGAGTATGAAAGCAGTAGGAGTATACTTAAGAGGGAAATCACTTGGGCAAAAGGAGGTCATGAGACAACTTTGGCAAATAGGGCTAAGGAGAATCCAAAGAGATTTTATAAGTACATTAAGGACTAAAGCAAACCTCAGGAGAGAACAGGGCCCCTTTAAAGATCTGAAAGTCCACCTATGTGTGGAACCACAGGAAATGGGAGAGATGTTAAATGAGTATTTTGCAAAAGTGTTTACTGTGGAAAAGGATGCAGAAGATTTATAACATGCAGAAATAAATAGTGACAACTTCAAAAACGTCCATATTACAACAAAGGAAGTGCTGAATGTCTTAAAATGTATAAAAGTGGATAAATCCCCAGGACCTTGATCAGGTCTAGCCCAGAATTCTGTGGAAATCGAGAAAGGTCATTCCTAGGCTGAGATATTTGACAGCTACTGCCAAGATGCTGGAAGATTGGAGGTTGGCTGATGTGGTGCCACTGTCTGAGAAAGGTGGTAATGACAAGCCAGTGAAATTTACACTGGTGAGCCTGACATCAGTCGTGGGCAAGTCTTTGGAGGGAATCCTGAGGGACAGGATTGACACGTGTTTGGAAAGGCAAGGACTGATTAGGAATAGTCAACATGGCTTTGTGTGTGGGAAATCATAGCTCACTAACTTGATTGAGTTTTTTGAAGAGGTAATGATGAAGATTGATGATGGCAGAGCAGTGGACATGATCTATATGGACTTCAGTAAGGCTTTCAACAAGATTCCTCATGGTCGACCTGTGAGCAAGGTTAGATCACATGGAATACAGGGAGCTATTTCAATTCAGAACTGGCTCAAAGGGTGGTGGTGGTGGGGTGGGGGGGGGGGGGGGGCCTGGTGGGGTTGCTTTACAGACTGGAGGCCTGTGATCAGTGGTGTGCAACAAGGATCTGTGCTGGGTCCACTGCTTTTTGTCATTTATATAAAAAATTTGATGTGACCATTGGAGGTATGGTTAGTAATTTTGAGGATGATACCAAAATTGGTGCTGTAGTAGACAGCAAAGGAGGTTAACCGAGAGTAAAATAGGATCTTGATCAGATGGACCAATGGGCTGAGGAGAGGCAGATGGAGTTTAATTTAGATAAATGTGAGGTGCTGCATTTTGAAAAGGCAAATCGGAGCAGGTCTTATACATTTAATGGTAAGATTCTGGGTGTTGTTGTTGAACAAAGAGACCTTGGAGTGCAGGTACGCAGTTCCTGGAAAGTCGTGTCGCAGGAAGATAAGATAGCGAAATTGCCGTTTGGTATGCATTCCTTTATTGGTCAGAGCATTGAGTATATGAGTTTGGAGGTTAGCAGCTGTACAGGACACTGGTTAAGCCAATATTGGAATACTTTTTGTAATTCTGGTCTCCCTCCTATCAGAAGGATGTTGTGAAACTTGAAATGGATCAGAAAAGATTTACAGGGATGTTGCCAGGGTTGGAGGGTTTGAGCTAGAGGGAGAGGCCAAATAGACTTTGAAGTCTATTTTCCCTGGAGTGTTGGAGACTGAGGGTTGACATTATGGGGGTTTATAAAATCATGAGTGGCATGAATCAGGTAAAAATACAAGGTCCTTCCCCTGGGTGAGGGAGTCCGTGACTGGAGGGCATAGATTTACTGTGAGAGGGGAAAGGTTTAAAAGGGACATAAGGCAGAGGGTGGTGCGTTTATGGAATAAGCTACCATTGGTAGTGGTGGAGGCTGGTACAATTCCAACATTTAAAAGGCATCTGGTTGGGTATATGAATAGAATGGGTTCAGATGGCAATGGGCCAAGTGCTAGCAAATGGGACAAGATTAATTTAGGATAACTAGTCAGCATGGATGAGTTGGATTGAAGTGTGTGTTTCCGTGCTGTACATCTCTTTGACTCTATACTTGGTTTTCCTTACTATTAGGTGGTTTGGTGGGCTGTGTTTCACCTCAGGATGTGCCTGAGGCCTTGTGATATTGGTTGGGTCAGTGATTTATTTAAGCTGACAGTTCTGACAACTGCTGGTTGTGGTCAGTTGCTGTTGGATCCCCTTGTAGAAAACAGACCTGTGTCAGTAGATTTCAGAATTGCTGTCAGGATCCCTCTTCGGGAGATAGCTGTGCAGATAGCTCTTGGGGAGATAGCTCTTTGGAATCCCTCTTCTGGAGATAGCTATGGGGATTGCTTCTTCAGGTAAGATCAGGGCTTGCGATTATATTAATAATGGGCCTCTTATTTTCATGCCAAATCTGTGCTTGTTCATTGTGTAACTGGTACTCTCTTTGAAGTCAATTGGATTCCCAACAGTTAAGAGGATGTGTGAATGAATACTGATTGAAGTTGAATACCTGGTATCTGTATAGGTTTCATACTGTCTCAGTTCTATACCTCAAGGTGTAGAAGTTAGTTTCAGCCCAGAACTCAGGATGCTTTAAATCAGAAACAATCAGTTGAATCAGTTCTGAGGAAAGATCACGGTACTCGAAACATAAACTCAGATTTCCCTTTGCAGATGCTACCAGACCTTCTGAGCCTTTCCAGCATTTTTTGTTTTTGTGACAGTCTGGAGTGTTGGGTCTGGTTGATTGTTTTCTTAGAGTGGAGGTGGAATTTGGAATTTTAGGCTGAACAAGGGTCCAAACAGCCATCTCTTGTTCAAAGTTTGTGAGAAGATTTATAGCTCGGGTGCTCGTTGTTGTGGTTCTGTTCGCCGAGCTGGGAATTTGTGTTGCAGACGTTTCGTCCCCTGTCTAGGTGACATCCTCAGTGCTTGGGAGCCTCCTGTGAAGCACTTCTGTGATGTTTCCTCCGGCATTTATAGTGGTTTGTCTCTACCGCTTCCGGTTGTCAGTTCCAGCTGTCCGCTGCAGTGGCTGATATATTGGGTCCAGGTCGATGTGTTTGTTGATAGAATCTGTGGATGAGTGCCATACCTCTAGGAATTCCCTGGCTGTTCTCTGTTTGGCTTGACCTATAATAGTAGTGTTGTCCCAGTCGAACTCTGTGTGTGGCTACTAAGGATAGCAGAACAGACAACAAGACGGGGAACCTATCAACAAAGACTGCATACTCAAACCACTGGACCTCTGCCTCACAACACACTTCACAACAACAACCGAATATATGAACAAATCAATGGCACATCCATGGGCTCACCCATCTCTTCAATGCAAAGATTAGAACAAACAGTCTTACCGCAAATTCAACCCAAACTCTGGGTCAGATATGTGGATGACACCTTTGTAATCATTAAAAACACAAAAATAGAAAACGTACACAGGATCATCAACGCCACGCTCACAGGAATCCAATTCACTAGAGAGGAAGAAAAGGACAACCAACTCCCATTCCTAGACGTGATGGTACAGAGAACACTGAATGGGGAATTCACCACAAAGGTATCCAGGAAAGACACACACACAGACCAAGTCCTGAACTACAAAAGCAACCACCCCAATACACACAAAAGAAGTTGCATCAAGACACTGTTCAAAAGGGTCACAACACACTGCAGCACACCAGAACTGCAAAAAGAGGAAGAAGAACACCTATACAATGTATTCGCCAAAAACGGATACCTCCGCAATTTCATCAACAGATGCCTAAGGGAAAGACAATGGAGTAAGGACATGCCAAAACCCAAAGAACTAGCCATGTTACCATACATCAACAACATTTCTGAACTGACAGCTAGACTACTGCGACCACTAGGACTCACAACAGAACACAAACCAACAGCCACTCTCAGACAACAACTCACCAGGGCAAAGGACCCGATACCCAGCATAAGCAAAACCAATGTAGTGTACAAAATCCCGTGCAAGGACTTCACAAAACACTACATAGGACAAACAGGAAGACAGCTAACGATCAGTATCCATGAACACCAACTCGCCATGAAACGACACGACCAGCTATCCTTAGTAGCCACACACGCAGATGACAAGCAACAGGAGTTCGATTGGGACAACACTACTATTATAGGAAAAGCCAAACAGAAAACAGCCAGGGAATTCCTAGAGGCATGGCACTCATCCACAGATTCAATCAACAAACACATCGACCTGGATGGACCCAATATACCGGCCACTGCAGCGGACAACTGGAACTGACAACCGGAAGCGGCAGAGACAAACCACTATAAATGCTGGAGGAAACAACATAGAAGCACTTCACAGGAGGCTCCCAAGCACTGAGGATGTACCTAGACAGGAGATGAAATGCCTGCAACACAAATTCCCAGCTCAGCAAACAGAACCACAATAGCCATCTCTTGTGTCTGTGCATTTTTCCCCGAACTCAGCTCAGCTGCCCCTTTACTTTTAAATTTTTTTGCCATGTCCAAGGTTTTGGTCCAGTATTTTCGATGATGGAGATTTTTGTTCAATCCTACCATTACAGTTACAAATACATCATGCATATGCATGAAATTTTGCATAACAATCTTTTCTAAGATCATAAAAGTTCATTGTTGTGCACCTCAACTTATAGTCTCCTCAACAAAAGACAAATGTGGTTCTGACCACAGATGATTGCTGAGCAGGAAACAAATACATCTACTGTAATCGAGCACTTATCAATAGTACTAAAACTGAAGAATTCCTGATGAAGGGCTTTTGTCCGAAATGTCGATATTCCTGCTCCTCAGATACTGCCTGACCTGCTGTGCTTTTTCAATCTTGACTCAAATCTCCAGCATCTGCATTACCAACTCCCGCCTGAAGCAACCCCTAGTTAATTTTAGGACTGTGGAGAGGATTATTTTCCAACAGTGGCTCAAGCTGCTGATGTGTTGTTTTTTTAAAATGAAACACTCTCCAGTAAACCTTATTCACCTTCAAAGATAATATTCAACCAAACAATCTGCAGCCATGCTGTCTGCAGATGATCAGGTGCTTTTTGTTTTACTTTCAAGGATTTGTGTGTCCCTTAACATGGAAATGCATCAAGAACAAGAGCAGCACATTACTGCCTCCAACATAGGATAACATTCAGAAAGCCAACTATCAGAATATGATTATCTTTGGTGAGCAAACAAGAAGCAGCAATCATGTGGAATGAGTAGTTTATTAATATTCCAAACAAGACCACAGATTTAAAAGGCTTATTTTGTTAATTGACACATGCATGCTAATACAGCATGTGCAATGCAGCCATTGTCATGGTTTGTAGTCTGTCTCTGACGCCATTTGGCCTTGAACTAACATCCAATGAAACATCAATACACATTTGCTTCCTTCTCTTGCTGAACAAAATCTGAACTTTGCTTGTAAGGGTGCACAGTATCAGTGATATTTTTCACACATACATGAAACACTTTGCCTATTTGTGTTTCCCTAAATAAAACATAATTAAACACAATTTTTTGATAATATTCATTATTACAGTCAGGAGAAAATCAGAAGATGAGTTAATAGCTAGTGCCAACTATATGAGTGAGAGGAAGCAGAATGTTGACATGCAAGTGTGCCAGCTCATTATGACAAAGGGGTAAACATGTTAGGCCTGTATCCTCAGGAGTTTGTCAGAGATGACTTAAACGAAACATAAGATTCTAAGGGGATTTCACCGGATATATGTTGAAATAATGTTTCCTCTTTTGGTCAATCTGGAAAAATCATAAAAATAATGGGGCACCCATTTAAAATAAAAATGATTTTCTTTTCTTCGAGGGTTGGGAGACTTTGGAGTTCCCTTCCACAAGAGGCAGTTGATGGAGAATCTTTCACGAGTTTTAAGACCATAAGACCATAAGACATAGGAGTGGAAGTAAGGCCATTCGGCCCATCGAGTCCACTCCGCCATTCGATCATGGCTGATGCGCATTTCAGCTCCACTTACCAGCATTCTCCCCGTAGCCCTTAATTCCTCTAGACAACAAGAACCTATCAATCTCGGCCTTGAAGACATTTAGCGTCCCGGCTTCCACTGCACTCCGTGGCAATGAATTCCACAGGCCCACCACTCTCTGGCTGAAGAAATGTCTCCGCATTTCTGTTCTGAAATGACCCCCTCTAATTCTAAGGCTGTGTCCACGGGTCCTAGTCTCCTCGCCTAACAGAAACAATTTCCTAGCATCCACCTTTTCAAAGCCATGTATTATTTTGTACGTCTCTATTAGATCTCCCCTTAATCTTCTAAACTCCAATGAATACAATCCCAGTATCCTCAGCCGTTCCTCATACGCTAGACCTGTCATTCCAGGGATCATCCGTGTGAATCTCCGCTGGACACGTTCCAGTGCCAGTATGTCCTTCCTGAGGTGTGGGGACCAAAACTGGACACAGTACTCCAAATGGGGCCTAACCAGAGCTTTATAAAGTCTTAGTAGTACATCTCTGCTTTTATATTCCAACCCTCTTGAGATAAGAGACAACATTGCATTCGCTTTCTTAATCACAGACTCAACCTGCATGTTTACCTTTAGAGAATCCTCGACTAGCACTCCCAGATCCCTTTGTGCTTTGGCTTTATTAATTTTCTCACCATTTAGAAAGTAGTCCATGCTTTTATTCTATTTGCCAAAGTGCAAGACCTCGCACTTGCTCACGTTAAATTCCATCAGCCATTTCCTGGACCACTCTCCAGGCAGATATAGATAGATTTGTGATTCCCAAAGGGATAAAAGATATATATGGACTTTTGTAAGGCATTTGGTAAGGTTCCCCATGGTAAACTAATGGAGAAAGTGAAGTTCCAGGGTGTTCTAGCTCGGTGGATAAAGAACTGGTCGAGCAACAGGAGACAGAGAGTAGTAGTTGAAGGGAGTTTCTCGAAATGGAGAAAGGTGACCAGTGGTGTTCCACAGGGATCAGTGCTGGGGCCATTGTTGTTTGTGATATACATAAATGATCTGGAATAGGACACTATTGGTATGATGAGCAAGTTTGCAGATGACACGAAGATTGATGGAGTAGCAGAAAGCATAGGGAACTGTCAAAGAATACAGAAAAATATAGATAGACTGGAGAGTTGGACGGAGAAGTGGCAGATGGAGTTCAATCCAGGCAAATGTGAGGTGATGCATTTTGGGAAGTCTAATTCTAGAGCAAATTATGCAGTAAACAGAAGAGCCTTGGGAAAAGTTGATAAGCAGAGAGATCTGGGTGTTCAGGTCCTTTGTATCCTGAAGATGGCTGCACAGGTGGATAGAGTGGTCAAGAAGGTATATGGTATGCTTGCTTTCATTAATGGGATATTGAGTATAAGAGCTGACAGGTCATGTTAAAATTGTACACAACATTGGTTCAGCCGCATTTAGAATATTGGTACAGTTCTGGTCGCCACATTACCAAAAGGATGTAGACACTTTGGAGAGGGTGCAGAGAAGGTTTACGAGGATGTTTCCTGGTATGGAAGGTACGAGCTATGAAGAGAGGTTGAATAGGTTAGGTTTATTTTCATTAGAAAAGAGGAAATTGAGGGGGGACTTAATTGAGGTCTACAAAATCATGAAGAATATAGACAGGGTGGATGGAGACAAGGTTTTTCCCAGGGTGAAGGATTCAATATCGAAAGGTCACGCTTTCAAGGTGAGAGGTGAAAAGTTTAAGGGGGATACACATGACAAGTACTTTACACAGAGGGTAGTAGGTGCCTGGAACGCATTGCCAGCAGAGGTGGTAGAGGCAGGCAAGGTAGATTCATTTAAGATGCGTCTGGACAGATGCATGATAGGTGGGGAGCAGATGGATACAGATGCTTAGGAATTGGGTGATAGGTTTAGACAGTGGAATTGGAGCCGCTCAGGCTTGAATGGCCGAAGTATCAGCCATAATATTATTGAATGGCAGAGCAAGCTCAAAGTGACCCTTTGGCCTCCTATATTTCCTTGTTTGTATGTTTGTAAATGTCATTAATGCAGGTTTGTATTGGCTATGCTGAGGACTATGACATTCAGAGGTAATAAGAACTGTATGCCTTATGCCTGACTGCAACAGTAACCATTTTTGATAAATGATTCAATGGTCAGTGTAGAAACAACACCAGGCATTAGGTGTCAAAATGGTAAAGCTACAACACAAGACTCCTTGAATGCCAAACAGTGGATGCAGCATACATTACGGGATCCCACAACCAGTCAATCAAACATAATCTTCGATCATGCCATGTTGTCAAAGTCTTCTTCTATCGTCTTTGCCTCTGTGCCCACTTCTTTGGATAAGCGTCCGCTCCCCGTCCCACTGACTCCTTCACCTTGCTCCAACACTCTTCCTCCACCTGGATCACTTCCTCTGACCTGGCACCTGCACTTAACCTATTCATTCAGAACTTTTGACGTGACATTGGTTGCCTCAATTCCTCTGCTCCCTCACCCAATCCAAATTATCTCCCTCCAAACTGACTGCACTCCATGCACTCAGATTCAACCCTGACTTTGTTATTAAGCCTGCCGATAAAGGTGGTGCTTTTGTAGTCTGACATACTGATCTCTACACTGCAGAAGCTGAGCATCCAGCTCTTAGATACCTCCTCCTGTCTTCCCCTTGATCATGAGCCCACCATGGCACATGAGGCTATAGTATCTACTGCGGTAACTGACCTCATTTCATCTGCTGATCTACCCCACCCCCAATTGCCTCCAAAATGACAGTCCCCCAGCCCCACACAACTCACTTTTACCTCCTTCTGAAAATACACAAACAAGAAGCACGGTGGCACAGTGGTTAGCGCTGCGGCCTCACAGCGTCAGAGACCCAGGACCTTGTCAATTTCCGCCTCAGGCGACTCCCTGTGTGGAGTTTACACATTCTCCCTGTGTCTGCGTGGGTTTCCTCCGGGTGCTCCGTTTTCCTCCCACAATCCAAAAATGTGCAGGTTAGGTGAATTTGCCATGCTAAATTGCCCACAGTGTTAGGTGAAGGGATAAACGTAGGGGAATGAGTCTGGGTGGGCCGTGCTTCGGCGGGTCGGTGTGGACTTGTTGGGCCGAAGGACCTGTTTCCACACTGTAAGTAATCTCATCTAAAAAAAAGAACTGCCCAGGCTGACCCATTGTTTCAGCCTGCTCCTACCCCATAGACTCATCTCTTCCTACATTGGCTCAGTTTTTTTTCCCCAAGTCCAGTCCCTGCCCACACACTTCCGCGATTCCTCTGATGTTTCAGAATTTCCAGTTTGCGGGGTCCAGACACCTCCTCTTTACCATAGACATGCAATCCCTTTACACATCCATCCCCCACCAACTGGGTCTCAGGACTCTTCACTTCTACCTGGACCAAGGACCTGAACTATCTCTACCCACTACCACCTCCTCCACTTGAAAGAGCTCGACCCCATCCTCAACAACGTCTCTAAACTCCTCTCATTTTCTTTGGGTCGGGGGTGGCCATGGGTACCCGCAGGGGTCCAGTTGTGCCTGTCTGTTTATAGGGTATGTGAAACATTCTTCGTTCCAGCCCTAATCTGGCACTCACCTACAACTCTTCCTCTGATATATTGATGATATAATCAGTGCTGCTTCCCTCTCTCATCCAGAATTGGAAATATTCTTTGATTTTGCTTCCAAATTCCACCCCACCCTCACTTTCACCAGGTCTATTTCTGCCTCCTCCCTTCCCTTCCTCACCATCGCTGTTTTCATTTCTGGGGAAAGACTGGCCACTTATATCCACTATAAACTCACCAACTCACAGCTATCTACACTATACATCCTCGCAACCTGCTTCCTGTAAAGACTCCATTCCATTCTCCAAGTTCCTCCAAGTCTGCGTCACATATGTTCCAATGAGGCCAAGTTTGACAAGGAAGCCTTTGAAATGTCCACCTTTTTCCTCAATTGAGGATTCCTCAGCACCATTGTCGACAGGGCTCTCAAGTGGGTCTGATCCATCTCCCGCATTGCTGACCTCAGCTTCTCTCTTCCATTCCAGAACAGCGATGGGATTCCCCTTGTCCTTACCTACAACCCCACCAGCATCCACATCCAGAAGATGATCAGCTGCCATTCTGCCACCTTCAGTGAGATGCCACCACCAGACATATATTTCCCTCCCCTGGTCCCCGTGGTCGCTCTTCCTTCACTCACAACGCACCCCCACAGCCCCATGGCACCTTCCCATGCAATTGTTGAAGGTGTAATACCTGCCCATTTCCATCCTCCCTCCTCAACATCCAAGGGCCCAAATGCACCTTCCAGGTGAAGAAGCATTTTACCTGTACTTCTCACAGTCTAGTCTACTGCATTTGTTGCTCACAATGTGATCTCCTTTACATTGGGGAAACCAAATGGAGACTGGATGACCACTTCACAAAACATCTACGTTTTGCCTGCCAGAAAGACCCTGAGCTTCTAGTTGCCTGCCACTTGAACACACCATCCTATTCCCTGGCCATCATCTCTGTCTTAGGCTGACTGCACTGTTCCAGTGAAGCTCAGCACAAGCTGGGAGAACAGCACCTCAAGCAATTCAATTGGCTATTGCAAATGTTTATGGGCCCTGACAACATTCCGGCAACAGTCTTAAAGATTGTGATTTAGAACTTGCCACACCACTAACAAACTATTCTAGTACAGCTAAATATGAGCATCTATAGTAAAAAATGCTCAGCATTGTCCTGTGCACAAAAAGTAAGACAAATTCAACTGGGCCAATTTCTGCACTGTCACTTTACCCTCAGTTATTAGCAATCTGGGCTGTGAAGAGGCACTTGTGAAAAACTAATTGCTCAGTTTGGATTCCACGAGGGTCACTTGGTTCCTGACCTCATTACAGCCTTAGTTCAGACTTGGATTAAAAAAAAACTCAAACCAAGAGGGGAGGTGAAAGTTACCACAGTTGATATCAAGGGTACAAAGTTTTCTACATGACAGCAAGGAGCTTGAGCAATATCAAAGTTAATGTAAATCAGACAGAAAACTCTCCATGGGTTGGAATTGTAACAAACATAAAAGATGATACTTGTGGCTGTTAGAGTTCAATCATCTCAACTTGGGGAAATTACAGCAGTTCCTCGGCCCAAACATCTTCAACTGCTTGAATGAACTTTCACCATTGTACGTCAGAAGTGAGGACGTTTGCTGATGATTGTAATATCCTTAGAACCATTCCCGAACCTGATGATGCTGAAATTCATCACTTTGTGCATCAAGGCCTGGGCAATATCCAAACTTTGGATGATATGTGGCAAGTAACATACGTGGGTGCAAACGTAAGCGTGAGAGATTGACCATCTACAAAAATCATACAATCAAAATCCTAGGGGTTACCATCAGCATCTCAGCTCATTTTCATCCTAGTTTCCTGGGCCTCCAAGACCTGCACATGACAGCAGCTTGTGAAACCGGAAATCAATGCTTGTAATTGGAGTAGGCGAAAGTGAGAACTGTAGATGCTGAAGATCAGAATTGAAAGTTTTGTGCTGCAAAAGCACAGCAGGTCAGGTAGCATCCAAGGAGCAGGAGAATTGATGTTTCGGGCATAACCCTTCATCAGGAATGATGGCATGCTGAGGCCAACTGCCGTGTGTAACATTGTAGTGACCTTGCACAATGGAGATGCACAGCTGAGAGAGAATGTTGGTAACTGTAGACCAGAAACTGAATTGGTCAAGCCATGATAAGTACTGTGTTTACAACAGCCAGTCAGAGACAAGGAAATCTGTGGTGAGTAACCCACCACCATCTATGAGGCACAAGTCACTAGCATTTACCACTTGCTTGAATGGGTGCAGCTTCAGTAACAATGAAGGTGTCCCTCCAGAACAAAGCAGCTTGCTTGATGAGTACCTCAGCTTCTACCTTCAACTGTTCACTCTCTTCACCACCACTACAGAGCATGAGCAGTGTTCACTACCCACAAGATACAGTGCAATAAAACATTTTTTTTTTGACAGCACCTTCCAAACCTACACCATTGTTTCCTCTGAGGAGAGAGAAGATTAAACGAATGCAACTGTTGGGGTCATGCTGTATCAGCAAACACTTCTATTGCATTGATGGAGGTCTGGAGATCTTGCAATAGATAATGGCAGAGAAGAAAATGCCTCTCTATGGAGGGAAATCAGAACAATTGCCTTCATGGAGCAGGAAGGAATCATTTGTGTGAAATTCAATAAACTTACATTATCAACCACATGATCAAACTTCCAGGAAATTGTACAGACTTGTTAACCTTAGTCTTGAATCATACATGACACATGCATATCACAAAGAAATTAACTGAACTCTTAACATGGGAAAAATTGCAATTATTTACAAAACTTTTTCCAACAGGAGCTGAATTCCAGACTAAATTTGAGGAAGAAAACACAATCAGAAAATTTTCAGAAGAATCATTGTTGAAACATTATTGAATCAGCTGGCTCTAAACCATGACAAACCAGAACAAATCACAACCAAGAAATTACAGGGCAAATTATATTCCTTCATTCATCAGAAATAAGTCGGTTCAGCCCTGTGTTAAAATGCCAGAGAGTGGAATGCCAAGCAAATATATTAAACACTCATTTGCAAATACTGCCAACTGTATTTTCCAAACTATTGTTTATTAACTAATGTGTTATCACAAACAAACTGTAAGGATTCACATGCTTAACTTAAAAGAGGAAACTTACCATAGAATTGCTGGGGGTGGCATGGTGGCTCAGTGATTAGCACTGTTGCCTCACAGCGCCAGGAACCCGGGTTAGATTCCCACCTCGGGCGACTGTCTATGTGCAGTTTGCACGTTCTCCCTGTGTCTGCGTGAGTTTCCTCCAGGGCTCCCGTTTCCTCCCACAATCCAAAGATGTGCAGGTTAGGTAAGTTGGCCATGCTAAATTACCCATAGTGTTCAGGGATGTGTAGGTTAGGTGTATTAGTCTGGGGTAGATGTAGGGGAATGGATCTGGGTGGGTAGCTTTTTGGAGGTTCGGTGTAGACTTGTTGGGCCAAAGGGCCTATTTCCACACTGTAGGGATTCTAAATCTGTAATATTAGTTCACTTTGCTGTACATTCTAAGCTGTTAATGAAGCAGTTACATGGTCATATTTCCTATGTCAGAGGTTGCAAATTGCCCACACACTACAAGCTCCCCTTAGAGGTGTTCAGATATAACATCATTGTATTTTTATATTCTGTTATGAACCCCAGGCTTCTATATGTGCATTTACTGACTGTAAGACATTACTTTCTGTCAATTCTTCACATCAACCAAGCAGAAACACATATCATGCAGAATGAAACACACCATAATCATTGTGGACACAAATGGTATCATTACGCTACAAAACACATTTCTAGCACATTTTCAGACTCCTGCAAGTTTATTCATTGACAATTCATGCACTCAGTAACCCGTTGCTGTATTATTGCTGCTGTATTCAACAGCTTTTATGGGGGAAGCAATACTTTGGCTATGCTTCATGCTGCCGTATTTGAACTGACACTTGAATACATTCAATCAGCTGTGAGATTTGAAACGCAAGACTTTGTTGCAAATGTACATCATGCACTGTTTATCAGGTATATGACTCAGTTAGATCAGCGATCAATTCAACATTTAAGCTGAAGCTGTTATCATTAACTTTCTATAATTCAAGATTATGATTTGATTTTAAAATGTAGAAAGAGAATGGTGCAGCTTAACTTCATTCAATATTTGCTTGCATCAATTTTGCAGTTTTCCTGTAATTGTCACCTGCTCCCCTGCACTGATGTGATGGGCACCAGAAGTCACTGAAGTTGGATTTAGATACATTTAACAAGGAAGCAACAGAGGCATAATTGGTAAAATTACATTGATCTGTGCTATAAATAGCTTTGGTTGCATTTTCTTGAAGCAGATGAAGATGCTGAACAAGGAAGACAGGGTTGTCTATAAGTCTTTACCAACTGCTCTGAAAAATAGATTCAAATTTTTGACTTTAAACAAAGAACTGGAAGTCTGACAAAAAATGGTGCTGGAGAAACTCAATAGGTCTAAGAGTGTCTGCAGAGAGAGAAACAACATTAATATTTTAAGTCCAGTGACTCTTCATCAGAACTGGTTCACTGGACTTGAAACATTAAATCTGTTTTTCTCCCTCCACAGATGCTGACAAATCTGTTGAGTTTCTCTAGCACTTTGTTCTTGTTTCAGATTTGTGTCACCTGTTTCAAAAATTGTGATTCTTGCAGCATCTATCACACAACAAGGCCTCAAATTTTAATCTTTAGCTCCCTTCAATATTTTTTGGTATCAAGATGCTTTGCTTTGACGTGCAATAACTTGTCTTTCTATAGATTCTTTGAATCATGTCCAAGAAATGCAAAATAACAGATTCCTTAATTGCACCACACTACATCCATGATGTGCTGTTTATCTCCCACACAATAACTTAAAGTAAGCCTCTCCACTCTTCCTCAAAGCTCTGCCACTTGTCTCAGACATCCAAACTTCATATTAGCTATGGCTCTGATTCAAATATTCTCTGAGGTTGTCTTGCCTCTAGATTTAATGCAATGCAGGATGTGATGTGGGATGAGAGTGATCATCCTTGACATAAAGACAGCATTTGACAGTGTGATGCATCAAAGGGTGCAAAATTGAATTGATTGGAAATCAGGAGAAAGCTCTACACAGGTTGGCATCTTAACTGACATGAAGGAGGGTCAATGTTTTTCTGAAGGCCAGGAATCTGTCAGGACGTTGCTTCAGGAGTTTCTCTGGATAATGTCCTTGATCCAGCATTTTCTGCTGCTCCATAAATGACATTCTCTCAATCAGAAGGTCAAAAGTTCAGATGTTTAATGATGACTGACATTAATTACTAAATATTGAATACAATTTGTAACTAATACCAAGGCAGTCCATTTATGTGTCTACTATGGCATTGTCGACAATCAGGCTGGGACTGAAATTGCAAGTAACTTTCACACCACAAACGCTGGAGTGAAGGCATCGCCTATTGCCCTTTGACGTTCAAAATCGTTACCATTGCTGAATCCCTCTCTCAACATTCTGGGAATTACCATGAGCTGAACTCAATTAGCCATACATATAATAAGGCACTAGGAGCAGATCAGACACTGGCAAATCTGTGATAATTAACTTAACTCCTTTCTCCCAAAGCATAATCAGGAGTGTGATTCTTTTGGATTGAAATGCAAGCATGCACAAATCTCCTTCCTAATCTGCCTTAATCAGTTGATTTCCACCATAAGTATACACACACACACATACACACACTGTCTCACTCATAGAGCAGGCAGCCATATTACTGATATTTCAATAACGCATTCAATCTCACTGGACTGCAGTCAGTTGTACTCAGAACATGGTGTCACAAGTAAAGCTGAGTTTGAATGTCTGAGAAAGCACAGCTATTTACAGTGTGACATAGGAATGTTCAGAGCTATGAAAGCTGATAAAAACAACCAAAATAAACTAAAATAACAACCCAAAAGACAGCAAAGTAACAGGACACAGCTGGAACACAGATCATTAAATATGTCTGGAGCTTTTCATGTTAGATCCAGTTTAAACGAAAGGTGCCACGAATTCATTGTCTTCATCAATTGGAGGATAGAGTTTTCAAAGAAAATAGCAAGTCATGTTGCAGCTGTATAGCTGTTAGGCCAGTTTTGGAATATCATGTACAGCTCTGATCACCACATTACAAGGAGGATGTAAAGGTTTCGGAGAGAGTATGGAAATGGTTTACTAGGAGGTTGCCTAGTTTTGAGAGTACTACCCATAAGGAGAGATTGGACAAACTTGGTTTGTTTTAACTTGAACGTCGAAGGGGCAACCTTCATTTACGAAATTATGAGATGCATGGATAGTCCGAGTCAAGTGAATGTAATAATGATACATGTTCAACATGAGAATACGAGATATAAAAGAGCTCACTGATTGATGTGACCTCCTTGACCCAGTTTGTACAATTCTGTGAATATTGCTAAACTGAAAAAAAACTAATTAAAGAAAGGAGAATCAGGCACAAGAAATCCTACACTGAAAACATCTGCATTGATAGAGAAGCTCATGATCAGGGAAGCAATTAATGTATGCAGAAGTAGTGATGTTGTGAAACAACAGTTTGAGCATATTAATTGCAGAACAGACCAGGTCTTGCATTATGTTGACAGATATTCCAACCAAAGGGCAAAACAACCATGATCAAACAGCTGAATGCAAATTTAAAGAGGACATCAGGTAAAGGAGAAAGCAAGTCCAGCATGGGAAAGACAATGTTCTCATTGCAATAAACGGAATTAATTTTTCACACAAGTTTATGTCTAAAGGAAAACACTGAAGGAGAGGACAGATATTCATGGGAAAGATATCAGCTGAAGGTTCTGATGAATGACTCCGCCCCATACAACAAGCTGTTTCAGTGAATGACAGATTACACATGGTTTGTTATGGTTGACAGCTGAAGGAGCCTATAAAGTTAACATAAAATGTTAAATACACACCAGAGCATCATGCAATGTCGGGTCTTGTAAGTATTGACTTAATATCACAAACCAATATAGAGACCTTCAAAAGTAAGTTTAATACAGCATGATGGCACCATACTTGTGTCAAGAAGACAGATGACTCTGACTGTCTATTGTACTGGCAAGAACATAACACTGGTGCTCCAGGTCATAGACAGTAAACGAAAAGCTACTTAGCTTCCGTGAGTCTAAAGGTCAGACTGGTAAGCCTCAATTTGCAAAAGAGATTTGCAACATGTCAAAACACACTAAATATTTGACCATGGAACAGATCCCAGAGACATACAACAAGGTGTTTACAGGATTTGGCTGTCTTCCAGGAAAATATTATCCCAAAGCTAAAGACCAATTTAGTATCTGCTGAAAAGGTTCCAATTGCCCACATGGCCATCCTGAAAGATAATATAGAACAGTTCGAAAAGAAGGAAGAAATTAATAAAATGACGACCCCTACAGAATACATTAGCAGCATGATAGCAGTTAAACAATGTGAAAATCTGAGTATATATCAGCACAAATGATCTGACTAAATCTCTCAAGACTTCATGACACTACACCAACCATTATGGAATTTTGCCACAACTTGTAAGGCAAAAATTAACATTATCCTAGTTGTGAAAGATAGCAAGGGAAGTCAGATGAAAACTGCAATTTTCTAATACTCTATGGATGCTCTTCAGAGTCACCAAAAGTTGAGCATACGGCTTAGCATATCCATGACTCCTGAGGAATATTGTGACAAGCAACCTAACATAATTAGTAATCTTCCAGCAGAGGAAAGAAAGTGGGTGGTCTGCTAGTTTATGACTGTGGAGTCACAGTGGAAGACCAGTATCAAAACGTAGTGTCACTGCTAAACAGAATGTACTAGAACGTGAACTGATCGACAAAGTATTTTAATTAATGAAGCCCAATGTCAAGTTGTATGCTAAGGATTAATCACAAAAAGCCTTCAGTCAGATCCAAAGAGGCAGAGAACTGTAGTAGCATTACATCAACCATCAGATTTAAAGTAGTAAAATGATTTGTTGGATTTATCCACGATTTGGCACGGTTTTTGAGCAATTTATTGGTAGAGTGTGAAATATTGTACTAATTCACAGATAAAGGCATGCAGCAGTTATAAAAGGTAAAGTTGCCATACTCTTACCTGACTGTATGGCTATTCTCTCATGAGAGAGGATAACTGGTTATATTTTAACCTGAGAGCCAACACACTGCAAGCAAGAAGAGAAGGAGAGAAGGAGATCCTTTCATGGTAATCTCAGCTGATCTGAGAATTGAGCCCACGAGGTTGGTGCCATTCTGCACTGTAAACCAGCCATCCAACCAACTGAACTAATGAACCCCATAGTGATAGTATTGAAGGACTGGAATAGTGTCAATGCAACAAAAAAAGGAAGGAAAACAAGTTGGATTTTTTTTTATTCATCAAGTAATAGCAGCACATTCAGAAAATCTTAATTTAATCAAGCAGAGTCAGCATGGCTTTATGAAAGGGAAATTGTGTCTAAAGAATTTATTTGCGTTTTTTGAGGAAGCTTCAATCACAATTATAGAGGCAAACCAACAGTTGTATTGTATCTGGACTTGTAGAAGGCATTCAACAAGGTATCTCACAAAGGTTAAGTCATAAGGTAACAGCTCATGACTTTGGAGGTTGCATATTGGCATTGATAGAGAATTGGTTAATGGATAGTGGGTAAAAGAGATTTATTTTCAGTTGGAAATCTATAACCAGTGGGGTTCCACAAGGATCAGTGCGACAACTGATTACAATTTATATTCACGACTTAGAGGAAGGGAAGCAAATATATTAGAGCCAAATTTTCAGATGACATAAAAATACATGGAAACCCAAGTTATTAGAAAGATATATACAATTTACTGAGAGATATTGACAGTTTCAGTGAGTGGGAAAAAAGTTGACAAATGCAATATAACATGGGAGAATGTGAAGTTGTTCATATTGGAAGGGAGAACAAAAGAACAGAAAATTATTTAAATGGAAAAAAAAACTGCAGAAGTCTGCAACAAAGGGACTTGGGATTATCTGTGTTTGAAATACAGAAAGCTAGCAGACAGGTGCAGCATGTAATCAGGAAGACTAATGGAATGTAGGCCCTTATTTCAAGAGCTGAAAATGTGTTGCTGAAAAAGCGCAGCAGGTCAGGCAGCATCCAAGGAACAGGAGAATCGACGTTTCGGGCATAAGCCCTTCTTCAGGAATGAGGAAAGTGTGTCCAGCAGGCTAAGATAAAAGGTAGGGAGGAGGGACTTGGGGGAGGGGTGTTGGAAATGTGATAGGTGGAAGGAGGTCAAGGTGAGGGTGATAAGCCGGAGTGGGGGTGGGGGCGGAGAGGTCAGGAAGAAGGTTGCAGGTTAGGAAGGCGGTGCTGAGTTCGAGGGATTTGACTGAGACAAGGTGGGTGGAGGGGAAATGAGGAAACTGGAGAAATCTGAGTTCATCCCTTGTGGTTGGAGGGTTCCTAGGCGGAAGATGAGGCGCTCTTCCTCCAGGCATCGTGTTGCCATGGTCTGGCGATGAAGGAGGCCAAGGACCTGCATGTCCTTGGTGGAGTGGGAGGGTGAGTTGAACTGTTGAGCCACGAAGTGGTTGGGTTGGTTGGTCCGGGTGTCCCAGAGGTGTTCTCTGAAATGTTCCGCAAGTAGGCGGCCTGTCTCCCCAATATAGAGGAGGCCACATTGGGTGCAGCGGATGCAGTAAATGATGTGTGTGGAGGTGCAGGTGAATTTGTGGTGGATATGGAAGGATCCCTTGAGGGGGGAGATATGGGCACAAGTTTTGCATTTCTTGTGGTTGCAGGGGAAGGTGCCGGGAGTGGAGGTTGGGTTGGTGGGGGGTGTGGACCTGATGAGGGAGTCACAGAGGGAGTGGTCTTTTCGGAATGCTGATTGGGAGGGGAGGGAAATATATCCCTGGTGGTGGGGTCCGTTTGGAGGTGGCGGAAATGACAGCGGATGATATGGAGATTGGTAGGGTGGTAGGTGAGGACCAGTGGGGTTCTGTCCTGGTGGCGATTGGAGTGGCGGGGCTCAAGGGCGGAGGAGCAGGAAGTGGAGGAGATGTGGTAGAGGGCATCGTCGATCATGTCTGGGGGGATATTGCGGTCCTTGAAGAAGGAGGCCATCTGGGTTGTACAGTATTGGAACTGGTCCTCCTGGGAGCAGATGCGGCAGAGACGAAGGAATTGGGAATATGGGAAGGTGTTTTTACAGGGGGCAGGGTGGGAGGAGGTGTAGTCTAGGTATCTGTGGGATTTGGTCGGTTTATAGTAAATGTCCGTGTTGATTCGGTCACCCGAGACAGAAATGGAAAGGTCTAGGAAGGGGACGGAGGAGTCTGAGACGGTCCAGGTGAATTTGAGGTCGGGGTGTTGGTAAAGTGGAGCACGAGGCAGAGCCGATACCGTCATCAATGTAGCGGAGGAAAAGGCGGGAGGTGGTGCCAGTGTAGCTGCGGAAGATGGACTGTTCCACATATCCTGCGAAGAGGCAGGCATAGCTGGGGCCCATGCGGGTGACCATGGCTACTCCTTTGGTTTGGAGGAAGTGGGACCATCCATAACCTCATCACTTCATGGGATCTCCCATCCACTGCCTCCAACCTCATAGTCCCACAACCCCGCACCGCCCATTTCTACCTCCTGCCCAAAATCCACAAACCTGACTGCCCCGACTGACCCATTGTCTCAGCCTGCTCCTGCCCCACCGAACTCATCTCTGCATACCTCGACACGGTCCTGTCCCCCTTAGTCCAAGAACTCCCCACCTACGTTTGGGACACCACCCACGCCCTCCACCTCCTCCATGATTTTCGCTTTCCCGGTCCCCAACGCCTTATCTTACCATGGACATCCAGTCCCTGTACACCTTCATCCCCCATCATGAAGGACTCAAAGCTCTCCGCTTCTTCCTTTCCCGCCGTACCAACCAGTACCCTTCCACTGACACTGATACCCTCACCCTGAACAACTTCTCTTTCCAATCCTCCCACTTCCTACAAACCAAAGGAGTAGCCACCTCCAAACAGACCCCACCACCAGGGACATATTTCCCTCCCCTCCCCTATCAGCATTCCGAAAAGACCACTCCCTCCGTGACTCCCTCGTCAGGTCCACACCCCCCACCAACCCAACCTCCACTCCCAATACCTTCCCCTGCAACCGCAAGAAATGCAAAACTTGCGCCCACACCTCCCCCCTCATATCCACCACAAATTCACCTGCACCTCCACACACATCATTTATTGCATCCGCTGCACCCGATGTGGCCTCCTCTATATTGTGGAGACAGGCCGCCTACTTGCGGAAGGTTTCAGAGAACACCTCTGGGACACCTGGACCAACCAACCCAACCACCCCGTGGCTCAACACTTCAACTCCCCCTCCCATTCCACCAAGGACATGCAGGTCCTTGGACTCCTCCATCGCCAGACCATAGCAACAAGACGGTTGGAGGAAGAACGCCTCATCTTCCGCCTAAGAACCCTCCAACCACAAGGGATGAATGCAGATTTCTCCAGCTTCCTCATTTCCTCTCCACCCACCTTGTCTCAGTCAAATCCCTCAAACTCAGCACCGCCTTCCTAACCTGCAATCTTCTTCCTGACCTCTCCGTCCCCACCTCCACTCCGGCTTATCACCCTTACCTTGACCTCCTTCCACCTATCGCATTTCCAATGCCTCTCCCCCAAGTCCCTCCTCCTTACCTTTTATCTTAGCCTGCTGGACACACTTTCCTCATTCCTGAAGAAGGGCTCATGCCCGAAACATCGATTCTCCTGCTCCTTGGATGCTGCCTGACCTGCTGCGCTTTTCCAGCAACACATTTTCAGCTCTGATCTCCAGCATCTGCAGTCCTCACTTTCTCATTATTTCAAGAGAGTTGGAATATTAGAATAGGGAGGTCATGGTATAACTGTACAAGGTGTTGGTGAGAACACATCTGGAGTATTGTGAGCAGTTATGGTTCCCTTATTTAAGAAAAGATATTTCATTGCAGCCAGTTCAGAGAAGGTTCACTTTCAAGGTCCCATGGATGGACAGATTGTATTAGCAAAAGCTAAACAGAATTTGACTTGACTAACTGTAGTTTAGAAAAAGTGAGAGGTGATCCCTTTGGAAGATATATGATTCTTAAGGTTAAGGGCTTAAGAGGACAAATGCTGAGAGGATGTTTTCCTCTCATGGGCGTGTCTTGTACCAAAGGGCATAGCATCTGAATAAAAGGTGGATGAGAGGAATGTTGGACCAGCTTTGTACATGTTGAGAAGTTGAGCAGCCTTCAGGTCCCAACAGCCAACTCCTATTCTGATTTCTTATCGACATATGATCTTATTGGGGCATGGAACAAGAGGCATTAAAGTCAAGCAACAAGTGATGGTAACAGCAATGCCAGTGCTGAAAAAACTTTGAGACTAGTAATGAATTCAAAAATTGGAACAACCTTAATGCAGCAAAATCAATTGATTAAATTTGCATCCAGGGTATTGAAGAAAGAATGTTTTTTGAAGAATAATCTTTGCTTATGAATATTTTCATCCATGCCTATTTTGAAGAAGGAAATTGGCAGTTGAGTCTGACCATGAGACACGTTGAAGCATTTTCCTTAAGGCACTACAATGTGTTTCTAACCACCGTCAGAATGTTACTCTAGCTACAGAGATAACATCTGATGTAATACACAAGCAAGGGAAACATATATGGATTGGAGAAATAATGTCGGCGGCAACAGTCCCAGTGAAAAGAAAATGGAGGATTCCATGACCAAGTGTGAAATTGTCCAGATTTAAAGTGAAACAGTGTTCTGCAAATTATCAGATGAGCAGAGATTTTGAGTACAATTGCTGAAAGCAGGAAAACTACCCAACAAGATGCAATTCTGAAAGTGTTATAATAGTTGGGTGATAAAAATATGGCCTGAAAACATCATAAACTCATTTGTTGCTCCGAGTGAGTATTCGACATACAGAGATGAATTGACAATCCAAATAGCGCATTTTACAAAGTAAAATGAGTTATTGTCTCAATGGAATTCTGAGGGGAGATGTTCATGTGCATATACACAAGCCAACAAGGAACATATTCAAATCTGAGAATGGAAAGAGATATAGTCTTCTGGCCAAACATGAGCAGCAAAATCAAGGGTCACGTCAACTAGTACAGGACTTGTAATGAACATTAAGCTAAGAAAGTTATACAATCATCAATAACATGTGACATTCCAGACAGACCATAAATGAAACTGGGAGTAGACTTCTTCACACTCACAAGAACTGGTTATCTTGGAACCATAGATTACTATGCTGACCATGGTGGGCCAGTTGACTTCAGTGACTGCTGCTGAGATTGTGAAATGGTTAAAAAAAAATTCATCCATTGCAGCAATCCCAATATTACTATGAGCAACAATGGTGCTCAGTTCACGAGTGTAGAATTCAGTTGCTTCATAAACTTTGAAGAAATTCCATTGCATACATAATTTCCATACCTTTCCCTAAAGGAAAGGCTGAAGCAGCAATGAAAATCACCAAAGGCAGCATAAAGAAATAGAGCAAACCTGGCATAGTTGTATTTAAGACAATCCTCAAGTGGAGAAAATCACGTACTGAAGGCATGAGAAGTACTATAGTTCACTGCAGCTACTGATACCACTCTTTGCCTAACTCCTTTTCCAAAAGCAAAAAGCTGCTGGAGCCAAAAGTAAGAACAGGTGTGGGTGACAAAAATCAAAGTAAAATGATAAAAAGCCAACTTTCACTTTGACAAGTCAGCTAGACAATTGCCAGAGTTGAATGCTGGAGAAACAGACAGGATTCAAGGCTTTAACACTCTCAAAAAAAAAATCCCAAGTGGCAGCTTGTGATCTGGGTAAACATGTTACATGTCACTTTGATCACAAAATAGAAGTCCATAGCTCGGTAGATCATCACTGCCACACCCACATGCGCACAACTGGACCAGCTGCAAACTCATCACCTGCACAGGTCATAGATCAACCAGCAGATCCAGAGGTCCATAGCAACTCAATGATGTAAATGGGACAACAAATACGATGGCAATAATAAATGACATGGGAGTGACACTACCTGGTGAAGGAATGTCATCTAAATGAACAGCCAGTTAAAAAAATGCTATAAAAATAATATTCAGAGATCAGCATGATATTAAGATTTTGAATGGAATGCATATACAGACAATAACAAGCTTTTTATGCATGTGAACAGTAGTGTCTTTTTTTTTGAGTAACTTAAATGTGCATGAAAAGGCATTTTTCTATTGTAAGAAGGAGCATGCTTGGATTGCAATGTAATTATACAGTAATGTTTTTGTGATCTGCTATAGTTATGTAGCCTTGAACATGAAGCACACATTTTCTAGACAGCCCTCTTACTGGTGCTTCAAGAAATAATTCATTCTGACTGGAGTGCTGTCTGTTACCCTCAGAATAGTGATTAAATGTTCTCCTCCTACCTGGATGAGAGCAACTCCAACAAACTGAGACAAAGCAGTCCACTTGATTGGTAGCACATCAATACCAAATTGATCATTTAGTTCCTCCACCAATAGCATACAGTGACAGTGATGTGTACCATCCACGAGATGCACTGTAGCAACTCATCAAGACCCCACTGTGTCTTCCAAATTAGTGATGTCCACCAAATGGAAGTACAAGGTCAGTGCACACAAGAACCCTGTCACCTACAAGTTTTGCAAGTCACTCACCATCCTGGTTTAGATTAGATTAGATTACTTACAGTGTGGAAACAGGCCCTTTGGCTCAACAAGTCCACACCAACCCACCGAAGCGCAACCCACCCAGACCCATTCCCCTCCAGCTATCCCTTCACCTAACACTATGGGCAATTTATCATGGCCAATTCACCTAACCTGCACATTTTTGGTCTGTGGGAGGAAACCGGAGCACCCAGAGGAAACCCACGCAGACACGGGGAGAATGTGCAAACTCCACACTGTCAGTCACCTCAGGCGGGAATTGAACCCAGGTCTCTGGTGCTGTGAGGCAGCAGTGCTAACCACTGTGCCACCATGCCGCCCGTAGAACTAAGTTTAGAACTAAGTCACTTTACCTGAGACAGAGGACATGGAAACCTGCTGTATCAGTATAATGGATGTACTAGACCACATAGACTGCAACAGTTCAGAAAGACAGTCCATCAACAACTTCTTCAGGGTAATTCAGAACGGATAATAAATACTGACCTTGCCAGCAGTGTCCTTATCCGAAGAATAAACAACAAAATACTGAAACCTAACATTTATTAAAAGAGCATGTGAAAAAGCAGATTTTCCAAGAAAACATTTATCAAACAGTAGTTTTCCATGTCAGGTTTATTTCATGAACTTTTCAGACTCACTAGTGAATAACAATTACTTCATTCAGGAGTCGTCAGGCATGATCTATATTACCTGTCCATTATTAAATGGAAAAAAATGAGATTCTTCGAGGAGAGTTGTTCAGTGAGTCAATTGCTTCATTGAATCAATGTACTGAAAAATTACATCTGTCCTAAGACTACGATAGTTTCTGCACATTGATTATTCCTGATATTCCGCATTTCAAATCTTCAATTACAACTAAATATCTGGGATGTTTTTAAACTGATGAGCTTTGTTTTAGTGGACTGGAAGAGACAGTCGAGGATGAGGAAAGGCTTGTAAAACTAAAATGTACACGATTGGAGGGAGGTCTGATGTCTTTCTGTTAATATGGGATCATATTAAAGTAAGAAAGGGAGCAGGGTACCTCTGAGTTGACCAGAAACAGGCAGCCAACCAATTAATTCAAGTTCACTGGCTTTGGGAAAGGCCCTCACTACAAGGAGTATCAGGTATACCAAGGCCAACTGGAGTGCCATGGAGTAGTATGATTACCATTGATTATTCCATAACCCTGCCCGTCTGCCCTTTTAGAAAGATCTGTTCAAAGTACTGGAGCGATTATAAAATCCAACCTGTCATTGATCTGTGTTATGAGGTTATTCATCCTAAGTAATTAAAAGTAACTTGCTCTTGCAACTTACTATTTAGTATGTGGTGAATCTCCCAAATTGTACATTGCAATTTTATGCAAGTAATTGGGAGATTCACAACATATTACTCCTCACATGCAGCTTTTCTAACTCAGACTTGCTCGTCATGAGTTTAAAGTTAACTTTCGAAAATAATTACAATTACATATTCTAGAACATCCTCAGCATTTAAAATGTTATTCCTTATCAGTTCATCTTCATGAATGTTTTCATTTGGTTGTCATGATTTGGAGATGCTGGTGTTGGCCTGGGGTGTACGAAGTTAAACATCACACAACACCAGGTTATAGTCCAACAGGATTAATTGGAAGCACTAGCTTTCAGAGCTCTGTTCCTTCATCGCCTGATGAAGGAGCAGCAATTAAACCTGTTGGACTATAACCTGGTGTTGTGTGATTTTTAACTTCCTTTGGTTGAGTCAGCATCTTACAGAGCCTGTGCTGTTAATATTTTAATCATCATCTTACCAACTTCTTTCAGTTCTTTACAGTTGACACAGGGCAATTGGCATGCAAATTTTCAGTTTTTCTCTTACTTAATGAAGATAATAACATACAACAAATGATGGGAGAGAATAGCTATTATCTTCCCAGTTTTGGATATTCCGCTGTGCAGAGAGTGAGAGAAGCACAGTCAGAGAGATCCTTCCTGAGTTGACACACACGCAAAAACAAAATAGAATTTGCATTTCAGGTTTCATGACCCTTCATCAGAAGCTGTCAGCCTCATTTCTCCAGCAAATTCTGTTTTCATTTCAGATTTCCAGCATCCAGCAGTTCTTTGTTTTTGTTTCCATCAGGAGTGAAGTTAGAGACCTCTCCCTGCGCAAAGAAATTCTCTTCTGTACATGAGAATTGATGCTGAGTCATTCAGCAATTTTAGATCTGACATTAATAGGTTCGTATTAACTAACATTATTACTGATCAGGCCCAAAGGAGGATATGTGAAACTAAGTGCAAAGTTTTCCCATTTTCATTTGAAGTGTTTTGTCAAGCAAGATGCATAGAACCTGGCCCAGAATGACTTGGAGTGACATTGCTCATTTAATTTTCAACCCTTCATTTTATTAATTATGCAGCAAGCTTTGGGCCATCTTTTTTGCATAATGATGTGTTTGGAGATGTGCAATTAATTGCCATTGCTTGCTCTCACATCATTGGCATTCAAGCCCAATTGCACAGCACTCCAGAGTCCAGAAGCCAGGAACAACTTGTCACATTGTGGTGGTTGAGTCCCTACAATCAGGATATGCCTCAAGGAAAGGGAAATTTGCTTCCTGTTTTGGAAATGGTGTTAGTGTTGGGGGATAGGGAACTAGAGAGGTAAGCAGTTGCTTTTTAAAGCTGACCACCACTAAAGGATATGCAAGCCTGGACGTAGATTGTAGCCAAGCTTGATGGTGGGTGAAAAGGAATATCCAGCAGTGCAGGAAGAAGGTCAATGATTTTGTGTTTTCTACCAAGATAAAGGCCACTATCTTCACTCTGTTAACTCATATTCATGGAGCTCCTATTTCCTCTCACTCTGCTGCACACCCATCTCACCAGGGCTCACAACTACACGATTGTATGCATTTTGTCCACTCAATGACACTTCACCCTTGCAAAGAACTGACCTTCTTTGTCCTTTGTGCTTCCTTCTCACTCACTGGGAACACATCACCACATGTCTTGCTTGTGATTCATCATTAATTGCTCTGGAGTCCATTCTTATCACAAAATGAGAGAGATTGGCCACACAACCAAGCTGAGAGGTTCAAGACCAGTGATGGTGTTGGTGGGTGATAGAAGTCAGGCACACTATCCTCAAGGAGAGAACAATGGAACTGACCAGAGAAAATTACTCACGTAGGGTGGTAGCGATCTTGACAACACAGTAAGCTTCCTTGCGCTACATTGCTCAGCTCTTGCGCTACCAGCAGTACTAATTCATTATTAATCTGCAGAAGCATTTATCCCTCTTGAACAATTAATTCCTCTCTTTGTCTCATGCAGAAATTGGCAGTACCAGTGCATCTCTGAAAAGAGGCCAGAGTCAGAAACCTCAGCTCCAGAGCCACCTCTCAAGAGGATGCCACTCAACCATCACCGTTTGCATCATCAAGGTTTGCAACAGCCCCCTCTGCCAGATCAGAGACTTTCACCTTGGAAAGTCCCTTATCTCAGCCATTAATCTTCATCAAAAGGCAGAGGAGCATCTGGCAGGTTTGTCAGAAATATTCTGCATCAAAGAACGTAGGAGTCCACAAATACTGTGCTGGCTCTAGTATGGGTGCACCTGGCTATTTCCAAGGACACACTGGTGACTGCTATGCTCAGCACATTTTTTCTCTATTGGATGTGGGTGTTGGCCTGTACCTCCATCACTTCAGCCAGAGTTGCTCACACCATTGGCAAAGTGAAAAGGGATTAAAGAATGTCAACCTTTCTCCAGGTGTCCCTTCCTCTTGGAGAGGAGGTGTAGCACCAGGCCATCCCTTTCACATAATCTCAAAACCGGTAGCAATTCAAGCAGGAAACAGTGAACCTCCATCAGGGCAGGAGACTCTCAGGAGCCTGGGCTCTTTAGATCCAAATACATTAAGGGCCAACCATAAACCACAACAGTGGAAGTTAAAATTACACACAGAGGTAGTAGCACACCAAGGAAAGGATGTAGAGAGTCACAAGAAATCAGGCAGTACCAGATCTAACTTTAGGGAACAAAGCCCAACAGTCATTAAAGTGTCAGTTGGAGAACATTTCTGTCATTGTAACCGTAACTCAGTAAGATTTTAAGACTGTCATGGAAAAGGACACAGATCGATCAGAAGTAAAGGTTTTGAATTGAGGTGAGGCTGATTTAAATATGATAAGACACTTCTGACCAAAGTAGATTTGGAGAAGCTACTCATAGGAAATTCTATAGAGCAGTGAGTCTTTAATGGGATTTTAAATGAACAGTGGAGAAGAACAATGTTGACAAAGAAATCAGGGAAATGAACGGTGATAAACTTCAACAAGTTACAACTGATAACTGGATTAAGAGTGGATAAGTCTCCAGGCCCAGATGAGGTATATTCCAGGCTGATGTGGGATGCTAAGGAGGACTATGTGCAATTCTGGTTGCTACATTATAGGATAGATGTGAATCCATCAGAGAAGGTGTAATGGAGACTTACCATAATGTTCCCTGAGCTGGAGCATTTCAAATAGGAAGTGAGACTAGATCAGCTAGGAGAATTAAAATAGACCTGAGGGACATCTTTTTCATACAGCAGGTGGTATGTTTATGGAATGAGCTGCAAGGAGAGGTGGTGGAGACAGGTACAATGAAAACATTTAAAAGGCATCTGGATGGGTACATGAATAAGGAAAGGTTTAGAGGGATATGGACCAAAAGCTGGCAAATGGGAATCGGTCAGATTGGGATGTCTGGTCAGCATAGATGAGTTGGACCAAAGGGTCTGTTTCTGAACTTTATGACTCTATATTTTCCTTCGAATTGCAAAGATTGAGGAGAGACCTTACTGAGGTGTACAAAATTATAAGGATATTGATAAGGTACTGAAGAAAAAACATTTTCCATTAATAGAAGGATCAATTATCATGGGACATTAATTTAAGGCAAAAGGCAGGAGGTTTGGAGGGGATTTAAGGATTTTTTTCACCCAGGTATTTGTGGGTATCTGGAGCTCCCTGCCTGAAAGGGTGGTAGAAGCATGAACCATCACATCATTTTTGGAAGTATTGCAATGATCACACAAAGCACCATAGCAAGAAAGTTATGAGCCATGTGCTGGAAAATGGGATTAGAATAGGTAGGTGGATTCGATGGGCTGGAGGGTCTCATTCTGTGTTGTAAAACACAGAATTTTTGTGGCGGTACAGCGCCAGGGACCAAAGTTCATTTCCAGCCTCAGGTCACTGTCTGTTTGGTGTTTGCACATTCTCCTCATGTCTGTGTGGGTTTCCTCCGGTTTCCTCACACAATCCAAAGATTAGGTGAATTGGCCATGCTAAATTGCTCAGAATGTTCAGGGATGTGTAGGTTAGATGCATTAATCAGGGGTAAATGTAGGGGAATGTACGGTAGGGGAATGGGTCTGTTCGGAGGGTCGGTGTGGACTTGTTGGGCCAAATGCCCTGTTTCCACGCTGTAGGAATTCTATGAAAAACTTTATGATTCTGTGACTCTAAGAAGCACACTTACTAAGGGCATATCCGTGGCATGGGTGACACATCATTGTAAACAAACTTTCACTTGTAGATATTCACTCGCACTGTTAAAATGTCTTGTCTATAATAATTTTTGCTGCCAAATGTGGTAGCTCACACCAACCATATAAGAGACTTGCAGCATTTCAGCCATATGAAGGAGGGAAGAAATTGTATTAGCCAAACAGTGATCATCTCTCACAAACAACTGACTCCCCAACTGTTGACAGCCTCAAATGTCAGGCATGCTTGAACTGTGACTGTGGATTTTGGAAGATTAATATACTGTGCTTTAATGTGGATAACATTAAAGCAAAAGTCAATTGGCATCAATATACTTGGGCCTGATCTGCACATGTCATTCTGCACTTAAACTTCCTTGTAAACGATGATACGGAATTCGAGGAAAAAAAATTGATTCGATATATATCAGCTTTTCCGGAGACTGCTCTGTTGTTCAAACTTGGGAGTGTATAATGACCATTCTCTCATGGTACATTGATCTTCTTATAAAAACTACACTAAGTGCTGTCTCTTTGAAGTGCAATGCAATCCTGGAGGTTACTGAAGCATTTGGGGAAGACTTAAAAGTCTGTGATTCTGAAATGCTGAAAATCAGAGTTAAACAGAAATTCCTCAGGCTTCCGCTCAATCTGCTGTCTGTTATGAGAGATTTCATTGCTCAACTCTTTGATAGATATCTGGTTAGAAGCTTTAAGAACTACCTAATCTCACCCATGCCTCAGGGTTGGGAAATTATGAAATAACATCTGATTCTCAACATTGTGAAAACATTTTCTCTTTACCCTCAGTCAGCAGCTTCAGAATCTCACTATTTAATACAACTTCCTCATTTTCACATATTTGCATCTTATTAATACCACAACTCCCTTTATTCATGTGCCATTTCTCACCTTCCTCTCCTCCACCAAGAGCACAAATTCCTGACCTGTAAATCCAAGTGGTATTTGGTGGCTGCAGCTTGTCAAATGCGTGTCATGCAATTGTTTCTTCACAACGACATCACTGCATGCTCCACAGCCTCCTTAACTCCTTTCTCACACACAAACCATCACTCTCAGCACATCATTATGTCTGCTGTCATGCCAACTCAGTTACCACTTCAGATACACATACAACTTGCATGCTTCAGCCACGTTGCTTTGCAGCAAGTGCATCTCATAACCTTTAGCTTTTTTCTTGGCAATCCCTCACTTTATTTGGCACTGCCAGCCTCTGTTTTCTTGACATTGCTTACTTAATCACACTCTTACTGACTTTAACACAGACATTGGCTGCAATCTGTGTCCAAGCTAGCTTTGTCCAGTTGCATAGCCAGAAGTAATGGACAGCTAGAAAATGGACTGTACCACTTCTCTGCCACCCTGCCCACTAGCTTTCCCTGTTTCCTGTCCTCAAAGCCAAAGTCAAGATTTCCTTTTCTCTGGCTCATATCCTGAGTACCAAAGCTCCAGCATCACAGTTAATAGTCCGTTCCTATCTTGCACATTCTGAAGTGGTTTGCAACTCAACTTTAAATAGAGTGCTGTAGACATCAAATCCAGACGTTCCCAGCACCTCCACCTCTCTAGCTGTGTGATTCCCCAAGAAAAGTGTCCAACAGCCTGGCTGCATATTTACTGACATGATGGATGTAATATTGCTCAGAAAAAGTCACCCTCAGCCATGGCAGACCAAGCAGCATGAAGCCTACTCAACAAAACATGAACAGACAATGGGAACATTCTCTGAACAATGGCAAGAATCCAAAGTTTCTAGTCAAGAGGAAAATTGGACAAAGTTTTCTCAGATTTATCAAGAATCAGATTTTATTCCTTCTCACTCTATATTTCCACCTTTCCCAACACTACTTACATCATGAAGAGGAGAATTCCAAATGTAATTACACACCACAATCTAAGTGGAAGGTGAAAGCAGCCTCCAAGTCTGTAAGGGCTTTTCTTTTTCTCATATTTCATGGGATATGGTCTCTCAAGAAGTTGCAGATTTTATTTCTTAGACTTGTAATCAAATCCCATTTGGAGATTTCCTACTAAATCTGTTTTTCCAACCATTCAGTCAATGCATTAAACAGTCAGTGAATGGTTACAGCACAGTAGGAATCCTTTGGCACATTAAGTCCTGACCAGATTTCTGAAGAGATACTTAGCAATCACATTCTCTCTCCTGTCACATTGCAATTTATCTATCTTTAGTTAATTATTCAAATCGCCTTTTAAATATGTGATTGAACCTGGGCACCCACACAATCAGGTAGTGCATTGAAATCCCAACCACTTGTTTCATTAAAAAAAAAGTGCTTCCTCATGTTGCCTTTGCTTTTCACACTGTTCACCTTCAGTCAGTGTTCTCTGGCTGTGGGCTCTTCCACTAATGAGAACAATGTCTCCCTATTTGATCTGTACAGACCCCTGATGACTTCGAGATTATAACTGTTCACTGAGTAAAGTTATCTTGCTTCTAGCACTGCCTTTATGCACATTGATATATTAGATGAAGCATGACTTTAAATTGATTTAGCATTTGTTTTCTTCTCACAGGACATTAGTCTATTGACCAATATTTTTCTCTTGATTTTAAGATACCATTCAATACTAATGTTTGCTTAGTTTGCTGGTTGACCTCAAGCTATTCTTGACAATATTTTAATGTATTTTATTCTCATAGCAGTTAAATCACAGAGAAAGTGTTGTTTTTTCCTTCCCTAACTACTAACTCTTGCTAATGTTTATAGGCATGCCATTGAGAGCATTCTGTCTCAGTGTATCACTACCTGATATGGCAACTGTACCATTCAAGATCGGAGACGGTTACAGAGAGTGGTGAATTCGGCCCAGACAATCACAAAGGCCAACCTCCCATCTATAGAATCCATCTACCAGGCCCGCTGTCAAGGAAAGGCCGACAGCATTCTCAAATTCCGCCCTGGCAATGTTTTTCTACAACCTCTACCATCGGGAAGAAGGTACAGAAGCCTGAATACATGCACCAGCCAGTTTTGAAACAGTTTCTACTCTACCGTTGTTAGAATACTGAATGGACTCAGAAACTCTTAACATTTACCTGTGCCTGTGTTTTTGCTTTTGCCGCTGTTTACCTATTATTTACTTATCTGTGCTACTTAACTGTGTGATCTGCCTGTATTGCTCACAAGACAAAGCTTTCCACTGTGCCTCGGTACAAGTGACAATAAATTCAATTCAATTCAACTCAGCAGAACAGCTATGGAGAGTAAACAGACCAGGATGGTTTCAAACAGATTCAACACTTGTTCCAAAACTAACTGCTGTATTGAATACAACAATAGTGTTTTGTGGACATTTATCAACTGTTTATCTGATGCAAGGAGCAGCATTCTCATGCTTGATTAAAATAAAACAGAAACTGCTGGAAATACTTAGCAGGTCAGGTAACATGGCTCTCTGAGACATGGTCTGCACAGGAAAAATACTGACCTGTGATTTGTTGGCAGCTCTCAGCAACAGCAATGCTGAGGACTCTGTCACCAAACCACCTAAGTACCTCGATGATGTTAACTTGAATCAAGTTGTGTCTGGAAAGGATACAGTGTAGGGTTTTCACAGCTCTTCAGCTAGTGGTCAGGCAAAAGGTTGTGACTAACCCTAATATTTTGTTTCTATCATCACAAATGTTACTCATGCTGCTGAGTTTTTCCAGCATTTTCTGTATCTATTGCAAATTTCCTTTATCTGCTGTTGTTAACTTTTGTGTCATTTGCCAGATGTCTTTATTCCTTTAAGATCTCTAACTCAAGGGGCAGGTAATGAATGCTGACCTTACCAGTAATGTCCACATGTTGTGGATTTTCTTTTAAAGAAGTACTTCGTTGGCAATTGTAGCTGTTTTTAAATTCCTGATGTCAATTTGCTTAGTAATTTGCTTGCAAATTTCATGCTGTGTGTTAGAAGGAAATAAATTGGCATTTCTGCTTTTCTGAGATTGCCTTCCAACTATAAAGGCATGTGACGTTTTGAGTCAGATAAATAGCAGTGGACACAAAGCTTTCTCTCTTATTTATTAGTGACTCTGCACATACAAGTTATACACTCTGATGCAGATTTTGAATCTTTTAGGAACTATACCATTTGCACATTTAATCTCTAGAAACAATGGGTGTCAGCAAAAACTGTACAAGAAAGTTTTACACAAATTGGGCTTGACAGTGGATGAAGTACAAACTCAATCTGCTGTCAAATCAAGGTGAAGAGGTGCTCAGAGATCCTTTGGGTCATTTCTAAACTTTAATAATTTACAAAAAGTTGCTTTAAATGCAGTGAAAAAGTAGGTGCTTCCACTTGCACTGTATAAACATTATTACTGGAAGCTATGTATATGAAAGCAGACACTTTCTCTTGGCTGTTAGAATTCATCTGGGAACCAATCAGTAAAATGGAGGAACAGATTGTGCAGCAACCAGTCTCAGGCCAGTAGTTACCACACAAAAACACCCTGAAGCTTGAACGCTTCAAGATGTCAGCTCTCACAACATACAATATCGATCCAGTCGAAAACAAAATATCATTTTACACTGCATAATTTGTCCATTTAACCCTAAGGGAAAAAGTGAATTCTCACCCAACATAAGGAATAAATGACGATAGGAGTTAACTTATGCATGTGCATTTGAACAACATCTGTATATTTCTGTCATCAGCACAGATTGGTGCATGACAACAATGAGAATTCAGTCATCAATACTGCCTTTAACATCAAAAAACATCTCAGGCAACTTCACAAAATGACAGAGGAAAGATCAAGTAACAGCCTGTGAAAGATAGTCCAAGAACTGAAACCAAAGTTATTGTTAAATGGAACAGGAGTCTTCCTCTTCAAGGGACTGCTCTAACCATTGGCAGGTTTGGTGACCGGGAATCAGGGTGACTGAACAGAAGACACCAACCCTGTACTCCCCAAAATCCCTATCCCTGCCCACCACTCCTTTGCCAAGCAGTCCACAAATAGAATATCCTTTATTGTCTCCTTTATTGTCACGTGCACTCAAATGTTTGTAATGTCACCGCTTTGGCACCGTCTTAAGTATAGGATACCTCGGTACAGATTCTTAAGTGCTTGTTACAGAATTGAAAGAACTACAAAAATAGTCTAGCGTAGGAATATAAATGTCTAAACAGCACTCAAATTGCTCAAAGTCCAGAATAAAAACAAAAAGTATCTTTAACAAGTACTCAAATGATAGTCCTGTTCACTGAGTCTGTGCCCCAGACTTCAAGGACTCACTGACTCCTCGTGTGGGCTTTTGATTAGTTTAGATTCCCTACATTACGGAAACAGGCCCTTTGGCCCAACAATTCCACACCAACCTTCCGAACAGTAATGCACCCAGACCCATTCCCCTATCCTATATTTCCCTCTGACTAATGCACCTAACATTATGGACAATTTAGCATAGTCAATTCACCTGACCTGCGAGCATAAGAGGTAGAGTTAGTAAGTTTGCAGATGACACCAAAATTGGAGGTGTAGTGGACAGCGAAGAGGGTTACCTCATATTACAACAGGATCTTGACCAGATAGGTCAATGGGCTGAGGATTGGCAGAACGAGTTTAATTCAGATAAATGCAAGGTGCTGCATTTTGGGAAAGCAAATCTTAGCAGGACTTATACACTTAATGGTAAGATCCTAGGGAGTGTTGCTGAATAAAGACTCAATGGAGTGCAGGTTCATAGCTCCTTGAAAGTGGAGTCTAGGGTGGATAGGAGAGTGAAGAAGGTGTTTGGTATGCTTTCCTTTATTGGTCAGAGTATTGAGTACAGGATTTGGGAGGTTATGTTGCGGCTGTACAGGACATTGGTTAGGCCACTGTTGGAATATTGCATGCAATTCTGGTCTCCTTCCTATCGGAAAGATGTTGTGAAATTTGAAAAGGTTCAGAAAAGCTTTACAAGGATGTTGCCAGGGTTGGAGGATTTGAGCTATAGGGAGAGGCTGAACAGACTGAGGCTGTTTTCCCTGGAGTGTCGGAGACTGAGGGGTGACCTTATAGAGGTTTGCAAAATTACGAGGGGCATGGATAGGATAAATAGGCAAAGTCTTTTCCCTGGGTTCAGGGAGTCCAGAACTAGAGGGCATAGGTTTAGGGTGAGAGGGGAAAGATATAAAAGAGACCGAAGGGGTGACCTTTTCACACAGAGGATGGTACGTGTATGGAATGAGCTGCCAAAGGATGTAGTGGAGGCTGGTACAATTGCAACATTTAAGAGGCATTTGGATGGGTATATGAATAGGAAGGGTTTGGAGGGATATGGGCCGGGTGCTGGTAGGTGGAACTAGATTGGGTTGGGATATCTGGTCAGCAGGATGGGTTGGGTCTGTTTCCATGCTGTACATCTCTCTGACTCTATGACCTGCACATCTTTGGATTGTGGGAGGAAACCAGAGCACCCAGAGGAAATCCAGGCAGACATGGGGAAATATGCAAACTCCACTCAGACAGTTGCTCAAAGGTGGAATCGAACCCAGGTTCCTGGCACTGTGAGGCAGCTGTGCTAGCCACTGAGTCACTGGGACCAACCTCCAAGAATCCTCTCCCTGGGCCAGCTAGGCTCAGACTGCCTCCTGCACCAAACTCCAGCCTAAGGCTTGCCTTCAGGACTCATCTCCCAGGCCAGGGAGGGTCAGACAGGGTCAGGATATACTTGGCGATCTGTCCACAACCTGTGACTCACTACATATTCTGCTAAAAGTTAAAAATCACACAACACCAGGTTATAGTCCAACAGGTTTAATTGGAAGCACACTAGCTTTCGGAGCGTCACTCCTTCATCAGGTGATAGCACTACCCACCTGATGAAGGAGCGACATTCCGAAAGCTCGTGTGCTTCCAATTAAACCTGTTGGACTATAACCTGGTGTTGTGTGATTTTTAACTTTGTACACCCCAGTCCAACACCAGCAGCTCCAAATCATACATATTTTGCAGTTTGCAGAATGCCAAAAGCAATGGTCTGAGACCCATAGTTGGCCACTTAAGAGCCTCACTGTACCTAGAGGTGGGGAAAGGCATTCACAGCCTTTCCTGTCCTGGATTAATAGGTCAGGACAGTTGTTGGGGTGGGGGGGGGGGGGGGGTGTTAGAGGAGAGGAGTTGGGAAGACATTTGGCTCTGTAACCAAGCTTTGATGCTGCATTGTTTGATCTCTGCCCCATAGCCTGCTACAAGTTGACATGCATTAAATTCTGCCTTTACTGTATATTGTAGGTTTCAGTGTATTAACTGCTAATATTGTAACAATTATCTACGTACTGCTAAATTAAGTTTCAATAGGAATCTTCATGCACCAAATGCATTGTACCAACAAAATGAATATCGCATTGTCACAACAATTAGAGTAACCTGATTTTTTATCACATTTGCTGGTTCAGGAAGGGTGAAAATGGCTGAAAAAAGAGATTTTGAATCAATAAAATTCATGACAAAATTCCTATTTATTGATATAATAGCTAGTTGACTGATTTCATGGTTTTGTTAAAATAGTAATCTCATTAAACATATTATTTAATTATAAATATCAAATTCAAATTGAGAAACAGGAAAATTCTGAACGGCAACAAGGGAAAATTAAATTTGCTTCACAATAAAGGTACAAATTCCTTACATCTGTCAATGGAACTATTAGACATATAACCAGCTGATTGTCTGGCAGAAGATCAAAGTGGCTCCCTACTGCTTTTTATGGAGGAAGCTTGAGATCGTTAACAGGCCAAGAAAATGACAAAAATTTTTGTTTTCTCCCTGGAAGGAAAACCAATATTCACATTCATCATCCTTTAACATTCTCAAGCTTTTCAATAATTGCCTTCACTAATACTTTAACATTATTTTGTTCTTTCAAAAAAAAACCTATGCTTGTGTAGCTGTCTGCAGTTTCCATGATAAGGAAAGATAATTCATTTGTCCTAATTTTAATCAACAATGAACAAACACCACTATCTGTAAATTATGATTACTGGTTGTATTAACAGTACTGACAGCCATCAGTTTTTTGTCGGCTTTTGAACAAAAGTTTAGCTGCCTGATACATCATACCGGGTAGGCAACCAGGAGGCTGGAAGAACACGGCAAGCCAGGCAGTATCAGGAGGTGGAGAAAGCTGCCCTTCACAGGTGATCTGGTTACTGTTGAAACAGGGTAAGTAACTACCTATTTCTACAACCAAATAGATTGATGACTCCTTCCTGGGCACACAAGACTTTGAATTGTAGAGTCAACACCCTTCTGAAGACCAGCCCAACCAGACCCACGTCCCCAATATTGTAGTTTGACAAGGTCAATCCAGCTAACTGCAAATCTTTGAACTTTGGATTTAAACCAGGAAAAGACGATGAATTTAAATGAAAGCAAACCTAATTGCAGAAAGCAAATCAAAGCAAGAGGAAGGAGACAGATCAAACAATAATTTAATTTCTAAAATCTGCAACAGTAATACATATCTGAAGAAAGAAGACTGTAGATTAATGAGACATCATAGAACGTGGAAAGATGTTGATGTCATGTGTCACAAAATAACTTAGAGAAAATTGCAAGTGAGCAAAAGTTCAGACGGGGACTTGAGAGAATGAGTATTTCAACAAAATAGTAAATAAAAAGTTCTTACAAAGAGTACTATGGATTCAGGAAGCATTATGTTGGGACACTAAGTTGGATTTGATGTCATATATGACAAAACATGTTGGTAGCACTGCTGGCAGCAAGAAAGAAATCCTTCAGAGGAGGAAATTAGTTCTGAGCTGGTCTGGTCTAATTATGACTCCAGATCCACAGTATTATGGGAGACTATTAGCTTCTCTCTAAAATGGCTGGGCAAACCATTTCATTTCAAGGATATTAGGGATGGGAATCAACTGCTAGCTTTGCTAGCGATGCCCACATCCCATGAAATAATGAAGAAAACCAAAACAAAATGGAACAGTAAATGAACAGGTGTTGAATGCTGCAACTGAATTGAACCTCATGGTCAAAAAAAAGGAGAAAAAGTAATATTTTCAAGACTCATCAGCACTTTGTGAATGCAGCAGAAGGTGAAGAAATGAACCTTGAGAACAGACAACAGGGAGTACCAACCTAAACAGCAGGCTACAGGACATATGCAGTCACAGCCAAAGGAATAGCTCCAGAACTCCAGAATATGGAGGGTAACCTGCCACTCTCAGAACCATTCCAGGTGACTGATGGATTGCGTCCAACTCATGTATAGGAGGTTTGCATGAAAATATTTGAGGTCTAGAATGTTTGGAGAAAAAGAGCAAAAGGGCCAGGCTGGTGCATCGTTGTTTGCAACAAGATCATTATGAATGACATGGTTGCAAAAGAGGGCAGGCGAATAAACATAGTATAATATTATCAGAGTGAAATCCCCCAACCAATGACAAAGCCTCAGTAGGCAGGCAAGATTCAGGCACCTTGCAGTCTTTATTCTTGTTCAAGGAATCACCAGTTCATGCATGGAGAGGGTCAAAGATCTCCCCAAATCTGTCCTCAATTTGAAAACACAATTGTTCCCTTAATCTTCAGCTCAGGTCAGAAAGGTGATCAATGACATTCTGATTTTTCACAGTGAAATACAGCATTTTTATTCATTTTGTGTTACAATAATCAGATACAAATTGCTCACTGTATCGTTCCCTTTATTCTATACATCCAATCCTGTGAAACACCTAATCAATGATGGGCACTCCTACGTACAACCCCAGGTTCCCATGATCTCATGGTATTTAACAGACATTATGATCGTCAGGCCTTGGGATCTTTCCATGTATTTATTCATTAGCATTTCAAAGTTACTGGCCATGCACCTTCAGAAAAGGTGCAGACTTACTTATCTGAAATGACTGCTTGAATTCTGTTGCTCATTGTATTCCATGTGCTAGCTCTATCAAATTCTGTTATTCATATTTTCCCGCTGACATAATTATATGTAATAAAATACAAAAGACTAACTAATGAACTGCCAAAAGATTTGTAATATTAATTTCTGTCATAAAGTTAGTTATATGTAAAGTTTTATAGATACTTTCGCTGTTAGCACTCTTCAGCTAATGAGTTGCAAGCAAATTGTTTCTTACAGGATATGCCAGGCATCCCTTTACTGATAAGGAAAAAGTTTCCCCAGGTCTAAATAACTTTCACATACATGTTTGAATGTTTTCCACTAATGCTTTTATTATATTTTGGTTAGTTATGTGTACCTATAACAACATTGAATCTGTGATGATCTGAAGAATCTTTTACCAGAACCTATTCCTTAATATTGTGAATAACTTCAAAGAAACAACAGATTGCTACAAAATAACTTTAACTGCTGTTTTCACAGCTGCATAATGAGTTAGGCTATACCATTTGGCTGTTTCCTGTAATGAGATTTAAACCTACAACATCCTTTCATTAATGAGACTGGAATCAATCATTTGTCATAGTTTATTGAACTTGTTTGATTCTTCAATTCTTTTGTATAAGTCGTAATCCCATTAGTTCACCTTTGTTTGTAATTACAGAAGTTTTATCTTCTTCTTCTTTTTCTTCAATGTTTATTCCAAATTTTCAAACTGTCTGCCCCTGGACATCCCCTTACTGAGCTGTCTCTGAATACTGTTTGTGCAGAGCCCCCCTTTTGCCTTGGAGTAACCCCTTCTCAAAGGCATCGTTGTTTCACTTAAATGCTGGAGCAGGCGTTTAATTCTGTTTTAATCACTTGTCCACCATTTTGTGTCTATATGCTGGAGCAGGCTTTTTAGTTCTGGTTAGCCTGTTGTTGGCCATTTTGTGACTTTCAAATATGGGCAGCTCTTACAAATATGAAAACAAGCATTGACAGCATTCCCTTTGAAATAGGATCTGCACTGGAATTTTTTGTCTAAGAAAAATGCTAAACAATGTGAAAGACACTGTCTGTGTCTTGGATGACATGCTAACACATGAATCTACAAAAGGAACAAAAAATCTTGAAGTGTAAAGAAAGATCTTCAGAATGCCAGTCTCATGGTGAATGAGAAATAGAAGTTTGGAGTCACAGTAGCCCTTCAGAAAACTAAGACTGTGAAAGAATTGCTACCGGAGGGAATATCATAGAACTTCAAAGATTACTTGAGATTGTGGATTAAGTGGAAATGTACTTTCCAAATTTTACCGATATTAATAAATATTTAAGGCAGTTACTATGTTAGGGTCAGGAATGGCCTTGGAATGTCAACCAAGAAAACATTTTTGAGAAAACAAAGCAATTCCAGATCACATTGCAAATCCCAGCACAATATGACCTTTACCTACCAAATGCAACAGCAACTAATACATCTTCTAAAGGACTAAGGTTAGTAAGCTTTCAGGTCCAGAAACATGAAATGCATAGACTAGTGTATTATTTTTCCAAATCGCTAATTTGTACAGAACTGTGTAATTATTAAAAATGATCTTTAGCAATTAGGTGGGTACATAAAATAATTGAGATTATGTAGGGATTAAGATATTTAATGCACATAAATCATTCAAACCACTTCTGAACAGCGAAGATGACACTCAGAATTTAATGATTCAGACTGAAGCTAATGAGCTATGACTCAACTACTGAATACAAAAAGTGGATGGGCCAAAGGGCAGCACACATTCCTAAGGATTCCAAGAAGTTCTGCAGAGAAATCAGATTTAGAATGAATGGAAATTGAAGCCGACATATCAGAATCATAATACTGGCAACAGAAGGAAATCTACAAGAAATTTGAGATGAACAAGAACATGTTGAAGAATATAACCAGATAAAGAAATACTGCCTGGAACAAGGGCTAGAATACACATCTCCTAATTCTATACAATGCCTGTATTTTCAGCAGTTCAGATATCTCTCTGCCATTGATAATGCTCAAATGTTCAATGAGAGGTTGATAATATGAAGAACACTTAAACTTGAAATTCTTCAGAGAATTCAAGATTATTTGGGCACTCCAAAGTGTTACACAAGATTACAATATTAAGTGTGGTGACAATGATTGCATGTACAAACAAGAAATAGTCATCACATTTTGTGTGCAGTAAGTAACCATAGGAAGAAAGAAACATTATTACCATCAACTTTTCCAACAAGACCATGGGAGCATTGGAAATCAACTTATTCAAGTGTAAAGGCAGGATGTGCATTATTGTCATTGACTGCACACAAGGTGGATTGAGGTAAGTTTTCGAAACAAGATCATGCCAGAGGCAGTGATAGAATCACTCAAGAAAATTTAATTAGAACATGGGATTCAGGACATTGCCTATTAATACATTGTTGCATCTTTTGCAAATGAACAGTTTAAGCAATTTGCACCTGAAAACAATTTAGTTCACGTCAACTTTCACCGCACTATCCTCAAACAAACAGAGATGCTGAGCATGGAGTTTGCAAAATCAAAATATTATTGAAGAATAAACATTTAAATATTACACTAATTCTTTTAATGAAAACTACAGAAGTGTGCGTTACCAGAGCTAAAGCCCGTAGAAAGAGTACTGATAAGACATCAGCAGACAGAAGGAATAATCATAGAAAAGAAAACATTAACAAATACTATATAGGGATGAAACAAATCACGGGATGGGAAGAAATCAATGCACTGAGATATGAATGAATGAATTTTTTTTTGTCACATATATCTAGGGATATATAGTAAAAAGGGTTCTGTCATCACAATCCGGTACCATTTTGAGGTACAAAGGAATAAGAAGAAAGTCCTTAAATAGAGTTCATCCTTATGAGTGCAATCATGGCTCCAGGACTTTCCTGCTCTGGGTCTACAGCAGCCAGGAGCCCCCTTTCCCAGGCACTGAGAGTGCCGCAGTTGATGACTCACCACCGCCAAAAGAGTCCACACTCCGGGCCTACTGCAGCCAGGAATCCCCACTCCACCATCGTTGCAGCTGATGCCCTGCTGCCATTCTAGGAGTCCACGCATCAGACCTATGAGCCAGGAGTCAACACCAACACCACTTTAGCCTCCTCATGACATCAGAAAGATGAGGAAAAGACAAAGTAAAAAGACAAAAAGGAGAGAAAAAGAATGTGGCTGGCCTGGAGCAGATGGACCCTTGTTGGAAACATTGATGGTGATAATGTTTCTTTCTTGTCATGGCTGTTTTGTAGTTGAGCAGTTGTGTGTCTATAATTAAAATTTTGATCACATGCTTAAAAATTCACTTGTATTTGAACAGAGAGCCATGTTTCTGACATGCCTTTTGGATACATGCACAGACTTCATGAGTTTAAATGTTGAATCTGTCAATGAACTGGTGAAGCCTGTGGAGGTGTACAAAGAACAATGAAAATTACAGCACAGGAACAGGCCCTTTGGCCCTTCAAGCCTGCGCCAATCCAGATCCTCTATTGAAATGTATTACCTATTTTCCAAGGATTTGTATCCCTCTGATCCCTGCCCATTCATGCATCTCTCTAGATACATCTTAAGTGACACCATTATGGCTGCCTCTACTACCTCTACTGGCAACATGTTCCAGGCACCCACCACCCTCTGCGTAAAGAACTTTCCACATGTATCTCCCTTAAATGTTTCCCTTTTCATCTTGAATTCATGACCCATGTAATTGAGTCCTCCATGCTGGGAAAAAGCTTTAGATTAGATTACTTTACAGTGTGGAAACAGGCCCTTCCGTCCAACAAGTCCACACCGACCCGCCGAAGCGCAACCCACCCATAACCCTACGTTTATCCCTTACCTAACACTATGGACAATTTAGCATGGCCAATTCACCTGACCTGCACATCTTTGGACTGTGGGAGGAAACCGGAGCAAACCCACGCAGACACGGGGAGAATGTGCAAACTCCACACAGCCAGTCGCCTGAGGTGGGAATTGAACCCAGGTCTCAGGCGCTGTGAGGCAGCAGTGCTAACCACTGTGCCACCGTGCCGCCCAATTTTGTAAACCTCAATTAGGTCTCCCCTCAACCTCCATCTTTCGAATGAAAATAATCGTAGTGTCCACCATACCAGGGAACATTCTGGCAAACCTCCTCTGCACCCTCTCCAAAGCATCCACATCTGTCTGGTAATGTGGCAAACAGAACTGTACACACTATTCGAAATGTGGCTGAATCAAAGTCCTATGCAACTGTAACATGACCTGCTAAATCTTGTACTCAATACCCCGTCTGATGAAGGAAAGCATGCTGTATGCCTTCTTGACCACTCCATTGACCTGCGTTGCCACCTTCAGGGTACAGTGGAGCTGAAACCCCAGATCTCCCTGTACATCAATTTTTCCCAGGGCTTTTCCCTTTACCATATAGTTTGCTCTAGAATTAAATCTTCCAAAATGCATCACTTCATATTTGCCCAGATTGAACTCCAACTGTCATTCTCCGCTGAACTCTCCAACCTATCGATATTCTGCTGCATTCTCTGACAGTCCCCTTCACAATTTGCTACTCCACCAATCTTAGTGTCACCTGCAAACTTGCTAATCAGACCACCTATACCTTCCTCCAGATCATTTATGTATATCACAAACATTAGTGATTCCAGCACGGATCCCTGTGGAACACCACTCAACACAGGTCTCCATTTTAAGAAACTCCATTCCACGACTACTTTCTGTTTCCTGCTGCCCAGCCAGTTCTCTATCCATCCAGCTAGTACACCCTGAATCACATGTAAATTCACTTTCTCCATCAGTCGATCATGGGAACCTTAACAAATGCCTTACTGAAGTCCATGAATATGACATCTACAGCCCTTCCCTCATCAATCAACTTTGTCACTTGCTCAAAGAATTACATAGAACATAGAACAAGACAGCTCAGAACAGGCCTTTCGGCCCTCATTGTTGTGCCAACCTGTCTCAGCTCGTCGACCTGCACTATCCCATCATCATCCATGTGCTTATCCAAGGATTGTTTAAATCTCCCTAATGTGTCTGAGTTAACTACATTGGCAGGTAGGTCATTCCACATCCTTACCACTTTCTGAATAAAGAACCTGCCTCTGACATCTGTCTTAAATTGATCACCCCTCAATTTGTAGTTACGCCCCCTCGTAGAAGCTAACTTTGTCATCCCAGGGAAAAAACTTTCACTGTCTACCCGATCTAATCCTCTGATCATCTTGTATGTCTCTATCGAATTCCCTCTTAGCCTTTTTCTTTCCAACGAGAACAGACCCAAGTCTCTCAGCCTTTCCTCATAAGATCTTCCTTACAGACCAGGCAACATCCTGGTAAGTCTCTGCACCTTTTCCAATGCTTCCGCATCCTTCCCAAAATATGGCGATCAGAACTGTACACAATATTCCAAGTGTGGCTGCTCTAGCGTTTTGTATAGTTGGTAAGGCATGACCCTCCCTGCACAAACCTATGCTGCCCATCACTGATAAGCCCATTTTCTTCCAAATGTTAAGAGATCCTGTCCCTCAGTATCTTCTCCAGCAGCTTCCCTACCAGTGACATAAGACTCACTGGTCTATAATTATCTGGATTATGTCTGCTACCCTTCTCAAACAAGGGGACAACATTAGCAATTCACCAGTCCTCCAGGACCTCACCCGTTTTAAAGGATACTGCATAGATATCTGTTAAGGCCCCAGCTATTTCCTCTCTCGCTTCCCTCAGTAACCTGGGATAGATCCCGTCCGCATCTGGGGTATTGGCCACCTTAATACCTTTTAGAATACCCAACACCTCCTCCCTCCTTCTGCTGACTTGAACTAGAGTAATCTAACATCTAACCGTAACCTCAATATCCGGCATGTCCGTCTCCTTGGCAAATACCGGTGCAAAGTACTCATTAAAATTTCATCCATTTTCTCTGACTTCACGCATAACTTTCGTCCTTTTTCCTGGACTGTGCCAACCTTTTCTCTCATTACCTTCTTGCTCCTTATATACAAATGAAAGGCTTTGGGATTTTCCTCAACCCTGTTTGCTAACGATATTTCATAACACCTTTTATGCCTCTTAATTCCCTGTTTCAGAGTGGTCCTACTCCCAATATTCTTCCAAAGCTTTGTCTGTTTTCAGTCGCCTAGACCTTATGTATGCTTCCTTTTTCCTCTTAGCTAGTCTCACAATTTCACCTGTCATCCATGGTTCCCTAATCTTGCCATTTCTATCCCTTATTTCCACAGGGAAATGTCTGTCCTGCACTCTAATCAACCTATCTTTAAAAGCCAAAAGAGAAAATGCTTGAAAATCTCAGCAGCTCTGGCAGCATCTGTAAGGAGAGAAATTAGAAAATGTCAGCTCTTTTTTCTCCTTACAGATGCTGCCAGACCTGCTGAGATTTTCCAGCATTTTCTCTTTTGTTTTCAGATTCCAGCATCCGCAGTAATGTGCTTTTATCTTGAAAAGTCTCCCACAAACAGCTGCTCCCAATTCACATTCCCCAGCTCCTGTCGAATTTTGCTATAGTTGGCCTTCACCCATTTTAGCACTCTTCCTTTGGGCCCACTCTCGTCATTGTCCATGAGTTATCATAAAATGTACAGAATTGTGATCACTATTCCCAAAGTAATTCCCTACTGAAACTTTAATTACCTAGCCAGGCTTATTCCTCAATACCAGGTTCAGTATGGCCCCTTCCCAAGATGGACTATTTACATACTACTCTATAAAACCATCCTGGATGCTCTTTACAAATTCTGCTCCATCTGGATCTCTAACATTAAGTGAATCCCAGTCAATTTTGACAAAATTAAAATCTCTCACCACCACCATCCTGTTGCTCTTACATCTTTCCATGATCTCTCTACATATTTGTACCTCTACCTCATGCTTGCTGTTGAGAGGCCTATAGTACAGCTCCAACATCGTTACAGCACCCTACCTATTTCTGAGCTCTGCCCATATTGCCTTACTGTTCAAGTCCTCCAAGGTTCCCTCCTTCAGCACAGCTGTGAATTCCTCTCTGACCAGTAATGCAACTCCTCCATCCATTTTGTCTCCTTCTTTATCCTGCCTGAAGCATCTATAACCTGGGAAATTTAGTTGCCAATCTTGCTCTTCCTTCAGTCAAATCTCAATATTAGCAATAACATCATACTCTCAGATACTGATCCAAGCCCTAAGTTCATCCACCTTATCTACTACACTTCTCATATTAAAACAAATGCACTTCAGACCACCAGTCCATCTGAGTTCATCATCTGCTCCCGGCCTATTCTTCCCCTTAGTCACGCTGACTTCATTATCTAGTTGTTTACATACTTTAGTTACTACATCCTTACTGTCCACTCACCTCCTCATTTGGTTCCCATCCCCTTGCCACATTTGTTTAAACCTTTGCCAACAGCATAAGCAAAAGCACCCCTGAGCACATTGGTTCCAGTCTGGTCCAGGTGTACACTCTCCAATTTCTAATTGTCCCACCTCCCACAGAATTGGTCCCAATGTCCCAAAAATCTGAACCCCTCCCTCCTGCACCATCTCTCAAGCCATTCATTCATTCCGCCTATTCTTTCATTTCTACTCTGACTAGCACATGGTGTGGGATAGCAATCCTGAGATTGCTATGTCTGAGGAACTACTTTCTAACTTGGCTCCGAACTCCCTAAATTCTGCCTGTCGGACCTCATCCCAGTTTTTACCTATATCTCTGGTACCTATTTGCACCATGAAACTGGCTGTTCACCCTCCTCTTTCAGAATGCGCTGCAGCTGACCCATGCACCGGGAAGGCAACATACCATTCGGGAGTCTCATGTTTGACCACAGAACCGACCGTCTACTCTCCTTACAATTGAATCCCCTATGACTGTAGATCTTCCACTCCTTTTCCCGCCCTTCTGCAGTGCCAGCTAAGGTGCCATGAACCTGGTTACTGCTGCCTTCTCCTGGTGAGCCAATAGTAGGAGCGACTTCAAAAGAGACTTTATGATTTCTGTGTTTAACCAACAATTTGTGGATGTTAGAAATTTCTGTTTTGATTTGCTGCTTAATAATGGTGAACACTGACAGACTTGTGATTATTTTTATGACAAAATCCTAGTCAATTATTACTATTCCTAGATTGTTCAATAACATGGCATCTTTTGGGATTTTCAAATGAACCATTATTTCATTTCTCACAATGTAGCAGAAGTATATTGGCAATTCACCATAACTTAAGGTAGCTTCTGGCTGAATAAAATACCACAGGACCCGAGTGAAAAATAACATAACAGAATATTTCGAAGTCAATTATCACAACCCAGGGATTCTTGAAGAAATTCCTCGACACAATTACCTTCAGTGGCTTCGTCATTAACCTTCACTTTACTGTGATGCTCGGTCTGGGTTTATGCATTGAAGACTGCACAGTATTCAGTTCCATTCTCAACCTTTGTGATAATGGACTAATGCATGCAGTCTCATAATAAGAATCTATGACTCTAAGTGACAACATAAGAATATTTGAATTAGAAGCAGAAATTGGCAATGCGGGTGGGGGTTGGGGGGGGAATGCAGGGGGAGTCTATGTCACTGTTCAACTCATTCAGAATACAAGTCTAATTTTCTAGGGACATGGATTTGACTCCTAGTATGATAGAAGGTAAAATTTGAATGAAAAGAAAATCTGGAATTACCAACATCATCACCACTGTCATTTGTCATAAGAACCTGAATTGTTCACAAATGTTCTTTAACGAAGAAAATCTGCCATCCATACATGGTCTCGCCTACATGTGACTCTAGATTTACAGAATTGTAGTTGACTCTTCGTTGTCCTCTGCAATTAGCAATAACCATTAAAACCCACCTCACGAACAAATTATAATTTAAAATTAAAATTTGGACTCTCAAGCCTGTTCCATCATTCAGGAAGATCATAACTAATCCAAGGATTCTTAATTCCCGCTAATCTTGACATGCTTTTACCTCTTGCTTATCAAGAACTTTTTTGACTCTGCCTTAAAATGTTCAAAGACTCATCTTCCACTGACTTTGGAGGAAGAATGTTCCAAACATGACCATTTGAGAAGAAACAATCTTCCTGATCTCTATTAAAAATCACATGGTCCAACACCAGCATCTCCAAAACATTTCTGACCTCTGCTTTTGATGACTGATTTCTTTGTCTAAAACAGTGATTCCTAGTTCAAGACTATTCCACAGAGGAAAACATTCCCTGTTCATCCATTTTGTCAAGCCTCTCAGGATGATTTGCATTTCAATCCAATTTTCGCTTCCTTTTCTGAAATCCATTTTATACTTACCTAGACAGTCCAACTCTTTCTCATAAAACAATGCATCCAGTCCAGTTATTAGATGTATAAATCATGTAAGAACTATTCCAATGCATTTACATTCAGATGTGGGCTGATCAATGTCCTGCACAACCAAAGCATATCTCCCCTACTTTTGTATTTTCAAATCACTTTGCAATAATTAATAAACAATTCTACTAGACCCCATGTGCTCGACTAAACAAAGACTCTACTTCAACTAATGCTTTGAATCATAATACACAGGTATTATTTATGAATAATAGCTATCAGATCATGAACATTCCAAATAACAGAAAGCCAAGATATCTTGTGACCGGCATTTGTCAAGTTGCTTTCCTAACACCAACTCCAACAACATTGAGGTCATCATGGACCAAAAACCTAATTTAATGAATCATGCCTTTTATAACAACAGCAAAACAAAACCTATTAATCTTGACCAAATGACTGACCACAATACCCTTTTTAAACTACTTAATAAACTACAAGACTAAATTATTAATAAACAACAATGACCTGGATGGTCACAGTAAGAACAAGACACAAAAATACTTGACATAATCCAGACCAGCCTAGTTTACCTGATTGTCTCTGTGTCACCAGAACAATTTTGCTTCAGAATATGCTAATGCAGGATGCACGGCAACAAATCAATGGAGTTACTCTCACAATATTCAACTCTCCTGTGTGATAAATAGCAAGGTGATCAAAAGAAACAAAATCATCATTAGATTAAATTTGATGTCATCTATAGTAATTGTAACGAGGTTAGCCAAATTGACCTCATAGAATAGGAGTTCCTAGATTGAGGCTGTTCATCTGATCCAATCGGGGAGCCATGGTTAGTCAGACATCCTGTTCACTCTGAGAGCTGGCTCTGAGGAAGCTGGATCAGCGTCAATGACTCTCCACATGTGAATAAAGGGTGATTTGGTGATGGGATACAAATCTCTGGAGTTATTTCAGTTTAAATAACAGAAAAGCACGGTCCTGAAGAAATGTGCTCACAACAGTCATCTGTGAATTGAAGTTAGCATTTCTGACACCATGTCGTTACTTGTGTTAGCACTGCTGTCTCACAGCACCAGGGATCCAGATTTGATTCCAGCTTCGGGGGACTGTCTTTGTGGAGTTTGCATATTCTCCCCGTGTCATGTGGGTTTCTTCCGGGTGCTCCGGTTTCCTCCCACAGTCCAAAATGTGCAGGTTAGTTGGATTGGACATGCTAAATTGCCCATAGTGCCCAGGGATGTACTGGCTAGGTGGATAAGGCATGGGAAATATGGAATTACTGGAAGAGGGTAGGCGAGGTGGATCTGGCAAGTATGATTTTCAGAGGATCGATGTGGACTTGATGGGCTGAATGGCCAGCTTCCACACTGTAGGGATTCTACGATTCTATGATTTGGGAAGCTTGATTCATTCGATCCTACCGTCAAAGACTTGGCCCAGTATGTGGAAAAGACCTGTTATCTATGCCAGGCAAATGACAATGGGGCAATGGAAAATAATACTCCTAACAGCTCATGGATGTGCAACTTTTTTGGCTGTTAGGAGTTTAACTTTTCCTGAGGTACCAGATACTAAAGCCTTTCAAGAATTGACAGATTTAGTTATGGAATTTTATGACCCCCAGCCTCCTCTAATTCTGAGAGCTAATGGTTTTACTCAGCAATTCAAGATACAGGGAAATCCAAGCCTTTTACTACAATTAGTAGTAATTCGATCAGTTGCTTCTCATAAGAGACCGGAAACAACATTGTACTCTTAATCTGTCAAGGACCCCCAATATAAGTTCTCAGTCTAGCAAAGGTCTAAAACAAATTTAATGATTGGAGTTCAGTGTAAATTTTGTTAAACACAGGTTCTGTGATCACTGAAATGGTCGTGCTGGTATTGACCTCGATTAGAACTTACTGACATTTAACCAGATGGTTATTTTGATTAGTTCTGATTTGGATGTTGCTCAGCAACTTATTTTTCCAAACTAGTGTGTGCATTCTCCCGGATACTGGCCTATGAGTTATTTTACTCAATTTAGGCCTAGTGAGCCTCTCTTGTCCAGAGTCTGCAGACCAGCAGCAACTACAATAGCTTGCTGGCCTGGTTCCTGAAGAAAATGTTAACCATTTATCGAAGGCTTGGCTGTATTATGGGTTTTCGCAGTGGGCTGACCTAGAGTCCCTCTGTTCAGGATATGTTCTGACTGAAACTATGCAATTGTGTTCCCTTAAGTGATGTTCCCCTAGCTCTTTCAGACTGGTGAGAGTAGCCACTTCCATTGAAATACTCTGCAACTCATAAGCTCCCCACATTTTCCAATGATAAAGCCAGTTGTAGTGCCTGTTTGAAGTCCAGTTGGGCTTCAGCTATGAGGGGCCCCACAAGCTTGATGGTGTGAAATTGGTTGAGAAAGATTTACCTCGATTGAATCAACACTTTTCAATCAGAAAATAGTTGTCTTAGTGAAGTCCTAATTAAATACCACAAGCTTTTCAGGAAGCTCTACGAACTATTGAAGGAGACAAGGCCACATTGCATATTGACCATGAAGCAATTCTACAATGCCCATCCAGTACCATTTGCTTCCCGGCAAAAGTAGAGGCAGAAATCAGAAAGCTGAAAAGCAAAGGAATCATCAAAGCTGTCCAGTTTGTGCAATGGACAGCACCAGTCTTACTGATTTTGAGGCCTGACTAGTTGTTTCATCTTTGTGAGGATTTTAAACAAAAGGCAGACCACTTTTCACAGCTGGATAAATACCTGATAACTCATATTGAGGATTTATTTGCAAAGCTGGCAGGGGGCTTTCTTTCACAAAGCTGGGTATGAGCCATGTATACTTGCAGTTGCTGTTAGATGAGGATTCCTAAAGTATGTTACGTTTAAAACCATATAAGGGTCTGTACCAATATATGAGACCGCCATTTGGGTAACTGCTAGCCTGTGTCACTTTTCAGCAGACATTTTACAAAGTCTACCCAAGGTGGCCATTTATTGAGATGATATGCAAATAACAGGGAAGACCAATATAGAGCACTTAGACAACCTGGACATAGTACATAAATGTTTCTCTGAGGTGGATGTATGGCTAAGAAGGGAAGAATGTGTGCTCCAAGCACACCAAAAGACTTATTTTGGCTACAGAATTAACACAACTGGGTTACATCTGTTGGAAGGTAAAGTGAGGGCAATCAAAGGTGCCCAGCTCTCACACCTGTACCAGAGCTTAGGTTTTCCTTGGGCTGGTGAACTATTCTGGAAAGTTTTTACAAAACTTGGCCTCCATTCTGGTACCTTTGCATCAACTCTTAAAAAAGGTTAACCTTGGAAATTGTTGCATAGCCAAGCCATACCTTTCAGGGGCGTGAAGAAACAGCTAACATCCTTTCGGGTGTTGGCACAGTACAAGCCCAAAAAAGATCTGGTACTGACACGTGATGTCTCCCTGTACTGCATTGTGGTAGTATTAGTTCATAGGATATGCATCCAAGATTTTGGCTAATGCAGAGTGTAAAAACAAAAATCCAGATTGAAAAGGAAGGTTTGGCAGTCGTGTTTCAAGTCAGGAAGTCCCACTAATACCTTTATGGACATAAATTTGTAATAATAATGGACCACAAACCCCTATGAGGTCTACTTAAAGACCACTAGGCTGTCAACCCATAGCTTCAGGCCGAACTCAGTGGTGGAACACCAGGAGAAAGTGAGGACTGCAGCTGCTGGAGATCAGAGTAGAGAGTGTGGCGCTGGAAAAGCACAGCATGTCAGGCAACATCCGAGAAGCAGGAGAATCAATGTTTTGTTAGATCAGTTCAGGAATATGATTTATTTTCCTGTGCAGGAAATATAGGGTCTGTTTGTATTGGCAGGAGGTTCACTAATTAGAGGACATGGAATTAGCAGAAGAACCATTTAGGAAATTAGAACATTTTTGTTTACTCTGTGAGTCATGTCATGACAAATGAAATAAAAACCAGACAGCATGGAAACAGACCCTTCAATCCATACTGACCATGTTCCCAAACTAAACTAGTCCCACTTGTTTGCTTTTAGCCCATATCCCTCCAAAGTGTTCCTATTCATGTACTCATTCAAACGTCTTTTAAATCTTGTAAAAGTACCTGTATCTGTCGCTTCCTCTGACAGTTCATTCCATATACAAACCACACACCATACAAAAGAAGTTGTCCCTCATGGCCTTTTTAAAACCTTTTCATGCAGAGGGTGGTGCATGAGTGGAATGAGCTACCAGAGGAAGTGGTGAAGGTTCGTATATTTCGAAGGGTTTGGAGGGATATGGGCCAGGTGCTAGCAGGTGGGACTAGATTGAGTTGGGGTATCTGGTCAGCATGGACAAGTTGGACCGAGGGGTCTGTTTGCGTGCTGTACATCTCTATGACTCTATAATTCAGCCTTACATCTGTTGGAGGCAAACTGTTGGAAAAGTTCTGATGAAGAAAATTCATCTCAACTTGGAAAGGCAATATTCGATCAGGGATAGTCAGCGTGGCTTTATCACAGAGAGCTCATGCCTAACAAATTTGATGGAATGTGTTTGAAGTGGTGATCAGGTTTGTAAATAAGTTTGTATGGATTTATATGGCTTTCAGCAAAGGCTTTGACAAAGTGCCACATGATAAGGAGGACAAAAGCACATGTGTGATCCAGGGTAACTCAGCAAATTGGATCCAAAATTAGCTTCGTGGTTGGAGATGGAGGGTGGTGATAGAAGGTTTGAGTTTACCCCTAATACTTTTCTTGGAAAGTCACTGCACATTAGCTGTTCTCCAGTCCTTTGGAGCTCTCCTGTGGCCAGAGAGAAAGTCAAAGTTTGAAACTAAACCTCTAATTTCTTCCATCTTCTCCTACAGCAAATTAGGATGCAACTCACTTGGACCTGGGGGTTTGTCAACTTTTAATCTTGACAAAATATCCATTACCTCCCCATTCCCTATGCCAATCTGCTCAAGATCCTCACAGTGACCCTCGCTGAACTTTGTTCTATATCGTCCTTCTCAAAGCGAATAGAGATGTGAAGTATTTGTTAACACTTGACCAATGCCTCTAAATCCATGTAAAGGTCACTCTACTGTAATGCATGTTTTGTTAAGGCAACTTCACTGTAACACTATTGATGATTTGGGGACACTATTACTACAGCGCAAACTTTTAAAGCATATATTGATTATAACATGATTCCAGCCCCGTTAGTTTAAAGGTGCTGTTATTATGCAATTTTCTTATAACACAGGAGTGCATGAGAACAAAACTACCACATTATAACAGAATGTACTGTACACATTATCCCCTTGGTTACCTCACTCCCTAGTTATCCCCCAATTCTTGATACACATGCAGAATATCTTGAGATTCTCCCTAATCTTCCCCACCAGTGTTTTTTCATGCCCATCTTTGTTGTCCTCAACATTTACTTAAGTTCATCCCTTCATGTTCTAGAATCCACAAGGGTCTCCTTAGATTTGTTCCCTGTACACCTTCGAAGAGCCTCTCTTTTCCTGGTTACTGAGTTCTGAATATTCATAGGCATTCAGCATTCCCTAGGCTTGTTACTCTGTGTTTCACCTTAAAGAGAATATGCTGGACGTGTCCCCTCTCCATTTCCTTTTTGAATGCCTCCTACTGTTTTGGTAACAGTTGAAACAAATAGCAAGACAGGACGGGTGGATATGATGAGGACTATTGCTTTTATGCAGGCTAAAACATATCATGGACTGACAGTTTGCCAGTACATGTCCCTCTATTTCTCAACCTTGTACTCAAATTCATGGATAGGCTGTATCCTTTCCTATCTCTATATCCTGGCCTCTAACACTGTCATCCAAGATTTCTACATTGTACCAGGTCTGTCTTTTTTTATATCCTTGACTTTGTTTTGATGTACCTTCAGCCATCTTGGTCTAAACTTTAAACTCCCTACCCTAAACCTTACAACACATTTTTTAAAAAAGATGAACCTTAAACGTACTCTTTGGAGCAATATGTGGTCACCTACCCTAACATTTCCTTTCAACAAAAAGCCAAAGAATTGTAGATGCTGGGAATCAGAAGCAAAAACAGAAATTGCTGGAAAAACTCAGCGGGTCTGGCTGCATCTGTGGAGAGAAAGCAGAATTAATGTTTCGCTTCCAGTGACCCTTCATCAGAAATTGTTGTAGCTGGGAAAAGGTTGATATATCTTTGAGGGAACAGGCATAGGGAGGGGGAAAGAGTAAGCAATAGGTACTAATTCCAACCCCACAAAGCAGACCTTATCCTTACATGGGCTACTAAAATAAACAACTCATTGTCAGCCAATAATGGTCCCAATTTACTGCTATTCATTTTCTCCGGCTGACCTTTGCCAATTCCTTTGACTACCCAACTGTTTTGTTCATTGTCTCTCTGGGCTCCATCTCCACCAATTTGTTTCCCCTTACCCCAAACCCACCCCCCATTCTTTGGCATAAACTTCAACCTTTTCCTTGCTACAACCAATTCTACAGAAGGGTCACTGGACTCAAAACATTGTAATTCTGCTTTCTCTCCACAGATACTGCCAGGCTTGCTGAGATTTTGAAACATTTCCAGTGTTTGCTTCTAATATTTCTTTCCGTGACTGTCATAATTTTATCAGATAAAACATCATGATATGTCTTGGCATGCAAGTGATTTTTGTTGTTAATGGGGTTGAATATTATCGCCTCCTTGGATTATGAAATGCCATTGAAATTGTATCATTCATTGTAATAGATTATTACTGCTAGAGCCAATAAAATAAAACATCTATTCAGGAAAAGTAATCAAAAATCTGGTGCCTTTACACATGGTTATATTCCATAGACCTGAAAGTATGTCGGGATAATGGTAGTCTTCACTGATTTATATTACTCAGACTCTGAATATTTTGGCTGGCCACCAAGACTGGTATGTGTGAAGTCTGCCTTCTATTCCTCCAATGCTCTGTGGTACAGACGGTTCAACAAAATAAAGAAATGAAAGCAGATCTTTCCATTACTTACCTTAAATACCATCAATGCTAAGCAGTAACTGGATTTTTTTTTCCTCTGTTCAGATTTACTTTAGCTTCTTTGTGCACGATCCACATTCAGTTTATTGTGATTGGCAATGGTTTATGGGCCCCAGTATAATAGCTTCAGCCAAGTATAACCTTTAGGGAATGATGTTAAGTCTAATTTTGTTACCTAATGAATTTCTTGTGCACGTAACATTAAAGTTGAATAATTTTATTGCAACTCCAGCAGCACAAAACACAGACGTGACCATTTCCAGATGAAACTGCATTAACCCAGATAATCATCTTATCCATTCAGTTTGTTCAGGGACTTTTTAAAAAACAATTGTTAAGTAACTTACCTTTCATCAATGATTACTAGTCCATTACCATTTTTTTTACAAAACTAGCACTGCCTCATAGTATAAGGGTGTAAATACTTGACATCAAGCCAAATGATCATGTAACTATTAGTCTGCCAGTCACTTAAATTCATTTGCCTTGCTGGGTGAGATTTATGATTTATTTACCAAATTGCTCAGTGGGATGTCAACGATAGCAAGGCATTCAGAAAATAAATATGTCTACATATGACACATCTCAGTTGAAACTATAATTTCATCTGGAAAGTCCTGAACCTTACAGACAAAGCTATTTACTAGTTGATCGTTCTACATAAGATGATAAAGGAGGATTATGATAAATCTATCCCATTTGATTCATAGAGTATTGTGCATATATATATATATATATATATATATATATATATAAAACTTTTATACTATGGCCATGACAATGAAATTATTAAAATCAAGCTATGTTTCTTTTTTTTTTGCCTTGAAGGCATGGCAATTTGTGGGGTATGAATGTGTTAAATTTTTTTCTGGTATGTTACGGTTTCTTGAAATTCTTTACAACAGCTCATTTGCTTTGTCTTTCAGTGGGTCCATGAACACTGAAACCTCTGGTGCACGGTGGAATAAGCTTTTTCAACCTTTCATTCAAACAACCCGAGTAGTAAGTAAGAAACTATAATCAGGCTGGTAATTCACATTTCCTTCTTTCTATGTTACTATTCATGCTACTGGTTGGTAAAGCTCCTGAGAGCAGCCTTTTCATGTAAAGATTATGACCAATCAAACTAAACATCAGTTCTTGGTACTTTATTGTTTTGGAAAACTTGTTGTCAACTATTACATATTTGATATTTACTTCTGAGTTATTCTTACTTCTGCACAACTCAATTTGTATTAATTATTTAACACTGCAGCCCATTCTCAGCAGTATGATCAATTATTTTGTTCTCCTACCTATTTGGAAAGATCAGCGGTATATCTACCACTTGCTTTTTCTGCGGTTGTTTATATTTCATGCATAAGATCAAGATTCAGGTCAAAGGAAGCTCACTTTAAAGGCAGTTACAAAGAGTAATAGGGAAGCAATCTCGATAACAATAATTTGATCATCAGCATTCTCAAACGGGCACTATCCACTATACCCTAAAATTGCACAACTGACCCAAAACTTTAAAACTGCAACAAGATAAACTGAAAACAAAGGGCCTTCATTGTCTGGGGGAGCCAATTAGTTCCTACCTCTGATTCAATCTATTGAATTTCTACAGTTTTGTGACATTATAGCCAAAGGAAACATATTGAATTGTTTTTATTTTGCAGCTGACAAAATGGAAATCAATCGTAAAAGTGCTTGTGAAGTAGATCAAGATGTTGCAATGCTGAAGTTAAAATTATATGCAATGAAGTTTTCGTGCTAAAATATTCCCTGATTATGTTGGCTTAATTGTGCACAATCTCTCTTCTGAGTAAATTCAATATCATTCTTTTGCAAGATGACTAATCTTGAACTTTAATGCAAATTACATGTGGTGAAAAATCAAATTTCTATGATCCTTTATACTGTTATAAAAAAAAACATGCTCTTGGTCCCAATCAAAAAAAAGCAGGTGAGTTCTTCTTCAACCATGAAATCTGACTGTATCATTTTGCTAATCATCACAAGAGGTGATGCAATGTCTCAGGAGCTTTCTCATTTGCCGCCTCCTTGTAAGATGAAGCTGCATGAAAATGTTCCTTGAATGCAGTTAATGTTTTCATCTGCAGTCTCTATAAATACTCTATAGAAACACAACAAGGCCACGTATATTATAACCTCAGTCAAAACAGAATATCAAGTCGTGAAGAAGAGTCCTTGGACTATTTAACTCTGTTTTTCTGTTCATAGATGCTGTCAGATCTACTGAGCTTTGCCAGCACTCTGTTTTTATGTCAGATCTCCAGCACTTTGCTTTTATCTTCAAGGAATGTTGAGGCTTCTCTTTGCACTGTGCAAGACCTTATTGTGTGAAAGTTAACTGCTATGTTTTCTATGTAACAATTTGTAGTACAAATCAAAAATATTTAGCAAGCCATGAAATTCTTTGGAATACATCAAGGTGTTAAAAATATATAAATACGAAAGCAAAGTATTGGGAATGCTACAAAGATGAAAAAGAAACAGAAAATGTTTGAAATCCACAGCAGGTCTGTGGACAGAGAAACAATGTTAGAATTTCAGGTTGAGAATGTTTTGTCAGAACTGGAGATGCCATTAGAGGTGATAGTTTCAAAGTCATGAAAAGCATTCACTGTCAACATTTTTGTCAGTTAATCTCTCCTGTTTTCCATTCCATTACCAATATTCCCATTTGTTCTTTCATTTCTTTCTGTTTTTTCATGCTTGGATCAAAAGCTTTATTTTTCTTTGTCCTTTCAGAATGTCAGCATAACTACCCCTCACTGCTCATTCAGAATGTCTCATCATGCATAAACCCAGCAAAGAGACAGCACTCTAAAACACTTAACTGTGTAAAATTCACTGGTCCTAAGCATTTCAAACAGCCCAACATGAAAATCGCTAGCTTTCATATTGCTTTGCTGAAACCATTGGAAAATAATTAATTGGCATACTTTGGGAAGAGAGATATCTGCTTTACCAATGTTTTTTTCTTAAAGGTGCCTAACTGACCTATTCGGAGTTGGGTAAAATCAGGGCTGAAATCTGTCTGACTGGAAAAATAGATTTTACAGGTTGCTTGATATAAATATATTCTATTGCCTTTCCTATTTTTATTGTTGTAAGAATTTGTGTCAGTAAAGGCAAATATGAAGAGCAGCTGGTGAGAGATGCAAGAATGTTCATAATGTCAATTGTAAAGACTTGCCATTATACAAAATCGCCTCATCAGGATCATGGGCCAAATTAAATAAGCACATTGTGACACAGTCATTTGTTTAAATATGCTTCATTATATCAATCAAGCACTAATTTTGGTCTTAAAGTTTATAACAGGACTTTTTGAACCTTTACCTCGGCAATGAGATCCTTCATCAAGTCCATCCAGACAGTCATTTATGCCATTGCAGAGTTTGCTCATGTGAATACATCGTCTTGTTCCAACGCAGTCAAAATGATTCACAGGACATGTAAATTCTAGGTGTCCAGTACCTAGCAGAGGAAAGCAAAAATGTATTTTAATAAACAAAAAGAACAGAAATGTGTTTCATGCTTTCAGTGACAAGAACATAGCTGCCTTGACTTCTTTCTTTAAAAATTTCATATGTTGGTTTTAACAACATGTAGCAAAGCTTGGAGAGCAGAAACAGAAAACAGATGTTTTATTTTTACAGTTAACTAATCACTTCAAATAATGAGATGCAGCTTTTAGGTAGTATATTAAATCATTTCATAATATCATAGGCCACCCTAGTCTAACAATGGTTAAAGAAAGACATATGTTATTTCAGTGGTACAAAACGCATGCCAGCACTCTCACAAAAATAGTGTTGGACAAACCTCTGGGCAATATTGTTATAGTACAAAAGCAGAAGAAAGAGCCGCCTCAGTGATTGAGCACAGAGGTCTAAGATAGGAAGTGAGGCAACATGGCATCTATAAGCTCAAGTGAATTGTGTAGTGTCAGTCATAACAAGATATTCTAAAGGAGATTAATGCTGTGTTACAAGTCCACCGGATCTGGGAAGAAATCTGGCAAGGTGAGAGACCAAAAATAAATGACAAATCTGAATTGTGAATCTCAATATGCATGACATGTACCTACCACAACCGGAGATGAAAGAATAACAAATGTGACAGACTTCTCACCTCAGACTATTTCTAAATTAAAAGTAGTGTAACAGATGTAACCAACTCAGTGCTGCTATGCGATCAGTAAAGTAATGAAGACTTCATATGAATGAAAAATGTGTCTACAGGAAAAGTACAGTTCTCAAATGAATGAGTTAATTACTAAACTGTCATGATCCCATTTAAGACAGCCAAATTTATATTTCAATCTGACTAAGGACCAGTAACTATTTTTACAGTAGACAAAGTGAGCAATCTCAGAACTAGCAAAGAGAATAAACCACCCAATTCCATAGTCTGGAACAACCCTGCTCCTTCACAGTGCCAGGGACCTGGATTTGATTCCAGCCTCAGGTGATCGCCTGTGTGGAGTTTATATATTCTCCCCGCATCTGAATGGGTTTCTGTTGGATGCTCTGGTTTTCTTCCACAGTCCAAAGATGTACAGGTTAGGTTGATTGACCATGCCAAGTTATCCATAATGTCAAGGGATGTGCAGATTAGGTGAATTTGTCACGGCAAATGTGATTTTATGGGGATGGGGTGGGAGTTGGCTCTGTGTTAAATGCTCTTTAGATAGTGGGTGCATATCCTCTTTCCGCTGCAGGGATTATATCATACAATTTGATATGCTCTGTAGGGTGCTTGATTGCAGAGTGTCTGTTACTTCATGTTAATTCTGAATGTTAAAAAATAGAAAGCACAGTCAAGACATATTCATCCTGAGGAAAAAGAAGCATGGTACAGGGAGGATGAGGTAACAATGGCTGACTGGGGAAGTCAGGGATAGTATAAAAACAAAAGAGAAAACATATAATGTGGTGGAGAGCAGTGGGAAACCAGAGGATTGATGCTTACAAAGACCAACAGAGCACAACAACAAAAAATAGGAAGGGAGAAGATTAATTATAAGGGTAAGCTAGACAAAAATATACAGGAAAACTGTAAGAGCAAAAGAGAGGCAAAAGTGGACATTGGGACATTGAAAAATGATGTTGGAGAGATAGTAGTAAGGAACAAAGAAATGGCTGAGAATTGAATAATTACTTCACATCAGTCTTCAAGGTGGAAGGCACAAGAATTATCCCAAAGATTCAAGACAGTCAGGCAGAGCTAAGTATGGTGGACTTCATCAAGGAGAAGGTGCTAGAAAAACTGAATGGCCTGAAGGTAGATAAATTACCTGTACCAGATGAACTACACCCCAGAGTTCTAAGTGGAGGCGTTAGTGCTGATCTTTCAGGAATCGCTAGAATCAGGGAGGGTCCCAGAGGACTGAAAAATCACTAATATCACACCTTTGTTTAAAAAGGGAGTAAGATAATGATGGAAAATTACAGACTGATTAGCTGAACCTCAGACATGAGTAAGATCCTGGAATCCATTGTGAAGGATGAGATTTCTGAATACTTGGAAGTGTATGGTAAAATAGGACAAAGTCAGCATGTTTTATCAAGGGAGGTCATGCATGACAAACCTGCTAGAGCTCTTTGAGGAAGTAATGAGATCAAGGAGAGCCAATGGATGTTAACTACATGGACTTCAAGAAGGCCTTTGACAATGTGCCGTTCAGGAGGTTACTGAGTAACATAAGGGTCCATGGTATCAGAGGCAAGCTGCCAGCAGGATAGAAGCTTCACTGTCTGGCAGAAAACAGAGAGTGGGGATAAAAGATTCCTTCTCAGGATGACAACAGGTGGCAAGTGGTGTTCCGCAAGGCTGGGTGTTGGGACCACAACTTTTCACTTTGTACATTAATGATTTAGATGAAGGAACTGAGGCATTCTGGCTATGTTGGAGATGATACAAAGATAAGTGGAGGGACAGGTAGCATTGAGGAGATGGGGAGGCTGCAGAAGGATTTGCACAGGTTAGGAGAGTGTGCATATAAGTGGCAGATGGAGTACAATGTGGGAAAGGATAAGGTTTGAAAAAGAGGCATGGACTATTTTCTAAATAGGGAGAAAATTCAGAAGTCTGAAGTCCAAAAATACTTGGAAGTTCCAATCCAGGATTCTCTCAAGGTACATTTGCAGGTTGAGTCAGTAGTAAGGAAGGCAAATGCAATGTTAGCATTTATTTTAAGAGGACTTGAATATAAAAGCAGGGATGTACTTCTGAGGCTCTGGTCAGGCCACATTTGGAGTATTGTGCGCAGCTTTGAGCCCCCTATCTCAATAAGGATGTACTAGCCCTGGAGCATGTTCAGAGGAGGCTCATGAGAATGGCCCCAGGAATGAAAAGCTTAACATTTGAGTAGTGTTTGATGACTCTGCATTTATACTCAATGGAGTTTAGAAGGATGAGGGTGGATCTCATTGAAACATACAGAATACTGAATGGTCTGGACAGAGTGGATGTTGGGAAGATATTTTTATTAGTAGAAGAGACTAGGACCCAAGAGCATAGCCTTCGAGTAAATGCAAGACCTTTTAGAGCAGAGATAAGGAGAAACTTCTTCAGCAAGAGAGCAGCAAATCTATGGAATTCACTGCTTCAGAAGGCTGTGGAGGCCAGGTCACTGAATATATTTAAAACTGAGATAAATAGGTCTTGAATATCAAGGGGATCAAGCAGGCGAATTGGGTTTGAGAAACTTATCAGCCATGATTGAATTAATGATCAGATTCGATGGGCTGAATGGCCTAATTTCTGCCCCCGTGTCTTATGGTCTTATAGTATCTCACAGCAACACCCTAATATTAAAGACATTGTTTTGAATATTTCATTCACCTTTGCATAGGATTCAAATTTTTCTTTTGAAGATATAAATTTGGATCTTCCTCAAAAGCTGCTCCATCATAAATCTTCTCAAAGACTGATCATATTCTGGTCGATCTTGTTTTCCTGGGGCCATGCTGCCCTGGATTATTGAAACCTGCAGTCCAGCAATTACTTAACACTAGCTTTTCACAAGCAGCTGTGCCAAGTTCATACTACCCCTGGATTTTTTTCTTTTCAAAGCTTTAAACTGGCTCAATTAGATTTCACACCCCTCACTTTCTGCTTCACTGAACTATTAGTAGCATCCGACTTCTTCAGAGTTCTCAACTTTTCCTGAGCCCAACTTCAACACTTGGTCAGAGACAAAAAAAAACTGCAGATGCTGGAATCCAAGGTAAACAAGCAGGAGGCTGGAAGAACACAGCAAACCAGGCAGCATCAGAAGGTGGAGAAGTCAACATTTTAGGTGTAACCCTTCTTCAGGGCTGGGGGTGGATGTAAGGGGAGCTGCAGATAAATGGGATCATGGAGAGAGGGTGGTGAGGTGGGGATAGGTGGAGACAGATAGAGGGTACAACCTGGTTGTTCGATGGGAGGAATGAATCCAGTTAGTAGCTGAGAGGAATAGAAGGAAGATCAACATGACCATCCTTGGCCTCCTTCATTGCCACAGTGAATCAGATTGCAAATTGTAGGAACAATACCTTATCTTTCGCCTGGGCAGCCTACAGTCTGGAAGGCTCAATATCAAGTTATCCAATTTCAAATAACCTCCATTCCCATTTCCCGACTCCCCTCCATTCCTCTGAGCGACTCTTCCTTCCAGCCTCCGAGCAGTTTCATTCCTCCCATCGACCAATCAGATTATACTCTCAATTTGTGTTCACCTATCCCTATCTGACCACCCTGCCCCTGCAACCCCCTTTTTCTGCAGCTCCCCTTACATCCACCCCAAGTGCTGAAGAAGGGTTACACCTGAAATATTGACTTTTCCACCTCCTGATGCTGTGTGGCTTCCTGTGTTCTTCCAGCCTCCTGCTTGTCTATCAACTTCAACACTTAGCTTCTAAATTAAGTTAGCTTAATTAATTCTCAACCTTCTCCCTGACTACTAAAAGCACACATATATCCAACCATCCATAACTTCTCACTGAAGCTAAAGACACAGATTAGTTCAGCTACTTTTTCAGCAGTTCAACTGAAAGATTTTTTCTGCATAGAGCATCCATCTTCTTCTGTAACTGCCTGTAGCCTTTGAACTAATGTGTGACCCCTTGTGTTCCGAGTGACCTATTGCAAAATTTGCAACAATCGCTGTCCTGTTGCTAGGCAGAATCAAACACATTGACACTGTGGAACTCTGTGTGTTTGGAATGCTGGAATGTTGCAATGTTCGGAGTGTGCTGGGGTCCAGTAATGGATTCCATCACTGCTAGCTACTAGCTATTGTGATGCTGTGTAAACTGTTCAAAATCCACTTTGCACAATGAACTCTTAGGAGAGACTGAACAAGCTTTTGTAATTCACTTAAATATTCATTACAACAGTCTGATCAGGCTGCTCCCAAACATTCCTTGGTCTCAATTTACTTTTGATACATCAATTCCAAGCTTGCAAAACAGGATTGTCGACAACTGTAATGAAAAGTGCTGATTTATTGCAGGCCCATGAAATCTATTGATTGTAGTGAAAAAGGTATGGTTAGGCTGGAGTCGTTTCTGAGAAAATCCTTCCTTTAGTTTGTTTATGTTAAAGGATCTGAAACATTTAATGCTCAAAATTACATTGGGCTTCACCCAACCTGATGATGTTCCACTGTTGGATACAGAATTGAGGAATCACTCTCTGGATTGTATTGGATCAGACATTTCTGATGCTCCATAGTCTCAATGATAACATCTGTCAAGACAATGTAAACTTTGCCTGTTGCTATCATGCAATAAACTATGAGTTGGATATTACATGCTGCCCACTGGATGTGTTTTTGGTGAGAAATATGTAATAGGATGTTGGGTGGCAAGCACACACCAGTTTCACTCATCCCCAAGCTGATTCCTATCAAATGATAAAGGTAAATTGAGCTTGTTAGACAAATTGCTAGTGATGACATCTGGCAGAAATTACATTCTTACAAGTTTTATAAGCAAGTATTAAAAAGAAATGAGGATTCTTTTCAGGGGAGCTCTTTGTGCCTCATCTTGTGCGCTCGGTTTCCATCGAATTGAACCACTCTGTAAACCCTTCACATGAGCACGCTCAATTTTCCTCACTCCCACTCTCAGCTTTCCATGCCCACTAACCTGACAGACTAACCTTAAGCTGGGAGCCAAGCTCATTTCTTTATGAAGTTAAAAATCACACAACACCAGGTTATAGTCCAGCAGGTTTAATTTGAAGCACGCTAGCTTTCGGAGCTTTCATATTGTCTTGCTATCCACCCATTGTTACGGCTAACCTGAGAATGCAACTTTTAAAAAAAAAGATTTTGTGATTTACACATGAAAGAAGTGAAACTATCATGGTATTCAAACAGATGAAAGACTCAACAGACAATCAAGGTATTTTTCAACGTATAATTTCAGTTACATCACACTGTAAATTTTAGCTATAAATTCTGTGTCTTAGGATTGAGTCCTCCACTATCACCTGATGAAGGAGCGATGCTCCGAAAGCTAGTGTGCTTCTAATTAAACCTGTTGGATTATAACCTGGTGCTGTGTGATTTTTAACTTTGTACACCACAGTCCAACACCGGCATCACCAAATCATTTCTTTATGGTTCTGGTTGCAATACCAGCAAAACCCACTACTAAGCTTGTCATGTTGCTGGGATCACTGGAACTGTCAATCAGATTTACCTGAATGCACAGAGAGTGGCACTACCTCCCCACTGAGGAGTGGAGGTCTGACACTCCAATACTTCAGAATGCCCAAAGTATGTTATAGCTACAGGCAAAAGTAAGGATTGCAGATGCTGGAAACCAGAGTTTAGATCAGAGTGGTGCTGGAAAAGCACAGCAGATCAGGCAGCATCCGAGGAGCAGGAAAATCGACGTTTTGGGCAAAAGCCCTTCATCAGGAAGGGCTATAGCTTTCGCTTGTCCTTCTCACCAGTCAATTATGTCTCCACTGGGTTTCCTTTTGAGGGTTGAAGACAGGAGAGATTTGAGTGGTAGCCTAACCAAAGATATAAAAGAGACCTAAGGGACAACTTTTTCACACAGAGGGTTGGAATGAGCTGCCAGAGGATGTGGTGGAGGCTGGTACAATTGCAACATTTAAGAGGCATTTGGATGTGTATATGAATAGGAAGGGTTTGGAGGGATATGGGCCAGGTGCTGGTAGGTGGTACTAGTTTGGGTAGGGATATTTGGTCAGCTGTACATCTCTATGACTCTATGACATCATCAATAAGAGAAGTGTCTCGTCTTGTTAAGATTCACAAATGGTTCAGCTCCATCACTGATAACCACAAAGGTCTTTCTAGCCAGTATAGAAAGCATGTTTGGAGGCAGGATTCCACCTCAAACACAAACCTCCTATGGTTGGTGGTACGAGATATGACATGATGATCAGTGGTGAAAATATTGCTTAAATACTTCAAAGTAAAGACTGATAAAGAAATGTTTGATCCAGAAAAAATAAAGCTGAAGGGAAATGAGTTTTCCATTTTAAGAATACTCAGATAGTCAGGGAGCAGCTGCTGGCAACTGAGCAATGAAAAGATCTGCACCACCCATCAAAGGAACAGTAGGGCAGAAGCAATTCCAATTTCCAAAGGGTGTGATGAGAGAAGATTTATATTTTTTTGAAAATGATATTCTCTTGCTTAAATTTCCTTAAAAAGGACTTTAGCTAGATTTAAAAATGGCTGTTATTTGCATACAATGTGCAAGGTAACTGCTTCCAGAAAAAATGAAAGTTGTGAAGGACAAAAACTTGCATCTTTCTCCTTGAATGTGACATACCTTGGATTGTATGAATATTCTAGGTAAGCCAACACAAGGATTAATAGACAAGATGTTCACCTCACCTAATTTTGAGCATGTGAAATAATTAAAGTCTATTGTGGCTCAACATGGTGCACATTATTCTACAGTTATTCATCAGAAAACATAATGGTTTCTGATGAAGGAGCTTCAAACTGCTCTCACTGTAACTAATTCTCAGCTTACAACAACTATACTTTGACTGGTAATTTGACTGTTTACATTCTCTGGCAAAAAGGACATCTGCATACAGCAAACTGAAGGAATATGCACTAGCATAGAGTCAAAGAGTTATACAGCTGCAAAACAGACCCTTCAGTCCAACACGATGACCAGATATCCTAAACTGATCTAGTCTCATTTGCCAAAATTTTGCCATATTCCTCTAAACCCTTCCTATTCACGAACCCATCCAGATGCATTTTAAATATTATAATTGTACGCATTCCATGCGTGTACCATCCTCTCTATGAAAAAGTTGTCCCTCAGGTCTCTTTTAACTCTTGCCCCTCTCACCTTAAACCTTTGCTCTCAAGTTTTGGACTTTCTATTCTTGGGGGAAAAAAATCTTAGCTATTCAGCTTATCCTATGCTCCTCATAAATTTATAAATCTCTATAAGGTCACATCTCAGCATCCAACTGTCCAGGGAAAATAGCCCCAGCTTACTAAGTTTCTCCCTGTAGCTCAAATCTTCTAATTCTGACAACATCCTTGTAAATATTTTTTTGAATGCTTTCAAGTTTAGCAACATTTCCCTATAGCAGGGAGACCTATATTGAATGGAGGCTTGTAAAAATGGCATCATCAATTGGGTACAGCCCAATATAACATCTCAACTCATATACTGAATGCACTGATCAATGAAGGCAAACATTCCAAAGCCTTCTTCACCACCCTATCTACCTGAGACTCCACTTTCAATGTACTGTGCACCTGCACCTGCACTCTTAGGCCTCTTTGTTTGATAACACTCCCTAGGGCACTACCATCAACTGTATAAGTCCTGCCCTGGTTCGCCTCACCAAAATGCTACATCTCACATTTATCTAAAGTAAACTCCATTTGCCAATTCTTTGCCCATTGACCCATCTGATCAAGGTAACCTGATTCACTGTGCACAACATCACCAATCTTCCTGCATTCACATCCACTAATTCAGATATCTTTCATTCAGTAATTTGCAAATTCCTTCCTTCGTCATAAACTGGACCCCAATATGTCAATGCAGTAATAAACACTTTTTTGTCTGGACTTTCAGGAACTTTCTGTTGGCCATTTAAAATTGAAGGTAACATCAAGGTTTCAGTAAGTATATCACTGCCACATTTTAAAAGAAAAAAAAGCATAAAAATATCGATTTCAGAAAAAAAAGTGAACCACTTACATGCAGGGGAGAACATCAAATAATAAAATTATTTAAATCATCGCTCACAATACTCTCCATTTAAATCTTTACCTTAGAGCTGGTAAGAGGTGAAGTAAAGTGTGAGTTAGAAATAGAGTGAAAAGACTCATCACATCTTGCAGTTGCAAAATCCTTAAAGTAGACAGATATGCTGTGACTGTCTCAGATTCACATTTGGCTGGGAAAGTGGGTGAGGAGTTGATGGCCTAGTGTTATCATCGTTACATTATTAATCTAGAAACTCAGGTAAGGTTCTGGGGATGCCATGGTAGATGGTAGAATTTGAATTCAATTTTTTTCAAAATTGGAATTAAGATTCTACTGCTGATCATGAAACCATTGCTAATTGTCAGGAAAACACCCATCTGACTCACTAGTATCCTTCAGGGAAGAAAATCTGCTGTCTTCACCTGATTTGACCGCTGATCCGCTGCAATATGGTTAACTCTCAACTGCCCGCTGAAATGGGCTAGCAAGCCACTCAGTTCAAGTGGGCAATGAGGGAGGGACAATAAATATTGGCCAGTCAGTGATGCCCACATCCAAAAAAATACAACCGATTTGGAGTTGTAGGAATAAACGTTTTCGGTGAGAAGGAAAACTTTAAAGTAATGGCACAAAGGAGCAGATTGGGATGGATGGAGTGTTATGGACCAGGCCAGATCCCGTCAAAACATTTCAAGAAAGTAGCACAGACCCTAACTTTGCTCATTGCAGATATACAGAGGAGGGATACAGCTGGTTAAACCATTAGTTTTATCACTTGGTAAATAAACAGAATTTATTTACAAGATTACCGACAGAAATACAAATAAAACATAATAGTCGACAGAATAATGTACCTGTCCAAAAACACAACAGATCATCCCAATTTAATGATGCAGTTCTAAACATTTGCAACAATCCCCATAAACACCCCTTGGCACAAAAGGTAAAATTAAACACAGGGTCTTACAGGGGAGAGAGAGAGAGAGATGGCAGCATGGAACAGCCTCTTCCACGGAGTTGTTTCTTGGATCAGCAGCCTCAAACTGCCTGATTGCTTTCAGCGAATAGCCAGACCAAGCCAAAACCAAATCAAACCAGGGAAAAACTGGCCTGGGAGAACTGGCCATTCTCCTTTTATTGTACAAGGGTTTTTTTTTCACTTAAAAGCCTTTTGTCTGAGCCAATATCTGCTAGCTTTAATCAAATTGTCCCTAAAACCCATCCAAACCGAAACATTTCAGAACCTGCATTTACGACCCCTGAAAAAAAACCAAGGACAACATAACCTTGTTAAAGGATCAGAGGAGGTAAAATTAAAAGGGAAAATTAACATTCACAGACAGAGTCACCACCATTGAGAGTGCACATTATTTAATGCATTTGTGGAAAGGCTCTATCATCAGGAAGGCTATGAATCGGATTTAAATTGCGTCTTCATAAAAATCAACGATTTAAAAGATAGAGTTTGACTGAAAAGATATCAGAATTTTCACATTATAATATCTGCTGATGCATAGCTTCAAACATGGATGTGGTGGGAAGATTACTGTGACTGCAACTACAAAAGATTTATCAAAAAATTAGGGACATTGAAATGCTGTGTTTTAGACCATGGAAAGTGGGAAAACCATTTATTTTTCCTGTGAGGAATTAGAAAGCTCCATCTCAGCAAAAAAAAACACAAGACATTTTATGGTTCCTATAGGTGGTATATCTCTATGCTGATGACTAAAATGCAAGAAAATTCCCACCTCACCCCCAGAATTCGGTACAAAGATACAGATTTCTACTTAACAGAACTTAGAGCTGTAAAACAAGGTAAAACACAAAAGAATTGCTGAATATTACAGAATCAGAAGGATCATTACAAAATACATAATATAGTTATCATGCAGTTTAAAAGTTGAAAAAGTTTTTAATATAATGGGATTGACATTGGAGATACTGATTATTTGAGAGAAGTTTAAAATATTAAAAATAATAATCATTTTATGAAGCAACGGCAGGAAAATTAATACGACTTCAATATGTAAATGCAAGTGTTGACACAAATAAAACACAATATAAGATCACACATCTTGAAGAAAACAATACTAAAAATACAGAATTGTTCCCAAAAGTAAATAAATACAAAATCACAAACTGAAAATGTAAATGCATGATTGCCTTTTGGACATGGCAGAACAAATCACTAAGATATAAACATGACACAGTTATGGCTGAAGAAATAACTTTTGGGACATATTTTAATTTGGAAATAAAATGAAATCTCAAAAGGCAAGATTCCAAAGAAGAGTTCGACATCCATAGATACCTTAATTATTGAAAAATTGTGGGAAATATGAAGTTTGATGTCAGGATTCCTAGGAGCCAGAATTATGTTTGAAATTATTGATGGTGCTGTCACAGTTATTACCCTAACCCTAACACAGTCCAAAGAGGATTTATGCTGAAAAGCAAAAAGCACAAATAATCAAACAAATCCTTTGACAAGAAGAACAACTTTACTGCAGAAACCAACAGAACTTATCCACATAATATGGAATCAGTTCACAGATGCATGTGACAAGCTAATTCAATGTAAGTCAAACACTATAGTCAATATCAGTGCTATGAAACAAGGAAACCTAACAAATTTTGTATCTGGACATGACAAAGGAATCCTGCAGTTGTAATGCTGTAGGTCACCTCCCAAAAACATGCAGGAGAAGGACATAGCTTCACAACAGCAAAAAGACAAAGCTGTCTTGGACAAAGATGTTGTTGGGATAGAATCTCCACATCGAGGGAAAAAAAAATGTCAGGGCATTTCAAAAGAAATGCTTCAACTGACTGGCATTCAATAGAAATTATTTTTGGCAATGGACCTCTAATTTATTTTAAGCCTTCCATATTTCACAAGTTACAAAAAGAAAGTAAAAACACTGAAAGGAGTGAAAAATGATTTGTAAGAATGAGTAAGAAATCTAAAGTTACAACTTTCAGGACCAGATGAGTAGACTAGACTCTCTTTCTCCATTGAAAAGAGAATGTGCAAGGATGACCTGAACATGATCCTTAATATGATTTAAGGTTCTGAGAAAAATTATACACAACGAGTTTTTTTCAGTGGTGGGGACAAGCAAAACTAGGAGAGATTAATCTAAGATAGTCACAAAGAAATTCAATGGGGAATTCAAAAGAAACTATTTCACCCAAAGACTGGTGAGAATGTGAAACTCGCTACCGCAGGGATTGGCTGATGAATTGCAGAGATGTATTTAAGAAAAGGCTGGATAAGCATATTAGGAACAAGGAAATAGAAACTCACATTCATGGTGTTAGGAATAGAAAACTAGGAGGAAGCTCAAATAAAGCAAAATTGGGAGCATGGATTATTGGGGCTGAATTACTATGTTGCAGGCATTACATACAGCCCGACACAGTTTTGGTAATTTATATAAACATGAAGCAATCTTCGACTGACTTTTCATGCAAATTTGCTATGAAACATCAAGTCACAGAGGTGTTATGAAATGAAGTAGTTCAACATGGATGTGAATTTGTGCATAACGTTACAAACAGGCTTCATAGTTCTTGCAGATAATTTTGAATCAATTGTGACTATGTTCAAAGTAATTAAGGAGTTTAGGATTGACATCCATCCTTTACAGTTAACTTTTCCAGGATGTTGGATAAAATGATCTGGTGTCCACCTTTGTCCCAAATTACCTTGAGAAGTCAAAGTATTTTCAAAGAGAAACTTTTGTTTACAGAGCAAAAAAAAAATCAAAGTGCTATAAGCATAACAGCTGAGCCAGGTAACCTGTAAACAAGCATATGTCAATCATTAAAAAAAAGAACCGCAGATGCTGATGGTCGCCTTGTTATAGGAAGGAATTATTAAACTGGAGAGGCTTCAGAAACGATTTACCAGGATGTTGCTGGAAATGGAAGGTTTGAGATATAAAAATAGATTGGAAAGGCTGGGCCTTTTTTCACTCGAGCATCGGAGGTTGAGAGGTGACCTTTTTGAGGTTTATAAATCATGAGAGGCATAGATAAAGTGAATGCCAAGGTTCTTTTCCCAAGGATGGAGGAGGAGTTCAAAACTTGTGGGGCATATTTTTTAAGGAGAGAGAAGAAGATTTAAGAAGGACAGGAGGGGCAACTCTTTTATACAGTGGTTCATGTGTGGAGTGAATTACCAGAGGAAGTGGTGAAAGCAGGTACAGTTACAATGTTCAAAAGACATCTGGATAACTACCTGAATAGAAAAGATTTCAAGGGACATAGGCTAAGCAAAGAAGGTGTGACGAGTTTTGTTTGGAAATATGGTCAGCTTGGATTGGTTGGATCAAAGGGTCTGTTTCCATTTTGTAAGACTCTATGCTGGAAATTAGAAACTAAAAATAAATTGCTGGAGAAACACGGCAATCTAGTCGTGTCTGTGAAGAGAAAGGAGAGTTAACGATTCAGGTCCAGTGACTCTTCTTCAGAGCAGTTCTAAAGAAGGATCACTGGACCCAAAATATTAACTCTGCTTTCTCTCCAAAACTGTTGCCAGACTTGCTGCACTTTTCTAGTAATTTCTATTTTTATGCCCATCACAAGTACGCTTTATTAAGTTAAATATAGCAAAATTGTCGTAGTATGCATTACCCCATTTTATCCCAGCATGACTGTGCACCATTTCTTCTATGGCCCATGATGAAAATTCATAACATTATTTTATATTATCTGTAAAGAAGGTTGAGGTTGAAGTCTTAAATTAAAAGATTTCAAATAAAGTAGCTAATGATTTCATGGAATCACAGAGATGTACAGCATGGAAACAGATCCTTCGGTCCAACTTGTTCATGCCGACCAGATATCCTAAATTAATCTAGCTCCATTTGACAGCACTTGGCGCATATTCCTCTAAACTCTTCCTATTTACATACATATTCAGGTGCCTTTTAATTGTTGCAATTGTACCACACTCCATCACTTCCTCTGGAAGCTCATTCCATATACACACCACCCTCTGTGTGAAAACAGTTTCCCTTATGTCCCTTTTAAATCTTTCCCGTCTCACCCTAAACTTATGCCCTCTAAGTCTGGACTCCCCCACCCCAGGGAAAAGACCTTGTCTATTTACCCTATCCATGCCCAGAATGATTATATAAACCTCTACAAGGTCACCCCTCAGCCTCCGACACTCCAGGGAAAACAGCCCGGGTCTATTCAGCCTCTTCCTGTAGTACAACCCCTCGAACCCTGCCAACATCTTTGTAATTTTTTCTGAACCCTTTCAAGTTTTACAACATCCTTCTTATAGGTTGGAGACTTAAATTACACACAATATTCCAAACATGGGCTAAAGCTGCAACATGACCTCTGAACTCCTATACTCAATTCTCTGACTAATAAAGAAAATCATATCAAATGCCTTCCTCACTATCCTTTTTATCTGTGACTCCACTTTCAAGGAACTATGAACTTGCACTCCAAAGTCTCTTTGTTCATCAACACTCCCCAGAACCTTACCATTAAGACCTGTGTTGCAGCTAATGAGATATGTCACTTGTATCCAGTTATCCATATATGCCATAGAACTAATTAAAGTGTTCATTCAGAATGATTCATAATAAAATGTAGATTTAACTTTCATGTGAAAAAATATATAAACACTTAAAACTATCCCCAGTTATCATATTGTAGAGACAGATGGTGATAATGCTCAAATGTGTTAAGATTTGTTCAGCAACAATAACCATATCCCAGTTCTGAATTATATATAGGACATGTTATATATGAAGTTGTCAAAAATAAATTTTAAAATCAGACCAAGAGACAAGGACTTCAGTTCACTACCCACTCCGGAGATGGGACAATCCAGGCAGTAAACTCTGACCCCCCACCCCCCACCCCCACCCCCCCCCCCACCCCCCTCAATAACAGTCAAGCAGCTGGTGACCAAATGGGCTTGAAAACTTTCAGAAAGTCTTCAGAGGATGTCCTTTTACAAATGAACTTGGACATTGAGTATTCCCAAAACATCATGACAACCATTAGTCAAGGAATGGATATTAAAAGCACATTCACCATAAGAGCCATTTTGACTTCAAAAGTTCTAAGGATGAAATTATTCAGTGTCTTGGAAAAACTGAGTGAAAATTATAGCCTTTATTTCCGGCTCTTAATAGGCAAAAGGCACTTGAACTGACTAAAAGCGCATAGAAATGAACAGCAGGTTTAACTTAAATATGATCAAGCAGGTACATATTAGTACAGAAATAGAAACTGTTTCTAAATTAATTTAATGTGCCTCAAGAGATAACAGCTTCTTAAACAAGAAGTGTAATCAACATTCCATTAATGTACATCTGTGTTTTCAAGTAATGCATTTCTAGTCATATTTTTGAGAGTTTTTGAGCAAATTATGGTTTTCTTGATTGACTAGTTTTTAACAGTCATCTGATCAATATAACCAGGAAGTCATACCTCGAATAACTGTTTGCAGCATTTCACATATGTAGGTATTTAATTATTAAACTAATTCACAAACAGACCAATAATTTACCATCACCAGCTGATGTGCCAGACAAATACCCACCGAAAAGCAACAGTGGCTGGTCAAGATAATTTTCTGAGGTGGATTAAAATGCCAGCAGTCATTCCAGAGAGGGTACAGCTCTGCCAATACATGAAGGAGTCTTCCATGCCAATTTGGAAAATGAACATCTCAGTACCATGTTAAACATCACCCCATCAATCCTACTGCTGACACTTGGAAATATCACAACTTAGACAACAGATTCTGACTCCCCAGTGATGGTAAAGCAGCTTTGGACAATTGTTGGTTTAAGTGTTTTCAAAGTCTTTCCAGTAAAGTGTGTCTCCACCTTCAGATGCATGTAATTATATTGAAGTTAATTTTTCACATATTCGGGTCTTGTCATGACAATGGATCATAGCCCCGAATTACTTATGGACATACTGAAACTTTTAACTCAGACAGGTTGTTCTGATTATTTTTCTCAAAATGACATGCAACCCACAGTTGGCTGAGAATACAATTCAGTGATTGAGTAGAAAATGAATTTTGTGGATCACACCCAGTCTTAAGAGAGATTGTGGAATATTATGCCTGGAAGGGTGTCAAGGAATTTCAGAGAACCACTTCAAATGAAGAGCTGTAATGCAAAAAACTGGTTCATTTCTTTTGAACTAAGTACCCAGATGGTACACATCACATGTGGAAAAAGAAAGCAGTCAATGCAAAATAGACATCTGTGCTTTGCCCTGCCATGAATACACACGAGTAGGCACTCAAAGCCAACTGCATTTCGAGTGTGTAGCACAAGGTTGGAGTTCTCCTGCAACAGGGTTAGTGTAGTACATGAAGGTTACAGCTCAGCAAATCTACCAGACACACTTACACCAACAGGTAAAAAGGAATAGGATAGAACACCTCTGCTTCCGATTACTGGAAAAAATGTTGCCAGTCAAAACCCACTATCAAACAGGAAACCAAACAACCTTTCAACAAAATGGCAGAACCTAGAATTTCCAAAGAAACTTCTCTGCTGCCAGAGTCAACACCACTAGAATGTAAAGGCTACAACATTCCACCATCTAACCAAAGAACTGTTCATATATCTTTTTAACTGTTATCTTTTTACTCGTTTTTCATTTCTAATCTGTGCATATGTGCACTATGATGAACGTTTCCTTACAGTTTAATAACAAATAAATGCTTTCTTTTTTAACTCAAGAAAACCTGGTTTAATTGGTTCTTTTTCAAAGATAATACATTGGAATTTGAAAGCCATCCACAAGGGGAGTGACCAACAGTTGAAATGAGTTAAATAAAGGAGAATACACTTCTCCCTCCAGGCCCAGAAACACAATGTATCAAGGATCCTCACTCAGAGACCAGTTGTAAAAATCTGCCTCTTCAAAAAAGACATTGACATAGAGGTTCCTTACTCAATTTTCTGCCAATAGCATGAGCAGGACACAAACCAAGTGCAGCCTTTTTGTTTATTATTTTTCCTGTTTTCCTGTTGTTTTATCATAGTTAATATCGATTTGTTTTTGAAAATGGCAAGATGTTAGGCTTTAATAGGCATTAGGAAAAGAATAGTGATGCTCAGGATAGGTAGACTCTATCTTCATTCTTGTAGCTACAGCTACCGTGACAGTCATGACAAGTAATGATTTATGGTACCAGTAAACTGAATAACGTAATATTCTATTTTCAGTGAAGTGTTACCTATTCCCTCTATGTCCCTTCAACATTTTCCTTCACCTTTTCCCTCCCACTACAACTATGAGGGGCTCCTAGTTGGCAACCTTTATTTATTCACTCATGGGATGTGGGTGTCACTGGCTGGCCAGCATTTATTGTCCAACCCTTGTTGACCTTCAGAAAGTGGTGGTGAGCTGCCTTCTTGAATCATTGTGGTCAAGGATGCCATTAAGGATGGAATTCCAAGGTTTAATTTTGAGTGATATTGAAGGAACAAATTTGATTTCTAAGCAGGATAGTGGTGGCTTGGAGGGAAATGGGGGGTGGTGGTGTTCACATGTTTCTACAGCCCTTGTCGTTCTAGATGGAAGTGGCTATAGGTTGGAAGATGCTGTCTCAAGATTTCTGGTGAATTTCTGCAGTGCATCACATAAACAGTGCACATAGCTGCTAATGAGCATCGGTGGTTGAGGGAGTGGATGCATGTGGATATGATACCTATCAAGCAGGCTGCTTTGTCCTGGATGGTGTCATGCTTCCTGAATATTGTTGGAGCTGCACCCATCCAAGTAAGTATGGAGTATTCCACCACACTCTTAATTTGTGTCTTGTACATGGTGGACAGACTCTACTAAGGGGAGGGGTTCGAAGCCTTTAAAATTCTAAAAGGACTAGATAGGACAAATGCAGTACGGATATTCCTGATGATTGGTGAGGTACTAGGGGAGTCCAGAATCCAAAGTCACAGTTTAAGGATACGAAGCAGACCATTTCAGACTGAGATGAGGAGAAATTTCTTTACACAGGCTGTGGTACTCTCTGCGACAGAAAACAGCTAAGGACAAAACAATTGAATGTTTTCAAGGAATTAGATATAGATCTTCAGCCTAAAGTATTCAAAAGGTGTGGGCAGAAAGGGGAAGAGGGGGCATGATGGCACACTGATTAGCACTGCTGCTTCATAGCACCAGGGACCAAGGCTCAATTCCAGCCTTGGATGACTATCTTTCTCGGGTTTGCAATCTATGATTCCAGAAAGCAAAAACAGGGTATGGAGCTGGATAACCAGCTCTGAATTTATTAAATGGACAAAGTGGGCGTGACTTACCAAATGGTCTACTCCTGCTCTTATTTTCTATATCTCTGTTTTTACATTAATTTTTTGACAAGGATACAATTATAGAAATCAGCTATAAATAAACAAGAGTCTTTAAGAATTTATTCTGACAATTTCATTTTTAACATGCTTTTGAAATGTGTAAAACAGCTACATCCAGTTTCTGCAACTGACCATTGAAGATATGCAGACAACTCAAAGGTGGAAAAGTCCAATTCCATACTTAACATCTGTTTTCAAATGTGAATGAAAGTTGGGTTCTCGTAGGACGAACGATTGTGCACATATCCTCCACCATAGGTCTTAACAACTCCAGGAAGTACAGGGGGAATATAGATAAATACATGGATACCAACCAGGAAACAAACACTCAACAATTGGAACAGTTGATGGAAACTGCCCAGTATTATAAGTAATTTAGAAAAGTAGGTGATCTCAATACCCAAAGTCGCAGTCACATAAGACAAGAGATTGTAAGCACAAATTTAAACAAATAATTTTATAAATTTAAAACATTAGACAAACCAGTTATGCTGTCACTTTTGTTTTGACATTTTGCACCCACACTCTGAACCAAACTGCATGCTTACATCCACATTCACATCTTTAAGGTTTTGAAATACTGGAGGCTGCTACAGCTCATGAGAAGAGTGATTACAACTTTATGAAAAGCAAATAAAACTGCCTGTGTAAATAGTTAATTATTTGATATGCCATGAGGAACAGGATTTACCATTACCGAGGTAAATTGAGATGCTTAAATCTACAAGAAGGAGTAGAAATTTCTGTATTACTGTGCTGAGCGCGGAGAAAGGATCAAGGGTAGCTCACCATTGCTGAATAGGACTCCCAATGGATCAATGGCCTGATGTTTTTAAAACATTTGTCAAAATGGGAAATGTTGAGTTTTCCCACAGGATAATAAATAAATGGACCAACTTTAAATTTTTCACGCTGCAATCAAATTCAATGACATTCACTTACTCTTTATTTTATGTTTCACCTTTTGGATAGCATTAATTTGAAAGGATTGAGCAAAAGGATCTCATTAACTATGTGTCACATATGTTTATTCTTTTATTAATTGTAGCTACATATCTCGGCTCACTCAAATGGAATTTCTTTGAAGTGAATTTAGGAGTAGGACCACAGATTGGAGGCTACATTGTGATTTTGGTCTTCTGCCCAAATGGGCACTAGGTCAGTAAACCAACAACCTTAATTTTCTTGCTTCCATCTTGTCCTCACCCCATTTTTGCCAGAGTTAAGAAGGTACATATTCATTGGGTTACACAATTAGGCCGCAATTAGGTTAGGCCACTGTATGGTTCCTGATGAAGAGCTGTTGCCCGAAACGTTGATTTTCCTGCTCCATGGATGCTGGCTGACCTGCTGTGCTTTTCCAGCACCTCACTAATCTTGACTCTAATCTCCAGCATCTGCAGTACCCACTTTCACCTAGACCACTGTATGGGCAATCTGCAGGATAAGGATACGGCTTTGAATCAGTAGGAGCTTGTTTACACTTACCAACTCTCCAAAAACAAAATCCTGACCTATTGGGCTGCTCTGTGAGTGGATAATAGCAATAGTTTGAAGGACTGCACACTGGGCCACTGAATATCAGGCACAAATTTCCAGAGTGCACTGTGCACTTACTGACTAGTTGAACCTTAAAATTATAATCAGTGTCTTGCAACTGAAACAGGACTCTCAATAGTCATACCCAAATGCCTGAAATACCAAAATACCTCCCACTCCCTTTCCTATTTACTGTCCTAAATGAAAGGTGCATCATTCATTTGATGAAATTTCCAGTTGGGCGGTCATGTTATAGAATCGAGAATCATAGAGTTGCACAGCATGAAAACAGGCCCTTCCATCCAACTCACTCATGCTGACAAGTTATCCCAAACTAATCTAGTCACATTTGCCAGCATTTGGACCATATTTCTCAAAACCCTTCCTAATCATATACCCATCCAGAAGCCTTTTAAATATTATTGTTGTATCAACCTCCATCACTTCGTCTGGCAGTTTGTTCATTCAGGCACCACCTTCTGCATGAAAATAATTGCCCTTTAGATCCTTTTTAGATCCTTTCCCTCTCACCTTAAACCTATGCCCTCGAGTTTTGGACTCCCCCATCCCAGGGAAAAGACCTTGGGTATTCACCTTATCCATGTCCGCCATGATTTTATAAACTTCTATAGGGTCACCCCTCAGCTTCCAATACTTGAGGGAAGATAACACCAGCCTATTCAACCTCTCCCGATAACACAAACACTGCAGATGCCATAAATCATAAACAAAACCAGACATCGCTGGAAAAGTTCAGCAGGACTGGCAGCATCTATGAAGAGAAATCAAAATTAACATTTCAGGGTCTGGTGAGGAAGAGTTACTGGATTTGAAACATTAACTTTGATTTCTCTTCACAGTTGCCGCCAGACCTGCTGAGCTTTTCCAGCAACTTCTGCTTTTGACACAAACACTCCAACCCTGGCAACATCCTTGTGAATCTTTTCTAAACCCTTTCAAGTTTCACAACATCCTTCCTATGGCAAGGAGACCAGAATTACACACACTATTTCAAAAGTGGCCTAATCAATGTCCCGTAAAACCGCAACATGACCTCCCAACTCCTATACTCAATGCACTGACCAACAAAGGCAAATATACTAAATGCCTTCTTCACTATCCTGTCTACCTATGACTCTGCTTTCAAGGAACTATGAACCTTCACTCCAAGGTCTCTTTGTTCAGCAACACTCCCCAGGACCTTACCATTAAGTGTATAAGTCTTACTCTGATTTGCCTTTCTAAAGTGCAGCACTTCACATTTATCTAAATTCAACATCATCTGCCACTTCTCAACCTATTGGCCCATCTGGTCAAGGTCCCACTGTATTCTGAGGTAACCTCCTTCACTGTTCACTATACCTCCAATTTTGGTGTCTTCTGCAAACTTACTGACTAGACCTCCTATATTCACATCCAACTCATTTATACAAATGACAAATAAGTGGACTGAGCACCAATTCTTGTAGTTGGTCACAGCCTCCAGTCTGAGAAACAATCTTCCATCACCACTCTCTGTCTCCTACCTTTGAGGTAAAAACAATGACTGCAGATGCTGGAAACCAGAATCTAGATTAGAGTGGTGCTGGAAAAGCACAGCAGTTCAGGCAGCAGCCAAGGAGCAGTAAAATCAATGTTTCGGGCAAAAGCCCTTCATCAGGAATACCTGATGAAGTGCTTTTGCCCGAAACATCGATTTTACTGCTCCTCCTACCTTTGAGCTAGTTCTATACCCAAATGTCTAGTTCTCCCTGTATTCCATGTGATTTAACCTTGCTAACCAGTCTATCGTGAGGAACCTTGTTGAATGCCTTACTGAAGACAAGGTAGATCAAGTCAACTGTTCTGCCCTCATCAATTCTCTTTGTTAGTTCTTCAAAAGCCTTAATCAAGTCAGTAAGACACACGCACGTTGAATCAACATGCACAAAGCCATGTTGATCATCTCTAATCAGTTATTGCCTTTCCATTTATAAATCTTGTCCCTCAAGATTCCCTCCAACAATTTGCCCGCCACTTATATCAGGCTCACCGGTCAACCGTTCCCTGGATTTTCCATCTCACTTTTCTTAAATAGTGGCACCACATTAGACAACATCCAGTCTTTCGGTACCTCACCTGTGACTATCAATGATACAAATATCTCAGCAAGGAGCCTAGCAATCATTTCCCTCAATTGAGGCTGTACAGGACATTGGTTAGGCCACTTTTGGAATACTGTGGACAATTCTGGTCTCCCAGATTTACAAGGATGTTGCCAGGGTTGGAGAGTTTGAGTTATAAGGAGAGGCTGAATAGACTGGGGCTATTTTCCCCGGAGTGCCAGAGGCTGTGGGGTGATCTTAGACATAGACATAGACATAGAAAAATACAGCGCAGTACAGGCTCTTCGGCCCTCGATGTTGCGCCGACCGAAGCCTACCTAACCTACACTAGCCCAATAACCTCCATATGCTTATCCAATGCCCGCTTGAATGACCATAAAGAGGGAGAGTCCACCACTGATACTGGCAGGGCATTCCATGAACTCACAACCCACTGAGTAAAGAATCTACTCCTAACATCTGTCCTATACCTACCACCCCTTAATTTAAAGCTGTGTCCCCTAGTAACAGCTGACTCCATATGCGGAAAAAGGTTCTCACTGTCAACCCTATCTAAACCCCTAATCATCTTGTACACCTCGATCAAATCTCCCTTAACCTTCTTTTCTCCAATGAGAACAGCCCCAAGGGCCTCAGCCTTTCCTCATACGATCTTCCTACCATACCAGGCAACAGCCTGGTAAACCTCTTCTGCACCCGTTCCACTGCCTCCACATCCTTCCTATAGTATGGCGACCAGAACTGTACACAATACTCCAGATAAGGCCGCACCAGAGTCTTATACAACTGCAACATGACCTCAGGACTCCGGAACTCAACTCCTCTACCAAAAAAGCCCAGTACGCCATATGCCTTCTTCACAGCACTATTTACCTGGGTGGCAACTTTCAGAGATCTGTGTACATGGACACCAAGATCCCTCTGCTCATCGACACTACCAAGTAGCCGACCATTAGTCCAGTAATCCATCTTCTTATTACTCCTACCAAAGTGAATGACTTCACACTTAGCTACATTGAACTCCATTTGCCACTTTTCTGCCCAGCTCTGCAACTTATCTATATCCCGCTGTAACCTGCCACATCCTTCTTCACTGTCCACCACTCCCCCAACTTTCGTATCATCTGCAAACTTGTTCACCCAGCCTTCAAGCCCCTCCTCCAGGTCATTTATAAAAATGACAAACAGCAATGGTCCCAAAACAGATCCTTGTGGAACACCGCTAGTAACTGCACTCCAAGATGAACCTTTACCATCAACTACTACCCTCTGTCTCCTTCCAGCTAGCCAATTCCTAATCCAAACCTCTAATGCACCCTCAATGCCATACCTCCGTAATTTTTGCAGTAGCCTACCATGGGTACCTTATCGAACACCTTGCTAAAATCCATATACACCACATCTACTGCTTTACCCTCGTCCACTTCCTTGGTCACCTTCTTGAAGAACTCAATAAGGTTTGTGAGGCACGACCTGCCCTTCACAAAACCATGCTGACTATCCTTGATCACATTATTCCTATCCAGATGTTCATAAATCCTATCCCTTACAATTCTCTCTAAGACTTTGCCCACAACAGAAGTGAGACTCACTGGCCTATAGTTACTAGGGTTGTCCCTACTCCCCTTCTTGAACAAGGGGACCACATTCGCTATCCTCCAATCTTCTGGCACTATTCCTGTAGACAACGACAACATAAAAATCAAGGCCAATGGCTCCACTATCTCCTCCCTAGCTTCCCAGAGGATCCTAGGATAAATGCCATCAGGCCCCGGGGACTTATCTATTTTCACCCTTTCCAGTATTCCCCGGACCTCTTCCCTACATACCTCAAAGCCATCCATTCTAATCACTTGTGAATCAATATTCACATCAGCAACAATGTCCTGTTTCTGAGTGAATACTGACGAAAAGTATTGATTTAGTGTCTCTCCAATCTCCTCTGCCTCCACGCACAATTTCCCACTACTATCCTTGACTGGACCGATACCTACCCTAGTCATCCTTTTATTCCTGACATACTTATAGAAAGCCTTAGGGTTTTCCCTAATCCGACCAACCAAGGACTTTTCATGTCCCCTTCTCGCTGCTCTTAGCTCTCTCTTCAGATCCTTCCTGGCTACCTTATAACTCTCAATCGCCCCAACTGAACCTTCACGCCTCATCTTTACATAGGACACCCTCTTCCCTTTTACAAGGGATTCCAATTCCTTATTAAACCACGGCTACCTCACAAGACCCTTTCCTCCCTGCCTGACTGGTACATACTTATCAAGGGCACCCAATAGCTGCTCCTTCAACAAGCCCCACATATCATTTGTTTCCTTCCCTTGAAGCCTATTTTTCCAATCCACACATCCTAAGTCATGCCTCACCGCATCATAATTTCCCTGCCCCCAGCTTTAACTCCTGCCCTGCAGGGCACACTTATCCCTCTCCATCACTAGAGTAAAAGTCACCGAGTTATGGTCACTGTCCCCGAAGTGCTCACCTACCTCCAAGTCTAACACCTGGCCTGGTTCATTACCTAGAACCAAATCTAGTATGGCCTCACCTCTTGTTGGCCTGTCTACATATTGTGTCAGGAAACCCTCCTGCACACATTGGACAAACACCGACCCATCTAACAAACTCGAGCTATAGCTTTCCCAGTCAATATCTGGGAAGTTAAAGTCCCCCATAACAACCACCCTACTACTTTCACTCTTCTCCTGAATCATCCTTGCAATACTTTCCTCTACGTCTCTCGGACTATTCGGAGGCCTGTAGAAAACTCTTAACAGGATGACCTCACCTTTCCTATTTCTAACCTCAGCCCAAACTACCTCAGATGGCAAGTCTTCCTCCATTGTCCTTTCCACCACTGTAATACTATCCTTGACAAGCAATGCCACACCTCCCCCTCTTTTACCCCCATCTCTGACCCGACTAAAACATTTAAACCCTGGAACCTGCAACAGCCATTCCTGTCCCTGTTCTACCCACGTCTCTGTAATGGCCACAACATCGAAGTCCCAGGTACCAACCCACGCTGCAAGTTCACCTACCTTATTTCTTATACTTCTGGCATTGAAGTATACACACTTCAAGACACCATTCTGTTTACCGGCACCCTCCTTCAAGATCGATGCCTTGTTCCTAACCTCCCTACACTCAAGGTCCTATACCCTAAAGCTACAGTCCAGGTTCCCATGCCCCTGCAGAGTTAGTTTAAACCCTCCCAAAGAGTACTAGCAAACCTCCCCCCAAGGATGCTGGTGCCCCTCAGGTTCAGGTGTAGACCATTCTGTTTATAGAGGTCCCACCTTCCCCAGAAAGAACCCCAGTTGTCCAGAAACCGGAATCCCTCCCTCCTGCACCATCCCTGTAGCCACGCATTTAACTGTTCTCTCTCCCTCTTCCTCGACTCTTTATCACATGGCACGGGTAACAGACCAGAGACAACAACTCTGTTCGTTCTAGCTCTGAGCTTCCAACCTAGCTCCCTGAAAGCCTGTCTAACATCCTCACTCCTCTTCCTACCTATGTCGTTGGTGCCAACGTGGACCACGATCTGGGGCTGCTCCCCCTCCCCCTTAAGGACCCGGAAAACACACTCAGAGACATCACGTACCCTTGCACCTGGGAGGCAACATACCAAATGTGATTCTCTGTCGCCCCCGCAAAACCGCCTATCTGTGCCCCTCACTATTGAGTCCCCAATAACTATCACTGTACCTTTCTCCACCCTTCCCTTCTGAGCAACGGGGACAGGCTCCGTGCCAGAGGCCTGAACCTCGTTGCTTACCCCTGGTAAGTCGTCCTCCCCACAAGTATCCAAAACGGTATACTTGTTATTGAGGGGAACAACCGCAGGGAGTTCCTGCACTGGCTGCTTCCTCCCAGTCCCCCTCACTGTCACCCATCTGTCTATAACTTTCGGAGTAACTACTTCCCTAAAGCTCTGATCTATGACCACCTCTGCCTCCCGAATGATCTTATAGAGGTTTATATAATCATAAGGTGCATAGATAGGGTCTTTTCTCCAGGGTAGCAGAATCTAAAACTAGAAGGCATAGGTTTAAGCTGAGAGGGGAAAGACTTAAAAGGGACATAAGGAGCAACTTTTCACGCAAAGAATGATGTGTGTATGGAAGGAAGTGATGGAGGCTAGAACAATGACAACAATTAAAATGAACCTGGATGGATACATGAATAGGGAGGGTTTAGAGGGATATGGGCTAAATGCTGGCGAAGGGGACTTGATTGACTTGTTGGCATGGATGGGTTGGACCAAAGGATTTGTTACCAAGCTGTACATATTTATAATTCTGTGACATTGTTGAAAATTACTGTCAAACTTTCCATGCCAGGTTTGAAAGCTAATTTGCAGTAAATACACAAGTTATTATAAACAAATCAATCTCAATTCGAAAAAAAGCAAGAAGAGAATGTCATTGCAACAAAAACATTGCTGCTATGACATTCCTGTAGCTCCCTCTCCCTCTTTGAAAGTTAAATAACCATTTACATTCAAACAGTGGTTCACAAGTTTGAATATAGAAATGATAAATCATCGTTTTACAGAAGGTGGGAAATTAGATATAATAAGTTCTTTTGGGATACACTGGAAAACCGCACAAATATAAAGCTTCTGATGACAAATTAGAATTGAGACCTTTTAAAAACTGAAATGTGTATTTTGAGAGTTAACGTTTTGTCAGACTGGCCAGATGGGAAAGCTTTGTGAAATGTGGAAGGCTGATTTTGTACAGCATGCAATATCTTTTTTCAAGTGGGGGGTAAACTCTGGCAGAGCTGTAAGCTCAGGAATGCTTGCTAATTTCCCAAAGGGCATCTTAGGTTAAAATTAACCAGAAGGGATCCAAAGTAAGAAGTGAAATAGACATGGAAAGCTTTCCTCTGGATGGAAAGAAAACTCAAATGAGTTAGATGTTCTTCTTAACTGCTGGCCATCAAATGTGTCATTTTAAATGAACTGGTAATAATAATTATTGTTGTTTATGATGGTGGTCAATTGAAGAATTTCATAAGACCATAAGACATAGGAACAGAAACTAGGCCATTCATCCCATCAGGTCTGTTCCACCATTCAATCATAGTTGATAAGTTTCTCAAATCCATTCTCCCCATACCTCTTGATCTCCTGGACACTCAAGAACCTCTCTATCTCAGTCTTAAATACACTCAATGACCTGGCCTCCACAGCCTTCTGTGGCAGTGAATTCCATCAATTAATCATTTTTTGGTTGAAGCAGATTCTCCGAATCTCTGTTCTAAAAGGTCTTCCCTGTACTGTAAGGCTGTGCCCCGGGTCCTAGTCTCTCTTTTCTAATGGAAACATTTTCCTAACATTACTCTGTCGTGGCCATTTACTATTCTGCATGTTTCAATTGGATCCCCCTCTTCCTTCCAAACTCCATTGAGTATAGACCCAGAGTCCTCAATCAATCATTCTTCAAATGTTAGGCTTTTCATTTCTGGGACCATCCTTGTGAACCTCCTCTGAACACGCTCCAGGGCCAATAACATCTTTCCTGAGATATGAGATCCAAAACTATGCACCATACTCCAAATGTGGACCAACTAGAGCCTTTTAGAGCCTCAGAAGTACATCCCTGCTTTTATATTCAAGACCTCTCAAAATAAATGCCATCATTGCATTTGCTTTCCTAACTACTGATTTAACCTCCAAGTTTACCTTGAGAGAATCCTCGACTAGAACTCCCCAAATCTCTTTGCGACTCAGACTTCTGAATTTTCTCCCCATTTAGAAAATAGTCCATGCCTCTTCTTCTGACCAAAGTGCATGACCTCACACTTTCCCACATTGTATTCCATCTGCCACTTCTTTGTGCACTCTCCTAACCTGTCCAAATCCTTCTGCAGCCTTCCTGCCTCCTCAATGCCTTCATACACACTTATCTTAAAAAAAAACTTCAATAGATAGGCACCTTTTTTTGCTAAGGCATCATGAACACAATCACCATCTCTCCAAAAAGTATAATTGAACAAACCTATTGTTATAAGAATAACTTGTATCGATGACACGGATACACATTTTCGTTACCAACACATATTACGAACACTGACAAGGTGCTTGAAAGTAGCCAAGAGGAATGCATCATTTTATTGTGAATGCTCACTTGACAATAACAATTAATTCATTTCTTCTGTGAAAACCTTGCAGTTTCAACAACAGCAATCATTTGTTCTTTCAACCACTTATAAGTCTTTAGTGCTGTTTGTCATGCAATCTAGACTTCATTATTCTAAACTTGTTACCCTCCAGTACAGTCAGTGGCCTGGAGAAGAAATCCACAAAGCAAGGAAAATATTTCAATATTTTTGAAAGGATAAACATTAAGTGGGTAAAGTGTTTTCTATTCATCGAAGAGTGTGATTAGACTGTGGAACTTGCTGTTATAAGGTGTACTTCAGTTGAATAACACAGATGCAGTTTACGGGAATTTAGATAAATACACGAGAAAATAGGATGTGGTGATCAAGTTAAATGAAGATGGATGGGAGGATGCTGATGTGGACTAATTGCCAGCATTGACTTGCAAGATCAATAACCTGTTTATGAGAAATGACCAACTGCTACAAACTATACACAGGCTACTATTGTTGCACTAAAAATAGGTAAGGCCAAGGCTTACGTGTTTTCAATATGGGGCCTCAGCTCTCATAAATTGAACTAAATATTATGAGGCCTTGCTTTATTTTAAGGAAAAAACAACATCACGAATTTACTGGCTAAAAATCAGCAATTTTAAAAAGACTGAGGCAACATTCCAGTGACTTGAAAACACAGCTTCGAAAATGGCTTAATCTTTGCTTCCAGCCCGAGACAAATCCAAAAAAAAAACATTAACTGGAGTCAACCTGTCTGCAAGAACTAATCAAAGAAGAATTACCTTCGGTGAATGCGAATGAACCATATCCCCTGTCCGTATTTGCCTGAGATCCGGACATAACCAAATGGGATATAGTCATTATGTGTAATCTCTTCAGGCAAAGGAATTTGGTTGAGATAAGAATTCATCCAGCCATAATCAAATCAAGTCACAACTGGAATTTACTAGATATGACCACAATTGGATTACTAATCAGTTGGAGAGAGAGGATCAAGTGAAAGATAACTATTTTTTTCTGTTAGTGTAAAGGCAAAGAAGATGCTGAAACAGAAAGGTCCCTGTGAGGATTTCAGTCTCTCTCCCCAGCTACATTGTCAGCTTGAACCCTGCTTGCTGGTTGACTATCAATGTGTTGTGGGGACACTCAGTGGCTTGTGTCACCAGGAAAACAGACAAATCATCAATCTGCATTGTTGAACCAATCCAAAATCAATAATCAGAAGGATGAATGAATTTGCCTCGAACTATTCAAATCATCGATCTATAATAGTCATACATTTTCAATTTCTATCAAGCTCTTGAGAAAAATCCGATGCAATGTTTTCTCTCCCAAAGTGTGTGAACTTTGAGTGTGTTGTGTGAATGAAAGTTGAAGCAGTTTTATTCAGCTAATTGTAAAGTACAGTAAAAGCTAGTCTCTTCAAAAGAATGAAAGGAAAACTTTGCTTCTGTGTCTCACAGTTGCAGCACCTAACTAGTTAAAAGTCAAGGATGGGCAAGGAAATCCTGTTAATGAAATACCTGTTGGGGTCAAAGAAGGATTGGGAAAAGCAGTGATTTATCCTCCTTCTCTGTCACGTGATGATAAGGTGAGTCACTGACAGCAATGTTAGTTAATAGACACTGTTAGCCATTCTTTGAAGAGCGTTGGATTAACAATGTGAATTAATTATCCTTACCTTATCAACCATGTGCTCAATTTCAGAAATGAAGTCCTGAGGCAGGCATCGGGACCTTGCAAATGTTTCAGGCACCAGAATTTGTTGTCTATCATTCAGTCTTCACCAAGATAGTCAATAGTGTATATCTGCCATTAAATGCACAGGGACATGCTACCTTCCACATTAGTTGCCTACATATCAACTTTATGAATTTAAAATAGGCATGATTTCAAAGAATTTCTAGTTCCTAAAAATTAAAAATAACTTCTAAATCCTTTATTATTAGGTGTGTTTTGATCTATATTTGTTTTCATTATTGATCATTTGTTCTTCTCATGATTAAATTACCTTTAATTTCATTACAGCATTGAATTATTAAAGGATGTAATATTTATTTCATTGTAGCACACAAATAATGAAAATGCTTCCTTATATTATTTTCCAATTTTATCTTGTTTAAAAACTGCAAATATTTACTCAGTGCTCTTTTATCTGCTACGACATGTAGGCTAACCTTGAATAGAATGAACCTGTTGGAGTGTCCCTCATAGAATAAACTCCTGACTGTACATGGAATCATCAACTTGAGAGAGATGCTATTGATGAGAGTTCCATTGTATCTGATATCCACTTAATTTATTGTTGTTAAGTAATCTTGGTGGAACTGGGAGATCACATGGATTTCTCATCAGCAACCAAACAACTGCTTCCAGAAATACTATGTGATGCTCACCATTCACTGTAACATTGAAGGTTTTTCAATGTCTTTAAAATCATGGAAATCATGTTCATAAAGTCAGAGAATCATAGAGATATCCAACACGGAAACAGACCCTTCGGTCCAACCCGTCCATGCCGACCAGATATCCCAACCCAATCTAGTCCCACCTGCCAGCAATCGGCCCATATCCCTCCAAACCCTCCCTATTCATATACCCATCCAGATACCTTTTAAATTAGATAAGATTAGATTAGATTCCTTACAGTGTAGAAACAGGCCCTATGGCCCAACAAGTCCACATTGATCTTCTGGATAGTAACCCACCCAGACCTATAACCCATATTTACCCCTGACTAATGCACTTAATTCTATGCACAATTTAGCATGGCCAATTCACCTGACTTGCACATCTTCGGACTGTGGGAAGAAACCGGAGCACCTGCAGGAAACCCGCGCAGACTTGTTGCAATTGTATTAGCTTACACCACTTCCTCTGACAGTTCATACACATGCCAACCTCTGCATGAAAATGGTGGCCTTTGGGTCTCTTTAATGTCTTTCCCCTCTCACCCTAAACGTATGCCCTCTAGTTCTGGACTCCCCTACCGCAGGGAAAAGACTTTGTCCATTTACCCTATCCATGCCCCTCATGATTTTGTAAACCTCTAGAAGATCACCCCTCAGCCTCCGATGCCCCAGGGAAAACAGCTGCAGCCTTTTCAGCCTCTCCCTATAGCCCAAATCCTCCAACCCTGGCAACACCTTTATAAATCTTTTCTGAACCCTTTCAAGTTGCACATCTTTCCGATAGGAAGGAGACCAGAACTGCATGCAATATTCCAACAGTGGTCTAACTAATGCCCTTTACAACCGCAACATGACCTCCCAACTCCTGTACTCAATACTCTGACCAATAAAGGAAAGCATACTAAACACCTTCATCACTTTACTTTCTACTTGCGACTCCACTTTCAAGGAGCTATGAACCTGCACTCCAAGGTCTCTTTGTTCAGCAACACTCCCTAGAACCTTACCATTAAGTGTATAAGTCCTGCTAAGATTTGCTTTCCCAAAATGCAGCACCTTGCATTTATCTGAATTAAATTCCATCTGCCACTTCTCAGCATTCTGGACATTGAATTAAACTTATCTGAGTCAACCTCCGCCTTCTCCCTCTCTGCTAATCTATTTATTTGTTCCCTTTGCTTTCCCAACATGCAGCACCTCACATTTATCTAAATTAAACTCCATCTATCACTTCTCAGCCCATTGGCCCATCTGATCAAGATCCTGTTGTCACCTGAGGTAACCTTCTTCACTGTCCACTAATCTCCAATTTTGGTATCATCTGCAAACTTACTAACAAGACCTCTTATGCTCACATCCAAAACATTTATATAAATGATGAAAAGTAGTGGACCCAGCACTCCACTGGTCACAGGCCTCCAGTCTGAAAAACAACCCTCCGACCTGTCTTCCACCTTTGAGACAGTTCTGCATCCAAATGGCGAGTTCTCCCTGTATTCGGTGAGCTCTAACCTGGCTCACTAGTCTCCCATGGGGAACCTTGTTGAATGCCTTACTGAATGCCATATAGATGACAACTACCGCTCTGCCGTCATCAATCCTCTTTGTTACTTCTTCAAAAAACTCAATCAAGTTTGTGAGACATGATTTCCCACGCACACAACCATGTTGACTATCCCTAATCAGACCTTATCTTTCCAAATACATGTACACCCTGTCCCTCAGGATTCCCTCCAACAACTTGCCTACCACTGAGGTCAGGTTCACTGGTCTATAGTTCCCTAGCTTGTCCTTACCACCCTTCTTAAACAGTAGAACCATGTTAGCCAACCTCCAGTCTTCTGGCACCTCACCTGTGACATTTGATGACCCAAATATCTCAGCAAGAGGCCCAGCAATCACTTCTCTAGCTTCCCACAGAGTTCTCGGGTACACCTGATCAGGTCCTGGGGATTTATCCACCTTTAACCGTTTCAAGACATCCACCACTTCCTCCTCTGTAATCTGGACATTTTGCAAAATGTCACCATCTATTCCCCTACAGTCTATATCTTCAATACCCTTTTCCACAATAGGTATTGATGCAAAATATTCATTTAGTATCTCCCCCATTTTCTGCAACTCCACACAAAGGCCGCCTTGCTGATCTTTGAGGGGCCCTATTCTCTCCCTAGTTACCCTTTTTAGATTACTTACAGTGTGAAAACGGCCCAACAAGTCCACACCGACTCGCCGAAGCGCACCCACCCAGACCCATCCCCCTACACTACAGGCAATATAGTATGGCCAGTTCACCTAACCTGCACATTTCTGGACTGTGGGAGGAAACCGGAGCACCCGGAGAAAACCCACGCAGACACAGAGAGAATGTGCAAACTCCATACAGACAGTTGCCTGAGGTGGGAAGTGAACCTGGGTCTCTGGCGCTGTGCGGCAGCAGTGCTAACCACTGTGCCACCGTACCCCTTTTGTCCTCAATGCATTTGTAAAAACCCTTTGGATTCTCCTTAATTCTATTTGCCAAAGCTATCTCATGTCCCCATTTTGCCCTCTTGATTTCTCTTTTAAGTATACACCTACTGCCTTTATACTCTTCTATGGATTCACTTGATCTATCCTGTCTATACCTGACATATGCTTCCTTCTTTTTCTTAACCAAACCCTCAAATTCTTTAGTCATCCAGCATTCCCTATACCTACCAGTCTTTCCTTTCACCCGAACATGAATATACTTTCTCTGGACTCCCGTTATTTCATTTCTGAAGGCTTCCCATTTTCCAGCCATCCCTTTACCTGTGAACATTTGCTCCTCAATCAGCTTTTGAAAGTTCTTGCCTAATACTATCAAAATTGGCCTTTCTCCAATTTAGAACTTCAACTTTATTTGGAAGTACCAAGCTTTTTGAGCACTGCTCCTTCATTAGGTAGCTAGTGGGCAAGATCATACGACACAGAATTTATAGTAAAAGATCAAACTGATGTGAACTATTGAACAAACTTATATTGAAGACTTTTCTATTGAGGTGTTATAAAATAAAATATGCTTGACTTAATACAATTAAAAACTTTGTTATCTAGTCTTAGCTATTAATTTCCTGGCAATAATAACACATTTTTATTTTGGTAAGTTAACCAATCTCCTGCATGAATCCAAGCAGATACTCGATGAACATCCTCAAACAATCTGTTCTAATGAGCAAAATAGCATTACTTTCTGTTGTGATGACATGGGGTGAACACTCCTGCTTAATTTAAAGCAGCAGCACAGAAAAGATTTATCTCGTGTCTAACCTGTGAAAATTCGAGAGGCCAAGAACTACTTAAAGTAAAAATTAACAACTTCATTTCTTAAAGTATAACAGAGAATAATTAACTAACAACTATTTACATCTCCTTCCTCTAACCTATCTTTTATCTTCTTCTTCATCAATACTAGTCCAATAAAGCCCCCGATTAAGATTTACCAAACAAAATTGTTGATCGCAAAAGTGCTTATCTCAAAACCAGGCAGCTTTTGGTTCTTCTCTGCATTCTTGTCTTCTTTTCTTCTTCTTGGGGATTCTGCTTCACAGGTTACCTTCAAGACAGCTATCTTCTGGGCAGTTCTCCTCCTAGCTATTCAATTTTCCCCAGTCTTATTACCCCAAAGCATCAGATTGAGTCATTAGCTTTTAAGATTGTCAACATTCTAAATTCAAATCTGTTTTTATCTCTAGGCAACCAGCTACCCAAGCTACCCCAGTAGTGGGACCACATGTTACTTCACTGAGGAGCTGTTCTGTTTCCATATTCCCCATAAAAGATCATTGAAATAGCAATGGATTGAGCCACAGCAAGGAATATTGTTGCTATCATTGGAATGCAACAAAGACACGGAGAAATGGAAAAGAAGAAGATGAACCAGTAAGCCCAGGACCAGCAGCAACTTGCAGCAAATGCCAAATGACCTTCACTTGAAGCAGTCAAAAATAAAGAGTCCTTCAGGAGGTATAGGAGGGCCACCGTATTTTGTCTGTGATGCCATTTCTTCCAAATGAATGAGGCCCAGTGTCACTGCAGGTTGTGGATGGGGGATGGGACTTTGTTATCTTTGACCCCAGCCACTGGAGCAGGACTCATGATCTGACAAGGTTCCCCATGAGAAACTGATTAGCAAGGTTAGATCTCACAGAATACAGGGAGAACTAGCCATTTGGATACAGAACTGGCTCAAAGGTAGAAGACAAAGGGTGGTGGTGGTGGAGGAATGTTTTCAGACTGGAGGCCTGTGACCAGTGGAGTACCACAAGGATCGATGCTGGGTCCTCTACTTTTTGTCATTTACATAAATTATTTGGATGCGAGCATAAGAGGTATAGTTAGCAAGTTTGCAGATGACACCAAAATTGGAGGTGTAGTGGACAGCGAAGAGGGTTACCTCAGATTACAACAGATCTGGACCAAATGGGAATGGGCTGAGAAGTGGCAGATGGAGTTTAATTCAGATAAATGCAAGGTGCCGCATTTTGGGAAAGCAAATCTTAGCAGGACTCATACACTTAATGGTAAGGTCCTAGGGATTGTTGCTGAACAAAGAGACAATGGAGTGCAGGTTCATAGCTCCTTGAAAGTGGAGTCGCAGGTAGATAGGATTGTGAAGAAGGTATGCTTTCCTTTATTGGTCAGAGTATTGAGTACAGGAGTTGGGAGGTCATGTTGTAGCTGTACAGGACATTGGTTAGGCCATTGTTGGAATATTGCATGCAATTCTGGTCTCCTTCCTATTGGAAAGATGTTGTGAAACTTGAAAGAGTTCAGAAAATATTTACAAGGATGTTGCCGGGGTTGGAGGATTTGGGCTATAGGGAGAGGCTGAACAGCCTGGGGCTGTTTTCCCTGGAGCGTCGGAGGCTGAGGAGTGACCTTATAGAGGTTTACAAAATTAGGAGAGGCGTGGATAGGATAAATCGGCAAAGTCTTTTCCCTGGGGTTGGGAGTCTAGAACTAAAGGGCATAGGTTTTAGGTGAGTGGGGAAAGATATAAAAAAGACCTAAGGGGCAACATTTTCACACAGAGGGTGGTGTGTGTATGGAATGAGCTGCCAGAGGAAGTGGTGGAGGCTGGTACAATTGCAACATTTAAAAGGCATTTGGATGGGTATATGAGTAGGATGGGTTTGGAAGGATATGGGCAGGGTGCTGGCAGGTGGGACTAGATTGGGTTGGGATATCTGGTTGGCATGGACATGTTGGACCAAAGGGTCTCTTTTCATGCTCTACATCTCTATGACTCTATGACTCTATTACAACTGTATTGAGCTGTTATGCAACTATCTCCTTCCAAGGAACCTCTGGGGACCTGTGTAAGATCTTTCAATAGTTCACCTGAAAATGTATCTAAACTGCCCATGAATGCCATTTTTTGTCAGATTGAACCGCTCCATCTCATTTTCTCATGAAAAGATGAGTGTTGTTGCCTGAGCAGAAGTGCAAGTCAACTATTTTACTTCTTCCATGTCTCTCCAATTTTCAAATGCAAATAGCATTTTTATAAATCTCAATCAATCTGATCCTCTGTTCTTTTTTATTTTGCATATCAAAATTATCAGTATTAATTGGTACAATTCTACATGCTCCAACTACACCACTTAATTTGTTCTTCTGTAAACATTATAAAATCATTATTACATATGGAATTTTCATTTGTGATGTTTACAATAAGTAAACTATTTTACAATTGAATTAGTAACATAAATATTCAGATAACAGCAATTGCCCCTGTGCAGAAGTTAATATGCGAAATTAGGTTCTACATCCAATCCAGAACCAAGACTTGCACATCAATGAAAGTTGGCAATGCCCATTTCAGCCTTGCCAGACTCATACTAAAATCATCCTTTTATTTTGTTCTTGCCTGATTGTTCCAAAACTTTCCAAAATCTTCCATCTTGCAATTGACATATATTTGAACTCAACCAAACTGTGCTGACTATAACTTAATTTGTGCCGATTCAAGTCTTCTCGTTGAAAAGTCATGACAAGGAGGACAATGGATCTAATATAAGAAGGTGGGATTAGATCAGGTGGATCTTCATTGACTGGCCTGAAAGTAACGGCCCTAAGGCTTTCGTTCTGTTTCTTAAATTTGCTATGAATCTGTGATTCACTTATCCTCTCTAATGCCCACTTAATCTAAACTTGTCAGCAATCCATCACACCTCACTTTTAATTCTTATCTTTGCCTTCAAATTCCTCAATCATTTAGCTTCTCCAAATGTCTGTAACCTCCTCCAAAATTTCAGCTGTGAAATCTCTGTGCAATCCTACAATTCTGTTTTTTTTTGCATACCCTGAAGCTTAATTGTTTCCACATTGTGGCCATCTTTTATATTTGATTATTCCCAGTTTCTCGGATTTTCTCCTTGACGCTTACAACACTTCATCTCACTCACTGCCTCCTCTTCCAAGAGAGTCCTTGCAACCTATGGTCCCTTGTCCGAATATCCATAATTCAATGTCTAATTGTGTTTAAGAACAGTCCTGCAAGTCCTTACTCCATTGAGTTTGCTATATAAATGCAAATTGTAATTTTGGAATGCATTGCCTGAAGGGTGGTGAAAGAAGATTTTTTTTTCAAAAGGGAATTTAATGTACACTATAAATGGGAAAAAAAATGGCAAAGCCAGGTTATTGGATTAATTAAACAAAATTCTGTCAGAGAAAACTTCAAAGAGTTCTTCTAGGAGCAATAAGATTCTATGAATGTGCAAATGTCTAATCTTTTCTGCTATGAATTTGTCTAATTTCTTTCACAGTACCATCAATATTTTCTGATTCATGCTATTTGGTATGGGGAAATGATGAACTAGTGGCATGATTGCTCGACTATTAACACAGAGACTCAGGTCACAGTTTGGGGACCCAGTTCAAGTCCCACCATGGCAGATGATAGAATTTGAATTTAATAAAAATTTCAAGGTAAGAGTCTAATGGAGGACCATAAACCTTTTGTCAGTTGTCAGAAAAAAGAACATTGGTTCATTAAAGTCATCCTTAACTCATCTGACCTGCATAGGAATGTGGTTGACTCTTAATTGTACACTGGGCAATTAGGGATGGGTAATAAATGCTGGCCTAACCAGTGGGCTTGACACCCAAGAATGATTTTTTAAAAAATTATCATGTTTGAATATGGAGTAATTTTGCAAATTGTTATTGTTATGGATCAGATCAAATCCCCTAAAAACATATCAAAGAGATAGCTTAGACCAGCCATCAATTGTAGTATTTATTTTAAAATTAAACAAGCAGAATTTCAAGCATTGTCACATGACTAAGAATACACATGTTTTCAGAAATTCTAACTGACAAGGGAACAATTCCAAAAAAAAATTCCTTCTTTCAGAATTCAGCTTCATACGACAAAATGCTTCAAGGCATTATCTCATAGATTACATTTAATCCTTTCAAAAAATGGTCATGCAACTTTTCCATTTCACTGGACACTGAGTCATTGGTTTGCCCGTCGGGTTTGTGGTAGATGTTTTATATGTTATTTCACAAATAGAATTGGGTTTGTCTCCAGAATAGGAACTTCTCTCTTTGTACTAACACAAAATAATATCTCTCATTCATCACTTTCATATTTCATTTAGTTTCATTCGCCTTAGCTCTTATATCATTTACAAACTCTACTTTGGCCTAGTTAGGACTTTGATGAGCTATGGGATAAAGGAACTATACTGAGAACCTTGGGTAATGAAGCTAAGGAGATACAAGGGTGTATAAATTTTCTTCCATCAATGCTGAGATAAAGAACGCCATTATAAAGGAATCTTGTTCTTCAGAAACAAAATAGTTGTTGTGGTTATGAGTGCTAATTATTTCTTTATGTTGGTGTGGAAGAAGATTGGTAATAAGATTAGGGCAGCATGGTGGCTCAGTGGTTAGCACTACTGCCTCACAGCACCAGGGTCCTAGGATCGATTCCAGCCTCAGGTGACTATCTGTGTAGAGTTTGTACATTCTTCTGGTGTCTGCATAGGTTTCCTCTGGGTGCTCCGGTTTCCTCCCACAGTCCAAAAATGGGCAAGTCAGGTGAATTGACCATTCTAAATTGCCCATAGGCGCATTAGTCAGAGGGGAATGGTTCTGGGTGGGTTACTCTTCGGTAGGTTGGTGTGAACTTGTTGGGCCGAAGGGCCTGTTTCCACACTGTAGGGAATCTAATCTAAAAAAAGAAGTGTTGCAAAAAAAAATGGTTATTTATACTATTTCTTTGATGTTCCCTCTGGATATTGTTATTATTTGGGAAAAGTCTTGCAAGAAACTTCAAGTATTTTTTAACCTTTATGAAAAAGTATCATTTTGAATCTGGTTAGTCTGGTCTGATGAAATCTGCTGATGAAGAGAAGCAATCTGTTTTGTGGACAGCGCACAATAATTTTAGGAGAGTTTCCAAATATGGGGTAATCTAGGAGATAAATTACAGTTAGTCAATCATGTGAAAATATGCTATTTAGCTGCTCACTCTGCATACTTTGTACCTTTGTGAAATGAATTTAAACTATTGCTGCATATACCATCAGGATTGGCCAAGGTCAAAGCAAAGCAAAAAAGTACGATTGTGGGGCAAAGGCTGAGAAAGAAAGAAATCAAAGTTTCTTAATTTTAAAAAGTTAATTCATAACATCGAAGAAACAACAAAAACTTTGTAATTTTTTAAAAGCAGGATTTCCACTGAACAAATCATACTTCCCTTGCTTCTTTTCTTCTATATAAATGACCTAATTTGCTTTTTCATATGAGTATAATTCAATAGATGTTTCTCAGGACAGATTGAAGTTTTGCTTTTATTCTGCTTCTTTCTGAATTTCAATCTTAACAGGGACGCCTTTCATCTGCTCTGCATTGGAATTTGTTTTGTTAATAACTTTGGGGATTTGGAATGTTTTTTCCCAGATACGCAAGTATTGTATTTGTATTATTTCCTGCATGATAATCATTGGCTAATCCGATATGAATAATATTTTGGTGTGCAAACACAGGGAACAGACCACAGCAGGTAACCAAAGGCTGCAGGAGAAACAGGGGATAGCATTGGTTAAAAAAAAAGAAGAGGGAAAAGGGAAAATGGAACAAATTAATTGCGAAACCAATTCTGCTTAACATATTCTCATTGAAAGTGGAGATAGTTTCAGTTTGGACTGTGCAGATAGACCATGTCTGAATGCTGAATCCCATTACTCTCTGATGTCTTTGGGCTTGTTCTCATTTTTTCATGTTAGAAAGCTAATAATAATTTGACCTTGGTTCGCCCTTTCAAGTGATTCCAACAGTGTAAGTGCTAAGTCGGTTGAATAAAATTTGTATTTATTTGCATATATTCATTTATTTCCTGTTCTATCATGGCAATGAATTTACATTTCCTAAGTAATATCCCATTACGACGGAAAGGATGAAAGAAGGGCATTGCTAAAAAAGTAGAGAAACAGATAATATGTATGATGAGTCCCACCTGAGATCAATCTCATCTTTGCTTAGATTTGGCACAGAAATAGAAGTAGTCCATGAAAGCAGAATGCACAATTAAAAGTGAAAAAGTAGCGTCAGCAATGTAAAATTTTCAAGACAGATCAGAAAAAATCCATCAATTAAACATTAACAAAACATTCTATTCAAAATAACCAAATGACTCTTCCAGAGAAAAAAAAATACAAAAATGACTGAAATTGTAAATTCATAATTTAAAAATGGTAATTTTCTAAAGCTACCTAAATATAATAGGACATAGAATGGTACAGCACAAGAACAGGCCCTTCGGCCCACCATGTCTGTCATTCTAAACTAATCCCTACTGCCTGCACATGGTCGGTATCCGCTACGTTTTAACCTTTTTGTATGTCTGCCTGAATGCCTCTTAATGTTGCGATTGTATATGCTTCTACCACCTTCTCTGGCAACATCTTTCAGGCACCTATCAGCCCTTGAGTAAAAGACCTTGCCTCATATGTTTCCTTTGAACTTGCCTCCTTTTAATGAAACCTGTGCCCCCTGATATTTGACATTTTCAGCCTGGGAAATATCCTCTGACTATCCCTGTAAATCAAATATACTTCTACCAAATCAACCCTCAATCTCTGACGCTGAAGTGAAAACAATCCAAGTTTGTTGAATCTCTCCACCGAGCTAATGCACTCTAATCTAGACAATAGCACAGTAAACATCTTTTTCACCCTCTCCAAAATTTCTACATTCTTCCGAAAGTGTGGCAATCTGAACTGTACACAATATTCCAAATGTAGCCTAACTGATGTTTTATACAGCCGCAACATGACTTGTCAATTTTATACTCAATTGCCTGATCTGTAAAGGCAAGAATGCCAATCATCTTAATGACTTGTATTGCCACTTTCAGGGATTAGATTAGAATACCTACAGTGTGGAAACAGGCCCTTCGGCCCAACAGGCCTACACTGACCCTCTGAAGAGTGACCACCCAGACTCATTTCCCTCTGACTTATGCAACTAACACGATGGGCAATTTAGCGTGGCCAATTCACCTGACCTACACATCTTTGGACTGTGGGAGAAAACCGGAGCACCTGGAGGAAATCCACGCAGACACGGGGAAATTGCACAAACCCCACACAGACAGTGGCCCGAGGCCAGAATTGAACCTGGGTCACTGGTGCTGTGAAGCAGCAGTGCTAACCACTGAGCCACTGTGCCACCCATGTGAGTTGACACTCACATCCCAAGATCCTTCTATATAAAATCTCGGTCTGGTCATCTACCATGAACTTTCCTCATGCATTTGACCTGCCAAAATGCATCATTTCCCACTTCACCAGGTAAATGAATCATTTTTTTAAAAATAATATGTTGAGAGGTTCATATTGGAATCATCTGAGCAGTTGATACTAAGTTTTGAAACAATTTGTAGGACAACCTCAATCTGGTTGGTGTATTGTAACACTGCAATTTCATTGTTTAAATAAAGCATTTACATTTTTCCTTGCATTAGCAGCTCTTCATCCAATGTTATTTTTCTTAATTTTGAAAAACATTTTTTGCAGGTTTTGCTTCGTACAAGTGTCAGCAAAATCAGGAAAGCACAATAAAAAATGTACTGGGAGATGAGAGTTTAAAATAGTGTCATTGGATTTACAACCTAGTTTCTGTTTTATTAAAAATATTGCTTGCATACAACTCTGGACATGCATCTACCATTTTCTACGAAAGTGCAACCAAAGCTTTTGTGCTTTTCCTTATCTCTGTTGTAACACCGAGATTAAAGATCCCAGGATCGACGAGTACTCCATTTGTGTGCAATTAAAAGAAATCAAGAATCTTTCAAGCTTTTAACTCTGAGGTACAAATGTCAAATCTAATGAGAGGAACTCAGACAAATCTTCTTTTCAAGCATCCTAAATTCATGGCTGGCTTTGAGAATGCAGTTTTAGTTTATTCCCATGTTACGCTATACTGGATAACATTGGCTCGCAGTCCCCCAATAGCTCAATTCCTCCAAGGGCTTGCCTCTGTGTATCTCCATAATTACCTTCAGCCCTGACAGTCATCCAAAACATTTGTTCTCCTCTAATTACCTTTATGCTACCATTTGCAAACATGGCTCAACCTGATGCATTCCTGAATCATAGAAATCACTTCTAAAACCATTGTGATCATTGACAGCTTTTTCAAATGAGAGAAAAATATTTTAAAGCACACCTCTCTGACAAAGTTATTGAAACTTTGACCCAATATCTTTTTTATGTTACCTAGTGTCAAATATTGTTTTATATTTTCTCCCAGTGAGGATTTTTCACTGGGTTAAATTATGTTATATTTATGAAAGCTACTGATGTTTCATATTCCTAAGCTTCAAGATCTGACATAGTTCCAGCTTAAACAATGCCAGATGGGACCGACAGCCTCATCATGACATATGCTGTTTATACTTGAAGAAGAAGTGCTTCAATTGGCGAACAATTTCTCCATTTTCCTCTTTCTTACACTAACCACTCTGTTTCCAGATGCACTCTGACGATCACATTGGTTGGCAATGGTATGATTAACTTTACAGATTTGTTTTGTTTATTTGGCTTCTCTCATGTACTTCTCCAGTTAAAAACTGCCTCTTCCAGTTTTTAAAGTACTCCAGTCTTTAAAGTACTCCAGTCTTAGGATTTATCATGCATTCATGGACTTCAACATTCAGTGTCCTCAAAACGGCAAGGTGGCTCAGTGGTTAGATCTGCTGCCTCATAGCACCAGGGTCCCAGGTTTGACTGTCTGTGTGGAGTTTGCACATTCTCCCCGTGCCTGTGTGGGTTTCCTCCGGGTGCTCTGGTTTCCTCCCACAGTCCAAAGATGTGCAGGTCAGGTGAATTGGCCATGCTAAATTGCCCAAAGTGTTAGATGCATTAGTCAGAGGGAAATAGGTCTGGGTGGGTTACTCTTCAGAGGGTCGGTGTGGACTGGTTGGGCTGAAGGGCCTGTTTCCACACTGTAGGGAATCTAATCTAACCTAAAGAAATCCTCTGAGACATCTCTTGACCACAAGCATTCATGATGAGGCTTGGCTATGAGTCCAAAGTCATGAAAACATGAACTCAGGAGGTTATGTTTTAATAATATAATGGACATCTTTAAGATGTCATAATAAATTGTTCTGTGATCTCTTTTGTGAATTTTGTTTTCAGGATATAATTGAGAGGTGTGAGTTGATTGAAGCCTGCACTATTGATATTTGATTAGTCTGTCTGATGGACACATTCTAGAAACAATAGGTTTTTTTCCCCAAAAAGATTATTTGTGAATGAGTGTATTTTTTGTCTCTCTCAGCAGTTCTACACTTTTCATTATTGTAATAAATCTCTTTAATTATATTAAAATATATTGTCCATTTTAGTTGAATGGATATGAAGCGGGCATGACTTGGCAGGAGCAGCATGAAGGTCTATCAGAAGTGGCAGGCAAATGAGTTGGCAATGAGGATATAAGTGGACATTGAGATAGTTAGGAAGGCACAAGATGAGATTAGCTGCCACTGGGGAGACATGAAGGGATGTGTAAGGACTAGGCATCTTGAAATCTCCTCTCACATTGGAAGAAAATTTCCAGAGATCTAAGCTGAGTTATCCCTGTCATTCAAACAGATCATGATTCCAACCAGGTCATTTTGGCACCCATCGATCTTCATTGTCATTTATTTCCCAGGTCAGTATGTTGGATTCCTTTTTACATCCCACATCACCCACACCTCCTGGAGGAAAACATTACCTGCACCGGTACACATTTCACTGAGCTCAAACTATCCACCTCCATAGCCAATATTTGGCCCATCTATTTTGATACAGCATCAGCAATTTGAAACCTGCAGCCTGTTGCCAAACCAGTGCTATTTATAGTGGCTTTTACAGGTGTCAAAAGGCCTTGTGACATAGATGTGGTTGCATTTTTACTATACAATAATGAACTGTAGATTAAATTTGACTTTCCTTCATGATAGCTATTCTTCCCCTAAAAGACAACTTTTTCACACAGAGTGGTGCATGTAAGGAATGAGCTGGTATTGGGCTGAATCCAGAGGACTATCTGGAAAATTCAAATATTGCTTCCAATTCTGACAGATATTCCCATTTTTCCTGATTTGGAAAGGCTGAGTTTGCAATCTGTTGGAGTTTTTGGGGAGATGTAACTCAGTGGACAGGGAGTAATCAGTTAAAGAGGCAAAGAGTCATAGAGATGTCCAACTTGTCCATGCTGACTGACACCCCAATCCAATCTAGTCCCACCTGCCAGCACCCTGTCCATATCCTTCCAAAGCCTTCCTATTCATATACCCATACAGATGCCTTTTAAATGTTGCAATTGTACTCGCCTCTAACACTTCCTCTGGCAGCTCATTCCATACATGTACCATTCTCTGTGTGAAAAAGTTGTCTTTTAGGTCTCTTTTATATATTTCTTCTGTCACCCGAAATGTATGCCCTCTAGTTCTGGATTCCCCCACTCCAGGGAAAAGACTATGTCTATTTACCCTATCCATGTCCCTCATAATTTTATAAGTCTCTATAAGGTCTGTCCTCAGTCTTCGATGCTCCAGGGAAAACAGCCCTCTCCCTGTAGCTCAAATCCTCCAACCCTGGCAACATCCTTGTAAATATTTTCTGAACCCTTTCAAGTCTCACAACATCCTTCTGATAGGAAGGAGACCAGAATTGCACACAATGTTCCCACAGTGGTCTAACCAATGTCCTGCACTGTCACAACATGACCTCCCAACCTCTGTACTCAATACTCTAACCAATAAAGGAAAGTATATCAAACGCCTTATTCACTATTCCATCTACTGGTGACTCTACTTTCAAGGAAGTATGAACCTGCACTCCAAGGTCTCTTTGTTCAGCAATACTCCCTAGGACCTTACCATTAAGTGTATAAATCCTGCTAAGATTTGCTTTCCCAAAATGCAGCCCCTCGCATTTATCTAAATTAAAATCCATCTGCCACTTCTCAGCCCATTGGCCCATCTGATCAAGATCCCGTTGTAATCTGAGGTAACCTTCTTTGCTGTCCACTGCACCTCCAATTTTGCTATCTTCAAACTTACTAAATATATCTCCTGTGTTCACATCCAAATCATTTAAAAAATGATGAAAAGTAGTGGACCCAGCACCGATCCTTGTGGCACTCCACTGGTAACTAGCTTCCAGTCTGAAAAACAACCCTCCACCACCACCCTCTGTCTTCTAACTTTGAGCCAGTTCTGTATCCAAATGGCTAGTTCTCCCTGTTTTCCAAGAGATCTAACTTTGCTAATCAGTCTCCCATGAGGAACCTTATCGAGTGCCTTTCTGAAGACTTTGGACTTCACAAATTTTTTGACAAGCGCCCACGTAAGAGATTACTGTGCAAAGTCAAAGCACATGGGATTGGAGGATATGTATTGAAATGGTTTGAGAATTGGTTGCCAGTCAGGAAACAGAATCGGAATAAATGGATCTTTTTCTAAGTTTTAGTGATTAGTGGGATATAGCTTGTCCAGTGCTTGGATCCCAGCCATTACTGATATAAGTTAATGATTTATATGAAGAAACTACATCTTACATCTTCAAGTTTGAAGATGATGCAAACTTGGGTGCGGGGGGGGGGGGGGTGGGGGTGAACTGTGAGGAGGATGCAAAGATGCTTTAATATGATTTTGACAGGCTAAGTTGGCAAATACATGGCAGATGCAGTATAATATGGATAAATGTAAGGTTATCCACGTTGGTAGCAAAAACAGGCAGACAGATTTCAATCTGAATGGTGATAAATTGGGTAAGGGGAGGCTCAACAAAACCAGGGAACTCTCATTCATTGAAAATAAGCATGCAGGTACAGCAGACCATGAGAGCGGCACACGGTATGTTGGCATTCATAGTGAGAGGATTTGAATACAATGTCTTCCTGCAACTGTACAGGGTATAGATGAGACCACACAGGAGTATAATGTGCAGTTTTGATCTCCTTACCTGAGAAAGGATGTTAGGTGGCACAAGATGACAATTGAGGGAGTGCAAATTAGGTTAACCTGACTGATTTCTGGGATGGTAGCTCATTTAGTGCTACATTAGTTTAGAAGAATAATTAGCAATCTCACAGAAACTGATAAGATTCAAACCAGATAAAACAGGAAGACATAGTATGATGTTTGCCACAGACATGAAGGGCTGAATACCCTGCTCCTGTACTGTACTGTTTTAAGTTGTATATGCATAGGAGTTGTTATTGGTGACTAAGAGTTGATAATGACTATAGCACTGGTGTGTAAGGAGGCTGAATGTGGATAGGTGTCTAGTTGTGGATGCAAAGTGGGTGACGGATAAGGACAAGCGAGCTTAACAGTCTTTTATAAAATTTGAATGAAGTTCAGAAACTGAGGTTGTCCTTCTACACAACACACCTTAGCACCCACCTCCCTCCATGTCTGTCACCTAACTACCTCGAGAGTGGGAGATTTCCCAACTCAAGCTTCCCATATCCACATCAAAAATCTGGCCATTGGTGCAAGTGCACTTTGCGAAAAACAGTCTGACTTTGAAGCGCTTCTGTGATGTTTCCTCCAGCATTTATAGTGGCTTGTCTCTGCCGCTTCCGGTTGTCAGTTCCAGCTGTCCGCTGCAGTGGCCGGTATATTGGGTCCAGGTCGATGTGTTTATTGATAGAGTCTGTGGATGAGTGCCATGCACCTAGGAATTCCCTGGCTGCTCTCTGTTTGGCTTGTCCTATAATAGTAGTGTTGTCCCAGTCGAACTCTTGTTGCTTGTCATCTGCGTGTGTGGCTACTAAGGATAGCTGGTCTTGTCGTTTCGTGGCTAGTTGGTGTTCATGGATATGGATCGTTAGCTGTCTTCCTGTTTGTCCTATGTAGTGTTTTGTGCAGCCCTTGCATGGGATTTTGTATACTACGTTGGTTTTGCTCATGCTGGGTATCGGGTCCTTTATCCTGGTGAGTTGTTGTGACATAACTGCATACAAACCAACAGCCACTCTCAGACAACAACTCACTCAGACAAAGGACCTGATACCCAGCATGAGCAAAACCAACATAGTGTACAAAATCCCATGCAAGGACTGCACAAAACACTACATAGGACAAACAGGAAGACAGCTAATGATCCGTTTCCATGGACACCAACTAGCCATGAAACGACACAACCAGCTATCCTTAGTAGTCACACACGCAGATGACAGGCAACATGAGTTCGACTGGGACAACACTACTATTATAGGACAAGCCAAACAGAGAGCAGCCAGGGAATTCCTAGACGCATGGTACTCATCCACAGACTCTATCAACAAACATATCGACCTGGACCCAATATACCGGCCACTGCAGCGGACAGCTGGAACTGACAACCGGAAGCGGCAGAGACAAGCCACTATAAATGCTGGAGGAAACATCACAGAAGCGCTTCACAGGAGGCTCCCAAGCACTGAGGATGTCACCTAAACAGGGGACGAAACGTCTGCAACACGAATTCCCAGCTCGGCGAACAGAACCACAACAATGAGCACCCGAGCTACAAATCTTCTCACAAGCTTTGAGCATGAAATATTTTTGAAGGACACCACTTTTAGATTGTTAAAGCATGATTTTTTCAACGTTCATTTCAAATAATTTGTTAAGAAGATAGGCAGAAACTAATTAGGGATACAAATAAGCTAAGTGAACAGGGAAAGATCTGTCAAATTGTGTAAAACATGGGAAATATGAAATTGCCCATTTTAGCAGCAAAAAATGATTTGAGTGATCAGCAATCACAGAACTCTGAGAGACAGAGGAATCTGGGTATCCTAGAACATGAACTGCAAAGGTTTAGTATACAGCCACAGCAAAGTAACTCAGAAAAAAACTAATGGAACATTATAGCTGTTATGAGGGGTATTAAATACAAAATTATAGAGTCATGCTGCATTCAGGTGAAATCTCATCTGGATCATGTACAGCACTGGTCATTTCATTTAAGGAAGAATGTAAATGCACTGGAAGCAGATCAAAGGAGGTTTATCAGATTAATAACTGGATTGGCACATTGATTAATGAGGAAAATTCAGACAAGCTAGGTTTGTAGCTTTTAGTGCTTAGACAAGAGGCAACTTGATTGAAACATATGTATTGACAGAGTGCTTGAGGAAAGATTTTTTTCTTGTTGTCAGAGAATCTAGGAGTAGTGGTCATTATTTGAAAATCAGGAAAACTAATTTTAGAAAGAAGTGAGGTATTTCTCTTTTGTTTCAGAGGGTTCAAAATCCTTGGAACTCTCCTTCGAACAAAGGCAGAATCCAAGAATGTGCTGAAGGCGGAGGTAGATTGAATATTAATTAACAAGAGGTTGAAAGGCTATTGATTGCAAGTGGGAACGTCACATAATGAGATCAGCCAGGGTCTTACTGAACTTTGGAACAGGTTCAAAGGACTGGGTAGTCTACTTCTCCGACAAAACTTGAATGCTCTCATAATTCTCCCTACTGCTATGCAGCTTACAAAACCCACTCCTTTTCCACTCACACCTAGAGTCTTGGAGTCATAGAGATGTACAGCATGGTAACAGACCCTTCAGTCCAACCCTTCCGTGCTGACCAGATATCCCAACCCAATCTAGTCCCACCTGCCAGCACCCGGCCCATATCCCTCCAAACTCTTCCTATTCATATAACCATCCAAATGCCTCTTAAATGTTGCAATTGTACCAGCCTCCACTACATCCTCTAGCAGCTCATTCCATACCCGTACCACTCTCTGCGTGAGACCCTTTGGCCTCTTTTATATCTTTCCCCTCTCACCCTAAACATATGCCCTCTAGTTCTGGACTCCCCAAACCCAGGGAAAAGACTTTGTCTATTTATCCTATCCATGCCCCTCATAAGTTTGTAAACCTCTATAAGGTCACCCCTCAGCCTCCAACGCCCCAGGGAAAGCAGCCCCAGGCTGTTCAGCCTCTCCCTGTAGCTCAGATCCTCTAACCCTGGCAACATCCTTGTAAATCTTTTCTGAACCCTTTCAAGTTTCACAACATCTTTCCGATAGGAAGGAAACCAAAGTTGCACGCAATGTTCCAACAGTGGCCTAACCAATGTCCTGTATAGCTGCAACATGACCTCCCAACTCCTGTACTCAATACTCTGACCAATAAAAGAAAGTATACCAAACGCCTTCTTCACTATCCTACCTACCTGCGACTCCACTTTCAAGGAGCTACGAACCTGCACTCCAAGGTCTCTTTGTTCAGCAACACTCTCTAGGATCTTACTGTTAAGTGTATAAGTCCTGCTAAGATTTGCTTTCCCAAAATGCAGCCCCTTGCATTTATCTGAATTAAACTCCATCTGCCATTTCTCAGCCCATTGGCCCATCTGGTCCAGATCCTGTTGTAATCTGAGGTAACCCACTTCGCTGTCCACTACACCTCTAATTTTGCTGTCATCTGCAAACTTACTAACTGTACCTCTTATGCTTGCATCCAAGTGGGCGAGACAGTGGCACAGTGGTTAGCACTGCTGCTTCGCAGCGCCAGAGACCCGGGTTCAATTCCCGCCTCAAGTGACTGACTATGTGGAGTTTGCACATTCTCCCTGTGTCTGCGTGGGTTTCCTCCGGGTGGTCAGGTTTCCTTCCACTGTCCAAAGATATGCAGGTCAGGTGAATTGGCCGTGCTAAATTGCCCGTAGTGTTAGGTAAGGGGTAAATGTAGGGGTATGGGTGGGTTGTGCTTCGGCGGGTCAGTGTGGATTTGCTGGGCCGAAGGGCCTGTTTCCACACTGTAAGTAATCTAATCAAATCATTTATGTAAATGACAAAAAGTAGAGGACCCAGCATTCCACTGGTCACAGGCCTCCAGTCTGAAAAACAATCCTCCATCACCACCCTCTGTCTTTTACCTTTGAGCCAGTTCTGCATTCAAATGGCTAGTTTTCCCTTTATTCCATGAAATCTAACCTTGCTCATCAGTCTCCCACTGGGAACCTTGTCGAATGCATTACTAAAGTCCATATAGATCACATCTACTGCTCTGCCCTCATCAATCTGCTTTGTTACTTCCTCAAAAAACTCAATCAAGTTTGTGAGACATGATTTCCCATGCACAAAGCCATGTTGACTGTCCCAAATCAGTCCTTGCCTTTCCAAATACTTGTACATCCTGTCCCTCAGGATTCCCTCCAACAACTTGCCCACCACCAAGGTCAGGCTCACTGGTCTATAGATCCCTGGTTTGTCCTTACCACCCTTCTTAAACAGTGGCACCAGGTTTTCCAACCTTCAGTCTTCCGGCACCTCACCTGTGAATATTGATGATACAAATGTTTCAGCAAGAGGCCCAGCAATCACTTCTCTAGCTTCCCAGAGTTCTCAGGTACACCTGGATATTTATCCACCTTTAACCATTTCAAGACATCCAGCACTTCCTCCTCTGTAATCTGGACTTTTTGCAAGATGTCACCATCTATTTCCCGACAGTCTATATCTTCCATATCCTTTTCCACAGTAAATACTGATGTAAAATACTCATTTAGTGTCTCCCCCATTTTCTGTGGCTCCACACAAAGGCCGTCTTGCTGATCTTTGAGGGGCCCTATTCTCTCCCTAGTTACCCTTTTGTCCTTAATATATTTGTAATACCCCTTTGGATTTTCCTTAATCCTATTTGCCAAAGCTATCTCATGTCCCCGTTTTGCCCTCCTGATTTCCCTCTTAAGTATACTCCTACTTTCTTTATATTCTTCTCTTGTAGGTACATCACCATACAGAATCAGAAAATTGTCTTGTACACACTTAAGAAATTCCTCTCCATCTAAACCTTTAACACTATGGCAGTCCCAGTTGATGTTTGGAAAGTTAAAATCCCCTACCATAACCACCCTATTATTCTTACAGATAACTCAGATCTCCTTACAGATTTGTTTCTCAATTTCCCTCTGATTATTGGGGTGTCTATAATACAATCTCAATAAGGTGATCATCCCTTTCTTATGTCTCAGTTCCACCCAAATAACTTCCCTGGATGTATTTCCAGGAATATCCTCCCTTCGCACAGCTGTCATGCTATCCCTTATCAAAAATGCCACTCCCCCTCCTCTTTTGCCTCCCTTTCTATCTTTCCTGTAGCATTTGTATCCTGGAACATTCAGCTGCCATTCCTGAGCCACGTTTCCGTAATTGCTATGATGTCCCAGTCTCATGTTCCTTACCATACCCTGAGTTCATCTGCCTTCCCTGTTAGGCCCCTTGCATTGAAATAAATGCAGTTTAATTTATTAGTCCTACCTTGTCCCTGCCTGCCCTGACTGTTTGACTCACTTCTGTTCTCAGCTGTACCCGTCTCAGATCGATCTCTTTCCTCACTCTCTCCCTGCATCCCACCTCCCCATCTTACTAGTTTAAATCCTCCCAAGCAGTTCTAGCAAATTTCCCTGCCAGTATATTAGTCTCCTTCCAATTTAGGTGCAATCTGTCCTTCTTGTATAGGTCACTTCTACCCTAAAAGAGATTCCAATGATCCAAAAATGTGAATCCTTCTCCCATACACCAGCTCCTCAGCCATGCATTCATCTGCTCTATCCTCCTATTTTGCCCTCACTAGCTCGTAGTACTGGGAGTAATCCAGATATTACTATCCTTGAGAACCTCCTTTTTAAATTTCTGCCTAACTCTCTGTAATCTCCCTTCAGAGTCTCAACTTTTTTCCTTCCAATGTGGTTGGTTCCAATATGGACAATGACCTCCTGCTGGCCCCTCTCCCCTGAGAATATTCTGTACCCTCTCTGAGACATCCTTGATCCTGGCACCAGGGAAACAACACACCAACCTGCTTTTTCTCTGCTGGCCACAGAAATGTCTGTCTGTATCTCGGACTACAGAATCCCATAACACAATTGATCTCTTGGAAGCCGACGTACCCCTAATTGCATTAGAGCCAGTCTCAATACCAGAAACTTGGCTGTTTGTGCTACATTCCCCTAAGAATCCATCACCCCCTACATTTTCCAAAACAGCATACCTGTTTGAAATGGGTATATCCACAAAAGACTCCTGCTCTAGCTGCCTACCTCTCTTACCCTTCCTGGAGTTAACCCATCTATGTGACTGAGAAACAAAACCGTAATGGGAATATGATTCATAGATGGGCTTAGGCTTCATAATCAGGAATGACCCAATCTGTATTTCTCAAGCCCAAGTTAAAATTCCAGACCTATATATATCCAAAGTATTATTATTCCTTCATTTAAGGAGAGACTGAATTTGGTCACACTGGAAACAGCAAGCAACAAAGATACTTGGATTATTTCTGCCTGCAGGCAATCCTCAACTTGGATGCACCACAATAAGCCTTTCCACTTTCTAAAAGAATGTCAGTCAAACTATAATAGGCTCATATATAGTATATGTTGCATACCTACACTGAGGTTAATATTTAGTTGCCTGTAAAATGTTATGACGACAATCGAAACTAAGCACTGACAAGATGCTGTTGCTTCTGCTTTCAGTTGTTTTCTACATCAGGACTGTAAAATTCCACTATTCATTTGTACAAATACACAATACCATTCCCAAAATATCGTGGTTTTCACATAAAAAAATTCAGAAGATTTAATCTTCAGAAAAGTGCATATTTGAACATTTGAAACTGATAATATAAAGACAGCTACCATATTGATTTGTTTTTTTCCCTGCAATTATATCCTCTAATTAAAATGATCGAGAATGATTCTTTAAATACTGTTATCGTCACTTCTACAAAATCAGGGCATATTCATTAGGAAGCTAATTTTGCTTGATGAAATGTAACTTTGCTAATTGCTCTCATTTTTGAAGGAAAATTAAGAGTGTGAGTTTTTGCAGAAAAGTCTAATTTGAAAGGTAGAAGAAAAACAGTAGAGAGAGCATGCTGAGTAATAACTGGATACTTCATGCATACCAATGAGTTACACCTGTAAAAGATTTATAGCCCCATATTCTCCCTCACAAGGGAAAGCTTTTAGGTATACCAATAGGATTGTGCAGTTGAATTTTGCTAAATTATAATGTAACATGGTGCTGAAATTATGAAAACAATACAGTAATTTCCCAATGAAGAATTTCATTCCAGTGATTCTCAAATTATTTTAACTAATGTTATTTAACTTGTCATATTGATGATATTTGTCAAATTTCCATCTTACTAAGTGTTAAAATGGCCAAAAGGAAAAAAAATGGATGATAGTATTACTAGGTCAGCATTTATTGCCCATCCCTAATTTCCCAGAGTCAACCACCCTGCTGTGGTTCTGATGTCACATATAGACCAGACCCAGGTAAGGAGGGCAATTTCCTTCCCTAAAAAGAACATTAGTGAACTGAGTTTAGTGGTGGGATTTGATCCCAGGTCCCCAGAATATTACCTCTGGATTAGCAGTCCAGTGGTAATATCACGGGACCATTACTTCCCCTTAACTGAAGGCAAATCAAAAAGGTAAAAGATTTTTGCAATATGTCTGTCTTTTTAGCAATCATCATTGATTCTCCCCTGTAATTACAGATGATGTCTACCAGTTTAAACTAATTTTCAGTTGATGGAGGAGTACATTGTGGATCCACTAGTTTTTCCACAATGGAGGTACCATGTTGCGTGAAGAGTTGGATTTGCAGCTTTAGGTTGGTTTCCTTCAACTTTGTCTGTTGCTGCCAATCCACCATGTGAAGCGAGTCACAGGGCCTATTCCCTTGATGGATCGGGACAATGCCAAATGGATGGTAGCTTTCTCCTTCCTGTTAGTGGTGACAATGTCTCTGTGCTTTAAATCAATCAACATACCCTTTTAACTAACGCAATAGAAAGGCGAGAGAGAGTTTTTGGTCTTCCAAACACGATGATCTATCCTTCAGAGTCAATTCTTCAGGAACATTGCTTTGATGCTGCCACACACAGTGCTCTGGAGGATGCTCACAATAGTTCGATGGTCCTCCCATTTGATCTCAAGGAAGATGGTGAATACAAGAGCCTCACAGAACAAGACCTTTGTTGACTTCCAGGGGTTCCTATTATCAAAGAAACATTGGCACAGCTTAAAGAAAGTAATAGTGGCAAAGCTGACTCAGTGTTGAACTTCTCCATTTTTGGTAGAGATGGCTTTGAAGATATGGGAAATACTGAACATGTTCAGATATCTCTGTGATCTTGAATTCATTGTTCTCACAGAAAACCATGTCCACCATGATTATATTTTGAGGTCATGTCCAATCTGTATGTTTAGGCACAAAGGAGAGTAACCTTGCTATTGCTGGGATATGTCTTTGTCAGTCATTTCATGGAATACAAAAATTAGGAGGCTATTTGGGAATTGTATAAAACTCTGCTTAAATCACACCATGCAACTCTAATCATCAAATTATGGGAAGGATGTGATTTCATAAACGATGGTGCAGAGGAGCTTTACCAGGATGTTGCCTGGGCTGAAAGGCCTGACCTATGAGAAAAGGTAAGACTTGTTCAGTTTGTTTTGAAGCAGTGAAAGTTGAGAGGGGATCTCATAGAAGTCTAAAGGGTTGTGACAGGCATAGATAGTTAGTAAGAAGAAATACTTTCCCATTAAAAGAGGGTTCAATATCCAGGGAAATGGAGGTACAACACTACAAAGAGAGTTGAGGAAAATTATTTTCACTCAGAGCGATGGATATCTGTAACTCAATACATGAAATGGTGATGAGTCAGAAAGTCTTGTAAGATTCACAAAATATTTTGATAATTCACTCATATTGCCAAAGCCTCCAGGTCTGTAGGCCAAAGGTTGGAAAATAGAACTAGCAGTCAGATCTTTGTTGACCAGTGTGGACACAATGAGTCAATTGGCCTCTTTCTGTGTTCTAAGTGTCTAAGTCATAGAATTGAAGAAACTATGTCATCAAGATTGGCATAGAACCTGTTGATTTCATAATCAAAACCTGATGTCAGGGTGTAGACACCATTATGGACCAGGCCAGACCCCCTCAAAACATTTCAAAGAAGTAGCTCGGACCTAAATTTGCTAGTTGCTTTAAGCAGGCGCAGAGTGGATATTCCTGGAGTGATGCAGCTGGCCCAACTACTTAGTTTTAAACAAAACAGAAATTATTTGCAAGATTACCAAATGAAACACAAACAAAACAGAACAGAATATAAAATAACTTAACCTATCCTAAAACCCAACAGACTATCCCAACTTAATGATGCTGTTCCAAATTCCTGCAACAATCCCCATTAATACTCCTTGGAAGAAAAGATAAAATCAAACACAGGGTCTTACAGGAAAGGGAGAGATGGCTGAGAGATTCAACGTGGATCATCTTCTTCCATGCAGTAGTTTCTTTGATCAGCAGATTCCAAAAAAAAAGTCTGACTGCTTGCTCTGAACAGCTAAACTGCTAAAACCAAATCAAACCAATCTAAACTAAAGAACAGCAGAGCTAGGAGAACCAGCCACTGCCCTTTCATTGCACATGTGTTTTGTTTTAAACTTGGAAGCCTTTTGCCTGAGGCAGTATCTCAAATTGGCCTTAAAACCCATCAAAACTAGATACCCTGCAATCTGTGTCTTTACTACTGCTCTGAAAAAAAACAAGAACATCATAACCTTGTTAAAGGAGTAGCATTGTCCCGACACTAATCAGAGTAATATGTTGGTTACAGTTAAGATATGGGCATAGGGCCATTCATCTCTCATTGTTACTCAAAACACCTTGGAAAGCAGGATAATAATTCTGACCTCCTTTTCTTGAAGAAGGTGTACCCTTAATTGGCCTCTCTAAGCTACCTGGCCTCAGTGAGCCAGGTTTTGTTAGGAGCAGTGATTTTGATGGCGTGTCTCACTAGCTCTTTGGCTATGACAATGGTTAGTCTTTCTGATGAACATAATTTGGCTTGTTGATAAATATTCTCACAATCTAGCTTCTTAAGCTTGGCTTTGTCTTGTTTCGACTATAGGGCCGATCCCTAGCAGAGCGCTTTCGGGAACATCTCTGGGACACCCGCACCAAACAACCACACTGCCCTGTGGACCAACATTTCAACTCTCCCTCCCACTCTGCCGAGGGCATGCAGGTCCTGAGCCTCCTCCACCACCACTCCCTCACCACCCGACGCCTGGAGGAAGAACGCCTCACCTTCCGCCTCGGAACACTTTAACCCCAAGATATCAATGTGGACTTCACCAGTTTCCTCATTTCCCCTTCCCCCACCTCATCCCAGTTCCAACCTTCCAGCTCAGCACCATCCCCATGACCTGTCCTACCTGCCTATCTTCCTTTCCACCTGTCCACTCCACCCTCTTCTCTGACCTATCACCTCCATCCCCACCCCCATTCACCTATTGTACTCTGTGCTACTTTCTCCCCACCCCCCCTTCTCATTTATCTCTCCACTCTGCAGGCACCCTGCCTCTACTCCTGATTAAGGGCTTTTGCCCGAAACGTTGATTTTCCTGCTCCTCAGATGTTGCCTGACCTGCTGTGCTTTTCCAGCACAACTCTAATCGAGACCCTGGAGGGCCGATCGTCTAGTGACGCTAAAGGAGAGATGTGTGATAGCCTATTTTTTATGCACCTTTTCTAGCCTCCTGCCCATTCACGATGTACAGAAGGTGTCCTGACGAGGGATGCTTAATTATTGATGCAACAGCTGAAAGGCATCCCTGTCCGATTAACTATAACATATGGCCACGTTAATTCGAAGTCTTGGCAGGACGCTCCCAGGAATCACACACTTGCTCCTGTTGAAAATTCTCCATCAGCACAGTAGATTGCCTAACAGAAGCCAAAGTGACTTTGTTTCATATGGGAACTCCAACAGGCAGGCAGGTTCCTCACAAACCTGGAGGTCAGTGGCAAAGTTCAGTGGCATAGCTAGCCATGATGACTGGAGCCATTTCCCCGCTTTAACCTTCTTCCCCCTTCACAGCCATTAGGGCCATAGCACTCCTCTGTCTTCTGTTGAGGATACCTTGAATTGTTCTGCTTCTGGAAACTCCTGCTTGACTTTACTGTCAAAAGAGGTCCTAGCAACAGCTAGAGTCCTGAACAGCAGCATTCTCAGGATCATTGGAACATTCAAGCGTCTTCACCACAGCAAGGTGAAAATCCTTGGAGAAGCAATACTTAATTCTGTTTGAGCAAGTGACTTCCTAATTTGTACTGAAACTCAACATTTTATTGCACACAAAAACAAAGAGCTATGCATGTGAAACTCTAACACATTTGCTGAAGCAATAATTACCACTTTTGCACACTTGAAATTAGGATTCAATATCATTTATAAAATTTGTGCCAGCAAAATGCATTTGCCAAGTTTTACAGAGATGCACCCAAACCTTTGTGCGTAACGATCAGCCAGTATATGAAATTGCATTAATTAAGAAAATAATTATTATGATTATGGTAAGCAAGCAAATGATACTGTAGAACAACTAAATGTGTGGGCTTCAGATAAACACTTTAAGTCCATTCTGTCATGCATAATTTATAGAGGTAAGATAATAACGTGAAGTTAAATTTGTTTAAACAAACTGTTAGCAGCCGTGTTCACTGCATGGTAGCTGACTGGAATGGAATTTATGAGTAATTTGTTACAATTAACTGCAGACAGTTATAAAGAATGTTGTATTGTCCAATTATTATAATATGCAATCAAATTGCTGCATATCTAAACCCAACTGGGCGCAAGACAGGATGAAAGTATGAGAAGATTGAATATAATAGTAACTGAAAATGAAGATTATATATATACACACATACTTGTTAGAATTAACAGGCATAAAACTGGGGAAAACTTTCCATAGCTTTTAATGACTAGCGCGCAATTTAACTTATAAAAACATAATTCAGTTCAATTCACGTTTACACTGATGTGGAACTGAAAATGTGGAAAAACAATTCTGGTCTAAAGGTGTTAAGATAAGGAAGTATATTATTTCCAGTGCAGATTGTGTATATATGCATAAAATGTGTGTTAGTAAACTGAAATCAAAACGGGTAATCTAATTTAGCTTTAAAAGTTTAAAATGTATCACTTTTGGAGTACACACTGCATTACAGTTGAACTTTTCATTTCAACAATGATTACAAATCTTTTGGGAGTTAAAAAAAACTACTACATGAAATTGTGTAGGAATATATTGATGAAAAATAAATGTTTGATAAAATAAAATGAAAACATCTAAAATATGATTCCTGTAACTGTATCTTTTCAGGATGGAGATGCATTGTAATGAAGTGAATGTACACATGTACATTGAATGAAGGTTAACACGAAAAATTAAAATTTGGAATTCAAGTTACACCCAGCAAACTACTTTATCTGACCTTGCAAGAGCACATCTGTAAGTAGAAGATTGAGGCATTTGGGAATGCATACTTGATTTTTGACATGGTCAGGGTGTACCCGAATCTCCAAACTGATTTCTCTGAGAAAGGTTATCCACCAACAGGGAACACTTGAATTGAATTGAATTGAATTTATTGTCACGTGTACCGAGTAACAGTGTAAAGCTTTGTCTTGCAAGCAATAGAGGCAGATCACATAGTTAAGTAGCATTGATAGTAAATAATAGGTAAATGGCGGCTAAAACAAAACAGAGGTTTAGGTGAATGTTAAGAGTTTGTGAGTCCATTCAGTATTCTAATATTATCTAACCTATATATATGTAGTAAGGAATGAGAAAAGACAGTTCAGTTAAATTTATTATGTCGCTGCCAACAAATGTTAAGTCGTGACCTGGATACTGGTGATTGCAAGTTCAAATGCATATTTGAACTTAATATTTTAAGTTAAAGAAAGGTCAATGCAATGATTATGTGGAATGCCAACTGTAGGTCTTTTAGTAAAAGGAGAATTCCAGGAATACTAAAGTGGAAGCGGAATAAAACCTGAGCTCACAACACTGACCACAATCAAAACTGCTTTTTATCAAAGCCATCTTAAGATATATGTTAACCATTAATGTCTTTATGAGTAGGTAGAAGGAGTACATGCCCTTAATCAGAGTGGATAAATGAGGCCAAAAATAACAAGGGCAAAGCAAACATTTTTAAAATATAGTTTAAGAGTAATGGAACTTTTGAATCATAAGAAGAAATGTATGTCCTACAATGTTAGAAGCAACTGGGGAAGGTGGATTGAAAATTACAGGAAGAAGGATTCAAAGACATTGGTCAGAATGTTTGTGGAAGAAGAAGCCCAGCAATCATGAAATGATCTAAATGTTGGTTTCCTTCACAAGTGGTAGATTGTCTGAATTCCACCACCAGATGGTTATCAGCTCTCCAGTTCCATCAGTTCCACCAGTGATAGCAACCGGTGCTGCAAAAGGAACATGAAAGTCTGAAGAGGCTAGGGTAGGGGAGGAATCAAGGGTGGTGATTGTCACTGGTATTAAGTCTCCCTTGGGCAACTTTCTTGCAGTTGCCATGTGTTGTGAACAGCCTCTGCCACTGATGATGCATAAGCCGCAGTGGTTAGAAGATTGTAAATGGTGGTTAGGCCAGATAATGCCTACCTTGCCACTGGCAAAATTTGAGCAAAGGCAAACAGTTGACAGCCACCGACTGTATCATTTGAAGTCCTCCAAACACCCCAGTAGCTATCAACCCACTATGGAATGGTGCAATTTTCACATCATTCTATTTATTATAAAGATAATGTGCAAAGTTAAAGTCAAGACCAAACTCATAAAGCAAACAACTTTGTTTTTTTTTTCAATGGAGCTCGTATAAATGCAAACTTTATCACCATCCATTAAAAGATACATCAATGTCTGCTTTCATTGTTCTGTGTGTTGACTTCCTGTGTGAACACATCTTCTGTATAGATATGCTTCAGTGGATGACAAATTATAAATGTATTAAGAATATCTGCTAAAATAAGTTATCAGCTAAATGGGAGAAGCCAGCAATTTAGTAGAAGCATTGGCAAAACTGAATTGCCAAGGCTTCAAAGGCCCGGTTGATCAAGTTTGTTCAAACGGTAATTTAAAGATCCAGCAATAAATGGTAGAACATTAGTTGTGCATCAACAGAGGATAGATGTGAAATGAATTCTGATTTTATGTCTTTATAAATGAAAAGTGCAACAGAATTATGTGTCATAAATAGATATCAACAAATAACTGATTGAGAAGATAGTCAAGGAACTAAATAAAGTCATTGAGATGAACAGCACGGAAACAAAACCTTTGGTCAAACTTGTCCATGCCGACCAGCACTTGGCCCATATCCATTAAACCCTCCATATTCATATACCCATCGTGATGTCTTTTGAATGTTGTAATTGTATCAGCCTTCACCACTGCCTCTGGGGCTCAGTCCACACACACACCACCCTCTGTGTGAAAAGGTTGCCCCTTAGGTCCCTTATAAATTTTTCCCCTTTAACCTTAAACCTATGCCTTCTAGTTCTGGACTCTCCTACCATGCCTCTCATGATTTTATGAACCTCAGCCTCTGATGCTCCAGGGAAAACTGCCCAGTCTATTCAGCCTCTCCCTATTGCTCCACCCTGACATCAACCACGTAAATCTTTTCTGAACCCTTTCAAGTTTCACAACAGCCTTCTGATAGAAGGGAGACCAGAATTGCACACAATATTTAGTTAATTCAGGATATAATGCAAAATTTTAAAAATGAGAAAGGACGGAAAAGAGACCTAGATTAGTATTCTAAATGGGCTGTGGCATGCAAACATCAATCTAACACTTTGAAAGAAATTCCTTAAAATATTGTCAGGTGCCATTAAATCCATTGGTGGGTGAGCTGTGTTTATAAATTACGATAGGAAACTGGCCATTCCACCTAATAATTCAATGTCAGTCTAAACCCTTTATGCGAGCAAATCAAAATTACCAAATCTTTTTTCCGAACAGCCTATCACATGTTTATCGTCATTCAGTTAAGTCTAACTTTGACTCCAAACATGGTAGCCAAAACACTAACCTTGGAAATTACTTTCACAGCCTGAAATCTCTTTGTGAAGATATCATCCTTACCTGGTTGCATTTATTTGTTTATTTATGATTATTTGATCTCGGTTACTCAATTAAGCAATAACTTGCTTCTTTATGTTCTGTATCATCCTTTAATAATTTTATTAATATTGTTCTGAAAAACTCCAAATATTTAATATGACCTCAGACCAGGCATACACGCATGAATTACAATTAACACACTCTAAAACTTCATACAGTCAAGTTAATTTTCTAATTTTTCTCACAAATCAGAACCAAAAATAAAATACCATTTAAAACTGACAGTTAATTATTAATGTTGCAATTCCATTGAAATAATTCTTTTTATTTGACACATTTGTGGGGCTGAGATTTTGCTTTAAATGCGTGTAATTTGGACTGAAACACTTAATTTCAAATGCTTGTTGATGTATGTCTCTTTATTGCCATGAGAAAGTTTGTATTTTTAAACATTGCTTAAGTCAGCAAATTCATAAACAGCACCTCAAGACTTCTGCTGCTGCACAGGGAGTCCATATTTGAAAAAGTAATTCACATGTTAGGGCAAAGATACACACTTGGAAGTCAACTGATGGCCATGACTGTACAGTGTTGGTTGTGGATGCCTGAGCAAATAAAAGAATTTGCATGAAGTTGAGGAAAGAGACCAAAGGTTTGAAACATAATGAGTGCCTGGGATATAGTGAGTTTTAAAATGCCGATGGCAATTTGGAGCTCATTCTTTTGGCAATTTGATCCATAAGGACAATTTTGAATAAGTCTGTCTTCCTACTTTATAGAATACTATATTTCTGGCTGGAATGGTGTGCAATAGAACAAAAAGTCCATTCAATAGAAATACTTATGTTTTCTGATACATGGGCAGAAGTTTGGATTCCTGTCAGAAGTGGCACTGGAAGTAAGAAGGTCTGATCATTCTCAACGAGCAGAGTTCCTGGTTACCGGTCCTTGCTCACATCTGGTCATTTTCATTCCTGGCAGAGTGATGGTGCGACAGATACCCACCTGCAAGCAGAACCTATCTGGCAACTTCAATGTCCTATGAAGCCACCCCGACTGCAAATGTTGAGTTGGGTTGCAGGCCTGAAGGTGAAACACAAGTAGGGGTCAGAAGAGACCTTAAGGTAAGAGTCTGGGATGAGGGTTTTCAGGTTCCACCCTGCGTAAGATGTCTCTTGTCTCTTTACCACAGCCAAAGGGTCATATCTGCAACAGCTGGTCGCCCAGTGGAGACGCTGCGTCCATCATGAAGCAGCCTTTATGTCTCTCTTCCAGACACAATCTAAAGCTACAGGCATGGCATTACTGAAGGGCTTTCAAACCTTGGGAGCCTACCTGCCATTGTCAATTAGATGGTGCCCATACTCCCTGCATGCCCACGATTTTGCTATCCCTATAGAAACTGAATTGGGCGACCGCCAAAATTCTTTGCAGTTGGGACTGGAACATCATTTGAGGCTGGGGCTGTCAAATTCAAAATTAAAATTAAATCCAATGTTTCATAGAGTAAACATCCGCATATTTATATTTCCAGATTGTTTTAGCAAATATTGCACTGTAATGACACAACAATCACTTACTAACAATTTCATTGATTGAAAACAAGATTTTTAAAAATTTGTATATTTTAGGCACATTGAGTAGTTATAGATAATTAAATGCATAGCACCTAACTTGTAGCTATGAAAGTTTAATAATAATGTGTTGCTCAATCTGAGGCACTGTCATTATCTTGTGTCATTTAATACAAGGCTGATTTATCTGGTAAACACTTTCTATGACACAAATAATGGTAGCAAGTGCAATTTATATATTTTAAGCAACTGACAGCTCAATTACCGCTTTTAAAAACAATAGATTTTAAAAAATAACATCCACAGAAAAATGTATAAATTTCTCCTCCCACAAGCAATATCCTTTGGTAAGGCAGATACACACACCTGATTATTGTGCGTGAATACTATGAAAATATTATACATACAAACTGAAGCAAATTCAGGAGCCAATGATCCATTAGACACACATAAGCACTTAAATACTTCAAATAAGTCAAGTTCATTGAGCTACAATAATTGTGGAGCAATCAATGAGACAGTAAGAGGGGGAGGAAAGGAAACTAGACATAAGAACTGCAGCTTCTGGAAATCTGAAACAAAACCATAAATTGCTGGAGAAACTTGCATGTCTGGCAGTATCTATGGAGAGAAAACAGAGAGTCAAATTTTCAGGTCCAGTGACCCTTCATCAGGATGACTAGTAGTGATGAAAATGTGGTATATATATTGAAGATAGGTGTTAGGGTTAAAGAGTGAGAGGATAGATGGAGACAGGTCTCAGAGGGAGAGAAAGACAGACAGACAAAGGGATGCATAATGGTATTCCAAGAAAGGAGAAATGTTGATAATGAAGGCCGTAAATAGGTGAAAATGAGTTGGCTGTGCTGATTCCTGATGAAGGGCTTATGCCTGAAACGTCGATTCTCCTGCTCCTCAGAAGCTGCCTGACCTGCTGTGCTTTTCCAGCACCACAGTTTTAACTCTGATCTCCAGCATCTGCAGTCCTCACTTTCTCCCTATGTTGAAAGCAACCAGTGTGATGATAAGGGCTGGAGTGTGAAGAAGGTGATGTTCAGGCCATAAAATTAGTAAATTCAATCTCGTGACCTAAAGAGTGCAGGGTCCCCAAGTGGAAAATGAGACGCTGCCCTTTCAGCTTGCGCTGAGCTTCACTGGAAGTTGGCAGCTGGTCAGAGACAAATGTTGACCAGGGAAAATGGCGGGCTGTTGAAATGGCAGGCAACTGGAACCTCAGGTTCATTTCTTCTGGACAAAGTTAAAAATACTTAATTTATGGCTATAAATTCTGTGTTACAATCGAGCCCTCCACAATCACCTGATGAAGGAGCGTTGCTCCGAAAGCTAGTGTGCTTCCAATTAAACCTGTTGGACTATAACCTGGTATTGTGTGATTTTTAACTTTGTACACCCCGGTCCAACACCGGCATCTCCAAATCATGACTTCTTCTGGACAGAACTTAAGTGTTCTTAAAGTAATAAGGAAAACCGGTGGTGACCTGGTAATGCCACTGGACCAGCAATCAAAAATACTAAGGCAATGAGCTGACAACAAGGTTTGAATCCCACCAATGATGAAATTGGGAATGCAAAAAAATTTTGAATCTAAAAGCTAATTTAATTGATTGTTGAAATTTATTTGCAGCAAGTCATTGAAATGTACAGCATGGAAACAGACTCCTTGGTCCATCTCATTCAGACCAACTAGATATCCGAAATAAATTTAGTCCCATTTGCCACTACATGGCCCATATCCATCTAAACCCTTCCTATTCATACACCCATGCTGATGATTTTTAAATACTATAATTGTGCCAGCCTCTGCCACTTCCTCTGGCAGCTCATTCCATACACACACCACTCTCTACCTGAAAAGCTTGCCCCTGAGGTCGTTTATATCTTTCCTCTCTCACCCTAAACCTGTGCCCTGTAGTTTTGGGCTCCCCCACCCCAGGGAAAAGACCTTGTCTATTTACCATGCCCATGCCCCTCATGGTTTTATAAACCTCTATAAGGTCACCCCTCAGCCTCCAATGCTCCAGAGAAAATAGCCCCAGTCTATTCAGTCTCTCCCTTTGGCTCAAACCCTCCAACCCTGTCAACATTTTTGTCAACCTTTTCTGAACCCTTTCAAGTTTTACAACAACCTTCCGATAGCAGGGAGACCAGAATTGAATGCAGGCTTCCAATAATGGCTTAACAAATGTCCTGGACAGCTGCAACATGACCTCCCAACTCCTATGTTTAATGCACTGACCAATAAAGACAAGTACACCAAATAAACTCCTTCACTATCCTATTGACCTGTGACTTCACTTTCAAGAAACAATGAACCAGCACTCCAAGGTCTTGTTGTTCTGTAACACTCCCCAGGACCTTACCATTGAGTGCATATATCATGCCCTGTTTTGCCTTTCCAAAATGCAGATCCTTGCAATTATCTAAAGTAAACGCCACCCGGCATTCCTTCGCCTCTTGGCCCATTTGATCAAGACCCCATTGTACTCTTGGGTAACCTTCTTGGCTGTCCAGTACACCTCCAATTTTGGTATCATCTGCAAACTTATGAACCATACCTCCTATGTTCACATTAAAATCATTAATATCAATGAAAAAAGCTATGGACTCAGCACTGATCCTTGTGGCAACCACTGGTCACAGGTCTCCAGTCTGAAAAGCAACCTTCCACCACCACCCTGTCTTCTACCAGTGAGTCAATTCTGTATCCATATGGCTTGCTCTTCCTATATTCCAGTGATCTAAACTTGCTAACCAGTCTATCATGAGGAACTTTGCTGAATGCCTTATTGACATCCATTTAGACCATGTCCACTGCTCCACTGTCAGCAATCCTCTTCATTACCACTTCAAAAAAACTCAGTTAAGTTAGTGGACATGATTTCCCATGAACAAAGCCATGCGAACTATTTGTAATCAGTCCTTGCCTTTCCAAATACATGTAAAGCCTCTCACTCAGACTTTGCTCTAACAACTTGCCAACCACCAATGTCAGGCTTACCGGTCTATAGTTCCCTGACTTTTCCTTATCATCTTTCTTAAATAGTGGCACCACTTTAGCCAACCTCCAGTCTTCCTCTGACTATCCATGATACAAGTGGCCCAGCAATCTCTTTACTTGTTTCCCACAGAGTTCTGGGTTCATCAGATAAAGTCCAGGCGTTTACACACCTTAATGTATTTTAAGGTGTCCAGCACCTCCTCCTCTGTAATGTGGACATTTTTCAAGATGCTGCAATTTATTTCCCCACATTCTACATTTTCCTTATCCTTCTCCACTGTAAAAACTGATGTGAAATACTCGTTTAGTATCTTCCCCCATGTCCTACATTTCCACACATAGGCAGCCTTGCTGATCTTTAAGGAGTCCTATTTTCTCCCTAGTTACCCTTTTGTCCTTAATATTTTTGTAGGATCCCTTTGGATTCTCCTCAACCCTGTTTCCAAAGCTATCTCATCTCCCTCTTTTGCCCTCCAGATTTCCCAATAAGTACACTTAAACATTTATACTCTTCTAGGGATTCTCTCAATCTCTGCTGTCTGCACCTGACATATGCTTCCTTCTTTTTCTTGACCAAAACCTCAATTTCTATAGTCATCCAGCATTCCCTACACCCACCAGCCTTGCCCTTCACTCTAACAGAAACACACTGTCTTTGGCCTCTTGTTATCGAATGTCTGAAGGCTTCCCATTTTCCAGGCGTATTTTCCTTGCAAACATCTGTCCCTTCCCCAATCAACCTTTGAAAGTTCTTGCCTAATACCATGAAAATTGGCCTTCCTCCAATTTAGAACGTTAACTTTTAGATCCAGTCCATCCTTTTCCACCACCATTTTAAATCTCATAGAATTATGGTGACTGGCCCCTAAGTGCTCCCACACTGACACCTCAGTCACCTGCCTTGCCATATTTCCCAGGAGTAGGTCAGATTTTGCTGTTGCTCCAGTAGGCACATCCACATACTGAATCAGAAAAGCTTTTTGTACATACTTAACAAATTCCTCTCTATCCAAGTCCCAGTCTACATTTGGAAAGTTAAAATTCCCTACCATTACCACTCACCTTCTAAATTTGTTTCTCAATTTCCTACTGACTATTAGGGGGTTCTATAGTGCAATAAGATGATCATCCCTTTCTTATTTCTCAGTTCTACCCAAATTTCTTCTTTGGATATATTCCGAGGAATATGCTCCCTAAATACAGCCGTAGTGTTATCACTCATCAAAAATGCAGTTCACCTCCTCTATTGCCTCTCTTTCTATCCTTCCAATAGCATTTATACCCTGGAACATTAAGTTACCAGACCTGTCCATCCCAGAGCCATGTCTCTGAAATTGCGATAATATCCCAGTCCCAAATTCCCAACCATACCCTGAGTTTATCTGCCTTTTCCGTGAGGCCTTTTGCATTAAAATTGATGCAGTTTAGTTTATCAGTCTTCCCTCATCTCTGCTTTGTTCCTGCCTACCCTGACTGTTTAACTTGCTCCTTTTCCCAACTATATCAGTCTTAGACTGATGTACAATACTGGGTTCTTTTTTGAGATCTGTCTCTTGATTTTAAAAATATAAAGTTCGCCTGGAGAAGGTTTTTTAGGACAGTAAGACTGTGCTATTTTCTACGTCAGTCACTATTTCCCTGCGCGTCCCCCCCACCCCCCAACAACTCTGGCAAATCTCCTCAGCAGTGTATTTGGCCCCTTCCAATTCACATGCAAACCATCCTTCTTATACAGATCATTTCTACCCCAGAAGAGATTCCAATGATCCAAAAATGTGAACTTTTCTCCCCTGCACCAACTTCTCAGCCAAGCATTCATCTGCTCTATCCTCCTATTCCTACCCTCATTAGCTCATGGCATCTGGAGTAATCTAGATATCACCACCCTTGAGGACTTCCTTTTTAAACTCCTGCCTAATGTCCAATATTCTCTCCTTAGAATCTGATCCATTTCTCTTCCTATGTCATTAGTTCCAACTTATACAATGACTTCCTGCTGGTCCCTCTCCTCTTTCGTAATATTGTACACTCTCTCTGAGATATCCTTGATCCTGGCACCAAGAAGGGAACACATCATTCTGATTTCTTGCTGTCGACCACAGAAACATCTGTCTAGAGAGTCCCTTACCAGAACTGATCACTTGAAAACTGGCATACCCCTCTCATTACATCAGAGCCAACCTTGATACCAGAAACCTGGCTGCCAGTGCTATATTCCCCTTGGAGCCCATCATCCCCTATATTTTCCAAAACAGCATACTTGATCGAGATAGGGATAACTACAGGAGCCTCTTGCATGGCCTGCCTCTCTCTCTTAGCTTTCCTGGAGACAACCCATCCAGCTGGCTGTATCTTCAGTTTATCTCCCTACCTATAATTGTCATCAATCACAACCTCTAGCCACTGTAAATTCCTCCTTGCTTCTAACTACCTCTCCAACGGACCCATGCAATCTCATAGATTCACAACCAACCACACTTCCTGCGGACATTATTACCAGTAACACGGAAAATCTCCCTAATCTCCCATATCCAACAGGACGAGCACATCACTCTACTAAAGGCTATCTTTGCTCCTTCACAATCTGTAGACCTAAAATATTGCACCGACTTACTGCTGGAAAATACACTGCTCCAGATGAACTTAGTATCTATGTTTTATGTCTGTAAAGTTTTGTCAGGAGACAGATCTCAATAAAATATATCATCAAAAAAGAACTAACTCTACTCACTCTTGAAAATTTACAAAAATATATACTTCGAAAAGTTACTTAGCTACTCCCCTGTTCTGAGCTCTCTCACACATGTTTCTTCAAGGTCAGCTGGGAACTTTGCTGTTGGTTAACTTTTCTTCGAACGAACTCTGATGTCCAGAGGTACTTAAAATCAAACAGCAGAACAGTCAGCTGCACAGAAACACTGCTGGTCAGACATCAGTTCAGATTTAGTTTTCCGTTTGATTCACTTCCCATGTGATCACTGCCTTTATCTGCCTTCCTCCTTTTTAAAGTGCAGTTGTTGTGATCTTTCTTTTCCACAAAGTTCCAAAACAATGCAACAGCCTGTAAAATAGTAATTACTGTGCCTAGAATTTGAGGAAATCAGCTCCAACGCCAAAAATGTGTCAAAAAGGAGCAGTTCTTCCAGCCACAATTTTTCCTGGCCTCCATTTTGGATTACCCAGAATCCTTAATTGCTTTCTGCAATAACAAATGGTTACAAAGTCTAATAAACATCATGGAGAAACAAAAAAAAATCAATATAGCTGGACCGTCTAGCATTGATCTTGGGTCCAAAAATGACAATAGGAAATATAGCCTTACTGACCCTACACAGGCTTCCTCGCCGGGTCAGGTACGTTTTGGCACCGCCCTTTTGACGCCGATCATTTGGCCCCGCCGTTTTGGCTCTAAACTATTTTGGCGCTCATTACTTTGGCACTGAGCTGTTTTGGCGCCAATTCAGAATGGAAAAAAAGTCTTGTTTGATTAAAGTAGAGAGGATGACTAACGACCCGGTGTAATTTTCTCAACGAGCAAGAGTGGATAGGCAAAAGCTGTAATGACCCACTGTAGATTCAAATCTCGTTTTGTAATCATTTTCTCATTTAACAATTGTTAATAGTCATCTACTGCCTTGATGATACTTCAGTCCTTCTGTCTTCACACTGGAAAGCTGTACTACAATTTTCTTTCTTTTTTTTGTAAAGCCCATACCAGAAATGGCTGAAAACATTCTAAGCAAGAGAGACAAACCAAAATTTTCACACAATAGTTATCTATATCTATTGGTGCCAAACCAGCTCAGCGCCAAAGTAAGGAGCACCAAAACAGTTTAGAGCCAAAATGGCAGGGCCAAATGATCAGTGCCAAAAGGGCGGTGCCAAATAGTCCCATTCCATCCACACCAGCATCTGGGAACTTGTGTCTAAATGCAATGACCTGTCCAACAGACTAGTCAAACATGAACCTGACCTAGTCATTGTCATGGAATAACAAATTATAGATCATCAACAACATCCCTGTGTCTGTCTTAGTGGTGGAAGCTGTCTGGATAAAGATAGGTTTTGTTCATTTCAGTATAAGTATCTCTTCAATGAATTGATGTTTCAGTTATTACCTATCAATCACACTATTACTTAGAAATTGTTATAAATGTGAAACACAGAGCATAGAACCCCATTCATTTTGGGCAATTTAAAAATCTGTGATATTATTCATTCAAATGTTCCTGAATATTTTCTTTGCATTTTTATCCTTTTCTCTCTCTCTTAATCTAGTATGCCTTTTTAGTTTTCTTTTGAGTTGACAATGCACATTGTTTTCATCCATTTTAATATCTAGTTCTTGCTCATTCCTCATCGAACCATCAATAGACATTGTGAAATGTTGGATAAACACAGAGAATGCTGGAGAAATGCTGGTCTGGCAGCATTTAGAGTCATAGAGTCATAGAGATGTACAGCATGGAAACAGACCCTTCGGTCCAACTCGTCCATGCTGACCAGATATCCCAACCCAATCCACTCCCACCTGCCAGCACCTGGCCCATATCCCTCCAAACCCTTCCTGTTCACATACCCATCCAAATGCCTCTTAAATGTTGCAATTCTACCAGCCTCTACCATATCCTCTGGCAGCTCATTCCATACACTTATCACCCTCTGCGTGAAAACGTTGCCCCTTAGGTCTCTTTTATATCTTTCCCCTCTCATCCTAAACCTATGCCCTCTAGTTCTGGACTCCCCGACCCCAGGGAAAATACTTTGCCTATTTATCCTATCCATGCCCCTCATGATTTTGTAAACCTCTATAAGATCACCCCTCAGCCTCTGACGCTCCAGGGAAAACAGCCCCAGCCAGTTCAGCTCAAATCCTCCAACCCTGGCAACATCCTTGTAAATCTTTTCTGAACCCTTTCAAGTTTCACAACATCTTTCCGATAGAAGGAGACCAGAATTGCACGCAATATTCCAACAGTGGCCTAACCAGCCATAACATGACCTCCCAACTCCTGTACTCAATACTCTGACCACTAAAGGAAAGCATACCAAACGCCTTCTTCACTATCCTATCTACCTGCGACTCCACTTTCAAGGAGCTATGAACCTGCACTCCAAGGTCTCTTTGTTCAGCAACACTCCCTAGGATCTTACCATAAAGTGTATAAGTCCTGCTAAGATTTGCTTTCCCAAAATGCAGCCCCTCGCATTTATCTGAATTAAACCTCATCTGCCACTTCTCAGCCCATTTGCCCATCTGGTCCAGATCCTGTTGTAATCTGAGGTAACCCTCTTCGCTGTCCACTACACCTCCAATTTTGGTGTCATCTGCAAACTTACTAACTGCACCTCTTATGCTCGCATCCAAATCATTTATGTAATCATTTGTGGAAAGAGAAGAAGAGTTCATGAAGACTCATTCCAGACTGAGATGTTCATACTGTTTCTCTGTCCACAGATACTGCCAGACCTGCTAAGCTTCTACATCATTCTGCTTGTTCCAGATTTCCAGCCTCCACAGTATTTTACATGTATTATTAAATGTTAGAGGGCACATTTGATTTGTAACTGTATGAATATTTAAAATATTAGACAAAAACTTTGTAAAAGTTTGCAGAAAGATCACACATATACAGCTGTCAAGGACACTCCATCGAACAGAGGATTTTTGTTAAAAGTTCTTTGGAAATTAACCTGCAGATTCAGAATGCAGAACAGCACTTGAGAGCTTCAGACACAACATATTATGACAACAAAGGAAGATTACAGCATAAAATATTTTTAAAATATTGTCAAAGCTAAAATATAAATTGATTTTGATAGGGAAGAAAGCAATGTTGCTACTTATGAATGGAAACTGGAATTTGCTGTGACAGGACATCAAAATGCTCAACTGTGCAACAAAAGAATCAAAGCAGAATGAAACATCAGCAATGCTGAATAAATGATATTTGCTTATAAATGAATTGTTGAAGGTTACTATTTATGATCTATGGAACAGATGAGATCAACATGAACTCAAAACAAAAGTAAAGTCAGAACCAATGGGTTAGGTAACAGATCGGACACATCCTGAGACATCTGATTGTGAATGGTGGAAGACAATTAGATTACCTGGAAGTGGAAGGTCCACAATTAACCCATCTTTATTGGTTGGGAAACTCATTACATCACTGCACAAGGCAATGCTGATGTATTTGCAACTATCTTCAACTAGAAATGATAAGTAGTTGGTTCAAAATGGCATTCTCCTGAAATTCCCAGCATTACAGGTACCAGTCCTCAGTTAATTTAATTTGTTCCACATTCAAGCAGAAAATGGAAAAAGGCTGTGGATACTGACAAAAACAAGCTCACGAACAACATTCCTGTGGTAGGATTGAAGACTGTTACTCCAAAATTAGTTTGCTGATCCGAACTTTTCCAGTCTAGCTGATTGGCATCCACCCAAACATGTGGAAAATTGTCCAGATATGTCATAACCACAAAACTCAAAACAAATCCAATCCAACAAATTACTGCCTCATCAACTAACCTTCAATCATCAAAGTAATAGAAGATGTTGTCAACAGTTATGTTAATTGATATGTACACAACATAACCCTACTCCTGGACACTTAGTTTGGGTTTCACCAGATTACTCCTCACTTGACTACATTGCAGTATAGTCCAAGTATAGACCAAAGAGCTGAACTCTAGAAGCAAGTCCAAGATATTTACCCTTAATATCTAGGCAGCAATAGCTCAAGTGCAGCATCAAGGAGCTGTAGCAAAATTAATGTCACATGAATCTGGGAAAAGGTCTCCAATGTTTGAAGAAATATTGAGCACAAAAGGGAGAGGCCAGCTGTTGCTGGAAGACAGCCATTTCAATTGCAGGATATAGTTCAGGAATTCCTCAGGTATGTTAGGTCCAACCATCCTTTATTGCTTCATCAATGGTTTTCCCTCCACTATAAGGTCAGAAGTTGGAATATTCACTGATGATTGTATAGTGTTCAATACTATTTGTGATTACTTAGATATTGAAGCAGTTAGTGTGTGGAAAGACCTGGACAAAATTCAATCTTTGGATGATAACTAACAAATAATGTTTTCACCTCATAACTGTGTGTTAATGGCCAACTCCAGTGAGATATAAATTTACTGTCTCCCTTGACATTAATATGGAATCCCCCATTATCAACATCCTATGGCATTACTATCGATAAGCATTTGAACAGGGCCTCCCATATAATACTGTTTCTTGGATTTTGAAAATGTTTACGAGCCCAGAAATCATAAGACCTGTCTACAAACACCACATTTCCCAATTCTATGGTGGTGGAAATGGGAGACAGTTTGCACTTCACCCCATACATAGTTCAACGAAGCAGCTGGCTGTTAAAATCATTAGCTGACTCCACTCAAGTTGAATCTTAGTCATCCAGGAGTGTGAATCACACAAAAAGTTCGAAGTAGACTTATTACGAGTAGATACATTTATTTGGAATCTTCTGCCTCGGAACACTTCAACCCCAGGGCATCAATGTGGACTTCAATAGTTTCCTCATTTCCCCTTCCCCCACCTCACTCTAGTTCTAAACATCCAGCTCCATAACTGTCCCCATGACTTGTCCGGACTTGTCCTACCTGCCTATCTCCTTTTCCACCTATCCACTCCACCCTCTCCTCCCTGATCTACCACCTTCATCCCCTCCCCCACTCACCCATTGTACTCTATGCTACTTTCTCCCCACCTCCACCCTCCTCTAGCTTATCTCTCCACGCTTCAGGCTCACTGCTTTTATTCCTGATGAAGGGCTTTTGCCCGAAACGTCGATTTCGAAGCTACTTGGATGCTGCCTGAACTGCTGTGCTCTTCCACCACCACTAATCCAGAAAGACATTTATTTGGATAGTCAGGATTGCCCTTTGGAGAGGTATATTTGACTTCGGGTATGGTCTCAGGTTTAGGGCAGGTAAGATTAACATTGGAATGATTATAATAGTTATAAATATGCAAACAACAGAACATAAACTCAATAACTGGTAAGCTTATTGAAACTTTCAAAAGATTTATCAACATCAACTGTCGGAAATGTCAAGGTGACCTATCAAGAGGACATGCCAATATCACATATAATGAATGCCAAGAGGATTTGTCAAAAGGTATTGTCAAAGGGAGCTGGCAAGCTATCCAACATTTTAAAGCTTCCTCATTAAAACCTTTGCAAAAATATTTGGAGTATGAAAGAAGAAAAACTTTGCTCTTTATTTCATACTGTTTTGTTGACGTTTGTCTTCGCATTTTCATTCTTGGGTTTTTATGGCATGATTGGTTTCCCAGCCTTCCATTAACACAGTTCAATGGCTGCAATTTTGCAGTTTGATTGACAAGTAAACTGATTATTCAGTCTTTGAAATGGGACTATGAACTCCAATGCTTGATGTTATAAGATATTCATCATTTGGATGAAATGTGATGACACAGTGCCAGGCAGCCAAAACAAACCAGTCCCCCTTTCTCTGCATTCACAATACAGCAAATTAAAATATTCAATGATCTTCAAAATTGGCCCAATTTTCCCAAACAGATTTTCCAAACAACCAATACCAGCCTTTGTGAATAACTGCTAACAGACTTCATGAACAACCGATACCAGACATCAAGTTTTTATCTTACACAGAATAATTAACAGTTTATTATTAATACAACACCTTTAGCAAAGGAATGTTAAACAACAGGATAATTTTTTTAATGCATGTGACTTAAATCCAATCTTCTTTGAACCTAGCTCCAACACAAAGATAGACAGACACGGTTTAGAATAAATCAGAAGAAAATGGCCAGTTTATTTGAACTATTTCTATGATGCGAAGAATGACAGGCCCACAGGATTGTATATTGCTTAGTTTCCTACAACCCGGTCAATGTAATTAGCTTCTAGTAGGGCTGCAGGGAATATTCATTTTATTCTTAGCACTGGATTTTTTTTCTCCAAACTTCTAATGCGATGATAATGGGAGGATAACCAAAGATGCAACCAGAATATCATCTTGTAGCTTTGGCAGCCACAAACCTTCCGACAAAATTTGTAGATCAAAAACCGGTGCAAATTTTTTTTCTCTCCCAACATTCTCTTGGTACCAACCTTTCTGTGAGGCTCCTGTTAACATCCAAATACCTGTTTGAGTATAATGGCTCTTCAGAGTTGAAGCACCTATGGAGTACTGTGAACAAGAATCAACTGGTAATGCACTGGCCTTATAAACAATTATCAGTTTAATTGTTCTCCTTTTCATTTTAAAAAGCTGCTTCTGCTCACAGTCCAAAGATCACCTTCAGTTCTCAGCTTGCAGCTCACAGCTCCAAACCAAAACGACAGAAATAAAGAAAATCAGTGAGGGTTTGAATAGAAGTGTATGTTGTTAGCAGGCTTCATGCTGTTGATTGAACTGAAATATAGTAACTGAGTTTCTGTAAACATGAATATTTTCTCAATGCAGTGAATTTTGTAATAGCTACTTGGAACTTTATTTTATTGAACTTAATTTATGATATGCCTGCATAGGTCCTGTGGAATGTTATAATGGGTAGTGGAAGCATTGATATTATATTTTTTAGGGAAAAGACTGTTGGGAAAGGTATTAAGGGTTGCTTTTAGTTGGCATGGGTGTGGGGACAGGAACAATAGTTGACACATAAGTTATCGGAGCCATCGAGGACTGAAGACAATGTGGCATGACTGGGTATGGTAGACTTTTTTTATTGGTGGGGGAAGGTGTATGTATGAGGGCTGTTTTATATCTTATTCATTTTAAAATATTCAATCTATTTTGAGATCCGCAAGGAAGGCATTTCACCCTGTTTTCCTCCATACCCCACATCGAACTCTTCATATCTGAGGTCACCTTGTCTTAGCTCCTAACATAACCTAAGCCCCAGACCAAAAATATGATATTTAAATGTCAAGTTTACAGAGCAGGGAATTCTCCTGACCCTCGCACTTGGCATTGTGGCAAATGTCCAGATTCTGTACGAGCAATAGCGGGTCAGCAGCTGTGATCCCGGTGGTGAGTAACTCACTCCTTGACTCTCCAAAGCTTGCTCACTATCTCAAGACTTAAGTCAAAAATGTTGTAGAATATTGTTATGGTGGTTTCATGCTTAGTAATTTGGAGTTGAGTTGAGTTGAATGGATTTTGGAGAGTTGTGGGTCATTGTATTTTCTTTTAAATAAGTCAATGAAACATTATTTTTTTTCTTAACAAGGCAGTTGTTGAAAGACATATGTCTAACGGTAACTGCCAGCTTCCTGTAGGTCCCTTGCCCTCTTTCATGGATATCAGTTTACAATTTATATCGATGGCCAGTCTACAGATGGAAATGAGCTTCCCAGCTCAACTTTTCTGTTTCTGAGAAACCTCTTCCTGTGGATCTAATGGGCTACCTAGTGTCCTGGTCCAGTCTGATGTCTTGCAAATGTGTTTATCAAATAATCCTTGATACTGTGTTTCCTGAGCAAGTGGCTTTGGCAAATGTCCCAGAGACATCCATTTGTGTTTTAGAACCTCTATCTTTGTACATCAGAATGTGATACCAAACAATTGTCTGAACATTCTACACCTTATATTGTTTATTTGTCTTCAAGAACCAACAACTATTTACTGTAATGTAATTTTATTCCAAAGTGGATTTGCAGAGAGAAATCCATGTGTTATGTATCTATAACTGTGTCTGTGCATGTGTATATAATGTGATTATGTATGTACATATGTGTGTTGTGTGTGTTTGAGCATGTTTTGCATTACTTATAGGGGTAATCATCTATATTTTCATATTATAAATGAACCAACTTTGCATCATCTTTGAATACATTTTATTCTGAATGAATTAATAATCTTGCCCTTATTGAAGGAACCTGTTTGATTATTCTTTTCATTTTCAGTCTCATATAGTACAACGATATGATTGAGCACAAAACTATTAAATTTATAGTGCGACCGATAGAATAGTGTAATTAAAGAGAGAGAGAGTGCACTCCATCTATCTAGTTCATAAAACATTCCTCATTCGCTGAACGAGTGCAGTTCAGTAACATTGAAGAAGATAGGCGCCATCCAGAAGTAGACCTGCTTGACTGGCAATCCACCATCTAAAATAATCATTCCCTCCATCAGCAACACACTGACAGCAGTGTGTATCATTTGATGTCCTCTTCAGCCTCCATTGACAGAAAGCAAAACCAATAATTCTGGTTTGTTTCTCAAAATGTGCCAATTATCTAGAGGTTGGAGTACCAGCCTCCAGTAAAGTGCAAGGTCCCAGCTAAACTCCTGAAAGGGAACATGCAGCACAGCGAATCCTTACAACCAACCTCTCTGCCCCTTGTCATTAACAGAAGATGCAAACTGAAGTTGTTATGAAGCCAATCAAAATGTTTTGGAAATTGTCCGAGTGTGGCACAAGGGAATTTGTATCAGATTCCAATATCCTGTTGGAGTTATATCATTGGGTTGGTAAACTTTGGATCAATTTTTATTTTGCAGTTTATATTTGAATAAAGATGGATTTACACTAACAATCCAAGAAATACTAAAAGGTTTTCAAACATCCAGATAACTGACAACTTCTCTGGCAGATAACCCAGCAAATGTCAAACCTTTCAGATATATGTATTTCTCTAGCTTTTCCATTCTGCACACTGTTCCCATTACACTACAGCATAGAATCTGAATGAGCATTTTCCATCAAAAATACATTGAGCTGTGCACTTTCCCACTGTTTATTCGACCCTACCTAAACATAAAGTGAAAGTCCAAATAAATTATATACTAACTTCAGATCGAAAGTATCTTGCAATGAGCACGAATTGGGTGAAATCACAACAGCTTTATTTTCTCAATGAAGGAAGGAGCAATTGGTAGCCCATAACTATGACACATTAGAATTTCACACTGTTCAAATTTTGAAGAACAAAAGATTTTCAGTTTCTGGATGCAATAATATGAAGGAGGAAATTCAGACTACTCCACTTAATATTTGCTGAATCACTCATGTTCATTGTCTAAAATGGTCATCAGAAGACAGTATTATTTACAATCATTTCTGCCTTACCTGCAGAAAGTATTGTAATTAATCATAATAAGCTGCTCATACTATAGATCAGCTGCAGTACAATTATATTTAAGAAATATTGATTAAAGTAACTATTTTGAGTTTCTAACTATGTTCAATAGAATAGGTGAGTTAGTTGCATGAGATGAGTAGAGATTTCACTGCACTGACATTCCCTTTGTTCCAATTAGTAGTAGTAAGGAGTGTAATAGCATTCTCTAGTTCTGAAAAAGCTATAATTAATCTCTACAAGCAGCTACTTCAGAAAGAAAGACTGAAGACTGAAGGAAGACTGAAATGCTTCTTGTAGGTCCCTTGCCTTCTTTCGTGGATGTCAGTTTACAATTTCTGTAGATGGCCAGTCTACTGATGGAACTGAGTTTCCCAGCTCATCTTTTCTGTTTCTGGAAAACCTCTTCCTGTGGATCTAATGGGCTACCTAGTGTCCTGGTCCAGTCTGAACTCTGATGTCTTGCAGCTGTGTTTATCAAATAATCCTTGACACTGTGTTTCCTAAGCAAGTGGCATTGGCAAATGACCCAGAGACATCTATTTGAGTTGTGGAATATCTAAAACACATCAGAATGTGACACCAAATAACTGTCTGAGCATTTCACACCTTATATTGTTTATTTGTCTTCAAAAACTAACAACTATTTACTGAAATATTATTTTATTCCACAGCAGGTCAGACAGCATCCATGGAGAGAGAGCAGGCCAGTGTTTCAAATCGTGGTGACTCATCAGAGCTGAAGTAAAGTATGGAGAGAGAGCATTTATGTATAGTTTAGGGTGTGAGGTAGTGCTAGGTGTAGTCTGTTTCCATTTCAGGGAATAAACTGCCCACTGCCATCCACTACAAAGTCACTGACCCCCACAGCTACCTTCACTACAGCTCGTAATACCTCACATCCAGCAAGGACTTCATCCGATTCTCTCCATTCCTTCACGAACATTGCATCTGCTCAGATGATGCCACCTTCCAAACCAAGGTTGGCTCCTTCCATAACCGTGGTTTCCCACCCACTGTGGTCGACAGTGTCCTCAATCGCATCTGACCTATCACCCGTGATTCCGCCCTTGCCCGTACCATCTCTCACAACTGTCTGATTAGGTTCCTCTTGTCCTAAGTTTTCATCCCACCAGCTTCCACATTCAAAGGATCATTCTCTACTATTTCAGGCCACTCCATCAGAACGCCACCATCAAACACATCTTCTCCCCATTCCCCACCCCCACCCCCCACCAGCTGCATTTTGCAGGGATCATTCCCTCTGAGACAGCCTAGTCCATTCTACAACCATCAACAGCATCCCTCCTCCCCATTGCACCTTCCCATGTAACCGCCGAAGGTGCAACACCTGCCCCTTCACCTCCTCCCTGTTCACCAGCCTAGGGCCTAAATGATTGTTCCCGGTTTCAGCAGCATTTCACCTGTGCCTCCTCCAATCTTGTGTATTAAATTCACTGCATCCAATGTGTCCTACTGTACATTGGAGTAACTAAACGCAGACAGAGTGACCTCTTTGCAGAGCACTTCTGCTCTGTGCGCATTTTAACACAATGTCCTGCTCACATACCTGTCCTCAGCATGCCGCAGTTTTCCAGTGAAATACAGAGCAAACTGGAGGAAGAACGTCTCATCTTCAGGCCAGGCAATTTACAGGCAATACTACTGAACTTAGTATTGAGTTCAACACCTCTAAACTGTGAGTACAAGGAATCTCAATTATCCGACATTCAATTATCTGAATATCGGATTATCTGGCAAGATCGCAAGGTCCCGATGCTTGGCTAAACAATATTATTCGGAATTCAATTATCCGGAATTCGATTAACCGAACGAAATACTCCCCGCCCGTGTCCTTCAGATAATCAAAGTTCCTCTGTATTTCTTCTCTTTCTTTTAACTTGTTATCATGTCCTCCCTGCCCCCATTCCACTTTCTGTCCTTTCAAGTTTGACAGGAGACACACATTGTTCTGTCATTCTCACATTCCAATCACTTCTGAACTATCAACATCTTTTCTTCATCAATATCCTATACCCACTACCCCTAGTGCATCTCCCCTACCCCCAAGCTATCACATAAATGCTATCCCCTCCACACTTCACTTCAGCTCTGATGATGAGTCCCCTCTCCTCGGAATGTTAGCTTGCTGCCTCTCCATGGATGCTGCCTGACCCCCTATGCTCTCCAGCATTTGTTGCCTTCTGTACAGATTCCAGCATTTGTAGTAACTTGTTCCTAAATGACAATAAGCAAGATAAAAAAAATCAGTGCTTTAATTTAAAAATGTTCACATCCTGTAATTTCCTTTAATGTGACACACAGCAAAATTGCAAACCATGTAAAGAAAAATGTTCTTTATTATGAAGCCTTAAAATCCTTAAATACACATTATTTCTAAATGCAAAGTCCAAATAAATGAACAGATTGGGGAAGGATTGAATATTCTGAACATCAAAATGATTAAATAATTTGCAGAGCACATAGACACTACAGCATTTCCAATATGTATATTTGTGCACTGATAGAGTGGTGAGATAAGTAGATTTTCACATATCTACACTATTAAAGAATCTCCTTATCTCCACTTGAAGATTAACCCCTTTCAACATGCTGACATATTACATTTTGCAATATTAACTGATTTCCAGTGATTGAATGTTTTTTTTGTGCATAAAACACAAGACTTATCTTAGTTTCTCTGAAATGTTGAAAATGAAATTTGCCAAATCTGTTTAAAAAATAAGCTGCTTTCAACATTCTCAAAGTCTGGAACACAAGAGGGCAGTTGAAGTAAACGTTCTCATAATAAAAACAGTCTTTCAATATTGTATAATGTCATGTTTTCTTTCTAGTCCCAGTTCCATTATTTTCTGGGAATGATCTAGTTTAGGTAGTTCTGCCAATGAAATCGAACAACTTTAGTTCCCCAGCCAAATTGGACACCTGTTGGCTATGCAATGTGTGCATGTTATTTTTCTAACCCTTCCTGAAGTGGTTTAGTCATGACTGGTGGAAACTGAGACAAACTTTGTTTTGTTACAATTGTAGACTGATATTTGTGCTGAACCTGAAAGAAATATAGCTGCCCTATTATACAAACTAGGTTACAATGTGTATATGAAGTAAGGTAAACTTAGCACAGTCTTTAAATGTCTGCCTTTATATTTCTAGTTCATTGTGAGTGGAAATGTCAAGCTTATTAAATGTTTAAAATTGTTCAAATTTGTAGTTTTTTGTGTGATGACGGCATCGCTGGCTCTGTCAACATTTGGAGTCTCACACCAAGCCCATAGCCTTGAATTTATGATACCATTCCTGGCTCCTCAGACAATATCCAGGCTTGGGCTAATAAAGTGGCAAGTAACATTCACGCTTCACAAATACTAGGCAATGATCATCTCTAATAAGAGACAATCCGAATATTGTCCTTCGACATTCAATGGGCTTACCATCCACTATCAACAAACTGGGATGACCAGTAACTAAAAACTGAACTGAAGTAGCCACATCAATTCAATGTCTACGAAAGCAGGTCAGAAGCTAGGAATCATTTGGCAAGGAAGTCACCAAAGAATGTCAATCATCTACAAGGTAAAAGTCAGGATGGCCATGGAATACTCCCCACTTGCCTCGATTAGTGCAGCTCCACCAATACACAAGAGGCTTCACACCATCCAGGACAAAGCAGTCTGCTTGATTGCATCATATCCATGAACATCCATGCCCTCCACCACCAACACTCATTAGTAGCATTGTGTACTATCTACAAGTTGCACTGCAGAAATTCACTAAAGCTCATTACGTGACACTTTCCAAACCCACAACCCACTTATATCATACCAAGGGTTGCAGAAACATGGGAACTCCAAGTATTGTTCCAAACCACCCATCCAACTACTTGGAAATATATTCCCGTTCCTTTAGTGTTGCTGAGTCAAAATTCTGGGATTCCCTTCCAAACAGCATTTTGGTCATCCACAACAGGTGAACAGCAAAGGTTCAAGAAGACAATTCACCACCACCTTCTCAAGGGCAGGCAGGGATGGGCAAGAAATGAATGAATTCAAAAATAAACAACAAATTCACCATCTGTCATCTGATGGAGTTAAAGCCAGAACATTAACCTGGATTTATGGATAACTAGTGTAACAACATTCCTATTATCCAACTACCTTCCCATACATTAATTGATGAAATCTTTTGAGATGTGGCAATCACCAGATTGCCTCTCCACATTTACTTTATAACGTTATGGTGGAGTTCCCTATTTTTCACAGAGACTTCCAAATCTGGCCCCATCAAAAATGCCAAGCTGTGTTCAATTGCAATTCTTCTTTGTGATTCAGTTTCTTTCAAGGAAAGGGGAAGCGGAAGAGAGACAGGTCATACATTGATTTTACACTATTCATTGTTGTGTACTGGATAAATTTTCACTCACTAACACACTGAAAAGGCAGCACAGTAGCTCAGTGGTTCACTCCATTGCCTCTCAACACCAATGACCAATTCCAGCCCTCAGGTGACTGTCTGTGTGATGTTTGCATATTCTCCCTGTATCAGGGTGGGCTTCCTCCAGGTTTCCTCCCACAGTCCAAAGATACGCATGTTAGGTGTATTGGCCATGCTAAATTGCCCTTGGTGTCCGGGAATGTACAGGTTGGCGGGGATTAGCCATGGGAAATGCAGAGTTACAGGGATAAGCTAGGGTGGTGGATCTGGTTGGGATGCTCTTCAGAGGGTTTGGTGTGGACTCGATGGACTCGATGGAGCTCCTTCCACATTGAAGGGATCCTATGATTCAACAGCTTGAGGACCTTTAAATTGCCTTTTGGTGTGTTCATGAATGAATGCAATTAAATTCAATGCTTAGTGGGTAAGGTGCCAGCTCATTGGAATAGCAGAGTGGATAAGGTGGCAGGCTCCTAGATGGGCAGGGTGGCAGGGCTAGTAGGGTAGAATGTGGGTAGGGAGGAATGTGGCAGAGTGAGTAGGCTGGTGAGGTTGCTTCAGGTCCGATTGTGGTGAATCAGAACATCAATTGATTCAGGAAGTTTGCGATTAGGGAGTTGGTGGCGTCAGAGGTTCAGGCAAATCAGAGTTAGGAAATTTGTAGTTTTGGAGGTGTCACAAGCTGATTCAGCGGTTTGGTGGTGAGCTGGCTGAGAGATTAGATTAGATTAGATTATTTACAGTGTGGAAACAGGCCCTTCGGCCCAACAAGTCCACACCGCCCCGCCGAAGCGTAACCCACCCATACCCCTACCCCTACATCTACATTTACCCCTTACCTAACACTACGGGCAATTTAGCATGGCCAATTCACCTGACCTGCACATCTTTGGACTGTGGGAGGAAACCGGAGCACCCGGAGAGAGTTAGGAATACAATTGCATAATTGTCTAGAGGTTAGACTGAGTTTTGATCTGTCCACAATTCCTCCACAAATATTCAGATGTGTAACTCAGATTTGGAGACATTCCTTCAAGATCTCAGGAAGCTGGGAAACTCATTTTAACTTCTCAAGCAATTCCTGTAGAGTAACTGCAGCGGAACTTCTGAGGGGTCTCTGTGTACCTTGTTCGTAAATCTGTTTTCTGTCTAACCAGACACTGGAAGGTTTGTATCAATCTTTTTCCAACAATGTGTCAACTGATGTAGCAATGTATCGCATCAAATAATATTCAAAAATGGTTTCATTTTTTTCAACAAAGTATTTGATCTATACAAAGCATTTTGTAAAAAATTGTAATCTGTCATCTGTGTTAGATCATATATCATTTCCAGCATTTAGACAATTATCATTAATCAAATGAAAGTCATATTCATAACTACCCATCTACAATTGGAGAATACAAAGCATAGGAACAACATGCTGGAAGTCTGAAACAAAACAAGTGGTAGGGTTTCCATTTATGTGCAATTAGCAACCCATGTGAAAATTGAATATCACTGGACTTAAAGTTTTAAATCAAAGAATTCTAAAAATTTGGTTGATAATAAGTTTAAAAAGAAAAACAAATGTGGCCATGTTGCAGTTTTATTATTACAGGTCAAAATGGGTTAATCAGAAAAATAAATCAGCATTTTTGATTAGATTGTCCACTCCACTATTTGTGACTCACTCAATTTTAAAAATTGAATATCATTTAAAAATTTATACAGTATCATTTTTTCTTTGCATGAGTATACAATAGATAATTTCTTCGTGATGAGAGAAGTACTTTTGAAGGATTATCACATGTACCTCATGTACTTGCACTCTAAAGAACAACCTTCATTTTAAGAACCTTATTAACAGGCTGGCAAATGGTGCATTCAGCAAGAACTTCCAATAGTAATTAATATGGTCTGGAGATCTGGGCAGTTGTGTGAGAAGGGCCTACTCCTGGTGACTGGAGCAAAACATTTCAAAATTTCTTTGTGCTGAATGCATTTTAAGCTTAAACAGAATAATATTCAGAAATCTTAAGCAAATTATACTGTGAAAGCAACCAAACAAAAGAAACAGCTCATTAGGATTCATATCCACAGTTCTGATGCAGAGTCCTCACTTGAAACATTAACTTGTTCATTGTTTCTCTGATGCTGACACATTTGTGGAGAGTTTCTTGTATATTTTATATATTTTACATAGATATTCTACACTTTAGAAAAGCCTTATAAGCATTTTAACTTGATTTCTAAAATGTAAAATGTCAAATGATTTTCATTTCTAAGTGAGTAATTATCTGTCTAAAAATAAAGATGGTATTATTCCATTATAATTCATGAGCATAACTTGCAAAGTAAATTGGCCAGTGCTGTAATTTAGATATTAGATAACACCTGTAAAGAGAAAAGAAACCTCAAGGTACTTCAAGTTAGGTGTTGAAAATTAACATTGACATGTTTAACAGGAAAAGTTTTAAGTTTGTGAATTAAATACATCAGTTTAGACTACTCTTCAGGCTCAAAAAAAGAATTGCTCCTCAAAACGTGTCATCAACTTATTGCACACAATTCCATTTCGAACACAGCTAATCAACATGAGTAAGGCAATTTCAATTCCTTGCCATTGTTATTTTGTTTTACAACAGACTTAAGATTCCTCTTCCAAGTTGAAAAATCATTGATGCACTACATCACCAAATACAATTGTTCATGTTTCAAATTCTTCAATGCTCTCATTTATGCAAATTAAGATCTGTTACTCTTGCATATATAATATTGTAATATTGCTACTTGCTGAGGCTTCAGTTTACTGTAAAATAAAATAGAAACCTGCAGATGCTGTAGATTTGATGCCAAAAAACCCAAAAATTACTAGAGAAGCGGGTCTGACGTAAAATTGTAAGATACAAGAACAAAATTAGATCATTTGGGCCATCAAGTATGCCCAGTCATACAATCAGAGCTGATATGTGTTTCAACTCCATTCTCCTAACTTTTCCCCATAATCCTTGTTCCCCTTACTCATCAAGAACCTAGCTATCTCTGTCTTCAACACACTCAACGACTTGGTCTCCACTGCCCTCGGCGGCAACGAGTTCCACAGATTCATCACCGTCTGGCTGAAGAAATTCTTCCTCATCTCAGTTCTAAAACATGGGCCCTTCACCCTGAGGCTGTGAACTTGGATCCTCCTCCAAGTGGAAACATCTTCTCCATGTCCACTCCCTCTGAGTATTCTGAGAGTTTCAATCAGACTCCCCCCACTCCCATCCTTCTAAACTTCATCGACTATAGACAACATCTGCAGAGAGAAACGCAGAGGTAATATTTTGATTCCATTGACCCTACATCAATTCAGACTAAAGGAAAGGTTTTGCTTTAGTTTGTTGTTTTATTTTCAATGTGCTCACATAGCTGACTACACAAGATATAATGAATAGCATTGGAATCGCTGAACTCTAGTATACTATCCTAACAACAAAAATTCACTCATGGGATGTTAGTATTTCTGTCTGGCCAATACTGATTACCCGTCCCTAGTTGACTTTAAGAAGGGGGTGTTGAGCTGCCTTCTTGAACTGCTGCAGTCCACATGCTCTTGGTTGACCTACAATTTCTTGTATGCAGGACATTCTGTAATCTAAGTCTGGACACTGAGGAGGTCGTAACTCAGTGGCCTATTCACTGTCCAGAAAGTTTTTGTTTACATTCATCAGTCTGATGAACATGACCAAAGCAGTTTATAGTTTGCTGATGTAGCAATGAATAAATTTTGGTGGGATTAGCAACTAAAGATTTCAATGATACATATGCACAGTTAATGTGCAGCATAACTGTTCCGGCTTTGTTCCTACTTGACATATGATTCTTGGGTCTTAGTCCAGTTGAAGACTGCATTGAGAATGCATTCTTGTAAGACTTGCAGTTGGTGGTTTCAGCCAGGCTGCTGTTGTTCCACACTCTCTCACTCAGCTTAGACAGAACAGCTGTAGCTTTTGAAATGCCCTGATTTCAGCATTAAATGACAGATTGCTGGTGATTGTGAAGCCTAGATTTGTGAAATTATCAGCAACCTCCAGCATCATTTGCCAATGCTGATAATACGAATTGCAACAAAATCCTGGAACATGATGTTCATCCGACTGATGTTGATGGTCAAACCAAACTATTTACACATGTAATTGATTTTGCCCATTTCCCTAGCACAGTTGTTGCTCAGTATCCACAGCTTGAACGAATTCTGAGGTTAACTTGGTGAATCTGTCTCTTGGGTTTCAAGTAAGTAGGACTAAAAAGCACTCTGTCAGTTCTGATGTTAAAGTAGACACTCCATGTTGGCGATCTAAAGCAGCAGCAAAGAGCCAAAGAGTGGTTGCCCCAGACAACACTGTTTGACCCTGCTGTAGATCTAAAGAATATGCATATTGCCTCATCAGAGCCAATCTTATTCATCAGGTTGTCATATTTGTTTACACTGAGCACTTTCTAGAAAGAGTCTTTTTTTTTCTCGTAACTTGAGAAAACTGCCTTTACTCAGATCAATTGTTTTGGTGAGATCAATAAGGGCAATATATAGTAGAATCATTGTTCAAATATTTTTTTTTGTGGCAGCTGCCAGACTGAAATGTTCATTTTATAGTAAAGGAATTGGACAGTATTCAGTTCCTGGTCTAATTCCTCAAGTACAGAAACGACCTTTTCTCCTACACAACAAGACCAGGGCAACTTTCAGGCTCAGAATGGGAAAGGAAGGTAAGCAAAAGAATGAGTAATCAGAACAACCCGGGTCTGATGGCATTAAGTGCAGGTTCAAAGGATTATGTAGCCTACTCCTGCACCTAAGTCAGATTTTTATATGCTTAAAGTCACACTACACAAGTGCTAGGTAATGGTCATCGCAAACAAAAGTGAACCTAACTATTTTTCCTGGGTATTCAAGTGCATAGCCATTGCTGAATCTCACACCATAAAGTCCTGATGGGAGAACTTTGATAAGAAACTGTACTGGACCAGTCAGCTAAATGCTGCGGCTACAGGCCCAGGTCAAAGACTGAGAATTAGGTGGCTAGTGACTCACCACCTGATTCTCCAAAGTAGCCAATAACTGCACAGCACAAGTAACAGAGTATTCCCCACCTACCTTGATGTTGTGTAATTTCAACCACACTCAAGAAGCTTGACATCACATGCACAAAACTGCCCACTTGACTGGAATAAAAGCGGCTCAACAGGTATAACAGCATCAGAAAAGTCATCTTTGGACTTGAAACATAAGTTCCGTTTCTCTCTTCACAGATTCTGACAGACTTGAGATTCTCCAGCAATTTCTGCTTTCATTTCAGATCTCTAAAATTTGCAAAGTTTTGCTTTGAGTTAACCATGTGATTTAGAAGCCCATCCAATGCCTTAAACATCCACTCCCTCCACCAATGATGCACGGGATGGATCATCTACAAAATGCATTGCAACAACATGTCAAGCCTTCTTCTAGTGCACATTTAAAATCATCACCTCTAACACTGAGAGAGACTAGGGCAGGAGATGGATTATCACTATTTGGTATCCTGACTTATCATTATAATGGTCATAATTCACCATTGCTGAGTCAAGATCCAGAGACTTTCTCCCTAACAGCCCTGAAGACATCTATACCAAATGACTGCACCACTTCAAGAAGATTCATTATTACATTCTTCAGGGCATTTAAGGACGGACGATAAATATTATCTTTGCCAATTTCACTTGCAACCCAAGAATGATTTTTGAAAAATGTTTCCCTCTGCATTGTGCAATCAAGAATGCAAATGTTTATAAAACTCTATCTCTCCTTGCAGCTCTGCAATAGTCTATATCATAAATCATAACAGAAACTGCCATGAAGATCAACAGATAAAGGCTTCACTGGGTAAGGAATGCAATGCAAACATGAAGCTGTTCCAGAAGATTTGATTATTGCATGTGAAGGCTGATCTTACTGAGTGTATTAATTTGACATATGCTTGCAGTAACACGCACAGGCACAATATGTAAGGATACAGAGTCTGTTCTTTGAGTATTAAACACAAAAGGTTATTAATTCACAATCACACTAAAGTGCACCACTGGATTTTATTGGAGTTCTGCCATCTACTATAAACAGTCAATTCGTCCAGAATGGTTGCTGGCAATTGAATTTTGCAGAGGAAAGACCTTGGAAGAATATGTACAGGCTGGAAGATAAATATTTGAGAGTTTTTAACTTTAAGGAAGAATATCAGGAATCATATTTTGCATCACCTTGCTTTTCTTAAGCTGCAGCTGTGTTCATTTCGGAAAGAGAGATCGATGTAGCAGCAAGTTATCTGTGTTTTGCATTTAGTGCCAGTATCAAGTATATCAATGTCATCAATAGCACAAGATACATGCAGAGTCAGTGATGGCCTAAGTGAGTTTTCAGAAAAATAATCCAGACTGATGGCAGTTTTATCTATTTATTTTGATCTCCATGAGTGAAAATGCTGAACTTGTATCTATTCGTTGATAGCCCTCCAACAACTAATCATGCTCAAATGAATAAATCATCATTGTGATAGCTTAATGCAGCCAAAATTAAAATATTGTCAGTGTAAAGTTGCTAGCCAAGCATTTGCCAAGAACCCAAAATTACTATGTACAAGTACACTCAAAAATAATTACTTCACTTGAGTAATGTAAACATGAAAAGGCCCCAACATGTACAATTAAAGGTAAGTAGAAAATGCAATAAGGACAACTAATAGGCAGCAGGAAACATTACTTGAATGCATAATTGTTTATGTATTAAATACTCAAAGAAACGTTAAAGAGAAGGCTTCTGCTTTGCTGTTCCAGATGCCTTTGTGGGGATTTGGAAAATCCTGTATATAAATTATCTAGTTAGCAGTCAAGGTTTCCCCATTATGACCAATTTTCCTAATGCACAGAGTATAATAATTCCCTGCACAAATTATACCGATTATTTTGCTCCTCCATTCAGAACAATGCATGTAGAATCTGCGCCCATTGTTCAATGGGACCATGTTTTTGCAACAAACTGAAAAGTAAACATGACTTCGAGTTTGTTTACAAAAAACCTTGTTCGTTTCCTCTGATGACCTTCCCAAGGGCCGACCCTTGGATCCTTCCTATTTTTCATCAACAGCTGTCTTGTGGACACCATCCAAAGGCACAAACTTGGTGTTATAGTTTACACTGATGATACCAGCACTGTGGTTGTTAAAGTATCAGACTGATCTGACATCCAGCCCTGGATAAATAAGTAATTTTCAACATATCAAAGACTGAAGCCATTGGTTTTGGTGCCCAATCCAAACTCGACTATCTACCTATTGACTCAATTTCTCTCCCTAGAGTTACTACTGGAGATTAAATGAGATTGCTCACAACCTTAATCTCACATTTGTCCCTGAGATGAGCATTTGGCTTCATTCATGTCATCATTAAGTCCGCCTCCTACCAACTCTGTATCATGGTTCAACTTTGTGCCTATCTAAGCTTATTTGTTACTGATGCCATCATCTATACCTTTGTTAGTGACCTGAACTCTAACCCTGTCTATTCCACTGCATTCCTGGTAGTCTCCTACATTCTATCCACTATAAACTTGAGGAAATGCAATCATTATGCCCGTGTCTTAGCTCACCAAAAAAGTACTGTTCCCTTATACTCTTGACCTCAGTGCCCCTTAGTGACCTCCCAGACAAGGGCCTTGTTATTAAAATACTTTTGCTCGTTTTCAATTCCATCTATGGCTTTCCCTCTCCATGATTTTATAATCAAATCCGTCCCACAATCCTACAAAATACCTGCATTTTTCTAATACCAATCTTTTGGGCACTCCCAATGGTGTCATGTCAGTTATCATGTGAAAATGCCAGTGTTGGACTGGGGTGAACAAAGTCAGAAATTACATGACACCAGGTTATAGTCCAACAGGTTTACTTAAAATCGCAAGTTTTCAGAGCCCAGCTCTTTTGTCAGGTCTACCTTTGTCCAGCTCCAAAAGCTTGTGATTCTAAAGGAACCTATTGGGCTACTTTCTGGCAGTGATTTTAGTTGCCTATGTCCAAGTTCTGGAATTCCTTCCTAACCATCACAACCTCAGTATTCACTTTCCTCCTTGAAACCACTTCTTCAAATTTACTTCTTTGATCAGACTTTTGGCCATTTTACCAAGTCTCTCCTGATGTGATTCAGCATTTACTTTTTCCTATATTGTTCCTGTGAGGTGCCCTGCTGTTCATCATTTTAAAAGCACAATCCAAAACAATTTTTTTATTATTGTTCGCACAACACAGACTCTAGATACAAAACCAGACCTAAATGGAGCAAATTGAATAAGTCCTACCTACTTTAGGAGGAGGTTTGCACTGCATCAATCACAAGACAGTCTGTTTCTATTACAACGTCAGTGGCACTAATAGTTTAAGTGTTGTAACATGAAAATTATTCAGAATCACTTGTGCCCCATCTTCTGTCACACAAACTGTTCAATCAAACTTATTATTGTATCCCTTTTATGAAACATACAAAATAAATTGGTCTCATTTTGACATAGGTTACGATTCAAAACAGGCCATTCAGCCAAACTGATACATGTCCGTGTTTTTGTTCACTGGAGCCACAGGTGAAATTTTTTCACGTGACTGAGAAAATTTCATAGGATACCATGGAACGTAGAAACATAAGACGTAGGAACATATAGGATGGCACGGTGGCTCAGTGGTTAGCACTACTGCCTCACAACACCAGGGTCCCAAGTTCGATGCCAGCCTCGGGTCACTGTCTGTGTGGAGTTTGCACTTTCTCCCCGTGTCTGCGTGGGTTTCCTCTGGGTGCTCCAGTTTCCTCCCGCAGTCCAAAGACGTGCAGGTCAAGTGTATTGGCCATGCTAAATTGCCCATAGTGTTAGGTGCATTAGTCAGAGGGAAATGGGTCTGGGTGGGTTCCTCTTCGGAGGATCAGTGTGGACCTGTTGGGCCGAGGTGCCTGTTTCCATGCTGTCGGGAATCTTATCATAATTAGGCCATTCAGCCCATCAAGTCTGCTCTGCCATTCAATCATAATTGATAGGTTTCTTAATCCCATTCTCCTGCCTTCTGCCAAAACCCTTGATCCCTTTACTGATAAGAAACTATCCAGCTCTGTCTTAAATACACTTAATGACTCAGCATCTACAGCTCTCTGCATCAATGAGTTCCAAAACTCTCTGGCTGAAGAAAGTCCTCCTCATTTCGGAACTGTGTGGCTTCTTAGGCAATTTCAGAGGGCAATTCAGAATCAAGCACATTGCTTTGGATATGAATTATCCTTTGCCAGACGGTAACAGACCCTTCTGTCCAACTTGTCCATGATGACCAAGTTTCCCAAAGTAAACTAGTCCCACTTGCCTGTATTTTACCTATATCCCTCTAAACCTTTCCAATTCATGTATCTGCCCAAATGACTTTACATGTTGTAACTGTCACTATATCTATTAATTCCTCTGGCAGTTCATTTTGTCAATGAACTGCGTTCTATATGAAAAAGTTGGCCCTCAGGTTCCTTTTAAAATTTTCTTATCTCACCTTAAAAATATGCCCTGTAGTTTTGAACTCCCCCACTTTCGGGAAAATATTCACCCTATCCATGACCCTCATGATTTTATAAACCGCTTTACGTCATTCCTCAACTTCCGATGCTCCAGTGAAAAAAGTCCCAGCCTATTCAGCCTCTTCTGGTAACTTAAGTCCTCCAGCCCCAGCAACATCTTGGTAAATGTTTGCTGAACCCTCTCCAATTTGATATTATCCTTATTACAGCGGGGTGACTAGACCTGTAGACAGTACTGTACTCCAAAAATGGCCTCACCACTCTCCTGACCAACCTCAACATGACAACCTAACTCTTATACTCAATGGTCTGAGGAACAAAGGCATGTGTGCCAAATGCCTTCTTAACCATTTAGTCTACCTGTGATGCAAATTTCAATAACACTAGCCAGGGGCCCGATCATTGACTATATAAGCCCTACGCTTGTTTGTTTTACCAAAATGCAATATCTCTCATTTATGCAAATGAGGCTCAATTTGCCACTCCTCAGAGAATTGGCCCAATTGATCAAGATCCCATTTATCTGAGATAACCTTCTTTACTATCCACGATACGACTAATTTGGTATCATCAGCAAACTTACTAACTATGCTTCCTAAATCCAACTCATTGATGTAAACGACAAACACCAATGGACCCACCTATTGCTGTGGAATACCACTGATCAGAGACCTCCAGTCAGGAAAAACAACCCTCCACCACCACCCTCTATCTCTTAACTAGTTGTGTTTTGATTATTGTGGCAATTACTGGTACTAGTTTATTATTTGCAATGTTGTTAACCAAATGAACATCAATTCTCTGCCAGCTTGGTGGGATTTAGACTAACGTCTGTGGAGTATTTGACTTAGCTTTTGGGTTATTATTCCAGTAACTTAATCACTAGGCCACTGCAAATATGGCCTTCCGGACAAACTTTCAATGATCTTTTCACTTGTGTACTTTTCTAGCTGCCCTTCAAAAACTACTTACCTCAACCAACAGCTGTGGTAGTTCAAACAAGGTACTTAAGAAGGTCAGAGATCAGTTATACCCAACCATAAATCAGTGCATGAGAGAAAGTCATCCTTCACAGAAAATGTGCAATATCAGCAGAAAGGATGGAGCCGATTAACCACAAATATAAAATAATTCAGAAACATGATCTTTCAAAATAAAAAGGTGCAAGATCTGACTCTGGGACTCATGACAGATCTAAAGGGCAGCTGAATCAAATATCTGGCTGAGAGACAAAGGGCAGTAGATGTTGATTCCACTGGAAGGGGCCTCCTGATCCCAGAAGGAACAGGGAGTCAAATCCAAACAGGTACTTGATCTGGGATCTGCACTTCTATTAGTTTGTTTGCAACCTTGCCAGGATTCTACACAAGCTAAAGGTAATTTCACTGCTCCTAAATTCTACAGACCTCACTTCTAAATTACAGGATTTTTTGTCTTATTTCTCCTTGATGCTATTGACAGGATTTATTGACTTATATCCCTAACTCCCTTTGCTCTTTTACACTAATTAGTTTATTTTCTAAAGTGTTGTTTTTGTATTGCAATTCAATAGCATCACTGGACATTGACCTGAGTCCAAGTTCATTCACCATTCCAAATCTGTGTTCTTCTATTACACTTTATTCTTCGTCCCTGTTAGCTGCTTGGACTGCATTCCTATCATTTGGCATCATCAACAAATTTTGATCTAGAATTAAATATTCCTTAATGAAAGCAGAATAACACTAGGCCAATTTAAATTCTTATTAAACTTCATTTTGATAATAGTTACGAATCATACTAAGTATCTGAGAAACAATGATTCAGAATGAGATAAAGCAACCCTGGCTAACCAAGTGAAGGATCACATCAAATTGAAAGAAAATGCACACAATGTAGCAATGATTAGTGGCAAGAGAGATTTGGGAAAGATTTCACCACAAATGAGAAATGACTAAGAAAAATAAGGAGGGAGAAAATACATTTTCGGGGAAATTGACAGAGAGCAAGTGCTTATTTAAATATAAAAGTTGAAAGAGAAAGGCCAAAGTGAACATAAGTCACTTCAGTTAACATCAGAGAACATGTCTGGGAAAATATTATTAGGGAACCTGGAAATGGTAGACAGATGTCTTGAATCTATTATTTGGAAATGTTATAATCTACCATAAAGGAAGTAACAGCAAATCTTTAAAAATTCATGGTCTTATCAATGTTTCATGAAGGGGGAAATCATGCCTGACAAATTCATTAGAATTATTTGAGGAAATAAGAAGAAGGATAGATAAAGGGAAATCAGTAGATTTAACATATCTGGAATTCTCAAAGACATTTGTTAACATATCATACATGAGGCAAAGTATTAGAAAGAGAGCCTGTTGTTTGGGTGTTGTAAGTTAACAGAGATAGAGGATAGATAACTATGAGAAGACAGAGATTTGGGATAATTGGTTGATTTCAGGATGTCAACATGTAACTAGTAGAGTGCCACAGGGATCAGTGCTGTGGCCACAATTATTTACATTATATATCAATGACTTGGATGTAGGAAATCAATGACAGAACCACCACATTAGCAGATGACATAAAAATAAATAGCAGGGTAAGTGATCAGAATGTCACATGTGGATATATAGAGAGATTAAACAAATGGACAAAAAACTTGGGATATAGAATATAAGGTGGAAAAATGTAATGCTAGGAATTTTAGCAGGAAACATAAATGAACTGAATAGTATTTGTGGAAGAAGACTACAGAAGACAACGGCGCTAAAGGATTTTGGGAGTTTTTATGCATAAATCATAAAAGACTAGTATATAAATTCATCAGGTACTAGGGAAGGCAAATGGAATATTGGTTTCTTTTCCAAAGGGGATGAATTCTAATCATAAAGAAGTTTTGTTTTACAAAGCACTAGTTAGGACACAGTTTTGGTTCCCCTCTGTAAGGAATATGCACGGGAATTGGAGGTAATCCAGAGAAGTAGAATAGAGTAGAGTAGAGTAACTTTATTTGTCATTTTTACCACATACAGCTGGTATAATAAAAACGAGACAGTGATCCTCCAGGACCAAGGTGCTATATGAACACATTGACTATACGAGAGTACAGTCATACACAGGGCAGCATGAAGTGCAGAGAAAAGTGGAAAACATACAAGATAGCATAGTAATTCCTGACAAGACAAGACAATTGGCACAATGGAGGGCAAAATACAATGTAACAATGAATTATCATTAATAAACATAGTATTAGCAGCAATCCAAAAAATCAGTCAAGAATTGCAAATGGAAGATAGTATGATAATACAATGTTAAGGAACCTGATGGCTTGGGGGGAGAATCTATTGCACAGTCTGGCCATGAGACACCAAATGCTCCAGTATCTTCTGCCAGATGGCAGGAGGGAGAAGAATTTGAATGAAGGATATGTGGGATTGTCCATAAAGCTGTTCGCCTTGCGGATGCAGAGTGTGGTGTAAATGTCTGGAATGGAGGGAAGGTTGACTTGGTTGATTTCTGGTATAGATAAAGACTTTCTTTAGAGGAGAGATTGAGCATTTTTAGATTGTACTCCTTTGAGATTAGAAGAATGAGAAGTGACCTTATTGAAACATACAAGATTCTAAGGGGACAGAATATGTAATGAGATCATGTATCCTCCTCTAGGAGTGTCTATGATCAAAGCATACTCTTAGAGTAATGAATGAGGAGAGAGACATGGTGGCATTACTTCCCTCAATGGGTAATGTATCTATATAATTCTCATGCAGAGGGCTGTAAGGGCTGTGTTATTTGCATATTCAAGGCTGAAATAGACAGATTTTTTTAATCAGTAAGAGAATCAAGGGATTAGATAGGAAAGTGGAATTTAGAACTATCAGATTGGTCAATGTCACATTGATTGATAAAGCCGACTCAATGGGCCAAATTTCCTCCTTCTGCTCCAAAGCCTTTTTGTACTAAAGTCATGCCTTGAACATGGGTTCCCATCTTATTATCGCTCCAGACAGGTGACCACAAATTGTTAACGTCCTGAGTGAGGAGGGATAAATTGACTCCCCTTCACCTGCCTCCTCAAAACACGCCTGTGATTTGTCTGCATAATGACCTGTTGCTGAGTAGGGATAGTCAGTTTTGTCATCATAAGAGATCACACTGCAGGCTGTTATGACTTGCCTCTTCACCTGTTTTGAGTGACTGTTTTCTGTATCCCCTTCTCCTCCACAAGCATAAAATTCTATGGGTCTTTTTCTCTCCATCCATAGCCACTTTTGGCCGTATTAGTCCTTGTTTTAAGAGAAAATATATAGGAATTTCAGGCTAAAAATGTCCAGAATACTTTGGGGTCCTCACTTGTGGCGATGACAATTTTCAAAATGCCTATTACCTGAGAATGAAATTGCCAATAGACACAAAATCAGTGGGAAAAAATGCCCAGCATGTGAAGGGTTTTTTTTCTGCTTATTGAAATGCATTGTTAAAAGAACTGCTGATAATTGATTGGATCCAGAAAGATAACATTACCAATTAATCCAACATAAACAATGAATGGTGCTTACTTTGGATGAATTGGTAATGTAATTATTTTAAGACTTGTGGCTTATGTAATTATTGTTACTATTACTGTGCACTAGAATAATATTTTTTCATAAATGATGCAACAGCTGTAGGCATAAACTTTGATTTGAAAAGATTGTAATCATAATATTGTGTTGAGCAAATGTTTCCACCATTTGTGTTTGTCTGTATGCAGAAAACCAAAAATATTAGTATATGGGTGTTCATGAACATATATATGTTTATATGCAGACATAATGGGTGGCACAGTGGCTCAGTGGTTAACACTGCTGCCTCACAGCACCAAGGTTCCAGGTTCGATGCCAGCCTTGGGTGACTGCCTGTGTGGAGTTTGCACATTCTCTCTGTGTCTGCGTGGGTTTCCTCCCACAGTCCAAAGAGTGCATTGTCAAATTGCCCATAGTATGAGATGCATTAGTTAGAGGAAAATGGGTCTGGGTGGGTTACTCTTCGGAGGGTTGATGTGGACTGAAGGGCCTGTTCCCACACTGTAGGGAATCTAATCTAATCTAAATAATAACATTAATTCATCATAAGGATGACTAAAGTGCATTTACTATTAGAAAAATAGAACTGTGATTTTACCTCATGGAGGTTAATGTTTCATATATCAGCATCTGTCCAAAGGAACTAAAAATACTTGATTCAGAGCCATAAGCAAATTGCAATGCAAAATGTATGAAACAGAATAGGACTTTAAGAACTGAAATATTAGAAAGCATTTAGATTATTGTGATCTATCTTGAAAAATGCTTAAATTATTGATCATCCTTGGAAGTTGTGTCAAGAGAGCCGAACAAGAAAAATTCAATAAAATTTTTCAGAATGTGCATCTTTTCCTGAATTAGAAAGCCAAATAACTCTCGATTGCTCAGGTACTTTGTTATGCATTTCAGTAGAAATCAGTTTTTAAATACATCAACAGTTGGATAGTAAATGTATGAAATGAGACTCTTCCTCAACAAATTAAATTCAATTTGTTGAAATGAATTCTCTGTGCTTGAGTTAATTAAAAAGCTGGGAACAAATTTTAATTGAAGCAGACTTATATGAAGGCATGAACAATGAGAGAGGAAACAGTAAAGAGTTTTTAATTTTTAAAAGCTGATAAATAACCATGCCCAGATGAAATGCGATATCAATTAAGAGATGCAAAGGAAATAATAGAGGCTATGACTGTCAGTGTCCAATCATTTCTCAGTTTAAGATTAGGTTCGGACAAGGTGCCAACACTTTTATTATAGAAACTCTGTTAAAAGTTAAATGAGAAGGGATGAAATGAGTAACTACATTTAACTTAACTAGTTAACTTAACCTTAGCTGTGAAAAAAATGATCTCAGGCCAGAATCAATTATCATTTGGAGAGTGATGGATTCAAAGAAGGATGAGCAGCTCAGTTGACTGGACAGCTATGTTGCAGTGCAAAGTGATGCCAACAGAGTGGGTTCAATTAGTGCACCAACTGAGATTATCATGAAGGATTCTCTTTCTCAATCTCTGGATATATAAATAGGAAGGGTTTAGAGGGATATGAGCCAAGTACTGGCACATGGGACTAGATTAGATTAGAATATCTGGTCAGCATGAATAACTTGGACTGAAGGGTCTGTTTCTGTGCTGTACATCTCTATAACTCTATGACTCTCCCCTTGTGGTGTATTGATCCCATGATGGGTTAGCAGTCTCTCTCTAATGAATCATCTCTGTCAAACAAGAGAGCTGCTCTGTTGTCCAATAGAAATATGGTAACTTTACATTTAATTTACTGATTCTGTTTCTGTGGAGTCCTTTAGGTTGCAAGTATCCCCGTGGACAAATTAACTGCCTTTATTAATTGTTACCAAAGAAGAAATTATCAACCAGATTTCACTTTTTGCTGCATTTCCTTTAACACAAATTAGCAGAGATGCAAATTACACATCAATATGCAAATGGAGATTTAGTAAATTTCACCTTAATTTATCTGCTCAATAAAGATATGTCTAACACAAGCCCAATCATTTGCGTCATTCCCTCCTGACATGTGGCAATACGTAGCTACACAGGCCAAACACAAGCAGTTCGTTCTTCATAAAGGATAGGTCAGGAGTTCCATCAACTTTCATCTTCAAATTTCATCAGCAGAATCTTAAAAGGCCCTCAACAACATAGGATATAGTGACATATCTGTGGGAATGGCACGAGAGATCTGTGGGAAAGGACTTGTTCTACATCAGGAGCAACTAGATACATTTTGCAACAGAGTTGCGGACATTAAGATGAGATTCTTGCAAGGTCGAGGTGAGGTACCAATTAACATTGCTTGTCACTCTCTAATACAGGACCTCCCGTTATGAGATTAGATTAGATTAGATTCCCTACAGTGTGGGAACAGGCCCTTCGGCTCAACAAGTCCACACCGACCCTCCGAAGAGCAACCCCCCTACATTTACTGCTAACTAATCCACCTAACACTACGGGCAATTTAGCATGGCCATTTCACCTAACCTGCACATCTTTGGACTGTGGGTGGAAACTGGAGCACCCGGAGGAAACCCACGCAGACATGGGGAGAATGTGCAAACTCCACACAAACAGTTGCCTGAGGCAGGAATTGAACCAGGTCTCTGGCGCTGTGAGGCAGCAGTGCTAACCACTGAGCCACCATGCCACCCTGAATATTGCTATTATGAATTATGCCATTATGAATATGCATATCATGTACAGAGAGAAATTAGACGCAAACATTGCTAGACATGGAAGTCTGAATGATTACCTGACAACTCCAGCTTGTCACTTACTCCTCCAGGTCACCATCTTGAATTAATGTTTCAGGACATGGTCTACAGGGAGAGGCTGAATATGCCCCATATCCAGCAGGATGTTAAGGACCCTGGGAGTGTGCACAGCCATGCAGGGCAGTTTACAACAGCATTTTAAAGAAAGCACCAGGGATGACAATCTTTTCCAAAATATCCAGCCAGTGGTGAATTTGTCTGGCTATGGCAAATGTTAGAATGAGGCTATTGTCACAAAAGAGTGGCACCATAATGGGAGGGGGGGATAGGTAATAGGTAGTTAATTAGGCAATTTTGGGAAGATACTAAGATATAACCTGCTTGACATTATAGAGAAACCTTTTGTGAAATGTGACAAAAATGACAGTCAACATATGGTAAGATTCAGCCGATGTGTTTAATTGTCATTAATAAAGAACTCTTCCAAAAAGTGCTTTGGTTTCCAACAGTCCTGAAGGTGTAACTCTTCAGAATTGCTTTTCAATCAGCCAACTAATAACACAAAAATTCCTGGTTTGAACATATCTGGGAAAACAACCAGATATTTTGCATCTCCAAGGTATTCACACAGCTTTCCAGGTTTGAGTCTTTTTTTTAAAAGCCAAAAGCTTTTAAGTGCAAAAGCTCCTCTCTCTTTTCCTGCCCATTATAAACGCCTATGTCCCTGAGAGAGAGAGAGAGGCTTGCTCTTCCTGAACATGATTCTGGCGACCCTCTTTCTGTATCTGACTGCTTTTGTTCAGTGTTTGCATCCACATGCTTATTGTCTTCACCCACCAGCTCTCCTGGCTGTAACTGCCTGTGTCGTCTGCCATTCTCCTTTCAGTTTTCCAACCATTTGGCTTCTGGCCTTAACTTCCTACTCTTTGGTTCTGTTTCCAGCATAATTCTTTCTCTTTGGTGCTTGTTATGCTGATGATACTTCCCACAGAGAAAAATATTTCCTTTCATTCAAGAAAATTGCAATTGATTCATTTACAGGTGATAAAAATAACTCGTAAAAATATTTTTTTTTCAAACAAGCTCAGAAATAATGACAGATTCCTCAGATATTTTCAAGAAATTACAAATTTTGCCTCAATGTATGATTTCCAACTCAAAGATACAGTAGCCAAAATCTCTGTCGTGAAAATATGTAATGATTTAGCATTCTCAACTTTCTGAACTGGGTACTCCAACAAAACAAACACAGAGAGGAAGTTCCCCCTCACTTACTCAGTTAAAAGCTGCATACTTAGTCTGAGGCGATAGAGATATCTCATTCAGGGAAAATATTTTATCAGCATTTCCTTTGTCTTAAAAGCATTAGCCCATTGGATCTGTGTTCATACTGTTCAATTCCAGTAGGCTTTGCGTACTGACTCTTTCATTAGAAATCTTCTTATGCCAGGAACCAGTCTAGTGAATTATTATAGCACTCCTGCTCGGGCAAATATGTTCTTCTTTATGCAAAGAAGCCAAAGCTGTATAATATATTCCAGGTGTGACTTTAGTAACACGCAACACAATTATTATAAGACTGCTTTATTCTTACACAGCATTTGTCTTCCTAATTGCAGGCATCACCTGCATGTAATTGATGTATGCGGACACCCAGGTCCATCCTTCTGAATGAAGATATTTCATAATCTCACACCATTCAGCACTTTTCCACTTCCCATTAAAGATTTGCACATTATATTCTATAACCCTTATTGTTGCCTACTCCAATAAATGGATATACTCCTTTGTAACCTCAATGCATCTGCCTTAAGACTTACAGATAGTTCTAACACGCGATGGTTGTGTTCTTGTGCAGCTCCACATTATAGAAAGATCAAGCTTTAGAAATAGCACTTAAAAGTGTTAGCAATGTAATCACTTTGCAGCCTACACAAGTTTTAAAAGTTCACACTTTCAAAATAGTATTCCTAATTCTTCAATCTGGTTACAGCGAATTTGCATTAACAAAATGAACAACTGTACTTTCTCACCTAACTTTGTATTGTCAGCAAACTTGAATATGTGACACAGACTGCCTCAATTTAAGTATTTTACATAGATTGTAAATAGTTAAGGACTAAATACCAATAATGTTTGGTTTATGCTATGTACTAAAAATGGCTCCTTATCCTTCACTTTATTTTCTGAATGTTAACCAATCCTCAATCCATTCAGATATATTACCACAATCTCAGATCTGAACTTTGTCAAATAGTCTCTTGCATGGCTCTTTACGAAGTCCTTTTTCGAACCCAAAGCAATAAATTCACATCTTCATCATTATGCATTTTACTAGATACATCTTCAAAAATTCTTGTCAAGCTCAATTGCCCTTTCAAAACCCTATGTTGACTGGGCATAATCATATTATGATATTCAAAGTTCTCTTCTCATTTTCAACATTTTGCCAACCACTGCAGTTAGGCTAATTAGCTTTCAAGCTCCATTTTCTCTCTTCCTCCTCTTTTAAACCAAAGTCTGTGCATCCTTTCTTTCTTCCTTCCACAACTTGGGAATATTTCTAGAATCTAAAAAACTTAAGAAAGTTAAAGCCAATGCACCCATTATTTCTGCAGTTACCTCCAGATGGTGACACCCAGAGGATCTGTCACTATTTAGTAACATTGATTTCTCCAGAACTGTTTATGATTTATTAATTATTTATTTGAGTTTTTCAATCTTGTTAGAGACTTGGTCCTTATTATTTCAAGGATTTTTGTGTGCCTGTACTTTCTCTGCCATTTCTTTACTCCCCTTTATAATTTCTTATCACTCTGACTCTAATGGGACAATGTTTACCCTTGGTAATCTTTCCCTTTTACAAAACTATACAAAAGTTTATAATCCATTTACCCATCACTTCATAAGCTATGCTCTTTTCATATCAATATATTTGTCTTCCTTTGTTAGATTATAAAATTCTCTCAATCTCAGACTTATTACACCTTTGACAACATTGTAAGTGTCTTCCTTTAATTGAATGCCATAATTAATGCTTTCTGTTGGACCAATTTTACTTTGAGGCATTTATGGCTTGAAAGGCATGGAAATTAGTTGCAAGTTATGTTTTAATTCTTTCAATGCAAGCTATTGCTTGCACACAGCATTACTTTTAAGGCAATTATTTTAATGACATAGACAGACTTTGCATTAATATGTCTTTCACATCCTCAAGCCATCTCAAAGCGCTTTAAAGCCAATCAATTATTTTTAGAGATCAACACTGTTATTATGCAGACAACTTGGACATGCAGTTTGTATGAAGGAAGATCCCAGGCAATAAGAAGAAAAATGGCACTTTTATTCTGTTTATGATGCATTGTTTGAGGGAAAAGTATTGTGCCATAAATTGGGATAATTTCTCTAGTCTTATAAAATACCATGGAATTAATAATATTTGCTTGACTAGCCTGATCAGTTTCATGTCTCATTTGAAAAACAGAACGAGCATTACTAATGTACCATGAAGTAAAAACAATGAATCAGAGATACTTAGCAGTATCTGTGGAGAGAGAAACAGAGTTAACGTTGAGTTCAGTATGATTCTTCTAATGTATCATTCTTTTAGCAAAACGAATTGCCTCAAAATTGCCTGAAAATTTCAGAAATATTGATAGATCATTAAAACACTTCTTAAAAAAGGTGCTGTAAGTAATTCTAGACAACCGCCAGTTTTTCTTTCTTTTAATAGTTCTTCATTTCTCTATTCAAGTCTCAGAGTTACAGGGTTGGATTTTGCCATTCCTCAGTTCTGTGATTTTTGGAGATTTTTCTGACAGGCCTCCTTCATAGTTTTCAGTGATTTTACTGCCACTACTACCTTTTGCTTTCTCCCCTCATTAATTATGCAGCTTGTCTCTTTAGCGCTCTTCTCATGCAATCATGTTGCAGGACAGGCAAATGTTCCACTGTTGCCAGGACGTTTCATCCAGCAAGCTGCTAGTGCTTGCTGTGCACCTTTTTAGATCCAGGAATTACCTTGCCAAGAAGCCAAAGTGTCTCAAAGGAAAGCATGGCACCCTATTTCTAGATATCCTGGTGGATGGTGATGATCGAGAGAAGAGCCATCCTCTATCTGGTAAGCCATCAGAGGAAATTTAAGGCACCATGCACAGCCAACCTTACACTTATTCTAACTTTGCCATTTTATAGATAGACACTTATTGACTACCAAATATGGCATTCAACACGATAAAGCAAAAACTAGAGTAAATTGCAATTCAGGCCAAAACTTTCCACTCATTGAAGATATGCCTAACACAAATGAAGGTAGTTGTCAGCATTTTGGAACTGGGAGTCAATGCTATTATCAGTGTATTAATGTCATTGCAGAACGCCGGGACAACTTTATGGCTGTGCAGCCTCGTAGCTGAGAGGGAATATTGTTCATGGTTGTTGGAAGCCATCTCAGCTCCAAGACATCACTGCAACAAGCTTCAAACACTGCGGCATATCCGGGAGGGGGAGAGTTACCTGGATGCTTTATTTCAGGAGGCAGTCACACCTGGGAGATTAATTAATTCACACTCAGCTAGTGATCAGGCACAAAAGAGTGTGACTGTAAGTGAGGCAGGTAGGGGGAACCAGAGTTCAGGAGTGGAGGAGCCTCAGCCCTTAACCTTGTCCAACAGGTACGAGATTCTTGCTCCCTGTTCGGATGAGGAAAAGGGCTCTGGACAGGATGAGCCAACTGACCAAGGCACCATGGTGCAGAAGGCCATTTAAGAGGGGAGAGCTAATAGACAAGTAGTGGTTATAGGGGATTCTATAATTAGGGGGACAGATAGTATCCTTTGCAAGCCGGATCGGGAGTCTCGCATGGTGTGTTGCCTGCCCGGTGCCAGGGTGCGAGACATCTCTGACCGGCTTGAAAGGATATTGGAGCGGGAGGGGGAGGATCCAGTTGTTGTGGTCCACGTTGGTACCAACAACATAGGCAAGACTAGGGTAGAGGACCTGTTTGGGCATTACGAAGCACTAGGCAGGAAATTGAAGCACAGGTCCTCAAGGGTCATAATCTCCGGATTACTGCCCGAGCCACATGCCAATTGGCATAGGGACAAGAAAATTAGGCAAGTAAACACGTGGCTAAGGGATTGGTGTGGGAAAGAGGGATTCCATTTCATGGGGCATTGGCATCAGTTTTGGAACAGGGGGGATCTGTACCGTTGGGACGGTCTCCACCTGAACCGATCAGGTACCAATGTTCTAGCGAAGAGGATAAATAGGGTGGTCAGTAGGACTTTAAACTTCTGAGTTGGGGGGAAGGGAAAGTGAAAGCGACAGGGAGTATGGAGGTAAATGGAAAGATAAGCAGCAGGATAGCATGTTTCCAGGCGGATTTAAAATTGAGGCAGACTGAGAATGCAGAAAAAAGCAAGGATAACTTAGGACATATGACTTCCAACATCTCTAATGATAAGGAAGTTAGCATTAAGGCACTTTACCTGAATGCTCGTAGCATTCATAACAAAGCCGATGAACTAATGGCACAGATAATAGTGAATGATTATGATGTAGTAGGCATCACAGAGACTTGGTTACAGGGGGGTCAGGACTGGCAGTTAAACTTCCATGGTTTTTCAACTTATCGTAAAGACAGAGAGGTGGGCAGAGGGGGTGGGGTTGCCTTGTTAGTTAAGAACAAAATTAAATCTATGGTATTGAATGACATAGCGTCGGATGATGTGGAGTCTGTGTGGGTGGAATTGAGGAACCACAAAGGCAAAAAAACCATAATTGGAGTTGTGTACAGACCTCCTAACAGTGGTCAGGACCAGGGATGCAACATGTACCGGGAAATAGAGAAGGCATGTCAGAAAGGCAAGGTTACATTGATCATGGGAGACTTCAATATGCAGGTGGACTGGGTAAATAATGTTGCTAGTGGATCTAAAGAAAGGGGATTCATGGAATGCTTACAGGATGGCTTTTTGGAACAGCTTGTCATGGAGCCCACAAGAGAGCAGGCTATTATGGACCTAGTGCTTTGCAATGAACCAGACTTTATAAAAGATCTTAAAGTAAGGGAACCCTTAGGAAGTCGCGACCATAATATGGTAGAGTTCAGTCTGGAGTTTGAAAGGGAGAAGGCAAAATCTGATGTAATGGTGTTACAGTTGAATAAAGGTAATTATGAAGGCATGAGAGAGGAACTGACTAAAATAGACTGGAAGCAGAGGCTAACCAGGAAGACAATAGAGCAAAAATGGCAGGAGTTTGTAGGTATAATTGAGGACTCTGTACAGAGGTTCATTCCCAAGAAAAGAAAGATTAACCGGGGAGGATTAGACAACCTTGGCTGACAAAGGAAGTCAGGAAATGTATTAAAGAAAAAGAGAGATCCTATAAAGTGGCTAAGAACAGGGGGAAATCAGAAGATTGGGAAGGATACAAAAGCAAACAGAGGATAACAAAGAGTGTAATAAGAAATGAGAGGATCAAATATGAAGGTAGGCTAGCCAGTAATATTAGAAATAATAGTAAGAGTTTCTTTCAGTACATAAGAAACAAACGACAGGCAAAAGTAGACATTGGGCCACTTCAAACTGATGCAGGGAGCCTAGTGATGGGAGATAAGGAAATAGCAGGAGAACTTAACAAGTACTTTGCATCAGTTTTCACAGTGGAAGACTTGAGTAATATCCCAAAAATTAAAGGGTGTCACGGGGCTGAGTTGAGTATGGTTGCCATTACGAAAGAGATAGTGCTAGAAAAGTTAAAAAGTCTTAAAATTGATAAATCTCCTGGCCCCGATGGGATACACCCTAGAGTTCTGAGAGAGGTTGCTGAGGAAATAGCAGAGGCATTGGTTGAGATCTTTCAAGAGTCACTGGAGTCAGGAAAGGTCCCAGATGATTGGAAGATGGCTGTAGTAACCCCCTTGTTCAAGAAAGGATCAAGGCAAAAGATGGAAAATTATAGGCCAATCAGCTTAACCTCAGTTGTTGGTAAAATTCTAGAATCCATCATTAAGGATGAGGTTTCTAAATTCTTGGAAGAGCAGAGTCTGATTAGAACAAGTCAACATAGATTTAGTAAAGGGAGGTTATGCCTGACAAACCTATTGGAATGTTTTGAAGAGGTAACAAGTAGGTTAGACCAGGGAAACCCAGTGGATGTGGTCTATCTAGACTTTCAAAAGGCCTTTGATAAGGTGCCACACGGGAGGCTGCTGAGCAAGGTGAGGGCCCATGCTGTTCGAGGTGAGCTGCTGGGATGGATTGAGGATTGGCTGTCTAACAGAAGGCAGAGAGTTGGGATAAAAGGTTCTTTTTCAGAATGGCAGCCGGTGACGAGCGGTGTCCTGCAGGGTTCGGTGCTGGGGCCACAACTGTTCGCATTATATATTAATGATTTGGATGAGGGAACCGGGGGCATTCTAGTGAAGTTTGCCGATGATACGAAGTTAGGTGGACAGGCAGGTAGTACTGAGGAAGTGGGGAGGCTACAGAAGGATCTAAACAGGTTGGGAGAGTGGTCCAGGAAATGGCTGATGAAATTTAACGTGAGCAAGTGCGAGGTCTTGCACTTAGGCAAAAAGAATAAAAGCATGGACTACTTTCTAAACGGTGAGAAAATTAATAAAGTCAAAGCACAAAGGGATCTGGGAGTGCTAGTTGAGGATTCTCTAAAGGTAAACATGCAGGTTGAGTCTGTGATTAAGAAAGCGAATGCAATGTTGTCTCTTATCTCAAGAGGGTTGGAATATAAAAGCAGAGATGTACTACTAAGACTTTATAAAGCTCTGGTTAGGCCCCATTTGGAGTACTGTGTCCAGTTTTGGTCCCCACACCTCAGGAAGGACATACTGGCACTGGAACGTGTCCAGCGGAGATTCACATGGATGATCCCTGGAATGACAGGTCTAGCATATGAGGAACGGCTGAGGATACTGGGATTGTATTCATTGGAGTTTAGAAGATTAAGGGGAGATCTAATAGAGACGTACAAAATAATACATGGCTTGGAAAAGGTGGATGCTAGGAAATTGTTTCTGTTAGGCGAGGAGACTAGGACCCGTGGACACAGCCTAAGAATTAGAGGGGGTCATTTCAGAACAGAAATGCGGAGACATTTCTTCAGCCAGAGAGTGGTGGGCCTATGGAATTCATTGCCACGGAGTGCAGTGGAAGCCGGGACGCTAAATGTCTTCAAGGCCGAGATTGATAGGTTCTTGTTGTCTAGAGGAATTAAGGGCTACGGGGAGAATGCTGGTAAGTGGAGCTGAAATGCTCATCAGCCATGATTGAATGGCGGAGTGGACTCGATGGGCCGAATGGCCTTACTTCCACTCCTATGTCTTATGGTCTTATGGTCTTCAAACATCTTCAGTTTCTTCATCAATGAATGTCCCTCTATCATAAGTTCAGAAGTGGGAACGTTCGCTGATAATTATATACATTCAGCACCATTTGTGAATCTTCAAGTATTTTTGTAGTCCATCACCAAATGCAGCAAAACTTGGACAATATCCAGGTTTAGGCTGACAAATGAGAAGAAACAATTGCATGATACAAGTGCCAAGCAATAGCCATATCCAAAAAGTGATTGCTCATTGACATTCAATGGCTTTACCATTGTTGAAACATCTATCGTCAACAACCTGGAGTTAACCCTGACCAGAAACTGAACTAGATTATCCAGTGGCTACAAGATTAGGTAAGCTGTTGGGAAACCTACAACGAGTATCGCACCTAACTCTTCAAAGTCTGTTCACCATCTACAAGGCACCAGTCAGAAGTATGATGGAATACTCTCTACTTACCTGGATGTGTGCACTCTGACAACATTCAAGAAGTTTCATATCATTCAGGAGAATGGAGCTCACTTCACTGGCAGCATATCCTCACAACATCAGTCTGTCTTTTGCCTACACATAGTAGTAACACTGAGGACCATTGAGAAGATGCACTGCAGAAAATCATTGAGACTCCTTCCAAAGCATCTTTCAAACCCATGAACACAGCTATCTATAAAGGCAACAGTGCTAGATTACATGGGAACATCACAACCTGTAAATTCCTGTCAAAGCCACTCATCATCCTGACTTAGAAATATATCACCCCCTCATTGTTTTTGGGTGGAAACCCCGGAATGGCTTCACTAACCACATACTGGGTGAACCTGTACCAAATCAACTGTAGTTGTTCAAATAGTCAGCTCACCACTATTTTCAGAAGGCAGTTAAGGACAAGTAATAAATGCTGACCCATCCAGCAAAGCCCGCATTTCACGACTGAATTAACAAAATGCTGGAATCAGTGAAATTGTGACCTGGCCTTTTAAATCTACAGGGAAAAGCAGAAGCATTTTCCCCCAGAATCAGATTTTTGCATTCTTGTTGTATTTTCCCTTTTTTTTTCTCCCCATTGTTCAATAGGCCAAAGGCTGTGAGCCTGTCATCTTTCACACTGAATGACTCAATGAATAAATTCAATGACCTCTTGAAAACTTTAACTAAACTTGCCTTTTCCATACTTAAACTTCTGGTCAGTCCATTTCAAACCCTAATCACTTGTCGTGTTGATTTGGTTTTCTCACATCACATCTGCTTCTTTCACAAATTACTTTAAATCTGGCCCTTTCTTTCTTGATCCTTTTTAGAAGGGTGAACAAATTCTCCCAATCAACTCTATTTACACCTCCAATGATTTTGAAAACCTCTATTAAATCCCTTCTTAACTTTCTCTTTTCCTATGAAAACAGTCCCAAATTCTGTAAACAATCTTCATCATTTCAGTTCTCCATCACTAGAACAATTCTTGTAAACCTCTTCGGTAGTGCCTCTGAGGGATTCACATCCTTCCTGAACTTTGGTACCCAGAATTGCACACTACTGTTCTAACTAGCTTAACTAGTGTCCAACTCAAGCACCCTCCCCGATCTTGTATTCCATGCACTTATTAATAAAACCTCAGATACTATATACTTTATTAACAGCTCTCCCCATCTCCTTTCCCACCTTTGAAGACTTACACAGACTTCCAACCAGGTTATCTCTGCTTCTGCATACCCTTTAGAGCTATACACTTTGTTTGATAGAGTCTGTCCACGTTCTTTCAACAAAGATGTTTCACCTCATACTTTGCTGCATTGAACTTCATCTGGCAACGATCCACAAACCTGACAACATCCCTTTAAAGTTCAACAATATACTCATAGTTTAAAATGTTTCCATTTTTTAAACATCAGCAAACTTTGAAATATTAATTATCTGCAGTAAGATGTGGATTATTAACATGTCAGGATTTCAAACATAAAATGAATAACTTCAATACAGAATGTTTAAAATCATTGGTGCAAGTATTTTGCATGGATTTTTGCAATTAATTAGAGTATGATATGTACCAAATAGCTCAACTGAATGGAAAAAAATGTCCAAGTGGAAAGGTCATGAATAATGCCTAAGGCCTGCGTATCAAATTTTTAAGAGTTCTGTGTCTGTAAATTGGTTAAGCTAAATCTAGAAGCTGCCCACAAGCCCCTGCTAACATCCCCTGCTCATTATATCATTCAGAATTAAACTGTTACAACAGAAATGCGTTTTTAACTTCCCTGCAAATAAAAAAAAATTCACCAATCTGGTCTTGAGGCTTTTGCAGCAACTTGACATGTATTTTACTGTTACAGCATTTTCTCCACCTATTTAATTGTTTGCCCTTCAGTTGCTTTCTGGGTCAATCCTGTTTTTCAAAAGGAATAATTACTTAACAACTAACTTATTATTCTTACACTTTTAATAATACCTTTCTAAATGGACCACTGTTCACCCAGTCTTCAGATCCATTGAAGTGAGCATACTATTTAATTGTCAGTTTATTTATTACTTGTTTCTTTGTTCAGCCTAACTTTTCAGAACCCGCTCAAGTATTTTCAAGTCATCATAAAAAGAATTCAATCAAGATTATTGTTCTTTGCATCCCCACATCTTGAATCTGATGGGTATCACTATGGTTACCAATGTTCACAACAGAGGCAATAATGCAATGCAACCATAAAAAAGGTAAATTCCTATATACTTTAATATTACCAATATTTATTATTACTCTTTCAACTTTAATTAGCATCTTCACCTTATATAAAATCGCAAAGGTAATTTCTGAATTTATAAGCAATCATATAGATATTCATGTTTAAGTATTTCATGATGTAAAGGCAGCATGATGTTCAGAGAACTCTACATAAGAACAAGTTTATAGTGAACATCATTACATTGAGAATTTAAATACTGTAGCTTGAAAACAAAGAACTTACATGTTGATGTGAAATCACCATCATTGGGAATTGGGAAAAATCTGCTGTAGCAGGTTGAATCTACAAATACTGTGCCCTGAGTTAGTTAAAATAACAAGAGGGAAAAAGGTGTGTTGCAACATTTCTGTAATAAATGACAAGAATCTATTTAACAAATCATTCAATGAATCTGACTTACTAAATTGTTGACTTTTGTTGGATGCTCTGATTACTTCGCTTCCATAGTCTGATTGCCTGATCCATATTTCTTACTCAAAGATGAATATCAAGAAAATGCTTTTGTTTGTTGAGGGTCAGTCATCCCAATTTCAGAGCATCACTACAGGTGTTGCTCAAGGTAGTATCCTAGACCCGAACATCTTCAGCCTCTTCATAAATTACCTCTCTTCCATCATAGCGTCGGAATTGGGTTTACTTGTTTGATGTTAAGCACCATTCACAACTGCTCAGATACTGAAGCAGTCCATATACAAATGCAACAAGATCTGTGCAACATTTAGGCTTGGGCTAGAGTTAGGCTAGAGCTAGAGCCAAAACATGTGGCGCTGGAAAAGCACAGCCGGTCAGACAGCATCAGGGGAGCAGGACAGTCACCGTTTGGAGCATAAGCTGTTCATCATAATTCCTGATGAAGAGCTTATGCTCAAAACGTTGACTCTCCTGCTCATCAGATGCTGCCTGACTGGTTGTGTTTTTCCAGCACCACAATTTTTGAGTCTGATCTGCAGCATCTACAGTCCTTACTTTCTTCTGAGAAATAAATATAACCATTTTCACCATACATGTGCTGGGAAATGAACATGTTCAACAAGAGAGAATTGAGTCATCACCCGTTAACAATGATCATCTCTGAATCTACCATTTGGAGTTACTAAAGAACAGAAACTAATCTGGACAGCCATGCAAATACAACAACAGCAGGAGCTGGTCAGAGGCCGGAAACTCTGCAGTGAGTAGCTCATCCCTGACTCTCTAACACTTTCGCAGCACCTACAAGACAAGTCAGGAGAAGGAGGCAACACTTTCCATATGCCTGAATGGGAGCAGCTCTGGCAACTCTCAAGAAACGCAAAGCTATCCAAGACAAAGCAGCCACTTGATTGGCATCCCATCTACAATTCAACATTCACTCCCTCATCACTGAGGCAGAGTAGATAATGTGTGTACGATCTATATGACACATTGCCATAACTCACCAAGGCTCCATACACCGCACATTCCAACTTGGACTTAGGCCATCCTGAAGGACAAGAATAGTGGATACATGGGAACACCATGTGCAATTTTCCCTCCAAGCCACTCACCAGCCTGATTTGGAACTTTATTGTCATCCATTCACTGTCACTGAGAAAATCCTGGAACCCCTTCCCTAACATAACTGTGGGCATACCTTCATGACATTACATGCAGTAGTTGAAGGCCGGTCATCTCTATTGCTGGTCAAGTGAACAATGTTTGAATGTCTTGCCTGAATGGAGAAAAGTTTTGTATCTGCCTGTAATATCAAGAAGGTTTAAAACTTTAAACTGAAAATCCATTCAGGAACATATCAACTTTGGCTAATTGTGATACATGGTCTTCTTGTGCCAATTTTTGCAGACATAAGGAACATGCCAGTCATAATGACTCCTTAATGCATCAATTCTAACATGGCTGGAGACATTCAATGGGGGTGGGGTGGGGGTGGTGTGCATAGCAAACTTTGCTAACTTCAAGAATGTTAGACCTTCAAGGCTTCTACAGTGTTGGCAGTTGTGACAAGATGGAAGCTAATTTTCCAACCCTACTTTTGTTGACATGTTATAACTTGATAAATTATTGCTTGCTAATTAAAATTTGTATTTTGAAATTAGAACTCACAGAGAAAAATGCAATGGAAATGTAATCCTGTCCAGCTGAATCAGCTGACTGGTAGGAGTTTGTGACAGGTTAGCATCAGAGTGAAGCAGACTGGGAGAGCAGACCTGTGTTAGGAGGCCAGTAGCATTGAGGGATAGAAACTGTTGGCAGAGAGCCCTTTCAACCTGTTCCTGACAGTCAGAGCCAATGTGAGACACCATAGTAAAGCAGGTGTGTGATTGGTCAGTATTACTTCCATGTCTGTTTTTATTGGCCAAGTGGTTTAAATGAATACAGTTGAAGGGTGCAGTTAGGAAAGTCACTTTGCAAATTTTTTTTCATGCTAATTAATTAATTCAATAAAGAGACTAGAAGAGCCTGGTCAGGCAATATTTTTCAGCCAAAGAAAGTAGGAACTGATGGATGCTGACGTGATCCATGCAACAAGTGTCAGCTGCTTGAAGAACTTTAGCTCAGAATTGATGAACTGGAGTCCATGCTGCAGAAACCATAACATTTCAGAGAGGCGCAGTATTAGTTAGGCATTGTGTTTCAAGAGACGGTCAAATCCCTGAAATTAATTGTGTCAAATTTGATCCATACTCAGGGACAGATGGGTGTAATCCTGAATGAGACAGGTATGGAGATCCAGAATATTGTTTGGTGGAGGTTTAGGCTCTTTTGTCTAAATGGTATGAATTTCTTGCTCCCAGTGTGGGTAAAAGAACAGATTACAGGGAGGATGAGTGAACTAACCAAAGCTCTGTGGTACAGAGTATCATTTAAATGGGGGAAGAAAGTAAAATGCGATAGTAATCAGAGATGACATAGTTCGAGGAATAGATACTGCTCTCTCCAGCGAAATAGGATTCCTGAAGGCTGTATTGCCTACCTGGGGCCAAGTTTAAGGACATCTCTTCCAGGGCTGGAGAGGAAATTTGAGAGGATGGGGAAGAATTGAGATGTTGTGGTCCTTTTAAGGTAACAACAGCACAAGTGGGCTTAGAAAAGAAGTTCTGCTGAGGGATAATAAGCATCTCAGGGCTGAATTTCAAAAAAAAAACAAAATCTCAAATATAATAATCTACTGATTACTTCCTGAGTTGTGAGCAAATTGGTGTCGGATTAATAATGTCAGAGAGATAGATAACTGTCTCCAAAACCAGTATGGAAGAAAGGCATTCTGATTCATGGGGCACAGGCACACTTCTTGAGGAAAGAAGTCATGATTTGGAGATGGACTATCACCTGATGAAGGAGCGTTGCTCCGAAAGCTAGTGTGCTTCCAATTAAACCTGTTGGACCATAACCTGGTGCTGTTTGATTTTTAACTGAGGAAAGAAGGAACTGTTTCTTTGGAATTGGCTTTATTTAATCCAAACCGGGCCAATGCCCTGGTAAATAATATAACTAGAGTTGTATATAGCAATTTAACCGAATTAGTGGGATACAGGTTGCTTACACTTTAGCTCCATGCTCAGGGAATAATGATCAGGCACTGCTCGCATGCCTTTCCAAATCATTCATAACTTACAATTAACATGGAAGATGATTCACTTCTTCCAAATCTGAAATGCATGTCATAGTCAGGCAATTTTCCATTTAATGTCCTTGACAGGCTGTGATCTTTGTCGACAGGGAATGCATTATATTCCCCTTTACTTGTTTACTGGAATTCTCCCATCTTCTTCCCATACTACTGGGAATCTTAGCTTCCTTCCCAATCTGAAGGGAATCTTTCCTTACCAATGCTACGAGAATTCTCCTTCACTTCCCATGTCACTGGGAACTTCATTCTATCACCCTCTCCAAACTCAGATTAAGCAATTACAGGCTGGTTAGTGCTAGAGTATAATTTTGATACTCGAGTATAAGCAATGTGTACAATGGTCCAATCAGTATTTGAGGATCCAGCCAAGGTAATGAACAAAGAACACAGAACAGAACAGCACAGGAAGATAGCCCATGAAGACCATGCCCGTCACATGACTTCTTTCAAAACAAAAATCATTTTTGCCAAAGGCACTTGTGACCAGATTAGGCACTTCTTCTCTTTGTTCAGTGAAATGTAGTGACTGTTAGAGTCTAATAATGTAGGCAAACCCAACATTGTATTTTCCACAGACAAAAATCAGGCCATCTTAGAATAGCAGTAAAAATGACGAGCTCCAAAACTACTGATACAGCTCCAAGTAAAAACAATCCAAATCTACATTAAAAAGACAGTAAACAAGCCTTATTTTTTCAAAGTTGTGCTGCAGTATTCAAACATATTTTCCTTGCCTTAACACCAAACCCCAATCTATCTGCTGATAAATCCTCCATGTACCAATTATTGTTAGCACTCTTGTAGAAGTCTGCGTTATTATATAAATGCAACGTATTTCAGTGCATTCAGGGCTGACGTTTATAAAGGCATCCCTCTGTCTATGCTTGAGCACTTGAGCTTCAAGGTCTACTTTTGACCGTACTGTGACAGTTTGTGTTTATATAACACCAATAAATCTTCTGAAACGATTCACAGAGGTATTCTAAATCAAAATATAAGAGAAGATATCTCGTCAATGACCAAAAACTTGGAAAAAGAGGTAGATTTTAAGAAGTGCTTTAAAGTAAGAAATGATGTGGAGGAGCCAGTGTTGGACGGGGGTGGACAAAGTTTAAAAAAATCACACAGTGCCAGGTTATAGTGCAAAATGTATATTTGGAAGCACTAGCTTTCGGAACGCTGCTCCTTCATCAGGTAGCAGTGTTCTAAAAGCTAGTACTTCCAAATAAACCTATAGGATTATAACCTGGTGTTGTGTGATTTTTAACTTAAAGCAAGAAAAGTAGAGAAACTTAGAGAGGAGATTTCCAAACTTAGAACCTGAACAGCTGAAGGCATGGCTAATACTTAAATTGGGGATGATAAAGAGGAATATTTATATCTAGGAGGTGTTAGAGCTGCAAGAAACTATAGAGAAAAGAAATGCCAATCCACGGAGTGATCTGGAAAAATAAATGAGAATTTTAAAATTGAGATGTTTAACTGGGAGGCAGGTAGTGAGAAACCTTGTGGACATGTCAAATTTCCTTAGCGCCTGAGGAAGAAGATGTGTTGTTGTGTCTTCTTGACTGTAACATCAATGTATTTGGTGTTTGTCACTCCTGGGAACTTGACGCTGTCAATGTCAGGAATGTCAAGCACAGGGGTGATGGTGAATGGCAATCTAAAATTCGTACAAGTTGGGACAAGGGCAACAGGTTTTGAACTGCCTCCAGATTATGAAGGGTCAAGTAAATGATGAGTTTATTAGAATAGACCAGACTAGGGAGTGCCAAATTATGATGAGGGGTTCAGAGGCAAAGGAGAAAAAGTCAGAACTTTCGAACAATATCAGCTGGAGCCAGAATTGAAGTTAGGAGATGGTGAACTATCTGACAATGATGGAGGAGCCATGGGTTTCCTTTGAATAGGGTTCATGGGAGAAGTGAAGGAGAAAAAGTCAGAACTTGAGGAACAATATCATTTGGAGCCAAAAGTGAAGTTTTGATATGATATGATTTGATTTGATTTATTATTGTCACTTGTGTCTAAGTACAGGGAAAGGTTTTGTTTTGTGTGCAGTACAGGCAGATGACACCACACAAAGATCTTAGGGTGATAGAACACAGTGAGGCTCACAAAGTTATGGTTGTGAAGAAGATACACAGAAAGCAAGATCAACATTAGATTTGAAATTGGAAAGGTCCATTCAGAATTCTAATAACAGCGGAGAAGAAGCTGTTCCTGAACCTGGTACATGTGGTTCAGCTTTTATAGCTTCTGCCTGATGGAAGAGGTTGGAAGAGATGATAACCAGGGTGGGAGGGGTCTTTGGTTATGCTTGCTGCCTTTCCAAGGCAGCGAGAAGTATAGATGGAGTGAATGGATGGAATGTTTTATTGCATGATGAACTGGAGTGTGTTCACAACTCTCTGCAGTTTCTTTTGTTCCTGAACAGAGCAGTTACTGAACCAAATTGTGATGTATCCAGTTAGAATGATTTTTATGTTGCATGTATAAAGTTAATGAGAAGCCTTGTGGACATGTCAAATTTCCTTAGCACCTGAGGAAGAAGATGTGTTGTTGTGCCTTTTTGACTGTAACATCAATGTATTTGGTGTTTGTCACTCCTGGGAACTTGACGCTGTCAACCATCGGCACCTCAGCTCCACTGATGTGGATCGAAGGGTGCCCTCCTTCTCGCTTCCTGAGATCGATGAACAGTTCTTTTATTTTGCTGATATTGAGAGAAAGGTTGCTTTCTTTACACCTCACCACCAAGCACTCCATCTCTTTCCTGTAACCTGTCTCGTCATTGTTTTGTACAATGGTGGTGTCATCAGCAATTCTGGAGATGGAGTTCGGACAAAATTTGATCACACAGTCATGAGTGTACAGGGACTGTGTAAGAGGCTTGAGTATGCAACTTTGAGGGGCACTGATGCTGAGGATTGTCATGAAGGAGGTGCTGTTAGCTATCCTCACTGCAGGTCAGGAAGCCATGAACTCACTTGCAAAGGGGTGAGTAGAGACCTAGGTCTTGAAATTTGGAGATTAGTTTGGTTGGGATTACAATGTTGAAAGTGGATCTACAGTCAATAAGAAGCAGCTTGATATGGGTATTCTTATTGTCCAGATGTTCCAGGGAAGAGTGTTTGGCAAGAAAATGGCTTCCGCTGTGGACCTGTTTCACCAGTAGGCAAATTGCAGGGAATCAAAGCAGACTGGAAGGCTCGAGTTATTATGAGCCACAACAAAGCTCTCAAAGCACTTCATAATGATGGATGTCAGAGCCACCAGGAGGCAGTCATTGAGGCATGCTGCATGAGTTTTCTTTAGCATCACGATGATGATGGCCTTGGTGAAGCAGGCGGAGACTTCAGACCATAGCAAATGGATGTTAAAGATGCCAGCTGTCGACACAGTATCTGAGTGTATAGCCTGGATCTCCATCTTGGCCAGTCGCTTTTCTTGGGTTGTTTTGTTTTGTGGGCAGCACTTTAGTTGGATTAGGTTTGAAAGAGAAGGACAAGGGTTTCATGGGTAAGACAAAATTTGGGAGGACGTGAGGGGGACAGGAGAGAAACACAGAAGGGAAACAAGCAGAGTGCTTGGAAAAAGTGCAGCCTTAGAAGAAATTTAGCCTCATGGTTGAGAGGCATGGAAGGAAGTGACAAAGACAGATGATTAAATAATGCCGATCGTGGTGGCAAATCCCAAAGATACGGGATTCTCATTGGAACAATAGTGGAGGAGACTGCAGAAAAGATGTATAAAGACACTTTTCAGTCAAGTAAAGCTGCCAGAACACATTGATAATATTGAGAAAATGCTGATTGTCAGTGGCAACATTGATAGATAACATTTGTGATATGCTATGGCTACAGAAATTAAATTATTTTGCATTAAAAACATTCAAATCTCAAACTGAATGCTGGGTCTCTGAATCTTAGACTGCTGCCAATTTCAAGTAAATTCCAGTCTCCTTCAGTCATTTTTAAAAATATTGTGTTCATCTAATAAAATTGTGTGCGTTTAGCTTGTTATAAAATCTACTCCTGTGATGCAATGCACTTCAGTCCACTGCAACCTTCATTATCAGCTACTGAGGTACCCTTTCATTTCAGCACAGCATGGACATTGGCTGATAATTGAATCTCTACAAATTTTCATCGCATGCTGAAGCTTCAACAATGGTCAAAATGCAAGAATGAAGATGTGCATGATACAAATAATGAAAAAGGGGAAATAAATGTTCACTAAAGAAACATTCAAGAAAAATTTCCACATCAGTACATGCTAAGAATATATATCTTAGCAAACTTGCCATTGATTTTAGGTCCATTAACATTAAAAGCTCCAGTCTGGAAGCACACAGTTTCATAATGCTCCGGTATGGGCTCAGATCACCGAAGTGGAAAATATTTTTTTTAACATTTTATGTAAAGCTTATTCCTTCAAATAGTTTCCTTGATAATCAGGGCAGCAAATAATTGTTTCTTGGAACTGAAATATTGGTGATTGGTCCATATGTATGACACAGAACCAAACCCTTAAACAAAAAGTCAGAAAGTAGAATTTTGCACGGCCTGATGGCTGAATTCAATCAGATTTTAATTGCTAATTTCCAACAATTTTTTTTATCTCATCATGATTTATTTTCAGAAAACTGCCGCTATGACACTACTTTAATGTTTTGAAAGTTGCCATGACAACAGATTGACATTTGGAGTGAGGGGAATTTGAATTAGTGGGGAAGAGAAGGTTGAAACATCTGGAGTGGGGTTGTCCCCTTTTGTTGTAGTAACAAAATGTTTTATGTCCACCTGAGCATATAGACAAGGTCTTGGTTTGATAATTCATTTGAAAAACAGCCCTCCCAATGCCGGAGCACTCCCTCATTCCGACACTGAGTGTCAGGTTATCAGGATTATGGGATTCCATAATACCACACATATATTTACTTCGACTTTAATAAAGCCTTTGACAAGGTTCCACATAGAAGACTAATTAGTAAAATTAGATCACATGGGATTCAGGATGAGCTTGCAAATTGGATACAAAATTGGCTTAATGGTAGGAGACAGAGAGTGGTAGTGGGAAAGTCCTGATCTTCACATGATCCAGCGAGCAAGAATTCCTTTGCTCTGTCAGTGATATGAAAGCCTCTAATTTATTTAGTAACTTAAAATTGATTGTACGATTCTGGAACTAAATCCATGAACTAACTCCTTCTTATAACTGTGAGAACACTATTGTAAACGTCAAGATACACGGTGAATTAAAGCAGTGGTATTCATGAAGGAGAGCTAATTTGATGCTGGAAAATTTTTAATCTGGTCACAAATATGATTTTTTTTTCAAAAATTGATTAATTGTGCTCCAATTCTTTGAGGAGGCAGCTCGTACTCAAGAAGTGTGAATTCTACACAGTTTACAACTGCAATCTAACCAAAGTTTGATATGTACTGAGCATAATGTCTCTATACAGCTATCCCTCATTTAACACACCTAAAAAACAGTCTACGAAAAATGTTAAGAGAAATCGCTGACCCATATGAAAACATGTAATTATATTTTTGACCTGTAATTTCCATTTAAAAACTGAATGGCTGCCTTGAATCTAACAACCCCAAATATTCTCTTCATAACTTATCATTTACTAACATTCTGAACTTGCCTTGAGCACACCATCAATCCTGACTTACCTTTTCTTTCTCAGAAACCTTTATTGTGAGTGAGGGCTCTGCAGAGTTAGAGTGAAACATGAGGAATTGAGAGTGTGAGAGGTGGAAAGCGAGATAGATAGAGGCAGCAATCTGGTCACAGGAAAGGTAAGTGATTCATTGGCCTTGTAATGAATACATCTGGATCAAGATCAAGGTAGCAATACAGAGACGAGTTCTGGCAGATCTCATGATTACCTGTGAGACTGAAGGTTGAGAGATTTACTTCGATCTAAGTGGCACATTGCAACAATTCCTTTAGACCTCAGAGTAATCTCCATAATGACTGCTGCTGCCTTGATGGATGACAAGCAAGCCATCTCATTTCCACATCCCACAAACCCAGGATGGGCCAAGATCCACCGTTTGGGAACCCCTGATTAATAAAATAACCCAGTATTCAAGAAAGTTGGAATTGATTAAGAGGAATTTATGACATCAACTTCAAATGAAACAGTAACCTTTACCCTTTCTCCTTCATGCAATTAATGTAATTGAAATGGCATTACTTGTACTTTATAAGCAAACATTCCAGTAATTCCTAATGCATAAATAAAATGAGGAGAATGATGGAGGGAGCTATTCATGCTAAAATCAATGTGCCAAGGCAGTTTATGAGTTTTCATCTGTGGTTTCTAATAAGGGGCATTTCAAAACATGTCTGTATTATTAGTATCATGCAAAGAAGAAGCCAAAATCTTCACTCCATGTGTGGGAAATACAGCATATAAGCCCTTTAAAAGAGAATAGTTACCGCAGGTTCAAATGTTCCTCCTTATAAGTCTATTAAATTTCATTTATATAGTGACTTTAACATTGAAAGGAACTCAAAATATGATCAGAAAAATCATTCTCATCATGTCTAACAAGAATATATTAGAATGGAGTGCTAAAGAGGATCTGAAAGGAAGGAGTTGTGGAGAATCTAAGAGTGTAATTGAGAGAATTTCAGAACTTCGGACCTAACTGGCTGAAGTGATGTGATTAGGTGAGTTTGAGCAAGTGACGGATGCCTAGAAGGTCCATAATTGAATGAATAGAGTTCATAAAGTATAATAGAACTATTTAAAAAGTATCGACAGGGAGAGGGGGAGAATATGAATGGATTTGAACAGAAGGATATCGACTCAGTGGTGTTGGGAGATTCAGACTGAAAAATAATCCATTTCAAAGAATGTACAGAATAAAAAATAGAAAACAAAACAGTTCAAGTCACTACATCATACTATCGGCAATATATAGGATGACAAGGTGGTCTAAATTATTTCTTCTTTTTGGGCTCTTCTTGTAAAAATATTCTATTCAGCCACTTCACATTGAAAATACCAGCCTGCAACTTGATATGAAATTGATGTGGTAACTGTGACACTTCAATTTGTACAATGGCTCAGAATGATCAACTCCAGCCAACATTGCCATATTCCATTGCAATTCCCCTTATGTTGACACAATTGCTTTTGATCCAAGTTTCGCGTTCTGAAACAGAATGCTCATTTCTCCCATCTAACGATACCTGAATCTGAGGAGAATGTTTACTCTGAGATTAGTTATTAAATCTACTTCATTACACATTACTCGATTGAAAATAGTGTGAGAACTGTTTGGATCACAACATATTATTTTAGCAAACTGTTCTTTATGGTTACTTCTGGCAATTTTATATTCCAAATCAACATGAAGGTTAAAGTTACACATGAGTAATTTATTGTATATTTTATATACTCTCATTATCTTCTGATTTATTTTCTGTCCAACAGTATGGCTGTTAGGGGGCCCATAGTCAACTCCCACCATTGTCTTCTTCCTTGCTATTTCTTATTCACACCCACAAAGGTTGACCCAAGATCCTGTCTTGCCATAATTTCATTCCATTTCATGCAAACAAAATCACCCCACTAGTCTCTCCTTCCTACCATTCAAAAAGATGCACACCCCTGAATATTTAATTCCTAGCTCTGAACTCCTTGGAGCCATGTCTCTGTAAGTGGCTGTAAGGTCATGCACATTAATCTTTATTTGTGGCATTAAAATAATTTTTATGCCATGAATACTGCATGCGTTTAAATAGAGTAATTAATTTTGATTGTTTTTCTCATTTTTCCCCTTTTACCCAAGTTTTTTTAAAAGTAAGGTTTGTATACTCTGATCCTCCCTGTCATATGCTTGGAATCTCTACTACTTTACGAAATAGCTGCATTGCTGTCTTTTCTTTTTGCTTTGGAAGTCCAATTATCCTCTCAGTAGAACCCTTCCCCCTCTGTTTTATTTAAAGCTCTTTCCACAGCCCTAGTTTTTTGTTTTGCAGGAATTATGCAGTCCAGCATAAGTCAAGTAAAACCCATGCTGTTGGAACAGTTCCCCTCTATCCCAATACTGGTGCAAGTGCACTGTAAACTCAATCCTGTTCCATCAACACCCGTCTTTGCGTCACAATGTAACTCATCTAATTTATCTACTCTATGCCAGTGTGTCTGCGCTCAGGCAATAACCCTAGCATTAGTATCTCGGAGATTTTTCTTTTTAATTTAGCAGCTAACTGATTAATTTCTTTCAGAAGAACTTCTTTCTAATCTCATCAAAGTCATTAGTATGAACATGAATGACAACAATGGGAACCCTCTGATCCCCCTCCAACTCTGTGGAGATAACACTAATGCAAAACAGGAGCATAACCGTTGGGACTTTAACACATGGCTGTAGAGAACAGTATCCATTCCCCTAATTATACTGACCCCTACCATTGCTACATTCATATTTCTTCTCAGCTTTTGAATGCTTGTCTGCAATTTTAATGATGATGGCTATGTCTCCAGAGGAACAGTCTCTGCTGTAACCTATATCATTAAATTCAATATATCAAGACCATTAAGATTAAGCTCACCTTCCCTGTTCTCCCATCTCTTCTCCACATAGCTTGAAATTATATCATATCTGTTTGACTACCACAGAGACTGAGGGTCCTCTAACACTACTCCATCAGTCCACATATTTGCCTCGCCTAATGCCTACCCTCTCCTCCATGATCACATGCCAAATTTGAACTGAGAGATGTGACTACTTCTTGAGAGAAAAAAATGCCCAGATAATTTTCTCTCCTTGATGTCCCACAAAGTCTACAGCTTAAAATTGAGCTCCTGAACTTGGATCTGAAGTTTCTTGAGCTCCAAACATTTATGGTAGATGTGTTGCCCTGGACCACCAAGGTGTCAGCAGCACCCTCATACTGCAGAAGCGACACATCCCCCACCTTGCCATCACAATTACAGTTAATTTATGAACATGATTCCATCAATATAGTTTATTAACACATTTTTTTCGAAACCTTTAATGCATTAACTTTTATTTTCATGTCTGCTTTGGTAATTCACGTCTATTTTGTGGAACGTTTCAGAGAACACCTCTGGAACACCTGGACCAACCAACCCAACCACCCCGTGGCTCAACACTTCGACTCCCCCTCCCACTCCACCAAGGACATGCAGGTCCTTGGACTCCTCCATCGCCAGACCATAGCAACACGACGGCTGGAGGAAGAGTGCCTCATCTTCCGCCTAGGAACCCTTCAACCACAAGGGATGAACTCAGATTTCTCCAGTTTCCTCATTTCCCCTCCCCCTGCCTTGTCTCAGTCCCAACCCTCGAACTCAGCACCACCATCCTAACCTGCAATCTTCTCCCTGACCTCTCCGCCCCCACCCCCACTCCGGCCTATCACCCTCACCTTATCACCCTCACCTAAACCTCCTTCCACCTATCGCATTTCCAACACCTCTCCCCCAAGTCCCTCCTCCCTACCTTTTATCTTAGCCTGCTGGACACACTTTCCTCACTCCTGAAGAAGGGCTCATGCCTGAAACATCGATTCTCCTGCTCCTTGGATGCTGCCTGACCTGCTGCGCTTTTCCAGCAACACATTTTCAGCTCTAATTCACACCTCATTCAGGCAAAGGATTTTATGTGGTGGAGATACAACTGTCAATACCAGAGATTTATTTTAAAGTCGAGGTCTGAATCTGACTCTGACCTTGAAAAAAGATTTAGCTGGTGTGTACCCCTTTTGAGCTAGACTAATAGCTTTAAAAACTGTTCCTGTTGAAGATACAAGTCTTCCATTTTGAGACATGATTAACATGAGTTTCCAAACTACTTGTGTTTCTCAGGAAGGTGTGGGGTCAGAACAGGAGTAGCTGTTCAATCAAGAGTAAACGCTCCTTCTCTGGCTGTCTTCCATACGGAGTTTTGGGATTGAAGGTGATTTAGCGGTTTGGATCAGAAATTGGTGAGCTGAAAGAAGACAGAGGGTGGTGTTCAATTGGAAATATTCATCCTGGAGCTCAATTATCAGTGGTGTGCTGCAAGGATCTGTTTTCGGGCCACTGATGTTTGTCATTTTTATAAATGATCTGGATGTGGGTGTGGACGGATGAGTTAGTAAATTTGCAGCTGACACGAAGGTAGGCAGAGCTGTGGATGGTACTAAAGGATGTTATGGGTTACAGAGGACATAGATAAGATGCAGAGCTGAGCTGAGAAGTGGCAAAAAGAGTTTAATGCACAAAAGTGTGAGGTAATTCACTTCGGAAGAAGTAACAGGAATGCAGTGTACTGAGCTGATGGTAAAATTCTTGGCAGTGTAGATGAGCAGAGACATATTGGTGTCCAGGTGCATAAAGCCCTGAAAGTTGACACCCAGGTTGATCTGGTTGTTGGGAAGGCATATGGTGTGTTGGCATTTATTGGGAGGGGGATTGAATTTTGGAGACACAAGGTCATGCTTCAGCTGTATAAGACACAGATAAGGCCGCATCTGGAGTATTGTGTGCAGTTCTGGTCACCGCGTTATAGGAAGGATATGGAAGCTTTGGAAAGGGTTCAGAGGAGATTTACTAGGATGTTGCCTGGAATGGAAGGAAGATCTTATGAGGAAAGGCTAAGGGAACTGAGGATGTTTTCATTAGAGAGAAGAAAGTTGGGAGGTGACTTAATCGAGATGTATAAGATAATCAGAGGGTTAGATGGGGTGGACAGTGAGAGCCTTTTTCCTTTGATGGTGAAGGCTAACACAAGGGAACTTAGCTTTAAATTGAGGGCTGATAGATTTAGGACAACAATCAGGGGTAGTTTCTTTACTCAGAGAGTAGTAGAGGCGTGGAATGGCCTACCAGCAATAATTGTAGACTCGCTAATGTTAAGAACATTTAAATAGGCATTGGATAGACATATGGAATACAGTGAGGTAAAAACAATGACTGCAGATGCTGGAAACCAGATTCTGGATTAGTGGTGCTGAAAGAGCACAGCAGTTCAGGCAGCATCCAAGGAGCTTCGAAATCGACGTTTTGGGCAAAAGCCCTTCATCAGGAATAGAGAGAGGAGAATACAGTGAAATGGTGTAGGTTAGATGGGCATCAGATTGATTTCACAGGTCAGCACAAGATCGAGGGCAGAAGGGTCTGTATTGCGCTGTAACATTCTATGTTCTATGTTCCTCACCTAAAAGCTGAGCTCTGTCAATTAAAGTGATTGTGACCCCACTCTGTCATAGACATGGATTTTAAAACAAATGACCCAAATTCACAGCTAAGATTGTTCCTCCAGAGGAACAATCAACTCAATCAGCTATTTAACATTGGATACATTCAGACCATAAAGTCCAACCTGAGCTAGTTGAGTTACCAAGCCAGATATTGTTGCCTCACAGCGCCAGGGACACAGCTGCGATTCCAACCCTGGGAAACTGGCTGAGTTTGCACATCATCCCTGTGTCTGCATGGGTTTCCTTTGGGTGATCCGGTTTCCTCCCATAGTCCAAAGATGTGCAGGTTAGGTGGATTGCCACTCGTGGCCAGGGTGTACAAGCTATGTAGATTAACCATGGGATATGTGAGCATACAGGCATAGGTTGGGGGTGGGGGAGTGTGAGTGAGCGAGGTTGGGGTGGATGCGGAGGTGAGATGCTCTTCAAAGGATCGGTGTGAACTCAGTGGGTCAAATGACCTGCTTTTGCACTGTAGAGGTTCAATAATTCTACCTTTCATGAACTCCCATTTGTCTAAATCCATCTTTCTCTATTCTGTGCTATGCACTGACATGTCTGAATTTTGAACGTATGCACACACACACACGTTTCCAGAAATCAGATGGTCTTTAAAATTCTACTTAAGTCAGTTTTTGAGAGTAATAATACCAACCCCTTGCTTTGTTGAGTTCTGAAAAGCTTGTTTGATTACATGCAGAGAACACAAATAGCAAAACAGTTACAAACACACTAAAAGTGCTTCGGATATTCTTATCTGAAATTTTAAAAATCCCTGTTGCAGTCAAACAAGAGAAGGGAAAAAGAAGAGAGCCCATTAAATCCTCCTCACTTGGTTGCAACAACTGTTTTCCTGTAAGTGGCATCACGAGTTCCTCTGAGAACAGAGTGTCAAAGGTTGTTTCAAATTACAATATTAAATAGAATCTATTTCTATCCAGATTAACTCAAAAGCACTGCAGGTTTTGACATCTCAGGAAAGACTTTCTGATAACTGTTGCCTGCAGGCGTTCCTGCATATTAAATTAGATTAAATTGTGAAAACATGATGGTATTTTAAATATATTAGCTGTAGGGTTCATCTGGAATTATGTGGCATAGGATCACACCAGTAGTTTTACTTCCAGCGGGTGTGAAACAAGTTTGATTATACTTTACTGCATCTGTAAAGGATTCATAACAAAGATGTGATGTGAGAAGGGGCTAGCCATTTTATATTACATCAGAGATTCTGTAACCAAAATCACGTTTTCGAAATTGCATGTCAAAGGGTAGTGATAATATTTTAAATTAGCACATCCTTCTCCATACTACAGGTCAAAGTAGACGCAAGGATGAAACTTCAGTTTCTATTTGGATTTTGTTCAATGGTTCTAAATGAACTAAAAACATTCAATGTTAGAGATAATTTCCCAGCACTAATCAAAAAGATGTTCTAAGATAAAATAACCACTGAAAAAAAACAACATCAAAAACAAAATGTAAAGCAGGAGCTTAAAAAAAACTCCAAAGCTTTAAATTGATGCTATTACAAAACAAGTTTATCAACATCTAAAAGATCTAGGATTCATAAATTATTCAAATGGAGACCCTTCATCAAACTTTTAAAGAGAAACATATTTATTGTTAACCTTTCCTTTTGCTTTCAAGTTGATATATTTCTTTATTTCCCAACGTTTTGTAATTTTGGAATAGGGCAAGGACTGTTTAACAGGAATATATTTTTCATAAACCAGATTTTAGGACTTGTGTGACACCTTAGTACAATGTGACATTAAATAACAACACAGAAGTAGACCATTTAACCCCTCAAGCCTTTTCCACCATTCAGCAGAATAATGGTTAATCTATGATACAACTTCATATACCTGCCTTTGGTCCATAAACCTTAATAGCTTTGCTCAACAAAAAATTAACCAACTCAGATTGATCCAGCATCCACTGTCATTCATGGAAGAGAGTTCCAAACATCTACCACCTTTTGTAGATAGGAGTACTTCCAAACATCTCTCCTGAATGATCTGACCCTAATTCTCAAGGCTTATATCACAGCCTTGAGATTGAGGGTTTCCATCCTCGACATGAATTAGACTGAAGCTGTGCTACAAGGATCATTCATCAGCACTCTACAAAACTCTGCCCTCTACTCCCTAACAGACCAATGCCAGTAGGCACAAAGAGGTAGCACCACCTGCAGGTTCCCATCCAAGGACCAGTGAGACCACAACATTGTGACAGGAAATTTGCAGCGAGAGTTCCAGTGGAGGAAGTAAAGAAACGGGAGTGGTGACTGGGGAGTGAGCAGAGAGGCATATCTCAACAGCTTCTGGTGAGAGGAAGCATGAGATCCCAGAGTTATATCACAGCCAAGCCATTAAGTGAATGGCTGTTTGACGGGGTGAGTATAATTCTGTAATTTTCTTAGTCTAATCAAATAACCTGTTGAAATTACTATCCTTACTAGTTAACTGTTAGTGTGTGTTCGTGAGAATTAGATTTTTCTTAAGTGGGCGATTTTTGGGTTAATTAAAGGAATGGCAGGCCAGCTCCATCAAGTGGTCTGCTCCACCTATAATGTGGGGGATTCTTGGATGCTGATTGCATCGGTGAGTATCATCTGTGCAGGAAGTATCATCAGTACCACAAACTCAAGTGCCAGGTTGTGGAGCTTGAGTGAGAACTGGAGGCACTGAGGAGCATCTGAGAGAATGAGAGTTACATGGATAGTACACATAATGTGGTTGTCACCCCACAGTGCAAAAGGGTGTAGGAGGGTAGGGAATGGGTGACCATCGTATACAAACATAAGCTGAGGCAGGTAGTGCAGGAATCTCCTAATGCCATCTCAATAGCCAACCGGTACTCTGTACTGGATTAGTGGTGCTGGAAGAGCACAGCAGTTCAGGCAGCATCCAACGAGCAGTGAAATCGACGTTTCGGGCAAAAGCCCTCTGTGCTGAGTTCTGTCAATTGTGATAATACCTCAGGGAATTGCAGCCAAAGCAAAACCCATGGCACAGCGGGACACTCAGCAGCACAGAGATGTCAGAAAAAGATGGTTCAGAGATTGGAGACTCAATTGTTAGGGGAAGAGAGAGTCATTATACTGACAACAGGATAGTGTGATGCCTTCCTGGTGCAAGGATCCTGTAGGTTACTGAATGGCTGCAGGAAAATTTGGCGAGGGGGTGGAGAGAGAACCAGCCACTGATCATGATACACTTGGTACTAATTATATGGTTAAGAGAAGGGGGATGAGGTCCTGAAGGCTGAATTTAGGGAGTTAGGAGCCAGACTGAAAGCCAGGATCTCAAAACGTAGTAATCTCCAGATTATTACCTGTGCCACATGATAATGAGGCTAGGAATTGGCAGATTAGGCAGTTTAATATGTGTCTTGGGGGAGGGGAGAGCACTCTAGATTTCAGAATAATTGGGACCATTTCTGGGGAAGGTGGGACTTGTTCAAGAGGAAAGGTCTTTACCCAAACAGTGACTGGACCAACATTCATGTAAGTGGCTTTGCTAGTACTATTGTGTGGACTTTAAGCTAGTTTGGCAGGGGGATGGGAATCTAAGGAGAGTCTCTGAGTTAGCCAGAGTGGCTGAGGGATTAAGGAAAAAGAGAATTGAGACAGTAACCAAAAAGCAAGAAGCAGCTGGGCAGTGGAGGTCTGAGATGAGTGGAAACTAGATAGTGACATAAAAAAGAGAGAATGTTTAAAAACAAAGGTCCTTCTGGTGGAGGTGTTAAGATTAAAAAATAAGGTATAAGAACAAGCATAAGGGCATTTGACATGAATGCTCGCAGTGTTTAAAGTGAGGTAAATGAGGTGCCAGCTCAAATCATCAAAGATCACAATGATTTCATGGCCATTGCAGAAATATGGTTGCAGCGAGGTCATGACTGGAAGTTAAATATCCTGGGGTATTAGGCTACTTGGAAACCGAGGTGACATAGCTCTGATATTTAAGGATGACATCAGGGCATTGTGAGAAATGGTATAGTTTCTATGGAGAAAAAGATTGAATCACTGTGAGTGGAAATTAGAAATAGTAGGAGGAAAATGTCATGATCGATGTCAGCTATAGGCCACCAAATAACATAATGGTGATAAACAAGATATAACTGATGCATGTAAAATGGCACAACAATTATCATGGGGGATTTTAATCTACATATTGATTGGTCAAATCGAGGTGAACCTCTTCTCAAAACAGCCTTGTTTTGAGCAGAATGAAACCGATGAGGGAGAAAGCTATCCTAGATCTGGCCCTGTGTAATGAGACAGGAATAATTAATGATCTCATAGTCAGGGATCCTCTCGGAAGGAGCGATCACAGTGTGGTTGAAGTTAAAATACAGATGGAGGGTGAGAAGGTAAAGTCTAATATCCATGTTTTATGCTTAAACAAAGGAGATGAGAATGGGATGAGGGAGGAGTTTGGGAAGGTAAACTGGCAGCAAAATGAGTTTTCACAACGTTCAGCAAAGGAATATACCTGTGAAAAGGAAGGACTGTAGGAAAAGGGATAATTAGCCAATGACAACTAAGAAAATAAAGGAGGGAATCAAATTGAAAGCTAATTGTACAAAATGGCAAGGATTAATGGGAAACTAAAGGGTTGGGAGATGTTTAAACGTCATGAGAAAGCATTGAGAAAAGCTATTAAGAAAGGGAAGATAGATTATAGGCCAGGGTTGTTTTCCCTGTAGCGACAGAGGCTGAAGGGTGACCTTATTGAGGTTTACAAAATCATGAGGGGCATGGAAAGGGTAAATAGACAAGGTATTTTCCCTGGGGTGGTGGAGACAAGAAATAGAAGGCAAAGGTTTAGGGTGAGAGGAAAAAAATTTAAAAGGAACTTAAGGATCTACTTTTTCATGCAGAGGGTGGCGTGTGGATGGAATGAGCTGCCAGAAGAAGTGGTAGAGGTTGGTACAATTACAACATTTAAAAGACATCTGGATGGGTAGATGAATAGGAAGGGTTTCGAGGGATATGGACCAAGTGCTAGCAACTGGGACTAGATTAGGTTACAATACCTAGTCAGCATGGATGAATGGGACCGATGGGTCTGTTTCCACGCTGTACATCTCTATGACTCTATGAAAGTAAACTAGCTCAGAACATAATAAGAAATATTTCTACAAATATATAAAATGAAAAAGAGTGGCTAAAGTAAACATTGGCTTTTTAGAGGATGAGAAGGAGGTTTTAATAATGGGAAACAGGGAAATGGCTGAGGCATTGAACAGGCATTTTGTGTTTACTTTCACACTGGAAGACAAAATAACATGCCAATAATTGATGACAAGGATGCAGTGGCAGATGAGGATCTAGAAATGATCATTATCATTAAAGAGGTAGAGTTGGGCAAGCTATTGGAGCTAAAGGTAGACAGGTGTCCTGGTCCTAATGGAATATATCCCACTATTCTAAATGAGATGGCAGGAGAAATAGCAAATATTCTTGCGATAAATTATCAAAATTCACTGGATTCTGGGGTGGTTCTGGCAGATTGAAAAATGGCAAATGTGACATCACTGTTTAAGAATGGAGGTAGACAAACGACAATAACTGGAGGTCCACTAGCTTAACTTCTGTGGAGGAGAAAATGCTTTAATCGATCACCAAGAAAGAAATAGGGGGACTTCTGGATAGAAATGTCTGACTTGGGCAGACACAACATGGGTTCATGAAAGGAAGGTCATGTTTAAACAATTTGCTGGAATTCATTGAGGATGTTATTAGCACAATGAGCAATGGAAAACCAATGGATGTGGCGTATTTGAATTTCCAGAAGGCATTTGACAAGGTGCCATCCAAACGGCTACTGCGTAAGATAAAAATGCACAGCATGACAGGTAATGTATTAGCATGGACAGAGGATTGGTGAATTAACAGATAGCAAGGAGTGGGGACAAATGGATGCTTTCTGGTTGTAGATTAGTGACTAGTGGTATGTCTCAGAGATCACTGTTGGGATGGCAATTGCTTACAATTTACACAGATGATTTGGAGTTGGTGACCAAATATAGTGTGTCAAAGTTTGCAAATGACACTAAGATGTGGGGTAGACCAAAGTGCACAGAGGGCACTGCATGTCTGCCCAGGGTTATGGATAGTTTAAGTGAGTAGGTAATGATCTGGAAGATGGAGTACAATGTTGGCACTTGTGAAGTCATCTACTTTGGAAGGAATAAGAGCAAAACAGATTATTATATAAATGGTGAAAAATTGCAGCATGCTGCTGTGCAGTGGGACCTGGGTAGCCTTGTGCATGAATCCCAAAAATTTGGTTTGCAGGTACAGCATGTAATTAAGAAGGCCAGTGGAATATTGTCCTTCATTGCTGGAGGGATAGAGTTTAAAACAGAGGAGGTTATGCTGCAACTAAATAAGTTGCTGGTGAGGCCACACCTGGAGTACAGTGTACAGTTTTGGTGTCTTTACTTGGGAAAGGATTGACAGGCACTGTAGGAGGTACAGAGAAGGTTCACTAGGTTGATTCCAGAGTCGAGACTTTTGGCACATGATGAAAGACTGAGTAGACCAGAACTGTACACATTGGAATTTCGAGAAATGAAGGGTATCGTATAAAAACATATAAAATTAAGATGGGATTAGTAACAAAGAAGCAAGGAGGTTGTTTCCATTGGTGGGTGAAACTAGAACTAAGAGGCATTGCCTCAAAATAATGGGGAGCAGATTTAGAAATAAGTTGAGGAGGAACTTATTCATCCAAAGGGTTGTGAATCTGTGGAATTCCCTGCCCAGTGAAGAAGTTGGGGCTACTTCGTTGAATATTTTTAAGGCAACGATCGATAGACTTTTGAACAGTAAAGGAATTAAGTGTTAGAGTGAGCAGGTAGATAAGTGGAATTGAATCCATGATCTTGTTTCATGGTGGAGCAGGCTCAATGGGATAGATGGTCTACTCCTGTCCCCTATTTATTATGCTCTTAAGTTAAGTCATACATCATCTTCAGTTGGAACTATATGATCATTCTTTCAGTGTTGCTGGGTCAAAATTCCGAAGCTATCTTGAGTATTGTCTTTTTATTTGAGGATGAATGTCAAATGTTTAGAAGCAATTCAGAGAATGTTTACCAAACTCAAAATAAATGATTTGTCTGATGAAGAAAAGTTTGACAGACTTAGCTTGTATCCAATGGCATTTAAAAGATGAGATGATAATGGAAACACATGAGATCCTGAAGAGGCTTGGCAGAAGCTGTTTCCTTTTGAGGGAAAGCTGAAATTAGAAGTCTTTACAAAAAGAGAGTTGCACATTTAAAATCAAGATGAGGAGATTCTTTTTTCTCTCTTATGGAAACTCTTGAATCATTTCAATATCTTTCTCAGAAGCAATGAAAACAGTCATTGCATTTTTTTTAAGGCAGAGGTGGATGAATTTTTAATAAGCAAGCGGTGAAAAGTTATTAGGGATTGGTGAGAGTGTGGAATTGAGATTACAAACAAATCAGAACTTGCGTAATTAAAAGGCAGAGCAGGCTTGAGTGGCAAAATTGCCTACCTCTGTCATAATTAGTATGCAGATATATGTAAATTCTTCTCCCCGCCTCCACTGAACAGCAACATGGTTGCATCTACACCTCATGAACTCAACAATGCAAGGCAGTTCATGGCAAGAAGTGCAAAGCCGGTAGTAATGTGTATGGGCATAAATATCCCACAAACAAAAAATAAATAGCCAGTTAAGCTCCTTTGGTGGCATTAACTGACACAAAAAAAATGTTGGCTGGTAGAACTCCATTTTGGAAAAGTCATTAGATATCTGTTCAAATATAGGTAAAAGGCCATGAAAAAGGCCATCTTACCTTCTTAATTAAACATTTCAGGAGGTTTTTCTTTGACATATAAAAGCTAAGTCTTGTATTGAGATACATTTTTAAAAGAAGCATCACATTAATAATCATTATTCACATGACCAAAAAGTATTCTGTTTCCAATATATATTTTTCTAAAATATATTTAATCAATATCTTTAAATCTAAAATTATATTTTTGATGACCTTCCTGGCTTGACAGTAAAAGCATTAAAGCTATTACAAAGATCTCAGTTTGATTTATGAAGACCATTTGTGCAGTTGCAGTTCCAAATAAAATGAAAAATGATTAGATCTTTTGAAAGTAGTGTTAAATGCCAGTGCATATATCTTTCTTCTGTACCAGTTAATAAATCTGATCTTTGAAGGAGTTAATTTCAATTAGAACAAAAAAAAATTGAGCAGCCTCTGGTGACAGGCAGACTTATTTAATTCACATACTGAACAGATTCAGTTTTTGACAGGCTTCAAATATAGTCTTTGACTGTATAATAATAGATTACACCATTTTGGAATTGGCAGCATAATTGCAACTCTTTCCACATGTCAGTGGTCCAAAAATTGTATTCCTTTTACAGTTTGACAAGTACTATTTTACAAAAAAAATGCTTTTGATTTTCTGCACATTCTGCTGCATGTATTATCTCAATGCTTTTATTCCTAGGGATGGATGAAAAACAAATAATTAATTCTAAATTACTCAAACATGTGAACAATCAAACAATTTGGCCCTTGAATTGGAAAAAAAAAACACATTTTGCCAAAATTACTCTTCAACTGGAATTGAAATTATTTCTGAGATCAACTGGTAGCATATTCCTTGTGTCAAGGTTATTAACAATGTTATTATTATAATAATATGAAGTAAAATAGTAATAATTACTTCAATTAATCAAGTAAAGGCCTTCAAATCATTTGTTCCAACTAACTGATGCCACACAGCTGTGATTCACACAATGGAACTATGCTCCACTATTAATTCTGACTACACTGTAAAAATCAGAATTAACTGCAGGACTTTCTTCATAAGTGAAGAATGAAATTTGTGAAAAGAAAGGTCAGAATAAACTCGGGTCTGCAACATTTTGCACCACTTTCTGTGATCATGAGTGTAATTCGTTCTGAGGAGGCAGCTAGGCTGAACAAAGAGATCTAGGAATTCAGGCACAGAATTTGTTGAAGTTTGCATCACATATGGAGAGGGTGGTTATAAAAGTGCTCAGCACGCTTGCCTTCATTGCTCAGTCCTTTGACTCTAGGAGTTGACACGATGTGTTGAGGTCATACAGGACACAGTTGAGGCTTCTTTGAAGTTATAGAAAGGATATTAATAAGTGGAGAGGGTTCAGAAGAGATTTACCAGGATGTTACCAGGTATGGAAGAGTGGCGTTATAAAGAAAGACTGGATAGGCTGGGACATTTTTCACTGGAGCATAGGAGGTTGAGAAGTAACTTCATAAAGTTTATAAAATCATGAGAGGTATGGATAGGGTTAATGGTTGGTGTCTTTTCCTTCAGATAGGGGAGGTCAAGACTATTGAACACTTTGTTAAGGGGAGAGAAGAGATTTAAAAAAGACATGGTACATATATTTTACACAAAGGATGGTTCATGTGTGGAATGAACTTCCTGAGGAATTGATGGACATGGGCACAACTATAATGTTTAAAAGACATTTGGATAAGTACATGAATAGGAAAGGTTTGGAGGGATATGGGCCAGGAGCAGGCAGGTTCGACGAGTTTATTTTGGGATTATGGTCAGCATGGACTGGTTGGATCAATAAGTCTGTTTCTGTGCTGTATGACTCTGTGACCATGATTCCATGACAGCTCACTCAGATATACATGCTTCAGATGACACTACCAAAACCTCAAGTAAATGTGAACGATTCTCTGCCCTTTTTCACCTCAAGGTTATGGAGTTTTCTTGCTGTCCTACCTAACCTTTTATATAAAGAATAACACTAAAATCAGATGGATTATTTGGTTAGCTATTTAATTACTAATTGAAATTGGTTGCTCCATTTCCTACATTATGAAAGTTAAATATCCTTCAAAGGGTTCTGATATTTCAACTCTGCTTTGTCTCCCCACATATTTTGCCTGCTGAATTTCTTCCAGCCTCCTGACTATCTATTCTCCCCACCAACACCTGAACCTCCAGATATCTTCCCCTGAAACTGGAAAAGATGCAAAACCTGTTGGGCATACTACGCCCCTCACCTCCATCCATTGCCACAACAAACCAAACTTCATCTTCCTCCTGGGCAATCTACACCTGATGGACTCAACAATGAATTCTCTAATTTCAAATAACTTCCCTTCCCTTCCCCTGATTCTTTTCCCAGCCCCTCCCCTTCCCTTCCACCTTCCCCCCTTCCACTAACCGGATTCATTCCTCCCATTGACCAACCAGGTCGTACCCTCTGCCTATCTTCACCTATCCCCACTTCACCACCCTGCCCCCATCACCCCTTTTATCTGCAGCTCCCCTACACCCACCCCTAGTCCTGAAGGAGGGTTACACCTGAAACGTTGACTTCTTCACTTCCTGAAACTGCTTGTCTTGCTAAGTTTCTCCAGCCACTTGCTTTTCTTTGCTTAAAAAGTACTTAATGGTATTTCATGTATGATTAATTCATGAGTGCATAAAACTTTTCTAACAGTTCCAAGTGTTTTCACAATCTAACATGGCTGAAAGAACACTGTTAGATTTCAATTTATGTGGAAACCGCAGCTGATAGAACATACTGATAAAACCTACGTCCGACAGACCAGCTGCAGCACCCTGAGGTCACTAACAGAACAATGTCAAAATAAGTTAATTCTTTTCTTTTGATTCTCTGTATTTGAAAAGTGGTATTTTATGGGCAGTCTTTAGAAATAAGATGGATTTATCAGTATTTTTCTAATGGAGAAATGTACTGAAAGTATAATGCCAAATCTGTGCTATAAAATGTCAGTTTGATTCACAGGTTTGTTGAAGATCAAGTCGTTCAGGACATTGAATTGTTCAGTTTGTGGAGATGAAAAGCAAAGCAATGCTGTTCACCCAGTCTCACCCGTTTCTATCATCCCTTGCAAAGTGAGCATTATCTCCATTATCTCTTTATTATTATTTTGGGAACTCAGAGACAATATCAAGGACTCAGATCAAATATAGTGTGATTAAATGGGTATCAAAAATTTATTTTCTACAGCCATGATTCAGAACTTCAAAAGACTGTCCCCACTGTACTATTAAGAAAATCTTTCATTTTCAATTATTCTACTGACTCCCTCAATTGGATTATCAATATTACTGCTAAATTGAGAGCAGCCGCATGCTGAAGGCCAATACTTACATGGAATCAAATTAAAACTACCCAAATTATTTTCTGTGGGATCTCAATAGCGAGCAGTCAGAGGTGACTTGAATCCCATCTGTCTGGAATAGATTTGAATCCTGTTTCTGTAGATAAAGGGTCAAGTCTTGTGATGTATTTTCAATGAAATTATTGACCCACTTTTCCATTTCCTACTGTAGGAAATGATATTAAGAAGGAGAATGTTGTCAAGTTTTTAGTGCTCATAAGCATTACAAAATAAATTTTCTTTTTTTCCGCTTGCTGATCCTGAAAGTTTCTGCATATTTGAATTTTTCTGTTGCTCATTAATTTACTATAAGAAACCTTCCCCATACAAATATTTTTAGCTGTTTTACTATTTCATTTTAAAGGTGTTTGAAGATTACCCTTTCATGTGACGATGAGATAAAGATGAAATGGGACTAAGGATGAAGTATAATCACAGATAATCAGATAATTTAGGGCACTCCAAGGTTCCTGCTCTTCACACCATGGGGGACAACTTCATGTCATACAACCAACGTAATTTTTTTTCGCATTTTCTGGTGATTATTCTGCAAAGTTTGAATCCCTACCGTGTGGAAACAGGCCCTTCGGCCCAACAAGCCCACACTGACCTCCCAAAGTGTCACCCTCCCAGATCCATTCCCCTACATCAACTCATGACTAATGCAGCTAACCGATACATCCCTGAACACTATGGACAATTTAGCGTGGCCAATTCACCTAATCTGCATATCTTTGGATAATGGGGGGAAACAGGACCACCTAGAGACAGAGAGAGAATGTGCAAACTCCACACAGACAGTCCCCTGAAGCTCGTATCAAACCCGTTGCCTGGCACTGAGCCACTGTGTCACCCCAATGATTTGCTTAAAAATTGGCATCGAGGTACAATGTAGTTTGGGACAGAGGATAGGGCCAATTTTATGTGGTCTGTTTTGTTTTCTTATCCAATCACAGTATCTGACTGTAAGTAAATGCAAGATTTGTGGATGTGGAAAAGCAAAGCCATTGAATCATACAGCACAGAAACAGACTCTTTGGTCCAACTAGTCCGTTCCAACCATAATCTCAAATTAAACTAGCCCCACCTGCCTGCACTTCACCCATGTGCCTCCAAATATATATTATTCATGTACTTATCTAAATAAGTGATTGCTGGAAAATCTCAGTAGGCCTGGCAGTGTCTGGGGAGAGAAGGATGAGTCAACATTTTGCGTCCAGTAACTCTTCATCAGAGTTCCAGCAATTTCTGTTGTTATTCAGGATGTGGCTGTGTCTGGCAAGGCCAGCATTTATTGCAACCCCCAATTGCCCTCAAGAGTGTAATGGTGAGCTCCTTGAATCAGTGACCAAATAGGGCCTTTAGAATTGCTGCATTCTGATCAGTGACAAAATGTATTTTACTGGCAAGATGGAGTCTTATCTGGAAATACAAACATACAGACTTTCAGACCCAGCCTGGGTGTCATAGAGGGGTCACAATCGTTCTTGGGATGGTAATGGGAATAGTTTTTAAAACATATACAGGTCAGCTCAAAATGATTGGTGGAGGCCATGACACAATCCATCCTCTCCATTAGCTCCACCATTGATTCAGGATCATGCTTTTACTATCTCTTAATTCAGAAAAAGTGTCAGGTTCTCTCTGTTTTCTGGATGGAGTTACTGAGATAGTTAGCTACTTCTACCTTGAATATATTACTAATTTTTATATCGTTCCAGCTCACTCAATTATCCTGGGCAGAAAAGAAACAATCACCTCCCTGAAAATCTTTACTCTCATATAAAAGGAGATTTGGCATTTAGCAGTAATGTTCCTTGCCCAAACAAAGTAAATAGTAAAAAGAAAACAAAGTTGTAGGGAAACAGTTACTTCTAGGCATGAATAAAGCTGGGTAAGTGTTCGGAGGGCGAAAGAACAGTTAGTACAGGGATCCCCTGTGGTCGTTCCCCTGATAAACAAGTATACCATTTTGGATACTGTGGGGGGAAGTTGAGGGGGTGGGGTGGGGGGATGTTTATCAGGGGTATGCAGAGGGGTGCAGGTCTCTGGCACAGAGTCTGTCCCTTTTGCACAGAAGGGAAGGAGAGAAAGGAGGACCGTGTTAGTTACTGGGGAATCAATAGTTAGAGGGTCAGATAGAAGATTTGTTGGGAACAAGCGAGACTCACGGTTGATGTGCTGCCTCTCAGGTCCCAGGATCCGTGATGTCTCGGATCGTGTCTTTGGGGTCCTGAAAGGAGAGGGTGACAAGCCTCAAGTCGTGGTCCATGTTGGTACAAACGACATAGGTAGGAAGAGGGACAGGGATGTAAGGCAGGATTCCAGGGAGCTAGGGTAGAAGCTAAGAGCAAAAACAAACAGAATTGTTATGTCTGGTTTGTTTCCTATGCCGCACGATAGCGAGGCAAGGAACAGGGAGAGGTATCAGCTGAACACGTGGCTGCAGGGTTGGTGCAGAGGGAGGATTTCAAGTACATGAATAATTGGGACTCATTCTGGGGAAGGTGGGACCTCTACAAACACTAGGGTAGGAATAGGGCCTGTCAAAGACAAAAGTGGGAAGTTGAGTGTGGACACTGTGGAGATTGGACAGGTGCTAATAAATGAATATTTCTCATTGGTTTTTGCTCAGGAAAAGGAGAATATTGTACAGGAGAAGAATGAGATATGAGATATTAGGCTAGAAAGTATTGAGGTTAATAAGGAAGAAGTGTTACTAATTCTAGAGGAGTGAAAGGAGAATTGGCCATGCTAAATTGCCCGTAGTGTTAGGTAAGGGGTAAATGTAGGGGTATGGGTGGGTTGTGCTTCGACGGGTCGGTGTGGATTTGTTGAGCCGAAGGGCCTGTTTCCACACTGTAAGTAATCTAACCTAATCTAAAAGAAGAGCCAAGTCACCTGGGCAGGATGAGATTTATTTGAGGATTTTCTGGGAAGCTAGGGAGGAGGTGTTGGAGCCTCTGGCTTTGATCTTTGAGTCAGCATTGTCTACAGGTTTAGCACCAGAGGACTGGAGGATTGCAAATATTGTGCCCTTATTCAAGAAGGGCAGTAGACATGATTGAGATAATTATAGACCAGGGAGCCTTATGTTTATTGTAGAAAAGGTTTTGGCAAGGATTATAAGAGATAGGATGTTTAATCATCCAGCAAGCAAAAATTTGATTGTAGATAGTCAACATGGTTTTGTCAAGGGCAGATCAAGTCTCACAAACCTCACAGAGTTTTTTGAGAAGGTGACCAAGCATATGGATGAGGGTAGGGCAGTGGACGTGGTATACATGGACTTCTATAAAGCCTTTGATAAGGTTCCACATGGTAGGCTGTTGGAGAAAATGCAGATGTGTGGGATTGTGGGTGATTTCGCAGTTTGGATTAGAAACTTGCTTTCTGTAAGAAGGCCATAGTGGTGGTTGATGGAAAATATTCAGCCTGGAGTCTGGTTCCTAATGGTGTGCCACAGGATCTGTTTTGAGACCACTGCTGTTTGTCACTTTAGATGCAGCATAGATGGATGGGTTAGTAGGTTTGCAGATTACACTAAAGTTGATGGTATAATAGACAGTGTGGATGAATGTTGCAGGTTGCAAGGGGACTTGAATAAACTCCAGAATTTGGCTGAGAGGTGGCAAATGGAGTTCAATGCAGGTAAATGTGAAGTGATTCACTTTGTGAAGAATAACAGGAAGGCAGAATACTGGATCAATGGAAAGATTCTTGGTTGTGTGGATGTACATAGATCCCTGAAAGTTGTCACCCAGGTTGATAGTGCTGTTAAGAAGGCACAGGTTTTATTGGTAGAGGGATTGAGTTCCGGAGCTGTAATATCATGCATCAACCGTACGAAATGCTAGTGCGGCCACACTTTGAATATTGTGTACAGTTCTGGTCACCGCATTACAAGAAGGGTGTGGAAGTATTGGCAAACGTTCAGAGGAGATTTACCAGGAGGTTGTCTGGTCTGGAGGGAAGGTCTTATGAGGAAAGGGTGAGAGACTTGGGTCTGTTCTCATTGGAAAGAAGAAGACTAAGAGGGTATTTGATAGAGATATACAAGATGATCAGAGGATTCAATAGGATACACAGTGAAAGTCTTTTTCCTAGGATGATGACGTCAGCTTGTATGAGGGGACATAGCTACAAAATGAGGGGTGATAGATTTAAGGCAGATGTCAGAGGCAGATTCTTTACTCAGAGAGTAGTAAGAGTGTGGAATGCCCCGCCTGCCAATGTAGTTTAACTCAGCCATATTAGGGAGATTTAAACAATCCTTGGATAAGCACATGGATGATGATGGGATAGTGTAGGGGGATTGGGCTTAGATTAGTTCACAGGTTGGCACAACATCGAGGGCCAAAGGGTCTATTCTGTGCTGTACTGTTTTATGTTCTATGTTCTAATTTAGTTCAAGGTAATGCGCAAATATGCACTTTTTTTCTTTTCATTAACCAATGCTTTCTCATCTAATTAGTCAGATTCATTTTCATGCCATTGGCAAATCCCACCATTTATGATACTTCTTATGTCATTAACAACATTGCCTCTAGATATATGCCTTACTTGCAGTTGGCAAGATATCTTGAACACTACTATAGATTATATTTTGCTGCAAAATAAAACTGACATCCAGCAGCACATCATAACACAACAGATAACAGAACATAATTAGAGTCAGCAAAGCATTAAAAAGATTTAAATAAAATCTTAACCATGCATTTTATTTCTCAAAGCATTCTTATTAAAAGTTAGAGTGACAAGCTTGAATATTGATTAATGTACAGAATTCATCTGATTTGCTGAGTATTTGCTCCCCCTTTGGTATTGAGAGTGGTGTGGATGTGGGAGGCAAGGGTGCAATAGGGACAGGGTGTGGTGGAGGTTTACTTTAGTTTGTATTTTGCAATCTAATTTAATAACGTTCATTAATCACATTGCTGGGTTTCTTCCAAATAGCACTCTGCTCTTCTAATTATCACTGGCATCTCACATTACTTGGGTGAAAAGCTGCGTGAAGTCATTATAAACTAGATTATAATCAACTTCATGTGTTTACAGCACAAATCTTTTGCTTTTAAAATGAGATGCATCTTTCTATTCATCACATTTTGGACTTATTCCTCATTTTTCATCAGGTCGTCATGGAAATCAAAGAAAACTTTTGACACCAAAGGAAGCATTTGGTCCTGTAGTTCTTTGATGCTTGATAAAGAAGTTGTCCAGGCCAATCCCATTTTCTGGTACTAAGGCCATACCCAACAGATCACAGTTCTTCAAAAATGAAATCGTGCACCCAGAATTGTGGCTAATCACAGTGACACCAGATTTAAATAGAATCCTGTGTTTAAGGGGAAAATCACACAGCTTCCTATCATCACTTTACAAAGTGGCTGAATAAACATTTTCAGACTGCAGTTTAAACTATAAGCCACTAAAGTTCATGGCAGGAAATAAATAGGTAAGCAGTAAAGATACAAACAGTAGATTTATGGTTATTACAAGCTTTACGATTTCTCTGCTGAGCGTGTGAAAATGTGACAGTTGCATTTCCTGTGCTGACACCAATAGTAAATTGAACCAGCAAGAAGTTTGAACGATAGTCTTCCACAATACATTAGCACTAACTCTCCACAAAGTTCCTAACTTACGACTCTCTAGTGATTTAAAGGGAACTGTTGACTTGGCATAGCTGAGACCGTGATGTATTTTTAGAGGTTGACTGGAACAAAGTAATTTAAAAGCAAGAAATTAAAGGCAGCCATATTTTTGAATTGAGGTTTTGCCAAGTAAGAGAAAGTGTGCCTGCCATTTTGAAGTATCTATAGGGCTAAAATTTTCATCCTTGAATTAGCAATTTGGAGTCTGACCATTTCCTAATGAGGTAGTTCCTGTCTGGAGTTCATCAATGCCTGGTCAGACTATTCACATGGTGAGATATTGGAAGTTGACAAGAGTCAGGTCACTGTCTTCAGAGGTGAACCCAAGTGGAATGAAGGAAGTTAAAAGCCAAGGTGGACAGATCAGAAGATCTAGCTATGCTTATTGGGATATAAGCCAATTTTTTTTAAAAATGAGTGTTACATAACTTAGTCCTCACCTCTTACTTACCTCGCCCTCTCCCATTCCTCTTATATGTTCATTGCATACCCCTTTCAGGCCCCCTCTATACCCACTGATTCATTATCTGCAGATGGTAAAACTCAAGACCTTGGTCATGTTTTGCTATGCATATTATTCCATCCAAATTCAAAGATGGCTTCTCTTCCAATTGTGTAAAATTGTTAAACACACAGCCATTCAAAATCTTCTCAAAAAACCTTTCCTTCAAGTTATCATAAAACTGTCAGAATAAACAAACAACTACTTATGTTCCTATTAAAATGCTTCAACCTATCAACAGCTCCTAAAACTGTCAGCAAGATGATGTTGACAGTTTCCATTACAACTGTAAAAAAAAACTCTGTTGACCTAAATCCATTAGTCAGGGGTCTGATACATAATAATATTCAATTGCCCAACTGAATGGGCATCCACTCCAGACTTCAGAACAATGATACTTTTAGTTGGACATTTGGTTAGTTGGACTCAAAGATGGACATTTGCTCAAAAACTAATTAGATGATCAATTAAACACATCGGTCAGGCATCTTCAAATCTATGTCGACTGATGTTGAAAAGATGCTTGGATTTTACATCTGTGAGAATGTCTGTGAGAAAGTGTGTGCATTTGTAAGGAGTAGAAGTCTGCGAGAGGGTGCATGTGTGGGTGTGAGTGTGAGTGTGAGTGTGGGTGTGGGTGTGGGTGTGGGTGTGGGTGTGGGTGTGAGTGAGTGTGGGTGTGGGTGCGAGTTTTGCAGTGGGGTCACCGGGACATTCTACCTTGGACTTTCAGGTGACCATCCTCTTGGAATTTGGGACAGGCAACAACACAAAGTGGCCGAGCAGAATTCAGTACCAATGGGGATGGCCTCAACTAAGACCTACAGGTGACCCCACTGCACTATACACACACACACACACACACACACACACACATTTGTGGGGTGAATTTCTATGTGCAGAATTACATGTTTTGCTCAAAAATTGCATGAATCCATGCAAGATTCATAAATCCTTCTTCAGATAGGTCTGAACATTGGGGAACAGACAGCCTCACACTGAGCACCTCATACCTTCAATGCATTATCTGGGCCGACATGGCACCTATTGTTAAAGTTCACTTGCGGACATAACTTTAAAAAAAAAGTTCTGCGATTTACATATTCAAGAACTGAAACCAACATGAGATGTAACAAACAATCCAGGTATTTTCAATATATCATTTCAGTTGTATCACACTGTAAACCTTTGCTATAAACTCCAGAACTGTAATTATCATTTGTTTTCATTTCATTAATACTGTAGCAAATCAGATTTGGTTTGCAAATCAGTGTCTAACATTTTCTCAAGTATAAATTATGTTTATTTGAAATTTGGCATGCTTCCGTTTATACAACAAATGTAAGATAAAAAGCAAAATGTATCCCTTTTCTACAATGTTCACATTTTGTACCATTGGTGTCTAAAATGCTCACCCAGACAATGAAGTAGGTAACTGCACAATTGCTGCATGCAATCTTTATATCAGCATCTTTATTCTGCAGTCATATAATTCTCACAGGCTGGGAATGGGAGCATAGCACCAATGTCACTATGTACTGAGATTCTACCTGTTCCCGGTGTTGCAAAGGATGGGCCTGGCCTCGCTGCTGCAGAACGCTCCGAGTAGTTGGACCATTCCGTATCACCTGTCCTTCATGGAGAAGTTCATGAAGAAAAACACCTTTGACCACAAGTCAATCAGGAAGTGGTCAGCACGTAGAGTCCTTGAGACCCTTCAGGAAAAGGAGCGGGCGGATCCTATCGAGCAGTTCCCTGAGCAGACTGTCAAAGTCATTTGGCAGAATGCCTCATCGCCAGAACTTTCCAACAAGCACCAAGACATGGTTTGGCTGGTAGTGAGAAAGGCTCTGCCTGTGAGATCCTTTATGCACGCCTGGACTCTCTGTCGCACTGCACGCTGCCCCCGAAGCGGCTGCGGGGGGGGGAATCGAGACTGTCACATACCTCCTTCTGGAATGTGCCTACGCAGAAGGAGTCTGGAGAGGAATGCAATGGTGCTTGTCGAGGTTCGTCCTGAGCAGCGCCGTGACGCAGGACTCCGTGCTGTACGGCCTGTTCCCCGGGATGCACACTGCGACGAACATCAACTGTGCCTGGAGGATCATCAACTCGGTGAAAGACGCTCTTTGGGCAGTCCAAAACCTGTTGATCTTCCAGCTGAAGGAGTTGACCCCGACTGAGTGTTGCAGACTGGCACATTCCAAGGTCCAGGACTACGTGTTGAGGGACGCGCTGAAGCTTGGGGCAGCTGTCGCCAAGGCGCGGTGGGGAAAGACAACCGTGTAACATCTGTCTGCCTAAGAAGAACAGGGGGCCCACGCAGTCATTTGGGCTCTGCTGATGCCTCAGCAGAAGAGCTGGATATAAAGGTACAGACTTGTATATATGAAAAATAAATTTCAATGTCTGGATGTAAAGCAATGTAATGTGTGCACAAGAATGGCATGACCAATTGTATAGAGATCAAAATAATTTTATGAATGAAGTATATTTTTGAAATTAAAAAAATGGGAGCATGTATCAGAATTGGGTGCTGCCAACCATTTTCGCATCCTGTCATTTACACTCTACATGGACAGAGACATGAAAATCTGACTCCCTCTTATTTTCTGGCTGGTCTGGAGCTTTGGAATTGTGTCAGCAGTGAAGCTTTGATTTCCATTCTGGTTATCGTAAGTTTGGAACCACTTCTTTGGCCTATCACTAACAAGCAAGTGGCTCAGCCAAGGATTTATTTATCTTTCAGAAGAGCGCACAACATAATACAGGAGACAGTGAGGACTGCAGATGCTGGAGATCAGAGTCAAAAAGTGCAGCACTGGAAAAGCATAGCAGGTCAGGCAGCATCTGAGGAGCAGGAGAATCAATGTTTCAGGCATAAACCTTTCCTAATGACATCGATTCTCCTGCTGCTTGGATGCTGCCTGACCTGCTGCACTTTTCCAGTGCCACACTTTTTGACTCTGATCTCTAGCATCTGCAGTCCTCACTTTCTGCTATTTGATTATAATTTTACTGAGAAGGTTTTGCCAAGAATATCCACTTTGAAGAAGTTCTCCTCCTCTCTCCACAAGGATCTAAGTGAGTCTCTCTCACACTGCACCCCTGCAGGTCACCTCCTTTGCCGACATTCCTGATGAAGGGCTTATGCCCAAAACGTTGACTCTCCCACTCCTCGGATGCTGCCTGACCTGCTGTGCTTTGCCAGCACCACACTTTTTGATGCACAATGTGATTAACCTTCCTGGTTCAAGAGCCTATCTACCACCCTTAACTGGACAGCAAATCGTCTTGAAAAAAGATGGCACTATTAGAATCACATAATTCTGTCAATTAAACTCTCCACCATTCAAACCCTTTTGAAAAATTCAATTTTTTGGGTGTTTGTAAAGCCGTCAAAGTAAACACCCTATTATAAGCAAAATCATGCTGTTTCAAATTTATAAACTATTCATAAACAGCCAAGACAATGATGCTGTCTGTTCCTTTTACTGCTTTGTTAACACTCTATTCTTAAGTAGGGCTTGGAACTAAACACTCCCAGATCCGTGAGAGAGAAGTATTCTATCATTTGAGTGTACTCACTTTCCAACTTCATTCTAAAATCTAATAAGCATGAGGATCTCAAGGGTATCTTTGTCACTAAAATTAAGACAATCCCTACTGTCCTGATCTTCCTTTCCAGTAGACTCAGTTTTCTCTTGGGCTGAACTGTACCTTACTTCAATCTTTATCTCATAATCCTATCTCCCATCTTGCACAATCTGAGTTGGTCATATTAATGAGCTCAACTGAACTGCTACCATTGCAACTTCTTAACCTTCATGTGAACCGGTGTAAAAAAAAATCCTATCCTTAGGTACGATTCATTCTCTTTGTCAAACGGTTCTTACCACCTCTTCATCAGATGTAGGAAGCATTTTTGGATGTTTCTCCAATCTTAAGGACATTACTACATTTGAAAAAAAAAATCTAACATTATATTTGGTTGAAAAACTAAAACCAGGAATAGGCAATTCAGCTGCTCAAGTGGACTGCACTCCCATTAATAAAATCATGTCTGATCTCATCTTGGCCTCAACTCCACTTTTGTGCCCACACCTCATTGATTTTTTTTAAGCTGTCTTTTTTTTTGAAATGTGGTCTAAATCTTACATTTTGTTTGAAACAAGGTTATCCAGTCATGCTGGATGATAGGTCCACTACATATGAATTTGGAATCTTCATTATGAATAGCACACTTTTTTTTAGGTGTCACAATCTCTCTGAATGTGAGGTGCTAGTTTGTGTGTAGGTTTCAGCTTTGACATATTTTTGTCTCACATCAAACAGGAAATGGTGCTTGCTGAATTTGAACTCCTTTACTCATAGCTAAGCTGCAATAAGCCAGCTAGTGCATAGTGTGTGATCTGAAATGTCCCATCCAAGAAAACACTTGTTGGATGAATATAGTACCAACATGTTGACTGGAGATACATACGTTCAGCTTCATCCTCATGGTTTACTGCCTCTAGGGAGACCTGGGCTGGTGAAGACACACAAGAGTAATGAATTCTTTGTGACTGATTCTGAACTGGACAAACAATTGTGTGAGCTGGTACATAGTCGAAAAGTGTGATTCTGGAAAAGCATAGTAGGTCAGGCAGCATCTGAGCAGTAGGATAGTCGATGTCTTGGGCAAATACAGCCAGTTTTGAGCAAATATACACATGCATAGTGAAGAATGTCATCACACGTGCAAAGGCCAAATGGAACTTGCACATTATTGGAATACATGTCCATGTGGGAAACCATGTCTCATTAACTTGACTTAGTTTTTCAAAGATGTAATGAAGAGGATTAAGGAGGACAGAGTAGTGGACGTGATTTGTGGTCTTCAGTAAGGAGTTACAAAAGGTTCCTCATGTTAGAATGATTAGCAAGGTTAGATCACATGGAATACAATAATAACTAGCCATTTGGTTACAGAACTGGTTCAAAGGTAGAAAACAGAGGATGATGGTGGAGGGTTGCTTTTCAGACTTAAGCCAATGGTCAGTGGTATGCCACTAGGAATAGTGCTGGTTCCATTCATTTTTGCCATTTATATAAATGATTTGGATGTGAACATAGGAAGTATAGTTAGTAAGTTTGCAGATAACACCAAAATTGGAGGTGTAGTAGACAGAGAAGAAGATCACCTCAGATGGGCTGAGGAGTGGCAGATAGAGTTTAATTTAGATAAATGTGAGGTGCTGTATTTTGGAAAGGCAAATCAGGACAGGACTTATACATTTAATGTTAAGATCCTGGAGACAGTCATTTGAACACAGATGACTTGGAGTGCAGGTTCATAGTTCCTTGAAAGTAAATTCGCAGGTAGATAGGGTAGTGAAGCTGGCATTTGCTATGCTTTACTTTATTGGTCAGAGTATTGAGTATAGGAGTTGGGAGGCCACTTTTGGAATATTGTGTGCAATTCTGATTTCCCTCCTATCGGAAGAATGTTGTGAAACTTGAAAGGGTTTCAGCTATAGGGAGAGGCTGAATAGGTTGGGGCTGTTGTCCCTGGAGCATCAGAGACTGAGGGGTGACCTTATAGAGATTTGTAAAATCATGAGGGTCATGGACAGGGTAAATAGACAAGGTCTTTTCCCTAAATGGGGGAGCCCAGAACTAGAGGCCATAGGTTTAGGGTGAGGGAGGAAAGATTTAAAATGGGCCTAAGGGGCAATTCTTTCATGCTGGCGGTGGTGTGTGTATGGAAGGAGTTGCCAGGGAAAGAGGAGGCTGGTAAAATTACAACATTTAAAAGGCATCTGGATGGGTATATGAATTGGAAGGGTTTAGAGGGCTATGGGCCAAGTACTGGCAAATGAGACAAGATTACCTTAGGATATGTAGTTGGCATGGACAAGTTGGACCAAAGGGTCTGTTTTCATATTGTACATCTCTGTGATTCTATGCACTCATTTGACATTGCTAGCATATTAATCAATATACCACTCAAGGAATGTATAGATATTTGTGCTGTAGCACTACAGTATGGTGAGCTCAATCCCACCAGAAGGGTGTGAATCAATATTCATTGAAAGTTTTCATTTCATAACTCATACCGTGGAGTTGCATTTTGTCTGAAACATGTATGCCCGAATGGATGTTATTACGATGGGATTCCCACTCTAGCCTCATGAATATTGTCGCAAACATGCCTTTGCATGTGAAGGTTACTGGCTAGGTCAGCGTTGAATGCCCATCCCAACTTGTTACCACTCAACAAAATACTGAGGGTCTGGAATCATATGCAGGCCAGACTGGGTAAGGATGGCAGTTTCCTTCCCTAAAAGACATTAGTAAACCAGATGGTTTCACTGTCACTATCAGATTCTTAACTCTACATTTTAAGAATTGAATTCAAATTCTATCATTTGTCATGGCAGGATTCAAACCCAGGTCTCCAGAACTTTACCTGGGTCTCTAGACTAATAGTCTAGTGATAACCCACAAGGGAATAATATCCCTGATATTTGTTTTTTTTAATCCACAGCAACATATAAAAACTTCCTTACACATTTTACTGGGTTCAATCCAACACTCAAATTCACTTCTGAAATGGAGTCTTCAAATGAGTTCCCTTCTTTGACTAGGAGTTGACAAATCTTGAGATACCTTGACCATTCAGAATCAACTTATTTAGTTTCAATTTATTATCAGTTATCACCTAATTAGCATATTCTCCATGATAATGCCTTTACCAATTAGAATTTATTTCACCAACCATCAGCCCACTTTCCTCATGGTATGAAAAAGCTGCTTCCCTTTCACATTGATAATCTTGCAGGAGTGAAAGATATAAAGCTTCACAAATGGTGTCTTTTTCAACATATTTGAAATATGTGTACATTCCCACTTAATTGACTGAACATAGAAAGTGCAAAAACAGAACAAATCGAACAAGTTAAAATACATAAAACCATCATTGCAAAATTATGCTGTATTCTTTCCTTCATGCGGTGGACTAATCTGAGCAACATCAGCTCAAAACAGATTTGTCTCATGTTAATTTGCTATGGATTACCTCTTCTTCTGTGTCATCAATAGTACTTCCATGTCAGTAAAAAAGGTTTAGCAAATCATAGCTGAAGTGTCACGGAATAGTATATAGAGAGCAGAAACCCTTAGAGTCCATAACACTTTCACACAAATTTCTACTGGAAAACAAGATTTTGAACAACTAAGCTGATACTCAAAAGCACTTGCTGTTTTTTTTTGACTATAAAGTGCTTTGGGATACCCAAAGGGCTTGTAAAGTGTTACTTAATTGCCAGTCTTTTTTCCTTTCTTTTCTGAAAGCAAAGAGTTCCAGAAGTATTGAGTCCTGCTGAATATATCCTGGAACTGTTTTGCTATTACAAGCTATTACAAGCTATTACAAGCTAAGTGGTTGCGACTATCATTTTGAATTAAATTGATTGTTTTTAATCTCCAACTCTGCTGTTTTCCATTCTGAGCATTCATGTTCACTGTTATCACACAACAATACTCAAAAATGTTCAAATTATTTCATAAATGTGCCAACATAAAGAAAGTGTAACTCAAAAAGCAGACATAATTTGATAGATAAAAGTGACCCCCACTCACCAAACATGAAAAACAACATACATTTCATGTTGATGCTACTCTAACTTAGTAATACAAGGGGATGAGTGCATGCAAAGTTAGAAACAATGGAATATATCTGTATTTCCTGTAAAATTAAATCAAGTCTTAAAATTAGAGACACTGAATTTATTTTAATAAATGTTGTCAAAGTCTCTACAGTATGGAAACAGGCTGTTTGGCCCATCAAGTCCACACCAACCCTCCAAAGAGTAACCCACCCAGATCCATTTCCTTCTGAGTAAGGCAACTAACACAATGGACAATTTAGCATGACGTATTCACCTGACCTACACATCCTTAGAGTGTGGGAGGAAACCAGAGCACCCGGAGGAAACCCATGCAGACACAGGGAGAACGTGCAAACTCCGCACCGACTGTCGCCTGAGGCTGGAATCGAACCTGAGGCCCTAGTGCTATGAAGCAGCAGCACTAACCACTGAGTCACAGTGCTACCAAATGTTATGTAAAATGCTTTTATTTATAACTAATATAAAACTTTCTATGCATGGCTAGTTTTACAAAAATAGATATATTAAAATAAATCCAGGCAGAACAGTCAATATTTTGAAAGGATCAAATCTCATGAGAATAACTGAAGAAAAGCCAAGTGCTTACAGAGTCACAGAGTCATAGAAGTTTAGAAAAATAAAACTTATTTTACCTCTGAAGACACAGTCAGCTTAAAGCTAGTATTAGTAGCTTTTTATTTTTCATTTCTACCAATATACAACCGATACAGCAAAAAACGAGATAGTGTTCCTCCAAGACCGAGGGTGAGACAAGGACAGCACAGACCACACAATCGTACACAGCAGAAAGTGCGTGAGAAGTGTAAAACACAGAAGTTACAGTGTAATAGAGGAATGATAAAAAGTAGGCATTTTTCTAGCAGCAATTTGAATTTGGGCAAAGATTTTCAGATGGGAAAGAATCCGTGTTAAGGAGTCTGATAGCTTGGGGAGAAGAAACTGTTACACAATCTGGCCTTGAGAGACCGAATTCTCCAGTATCTTCTGCCAGATTGCAGGAGGGAGAAGAGTTTGAGTTAGAGGTGTGTGGGGTCTCCACAATGCTCTGAGCCTTTCAGATACAGCATGTGATGTAAATGTCTGTAATGGAGGGAAGAGAAATGCAGATGATGTCCTCATGTCTTTCAATCTGAGATGGTGCAATTCCCACACCAGGCAGTGATGCAGCAGCTCAGGTACTCTCATTAAACCCTCTGTAGAATGTGGTGAGGATGGGGGATGGGAGGTTGGCTTTCTTCAGAAAGTAGAGACACTGCTGGGCTTTCCTGGCTATGGAGCTAGTGTTGAGGGTGAGATTCTGTGTTGACTAATAAAATTTCCTCCAAAACATAAACACAGGATCTACTGAAATAAAATTAATCCCAAGCAAAATTTCACTTCTTTCCAGATGACCAGGCCTCTCAGGTCATTAATATTATGATTAAATTTTAAGTGCAACCTTGTAAACTAAAAGACGTAGATGGACTACTTTGGTGAGATTTGTTGGATTGGAATGAAAAACTAGCAATCTAAAACTAATAATGAAATATTTACAGCATCAGATCTCACTCATTGTTTTTCAGGTTGAGCATTCTATCTTGACAACCAAGTTATGATATGCTAATTGGTGACCTGTGAGGAAGATAGAACTGCAAAATAATTTAAAGATAAAAATGGGCTGAGTGTGTTCCTCCCATGCTATTTGCATTTATACTTGGAATTGTATAACCCAATCAACAGTCCTTGAAGGAATCATTGCAGTTTTGCTAATAACATGGGAGTTTTGATTGCAACAAATATTCAAGCAAAAACCACCAGTGTGCTGCAAAATTCGATTTTAGGACAAATAATCAAAAATTTGGTCAAAATAATAAGTGTTAAAGTGTAACTGAATATAGGAAAGAGAGAGTGAGTGAACTGTGGTGAGGTTTAAAATAGAAATTTCAAGGTTAACAGTGAGTCAGCAGATTCAGTCACAGCTACTGGATTTACAATGACCAGAAATTGCTGGAAAAACTCAACAGGTCTCGTATCTGTGAAGATAAAGCAGTGTTAATGTTTCGGGTCCAGTGATTCTTCTTCAGAACATACCATCCAGCATCTACAGTTTTTTTTTCCCCACAATGAACAGTATCAGTACTTTGAACTATCTCAGCAGAGGTGGGGAACCAGGAGTGAACATAAGAAAGTAATGCTGCATTTTGAGAAAACAAATCTTAGAAGGACTTATACACTTAATGGTAAGGTCCTAGGGAGTGTTGCTGAACAAAGAGACCCTGGGGTGTAGGTTCATAGCTCCTTGAAAGTGGAGTCGCAGGTAGATAGGATAGTAAAGAAGGCGTTTGGTATGCATTCCTTTATTGGTCAGAGTATTGAGTACAGGAGTTGGGAGGTTATGTTGCGGCTGTACAGGACATTGGTTAGGCCACTGTTGGAATATTGCATGCAATTCTGGTCTCCTTCCTATCGGAAAGATATTGTGAAACTTGAAAGGATTCAGAAAAGATTTACATGGATGTTTCCAGGCTTGGAGGATTTGAGCTATAGGGAGAGGCTGAACAGGCTGGGGCTGTTTTCCCTGGAACGTTGGAGGCTGAGGGGTGACCTAATAGAGGTTTACAAAATTATGAGGGGCATGGATAGGGTAAATAGGCAAAGTCTTTTCCCTGGGTTGGGGGAGTCCAGTACTAGAGGGCATAGATTTTGGGTGAGAGGGGAAAGATATAAAAGGGACCTAAGGGGCAACTTTTTCACGCAGAGGGTGGTATGGGTATGGAATGAGCTGCCAGAGGAAGTGGTGAAAGCTGGTACAATTGCAACATTTAAAAGGCATTTGGATGGGTGTATGAATAGGAAGGGTTTGGAGGGATATGGGCCGGGTACTGGCAGGTGGAACTAGATTTGTTTGGGATATCTGGTCAGCATGGACGGTATGAACCAAAGGGTCTATTTCTGTGCTGTATATCTCTGTGACTCTATGACTCTTTATCAGTCTCCACAAAATGCTGGGAGTTGCAGATAACATTAAAATAGAAAACAGCAATAGTAATAGGTATAGTTAATGAAATCATTTCGGAAAAACACTGATAATTACATCATATGGACTAGGATGACTGTGGAAATGATGTTGCTCAATCCAGAGTAAGAATAATTAACTGGTGGAGAGTGATTTCAAAGTCAAGTGTCAAGCTGGGCTAGATGGTCTGAAAACAAATGCTGGCCCAATATCAGTAGATGAACAAACCTTCAAAGAGGAGTTACTTAAGGTACAGTCAATGTATGCTACCTCAAAAGAGAAATGTAAGGCCAACAAATTCATAGCTGCATTGATGGCAAAAGAGATGAAAACAAAGTTAAAGAATAATAAACATGCTTAAAACAGATGTCAGATTGTCAACACATATGAAATCAAAGCTGAATACAGACTGTTCAGAAGGGAGATGAAAAATAAATAAAATGAGAAGCAGAGAGGGATTATGAGAAACGATTGGCAGCTAATATAAAGGATAATCTCAAAGTCTTCTATAAACATGTCAACAGTAAAAGAGTAGCAAAAGGAGGAATATGGCCAAATTAATGACCAAAAATGTGATTAACAAATGGAAATAAGTGGCAAGATTGAGATGATAATGAATACTTTGCACCTGCCTTTGCAAATGCTACTCAGGTCATGATGACAGATAAAGAAATTCAATCAGTAGGATGGTTTAAAATGTATGACGATGGTGATGTTGGATAACCTGACAGTTATTAAAGTTGATAGGGCAACAGGGCAGGGTGAAATAAGGAAGTCAGAATGGAAATTGCAGGGGTACTGGAAATTGTCTCTCAATTTTTCCTGGTGTCATGGGTGGTGCCAGAGCACTAGTGAATTACAAACATTCTGCTCTTGTTTAAAAAGGATCTATAGGCGATTAGTTAAAGATCAGTTACTCTAACTTCGGAAGTAAAGATCATTTCCACTGTAATTCTCGTCCATATGATATGATTATCACTATCACTGAAATGATTTTACTAACTATACTCCACAAATTCACATAAATGCAGTGCAATGTTGATTTTAAACTTTATTTAAATTTCTTGAAATAATCATTCAGGATAGAATTAACTATCACATGGAAAAATGTAGACTAATTCAGAAGAGTCAGCAAGGACTGGTCAAGGGAAAATCATATGTAAATAACTTGCTGGAGATTTTGAAAAGGTAGCAGAGGTTGAGTGATTCCAAAAGGCATTTAATACAATGCTGCATTACTGAGTTGTGAGAAAACATTATGGGTCTGAAATAAAAGGGAGAACAGCACTTTGAATATCAACTTGGCAGAGATATAGGAAAGAAAGATTAATAATTATTTGTTACTTATTTTTTAAGTCTGGAAGAAGGTGATTTGTGGAAGAGTTCCTCTTGATATATATAAATGACCTAAGTTTTGGTGTACAGGACACAATTTCAGATTGCAGGTGACATATAAATTGGGAGAATTGTAAACTATGTAAAGGACAGTGTAGAGCTTCATAAATGTCATTGAGTGGGTGAATGGAGACAGATGAGGTCCAAGGTGATACAAACTGGCAAAAATAATATCCAAATCAAAAATAACACGGACAGTATAAAATAAAGCATACTCTCCTAAAGCATGTGCAGGAGCAGAGAGATCACTGTGTGTTTGAGTATAAGTTTATAAAATTGGTAAGATAGGTAGAAAGAGACTTATTAATAAAGTGTATGTATTCTAGACTTCATTAATTGGAGCACACAGTATGAGACCAGGGATGTTATACTGAATTCATACAGGACACTGGTTAGATCTCAGGTGGAATAGTATGTGCAGTTCTTCGTACTGTACTTAAAAAAGATAGTGATTGCGTTGGAGAGAGGGCAGAAGGAGGTTTGCAAGAATGGTTCAAAAATAAGAAACATCAGTTATGAGGTTAGATTAAAGAGGACAATACAGAAGGAAGATTTGATAGATGGCTTCAAAACAGTCTGGACAGATTAGGGGAGGAGAGGAACTGGTCCTGTTCACAATAGGATCAAGAAACACAGGACACACTTGTAAAATGTCTTGCAAATTAAGAAAATATAAGTTGAGAGGAACAAAACACCTTTTACAGATATAAAGAAAATAGGAAGGGTCTGGAATATGGAGGAGGCAGGTTCAAATGACACTTTGAAGAACACATTAGATTGTTATTTAAATTGAAATAATATGTAAATGAGACAAAGGCAGAACCTTGACACTAAACTGAAAAACTCAGATTAGATTAGATTCCCTACAGTGTGGAAACAGGCCATTTTGCCCAACAAGTCCACACTGACACTCCGAAGAGCAACCCAACCAGACCCATTCTCCTACATGTACCCCTGACTAATGCACCTAACATTATGGGCCTATTTTGAAACAACCTCCAAAATTTTAGTGGAAAGCAGTCTGCAGTGTATTCAGTTTCAGTTACTTCAAATCATAAAATGATACAAGTTGTGGAACATCTATAGTCTTTAATGGTTAACTTATTTATGTGTGTCCATAGATCACGTCCATTGCTCTGCCTTCATCAAACCTCCTTGTTACTTCTTCAAAAATCTTAATCAAGTTTGTGAGACATGATTTCCAATGCAGGAAGTCATGTTGACTATCCATAATCAGTCCTTGCTTTTCTAAATACATGTAAATCCTGCCTACCACCACTGATGTCAGACTCATGAGTCTATAATTTCCTGGCTTATCCTTACCACTTTTCTTAAGTAGTGGCATCATTTTACCAATCTCCAGTCTTCCAACACCTCACATGTTGCTATTAATCATACAAATACCTCAACAATCACTTCACTAACTTCCTACAGAGGTCTATGGTACACTTGATCAGGTCCTGGGATTTATTCACTTTTATGTGTTTCAAACACCCAGCATCTCCTCCTCTGTAATATGGACATTTTTCAAGATGTTAGTACATATTTCCCCACATTCAATATCTTCTGTCTCCTTCTCCACAGTAAACACAATGCAAAAATACTCATTTGGTATCTCCTTCACTTCCACATATAGATGGCCTTGCTGATCTTTAAGAGTCTTTCCCCAGTTACTCTTTTATCCTTAATATATTTGTAGAATCCATTTAGATTCTCCTTAACCCTATTTGCCAAAGCTATCTCATGTCCCCTTTTGCCCTCCTGATATCCCTCTTCAGTAAACTTCTACTACCTTTATATTCTTCTGAGGATTCACTTGATCCCTGCTATCTATACCTGACATATGATGCCTTCTTTTTCTTGACGAAACTGTCAAATTCTCTAGTCATCCAACATTCACTACACCTATTAGCCTTGCCCTTCACCCTAACAGACATACACTGTCTCTGGACTCTCATTATCTCATTTTTGAAGGCTTCCTATTTTTCAGCTGTCCCTTTGCCTGCAAGTATCCACACCAATCAACTTTTGAAAGTTCTTGTCTAATAATGTCAAAATTGGCCTTCCTCCAATTTAGAACTTTAGAACTACTGGGGTGTGTCTATAGTACAATCCCAATAACATGATCATTCCTTTCTTATTTCTCAGTGCTACCCAAATAACTATCCTGGATGTCTTCCCAGAAATATTCTCTCTTAATGAAGACATAATGTTATCCCTAAACAGAAATACCACTCCCCCCTCCGCTCTTGTACCATTTCTACCCTTTCTGTAGCATCTATACCTTGGAATATAAAGCTTCTAGTCCTAACCATCCCTGAGCCATGTCTCTGTAATCACCATGATATCCCATTCCCATGTTCCTAATCATATCCTGAATTCATCTGCTTTACCTGTTGAGCCTCTTGCATTGAAATAACTGCAGTTAAATTTCTCAGTCCTATATCATTCCCTGTTTTGTTGCTGCCTGCACTGACTGTTTACCTCTTCAATGTTTTAAGGGTTTCTGCCTCCACTGCCCTTATAGGCAATGAATTCGAGATTCCTACCATTCTCTGCGTGAAAATGTTTTCCTCACATCTGCTCTAAACATTCAGCCCTTTACCTTAACTCTATATCCCTTAGTCATTGATCTCTCTGTCAAGAGAGAAAGTTTCCTCCTGTCTACCCTGTCTATGCCCCTCATAATTTTATACATCTTCATCATGTCCTATCTCAATTTCCTCTGTTTGAAGAACATAAGAACATAAGAAACGGGAGCAAGAGTAGGCCATCTGGCTCTTTGAACCTTCTCCGCCATTTAATAAGATCAGGGCTGATCTTTTCATGGTGTCAGCTCCACTTATCCACCCTCTCACCATAATCCTTAATTCCTTTACAGTTCAAAAAATGATCTATTTTACCTTTGAAACATTCAATGAGGAAGTTTCAACTACTGGGCAGGGAATTCCACAGATTCACAATGCTTTGGGTGAAGAATTTCCTTCTAAATTCAGTCCTAAATCTGCTCCCCTAATTTTGAGGTTCTGCCCTCTTGTTTTAATTTCAACTGCCAGTGGAAACATCCTTCCTGCTTCCATATTATCTACTCGCTTTATAATTTTCTATGTTTCTGTAAGATTCCCCCTCAATATTCAAAATTCCAATGAATATAATCCCAGTCTACTCAGTCTCTTCTCATAAGCCAACCTTCTGGACTCTGGAATTAGCCTGGTGAATTTTCTCAGCACGTCCTCCAGTGCTAGTATATCCTTTCACAAGCAAGGAGACCAACTGCATGCAGTATTCCAGGTGTGGCCTTACCAGGTCCCTGTACAGCTGTAGTAAAACAAGGAAAACAAATTCAGTCTGTTCAATCTCTCTTCATTGCAATTTCTCCAGCCCAGGCAACGTCCTGGTAAATCTCTCTGCACCCTTACAGAGCTCTCATCTCTTATTATGTGGATTCTAGAACTGCACATAAAACTCTACGATTTATACAGTTCCAGCATAACCTTCCTGCTTTTAAATTTTATGTTTCAACTAATAAAGGCAAGTATACCATGTGCCTTCTTCCTGGAAACGTAAGGGACTGGTGTGCACTAAAATCCCTCTGATTCTTAATTGTGAATCCAGTAATTCACAATTGGCTAAGTATCAGGAAGCAAACAGTGATGAATAATTGCTGGAAAATCACAGCAGGTCTGGCAGCATCTGTGGAGAGTAGTCAAAATCAGTGTTACAGGTCCAGTGAAGAAGGGTCACATTAACTCTGATTTGTCTCCACAGATGCTGCCAGACCTGGTAAGCTTTCCCAGCAATGTTTGTTTTTGTTCCTCAATCACCACTGTCTGTTTCCTGCCACTAAGCCAATTGTGAATCCAATTTTCCAAATTTGCTTTGTCATTCTAATTTCCCTCAATTCTAATTTTCCTATCTGATGTTTTTGTCTTATTTTATGCCATTGTTGTTCAGACAAATCTAATAAACTGTTCAAACGAATTTTGAATGAAGTTAAAACTTTTTGTTAATTTGCTTCAAACAACTTCCGTTCTTTCGTGGTTCAAAATGACAACTTTTATTTTTGAACAATTGGTTGACTTGGTAGAGACGCAGTCGATGAAATAGATATGAATGCAATTGTTGGTGCTTTCTGGCTCTCATAAGTGCATTGGATAAATAAATTGCTTCCATCTTCTTGCTTTGAGAGCCAAGCCCAGAAACCTCAGAAAATTTTAACTCTCTTTATCTGGCGAAATTCAAGAGGAACAGGATTAAAAATCCAAGAATACTTGATGTATAGCTAGTGACCATTTGTCTACTGGATGGAAATCTGCTGGAACTATCTCATCTTCAATGTAAATTGGTGATTATGGGGGCCAGGAGGTAGACTTAAAAGAAATGTGATTGACAAATACCCAAGTTAATTTAAAACTGCTCTTGAATATCTGGCTCTTGTTTGTGAATGAGTAATGAGCAAATGGTTGACTCTGAATCCTGGAAACACCCCAATTTTGCTCATGGAAAATGCAAGTTAAAATCTATTAATTACAAGCATAGACAGGCTGATGAAGAGTCCTTTAGAGTTTAAAATGCCTTAACATGACTGAATATGCTTGAAAGTAGGAGCAGAGGTAGCCAGTGTGCCTGACATGAAAGAGTCTGAAGCTTATTTCAAAGTTGGACTGGTTGCAAAAGATTGACAAGTATGCACATTGTTCTTCAACTAAAAATTGAAATTCAAACGTATGTAATAGGATATGCAAGCTAAATCACAGTATACAAACAAATAACCAAAGTTTGTCATTGATTAAACTTTCAATGGCCATACTGAAAACAGAATTAGATATAATTGTTTAATGTTTTTTTGGAAGGACGGAAACAGGGCCGGGGGTAAGAAAGCATATATTTGGAAATGCTATTTTTGTGCTCTTCTGAAAATTGATGTTTCACAGCAGGCTTTGGTAAAACTAAGTCTTTCCTTTTTGTAAATGTCTGGAAATGCAATTCACGTTTCTTTTGTGCAGAATATCAGTCTCTTCAGAGTTCTTTTTCACTTTTTAAGAACAGTTAGCAAGAAAATATACCTTAGTGTGAAACATTTAGGAGGAAAGGAAGAAAAGAACCAAAGGACAGAATTAATTAGGAGTGTAATCACAGTGGTAAAGCATAATTATTTAAATACAGATTGAATTGTTTGGCAAACAAGTGGGTTGGTCCCCTTAGTGAGAATATACTACAGATTAATGAGCAATGTCTTCGATATCAAGGATGAAATTTACAGAAAATGACACATAATGTTAGAGTTATTCTGTAGGATATTTCAATCTCTATAGTATAATACCACTATCAAAATCAGCTTCCCCTTCTCCTGGAACCTTTGACAAGATCATTTCCATCCTGATGTACTTTTCCAAAACCACTTATCACAGCTCTCTTTTTAGAAGAGCCTTTGTTTACAAGCACAGTAGAAACAGTACATGTCCTTTCATCTAATCCCATTGGGACAAAATCCTATTTCTAAAAAATTAACAATCAAATTCTGAAAACTTAAATCCTTTGAATTTGCTGGTCAATTAACATATTAATAACAGCATGCATTGTTTATATGCTGCTGTTTTTATACTGAATGTCTTTGAACAATAGTGAACAAAGTTTCACATCTGAACTGTAGTTTGTATTTATACCATGTTGCATTGCTACTATGGATGATGAGCACTTTATTGTTCTGTTAGATTTAATAAGGGCTTCATTGAAGCAGTAGGAACTCAGCACAACAAACATAATAGGAGCAGTTATTTGAAATGGGAACTCTTTAAAAGCTTTATGATTCGACCTTCAATAGTGCAATAAAGTATTTACTAATTTATCTGTTAACTTTGGTGTACCAGTCCTGTATTTTTGTGAGGACAACACCCCTTTCCTTCACTTCCTGTTGCATCAGCTCTCATGGGGCAATGAATGGAGGACAGATTGTGATATCCGACATCCTGCTTCCCTATCCTAGATGATCACAGTGCAGTTTAACTGGCAGTCAATGCAATTATCTTTGATTGCAAAAATTGCATGGTTGCTTTACAAAGCAACCAACTTACCAGATTAAAAGTGGCATGAAATAAACATGAATTATATGAAAACCTCAACCACCAGACACTTTCCCTATTTAACTTTATTCCGTGTTTGATTTTATACTTTATAATTTTTATATTGGATCGGTAGGTAATGCAAATCTTCTTTCCTTGCTAAATAAAACCTTGGGACAGTATTTGGCTTCTTCATTTTCAAGCAAACTATGTTTTAACTAAAGTGTGATCGCCATGTACTGACAAGGAATTCAAATTTGTTATGACAAACCAAGAGGGATTTAAAAGGAGGGGAGAAAATTCACCTTCCTCCCCACACTTAATTGTAACAAATCAGTACAGATACTTGATAATTCCATACTATGAGTAGGTAATCCAAAATTAATTTTAAAAAATTAAACAAAGGATACCTACAAAGTTTTTGAATTTGCAGTCTGTGATAGCTGTCTTGCTACTATTAAGGAATAGCAGGAGTATGAGTTTGTTCATGAATAAATCTTATTCTGAAGTGTTTTTCCCACTTAATTCATGATAAGAAACGTTTTAGAAAGATGAGAGGGGATCTAATTAAAACTTATAGAATACTGAATGGCCTGGATAGAGTGGATGTTGGAAAGATGTTTCCATTGGTAGGAGAGACTAAGACCTGAAGGCACAGCCTTAGAATAAATGGAAGACCATTGAGAACAGAGGTAAGGAGAAACGGCTTCAACCAGAGCGTGGTGAATCTATGGAACTCACTGCCACAGAAGGCGGTGGAGGCCAGTTTATTGTGTATATTAAGACAGAGATAGATAGGTTCTTGATTGTAAAGGAGATCAAGGGTTATGGGAGAAAGTGGGAAAATGGGGTAGAGAAACATATCAGCCATGATTTAATGGCAGAGCAGACTTGATGACCTGAATGGCCTAATTTCTGCTCCTGTGTCTTATTGTCTTATGTTGCCTGTGTTACAAAATCATACTCGATGTCACAGAATGATTTTTGACTCTATAGATTGAAACACTAACTGAAGGCTTTTATGAAAATTAAAGCTACATAATAGGAACCATGTCCTCTCTCGGCTGCATGTGTGTGCAGCCATTCCAATGTTCCTTGCGTGGCAAATGGTGATGGGATTCCAAGCATTGACTTTCAGTTGTGGAAGTCACTGTTGCACATTGGACTCAGAGGATGACATTCAGTAGGGAATTTGAGGGAACACTGCTAGAGGCTTATGACCATGTATTCATATGATGTTTTCTGCATTCCAAAAACACTGAAATGGAGGAAACCTGCCTGAAAAAATATGGCAGCAGGAACAAGATGATAGCAAAACATCCAGACACTCAACTGGGTCATCAACTCGGGCAGATACAACCCATTAGATTTTGTCACGTGTACAACCCTGTCTACAAAAAGAATGTTTTTGGACAGAGGGCAAAATTGTCTCTGCCCTTGTACAATATGAACATTGGCAATAAATTTGGGAGAGTCATGTGATGGGCTTTTGGATGTGAAGAACAAAAATCAATTCTCCAACCAAGTATTGAATGGTGAGACAAGATTCCTGTGAGTGATCAGCGAGAGGCTTGTTTACATGTATTCATGTCCTCGTTTTGACATCATCTAACTGCACTGATATGAAGTCTACCATTCTTCCCCACTGCCCCCGCCCCCACCATCCCACTGCAGAGAAACTAGCCGGCATCAATACTCAACAAGAAAGTCCATTGTTTGTCTGGTTATTGGGGAGAAAAACATCTCAGGACTGGTCAAATTTACATTCGGAGGTGTGGATGAGGAGTAGAAATTGAGACCCAAGAATCCAAAAACTACTTCACCTTGTCATAAGAAAAGGTGGGGATAGTCAAACTGAAGGTGGAACTTACAAATGATAGAGGTATAGAACATCAAGGTGATTGCAGATGACTTGTATTTAAATGTTTGCGAACTGGAGGAAGAAGTTTAGAAGATCAATAGGAGTCCATGCAAATCCCCGTAAAATTTTAGTATAATTTATCATCTTTAAAATGTACAAAGTTGTCAATTATTTTGACAAATTATATTGCACCCCATTAAGACTCAATTGCTTCAATCAGCAAAAGCTTTTTAGGGAGGCACTTATGTAGCATTTGACAATCAAGAAACCTATTAATAAATACATATGGGCATCATCGGCATTGCCATTAAATTGACTTTCTCATAATTGATTTTCCCAAAGACAAAGCCTTGCATTTGCATTTTCAAGGCATGTTTCAAGGCAAGAAATGGAATTCTTCGTCCCATTCATGTCATTCCCATAAAAATGTGATTAGTTAGCATTACTAAGTGCAATTGTGTGCTTCATTACAATTGTAAAAGGGATTGATAAATATCTGGACATTTTAAGTAACTAGTATAATGTCAAAAAATGTGACTACCATTGAAAGTTACATTTGACCTCTTTTTAATAGTATTGGAAAATAAGAACCAGAAATAAGCCAGTCTGTAAATAAAGGTGAATTGTTATAAATTTAATGAAGTACGAAGTGATATAAGATTGTTAAATCAGTATGCAAAGTATGGCTGTTAGCTTAACTAAAAACAAGGTTTGTGAAGGTTTGTAGCTCAGGTTGAGGTTTAGGGTGTAGGTTTGCTTGCTGAGCTGTAGGTTTGATATCCAGACGTTTCATTACCTGGCTAGGTAACATCATCAGTGGCGACCTCCAAATGAAGCGAAGCTGTTGTCTTCTGCTTTCTATTTATATGTTTGTCCTGGATGGGGTTCCTGGGGTTTGTGGTGATGTCATTTCCTGTTCGTTTTCTGAGGGGTTGATAGATGGTATCTACCTCAATGTGTTTGGTTATGGCGTTGTGGTTGGAGTGCCAGGCCTCTAGGAATTCTCTGACATGTCTTTGCTTAGCCTGTCCCAGGATAGATGTGTTGTCCCAGTCGAAATGGTGTTTTTTTTTCCTCCGTGTGTAGGGCTATGAGGGAGAGAAGGTCGTGTCTTTTTATGGCTAGCTGGTGTTCGTGTATCCTGGTGGCTAAAAAACATTCAAGACATGATAAAATGCTGGAGTTGGGGAAAATCCTGACCTTTGACTCTGAATAGTGGAAAAATTAGATTATTTTATAAACTTAAATGTAAACATGTTGATTTTGAAAATCCAAATAAATCTGTAGGGGTTGCTTTCAACTCTTTTATACCCAGAGTGGTCTGTGGCTTGTTACAATCAAATTTTTAGATTAGATTTACAATTGATGACATCACCAAAGGATCATGACTACCTATACGTTGGAAAGCTTTCTGCAAATATGCAGTTATGATCCATTGTACAGATAATATTATATGCAGCATACAAATATGCTCATAAAGTATGAGAAGATACTTGTGAGGAGCATATGTGTGTTGGAAAGCAGACAATTCCTTTAACCTCAATGCATCTACCTATCACAGTCTGCTCAATGAGATGACAAGGTTGTTGAGACATGTTTTGAAAGCAGCTGACACAACTAGAAATCATGGTAACCAACAATCCCAAATGACCAAGTGTGCTATTGTTATCTTCTGTACAAACAGAAGATGAGAGATACAACATAAAATTTAGGGTAAAAAAAATGGTGTGGAGAAAGTAAGTTGGAAGACTAGCGGTAAAGTTAAATTGTTGTGTGAATAAAAAGAACACCTTGCATAACTAAGTTGTTGCTTGTGTATTTCATTCAAGAGTCCTGGTTGATCTTTCTGACCATCTGCCAGTCAATGGCTTGAGTCTGTTCCAATTGCATTCAAGTTTTATATACCCTCTGTGATTTGGTTCTGTATCTTGTTTTCAAATGTGTGCCAACCTAGGTCCAAGCATATGTGTGCTGTGAAGAACATCACTGATAAGCTATCCCCGAGGACTTGTGCTACAGGTAAAGACCTTCAGTCATTCTGAGTGCTAGAAGTCAGCAGGCAAGACAAAATGACAAAATTTCAATAAAAGAACTCTCTCTCACCTTGAATCTTGGAATATAGTCACAATTAAAAAGACATCAGAATAAATCTCTGGCTTGTTTTTAAACTTACCTGCATCCAGAGTGGTCAGTGGTTAGTCACAAATAGATCTTTAGTTTGGCTTTATCCAGGAACTCTCAAGTTACTTGAATCCATTCTGCCATACAAATTGACTGGGATTGATCCGCTTGAACTCAAAACTCGTGCCTTTACTCCATTATCTTGACAAGCCATAGATCTATCTCAACCCAAAAGCTTCAATTGTCCTAGCCACAGTCATTTAGTGGAAGAGCTCTTTCGATATACTTTCTAATCAATGCGACACCTGATGTTAGCGATATTTAAGGTCAAGTTCTTCTCTGGCACACCAGTCACGTTTACAATGATTAATTTTACAAGCTTGATTTTAAAATTCCCACCAATTTCAAAACCAACGATGGCTTCACCTCTCCTGATAAATGTAACTTCCTCCAGTGCCACAACTATCAGAGATTAGTGTAGTCCTTATATCCTGGACTCCACTCATTCATTGGCCTTGCTCTCAGCTCTTGAATATCTTCCCAACAACCCTCTCTCTCTCTACCTTCTTTTTTTCTTTCAGACTCTACCTAATACCTACATATTTGATCAAGCTTTTGATAATTTGCCTCAATATTTCCAAGCGTGGCTCGATGTCATATTTAATTTTATTTCGCTTCAGTGAAGTATCTTGAAGTACATGATTTAGTTGCTGTTGTTGTTTCTCATTTGATTTTAAATCAAATCCATGTCAACATGTATTTCAAGGAAGGTGATATCGAGCATGATAAAGATAACTGTCAGGTAGGAAGAAATCCACACAGCCCAAAAGGCATATGGATGGGTATATGAATAGGAAGGGTTTGAAGGGATATGGGCCGGGTGCTGGCAGGAGGGACTAGATTGGGTTGGGACATCTGGTTGGCATGGATGGGTTGGACTGAAGGGTCTGTTTCCATGCTGTACATCTCTATGACTCTATGGTCATGTTCTGGAACAAAAGCATACCATATTCCATGTATTAAACAGGTTGGTTAAGAAGGCATTTAGTATGCTTGCCTTCATTGATCAGACCTTTGAATATAGGAGTTACGACATCATGTTGTGGTTGTTCAGGATGTAGTTGAGGCTTCCTTTGAAGTACTGTGTATAGTTCTGGTCGCCCTGCTATCGGAAAGATATTATTAAATTGAAGAGGGTTCAGAAAAGGTTTACCAGGATGTTGCTAGGAATGGAGGGTTTGAGTTTTTTGCCCGAAACATCAATTCTCCTGCCTGACCTGCTGTGCTTTTCCAGCACCACACTCTGGACTCTAATCTGCAGCATGTGCAGTCCTCACTTTGGCCTGGTTTGAAATATAAGGAGAGGGTGAATAGGCTGGGACTTTTTTCTCTGCAGTCTAGGACGTTGAGCAGTGACCTTATAGAGGTTTATAAAATCATGAGGGGCATAAATGATGCGAATCGCAAGAATCTTTCCCCAAGGGTGGGGCAGTTCAATACCAGGGGGCATATTTTTAAGGGAGAGGAGAAAGGTTTGAAAAGGACAAGGGGCAACTTGTTTTACACAGAGAGTGGCTCATGTGTGGAATGAAATTTCAAAGAAAGTGCTAGATGCAGGCACAGTCACAATATTTAAAAGACATTTGACTAAAAATATGAATAGGAAAGCTTTGGAAGGATAGGTGCCAAAGGCAGGCAAGTGGGACGAGTTTAGTTTGGGATCATAATTGGTATGGACTAGTTGGACAAAAGGCTCTATTTCTGCATTGTATGTCTCTATGAATACAAAGTTATCTGGAGGACGTTTATTTTAAATCAATGCATGATCACCAGTTAAACATGTGGAAATGTGTTTTCTATTTCCAAGACTTTACAACTCTAACAGCTCTGATTAAAAATCACACATTTGAAATGCCAACTTTTTTCTCTCCACAGACACTGCTTGACCTGTTAAGTATTTCTGTTCAATTTTTGAAGGAAACATGACATGCTCAACAGCTTTCTGTCGATCTGCAGATATGAAACTCAATATCAGCATCCATCAGACTGATAGAGTGGCTGTACTTTTTTGGTTATCTGTTCCACCAGAAGGATTACGATCCAATCCAATTTATGTTACTGGAGATTTTGATACACCACTAGCTGAAGATATCAATCTGTACAATTTCCTAGGACACACACACAGCTATATCACAGTGTACAAATCTTGTTGATAGCTTACAATTTTTACACATGGAAATAACCCATTTTAGAGTGTAAGACTACTTTTTTTGTAATCCACTTAAATGATCTAAAAAGTGAAAGTACTTGGTGGGAATTTACAAGTTCAACTTGAACTTTAAAAGGAATTAGTTTAAGAACTTTGAAGGAACCTCACACCATATTCGATGCAAGCATATAGAATCTAATCAGCGTCATCAGAAATGAATTTTAAAACCAACCATCTGAGACCATTAAAAAATAATGTATAAACTGTGGATACCCCTTGTGTTCTCAACATACTTGATATCCATGTGGTCTAAATACATGTTTGATTTCTCTCTGAACAAGTTTGATAAGGGCAAGAAAGTGTTCATGGAAAGTCTTATTATTAATGCAATCTCCATGGGAGCCTACAAAATCAAAGTAATAAAATTTACAAAACAATCAAAAATGATGCAATTATGAACTATATTTCACTTCTTGTTACTTTGACTTAAATATTAACCATAATTAACACAAAAGTAAATTTCACTTCAAATAGTGAATCTAATAAAGATACATATTACACAACCACATGCATTTTCCATCAGAGTTCTATAGCTAAATAAGGAGGAACCTCAATTATCCGAAGGAGACGGGCTGACAGTGTTTTGTTCGGTTAATCGAATTTTGGATAATTGAATGCTGGCTAACATAATTTAGCCAAACATTGGGACCTTACTATCTTGCCAGACAATCCAATATTCAGATAATCAAATGCCGGATAATCATGGTTCCTCTGTAGTTCCACAATATGCTGTTTTTGATTCATGTAGGGTAGTTCAGACATACAATCTAATAACAGGATTCACCACTGTGTTTCCAGATAATATTATCAGCAGCAGGGTATATTTTCTTGACCTTCCTCTCTAAGTCCCAATGGCCCTGATGGTGCGATATTACTTTTCAGTTCACCAGCTCTGGAATAATATTTGTTTACAATTTGAGTAAATCTAGAACATGCCTAATTCTTCAATGCATCCAAGCTATTCATGCAACTTTCCAGGTTTTAGGTTTGCATTGAGTCTCCAAAATGTCCTGCCTAAAACAGATAAGTCAGCTCTTTCCTGAAAGTGATTTGTTCCTTTTTTTGCAAAAATTCTACATGTTCCTCTTGTTGATTCAGTTTGCTTTCTCTTTATGCCCGGATCTGTATGCTAAATGCCTTCATGTTCCACCTCTCCTGCTTGTTGCTCTCATTTATGGCTTACCACATAGCTTCTACATCTTCACTTTGTGTTGATATTGCTGCCGTGTCAAGGATTACGAGCTCACATGGACAAACATTTATTATTCAAAAGAATATATAATTGATTCCTTTTCAGTACATACCAATGCTTCAAAAGCATTTTTCCAAACATTATTTAAAAATTGCAAAACTTTCCTTCTGTTACTTACTCCAAGTCAAAGATTGTCACATTTTAACTATAACCGAACAGTACTATGCATATAGAATCTTCAGATGATAAACTCACTACTGTAGTTGTTAAGATTTATCAGATGCTATCCATTGATTCTTCTAAACTGAAGTGAAGTGGTCTATTCAAGCTGTGGAAAGTAGAGAATTTAACTTATATTTGATGATTAACATCAATTCTGCCTCGAACAAAAGGAACCTGTTAAAGAAGTATGCACATTAAAACTAATTTCATGTTTTACAATTCAAGTGCACTAATCAGGATCAAACAGGATCATAAAACATTGTTACTGACAGTTCATTCACATTGTCTCCTTTGTTTGAAGACAATATGTGACCAGGTTAACCATTCATTGCTATGATTATTAGTGGCTTTGATGTGATGTCAGTGAAGAAATTTGAAAAATGTATGTGATCTTTTTTTTCCCTCTATACTCTTGGAAATATATACTTGTAAATTTATGCACTCAAATGCTGAAGAATTCATTAGCATGTCCTTCCAGATGGATTCATAACTAATCTCATTGCTGTCTTTCAAATACCTTGAATCTTTAATTATCTATTGCATGGCCACTAGGCCAGGTATGCTCTTAGTGTAACACACCTCCATCCTTGCCCCTTTAGTGTTTAATTCTTTCATATTTATGACTTAGTTCCTATCTTGTACTCTCTGCTCCTCCCCACAGTTTAAAAATGAATCAAAGTAATGAACCAGAAGTTGTCAAGAGAACTTCAGTTGAAGTCTGTAACTACATAACACATTCCGAAAGGAGGACAGGTAATGAAATCAACAGTTAGCCTAGAACAGAATTGGGTATCCATTAATTTCTGATTTTCTCACGTTGTGTAATCTTCTGTTGCATGTTGAAACATCTGAATAAATGATCATCTAGACATGACAAACATCAGTTACCCTCCAATGTTTGATTTCACAAGATTAACAATATTTAACTTAGCGATGTTATTGAAAAACAAAATAATTTTGTTTAATTATTCACAATAGTCTTACCTGCCTAATAAATTGACTAGCTGAATTTGAAAATGATTCTTGAAGAATATTTCCTGGGAGGATAGACCAGCACTTGGACATTCGGTATGTCCAAGTGCTGTTGGCTATTTAGACTTGAACATCAAAGTAAGGACTGCTAATTGCAGAGTGATTTCCTTTTCCTACTTCTTTTGATTACACGACATGTGCTGTGCATGTGTTAAAATGTCTGAACTAGAGGAACACGCCTTACATTAAATGACAGATAACTATGTAAACAATGAGTTCAAAAGAAATGACTTGATCTGCATAAAGACACACACCTGGGAAACTGGCCTTTAAATTGAGCTTTTTAAGATTTAAAAATATAAAATAAAAGATTTTAACAGTTAGCACACCTGTGAAGAAATCATAGGAACAAGCAGTAAGCCATTTTCTCCCAAAACCTCTCCTCCCCCACCACCGACAATGTTCGGTCATTCAATTACATAATTGTGAGCTATATCTTTCAGACTACGAACTGGTCTCTATAGGAATGGCCTGAGTTCCACAACATTTTACACACAAATAACACTACCACTGGGAAAACAACCTCTGCTAGATCCCCACATGTCTATTACCCCAACACTACTGAAGGAGGAGGCAATGGCCTGCTGGTATTATCACTGGACTGTTAATCCAGAGACTCAGGTAATATTCCAGGGAGCTGGGTTCAAATCCCACCAAGGCAAATGGTGGAATTTGAATTCAATAAATATTTAATGACTACTATAAATCCATTGCCAATTGTTGGAAAAACCCATTTGGTTCACTAAAGTCCTTTAAGGAAGGAAATCTGCCCTCTTTACTTGGTCTGGCCTACATGTGACTCCACAACAAAGTTGTTGACTCTCAACTGCCCTCTGGGCAATTAGGGATGGGCAATAAATGCTGGCACAGCCAGCAACACCCTTATTCTGGATTAGTGGTGCTGGAAGAGCACAGCAGTTCAGGCAGCATCTGGTTTCCAGCATCTGCAGTCAAAGTTTTTACCTCAGCAACACCCTTATCCTGTTACAGAATAAAAGAAACTCAAAACCAATTGTAAACTCTGAACAAGGCAATCAGAAATTGAAAACAGTGTTACAAAGATATTGTCATATTCACAATCCAAAGGTCTTAAGAACTGTTGAAAAATAGTCACCATCCTAAGTTCTCAGTGAGTGGAAGAAATAAAAACTGCATGACAGCAGTGCATACAGTGCCAGTTGTTTCACACATTATAAAGCATTTTGATATTTGGCAATTGCGAAAACCAATATATAAGGACAAGTTATCTTTTTGCTTTCTTTCGCTTTTTGCCTATTGCAGTGGAATTGTAAAATGTGCAATAACCCATTCCACCCCAACTGCCAAGAAAAGGTGTGTTCAGCTTTATAACTGTCAAGCAGCAGAATATCAGAAGTGAATATTGGAGAGCTTAAATCAAGTTATGTGATCTAATTCATCTTAAATGCAAACATAAATTAAATAAATTACAATGTTACATTTTTGCTAATATCGTACTAACTCTATGACTAACCTTTTAGAAATGTAGATGGGTTCAGTACAGATTTGACAAGGTTAAGTATCAATCTGTATTCAGTAAATCAATGACATTTTTCTAATGCTGTCCCTTTGTGACATGAACATAAACATTCAACCTTCAATAGCAGACTGCTGGGGCATCAAGCAGGTCTGGCTTTTTTCTTTGATGCTCTGACATCACCTTTGTGCTACCTGTGGTGGAGCATCAATCATGCACATTATCTTTTTTATTCAGTCACCGCATTCCCTTCTTAGCTTTATAGCAGAACTTGCACAAATTCCATACTTGCCTCTGTGCAAGGAACTTTAGACTTTTGAATTAGCTATTTTGATATATTTTGGAGTCTCTGGTAAAGAATTCTGTGGAAAATTGCATTAGTGTGACAGGATATATGTCTTTCCTGAAATTCCACAGAGCTCATTTTACTATAATTTGGGAGGTTAAATTACCATTTGTCACTTTCAAGTGCAGACCACATGCAGAGGAGAAGTATGATGCTTGCAAATTTGAGAAGAGCCTTTGAAAAGTCATGTCTGTGCTGTTTGAAGTCAAAAACCACATGACACCAGGTTAGAATCAAACAGGTTTATCTGAAATGACAAGCTTTCAGAGTCCCCGCTCCTTCATCGGGCAGCTCCAACAGTTCGCAGTTTCAAATAAACCTGTTAGACTATAACCTGGTGTCATGTGATTTTTGACTGTGTCCAACCCAGTCCAACACCAGCACCTCCACATTATGCGATGATTGAAGCAAGAACTTTCCTCAGAAAATGACTGGTTCATCGAAATGACAATTACCACTTTATCCTTTGTTTTATAAGACCTGCATTGCAGGAAGTGCAATAAGTGTGGAGGAAAGAGCAATACAGAGAGAGGGAAGGAGAGACAGACAAAGCAAGAGAGAGAGACAGAGAGAGAGACAGAGAGACAGAGACGGATGTCCTTGGCAATTCTATCAACCAGAGGGAACAAGGAGGATGGCCCTGCTGCCCAGAGACCAAATTGTGCTACTTGAATGGTGAATTAAGGCCTCTTCCCTACACCATTGCCATTTTACCAGTGGGGGTTGGGCCTTCAGCTGTCTGGAAAAACTAGTTGGTGTAATCCAGTGCTCAATGTGGGTTCTTAATCGGGAACTCTGCAGCCCAAGAAGCAGACCCCTGGAAGCAATATCCTCCCTCTCTATCTGCTTTCTTCTGATCAATCATGCTGAACAGAGTTTCCTTCCTGGCTTTGGTGATTGCAACTGAAAAATGTGTTGCTGGAAAAGCGCAGCAGGTCAGGCAGCATCTAAGGAGCAGGAGAATCGATGCTTTGGGCATAAGCCCTTCTTCAGGAACGAGGAAGGTGTGCCAAGCAGGCTAAGATAAAAGGTAGGGAGGAAGGACTTGGGGGAGGGATGTTGGGAATGCGATAGGTGGAAGGAGGTTAAGGTGAGGGTGATAGGATGGAGAGGGGGTGGGGCGGAGAGGTTGGGAAGAAGATTGCAGATCAAGAAGGCGGTGCTGAGTCCGAGGGTTGGGACTGAGATGAGGTGTGGGGAGGGGAAATGAGGAAGCTAGAGAAATCCACATTCATCCCTTGTGGTTGGAGGGTTCCTAGGCAGAAGATGAGGCACTCTTCCTCCAGGCATCGTGTTGCCATGGTCTGGCGATGGAGGAGGCCAAGGACCTGCATGTCCTTGGCAGAGTGGGAGGGGAAGTTAAAGTGTTCAGCCACAGGGCGGTTGGGTTGGTTGGTGCGGGTGTCCCAGAGGTGTTCCCTGAAATGTGCCGCAAGTAGGCGGCCTGTCTCCCCAATGTAGAGCAGGCCACATCGGCTACAGCAGATGCAGTAAATGATGTGTGTGGAGGTGCAGGTGAATTTGTGATGGATATGGAAGGATCCCTTGGGGCCTTGGAGGGAAGTGAGGGGGGAGGTGTGGGCGCAAGTTTTGCATTTCTTGCGGTTGCAGAGGAAGGTGCCAGGAGTGGAGTTTGGGTTGGTGGGGGGAGTGGACCTGACGAGGGAGTTGTGGAGGGAGTGGTCTTTCTGGAACGCTGATAGGGGAGGGGAGGGAATTATATACTTGGTGGTGGGGTCTGTTTGGAGGTGGCGGAAATGATGAAGGATGATACAATGTATCTGGAGGTTGGTGGGGTGGTAGGTGAGGACCAGTGAGTTTCTGTCCTGGTGGCGATTGGAGGGGCGGGGTTCAAGGGCAGAGGAGCAGAAAGTGGAGGAGATGCAGTGGAGAGCATCGGCAACCACGTCTGAGGGGAAATTGCGGTCTTTGAAGAAGGAGGCCATCTGGGTTGTTTGGTATTGGAATTGATCCTCCTGGGAGCAGATGCGGCCGAGGCGAAGGAATTGGGAACATGGGATGGCGTTTTTACAGGGGGCAGGTTGGGAGGAGGTGTAATCTAGGTAGCTGTGGGAGTCGGTCAGTTTATAGTAAATGTCGGTGTTGAATCGGTCACCCGAGATAGAAATGGAGAGGTCTAGGTAGGGGAGGGAGGAGTCTGAGATGGTCCAGGTAAATTTGAGGTTGGGGTGGAAGGTGTCAGTAAAGTGGATGAACTGTTCAACCTTCTCGTGGGAGCACGAGGTAGCGCCGTTACAGTCATCGATGTAGCGGAGGAAAAGGTGATGCCAGTGTAGCTCTGGAAGATGGACTGTTCCACATATCCAACGAAGAAGCAGGCATAGCTACCACTGCGCCTCCCTTGTCTGCTGGTTTGATGGTGAGGTTGGGGTTGGAGTGGAGGGAGTGGAGGGCTGCACATTGTGAGGGTGAGAGGTTGGAGTGGGTAAGAGGGGTGGACAGGTTGAGGTGGTTAATGTCGTGGTGGCAGTTGGCTATGAAGAGATCGAGGGCTGGTAATTGGCCAGCACGGGGTGTCCAGGTGGTACAGCAGAAACGGTGTTGTTCCCGGTGGCTGTGGACCCCGCAGAAGGCCACGAAGTTCTCAAAGCCCTCCGCTTCTTCCTTTCCCGCCGACCCAACTGGTACCCTTCCACTGACACCCTCCTTCGACTGACTGAACTGGTCCTCACTCTGAACAGCTTCTCTTTCCAATCTTCCCACTTCCTCCAAACCAAAGGAGTAGTCATGGGCACCCACATGGGCCCCAGCTATGCCTGCCTCTTCGCAGGATATGTGGAACAGTCCATCTTCCACAGCTACACTGGCACCAACCCCCACCTTTTCCTCCGCTACATCGATGACTGTAATGGTGCTACCTCGTGCTCCCACGAGAAGGTTGAACAGTTCATCCACCTTACTAACACCTTCCAACCCGACCTCAAATTTACCTGGACTGTCTCGCACTCCTCCGTCCCCTTCCTAGACCTCGCCATTTCTATCTCGGGCTACCGACTCAACATGGATATTTACTATAAACTCCCACAGCTACCTAGATTACACCTCCTCCCAACCTGCCCCCTGTAAAAACGCCATCCCATATTCCCAATTCCTTCGCCTCCGCCGCATCTGCTCCCAGGAGGACCAATTCCAATACCGAACAACCCAGATGGCCTCCTTCTTCAAAGACCGCAATTTCCTCTCAGACGTGGTTGATGATGCTCTCCACCACATCTCCTCCACTTCCCGCTCCTCCACCCTTGAACCCCGCCCCTCCAATCACCACCAGGACAGAGCACCACTGGTCCTCACCTACCACCCCAACAAACTCCAGATACATCGTATTATCCTTCGTCATTCCCGCCACCTCCAAACAGACCCCACCACCAAGGGTATATTTCCCTCCCCTCCCCTAACAGTTTTCTGGAAAGACCACTCCCTCTGCGACTCCCTCGTCATGTCCACACCCCACACCAACCCAACCTCCACTCCTGGCACCTTCCCCTGCAACCGCAAGAAATGCAAAACTTGCGCCCACACCTCCCCCCTCACTTCCCTCCAAGGCCCCAAGGGATCCTTCCATATCCATCACAAATTCACCTGCACCTCCACACATATCATATACTGCATCCGCTGCACCTGATGTGGTCTGCTCTACATTGGGGAGACAGGCCGCCTACTTGCGGAACGTTTCAGAGAACACCTCTGGGACACCCGCACCAACCAACCCAACCGCCCTGTGGCTGAACACTTTAACTTCCCCTCCCACTCTGCCAAGGACATGCAGGTCCTTGGCCTCCTTCATCGCCAGACCATGGCAACACGATGCCTGGAGGAAGAGCGCCTCATCTTCCGCCTAGGAACCCTCCAACCACAAGGGATGAATGCAGATTTCTCCAGCTTCCTTGTTTCCCCTCCCCCCACCTTATGTCAGTCCCAACCCTTGGACTCAGCACCGCCTTCTTGACCTGCAATCTTCTTCCCAACCTCTCTGCACCCACCCCCTCTCCAGCCTATCACCCTCACCTTAACCTCCTTCCACCTATTGCATTTCCAATGCCCCTCCCCCAAGTCCCTCCTCCCTACCTTTTATCTTAGCCTGCTTGGCACACCTTCCTCATTCCTGAAGAAGGGCCTATGCCCGAAACGTCAATTCTCCTGCTCCTTGGATGCTGCCTGACGTGCTGCGCTTTTCCAGCTCAGATCTCCAGCATCTGCAGTCCTCACTTTCTCCTTTGGTGATTGCAACTCCACTTGACTTGTTACAAGGACAGAGTCCACGGTAGCTTCACTCAAGTGGATCAGTTGTCACCAGCGACTGATGGACAGTTCTTGTCATGAAGTTTTCATCCTTTAATTGGATAGGAGATTTGACAACTGTTCATCAGCTGAAAAGTGGTATAAACCCTGCTGGGACTCCACCATTGTGGTCACTGATGTGTCTCCCTTTCCCCACCCCTAAGAATCTAACCTTTCATATACATTCGACAATATCATTGGGCTAAAAAAGGGGAGAAAATAGCACTGTAAAGAGGAAAAGAACAGCAAATAATTTTGATGATACTAACGTCAAAACCCTTTTGAATGAAAGTTGGAGTGATTTCAGGAATTTTGATAATAATAAGGAAAAGGAATAAAATGTCAAGGTCACTCCCAACTCAGCAAGTCTCTGGACCAAAAAGCATACAAAAATAAAATATGTTTATGCTAAAGATGCTAAATAAAAACTGAAAATGCTGATGGTGCTCAGCATATTGATAGAAAGGTTAATCTGAAACATTAACTCCTTTGGTCCACAGATTCTGCCTAACCTACTGAATACTTCTGCTAGTTTCTCACTTTACTCCTGTCCTATCTATCCTGACAACAGCTTTCTTGATCACACTCCTTGCATTTCTGGCCTTTTTCAGTTCCAACCACTACATCAGAAGCTATCATCAAAGGATTTACATACTAATACTAATATGTTGATATGGCATTGGGACATGGCACAAAGAAGGAAAAGTAGTGGGAACTGGATGAAAATGTGACATCTTCCTGAGGCTGAGAAGAAGATTGCTTATGGCTTTGCAATCTTGGCACCCAACATTTATGGGTGCCCACTCAATGAAGAATATCCTGTCTAAGTGCATGTTTCTGAGGTCAGTCTTTGAGGATGTGCATCAACTCACAGGAGTAAATAACTATTGAATGTGTAGCCGTCTTTTGAGACAATGTTATGAAAAGGTTTTTCTGTGCAGCTTCATTACTGACCGTGAAGAACACTGATATAAGAAGTGACCAGGCTTGAGCCAATGTTGCTTCTCCATAGTGGCACACATTGCATTCACTATGGCAGTATAAGAGAGATCAGACAGGACCTTGTGAGCCTATTCCCAGACATAGAGTAGACATTCTACAGTTGCTTGGTGACATTAATATTTTATGGTTGCCATTTCAAACTTATTTCACTGAGTACTCGATAAGGTTTGGTTGAAGTACCCTTGTCTGATTTCTTTTGGTTTTTAGTTACAATAAAGCAGAAACCTCAATGTGCACCTGGAGCAATCACAGATGTTGCTTTAATCATCCACTGCAAATGACATGAGACACAACCATGTTGGATGAAATGGATTTCAGCAGGTTACAACTTTGTTGAGAATATGAACTACAATATGTTGGATATTCATGCCTGAAATAGTAAGGCATTAAAAACATTTCTTTAAGAACCTGATGCTCATTTCAATGACTACACTCTTGTGTCATACCGCATCCCTCATCTGATGCTATTTGTACAACTCAGTGGAAAATTTGCACATTATCTGTGGAAACAGGAGCCCTGCCTTCTGTTCATGATTTTTTTTTCCAAATCAGAAGTTCAAAGGGTTGAAATCTGAAGATGAATGAAGTATGGTAGCATCTGGCAAATCATATATTGATGTGAATGACTCTTTACATTCTTTACTTTTTTATATACATAGAATAGATATGGAGCTGGGCTTTGTCATTTGAGGAAACTGACAAAGTTGCTAATTAAAAATATGTGAAACCCCAAAAAACCTGACATTTTATATTAATGCTGCCTTATATGATTTCAAACTGAATAAATCTCAAAACAACATGAAAAATTGCATGTCTCTTGATAAGACTTGCTAGTCTGGTAACATGGCTAATGTCACACAGATATGTCATATTTGCCTGAAATGATCCAAGACTATGTTCAACATATTAGTGACCTTCAAAATGCAGCTAGAACAGCCTGGGTAGAATGTATCTCTGGTGTAGCATACTTTTCCAAATGGAATTAACTCCTTTGTTAATTCTTGAAAGCAATTCTGCTCGGGAAAGTAATGCTGAGGGCACAAAAGAACATACAAACAAGTAGCCCATTGGAATCCCACACCAGCTTTTGAAAAGCTTGCACTGCAGCCAAGGCGGCAATATTTCCTTGATCTCAGAGGCAGTCACAAGTAAATCTAATTCGAATGAAGAACAAAGCCACACAAGGAACTGCAGCGATCACTACTCAGAATTTCTGTAGTCCTCCTGCACAATGGTTCATCATCTTCACTGGTGCCAGCTTATCTGGGCAACTATTCGAGTCTATTGCTTCTTATTTTAATTTCCAAGCAATGTAAAACAATTAAAACATGCAGAAATTTCTGGTGCTCTTTTCGATATATGTAAATAATGTGCCCAGGGATTTGGTAGGTAATGTGCAGCCAAATTGCAATTACTGACTCAGGCATACTAATTCTGGGATGAAAAACACACAAAAGTCACTCCACATCCACTTTCAACACCAGAAATAAAGGAATTGGTAAGGCATGGAATTTGATTAATATACTTCAGCCCTCATTTTTAAAAAAAATGAAGAATAGACAAGTTTTGAGATGGGAATTACCTTGACTAAAATACATCAATTGATCATGCCTGGTCTTTCTTAGTCAATAGTGTTGGATCATCTCCCTGAAAAAAATGTTCTCATAGTTGATGGCGAATGACACAAGAAGCATGGGGGTTCAATTCCTACATCAGCTGAGGTTACCGAGTAGGTCCCATATTTGGGCTCTCTCTTGTTCCCAGCACCGAGTTGCTGTGAATGTTGCCCGCATTCAGTCAGCATAAAACTAAATATTGTCGAGATTCTGCTGTAGACCAACATGAGCAGCTTCAGTGTGAGAAAGTGATCAAAACTCAATGGTTATGAAATCATTAGCAGACAGCACCACTCCTGTGATGAACTAAACTGTCCTCCAATGTTTGGGGTTTCTCCAGTCTCCTGCCTCCCAGCTTCCTTCCATCATCCATCCTCTCATCATCTTGTTATCAAAGAGTCAGGCAAAGTTTTCCTCCTCTCTCTACAAGAATCTCAGCGAGTCCCTCTCCCACTGCAACTCCCAGGTCATTTCCTCTGCCCTGAAGCTCTTCAACCATGTCGTGAAACAAACTCGCGACCACAGCCGCATTCGCTTCCTTAGTGCCTGCCTCCGTAACCAACTCATCCCACACGGACTCCGGACCACCTTTAAACCAGCAGAGTTTGGACCCAAACAGGACAAACAGTACAGACTACAGATTCAAAAACACCAGCAACAGCCCTCCTTCAAGATCCTCCGTTCCACGATTGCAGCAATGCGCCAGCACCTAGCCTCTCTCCAGTCAGCCCTGCCACACTCTCTCAGAATTGCAAAGGACCCACTCTGTACTACATCCTCAGGAGAATTCATACTCTCAACAAACAGTATTTCAATTCCATCTCAAACATCAAAAACTGTAAGTACAACAAACTTTTATCCACCCACCTCCATAACCAGCGCTCCTCAAACATTCCAAAAGATTCCCCTGGCCTCGGAACCTATTCCACCATTCGCCATGCGGCTGATGCGGCTACCACCCCCACACTGATTGATGATGTCACTTCCGCCCCCATCATGGCCGCTCCCACACCCACTTCCACCCCTCTCAATTCCTCATGCATCACACCTGACATCACTTCTGCCCTTCACATCATCGCTGATGCCACATGCTCAGTGACTTCCGCCACCCCTACTGCTGTGGTCACCACCACTTCCACCCCCCCACCAGCGCCGCTCACCTGTATTCTGCTGACATGCCCCCCACAGACCCCACTGTCACTATCCCCACACCCCAGAACTCCAAGGGGAACATTACCCCTGCTCATGACTCCACCCCCATTTCCCCCACCATCACACCCACTCCAGTTACAGGTTCCGCCCCCACTCCCAGCTCTACACCCACACCAGATCCCAGCTCCCAGCCCTACCGAGTTTTCACCATCCCCCCAGACCTCCCCCTCACTGAGGACGAATCATCAGTCCTCAGCAAAGGACTCACCTTCATCCCCCTCCGTCCACGCATCAATGAATTTAATACACGCCGTGACGTCGAACAATTCTTCCGTCGCCTCCGCCTCCGAGCTTACTTTCACAATCAGGACTCCCGCCCACCTTCCGAGGACCCCTTCACCCACCTCCAGCACACTGCATCCACCTGCATCGCGCTAGCCTATTACCTGCCCTCGACATCTTCATTTCCAACTGCCGCCGGGACATTAACCGCCTCAACCTGTCTACCTCCATCCCCTACTCCAATCTCTCACCCTCACAACGCGCAGCCCTCCAATCCCTCTGCTCCAATCCCAACCTCACCATCAAGGCAGCAGATAAAGGGGGTGCAGTGGTAGTCTGGCGCATTGACCTCTACACCGCTGAAGCCAAACGTCAACTCGAGGACACCTCTTCCTACTGCCCCCTCGACCATGACCCCACCCCCCATCACCAAACCATCATCTCCCAGACCATACAGAACCTCATCACCTCAGGAGATCACCCACCCACAGCTTCCAACCTCATAGTCCGGGATCCCCGCACTGCCCAGTTCTACCTCCTTCCCAAGATCCACAAGCCTGACCACCCTGGCCGACCCATTGTCTCAGCATGCTCCTGCCCCACTGAACTCATCTCTACCTACCTCGACACTGTCCTATCCCCCCTAGTCCAGGAACTCCCCACATACGTTCGAGACACCACCCACGTCCTCCACCTCCTCCAAGACTTCTGTTTCCCCGGCCCCCAACGCCTCATCTTCACCATGGATATCCAATCCCTCTACACCTCCATCCGCCATGACCAGGGCCTCCAAGCTCTCCATTTTTTTCCTCTCCAGACATCCCCAACAGTACCCTTCCACCGACACTCTCATTCGTTTTGCCGAACTGGTCCTCACCCTTAACAATTTCTCCTTTGAATCCTCCCACTTCCTCCAGACCAAAGGGGTAGCCATGGGCACACTTATGAGCCCCAGCTATGCCTGTCTCTTTGTTGGCTATGTAGAGCAGTTGATCTTCCGTAATTATACCGGCACCACTCCCCACCTCTTCCTCCGCTACATTGATGACTGCATTGGCGCCACCTCATGCTCCCACGAGGAGGTTGAGCAATTCATCAACTTCACCAACACATTACACCCTGACCTTAAATTTACCTGGACCATCTCTGACACCTCCCTCCCCTTCCTGACCTCTCCATCTCCATTAATGACGACCGACTTGACACTGACATTTTTTACAAACCCACCGACTCCCACAGCTACCTGGATTACACCTCTTCCCACCCTACCTCTTGCAAAAATGCCATCCCTTATTCCCAATTCCTCCGCCTCTGCCGGATCTGCTCCCAGGAGGACCAGTTCCACCATAGAATACACCAGATGGCCTCCTTCTTAAGAGACCGCAATTTCCCTTCCCACGTGGTTAAAGATGCCCTCCAACGCATCTCGTCTACTTCCCGCACTTCTGCCCTCAGACCCCACCCCTCCAACCGTAACAAGGACAGAACACCCCTGGTGCTCACCTTCCACCCTACCAACCAAATCATCCGCCGACATTTCTGCCACCTCCAAACAGACCCCACCACCAGGGATATATTTCCCTCCCCATCCCTTTCCACCTTCCGCAAAGACCGTTCCCTCCGCGACTACCTGGTCAGGTCCACGCCCCCAAACAACCCACCCTCCAATCCTGGCACTTAGCCCTGCCACCACAGGAACTGTAAAACCTGCGCCCACACCTCCTCCCTCACCTCTATCCAAGGCCCTAAAGGAGCCTTCCACATCCATCAAAGTTTTACTTGCACATCCACTAATATCATTTATTGTATCTGTTGCTCCCGATGCGGTCTCCTCTACATTGGGGAGACTGGGCACCTCCTAGCAGAGCGCTTTAGGGAACATCTCCGAGGCACCCGCACCAATCAACCACACCGCCCCGTGGTCCAACATTTCAACTCCCCCTCCCACTCTGCCGAGGACATGGAGGTCCTGGGCCTCCTTCACCGCCGCTCCCTCACCACCAGACGCCTGGAGGAAGAAGGCCTCATCTTCCGCCTCGGAACACTTCAACCCCAGGGCATCAATGTGGACTTCAACAGTTTCCTCATTTCCCCTTCCCCTACCTCACCCTAGTTCTAAACTTCCAGCTCAACAACTGTCCCCATGACTTGTCCGGACTTGTCCTACCTGCCTATCTCCTTTTTCACCTCTCCACTCCACCCTCTCCTCCCTGACCTATCACCTTCATCCCCTCCCCCACTCACCCATTGTACTCTCTGCTACTTTCTCCCCACCCCCACCCTCCTCTAGCTTATCTCTCCATGCTTCAGGCTCACTGCCTTTATTCCTGATAAAGGGCTTTTGCCCGAAACGTCGATTTTGAAGCTACTTGGATGCTGCCTGAACTTCTGTGCTCTTCCAGCACCACTAATACAGAAATTAAAAATCCCACCTATATCTCTACGAGAATTGCAAATTTCAAGGTAATTTATACTGGTCCATGACAGATTTAAGGAACAAATCATTTGAAAAATGTTGATAGTAAATAAAAATGGACTTCTAGATGTATACATTGGGCTGAATTTTCCCATTTTTGATAAAGTAACGTCTAAGTGACACTCATGCATGTTATCCCCCAAGGCTCATGGCAATTTTTCTCATTCGGTTTTCCACTCTTCATCTCATTGATTATGAAACTGCCCTCTTCAGCACCCACCTCATGAAATAATGTACCAGGAGAGGCAGAAGTGGTCACTGCTACTAACATGTTGCAATACTCATGATGCTGGTGTCATATTTAAATCCCAGCTGTGTACCACTTCAGATGCTTCAGGCTAGGAACTGCCCTCCACACTGTGGTCCTCAACTGTTCTCCTCAAGCAAATGGCCCTGAAAGTTAGCTCCTTGCTTTTCCAACAGGGTGGACATGGACGTGTTATTAGATGAGATAATGGAAAGAAGAACAATGCTTTTTCCTGTGACCAGCCAAGGAGACCGCAGCGCCAGTCTCACTCAGCCAGAACTGACATGGCAGCCCAGGTCAGTGCAGTGCCTTGGCTGAAACACAATATGCAGCAGAGCAGAAACAAGGTGAATGATCTTTTCTGTTCTCAGCAAGACAAAGTGCCACCATCTTCCTGATACCTCACACATTCAAGAGTGTGAAAACTGACTCTGCCACTGCACAGGCCTCTCAATGAAGATCATAGAAAACAGTTCGCAGTATTGCATTCATCATGTCCACTCAATGTTTGTCCAACTCATTTTCAAAACTACTAACTCTTCCTGCCCTCTACACTGTTTACTCATTCTTTGAGGAAATGTCATAATGTGTCCTGCCCCTACAAAACCACAAACAGCTATTCTCTCCATTGTTATCATACATAAACATTCCCTTTGTCTCCTTACAGGGAAAATTGTCCCTGAGCTAAATGTCTCCACAGCACCTCAACCGATCCAAAGGTAATCCCCAGATTAGTTGCATTTGATCTGCTGGAATGACTGAGTCAGCTCCCCCAGGTCATAAATGACAAGACCCTTGACTTGTGGCAGTACCACTTGACTGATTGTATTGCCCCTTCGACTCAATAAGGCAGAGTCTCCTTTCACTTTTACTTGTTGCCATTTGGTTGAAGCACATGCATTGTGCTTGCTGAGTGATCTGCTAATGTTTGCTGCTCGTGAGGTATTGACATAACATGGTGACATGCAGAAATATGCCCATCGTTTGACTGATGAGTACTCAACTGTGTCAAGCTGCTGCCTGTCCCTATTTGTAAAGCCAAAAATGCTGGCAGCCCCCAAGTAAGCAGTCAGAATTAAAGCTAAGAGCCATAACATGTCTCCTTTGGAGATGCATAAGATGTATGCATGTCCACGTGCATAAAGCAACCTGGTAAAAGCAGGTATTCCTGAGCTTTA